>NC_035109.1:167046544-171846544 GCF_002204515.2 Aedes aegypti
GCCTTACAAAGTATTATTCCAGATCACCTTCCGTCGTCTGTCACCTGTAGTAAACGAGTTTGTGGGAAGTTATCAAGCCGGTTTCGTTGACGGCCGATCGACAAAGGATCAGATCTTTACTGTACGGAAAATCCTCCAAAAATGTCGTGAATACCAGGTCCCAACGCATCACCTTTTCATCGATTTCAAGGCGGCCTACGACAGTATCGACCGCGTAGAGCTATGGAAAGTCATGGACGAGAACAGCTTTCCCGGGAAGCTCACGAGACTGATAAGAGCGACCAAGGTGTGCAAAATTGTGTGAATGTTTCATGCGAACACTCCAGTTCGTTTGGATCTCGCCGGGGACTACGACAAGGTGATGGACTTTCGTGCCTGTTGTTCAATAATGCGCTAGAAGGTGTTAAGCGGAGAGCTGGGTTTAACAGCTGGGGTACGATTTTCACGAGATCCAGTCAATTTGTTTGCTTCGCGGATGATATGGATATTGTCTGCCGAACATTTGATAAGGTGACAGACTTCTACAACCGCCTGAAACGCAAGGCAGCTAAAGTTGGACTGGTGGTGAATGCGACCAAGACAAAGCACATGCAAGCTGGTGGGGCCTGGCGCGACAGGGCTCGTTTAGGTAGCAGTGTTACGATAGACGGGGATACGTTCGAGGTGGTCGACGAGTTCGTCTACTTTAGATCCTTGCTGACGACTGACAATAACGTTAGCCGAGAAAAACAGAGGCGCATCATCAGTGAAAGTCGGGCCTACTATGGCCTCCACAAGAAGCTGCGGTCAAAAAAGATACACGCCCACGCCAAATGTACCATGTATACAACGCTCATAAGGCCGGTAGTCCTCTACGGCCATGAAACGTGGACGATGATCGAGGAAGACTTGCAAGCACTTGAAGTCTTCGAACGTCAGGTGCTTAGGACGATCTTTGGCGGTGTTCAGGAAAACGGTGTGTGACGGCAAAGGATAATTATAGGTCATTTCTCAACATAGTTTCGTTTATATTTATAACTGATTTCTAAACTTTAATGTACCATCAGATATCTTGAATGGTACATTGGAACACATGCTCCTTCAAAATAATATTTTGGAAAATCGTTGAACATGCATGGAATAATATTCAATCAATTTCATTTCTCAACTTGTCGCCCTATATTTTGGTTTCGAATTCCACAATATACCTTTTGCAGATTGAAAAGTGACACACTGGCACATCCGGTATTCAATTTGAATATTATCACAACGGTTTCGAATTAGTTTTGACCACATGGCCATACCCTTCGATTGAAACGACATGCACTAGCTGGAAGTTTTCTAACAAGAGGGTCCGCTGGAACCGGTCGTTTTCTTTTTTCCCGTGCAGTTCGATTTCTTCTTAAGGTATCATTGCAAATCCATATGAACGAGCTGTGAGATATCATAGTACCGGTCATCCAAGGTCAAATAGAAAAGGGATACTTTCAATCCGATAGCGATAGGTACCTTGTGATTGAAAAACAATTCCAACAGAGAGGTGATTTCTGAGGAGGGAAAGAAGTTCTGCTTTTTTTGTGAGTTGGTCTGGCTTTATGTTGATGTTTTCAATTTTTATTGTTTCTAAATATGTGTCGTTTTATTCGATGGTGATCCCTTTTTCGGATGGAATTATAAGCAGGTTTTCCTCCTCGAGGACCCAATGGATGGGGAAGTTTGAATAAAAAAGAAAGCCATCGGTATCGAGGGCGAGAGACAAATTGAATCCCATTTGAGGATTTCATTCGAAATTATTTCGATATTTATTGAAATTGTGTGTTGATTCGATTCTATTCTGTGGCTGTTTCTGGTGTATATTTTTTAGGGCGAGAGCGTACCGTCCCAAAGGGGTATAATGCCAGTGGCTAATGGTATGGGATGATTTTCATCGCAGACATTAGGCAAAATATGGCGTGTGATGATACATATAAATCTCGTTATGACTACCTCTACAGATTGTACCGAAGTTTCGGGTCCGATTGCATACACAAGAATGTGGACACAGGTTATCAGATAAATGAAGAGGAAAAAAACGATGTCCGGCACACCTATCCTACACGTAGTGCCCGGCAGAAATAAATCTAAATTCGATTTGGAATTTTTAGAAATATAATTTTCACTCATGGTACACAGGTTTGGCTAATAAATTTGTGCTTTCAATTTATTAAATACAAATTTGCGGTGCATCAAATCGAATGCTCATTTAGATAAAATATATATAATGGAAATTCGGTGTGAGGCATACCAGTTAGTGGCGATAGAAACAAATTCGAAATAATTTTCGCTGCCATTTTTAGATTTCACTGTTGATTGGCGTTAAAATGATTAATTACTATCCGTGTTTGCGAATTCACATTGGCTGAACACTAGGACGTTGAACATAAATCTGTAATTTGGATACCATTCGTCAATTACACTATTTTTGCCCAAGGTTTTTTCACTGACTGTTCTTTTATCAGCAAACTTCGCAGGCAACTTATGCAGGCCAATTAGGTTCATCTGCTTATATAAAAAATAAGTGCTTTTTAATACACCGTAAAACGGGGTAACTTTTGTTGTTATAGGAAGAAAACCTGATTATTTCTGCATTTTGATTTAAAGACGTTTATTTTATATTCTCAAAAAAAAAAAGTACTGGTATCTTAGCTATTTTATTTTTTGACACCAATGCAGTTGGAATTAGATTGGAGAATACTAATAGAGGACGTGGATTGGGTTTTACGGTTAACTCTCCCTTAGTCGATATTCCGTATCTTGATACCGAGTGAGAGAACCATAGTAAAAGTTGGTTTTCATGGGTAACTCGATGGTCCCGTGGATCGCATTTGCATCGGTTTTGTGTGCTATAACTCGTTGCCTCCGGTACGGTGAATGGCTGGACATGGCGTACCATTGGTACACGATATGTCTAAACCAGCAGATTATGCAAATCGAGTGTACCTCGGATTTTTTCCGCTAGATATCAGTATTTGGTCTATAATTTCAAAATCGGAAGGTTACAAAATATTCTATCTGTGAAATTTTTTCCATACATTTTGTATGGACTGAAATGTGTAGGAAAACGTGATTTTCATTCATTTTCATGGTCTTTATATGAAAAAACAGCTAAAAAGTGGAAAAAATCAAAATTTCACCGATGGAATATTTTAAAACCTTCCGATTATGAGAATATAACCCAAATACTGAACTCTAACGGAAAAAAATCCGAGGTACTTTCGATTTGCATAATTTGCTGGTTTAGACATAGCGTGTGACATCGCGTACATGCAGGAATAAAAAAGACCCTTTTATGCGGTCCATAGCCTCCTGCCCAGTAATTCCTATCCCTACCTCCTCGTGATACTAGCCGGGGTACGAGTAACCTGAGTGAAGATCGCGTAACCAACCCCGGTGGGAACTGTGGTTTTATGCTGACAGGGGATGGGGGGGGGGGGGGTTTCGCTTCTGCAAACCTGGAGCATCTGTACTCCATGCTAGGAGCGGCTCACAACAGCATCTGTTCCCATGTCAGGGGCGGCTCATCATCATCCGAGTGCCAGAGATGGACTCTAAGCTAAACTGCGCACTATGGCCCTCCAAACAGGCGAGTAAAACCGCTGCCCAAGCTACGACGGCAATATCATCATAGGAGATTTGAACGTTCAGGTTGGCCAGGAGGAGGAGTTCAGACCGACGATTGGAAAGTTGAGCGACTGACGAACGATAACGGCCCACGACTAATAAGTTTCGCCGCCACCCATAATATGGCCCTTCGTAGCACCTATTTCTAGCATAGCCTCCCGTATCAGTACACCTGGAGATCAACTCAGCAGACAGAATTGCCAATCGACCACGTTTTGATCGATGGACGGCACTTCTCCGACATAACCGACTTCAGAACCTTGTAACCTTACACATGACCATCACTGTTGGGTCGCGAGAGTACCTTTGGAACTCAAGGTCTACCACAATAAATGAATGTAAAAATTATCTTACCATGTTCAAAATCTCTTCGCACTCACAACAGAACACAACACAACACATCTTCTGATCATTTATAATCTACCATATTATTATCCCCGTCTCCTCAAGGCTTCAACACCACTGACCGATCTGAGTAGAGTTAAGGTAGAGCACAGCATCTGAGCCCGATTCTTGTTTGGCTATCACCGCACAGCCAACAGATAACCAATCCATTGTCTATCTACGCTAATATTTGGTCTTGAGGCGCAGTGTCTCGATCAGTAGCCAGTTAATTCCAAAGCAGGCAAGTCCTAGGCAAAGTGTGTACGAAAGATTGTAAAAGCCGCCTGACTGGCATTTAGCGATTTGAATTTGGAAGCATCTAATTCTAAAGTGCGTATTAAGTGATTCTGTAGTGGAAATATATAGAAGAAGTGCGGGCTGGAAAGGTAGAGCTCGTTGATAAATTCTTCAAGTGATAGATAATAAGTGCTTATTTTCTACAGCCGCCTGAATGCACAGAATACCCAAGTTAGCTGCATGTTGATGCATACCATGATGGAGTAGTTCGGATACGTTGTTTTGAAATCGGTAAGCATCCAAGAAGTTAATTCAACGGCATACCCCAAACTGTGTATCTAAGCCGCAACTTGGCGGTGGCAGGGGTGGCCATCCCAGACGATCGCGAAGTGGTTGGTGTGCTACCGGCAATTCGGCATGTCAAGATAACCTCCTGGTTCTGCGGTCGCCGAGGCATACACCAAACACTGACGCTCACTTCACCCTAGTTTTAAGCACACACCCTAACCGTAAGTAATAAAACCATTACTAATTTGATTATGTAAAATTTATGCTTTGATTTTGTCATGGTTTTCCTTATTCGAACCCGGTAGTAAGGCTGATAGGTTCATGAGCTCAAGAACCAATGTCCATGTTTCTCCTTTCTACCACCTTTGTCTCCGTCTCATGCTGCCTTCTAGCGGGGAGGTGACAACCTATCGTGGCGATAACATTGACTCCGACCACTACCTGGTGATGGTGAAACTGTGCCCAAAACTATCCGTCATCAACGATGTACGGTGCCGACGCCCGCCTCGGTACAATCTAGCGCAACTGAAACCACCAGATATTGCAAATGCGTACGCACAGCATCTTGAGGCAGCGTTGTCGGATGATGGCGAGCTCGATGGAGCCCCTCTTGACGACTGCTGGAGGACAGTCAAATCAGCCATTAACGACGCTGTCGAAAGCATTGTCAGATACGTGGACCCGAATTCAAGAAACGATTATTTCGACGAGGAGCGTCAGGAGGTTTTGGAGAAGAATAATGCAGCGCGGGCTGCAATGATGCAGCATGGTACGCGGCAGAAAGTAGAACTATACATACTGAAGCACAGCGGACTCGCCGATGCCGGGACAAAAAACGCCGCCTGTGGAATGGTGGAATTTCAAAAGATGGACTTGGTGTACTGTTCTCAAGAAACGCGGAAGTTCTATCAGAAACCCAACGCATCCCGCAAAGGCTTCATGCCGCGAGCTGAAAGTTGCAGCGATAAGGATGGGAGCATCTTGACAGACGGACGCGATCGAAAGGCAGAAACAGCACTACGAATGGCGCAGAAGACACAGGCATAGAATGTCAGCGAACATGATTGCTACCTCAGCACAGCAGACAATGGAAACCGACCAGCTCCCAGTATGGAGGAAGTTAAGGATGCCATTCAACAGCTCAAGAACAAAACAAGGCTGCTGGCAAGGATGATATCGGAGCTGAACTCATCAAGATTGGCCCGGAGAGGTTGGCCGCTTGTCTGCATCGGCTGATAGTCAGAATCTGGGAGACGAAACAGCTACCAGAGTAAGCGCCCCATCTACACTATCCTAAACGCCGACTATAAAGTGCTTTCCCAGATTATTTCCGTCGTTATCAAGCAGGTTTCACCGACGGGCACTTGGCATCCGAACAGATCTTTTCCGTGCGGCAAATCCTCCAGAAATGCCGTGAGTACCAGATCCCTACGCACCACCTTTTCATTGATTCCAAAGTGGCATATGACAGTATTTACCGTATTATTTAGAGCTATGGAAGATCAGAAATGAGAATAACTTCCCTGGAAAGCTCACAAGATTGCTTAGAACAACGATAGACGGTGTGCAAAACTGCGTGAAGATCTTGGGCGAACACTCCAGTTTGTTCGAATTCCGCCGAGGACTACGCCAAGTCTATCACTTTCGTACTTGCTGTTCAATATTGGGCATTTTTACTAGGGGAAATCTGCAAACAGATCCCCTGAGAAGGTAACTCAGGGAATGCGGGGATGACGCACCAACGACGACTCGCTAAAACCAGCCTATGCACTGTGCTTGAGCATTTCATTTAGAATTGCTCAAGTTGTGAACAGTGCATCGAAATTACCCTTGACCTCAGACCCTTATCTCCCTGAAACCACCTTACGGTATTTCTTCGGGGAGGGGCCTGTGCATATAGCGCAATACGTGTAGCAGAAGTAGCCTAGGCAAACTGCTTCTCCTAGCCGACTTAAACAATGTTACAAGGGACCAGCCTCGGCAGGGCTAATCCTCTGCAGCCAACTCTTGGTCGGCGTGCCATAGACGCTGCAATTCTAACATAATGTGAGTGACAGCCGTAGTTATTGCATTTCAGCACTCGGCATCCGCACACATTCTCTTTATTATATTGTCGGGAGACGTGTCTCCTCCGCATGTAGTGAGCATGCGACCTCTCACAACAATGAAACGGGGACAATCGAACGCGACATGCTCCGCTGTTTCCTCCACACCAGCACAATTGGGGCACGCAGGACATTCTGAGTGCGCGAACCTGTGCAGGTAATGTCTATAGCAACCATGTCCTGACAGAAACTGCGTCAGGTGGAAGTTCACTTCCCCATGGTTTCTACTATACCAATCTGACACATTTGGTATTAGCCGATGGGTCCATCTACCCTTAGTGGAGTTATCTCATTCCTGCTGCCAGCTTCTGAGCGTTTCCTCTTGACACGTGTCGCGGACTCCTCTGGTACCCCTTTGGTTGAAGCATTGAACATCTTCCTCGATGATGAGCTCGATGGGCGTCATAACGGCTATGATGCACACGGCCTCTTTAGATACCGTCCGGTATGCACTTGCTACTCTTAAGCACATTATCATGTACATGCTTTCCAACCGCTTTAGGTTTCTGCTCGTTCTAAGCGCTTTTGATTAGATTGGTCCTCCATACCTTAGTATGGATAGCGTCACACTTGCCGGTAGCTTGCGTTTGCTGGCAATTACAGCAGAGTTGTTAGACATCATCCTCGAAAGCGCCGCTATAGCCGTAGATGCCCTTTTACAGACATATTCAACGTGACTAGTGAAGCCGAGCTTGTCATCGATCATTACCCCAAGATGCCAAAAGGATCGCTTGGACTCTATGGTGCAATCACCTACCGACATAAGCGCCCGTTGCTTGGACTTACGGTTGTTGACCACCACCTCCTCAGTCTTGTGACCGGCCAGTCCTAGTTTCCTAGACTTCATCCATTCCTCTACTATGGAAATAAACTGCGCTGCTGTCAACTCTACTTCCTCCATCGATTCACCATAGACCACTAGTGTGATATCGTCGGCGAAGCCAACAATCTTAACACTCGTCGGAAAAGGCAGCCTCAGTACGTCATCGTACATCGCGTTCCATAACAGCGAGCTTGAATCCACAATATTGGGCTTGAAGGTGTCATGCGAGGAGCTGGACTTAACAGTCAAGGCACGTTTTTCACGAGATCCGGGTTGTATTACGATTTGTTATAACTTTTGGTTAAATGGTGTGTTATAAAATAATTGTAACACATTCTGATATAATCTTGTTATGTAAAATTGGAAAAATAATTCTTCATGTCTGAATTTTATCAACGGGAGATAATTATATCTTGATATGATATATTTCAGCATTGTTTCAGCAATAATATCTTAGAGGAGATTGGGCAAAAATGAATGGAGTTTGGTTCCGGAATGTACACGTGTGACTCATATATCATTTGAAAGATCTAAATGAGACAAGAAGAAGTTGATATGGGGCCAAAAATATTCGTCGTGGTAGAAAAAAGTTATGTGTACTGGAATGATGTAAAAAAGAATATGTTTTGGACAGTTCTCATTAAATAATATTTTCCTGCGCAAATGTTATGAATTCGTGCGTATGTATGTGCTAATGCATGTTTTTATTTTAATTGTAAATATTTCACAAATGTAGTGATTTAACACAGATTCCAGGAGGTATTTAACACAGATTCAGGAGGTTTTGAGTTGCTGCAATGTTAATACTTAAAACATACGGAGATAAAAAATAAAGATTATAGAAGTATGTGCGTTTGACAAACATGTCACTTTAGGTAACAGTTGGACACAAATATCAAATCGTGTTATCCTATTTCAATGTTCTAGCAATATGTTCGTATAAACCGGCTATTTACTCAGGAAGGAATTTTCATACTATATCCGTTTTAACACTACATTGTACTGCAGTGGTTGCGTCGTTGTATTTTTTACTACACTGGTCGAAAAACCTCGCTTGTCATACACATCTGTAGCGTGCTGGTTCTAGCAGTGGGAATCCGTGCGACAGTTACCACACTTCTATCTTTGATATCAATACATCATACTATCGTGCTATTGCTACTCAGAGAAGGAAATCATTTGAACTGGAAGTAACTATAGTGTTTGACTGTTTGCTGTGAACAAACTGCCAATAATCCGAGCAGAACAATTTCAGTTTGCTATGAATGTCAGCTCCTTTGGCGACGCCTGAGCACATGTGCCTCCACAAATGCTTCACTAAGACCTCATGAATACTCATGAGGATATCAATAACGTGAATGTTCAGAAGTAATAATCATTTCAGAGCTGCATGACACACTTGAATTGGGAGCAGCTTTCATCGTGATGAACGACATGCAAAATCATGAGATCGGATGGTGGTCGCCACCCAAGCTTCCACGTCAAGATCATAGGGATTAGAACACCAAGCTGAGGAATTGAGATGGACGATTGGGAAGATCATTGCTCTCCAAGTGGTGAAGATGAAAGTCCTACGCTAGATTGTTTTGCCGCCTCCAAGAATATGGTCATTCGTATAACTTATCAGGTATCAGATTTGTGGCTCGGGCGGCACGCTTCCCTGCAAATGGGAGATTTGTGCCTCGCACTTCATAGCCAATTTTTTGGAAACCATAGTTTACCATAACATTTTGCTACTTCAGAAGATTTAAAGAACTGTCACTTATGCTGCAGAAAAAACAGGCGGTGACCCTTCTCAGTTGGATTGATTTTGTTAACCCTCCAGGAATTCACCTGAATGGAAGGGTTCTGAAAATTCAATCTGTTCAGAATATCATTTTCACTCAAATCTTCAATTGGATTCCGAGGAATTCCCAAGCAAATGCTATGTTGGTGAAGATCGAAAGGTTCTATCTGTGGTTCTATAATGAACTTGAAATCATCGGCCGCTTTCTCATTAATAACCATCAGCTTTTGCTTCAACCAGTCATGGCTTTCCTGGTTTTCAGGCGAAACCCAGATCCTGCCAAATCTGAGTCCGAAGCCAAAGAAAGAAGGTATGAAAGAGTTTGCAGGCGTCTGATAAAGGAGGATGTTTAAGTCCCTTAATAGTTCATCCTTCAATACGTTGTCGAAAAAACCTTTTTAAGTCTTACTTGCAGACGTAATGAAGGTCGTATATTGTGAGCCTCTTCATCAGAGGTTAATTTATTATCGGATGAAGCTACCTTTCGGTTGTGCTTCTTTCGCTAGTTTTTAAGGTAATTTTTACCTTTACCGACAGACCCGGAATTGCTATTTTTAGCAGATGCAGACGAATGTACTTTTGGTAAGTTATTTACAGCTTTCTGAGTTTCGCCAACTGCATGTCCAATTGATGCGATTGAAGAAACTCCAGTCTGCTGTTCCAAACTACCAGTAGTACCAATAAGCCATGATGACGATGCGGTTGAAAGTAGTACGATCAGCTATCGGTGATGTCGAAAATGAAAAGAATGGTCATCTCAAATCGAAATGCCTTCAAAGTCTCAGATCAGGTTGCAAACTCACAAATGCAATTGATTTGTGAAGAGAAATTGCAGTACAAATTGACTCAATAGCTTCAACCACAAATCATGTACAACAATATTAAGTACACACGGCATTTCAAACACAAGTTGTGTGTGTCTGAGGGATACGACCATATACAACCATTGTGTCCACAAAATGTGTTTTGCGCTAGAATATTCTTGCTCATAGTGGTTATCACGCCCAGTGGTATGGGTGCCCTAGTGTAGATGTAGTTGTGAACCTTAGAGGAAAACAATGTGCACTCAGTCTAGAAAAACACCCAGAAACCGGGTGTAAAATTTTCAAATTGGGTAATATTTCCATATGCATTTTGATGAGTCTGGAAAGTGTGTGCAAGTTTCTTTGAGGAAAACAAAAACAAACTGTGTATGACGAGCGTATGTTAGTCTACGTGTGTTCAAATGTCACTAAGCTCTATAGGCATAGAAATAGTCTATACAGTCGATATAAACTGCAGACAGTTCGTCTACCGATCATACTGTGCGGCGTCACACAAACTTGAGTTACACGGATCACAAGCTTATCTCCATATCATGAAACACTGATATTTTTATTCTCTGAGCCACTTACTGCATACATAAATACACGCATTTGTGGTCAAAGAATCTAACTATCTATACACAGCTCAAACGATGAGAATATATTTCACATACTTACTAGAACTAGAAAAAATGTATACAAACACACCACGATAATCATTTACTTACCTATCATAGGATGGTAACGAAATGCAATATTCTCAGACTTAAAGTAACTGAGTCAATACTCACCGCAATTGAGAACATAATCTCAGAGAGCTTAAAAAAAACATCACATACACAATACGAACTTGAGCGTATATGTATGCAAAGCACTGACATCACAAATATGCCATGTCTGCATGAATTAGGAAACACATTTCACTATATTTTAAAAGACGGACACCGACACGTTAATGCTTCCAGTGGACGATTTGCCTTTTGAAGGAAGCACCACACTAGACAACGGACTAGCATGCAACGCCCAGTGGCACAGTCGAAATACGTTCCTGACGAAAAGTTTTGCGGACTGAAGCGGGAATCGAACCCACACTCCTTGACTCGATGCGGCTATATACTTGGTAACACTAGCCGCACGGCAACGAAGCCCATATTTCCTAAATATATACAGAATGAGGCACTACACTTCACTTTTCCCGTATATATTTTCACTAAACCAGTCACTTAAAGCACTGTTTTAAAACGATGGCGTCGAAAAATATAACATTTTTACAAACTACCGCACAGGCGTCCACTACCCAAGAACACCAAGAAAAAGGTTTTAGAACACCAAGATGAGGAATTGAGATGGACGATTGGGAAGATCATTGCTCTCCGACTGGTGAAGATGAAAGTCCTACGCTAGATTGTTTTGCCGCCTCCAAGAATATGGTCATTCGTATAACTTACTTCCAAGATAACCTCCCGTACCAATATAACTGGCGATCACCACAGCAAATGGAATCTCGAACCGATCAGGTATTGATTGATGGCTTGCACATCTCCGACATAATCAACGGCAGAATCTATCGTGTGCTAATATTTACTCTGTCCACTACCTGATAATTATATAACTGCGCTTAAAACTTCCTGTCGTTAACGACGAACAGTACAGACGCCCACCTCAGTATCACTATCAGCAACTGAAGTAGACGGATGTCGCCACAGCATTGCTACGCATCTCGAGCAAGCGTAACCGGAATAGGTTTTGCTTGTTGAAACCCTTCTTGGCTGTTGTACTACAGTAAAAGTAGCCATCAACTCACAGGTGAATCATTCTGCGTTAAACCTAGTCTATGGTACGATTGTTTTGACGAAGAGTGTAGAACTATTCTAGAGGAGAAGGACGTGAAGCACCACACAGAAGCGGAAGCAGCAGACCTGTGTTGATGGCACAGGCACGGAGGTTCAAGACAATGGGGAGCATTTCTACGTCGAAAATGTTGGACAATAGCAGCCAACCACTTTGAGAGTATTCAAGGATGCCGTTTAACAGCTCAAGAAAACACAGCAATTGTTAAGGATGGTATATGAGTGGAACTCATCAAGATGAGCCCGAAAAAGTTGGTCGCTTGTCTGCATCGGTTGACAGTAAGAATCTGGGAGATATAACAGGTGCACGAAGAGTATAGCCAAGGGATTAAATACCCTATCTACAGAAAACGTAAGTGTCTATCTATCTGTCTTTTCTTCTATCTGTAATACTTGCATAGCGGTTATCAAGGGCTTGCACACAAGTTTCTGGATGGTAATAGACGGAGAGAGAGATAGGAGATATATTTTACTCATTAGAAATAATAATGTCATTGGGCTCCACGGCTGTCGTATACAAACTTGTAAAACGATTAGGGCAAATGTACCATTAGTGGTGCACCTAAGGGAAAACTGCTAAAACACGGTGATAAAATCATAAAATATATTATTTTAACGTATCATTCGATAGATCTTAAATCCTTCTATCATTCAAATGTATAAAAATTACGATTCATTTGAATTTTCCCTGCAAAAAGCCTTGCACCAATAATAGGGACACTGTTCCTTTAGTGGAGGTATGTTTTAAGAATGGTTCCTTTAGTGGCGCAATCCATTGATTTCTTATGGGACCCTCCACTATGGGTACTGATGCACCACTATAGGTGCAAAGGAGCAAAAATTTTAAGCAAAATAATTGTTTTAAATAGTTTTACGGTTGAATTTCATGAATATTATTCGATTACTTATATCATTTTTGCATCTCACATCACAGAAAAATATCATATAATCATTTATTACTGCGTAACATGTCAAAACACATTACCTCCACTATTGGAGCTACCTCCACTAAGGGAGCGTTTGCCCTATGATTGACATTTTAACTTAGGACTGGTTGGGTAATGTAGAAGTACATGTGACACTAAACATCCATGTATGCAGTATACAGCGCGAGATATAAACCATCTAGCGAGCTAGATTGTCATTGATTTAAACACATGAAATCCTAAAACTACGCATAGGTTACTGAAAGTTCAAATGAGCATTTCAACTCACATTTACCGTTTTTCGATGCTGATGATGTTGTTCATTGAAATAGAGCTGATGGTTTTATTGATCTTTTTGCGATATCCGTTCTGGAGAAATATGTACTTTAGCAAATACAATTACAGTCAGTTCTCTTAGAAGACACCACACAATTTTTTTTCACCACTGTTTCCCAATTGTTTTTCATCAAATAAGGCTATTTTTTTATTTGAATACAAGTCGTAAAAAAATAAAACAAAAAATAGTGTATAACTCTGTTAAAAAAACCGTTAGGAATAGTGATTAGTATGTGGTTAGGTAGCAGGGTCTGGTACAATACTTTACTGAATATATACTGAATACATACCTATGTATTTTATAACGATTTTTCATGAAATTATGATATAATATTACCATGGAATGTTTTCATTTCTGAATCAAAGTCCTATTTCACTTCTTAAAAACATAGAGCTTTTGATCATCGTATAGATGAACAAAAATATATGTTTTCATTTTTAATCGATAAAAAATATAGCATATAAAATACATAGAAAATTCATCTCAAACTACGCGGAATAGCTTTTTTCTCCCACGACGGATATTATTGACCCCATACGAACTTTTTCTTGTCTCACTTAGATCTTTCAAATGACATATGGATCATCTGTGTACATTCCGGGCCCAGATTTGCCCAATCTCCTTTGTAATCATGTAGTTATGACAGTTCTCAAAACTTCAATAAACCTTCCACAGATACTTCTCAATACAAAATTAACTCAGGTTGGTTTGTTCAACGAATTATTAAGACTATTTTATAATATTGCATATTAGAGTGATGCAAAGTTCGAAATTTTTGCTCCCCTATGCTTAAACGATTTAAATTATGGTAAAAAGCATCCTCCCAAAATTTGAAATGATTTGGAAGAAATTTGACTGTGCACACGCCATTTGAAGTTTATATGGAGATTACTATGGAAAATGTCAACCTTTTGTGTTCAGCCCTCTATCTCTTCGTCATAATATTTTATGGAAAAGTGAACACACTCTTCTCATGCGAAATTCTTTCAACTGCAACTTTGCCGAAGACCACATTTTGATTGGACGTCAGGAAAAATTGTTATTCATCATCATAAAGTGGGTTTGCATTTTACATGCTTCACCAACTGTTCGGCAGGCAACAGTGGTGCTCCTGGCGGGAAGAATAGATCAAAGTAATCCAGGCTACTATGTTCTACAGCAAAAAAGCAGTGTTGCTCTGAAAGTAATTGAATGATCATCTCAGCATAGTTTAGACTTTGGAATCAAGAATAACAAATTATCCTTACGTCCCAACAAAATGTGGTCTTCGGCAAAGTTGTAGCTGGGAAGATTTTACATGAGAAGAGTATGTTCGCTTTTTCATATATTATTATGACGAGCAGATAGAGGACTGAACACAAAAGGTTTGGCTTTTCCATAGTAATTTCCATGTAAACTTCAAATGGCGTGCGCACAACCAAATCTCTTCCAAATCACTTCATATTTTGGGAGAATGATTTTCATCATAATTGACATCGTTTAAGCATAGGGGAGTAAAAACTCTAAAAATTGCATCAGTCTATTGCATATAATCAATAAAATAAAATGCAAATAAAAACATCTATGAATATATCATTCCTTTTTTCAATTCCTACCTGTGTTTTCGTTTGTCACGCTTATTAGGCATTTCACGGCGAAATTCTCTCTTTCGCTCTTCAACAAAACTTGAAAACAACTTTGACAGGTACTGGCACCATTGTTTTCAGATTTACCGAAGGGGGGGGGGGGGGGGGGGGGTTCAATTGCATCGTGAATATTATGCATGAAACACCCGAAACGTTCAATGCGCTTCTATAATATTGCATTTTCAGGAACACAATTGCTGCCCGAAAATGTCGAACATTGCAGAATACATGGATTCTCCAATCATGGCTTCCATACCGAAAATCGATAATCACAATCACGGCTGTAGTTTTACTGAACAAAAATTGATGATTTCAGTGGAAAACTATTGCATTGCATACACAGCAGTAATCACCAAACTTTGGCCCTCGAAATAGTTTTGTGCGGCCCGCGAAGGGATAATGTTGATGTTATTTATTGTGAATTCTTGATAACAGGGCTTACATTTCTTCGGAGTTGCAATCGATTACTAAAATCTTAGACAATTTGTCTGTGTATTTCCCTGTCGGTCAACCGAATAACTTTCAGTAATTATCAAGAAATTTACTGTAATTTATTATAAGCTGATGTAGATCTCTAATCGGTTTTATACCCTTAGTTTCTTTGAATGTAGCAGTTACCTTGAATCAAATAGAAAGCTAAAGTAAACCATAGTTGAAGCAGTTTCCTCTTGAAAAAAAAAAAATCACTTTGCACAGGAGGCCACCTGATCAGTAAAACTGAGGACCACTGCGTTACAGCTGCGTAAATCTGCAAGTTTCAAACCTCACAAGCACGACACGCTCTTCGCTTTCCTTATTCTTGTAGATTTTAATGAAAATTATTATAAGTGGTACATCTGTTTGTCTGTGACGATACTTTATGTCCAAATCATGATGTAGGTAAAGATTCGCCATATCCACATATAAAGTAATCAATAAGTAATTTGTTTTGTTTTAAAATATGTCTTCCATTAACCGGTGTGTTTTGAGGTTTAATCTCGCGCTGTGGTTGTCTGCTCCTGTAAAAGAGAGGAGGAGAAAAAAAAAACGGATAGCGGAAAATACCAAATATATTTAACATCCACCGCAGGAATGCCACAATTTGAAGGGTGCTTGCATTGGACTGCACCTCCGATGATCAATCGTATCGTTACAGACAAAGATGAATTATAAATAATTTCCTTTTGATTGATTTGTGGCGGTTGCAAATGTTATATATTTTATTTACGACTATTTATAACAATTGATCCCGGTTACGCTGTCACATGTCACCGGTGTTGGCTAGTGCTGTCAGTGGAAAATATATTATCGATACGAGAGCAGTATGCTTGCAACGATTTTTTTTTCTTCCATTCTGAGAAATGGAATGCCCATGTAATGGTGGTTACAAAATTGCAATTCTTTCTCACAAAATTCAAATTGAAATACATTTAAAATTCATTTTACTTTTGGGCAATTTGGCAGCTGTTTCCAAGTGAACATCATTATTTCGACCTACGAACATTAGCGTCTGAAGTAAGTTGATTTAAAATTTCCAACGTCTAGGTGTTCCATACGACTTCTTTCAATTGGTTTATCCCAATATGAAGAAGGCATCGAACACCAATAAAACCCTGTTACCATATCGTGGCGAAACGTAGCCAATAAAAATCGAATGTTCCACGTTTTTATGACACTTTTAAATGTGTTTGGTTTGAGATGGGGGCAAAGCAGAGCAATAGGTGTTGGCAAGCACGGCTGAACGTGAAGTTTTATCGGTTTCGAATGTTTTTCTTCGTCTGCATATTTATGTGGGAGGTAAACGGCTCTTGCTCTTTGCAATGGCTTCATTAACTTACATCCACACTCAAGCCGGTTTTGGGAGGTGTCACAGATTTTGTTATTTGCTGGAATCATAATCCAAATAATAAAAGCCAGATTTCATATGAGCGTGGAGAGTTTAAACTGACCCTAACTACAACAGCTATGACAATTACCAAAGAGTTTGTTCATCAGATCGATTTCCTCAAATGCCAATACCCCGAATATCCCATCACACCGAATTACCAGAACCCTGTACTTGGAACCCTCAATTTGTTTTATCACGTCACGTCGTGAGAGACCAAAAACTTTTTCCACCGCTTACTCTCATCTATCTATCTATATTATTATTTATCTCTCTATCTTTGTACATATTTGTAAGCCACTGTCAGAAAGTTTTATAAATAATTCCAGTATTTTATCAAGGAAGTGTTTGAAAGATGTCTATAGGAATGCTTTGCATGAATTGTTCATGAAATTCCTTCAGCAATTACTAAAGAAAATGGTTAGAGGTATTACAGAAGGAGCCCACAGATTTTTCCTGCAGTAAGTTCCGAGGAAAGACCCATGGAATAAATTCTGGAGGCATATCTGCAGGAAAACATTGAGTAATCCCCCTCCAATAACTCCTAACGTAAACAAAGGAATTATTCTGAAGAAATTGGAGTAAGTTTTTTAAGGAACAAAAATTTGAAAGAAAATCCCTGGGTGAGTTTCTAAAAAATTTCAGACATCGATAAACAAAGTAAAATAAAACAAATCTATCAATCCTAAACTTATTCAAATGTTTATATTTTAACACGTAGTTTCTATTATCAATTTGAAATTCTCGCTAACAGAGAAGTGTTTGATCCGTTGAATCTGTTGCATGCTCCTTTGTGGGCGAGCGACGGAATCCGGATCAATTGTGTCCGGTTCGCGTTTAGCTGAAGAAAAAAACGAAAACAAAGTGTGCGAGTGCAAAAAAGCAACGACGTGTCAGAAGTGTTTGATCCGTTTAATCTATTGCATGCTCCTTTGTGGGCGAGCGACGGAATCCGGATCAATCGTGTCCGGTTCGCGTTTTGCTGAAGAAAAAACGAAAACAAAGTGTGCGAGTGAAAAAAGCAACGACGCGTCAGTTGTGTTTGATCCGTTGAATCTATTGCATGCTCCTTTGTGGGCGAGCGACGGAATCCGGATCAATTGTGTCCGGTTCGCGGTTTGCTGAAGAAAAAAAAAACGAAAACAAAGTGTACGAGTGCAAAAAAGCAACGACGTGTCAGAAGTGTTTGATCCGTTGAATCTATTGCATGCTCCTTTGTGGGCGAGCGACGGAATTCGGATCGTGTCCGGAGCGCATAGTAACCGCACTATCGGTATCGATCATCCGTGTATATGTTCACGTATTCACCAAAACGAATCCTTTCCCATATCCAAACACCCAGTGTTTACTTGTGGAAGTGCAGAGGACTCCTCGGCTTCCATAAAACAAGTAACACGTCAATATTTCCCTCCCATTCTCAAATTGACCTGCATTCGAACGCAGCCGGCGCCGGTATTGTTTGTTATAATTATGAGAGCACCAGTACTTACACATTGAGGATGCTACTGATCCTGAGTAGCGTCTGTTGGTTCCCTGTGTAAGTACAGCTGTTCTAGCAATAACGGAGTAGCAACTGCGGGCGGTCAATCATGCTCATGCTCATGCTCAATTTAAAATTCTCGCTAACACTTAATAAAGTTAATTATGTTTTGTATTTGGAAAATGTAAAACTTTCTGTTTGAAATGCAACCATGTTTTATTAAGGAGAGTTTTTCTTGGGTTGAGGCAATTGAAAAAACATTATTCTTCAATTATGTTAAATAATTTATATTTTGATCAAAATTGTTTAAAATGCAGAGCCAATCAGTATGATCTTCGTCAGCGGTATTTAGATCTGTGCAGGGTGCTGTTGTCGTCGATTCAATAAAATAAGTGCCAAAGCGAACCAATCAGCCGACACAAAGAATGAAAAACAACGGCGAGAATATGATAAATGTATTTTAATCTCATAATTGGCGTGATTCATATTTCATGAAAAAATATTTGTAAAGGAAAATTATGACCAGCAAGTGGCAACTCGCCTGGAGGGATAGTTTTTTTTTGTTATGTTCCGAGAGAAATCGGAGAATAAAATGCTATTCCGGTGCAAACTGTCAAGATGGAATTGCAGAAAAAAAAAACACTGCAGAGGAAATCATTTTTTCAATTGACAGTCGAAATCGAAACGAACCTTGTCGCGGAGCTCCGTGCAGAAATGGACATAAGGACAAGAATAAAAAAATCGGGGTGCACGTCTTGCAGATGAGGGTCGCTTAATTTGTAAGATTGCGATTTGAATAATGAGCAAAAGTAGCAATCGAAACGCGTGCGACGAGAGCAAATCGAGGAAGAGAGCCTTTCATTATTGAATAATAAATCATAGGAAAAACATTTGTGTTGAAAAACAGATTTTGTCAGATCCTGTGATTTTTTTTTCTTCTGTTCCGTGGGATAGCCGTGCTTGCTGAATGTGAAATTATTTCAATGGTCCTTTTCCTGTTAGAATATTCGAAAAGCTTTAAAATCTCTAGAGTTATAACAAATGTGAAAAAGCTTGAGAACGTAGTATTTTAGAACACAAATAGAGTTTTTAAGCAATATTTTAAAGGAATTTTCGGGATTTATATTTGTTTGTTAGTGCCAAGTGAGTAATGCACTTAAAAGTGGAAAAAGAGAAATGTTTAATTTTACGAATTGAGATAGAAGGTTGGAGTATTCATGAGTCCACATGAGGATGAAAATGATGGAAACACTGGAATCATGATATCAAAAGTAATAATCATGATTTTGGTATCTTTATTTTTACCCGTGCATGCTCCTAGAAATTATAGTTTTAGTTATAATTGTTTTGCAGTATTATTTTTAATTTTATGCGTTTTGCAAAGTTGTTTAGATAGTTATAAATGGATGTGCTACTTTTCGCTGAATGTCGGCCCACCGAATGACGTTTCCCCGAATATTACACTTTCCTAATTTTTAAGCTCTTATTATTGTGATAACTTCATACGTGTGTTAAATTGTTAAACTGATATGCGTCATTCTTTATTTGATTCACAGTTCTTTCGAGTTATATTGGCCTCGGAATTTTCGTTAGTCAAGAACAACCAAATACTGCCTTCTATTGAATGCTTCCTTTTCTTTGTAGTTTACCATCTTGTCAATTAAGGCGATTCATGACAATTGTACTACCGTTTTGTCTTAAATTCCGAACATGACTTATATTCTGAACCAATCAGTGGAGATTACAATCATAAGACTTGGTAATTTTGAAACTTTGGAAGATTTGAATCATAGATAATTTTTTTTGAATATGAGTCAGATGTCAAAACGTGTATATGATATTTTGGGAAATGGGTCACTCGCGTTAAAGAGTATTCGAGGAAAAGAAGCAGTGTCTTTTGGCTTTCAAAGCGCATTTAACACTTTTTACCAATCAATGTCAACTGCTGTGTACCGTGCTATTGGTCAATTGTCATACCGTGGGATCTACCCCATTATCCCGAATCCTATTACACCGACTGCCATTAACTCGAGTCATCCGGAATTCCATATCCCTGAACGACTTATAATCCCGAATGACATTACTTCGGATTCCATTATCGCGAGACAATGAGATTCTAAATAATTTTAAATTCGGGATTGTAAAATATAGGGGTTATGGTACATTCGGAGTAGAAGTATTCGAGTAGATGGCATTCGGAGTAATGGAACTCGGGGTAATGGGCTAGAATCGTGAAATACATATGTAAATCGTGGCATACTAATGCCATTTTATTTTTAGGTATATTGATCAGTGGTTTTCAACCTTTTTTCCCATTGAACTATTTCACTATTGCTATCAGAACTCACTTAGATATACATATTTTTGATTGAAATAGAAACGAGCCTGCAGGAAGAAAAAAAAATTCTTGAACTCCATTAGGCAAATCAAGGCTTCTTTTCAAATCACAAAGCAAGAAGAATGACACGTTTTGTTGGAAACCCTTATTGATCACCCTTGTTCAAATATCTTAAAGGGAAAAAGAAGAAAATTACGATGAAAAATTGAACGTTTGTTCACGGTCGTTTTGAAGAGTCTCTCGATGATGGTAAGTCAATTCAAGCGATCAAAAGTGAAATAAATGATTTACTCGGATTTTCCCCGGAATAAGTAATTCAAATGAAAACATTTGTTTAGTGTCCATGTGAAATGGGAACGCTTTCGAAACCCTATAATTTCTAAAACTCCGCTCAGTGCAGCAAGTGCTAAAAGTAGAACCATGGTTCAAACATTACCGCATATATGCTACATAGATGGAGGAGGTCATATGCAGAAGGTCATGGGTTCAATCCCAGGCCCGTCCCTTTCCTCATACTGTAGTTGTACCTCTCACTTGCTTCTATCTTACATTCTTAACCTTCATCCAACCAACATACTTTTCACGTGCAAAAACACACAAAAATGTGCATAACTTTTTTGTTTCTCGATGGATTTTGTTGAAATTTTCAGAACTTCCAGAAAAACTCTTCTAGTTTATGGTCCAGGAAACTTGGGAATATGGTCCAAGGGGTACTGGAGTTTTTCCGGACTGTCTTGGGGTACCAAAATTGGCCACACCATCCATTCAACGGATATCTCAAGATCCTGATGTGCTAGAAGGTTGGTGTCTTCGGCAAAGTTGTTCAACAGACCAAGAGCTATTCGATAGTAACAAATCCAATTGGAAATTTCCTTCTAGGTGGCGCTAGTTACAATTATTTTTCAATATCATATATCTCAAGATCCTGATGAGCTAGAAGGTTGGTGTATTCGCCAAGATGGTCAGCAGATCAAGGGCTATCCAGCAGTAATAAATCTAATCGAGAATATATCCACTAGGTGGCGCTAGTGACAAATTTTCTTCAATCTTCTATATTTCGAGATCCTGATGAGCTAGAAGGTTGGTGTTTTTGGCAAAAATCAGATCAAGGGCTATCAGGCAGCAACAAATCGAATTGGCAATTTATCCGCTAGGTGACGTTAGTAACAAATTATGTTCAATCTTATGTATCTCGAGATAAACTAGTCTTCAGCAAAGTTATGCAGCAGATCAAAAGTTAACAAGCAGATCAATGCTAGGTGGCTCCAGTTTGTCTTCGGCAACGTTGTTCACATCGTTGCAAAAAATTAAGATTCTCATATCTTTTGTTCAATATTTTTCACGCTTGAGTTGTATCTTACGCAGTTCAACAGCCACAATACATGAGCTGGATCATTAATTTGTTTCATTTGCCATTTTCACCTAAAGCCTTATTTTTTTTGTCTTGTCTTTATTGACAAGAATTTTTGGTGGGGCCTTCCTTACCCGAGTGGATATATTTCAGATAACTGTGGAAGTGCTCATTGAACAATAAGCTAGAAAGGCAGGCTCTGTGAGGACGTAATATTTTTAGCTATGGGCTAGTTCATCTCGGGACCAATGGCTTCGTAACTGAAACTTTTAGTGACTATCTCGAGATGGGACCGATCCCAGGTGCCTAATTCTTTATTTTTCTTTATTATTCACCAGGACGGACCTGGTGTAGTGGTTAGAACACACGCCTCCCACGTTGAGGATCTGGGATCGAACCCCATCCCCGAGATAATCACTAAAAATTTCAATGACGACTTCCTTCGGAAGGGAAGCAAAGCCGTTGGTCCTGAGATGAACTAGCCATGGGCTAAACATCTGGTTAATCAAAATAGAAAAAAAGTAACGTATTTTTCTAATGTAAACGATAACATTGGGTTTTGGCAGACACTCAATGTGTTTTATGATTCAACCATTTTTGGCGGCATGAGCAAGTGATTTTGCATACCAATATAATTCGTGAGTATTTCAATGCAGATCTCAAATTATTTTGCTTCGTGGCAGAACCTTATGATTGAGATTTGAGTGTCAGTGTCAATAGATCAAGGGCCATCTCAAGTGGATCACTGAACAAATATTCATTCGCTATATGGCGCTAGTAACAAATTTTCTCCAATATTCTGAATTTGGTGATCCTAAATAGCCTAAACATTGATGTCTTTAACAATCAGTTAAGAGCCCCAATATCTGTCTGATAGTGATTGAAGAAATATTGTTACCAGCGCCACCTAGCAGATCGATTCTCATTCATATTTTTTAAACACCTAGAAGATTTAGAACTTCAAAATCTAAATTTATAGCAGATTAAAAATGTATTGCCAACAACACCTAGTGTTCGGGAGTAAGTCAATCTAATATCCCAGGCTTCATTTTCAATAAAACTTACTGGCTCCACCTCACCCCATCATCCCCACGGAGAAGAATATGATCACTCTCACCACAGGGGGAACAGACGAGAAATATCTTTAAGACTACTCAGTGCGCAGGAAACCACGACAGAGTCTACATGGACTGCAGCATAGGTGTTGAATGTTGAATGTTTTAAACTAGTAACTTTTGTAATTGTACATATTGTAAAATAAAACCATGTTTAGTATATAGAGTAAGGTGGGGCAAAAGTTCGACCTTAGTGGTATAATCAAAGTTTCCAGAACAACAATAGCAGTTAAAACAAAACAAATACCATACAGTGAATCTTCAACATATTGGCTATAATTTTGCTGAATAAACTTGTGTCAAAATATTTACCCATTTTTAGTTATAACAGTTTCAAAATTGATTGTCTTTTTCGAACTTTTGCCCCACCGGTGGGGCAAGAGTTCGAATCTAGTGTGGGGCAAAAGTTCGCAGGCTAAAACACAAAATACCAATTCTTTTATGACAGGCATACTTTACACCAGCCGTAAACTTAAGTTTGACGAAAAATACACACTAAATTTTCATCAAAAAATTACCCAAAACCGAGTTGATTGTAACATACTCAAAAATAGCAGTTTTTTGTAAAACTAAGTAGAAATGTAAAATTTTGGTGACAGTTTTCACACGATCAGACTAATTTAACTAAATTTGAAGATAATATGTGGATTTTAGGCAATTTGAAATTTTTTCCGTGATTTTATACATAGGTCGAACTTTTGCCCCGCAGATTCGAACTTTTGCCCCACTATGGGCCAAAAATTGTTTTTCATTTTACTCTAATGTGAACGCCAAATATATGTTTTTGTGAAAGTTATTGGATTGTCATGGACCATTGGAACCCTGTAGAAGCTATCCAATCGCTCTTTAATGGACTGAAGAAACCCATTGTTCGACCATCTTCAGGGAAACTAGCCCGTATGGAATCCCCAAAACTACTACATGTTGGAGCCGAAGAGTTGTCCATAGTCGAAGGTAATCTCTGGTGCTAGACTCCGACACCTAGGATGAATTCCCAACCGATTGTTTCAGTTCAAAAAAGTCCCTGATATGTTGAACAAATTTACCGAAGACACCTTCCTTCTAGCTCATCTGTATATCGAAATATAGAAAGTTCGAGAAAATTGGTTAATAGCCTCACCTAGGGGATAAATCTGTAATAAATTTTGCACCTGCCCAGAAATATTATAATTTCCCAATCACTACCAGATAGCCCTTGGTCTACTAAACAACTTTGCCGAAGTCACAAACCTTCTAGCTTATCTAAATAAAGAAAATTAAAGGAATTTTGTCACTAGCGCCACCTTGCGCATAGATTTCCAATCACTGCCAGATAGCCTATGGACTAATAAACAACTTTGCCGAAGACGCCGACTTTCTGGTGAGCTATCTTAATACATAGAAGATTGAAGAAAATTTGTTACTAGCGCCACCTAGCGGAGAACTCCTCAACTAGTTTTACTATTGCCTGATAGCCTTTGATCTGATAAACAACGTTGCCACCAACCTTCTAGCTCACCAGGATCTTGAGATATAGAAGATTAATGCAAATTTGTTACTAGTGCCACCTAGCGGATAAATTACCGATTAGATTTATTACTAGCCCTTGGTCTGTTGAACAACTTTGCCGAAGACACCAACCTTCTGCTCATCGGGGTTTTGAGATATCCGTTGAATGGATGATGTACCTCAAGACAATCCGGAATAACTCCGGAAACACTTGGACCATATTTCCAAGTTTCCTAGACCATAAATTAAAAAAGATTTTCGGGAAGTTCTGAAAATTTCAACAAAATCCATCGAGAAACAAAAAGTTATGCACATTTTAGTGTGTTTTTGCATGTGAAGAATATGTTGGCTGGATGAAGGTTAATCTGTCACACTCAAACTATTCGTTCATAGCAAAACGCTAGAACCAGAGACGGACAAGAAACCGTTTCTCTAATGCTTCCATTCTTCCTTCATTATAGCACGCCTTTCCTTACGCCTGATACTTGAGCAGTCTGCTAACCACAAAAGCAAACCTCTCTGCCATACCTTCCCCCCAATCCATACACTCCCGCATGAACTGACGTAGATGCAGTCGGACTCCACGGTCTACAGTGGGCCAGTATAAATACAACATCACTTCCTCTCTCTTCCCCACTCTGCATTCTGACGTGGCAGGCGCCACGCCTGCCTAAAAATAGAAGGTCACCAGCACTTATACACTGAGGATGTCCCAAGCCAATGCACTATGGTCTAGAAAGCAGTTTTACGCGGAAAGATGCATTTTGAGCTTTAGAATGAAAGATTAGACGAAAACGGTCTTCTACAAAGTTGTTTGTATTAGTAAGGCCCTTTGTTTGGTGTTATTGAAAATTAGGTTGGTCCACGTTTTCATAGAAATTGTGCGACTAACTTTCTTATTTGTTAAAAATATATTATACGTTTTTCAGCTAAGTTGTAGACCATTCAATTTCAAGCAACTTTGCCTAAAAAAGTTTTTTTTGGTATCTCTTAAATTAACCGATTTAGAGCTTTTTTCCTACGGTGACATAGGGTGGTCTGAGCAAAATTGGTTTTCTGGCTCTAGCGTTTTTAATTCTAATATCTCATCAAAGTAGTTTATGGAACACTTTTAGAGCTTTAAAAAAATGCGTAATTTGGTGAGTGAAGAAACTCGCTATCTTCTTCTGTTTGGGAGTTATTGTTGTTTTTCTCTCAAAAACAGACCTAATTTGATGGTAAATATCTTTGATTGGGGCAAACATAAAAAATATCTTTTGACGGCATTCAAAAGACAAAACTAAATTGTATATTATATCAAAAAATAACAGATGTGTTATTTTTGTAACTCTAATAAAATGCCTTGAAAATTAAATATTTTTTATCACATAAACATCACATAAACAAAATAGATATCAACAATCTTTTTGCATGAAAATTTGCGTTTTGTTAAGTTTGTTAAGACTTTGACGAGAAAAAAAAATTAAAAAAACTAGAGTTGAAAAACTTATTTTTGTTCGACCACCTTGCGATGATTAGCAAAAAATGCTCTAGATTGGTCAAATTTTGAGCAACAGAAAAACCTTTTTTTGGCAAAGTTGATCAAAATTTTAAGTTCTACTATTTTGTCTAAGAGTATATACCAGAAATTTTGCAAATAAAAAAGTTGATTATATTATTTATGTGATATTGTGGACCACCCTAGTTTTAAATGACACAGTATGAAAGCTTACATTTTTAAAAACAATTTTGTAGAAGATCATCTTTGTCTAAAATTTCATTCTCATGCTCAAAATGCAAAATAATAAAGAAATACATACTTTGAAAACCTTCAAAATAGTTTTAAAGCTCTTTCTTGTTAATTTCAGATTTCTCGTCAAAATGGACTTTTAGAACTTATCAAAACGCAAATTTTCATGCAAAAAGATTGTTCATATCTATTTTATTTCGAAAGTTATTAAAGTTTTTGTGATAAAAAATATTTGTTTTTCAAGGCATTTTATTAGAGTTACAAAAATAACACATCTGTAATTTTTTGATATAATACACAATTTAGTTTTGTCTTTTGAATGCCGTCAAAAGATATTTTTTATGTTTCCCCAATCAGAGATATTCATAATAAAAGTAGGCATGTTTTTGAGAGAAAAACAACAATAACTCCCAAACGGATGAAGATAGCGAGTTTCTTCACTCACCAAATTACGCATTTTTTAAAGCTCTAAAGTGTTCCATAGACTACTTTGATGAGATATTAGAATTGAAAACGCTAGAGTCAGAAAACCAGTTTTGCTCGGACCACCCTATGTCACCGTAGGAAAAAAGCTCTAAATCGGTCAATTTAGAAGATACAAGAAAACTTTTTAGGCAAAGTTGCTTGAAATTGAATGGTCTACAACTTTGCTGAAGCATGTATAATATAATTTCTACAAATAAGAAAGTTAGTTGCACAATTTCTATGAAAACGTGGACCACCCTAATTTTCAATAACTCCAAACAAAGGGCCTTACTAATACAAACAACTTTGTAGAAGACCGTTTTCGTCTAATCTTTCATTCTAAAGCTCAAAATGCATCTTTCCGCGTAAAACTGATTCCTGGACCACCGTGCAATGTCCTATATAACAGGTCACGCTCTTAGTATGTGTTTGCTTGTATTAGTCACGAAAAAGATGTAAACAAAACGAACAGCTGATGGTGACGACAAGTTTGCCAAAAAAATTGTTCGCAGCTTGCCAACATGACGGCATCTTCGTGTAACTTCGTGAACTTTCGGCTCGCCTAAGTTGGCATTGCACAACTACCACTTTAAAACTGATGTTATCACCGATACTTATATAATCTTCGACCCAAACATCGGTCCCAAGCAAACATTCGGTTGATTTCTTATGTAAGTGCAGCTGATCTGGCGATACTGGAGTAGCATCCACAGGCGGCCAATCAAGCTCAAGCAACTTACTAAGCCTACGTTTCCAATTAATCATTTCTGCATTCATATTTATTCGTGTGGCACGAAAATATTCTTTACATTGAGAAGTCGAGAACATTTCCTACTCGAGAAGATCCATGACTGGCGGGATTCGAGCCTTCTACACTCAGCATGGTCTTGCAGGACAGATATGAATTTTCTGCTACTGCTATTTGGGTTCCAGAAATTCCCTCAAGAGTCATATGCTATTTTCATAAAATAAATGCTTAGAAGAATCTTTAACTTTTTTGGAGAGATGCTTAGAGTAGTTTATAATGAAATCTTCGTTAGAATAACTGTAGCAGTTCAAACATAAATTTGTATGCTTATAGAGGAATTTCTTGAAGTATTCTTGCTAAAATTTGTTGATGTATTTTATGAAGAAAATTTTGGACCATTTCTTCTAAAATTATCTAAATAGTGATACCAGTATGTCTCCCCTGGCTGCGCACCTAAATCTATTACAAGTCGTGGTTTTTTTTATTTATTTTTACAAATATCCCACTTTCTGTAATCTATTGTTATTATCATCTATTTATTCATATTCGACGCGAACACCATCTTTGCAGGGTTGTTGTCTGGTAGTCTTGCAACATGCCCTGCCCAGCGCACCCTTCCGGCTTTCGCAACCTTCTGGATACTGGGTTCGCCGTAGAGCCTACCGAGCTCGTGGTTCATTCTCCGCCGCCACACACCTTTCCCCTGCACTCCGCCAAAGATGGTCCTAAGCACCCTTCGTTCGAACACTCCAAGTGCTTGCAGGTCCTCTTCCAGCATGGACCATGCTTCATGCCCATACAGGACCACCGGTGCGAAGCTGAATCTTTCTCGATCGCAGCTTCTTCTGGAGCCCATAGTAAGCGCCTTTTCCAATGATGATGTGTATTTCAAGACAAACGTTGTTATCAGCAGTTAACAAGGATCCGAGGTGGACGAACTCATCAACCACCTCAAAAGTATCCCGTCTATCGTAACACTGCTACCCGAGCAGAAGAAAATAACTTCTGAATACCAAACTAAGGTATTCCATACCAGATTATTTCCAATACTTACAACCTGAATGAGGTATGAATGAGCCCTGCATAAGAGGTAAAATACCTCAAAGAATATCTCAAGCATATTCTACGAACACCAAACTGATAACTAGATCAGGTAATGTAATACATCAATAATACTTGATGAATTTTCATATAAAAGTGAAATTTTTCAATAGTAGTTCAATACCTACACTCAAGAAATCAGCTCCCTGGAATACAGGTGCAGTTGCACATACCTGGTTCGATTTAGCTATTTCATTATTTCCATTTGTATCATATAAGCAGTATGTCATTAGCGAATACCTTATATTAGTGTGGCTTATATATCATTTGAGTCACATTTAACGTATGTGCAAGCTTTATACCGTTCCAAAGCACATTGTGTAAACAAAAATGGCAGCTAGGGAAAGTTTTTCGCAGTTTCGCTCTGGAGTTGTGATTACCTGGAGGGTCCTTAGATGTAATAGAATGTATATGAGGTAAAAATGGAGAACTTAGAGGATCAGAATCGAAGAAAGTGTTGTGGTACCGGAAAAGGTAGCCAGCAACAATGCTACATGAAACAATACAACCAGGTAGACAATCATCACCTGATTACGATTGTCTACCTGATTGTATCGACTGTACGGCTATCTTTCCCAGTACCACAACATTTAATATAGTATTACATCGGAATCACTAACAACTTTCAACTTTTTAAAATAATATATCTGATCTATGGAGAAAAGCATCCCTTCAAATAATGTGTATCTTAAATGCATTCGATAAAAGTGAAACATGAAATGTATGTGTTAGGTCCATTGATTACATTTGAGTTAATCATGCTTTCAATGAAAAGAAACTTTGGCGATAGTGTATTGACTGCGCACATACTCTCCATGTGCAAACCCCCATTGCAAAAATCCATATAGGTTGGCACATGAATCAAATGGGATCTTTATCTTGAGTGTACAGCAGACCTCAATAGCTATTCAATACCTCAATAGCTGTTCAATACCTCAATGAAGTATTTTTCATCGTTTTTTTAGTTTATTTCAATACCATTAAAATACCAAATTGAGGTATTGACAACTGAAGAATACCTAATTTTGGTATGATACCAAAATATGGTATGCATAAGTTATTGGGGAGTTATTTGTTCCTCCTCTTGTACCTAGGCGGGCTCTGTCGCGCTCGGTTCAGCCTATCAGCAAGTACTTTGTTTTTGACGCATTCAAGCCGAATTTTGTCGCTTCACGTTTCAGGCGGGTGTACTGGTCTGCCACCGTTCCAAATGTTCTGCCGACAATATCCATATCATCCGCGAAGCAAACGATTTGGCTGGATCTTGTGAAAATCGTACCTCGGTTATTGAACCCGGCTTTCCGCATGACACCTTCAAGCGCGATGTTGAACAGCAGGCACGAAAGTCCATAACCCTGTCGAAGTCCCCGGCGGGATTCGAACGAACTGGTATGTTCGCCAGAAATCTTCACGCTATTCTGCACACCGTCTATCGTTGCTCTTATTAGTTTTGTGAGCTTCCCGGGAAGCTGTACTAGTCCATAATGTGTTATATTGAATTCGTCCTGTGTACTAATATACTACTATTATACAGCTGGTGTCGTGAATTCGTTGTAAACGGATGTGATATCTAGAACCTTAGTGAAACGCGTCGCTTGGAGGTCTGACGACCAATATGAACTGCCTGTATTCCATTTGATCAAGGGCTTTTATAACCCGTCTTGGTTTACGTTTAATTGCTACCTGGGAGGGAGGCACTGATACTACACACGAAATATGAAATCACACTATTTCAAACTGCAAGATAATTTTAGCTCACCAACGACAATCAAGGCAGGCTTGTGGAAAATCGCTGGTTTTCTTTTGATGTGCACCTTCGATCTTTCTGGACAAACATGAGAAAATGGCCAAAGTGTTCTGTGATTTTTTTTTACATTTTTATTGGAAAATAGTAAAAATATGCATGTTTCAATACTTTATATTCAATAAAAAGAAAAGGTGCTATCGTGTCATTGCTTTTGGATGTGTAGGAATTGATTTTCAAACGATTGTTGTCAACTTTCATGAATCGCAAAAATATGTGTTGGTGAATTACGCGCTTTTATCATGTTTGTCCACTCTTTAAGATCTGGGCTCACAGTGACAGTTCGTGACAGCAAAATCTCTGCTCACTTTGACGTACATAAATTTTGTATTGGTTTCTCCCTCCCAGATTGCTACTATTATTAAACATTGGGCAAACAGTACTTGGTTCCGTCCAAAAATGTGCATACCAAATAAGCATCGCTACCGTGGGTTGCGATGTGATTCAATTTACTTTTTACCCAATACTGGCCATATAAGGCCAAAAAGGTGAATTGGCAGACTAGTGGTTACTTGGGCAGAATAAAATGTCTAAATCTAAATAGAATAAAAAATAACATATTTAGGTATCCCAAGCTCCGATAAATTCAATGAAAAAACATCTCCAGAAACTCAACGTAACAATACTAGATGGATGGATCAATATTTTTTCAACTTGTGCAAACATTGCTCTTGCAGAGTGTTTTAATTTTCATTTCGTTGTCGTCATCTTGACAAATTGCGAACAAAGTGTAACCGAAAGCTCACGTTTCTGCTTTTTAATAAGATTTTTTTTAAACGTTCAAGTGAAGCGAACCCATCATAATAAGAGAAACGGGGGTCATTTTTTCTTTCTTTCAACTCTCGCTGCCTGTCTGCTTAACTGTCACTGATGAAAGTAGGATTTTTAATTAACGAATCGAGTGATTAATTTATTATGGAAATATTAAAAATATTGAAACACACTAAGATAAATGTGACGCAACTTCTACGAATTGTATGACAGACGTCAAAGAGCTATCAAACAGAAACAAATTGCAGCCGCATGTGGTGCGTAGAAAATTCCAATTGGCATCTGCTTTGCTATTTTAAAAACATGTTCAATTTGCAAAATTTGAATGCAAAATTTACGACCGATATTTCCGCTACGCCTAATATCCGTGCAATGTGTATCGATTCAAATTTCATGCCAATTCAGTGTACCCCACAAGTTTTTCGCTATGCAAGTTGAGAGCTTACGTGGAATGGAAAAATATCGATCAATCGACAACCGTGCAGCACGATAAAAGATATTTATGTAATTTGTCACGGGTAGTAAGTTGCGCACTATATTACCGTAATTGGTGGCGGTATGGATTACAGATTGACTTCGGCGGGGTATGTATGGTATCTAGAATTTTGCCAACACACGATACGAAATTTTAAGAGAATGTAATTAAATTCTCCAATGTATTGTAAAAATTATGAAAAAAACTCAGTTGTTGCATGCTTTAGAAAAAAGTATGAATCATCACATATGTTTTCTTCCCACAAAGAAAATCAGCATTTCACCATAAACTCGATGTCTACTAATTGGATAGAAATTGGTTGAAATGCAATATGATTAATTTTTGAATGAAATTGTTTTATTGTAGCAATAGATAAAGCTTACAGTTTTATAACGGTTGTATATAACACTACTAATGAAAGGTTTCAAAGCACATTCGCATTTATCTACAAACCCATTTTTTGAAACTTGATTTGTGAACCAATTTATTTTATGAAAGGCTTTTGTTGTTGCATATATGCGCATTATAAAACCGATTTACGCAGCCGTTTCAAAACTTGTGATCGTATTCGCATGTCACACGTAGCCTGTAAAACAACTTATCCGACTGTGTGATGTATGCCGTATTTTTGGAAGTCTCACCTAAAGTTACAGAATGTGGTTACAATTTACAAAGTTGATACTTTCCAATTAAGTCTTTGTCTAAAACAGTAAATTAGCTTCCTTCTGTAAAGGTACAACAAGCACAAAGTGCAAGACATGTTTTCAAATTAAATTTTAAATGACTTTACATGCAGTTATTTCGGTTGTTCCAACAAATATCTAATTTTTCGCTTTCTTTACCATGTAAAATTCAGTTCATTGTGAACATATCTTGAATCGTATATTTTTATGAATACTTTGTGTGAAACACTTTCAGAACTTTCAATTTTGTGCATTTTTGCTGAAGGCACCAAAGAGCTATCTCGATTATTTTTCAAGTTATGGACGATTTATGTTTAAAAACATTATTTTCAAAATGTTGTCAATCTTTTCAAACAAAAACCGTCCTCACAGCTTTTTCACCATAAACAGTGAAGAAGATAATCTTTCTAATGGTGACAAAAAATTGAGAATCCATTTGCGCCTTTAAGAGATAACGGGATTTGAAAACAATAATTTTTACTAAGAAAATCTCTTATAACTCTGTAACCATAAGAGGTAGAACAGGTTTTTTTTTCGGAAAAAAGTTGCGCAATTAAAAGTGCTCGGAACAAAGTCTTTGTGAGAAATTACCGTGGTGAATCAAAATCCGGACGGTACCAATATCCGGACACTCTGTTAATATTCATTAATTTCAGCTTCATTTGAATGTTAATATGTTTGAAATTTATTCTTACTCTTTACTTTAAACACTGAAGATTATTCACTATCATTTCAATCTAGTTAACATTGCCAAATCATTATTAAAAATAACAATAAGTTAGATGTTTCTGTCGGACGTCATCCCATCGCGGTTCATTTTAGTACAAGCTTAACGATCTCTGCACGCATGAGCCAAGGCACGAACAACGTATAGTTAAATGAAAAGTGCGTGAAGTATAATTTTGTGGAGTGTTTTGAACAAAATTAAGTGCAAAGTGATACTTTCAATGTTCGATAACACTACTGGTGAGAAAAATGATGCAAATGTGTATTGAACAGTGTATAAAGGGACTGTCCGGGATTACAAGCCAGTGATTTTAAATCCGGACATCGTGTGAAAGACCCACTTTTCACTAGTGGAACTGTTTTTTTCCATGGAAGATAAAATAAGAGAAGACTTGAAAAGTATACATAAACAGTTGTGAGTTATCAGAAGATGGGACAATTTAAGATTAATCGTGTATATCTTTCGTTATCACAATCAAGCCACACTTAAAAAGGGTCGAACAACACGCGCTTTGGTTCAGGTAATTAAAGCTCTAATTAAAGTTACGTTTCGTTCTTCGTGACATTATAGGGAAAATACATACATCGAATTGATATAAGAAAGATATTTAAACAAGTTTATGAAGTTTTCTTGAAAAGATATATAAATATTTCATATAACATCATATGTGTCCGGATTTCGATTCGAAAGTGTCCGGATTTAAAAACATCATTTGCATTAGGTGTCCGGATTTAAAGACAAGATAGACTCAAATATGTTATTGATTTATTTGTAAAAATCTTCAATAATTCCAATAATTCCATGACTTTGATGAAGATCTGAAGTGTAAGAATGTGTTGTATAATAAAACATTACGAAAATTCTAACTAAACATGCTTAAATCGTAGTTTGAACATTCATGTCGTCTTAAGCGTCTGGGTATTGATGCACCACGGTATCGTATAAAAGTTATCAAGAAAAAAAAAAGATTTTTCGGTACCATCCTAATGTGGTGTACTTGTGAAAACATGTGCCCATGCGCAATATTTAAATTCGGTGCTAACACATAGCACCTACCAAATAGTTATGCTTACGCGCGCGAAAGACTGCATCGAACCTTCGCCCCATTGGGGGCACAGTTCGATTGCAATATGTTCGTTTGCTATGAGCCATCCACCTGATGGACTTTAATTGTCACGCGCTGACCAAAGCACAAATCACTCCAGGAGTCTTCCGATAGACCCTATGTAATTGTAAAATGTAGTGCGACACTTTTGAAGTGCTGGACGGGTATAAAATACCCCTGTCCAGCCAAATACAGTCAGTTGATTCCGATGGTCTCTGATGATCAAATATACTTAATTAAGCTTATTAATTAAGTAAAATATCACTGCCTGGAACGGGTCCACCACCAAGTCTACTAGTAGGCTAGTAGCCTACTTCATGGCGACCGGACTAATCGGAACCTACTAGGCCCGGAGAGAACCTTAACATGGGCGATCCCGTATAAGCAACGATATCAATGGACAATAGACCAAAGGCAGTCTGTTAGGGTCATAGAGCAGCTTTCTCCGTTAATCCGCCAATCCGTCTCCAGAAATACGCTTATTATCGCTAAAGCAAATGACAAACGGATAAAAACATACGAAATACAAAAGGAAGATGGGAAGTTCAGAATCCCGAGAGGAATTAGTAGTCCAGCAGCAGCAGCAGCAAACAGGACAACAGCAACAGTCATTACCGGTGGCATCAGGAATTGGTCCAGTACACGTAATCGCTACATGCATGGTGATTATTATCGCTGCACTATTATTGCGAGTTATCTGGCAAATTCTAGTGCGAGAGATTGAAAACCGCAGCCGTCGTTCACCTAAAGTGGCAACCATTGTGTAAAAAAAAAAACACACACACACACACACACAAGAACATCAGCAACAGAAACGTGTAAATGTGAAAAAAAAAACTACGTCGTGTGAAAATAATGGATAAATTCAGTCTTTCCCTATTCATGACAGCAGCAATTTTAGAACTAGTGACATTCTATAGCCTTTTTATGTGGCTAACAAACTATTATCTAAGTGAATAAGAGAACAGACGAAAATGGTACAACAAAGAATGTCCAATGTGCAGGCATATCATAGCCTGACACTTAGTGCAGTAAGTGAAAAAAGAGAACATTTAAAAAGGGTTTTTCGTAAGGAAAAGGAAAAACAGCCAAAACATGATAATGGACAATCAGAAGTGAGAAAATCAAACTCTCTCAACCTATTCAAATCATAAAAATTGAAAACGTGACTCAACAAAGTATCGTACAGTGGGGAAAACAAGTTAAGGTGGACATAGAAAAAGTAAAGGCACTGGCTGCCAAACTCAAAACCACCATGAAGAAACCAACCACAAGGATTCGTTACCAAGGCTGAGTAACAGCACAACTCATCATAAGCAACAGCAACAGTAGTACCACAGGTAATTACCAAAAAATTCCTTAATGAAAAAATAAGTTCATAAACATCTTGAAGAATTAGAAGCAATCATTTTAAATCTTAAAAAAAGCTCCTTCAAGGAGATATTTAAAACAAACATTAGTATCAAAAGGAAAAAGAGCTAGGGAAATTTACGAGGATATCTTATATCTTGTAGAAGATTTTCCACAAACACAGCAAAAATTGCTATTATCAGAAGCTAGGAATCTTTTTAGTAAAATAAAAATTAGAATTGATACGCGCCTGGACACTGCGACAGGCCACTTAATAAAACTAAAAACTGTAACTCATTTGGTCATATTTTTTAATAGTTTATATAAAAGCCACAAAAAAAATGGCAGTTCCAAAAGTTGATTTAAAATTGGGAACATCAATTATACCAATTTATGATGGAAATCAAGAAGTATTAGGAGCTTTTATCGACTCAGTCCGACTTTTTGAAGATTCCGTTAATGCGGATTTCAATACGGTAACTGCTGACCAAAAAGCAGCAGCTCCAGCAACACTGATAAGATTTATAAAAACAAGACTTACAGGAAAGGCTAGAGCAGCTGTTGGGGATAACTCACCAACAATAAACGATAGTATTGACAAGTTGAAGGATAATAGTGGTTTAGTCACATCTCCGGACGTTTACATATCAAAATTTAATCATATAAAGCAAACTAGTGATATTAACAAATTCACCACGGAAGTTGAAAATCTAACTCTTCTTCTCGAAAAGTCACTAGTAACCGATAACATTCCATTAGATGTTGCTAGCAAAATGGCTACAAAGCAGGGCGTCAAATCTCTCTGCTCAGGCGTAATAACGACACCAAGCTCATTTTAAAAGCCGGACAATTTTCTACACTATCCGCAGCAATACTAAAAGCAACAGAAAATCGCAACAACACACATAAATCAGATCATGTTTACTAACCGCCGTGGTTACAAAAACATTACGGAAACTCCGATAGCAATCGTCAAGGAGGCCACGAAAACTACAATATAAATCGCGGAAATTTCTCCAGTCGCGGAAATCACTCCAATTTTAGTAATCGCGGGAATTTTTCCAACTACCGTGGTCAAGGAAATTACCAACATAATTTTCAAAACCCACGTTTCCAACGCGGTAGAGGATCGTATCGTGGTAACACGCAATCACCTATCTTCTACGCAAATTCTGATAACACAGCGTAACAAAAATGACCTTTTTGCGTGTCTCAAGAATCAAATTATGTGTCTTCAATAGATTTGGGGTTGCTGAATCTAATGGCATTCTCAGAAATGTTCCAGCACGTCACAATTTTTAGCTACAGGTCGCCAAAGTTATATAAAACATTGATTTTATTGATGTTTACATGAAATTTAAAGTACAATTCATCAATCTTTATTGTAATCTAATCCACCAAGCATGAAAAATCGAACTTAAACTTTCATTTCAGATATAATTTGATTGAAATTGCACGATAAAATTCCGATTTGGCCGATTTTTTCAACATGCTCGCAGTCTCCATACAAAACTCTTCGTTTCTCTTATATGGCAATATACAATAATTCTCTAAACCATCAGAAAATAACTTTTCCACATCGAAATTATTATAAACTTTAATGATAAGTATTGTGTCTAAATAAAGTTTGAATTCTGTGGCAAATTAAGCAAATAAATTGCCTTACAAGCTGGCAAACTTGCATGCAAGTTGGCTGAAATAGTCAATTTTTGCATTTTCAACAGTCAATATCTCAAAAACTAGACGTGCTATGATATTTCTGAAAACGGCAATGGATTCAGCAACCTTTAACTAAGTGAATAGCGGTATTTTAGTTCTGGAGACAAAAACGTGTTCCGCAGTGTAATGAACAAAATGCACCACCAACACCAACACAGAATAGACAAAACTCAACAACCAAATATACAACCAAACACACAACAACAACCTATTTTTTTAGGACAACTTCAAAGATATACACAATAAATACATCAGCTTCAAACTTCATTAAGGCACATTTTAGAATGTCTAATTCAACATGCACCTTTATGGTTGATTCTGATACCAGAATAGTAACATCGGAGGAGATAAAAAACAATAATATTCCTATGGTACATACTAGAGCTATGACCAAGAAACAACACGGACATGACAAAAACCATATTGTTTCACCAAAAGAGAAGATTGATCACCTTCTTGTGTATGAAACAGAATCGCCGGCAGAAATAAGAAAATTACAAAAGATGAGTATAAGCATGCAACAGAATATGATTGTAATAAAAAAAATGAATTAAAATATGAAGAAAACATTAATTACACTTGAACAAGATATTTTTCACGAAAATGAAAGTCAGCAAAGATAGCAATGTCGACAAATAATGAAATCTCAACACACATACCACTACAACATTTCAAAAGGATTGCTTTAGACGTCATCCGTAAATACGAACTAATACGTTACCGACCTCCAAAAGAATTGACGAATTCTGAGGAGATCAACAACATATTACACGATTTCCACATGACTCCAACAGGTTGTCATATAAGACAAAACCGGCTATACCTTAAACTCAGAGACCTTTACTATTGGAAAGGCATGTGAACCACAATTATAAAGTTTGTTAAGGCCTGCAAACTTTGTAAAATTAACAAAGTAACGAGACGAACGAAAGAAGCGTCAGTGGTAACGACAACACCTGTCAAGCCATTCGAAATCATTTCGATTGACACGGTAGGTCCGTTGCCACGAACTATCAAAACTAATCAGTACTGCATTACTTTGCAATGCGATATAACTAAATATATTATAATTATACCGCTAGAAAATAAGGAAGCTGATACCATAGCACGCGCTATGGTGCAGAATTTTATTTTGAGTTATGGGACATTTTTAGAGTTAAGGTCTGACCAAGGTACAGAGTTTAATAACGAAGTCCTCAAGAAAATTAGTAAAATACTCAATTTTAAACAAAATTTTTCAACAACCTACTATCCACAGTCAATAGGTGCTTTAGAGAGGAATCATAGGTGTCTGTACGAGTACCTAAGGAATTTCTCCAATGTTCACCATAATGACTGGGATGAATGGACAAAATTTTATGAATTTTCGTATAACATCACTATACATACTGATACCGAATACACGCCATTTGAGCTTGTGTTTGGTAGGAAAGCCAAACTTCCATAGATGACATGAATGGTACAATAGTAAATATTAATAATAAAAAAAGAAAACAAAATTCACAAAAACCGAATTATAAAAATGTAAAAATCATTTACTTTAAATCCAAGAATGTGAACCCCTATGTTTTCCAATATAAATATATGCTGAATAATAAGACGCAAAAAAAACTTTTAAATGTTATTTTATTAGTTCTTTTGATAATGTAGGCATAGGAATAAAAAAAAATCTCTAACAAAAACAAAAATAAATAAAAAATTGTAATAATAACAATATGTTAAAGTCTTTTGGAGTGATAGCTAGTCAGAATGTTTAACAACATTCTCCTTTAAAGGGGGAGGTGTGGTGTACTTGTGAAAACATGTGCCCATACGCAATATTTAAATTCGGTGCTAACACATACCACCTACCAAATAGTTATGCTCTGAGAGAGACTCGCGAGGAGGAAAAATATCAACGTCATATGCAGCCCAGATTCCCCTCTCACGAAACGTCAAATGCAGCCCACCGTTTTTATGGCTGAAAAAGTGAAAAGTATTGTGTTCAAAGTAAATTGTTATTGAAAACCTCAGTCAGCAGAGCAGTTTTTTCCAAGGTTGCTGATAAATCTAAGCAGAAGATTAATTATTTCTAATGTCTGCTACGTTTGCTGGCATGAAATTTCACTCAAACGGCTAGTTATGATTCGATGTGATGCAAACTCAATCATTTTTTGCTGAGAGGTTCATGTGAGGATTTGAACGGCTTGCACATAATTGGTATAAACACAAAGTGGAATAAGAAAAAAACTCAGCAATCACAGAAAAAGAAGACCGTCTTCGCGAGTCTCGTTTCAGGTTATACTTACGCGCGCGAAAGACTGCATCGAACCTTCGCCCCATTGGGGGCACAGTTCGATTGCAATATGTTCGTTTGCTATGAGCCATCCACCTGATGGACTTTAATTGTCACGCGCTGACCAAAGCACAAATCACTCCAGGAGTCTTCCGATAGACCCTATGTAATTGTAAAATGTAGTGCGACACTTTTGAAGTGCTGGACGGGTATAAAATACCCCTGTCCAGCCAAATACAGTCAGTTGATTCCGATGGTCTCTGATGATCAAATATACTTAATTAAGCTTATTAATTAAGTAAAATATCACTGCCTGGAACGGGTCCACCACCAAGTCTACTAGTAGGCTAGTAGCCTACTTCACAAACTCATTTGTTTAAAAAAATCATTATTCGCGAACCATAAGAGATGGAAATTAGGGTTTTTTTGGCAAAGTTGCTCCAAATCAGTTGTTCTAAAACATTGTAGAACATTGTATAGGCCTAACTGCGTCAGCAAAAAAGATTATATTTTGATCTCGTAAACCATGCGGGCCACCTTCAATTTACATCACTGAAAAGAATGTCTGAAAAATAGAAAAAGAAGAAAGAAACTTTGCCGAAGACACCATATATGTAAAATTGACGGTTTAGGCGCAATCATTTTTGTCTTCCTAGATATGGCTTCGAGACCAATGTTCGTTTTACAAAATAATGACTTAACAACTTTACCCTCATCAAGAATATTTTCGCATTATTCTGAAAATAGCATGAGCAGGATTGACCGCCCGCAGCTGCTTTTCCATTATTGCAAGAACAGCTCTTCAATGTGTAAGTACTGGTGCTCTCATTATTATAACAAACAATACCGGCGCAAGCTGCGTTCGAATGCAGGTTAATTTGAGGATGGGAGAGAAAAGTTTACGTGTTACTTGCTTTCAGGAATCCGAGGAGTCCTCTGCACTTCCATAAGAAAACATTGGGAGTTTGGATATAGGAAAGGATTCGTTTTGGTAAACGATGAACAAATAATTTAAAATGAATACGTGAGCATATACACACGGATGACCGATACCGATAGTGCGACTACTACGCGAACCGAACACAATAATCCGGATTCCGTTGCTCGCCCACAAATGAGCAAGCAATAGATTCAACGGATCCAACACTACTGACGCGATTTTTTTTCTCCCGCACTCTTCGCTTTCTTTTCTTCCACGCAACGCGAATCGGACACATCGAGTGTGGTAACCATATGGATTTCGTCATTGACTTCACGATATAATAACATGTGTATCAATATTATTACGGCGTTTTCGTATATTGCTGGGGCGAACCTAGTTTCGCCCTGGATCCGCTCTAACAGCTGTCAAAACGTTTTTTTATTGGGTCGAGGTTCGCTCTGCCGATTTTTTGCGATCCAACCTGAGCGGGGTTCAACTGTCAAAAATTGATTGTTTACATTTTTATCATTATCAAAATTAACGATTGAAGCAAATTTTTAATAACAGGAGATGTTTGCGAAAGCATTCGGCAATATTTATTGCATTAATATTGAGACTTTATATTGTGATTTTGCACTCAGAGTTGTGAAATTCCATGAAACTGTGTGGCTGACAGTTCGAATGTAGGTATGACACATTCGATTTGGCTCGAACCAGAATCCGTTTTCGTTCGTTTATTGCGAGTCGGGTCAGCTCTGACCCCAGGTTTAAAACCGAAAACGCCATTAGATTGCCATGTGAAGCAAACATGTATGTGCTTTGCTTATTTAATACGAAATGCAGTGGTTTAAGATAGCCATGTGTGTCAGAACATTAATGTCGTGAGATTGAAATAAGAAATTTGGTAGTAGAACTCAGATTCGAGGCACCTCTGCTATCGCAAGTTCATTTGATTGTTCTTTTTTTCAATCAAGTGAGCAAAAAGCGGAGCGCCGCAAATCCATAATTAGGGAACCCCAGGGTTAGCATATTTCATTTTATTCCAAGCTGAAAACTAGGAAAATCTGTTAGTGGAATCCAATTTTTCTCTAACACCATACATTATGTCCAATGCTGGAAGTAATGCATTTTTTTTTTATAGAAAATTATAATTAACTCCTCTTATTTCGGACATCTCCACTAATAAAAAGAAAAACGAATCCGCAAATTTTCCTGTAACACTTTTAGCTTCAGAAGTTGCTTCTTCTCTTTGGAACATGATGATGACTGTCATACGACACGAGATCCGACCGCAATTTAGTTCGCTATGGGTTGATCACTAACAATTTAGAAATTTGGAACACGGAAATCGACAGCAAGCTCATCGACTTCAAATCGACCAACTTGAACATGATGATGACACAAGCTAACCATGAGTATTTCATTTATTTAGTTAACATCTAGACAGATAACACTAAATCAACAATTTCACGCCACAATACTCGGTTCGTATCCGCATCTCTCCATCCTCGTTTCTGCCCCACGCTCGCCAAATCGATTCACACTTTATACGCCCACCTAGCTCGCTGCGCTGTTCAGATGTCCGTCGAAGTGATACTTCCACCTTTCGATCGCCTCACGCTCGTCCGTCAAAATGCTCCCATCCTTAGCCCTACACATCTCGGCTCGCGGCACGAAGCCGATGCGGGGTGCGTTGAGCTTCTGATAGAACTTGCGTGTTTCTTGAGACCAGCACAGCTGTTCCATCTCCTCGCACTCCGTCTCCTCCACGCGGCGTTTTTTCTCGTTCAAGAGGCGGATCTGCTGTTGCCGTTTCCGTTTATAAAGCTCCACGTTCTGCCGGGTGCAGCAAGGCAGCATGACCGCTGCGTTCTTCTCCTCCAGAATCTGCCTACATTCCTCGTCGAACCCAACGTTCCGTCGACTCCGTCCCACGTACCCGACGTTGCTCTCAGCTGCATTGTTGATGGCTGCCTTCATTGTTCTCCAACAGTCCTCAAGAGACTTCATCCAGCACACCCTCTTCTGGAGCCTCGAGGTGCTGCGCGTATGCCGCTGCGACATCCGGTTGCTTGAGTCGCTCTAGGTCGTACCGGGGCGGCCGTTGGTACCGTACGTTGTTAACGACGGAGAGTTTTGGGCGCAGTTTAACCATCACCAGATAGTGGTCAGAGTCGATGTTAGCGCCACGATAGGTCCTGACGTTGATAATGTCGGAGAAGTGCCGTCCATCTGTAACGGACCGAGCACTCGCGGCACTGGGCACTCGGCACTGACTGCGCTTGCTATATTCGGTGGCGCGTTTGGTGTCATATAGTCGTCTTCTATTTCTTCTATTATCGGTAGGCTTCGGCTACCTTCTCTTCGTAACAGGAACCTGTCATTGGGGACATTTCTATTTTTACACTAAAACATATCATGCGACGGCTCTTTCTTCATGCCTTGTCGTAAATAAAGAAACTGGAGACTCAAAATGGGAATTAAATTGAATTGGCCACTTTTGGGACCACCGGGTGTCCCCTAGGGAACCTATGATTGGGGACAATTGGAATTGAGCTCCAATACTCATCGTGCAACGGCTCATTCTTCATGTCTAGTCATGAATAGGTCAACTTTAGACCAAAAATGGATTATCACCGGTATCCGGATTATCACCGGTCATAGTTCATCTCCATGGAAACTCAAAACTAGATTAGTTGACCCGTCCATTACTTCCTAAAGAATTGAAATCGGTCAATCTTTGTCAAAGTTACAGCATTCCAAAGTTGGCCCAATTTTTGCCTGTCCCTGTGTGTTTGTTATTTTGACAACCCCCTGTATATCAAATATTCCATCATTTGCGATACTTTAAAAATGGGGAGGGTACAAAAAAAGGGCGAAGAGCTCCCTGCAAATCTTATTACAACTCTTCATATTGTTTTTAAAGTTGAAAACATTATAAGGCACATGAATTCCGCTGTCCTGAATATAAAACACTTTGTCGGTTTATTGAATAGATTAGATTTTTAAATAAAAAATTCAAAAAGTTCAAGTATATTTTAAAAATGACCTGGGGCAGACACGAACATTCTGAAAACGCCATTATTTTTGTTTATTTTTATACTTTCAAGCCCGGGGTGTCCGGTCTCTGTGCATTCAGATCGACTTTTTTTGTCGAACAGTGTAATTGTTCCATGAGTCTTCATCTCCGGATTCGAAAAAATATCCGTCATTTTCCCTATTAGCTCATCGTGAGGGACCGTTTACCGTGGGGTGATTACCCCTAAGTGAACTATATCTTTACTTCTTAATGTGGGTTTTTGGGGAGGGGGACAACTTGGTCTCTGCTTGATTGGACCAGTAGAGTTGTATCCGCTCTGATTCGAACACGATATTCGTCCTTTAAAGCAGCAGATAAAAAGGACAATTAAAAACACTATCATTATCAGTGCGCCTGTTCCTACGGTTGCAATTGTTCACCCTGAAGAAAGGGATCAGTAAATTAAGTTTTCTAGAAAAGGTTTCTCAATTTTGAGAACATCTACATCGACTCCTAGATCAAATAGTTTCTTACGATCGAAAAATGAAATTTTTGAAATGTTTTCATTACGATTATTTGTCTGTATGTTCTAAAATTTCTGAATAAATATTTGTTTACTTTTCATTTAATTCTGTTATTCCTTTAAATTCGGATATGCGTTTTGCGCGGTTTGCCTTCGCTTTCATAGGTTTTCCATACCAAGCAAAGTTTGCGTTCGAATCTATCTGAGCCTTCTGAACTGAGAAAAAATAATATGTACAAAAGATTTACACGGCCGACCGACGCACAAGTCGATTGGCGAGGGAAATTTGACTGCCCCATCTTCTCATTTGCGTAAAAATGCACTCGTTTTCTGTGTTGCTTGTCCTACACTTGTGTGAGAGATTTGCGTGTTTGTTCTTTACTTTCTGTTTGCTTTAAATATATTTGGTTGGTTTTGAGATTGGTAAAGAAACTCATATATTTGTATCAGTTTACTTTCCCCCAGATCAGGCTTGTAAGTCAACATACGAGAGTTTTTTCCTTATATCAGAAGAAATCATAAATCAACTTCTTGCCGAAAACAAGGTGCATATTTATGGCGATTTCAATCAACGTAATGCAGATTTCATTCCTGATTTTGAAAACGAGAGTATTCTACTCCCTGTTGTCGGCGATAATGAAACTTTGCTATTTATTTTTGACAAAACTGCATCCTTAGGCCTTAATCAAATAAATCATGTAAAAAATAAACAAAACTGTTACCTAGATTTTTTTTATTGACAAATATGCATGAAGATTTCTGTGTAAGTGAGTCAATTTCACCATTATGGAAAAATGAAGCGTTTCACACGACAATAGAATATTCTATGTTTATGCATATTTATCATACTCCTCACGAATATGTGTATGAGAATATTTTCGATTATAGTAGAGTCAATTATACTAATATTTAGACTGAAATTAGATAACGCAAATTGGCAATCTGTTTTGAGAAATCAAAATAATATTGAATCGAGTATACTCAACAAATTTATAGTATATAAACACATAGATATTAAGAACACAATGTAATTTAGAATGGTCTACAAAATGTTTGACATCAAATAAATAAATAAATAAATAAATAAATAAGTACGTTAAAGTTTACCGAATATGCCCTAAAACAGAAAAGTAGAAGGGTTTGTTCGATTCCGTTCGATAATCCTAATGTAAAGATGTGTTATCCCTCTCTTAAAAGTTACACTAGTGGCTTAAAATCTACGCTATTTCATTCACTTTATAATCATCGATATTATATTTAAAACTTGTTTCAACAGTCTCCTTATATTGATAGTTCAAATGAAGGAAAAAACTTGTCCCTATTCAATAAAACCAAATTTTGAAATATATAAACATTTGTTTATAACTGAGGAAGTTGGATCGCAGTCAGAGATTTTTTTAAAGAGTTTAGAGCTTACCTTAGGAAAAGAAGAAAATAGTACACACTCACCGCGGATTCGTCCTTATCATCACGAGCCTCATCCTCTTCTTCCTGTTGCTGCTGGTCATCAATCGACGGTTTGGAATGCGTCGACTTGGCATCGTCCTGTTCATTATCACTTGCACCGGACGCAGCGGCCGCAACTGCTGGAAATACTTGCTAGAAATCTTTATTTCCAATTACGTTGCACAATAAGCTCGAGGTTTTCTTCCTTATACGGATTGTCCACCAACACGTGATTTCTTCTCGATTTTCTTATCACACACCAGTCTGAAAATGTTGGCGGCCGGCGTTTTGAAGAAACGCTTTTCCGCTGTCACCACTTGGAACGGACCGAGCACTCGCGGCACTGGCTTTCTCTTTTTCTTCGGTAACTTATTCCTTGATTACTTTTATATTTCATTGGATTTTCAATCTTGACGGAGTTTCCTTAACAGAGTAGATTCGTCACTAATCGTGTATCGTGGATCAATCTTGACGGAGTTTCCTTAACAGAGTTGATTCGTCACTAATCGTGTATCGTGAGTTGTTGGGGTAACTCGGGCCTTCTTCCCGTAGAGGCTGGGCACACCGATTATGTAGACACCGGACGACGCCGACAATCGTACACACCAACTACACAAAACCGTCAAACTGGGGTCTCCACCGCCAGCGATCGGGGTGTTTTATCGCGCTCCCGCGGGGAACTCAAACTCCCAATCTGAAAATAAAGAGAGAAAAGAGAAAAGCCAAAAGGAGCGTCGCTCTGGCTCGATTAGTGCAGCCATGTGACCGAGACCTTGTTGGGGCGTTCAGTCAGCGCTGTCGGGTGACACACAAAGATTAAAACAAAAACATTCTCCGGCATTGGAGCACGTTAACCAGCAACAAGCATTAAGGTTCTTCTCTTCTGCTTACATCGCTTGTTTCTAGTTAACCTAGTGAAAACCCACATCTGATGTAATCCACTAACTTGCATGGAACGTCATCGGAAAATAAAAGGGTTCTTTCTTAGATCAATGGTGATCATTGATCTTTCGAATTATTCAATACGGGGAGGGGAATGCTTCCTTCGGTCGGTAGGACCGCTACACATCAATCAGAACGTGGTCGATTTGTGATTCTGTCTGCTGTGGTGATCTCCAGGTGTATCGGTATGGAATGCTGTGCTGGAAGTTGGTGCTACGAATGGCCATATTCTTGGAGGCGGCGAAATCAATTAGTCGTAAGCCGATGGGTGCTGGACTTTCCAATTTTTGGTTTGAATTCCTTCTCCTGGTCAACCTGAGCGTTTAGATCTCCTATGATGACGTCATGGCATGGGCAGCTGTCGTACTCGCGTTTGAGCTGTGCGTAAAAAGAATCTTTATCATCATCATTGCTTCCGGAGTGAGGGCTGTGAATGTTCATTATGCTGAAGTTGAAGAACCGGCCTGTGAGCCTCAACTTGCACATTCTCTCATTGATCGGCCACCACCCGATCACGCGCCTCTGCATATCACCCATCATTATAAAAGCTGTTCCCAGATCGTGTGTGTTGCCGCATCTATTCTTGGCACTTTTGATTCACTTCGGCAGTGGGTTTTTTTGATATCTACTGAACTTATATTTGGCCACAATATGCGTCGTATTGAAATGCTTCTTATTGCTAAGTTTCAGACAATTCGACCGAGAAAACCCCCCCATGCCAAAGTGAATCATGGAAGTGCCCAAGTAGCTCTGCACCCTACTCATGCACTCCTCGAGACGGGCTTTGGCAAACAAATACACAACATTTGTTCAAGATACTGGGCGTATGTTCATGACCTCAGCCTGTGATGACATCTGGCTGCTTAAGTCACTCAAGGTCATACCGAGGCGGGCGTCGATACTATAATGGAATACCATATCACTGTCGATTCAGTTCTACGATAGGTCATTACTTCAATAAAGTGTCGTCCGTCGATCAGAACGTATGCTATAGAAGGACTCGGATCGAAGCTGTAAATCTGCCTTTTTATCTGATTTTTCACATATTGCACGTCTGGTAAAGCATTTACATGAATCTGAAATTAACCTAGGAAAGCTGATTCATGAAAATATACGACCGATGTTTGTTGATTTCTAATGATTGAGAAAAACTGAATCTTCTACATACGAAAGGTTCCGAATTCTGTGGCTGTAAATTCCGAATTTGAAACATGCAATAAAGGTGATATTATCTAAGTCCTTCACTTTCCATACGACCCTTCCATATGGTTCCTACTGTTTTTATTCCCAACCGAGCAACAGTACCCATTGCCGCGGCTTAGTGATTCCACCGTACGGCGAGCAGCCAAGTGACACTTGGTGCGATTGAAAAAGACTGCCTCTATACTCAGAGCCGATCAACGGTGCTTTCGGAATCGCGTATCGTAACGGTGTAATCAAAACAATTGAATCTGGAAAATATGGTAATAAAGGTATCAAATTTTACTACTTTTACATATGTGTCGAAGAGAGAAAAATGGGAAAATTTTGTTTTCGTGGTTTTTACCCTCGTGTAGTGTACGTTAAACGGAATCTAGTCATACGCTAGGAATAATGATTTAGTTTCTGTAAACGTATGCTGTTTGGGCCATGGTCGCTACCTAACCTATATCACTTTTGTTTTATTTATTCATTTATTTATGTTAACAAAATAATAAATAAAAAGCGAAAATTTCCTTTGAATGAATTTTTTTGTTCAAAATACTTCGCAAAAGGGCGCAAAACCTCTTCATCTTTTAAAAAAACGTGATTACGCTCTTAAGCTTTATTATTGTATCGTTTTGGTTAAAATTTCAAAACGTTTTTTTTTTGTAAATTTTCTTGAGATTCTGCCGCACTCTTAGATTAAAATTCAAACCTTTGATGAATTTTACCTTGTGTGTACCTCTCATAATGTCAAATAAAAACATTTTGTTTTTAAAACAACATGTTTTTATTTTATCGGTGAAGTAAACTTCAAACTCGTTAAAAAATCAAGGTTGAAATTTGGATCCCTTTTGAAATATTATTTATTTAAAAACGTATGCATGTTTAGTTGTTATTTGAGCGAAAAAAATAGAAGAAAACACTTGTGTAATAAACTAAAAGCAATACTTCATGCTAAATTTTAGACCCTTATTGAAGTGTATAAACATTGCATACAGTTTTATGGGCTTAGGGTAAAGTGACCAGACGTCGCAATTTTCAACACGATATTACAACGTCATATCTATTTGTTTGACTGAAATAAGCATTTAGATAACGATTTTATTTAGGTCTAAAATGGTTGTAGAATACTTATCGAATACGGAAAATGTTTGATTGGAAACGAGATCTAACAAGGCGTATCAAGGGACATATATGGTCGCTTAAGCTTAGGGCCCAGAGTTTAAAGCTCAACCGAAACACAAGTTCAACAGAAATTTTCTGTGTACAATAGCCGAAGCAATTTTCCCAACATACGTAAGGTATGCGGTCATAAAAATATCAAAATCAAAAACCACACACAATTTTATGCATGTTATATGGCTGCACCCACCGGCATAGACAGTTTGTGGAAAAACAAAGCTCCGTTTGCCTTTCGGACAGATAGAAGGTTACGGATATAGAGGGTTAAGGTGTATCGGTTATTGTTATTATGATTGCCGCACATTCCGATATTGTCATTTCTCTATTTGAGGCTGATTTTTTTTCGGTATGGTTCCATGCGATTCGAGCCCAAGCTCTATATATGCGGTTCACCCTTCTTTGCCTAAAATCGCTACTGAATGGAACTAAAAGGCAGAAATTGAACTTCAGATAAAAAGGATTCATGATTGCCCATTCGGCGCCCTTTACTGAGAACAATTTGCTCCGGCAAACATATAGTGGTTTTATTCGATGTTTTTATGGCCGGTTGGAATACTGTTTTGACATTTTGTTTTATTTTCCCGTATGAACTGCATGTTGGATTCAAATTGATTTTTGAGTTTTGTCAACCTCAAAATATGTTGCTTGTACATTTGAGATGAAAAAAATTACAATTAGAAGGAATTTTAAAAAATGTGTAGAACTATCCCTTCAACATTGACCCATTCTCACCCCATCGTGGGGGTGTTATTGGTATCCTCAAATACGAGCGAAATTGTCATATGTTGAAGTCATTTTTTTCTCACAACGTTATATTATATACTCTGCTCACACTATTATGAGCAACCATATAATTATTTTCCTTCTTTTCACATTTAGTTCAATTGAATATAACTGTCAATAGTGGGTGTATTTATAATAGATAACAAATGTACCTAAAAGTTAAAATATAAAAATATAGTGAATAGGGGAAATCACGTAGTCTTGGCAGTTTAAGCCGATGCCGTTTTGTTATTTTCTCGGCATACGCTCACAATTTACGTCTTTGTCTATTCACATTTGTTCGCTGCTCAATCCGCTATCGATATAAATCCAGAAACTCGTTAAAAACTTTTTGGAAACGTATTCTCCACGCTTCGAACATCTCATGTCAGTGTGACTATTGTCGGTAGCTTCCATTTGCGTAGCTAAGATTTTTTCCTGGAGGCCGCTTAGGGGGAGCCTTGCAAATTCTTGTTTTACGATTTCCATAAGTTTCGTAGTTTGCATGGATATGTATTGATTGCATTTTTTTGTAATTTTGTCGCTTATCACAGTGATATTTGTGAATTTTGATTTTTAATACGGAAAATGTTCGTTTTTTGTCTAATTCAGTAAAAATTCCTTCCAAAATTATTCCAAAGAACTCCAAGGAATATCGCTTGTGATTCTTCCACGAACTTTTCAAATATTAAACCATGTACTTCTAAGAGATTCGTCTGAGAATACCCACGGGGATTTCTTCATGAATTATTTTCGTACTTATTCAGTGCTTTCTCCAAGAACTCCTTGACCAGTTTTCACTGAGTTCCTCCTAAGATTCCCACGGAACACCATTCCCGGGATTAGTAGTTAATATTAAGAAGAAAAGAAAAGAAGACCCTCAACATAGTTATCACATATACATTCCAAATGATAATATAAAATACCATCCCTGGTTTGTTATGGATTTTCTGGATTTACTGAGGATTTATTCAAGAAAAGTACAAGAAATTCTAGGAATCTCACAAAAATTGTCTTCAAGATTACCTAAGACAAGACATGACAGGTCAAAGTACAAAAACAGAACCAATTGTCTGTCAAAAATGACCAATTATCATTGGTCGTTTTCGCAAAGGCCTACTTTCACATCATTGAGTTGGATTGCAACACTCTGTTGCTAGTCTGGCCGTGTTCGTAGGCCAAAAGGACGGAAGGTTCATAGATTAGAGTTTTGAAATATTTTTGTTTCAAATCTATTTATATTCGATGTTAAGTTCATAGTATGTGCTCCTATAATGCAAAAATTGATAAAAAAAATACCTTATTGTAACCAATATAATGAAAATTATGTCAATTCTCTCTAAAAATAATGCCGATTTTAAATTTTAACCTGATTTTTTAATGTAGCATCCTATTGTACTTTTTATTTTATTTTAATTTTTTTATTTCTTTATTAGTATCGTTCAAAACATTACATTCCTTTCTTATTTCTAGGTGTTCTGTGTTATTGGACAACACTATCATTCTAATTTGGTAAAACAAATTTAAGATTTCATTAACATTTTGTTAACAACATATTACATTTCATTTGCCGTAGCAGTTCAGATTTTTTTACAGGTGAGTTTATTTCACCTGCTTATAAGAATAAAAAAACACGTTACAAAAAAAATCCGTTATTGTACTTTATTAATAAACCGTGCAAGAAACAATCAAATTATGAGCCTTGATATTTAACCCGTATAGGCCTGATTGAAAGCAAAAATTCTAAAATCATCACCGCTCAGCGAATTTTTAATGGATTCAAATGATTCTTTGTCAGTATACTGGCACACATATCTAGTTTCTAGAAGTGGACAGAGGAACGCGGAAATATTCCTGTGGCCGGAGTTATTCCGGTGGATCACTGGGTCAGGTCGAGTGAGAAGGGTACTGTGCGTTTGTGCCCCTGGAGGTAGGCAAATTTCAAGTCACAGATAATATCCGGAATTGGTTATAATGTGGCCACTACATGACAGAATTTTAAGAAAATTGCATCAGTGTAAACCTTTTGAGAAACGATTGAATTGGATAACTATGAGTTTTGCATTTGATTAATCCTACAAATGATCATTTTCGGGTCCCGGGACATCTCAAACTTACGATAAAGTAGCCAGTTTGTATCTGAACATCTGTGCCAAGCTTATGGGAACGTATTTTAATGCACAATTATGTTTAATTTCTACTTTTCGAGAATTGAAACAAATTAGTATGCAACAAATCTACAGCTGGTTTTCCGGGAATTACGTCCGAATGGCCACATCCGGTGTATTTTAAACGGTGCAAAACTCTTCATTTATAATGTTGAATGTCAAATCTTAATGATTTATGCAAATTAAAATTGTTGTCATTTCAAATAAATGAAGGTAACTTGGCATGTCCCAAAAAATAGCCCTTTTATGCCCGACTTGACCCAGTGACCCACCGGAATAATTCCGGCCACAGAAATATTTCCGAGTTCCTCTGGCCACTTCTAGAAACTAGATATGTGGGCCAGTAAACTGACAAAAAATCATTTGAATCCGTTAAGAGTTCTCTGAGCGGTGAGGGTTTCAGTATTTTTGCTTTAACTCAGCACAGCAAAAATTTGTGAATATTAAGCAGCACGCAATTTGGACATCGACGGAAAATTGTGGCAGGCATTTGAAAATTACAAGCGTTAGTCAACAGCTGAAGCAAATAAGACCATCTGTCAACCAGTCAGGGCCCTTCCAAGTATATTTCAGTTAAATCCGCTAGAAATTTACATGAATCTGCCACAAAACAAACCTAGCCACGCTCAACAATCACGCGACCGAGAGAACGCTCCGCATTGTTGACTGCTATTTCAATCACTTCTCGATGAAACCGCCAACCGTCGAAGCGATTCTGTGATACACTCATTTTACGCAGAACGTGTTCAACTTTTGTCAGCCTCGTATCAAGGTGGTGAGACAGCCGAGAGAGCTCGGCCGTGTAGTTATCGCTCCAGAGGTCGCAAGTTCAATTCCCGTGCAGAACTTTTTTTATATATTCATCTAGTTTGGTAGCTAATTATAGCTCATTTTCAAACCAGCATCAATGTAATTTTAAGATCGCACATAAATTCCTATCATATATGATGGAGTCCTTTTGTTACATTCGACTCGCTATAATTTTACAGGTTTTGTTCGTACTGTGAGGCCTATACGGGTTAAATTTGTTCACAAGATTTGCTTGAAAAGGATACCGGTTACACTGGATTTAGTGTCGTCGAGGCTATCGACTGAAAAACAAGGGGGCAGTCTTAGTGGAGCTGTCACGTACTGTCCTAGAAGATCACCAGATGCGTAGGTCTGCTCCCCACGTCAGAGGCGGCTGATCATCGTCGGATTGCCAGAGAAGGACTCTAAGATAAACTGTGCACTTTGGCCCTCCGGAAATCTAGGGGGTTGGTGTCAGGCCCAGCAAACAAATCGTAAAAATACATCAGCACAGAAATGTAATCGAGAGGACACGAGCCAGAACAATCGGCAAGTGACGGATATGGATTAGCGATTGGAAACTTGGCTCGTGGAACTGCAATTCTCTCAATTTCATCGGAAGTACACGCATACTCTCCGATCTACCGAAGGTCCGCGGTTTCGGAATCCTAGCGCTGCAGGAGGTTTGCTAGACAGGATCAATGATGCGAACATTTAGAAGTAACCATACCATCTACTAGAGCTGCGGCATCACGCGTGAGCTGGGAACACTGCTTTTCTAGTGATGGGCGATATGCAAAGGCGCGTGATCGGGTGGTGGCCGATCAACGAATGAATGTGCAAGTTGAGAATTAAAGGCCGATTCTTTAACATTAACATAATCAACGTGTATAGCCCATACTTCGGAAGCACTGATGATGACTAGGACGCTTTTTACGTGCAGCTCGAATTCGAGTACGCTGCCTAAACCACGACGTCAAGATCATCATAAGAGATTTGAACGCTCTGGTTGGCCAGGATGAGAAGTTCAGTTTCCAGCACAGCTTCCCGTATCGGTACACCTGGAGATCATCAATCGTGGCGCTACCATTGACTCCGAACAATACCTGATGATGGTAACAGTGCGCCCAAAACTATCCGTCATCAACGATGTACGTACCGACGCCCACCTCGGTACAATCTAGAGCGACTGAAAAAACCGGATGTCGCCAATGTGTACGCACAGCATTGCCGGATGAGTGCGAACTAGATGGGGCCCCTCTGGAGAACTGCTGGAGGACAATCAAAGCAGTTATTAACGACGCTGCCGAAAGCATCGTCGGATACGTGGAACGGAGCTCAAGAAGCGATTGGTTCGACGAGGAGTACCAGGAGATTTTAGAGGAGAAGAATGTAGCGCGGGCTGCAATGCTGCAGCATAGTACGCGGCAGAACATGGAACGATACAGACTGAAACAGACAAGAGGTGAAATGCAAAGAGATGGAGTTGTTGTATCGTTCTTAAGAAACGCGGAAGTTTGTTTTAAAAGTTCAACACATCCTGCAAAGGCTTCCTGCCGCGAGCTGAAATGTGCAGGGATAAGGATGGGAGCATACCAACGGACGGACGCGAGGTGATCGAAAGCTGGAAGCAGCTCTATTATGAACACCTCAATGGCGCAGACGACACAAGCACAGAAGGTCAGGTCAGGACAGCGAAGGTGATGACTACGTCAGCAAAGCGGACAGAGGAAACCAACCAGCTTTCACGATGGGGGAAGTTAAGGATGTCATTCAACAGCTCAAGAACAACAAGGATGGTATCGGAGCCGAACTCATCAAGATGGGTCCAGAGAGGATGGCCGCTTGTCTGCACCGGCTGATAGTCAGAATCTGGGTGACGGAACAGCTACCGGAGGAGTGGAAGCAAGGCGTTTTATGCATTGTCTAAAAAAAGGCGACAAACTGGAATGTGAAAACTCTCGTGCAATCACTATCCTAAACGCTTAGCTTAGCTTAGATTAGCTTAGACTGACTACACATATCAATGGTTGCTATTCCGTGATTGACCGAAGTCAGTGAAAATGCACAAAGAATCAACTAGATTTCGGCTGGGATTGGCCATAATCTTCTTCAATGTGCATAATTCAGTGCCTCTATTTATACAGGGTCAATAACGACGCCGGCCACGTCCTTGCAGTCAGGTGGGATTGGGGGAAGGAATGTTAGTGTGTAACCTTTGCTATTTGGAGACCGTGTTTGCCTCTGCATCTCCACAAAGGTTACTGGGAGGGATGTTTGTTAATGGGAAGGATCGTTGGGTCACAGGATTCACTTTGATAAGCGATTAGACCATGATAAATAATGATTTGTGAGATATATACATGCTTATTTGTAAATATAATATTTTCATTTGATATGAACAATTTCTGTGTAGTGGAAAATTATGCCGACACTTGAGGTGACGAACCATTCAAAGTTTGTTGAACAAATACCTAAATGTAACATTCCTACAGCTGTCAGGACGAAAGCATGTGTTATTATATTTTACTTATTTGAAAAGAAACAAAAAACTCGATTTCTTATTTTTATTCTTATGCCGACACTTACAGTGGCGAACCATTCAAAGTTTGTTGAATAAAGTGAACCTTTCGCAAGACTACACTTGTAGTGTCGAATCATTCAAATTTTTTTTTTAATTACAAAAATAAAGGTAAAAAGGGGTGTTTTGAAAAAAAAATGTGAAACATAAATAATTCATGAATCAGAGTTTGTGTCGACACTCACAGTGACGAACAATTCATAGTTTGTTAAAAATTCATATTTACGTCCCACAATTGTAACGATTAAATGTGCAGTCATACACATTTTATAAATTAGAAATAGTAGCATGAAACGAGCTCACCAATTGATCCTTTATCCTTCACTGTGCAGCCACAATCCACTCTCAGCCTCACTCGTTTGCTCGGCTATATAAAAGCACTCAGAAAAAAATAGGCGCGCGACCTTAAAAGGAAAAAAAAAACTTGGCTTTCTTGACGCACTGCCCAGCAGCAAGCGTCAAGGTCAAAGGATCAAAAAGAACTAACCGATCACGCCACTTTTTCACTTACTAGACCGACGCGCGACATGTTTGATCCTGCCCTCGTCGCTGGCCCCCGTAGGAGCAAGCGTCAAGGTCGAAAGATCAAACAGAACTAACCAATCGCGGCACTTTTCACTTACTCTAACCGAACTAACCGATGACGCCACTTTTTCACCTACTAGACCGACGCGCGACATGTTTGATCCTGCCTCCGTCGCTCGCCCCCGTAGGAGCAAGCTTCAAGGTCGATAGATCAAACAGAACTAACCGATCGCGGCACTTTTTCAGTTACTCCAACCGAACTCAACGATCACGCCACTTTTTCACTTACTAGACCAACGCGCGACATGTTTGATCCTGCCCTCGTTGCTGGCCCCCGTAGGAGCAAGCGTCAAGGTCGAAAGATCAAACAGAACTAACCGATCGCGGCACTTTTCACTTACTCTAACCGAACTAACCGATCACGCCACTCTTTCACTTACTAGACCGACGCGCGACATGTTTGATCCTGCCTCCGTCGCTCGCCCCCGTAGGAGCAAGCGTCAAGGTCGAAAGATCAAACAGAACTCCGTGCAATCACTATCCTAAACGCTGTCTACAAAGTGCTATCCCAGATTGTCTGCCGTTGTCTATCATCTATTGTTAGCGAGTTCGGGAGAAGTTATCAAGCAGGTTTCATCGAAAATGGACCAGATCTTTTCCGTGCGACAAATCGTTCAGAAATGCCGTGAGTATCAGATCCTATTTGGAATTTGGGGGCCTTCCTTAGCCGAGTGGTTCGAGTTCGCGGCTACTAAGCAAAGCCATGCTGAAGTTGTCTGGGTTCGATTCCCGGTCGGTCCAGGATATTTTCGTAATGGAAATTTCCTTGACTTCCCTGGGCATAGAGCATCATCGTACCTGTCACACTATATACGAATGCAAAAATGGCAAATATGGTAAACAAAGCTCGCAGTTAATAACTGTGGAAGTGCTCTTAGAACACTACGCTGAGTAGCCGGCTCTGTCCCACTGGTGAGGAAATGCTAAGAAGAAAAAGAAGAAGAAATCAGTGCGCATCGTACCTTCGTGCTGTGCGTACACGAATTCTCTCTGCTCTTGGAAGTTTTCTTAAAAACTACCTAAAGCAATAAAACAGTACTTTTCAGTGCTACAAAAACAGTACTTTTCAGTGCTAAAATTAAAAACGGTACTTTTCAGTGCTACTAAAACAGTACTTTTCAGTACTATTTTTTCTACTATTGATCCCTTTACGATCCTTGTTTGGACCCGTGCCTTCGATTTTTCGTTGGACCCGTTGGCGAAAGCTAGCGGTGGTAATCTTTCCTGGACACCGTCTTGGGAAAAAAACTCTCGAAGGTCACGTCTTCTTTCGTTTATTAACTAAACATGGTTGCAACAACAAACAAAAGGAAGGGTGAATCTCTGAATTCACTACTTCCTTCCAAAAAAGTGGGTTTTAAAACTGTCACTACACATGGCAAGAATGGAAGAAAGGACGTTTCCCCGGAATGCGAACTTTCTTCCAAGGGTGAAATGAATAATTGTATCGTAATGAACAATCAGTTCGATGCTCTAGACAAATTTTCCGAGCACCAAATCGAAGCAGCCTCTAGCACAGGCTCTTTGATTCAAGTGAGGAAGCAAAGAGTGCCGCCTATCGTGGTCAGTTGTTCTGAATTTGGGGGATTTAGGCAGGAGATCTTGAACTCCATTAGGGGAATCAAGGTTTCCTTCCAAATCGCAAAAAAGGAGAATGTCGCGTTTTGCCGGAAACTCTCTTCACTTTAACAAGAAAGAACTAAATAACATTAAAGCTTTAGAAAAAGCAAAACTTTTGTTTGATGTCCGTGTGACATGGGAACATTTACAGAAACCTGGAGGAAATTACCAGAACCCCACTCAGTGCCGTCGGTGCCAAAAGTGGGGTCATGGTACAAAAAATTGTCGCATGGATGCTAAATGCATGATTTGCGGAGGTTCTTCTCACGCCAAAGACGTCTGTCCAGTGAAGGAAGATACCACCAAATTCATATGTTGTAATTGCGGGGCTAACCATAAGTCCAATTTTTGGAATTGTCCTTCACGCAAAAAGGTCATTGAGGCTCGTGCCAGGCAGATGAAAGATAATATCCGTTACGATAACGGTCGTTTCCGGAATTTACCTGGTAGAGTATCGAACAATGCTCATTTTTCAGTTAACGATCGCTTGATCATGAATCATACCCATCAGGAAGATCATAATCATGCTCATTCACAAACTAATTTTAATCCGTCGGGTAGCCGTTCGAATCTTTCAATTTAGAATGTATCTACCCACGGTAAATCCTTTGCCGATATCGTAGCAGGAAATTCGAACTCCTCCCCTGTTCGATCCATGGGTACTCATTCTACTTGTTTCAAATCAAATGGAAAAAACCCTACCGCCACAGGTAACTCCGCTTCTTCGTCTACCGGAAATTCCAATGGGAAATCACATGACATGTCTGCCTCTGATTTTAATTTTCTAACTGAACAATTGAATCTAATGATTGATGCAATGTTCAAAGCCACCACTATGACTGAAGCAGTCCAAGTAGGTGTAAAGTTTACAAATCAAATTGTTATTGGATTACGTTTTTCTAATGGATCCAAATAATAATTTAAATATTTTAAATTGGAATGCTCGTTCTCTGAATGGTAAAGAGGACGAGCTGTTTAATTTTCTTACGGCTAATAACGTGCATATAGCAGTTATTACCGAAACGTATTTAAAACCTGGATCTAAACTCAAAAGAGATCCTAACTTTTTTGTTTATCGTAATGATCGACTTGATGGGGCATGTGGGGGAGTTGCAATCATCATTCATAGGCGTATAAAACATCAACTGTTTTCATCATTTGAAACTAAAGTTTTTGAAACTTTAGGTGTTTCTGTTGAAACACAGTTTGGTAAATATACTTTCATAGCTGCCTATTTGCCTTTTCAATGCTCTGGGCAGCAAGTTAATTTGCTCCAAACTGACTTGCGTAAATTGACTCGCAATAAGTCAAAATTTTTTGTCATTGGTGACTTTAATGACAAACATCGGTCATGGAATAATTCTCAAAGTAATTCCAACGGTAGAATTTTATTTGATGAGTGCTCTTCAGGATATTTCTCAATTCAATACCCTGATAGCCCCACATGTTTTTCCTCTTCTAGAAATCCATCTACGATTGATTTGGTCTTAACCGACTCTAGTCATCTTTGTAGCCAACTGATTACTCATGCTGATTTTGATTCTGATCATGTCCCTGTTACATTTCAAATATCCCAAGAAGCGATTCTCAATCCTATCAGCTCCACTTTCAATTATTTACGAGCCGACTGGAATATATATAAAACGTATGTTGACTCTAATCTTGATGCTAACATTTCTTTAGAAACTAAACTTGATATTGACAATGCTCTTGAAACTTTAACAAATTCCATTGTTGAAGCCCGGAGCATTGCAATTCCAAAATGTGAAGTAAAATTTGAATCCGTGATTATAGACGATGATCTTAAACTCTTGATCCGTCTTAAAAACGTGAGGAGAAGGCAATTTCAACGCACTCGCGATCCTGCTATGAAAATTATATGGCAGGATTTGCAGAAAGAAATCAAGAAACGTTTTGCTCAATTAAGAAACAAACATTTTGAAAATAAAATTTCTCAATTGGACCCTGGCTCTAAGCCCTTTTGGAAATTATCTAAAATCTTGAAAAAACCTCAGAAGCCAATACCGGCATTGAAAGAGGAAAACAAATTATTACTAACTAATTGCGAAAAAGCTCAAAAACTTGCTATGCAGTTTGAAAGTGCCCACAATTTTAATTTAGGACTTACTAGTCCTATTGAAAATGAAGTTACTCAGGAGTTCGAAAATATTCTCAATCAAGAGAACGTTTTCGAAAATGCCTGGGAGACTGATTTGGAAGAAGTGAGAACTATTATTAAAAAATTCAAAAATATGAAAGCTCCTGGCGATGATGGAATTTTCTACATCCTGATCAAGAAACTTCCAGAAAGTAGCTTATCATTTTTAGTTGATATATTTAACAAATGTTTTCAATTAGCATATTTTCCTGACAAATGGAAAAATGCTAAGGTTGTTCCAATTTTAAAACCAGACAAAAATCCTGCAGAAGCTTCTAGCTATCATCCAATCAGTTTGCTTTCCTCCATCAGCAAACTTTTTGAAAAGGTTATTTTGAACAGAATGATGGCCCACATCAACGAAAATTCAATTTTTGCCAATGAACAGTTCGGATTCCGCCATGGACATTCGACCACTCATCAACTTTTACGTGTAACAAATTTGATCCGTTCCAACAAATCTGAAGGCTATTCTACTGGTCTTGCTCTTCTAGACATAGAAAAAGCATTCGACAGTGTTTGGCATGAAGGTTTGATTGTAAAATTAAAAAAACTTTAATTTTCCAACATACATTGTTAGAATAATTCAAAGTTATCTGTCTGTACGATTTCACTTCAGGTTAATTATCAGAAACTCCAGATCTGAAAGACTTCCTGTGAGAGCTGGTGTTCCTCAAGGCAGCATTTTGGGACCAATATTATACAATATTTTCACATCTGACTTACCTGAGCTACCCCAGGGATGTCAAAAATCTTTGTTTGCGGATGACACAGGCCTCTCCGCCAAAGGTCGAAGCCTGCGTGTCATCTGTAGTCGATTGCAAAAAAGTTTGGATATTTTTTCTTCATACTTGCAAAAATGGAAGATTTCTCCTAATGCTTCCAAAACTCAACTAATAATATTCCCACATAAACCAAAAGCTCTTTATTTGAAACCTTCAAGTAGACATGTTGTCACGATGAGAGGGGTTCCAATAAATTGGTCAGATGAAGTAAAGTATCTAGGGCTCATTCTACACACTCAATCTGTTCGGTAAAAATAACTGGGTTTTGGAACTACCGAAAAAGTCAGTAAACTAAAAAAAAATGTCAGAAATCGAAAAACAGAGATTTTTTACTGAAATTTTGCAGAGAGCTTACTTTTTATATCATATATCGATAAAAAAAAAAACATGGTGAAATTTGCTTTTCAATTACGCGTGGCGACAGTTTTCATTTTACTGACTTTTTCGGTAGTTCCAAAACCCAGTAAAATTTTACCGACCCCAGTAATATAATCTAAGTGTGTAGATAAGAATTTAACTTTAAAAAATCACATTGAGGGCATTCAAGCCAAATGTAATAAATATGTAAAATGTCTCTATCCAATTATTAATAGAAAATCAAAACTTCGTCTTAAGAACAAGCTTTTGATATTCAAACAAATTTTCAGGCCAGCCATGTTGTATGCTGTACCAATATGGACTAGCTGTTGTAATACCAGGAAGAAAGCTCTGCAGAGAATTCAAAATAAAATTTTGAAAATGATTCTGAGGCTTCCTCCCTGGTATAGTACCAATGAGTTACATAGAATATCCAATGTTGAAACATTGGAACAAATGTCAAATACAATCATTAATAATTTCAGGCAAAAATCGTTACAATCTTCTATTGCCACGATTAATGCGTTATATGTTTAGGTTAAGTTAGGTTAAGTATATTAAAAACGTTTTTTTTTCTCTTATAAGCAGGTGAAATCAACTCACCTGTAAAAAAACTGAACTGATACGGCAAATGAAATGTAATATATTGTTAACAAAATGTTAATTAAATCTTAAATTTGTTTTACCAAATTAGGATGGTAGTGTTGTCTAATAACACAGAACACCTAGATATAAGAAATGAATGTAATGTTTGGAATGATACTAATAAAGAAATTAAAAAAAAGAAAAAAAAGAAGAAGAAGATGGCCAGATCTGGAAGCATACGCTGGGCAGGGCATGTTGCAAGAATGCTGGGTAACAGCTCTGTAAAAATGTTTTTCGTTTCGAATCCGGTCGGAACAAGAAGACATAGGGCGCAGCGAGCTAGGTGGGTTAACCAGGTGCACCAGGAACTGGAGAGCGTAGGTCGAAGTCGAGGTTAGAGAGAGGCGGCCATGGACCGAGGTTATTGGCGATGTATTGTTGGCGAGGTTTTATCAAGTTGATTGATGTAGAACCAAACAAAAAAAATCCAACTTACATAGAATTCACCAACAGTTTTTCTAACTTTGCCTTTGAGGTACTTTTTGAAGATTTTCATAAGCAATTAAACTGGATGGAATTGAGAAAATGTTCATAGGGATTTCTCAGAGACGTTCTCCGTTCTCCGCAGACAGATTTCTACATTTTTCACCAATAAAAGTGTTTTTTTTAAATATATTTCCCTTAATAGATTTTGTTACACATTTATTCAAATTCTAGCGGAATTCGTTCAATTGTTCTCTCAACTTTCATACGTAAAACATTCCGAGCAATTTGTTAAAAGATTTCTTTAGAGAATTATTTTGTTGCTTCCACTGGGATATGGTTCTAAGATTCTTCCACAAACCAGGGATTGTTTTTCTTTGAACGGCACTAGCGATTCTACTGAGTACAGTTAACTCTCCATAACTCGATATTGAAGGGACCATCAAGTTAAAGAGGTATCGAGTTACAGAACGCAAAACCAGTGCAAATTCTATCCAAGGGACCATCGAGGTAGCCATGAAAACCAACTTTTACTATGGTTCTCTAACTCGATATCGAGATACGGAACATCGAGTAAGGGAGAGTTAACTGTACATTTTAAATTTTTTTTTCGTCAGATTTTTAAAAATTTTGCAATTTTTTCTTGCATTTCTCAAAAATTTCTCCTCTTCAGAAATTCCATTAGGTATTGTTTCAAATTCTAGAAGAAGTAAATACATTTTTCCGAATGGTAATCTTGGGATTCTCAAATAACATCTAGAAATCTATCCACTCTCCAATTTTGATTCGAAAACTACTCTAGGAATAATTCGACACATTATTTAGGGTTTTGTTTTACAAATTACTCCATTTCCAATTTAAATCAGATTCCTAAAGTAATGTTTATATTAGTAATAAAAAAAGTTTTGAAGGGAATTCTAAAAAATATTGTTGGGTAAGTATAGCTCCAATTGAATTTGGAAAAATTTACTGAACTCCTGTCGAAAAATTCATGAATTACAATTTGAATTGAAACTATTTGTATCTAAGAAAATTATAGACAACAGAAAAACGAAAGATTAACTGATTGTTTATAACAACTTCTCTGGAGGCGAATGATTACAGGATAATTAACAACTTCTCTTATAAATAAACTAAACTTCTCAAGAAGTTCCATTAACATCTTTTTTAGATACTATCCTTGAAATCGAAATTCCTTCTTTGACTTCTGGATTCCTCAGAATTTAACCAGAAAGCCTTTGGAAGTTGCACAAGAACTGTTTCTGAAGAAATGCGTTAATGAAGATTCTTGCCAATTTCCTTACAAATAACTTAATAAATCCCTGCTGCCTCCACAGTAATTTTGCTAAATGTAAGTCCACTGAGTCCTTTACCGCTATGCTAATCTCGAGAGCAAAAGATATTTTTGTGTTTTTCAACAAATGTACTCTGAAGATTTGAAGGTAAGAGACGACGAAGACACTTTTCATAGTAATTCTTGTAAAATGTTGGGATATCCCGGAATTTAAACCATGATTAGGGAGAAAAAAAAACTGTTGAAGGATTTCTTACACAATTTGTGATGTATTGTGGAAATATTTATGAAAGGCTTTTGATAAACTTCAGTTATTTGTAATTAAATATTTGGGAAACTATTTGAAAGAATTCACAGAGGAATTTCTAGTCAAACTTTTAGCGAAATATCTTAGGAAAAGATTTATTAAAGTCAACGAATTAATTGCGGGAATTGTGAGGGATAATTTTGATCTTTTGAAAGGTTAAGCCTGCGCCAATTGGCTGCCTCGTTTTCTTCAGCAGCCTTTCCAATACAACTGCAGGTAAATCTGTTCGGTAGCTCCAAAATCCAGCTCAGCAGCCACATTTTTTGAGGCGTATTGATTTAAGCTGATAGAATGAAGAATCATTTGAATATTTTCGTAGAAAAATACCTGTGAATTTGGCGTTTCAATTGTAACTGCTGATAATTTGTTAAATGGTGCCGAAGCCATAAGTTACTCTACTCACTGATAGAATATCTAAACAATTTATAACACTGTTCGACAAATTTTTTTTTGGATGGATCAGGGACGCGTTTATATGGGTCTTGAAGTGCAAGAATAGTGTAGAAAATGGCCGTTTTCAAATGATTTACAGCACCCTTGGATTTTTTTGATAAAGTTTGAGAATTTGGCATTTTTAATCACAAAAAGTGTAATAAGCAAAATATCAATATATTTTGAAATTCAATTATTCAACCATTGAATTGGTCAAATCAATATTTTTTAGCACTGGATGACTTCATGGAAACGTGCACCATTTCAGAAGAATATTGGAATTATTGTTGTATATGAATTTTGGAATGTTAACGATCATTAAGCAAGTTTGTAAGGTTGTGCACCATATAAATACTACTTTTTTTTCTATTTCACACATCTGGTTCATTACATAATAATTATTATAGGTTCAAGAAGACGCTTGATTAGGATTCGATTCTTTGCTCCATTGCATCCAGCAATGAGCAATGCAATCCAGTAACATTTGATTTCAACAAGGATACGACTACGGAAAATTTATGTGTCTGGTATGTTTATATGGGCTGTTGGTCTAATAAACTCTAAGCAGAAAAACAAAATTTATATAGGTTGGACACTAACATGTAAGTGGTCTTACATGCGCTAGCTGGTTTATCAGGAGACGGTGTCTGTAAAAAAAATGTGATAACATTGTTATTTGCGATTTCCAAATATTTCGATAGGTGCTCATTAAGAATAGCTTTCTTATCGTGGGATTCAGTTTCATCAGAATATCCCTAGAAAAATAACAGAATAACAGAAAATAGCAACAAATAATTTAGTAATCAACATTGTCACATTTTTGCGAAAACCACTCAGGCAGGCATGAGCTCTTTTTGATTCAGTTTGTGCACAATACCAATCACACAGCGTAACAAAAATGACATTTTTGCGTGTCTCTAGGATCAAATTATGTGTCTCTAGTAGATTTGGGGTTGCTGAATCTGGTGCCATTCTCAGAAATGTTCCAGCACGTCACAATTTTTAGCTACAGGTCGCCAAAGTTGTATAAAACACTGGTTTTATTAATGTTTACATGAAATTTAAGGTACAATTTATCATACTTTTTTGTAATCTAATCCACCAAACATGCAAAATAGAACTTGAACTACCATTTCAGACATAATTTGATTGAAATTGCGCGATTAAATTTCGATTAAACCGATTTTTTCAACATGCTTGCAGTCTCCATACAAAATTCTTCGTTTCTTCTATATGACAAAATACAACAATTCTCTAAAACATCAAAAAATAACTTTTCCGTATCAAAAGTTATACAAACTTTGATGATAAGTATTGTTATACACATAAAGTTTGAATTCTGTGGCAAATTAAGCCAATATATTACCTTACAAGCTGGCAAACTTGCATGCAAGTTGGCTGAAATAGTCATTTTTTGCATTTTCAACAGTCAATACCTCAAAAACTAGACGTGTTATGATATTTCTGAAAACGGCAATGGATTCAGCAACCCATAATTAAGTGAATAGCGGTATTTTGGTGCTGGAGACAAAAACGTGTTCCGCAGTGTCATTTGTGAAAACTGATTTAGTGGTAACATGCCTGCTTCTTACTTGTAAGGTGAAACAATTTCTGGTTAACCCATTTCCGATATTTTTTTATTTTTTGGTTCTACATTTCACATATTTTTAGGCAATTTTAATCAAACTTTCAGTATTGAGATTTAGAATACATTTCACAAATAATTGCGATATAATCTAAATGAGTAAAACACTTGTTCTTCTATGTCTTCCTGTTTACAGGGTGATTACTATTTCCTGTCAGTAAAATAAGTAATCATAGAAAAAAGATGGTTGTATGAATTTTAATTACAAGTGCATATCCAGTTTTGGACATCTATAACATTTGTCTTCACTGTACATAGATAACATATTTATTTTTTTACCCTAATTTCCAGCCACATGCGTTGGTCCAGAAGCATTACAGTTAACACACACGTTATTCAGAAGCAGATATTTTAACCAAAAAAGACATATATTTTTCGCTACGATTTTCCATAATCAGTCTTATTCTATTCCCTAGTAAGTCTGAAAGATTGTGGTAACATACTGTTTTAATCAGGCAAATTTTTCAGCGGAGTTTAGTCAAAAATACATATTTGTGGAAAACGTGCGTGCCAGGTGTAATGCCTTTAAAACAACACATATGACTTAAAACTAAGTTAATTGAAAAGAAAAATAATCTTTACTTTGTCAAAACAATCTTTATAGATTTACAAAACAGGATGTACACTGGATATTAAAATTCATACATACATCTTTTATCTACAATCAGTTACTTTACTGACAGGAAATAGTAATCACCCTGTAAAGAAAGAAAAACAGACAGTACGTGAAGTTTCGCAAAATTGGTTATCATAAATGTATTGATAAATTGTTTCTTTACTTAATCGAATAGCATTGTTACTCGTTTAGAGGATATGGGAATGGGGGTTCATGGTTTGGCCTCATATTGGAAACGAGTTTAAAATTAACTTTTATGTTTCCAATATGCTTACAACTAAAACCATTTGAAGAAAACATCCCATTGAACAAGAAACTAACGCTCCATTTGAAAGTGTGATTAAAATTGCGGAAAAAAAAAATGTAAAATGAAGAACCAAAAAAAAAACATGGAATTGGTTTAACCAGACATTTTTTCATCTTACAAGTAAGAAGCAGGCATGTTACCTCTAAATCAGTTTTCACAAATGATTGGTATTGTGCACAAAGTGAATCAAAAAGAGCTCATGCCTGCTTGAGTGGCTGTCAAGTGGTATCACAAAAATTGAGAAAATGTTGATTACTGAATTATTGAATGCTATTTTACGTTAGTCTGTAATTTCTAGGGATATTCTGATAACAAACGGACCTCACGATAGATAATCTATTCTTAATGAGTACCTATCAAAATCTTTGAAACTCGCAAATAACAATATTACCACATTTTTCACAGACTTCGCCATCGGCTCCTGATGTACCAGCTAGCGCATGTAAGACCACTTACATGTCATTGTCCAACCTATATAAATTTTGTATTTCTGCTGAGAGTTTATTAGACCAACCAGCCCATATAAACAAAACAGACACATAAATTTTCCGTAGTCGTATCCTTGTTGAAATCAAATGTTACTGGATTGCATTGCTTATTGCTTTATCTAATGGAGCAAAGAATCAAATCCTTATCAAGCGTCTTCTTGAACCTATAATAATAATTATATAATAAACCAGATGTGTAAAATAGAAAAAAAGTAGTATTTATATGGTGCACAACCTCACAAACTTGCTTAATGATCGTTAACATTCCAAATTCATATACAAAATTGATGCCAATATTCTTCTGAAATGGTGCAAGTTTCCCTGAAGTCATCCAGTGCTAAAAAATATTGATTTGACAAATTCAATGGTTGTATAATTGTATTTAAAAAGATATTGATATATTGCTTATTACACTTTTTGTGATTAAAAATGCCAAATTCTCAAACTTTATCAAAAAATAATCCAATGGTGCTGCAAATCATTTGAAAACGGCCTTTTTCTACACTTGAGCGGTTCCATTTGAATTCGAATGTCGGTTTACTTTTGTATTTATTGATTTGGTGTCTTCCGCAAAGTTTTAGGTTATTGCTGGAACTATCTGGAAAAATATACACAGTAAAAAAAAATTGTATTTTTTTTTATTTGGAGTCTTTTGCACAGTAGGTCAAGATGGAGAAATCATGGACAAAAAAGTTATGATTTTTTGAAAAATGGTGAATTTTTGAAAATGGTCATAATAAACTTTTTAAATATTTTTCAACTCGATTTTATGAAAGTACGCAAAAATTACAACAAAAAAGGTATACAGAAAATCAGGCTAACTTTTACCGTTTTAAAGATACAGCGATTTTAATACAAAATTATGATATAATTTTCAATTTTCGGTCATTATAATATAACTTAGAAACGGTTTGTCCGATCAGTTTGATGTCTTGCGCAAAGTTTTAGGTTATTGTTGGGACTATCTGGAAAAAAATATACACTGTAAAAAAATGTTGTAATTTTTTATATATCAAAAATAAAGCTTAAAAATCAATTTTCTCAAAAATCGTATTTTTGATTTTTTTTATTTTTTTATATGTTGAAGTAGACAAAAAATGAAGTCTTTTGCACAGTGGGTCAAGATGGAGAAATCATGGACAAAAAAGTTATGATTTAAAAAAAAGGTGAATTTGTTGAAGCCTGATTTTAGCCTTTCATAATATCGAGTTTAAAAATATTTAAAAAGTTTATTATGACCATTTTCAAAAATTCACCTTTTTTCAAAAATACTTCATTTTTTGTCTACTTTAACATATAAAAAAATAAAAAAAAAAATCAAAAATACGATTTTTAAGAAAATTGATTTTTAAGCTTTATTTTCGATATATAAAAAATTACAACATTTTTTTTACAGTGTATATTTTTTTTCAGATAGTCCCAACAATAACCTAAAACTTTGCGGAAGGCACCAAACTGATCGGACAAACCGTTTCTAAGTTATAATTTTTTGAAAATTATTAAGGATTTTTTTTTCTTAGGCCCTTCTCAAAAGTAAGGCTAGAGTCAAAATGGCGAGCCGATGATGCAAAAAGGCATTTTTGGGCATAAAGAAAGCATGTGCAAAATTTCATCCAAATCAAAAAATATATAAATGAAATTTGGGAAAAAAGTCGTCATTTTCTGTGGAACCGCTCACTTTTCTTGCACTTCAAGACCCATATAAACGCGTCCCTAATCCATCAAAAAAATGTTTTTGTCGAACAGTGTAATTTAGGCTAAGGAGAGCCAAGATGGGTCTCATAAGGAAAGGACCCCCATATTTTTCCATACACAAATCGATTTGACCTCTTTTTTCCTGAAGCCTTTCACACACTAATAAGCTGATAATAGGCGAATGAAAATTATAAAGTTTGATAACCGTTATTTGTTGAGAGGTTTCCATAACGTATTTTGGATTTATATTTTAAATACTAAGGGCCATAATGGGTCACCCATTGTAAAATTAAATTTGTCTTCAAAAAAATATGCAATACTCACAATATTTTTACTACTTACCTTACCTCTACTAAATATTGACTAAACAAGAGCAATAAGTCAATAGAAATACGATATATTTTGAAAACTGTAGGTTTTTTTATAATGATTGCCACAAAACCTCTTGAAAATACCTAAATTTTAAAGTAAATCTGTAAAACATACATTCCCGTGCATAAGTTTGGGTTCACCCCCTAAACAACATTCAAAAGTGTTCAGTCCATATCTCTGGGATTACATGTCCAATTGAAACCCTCTAAGCCGCATTCGAAAGGCAAAGAGTTATTCTTACTTCGTATGTATTTTTCCAAAAACATTTTTTGAATTTTGTTTACCTAATTTGTACTTAAAATTGTGACATCTTTCAAAAAACACACTGAAAAAACATAGCTAATTTCCTCAGCATTGGATCGACCAAAATTTTAAAACAAGGTGTCATTAGAATCGTAATCTTATATTCTTCGAAAGGCGCTCAAGAAAATTTTTCCGGAAAAATCTGAAAACTATTCTAAATCAATGAAACAGTCATTCAGGTCATCGTGCAAAAGTTTGGGTTCACCCCTCAGTATGGTGTATCTTGCAAAAGTTTGGGCTCTTTTCCAGTTATACGTTGATTGCATGTAATGTATAACTCGAGAAACTTAGCGATTTAGCATTATTGATTTCAACAAGTGAGAAACGTAAGAAACAATAAAACCAACACGTATCCCTCAATCTTATAAAGTTATTCAGGCCACAAAAAAAATTGCGCTCCAAAATGACACTGACTCATCTTGCATTCTTGCATTTGTTTCATTTGGGGACAAATATGCGTAGAACAGCAGCATTGTGAACTATTTATTCTTTCGAAAAAGAATCATTCTTTCAAGAAATTTTCATTTTCTTCCAATTTTTACTTTTGGGAGCCGTTTAGACGTTTTGTCCCTTCGATGTTTGGTCCTTTCGATATTTTGTCTTACGACGTATGGTCATCCAACTGATCATTAACAGGCCTCCAAATGTTACCATTTTGTATGAAAAACGCCAAGTTTTTACTTTTTTTTACATTGTACATATAGTTCTATATTGCATTGTATGTCTTTTTTTATATGCTCTCTTTACTTTCGTATTTTTGTGTTACAAAACATTCAATGAAATTATCACTGCAATTAGGTTCAATACATTAAAATTTGGTACATGAGACAGCTTTATCAATAATTGTGACTTTCAAATAAAACTCGATACGAGCTTTATTATCCAAGATTACTCATCATCGTTAAACCCGATCCACTATCATTAGTCATCTGGTCGTGTCAATTGAAAGCAGCATGATCAAAAAAAAAAAATCAGTTCATTCAATCCGTGTGGTAGCATATTATATCCAATAGGTTCCGCTTCTCCATTCATACCTGGTGGTGGCATTTGAATTAAAGTGTAGAAAATTTTAGCTGAAAATTATTGACTCCCTGCCGAGCGAGCAGAGTACGTTTGTCACTCATTCATCTTTTCCACCGCACTCTTCCGTTCTCCCGCTCCTTGTTGGTTCGGTAGGACCGGATGAAACCGACTGTCTCAATCCTCATATCTGCTTAGGGCAACTCTGCTTTCTATAGCATCAAAGCCGTTGGTTCAGCACGGACAAGCGTACAGTAGACAGAGAGCGTAGATATTCTGGGAGACTAGAATAATGAAAAGTTGACACAAATAGCAAAAGGTGTTTCGGCTATTGACGTTGGAATTCCTCATTGTTCGTTGAAACTCATCCGACTCACGTCGGCCACGGCGATGTTTGACTTCTGAATCGAATAGGCGGAATGTGTGATTTGCTTCAAACGGCGAAAACTAGGGATGCCCCTGGATATTGATGCACTGCAGGGTGTGAGGCTGCTGCGGTACGCAATAAAACGTGGAACAATACTGACCAAATCAGAAACAGCAATCCAATTTGTCCGTCCTAATGTATTATATGAATGTTATTCAGTAATAAGAAAATTCTACTGCTACCGGATTCTTGAAATCGGTTCCGATGAGGCTTGATTGTGACCTGGAAGCAGGAGTTCTTTCAGAGATTGCTCTGTAGATTCCATCAAGAATTCCTACAAAAATTATGCAAGAATTCCACTAGAGAGATTCCTCCAGGAATTCCATCTGAGAATTCTACAGAAATTCTTCCAGGTATTCCAATCAGGAATCACACCAGAGATTGTTCCAGGAATTTCACCAGGGATTCCTCCAGCAATTCCGGAAGTTCCATCTCGATAACCATGAGCAATTTCATCAGGAATTCCACAAGGGAATTTAAAATAAATTTAACATGAAAAAGTTTCTGTACTAAAATTACTCCAATGCACATAGGAAGATTATGCTGGCCAAAGAACGTCGTTTTGAACGCCCGAAGTATCAAGAGACAGAGCTGCTGAAATCAAGAAACGCTGAAAATCTACCTCAAACCAATTTGCATTTGGCGAGCCGTAATGGGCAAGGATAAAGACGAGAACATCTTGATTGGTAAACAAAAAACGGAAGCAGCACTATGATGAACATCTGAATGGCGCAGATAGATGGAAGATGATGACTACGTCCGTTCGTACGACATAAGAAACCATTCCTTTAACACAATAATATAAGTGAAGGATGTAAATAAACAGCTCAGGAACAATAAAGCCTTTTTCTGTACTGACTGATAGTCAAATTTTGATAGACGCATAAACTATCGAAATAGTGGAAAATCTGGTTATATCGATCGCCGTTCAAATACGGACGGATCTAACGGAAAAGTTATGAGACCAAATATTCTTCAAGTAAATTAAAAAATTGGTAGTGTTACAAGTTTAAAAACATTTTGTTGCTCAATAAAAAATAATTTATCTTACGTAATTTTACATGATTTGTACTATTAAGATTCAACGACCCAGGCTGAAATCCACTCATTCCAAAGCTTTCCCACCGAATCATAATTTCTGCTGGACGCATAATACCTAATCTCTTCATTCATTCATGTGAGACTGATGGGTTTCCCTTTGCTGCATCGTTCCTTTTCGTATTCGGAAATTTATGCTTTATTTGGCATTCTCACCACCTTCCCTACAGCAATAGGTAAAATCATTAACCATTATTATACGCACCTTTTCACAATCCTTACCACGATCATTGAGAGCAGTGTGATACCGGATGTCTTTTCGGAAGAAATCATTAAAAAGGAACAAAAATCAACTCTTGGCTGCATGTAACTTTGGATTACGGTCATTGATCACTTGGGATCAAATTTCGGCATATTCCGAAATTGATAAACAGAAATTTGAATTTTTCCCGATTAGACGCTTATATGGAAGTTTTATACCAACCGAGTGATTCCAAGCAACAGCACCAAAATTTGGTAAATTTTTTAATTCATTTTTTTCAATTGAGCTGAAACTTTGCACAGTTTTCCAGTTCCATCTAATTCGTCATTTTCCGATACTGTTCTGATAATGATGCAAAAGTGTTCGATATTGTAAAAAAATTGAATAACAATTAATAAATAAATAAGTATTAATAAAATGTTTTCATGATCTCATAACGCATACCCAAATCCAAAACTTTTAAAGTTTATATATAACATTTAGAAACTCATCGATCATTCTCTAAAAAAAAAAATATCCTGGTAAAAAAAAAATTATTTTCGTGTAATCTGTTAATTCATTTTATTTTATACATATATACATATACATATAATTTATTTATTTATTTATTTATTTTACCAAAAATTTGGAAGAGGGAAAAACCCTTTTGAGTGATTTGTTTTTTCAAAATACTTCTCAAAAGGGCGCAAAACCTCTTCATCTTTTCGAAATACGTTATAAAATATGTAAAAATAATACTAAAGGCTCAACCGGAAACAATCCATAACAGAGCCAATATCTTGAAGGAAAAACATCGATCTGCAATAGTTGAGGGACATATATGTTTCTTGAAGTCTGAAAAGAAAATTTGAAAGGCAATATCAAATAATATAACGAATTTCATTTAAATATTCAAAAAGAATTTTCATCATAACAAGAGATTTACTACCAAGAATATCTCTCACCGATGTAGGTACAGAATGATTTAATTTTAGAAAACTATCAATAATTTTTCTCCTTGGCATAACATACGTCTGACAATGAAAAACAATGTGATCAATATCTTGATAAGATGCACCACATTCACATAGATTAGAATCTACAATATTAATACGAAATAAATGACTATTACAAATATAATGATTGGACATGAGTCTTGAAAAAAGACAAATAAAATTTCTGCCAACAGATAAATTTTTAAACCAGGGTTTTTTTATCTACATTTGAACATATGGAATGACACCAACGACCTTTATCACTTGAGTTCCAATCATTTTGCCAAAGGTTGATAGAATATCTTTTTAATTTAGTAAAATGTTCTGAATAAAATATGTCACGGTTGAAAATAATGCCACGAGAAGCACCTAACTTAGCTAAGGAATCGGCTTGTTCATTACCAAATATTTGACAATGAGCTGGAACCCAGACAAATTTAATGATGAATCCTCGAGAATGCCGATCATATAAAAGCTTGCGCAACATTAAAATTAAATGATGTGATTTTGAATTAAAACTAACGGATTTGATACCATTCAAGCAGCGAAAGCTATCAGTACATATAATATAAATGTTTGGAGAGCATTCCCTAATTAAATTACATGTCAAATATAAAGCACATAATTTGGCTACAAAAATAGAACAAGGAGATTGCAGTTTAAAAAAATGTGTGTTATCAACATGATAAACTCCAAAGCCAGAATTATTATTAATAAAAGATCCATCCGTATAAAACATACATTGAGAATCAAAACCATCAAACTTTCGCTCAAATAATAATTTAGCAAATCTCGAAGACTCATTAATTGGAATTTGTTTTAATTCCATTTGTAAAGATATATCAATTAATGGATGAAAAGATTGAACATTTATATCACAATTATGAAAAATATTGGAATGAAATGGAACAATATTTTGCGTAGAACAATAATCAAATGCTGTTATCATTTTACATGTTGGATTGATTTCATGTAAATCTTTTAGTATAGTAATTATTTGATGATTATTATTAAAATATTGAACTAGGAATTTACAATGAGTTAAATCATTAAAATGGATTTTGAGAGGAACAACTCCCGCTAAAACTTCGACAGATTTAGTATGAGTGGAATTCATTAACTTTAAACAAATCCTTAAACAGCGAATTTGAATTTTTTCAAGTTTTGAAAAATATTTTTGACTAGCACAACCAAAAGTAAAACATCCATGCTCCAAAACTGAGCGTATTGTAGTATTGTAAAGAGTTATCATATCAGAAGGATGGGCATCCCACCAAGTGCCAGTAATGATACGAAGAAAATTGATTCTTTTCGAACAAATTTTCTGAATGTATTTGATATGTGAATTCCAATTCAATTTAGAATCAAACCAAATACCAAGATATTTATACTCATCTACTTGTTCAATTTCAAATCCATTAAGGTATAAATTTACACTTATGGTGGAATATTTACGTGAAAATATAATAAATTTAGTTTTTGGAACTGAAAAAGTGAAACCATTATTAAAAGCCCATAATCCAATATTATCCAAACAAATTTGCATGTAATGTCGAATAATTTCTCTGTTTTTTCCACTAACGGAAATTACCTTATCATCTGCAAATTGATAAAAATAACATCCATTTGGAATTACAGCTGATATATCACTAGTAAATAAATTATATAAAAAAGGACTTAAGCAAGAACCTTGAGGTAGACCGAAATAACTAAAACGAACCATTTTAGAAGATCCATTATGATAAAAATGCATTATTTTGAATGAAAATAAATTGTAGAGAAAATTAGATAAAATGGGAGGAATTTTTTAATCATTCATTTTTTGAAAAAGTAAATCAATAAGCACGGAATCGTATGCACCGGATACATCAAAAAAAGTGGAAATAACATCCTGTTTTCTATTGAAACATAATTGAACTTGAGATGCTAAAAGTGCTGTGCAGTCACGGGTTCCACGACCTTTTCTGAAACCAAATTGAGAAGTGGATAGAATTTCATTCTTTTCAGCCCATAACTCAAGGCGATTTAGAATCATTCTTTCCATAAGTTTACGAAGGCAAGACATTAAACTAATTGGTCTACGACTATCAGCCAGCGAGGGATCTTTACCAGGCTTCAGTATACTAACTACTTTAATTGAACGCCATTCTAATGGTAAACTATTTTGCAAAAGAAAACAATTATATATTGAAAGTAAATGAACTTTTCCTTCATATGGTAAACTTTTAAGAACAATAAATTTAACATTATCAATACCCGGAGCAGTATTGTTAGTTATAGATAATGCTAAATCAAACTCATCTATTGAAAATGGAGAACAAAGTTCAGGGAAAAAATTGATGGTCTGTTTGTTTTTAAAATAATATTACAAGGAACAAAATCAGGACAAATTTTAGATGCAAATTGATTAATCCAACTATCTGAGTATTCCAATGTATTGGGAGTAGAATTGTCATGATTTCTTAAATTTTTTGCAACAGTCCACAATTTTGATAAAGAAGTTTCTCTATCAAGATTTTCAATAAAATGTTTCCAATAATTCCTTTTCTTGAATATAGTAATACGAGTAAACATAGCTTCCTCTCTACAATATAACAAATAGTTTTCTCTAGTACAAGAGCGACGAAATTTTTTAAAAGCATCTGATTTGATTTTCAAAGCGCTAGAACAATCTGCATCCCACCAAAATGTAGGACGCCTATTCTTTTGAATTTTGGAAACTGACTGTTTTTTATGTGATTTTTGTAAACATTTTACTAAAATTTTAATGAAATGATTATATTTTTCAATTGGAGAACAAAGATCATCTAAATGTATCAATGAAGTGGACATCAAATCAGAAAATTTCATCCAATCTACAGTTTTTGAAAAGTCAGGAATGTGAGAATTATTTGAATTTGCACTACATGTTGAACCAGCAACTTGAATCAAGATAGGAAGATGATCGCTTCCATTTGGATCATTTATTGTATTCCAAGATGATAAGAAAGCTAAATTACTTGAACATAACGATAAATCAATACATGAATTTTGTAATGGTGGCACAGCAACTCTCGTGTATGAACCATCATTTAGAATATTCAAATTGAATTCATCAATAAGATCCATAATTAACAAACCACGACCATCAACTTTATCACTTCCCCAAGAATAATTAATTAAAATCACCCAAAATATAAAAGGGAAAAGGAACATTATCTATAATCATTTTCACTTCAGATATTGAAAAAGACGAGTTTGGAGGAGCATATAAACATATAATACAAAAATTAATATCATTGTGTTTAACAGAAATACTTAAACTCAATGCCACTCCTAATACCAATCAGAACTCCTCCAAATGGAATATCCCTATCTTTCCGAATAATGTTAAAGGATTGAAAACATAAAGCTTTCGAATCAGTTAACCATGTTTCATTCAAACAAAAAATATCAATGTTGTTATTTGCAATCAAAACTTTTAATCTATCTACTTTAGGAATAATGCTTCTGCAATTCCACTGTAAAATATTCAGAGAACTTTTATTTTTATGAGCCATTACGAAGCAAATAATGAAGCAATAATTGGTCCGAATGAATTCAATTTATCTAGTATTGAAACTAAAAATGGTAAAATCATTTTTATTATTTTCTTCCAAAAATCACTGAAACCCAATAATTCTACTAATTCTTCCAAAATACCTAACATTGAATTATTATCTTTACAATTTTTGTTTTCATCTGAAGAATTAGTATTTGCATTGAAATCATTATTTGGTGGATCAAACTCAACACGCTGAAATCCTGGGATTGTTTTAGAAGTGGAAGGAATCAAACAAGGAAAATTTTTGTCAAATGAATTTACTTTAGAATTATGACTTTCTAGAGGTTGACTAGATGATTTGAGAATCCTTTTTCTTTTAGGGGGCGGCTTGTAAACAAAATTATCTGAATTCAATGAATTATCCTGTTCATCATCAAGTAAAGATTCATAAACATTAGGATTTGAAATGTCTTTTGAATTTTTCAAAATCTCTGAATATGAAAATTGATTTCTATTTTTAAGCTTTTGATTATGTTTTGATTGATTACTAATATATACAGGACAATCCTTCAAGGCAATGTGTTTCTGATTATAATAAATACAACTTTCTGAATGTTTTTTACAATCGGATGATAAATGGGATTGTGCACATTTCGAACATTTAGGTTTATTCGAGCAAAATTGAATAGTGTGTCCAAAAAGGAGACAACGTTCGCAGTGCATCAATTTAGGATAATAAAGCCTTACTCGAAAATAACTCCATCAACTTCTAGAAAGTCCGGAATTACTGATCCAGCAAATGTAATCTTAATGCAATTGGAGTGAACATATTGAGTTTCTTTGTCATTCAAAAAAAGCTTGGATAATCTGTGGCAATCTAAAACATTTACAGTCGAAATAGCTTTATTTTTGAATATTCCAATGCCGTGATTTATAATATCATTGCAATCTAAAGTTTCATCATATATAACACCACTGATTTCGCAAAAATCACATGGTGCGTATACACGATAAGAACCAGCAAAAATTTGGGACTCCAAAAGGGAGTTGGCGTCATCGCGAGAACCAAAAACAACTCGTAACTTGTCAAGAGAAACTTTTTTGATTTCTTTGACAGACGAGTAATTTTCATATATCTTAGCCGAAATCAATAAAACATTGATAGGCTTATCTTTTTTTCTAAAAAATACTATGAAAGGGCCAGAAAATGATGTAGGGTAAATTTTAATACGCGTTGGCTTTGTAACAGAAGATGGCCCTGGAGGAGGGTCACCTTCTTTTGAGCCAGAATCTTTATCATCCACATCCATAACCGTGGTAGTAAATATCAATTAAAAAAAAACTAAACTAACAAACGTAACAAACTACTATAACAAAAATGATACTTATCAAAATTTTGAAAAGTCAACTTGATCCGGGAAAGCTTCAACTTCAAAATGGCTTGAAAATACAAAATGTCTTGAAATTTATTCTTCACGCAAAAAAAACTCCAACTTTGAAGGGATCCAAAAAAGTAAAAAATTTCTCAAAAGTTTTCTCCTTCCGCACCACACAGGATGTCTCCTACTTCTCGCGCCACACAGGGAATCTTCTTCTTCCGCGCCACACAGGAAATCGTCTTCTTCCGCGCCACACAGGATGTCTTCTTCTCGCGCCACACAGGAAAACTTCTTCTTCTACGCACCACACAGGAAATCTTCTCCTATCGCACCACACAGGAATCCAAGTAGCAGGGATCTTGAAAATTTTCTCACCTGAAAAGGGAAAAATGTCAGCCGGTGCAAAAACAACGTCTTACCAGTTCAAGGCCTACTACAGCAATAATATACATATAATATTTATACATATAATATACATAATACTAATGAATACATGAAAACGACTTGTTTAATTCACGCAAGGCCCTTAACAATAAAATCAGCAACAAACTGCGGTTCCCGTAATAATTTACACCGAAAAAAAAATTTTTTTCTACTAAATGTGAAAATTGTGACATATTTGAAATGTCATAACTTTTTTGTTTATTGGTTTACCATCACCAAATTTTTATGGTAGATAGCTAATATAATGGACCGTTTTCCCTCAAAAAATTACGTTGGTATTCCGAAAGGGTTTTGAGATATTTGAGTTTTTGTGTCAAAAATTATGTTTTTTAATGCAAACAAATTTTTTTTTACTGTTTGTATTTTTTTTGGAATCTTTATTTAGTTGTCTAACTTTGTTTCTTTAGTTGTCTAACAATCGAACGAACCGTTTTTGCTGTGCAGCTTATTGAATATTTTTGAACCATTTTCACATACACCCTTTTGAAAAGTTAGTCGTGACTCAACTTGAAGATTTGATATCGGAAAATGACGATTTAGATGGAACTGAAAAACTGTGCAAAGTTTCAGATATTTTTGAAATGGTCGATCAGAATCGACTTGCATGCCTCCGTGGAATCCCTCAACCGTGCAAACTATCGCAACCTAACCCCACACACATGTATTGCTACCGAATGTCACACCATTCGAGTATAGTTTTGCTTTAATTTTATTTTCTGACAATGGAATGAAACAGTGAAATTTTTGGGTTCCTTGGATCGTTTTCGCGTTATTATATTGCTCGCTGAGCTCTGATGCCGTTAATTCGTACTCTTCAGTAGTAGTAAAACAAAATGATAATTTTGTTAAATCTTCTTGTTTTCTGCGATTCGCCCAATCAAATAGTTCTTTTGCAGTTTTAATTGGATGCTCACGTTCTTTGGCTAAACTTGCTCTTGTGGCCATGCGCTTTATGGTTCCTCCAATAGCATCACAAGGACCTTTGCCATGTGACGTAGCAAAGAAATGCCATTCTGCATCAATTCCGTACTTTGATTTAAATTGACATAGGCTCGAAAAATTCTTACGGTTTTTGTACTGCGATGCTGCTCCATCAGACATGAAATATATCTTTCTGATTTCTTTATCCTTATCAACGCGTAAAAAGTTAATCATTTTGGCAATGAACAAATTTACAGATACTGAGTCGTGTCTTAAATCATCGGAAATTACAATAAAACTAAAATGTTCAATTTGCGTACTTCCATTGAAATAAATAACGAATGGATGAATTGTAGCTTGTTGTACGTTCCAGTGATGGGACTGCACTTCATCTTGCAATACAAAGCTATAGTTTTCAGAAAAATTACAAATGACTAAAAATTCATCATCTTGTAATGTATTTTTCGTATTTTTTAAAAAGCGGGATTGCTCTGATTTAATAAAGTCGTGAGGAATTAAAGTTTCTAATTTCAAGCAAAAAAATGACACAAACTCATCTACAGGTTTTACAATAGTTTCTAGGTCACACCTATCCGTGGTCACCCATTGCTCAAATGATAACTGATCAATATAATTTTCTTCAAACTCAGCGAATAAAGTATTTTCCAATGATGAAGAATCTGGACAATCCGAACAAGATCGTAGATAGCAATTTGATGTTGTATTTTCACACAAAAGACTACCCAGTTAACATTTTAATATCCTTTGATAAATTGATTCTTTTCAAACTATGTAAGATTAGGTTAATATTTTCGTGTGTTGTGCACACACAAACATTATGTGTTCCTGAATTGGATAGAAGCTTGCATTGCCTTGGACGAAGGTTTGCAAATGAGGAAAAACCTACCTTAATATTTTCGTTAATTTCCTTGAAGCGTGTATACGCTTCTTTCAAAGTAGTCATCATTAATCGTTTTTGGATTGCTTGACGCTTTCCATCTTTTTTTACAGATACATAATCTTTTTGGCCAGGCATAGCTCTACTTACTTCATCGTCTTCAAAATATTGAATTATTTTTTCTTTTGTCTCATCTGTTAAAGAAGTACACGACCTAGCATTTTTGGTTGCAAGACAGTTATTTTTGAATTGTTTTGCCTCTTTTGCTGTATTTCTATTGGTTTTGAACTCATCAATGGCGTCTTGAATAGACCACGAGCTTGGCAGCATCGACAAAATCAATAATTTTTCTTTCCTTGTCGTGGCTAGATTCGAGAACCTTTCCTTCATATTCATAATTACCTCATCGTAGTCTGTATTTTCCACATCCTCAGGTCCTAATTTGAAGAGGTTTCTTCATACAGCTTCGTTGATTTCACGGTATTTTTTCTCGGGATAATTGACGTAACCCATCTTCGTCCATTTAATCGGAGTCACTTTTATTCCAGCTATCCCTTCGTTGAAGCGTTCGATGTTCACCTTCTGGATGCACTCATCTTCTGATTGATTTGTTGAAACAGATGTCGCTGATCGTACCGTGGCAAGACTATCTGCACTTGGTACTTCTGGTAACTCCTCAGTTGTTGTCGGTGCATCTAGTAATTCCTCAGTTGTTGTTGTTTTCGAACTTCCTGCAACCTGATCCACCGATGATGTACAGATTGCCCGTTTGTCAACGTTTAAACGGCAGGACGTACAAATGCGTAAATTTGTATTCAATGTAGACATTGGAGCATAACCAGCCGCTTTCAGTTTATCTATGGTGCTTTCGGTGAGATTTCGTAGCTCTTTCGAACACTTTTTTTCTGCAAACGGCCTGCAACAGTTGAGAAAGCGACTACTCATGTTGCTCGTTAGATTTTAATAAACAAAATCACTTTTAAGTTTTTACTGACTAGTTTGGTGTCGTTTGCTTGACTTTAGCTTTTTCGTGAGTATGTTCATGGTATGTACCTATCATGTTTTTGATGTTGTTGAAGTTACTCGCTTCCTCCCAATTATGATTAACAAAGTCTATTCTCTACCAAGGTGGGTCTATACCCAGGTGTAATCAGATTTTAACTTTGTGGAGACAACCAGCGCCTAGAAAACCGACCTGCTTTACGTATACTAGATCACCTGGGTATAGACCCGCCTTGTTCTCTACGAGGTAAACTTTTTGCAGGTAAACTAGTCGTATACCTGTATAGAAAACTTTTTTTGTAGCTTTTGTCTTCAATATTAGATTTCTTATAGGTTTCTTTTATCAAAAGGTTTCAACACTATTGAGAGAATTTTTCTTCAGTTACGTACAATAAAAAATATGACACTATCAAGACTTTAGATCACAACACTGGATCGCGTCTAACTTTCTAATAGATGCTATAATAGTTATGAATAATTAAATAAAATATCATGAAAACAACTTGTTAACCTCATGTGGTACGCTTAACAAAAAATTCAGCAACAAACTGCGGTCCTAAAAAAAATTAACAATGGAAAAATTTTTTTTTTTCACTAAGTGTCAAATTTGTGAAATATTTGAAATGTCATAACTTTTTTGTTTATTGGCTTACCATCACCAAATTTTTATGGTAGATAGCTAATATAATGGACCGTTTTCCCTCAAAAAATTACGTTGGTATTCCGATAGGGTTTTGAGATATTTGAGTTTTTGTGACAAAAATGATGTTTTTTAATGCAAAAAAAAAATTTTTTTAATGTGTGTATTTTTTTTGGAATCTTTATTTAGTTGTCTAACTTTGCTTCTTTAGTTGTCTAACAATCGAACGAACCGTTTTTGCTGTGCAGCTTTTTGAATATTTTTGAACCATTTTCACATACACCCTTTTGAAAAGTTAGTCGTGACTCAACTTGAAGATTTGATATCGGAAAATGACGATTTAGATGGAACTGAAAAACTGTGCAAAGTTTCAGATATTTTTGAAATGGTCGATCAGAATCGACTTGCATGCCTCCGTGGAATCCCTCAACCGTGCAAACTATCGCAACCTAACCCCACACACATGTATTGCTACCGAATGTCACAGCTTTAGTTTCCCATTCTGTTCGAAGAATACGAAAAGGGTCTCCCATTATTTATCATTATTTAATTGTGACAAATAATGACACAATTGAGATTGAACGATTGTGAACAAAGCTATAAAAACGGACGCATTCACCATGACACAGTTATAATGACCTGGCTTCCCCTAGTTACTGCATCCTTCTGAGCCATGGGGTCTACCTGGGAAAGGAAGAACATCGTAAGGAAATGTTTGGATTTTATGCTTCGTTTAAATGATATAGATTTTGCAGCTGACTGCTGGAGATCTTGTGGTATTGGAGAAATTAGGTTATTAATTTTTTTTCTAATAAATTTTAGTGTTTCGCTTTGTAGGCTCATTGTATGCATTTTTTTTCTCAAACAAAAGAGGATTGATATTCGGTTCTGCTGATAGCACTGAATAATTTGCAAAACTTTTAAAACGATACACTCTTAATCAGATAATTGACAATGTGTCACTAAGATACTTTCCAAAACTCCCAAATCTCCAGAAATTTTGTGTTGTTTTTTTAATCCATGTTCTAATTGGGATAATGAATTAAGGTGACACGAGAGACCATGATATTTTCCCTATCTTTCGTCTCACTCTAACAATTATCATAAAAACTTTGTGGAAGCAAATCTCGAGTTTTAGTTAACCGATGAAGCTGAAAATTTATTGGGTTGTGCACTACATATATAGAATCATAGTGATACATTTTCGCATCGATATATGGAGTAATTCTAGGGATTTGCTTCTTGAAATGGATAGGATGATTATGATGACGTCCCGTGCGGCCTTAAGTGGAGTTGAGATTATTTCGTTATCAGATTCGTTAGTTAAAGTCCAACTTGTTTTACATAAGTAGGGAAAGGGAGCTACGATTTGAATAGAAAACGGGTTAACAAAGTTTTCCACTTTGATGTTTATGCAAGACTCAAACGTGTTTGTATGCTAAAAAAACAAAAAAAAAAATGTGAAAAATCAAACTGTAATTGTGTAGGCCCGAAATGCAGAAATTATGCTGAGTTTTCATTAGGCGTCTGAACAGAACAGCTCAAATGAATGCATCTGAATTGAAAACATTTCAATTTACTGATGTATTTTAACATTAGATATTTATTAAAATTAGCCAAAATATAAGTATAGATTGATCAATCTGGAATAGTTTGCGGGCAACTCAGTTGAATTCATTTCATTTGACAGTTGACTTAAATTTAAATCAGATGAAAGGCGTGTTTAGATTGAGTAAGTTGATGTACTAATATCCATCGTATTAAGCTTTGATTTGTAAGAACTGAGAGAACTTTGCTGATACAAGCCGATGCCTAGACCTTTGCTGATACAAACCGAACCTTTCCCTAGACTCCCCTAAAAAGCTACGTCATTTATGGACGACCCCTAACCCTCAATATGGTCTTGCTGAACAGCTGCGTGATAACCGGTATTTGGACTTCTTGGAGGTGTTCATATTTCAATTTTGTTTTTAAATAAATATTTTCCTTTCTTAAGAATATAGATTGTGTCATAGCATCACGTTGTTACAGTGATCATTCACGTCATAGTTGCAAACATTTCACCAGAAATTTGCCCTTCTTTCTTAAATAGACTGTTCTTTCAAGTATTCGTTTGATAAGCTAGTCACTAGTCAGGTCTCTTATGGATTTGCTCATCACTTTTATGCCCTCATTGTCCCCTTCATTGTCTTTTTTTTGTGATTATCTCATCGAAATTCAAATTAATGTTCTCACAAATCAACGAAAGATTTTACTGTAGCGGCAATCAGAGGCTACCGTTTTTTCTAACATGTACAAGTGTATCAACGTTTTCTTGCTATAGCGGAACGATTGTCTATCACCATCGTTTACGAAACAAAATCTTTAAGATCTTAATGCTAGTAGCCCGATACTTACAAAAATGAGTAAAGGAAGTGGGTACCGACGTCCAATAAGAAACTTTACTACATCTTAATTTTGTGCATATTATAGCTATCCTTTTCATGATAAATTCACCCTTCTTTTTGAAATAAGCTGTTCTTCAGAGCATTGCAATGTGGCTGTGTGAATCTCATCAAAATTAGAGGACAAATCCAAACAAAACTTAGTATGAAAAAAATATTTGCTAAAAAACTAGCTGCTTTTTTATCTTTTGCTATTTGAAACATACATATTTAAGCCAAACTCGTTAAATACTCATAAGGAATCGCACAATTCTCCCCAATCTCTCTATCTAGCATAAGCCTCAAAATGATATGCATTCGGGGTAATGACGTTCGGGGTAGTGACCCATTCGGAGTAGTGGCGTTCGGGGTAATGACCCATTTTTGGTTATGGCTTGCGGGGTAATGGCGTTCGGGGTAGTGGCGTTTGGGGTAGTGTCAGAGAGTTACAGGAGTTTTATTGCATTTTTGGTGCACAAGGGGACGAACTATAACAGCTTTCTCAAAATTACATTTGCAAAACTAATCTATAAGGAGTGTATCGAAAAGTAATCACAATCATTCAAAACGGTATATCTCTAAGCATAGTTGATCTTTTCAATACCTTTTTTCAAGCAAATAATCATTATGTCATCACGCATTGAAGAAACTAACAATAAATGAAAAATATGCAGTATTCATATGAATACAACATGGTTTTAAAGCATTAAAAAAACTTACACAAAAATACATTTTTTTAGTGTCTTCTGATGATTTGTAAATATTGAACATAATTGATATCAAACGAAATAAATTGAAAAGATTATTCTGTCGCAAAATATGTTCACTTAATATACCTAGTGAATTGAAGAAGTGTCAACATATAATCCATACGAATAGTGCATATTTCACAATATTGTATAAAATTTTTAAAGAACTATAATTTGCTTTTTAATACCGCCACCAATTGCAAACACATGCCACACTTTAATCTCAATAATATCTTGAAGCGTGCGATAAATATGATTAAGAGTGTTTTAATTTTTTGTCTGTGGTATTAGTGTATTCTGCATCAACTATTTAGAGCTGCGTTTTCTTTTTATTAGAGATTCTGTAACACGTTAGATTTCTTAAGAGACTATCTCAATTAATTTGTTAAGAGACTATCTGAATCAAGGTGTTCGGAATATAAACAGAATGTACACTGTGTTCGGCATTTGAATCAAATTGTTGTTGCACACTTTTACGTAAATACAATACTAAGCAAGTTTGAATGAACATTTTTTTCGGCACACTCAACAGCTAACAGTCAGACTTTGCGAAAAAAAATCACAAATATGAGGTAATAGAGGCGCACAGATGGATTTGAAGTCACTGTTTGCCTTAAGTTTTATATGAGTCAAAAAGGTATCTAGTTCCAAAAGAACTGCCAATGTTTAAAAGAAAGACAAATTTTTATTGAAAATGTATCAAAAAGGAATCTTATACAGTCAACCCTCCATTAGTCGATATAGAAGGAACCATCATGGAAATATTGAGTCATGGAGCAGCAATGCTATGGAAAGCTGTTTGAGTGGACCATCATAGTAACCATGAAATTTGATTTTTGGTATGGTACTATGAGTCGATATCGATTAATGCAACATCGACTCATGGAGGTTTATCTGTAGCTACTTCAAAGCATTACTCGAAATAAAACAGTCGGCGTTCAAAAATGAATCTATTGTATCAAACACAAATTGCTTCAACTTGTATTTCTAAAGAACAGCTATCATTTGAAAAAAGGAAAACTACAGATGCGAACGGAAACATTATTGATGAAAATGTTATCAAATAAATGTACAATAATTTTCTCAGCGGTAAAATTTGGAAGCACGGCCTTTGTTGAAAGTAAAAATGAGTCGAATCCACTCTTCAAACTCAAAAGAGCTTTTTTTTTCATTCGACCCTTTGTTCATTTCGCCTTTTATTCATTCGAGCTTTTGTCCATTCGTCCTTATGTCCATTCGACCTTTCGTCCATTCGACCTTTTTCCATTCGACTTTTTGTCCATTCTTCGACTTTTTGTTCATTCGACCTTTTGTCCATCCGACCTTTTGTCATTCGACCTTTTGTACTTTGACCTTTGGTCCTACAACCAAAAATATCTGGTTAAAAAGGAGAACTTCCACGGGAAAATGAGTCTCGTGACATCAAGTTGCAGAAGTATCGACGTACATTTTAGACATACACGCTGCAGCTGATTATAAAACGAAGCCAAGCTTCAAATTTTCAAGAACCCATATTGGGTAAAAGAATGTTGACTATATTGTTCTCAGCACTCGTAAACGTTTGTTTTGTGCCATATTGTCTAATCATTTTGGAAAGCTGTATCCAAAAAAAGGCTGTGATGGAGATGCTTTTCAAGTAGCTGGTTTATTTATTCCTCCATTTTTTTGGTGGTCTATCGTATTTCTTAGATTTTTTTCGAAGACTTTTTTTTGAACGCAACAGAAACAAAGGTACCATTGCTCAATATTAAAACTTCTACGATTTTCTACCAAGTCGAGAAGACTTTCACGGGGTAGAGGTTATGGAATAGACTGCGTACTCGTTGAAAATCAAGAGGTCCGTATCAAAAGGACCAACAAACATTGAAGCAGCGAAACAGTGCATAGATATATCAAAACCATATGGTCAGATGAAAGCTTAGGTTTGGGGGATTTGATTATATATAAACACAGAAAGATTGGAGAATTATTGTCACTTACATAAGCTTGGAAATAATGCTAACAGACAGTACACTAGAGCACTTCAAAACAACAAATCAATACGAATTAACTTCTTAGAGGCGTCAAATTTATTGTGTTAAATTCAAGCCAAACGCAGAGTAGGAATACTTGAAATGCTTGATGGTCCAAATTAGAACAGGGTTCGAATTGTAGCAGCTTCCACTATTCAATTTTTGAATCTGAGTCAAATACTGCTGCAATTATATAGAGTAGGGACCATTTTGGCTAAGTTACTTCATAATAATATATAGAATCAATTCCAATCAATTTTGTTTTTGTTTTCGTTTCAATTGCCAATTTCGTCGATATTGACATTAACGTGTAGAAAAAAACGAGGTCCTTGGAGATCCATTTTTTTATATTTACTTTCAAATGCCGGTTATTGATTTTTTCACTATGTCATGAGAGTTGTGCCAAATGATATATTTGCTCAAAAGTAGTCATATTTTTTCTTGAAATTTTAAATTTTTTGGTATGTCAATCGTTTTAGAGGTGCGCAAGATCTTTTTTCGCCATCCGTTGATAATTTGTTGAAAAATTATCATATAAAATACTGTTTGATTGAATTAATATTACCGCCTCATTTTTAAATAAACTGTAAGGTATTTTTAATTATACTTTTTGTGGGTTCAATTCAATATTTTTTAAATTGTTTTAAATGTTTTCATATACTCCTTATTGTAAGTAAGTTCGAATATCCTCAGTAGTGAAACTTTTCAAGTTCGATATTATTGTCGCACCGCCACTGTGTTTATAAGCTTCTTAGTGCGTTATACTTCACTAAAGCCTTAAATGTCCATAATATGAATCAAAACGGTATAACAAGCGAGCATTCCGTTTTTTTCTCGAATTCCGAGCTTTAATAATGATTTTCAAAATAGGTTGTTAGTGATGAGAAATGTACAGTTTTTTTGTAAGTTAATCGAAAGACCACGTTTTTCTAAGTATGTATAACAAAATTTTATTGCGCCTCAATATTTTAATTTTGATTTTATAAATGATTGAGAAAGATTCCAACCCGTGGATTCAATTACATTTGTCACATAATGACAGCTCGTCTCGAGGTAAAATTTGCCGAGGGGTGATTCAAAAGTGATTTCCATACTTATTTCTAACGTGTTTAAAAAATAGTTTAAAGGTATAGAAAATTGTAAAACTTCGGATTTTGGTTCGTTTTTTAACTTTAAGATATTCAAAAACTTTCCGCAGAATTATCATTTTTTTTTTCACAATATCCTAAATACAATTTCCTAAATACTGAAAACTAATGAAAATATCAGTTTTAACTTTCAAAATTGCAGTGTTCGGACTATGAGTCATGTTCGAAATTTGAGACAAAACGGTACTCTATTCAGTACATGATGTGACCGACCTTGTATTCATGTATTGTTCCAACGCTGTTTCATAAAACTCATGATAGTTCTCTAAGGATATTCCAGTAATTTGTCAAGAAAGACACGGCAACTCATCCACAAATACATACAGAGTTGGCTGTAGAAATTGTGTAGGAATGATTTTACATATGATTGAATCATGGGTAGGACAATCCTTTGATGCCCTCTCCAGGTGTTTTTGTGCGTAGGTCCACTGCTTTTATTGGATGGTTTTCAAGCAACTTTTCGCAGCATGCAGTACAATACATATTATATTTTTTTCTGTTTTGTTCCCATACATTTTGTTATTGTGTTGTGTCGCTAAAATTAACATTGTCTGGACAATATTTATGAAAGTAATGCAATTCGTTGATGTTGGAATCCAACTATAGTATTGACGATTTTTCTTATATTTTGCCTCAAATTGCGTCATATTGAAATGCTCTTTGAAAAGTTTCAGAATATTCGGTCAAGATGTGCCCCCTAATTAGGTAAAAAGCTACACTAGGCTTATGCTAAATAAACACAGATCAATCGCTGCTTGAAGAAAATGTGTGATAAATGCAAATTAAAATATTAAATGAAACGAGCTCATCAATCATTAATTAATTATCTTTTTTTTTTTTTTTTTTTTTTTTTTTTTTTTTTTTTTTTTTTTTTTTTTTTTTTTTTTTTTTTTTTTTTTTTTTTTTTTTTTTTAAGGCACTCCGTGCTCGTGGCCACTACTGTGCCGGAAACATTTGATCTGGCAGGTAGGAGAGAGCTCTGTTGTTAGTGAGGCTAGCTGCCTGCGATGAGGGTCAGTTTGTCTCAGTCACCATCTGATACTGACGGAGGATGGATGTGCTCCCAAAAGCACGATCCTCCGTGAGGCGTCTTCTGGTGGCTGGACGGGTTTTTTGTGTGGAGGGGCTGGGAATTGAACCCATGATCTTCCGCATATGAAGCGGAAGCGTAACCTCAAGGCTACAGACCCCCCTAATTAATTATCTTATAATGAACAAACATCATGTGCAGAAATGCCTAAGATGAAGAATCTAGAATCATTACTAAAGTAATCTTATTCGACAAAACTATATCTCTTCTGGTTGATGCATTATACTAAAAAATAATACAAATCTTGACCACGTAATCCTGTACTACGTTTGCACACATTAATACATTTATTTTTGCAAATTATCACATCCCAACAAAAGGTGTTCTAAAATTGCCTACCATCCAACGTTTGCCTATTTCCTTGCACCCCTTCAGACTCACTCTCTGAAACCGCACGCTTGAAATTACGAAATTATGGTTCTTTATTCGAAATCCCACTTCACTATCTACCACCAACTATCTCGAACATCATTATTGCGTTGTATAGAAAATGAGTAAAAACGAATCGAAAATAGAGAAACACATTAACTCTCTCATTTGCTCAGCATACTTGGCTACATAAAACCGTACTTGAGCGCCAGGGGTGGACCGGGTGGACGGCAGCCACGAGGGAGTTACTAATGTGAAATAGAATCTTTCTTCACCATTGTACAGAAGATTATTATAAAATGAAATTCCACACAAAACGAAAAAAAAAAAGAGTGGGTTCATTTCACCGTTCGACGTGAGGCGCTTGCTTTCTGCTGCCTCCGCCAGAACAGCCTTGATTGGAACGAGATAGAACGATAATAATGAACTTACACATTGACTTGGGTCTCCATCGTGTTTCATGGTTTCTATTCTCTTAATTGTACAATACACTGCCAGCGGGGTGAAGTACGAGTAAGTGTTTGTGCTTATATGCTCCACCTTTTTATCTTTTTTTAATTGAGGGGCGGAGCTTTATGCACAATGCGTTTCCATGATGTTCACTGTGGTACCACTACTCAGAAACCATGGATAAGAACCTGTTTTATACACTGCATGTGAGATCTCACTCACACTGTTTTGGTTCTGGTGGGATTGGATGGAAAAGCCATCTTTCCGGAGGATATGGAACACAGTAAGGATTGAGCAAAGCACAAGCACGCGGCTCTTTCACGTTCTGTGTGTTGACGGGTTCGCTTACGGAGAGTTGGGTTTTAGCGATCGGTGAGAGAAGAAAGCATAATTGACGACGATTATTGTGTGTTGTCGCGATTAAATGCGTGTTGATACGGAATCCTCCACCCGGAACAAGTGTATGAGTGAGAGGGACGTATATTTAGTGTGAGCATAGTTTACCGGAGTATTGAATGACGATATGACAAAAGCGCAACAATAGCACCAAAAGTCGGAGTCATTTGAAATCAATTCCCGGTGCGTTGGTGAATTGGATCCGATTTCTTTTGAAATCATTCGTTTACGTTAGGCCTAGTCGAGCAGACGCGCGTTTTCCGGCGGATAATAGAGAATAAATACGTTAATGAAATTGATTGGGGATTAGTGCAACACGCGATTATCGGTATCGATTCGAAGTGTTCGTTGGAAGTGATTTAGTGAATTGGGTGCAATCAACAATAAGTTGAATTAATCAAACGATCTGAATAATCTAAAAGTCAATACTAAAATTTTGTGATTACTACAAACAACAACAGAAGAGAATTTTAACGTGATTAAAGAAGAAAGTGAAGTGTAAGCAATAGTAAAGGTGATTTAAAAGTGATCCATCGTGGCGTAAATCAGTCAATCTGGGTAGTCACTACTTGACGGAGTTGGGCGGTGAAAGCCCAAAAGCGGGACCACTGGCAGTGCCAACGACCTACGGTGGGGGCAATCCACAACAGTCTCTATCTGGGTTTTCTCGCTTGGATTGTTCCCCAAACTCCTTTAACCTGGCGGCGTTCAGATCACCCGGTCTGCTCGGGACGCATGGATTTAATTTTAGCAATAATTTCGGCTTCCGAGATCCGTCCGTGTATGATCCAGCCAACGTGCCTCAGACACCCTTACAGCAACATGTGCCGCAGGCGAATGGATCAAGCCTTTTAAACCTTACACAGGGTTTCCGAGGAGCCAGCGATGGAAGTCCAGTAAATTTGTACCTCGGTAGCTCAAGTCCAACGAGGGATACAAATCTGGACTCGTATGGGTACCAGAAGAAAGACTATCCAGACAGCCAAGACAACATCAGTTTCAACGAGCAGAATAAAGATGATGAAGTGAATGTCTTGAGCCGGGAGAACAGTCCAAACGGAAGGGTTAACTACAATTCAGACAGTTCAGACGTACGAGAAAAGCGATTGGGTACCTGCAGCCCCGTTGAAAGCAATCGTTCCTATTCTAGTCAAAACAAAGACGATCTTGCTGGTTACCACAGTCCTCATAACGACAGCGTAGGTTCGCGAAGTCCGGAGAATCTCTCGCACGTAGGAGCAAGCAATTCTTCCATAACTCAAATCAACGGATCATACGCTGCGAGTAACACCAACGGGACTACGTTGACCAACAATAACAACTTGATTAACAATAACCACCTGAAAGGTAAATCCCACACGATATCGGATATGCTGGACCACAAGCTGCAGATGAGCTTTCTCGGGCCGCCGCTAGCCGCGCTCCATTCGATGACCGAAATGAAGGTTCAGGGCGGTAGTCCAGTGCAAGCCACGTCCCCACAAACTCAGATGCACCAGACGGGGCTTCCTGGGAGTGGCGCTGGAGGTGCTCCCAATCCACACGGAATCGATAATATTTTGTCAAGGCCGCCGCCGGTGACCAGTGCTCAGCTGAATGCCTTAGGAGGTGGGTAATTTACGGTTCATGCAATAGTAAACATCAATTTAGTTTAAACCCATAATAAAACGAGTGCAAGCTTTGGCACTTTGCATGCATATGGTTATTTTTGTCTGGCGTTGACTCATTGTGATAAAAAGTGAAGCTCTTAGTCCTGATTCAGTTTGGAATAATTGCCTGGCCACTCCGTCGTTACTAGAAGCATTAATAGTTTTACATAAAATTTATAAACTTTTATCCAATTCTGATTATAACAGATCCTCACGGCCAAATCATAATTAGTGGATAATGGTAATATATATGGTGGAAATATTTGTATAAATCGCATGACACGTTAGGCAGCATTATCAAGTTTTAGAAACACTAAACATTTTTTTGGTGGATTAAGATTCCGTTACCTGTATAAACTTAAATAAATGGAAATATATTTTCTTTTCATAATTTTACAATTTTATTATTTGATGAACCAAAATCCGGACGATAACAATAACTGACTACTCCAATAAAATTCGTTGATTAACATGTGTATATGAATAATAACGTGATTTCAGTTATTCACATCTGAGTTTCGTTACATCGTTCATCATTATACTGCGATTTTTTATTTTGTAATCATTGGCAGAAAAATAATAAAAACAAAAACCTTATTGTAACCCCAGCCTGGCACTGTTTTTCCATAGTGCAGTTTTTGTGGTTCAAGCTCGCCTGCAAACGTTGAGCAACGTTGAGTTAAAGATATTTCAATAAATATTACATTGTTTGTGAACATTAGTGTGTAAATGCTTAATTATGAATAATTTCTAAATATCAAAGCAGCGAAAAGTAGTATAAAAGGATATTTTTCGAGTGAAGATTTGGTTCGGTGAAACACGTTCGAGTTAAATTTCGCTGTAGAATATTACTATTCAGAAAGAAAAATGCGAAGAAAACCAAAATAAAGTTGGAAAATGTGTTTGATCGGTTGAAAAATGAGATAATTGCTTAAAATTGGTCCATCATTAATGAATATTACGCGTAATCATGAGTCTAACTACAGTCAAAGAAAGGAAGTAAACGAAACATGAAATGTTCTTAACAAGTCATGTCAGTTATTATGTGTTTCCATAAAATGAACTTCAAAAAATTGTCAAATAGTCACATTTGAATTCATTTTTTTAACTCCTAATGAATTTCGCGGATAGAGTAAGGCTGTCCGGAATTTGATACAAAAGTGTTTGACTTTTTGACTCATGTGTCCGGATTTAGAAACAAGAATAGTGCAACTATTTTAGCTGTTTTTGTATTTAATTATTTATTTTAACATGCATACTTGTCATTTTCATGAAGATTAATGTCGAAATGATTTGTGAAATGGTGGTAGATTAAAAAATTCAAACGGAAATTTATTGAAATTAGTATCAGAATATTCGGCACTGCTTAAAGGTTCAGGTATTGATTCTTCACGGTAACGTGCTTGTTCTTCTTGTTTGAAATTTCACACTAGCGCCGTCTACAAGCTTTGTTAGGCATAGCTACATTTAGTACAAAATGGCCACCAGACGATTAATGTGTGAAGTGTGGGCTTTTAAGAAAATTGTTCTATCTGTTACGTTCGTTTGTCGTGCTTACAGTTCACCTTACGGTATATCACAGACAAACAGACGTAACACTTTAGAACAAATTCAATTAAAATCCGTCTCTCAGTTAGCACAGTTATCAGCTGGTGACCATGTTTCACAAAACACTGCTTTAACAGTAACAATACCAGCAGACAGTGTGGAACGTCATATACAAAGAAAAATGATGCGCGCCTCTGGGTGTGAGGTTTATAACATAACGTGTAACGTCTGTTTGTCTGTAGGTATATTTTATGTGAACATTGCAGACATAGGAGTATCTAAAGATAAATTTAATTATAAGTCTTATTCTTCTACATGGCTCTACAATCTTCCATAGACATTGGGCTAATTATGCATCCCGTTGTTCTATATAATGATATCTAGTTTAATCTAGGCCTTCCCGATCGTCTTCGGATTTTTTTGTTTATAGGCTTATCCTGTGTACAATTGAATATGGAATATTTTTACTTTCAATAGGATTGGATTGTTCCACTGGTTGTTTATATTATTCCATCATTCTGGGATATGCATCGTTTCAAGCGAGAGCCCGTCATTTGCGAAACAATTTACTTTTAAGAGTTACTTTCCAAACTATAGTGTGAATTGTGCAATTTTTAATCTAATAATAATTTCCAAGCACATAGCTACTGATTTTGATTTGCACTATTCTAGAATTACCGTTGAACAATATATATCAATCAAATTAATTTGGGTTATGCAGACCAAACCCGTTTTTTTTCTATCAAATATTACGTTTTCCATCTGAAAAGTTTTTTAGAGTTTTATGAAGTAAAAATAATTTTCAAGATAATTAATAGTTTTCCCAATGTTTTTTTTTCGTAATATTATGTTTTCAGTTAGTAAATGAACTTCCGAAAATATTTCAAATTGAAATTTGGTGCAAATTAAAAATGAAGAGAGTGGGCAAATTTTAATCGAATACCTACACTGTGGCCCTTGAGAGGGTTTTGGAGCCTGGCCAGAGCCTTTTAGGCCCCACCCAGAATTTTGGATGATAATTAATATAAAAATTAGAATGAAAAAAATGAACATTATTCTAACGCGAAGAAAACTCTTCTGAATCACTATTATTCATAAAAAAAATATTTGCGTTCTCTTATTTTGTGCTTTTATTATTATAGTGGGAAATCCTTGCTTGTCGTAAACATTATCAGCGTGGCGGTTCTGACTTTGTGGAATCGCGCGACAATCGTCTGGCTGTCGTTCGATTGGTTACCACTAGAACCAGCTTTTCGTTGTGAGCGATAAGAGCCATTTTTCGACACCTGGGTTGCAATAATAGCGTGGGACATAAAAGCGTCAACATTTTGGAAATTTGGTTCGCTAAATTCGTAATAATGCAAATGCAAATGCTGTTTCTGATGCTTTAGCATAAAGCCGCATATTAACTGCATTATGATTTCCCATGTGTTTAGAAGATGCTCTGCTCGAGATATCCGGTGATGATGATTTCCCTTATAAGAATTCACTACAGAAATCCACAGTAAAGAAATTAGTGGTAAAAAAATTTAGCCAAATTGCTGGAAAGGGGAGGTGTGGTTTATTTAAATATTATACATGAAATAAAGAATTTCTCAAAACATTTCTTTAGAAATAGTTTTATCAATAATTGGCAGAATCCATATTCTGGGATTGAAATATTGTGCAATTCCAGGGCGGAATTCTTAGAGGCTTCCTAGCAAAATTCTGGGTAATCCAGAAGTCAAGGATGAAATTCTGCTAGATTTCAAGAATTATTTGTAATGAAACTTCTTGAGAAATTTGTATTTCTCAATTCATTAGAAAGGGTTCTAATAGTCTTTTAATTGTTCCCCTCTAGAGAAATGATTATAAATAATCACTTATCTTCCGCTGTCAAACTGCTGTTTATATCTGCTTCATCAGTCCCTACGCACCATTTGTTCATCGATTTCAAGGCGGCATACGATAGTATCGACCGCATAGAGCTATGGAAAATCATGGACGAGAACAGCTTTCCCGGGAAGCTCACAAGATTGATCAGAGCAACGATGGACGGTGTGCAAAACTGCGTGAAGATCTCGGGCGAACACTCCAGTTCGTTCGAGTCTCGGCGGGGACTACGACAGGGCGACGGACTTTCGTGCCTGTTGTTCAATATTGCGCTTGAAGGTGTCATGCGGAGAGCCGGACTTAACAGTCGAGGCACGATTTTCACGAGATCCGGACAATTTGTTTGCTTCGCGGACGACATGGATATTATTGGGAGAAAATTTGAAACGGTGGCAGATTTGTTCACCCGCCTGAAACGCGAAGCAACAAGAGTCGGGCTAATGGTGAATGCGTCGAAAACAAAGTACATGCTGGTTGGCGGAACTGAGCGCGACAGGGCCCGCCTAGGAAGCAGTGTTACGATAGACGGGGATACCTTCGAGGTGGTGGACGAGTTCGTCTACCTCGGATCCTTGTTGACGGCTGACAACAATGTTAGTCGGGAAATACGAAGGCGCATCATCAGCGGAAGTCGTGCCTACTATGGGCTCCAGAAGAAACTGCGGTCAAGAAAGATTCACCCCCGCACCAAATGCACGATGTACAAAACGCTCATAAGATCGGTAGTCCTCTATGGGCATGAGGCGTGGACTATGCTCGAGGAGGACTTGCAAGCTCTTGGGGGATAATCTCAGGATAAACAATAATATAATTCTCTAAAAAAGTTCTTGAACAAATTGCTAGGGAAATTTTTGAGTATTTTAGCGGAAGAGTTCTTCAAGGAACAGTTGAACGTGTAAGAAGTTCAGAATTGAATCATGTTCAATTGGTGATCTTAAATTCGTTGAGACTCTTAGAATTTCTAGTAATACATCTTGAAAAAAATATATAGTAATTCAAGAAAATCTTAAACACATTATTGATGAATAATTGGATGATGTTTCAAACTAACAATATTTTTTTTTATGTAATGCGTAATAAGAATGTTTAAAATTAATTTAGATCAGAAAAGCCTACACAAACTTAAGGAAAAATCTATTTAATAATAATGACTAATCCCGGGAAATACTCAGTAAACACTGGCAAATGAGTTTATGGAGAAAGCACTGAAAAAGTACGGAAATAATTAATGAAGAAATTCCCGTGGGAATTTTCAGAGAAATCTCTTGAAAGCATATGACTGAATACAAGAAAAGCTCGTGGAATAGCTCTTGTGATTCCTCGTGAATTCTTTGAAAGCATCCTAGAACGTGTTTTTTACTAGATTTGACAAAAAATGAATATTTGTCGTAGTGAAAATTGAACAATACAAATATTATTGATTTGCAGTGGTATGAGACAAATTCACTAACAATTAAAATCAATACAAATCTGTGCAAACCACGAATTTTTTTTCTATCTTTATTAACGAGATTTTTAGCTAGTTCATCTCAGGACCAACGGCTTTACTTCCCTTCCGAAGGAAGTCGTCACTGAAATTCGTAGTGACTATCTCGGGGATGGGATTCAATCCCAGGTCCTCGGCGTGAGAGGCGTGTATTCTAACCACTACACCAGGTCCGTCCCCCAACTACGAAATTTGTAAAAATTGTGATTATTACAACCGACATTATCTCTTTTTTTTCTCCTAAAAAAAGAATTTGCTGTGCCCCCATAGGCTCCCTCCAGAAAAAAAACCTGGCTACGGCAATGACTATAGCATTGAGAGTGTGTTATAGTACCAGGAGAGTGATTTTACCTCTGAGTTGATGTTTTTGAAATAACATTGGCATTCTTCAAAATGCATATGATATGCATTCCTCCACCAAACCAAAGTGCTTCTAACAAAAATTAAACAAAATTTGTTACTTGATACAATTTATTGCAATACACTGGGCGAGAACCTGGTCGAGTTAGCCGTGAAATACGGAGGCGCATCATCAGTGGAAGTCGGCCTCCACAAGAAGCTGCGATCAAAAAAGATTCACGCCCGCATCAAATGTACCATGTACAAAACGCTCATAAGGCCGGTAGTCCTCTAGGGGCATGAAACGTGGACGATGCTCGAGGAGGACTTGCAAGCACTTGGAGTCTTCGAACGTCGGGTGCTTAGGACGATCTTTGGCGGTGTGCAAGAAAACGGTGTGTGGCGGCGAAGGATGAACCACGAATCGTAACTCTACGGCGAACCCAGTATCCAGAAGGTGGCCAAAGCTGGGAGGATACAATGGGCGGGGCATGTTGCGAGAATGCCGGACAGCAACCCTGCAAAGATGGTGTTCGCTACGGATCCGGTTGGTACAAGAAGGCGTGGAGCGCAGCGAACCAGCTAGGCGGATCAAGTGCGTATCGATTTGGCGAGCTTGGGGCAGAACCGAGGATGGAGAGATGCGGCCACGAACCGAGTATTGTGGCTTGAAATTGTTGATTCAGTGTTATCTGTTTAGATGTTAACTAAATAAATGAATGAATATCATGGATCGCATCACCAACCAAAGGTCACTCCCAAATCTTTAGCTTATCCCACTAAACCAATATCCTTCCCATGACAACTGTGAAGATGCAGAAGATTTTTCGATCTCTTGTAACAATGCACAGTGGTCCAGGAATCAGTTTTACGCGGAAAGATGCATTTTGAGCTTTAGAATGAAACATTAGACAAAAACTGTCTTCTACAAAGTTGTTTGTATTAGTTAAGCCCTTTGTTTGGTTTTATTGAAAATTAGGGTGGACCACATTTTCATAGAAATTGTGTAACTAACTTTCTTATTTGTAGAAATTATATTATACATGCTTCAGAAAAGTTGTAGACCATTCAATTTCAAGCAACTTTGCCAAAAAAAGTTTTTTTGTATCTCTTAAATTGACCGATTTAGAGCTTTTTTCATACGGTGACATAGGGTGGTCCGAACAAAACTGGTTTTCTGGCTCTAGAGTTTTCAATTCAAATTTCTCATCAAAGTAGTCTAAGAAACACTTTTAGAGCTTTGAAAAATGCGTAATTTGGTGAGTGAAGAAACTCGCTATCTCCTTCCGTTTAAGAGTTATTGTTGTTTTTCTCTCAAAAACATGCCTACTTTGATCATGAATATCTCTGATTGGGGCAAACATAAAAAATATCTTTTGACGGCATTCAAAAGACAAAATTAAATTGTATATTATATCAAAAAATTACAGATGTGTTATTTTTGTAACTCTAATAAAATGCCTTGAAAAACAAAGGATTTTAAGCAGAAAAACTTTAATAACTTTTGAACTAAAATAGATATCATCAATATTTTTGCATGAAAATTTGCGTATTGTTAAGTTCTTGAAGTCGTTCATAGGCCGCTTTGACGAGAAATCCGAAGTAAGAAAGATAGGGCTCTAAAACTATTTTGAAGATTTTCATAGTATGTATATCTTTATTATTTGACATTTTGAGCATGAAAATGAAATTTTAGACAAAAATGATCTTCTACAAAATTGTTTCTAAAAATGCAAGCTAATATACTGTGTCATTTAAACTAGGGTGGTCCACAATATCACTCATATCATATAATAAACTTTTTCATTTGCAAAAATACTGGTATATGCTCTTAGGCAAAGCGGTAGAACTTGAAATTTTGATCAACTTTGCCAAAAAAAGTTTTTCTGTAGCTCAAAATTTGACCAATCTAGAGCATTTTTTCCTAATCATCGCAGGGTGGTCCAACAAAAATAAGTTTTTCAACTCTAGTTTTTTTAAGATTATTTTCTCATCAAAGTTGTCTATGAACGACTTTTAGAACTTAACAAAACGCAAATTTTCATGCAAAAAGGTTGTTGATATCTATTTTAGTTCAAAAGTTATTAAAGTTTATGTGATAAAAAATATTTGACTTTCAAGACGTTTTATTAGAGTTACAAAAATAACACATCTGTAATTTTTTGATATAATATACAATTTTATTTTGTCTGTTGAATGCCGTCAAAAGATATTTTTTATGTTTGCCCCAATCAGGGATATTCACAATCAAAGTAGGCATGTTTTTGAGAGAAAAACAACAATAACTCTTAAACGGAAGGAGATAGCGAGTTTCTTCACTCACCAAATTACGCATTTTTCAAAGCTCTAAAAGTGTTTCTTAGACTACTTTGATGAGAAATTTGAATTGAAAACTCTAGAGCCAGAAAACCAGATTTGTTCGGACCACCCTATGTCACCGTATGAAAAAAGCTCTAAATCGGTCAATTTAAGAGATACAAAAAAACTTTTTTTGGCAAAGTTGCTTGAAATTGAATGGTCTACAACTTTGCTGAAGCATGTATAATATAATTTCTACAAATAAGAAAGTTAGTTACACAATTTCTATGAAAATGTGGTCCACCCTAATTTTCAATAAAACCAAACAAAGGGCTCAACTAATATAAACAACTTTGTAGAAGACCGTTTTTGTCTAATGTTTCATTCTAAAGCTCAAAATGCATCTTTCCGCGTAAAACTGATTCCTGGACCATAGTGCAATGGTTGTCTAACTAACGATCCTCCCTTTCTCCGATGACCGTAAGGACGTAGCCGGCGTCGTTATTGGCTTCTGAATTTTGAGCTCTCTATTTGTGCATCTTGAGAATGGTTAGCTTCTCGCAAGCCCCATTCATTAAATCTCTGTGCAACCTCGATTGCTTTGGCCAATCACGGAGTAGCAATAACGAATTGTACGGTCATATATGCTCATGTTCATGCTCATGTTTCGTATCTGCATCACAAACCCTTTCTTCTAGTTGTTTTACGCTATCATAATTTGTAAATTCAAACAAAAACCCAGAACAAAAGTTTGCAAACCAATATTGAAGCAGAGCGATTTTGTGAAATTTCAAAGGAAGCGAAACATCAAGTTGTTACCGTAATTTGATGCTGATCAAGTGTAATATTACATACGCCATTATCGAATGGTACGTTTTGTATGGAGTGGAGATTAAATTAACAATTTCAATAATTTTTTTGTTACTCTTGATAACATCTTGATTTTATTAAATAACCCGATAGACCGTGTTTTTGATGCTACTTTGGCCGCTCAAATAACGGCAATATCATATTTGAACTTTAATTTAAAAAATGGTTCCAAATTTGAACTTTGACCCTTTTGATCGTGTTTCACGTTCATTTCGTCGACAAAAACGCCACAGGGGTTCAACTTTTTAACACTGGGATTATTCCTCTGACATTCCTGAGGGACACGGACAACAAAATACTCCGAAAATTTGAGTTTAAGTTAAGGAGTGTGATAAAATTTCAAAGCACGGAAAAATGGACTCAAACGAGCGGAAAACATGTAAAAATTGAGTAAACATGTGTTCTGACCTAAGCTTTAAGCTACTAAGCCGGTACTTAAATTGGGACAAGGCTTTAAGACCCTTTTGATAAGTACATAATTCATCCATAGGGAAGTTTCAAAAACTACGTTCATCATTTTACTGGATTTTTAATCTCTCTATCCCGCTCTGTCACGCATTTTGGAATACCTAATACTTCCCAAGTTACATTAAAAGCTGAATAGAAGTTTATTCCACTAGTATTAGTTTGAGGATGATTTGTTTAACTCTTATACAGCAAAATTCTTTGTTGGGTTGCACTGTCACCCTTTCGTAGACTCCCATTCCCTTCTTACTCTATATTTTTAATGTTTCCAGAGTGCTGAAAAATTCGTTATTTTGGATGATATTTGAGAAGCTCCCAAATCAATACACTGAGAAAAATCCTCATCTAGTCAAGCTTTGCATTCTTTAAGGGTTCGGCATTTGGTTCCAATTGCGGGTAATCCAATATATGCGCAACCGCACATAATTTCTATCCAGTTTTTAGCTTGTTACATGCGGATTATTTTGGTGTTCTTTAAGATTTTTTCCATATAAAATCATACAACAGTAACAGTGCTTATGAGAAGATGAGAAACTAACATACCGATGGTGAGCTGAATAAGCTTTGGACAAAGAGAGTGAACAAATCGCTTAACCCCTCTACCAGCAGCTTAATTTTTCACCGTTACAAAAAAAAAATCACCATATTTTGTTAATTTCTTGATATTTTTGCACCATTTTTTAAAAAAGTTTTCAAAAAACTCTACTAGTTTCAAAATCTGTGTCGATATTGATCATTGGTCATTTGGATTCGGAGACATTCCAATGTTCATTAGAGGACCGACGCGTAGCTATCTTTAATTTCTTAGGTGACATTCATCAATACATTGATGAGAGCATGTTCTGAAAAAAAAAAAAAATGAAGAAATTAGGTGCAGCCGTCTTTGAGCATTTAGATTTCTGGTAGCGCGCTGGCTAAATAACGATCTTGAAAACTTCAAAAAACATCATATCATAATTTTCAGATACCTCCAAGAATACTTCACCGATTTGTATTGTTTTTGAAATGTCCGTCTCATCCGGAACTTATATAAAATGGACTGCCCTAAGCAAGACTGTGATACGGTTGGTAAAAGTAAACTTGTTGCTTCGAGGTATCAAAAACGACTGCTCATCGCTCTTTATTTCGGCTCAGTTCAGACCTTCGTCTGCGTGGTCGTCTTCAGACAACCTTTATGGATTCGTTAACCGTTCAACGGAATTCAGTCGTGTTTATACACATTTATTCAGAAGGGCTTATTTAGCCATATTATATACACTTTTACTTAGGACACCTCAGTCCTTCCCCCTTTGGAAGTTATAAATTCAAATTATTTACAATGTTTTTAGTTCATATATCAGAGCAAAGAAATCGAAAATTACAATAACTTTTAATAATTAACACTCAGAAAAGAGATCAGCATAATTCAACTAAAAATTAATACAAATAAATAAAATCTTCATCATTTTTTGCTTTTCTTGGTCTTTTTGAACGCCTAAGACTAATCTCCGGCAATTTATCTGGATCATGCATTGAATTCTCAACCGGGTATCTTCTTTTCCTGTCACGTCTAAGCTCGTCTGCTGTGAAGCCATAAAACTCCTCCCGGCTAGTAGTGCCAAGCATCGGCTGTTGCCGAATTAAGCGAACGTTAGGCCTATTATAGGAGTCCCCACACTTAGGTACGCGAAGTTGATTGCTGTGTGCCATGGTGAGCACGCTTCCAATTTGCACCTGAAAAGTATTACGAGAGTGCCTTTTAATGAAAATTGACTTAAGCCACTTAGCCGTATGATGAGGGTTATGGTTTTTATACCATATTTCGTCTCCAGGCGTCAGATTTTCAAAAGGATCAGTTAATTTATTCGGGACATTTCCATCTTTCTTTATGATAATATCATCATGTTCTGGGACTGCATTTTTAAAAGTTGTTAGGTTATCATGCACTTTGGCCTCTCGTAAAAAAATTTTGTAATGAGATTTTGGATTTAACAAATCTAACAAAGTTTTGGGCTTGTAACAAAAAATTTTTTGTGAAGGATTACTTCCTTCAATATTAAGGCAATTGTTTCTGTAATTAATTAGAAACAAGTTAATCTGGTCCTCCACATTGAAATGAGAGAATTCTTGGTCAAGTAGAAACTTTTTCAATACATCTTTTACGGTTCTTACCAACCTTTCAGCCTGCCCATTGCTGGAAGGGTTATATGGTGGACTCTTTAGAACATTGATTCCCTGTCGCTTCAAAAAGTCAACAAAACTATAAGCATTGAATGGAGGACCACCGTCTGATACCAGCACGTCAGGCAATCCGTACCTAGCAAAAATTGCTACTAACTTTCTCAAAACTTTATCACAATTTGTACCATTGCTCATCAATTCTACCTCGATCCATTTAGAATAACTATCAACCACTAAAAGATAAGTACGGTGCTCAAAGTAAAAAAAATCAATGTGTATCCTACTAAAAGGCCTCGTCGTTGGTATCCACTCAGATTCTGTCTTTGTTTTCGGAACTATCATCATACTATTGCAAATATCGCAAGCTGTCACAAAATTTTCAATTTCAGAGTTGATACCAAACCAATACACATTTCGTCTAGCAAGTCGTTTCATTTTTACTATTCCCGCATGGTTTGCATGCAAAAGATTTAGAACGCTCTTTTTTAGTGATGCTGGTATTACTATTCTATTTTGATATAGAAGACAACCGTCTATTAATTCCAAATCCTGCTGATTTGCATATACATCAATAAATTGTTTGTTTATTTTTGCCGGCCATCCATTTGTCATAAACGAAATAATATTCTGTAAAAACTCATCCTCCTTAGTTTTGCAAGCAGTCTTAACAAAATCAATAGGGATTTCCCTACCAAAGTTAATACTGTTTACTAGCTCAACGTCACAATCAGCGGGAACTACGTTGTCCAAAGGGAAACGTGAACAAAAATCAGCATTTCCCATATGCTTTGAGGGCCTATATTGTATTTCAAATTCGTAAATCGATAACTCTAGCACAAATCTCTGCAATCTTGTAGCGTAAATTGAATTCCTCCCTTCACTACCAAATATTGCAACTAGTGGTTTATGATCTGTATAAACGAAAAACTTTTTACCATATAAAAATTTATGAAACTTTTTTACAGTGCAGACTAAAGCAAGTGCTTCTAAATGTAGGATAGGATATTTTTGTTGAGCAGAATTTAGTGAAAAAGATGTAAAATATATTGGTTTTTCAACTCCTTCAATCAAATGTGCCATAACTCCGCCTAAACCATATCCTGAAGCATCAGAAACAATTACTATTGGTTTATCTGGGTCGTAAAACTCTAGAAAACGTGCTTCTACCAATGCTTTTTTGCTGCCTTCAAATGCTTTATCACAGTTGGAATCCCAGTGAAATGTAACTTCAGTTTTTAATAAATTATATAAATAATAAAGCTTAGAAGATAAATTTGGAATGAATTTATGGTAATAGTTGATTAATCCTAGGAAGGATTTTAGTTCAGTTTCATTTCTTGGTACTTTTGCTTGTTTGATAGTGGAAATTTTGTCTTGACAAGGCATTAATCCATTTCCACTAATTACATGACCTAAATGAACTAATTCTGTTACAAAAAATTTGCATTTGTTCCAATTTACTTTAATGTTAGCCTTTTGAAGCCGCTCAAGGACTATAACTAACTTTTGCTTACAGTCATCCAAATCTTTCCCAGCAATCAACACATCATCCAAGTTAACCGAAACATGTTCAATTCCATTTAGAATCTGCTCCATCACTTGATGAAAAATTTCAGCGCTGGATGAAGCACCCTGTGGTAAACGATTGTATCTATAAAGTCCTTTTAGAGTGTTTATTACCATAAACTTCTTTGATCTCTCTGACAAAGACAACTGTGTATAAGCACCCTCAAGATCCAATGAACAAAATAACTTACAACCAGCCAAACCAGCAAAAACGTCTTGAGCAGTTGGCAGCGGATAAGTATTTGGGATAATAAATTTGTTGACAGAAACTTTACAGTCTATTACCAGCCTTATTTCATTATTTTTTTTCATCACGACTATTACCGGAGACGCCCATTCACTAGTCTTTATTGGTGTTATTACTTTTTCGTGTTCTAATTTGGATAGGTATTCAAGAACTTTATCACGTAATCGGTATGGCACATCGTAGGCTTTCTTGAAAATCGGGACCTCTGATTTTAAAACCAAATCAGCTTCAAAACCTTGGATTGGTTTAGAAAAGTTTTTAATAAAAACATCTTTATACTTTATTTTGATTTCATCTACTATTTGGTCCGTCTCATGCTTGAAATTAATAGAATTCACAAAAAAGTTCCTCCATTCCGGAAATAATGTGTCCAACCACGGTCTCCCTAATAAAGGGGTAAAATTATTGTCGCAATTTAACACTAAAAGCCTCATATTTCTCGAAATTCCCTTAAATTTTACAAAAAACGTCCACTTCTCCCTCTATACTGAGATTTGCTCCATTAACAACAACCAAATTTCTTTGGCTTTCATTAAATTTTTTGAAAAAACTTTCAAAATACTGCTTTTTACTCATAACGGTTACTGACGATCCACAATCCACTTCCATATCAATCAAAACATTCTCAATTTCTACACTTATTAAACAAGGCTCGCTTAATTTACTAATACACGACACATGCATACATTTAAAAATATTGTTTCTATTCTCACCGTCTGTTTCATTCTCACTCTCTGAATCCGTTCGCATCCTGTTCACCATATCGCTTAGGAAATCGTCCGGGCTGGATCCAGAAGTGTTCTGATTGACCATGTTCACGGCGTCCCTATGCATATTCTTCAATTTAAAACATTTTCGTTTAATGTGCCCTTTGACACCACAAAAGTCGCAAATCAGTTGAGAATAATCAGGGCGGTTTGATTGACGAATTCTCTCCTTGTCCTGTCCACGATTCCGCCATAGTCTATTCTGCTTCTGCTTCCATTCATCTTTATGATACGGAGAATAACCCAATCTATTTTTGACCGACCCACGGCCTCGGTCAGCCCCTATATTTGCATTCGCACTTCCTGCCAACTCCATCGTAGCTGCCAATTTGTTAAGTCTTGCCCCAGGGAAACCTTTTAAGGAAGCTATTTGATCCACATTGTTGCTGTACTCCATGTTTTTCGCATTATTCCTCGCAATTTCCCAAGTTGCAATGAGTTTTTCTGCAGTTTCAAGCGTTAATTTCTCTTCATTCAACAACCTTTGTTGGAGAGATTTGTCTCGGATACCAGCAACAATGCGGTCACGAATAGCCATTTGTTTGAAATTTTCAAAGTTGCAAAATTCTGCTTGAAGCTTAACAGACAACACGAAATCTTCTAATGATTCATCCGGTTGCTGTACTCTCAAGTTAAATTTCAATCTTTGCACAAGATCAGATTCCGTCTTGTCGAGGCGTGCCTTTAACTTGGTTACCATTTCGGTGTAAGGAACTTCCGCTAAATTAGTATTTGGAAATAACAATTTGAGCTCCCTAAAAATTGTAGGTCCACTCAGCGTAATAAAATGGTCCCGTTTTTCTTCGTCGGGGACTTTATTCATGTTGAAAAGAAGCCCAAACGTTCAATCCAATCCCCGAAGGAATTGCCCTTACGGTAAGGTTTCCAACGTGCTATTAATGTTGGATTGAGCCATGTTATTGAAAATCACAAAAACTAATAACCAACGGCAATTGAACGAATTATTTCTAGAATAAAACAATCGTTTCTTACAAAAAGATGCACTATATGGTTCCCAAAGGTAGAAAAAGAAAATTGAACTCACCGAAAATGTCCTTCAGCCTTTGCCGATCGGGGTAGGAGTTGGAGTTTTGCAACTTGCGGACTTCGCCCTTCGACGACCCAACCACGGCAAGCCGTCAGTTGACGTATTTTAGACCTACGTGCGCCGAAACGATTGATAGGAGCCGATCGAAGATAGCCAGAACGGTTGGTAAGATAGGAACCGATGTCGATCGAACCAGATCAGTCTAGTCGTGCGGTTGGAAAACTGCCCAATTCCCTACAGACGCCGGTTCAATAACGCTCAACAATGATGGCAACAACTGCTGAATACTCCAGAAGAAACTATCTATTGAAATAAAAGAAAATCACTCTTAATTATAAGAAATAAAACAATGCAATTGTTAAGAAAAATTTTCTTTCAATTCCTTAAGGTATTATTTCTGTTGATGATAAAAAGATAGAGTTCTTTTATAATTTCTACCCTATTGTTCGGTTGTCCAAAATGGCGCTAAACCAAGCCACTTAAAAATTACAAATCACCAAAACTATCTTACCTCACCAGATTGATTTTGGTCAATTTAATTGCCGACGAATGCCTTACGTTCAAAACGGCTCTTCTACAAAGCCATCCAGCAATTGGGTGCACTATGCAGTCTGTTGCACTAGCCGCGCTGCCGACTACCGCCAATCGAGGCAAAGAAAATCCGTCGTAAGAATGGCGTCCGTATGAAATAGCGTCGGTCCAAAGTGTTCTGCTATATGATTAAACACTTCTGCTGCGAATCGATGGCTTCCACTATCCAACACTTTGCACTAATATGATTTCCTTCACACTCGTCGCCAACTGAAATGTCCGTCTCTATCCGGAACTTATATAAATGGACTGCCCCTAACAAGACTGTGATACGGTTGGTAAAAGTAAACTTGTTGCTTCGAGGTATCAAAAACGACTGCTCATCGCGTCTTTATTTCGGCTCAGTTCAGACCTTCGTCTGCGTGGGTCGTCTTCAGACACCTTTTAATGGATTTCGTTAACCGTTCAACGCGAATTCATTCGTGTTTATACACATTTATTCAGAAGGGCTTATTTAGCCATATATATACACTTTTACTTAGGGACACCTCAGGTTTTATTTTTCAGTGGAGCTCCCCATTACTTGGGCTTTGTATAATCCACAATTAATTTTTATTTTTTTTTGATATTTTGACCAAAAAACAAAATCATCGCAAAAGATATTTTATATGGAGAATGTCGGTCCCCCAAGGAACATAGAATATCTTCAAAACCAATCAATCAGTCAATGATTTGATATCACAACGGATTCTTAGACTTGAAGAGTTTTTGAAAACTTGATGCAAAAATATTGAGAAACAAAAAGTTATCGCGATTTGAATTTTTTTGCGGTAAAACATGAAGCTGTTGGTAGAGGATTAAGGTTGCACATTTTCCCCATATACCGCTCCTCTTATTTTTATGAAGGCCGTACTGAGAAGTGGTTATAAAACCAAGCTGAACCTTGAATTTTTAATTGTACAAGTTTAGAGAATCTGATAACCGTTTGCGTTTGAAAATCTATTCAAATTTCTTGCTTGCACTGAACCTGTAGCCCACCAAGTAAAAGACTTTCACTAAATCGCAATGAACGAAATTTGACTGTATATGAATTTGTTAGATTTTTATCCGTATTATGGGCGAAAATTTCTCAAGTCTCTCTTCCATTTATTGTCAATAGCTAGATGAAATAGGTATAAAAAGATTGATACATTTGACAAGCATTCCAAAATATCCTGAGAAATTAAACAAAACTGTAACAAGGGACAGGAAAAAATATGATATAATTTCTTTAAGTAAACAAATAATTTGATCTCTCTTGTTCCAGGTGGAATGCCTCGGTTTACGGCAGCCGTTGCTGCCGCCGCCAACATGGCACAGTACCTATCGCAGAGCCATGGCGGACCCCTGAAAGCACATTCAGGAGGATTGGTGGAGCGAACCCATCTCTATTGGCCTGGACTGCAAGGGTTGGTCACAAACCCAATGGCATGGCGAGAACGTTTCGGTTCAAGTAAGTATTGATTTGAATATTGTAGGGGAAGTGTATCAGTTTTGGCCACCCTAAGGAAAAATATTGTTTATACATAAATCAAACAACCTTTGGTTACTTTCAATACATTAAACGAAAGCTTTCAATCCATGCTCAGCAGGGAAAATATAAAAACTACCACTTGTACCAGTATTCGCCACGATTTTAATTTCGGTTCCTGAATTCGCCACCTATGTTGATTTCTAATGGAGGGTGACGAATCAGGAACACCATGGCGAAAAATAGGTGCAAAGGAGCAAACATTTTAAGGAAAATGATTTTTTTCTATTATTTTTTGAGCAAGTTCTGCTGTTTCCAATAATGTTTCCGTATCATCTTAAAGCAATTTAACGTACACTAAACAATTGGCAACCATACATGTCGTAAAACAATATATAATCCAGGGTGGCGAATAACTGGTACATGGCGAATACCGGTACATCTTCCCTACGAAAAACTTAAAATTTTCAAAATTATTATAGGTAAATGCAAAAATTGCGGTTTTTTATAATTTTACCGTGTTATGAATGCTGAATTGTATAGTAATTGCCTTATATTTCGTTGTTCGTAAAACTTGTTGGGATTGAATTACTTAGTTTTCGTGAGCAAATACCGAACCATATTTATGCATTTTTGACAAACCTACATTAGCATAAAGTTCAAGGCTGAACTGAGCCAATAAAATCGATTTCGCAACCAATACGTAATTTATAGCTATAGATGTTATCGGTTGTTCTATCTGATCGATTCAAACATTTCCATCTTAAACTGCCCCCAATTAACAAAGCTATTATTGTGTCAGTATCTCTGATTTTAAACTTCCACTTTCCCGCTCATGTACTTGTGACCGCCACACCACACAGTTTACAACCTTAATCGAAAAACAAGACCCAACAGTCGTTAGTCAGCTTGGGAAATCAATAAAGCAGAGCTTTAACAGCTGTCTATCGGTCAATTATCTCAGTCGACAATATGACTGAAAATGGTCCATCGAATGGAGAAGAAATTACGCAAGGTGCGGACTTTGGGGACGTTTCGGAGGCGACGGCGGCCCAAACCAACATGTTTCGAATAATTGATGATCCACAGTGGAGATAGAAAAACTGACCAAAGAGCACACTTTACCCGGAAGAAGCCTCCAGTTTGCTGCTAGCACTTTAGCTGTCACAGCATAGCCGATGCAACCTAATACAGTGTCCAGTTTGTGATGTCCGGTTTCACTATGGGTCCGAAATCGAAATTTCGCGATGAAATTTCATGCATTATTTTCTTTTTCTTCTTCTTGGCATTACGTCCTCACTGGGACTGCTTCCCAGCTCAGAGTTCGTATGAGTACTTCCATAGTTATTAACTGAGAGCTTTCTTGGTTAAAGTTGCCATTTTCGCATTCGTATATCGTGTGGCAGGTACGATGATACTTTATGCCCAGGGAAGTCAAGGAAATTTCCATTTCGAAAGATCCTGGACCGACCGGGAATCGAACCCAGACACCTTCAGCATGGCTTTGCTTTGTTGCCGCGGACTCTAACCACTCGGCCAGAAAGGTTCCTCATGGCATTGCCATTATGAACAAAAATAATAACAAACTCAAATATACATAAAAAGTCGTGTTTGGGGATTTAAACGTCTTTTAAATTGAAATGATACAATTATGAATTTAGGTACGAAAATGATAACTGTGGTATTATCAATCAAAATTTACTTACATTTCATTTTATTACGAAACACATAGTGATTTTTCGAATGCATTTTATGTAATTGAACGATACAATTAAGAGACTCCATTTTTGGAATACATCAGCATTGGATTGATCAAAATTTTAAACTGATTCTATATTTGAATAATTTGAATATTTGAAAAGCACTTGTAAAATTTTGGTGGAAAAATATGATTTCGTTCATTTCTCAGTATGATGTACAGTACTGGGCAGAATGAAATACGCATTGGCTGTTTTTCATACAAAATGGTCAAGTTTGTAAATCTAAATCTCGGCTCCCAGTGGTCCGATTGATCTTAAAGCTTGACTGCAGCTCAGAAATAACATTATTTTTTTCTTACGGGAACGGACTCACCGGATGACTGCAATCTCCCGATAATAGTGGTTCCTTTATCCAAACTCGTGCACCGGCCAAAATTAGCACATTCTCGGCGGACCAAACATCAGATTGGCTTCAAAAAGTAGTCTCCAAAAGAAAATAAGAAGATACTTCAACTTTTCCTCATTCATTTTAACAATTTCACTGACAAATCTATTCCACAATCAATCAAAATGTTTCCAACAGATCTTCAACTACAATAATTACAATTTTACAACAAAAAAAACACATCGATTGTGTATGTGAGTTTTGTTGTAAAATTGTAATTATTGTAGTTGAAGATCTGTTGCAAACATTTTGATTGATTGTGGAATAGCGTAGTACCGGCCGAACCACCAGCAGAATCACGGGAAAAATATCGCGCAGGATGAAAAAAGCGACCGTTTGAGGCAAAGCCTACTGCGCTTTTCTACCCTAAAATAGTTTGGGATTTTTGTCGCGAAATTTGAACTTCTGGCCCATAGTAGATTCCGAAGAGCTGCTGAACGAGCCGAACATCCCGTAATTTCCACATCATTTGGAGATGCTTTGTATGCAATCCCGCTACAGCATCACTTGCACTTAATATATGAAGAGTCGAGAACAGGGCTCTCCACTGCCTTTGACCGGTCAGTGCACCGATGCTGTTGTTGGGGAGCGGGTCCCCATGTAGGCATCACAGATAGATTTCAGAACATTATCAGCAAACGAAACTGTTTCCGGTGTTCAGTGTAGTGCAGCAGCAGGGATCATCATTATCCATCTATTGACATGCAATGGACGACTTATAATAGAGAGACAAAAGTCTCTTAATGTGTGTAGATCTGATATCGCCTGGCCTGGTCTGCCTTTCCTGGTGGGCATTCTCCTGCATCTGCAGCATCTAAACACGACAGCGTAGTAGCAGTTTTGAAAGCTGAGCTGGACTAGTTTGCAACCTGGACTCTGTCCATCAATGCACAAGGATGCGTTTGGCATATGTGATCTGAACTGCACAACTGCTTCTTGGCTCCCAATGGTTAGCGTGCACTCGAAGAGCCTGCCATGTCGTTGGATGGGACCATTTGGTCCGGAAAAAGGGTTCAGTCCACCGATTCAGCAATTACGACCAAATCCTGATCCAAAAACTTGTTGGCACTGGGCCTCAAGGGAAAGTGCAGTCTGATGTGCTAATGCGTTGTTCCAGCTTTCAGATGGTAGCGAGGAGTACGGCTACGACGACGAACGTTACGTATTTGGAATCAAGTGGTTGGCACGTTTGCTTCAAATGGGGATGGCAATTTATATACAGGCTCGATAAGTGAAACGTGGTTTAGACGGATGCTGTTAAACTGTGCTACCTGTGATGGTGGCTTAAGTTTATCTGGTAGCACTCGTTCTGGATGGTTCAAGTTGGAATCAAGCCTAAATGATGTTTATTTTTAGAATCATAAGCAATGGCAATTTCTTTGTTACTTCATACCAAAGAGAACATCAAACATCACAGCTATCTCATATAAAAGGAATATCATTTTTTAATTTGATAAAAAAGGATTGATTTGAGTTGGACTAGAGCTTAAGTTAAGAAGCCCAACACATTATTAACATAGAATTTTATAATGATTCAATTCGAATGAATCAATCAACGTAGATTTTTCAATGCCAAAAAAAAATAAAGATTCGTGTGAATTCAGTAGCCCTTTTTTAAGTACATGTAACTGTTTGCTTAAATTCCGATGATAGTTTTTCATTGCATTCATTGCATGCGTGTAATTAACTGAAAATGATAAAAGAAAAATGCTGCCGAATATAGTTTTCCTAACTGAGATTATAGGGGCGTTAGGATTATTTGACTTAAAACTCCTTGTTAAAAATAGATCGCAAAAAACTTTAACACCTAGTTCGAAAAATTATTTGAACTTGAATTTCAAAATAATTGACAAACACTATATTAAAATAAATAGTTTATTGGTGTTTTTTTTGAACAATTCAATATTCATCCTAGCAATAATTTTCTGACAACCAGTGTACGATTAATCGGACCTCCTTGAATTCGTGTTACGAAACCAACTGTCATTCAGTCAATTACACTACGGCACAAGTTTTTTTCTCAAGTCCGAAACACCGCTGTTTACTCAGTTTATCGCTGAATATATTGCCGTTTACGAAAATGTCCACGTCCGGTTTTTCAAGATATGTATTGCTCAAAATGCATTATTTACCGTTTTCATTCAACTTGCAGCAAGTTTGTCGGCTTGTAAGCCGATTTGAGTGCCTTAAATACTGTAGAAATCAGCAATTAGGTATTGAAAAATACGAATCAACGATGTTTGTAATATCTTTGTTTCTTGAACGATACTTTTTGATGATTTGGAAAAGTATTGTATTCTGACATATAAAAGAAACGAAAGAATTTGTAATCCCATAAATCATTAAAACCATTTCCTTTGAATATTAATAAAATCAGTATTTTATGCAACTTTAACGATTGTATCAAAAAATTATGAAGACCTGGAGCATTTCTAAAAGTGACAACAGAATCAGCAACCCCAATTTTGTGTAAACACATATAATTCAAAGTAATTGAAATATATGTACTTCATATTTTTGTTCTTCGCAAAAATGGTCAAATTTGAACATGAATGGAAACTGTCGAATATCAACTGAAAATTGTAAAGTTCACCCCTCAATATTTTAATGAAGTTTGCGCCTATTTTGCTCATGTTTGTTTCGAATTTTTTAATCATCTGCTAGGTAAAATAGATCCAATTCCAGAAACTGTTGCCAGTAACAAGGATTTTGTACCGCAAACCTTTAAATTATCAGAACATACTTCCCTAGCCTGACGATCAAGGTGAGAAAAGGGCTCAGCCTGATAGATCTCACCCCCGCATCACAAATGGTGTTCTTTCCGCGTATGGGTATTTTTTAAACTTAACGGGGTTTCGTTTGAAAACGCGATTGTTTTTAGGTGATATAACCCGAGGAGGAACAAATAACCCCAATAACTTATGCATACCATATTTTGGTATCATACCATAATTAGGTATTATTCAGTTGTTAATACCTCATTTTGGTATTATAATGGTATTTGAAAAACAATTAAAAATACTTCATTTTGATATTCGATAGCTATTGAAGACTGCTGGAGGTATTGACAAATTTCACTTTTATATGAAATCCATCAAGTATTTAGGTATTGCAATACCTGATCTAGTTATCAGTTTAGTATTTGTAGAATATGCATAAGGTATTATTTGAGGTATTTACCTCTTATGCAGGGCTCATTCATACCTCATTGTAAGTATTGAAAATTGTCTGGTATGGAATACCTCAATTTGGTATTCAGTAGTTATTTTATTCTGCTCGGGAACCGAATAATCGATATTTTCAGCAAAATGTCAAAAAAATCTAACGGATAACAGCGAGTAATGGCGCTTAAGCCTAGGCTATTCAGCCTGGACATAAGGTGGAAATACCTTCGTTCCATTTCAGAGAGGTCATCACCATGAAGCCACATTAGCTTTCTTAGTCACGCCACTTTCAAATATTATCTGAATCTGAAACGGTTGGCACGCTTATCCCCGTTTCTTTCTTACGGTTCGAAAATGTTCGTTTATTAAATGACGCATAAAATGAATTTCTCTGTGTGTAAGTCAGCAGTTGACTTCCATTATAGTGCTCATCATAAGTTTCATAGGGCCTCGTATGGCTTTTAAAGTATAAACTTAACTCTCATTTTTAATTCTTAAGATTTCCCTTAATTTTACAGGCTATCAATTTGTTTTGGTTACAGCTTTTGTATGCAACAAACAAAATAGAGAAAACCTGTGTTGCACCTGTTTAGTCCTATTTTGTTTTTGAATATTCTTATTAGTATTGAACTTAATGGGTGCTTCTAGAGAAAAGATCATGCTTATCATTATGGTTTTGAATAACTTCAAGATTCTCATTGTATTTATTTTGACAATACCCCAAATTTTGAAAAAAAAAATTCTTAGTTCTTTTTTATTAGTGAAATTAGTGATCTCGGCAAACTTTGTCTTGTCATCAAGTTGGCTGTTGAAAGACGCTATGAACATTCTCATACAAAGTGACAGATAAGTTTTCTCACGTTTTTTTTCTACCGTTCTGGAGATTTTTTCCTCACACAAACACGTCGGAATCTTTGATGATTGCAACAGTGAAAGAACCAGAGAAGCCATTTCGTGACATACAACACCATTACATTTATGGTGAAAATTTGGAAAATATTAAAAATGTTTTTTTTTGTGTAACTTAAAATTTGAGTTTTATTTTCGAATTTTCATGAAAAATATAATATATTTTGTAGTAGTTCATACTTTCTACTCTTAGTCCAAACGATTCCCTACAACTGCTTCATAGTACATTTTGTTCTAAAACCAACAGTTTTAATGACATGCAAAATTCTTGAGTAAAAATGATCAATTTTTCTATGGAAATACTTATTCTACCAAACCGAAAAGGGGTTATTCAAATAAGACGTCCACCATTTGGAGGAGGGGGGGGGTTCTGTGAAAGTGTGATAGTGTATGTATAAGGTATTGGAAAAAGCGTGACAGTGAGGGAAGGGGTCTGGAAATCGCACGTTGGACGTCATATTTTAATCTTCCCAAACATGAGCAAAATTACTACAAATGGAAGATGGCTGAGTTCTGCGACAGACCGATTTGACATGACATGATTTGTGTCACGTTTACTTCGCTCCGCGTCTTTTTTTCGTTCCGGTATGTGAAAATTACACTCTTAAAAATAATGAAAATTACTCTGGACGTAATTCTGGTTATGACTGAATGACACATGATGTAAGTGATGGAACGACACAAAAACGTGTCCTTGAAGATGTATTGAACAAAAATGTAATTTTACATGTTAAAGGACACGAAAACGATGGAACTGAGGTCGACATTTCCCGAATCAGACACTAACGTATTTGAAATTTGACACAAATTTACGTCATTCGCTCGCTTCTTTTATGTGCATCCCAAAAGACGTAAATCACATTATTTTTTGGTACTGTGTAGATTTGGTGGATGGTGCTATGACACGTGCAAATGTTCTGGGGGAACATGTTTTTCAAAGTGATAAGTTTTTTTTTCAGATATTAGCGGAGTTTTGTTTTACTTTTATTCGATTTACTTGCGTTTTACTCGAGAGTGCTCTGTGATAGCTCCAGTAATTGAATTTCGCGCGATTCGTTTCTCCTGTGTGCGTTAAACGTGTTGATATAAAAATTGTATGCGGTTCGTAGATGCTCGATTCGGGATGGATTATAAACTACAATTTTTACTCGATTTTTCGTGCGGTGTGTGCATTTTAATATGCAGAAGTTTACGGCTCATGTTATTGTTCATTGTTAGAGGAGCGATGGATTGCTGTTTCGAAAAAGGAATTTGAGTTTGTTCTGATCAGCAGCGCATGATCACGTAATGATGCGTAAATATAAACCATTTGTTGGCCAGAACGTTTACCGAACGTATCCTATGACACTACCCTTTTCATCAACATTCCACAACATTCCGGAACACCTATGAGAGATCGTAGAGTTCTCTGCATCATTCTTAAGTAGGTGTTCAATCATCCTTTCCCATTCCCAGCTTTCGCAAGGACGTGGCCAGGACAGCTCTCGACTTTTGGAGGATGCGTCAATCTTGTCTAAGAGTTAGAGGTTAGTCCCAAATTTCTGACTTTGGTAACGGACGGGAAGGAGGCAACCCTCATACAATGGTTAGGACTATACCACCTACGAATTTGTGCGAAATGCTTAATGCTACTGCTAAGTGTTTTTAATGCTAAGTGTTTTTAAATATATTCATCTCTCGTGGATTTTGTTTTTCATGGTCATGCAGAAAAAATGAGAAAGAATGAATGTTCAAAACAATTAAAAAAGTTAATTGAAGTTAAGGGGCTTCCTTAGCCGAGTGGTTAGAGTCCACGGCTACAAAGCAAAGCCATGCTGAAAGTGTCTAGGTTCGATTCCCGGTCGGTCCAGGATCTTTTCGTAATAGAAATTTCCTTGACTTCCCTGGGCATAAAGTATCATCGTACCTGCCACCCGATATACGAATGCGAAAATGGCAACTTTGGCAAAGAAAGCTTTCAGTTAATAACTGTGGAAGTGCTCATAACAACACTAAGCTAAGAAGCAGGCTTTGTCCCAGTGAGGACTTTATGCCAAGAAGAAGAAGTTAAAGGTAAAAGTGTTATTTTAAAGTTATGTATGGGTTTAGATTGACTTCTTCCAGACTCAGTAGAACTCAAGTTACTCATGTAAATGTTGCAAATACTTTAATTGTTAAAAACATGACTTCTGAGTTAAAAATATTCCATGATGTACAAATTTACAGAATTCGTGGAGACCACCTTCTAGGATTGGTAAACTTGATACTAAAATAGGTAATTTATCTAAATGCAATGTCCAAATACGTGTTTATATTTTTCAATTGATTTTTGATCGCTAAAAATGATAATGTTACCAAGATAGCGTGGTTTAAATCGCAAAAAAATCGCGTGTTTCCAAATTATGGATATATTTATTTATCGTCCTGAATGTTCGGTACTGGTTGGTTTACTTACTTGATTCTTGATGGCTGCAACTCGCTACAATGAATCTGCGCTGAATAGATTAGTCTCCTCCACTGGGCTCGGTCCTGGGTCAATCGCTTCCAGTCGCCCTGAACTGTAAGTGCCCTTAAGTCCTCCTTAACTGCAAAAAGCCATCGTTTGCGCATTCTACCACGAAGTCGGCGGCCTCGTCCGGGTTCTCTATTGAATATTATCTCTGCTTGTCGTTCTTCCGGCATACGGGCAAGTGACCAGCCCAACGCAGCTTGCCGTATTTTATGCGCTTGACAATATCCACCCCTTTATACACTTGGTACAACTCGTGATTCATACGACGCCGTTGGATGCCATTTTCTAATTTACCACCGAGTGTTCGTAGCACTTTACGTTCAAAACCCCGAAAGCTCTCCGGTCGACTTCCTTCAATGTTCATGATTCATGGCCATATAGAACAACCGGAAGGATCAGTGTGTTGTACAACGCGAGTTTTTTTTTGTGTTTGCAGGTTACTGGACTTCAGCTGATTACGGAGCTCGTAGAAAGCCCGACTCGCAGCTGCAATACGTCTTTTCACCTCGCGGGTAACATCATTATCGCACGTCACTAGTGTTCCAAGATACACAAATTCTTCCATAACGTTAAACTACCTAACACGTCCGGACCCACGTTGACCACCAGCTATCATGTACTTCGTTTGTGGTGTTGATGGTGAGCCCGATACTCGCTGTCTCCCTCTTGAATGGCACGAACGCCTCTTCCACTGCCCGATGGTCAATCCCTATGATGCCGATATCGTCCAAGGAGCATAGGAGTGTGATAATGGTACCGCTTTTATGACACCGTTCTCCTGATAGCACCTTCAAAGCGCTATGTTTAACAGCAAGTTAGAAAGCATCACCATGTTTCAACCCATCTAATGTTACGAACGACCACGAAATCTCGTGATTTAATTTATTTACGTATTTGTTAATTTTCGCGGAATCCTGGGTTCAAGGAAAATTTTCATCTCGTGTCCCATTTACCGGGAAATTAAATCCTTGTAAAATTACCTATAGAGTTCTGCGATTAGATGTTTTATGGCAGCTTATGGGTGTTTTCTGGCGATTTTTAATCGTAAATGTATGTTTTTGAACTTCTATTGGATTTTCCAATGCACAGTTTTTGCACTTAACTTGCGAGTATATTACACTTATACAGGGTGTAAGGTTCGTGAGTGCAAACACTTTAAGGGGTGATAGAGGACCATGTTAGATGAAAAAAATCGTTGTACGCATATTCTTAACCTTCACCATGTTATTGAAGTTTTAGACTATTTTCGTGTTCAAATGGCTATAACTCAGGAACACTTCAACGCATCTCAGTTTTCTTACTTCCATTCGAAAGACAAATTATATTTCCAATCAACCTACTTCTTTTGCAAATGAATTCAATTTATTCATTTTTAAGAGCAAATAAGTTCAAAGGCAGTGATTTTTTTTTCTTGTTTTTGTCAATTTACTAAAATGCGTAATAAATTTCATTATTGCCTTAAGCAAAGTTGTGCGTCATAAGCTGCTCTACCATTCGTTCTTTGACACCAAAATGCTAGTTGTACGCATTCTCTTGCAATTTCGATTTGAATACATCACTTTCGATCATAACTTTTCTTCCAAAAACGCAACAGGTAACAGCTCATTTTACTCCACTGTCCAAGTAACCACTAGTCCGCTAATTCGCCTTTTTGGCCTTATAGAGTCATTATACGGCTAATATAGGGCGTGTCAGTTGTATTATAGGACTATATTGGCACGCAGAGCGAATTAAAGTGCCATTTGGTTGCTTGAGTGTGATGCAAAAGTTGACGTGCTGTTTACATCACGCACCTAAAACATTTGATCTCAGCTTTGAACAAAGCTTGGCGTGTATGATGAAGCACAGGCTGGTGTACGTTCATTTGCATGCTGTTTGAAGCTTGAAACAAATAAGTAGATGAAAAAGCCGAATTTAGTACGATACTATTTAAATCCACTAGAGTTTGTATCCTTTGACAGATACGCGTATTTCGACCTCAACTGTAAGGCCGTCTTCAGTGTCGTGTGCTAGAGTCGAGTCTAGTACACGACACTGAAGACGGCCTTACAGTTGAGGTCGAAATACGCGTATCTGTCAAAGGATACAAACTCTAGTGGAATTAAATGGTATAGTACTAAATTCGGTTTTTCCATCTACTTATAGATATTCTACTAAACAGCTCGAAGATTTATTATCATCATTGAAACAAAGTTTTTGCTCGATTGAAATAATTTTACAAAATGTTGAAAAAGTGACGTAAAAAATTGATCAATCTGTTATTTTTCTGTTGTTCAATGATCTGCTTCTAAGAAGTACTTTTCATTGCAATTCCCTAGAATAATGCAGGCGATCAAAGATCTTTATCCAAATATATATATAAAAAAACGTTTGAAATGAATTACCCATTAGTTAAAAAAAACAGATCAAAATTCCTTGCATTTTTAAGACCACAGCAACATAGGTTCTCCATACGGTGAAGATGAACCGGAGCCAAAACTCGAATTTTCAAGAGCACAAATATAGAGAACCAGATAACCGTTTGAGCCGAAAATCTAACTCACTGGTCATTACCAGCGAGCGACCACTATGTTAAATTTTTAGCACAAACGGTTGTCTGGTTCGTTAAATTTGTGCTCTCGAAGATTCGAGGTTTGACTTCGATGCATGTAATTATAATTATATTTTTGTATCGTAGAAAATAGAAAACTAAGATTTGTTTGATTTCTATGAATGTTGTTTTATTAATGCTTCTTTGTTGTATTTATTATGCTTTCTATTTTTTTGGTTCAGTAACATATATTTTAGCTTCCTTAAAACTTTGTTGATGGATGTTTGTTGTTTTCGAACAAATGACTCGACAGATTTTGTTCTGGTTTGGCAGTCTTTTAATATATCCTTCTTTTTCAAAATCAGTAAAGCAAAATAGCCTGCTAGTATATGATAACAAGATAGAGAGGTTTTTATAATTTGATCAGAAAAAAAAAGAGTTTTCACGTGTTTGTGAGCGTTTTGGAAATTATGGTCATATTCCAATCATCAATATCGCAAAAGGTAAAAATTATTGGTCATAAATCCAGAACACAAAACAAACATTATTATCTGATTGGCTTTCACCAGCTCACCCTTCACCCTTGCAACGAAAATGAAGATGTTAATCTTCTTATCAGTACAGTAAACAGTTATTGAATCAAAATTGCTTCCATACTCACCCACGTTTATTTTTCCCTGCGGCACCGAACACAATTCGCTTTCGTCTATAATCACGATTTTCCGGATATAGCCCAATGCCACAGCGATTCTTATTACATTTAATTAGAGAACATCGGGCAATCACTAAGTAAACATATGTATACGAACGGCAATCGGCATGCCATCAAGTGCCATATTGCAAATACGAATCCGTGCATGTAGATAAAGTACGTGGATAATGACGACGTATGAGCGGTTCGCTGGCTACGTGCATATGTGATTAGAAATGTAACCAACCACCGAGCAAACATAGGGTCGGCTTACCAATTGCTGATCAACTAAGAACATATATTTGGACAAAATAAAATAATAAAGCCAGCGGAATTGTTTTAACGTCATCTGAGAACTTTTTTATCTTTCAACTCAATTTTATCGACGGAAAATCATATATTTTTTAAATACAAAAACCGCTTGAGACGCTATAGGAACACATGTTCCTATTGTAGCATTATTTCTTATAATCTTCTATAAAAGCACTATCATCATGGTGCAGACAAAACTCAAATCAATATCATTCTTTTCTAAAGCTTTATAGTTTTTCTATGCAGAAAAGATCAAAACCTTTCCTTTGATGTTAATAAAGTTCTGTAAAATTTAACCAAAAATATTTAATTTTTTGGACAAAATCGAGTGATCAGATTAACAACGTAGTATTTGGAAACTTGCAATCAGAAGACACAGTGTGTTTGTTTGACAAATTGAGACATGAATTTGCGAAAAAATACGCGTTCTAGTGAGACTCGAACTCACGACTCAGTGTACGCTAGACCGGCGCTTTAACCAACTAAGCTACAGAACACCTTATGATTCTGCGGAATAGAAAGCCAAACTGAATCCGAGTACTAACTATAAACACATCTCTTTTCGCAAATCCATGTCTCTTTCGGACTTAGATGCCAAACCCCCAACACGCTCACGTTTGTATCTCCCAGATTAACAACTCCTGACCTTCATGACAAAAAATATTTATTTTTATCATTAAAGACACTGACACGTCAATGCTTCCAGTGGACGATTTGCCCTTTGAAGGAAGCACCACACTAGACAACGGACTAGAATGCAACGCCCAGTGGCACAGTCGAACTAGTTTCCTGACGAAAAGTTTTCCGGACTGAAGCGGGAATTGAACCCACACTCCTTGACACTATGCGGATAAATGTTTGATAACACTAACCGCACGGCCATGAAGCCCATAATTTGATACTGTTCATAGCAAAACGGCCACTAGTGCGACTATAGGGGACTGCCTACTAAGGGTACACCTACCCTACAGCACTTCTATTACGTCTAATTATCAACAGCTCCAATGATTCCAGCGCGCGTTCGAGGAGGGCAATCGAGGGGAGCTCATTTGAACTACCACCGCCGCCGACAGCTGGTTACGTGAGCAGCGTGAGAATGCACGATTTGGGCTGTGATTTGCACATTTTTGACTGCTTAAGCTGGTGCACGTTCTATTTTTTTTTTAATTGGCGCTCATAACTGTTGAGGTGCTTATACATGTAGGCAATAATAGTAGATGGTCACATATGGTTCCCAAAATTAATAGAATTTTATTTTATTATGCTGATGATAATTATACAAATTTTATTTTTGACTCAGAGCGTTGGAGATAATGTAAAAAACAGTTCTATTTTAAGAATCTGTACCGAGTTTGATTGTTGTTCATTTGATTCCGAAGATATTAAAGAAAATTATTGGGTGACCGATGCTTAGCTTTCGATTATTCGCTTCTCAAAACCTCAAAACAGTACTTTGACGAGGGCCTGATGAAAAAAAAATTTAATCGTACATTACTCAAATTATCATTAGCAGTCATTAATCTTTAATGCTCTACGTTTAAAGTCATGTTGAACTACAATAAGAGTATTGATTTTTCAATCGCTAAATACTCCAGTAGACGGAATGGCAGAAACCGGATCGATACATTAAACTGTGTTAGCACAAAAAGTAGCTGTTTCTCGTCTGTCACAAGCTTTGTCGCATAAAAACGAACCAAATTTCAATATACACATATATGGCCCTCTATACTGACACCCATCCGACAGATGATAGCATAAACATATATGAAAAGGCCATCGCCAACAGCCGACAAAGTTGCGAATCAACAAGACCCCATAAGGAGCAGAAAAAGAGCCCAAACAAAGAGGCTCATCATTATGCTCGTTTATGATTTTCAATTTAGATTTGATGAGTGTAAACGAACATTTTGCCATGCTTTTAATGGGGAAGGATGTGTATGGAAGGCGAAACGTGGCCACCATCGTACTTGGCTACTGGCCTTGCCGGAGGTTATCGTCCTTTCCGGGGCCAGCAACTTTGGGTCCGGAGTAATGGACGATATCATCGTCAGTAGTCTCCCAGCCAGTTCGTAATAATATATTCTGTAGCAAAAAGGTTCATTTTTCCATTCACACACTAACACACACCCACAGAGCGTGGGGAGGATGATTTCCGGATGGGTCTCATAAATATACATAAAATACCAGCAGAATTCGTTTGATGCCGTCTCGCTCTCCGGGCTCCGGTTTCCATTTCTTTAACGATGATTCTCCACTTCTGAAGCATGGCGGCTTTTCTTTGTTGCTGTGCGATGATGGTGCTCCATAATCATCCAATCACGAAGTATTCAAAAATCCATCTACAGACGTTTATGCTCTAGTGTTATAAACACACTTGCCATGCACCCAGACAAGCACACGGCACTGGCGCAGACTCCACGCTATTCCAGTACTAGCGCAGCGTGGTCGCCAAGCACCTACACATGAACAGGCGACGGACACATTCGGGCAGGTTTTGGGGTCGTGATGGAAAAAGGGGAGGAAATTTATTCAGCTTATTTTCCTTCACTTTTGTAATACAGGGCTTTGGTGTTAAACAGGATTTTTGCTATTTCGAGGTTTGCGTTTCTAGATGGGTAAGGCAATCTAATCAATGGATGAGACAGATATCAATTGAGGAAGGTCATATTTCTGTCAAATTAGGGGATTTTTTTTATTTCCGTACAAAGTGGGCCGAAGGGTCTCAGATTTTCATGAAACTTTTTCCACAGGCAGGGCTCATCAATATATGAATAAAAAAAATAGGGTCGCCTATTTTCACGGAAAACTCAGTTGGAAATTTTTTGTTTGCCCCTGACACTACTTACTTTGAAAAATCATAACTCAAGAACAAAGCATCATAGAAACAAAGATTTAAAACAAAAATGAAAGCAAATTTTCTCAGGAATAAAAAAAATTAACTGGAAAAAGTTTTCCACAAAATTTTTCACCGTTGAGAAAATTTGTAAAGAAAAGCCGGAAAAACTATGCTCCAACTCGTGGAAAATTTTCGAAAAAATATTTTTGAGAAGGTAATTTCATAAGCTTTAATCACTGAAAATTTTGAAATGGTGTTTTTGTTTTCGTTTTTGAGTTATGGCCAATTTTGTAAAAAATCTGCAAATGTGCCATTTTGAGCCTTTTCTTTGAAAAATCATAGCTCAAGAAAGAAGCATCGTTGAAACAGAGTTTTTTTTTTTGAAAATTTTCTAAGGAATAGAAAAAAATGTTAACTGGAAAAGCTTTTCCAAAAAATTTTCCACCGTTGAGAAAATTCGTAAAGAAAAGTCGGGAAAACTATGTTCCAACTCGTGTAAGATTTTCAAAGAAATATTTTTGAGAACAGAATTTTATAAATTTCAATCATTGAAATTTTTAAGATGTACTACTTTTTAATTCATGCGTTTGGTCATAGTTTTGTGAAAAATGCCCAGATTTCTCGTACAAGTCTTTTCGAAAATCATAACTCAAGATAAAAGCGTCACAGAATCATTTTTTTTGTTAAAAAAAGTTAGGATTTCATTTGGTCGATTTGAAGATTACTGATTATCGTTACTAATTAGGTGTATTTTATCACATGTAACTACGGGTTGGTAAATGAAAAGGTCTCATTAAGTATTCTGTTATGCCTGGACAGCATTGATGTTACGGATTCACTTCACTTAATCCAGGAGTACTAGTAGCTGTCCTGATTTTTCCTGAATTCCAGTTTCCGGCACAATATCAACCTGTTGGCCCCATTTCAATTTCTGCACTTTTTCAATTGCAAATGAACAGTTTTTCAATAATTACAAGATTCACCAAATCATTCAGAACTAAATACGGGAAAAATCTTCAGCCTAATGTCAGCCAAAACACCAAATTATTCATTTTTTCCTCCCCCAATATTTAGATTTTTTATATAAAACTAATAAAAAAAATCCTTATGAGAAACGTCCTTATGCGAAACGTCTTTATGTAAAATGTTCCATCCCTTTTGCTCACACTACTGTTTTCACTTATGTTGATGTTGGTCGCCTTATTTCTTGGCGGGAATCTTAGCTGATTACTGAAGGGTCCAGAAGCCTCTCCTTCACATTCCGCTAGTTGCTTGTTTTGATGGATCATCTCTTTTGGGTCCCCTTAAGAATCACTATCCATTTCCGCTAAAATAGTCGCCTTTGTGATCAATGCAGGCAGGAATCCCATGCTAGGGTTGACATAGTCCTTCACAGTCCTTCGGTACTTTTCAGAGCCGGATCGGCGCAAGTCAGGTAATGGCATCTGAGCCTACTCTTACGGAACGTAAAGTTCTGGTAAAGGAGCAATAATATTAGAGACAAAACTCTGTTTTGTTAAATAAGCATTACGAGCATAATATAACTCATGGCAAAAACTATTCTATTTAGCAAAAACTATAGGATTTAGCATAAGGATTGCTACATAGGGTAAAATGATCCAAAATGCCACTCTTCGGATTTGTGTCGTTTTCTCTTAATGAGTTACACATTTTAACGCCATTCGAAGTCTTATCAGTAACTCTACAGTATTTGAGCTTTTTTATGGTTTTAGATCTTAGATTTAGATTTATTGGTTGAATATGGGGGTGGTTTAAGGCTACACGGGAGACCGTGTTATTTTCCCTATCTTTCGTCTCACTCTAGCAATAATCATCAAAACTTTGTGAAAGCAAATCTCGAGTTTTAGTGAACCGATGAAGCTGAAAATGTATTGGGTTGTGCTCTACATATATAGAATCAAAGTGATACATTTTCGCATCGATATATGGATTGGTTCTTGGGATTTACTTCTTGAAATGGATAGGGTGATTATGATGACGTCCCGTGCGGCCTTAAAATGACCGAATGGATGGGGTAGAATGCTATTTAGTATGAAGCACAAAGAGTTAGCAACCAAGTTTCTCCATGTGTTTGCTCTGTGGCATGGAAACGGTTATTCGTTAATAAAATCATCAGAGAAGATTTAGGCAAAAAAGTGAAAAATGTTGAATTTCACCGGGATATTAGGGACAAATCTAGCAGTTTGTCCAAGGGATGTAGTGGCAACTATTGGGTAAATATATTTAAACATCGTTTGGCAAAGAATACACATTTAATCGTTCTAGGATTGATTCAATGAGACGAGCCCATTTTACTCCACCAGTGCGTATATGTTCTCCTATGTTCTCTGATTGGCAGCTTCCCATCGGCAGAGCCGTAGCGTGGCTTCATGGCGCCCTTGGCAAACCTCCATTTCAGCGCCCTTTAATCAAAGCTCAGCAAAAAAAAATAAAGTCTGAGCGATTTCTACGTGAATTTTTATGAAAATCGTCAAAAGCGTCATAAAAGGTTATAAGGACTGTTCATTTAAGAAAGTGGACACGTGTTTTTTACAGTAAACTGTTTATTTTCGAACAAATTCATGAGTTTACCTAAAATACATGGAAATCAACGTAATTTCGATCAAATTCACATAAATTTGAACATTTATTGAGCATTGCTGGAGAATGCTCTTACTTTTCTTTTGATACCTCCCATAAAATTCTGCACAACTTTTTTCGGAACTTTACGAACTGCTTTTTGAACTGCTGACCACATTTTCTTGAAAAAATCGATGGAGCTTGCTTCTCTTCCATCCTTCTTAAGATGCCGTTTGATTATTGCCCAATATGTTTCAATGAGGCGTAGTTCTGAGCAATTTGATGGATTCGATCATTTTTCTACAAATTCGACTTATTCCTTCTTGAGCATCTCCAAAGTAGTTGAAGCATAGTGAGCCGATGCTAGGTCTGGCAAAAACAATGGAGGCATGGTATGCTTTCAGTAGATGGGCTGAAGCCATTTTTTAATGCATTCAGTTCTGTAATTTTCGCCGTTGATTGAACCCGTCGTGAAATATGTAGTACTTTCATACCGCAGGAGCAAATTGCTTGCCATACCAAATCATTTTTCCCAAATTTTTCTGTTGGGATGTATCGTACGTCGTCAGGAATATCTGTTTTTGCCACAGCGTTGAAAAAAATCAATTTGGACACTTCGCGATTTAAGCCAAATCTCGGAACGGCAGTTTTTCTGTACACCATTTGTGCAGAAAAAAATTGAGAGTCGCCATGTCAATTTGACCCATCGTTTAGAATTTATAATTTTTTTTGTGTCAACTTTTGTCTGCTGTCAAAATAAACACTTGAGATCACACTGAAACAAAATTTTATTTGTTTTTATGGAATTTTTACACCAAAATGCTAATATTTAGGTGTCCTTTTTCTTAAATGAACAGTCCTTATTATTTCCTTGAGATCAGAACATATTAAATTATTGACTAAATCTCCTGCAAGAAAAAATGAGTATTCTTTTATTTTTAAATGAAAATTTTCTAAGTACTTTTGAATAATATCTGAAAGATGCATTGACAAATTCTGAAGAAATTTAGAGTTTATATAGCTAAAAAAAATGTACAGTTTCTACTAGATGTTTCGAACAAAATTTGTAAATTTTGGTGAAATGCAAATTTTTAAAGAAATTCTCCTGTACATGTCGGACCATTTGCTTTCAAGCAGAGTTTTAAAACTTTTCGCTCTGAATTACTAAAAAGAATTTTAGAGCTTATGCCAGAAATACAACTCGAAAGCCATAGCAATTCTTTACAAAATTATGATTCTTAAACAAAGACCAACCTCATAATAGTAATTGTAAAGGAAAAATTGTTATATTTTCTGAGATATGATAGGATGGTTTCTTTGGACATTTATAGAAATATAATTTTTTAGGAAATTCATAGAGAAAGCAAAGAAAATTCTCTAGGATTTGAAAGTAAATTTTTGTTATTTGAAATTTTGCGTAGATTTAGTCAAGACATTATTTAAAAGCTTCATTGCAAAACTGCTGTTTGTAAATCAATAAAAAAATATTTGTAATATATTGTTTTAATTTACTTTCAAGGAATTGTTATTACCATTCAAATTGAAAGCATTCTTCACAGTGAGATATCGAAAAATGGAAATATTCAAAAAAATCTAAAGTTTTTTCCAAGAACCTTTACGGTGGAAGAGAAGGTGAATATGGAAAATGTCAATCATGCAAACTTCTTGAAAGGTGATCAAATTTTAACAATAATGTTAATGAAGTAGTCTAAATAGTTACATTCAACTTTTCCACCGCATTTTTTTAAACCAAACGAGTTTCAGCTAGTGTAGAACATGTTTACGGTTATCTATATAAATAAAAAAAAATGGTGTTTGTATGTCACGAAATGGCTTACGAACGGGTCAACGGATTTGAATGATTTTTTCTTCGTTTTGTTCGTCAATGGTTCCAACGAGTTTGTGTGTATAAAAATCCCAGGATATTCACCGGGAACGTTGAAAAAACGAGAGTGCATGGAACTGTCATTTTGTATGGGACGATCCTGGGAGGGAGGCACCGATACTTCACACGAAATATAAGACAACGTTATTTTGAACTGCAAGATAACTCCAGTATGCCAACAACAATCAAGGCAGGCTTCGAGAAAATCGGAAGTTTCCTTTTGTTGTGCACTTTCGATCTTTCCTGACAAACATGAAAAAAGGCCACAGTTTTCTATGCACTAAATATTCATTTTCATTGGAAAAAGTAGAACGATGCGTTTTTCAATGCTTTATGTTCAATCAGATTAAATGGTGCTCACGTGACATTATTTGCATTATGTGCATGAATTGATTTTTATTCGATTTTTATCACTTTTGAAGAAATACGAAAATGTGTTTTAATCAGTTAAGCGCCTTTTTCATGCTAGTCCAATGTTTGAGATCTGGGCTCACAGTGACAGTTCGTGACAGCGGAATCTCGGCTCACTATGACGTACAGAAATTTTGTATTGGTTTCTCCCTCCCAGGGACGATCCATAGCGTTTTTCAACAGACTACTTGATGGCAAGACGAAGTTTGCTGGGAACACTAGTTAAAATATATAACAAATTCTAGAATTATGTCGGGTATGAGAATTTTCGTCTAGGTATAGAGCAGTTTAAAAAATGATTTGAGTAATGAAAAAAATACGGAACATTATATCAGAATGACGCCTAGAATTATGTGAAAGACCGATCAAGATAAAGCAAGAGCCTGCTGCTGGGAATCTTGTAATTGATTCTGTGAGAATCTTGCCCAATTTTCTGTTGAAAATCTTCCCATAATTTCGTGGATCCCACTCAGGATAATCTTAGATTCATGTTCAGTATTCTGTGAAAATATTTCTTGTAATTTTACTAAAAAAAACGAGTGATCGAAACATACAGTCTAACTTTTAGCATACATACAAATCTGAATGATACAAATCTTTGTTTCTTCTCATTAACAAACTTAGTTTATGTGTTTTTATTTGAAATTCAAACTTTAAAAATATATATAGGAATGAACAATATCTTTTGAAATATTTATTGCATATTTTTTAAAGCCTTTCAAAACCTGTTTTGTATGTTTCTTTATTATGTCCTATTTTTTTTTGAATTGTTACTAATAATAAGCCCTAATCTAATATGCACCTTTGAGAATTTTACCGAGTGATTCACGCATTTTGGCGCCCCCTTTAGGCTGGCGCCCTTGGCGGGTGCCAACCTGGCCAACCGCACGCTACGGCACTGCCCATCGGGTATTAATTGCAATTGCTTTATCGTCAGATGATAGAAGTTCTCTACTGATGCGTTTCAAAAGGCCTGGGAGAATATCGTTCTTGTTGATCGGAAGAGTGAAATAACAGAAAAAATAATCATACAGCAATAACAATACTGAACGGATGCTGATACGGATTCTATATTGTTTGTTCGCATTGCTTGGTGACATAAATAAACACAGTCTGGAAAAAGTGGCAATGCACAAACAGAAGGACAACAAATTACGAAAAAGCGAGCAAGGAAACTCGGCATCAGAAATGTTTCTTGGGAACGAGGAAGCCAATAGAGGTAAAATGTTCGCCCTCACTAAGTAACTTTATTTAATTCAACTATTGCGAGGTTCATATTTATGTGGAAACATATTGCTGCGATGCTTATAAATGAGAGTTTAAGGAATTGTCTTCTAAATTGATGAAAAGATTGAAACTTATACATGTTCCAATTTTGATCAGAAAATTTCACAGTAACGAACGCAATATTCTTTATTTTGCGTTGGGTTTTATTTCCTATTCAATGAAAAGAGTCCCTTTGCCACATGTGGTGAACCTTTCTCTTCTCAAATAATTTTGGAGATCATATTTCTTCGCAGAACCCCTTTTCTGTGCCAAACTCCATACAGATTCAATTAGGTACCGGAAAACCGGATTAATTATTCATATTTCCACCAGTTTAACCATCCATTTGTATGCTAATTTTTACCTTTGAATCCCTTCCGCCATAGCTGCGTCTACAAAAGTGACGAAGTCGGCTCTTCCCAACCATTCAGCGGAACCCACGACAAACATTCAGTAAACCGTACGCACCTCTTTCTCCCGGTGGGTTAGTAAATCATCGCGTACAAAAATAACAATTAAAACGATAATAACAATTAAAATAATGAGAACGATAAATATATCGCCCCGGACGAACACAGAAAGCGAAATCCTCCATCCGGAAAACTCGCTGCCGAAACAATTGATCTCATATACTACCCCATTGAGAGATAAGGGTTGCGACGGTAGTAAAAAGTATATCCTCCTCGTTCACATATGCCAGCTCGTTTTAAGACATACCCTTGAAGGTAATAAAATTAATTTTTACTGCCTCCAAACGCCAAGAAGCTTGCCAAGCCAAACGTTCAGTAGCCACTGTTTGCTGCGAAAGTGAAATTGATGACCCTTAGATGGGGACATTTCGATAGTTTGACCGAGCATTACAGGTGTTGTCGGGATCGATCTGCGTTTGAACGGCACTTGGCAAAATTTTACGACGCATCCTTTCCGCTAATGGTTGGAGCATAGATAATCACAATCAATACTAGATTTTTTTTTTCAAAAAGCAAAATAACGCTCAATACTATCATTTAGTTTCCAAACGGCCAAACATCATATGTTTAGCATTCTGCGTTAATGTTAGCGTGACTATGTTTAAACTCACATGACACAGATGTTACAATTCGGGCCTATCAACTGATATATGGCCACATCTGGTCATATAATAGTTTATCTGCCTCAATGTGTACTACTTGGAAAATTAGTGACTGTTAATTACGTCTGTTTGTCTGTGGTTGGAAATTAATAGACTCTCTCTCCACGTGAGGCATTTTGGCTCTACTGAGTTTACGGTTAGAAAAGTACGAGGATAATGTTCTGGTCAAGTAAACTAGCGAAGCGAAAACAGCTTGCGAGAAGTGATAATTATTTTATGGTTATTTTTAGCACCATTTAATGGTCGCCTTTGTTAGCCCTGTAGTTTAAGAGTTCATCAATCACCAACGGTCAAGAGCAATGCCGAAGAAAAATGTTTACGTACTTAAGATGCCCATCGTACTAAATTATCAATCAAACGGCAATACCGTAAGTTCGGGTGCAATTGATCACTTTCCACGGGTTTTCACGCTCTGTTTAAAATGTTGTCAATGGCATACAGCTGAACGTAGAAAAACAAGTGCGACGATGTATCTCATCATGTACTGACTTTCTTTAAGTTAATGTAATTTTAGAGCTAAAACTCAACTTAAAAAAAGTAGATCCCATTTCAGGGTGAAATTTATCACTTGTGAATACAATTCATTCATTTATTTAGTTAACATCTAAACAGATAACACTGAATCAACAATTTCACCCCACAATACTTGGTCGTATTCGTGGCCGCATCTCTTCATCCTCGGTTCTGCCTCACGCTCGCCAAATCGATGCACACTTGATCCGCACACCTAGCTCGCTGCGCTCCACGCCTTCTTGTACCGTAATCCGGGAGCAAATTGATCACTGGGGCTAATTTGATCAGGTCGGTACCAAAAAACATTTCCTCCCATGAATGCTGAAGGTTACGTTGGATCCACAGTCAGCCCATGTTATGTAGTTAATGGATGTCTAATGATGATTTTGAACTAATTAATTTTTATAAGGGGCCACTTTTCCATAGAAATATTCAAACTTTTTGCAATACAGTTATAAATGTCCATGCTAAACAATTCACTGGTGGTATGCCTGCATGTCAACTTTGAGTATTTAAACTGTTGTGTTAGCTTTGGTATGAATTACTGAACTAATTTTTGATATCATATCATATCATCATATCGAAATTTGTTTGACAATATTTGAATTCCGTAAGATAACACAACAGAAAGTTGTAAAAAAGTGATCAATTTGCCTCCGGATTACGGTACCAACCGGATCCGAAGCGAACACCATCTTTGCAGGGTTGCTATCCGGCATTCTTGCAATCGTATCCTTCCAGCTTAGGTCACCTTCTGGATGCTGGGTTCACCGACACACACCGTTTTTCTACACACATCCAAAGATTGTCCTAAGCACCCGACGTTTGAAAACTCCAAGTGCTTGCAATTCCTCCTCGAGCATCGTCCACGTTTCATGCCCGTAGAGGAATACCGTTGTTATGAGCGTTTTGTACATGGTAAATTTGGTGCGGGTGAATCTTTTTTGACCGCATCTTCTTGTGGAGGCTATAGTAGATCCGACTTCCACTGATGATGCACCTCCGTATTCCATGGCTAACGTTATTGTCAGCCGTCAGCAAGGATCCAAGGTAGACAAACTCGTCGACCACATAGAACGTATCCCCGTTTATAGTAACACTGCTACCTAGACGAGCCCTGTCGCGCTCGGCCCCACCAGGTAGCTTATACTTTGTCTTGGTCGCATTCACTATCGATCCAACTCAGGCGGGTGTACAGGTCTGCCACTTTTTTAAATGTTCGGCCGACAATGTCCATTTCATCCGCGAAGCAAACAAATTGACTGCATCTCGTTAAAATCGTACCCCGGCTCTCCGCATAACACCTTCCAGCGCAATATAGAACAACAGGCACGATCGTCCATCGCCTTGTCGTAGTTCCCGGCGGGATCCAAACGAACTGAACTGTTCCCCTGAAACCTTCACACAATTTTGCACACCTTCCATCGTCGACCTTATCAGTCTCGTGAGCTTTCCGGGAAAGCTGTTCTCGTCCATGATTTTCCATAGCTCCACACAGTCGATACTATCGTATGCCGCCTTGAAATCGATTAATAGATGATGCGTTGGGACCTGGTTTTCACGACATTTTTGTTGGATTTGCCGTACAGTGAAGATCTGGTCCGGCTTGATAACTTCCCACGAACACGTTTACTACAGGTGACAGACGACGGAAGATGATCTGGGATAACACTTTGTAGGCCACATTTAGAATGGTGATCGCTCGGAAGTTCTCACAACCTCACTTGTCGCCTTTCTTGTAGATGGGGCATATTACGCCTTCCTTCTACTCTTCTGGTAGCTGTACTGTTTCCCAGATTGTGCCTATCAACCGATGCAGGCAAATGACCAGCCTCTCCGGGTCCATCTTTATGAGTTCAGCTCCGATAGCATCCTTACCAGTCTCCTCCAGGCGGCGTTTTATCTCCCGAAAGAGGCGGGTCTGCTGTTGCCGTTTCCGTCTATAACCTTCAACGTTCTGTCGGGTTCCGTACTGCAGCATGACTGTTCTGTTCTCCAGTAGTCCTCAAGAGGTGCTATATCCAGCTAACCCTCTTCCGGTAATGTAGCCTCGAGGTGTTGCGCATACGCATTTGGGACATCCGGTTGCTTAAGCGGCTCTAGGTCGTACCGGGGTGGCCGTCGGTACCGTACGTTGTTAACGACGGAGAGTTTTGGGCGCAGTTTCACCATCACCAGATAGTGGTCAGAGTCGATGTTAGCGCCACGATAGGTCCTGACGTCGATAATGTCGGAGAAGTGCCGTCCATCGATCAGAACGTGGTTGATTTGTGATTCTGTCTGCTGAGGTGATCTCCAGGTGTATCGGTATGGAAGGCTGAATACTAGTTTTGAAAACAACTCCACGTACTTAATTTGAGCTTGCTGACATCTAATATGTTCATATCAATATTTTAGGAAAACCGCAAAAATCGCTTAAATGTAGGTAATTTTAAAAGGAATTTATTTATTTCAAATGAGCAAATTGGTACGAATGCAGATGATAAAACTTGCGACCCCGATAGATCTTCTTCTTCTTGGCATTAACGTCCTCACTGGACAGAATTTAAGGGAGATTACTATATTTTTTTTGGTAAGATCTCTCTTGGAATCTTAGAGAATCGTCTGAACTTGATCCTGCAGGAGAATGTTGTTTTATTAAATTTATGGAGCGATTCTTTAATCAGAGTATAAATTCTTTGCAAATAAACAGCTCGAATTCCTAAAGAAATTATATTTATCTGAGATATTCAGTAAACTTCCTAAAAAATGTCTAGGGCATTCCCAGAGGAGTTTCTTCAAATTAATTTGTAAAAAAAATGGTAAACTGCTCTTGAAGGAACTATTTAGTTTATTTCTAGGAAAAATATTTTATGAGTTCCTGTTTGCATTTTATAAAGAATTTCTGTTCAGAAACTTTTGGAGGGATCCTTGAAGACCTTTTTTTGGATTTTTTTTCAGGCCTGAAATCCAAGAGAGCTATTAGGTGCAATTTCTAATGAAATACTAAATGTGCCTTGAAGAATTTCTAAATTTTTCAAAGAATACACTGAAATGATCCTTGAAGAAACTCAGGTAAATATCTATAATGGTATAAAAAAGAATCTCATAGGGAATGCTTGGAGCCATCCTTGAACTGATTTCTTGACGAATTCTCTTAAGATTCCTATATGAATTAATTTTAAGATAACTAGTAGATCTGCTGGAAGATCCTTTACATAAATTTTTAGGTGGATTCCTTGCAAGATCTATCTTCGAATGAACTCTAGTATAGTCTTAGGAAGAATCCTGATTGTGCGCCATGTCCAATGTTTTCTCACATACCTATTTTTCTTTTGGCAAAATTTCACTGGGTGTAGTATAATTTAATATTTTCGTATTTCATTGCACTTTAGTAGTATAAGATTAGCATAGAATAGCTTGTTTGGCAAAGAAGAAGAATGAAGAATTTAAAAGTAAGAATATAAAGAAATGTCCATTGCAGAAATCTTTTATCTTTTAACAACCCACTGAAACTTTTTGAAAATTTCCTGAAATATTTACTTTAAATATTTAAAAATTTACTCACTATAAACAGAACTAAAGGTTATTTGCAGGTCATTATTAAAATATCAGCCATCTCAGACAAGCAGAAAATGAGATATAGAACCCCAAACTTAAGCATTTTGTATAGAAAACATGGCATTCGGTTACTAACTTTTGTCACTAACTGCATATAACTCGATGTTAGATGATTATACTTCATGGCAGTTTGAGGCCAAATAATATAAATTTACTTAGTACCTTGTTAAATCTCTAAAATACGTAAAAGTTTTTACCTTCTATTTCTTTCTGCATCCATCATCGCAACAATTTGTCAAAATTCATCAGCACCACACGCCAACTGTCAATAATGTCGACTCGCAACATGTCCCATCATCAACGCGTACCGAAATGATGAAAATACTGCAAAATTATAGCATTTAATGATCATTAGTCTAGTTTTTTTTACAACTGTGCGCGCAAACCATCCCAGTGCCCCACAGACTTGGCAGTAAAGCAACATTCTGTACGTTTTAGTTCTTCTTGCGAGAATCTAACGATACTCAGTTTGGCCGGGACTGAAAGGACACCCAGCTCAACCATATTGGCGGTGCCGTCACTTTTGGCCAGCAACCACGGCTGTCGCATTTGCGCGCGCTCCACCCGATGTGTACATGTCATTATCGACAGATGACGCCTGATTATATTAACGATGAATCACGTGATGTACTTGATTACATACCCTAAAAAAGATACGCTCCAGCTTTCGGGGGAACGGATAGGGAGCTTTCTTGCACTGCCGTGGATCGTGATGTTACCGGATTGTGGTGGAAACAGACATTCGTATTAAGTAGGATTGGGGGTTTTCTAGTTTTTGAGCATTCAATTTTTTTTTCAAATATTTAAGTTACTGGATTTTTTTTGGTTTCTAAATACGACAACACTGGGATTTTTCATTTTTCAGGAAAAAATGCTAATTGAAAACTTTTGTTAAATGTAATAATCAATAAAGACATTTACTCAACATGTTGAAAACAATATCGATCCGTTTTTCCTAAATTATAAAGACGAATGATGCTTTAGATAAATCCAAATCGAGTGGCAGACTTCTACTAATTGCATGCATTTCCACACATCGGTGAATGCATTCCCATCAGATCAGACGATGCAAATTATTCTTCATAGGGAATTTACGGCACCAGAAAGTTTTCGCCAAGTTCCGACAGCGTACATGAAGATTCGAACAATCATGCCTCATAAAAAAGGACCATCCGGGACCGATGCTTGACTCTCATCCATCATCTCCAGGGAGCATCGTAAAAAGTGAAAATATTGGTGATTGTCTTTCGCAGAGATATTGCTCGGCACTTCAATCAGCGTGTCTCCATTTGCCAAAGACGAACATGCGATGGGATTCCGAAACGATAGTTGCTATCTTCCAAGTAAGCGGAAACCGAATTAAATAGCTCATGCGGAAAAAGTTGATTTCGGGTAAGAAGGAAAGGAATCGATTATCGATCATTGCATGTATGGGGGAAAAGTTTGAATGAATTCAGAGTTAGTCTTTTTATTTGAAACCTTTAAGTAGACATGTTGTCCCGAAGAGAGGGTGTTTTGGTGAAATAAAGTATTTGGGCCTCATGTATGATAAAAAATAACTTTTGAGGCCATTTAAATCAAATGCAACAAATATATAAAATGTATGTATCCACTTATAACCAGAAAATCTAAATTTTGTCTTAAGAACAACCCCTCGATCTTCATACAAATTTTCAGGCCAGCCATTTAGTATGCTGTACCAATATGGAATAGCTGTTGTATACCAGAAAGGAAGTTCTATAGAGGATTCGAAATAAAATTTTGAAAATGATTCTGAAGCTCCCTCACTGGTAAAGTTTTAATGAATTACATAGAATATCCAAAGATGAAACATTGGAACAAATATCGTATGAATTTAATAATAATTCAAGGAAAAAATTATTGCAATCTCTTATTGCCACGAAAAATGCTTTTTAAATTTAGGGTAGGCTAGGTTAAATCTATCAATAGGTCCCTTCAGTCTGCATACATTTTCTCTCTCCGTATCTCGATATCCTCCTTATCTCGATATCTCCACATCTCGATGTGTTTCTGTCAAGGATGGAAAAAAATCGGCTCTAGCGATCAACAACACAGTATTGGAATAATCTAAGAGGGCCGTTACTCTCTCAGCAGCATGATTTCAACACTTCATTACGCGTGCGTAGAGCTGATATATGAAGCATCCGATGCACTGTTTGTCGTGGGACAAAGAGTTTATCGGATGTTGTTACAAGTAGCGATCATCTTGAATCATGCCGCATTCGCGCTATTATTTATCGCTCAACCAATGTCCGAATGGTTTTAGAATCACAAACAACATATATGGAGGTAGATCATTAAGCAGTGAATCAAATTGTCATCAAAAGAGACGAAAAACAAACAACAAAGCAAGCTCGCTTACAACCGTTTGTTGCAACTGTTGCGGATAAGGACACAATCAAAAGCAAAATTGTCATGACAATCACAGAGCGCAACATTGTTGCAACCTTTTCAACTCGCAATTGATCAGTTATTTTAAACTCAAAACCAAATTTGTTTTATGGATGCTGTTTGATAATGTGTCAATGTTTACCAACACGGAGAAAATCGCTGCGCACGTGGTGATCGATCTCAAGTGATGATTAACTCATGTTGCGGAATAAAATTGTTGCAACAAGAATAGGATGTGACAATGTCTTTGTTGCTGCGTGTTGGATGACACTTGATTCACTGTCATTAAGTAAAAGTGGAAAAATCCTCGAAATAATCAAACTTTTTTTTCGCGAACAGTTAATCGCAAGCACACGTGCAACACGATGCATTATTCGCGGAGCGTAGTTTGTTGTGATAACTTAACGACAAAGAGTTAATCGTTGTTGCTATGATCGCAGGATAAAGAACAACGCGAGGCATCATGGATTTTGTCATGATCACTAGATTTCCATCCTTGGTTTCTGTTGATTCTTTGTTCCCAATTTTCTCTCCGTATGTCGATATGACCAACATCGAAGGTTACTAGACCAAAGTTTTGGTATTCAAAACAAGTTAGGAGCGCAAAATGACGTCTGTTTGTGTATTGCTTTCTTGGCAACGGAGTGTTTTTCAATCTAGTATTCATCAAAATGTGTTGTTTGTCTCGATCTCTCCCTATCTCGATGGTCCCTTCGATATCGAGATGTGGAGAGGCGACTGTAGATTAATTTAGTTTTACCAAATTAGGATGATAAGTGCTGCCTAACACCGAAAACCTAGATATAAGAAATTAGAGACATGTTTGAATCACATTCCATTTTTGGGTGTGCTAACGTAAGAATTGAATTGATACTTATAAAGTTTAAAAAAAGTCTAGGACTACCGTGATGAATCAAAATCCGGACGGTATCAATATCCGGACACTCTGACAATGCTTATTAATTAAAGGAAAAATTAAATGTTGTTCTGCCAGTTTTTAATCACATCAACTATTTATGATACTTCTGATCATTTTACTGTTTATTCTAATCTAGTAACCATTGCCAAATAATTAATAAAATGAAAACAAGTTACGCTGCTCTGGCTGGACGTCATTTCTTCGCAGCGCAATTTCATTCGGTAGTAGCAGGTCCGTCACACTCGGGCTCAGAATGAGTACCACTTCTAGTACTGCATTTGGTCCCTCGGTAGTACAAAAGGTACCCAAGTTTGACAGATCGCAGTACACTTTTCACGGCATTCTAGATTACCTTATGAGCCATAAAATTTTGGGCAACTGCAAGGGACATGGAGGTCTTTAATTTGTCTTTGGTAGTAGTATTGACAAACGCACGTCGAGTGTTTATCCGTAAAAAATATGTTTTAGGGTAGATGTACCAATAGTGGAGGTACTAAGTACGATTGAACTTCATTTAAACGCCTAAATTCAAGATGCGCAATTAATGTTCATGTTAATGTTGTAACGCGAAGTAAAGACCATTGGCTTAATGAGAAAAATGATTTCATCGCAGTAATCCACGGCATGTCAGTGAAAAATAATACCTCCACTATTGATACACTGTTCCTTTAGTTGAGGTAAATTTTTAATTTGTGTTCCTATAGTTGCGGTATCCGTTGTTTTCTTATGGAATCCTCCACTATAGGAACACTTTACCGCAACTATTGGTACAAGTGAGAAAAGTTTTCAGAAGTTTTAGTGATATTTCATCATTTTTTAAAGCAATTTTTAATGATGTTTTCAACTATTCCGTTGTGTTAACAAAGCCAATACGTCGATTGGCAGTGTTGGTTCTATGGTTAGTGGAATAAAATCAGTGAAAACGGCACTACCGCAACTATAGGAACACCCACAACTTAAGGGAACACTTACCCTATTTTCGTTAATAGTGATAGTGATTTCAACTCAAATAGAAATAAAACGAAAGTTTTTTTCTTTTTTAATTACAGTCATTACAGTCATGGAATATGGTGTAAATGAGTACTGCGGGTGTGTGGAAAGAGGGTGTCCGGGATTATAACCAAATGTTTTAAATCCGGACATTACATTATATCTCCTCGTTAAATTGAAGTGGGACAAATATTTCTAATGTGATAGTGAAGGAAAACTAGTAAAACAACTACAGAACGCAACATGAATGAAAAATGAAACGAATTTGTTGTGATTTTTTATTACTACCGTTTGAACTGTAAGGAAGTGCAGTGCAGGGAATTCAAATACAAATTTCACTCATCATTCCTGCATTTCAAGCACTGTGAAGTCGCATAAATAATTTCAAATTGTAAGAATATATGGTATGTAATTGAAATCTAACAAATTTTAGTGATTTTTGCACAAATAATTCCAAAATCGAAACAATTGTCCGGATTTCGATTCAAAAGTGTCCGGATTCAAAGACAACACTTGCTGCAGGTGTCCGGATTTAAGGACAAGATATGCGTTCATTATTCTACCGATTTTTCTTTATAAAATCGTTATTTTTGAAGGAAAATGTATCACTCCCATAAATATCTGGTATAAAGCTATTCTTTAAGTAATAGAACTTTTAATTGTTTACCCAGAATACTTACTGAAAATGGTATTTAAACATTTGTCGCTGTGGGTATTGATGCATCCACGGTACTAGTTGATTGCTTGCTATTCACAAATTATACGCCTAGAAACTATTCCGGTAAGCTCCTATCTGCAGCCTGGAAGGTAATTGATAGTTTATGCATTGGATGGGATGTGGGATCGTCAGAGGTCAACTAATCCTCCGGAATGCCCTCGAGTGGCATAATGCGTTGTATGCTAATAATGGTGATATTGAGTCGTGTCTCGTGGCGTGTATATTGTATGCACAATGTATCTAAAATGAATTAGAGAATTAATATCCCAAACTAATGAAAATACAATTAATGTATAAATTGTATCTGGAGAGAACTGGGTGGTGTCCATTTGTGGGGTGATCGATGGTGCTGCGCGAGCAATGTGTTCGTGGATCCAGTCGCGAGAAGCGGATGGCAAGGCTCGACAGAAACATAGACAACATGCTATAATTAAAACGAATAATTACGCCCGTGACATATGAATTTATGTGAGATAATGAGGAAGCGCTACTTCACGGTGCTCCTGGTTCCGTTGATGTCTGGTGTGAGGTGTTATAAGCAAAACAGCGATATCGATAGCACTCCACTAACGTCAATTGCTGTCGCTCGTGTTCGAGCTATGTTTGTGTAGATAATAGGTACAACATTTGAGGAAAATAATAATAGAATAAACATATCATTCATTACTATAATCGTGGAATAGACAGGCGCTTCGATAATAATTAATTTATAACTTTGTCTGCCATTGCGACAGTATCTTGTGGTAGCGCAATGATGATATGTCTAATTTGGTGGAATGTGTGCGTAAAACTTTGCAAATACGTGGATTTTATGGGACTTACAATCTATAGCAATGCAACATAATTAAGTCATTGCTGAAGAGATGTTCAGAATTTTTTCACAGTTTAATTGCATTAACAGTCATTGCCAAAAAAAATTGACTAAATTATGTGGTAAAACTTTGTTATACACACTTACATTATTTCACCGCAATAATTACCGAAGTATAAGCCGTTGGATTCTCGGCGAAACCAATAACCGAGGTTGATTTCCGAATTTAATATGAAACCTAAATAACTTAAACTTCTTTTGAAAACTAATGGAAAGTGTAAGCTGTTTGAACCATGCTGAATAAATAAGCTGCTGTTGAAAATTTCTTCAGAAGTTTAGCAAGAAATTGTTCTGGAACTCCAACTAAAAATGATTAAAAAGACAATTTACACCGTCTTTAGCCAAAAGCTGTACAGACTGAACGATTACCAACATTAGGCTTAAACAACGAATAACACGAAACACTAAGTATAGGATCAATACGCCCAATATGGGGTAAAATGGCTCACCTCGTTAAATCATTTCTGGAAAATTTCAATTTGTATTCTTTGCCAAACGATCGGGCTTCCAATGGGTCGCGACGTTCTCAAACGACCCTCACAATTGAAACCTCAGCCAGTACAGTTGCTGGCTAGTGTTGTGTGCTATTTCATTACCTAAAAAATAATGCGCTCTCGGGCTAGGCATTGGATATCAATAGAAAGCGTTGTGTTTGGATGGGCATCTAATTCTTCCGAAAGAGGTGCACTTTGCGAAAAAGGACCACGTGATTATTGAGCTGAAATCGAATTCAGGCTAACTTCTGCGTTCATGAGTCCTCTCATGGCGTAGGGGTAACGCGCCCTAACTAGAGATCAGGGAGTCGTGAGTTCGATGCTCACTGAGAAGACGTGTAACTTTTTCGCAAATCTTCACATCAATTTGTCCATCTAATCCAATTGCAAATTACAGTCGCCTCTCCACATCTCGATATCGCAGGGACCATCGAGATAGGGAGAGATCAGAGAACAAATTTTTGATGAATACTAGATTGAAAAACACTCCGTTGCCAAGAAAGTAATACACAAACAGACGTCATTTCGCGCTCCTAGTTTGTTTTGAATCCGAAAATTTTGGTCTAGTAACCTTCGATGTTGGTCATATCGACATACGGAGAGAAAATTGAGAACGAAAAATCAATAGAAACACATCGAGATATGGAGATATCGAGATAAAGAGGATATCGATATATGGAGAGTGAAAATGTATGCAGACTGAAGGGACTTATGAAATCATCGACATAGAGAGAGATATCGAGATGTAGAACATCGAGAAGTGGAGAGTCGACTGTATATGTAATGTGTTAAGCTTTTCGGTAGTGGTCAAATGAAGTTTAATCGTGCTTAGTACTTCCACTATTGGTACATCTACCCTGGGTCATGCTAGAATGAAAATGCCTAAGACGTAATTCTGTATGTAGATGTTGACAACACTAGTAAAGATAACTCAAGTAGTTACAGTTTTCATCAAACCTTAAGTATATGTTTTGTGATATAGAACGAAACTTCCTTATCGGTATGGATCAGGAGGGGTATACGACTGTCAAGTATGTACGAGTTAATACCGCCTCGCTATCATATATCTCGTGGGTCAACCCAAACAGCACAGGTCGAAAGCACGGGTCAGGTCAGTCAGAAAATGCTACTGCGTTGTGAGGCACACTAACATTAACTTATCGGGAGTCAAACCCATACACTGAGACAAATGGACTATCTAAATACACAGAATCCCCATTTTGGAAAATCGCCACAAGAATTCAACCCGATATCATAAATTTGGCTTATGAAACCGTACATACACCACGTGTCTATCGACGCCTTGATGTGAAGTAATGCTAAAACGATAAATAAATCGATCGTATTGCTATAATCGTTCCATCTTTCATAAGGCAAGATGTATGAATTTCGATAGTCCAGTTCACTGTGTGTAGAGCAGGAGAAGGCTCCAGACAGGTGTCTTTGGTAAAGAACATTATTTTAAAATAAAGTGACCAGACGTCCACGATTATAAGCGTCTCAAGTAAAGTCTGGAATATACAGGTATATGAAGTAAACTAATGTGTAATTGAGAGTTTAAGTTTCACTGACATTATAATTCTGGTAAGCATTCTCTGTTTGGAACCTTCACATGGATGTGGTCTCACTTCTCTCATGATTGTGATCAAAATCATCATAAAGCTCGGATCGGTATTCTAACACAGCTTTGTTCACAGCTCTCACAAGGCTCACAGAAATCTATTCAAAATCAAGACAGGATACTCTTAGGTATTTTTGAAGATTTTTGTTTTTAAATTTCATAGAATTATGATAGGAATCCTCACATAAATCTAGCACAGATAATGTTCGAACCAGAAACTCAATAGTATTTGATTTTTCAAAATTCTGATGGATTTAATTAGAATTTTATTGAGCGAATTTATTAACTCCATTCGGTTCTCCGGGAATTCTTTTGGAGTTTTCTGAGGATCCGGATCAAAACTTCATAATGTTTTACATCAACATCTCAGTATACTCAGGATGACCAGTGCACCGGGAAATCGGGAAAACCGGTAAAAATCCGGGAATTTCAAATCACCGGGAGAAAACCGGGAAATATACAGGAATTTCAATTAACACCGGAAAATATTGCATACAGATAAACAACCACATCCACCAACTTTATATTTTTTGTGGATTTTTACTATAGCTTCTAGGTTCGAATCCCCAGTTAGTCAAGAAAGTCAGGGAATGGTATGTGGCAACATATTCTTTATACAAATGTTACCAAATGTCAAATCTAGTGAATTCAGTAAATTAAAAACTTTAAATAAAGAAACATCTTGCGAAAAGCGTTTTTAAAGTTTTATGAAGCATTTCATGTTACAAATTACTATGTTATGTTATCAATGACATTTCTCTAAGCAAAATATAAGAAAAATATTATTTCAATAATTTTTCGGAAACAACTTGTGGAACACTTTACTTATTTTTTCAAAACATATGAATTCAATACATAAATATAGATAAAGCAACGCCTGTTTTGGGAATTTCAAATAATATTTTACCGAATATATTTGAAACATTTTGTAAATTTTAAACCTATTGTTTTCATTAAATATTTGCCATCCACTTCTTGTTTGGGAATGGCAAAAATAGTTGGTTCATTCCAGAATTATCTGTTATATTTTATCAAAAATAATTGCCCTTAGAAAAACTTCTGGGTTTGTGGGGGTAAACACAACAAAAAAATGTATGCTGATGAACATGGAACGAAATGTTTAACAATTGATAAATTCGTTATTAAGTTTACTAAGTAAGTGGGTCCGTTTGAAGTGAAAACTATAATCCATAGTACACGCTCAAAAAACGTGAACTGTCAAAAATACACCGTGAACTACCATCATTGGTCACAGATACATGATCTAGTTCGCGGTGTATTTTTGCTTGTTGACGAGTTCACGTCTGTTGTTCACGGATACGAGAACGGATTTTTTTCTGTGTAAGATTGACTCGATCCCATCATATAAACTACAACAACTAAACTTTTTCATAACAACATTATCTTTTTCATAATAACATTATCTAAAATGACTGATGTAAAATATCGTTCCTTAGATCAAACTGAAGTTTAACAGAATTAGTATAAGCCCAGAAAATTTAAATACACAGCAAAAATCTGATTTCCGTCTACCCCTAATAGGAATGCGTTGGTGTATGACAGTTTTTGGTCGTTCTTAATGTCGTTTGAAATAGTAAAAAAAATGTCGTAACAATTAACATTTTTTATTATATTATAAAACCTGGAATATTTTTGAAATACCGGAAAAAAAACGGAAGTAAACCGGGAATTTGAAAATAACTTTTCACTGGCCACCCTGAATTATACTTTACTCAAACTGACTAAAATATCATTTGAGGAGTCTAAAGGCAAAGGGATGTATGTTAACCCTTGAAATCAAGGGACGAACCTTGATTTTTTAAATAGCCATAATTCAGAGACCAGTAGATCAATTAATTTGAAGTAAATTTGGAAGTTGGTCTTACAATCCTTGGTTGAGGTATCCCCGCTGACCCCTCCCCATTTTCCACGTAACGGGAAATGCGTGAACACGAGGGCTCCAAAATTAAGCTCAAACGAATATCTCAACATCCAAATGAGCTAGAAGGTTGATGTCTTCGGCAAAGCTGTTAAGCAGATCAATGAGCTTTCTGGCGGTATAGAGTCTGATTGGAAGTTCATATACTAGGTGGCGCTAGTAACAAATTTTATCCAATCTTCACTACCTCAAGATCCTTATCAGTCAGAAGGTTGGTGTCTTCGGCGAGAGTATTCAGCAGATTGAGGGCTATATGGAGGTAAAAATCTAATTGACAATTTATCCGCTAGTAACACATTTTCTTTAACTGTCTGTATTTGAAGATCCTTATCAACTAAAAGGAAGCCATGAAAACCATTTTTTTTAATATAGGAGCAATTCTCGCTGAAACCAGCCTGCAATTGACACACATCGTTAGAAATCCAATTTTATGTCACTGATCACTTTCGGGTTTCTCAAATTGATTGACCCCTCTTACGCCAGCTAGCTAAACAGTTTGCGAAAAAGACCAATTTTTGATAAATCTTGGGTATTTCTTCATGTGACATGTCTCATATTTCCCTTGGAACACAGAGCAAACTCAGTGGAATCGTATAGAGGAAGGAAGGAACTTTCATCTGAGACTAAACAAATTTTGGCGGCCATTTTGAATTTGGTCACCGTCTAGAATTTTGTTAGAAAAACTCGTTTAGATGGCGAATACTAGGCGCTCGTTTAGAAATCTGAGATCACCATCAAAAAGCTGAAACATCTATGATTGAAAACCTGTTTATTTGATGTTTTCATTGATTGCACTCGTCATATACGTCAAAATCGTAGAACATGATTTAGAAAATCGTTCATTTCATAGGGTAAATACCATTGCTCATCTAGTTTTTGTAGCCTATCTTACTCAGTTTTATTTCAACTTTCTGATGATGATCGCAGAATTCTCAACGAGCGGTGCGCTAATGGTGAAAAAACAAACGGGTTTTCTAACAAAATTCAAGATGGCGGACAAATTTATAATGGTCACCAAGCTATTTTTTGTCTCAGTTGAAAGCTATATCCTTCCTCTATACGACGCCACAAAGTTTATTATGTGTTCCAAGGGAAAAATGAGACATATAATATCCTAACAAGGAAGGAGAAGGAAACTTAAAGGACCATCCTTTAGTTTTAGCGTATACTAGCGATCAATGACATAAAATTGGAACTTTAACGATGTGTGCCGATGGTGGCCTGTTTTCAGCGAGAATTGTTCGTGGTTCTATAGCTCAATACAAAGATTATGAATATGAAGTTATGGAGAGAAGAGTGTATCATCAACTACCAAATTATTCTTCAATTAGGTTCCACCGTTACACTCGAACCTTCGTTTTCTCAGTATATCGACATACTGTAGATTGAAGAAAATTTTTTACTAGCGTTTCTTAACGGTTGAATTTTCTATCAGACTTTTCATGGTCAAATAGCTATTAATCAGCTGATAAGGATCTTGAAATACAGAAGATTAAAGAAAATTTATTGCTAGCATCACTCACTTAATCTGTTGAAGGACTTGAACAAAGACACCAACCTTCTAGTTGATAAGGAATTTGAGATAGAGAAAATTTAAAATTCATTTTTACTAGCACCACCTAGAGGATGGATTCTTAATCAGACTCTACACCGCCAGAGAGCTTGATATTTTATATTTATTATGATATTTGATATTTATTAACAAAAAAAAAATGTTTGAAACGACCAAAGATACCGCAATTGCTCATTGGTTAACTATTGAGGACTGCTGGAAATATTTAACTATCAATGACAATTTTCATTCTTTTAGGAAAGCCCGAAAATTGTTAATATGATATTGCAATACCTGATTCAATTATCAGTTTGGTGTTCCTAGACTGAGTAGGGTGCAGAGATGTTTGGGCACTTCCATGATTCACTTTTGGCATGGGGTTTTTCTCTACCGAATCGTCTGAAACTTTGCAATAAGAAGCACTTCAATATGTTGCATATTTTAGCCGAATATGAGCTAAGTAAATTAAAAAAAAAATCACTGCCGAAGTGAATCAAAAGTGCCAATAATAGGATCCGGCTCCATATACGCAAGTAATAATAAATAAATAAAATCTTTTCTGAAATCAACACAATTGGTAACTTGATTCAGTAAAAGATTATTTGATTATTTGAAATCAAGCTTGAAACAAGATATTCGGTCCGTTCCCTCCTCCAGTAATATCTTGGAACAACTCAATCAATTTCATCCATGAAATTAACAAATGCGGAACGCGTCTGTCACATCGAACGGAAACCAGCACCTTGTTGGGCTATTTACAACTTGTTCTCCACCAACACTGCCCCAAAGAGCCCCCCACATACTGCACGGTAGCCAACCATTTTGCCTTTGGTTTTGTCGCTGGAGGCGGACTTCGTTGGTCTGTTAAAATGCGAAACACGTACTTAAATGTCATCTGGTTTTACGGCGTTCTTATTCGCTCACGCTGCTTGGCTGGCTGGCTGAGTTGGCCCCGTAAGGAGGAAAGCTCACATAAAACCGAATGAGAAATAATAATGACATAAAATACAATGTTACAACACAAGAAACGTAATAGCTTCACTGTGCTTCGAGTGGGACACTTGCTACATGAATAGGGTTACCATTCGATTTGATTTAGTTGGACACATCCTGGTTTTGAGTTTGGTTGGGTGGTCCTGTTGTATTTTTGAAACATTGGTATTTGTCATGATTTTCTCGGTTCGATGTTAATATATAGTCGTTTCAGTTTCGTCTCACTTACTTTTCAACAAATTCTTTATTTAAAACATTTTTAATTAATCGAAAATGAATGTAATTATATCTTGCTCTTGCAAGAGACCAAAAAGTGTGACAAAAATATGCTTGGAGAAAAACGAGTTCGAAGTTTTTTCAGTATTTTTTCTATACAAATCTAGGGCAACCAAAAAACAAAACAGCCAATCTTCTAAGAATTATGTCGTTATTTCTGATAGAAGGAAAAACTGCCTAAAAGTATTGTTCGATAGTTTGGAAACAGTAGAATTTTTCAGTGTACATAACTCAAAACCGTTCAAACTGTTACATCTTCTTGCGTGTGGGCCCTTAAATGTGTGTTGTGTTCCCTGATTGTCAAACTCAGCTTATTGGTAACCCTATAGACGAAAGTGCCTCTCTATGTCACTAAGAATGTAGGTTTATTGAAGGATCCACCCGACAGGACTCGAGGGGGGTGCGGATGATAGCTTGTAATTATCTGTCGTCGTGAGGGCTTGTTAAAATCACATAACACCATTGTTCCTTGCTTGGCCATTGTCGTTCGCCTCCGAGTCGGAAGGATATTTACCATGGTAGGTAGGTAACTAATATTATTTTTTCTCCGTTTGGTCCTTCTTTCAGTGTCGGCCAGTCTATCACAATCGCATCACAACCAGGATAAGGATGGCAAAAAGAAACACACCCGACCGACCTTCAGTGGGCAGCAAATCTTCGCGCTGGAGAAAACCTTCGAGCAGACCAAGTATCTGGCAGGACCAGAAAGGGCGAAGCTGGCCTACGCACTGGGGATGACGGAGTCTCAAGTTAAGGTAGGTGACTGTGGACAGATATTACCTCATAAAAATCCCAACTTTGGTGGCGGCCAATACGACACCAACCACGGCACATAATTCGACCAGTCCAAATTTCCAAAGTAACAGATTTTCCTGATGGGTGCCTTTGTTCGGGGACATATGACTTTGTCATAAATAGGAAAACTGGGTGTTACCCACAAACCACTAAGCCTTTGTTGGGAAGAACATCTTTGCAGCGTTTCCCCTTTTTATATTGGTTAGATTATAGAAAGGATTTTCCTTACGTCGGATTGCGTTTCGATTTAAATCCCTGGCATCGATCATGGCACCACTTGCCGAGGATAGTGGGAGGGGAATTAATAAAAATGGACAAAACGCAAAGCGAATCGTTACATCAAATAAATTCAGCTACCCCATGAACAAATATGCCGAAAATTCAATGAATTTAATTTAACTATTTTCAAAACGAACATATCCATGCTAAAATTTACATTCAGCGACCTCTAGGAGCGGCGCTATTGAAAACACATTATGCATCAAAGGTCATTCTGTGACTTTGAAATGCTCTCAAAATTAAATTTTTGAATCGATTTTCATTATTTTAGTTTAAAACGAAACATATTAGATCTTCTTCTTCTTCTTTTTCTTGGCATTACGTCCTCACTGGGACAGAGCCTGCTTCTCAGCTTTTGTGATTATTAGCACTTCCACAGTTATTAACTGAGAGCTTTCTTTGCCAAACTTACCATTTTCGCATTCGTATATCGTGTAGCAGGTACGATTATACTCTATGCCCAGGGAAGTCAAGGAAATTTCCATTACGAAAAGATCCTGGACCGACCGGTATTTGAACCCAGATACCTTCAGCATGGCATTGCTTTGTAGGCGTTGACTCTAACCACTCGGCTAAGGAAGGCCCGGCGGCTAAGGAACATACTAGATCCTAGAATATAATGCTGAAAATTTTTTGGGTGTTTGGTCATTTGCTAACAAAATCACCTAGAACTTTTTTTTTTTAATTTGATTCGCTTCAATGGCATTACGGCTTGAATTTCGTGATTTTTCATTCCAATTTACATGAGTTTCAAGTTATGGACTATTGGATTTGACCATTTCGGAACTTTTCGAAACTAATTCCAGTAGATCATGATGTGGACATTTCCAGAACATCAAATCAGAAATTGTTCTGAACACTAGATTTGAAAGATCGAAATTCATGGGTTTTTATCCAGAAGTCAAAAGACGTAAAACTATCTATTAATAAAAACTTAAGATTGTTGATTTGTTGAACTGGCTTCAGAATTTCCTCTAGGAATTTGTTCAAAGTATGTTCCAGAAACTCAGAGAATCCTTGAGGAGTTCCACCAGAGATTTTTCCAGGAAATGCACCAGGATTTTTTACCATACTACTAGGCATTCTTTAACAATTCCACCATGTAATGTTGATTTGGTTCCACCAGAAATTTATTTAGATATGTATGTCAGGACTTCTATGATTTCTATTCTATGGATTTTCATCAGGAGTTTCAACATTAATTCTATTAGGGATTTCGTTAGCAGTTCTTTAAGGGATTCCAATATAATTTATCTGAAAATTCCACCAAGGATTGCTACAGGAATTCCATCAATGATTTCTTAAGATATTCCACAAGAGATTCCCATCAGGGATTCCTAAATGAGTTCCTTCGGTAAATCTACCAGAGATTCTTCTAAGAATCCCATCTTATTTATGGGATTGGTAATGGCAACCGCTTCTGCTTTTGAGCAGAAGTTCATGGGTTCAATCCCAGGCCCATCTCTTTGCTCGTACTTTGCAGTTGTATCTTTCACTCTTAATCTACCACACTTAAAACTATTCATTCATAGTTATCACTAGAACCAGAGATAGACAAGAAACCGTTTCCCTACGCTATAATTCAATTATTATAGAATTATATAACGCCTTTCCTTACGCCTTATACATAGGCAGTCTGCTAAGCATAAGCAAACCTCTTGATCATAAAATTACCTTACCCCTATACCTTCCCGCATGAACTGGCGTACATGCAGGGGTATAACAGGTCTACTGTGGGCCAGTTTTGAATGCATCATAAATTTCTCCCACTTCCCCACATTGAGCTGCATTCTGATGTGACAAGCGTCATTGTTGCCTCAATATAGAAGATCACCAGCACTAAGGATACTAATCCCAAGCAGTCATCTGGTTGATTCCTTGTGCGGGTGCAGCTGATCTGGCGATGCTGGAGTAGCAAGCGCGAGCAGTCAATCAAGCTCAAGCTCTCAGGGATTCTTCCAAGAATTTCATCTAGAATTCCAACAGCGACCTCAAGAAATTATACCAGGAATTCATCCAGGGATGCTTTCTAGCATTCCTCCAAAACTTCATTTTAAGATTCTTTCAAGAATTTCTCTAGAGATTCCTTAGGCATTCATCAAGTATTTGTTCGTTTGTTTGGGATTCTTACAGGTTGAATCTTGTTGATGAATCAGGTTGACCTTGAAATTGGAAGGTTAAAATATTTGGTGTGAGATTGTTTTAGCTGAATTTTTGGAATAAGTATGGAAAATAACACTTGAAGTTGAAAAAATCTGATTTTCCTCGACGAATATTTTTAAACTTTCAGGATGTGTATGTTCTGTCGAGATAGTTATTCTAGTTGAAAAAAAAAATCTGAGGTACGTGCAATTTTGGTAGTAACTGATATTTTGACACCGCGAGTTCCTTCGAAAATTCCATTCGAATTTTATGAACTTGAGTATGGATTTTTCGAAGAATGGTCAAGAAATTTACCATGAGACTCATTCAGTTATTCTATAGTTTCTTCATGAATTTTCCAGTTTTTCCTCACTTTAGGGTTCTTTCAAGGATTTCTCCAAAAACTCCATCAGGAATTCGTTGAAGGAATCTCAGTAGAAGGTTTTTTTTTAGGAATTAATGGCAAAATTGTTAGAGAAATCATTGAAGAAATTCTTTAATGGATCCTTGGAGGAATTCACAAAAGAAATCTTGCTGGAATCTATAGAAGGAAATCCTTGAAAAAATCAAGGAGGCATTCCTGGAAGAACCTCTAGTGGTTTCTCATGAAATTTCAGACGGATTTTCTGTAAGAATTTTTATGATGAATTCCGTTGATGCACAAGGTGGAAACCATCGACATGCACATGGAGGATAACAGCACATCGATAAAACAATTCATTCGTGTAGAATGTTTTAGATAAATTCTTAGAGGAATAGATTGAGAGATCCTTTGAGGCTTACTTTGAGGAATCCCTGAAAAATATCCTGTGAGCATTTTTGAAAAGTTCTTAAAAATATTGATAGAGTTCTTCCAAGGATACATGAAAGAGTCCTTCAAGAATTCTCTGGATATACAGCTAGAATCATTCTAGACGGAAACATTGAACAATTAAATATTCATAACAGGATATTTTAGACAATAACAAAAATCATGGACATATGCATGAAAGACTTCTTGGGCCAATCCGGTGAGGAATTCTCGAAGAATAGATTGGAAGAATTTCTTGAGAAATTCTTTATTGTAATCATGTAGGAGTTTTTGTAATAATTTCTGAAGTAATTTTCAGTTCATTGCTAGGAAAAAACTTTCTAGAAGATTTCCTAGAGTCTCATTTGAGAAAATCCTGGAAGAATCACTGACAAAATTTCTCGAAGAAAACAAAGGAATTTCATTTTGGAGCTTTTCCAGGAGTCCATAGAATCATTCAAATAGATTTCTAACCTATAGGTATTCCTAGGAAAATTTTTGAAGCATCTTGCATTGTGATTTCTAGATTGTTTTTTCGCAATAATCTGTGGAAGAATCCCTGGGGATTTAAATGTGGTAGTTTAATTGTTGAATTTACATTAAATTGCCGGAGAAGAGAAGCGAACTACTCGAACAATCTTAAAACAATCTCTGGAAGAACATCTGAAGGAATTCCTGTAGGCTTATCTGAACCAATTCTAAAAATCCAGTAGCTGTTGAAGGCTCCCACTGATTCAAGGATTAGCTTTTTCATACTTCTAAGTAAAATATCATGAATCCCGATCTGTCGAATGATGTTATGCGTTATAACGTTTTGTCTCAAAATTCAATACTCGACTGCGAATTGAGATTTTGTTGAATTATTTCACTGATATGTGTCATCGAATCAAACATCTGCATGATTTCCGGATTATGAACCAAGATGTTTGGTAGATGAGAAAGAATGAAGAAAAATTTTGTTCAATACTTTTTCAAATATAAGAGTAGTTCTTCTTCTTTTCTGGCGTTACGTCCCACTGGGACAAAGCCTGCTTCTCAGATTAGTGTTCTATGAGCACTTCCACAGTTATTAACTGAGAGCTCTCTTTGCCGATTGAACATTTTTTGCATATGTATATCGTGTGGCAAGATACGAAGATACTCTATGCCCTGGGGAATCGAGAAAACTTCCTTTACGAAAAAGATCTTCGACCAGCGGGATTCGAACCCACGGCCCTCAGCATGGTCATACTGAATAGCTGCGCGTTTACCGCTACGGGCTATCTGGGCCCCGAAGAGTAAGTACTATAAGTAATTATATCTCTCGATAGTTTACAGTTGAATCTAGCAAGTATTTTTTTTCCAAAAATATGTGTTGATTATTGACTATAACTTGCCGTTTGAAGTCACTAAGCGTTAGCTGTTCGGAAATGAGTCAAAACGGTATTATCAAAATTGTGCAGTATTGGAACCGGTTCTAGGTATTCAAATATAACTTTTTTATGTTTGGTCTATCGCATGGCTTCTATTTTTCTAACGATGGTACTAATAAATATTCATATTATTTCTTACCTGGACCCGGTTTCGAAATATTCCGAAATTGCCAAAATACAATAGCCCATAACATGAGCTTTGTAAATCGGAAATGAAAAGTAATGAATTTTTTGCCGCAATACCATTAAAGAGAATGAAATTCTGATTTTCTGGTTGTGTCAAATTTCATTAAAAATGGGTAGGTAATTTTTAATGAAATTTGACTGAAACTTGAGTCCAAAATAGTCAAATTAAAGAAAACATGTTTAGGTTTCAGTTCTAGGATCTGAAAATTATTCTTTTAAAGTTAAGGGAATACAAACTCAATCATAGAGGGGATTTTTGAGTGCGTTTAAAATATATTGACCCTTTTTAGCCCCTTAAGCAATATGTGTAACTTTTTCTTTGATGCTGTTGTGTCGAGTTTGTCATGGAGGACTAAATTTTAAAGCGATTTGAAATTGCACACATTCGTAACACCAAAAGAGCCTAAGTTTAAATTCCGGACAAAATCGCTGAAAATTCGACTCACAAGTGCGGATTTGAGCAATCGAATCGCTACACACTTTCCCCAGCTCGTAGTCGTATACACACACACTCGAAAGACAAGAACAGAATGAAAAACGAGGTGTTCGAAAGCCTTTTCAACGTTTGCACTTTTGTAGGTATAGTAGCAGCACCCTCTTCTCGGTCTACAGAGCTATTACAGCAATGTGTCAGATGGCGGTTCTTCTCGGTCTGCTTCCACATGTCGACACGGGGTGTCGCGCGGCCCAGTAGTTGAAGGAGGATATAATGGATGAGATTTTGATCAGTTGTAGACAAGCGAATTCGGTCGTTTCCTTTGCCATATACCGACCGGAGGCGGCGGCGCAAAGTGGCCCAAAGCTGACCAAAAGCTAAAAAAATAAGTCCACAAATTCTTCCAATGATATTTTTGATGGCTTTCTTGAGTATTGAATAGTAATACCTTACAATTTTAGATCGATTTTAACATCATAAAAACTGTATAGGTGTCAGCTAAATTTAAAGAATTCAAAAGGGTCCATGAATTCTTTAAATTTCGTGAATGTTGTTCAATCAAAACTGCTGTTTCTGTAGTAAATTTCAATCAAAACAGGCTCAACAAGTCTAATTAAAAATATACCTATCCGACGTATTTGACATGATTGTCATTTGAGAATACATGGAATTCCTTTAAAAAAATTGCAATTTTCAAAAGCTAAGACATCTAGGAAACACTCTTGAATGACCTCTCAATGTGTTACAACGACTCCATAGTTTGTGGTGAACTACAGCTCTTTATATGCATTTCAGACCATCCGATTTGTTTTAAAGATCGCATTCGCCAAATTAATCCAAAAGTCACAAAAAGTTTGCTGACGATATTTTGTTTAAAATTGGCATGTCAATGTATATATTTCAATAAATTTTTATGTTGATATTGTTTAATGAATCAAAATAACGAAATATGCTTATTTTGAACCAATTCTGACACATCTATCCAAAATATATGTTTGCTTATCAAAATACCTTTGCATGAGATTTGTACTTTTAGTCAACATTTGTATGATTGGCGACCACTCTGTGCGGAGGCTTTACGTATCGATAGATTGCGTGTAGGGCAGCGTGGTTGAGTTTGGATCGCTGCACAGACCGGTTCTACGGTGGCCTGGATACGGTGGTCAATTGAATTAAACGGTTTTCATGACACCCTCGGTAGGGATTTTGTTTTTTGCGCCTCGAGGGTTTTTTTCTTCTTTCTGTTCTGGTTGCTGTGTGGTATCGGCATCTTTACGAAAGGGTGGATGGACTATTGAATTCCCGTGGCTTAACGTATCTGTGAGGGATTTCATGGGAGATGACTGTTTACAAATTGGGTAATTAGGTGAGGATATTTTTCAAATAGAGATTTTAGCACATTTGATGGACGGATGGTGTACATTTGAATGAATGCTTTAAGGAGCATTCAAATATTGATTTAAACGATTGAAAATTTACGTTTTATATATTTGTTACATTTGGCTTGAATACCCTTAATCTGATTTTTTAAATGTTCAATTTTCATCTAGCATGAGCCCTAGATACTTGACTTCATCTGACCAATTTATTGGAACCCTTCCCATCGTGACAATAAGTGTACTTGAAGGTTTCAAATAAAGAGCTTTTGGTTTATGTGGGAATATTTTATGTTGAGTTTTGGAAGCATTCAGAAAAATCTTTCATTTTTGCAAGAATGAAGAAACAAATATCCAAACTTTTTTGCAATCTACTATACAGATGATACGCAGGCTTCGTTCTTTGTAGGCCTCTGTATCATCCGCAAACAAAGATTTTTGACCTCCCTAAGGTAACTCAGGTAAATCAGATGTGAAAATATTGTACAATATTGGTCCCAAAGAATAAACCCTCATTGGGTTTAAAGACGTTAGGCATAAGAATCTTAGGCATAAAGACATTAGGCATGATGGATGTTAGGCATAACATACGTTAGGCATAATGGACGTTTGGCATAAAATCACATGCAAGTTACCATTTGAAACTCGTCTTATATCGATTTTTTTGGGTCCATTTACAACTTCAATTATGCTGATGGAGGTGAGTGGGTGTCCTTAACTTGTAACAGCTCATAAAAAATAGTGCAAAAATCACATAACAGGCGTTACGAAGTGATGGGTTGGTTGATTGGAAAATGATTGTTGTCATGATCATTGTTATCATTCTGAATTCCACCTCAATTCATTTTTGTAAGTATCCCTTTATATTTGCGATGTGCAAACAAAGCATTATTTGTTTAAATAGTGATGTTTATTCTTGTGCGTATATGACATTTTTTATACTTCTTTTACATATCTATGTTAATTTGAAAGAAGGGAAATCTTCCATATGATTAACAATCAATAAGAAAATCAAAAATTTATGTTATGACAGGTGACATTCTCTTCGAAAATAATATTCTGGTAGTGTGACAACTATCTTCTTGCCGTTACATTCCCACTGCGAGTCTGCTCATCACTTTAATTAACAGTTCCTTTGCTGCTTCTGCAAACAATTTTCGATGATTATCAATTAATTTTGATCAGCCGCATATGTAACTTTTAGCGCTTTGAAAATATTTGAAATTCGTCTTGTTAGAAAAGTAAAATTTGATAAAGTATTTATTTAAGATACATAAGTCAAGTTACAATTTAACATAACACAGTATTTAGCATGGCATGCATTCAGATTCAAAACAATACTCCCGATTTTATTGCATAGAATTCTTACAACTTATCTGATTCATAAGTGTTCCACATAATTAAATTCAATAATTCAAAAGAAATTCGAAACGACAATTTTGGGATGGAAATATTTACATCTACAATTCCAATAACTATTAGTGCACCTAGAACCCACAAAACAGCATATTAAAGAAAAACAGTTTTTTTTAAACATCCTTTCTCTCCAATTATTGAATAAACCGTATACATATAATGAAGAGCATATGCTTCAAAGAAGAGGAAATGTATGATGGAAATATTAAGAACAATATGTCATATTTTAATTAGTAATTCTCGAAAAACCAGCTTATTTGCAAAAGAAGAAAACATTTCTGATTGAAGCATTAGCAGCACTGTCCAATAACTTTGTCGATAGTATAACTATAAAGAACAGCCTTCAACTGAAAGAAGAAATAAACTCTGATGAAAATTTTGACAATTATATGTGTACAATCAAAATCAAAAAAAGGACAGTAAGTCATGTACAGCTTCGTTTTTATTCTTGGCATTTCGCCCCAATACAAGTTCTTAGTGAACTAGGAGCACTTCCACAGTAATTTACCAAAATTGCCAAAGTAGCCATTTTGCATTCTTATTTGTACACGATACACGAGCACGATTTTATGTTATGGCCAAGGAAGTGAAGAAAACGAAAATATCTCTACTAGAAAACAAACTAAGGTACCTTCAGCATGGCTAATGAAGGCACTTGAAAGCATTGATATGAGACAATTTACACCGTCTTCAGCCAAAGGCTGCACAGATTGAACGATCACTAACATCAGGCAACAGACAACACTAAGCACCCAGTAGGGGACGGACCTGGTGTAGTGGTTAGAACACTCTCCTCTCACGCCGAAGATCTGAGATCGAATCCCATCCCCGACATAGTCACTTATGACGTAAAAAAAGTAATAATGACGACTTCCTTCGGAAGGGAAGTAAAGCCGTTGGTCCCGAGATGAACTAGCCCAGGGCTAAAAATCTCGTTAATAAAGATAGAAAAAAAAAAACCATTAGCCCAGTGATGAATTTTTCGTTTTGACGAAAAGTTTCCACTTATTGGAGCGGGAATTGAACCCACGCTTCGTGGCACTCACAATCCCAAGCAGCACAGTTTGTTTTAACTCAAGAATAAAATTAACTCTTGAAACTAATCCGAGTTGTCAATGGTTGAAAATATGACTTACAATTACACTGAATAGCAACGCAAAAAGCGCAAGAGGTGGAGTCTGTTTGCGACATATTTAGGTTATATCGAAATTGCTTATTTGTTGCAAAATAATTGGGAGAAAAAAAAATTAAAACAAAAATATCAACGAGAATCAAACTTAGGACCTCAAAATCAGCAATCTTTTCCACTACTCACTACTCCACCAGCTCTTCAAACAATTGCTTCGCCAATGTACTATAAAAGCGACCACATGGCCCATTAATCAAAGCTTGTTACTTATAACTTTACTAAACGCTTCGGAATACAATGGACTGGCAAAATTATACCACGCCTGAAATAATCTGAACTTTTCACAAAAACTTCCGCGCAACACATAAGAAACACCATTTAAATAAACAAACTGTTTCTAGACCATATTTTCGTTGTTAGATGATACGTAAGGTGCAACTCAAACATATTGCAACTGGATTGAAACAAACTTCTAGCTGTCACACACGTAGTTTAGTCCAACTTTCTCTCAACTGCACCAGCTCTTACAGAACCACACCAGCTCTTACAGAAAGTCTTTCAGACTTGGAATGCTAATATTTAATCTGAAGCGTACGATTTGACAAATAACTTTGGATTATTCTAACAATGTCTGTTGGAAAATTAAAGTTTTTTTTTAATTCGGATTCAACGGCTACGCAGTCTTTTCGGAAAAAAACGAGGTTTATTACTTGCCCAACGTTTCGACACAGGGAAACTAATTCTGTCATTTTTGGTCTTAAGTTTTGTCTAACTGTAACTGTCTGGTAAATTGGTTGTTGGTACATGACTTGGGTGGTTTTTGTGAACTTGTAACGGACTATCGGCTATTTTTTTAATTTTACAATCAAGCCTTCATGCCAAACACTATCGAATTCTTTTTTCTATGTCTAGAAGAGCAAGACCAGTAGAATAGCCTTCAGATCTGTTGGAACGAATCATATTTGTTACAAAGTTGGTGAGTGATAGAGTGTCCATGTCAGAATGCGAACTATTCATCGAATCGCTTGAGGATCTGTGTTGAAAATTTCGAGTTCAGTTTTTACTCCTCAGAAAAAAGGCAAAATGGCCTCATCTTTGCATCGCAGAGGAGTTTCTGTCAAGCCTGTAGGCAGCTATGAAAGTATTCTTACAAAGCTGTATTTCAACAGGAACACCCAAAGTTTCGAAAACTTTGGTTTCAAATGACGGAAAAAGTTGATGTTTTATACGCCTATGAAAGATGATTGCAACTCCCCCTATGCCTCATCAAGTCAATCATTACGATAAACAAAAAAGTTAGGATCTCTTTTGAGTTTGGATCCAGGTTTCAAATAAGTTTCAGTAATAATTGCTACTTGTATGTTGTTATTTGGATCCATTAGAGAACCATAATGAAAGTACATCATCCTATTAAACAAAACAGAATGTTGTTCAAATTATAACACTTATAACACATTTTAACAATCTTATGAAGGAAACTTTCTTATATATTTTGTAGCTACTTACGAGTCACATTTTGTTAAAAAAAAAAGTAACCCAAGGTACGGGTTACCACAAAGCTAAGAAAGATATCAAGGTGGATTGCATTAATAGGTTTCAAAATGATAAAGCGTACAGAGACAGGAATCATTTTAAATATAATGAATGTCCTAGGGTGGACATAATGGATCCCTATTTCGCCATAAGAGATAATTTGATTATTTTAAAATTTTTGATCATTCTGTGTATTTTAGTAGTTTGATATCAAATGAGTCTTGATGTTATAATATTCTAAAATATTCAAAATGTTAACTAACTAACACTTAAGACCAGACAGGGAACCACTTTAGCCATAACTGGTACACTTTCCCTATATATTACAATGAAGTCAGAGCCAAACATATTTGCCTTCAAACATTAAAGCTAATCCGTATAGCTTTCTAACAATGTGCAAGTTAAACACCTGCCCAAACGAAATACCGTGGTACCATTCGGATTAAACAAAAATGCAAATAAACTTCCATTCCACATTCAACTGTCTGCTGTTCTAGTTGTAGATGAAAATAAAAGTCCATCGTTTTGTTTATACACCACATTCGCCAGTTTTCTCGTGCACCAGCACTTGATTCTTAATTAAACCCCCTGCAATACCATTCGGAGCAACAATGCTCCAAGATGGCTCACTATGCCGTCGGGATTTTATCTCTCTTTCGGAACATTATTCTACATATCGTTTGTCTCTGTTCAATTTAATTAGTCCGGTATATACGGTCTTAATTGTTTTAACGATATTACAAAAGCTTGGCAGTCATATCCCCGTCGCCACATTCCTAGCGGAGTTGTTAAAGTGGTTTTCCGCCTCCAATCCGCTTTCCTTGTTATTTAGGTACTGTTTCTATTTACATAGAACATCGTAGAACGAAAATAATCCTTCGAAATGGTGTCAGCATTCCAACTGTTGTCGGATGCCATGATGTCCTTTTTGCCAGTAGTGCATGCCACAAAAGTACATATATGCAACGAACGTATCGCGCACCATACAACCTCATCTAATGAAAACAGAGCAGAAAAACAATTCGATTAAAAAGTTGTTTTGCTTTTATTTCGAGCTACCACCAGCAAAGGCCCGGATTTGAGTAGGGGTAAAGGGGCCAATTGACTTGGGTCTCCCGATCAGAGGAGCCCAACCGTTATTAAGCAATGAGCAGTTATGTTTCTCTAGCCGCATAAAGAAAGATCATTATTTTATTCTTATGACCAAAAACAAAATGACGGCAAAAAACAAAAAAAAAAAAACAAATGTGGGAAGGAGCGTCGGTTATTTAAGAAACAACGAAATATTTTCTACACCAGGTGAACAATGATCAATATCAACACAATTTCTAAAAATTTAATTTTTTAATATGTTGTGCAATTACATCTTTTCATAATAAGAAACATAGACTAATGTATTCCTCGGCATTTGACGAGTATCTATGAATTTTTTTCAGAGTATCTGATTGATTATATATACTCAGTTTATTATTCTTTGAAATTCATATAACCTTTGTCTGAAGTATATTTTGCTCCATGGATGTCTCATTAGTTTCTTTTTCATGAGGAATTTCTCAGGATATTTTTTCGGGAATGTTTTTTTAAATAAATTCAAACGCTATCCCGAAGATACTTTTTTTTATTTAATTCTTGAATTTTTTTTCAGAATTAGCACCAGTGATACATTTTCCAAATCTCTGAAATTCAACAAAAAAAATTAAATTTATAATTTCTTCATTAAAAGATTAAGGTAGTTCCGCAATACTAATCGAAACTTGCTCAGAAGCTCTTCTTGAGATTCTTTTAAGCATACTTCCTGAATATCCATCAGCAGTTGAATCAGTGACTTCTACATGAACTTTCCCAAGATCTTCAAGAACAATTCACAAAAAGTTTCTTTAAGATTTATTTTAGGATTGCCTCAAAATTCCTGAAGTAATATTTTGTGCAATCATGAATTTCTGAATCAGCTTTCAAAAAATATCCCTTACCCAAACAACCAACAAGCGACTTAAAAGTTCAAGTAATAACACGTTTATTCATACAAATTACATCAAACCCGCAAAATACGGTGGATAAAATCGTCAGTTTGAGCAACGGCCTCAACCTGCCTCCCTCAGGCTACGCCCATGCTATTCATTGTAGTTTTTGAGAATTTTCGCAGCGTTGGTGAACATTGCCACAAACAAGTTTGATTTTGTTTTGAAAATAACTAATAAATTACGAGTTGAGAAGGTTGCACCTGTGTTTATCATGAACATTTTTTCTTGAGATTGTATCCCAATCTGCAAAAGTTTTGTCAAACGATTGTCACCGCGCTTGTTTTGTCGTTTGTTTCACGTCTGTTTCGATGATAATTTGGTTCACTGGGCAAAATACAACTGTTGAGATGCCCAAGTAACCAAATAGCACTTTAATTCGCTTCATGTGCAAATATAGAGCTATTATACGGCTCGCATGCCCTGTGATAGCCGTGTAATAGCCCTATAAGCCCAAAAAGGTGAATTAGCGATGCTACAATGTTTCCCCAGTTTGGCGTGATGAAATGTGCCAAATTTTGGCCCCCTTAATGAGGTGACCAGGCCCCTTTAAGCCCAACTCCGGCACTGACCACCAAACTGCCAGTTACAGTTCATTCGGCTCAACAGCAATGCATTGAATCCTTTGTCGGATAGCTACTGCTATCCTTCTAAGGTCCTTCCAAACAGAGCATAACCAATACACATACCCCTTCATAGCGGGAGAGAAGTAATGCTCCGAAATATTCGAGAGAGTGCGCAGCCGTTCTCCAGTATGCAGCATAAAAATGCATTCACACAAACACTACCAAACCGTTATGATCAAAAGTGGTTCTTGGTTCGCTAGTCTGAGTCAGAACCGAATCATTGTCCTTCCTACCACCAGCACCACTGCACTCGAACCTCGAACCACGAACCCATTCCACATGTAGCGCTGAATTAAGAGGGTATTTAGAGTAAATGATATGTTTAAATGTTTCCTTCCGTGTTCCACCCTCGCCGCGCGGGGGAAGAAAAAGGTTCCGTCGGTCGGTCGCGAAGGGTGCCGAACGGGACCGAGGCGAGAGAGGTTTGCTTTATCTGGTGAAATCTTTTGTTATCCCCAATTACCTACCCAGCAGCGGACGAACTCGTCCTCGTCGGCACCGAGCGGGTTGAAAGGCATGCAAAAGGGGGAAAAAGGCACACGCTTTCCGAGGATAATCTTTTGAAAACAAGTCTTCTCGGCCGGAACGATTCTTCGCGTCGGGTTAGTGTGTAGGGGGATCCGATTTTCCCTTTTCTGTGCTCCGTAGCGAGCACCGGGGGTGGTTGACAATGCTGAACCGCGTGCTCTTATCATAAGAGCAAATTGAGATCATTACATTGTTTGTGTGTTTTGATCTGGGACACGCGTTGGCGAATGGTTTCCATCGATTTATTTACAGTCACGGTTTGCTCACACAGCTTGGGGTGAACGATTGTTGAAAGTTTACACTTTGCATGAAACGGTTCGTTGCATCTACAGTGCTGTTCTGAATAATAGCAGCGCATGTCGATTTTCATACAAAATGCTCAACTTTGACATGCTGTAGTTTTGTTCCCTTTCAAGCAATCGAGCTGAAATTTTCTCCACAGAACTACAAATATGATCAATTTTGTAACTAAAAAAAATCAGTTTTTTCTGAGTCCCTGCCGAAAAGTGAGACACTAGGTGAAATTTTTCGAAAAAATAGCAGTTTTCATTTTAAAATTTTTCTTCTACAAATATTTTAAACATTTTCGGTTTAGGTGTAGGTTTGATAAGTAGGAGGAGATTGTTCCAATGGTAAGTGATATACAATTTAAAACTATAATGTCAAGCCGAAATTCAAATTTTTAAAACTGCTATTTTTTCGAACAATTTCACCTAGTATCTCACTTTCCGGCAGGGGCTTAGAAAATTTTGAAATTTTGTGTTTACAAAATTGGGCATATTTGTAGTTCTGTGGAGAAAATTTCAACTCGATTGCTTGAAAGGGAACAAAACTACAGCATGTCAAAGTTGGACATTTTGTATGAAAATCGACATGCGCTGCTATTATTCAGAACAGCACTGTATGTGTTTAAAACGGAAAAATAGAACTGTAGAATTTGTGTACGTCGGACCTTGTGCACACTATTGTACTTCAAATTGTACAAAAAAATTCCGGGTTTTCATGGAGCCGATGGCTTTTGCAACGTCCCCGAGCAAAGTTCAAGATCAAAGAGAAAGCAAGACCAATACATATCTTGTTTTCAGCTTCAAGTTGATATCATAACAAAGCCTGCTTCTCAGCTTAATGTTCTTATGAGCGATCCCACAGTTATTAACTGAGAGCTTTGATGGCCTTAGTTGCAAATTTCGTATACGTATATCGTGGAGCAGGTACGATGATACTTTATGCCGAGGAAAGTCAAGGAAATTTCCCTTACGAAAAGATCCTATACTGACCGGGAATCGAACCCAGACACCTTCAGCATGGCTTTGCTTTGTAGCCGCGGACTCTAACCACTCTGCTAAGGAAGGTCCCCTAGTTCATTGTTAATATAAGTATTTATTCCAAATGATTCATCCTGTTTGAACGAAGCTAAATTTGTCGCAAGGCATATGTTCCGTATTTGATATAAGATATGTCTGTTTGTCTGTGACATGACATTAATTGTTTCTACATCTCCCGTCTAGCGAATTCCTAATTCCATGTTGATATCCATACATTGCCTAGTCTCAAATTAGCGGCGTAATTGCTTCTAAACCATGTTGTGCAACTCATTGTAATGCTAATTACCTCACGGAATTATCAATCCTTACAATCGTGTCTCAGCCGACCTCAGTCCTCTCCCGAATGTGTCATCGTAATCTCTTCGTCACCCCATTTTCCGGCCATATGACAGAAACAAATTTGCTAAATGCCATTCTAATGCCCTCTGGGAAGAGGCGGTGCGGTACCGAAGCGCATCCAAACAAGTACGCCTTGCCGAGTCTAACTCAACCCTCTGATAAAAATTCGAAGGTAACGCTGCTGCTTCTTTCGCGTTAGTCACAGATTGTGGCTATACTCTACCCGTCACTGACTGCAGCACTATGAGCGATCAGGTGATCAAAAATCGAATCAAATGGCTGGTTCTGATAGGTTTTTCTTGTTAAACATTCCATAGTAAATACTTCTATTAAGATATTCCTGGAATGTCAGAGCAGGATCTTACGTAGCTTTGATGAGATGAATTGATGAACCAATTGAGCCTCAAATAAACGAACTAGTTAAAAAAAAGTTTGTAGAATTTATAGCAGTTTTTCTAACATAAATCACATTATTTGCACAATTAGTAACAAAACTCATGACTTAACTAAAAGGCTTTTGCTAAAGTTTGTCTTGAAAACATGTTTTTTGAAAACAAAACAACAAAATTATATCACAAAATCCATAAACATGACATAAAACGGCAAAGAATTTTTTGACCGTCAAACTATATGAATACTGCCCATAGTGTACACCCGGAAAGGGAGTTTTTGTCTCTTGCGATCAAGTGAGTTAATTCTCCAACCGTTTTATAATCGCGATTCGTTCCACTGTTGTCAGGCGATTACCGATGTCGGGAAAATTGCTTCTAATAGATTCTATCAAAAGCCCATTTAGAAGCCACACTGATTTGGGCCAATAGTGGAAACATGCTAGATTTGGTTCGGGAAACGTTGAGACGAGGGCAACTAACGTCGTTTCGAACTGAATTGGCAAAGCGTGATTAATGAGAAACAGTTTTTATGGTAGGTGTTTTTGTTGATCAGAACTGTTTGAGTGCAATTAAAATGCAAATTTTTGATTTAAATCAGATCAAGCGCAAGGTCATTACGATTTCTGGTTTCCATAGTTAACGATCCTTAAGTGTTTGAATATGACACGATTTTGCAAATCAAAAGTTGAGTCACCACCTGATTATTTATTATCACTTGATCCCGCTGTAAGCAATCAATTCGATTATTGATGAAGGTTTACTTCTCGATGGAATAACCTCGTTTGTAGAGTTGATGATCGATCAAGCCAAGGTGATGGACTGCAATAAAATGTCATAAAATGTTGAAATTTTTAAATGATTTCAACCAAAGCCATCCGTAAGTTTGGTCGAATGGATCATTTGAATTGGGACCATAAAAGTAAGAGTGACGAGTGATGGATTGGATGAGTCCCATGAGGGAAGGCTTTTGTTATAGTGTCAGTGGAAGCAGTATGAATGCCACACAGATTTATGGAAATGGTGCAATAAGATCCGAGTGGGAGGGCTGCAAGGCAGAAATTTTAATAACCAGGGGTTGTAAAAATTCCTCACTGGTTTGAATCGTGGTCACCAAACGGTTTGGGGTTATGGGATTGTGATTCAATATAAAGCATACCGTACCATTTCCTCTGACGTACGACTTCAAACTTGTAGAGCGTTACAGGAATAATTTTAATGTTTGCAGGACTATTATCATGTTTTTTTTAAAATAATCTTCGGAAAAGTTGTAGGTGATGAGCTTATTTAATAGTTTTAGCACAATACTAATCCTCAACGGCACATGGGCAACACTATCACTGATTGAATGAATTACTTAGTTTTCTCTTCCATGCAAAATTTGAATTGAACAATCTCAATTTTAATCCAAATGAGCTCAAATCAGTCATAGGACTGAATGAGTGGTGTGGAGCAAAAACGATTTTTGGACCAGTCTAATGTATAGGGTAACGATCGTATTTTGGACCCCCCAAGGAAGTGATTTTAGTTTTCTGTCCCAATTAATTAATTGCACAGCGTAACCAAGTTAACCAAGTCAAAGAACATGCCAAAATATAAAGAAAAATTTCCTCTACAAGACAAAAATGCCCATACGGTCATGTCATGTCACGTCGAAAATAATTGAATTGGGAAGCACTGTTTTACATTATTTTGGACACATCAATACATTTTTTACCCTCAAAATATATATTTTTTTGACACCCGCAATTTTTTTTCGTTTAGCGACAAAGTTCTCGATACTGGTTGTATGATATGCTTTCCCATAGTTTAATCAATCGATTGAAAATGGAAAACCGAATAAATTTTACGCTTTTAGTTCAGAAATTTTAAAAATGGTTTTGACGGCTTCAATTACTGTGTGTAACGTGTTGTAATGGTTGCATAGATGAACCGATTTAATTGAATTACTTTCAGATAACATAAACACATTTTATATGTACAAACGGTTGATACAAGTGCGAAATAATCCTATATTTCCAAATGGCATGCGGATTGAGTTGGTCTTTTGATTTAAACTGCTACAAAGCAAATCCATACTGAAGGGGTCTAGGTTCGATTGCCGGTCGGTTCGAGAGGTTTATGAAATATAAATTTCCATGACTTTCCAGCGCATAAAGTATCATACCATACGATATAAAAATGACAAATTTGAAAAAAAAAATTTTGGGTGAATTTTGTTTTCAGTGTCCCTTCCGAAATGTCATGTAGGAACAACCCCAGTGTTAAAACTAAAAGCCCTGTGGCATTTTTGTCGACAAAGTGAACGTCAAACATGGTCAAAAGTGTCGTAGTTCATATTTGGAACCATTTTGTAAATTAAAGTTTAAATATCTTCTTCTTCTTCTTCTTTCTGGCGTTACGTCTCCACTGGGACAGAGCCTGCTTCTCAGCTTAGTGTTCTTATGAGCACTTCCACAGTTATTAACTGAGAGCTTACTATGCCAATAACCATTTTTGCATGCGTTTATCGTGTGGCAGGTACGAAGATACTCTATGCCCTGGGAAGTGGAGAAAATTTCCAATCCGAAAAGATCCTCGACCTGTGGGATTTGAACCCACGACCCTCAGCTTGGTCTTGCTGAATAGCTGCGCGTTTACCGCTACGGCTATCTGGGCCCCCCAAATATCTTATAGCCTTAATTTGAGCTTGAAAAATTGCTAAACTAGTTGCAACAACATGGTCTTTCGTATTATCAAATAAAAAAGCGAATTTATTAAGCATTTTTGAACCCAGTTGACAAACACCAGACAGGTTTTCGTGAGGTTCGATCAATAACCGACCAAGTCTTTGCTTTGCGAATGGTCATAGATTAATTCCGAGGGAACACGTAACGAAATTCATACATTTTGCTTTATGATAAATGGATCGAACGTTTTATGTATGGATTTAGCGTCACTCTCTTCATACAGCGCGATCAAAGACGAATTAAAGACCTCCATGTTCCTTGCAGACGTTCAAAATCGTATACTCTTCATCTTCTTCTTGGCATTTACGACAATTTTATGTCTCATATGGTAATAGAGTAAAACCTAGAATGCCTTTATCAGTGCACAATGGACCGAATCGACAATATAGCCGGAAAAAAGTGTTTTCTCTGTTCTCGTCGATTTTAGACGTTCGATGTCTTCATAGAAAGTTATTTGTAATTGAGTGTTGCATCTTTTAAGAAAAAAAGTTGCATAGGGTGGCCCTTATGTAAGTTAAAATTTTGACTCAAACTTTTTTGTTTGATGAAATTTGTGGCTGCGCTCTTCTGCAAACTTTTAGAAAATGTTTTTTTTGAACAACTTTGTCGAAGACACTTTTGATCAAACTCTTCATTTTAGCTAAGTAAATTGATTTTTGGAAGTTTTAACTTAGGGTGGACCGAAAAAATCAGTAATTTTGATCTGACTTTTTTATTTTCAGTTTAACGTGAATGTGGTCTTGAGAAGAGTTGCAGAGGAAGTAAAGATACACAGTTTTTGCTGAACATCGCAAGTTTGTAATTTGCAGCCACAAATTTCATCAAAACAAAAAAAGTTTGAGTCAAAATTTTAACTTAAATGAGGGCCACCCTATTCAACTTTTTTCTTAAAAGATGCAACACTCAATTACGAATAACTTCTCTGAAGACATCGAACGTCTAAAATCGACGAGAACAGAGAAATCACTTTTTTCCGGCTAAATTGTCGATTCGGTCCACTGTGCAGTGTACTATGATCTGAATGAAGGCCTATCGATTGCAAGGTTCTTGGATCGATTCCAGATTGTCACGAAAACTTTTTGGTTTCTAAATTTTGGCTTGTTTGCCCCTATTCGCATAACAGTCCCATACATAGGGAATTCCATAGAATATGGGACTGTTATGCGAATAGGGGCAGTTAAGGCAAAATAATGGTGGCGAATTTCCGTTAATCGTTTCTATGTCTTTAGATTGTCCATTTGCCTGAGTGTACGATTCAGTGTTTCGGCGAAACTTAATGCGCCTTTGGTAAAGTTTTTAGTAAGGCAAGGGTTATCATTATTTAAAATTTGCCACCAGGTGCTAGTGACGTGAGACTTCTGTTTTGAAGATCAGTGATGGAAAATAGCGAACATGTCTGCTGAATCGAAATGAAAACAAAACGAAATGCTTGTGAGCATATTCTTAATCTTCTTATTGGCATTACGTCCTCACTGGGATAGAGCCTGCTTCTTAACTTAGTGTTCTTATGGGAACTTCCACAGTTATTAACTGAGAACATTCTTTGCCAATGTTGCCATTTTCGCATTACGATGATACTCTAAGGAGTGTATCGAAAAGTAGTCGCAAACATTCAAAACAGTCTCAAAAAATTGGGCTGAACCTACAAAAAAATTTTTGATCAGAAATGGTTTACAATGTATTTAAAAATTATGATGCAGGGATATTGTTTCAATAAAGTGGCATTTTGTATGATAATTTTGCAAATTATTAACAGATGTCGATGAAAATCTTGCACACCTCTGAAAAAATTGATATGCTAATAATTGTGTTAAATTTTAAGAAAAAATAGTTTTTGTTTATGCTAACATATTCTGTGCCACAACTCTTATGACATAGTGTAAAACATATTTTGAAAATTACATTAACAAGCATTTGAGAACAAATGCAAAAATCAAAAAAAGTCGATTTTTAAGGACCTCGTTTTTTGATTTTTTTTTTTCTTCACGTTAATGGTAATTTCGAACGATTGTAACGAATAAAAAATAGTTTTTTGATTGGAAAAGTTTCTTCACACATTTATGGAGTAACGTAAGCAAAAAATGGTACTCTATATAATTACCGCTGTATATGACAGAGCTTCAAAAGTTGATTATACAAAAGTGGCATTCTAAAACCGACCTTATTCCAATAATTGGACTTTCTTAGAGCAATAATTTATTTTTTTGAAATCCATTGTACGTGCTGTGTGAAGTAAACATGTTTTCCGATAGAGTAAGCTTTTCATTCTATTTTGTTTGATATAGATTTTGTTCAATACAAATCATCGAATCTTCAGAAGACACTTCAAGAATGTAATTTTCTGCAAGATTTTATTTTCTATGCTTTACAAACCTTGTTATACTTATATTAAGAATGCGTATTATTCAATATATTTTTAGTTGCTTCAATATTTGATACCATGATGAAGATTTGCGTGAAAAAAGCTTTTAAAAAGATGAACTATGCTCTGAGATATACCGTTTTGAATGTTTGCTACTACTTTTCGATACACTCCTTATGCCCAGGGAAGTCAAGGAAATTTCCATTACAAAAATATTCTAGTCCGACCGGGAATCGAGCCTAGACAGCTTCAGCATGGCTTTGCTATGTAGCCGCGGACATTGTTCAAGCTAGTTAATAAAAATTTTGCCACTAGGTGGCACCATTGAGCATGCAACATTTGTTTTGCAGATATCTCAGGAACCTGACCACTTAGAAAGGTGGTGTCTTCGGTAGAGGTATTCAGTAGCTATCATTAATTGAGCCATGAAATTCGAGATTTTGCTACTTGGTGGTGCTAGTGAGCGAAAACATTTGTTATGCAGATGTTTTAGAAAGCTGACCATTCAGAAAGATGGCGCTACTGAGCATTTTCATGCAAAGGTTCTTGCTCACTACTATTTTGAGTCAACTAGCTCTCTCAACACTTACTGAGCAACTTTGCCGAAGATGCCATCTTTCTAGATGGCCTGGATCCTTAGATGTTCGCTAAATATTAGTTTCATGCTCACTAGCACCTTATGTCAACCTTTTGGGTAAAATAGTGATAGGCCTTGAGCAACTAATCAACTATGCCGAAGACGCCATCTTTCTAAGTGGTCAGGCTCCTGAGATATCTGCGAAACAAAAATTTCATACTCACTAGCGCAGCATGGTGGCAACATTTTGAACCAACTAGCTAGAACAATGTTAGTCACTCTCATAAGAAATCAACCTGTTTGGCCAATTTAGGAAACAAAGTTAAAGATGTGGCTGACACTGGTTCTGGTGACCTTTAATGACCATCGCAATTTTTAATGTGAAAAGCGTTTGTAATCACCCAGACAACCAGAAATCGCATGAAAGTTCACGTTACAACTTGTTTATTCATACTAATTACATCAAACTCGCAAAACACCGTGGATGAACTCGTCAGATTGATGAGTTTCCTCGCATAAAGCACTTCTTTTCTGAGTTCATTTGTACATTTCGTTTTATCTCGTATACTCGTACAAAGTAAGTCGAATCAATCCGTAGCAGCTGTCAAATCATTTTTTGTTATCATAATTTAAGTCGCATAAGATCACAGGTAAGTTCGGTAGACAATTTATACACTCGCATTGTATGTTATTATTCATCACATAATATATGCACGCATATCGCCTCCACTTTTGTACGTAGAAGGCCATTTCGCGACATCTTATAAGTGAAATGTTGCACATACTAAGCCTCCAGGTGATTTCGTTATACATACATTTTGGTTGTCTGGGCAGTTTCGATATTTTTCATACATAATATGGGTTGAAGTCTTTCATTTGACGTGTGTGTGGTACACATCGATCTCCCCAAATATTTATAAAGAAAATCTCTTAGGCTGGCCGAACCGGTACTTCTACCCAATATTGAATACAACTTATGGTCAAGGTCATCCAAGCACTTCCGGAAATAATTGATTATTTTATACTTTTTGAAACCAATACATACCCAGTAGAATCATGTATTTAACCTTCCAGTCGTCTCGCGACTTGCTACCGTTTGTTTAACGTTACGTAATAAATGGACGCTGCCTAACTGAATATACCGTTTTGTCTCAGATTCCGAACAGACTCATATTCCGAACATTCGGTTTTTGTATGACGATGTGGTTGAAATGTTTCGCTGAAATATGTCATCAAATTACCAGAAAATGGCAGCCAATTACAATTCAATTTATTCAACTTCCAATTAGGGGCCCAGATAGCCGTAGCGGTAAACGCGCAGCTATTCAGCAAGACCAAGCTGAGGGTCGTGGGTTCGAATCCCACCAGTCGAGGATCTTTTCGGGTTGGAAATTTTCTCGACTTCCCAGGGCATAGAGTATCTTCGTACCTGCCACACGATATACGCATGCAAAAATGGTCATCGGCATAGTAAGCTCTCAGTTAATAACTGTGGAAATGCTCATAAGAACACTAAGCTGAGAAGCAGGCTCTGTCCCAGTAGGGACGTAACGCCAGAAAGAAGAAGAAGAAGATCTTCCAATCTATTTATACCTCGGGAGTAGTGATGATTCATTAATTCGAGGTCAGTAAAACTAGCTCAGATTAATTTATTTCCGAAATTAATCATTTGGATACGATTTATTCGTGATGTTCGGAATTATAATCAAGGTGTTCGGAATATGAGACATCAAAATTTTGTTCCAAACTTTTACGTAAAAACAATACTAAACAAGTTAAAAAGTACATTTTTATCGGCACACCAAACAGCTAACAGTTAGGCTTTGTGAAGAAATTTAAATTTACATAAACACGAATTAATTTGTGATCGCCAGATGCAATTGAAGTCGATGTTGGCCTTAAGTGTTCGGAATATGAGTCAAAACGGTAATAAAAAAAAAAACAAGAAATTCAGAAAGAAGGTCATGCATTCAAACATGTGAAAACATAAGCAATGCCCCTGTAGTCACAAGACTACGAAAAGTTCTTGCTAAAGATCATGCGTTTGAACTTGGTTCTTTGAAACAAGACGGGGTTTTCACAAAAAACTTCTTATGAAACTTTAAATTTGATCATGTAAACTTATTTCCCTGGGTCAGTTTTATGTACGGATTCGAACAGTTCTAGAACTTTTGATGATGAAAGATGTTCTGCAGATACATTATCTTTTGGAACAGAAACCATTGCACGAAATCTAGCTGATGCAATCTATACTAGTGCAAAAGTAAAATACGCTGTGAGATCTTTCCTGCCTTTGAAATCAGAAGGAGTGAACAGAAAATTTACAGTACTTCTTCAAAACGGCGCAGAAGTGCTGATTCCGTCTCTTATTGAAATGTATAAGGCTAGCCTAAGATTAAATTATGTTCCATCCATTTGGAGACCAGTAAAAGTTATCTTTATCCCAAAACTTGGAAAGCGGGATAGGACGCATCCCAAATCATATAGACTTATCAGTCTTTCTTCAATGTTGGTTGAATTGATCACCGTGAACTTCTATTTGATATTATATATTGGCTTTTCTCGGTGACAACAGACAAAAACAGCATATTTTGCGTTACGCGTTTCGGCTTACTTCACTTCAGCCCTCATCAGACACAACATGCTGAACGCAACCTTACAGCTAGGTCTGTCACAACTATAATGTTATTGTACACTATGGAAAAAGTGTTATATCTATCTGACTCGCAGTTTCCAAAAACACCCTGAAAGTCAACAGTTACGGCACCCCATACCCTCGTAAAATAGTTAAACAAAAAATCTTTCGATAAAAGAAATAGCACTTTGCTCATTCTTGGTCATTGAAGGACCCGGTAGATTACAACAGAGTTATAAAAGATATTGTTACTCAGTTAGCGCGTTTTTTCTAACAAAATATGTTATAATTTTGGCTGGTTAGTAGTTAAAATAACAAAAATTATAACCCAATTTGAAACAAAATATGTTGTTATTTAAACAAAAATGTAACTAGTTTTTTTGTTCTCCAGAACTAAATTATAACAAATTTTTTATATTTTTTACACCAATAATAGCGCATAAGTATAAGCAATTGCCTTCAGATTTTGTATAACAAATGTTATTATAATTTTGTTTTAAATTGAAACAAATTTGGAACAGACTTTGTTATTATAACAGATTTTGTTTTAATTTCCTCCATCAACCCAAATTGCTTTAAATAAAAAAAAATCAAAATTTGTTATTTCTTATCTAGAAGAGAGGGGTTTCGAGGTTATGGTGTTTGCGAAAGGTATAGTCATTATAGTGAAGGGAAAGTTTGACAATATCATTTTAGAAAGAATGCAACTGGCTCTAAATTTTACCCATTATTGGTGTTTTCAGGAGGACCTTAACATAAATCCTTCAAAAGTAGTAATTATCCCTTTCACAAGGAAAAGGAAGTTCTTGCTAAAAGATTTGTATGAGCACAAATGCCTTAGGGCCGATTTCTTCACCTTCGCTTAAGCAGTAAACCACGTTTACCCAAATGATTAAACTAGGTTTAGGACCTAAGCGGTGGTGAAGAAACCGCTTATCAGTGAACAGGTTTAATACTTGTGAGTGATCTTGGATGCAAAGCTAGCTTGGAATGCTCATATTGAGTATGTGAATGGTAAAACAATAAGTTCATTTTGGATTTGCTATAGAATATTTGGTCGAAGATGGGGCTTAAAGCAAAACTGATAATGTGGATTTTCACATCCATAATTTGTCCTGAAGTAATATAAGTATTATCCAAACCCAATCAAAAATATTGTTTTACAATCTCCAAATTACAAAGTCTCGTTTTATGAACTGATTCAGTTACAACATTTATTCAATTTACACATTCCAGATCTGCTTCGTAAATTGAGCTCCCAGTATATTTATGTTGTCAGAAACGATTCAGGTCGCATTCACTTAACCCAATTCATCAGAAACAAAATGACAATCATTGCGGGAGAAATCCCAACCCGGCGCATTTCCTTTCTGGCAAGCTCGGCAGAACATAGTCACACAAAATAATAACCGTTTGTCAGCTCCATAAATTGCCACGACCAAAAATACGATTTTGATCGGATCCATAAAAGAAAGCGAAATTCTGCCAATCAGGACAGCCGGTAGTGGAATTTAATCTTTATGCTTCCCCCGGAGTTGCTGCTTCCGATGCCACTCTTGCCCATACATATAATGTACCCAACAGTTGCCTGGTGCGGGGGCATGCTTTCAACTGGACCTCTGTTTCTTCCATTCACCTTCCCCTAGCCCAATGCCCGCAGAGGAACAGTTATGCCTTGCGGAGAATCGAAGAAATTATGACAAAAGCAATCATAATCATTCCTCTGGACGAGGTAATCGATGCGGCAAAGTCATAAAAAAGCTCCGGGGGAAAATTGAATCAATATCCAATAAGCGATGCTTGTTTTCTGCTGATCAAGGAAGTAGCGAAATGGGATATCTCCGGCTGTGGAAATGGGGTGGAGCAGATAGTGCGTTGGGGGATCACGGAAATTTATGGTGCTTTTATTCGGTTTAATGAAGAATGGTGCTTTCATGTTTCACAGGCTGAAATTGGAGGATCACATTTTAGTTTTTTCTGCATAAAGAGGAGGATTTACAAAAGTATCTCACACCCGAATTATTCTAAAGGTTGAAATCCATAAAATAAAATAACAAGAACAATAGATAGTTTTATTCAGATAAATCGAAAGGCCACATTGGCGACACCACTTGAAGAGCACATTACATTAAATCGAATAGAGTGATCCTGCATACACCAACTATCAATTCTAGAGGGTCGTTGGCATATTCATAGTTTGAAAAAAAAAGCTATTAGTGTGTTGCCTCAATAGCGTATCTGCTATGATATTCAACATAATTGTGGATAAGGCTTCTCCTTGGGGGCATCCCCCCAAAACTCAATTTCCGTATCACGGTTTGATACAATTTCTGGAAGAGATGTCGGTTTTTGAGCATTTAATAAATCCTACTGGTAATCATTGTATGGGATATGACTTCGTGCAGCTTCCAATATGGCAACGAAAGCACCCTTAATTTTCAAGAAAAAAAAACCCTATCAGAATTTCTATTGAGCTTTCTCATTATCGTATACAATTTTGTATAAACTAGTCACAATCAGGCATTGCAGAATTCGCTCTCATATGATTTCGAAGCAAGCAAGCGAAGAAAAAACATCTCATCCGTATCGGTCCTTGATCGGCAACGTATCACAAGTTGTAACAAGTCTGACAAATAGGAGCAGCGAACGAGAGCCCAAAGAGAGAGCGATGATAAAATCTGTTTTATTTGGAGCTTGGTTGGAGCTTGTTTAGAGAGGTTCTGCGATACACTGCTATCCTCTGATCTACTCAGAGGTGTATCGATATACTATAAAGAGGCTTTCACGATGTGATGCAAATTATGATTGTTACAGAGAGCGATAAACGAAAGATTCTCACAATTTGCTCAGGAGTCCAATCCTTGCTGAAAATTGAAATGAGCTGCCCTAACCATAGCTAATATACAATCAAGGCAGGATTGAACTTTTTGTTATCTCAACACGGCAAAGACTAGCAGCCAGATGCTGTTTGTTGAAAGTCGCCAAAGGCGAAAAAGCACAGAATGCACTGCGTGAAATGTGTAATGAGATAAGAAAAGTTGTGTTATGTTTTTCCCAATGGTGCTCTTCTGTACATGATATTGAATTACGTTTATTAGGAGAGCTGTAGATTTATCAATATTTTGCAATATGTAGTTTTTCATAACTCAAATGCACATAACGTCTTTGCTGTATCTCAATTCGACCCTTCAAAAATAACTAACGTAGAGTTCACACTGTAACGCAATCATTATTCCGGAAGGCTCGCACACAAACAAACGCCTCCTTGTTTTTTCGCACTTCTTCAGCCAAATTGATCCGAGACTATCAGACCGCAAATAAATCGTCCGTCCGTATCCTGCACGGTTTTGACGCGGCTCGTAACTCCCCGCTCCAAAGCCATCATACCCCGCCATCTACAAGAGCCTGGCAGTCGCTCGTATAATTTCAAACTTCTGTCTTTTATTTACATCAGGAGGGCTTTTAAATGGTTTAACGCGTTTTAAAACACACGAGAGTCGTGAATGCGAGCGCGACGCGGCGAAATCGTTTATCCACGCGATAAAGGACATCCGGCAAGCGGTGGCAAGGAGTGGTGCTGGGAGTTTAGAAGCAATAGCGAAACCGCCCTCAATTATTTTTATTGCCAGCGTCGGTCGCCTGCCGTCACTCTCTTGTCGTTGGTGTTGTCATCAGCGCATTAAAGTCGATCCCCATCCGATTACGGCAGAGGGGTTCCGTGATGTCGCGGATAACAAGAGACTTTTTTCGGTTTGGTTGGTTGGTGTTATGTAGTCTGGCCCTGTCGGGGATGCATGGTTTGTATTTTTTATCTTGTTTAGAATTATAGGAGAAGTCCCTCAAGGACGATTATTGGCAGTGTGGTTTTTATTTAAGTTCTCGGTCATTATTGTTTGAGAATGCAATGAAAAACTTTGCAAAGTTTGATTAAACGGGAGAGAAACGTAGTTTACTCTGGGGAAAAGAGATATTCAATGATATTTGAGTGAAGGTTGAAGTTTTCGTTAAAGAGATGTTTGACCTCAATTTTCGAATGCCATGTGGTGACGTCCTTGGCTTCAAAGTTAAGCTATGCTAAATGCAGGCCATTAATGCCAAGAAAAAGAAGAAAATCGGATTACATAAACTATCTCTAAACATTGACAACATCAAAATCTTCAAAAAAAAAATCTGTTCTCTGCAAACTAACAATTTTTTTTTTAAATTTCATCAGGATCTTGTGGATTTTAAGCGAAACCTACATCATTGAAGCACAGCGACATTAGATGATTTCTTGTGCGATTCCAAGAATTGTCAACGGACATCTAAGAGTTCCCATAGAAATTTGAAGCAATTATAATGAAATCTCAATTGAATTTACGATTAGCATTCAAGGTATCTTTTCAGTTTTTTTTTGGCTCTTAGTGGGGTTTTGCAGATTTTAGGAAACTCAACTGATTTCCAATGGAAAGCTGGAAATTCAAGTATGATTTTAGGGATTCTTAACGAGATCTTCAGGACTGGCCACAGAATCTTAGGGATTAAGATTTTGGGGACATTTTAACCAGAATCTTGAGTATTTTCAACGGAATCATCGTAATTCTCATTACGAACATTGCTAACAAGATTTAAGAGAATCTCACCAGGCTGCTAAAAAAAAAAATCAGCAGAACATTTCATATTGATAATAAATCTTCGAGCTGTTTAGTGGAATAGCTATAAGTGAATGAAACCCGAATTTAGTACTATGTGATTTAATTCCAATAGAATTTGTATCCGTTGACAGATAGGTGATACGGTGACCCCATGACCGTTATTATCAGAAAGAAATCTCCATCAAATCTGTGCTCACCAGTCGATTTCTTTAGCTAAGCTGCATGTCTGGGCAAAATTTAAAAAAAATCGTAGGGTCCGTTTTGAAGTTACGCCCTCTTGAATGTGTAAGTCTACTAATTCAAAGGAAATCTGAGATATTTAAACGAGTTTTCATTGGCCGTGATTATCAGAATAGATATAATATAAAAATTTGAATCAAAGTTGGTTAATATAGTTATTTGTAACTTCTGGGAGGACTTTTGAATGAGAAGATAGACGAAATTTGGAGTTACGTCCTTTTGGAAGCGTAACCATTAAAAACACTAATTTCCAATAGATTAATTAGGCATTCTTATACCTTTGAGCATATTCAAATGTTTTCAATGGCACATTGCACTTATATGCCGCCAAAGTATTCCACAATCCACTGATTTTCCATAGGCTCAAGTGTTTTAAGGCATTACGGAGCTAATTTCATCATGTACAGGGTGATTACTAATTCCTGTCAGTAAAGTAAATGTTCGTAGATAAAAGATGTATGTATGGATTTTAATTTCCGGTGTACATCCTGTTTTGCACATCTATACAGTTTGTTTTGACAAAGTAAAGATTAAATCTTTTTTCATTTACCTTAGTTTTCAGTCAGATGTGTTGTTTTAAAGGCATTGCACCTGGCACGCACGTTTTCCACAGATATGTGTTTTTGACTAAACTTCGCTGAAAAAATTGCCTGATTGAAGCAGCATGTTACAACAATCTTTTAGACTTACTAGGGAATAGGATGAGACTGATTATGGAAAATTTTAGCGAAAAAAAAAGTATTTTTTGGTTAAAATATATGCTTTTTAATAACGTGCGTGTTAACTGTAATGCTTCTGAAACAATGCTTGTGGCTGGAAATTGAGGTAAAAAAAATAATTTGTTATCTATGTATAGCAAAGACAAATGTTATAGATGTCCTAAACTGGATATGCACTGGTTATTAAAATTCATTTAACCATTTTTTTTCTATGATTACTTATTTTACTGACAGGATATAGTAATCACCCTGTAGTTCTTGTAGCACAATATTCTGGCTAGTTTGGTGAACCCATGTATTCACGATTCAGATTATTTTACATGCAATTGATTGTTACCTGTTGTACATCGAAGCGAAGTATATGTCAAGGAATATTTTAAGAGTTAAGTTGACTTTAAATTCCATTACCCCGAATACCCGAAGAGCATCTCCGCAAGTTCCAGTTTATAGAATGGCATTACTTCGAATTGCATTATCACGGGATAATGTCATGCAAGGTAATCAGGGTGCAGAGCTACTTGGGCATTTCCATTATTCATTTTGGCATGGGGGGTTTTTCTCGGCCGAATTATCTGAAACTTTGCAGTAAGAAGCGCTTAAGTACAGTGCATATTGTGGCTAAATATGGGCTCTGTAGTTTTCAAAAAAAAAAAAAACACTGCTGAATTGATTCAAAAGTGCCAAAAAATAGAATCAGGCTCCCTATATATTCGGGACAATAGCATTCAGTGTAATAGTGCATTCAGGGTGATGACACTCGGGTTAATGAAATTCGGAGTTAAGGTATAGAATCTTCTCAAGAGAGACATGTAACATAAAGCTCTGGAAGTGTTATGATTTAAAATTCAATGAAACCAGAGGCGTCTATTCCACCTGTTCTACCTGTTCTTGGAACAGGTACGTATTTGAAATTAAATTATGATTATATGGAATTTAAACAATACACAGTGATAAGTATTTAATCTCAGTTGTACAGCGGTATCATACACCTACAAATCGCCTAAACTTGATTCCTTGTTGTATCCCCGCCCGTTCCATGTGCATGGAGAACGATATAAAACGAACATCCCAAGAAGCCACCTTCAAAAATCAATCAATCTACCACGAGCACTCATTTCGGTATAGGCATCAGGCAGTGAGAAAGCCCGAGCAAGCACACATACTTTGTTGTTCTCAAACTAGATACTTCATGCAAATCATGTCACGCCCCATAAATCCTCGCTCCAATCCAATGCTAATTCTGTACCATAACCCCGAATACTGTTACCCCTTAAGAATATGGAACACGATAAAAGGATTCGGGGTAATGAGGTAGAATAGTTCTAGCTCACTTGAAAGATTTCGAAAGCTGAGTAGAAAAAACTTTGCACTTGGTTGGTATTTTTAGTTGCTACATAAAAAATACCTACTTAGAGTTCTATGCAGTTTTTATTTAAATATGGAAGAGCTTATTTGAGTGATTAGCTCGTTGTAGCCAAGTTTAGTTCGATTTGTGGTTCCGCCTGTATGTTTTATTCACAAGAAATAATGACATTTTAGTGATATTACGAAATGCTCCAGTTAAAGTACAAAAAAAAAAAAAACATAAAATTTTAAATATATAACACAGTTTACTTTTCTCTGTCTAGTTACGGCAGTATAAACTATCTTTCTTGTACCAACATCTCTTGAGAATCTGATGTGAATAAGTCACGGATACGGTGTTGAAATTTTTATTTTTAAATTTTTAAAGTTTTTCAGTAAAATCATCCGAGGTTTCGTCAGCTTCATCCACATGTTCTTCACGACACCGAAGTGGATGATTCAATTATAGTTTGTAAACTGTATACTAATGCTATAAGCTTATCTGATCATTTCATCCTTCAAGCGCCTCTGTCCTTATTCACAGTCCGGATGATAATTTAGCGATTCATAGGGTTCACATTTGGCCTCAATGGCCGTCAGCTACGAAATATCACCATACACAAACGACAATAGATAATGAATTGAATGACCGTTTCGAATGGCAATTGGCGGTAAACTTCTCGCGTGTTCGTTCGTTACCGATTCAGCATCCGTCCTCGGTTGGTTGTCGTCGTCGCCGTCCGGATGATGAACCGGCCAACGACGGACACAGATCCAGAATTGGCAATTCTCGTAGCCCATCAGGAGACAAGCAGTTGATATCGGCTCATATTAGGTTCCAGTGATTTTATCATCCCAGGCTCTCGGGTCGGGGCTAATTAATACGCCACGGTGTCGCCGTAAAAAGATACGACTCCGAGCATGACGCCCCGTTCCGAGATTGGGAACGGAGAAGGGGTCGCTACGATAAGCCTGCGGTTGGTACCGCAATTAGGAAGTGTCGTGCACGCATAATGATCTCCGAATGCGTTTCTCCAAGTAGACTTCCAAGTGGACCACGGCCAAATGCGGAGATTTCCCGTACGAAAACCACTGTCAACGTGTCCCCAGGCCGAGGGAGTTTATACACGGCCATTAATATTCATGGCTTGATAGACTTATCATTGGCGCACCACGGCGGTGGCATTTCACATTAGCCGTTCGAGGAATCTATGATTGGCCGCTAGCTGGTGCACATAAACATCAATGAACTCTAAATATACCTCCCCGTTGTCTAAACACAGCCTAAGTGCGAAGGACATCGTTGCATTGAGAACTGCTACCAATAGTGAGAATATTTGCGAACAAATGACGGTGCTATGTTGGCTAGCGAAAGCAAAATTGTGTTGACTCAATTAAACTGTGGAAGGTGGAGGAGGGGTCGTGATAAGGTCTGATGAGGAACGCCTGCAAGAACGTACAGCTGCAAAATTCAGGCGAAACGTTTAATCGTTATTTATTAGTTGCATGATTTCCTTATCCTATACAAATATTCGACAGGATGGGCACTCATGTTTACAACGAATATTACAGTTAAAGACTAGTACGTACAACAATATTGTATTGCTCTACTTTTCACGTATTTACATCGACTTTTGTATAAACATCTAAATATCAGTAGTTTTTTGTAAGTTCCCGTTATTTCTAAATATGTTGGTAAAAGGTAAATCATTAACAGATTTTTCTAGCGTACTGTACATCGTAAAACTATGTAAGTGTGTAAGTTATTGTGACATTTGAACGATAATAGTATTTAGTTTTACATTTGAAATCCAATTTGGTTGAAATCTATACTTATTGGGGCAAGGGTGCCACCTATTTGGTTAACGAAAAATGTTGGTTTGAAAGGAGATTGGACTAAAATGTATGGAGTTTGGTCCCAAAATGTACACAGATGACCCATACATCATTTGAAAGACCTAATGGAGACTAGAAAAAGTTTGTATTGGGCCAAAAATTTTCGTCGCGGGAGACAAAAGTTATGTGTGCTGAAATGATGTAAGGAAGAGCATGTTTTGGGCAGTTTTGTATTTTCGTGCGCACATATTTTGGACTCGTGCGTAAGGGTGTTAATGTATATTTTTATTTTTGCCATAAACTACTCAAAAATGTAGTGGTTTGACACAGACTTTTCGACTAGCTGCAATGTGAATACTTAAGACATGAGGAAATAGGAAATAATGTTACTCCAATGTGCATTTGACAATCAACTCATTTAGGTCAGATCCCGGCTGGACACCAAGATCAAATCATATTTTCCTGTTCCAGAGTACTAGCAATATGATTGTTTAAACCAATGGTTTACTCAGGAAGGAATTCCTATATCATATCCATTTTAGCACTACAGTGGTTGCGTTGTATTCTGCACAACATTGGTAGGAAAACTTCGCTTGTTATACACAGCATTAGCGTGACGCTTTGCACTTCTATTTTCGATTTCAATGAGACTACATTGACATGCTATTACTTCTTAAAAAAAGTAGTGAGCATTATAAACCAAAAGTAGTGTTTGCTGTTAACAAACTGTCAATAATCCGAACAGAACTATGTCAATTTGCTATTAGGTAGTCTCAGTTACATTTGTCGCACCAGATTACATATGCCACTACAAATGCCTCACTAAGATCTCTAAGCGTTTATGAGGAATAACATGACTTAACGCAGCCAACGATCGCTTAACTGCGCTTAAAACTCCCTGTTATTCAAAACGAACAATACCGACGCCCGCTTCGGTTTGATTTTCAGCGATTGAAGCAGACGGATGTCACCACACACGGTACGCTCTACATCTCGAGCAAACGTTGCCAGAAGAGGATTTGCTTGCCGAAGCGGCTTTTGAGGGCTGTTGGACTGCAGTCATAACAGCCATCAACAGTGCAGGCGGAAACATTGTACGTTGGACTGAGACGACGGAACGAATGGTTCAACGAAGGTGGAGAAGAAGAACGTGGAGCATTAGAAATATAAGTGGAAGCAGCAGATCCGTCTGTTTTAAACGAAAAAAACGACGTTTGGAGGAGGTAGAGTATGAAGAAATGAAGCTGCTGTTCCTTACCTGAGATGGGAGCATTTCTTCTGGCGGAGAGAAAGCGAATGAAAGGTGGAAGCAACACTACGACAAACATTTGAATGGCGGTGAGAGTACAGGTACGGAGTTTCAAGGCAGCGGGGGAAATGACTACCTCGGAATGTAGGACAATAGCAACCAACCAGCCCCCACTTTTAAGAAATTTAAGGAAGCCGTTCAACAGCTCAAGAATAACAAGATAGTTGTAGAGCATATTACATAAGTGGAACTCATCAAGATGAGCCTGGTCCCTTGTCTACATCGGCTAATATCCATAATCTGGGAGACATAACGGCTGTTTGAGGCTGTCTATCTATTTACTATTCCTCTATCTGCAATGCTTTCATAAAGGATGTCAAGGGCTTGCAGACAAGTTACTAGAGGGTGATAGAAGGAAAAAGAGAAAGGAGTACATGCAACACTTAATAACCACGTATGCAATATACAGCGCAAGCGGGATGATTCCAGCGAACTAGATTTAGTTACTTATAAGCTCAATTATCCAGTTCAATTAACATTTGTACTGATAGTATTGTTTATAGAGGAGCTGATGGCTTTATTGCACTATTTGTAGAATCTATTCTTGAGTAAAATGTACTTTAGCAAAACAGTTACAATCATTTCCCATTTGTTTTCCAACCACAGCTTCTCAGTTGTTTTTCATAGATTGAAGTTGATTTTTTATTTGAAGTTTAATCATCATATGCTAACAAAAAAAAATACTTAAAAACAAGCTGAGCAATTGTGGTTGATGCAATGTAGGTGCAATTCTGATAGTAAACTTAACTGAATATGTATGTTTTAAGATTTTGCAATGTATTGCCGTCTAACATCACTATGTCATGTTCTCATCTTTGAATCAAAGTCCTAATTCACTTTTTCAAAACATAGAGGTTTTTATCAATACAAATGTGTAGAATACAATATATTTTTACATTGTTAATCAATTGAAAATATAGCAAAAAATCAAATGTAATAATCAAAAATCCATCTCAACCATGCGCAATACCTTTTTTCTCCACAACGGTTAATCTTGGCGCCATACCAACTTTTTCTTATCGCATTCAGTTCTTCCAAATGGTATATGAGTTATCCGTTTACATTCCTAGATTCGCCCATTCTCTTTCATAAATCAAATCAACCAAGGTATCCAATACACATGAAGCAATTTGCAATTTGAGTATGAGCATTAGCATTGATGACTGTACAAATTTTAGTTCATTCTACAATTTTGAGAAATCTATACTGCTTCGCGACTAAAAATGGGTGAACCACCGTGCGAAGTTTGATTTTTTACCAACTTCGCCGCGTCGCAACTCGATTCTCGATAGTGCGCGTAATGCACACTGCGGAGGGCATAGATGCGCACTATAGCGAAGCAACTCGCGACGCGGCGAAGTTGGTCAAAAATCAAACTTCGCACGGTGGTTCACCCATTTTTAGTCGCGAAGCAGTATAAACATTGTAAAGTCAATTACGGCGACGACAACGTCCTAGTCCAATACTCCAGCAACACATATGTTATAATTGAATATTATCGACTGCTATATAACCAAATATGGTCATATATAAGTTGATAATACTCAATTATAACATGTGTGTTGCTCGGGTACCTTATACACGTACTGTCACACTTTCGTAGACCCCCTCCCAAAAGAAGGACGTCATATTTGAATGATCCCCTATTGTGTTTTATTTTGCCGATTTCATGCGCTTTTTGAATAGCGCTCAACCCAAACCGTTGATTTAATTGATATAGTTTGTTCGGAGAAGTTTCTTGGTATATCAAAGCGCATCTTTTGATGCAAATATTTTTGTGATAAATCTTCCTACCAGTAAAATAGAACAACTATTTTTTCATAGCATTGAGGTAGACATATGGTGTCTTCGAAAACGTTGTAGAAGTGACTATTTGAAACAATTTTGTAGAAGACACGATTTTTCCATCTCTTATACTTTTTGAGATATATGCCGTTGTATGTGAATGACCCCTTAGAATCAAATTTTTTATCATAACTTTTTTCCAAGATTTTTGAAAGTTTTTGTGTTTTCTGAAAAGTTGTTTGGTACATTAAAACCCGTGTTTTTGCTTAACATGTCATATCGGTATCTTTTGAAATAACAAAATTAAAAAAAAATACACTTTTTTCAAGGGGTACCCAAGTAACCATGGAGCATTATATCATTGCTTATATAAAGCAGCTTCATTGTCGTAAGTCTACCGTAAGTAAGTAGTCTAAAAGTTGAAAGGGGCCCTTATATATTCGAACTAAAGCAGGAATGTTTTTAAAGCAACCATACAATTCATAAAGTAATACAGTAATCACCCGATTTTGTCAGCCCCCGATTTTATCTACCCTGATTTTAGCACCCTTTTTGACCCGATTTTATCAGCCTAAAATTTATATTTATTTTATCAGAGTAAACACGTATATACTGGCAATATTCGGTGCATAAAGTCAATTATGACCTTGGCCACGTTAATACAATCATCTAAAGACCAAAATTTTGAAATTTGCAATTTTCAATAATTAGCTAAGAAACTCATCAATGTTACCTTGGATTACGAAGCATTGAAAATGTAAGTTAAAAACAATGTTTATTTTAATAAAATCTCGTAAAACTAAGTCCTTGAGTTAAAATAAAACCTGAAACCTGTCGAAAATGTTTTTCTCGATTTTAGCTCCTTCCCGATTATGTCAACCCTGAATACAGCCTGGGGCTGACAAAATCGGGACTGTATTAGTGCATTGATACATTTGTAATGTAGCGTCAATACTCTTTTGCCAGACAGCTCTTAAAATTTGTCGAATAAAAGCAATGTCGCATCAGTATTGTTGATATGCAGTAAAATACGTGCAATGCTATAATGCATGGTGTTACTTGGGTAGGCCCTAATACCTGCTTCCGGTGCAAAATGGCGCTGACAAAACTTACATATTATGAATCTAGGTAAGATATTTTCCCTTCTGGTGTGCGATAAAAACGTTTGTCTGTAAGAGTCTTTTCATGCGGTTTCACCGAAATCGACCGAAAACTTCTTAACTTTAAGAGATAGAAAATTTTGGAATCGGTGGTTGCGAACACCATGAAAAACCAGTTTTTCTTATAAAATCCAGTATGGTGGCCAAATTCAATATGGCCGCCAAATATTTTAATTTTTGCAAATGAAGCTCCTTTTTTTCTCTCTCCAAAACCATGTTATTGTGAAGGTTTTGTTGAAGTAATTTTCGAATTATGGCAGTATGAGCGAGGCAAGCATAGTCAAAAATCGAGGGGTCCTAAACTATTTTAATTATAACTACCGAGAGGTCCATCAATTTGACCAACCGAATGCAGTTCCTTTACTTACTCAACAAGAGCTTTTGAATGAGCATAAATTTGAAACATTTTTTTCAACCAACTACTCTAATACAGCAAAAATGTGAAAAAAAGAGACAACTTTGTAGAAAACGCAAAAAAGTTAAAAATCTTGGAAAAAAGTTATGATACAGAATATGATTTTAGGGGTTATTAACATACAACGGCATAAATCTCTCAACATAAAAGTAATCATGTCTTCTACAAAGTTGTTTCAAATGGCCACTTCTTTAATATATTAAAAAACTTCTCCGAACAAGCTTTATTGCTAAAATCAACGGTTTGGGCGCTGCACAGTGGCGGTCCTTCATACAAATGTCGGACAAAACCTCAAATACGTCCCAAATCGCTTGAAAATGGTAATCTAATAACTATCTTGGATACCTGATATCATCCCGTTGGAGATAATTGTTAAATTAGAAATTCGGTTTTCTATTGAAATTTGTCCAAATTAAGTTCTTTATCCAATCGAATATAAAGGCTAGTATTACAAAAATATTGATTGTTACACAGTAATTTGTGCATGAACCAGAACTAGAGATACTAATTTAATTTCCTTTTGAAAATTTTAGTAAAGTTTTGAACTAGTTATGACACGTTATACAGATTTGAATGATGAAATAGACAAATTATATTGAAACAATAAAAGGAATTTTCACCTCTAGAGGCAAAGAGGGGCAAGAAAAACTATTGCCTGTCTGAAAGTATGGATGCTTAGCTGGTTCATAGTGAGTGACTCATTTTCCCGAAATACTTCACATAAAACGGATGGCGTATTGAAAATTTAACAAAATTTTTAAGAAAGTTTGTCAAAAACATTTTTTGCTACAAATAACAACTTAATGTGTTGAAAAATATGTGATTATAGTCAAACCAAAGGCTTAAGACTATGCTATCAAATGAAGCCTATTGAACTCAAATCGATTGAGATTTCATTGAGATACAGCTGTTTGAAGTTTGCTCGGTGAACCATAGTTGATGAATTTTGAACAAGCCAATTTTGCTGACTTTCTCACACTTATGATGCTGCCAAAAATCTAAAACAAAACAGATCAATCCCAAATTTTGAGAAATTGTCACTCAATAGTATAGGAAGCTATTAAAAATATCAGCAAGTGATTTTGAGAACATGAATTTTTGAGGTTTTGTCCGGCCATGCACTGTGCGCTGTTCGAAAAGCGCACTAAATCGGCAAAATAAAACACAGTGAGTCCTCAGGTCAACAGGGAAGCGAAGGAATGCTAATGTGGAATCCATTGTTACTAAAGACCGAGTATACCACTGCATCTCCATGGTTGTCAGGGGAAGGAGATTTTCAAAAAGATTTAATTTCAAAAGGGCTTAGAGCCTCGAGTAAAACGTTTTTCAATTTCTTTTTGCAGATCCTGCCATATGGTTTGCATAGTAGGATCGCAATTGCGTTGAAATTGTCTTCTCGTCAAATTTTTAAAACGGATCAGGAGTTTATGTGATCACGGATTCATCGACATTTTGGCATTGCAATGCCTCTTGCTTCAACAATAAAATTTGTTAAAGTTTCAAGAGCATTGTCAATATCAAGTTTTGTTTTCAAAGAAATGTTATCATCCCAGACAACCAAAATGTACGTATAACGAAATCACCTGGAGGCTTTGTATGTGCAAAATTTCACTAATAAGATGTCACGAAAAGGCCTTCTACGTACAAAAGTGGAGTCGATATGCGTGCATATATTATGTGATGAATAATAACATACAATGCGAGTGTATAAATGTTCTACCGAACTAACCTGTGATCTTATGCGACTTAACTTATGATAACAAATGTTGATTTGACAGCTGCTACGGATTGATTCGACTTACTTTGTACGAGTGTACGGAACGAAACAAAATGTACAAATGAACTCAGAAAAGAAGGGTTTTATGCGAAGAAACTCATCAATCTGACGAGTTTGTCCACAGTGTTTTGCGGGTTTGATGTAATTAGTATGAATAAACGAGTTGTAACGTGAACTTTCATGCGATTTCTGGTTGTCTGGGTAATGATAGCTATCGATGTATGCTTCATATGTAATCCAGTCTTAAATAATTAAATACATTTAACAAGCTGTGTTTCAACAGAAACACTAAAAGTTTTAAAAACATTGGTTTCAAGTGACAAACAAATTTGATGTTTTATACGGCTATGAATGATGATAGTAACTCACTCTAACACATGCTCCACGATATACAAAAAAGCTTGGACCTATTTTCGGAAATTGGTCTAATGCATTGAATCGTTTGACAATTTCGATATTGTTTTTTAAACTACCAAATCCACTCTCAGGAGGAATCGAGTATTTTGGAGAAATGTCTGTCACCGCAAGAGCATAGTACATAAATGAGCTGATTTTCTATTAAACGTCATGTTGGTAAGGAATAGCGTCACAGAAATGAGTGAAATTCTTAAAAAATCATAAATATTTACAAATTGGACGTTTTTCAGCTGAGATCCTCAATGATTTTTCAAACAAGAATATTACATCTCTTCAAGATTTTGCTACTTAAGATGAATCGACGTCATTCCTTTGAACTTTAGTATCTTTAGTCTAGAGAACCAAACATCGTTTTGAGCTGGAATACACAGCTTAAAATATGTTGTAAATTTAAGTTTATTTTCATGCACTTATTTGGAGCATCAAAATAAACTGATATGTCAACGATAAATCGCTTGTTGTTCAATCAAATGCACTTTAAATCAGGATCATGTAACATTCAAGCATCTTTGGTTGAAAACTTAACGAAATGCCGTAAAAATAGATGAGTTTGGTTTATTTTTATTCTATGTCTCAGTTTACACTACATTGTAATTTGAATATTTTTATCTGTGTATGATCAATTGCACAACACCAGCGAATACCCAATCGATATAATTTTTAGCTCGATACGATGTTTGATTCTCCAGATTTGTGCTCATGAAAGTTCCAGTTATGGATTTGTTCTACAGTATTGGACAAAGCCTTTCCTTTTTTTAAATTTACCATACAAAATGGTCAATATTAGATTTGTTATTTATGAACCAATTTTCATGAAATTTCCACAGTTCGAAAGCAATAAAGGTTCGACCAAAGTGAATTTTTTGACAAGTTTTAATGAAATGCAGGACACTAAGTTATTTTATCCAATCGTTTCTTAAAAGGTTTACGCTGATGCTTTTTCTTAAAATACCTTGATTTAGTGGCCAAATTATAGCCGATTCAGGAAATTGTCTGTTAATTGAAATTTGCCTACCTCCAGGGGCACAGAAGAATAGCACCCTTTTCAGCCGACCTGACCCAGTAACCCACCTGCACAGCTCCGGACACATGAACATTCTCGAAATCCTTTGGCCACTTTTAGAAATATATATGTGTGCCAGTATACTAACAAAAAATAATTTAAATCCGTTAAGTACTTGCTGAGCGGTGAGAGTTTTCCTTTCACTCAGGCCTATACGGGTTAACAGAACCCAGAAAAATAAGGAAAAGCCTCATAGTATTTGTAGAAAATTATAGATTTACACAAAATGAATACATTTTATATAGGCAGTTTTTGTGTAGGGCTTTTTCATATTTAAAAAATGTATCTTCTTCAAAAATTTAAATCTAGTCAAATCATCATTATTGTACTTGTGATTAAAAAAATACATGGGAAAATTCAATTTTTAACTGACGTGATGTGAAAAAAAATACAAATGGGTCCCTAAATTACTGAGATATAGCATACAAAATTGATGATTTTGTATGTAACATCAAAGAAGCTGCAAATGTATTGTTACGTTGTATATTGAGTTTTTCATAACCACACGCAGTTTTTTTGTTGAAATATTTGAACTTATAAATGTTAGCAGTACCTTGTATTTGTATTATTTTGGCAATTGATGGAAATGAAAAGAAATATTTTCCAACCATCCTGAGAATTTGCACACAACAGCTGACAATGAAGCGCAATAATTTCTTTCAATTTGGTCTCTATCTATTTAACAACAAAAATCTACAGATCAACCATTTGTTTGAATGCTCACTTTTCTGACTTTTTCCTGCTGACTTTCTTGCTTGTGTACCCTTCTTGTCTCTATTTGCCAACAGCTAGCTATGCAGAGCACCGAGTGTGACTGTTCTCTATGTCGAAGCGTAAAAATGGGGTGGTAATTGTGCGTACGGTCAAACAATGCTTCCCTCCCATTTGCCTGGCAGTTTATGCTCTGTGGCGAAGGACGGAAATCCTGCCGGCACGAAAACCATGGGCCAAATAATCATGCATCATCGTTTTCCGTTGACTTTTGCCTTTTAGGAAGAAGGGTCCTTTTACGGAAAGGGACGACCGATGACGATACAAACTGTATTTATATTGCACCGAACGATCATGATCCACTTTAGGGTGAATACTATGTTAAGAGATTTAATTTAGCTAAATGATCCCTTTATTAAATTGAGATGAATGGGATGCCGTGCCGGAGATTTTGCGTGTGGGGTGTGAAAGTGGTCCTGTGGCGTTTCTGGAGTGATTTTTCAAGGTTCTATATCAAATTAGATGAGAAGTCAATTGAATTAACTCGTGATAAATATTATCCATTACCATCGATGAAAATTCCCTTCATATAAACTGGCTCAACGTCGCAGTTTTTAAAATGTTTTGCCAGTTGGAATATGGCATCAACGTTAAACAAACTCGCAATTCAAGTTCATCTGCCGCTCGGAATCTAATATCACAGATTGACAAAGTGCACCGAGCGCTCCATGCCAAACGACATGCCATATATATTTTATCAGATTATAAGCGTTTATGTAAATAGTTTCGGGTTCGGTCATGGTACTAGCATCACTTTGTGCAGCACAATTCTACCAAATGTGCTTCTATGTGGTGTACGTATTGCATTTGTCACATGAGAATGATGTCGCCGAGAAACATTTCCAGCAGTGCTCCAGTTTTTGCAGCCACTTCAATTACAGATTTACACTTTTGGTTTATTTCGTTATTATTCAGATTTTTCACATGTCTCGAGCGGATGTTTGAATTACGTAGTTGTCATAAATTCAAATAAAGTATTTATTTATCATAGAATGAAGCTATACAGTAAGTTTACAAACAACAATCTAACATTTATAAACAGTTCGATAATTATAACATACTATCAAAGCATTAACTTGTGAATTATAGGTGACGCAAAAGCTGTAAGGCTTAGAAGTTTTTAAATACTGTATTTGAAAGGTTGCTGAATTTCCCAAAAAAAAAAGTTGAATGCAAGATATGATTGCATACACAGCATATTGGATTAATATCATCAACCATAAACTAACTTTCCAGTTTTCATAATACTAAATCATGTCCAATTAAAGCCTTAGACATGACTGAATATTATCAATTATCATAACAGCTTTTTGTATGCATTAATATAAAAGCAAGCAATCACAAAATGCGAAGTATTGAGGGTTTTTAATCACTTGCTCACACTGTCCTACGTCTTCATACGATGTCAGATATTTTCAAATAGTCAATTACAGCAACGTTGCTTAGAAGATATATAGGCATTGCTAACGACTTCCCGTTTCGGTTAAAATCAAGATTTTATTACTGATTATTTGAATTATTTGAAAAGGGTCTTCGGCATAATGAAATATATGACCTAAGGCCGAAAACACTGATACTTGTATATCTCATAGTAATTCCCATTTTTGAGAGGACACTCAAAATTTGAGTTTAAGTCAAATGGGTGCTGTTATGTTTTTAATCGCCTCACTGTATACACTTCAGGCAAAGAGTATGTAATCCATTTACCAAGTAATGAAACACTCGTTTTGACTATTGGCAACATCCCTCGAATAGTTTAGAATCGCTACAATACCAACTAATGCTCTCCGGTGATTTAAATTTGAAGCGAGTGCTGCATAACTCGATGGAGCGATTTCATACTTTTGGTGGGTAGTGTATGATTAACTGTAAAACTTGAATGGATATATCACATCTAGAAATATGTTATGTCTGAAAGTCTTCATATGACTGCAAGTCATTTGTAAATTGAACCAACTGCAATTGACGGTTTTCTACGTTACGAAAACTTCTCCGCCAGGCCTAGATTACCCTACTTGTTTGCCCATAATTTATCGTACACTACTTTTAATTGCTAGCACCCGCCCTATCAATCTAATCCAATACGCTGCATGGCAAACCTCACTCCACCCAATGGCATTCGCGCTCGAGTCCTAGACGGTCGACCTCAGGCCCTGATTATATTGATGAGGTGTTGAAACGTTTTAGGGTGTTAATTGTAACATATGTGCCATCGGTCGTAAATACGTCAATACAAATGAACGAACAAACGACCGATCCCCGACGACAGCAGAGCCGCCGCCACCGGTCAATTCTTCGACGTATCGAGTTCCATCCATGCGAGGAAAGGCCTACATTTCAAGCAGCGCATAATTTATAGTCATAATCCGAGCCTTCCTGAAAGTTCCCTGAATTGCGCAGCTTGCTCCCGGTTCCACTGGTAAGTGGTGCATGTCAATAAGCGTAGGTAGGTTTTCAACACAACTTCTGCACTAAGGTGACTCATTTTTATATGGGAAGAATATATCTGTAAAACTCTTCAGTAACATCGGCCAAAATTGTACATGTGGACCTTCAGAAGCTACTGTGAAAAGTTTAGAGGACTTCTTCAACTCTAAGAGGGTGTAAACGAACTTGAAGGTTGTATGGAGAAAATCGTCAAAATATTTTGTCACAACGGTTTGAATTTCACTTTTGACTATAGATGGCGCTGAGTTGATGAATTGCTTCCATTATTGATTTGAAGATTATTCAATCAATATGGAAGATACTGCAAGAAACCGGAAGTCAATCCGTTATGGTCGAAATGATGTATAATTGAAACCGTTTTCCCATATATTGGCCGATTTTATCTTTACAAACATCAACTCTTTTGGCCCTCCTCTAGAGTTGAAGAATTCTGTTCAAATTATAGCCTGTAGCTTCTGGGGTTCGATGAACGAATAAGAGGGGTTGTAATTTAAGATATTTGTAGTTTGATCATTTTGGGCCAACCTTTACTCTGCACCCTTTTTAACATAAATCGTTAAAGCATGAAGGACACTCAGTCTTTTATGTGCAAAAAGTAGAGACCAAAATGTGTCTTGATTAAATTTGTTGGCTCGGCAACGCACAGTAGTCCCATGAATCAGTTTTACGCGGAAAGTATTTTTTTATACATAATATACAACTTTATTTTTGTCTTTCAATGCCGTCAAAAGATATTTTTTATGTTTGTCTCAATCAGAGATATTTGAAATGAAAAACGCTAGAGCCATAAAACCCGTTTTTGTTGGAGCACACTATGTCACCATAAGAAAAGAGCTCTAAATCGGTCAAAAACTTTGTTGGCCAAAGTTGCTTGAAATTTGAATGCTCTACAACTTTGCTGAAGCATGTATAATATAATTTCTACAAATAAGAAAGTTAGTTTCACAATTCTATGAAAAATATGGTCCATTCCTAATTTTCAATAACACCCAACAAAGGGCTTAACTAATGCAAACAACTTTGTAGAAGACCTTTTTCGTCTAATGTTTCATACTAAGGCTCAAAATGCATCTTTCCCGCGTAAAACTGCTCTCTGGACCATAGTGCAACGGGTCCATTTAACGTTCTTGGTAGATTCGAGATTGTTGAAATCTGAAGATTCATTTAGATGAGGATCATTTGAACAGCAATTTTTGCCTGGCCAGTTATTGACACGGAATACAAGGATTTCATATAGTTCCTCGAAAAATCCCTCGAATGTTTTTCTATCAAATGTATTGCTTCACAAATTAAAGGCATGAGCTCATTATTTGTATACTTAAAATACTCAGTAAAATTATTTCATGTTGATTTTCCTGTATTCCTTAAAGAATGTTGTTTCCATTTTTTAACAAATGCAATCAAATATTTTCGCTTAAATTCCTTCAGAAATTCTCAGAAACTCCTCTAAGAATTGTTTCTGGACACTTCCATTGAATATTTTTTATTATTTGTCCCATCTAACTTGTTTTTCAAATACCCTGAGGATATTTCTTTCTCTATTACTCCTAGCATTTTTTCTGCGGCATTTTTTTTTATAAAATATTCTATAAATTCTATTCAGGTTTTTTTCCATTGATATCTTTCCTCAGAAATTTTTCAGGAAATTCTTGAATTTTATTTGTTTAGTGATGAAAAAGTTACGGTTTTTCATAGTTTGGACCAAAAGAGTCCATTTTGCTATGTATAACGCAAATTTTATTGCGCTTCAATATCTTAATGTTGACATTACAATTGATTAATGGAGATTTCAATCTACAGACTCTATAACATTTCAATTTACATAATAGCAGCTCATCTCGTTATAAAATCTACTGAGGGGTGATATAAAAATGATTTCCGTGATAACTTCAAACATGATTTAAAATAGTTCAAGGGCGTACAAATTGATGAAACTTGAATCCTGGGTAAATTTTTAACGTAGAATCAAAACATCTTTGTACCCCTAAACAAGCTAATTCATGCATTCAAGGATTTCTACAAAAGTTTTTTCAGAGACATCTTTGTGGAAAACTATAAACATTCTTTAAATGCTTCTTCCACGAAACTCTTCCAGGCATACCTTCTTGCACATTTAAGACACCAACAACTAGGGCAACGTCGTATTTTGGACCCATTAAGGAAGTGGTTTCCTGGGTTTGTCCTAATTTTTTTTTTTTGCACGGCGTAACCAAGTCAAGTAACATGCCAAAATGTAGAGAAAAACTTCCTTACGAGATAAAAATGCTCATATCGTCATATATAGTTCAAACTCCGTAGAAAATAGTTCAATTCTAAAACGTTGTTTTCATTATTTTGGACCCTCAAGGTATGTACATAGTTGGATCCCAGGCATTTGCATTCGATTGGAGACAAATCCTAAGATACTATTTGGTTGTTTTGCTAACAAATAGTCCAACCCATGTTGATGAACAATGGAAAACCGAGGAATTTCACACATATATCCTAGAAATATGAAAAAAAAAAAAAAATGTTTCATTTCGCAAATTTTCCGACGGCTTCAATTTCTGTGTGTAATATCAAGAAACAAAAGAATTATCGCGATTTGAATATTTTTGACGGTAAAAAATGAAGCTGCCGGTAGAGAGGTTAACCTTCGGGCTGTCACGCTGTTGTACTTTGTACAACAGTTGTGATTTATTTGCTCTAACTTTGCAACAAAGATATCTATTGACACCAAATTGAAATGTATTCCTCAATAATCTTCTTAAGAACAATACTCGAACATTTTTTGTTTACAGTATGACCCTCTAAAATGCGTTAAAATCAACAAATGTACATAGAAGTCGCATAATAATAATGCACTATACGGTTTAAGCAGACGGTTCATTTGGAAACAGTATATCTCAACATCTAGATAACTTCGAAACTTGGGGTCAGTAAAGTTGTACTGGAGATAGAGCGCTATCTGATGGTTCCTCATTTAGTTTGGAATTCGACCGCTAGTTGGCACTAGTGAGCATGAAACTTTCACTTTTGTTTTGCAGATGTCTCAGTAGCTTGTCTATTCAGAAAGTTGGCGTCTTCGGCAAAGTTGTTCAATTACTTAAGGGCTATTATTGTTTGAGCCAGTTTTTTCAAAATTTTGCCACCAGGCGGCGCTACCCGAGGAGAAACAAATAACTCCCAATAACTTATGCATACCATATTTTGGTATCATACCAAAATTAGGTATTGTTCAGTTGTCAATACCTCATTTTGGTATTATAACGGTATTGAAAAAAAAAAAATACAATTAAAAATACTTCATTGTAGGTATTAGACAGCTATTGAGGCCTGTTGGAGGTATTGAACTACTATTGAAAAATTTCACTTTTATATGAAAATCCATCAAGTGTTATGGAGGTATTACAATACTGATCTAATTATCAGTTTGGTGTTCGTAGAATATGCTTGAGATATTATTTGAATTATTTTACCTCTTATGCAGGGCTCATTCATACCTCATTCAGGTTGTGAGAATTGGAAATTATCTGGTATGGAATACCCTAGTTTGGTATTCAGAAGTTATTTTCTTCTGATCGGGTAGTGAGTTTAAAAATTTTGTTTTGCATATATCTAAAGAGCCTGAGCGCTTAGAAAGATGGCGTCTTGGGCAAAGTTGTTCAGTAGCTCAAGGGCTAGCATTATAAATTAATAATAAATAATCAATAAATACGAGATTTTGCCACTAGGTGACGCTAGTGATCATGCATCTTTTGCGAATATTTCAGGATCCTGATGATTAAGAAGAATGCACAGTGGGACGGATTGGGGTTTTAGGAGGAAAGATGGAACTCACGCCTTCAATTGTGATTTTACGTAAAAATGATGTTCTACAAAAATGTTCCTATTATAAAAACAATTTTTTTGGTCGGAACGAAAATTAGGGTGGCCCTTTGTAAAAAAAGATAACCTTAAAAACTTTTTTTATTTTAAGGGATTTTGGTACAGTTTGTTCTACAAAGTTGAAGATCAGAAAATTTTAAACTAATTTGACCAAAAAAGTTCTAGCTCAAAAATTGACCGTTTTAGAGCATTTTTCGCTATTGATGTAGGGTGGCCCTTCAAAAACAGATTTTAGTGTTTGTATTTTTATATAGAGTTTTTCAGCAAAGTTGCCTTACCATCACCTGTAGAGCCGATTGAAACGCATATTTTGGGGCCTGCATAATTTTTCCGGATGAAGAGTTATAAACATTTTTCATGAAAAACAAACATTTTTCCACTTGTAGATGTATTTGAGGCAAACAAAAAGTTTTTTTGCATGATAATGATTTCCTTTCGGCTTTAAATATGAATAACAAAGTATTTTATTTCATATTCATATAAAAGTACTTGTGAATATATTCAAAGGAGGTTAGCAATAAAAATAAGGAAAATAATCTTCTAAACATCATCTAAACACTTTTGTTATGGGATTCACCAGCCTCAACGGGAAAAAATCTGATTGGAAGTAACGAATTGTTAATTACCGGAAATCCGTTTACAAGTAATTTGTGCATCGTAGGAGATTAAGCGTACATGAAACGGTTGATTATAAGAGTATGATTTATGATTACGATGCTGACTTTACAGTCCAGATTAAGGAAAATAACCATATGCATTATTTATTCGAGCTGTTTTGGAAGATGCTCAAAAAACTGTTCTTAACAGTTATGTACTTATGATCCAGTCAGCCGAAGAATAATACAATTTTTATTCATATTTTAAGCTGAAAAATGCTATAATAATATCAACGATTTTTTTTATTTCCTTATTTTTTTATAAACCCATAAAATGTTATTTTTTGTTATAAAAAAGTATATAAGTAAATAAGTAGGGTCGATGTACCAATAGCCGCATAGCTAAGAACAAAATTCGTATAAAATCGAAAAAAAAACGCTAGCGTCATTATTTTTACATCATCTGAAAGCTTTTTATCTTGGTTTTGTGGGAAAAATATAAAAACTACGAAAACTCAAATGTTTGTATTAATTATCGCGTGTGCCACTATAGGAATACATGTGCCTATAGTAGCACTATTTCTAATTTCTGTTCCTATAGTAGCACTAGCATCACGGCGTTGGCAAAATACTTATCAAAGCCGTATTTTTACTAAACTTTTATATTTTTCCTACAAAGTGTGGATCAAAAGCTTTCGATTGATATAAAAAGTTCTTAATACATCAATTATTTCGTTTAATAAAAAATAGTTCTTCTCAGTAGTGCTACTATAGGAACAATAGGTTTACTATAGGCGCAAGAGAGCTCAAATTTTAAGCAAAACTAATTATTTCGATCATTTTTTAAACAAAATCAAGCTGTGTATCAACGGTACTTAGATAAATAGCTTCTGATCTTCATGTCAAAAAATGTTTTGAAAAGATTTATAGTAAAACGGCCGTAAAAAGCGACTAGTGCGACTATAGGGGACCGTCCACTAAGGGAACACCGACCCTATAAGTATATAAGTATATAGTATATATATAAGTATAAGTATATAAGTATATAACTCTTCATCAGAAAAAAATGTTCTAATATTCTTTTCTTGGCAATACATTCCAACTGGAACAGATTATGATTCTCAGGTTACTGTTTTTAAGAGCACTTCCACAGTTATTAACTGAGGGCTTTCTTTATCATATTTGTCATTTTGCTTTCGTATATCGTATGTATTAGTATCGATGATAAATTATGTCTATGAAAGTAAATTAAATTTCCATGACGAAAAGATTCTTGTATCTATTCGTTTCAATTTGCTTTATCTTGTATGTTTGCGTTCCAATTTGCTCTAAAAGTGATGGAAGGCAACTTTCTGACAAAAACTTGAAATAATAAAAATAAAACACAAAAACCTATTTTTAAAGGGCCACCCTACATCAATAGCGAAAAATGCTCTAAAACAGTCAATTTTTGAGCTAGAAAAAAACTTCTTTGGTCAAATCAGGTTAAAATTTTCTGATCTTCAACTTTGTAGAACAAAACTGTACCAATATTCTTTAAAATAAAAAAGTTTTTATGTTTATCTTTTTTACAAAGGGCCACCCTAATTTTCGTTCCGACCAAAAAAATTGTTTTTAAAATAGGAACAACTTTGTAGAACATCATTTTTACGTAAAATTACAATTGAAGGCGTGAGTTCCATCTTTCCTCCTAAAACCCCAATCCGTCCCACTGTGGAATGGCGTCTTCGGCGAAGTTGTTACGTAAGTAAAGGACTACCATTGTTTGAGTTGTTTGATTCAAAATTTTGTCACCAGGTGGCGTTGGTTTTGCAGATATCTCAGGAGCCTTGCCACGCATAAAGATGGCGTCTGGTGACTACATTGGCCAGAATAATGATAACTCTGTCGAAAACGACATCTTACTAAGTGATCAGACTCCTGAGTTATTTGCAAAACAACCGTTTCATGCTCGCTGGCGTCACTTGTTGGCATAATTTCCAATTGAATAGCTTGAACAACGATAGCCTTTGAGGTACTGAACAACTTTTCCGAAGACGTCATCTTTCTAAGTGGTCAGGTTTCTGAGATATCTACAAAACAAAATTTTCATGTTTACTAGCGCCGCCTGGTGGCTATATTTTGAATCAACTATCTCGAGCAATGATAGGATTTGAGGAACCTTTTGAGAAGTTCAGTTTCTGGAACAAATTCCAAGAAAAATCGTTGAGAGAATTGCCTAGTGGAATTTCTGAAATCACTTTAGAGGAATTCCATTTAGAATGAGTCGAATAAAAATATAAAAATTGTACTTGATAATCTTTGATTTGGATTAAATTTTGCACATGTTTTTATTATGGTTGAATAAGTGTTTCCCAGAGAAAAAATAATCATTTTGATTCAAGTATAACTTAAGGAAATGGCGTATACACTTTTGCATGCAACTGATTAGAAAAAATCTAATTCCGAAACTGTTGATTTTAGGGAAAAATGATCTATGAGAAAGTTTTAGTGAACCGTTTGAACTATAAGAAAATAATAAACGCTGAATAAATATTTTATTTATTTACGTTAAAAATTCAAAAATAAAATTTTAATTTTTAATTACACACAACCCGACATTTTTAATATTTTTCTAATTTTCACCATAGAATCGTGATAGTAAACAGATGTCTGGGACAAAGTTTCATGATGGAGAAATTTTTAATAAAAAAGTTCTTCTAAGAACAATTTTTGGCCGATTGTTAAAATAAATAGGTTTTGATGATACAATTAGAATTTTGAAAATATTTTTAACCATAATGATTATATGGATTATTTCTCTAGAAAAATCCATTTTCGAATTATATCGAGTTTATTGCAAAAAATACTATTTAAATATCAAAATAGGCCATTTTTATTAGTTATTCGCGATACTATATCAAGGAAAATAAGTAAGTGGAAAGAAATATGGTCCTTACTTTTGAAAACGTATTATTAATGATGGAGAAACGCGAATAACTAATAAAAATGACCTATTTCAATATTCAAATAATATTTTTTGCATTAATTCTCTAATACCCAAATTTTTATTTTCGATTTAAGTATTATTTTTCGTTATCTAAAATCGTTCTAAACACGTTTTGGGCATTTATTTATTTTTATTCGCAAATTTTTAAATTTTGGTTTTTGATTTTTATAATTTTTATTTTTGAACATCCCTAGCTTTTTTCCTTTTTTTCTTGAAGCCTTTTCTAGTTACCGAAAAGCTAAACATTACATATAATTTGCAATTGGATTAGATGGACAAATTGATGTAATGTTTAGCTTTTCGGTAGTTGTTAAACTTCCACTCGGCTGGTTAGCCGTAAAACCACGATTCATAATTAAAAACAAGTACTTTTCTAGTTGTTGATTTTTGGTAATGATAAAAATTTTAATTGTTACGGTATTTTGAAAAATATTAAATTTTAAATTTTTTTCGGAGCGTAATTTATTTTCCGTGTAACCAACGGAAAAACAGGTTTGAAATAATTTTAATACCACCAGGCTCTTCGTTTGTGATAGGTTAATCGTAAACAAATTTAAAAGGTACGATTTTTTAAATTACACGTTAAATGAAGCCCAGGCATTTGTAGGTTATATAAGAATGCAATTTTTCAAACAATTTCTAAAAATACAAAAAAGTTTCAAAAGTCATAAAAAACTTTTCCTATATGCGTGTTATGAGTCAAGGTATAAGCCAAAAATAAAATTATTTTGATTTCCGAGCTATGAAAAAATACACAAAATTCCAAAGTGTACCCCGTCTAAAGGCGGGGTTGGGTATTAGAGGGTTAAACTCGATATAATTCGAAAATGGATACTTCTAGAGAAATTGTTGGTTAAGAATCATTTCAAGATTCTTACTGTATCATCAGAACGTATTTATTTTGACAATTGAAAATTGTCCAAAAGTTGTTCTTAAAAAAAAATATTAATAATTTCTCTATCGTGAAACTTTGTCCCAAACATCTGCTTACCATAAAGATTCTATGGTAAACATTTAAAAAATATTAAAAGTGGGGTTTTTGTGTCATTAAAAATTTAAGTTTTATTTTTGAATTTTTCATGAAAAATCATAAAATATTTTTCCAGTGTATATATTTTTCTTGTAGGCCAAACGGTTCACTAAAACTTCTGCATACAACATTTTTCTCAAAAACCAGCAGTTTCGGAGTTTTCAAATAAGTTGCATGCAAAAATTTATAGGCCATTTTCAAAAGTTATTTTTGAGTCAAAATGATCGATTTTTCTATGGAAAACACTTATTGTATCATACCAAAAACATGTGCAAAATCTACTGCAAATCGAAGATGGTCGAGTTCTGTGACTGACCGATTTGACATGGAATCCGTCTATAGGGTTTTTTTTTATTTAAGTAGGAAAATTTATAAGATTTTCGGAAGAATTCCTAAAATTGGTCCTCCAAGTACTGCTAGGATGCGTTCTCAGAGGTATCTCTCAATATATTTTAATTTGCTTAGGTTCCATTTCAAGTTTTTCTAGAGAAAATAATAAAAAAAATTGTGAGAAAGTTATGAGGAGCAATTTAAAAATCAACATTTCGAGTAATTAATAATGGTATCTGACGAAAAAAATTGGATGAATTTTCCATAGCATGAAAGAAAAACATATTCCAATGAATCTTAAAAAAGAAATATCGGTTGTTCGAGTTCGAGAAGAGTTGCATGAAGATTTTTTTTTAAATATGCAAAAGAATTCCTTAAGGCATCATTTTAGACGAATGCAGGAAGGACTCCCTTTAAAATTCCTTTCATGAAGCAATTCCTGTCAGGAATTCATAAATAAACTTATGAAAGTGTGTTGCGAAGAATTATTTGTAAACCTTTGTGGAGGTTTCATTGACATTCTCGGAGAAATTCAAGCAATTAGTGGCTTAACCAAGAACGGGGGAAGCGGTTGGGGCTTAAATCCTACTCAGGGCCGGAAACAAATATAAGACTTACTTAGTTTTGAAACTCAATATTATACATCCTACTACTACGAAACAGTAACATAGTTTTGGTTTTATTGACTCACAGTGTCGGTGATTTTCACAATAACATTCACCGAAGTTTGGTTTATTTTTTTTTTATTTCATAGATAGCTGAAGAAATAAATAAAACCAAATTCCCTGCGCATTTCTACTTTAATAAAGCTAGGAAGCTAGTAACGTTATTTTCATGCCTTTTCTGAAAAACGTACTGATGGCTCTGTTTGAGAGGTAAGATATATTGGTACCCTTTTACCAGCTATTTAGTAATTTCAAAGATTTATAGATTGTGGTAATTAATTGCACTCTATTTTTAGAAAGAGTAATATATTGAATATATTTATATTCTGGTTGTATGGTAGGTTGCGAAAATTCTTTTAAATATAGATTGTGACGCCATTATTTCATGAATATGAATTCTAGAAGAAAAGTTTTAGAAAATCAGAAACTTTACTTTTTTTAAAGTTAAAATTTATGTTAAAAAAAGTAATTTTTTTGTTGGCCAGCCAGGGGAGGTGGTAACTGCCCTCCTGCGCCCCTTCGCTAAGCCCATGAAAATGTTCATATGCCGGGAAACCTTCTCTGGAGTTCAATCGAGCGGGAAAAAGTATGCCGTGCGTTACTGGTCAATGAAATCAAATTGGCTTAGCACGACGACGACGACGGCTGGTCGTTTATGGACGAGCGAGCTCCATCAGTAGCCATGATTACGTCTTTAAATAAATAATTAGGCCAGGATTTGTCGCGCATAAAATCCAAAACTTTACGATCAATATCGAAACAATAAACAGCTCCTCGTAAAATTTATTAGACGCTCAACATACACAACATAGTACGATATGCTCGTTTGGCCCTAGTGGGTGGGGCGATGGGCGTTCATTTTGTTATGGCATCACCGGAAGAGCCAGCCACAAACCAAAACACAAGTAGCTACAAAACCTTCACAAGAGTGTATGGCGGCAGCCGTCGTCATCATCGGTAGCTGACTGAATGAAAACGTCTGAAGAAAAGGAAAACAAAAAATCAATAATAATGATTCGTCCGCTGACGACGGTGGTAGCAGTTTTCCCTCCAACCGTTGTTCAAAAATGCCCACAGAAACATCTGATGCCCAAAAGCCGGAAGGTACCCATAGTCACTTGGCGGATATTAGAATTTGTAAATTGTATATTAAAACTTTCAATAATTATTGCCTCATATCCGTTCGTTCCTTGCCAATCCCCGAGGAAAGCTGTGTTTATAGCATTGAGGATTATGGTGATTATAGACAAGGCTATGGAGTGAAAACAGAGAACATTACTCTGGGCTGTGAATCCCTTGGAACGATGGAGGGAGGTGAAGAATTTTTTTTTTCTTTTATGAATATTTCCTACCGATGTACGATTTAGCGGAGGGTGTTTATAGTAACATATGCGTTAATAATTCCTAAAAATGTGTCTTAGCTTCTGAATTTGTACTCCGTTCTCGGTTGGTTGTGTGTTCTTGAAGTTAGTTTACCCAAAAGTTCATGAAGTTCAAGGAAATTTATTTTTTTCTGTAATGTATTGTATTTCTTTTTCTTTGCTTTGCATTACATAATTGCTTAACTTTTTTTTTTTTATGCTTGTATATTGTAACCATAGTGGTAAACGCACAGCAATTGAGGAAGATACTGCTGGGAGTCGCGGGTTCGGATACTGGCCTGGTTAAGGATGTTTGTGAATTGGATATTTTCTCGTTTTGCTCGGGCCTAGAGCATTTTTTGTGTTACTACAACAAAGTATTTTTGCATTCCTATTCCATCGATCCACACCTGGAGACACTCGAGTGGCCAGGCCTGCTTCCAAATAGACCATGTGCTGGTTTATGGGTGATATTTCTCAGGTGTTATAGATGTCTGGATGGAGTAGCTGAACAGTACCACCAGCTGCAAGACGAGCAGTTGGGAGAAAACAACGTTTCTGTAGACATCAACAGTTTAATTATATCAAGCTCATAAAGTGGAGATGATCTTGAAGCGTTCAAAATACGGCAACTTTATTGAGCTGTTCACTTTGTGCAAATGTCGGAAGAAACTTTTTCGGAAATAATATTCATTCAGGATCTAGTTGGATGTCTGCGACTAATACGCTGGCTGTACACAGAAGAAGATGACCTGGGAGCCCTGGCAGCTGAAGCAGTATAGTACAAGACCTTCAACCTGGAAGAGATCGCAATTTCTTCAGAAATCGAACCCACACACCTCAAAATTCCTTTGCTTTTAAGAAGCTAACACTACAAGCTAAAGAAAACTCCGTAACTCATTATTATCATTTTGATTAAACCCACCATTGCACTTATCCGCCGAGACCTCGTCCTCTCTCCGGTTTGGTAGAACAAATTAAATTTCCACCTTTTTTCCTGATTGATATCAAACTGCGTAACCAAGTGGCGGGATGACTCTCTGGCAGTGCACAACGAAAGGGTTTCTTTTTATGTTATCTTTTTTTTCTCGCCGCTGCCGTCGTCTACTTTTTGGGAGTCATAATTAAGAGAGATTAAAAAATTACGACAACTGCCGCAGCTTGTCGGATGAGTTTGCCGGGATTGGAAGGATAGAAAAAAATCTAAACTTTTCTTCTATCTGCGACTATGATGACGCCGAAGACGACGACTGTCCGAGCAAGATTTTAATTCGTGACAAACTGCAGGGTACCGTTTTTTGTTTCGCTGGATGTTTCAAACAAGTGACGGTAGCAAATTATGATCCTCCCGCTGATGCTATCTTAAAGTTCTTTTTTATCTGTCAGCCACAGTTGTGGGGGTTTATATAATTGAATTAATAAGATTCTTACTTTTTTTGTATTAGTCAAATGTAATGCGTGACTTTTTACCCTTGCTTTTTGAAAAACGAAAATGTGGCATTCGTAAATTATATGGATAATGAAATTTCACATTTCTACTGAGTTTGGTTTGACATTCAAATGTAAACCTAAAAATTGATGCAAAATTCAGTAAAAAACTAATATTTGCTTCTTTGAATCTCATTAATATTGAATGCTAGGGTAAGTGTTCCCTTAGTTGTGGGTGTTCCTATAGTTGCGGTAGTGCCGTTTTCACTGATTTAATTGCATAAGCCACAGAACCGATACTGCCAATCGACGTATTGGCTTGTTGATTCATGGAATACTTGAAAAAAGCGTTCAAATTGCTTTAAAACTGATGAAATATCCCTTAAATTTCTAAAACTTTTCTTGCTTGTACCAATAGTTGCGGTAAAGTGTTCCTATAGTGGAGGATCCCATAAGAAAACAACCGATACCGCAACTATAGGAACACAAATTAAAAATATACCGCAACTAAAGGAACAGTGTACCAATAGTGGAGGTATTATTTTTCACTGACATTCCGTGGATTACTGCGATGAAATTATTTTTCTCATTAAGTCAATGGTCGTTACTTCCCGTTACAACATTAACATGTACATCGATTGCGCTTCTTGAATTTAGGCGGTTAAATGAAGTTCAATCGTGCTTAGTACCTCCACTATTGGTACATCTACCCTAGTTAATTGAACACAGCTCGAGTTTTTCGCTCTCCAAGTTTATTCCCTGAGCTCGCCTGGTTCAATATCTATTATCTAGTACTAATTGAAACTAACGAGTAAAGAGTTATTATACCGAAACATTAGCAGAAAACTCATGAGACGCTTTGGTGACAACTCGGAACAGCTAACATAACAAAAATGAGAACTGAAAGTTGTTCGTCGAATAACAATGTAACAGTAAATTCTGTTATCAGTGAGTTCAAATTGATAACTAGGGTTTAAATGCTAGTAATGGACCCCTTCGTAGCTGAAATTCATTCTCGACGCTTCTCCGCAATGATATCTCAGACGGATATACGTTTTATGAAGTCTAACAACAAGTTGAATGTCTTTACTTCGTAGTGCACTTATGAAACACACAAATCATTCGATTTTTCCAGCGAAATATACATTTAGAACACTGTTGTCTAAATGCCTATTATGGACCCTCCTGGGGTCCATAATATGAATATTTACAAATTTGACGTTTCCTATTATGGACCCTCCATATGTAATCCGGCTCGCTGCCGACGTGCCTATTATGAACCCTCCTGGAAATGCCTATTATGAACCCTCTTGCGTGGTTTCATTTACAAACCTGTTCAAATTTCTGAATAAATGTACTTTAGACCATATATTTTACCTGAAACTGCTGACTAACAATGCAATCGAAGTTCCCCCGTTGGATTTTCATTTAAATAAGGTTGCTTTGAGTGTTAATTTAATGTTTTTCTGTAGAGGGTCCATAATTCGCAAAGAGTCCATAACCGGCATCGACTCCCTAAATGCATATATTCTTTTTTGAATACTGTGTTCATAAATCCCCAAACATTTTTGAAAGATGAGTGTTCTGGCTTAAGGTGAAGATGAATCGAAGCTAAACTTCAAATTTTCAAGAGCACAAATCTGGAGAACCGAACACTTGTTTGAGCTGAAAACTTAATCGATTGGTCACCACCGGCCAGTGACGCTTAAACGGGTTTTCGGTTCTCCAGATTTGTGCTCTTGAAAAATTGAAGTTTGGCTTCGATTCATCTTCACCTTAAACCTACGCTCCAAACAATTAAGAAAAATGTGTGATTAATAGTCTACTTTGTTTTCTAACAATCGCTTTATAAAAATGTCATAGAAAAGATGTGTGAAAACATACACAGAAAGAAAAATCCATGTAAATTTCAGCGTAAACTCATGTACATGATGGGAATGCCAGATGTGTCGCTAATTTACACGTCACATCGCGTAAAATTAATAGAACATCATGTAAGTTTCCGCTATACATCGTGTAATCTAGCATGGACTCTCATCGATTACGCGACAATTAAAATGAATTTACATGATGTTCATGTAGTTTTACACGATGTGTCATGTAAATTTGCGACAAATCTGGCATTCCCCTTATGTGCATGATTCAACGCTGTAATTTACATGGATATATCTTTCTGTGTATGTTATTATCAGCCTGTTATCAGATACATCCGTCACGGAAACAAATGTTGTTACAATTCGCTTACCATTGATGACAGGATATCACATAATGACAGCGATAATGAAAGTTGTTATCAATTTGATATCATCTAGTTATCCGACATTGCTCAGGACACTAATCATACCAAAAAAGCATGATAAAAATTGCCTAAACATTTCAACTGGAACTTACTTACCAAATTCAGCAACCACAATAGTTAAATCGTGAAACAAAATGAAGTTGTTTGTGTTTCTTTTCTTCAAATGTGGATGTGGATGTGGATATGTGGATTAGGGCGGTTTAAAATTTAAAAATGTTTAAGAATCCAATCTCCCATATGTTTCTAACCATTCTTGCCATAAAAATAGTGTTATGTGAAATTTTCAGAAGAATGAGTTTTCAATATGGGATGATAAGTTGCTACTTACAATACAGTACTAGCGTGTTTGGAACATTTCTCAAAATTTCTCCATAGTAATTTCCGTATAAACCTACATTGTCTTTGGGCCACCTTTAAATCAGCATCTGGAAAGCTGAAAATTTCACAGAACACTATTTTTTGGTAAGCATGGTAAGGAGCATATGGAAGATTGTATTTTTAAATATTTTTAAAAATTGAATCGCCCTAATGTGGATTCATGTATTCTTATTATGGGGTTTTCAATATTCACGGAAATGTTTTTTTTTTCTGGTGAGTGTTATGCTCTTTTTGGTTGATGCGAATTTTTTCCAGTTTCAGTATTTCAGTTTGTACTCATCTCACATTCCAATTATTTATTACTGGTCTTCGTCATGTGTACCATTTAAGGCTTCTTAAGCTGTTTGTTAGATTGAGTTTAAACTATTCAAGCACGTTTATTGAACCTTTTTGAATGACCATTATTCTTTATTTACAACAGAAAGCAACCATGGTAAGCTTAAAGATGGCTTATTAATAATTTATTCAACAATGTATCAAAAGATTGTTGGAATATTTATAGAATCATAATTTTGAGTACATGATAATTGAAATGAGATTCTTGCCACTCTGTTTCACATGTTATTCAAAAAGAAATGACCCATAATAGTGGGTGATCCATAACTGCGCGCGCTTAAGTTAACCCCCTAAAATGGTAGTTTCTACCGCACAATTTTTTTGCGAGTAGCTCACTAGCATGAGCGTGTTGTGATTTGTGTTGTCAAGCTAGAATCACCAATAATATTTTTATTGTTGCTAATTAACTTTAAGAGGAAATTAACCATCATCGTTTTACAAATTTTCAATCCCAGTTCTTTTGCTCAAAATTGCTATCTGAAATACGATGATAGATTTTCATAAAGATTGATTGAAATTTGATTTTTAATGATTGATAATGATTGAATGATGGATTCTTGAGCCTTAAAATAAGATGAGAAAAGGTGAGAAACATCAGTCTGAATCGTTTCCTTCAATTAATCAGGTACCAAACGATTTGATGGTAATTTGTTATTTCATCATGGTCACCAAATCCGATTCCAAGAGGGCTTTCCGAAAAATAATAAGCCTTGTGAGTATTCACACTTAAAATAAATCGCAGTATCTTGTGAAATAAATCACCGAATTTGAACTGTAAATAACAAAAATACAGATTTTCCTGTGAAATCTACTATTTTACCGTCAAAATCCGTAATATCAATGAATTTTTTTTTCAATTCATTTATTTAAAAGGCTCAAGCGTGCATTGCACTTAACGGAGCCAACGTTCGTTATTGTGAAATTATTACAATTTTACAATATAATAAACTAACAAAAATCAACTTTTTCTTGCTGCCTTCTTCGGACGCAGTAATTCCGTTGACGTTGATCCTGTCGCCACAAATTTAGCCCTTCGCTCGTTCGCATCGTGTCTATCCATCGCTGCTTGAAACGCGTTGGCTATTTTTGCTATGCCAGCATTCAGCTTTTCCTGCTTAAGTCTCCTTTGCTCCGCCTCTTCCTCTTCTTTCCGTTGCTGTTCAATTTTTTGTTGATCCATTCTTTCCTGCATACTTTGCAAAATCGCTTCTTTTTCTTCTTCCAAAATTTCCTCTTCAATTATCTCCACTTCATCCGACAACAATATCGTTCCAGATTCTACAACTCTAGCATAGGACACCGGTCCGCCATTCTTCTTTTGCTTTGTTTTCTTGTTTTTGCGTTGTGGGCAAGCATCTTTATGGTGTCCCTGTAGACCACACAGAAAGCACTTGTCTCTTAGACCCTCGTAAAAAATTCTAACCTTCCATCCACCGATCTCAAGAGATGGGGGTATTTCCTTTTTAATCTCCAGATGTACTCCTCGAACTCCAGTGAACAAGTGTTCAAGGCCTAGACCAGTTGGAAATCTTTCTCTGACAATACTTTCCACTTTCCCATAAGTAGAAAATACCATCTCCAAATCATCATCAGGTACCTCCGGAGCTATATCAAATACGCGCACGTAGGTAATATTTCTCCCCGCAATCGACAATCGCACGTCCACAGTACAGTCGACTCTCCACATCTCGATGTTCTACATCTCGATATATCTCCCTATGTCGATGATTGCTTCGGTCCCTTCATTCTGCATACGATTTATCTCTCCATATCTTGATATCCTCCTTATCTCGATATCTCCATATCTCGATGTGTTTCTGTTCATTTTTTGTTCCCAATTACCTCTCCATATGTCGATATGAACCTTATCGAAGGTTACATATATAGGTGACTCAGAACAATTTGAAAGCTGGAAATGATGTTTGTTTGTTTATCATTTTCCTAGTAACGGAGTGATTTTTAATCTAGTGTTCATTAAAAACTTGTTCTTTATCTCGATCTCTCTCTATCTCGATGGTCCCGTAGGTGAATTTTATCGATTCAGGTCTTTTCAACATTTGCTCCATTGCTTCCTCTGTTTTGTATTTCATACAAAGTGCTCTCCCAGGCAGTCTGTATACTGCTTCAATTTTCATTGGGTCCGAATGCAACTGTTTCACGAACTCAGCAATTTCTTCCCAAGACGGTTGTGGAGCACCGCCGGGGAATTTGAATTGCACTGTCCATGGCAAGCAATACGCAATTTTTTTACCGAACGTTAACCACACGGACAAAGGCCGTTCTGAACAAAGAACTGTTGGTTGGCTACGATACACCGGGAGCAAACTGCTACTGCGTCCGATGCAGACTGAAGCAGAAGAGAAACTGTGATCAATGAATTTACCAGAGAAAATCCGCGAAATCTCTTATTTTACCAGATAAAATCCGTGAAATAAACAATTTGACTGTAATTCTGTGAAATACTAACGAACAGTTCGGTAATAGCATTATTTTCACCGAACTTCTGTGAAATCGTGTGACAGCCGCTCTGGCAGGCATGAGCTTCCTTTTATTTCAGTTTTTGCACACCAATAACAAGCAGTGAAAGCTGGTTTAGTGGTAGCAAGCCTGCTACCCGATCGGTAGGTCGGGAGTTCGAATTCTGGTCAAACCATTTTCTTTTTTTTCTTTTTGAATTCGTTCAAAGATTTTACGGATTGTTCGGTGAATTTTCACCGAACCTTCAGCTGTTGAGATTACGGTGAAATTTCATTTTTTTAAGTGTGTTTCTTTTGAAGCATCTAATCTTATATTTGGCTACAACCAATGAATTAAATTATCGCGGAAATGAGACGAAAATGAGAGTTTTTCAAGCAACCCGACAATTTGTTGCCGCCTTTATCTGCGCGAAACAGATTTTGTGAATTGCTATAAGGCCGGAACAAATTTGAAATTTTACTTTTGTCTCCCCCCCCTTCAAAATTTTCAAAAAGTCAGAAGGGGAAAATAAATAAAATGTCTTGTTTTCAGTGTAGATTTTCATTATTCTTCGTGTTTTTTAGCTAGCTTTGTAATTCGTCTTTACTGTTTTATATGAGATAACAGGGGTTATTCGATTACAAGTCCTCAATCTATTTGTTTCACTGTAACTGTGTGGCCTATGACTTACATGAATTCTTCTTCTTCTTGGCATTACGTCCCCACTGGGACAGAGCCTGCTTTATAGCTTAGTGTCCTTATGAACACTCACAGTTATTAATCTAGAGCTTTTTCTTGCAAAGTTGCCATTTTCGCATTCGTATAACATGTGGCAGGTACGATGACATTTAATGCCCAGGGCAGTCAAGGAAATTTCCATTACGAAAAAACCCTGGACCGACCGGAAATGTTACTTTAGGACTGTTCAAAATTTAAAAATGTTTAAAAATTCAATCTCCCATATCTTTCTTGCAATCCTTACCATACTAATAGAGTTCGGTGTAATTTTCAGCTTTCTAGGTGGTGATTTGAAGGTGGCTCAATGTTGGTTTATATGGAAATAACTATGGAGAAATGTTGAAATATGTTCCAAGCACGTTAGTACTGGAATGTAAGAACAAATTTATCATCCCATAGTAAAAACTCATTCTTAAAACCATAATAAAGAAGTTTGCTGAAGAGAGCAATTCAATCCAACTGATAAGAGAAAAGATATTCATAAGTTTGTTAGCTACCCGAGCAGAAGAAAATAACTACTGAATACCAAATTGAGGTATTCCATACCAGATAATTTCCAATACTTACAACCTGAATGAGGTATGAATGAGCCCTGCATAAGAGGTAAAATACCTCAAATAATACCTTCTGCATATTCTACAAATACCAAGCTGATAACTAGATCAGGTATTGTAATACCTAAATAATACTTGATGGATTTTCATATAAAAATGGAATTTTTCAATACTAGTTCAATACCTCCAGCAGTCCTGTAGCTGTCGAATACCAAAATGAAGTATTTTGAATTGTTTGAAACCTTTTTTTCAAATACCATTATAATACCAAAATGAGGTATTGATAACTGAACAATACCTAATTGTGGTATGATACCAAAATATGGTATGCATAAGTTATTGGCGAGTTATTCTTTCCTTCTCGGGTATTATTTAGCTTCACAGCCCTGCAAACATCTACAAAAATCCCAAAGATAATTTGCTCAAAACGGATTTGTTTTTCCAGCAACTTCCTTTATTAAGACTTGAAGAATAAGTTTTCCCTATGGGATGATATGTTTGTACTTACAGTACTAACGTAATTGAAACATTTTTCAGAATTTCTGCATATTAATTTTCAAATAAACCTACATCGTCTTTGAGCCACCTTTAAATCACCACCTAGAAAGCTGAAAATTTCACAGAACACTATTTTTATGGTGAAGATTATAAGAAAGATATGAGAGATTGGATTCTCGAACATTTTTAAAATTTGAATCGCCCTAATGTTACATACATGTTGGACCGAATTGATACTGATTTCTAGTTGCATATAAGTGCAACATTTTCGCAGTTTTCTTGAAATTGTTAATAGCTACAGTACAATTTGAAAGCCTTTTTATGAAAAATGTTATGCGATCGATGTTACGAACAATAAAAAAAATGTCGTGTTTATTATTCAAACATTTTGATTTGACGGATATATGTGGCAAAACATGGTTTTTCACCATATGAGAATAAAAAATGATAAATTTCCCTGAATTTCTATTTTATTATTTTTTTGTCCCCCCCCCTTGAGACATTTTGATGGAAGGTGACAAAAGAAGATTTTAACATTTGTTCCGGCCTAATTGCTGATCATAGAACTGACGGTAAGCCAAGATCGATCAGTTCGTCTCACTGATCCTATTCTATCGGCTCTAAACTTATCCCGATAATTATCACAAGGTAAATAACAAAAAATGTTGCCATCGACGGGATTCAAACCTATGCCAAATATGTTTTCAGAGCATGCTCGCCATAACCACACGAGCACGCTGGCTGAACGAAATGATGGATAAATGTGGTGTCCGATAATTTGATACATAATTTGCTCATAAGAACACTGAGCTGAGTAGCAGGCTTGGCCCCAGTTGAAACGTAACGCCAGGAAGCAGAAATATGATTCTAAGTACATCACGAAAAAGCATACGTAATTAAGCATCGTCCACCGAATTGTGTCTATTAAATTGACATTCAATAAAACATTTATTTTGCTACAATGCCAGTAGCGACAAGCCACTCAAATTATAATAATTTGAAACAATTTGTGTCACTCTGAAATAACTCCGCTGCCCTCTGAAAACAAGACCTCCGAACAATTTTCCCGTGAATAATTACTGCCTCCCAACTTCCACACCATGCCATAAACCACTCATGATCGGAACGGGTTAATATCCGGGGTGTGAGAGCTAATTACAGCTGACAGTTTTTGAAATTGATGAATAATTATGAGGATTAAAACTCGATTGTTTTACTTTTTACCATCCCGCACACTGTCCAAACACTGAAAGTGGGTATCGCTTCCACCGGATATTCGCTGAGAAGTGGGCCCGAAACGATGATAGCTCCAATTTGGAAAAACACTTTAACACGCACAGTTTTTCCGCCCGGTTTCGGCTGTTGCGTGCACAGTTTCCAAAAAACGCAGAAAAAGCAGAGAAGCTCACCGGTTTGTCGCTGTCGGGTCGCCGCATTAATCCTGTTTGATGATAATTAATGATCCTTCATTAATAAACACACATTTAAAAGTAATAATTATGCTGTTTCTGTCTTGCTCGGTTGTTTGTTTCGCACGGCCCGGAGCTGCTGGCGAATGCTCATCGGACTGAATTAATTACACTGTATTTAATATCATTAAGGAAGCCAAACGATGATTTTGGCAAAGGGTAGGTGCTCTGGCTGCTGACGTTGTGGGAGGGGAAGGGTTCCAGCCGCTTGTTGCACAGAGGGGTAACTAGAACACATTTGTGTTTTGGCAGCCATGAGTGACTTTATTACTTATTGCGATTCAATTTCCGCAATTTAGTTCAAAGTAAATTAACATGCTACCCAGTGCATTGAAAAGGCACATACGCAACAATGAAAGTATATTTACCAAGCTGTGTTTCAACAGAAACACCCAAATTTTCAAAAACTTTGGTTCAAAACTCCGAAAAAAGTTGATGTTTTATACGCCTTTCAATGATGACAGCAACACTACCACATGCTCCATCCAGTCGATCATTACGATAAACAATAAAGTTTGGACCTTTTTTGAGTTTGGATCGGGTATCAAATAAGTTCCAGAAATAAGTGCTACATGTAAAATTAAACAGCTCGTCCTAAAATATTTGGATCCATTAGAGAAACGTAATCCAATAACAATTTTATTAGTGAATTTCACACCATCTTGGACTGCTTCAGCCAGAAAAGAATTTGACCATGATTGGCCTAAATTACTCCTATGTGGCGTCGTCGGTCTGAGAAAGAATTCAACATTCTGTTTTGAGAGCCACATATGGCCCCGAGATAGAGCTTTCGGGAAGGAAGAGTTTCATGGTTTGTTTGAGCAGAAAAAGAGTGAGAAAAGATTAAATTAATATAAATCAGTGGCTCCTTATTCGCATTCCGTTCTCCATTTGCTGTTGCGGGATAGCAGTGTGAGAAGGTATGTTGTTGCTCTGGAAAGTGCCGCCCGTCTTCCGGATTGTAAGCAGAACGAGAGAGGCACATGTGTTGGATGGCTTAGATTTTTTTCTTTCTGTTCCTACGACTCTATCTGCTTGGGACTGCGTTGGCAAAGAGATGTAGAGATAAACGGATTCAGTTTCTATGGTATCATTATAGCAATATAATTACATGTGTTACTGCTAGTAAATTAAAACATATTCCGCAGCCACAACGGTCAGTCCGGGCACGGAATGGTGCGAAATGTGGGCGGACATGCTAACCGTCTGCATACAAATTGACCTTCCTTCCGGTGTAATATGCGAACACCGGTGCTACATCTGGGAGCTTGTAGGACGAGGTATTATAGATGGGGTAATTTCAGATTTAATTTAATGTTAATTACAGGAGGTTATGAATCCTGACCCATAATGGGAACAGCTGGCTAAGAAACGTAAAGTTTATTGTCATTGCCATTCAAATATAATTCGTCCAAAAACATTATTCGAATACCAAGATACTGAATTTAATGAGGTACTGTCATTCTATTCTGTATACGATACTTACTTGCAGCTTGGTGAACCACAATTAACTACGTCAAATATGACCAAACGGATGGTCCTTCTACACTGAGCTTAGTCCTGAGCCAATCGCTTTGGATCGTCCTAAAAGTTAAATGCTCTTAAGTTCACTTCCTCTGTGAAAAGCAATCGCAATCTACCAAAAAGTTAACGTTTTCGTCCAAGTCGTCTATTGAATATTATCTTTGCGTGTCGTTCTTTCAGTATACCTAAGACAAGACGTGACAGGTCAAAGTACAGAAATGAAACCAATTGCCTGTCAAAAAAGACCACTTCTCATTGGTCGTTTTGGCAAAGGCCTACTTTCACATCATTGAGTTGGATTACAACAGGGCACTTTGTTGCTAGCCCGGCCGTGTTGCTAGTTCATAAAATTGAATTTCTACAAAAAGTTTGAAAAATGTTCATGAAATCTTTTAGTTTCAAATCTAATTATATTCGATGTAAAGTTCAAAGCATGTGCTTCTACAATGTAAAAATGAATAAAACACATTCAATTCTAACCAATATAATGGAAATTATATCTACTCTCTCTAAAAATATCATCGGTTTCGAAATTAGGCCTGATTTTTAAAAAATATAGCATCCTCTATTGTACTAAATGAATGGTCCATCCAAACAATCAAATTATTAGCTTTTATATTTAAATTAGTTCACATGATTTGCTTAAAAAGGATACTGGTAACACTGGATTTAGTATCGTCAAGGTTATCGACTGGAAAACAACGGGGCAGTCTTATTTGAGCTGTCATGTCCTGTCCTAGCGGCATACAAGCAACGTGACTGGCCCAATGCAGCCTGCCATGTTTTTTAAGCTTAGCATTTTCCAACCAATTCTCGCATAACTTATGATCTCGTCCTAAAAGCCATTGGTAACGGAGTGTGTATCTCGTTGTTTTTAAACAAATAATAAGGATAAGGACGGGAGATCATTGAAAGGTAGAACCAGCACTTCGATGAGCACCTGAATAGCGCTGAGAGCACAAATATGTACTGCAGACGATGGACACCAACCAGCCCCTACTTTGAGGGGAGTTAAGGATGTCATTTGCCAGCTCAAGAACAATAAAGCTGCTGGTAAGGATGGTATCGGAGCTGAACTTATAAGGATGGGCCCGGAGAGGCTAGCCATTTGTCTGCACTGGTTGGTAGGCATAATCTGGGAAACAGAATATCTTCTAGGCGTGGCCAATACGATATCAACGTCAACGGTCAACGAAGAGAACGTCGTATACCCCAGGCTACTTTAGTAGCCTTACAGTAACAAGCCGCCATTGTACCCTCCCAGAGCAATCCGTTATTACTTTGCGCATGACTAAGCCAGAAAACCGTTTAGAACAGCAAGTCACCGTACCAACTCATCAGAAGCTGCGAGCGCTCGCCAACATCGTCCAGCAACACCATCGAACAACGAAAACCATTTAGCCCCAGCATTGTCTTGTTAAATCACAAAAGCCCAATTAATTCCTACTAGTCAAGTTGAATAAATCCCTTTAGTTGCAACCCACATTACAAGTTCATTCCAATCTCTGAGAAATCCATAGTTTCTGCACCCGTTGTTTCGCGTAACCACTCTCAATTACCCAGTTGCATGCCGACCCTGCAACACAGTTCAGGGGTCTCATGCTACTGAGCTAGTTAACCGGGAGTCTGTCGTGAGCCTACAGAGCAGCTTGCTGGATACTCTTGGCAAACTTCTGGAGAAGGTCATCCTCGGCAGATTGACGATCTACACGGAAGGCAAGAATGAATTGTCGAAAAGGCAGTTTGGATTCCGTACAAAGACTTCGACGGTGGATGCTATTCGGGCAGTCATAGCGTGCGCGGAGAAAGCGTCCAAGCAGAAGAGGATAGGCGCAGTGGTAATAATAGACGTCAAGAACGCGCTCAATAGTGTCAGTTACGATGCTATTGCCGCAGCCCTACACAGAATGCGGGTTCCCGGATATCTGTGTAAAGTTCAGAACCAGGAAAACCAGGGACGGATATCAATTGAAGTAAGGGCGGGAGTTCCACAGGGATCGATACTTGGTCCAACATCGTGGAACATGATGTACGATGGAGTGTAAACCTTGTCACTGCCGAATGGAGTCGAGATCGTCGGGTTCGCAGATGACGTCGTTCTTGCGACAACTGGCGAAACTGCGGAAGAGGTGGAGATGTTGATGGCGGAATCGCTAGACACCATTGAATCGTGGATGATTGCAGTCAAGCTGCAGTGCAGTGCTGCAGCTGCAAAACGGATGTGGTGCTGGTCAGCAACTGCAAGGCGGTTCAACAGAGGTTCGAGATCAACGTCGGAGGACACGCAATCTCATCTAAGCGCTCTCTAAAGCACCTTGGAGTAATGGTTGACGACAGGCTAAACTTCATCAGCCACGTAGACTATGCCTGCGAAACGGCAGCGAAAGCAGCTAACACCGTAGCTAGGATCATGCCCAATATTGGAGGCGACCGTATCATCGTCTATACTGAGGTACGGAGTCCCGGCTTGGGCTGCAGCGTTGGGAACTAAACGTAACCATGATAAGCTGGCTGGTATGTTCCGGCCCATGGCTATACGGGTGGCGAGTGCCTACCGCATTATATCGTCGGAGGCAGTGTGCGTTATCGCCGGAATGGTTCCCATCTGCCTCACTCTGGCTGAGGACATAGCTTGCTTCCATCAAAGGGACACAAGGAATGTGAGGAATACCATCAGAATTGGTACAATGGCGAGGTGGCAACAGGAGTGAAATAACTCGGAGAAAGGGAGGTGAAAGCCAGACTAATTTCTAACGTGTCGGTGTGGACGTCGAGAAAACATGGAGAAGTTAACTTCTTCCTGACTCAGTTTTTGTCAGGCCATGGATGCTTCCAGAAATATCTGCACAGATTCGGACACGCAGAGTCTCCACATTGTCCGGCCTGCCCAAATATCAAGGACACTCCGGAGCATGTCATATTCGACTGCCCTCGGTTCAGGGATATACGACGTGAGATGATGCCAGAAACCGCAAGTGTCCTAAATGCGGACAACATCGTGCAGAACATGTGCCAGTATGAAAGCATTTGGATTGCGGTGAACAGGGGAATAACGGTGATTATGTCATTGCTGCAAAGGAAATGGCGTGAAGATCAGAGAGCTCCGGGTCGCGATCGGAGTAGGCTAGATCCTCCGTCGGGGACTAGACCGAGTAGAGTGGGCGTAGCGTAGTATCGGTAAAAAGTCGTCGGGCGCCTGTGAACCGGAAGTTTACCTCCACCAGAATCGCAGGATCGACCTTGGCATCTGCCCGGATAGCATCGGTTCGGGAGATCTTCCGCCGCCTGGGAAATCTTCGTCGGAGTAGGATAGATCCACCGCCGGGGACTATACTGAGTAGTACGTAGCGTATCACCGGCTTGAGTCGTCTCAGGTTAAAATTAAAAACCGGCGATATTTTTAGAGCGAATTTAAACAAATTCTATTATATTGGTCTCAATTATGTATTTTTAATTATGAAAGCATTGTAGGAGCACATGCTTTGAACTTAATAACGAATATAAATTGATTTGAAACAAAAAGAATTCATGAATAATTTACAAACTTTTAATCAAAACTCTAATCTGTAAACTAGCAACTCGGCCGGACTAGCAACAAGGTGCCATGTTGCAATCCAACTCAACGATGTGAAAGTAGGCCATTGCCAAAACGACCAATGAGAAGTGGTCTTTTTTGACAGGCGATTGGTTTCATTTTTGTACTTTGACCTGTCACGTCTTGTCTTAGGGCAGGCATTGCAGAATTCGCTCTCATTTGAGTATGAAGCACGATCAAAGCAAGCAAAGAAAAACATCCCATCTGTTACGGTCCACGATCGTCAATGTATCGCAAGGTGTTACAAGTCTGATAAATGGAAGCAGCGAGCGAGAGCCCCAAAGAGAGAGCGATGATAAAATCCATTTTTCTCGCAAGTTTACCGTTGGGGATAGGTGTTTTTCTTTACTGGCATGATAAACAATCCACGAACTTCCAATAGCAATAGTGTCCCCCAGGCTTGGAGCATGTTTAGAGGGGTTTTATCATGCACTAATATCCCCCCAATCTGATCAAAGTTGTAGCAGTATACGATAAACAGTCTCTCATAATGTGCAGCATGTTATGATAGTTACAGAGAGCGATACGTGAGAGATTCTCTCAATTTTCTCAGGATTCAATCCCTGGTCCTAGGTGAACCAGTCAATGGAAAAGGATATGCCATATGTTGATCTTGGCCCATGAAGATGACAATCTCGGTGCTACAAAGCTGTCTATTGAATTCGTCATGTGTTTTATGTGATGCTCCACAATCGCTGTTGGCATCCACAATTTGTTGAATCAAGCTCCAGGGAAGATTGTTTGGCCGAGATGTCGAGTGTTACTCCTTATTAAATAAATGTTCTGGTTAAGGACTCACGTGGGCCCCTGGAGTTCATATATTCTCGTTTAGATTGACATGAGCGCAGTCGCTCGATCTTGCTCGGACTTTTTCTAGGAGTGAAAGGTATATTGCGTACAAGCCATTTTGGGGTGACACAAATTTAAAAATTTTGAAGACTATTCAAAAAGTATGTCTAAAAATTTACTACTTTTCACATTAAATATATACTAATATTTTGAACAAACTTTGTCAAAATTATGAGAATAAAAAAAATGAAAAATATATGTTCTGTATCTTGATACCTGCCTAACTCTATAATCTCTTCAATATCGAGTTAGCGAGAGTTGACTTTACAACGAATGAATTTTGTCACTATATACACATGATTTGAACAAATGATCATCACAGCTTATATTCTCATCATTATTATGTTGAGAATATGTTTATAGATCCTCAATTGTATGTGGTTAAGAATAGTTGTCAGACCTATACGATTATATATAAGCACGCTGTTTAAGCTTCACAAGTGTCAGATATGAAGTGAATACTACCGGGAAAATACCTCGGTATATGTTCATAAATTGAATTATGTACTCATATATAACTAGTTGTGTCATGTTGACATGAATTTGGTTCAGTGTGTCCCGAGTGTTTTCAAGATTCAGTATTTAGAAACCTTGATCTTGATCTCAATAATCAATGATTCTAGAATTTCAACATTAGTAAGCTCAAGACAATTGGAAAAGCTGTGCCGCACTTCAAATTGTTACTTAAAAGTGAGAATCGGAATATTTTTTTTACTTACATATCACACAAGATGTTAAAATGACTCATAAAGAGTTAGACTTTGAACAGCTAATCAAACTAATATTGAAATCATAAATTCAGCATTTCCACTTCTATCGCATCACTTCGCCTATTCGTGTTCACCTCTGACGGTAACAGGTGTAAAAGTTTCGCAGATTCATGGCAACATTTTTCAAACTACCTGGCAAACCCCCGCTTACATTATGCTCCATTTTCCGGTAACAATTGAGAACGTACACCAGCTAGAGACGATGAAAACGGATTTATCTACCGCCTGTTAGCAGCAAAGTACGCAGCCCATCGACACCCACACATTCCGTACAAACACAGCCACTCGTATCGACTCCAGTCGGGGCATTACCCAAACGCTCGCTCGCAGCATAGCGAAAAATGTCTCTATATTCTTTTCCACCCAAATCATCATCATCATGAACAACGACGATGAGCCTTCGTACATATTTCTCGCCTCCTCCATCCATCCGGGCAACTGCCACATTTCTCCATGAGGAAAACGGCGTGTTCTGCCAGTCATGCAGCGCTACGAAGACACACAGACGACGGCAACCCCCCCCCCCCCCGGTAAACGAGAAGAAAATGGGAGTCGAAATTCTCAGCTTTCTTCCACGTGAGCTTCATTCTTATCACATCATTGAACGCGCCTATTGATTTAAGGCAGGGACGGATGAAGGTGTCTATCATATTTTCAAACTCAAAAGATTGTACTTTTGTAATGAATTACACTGCGGAACACGTTTTTGTCTCAAGCATTAAAATGCCGATATTTAATTAAGGGTTGCTTTGCCGTTTTCAAAATATCATAGCACGTCTAGTTTTTGAGATATTGGCTGTTGAAAATGGAAAATTTGACTATATCAGCCAAATTGCATGTAAGTTTGCCAGCTTGCGTGGAAATTTATTTGCTTAATTTGTCACAGATTTAAAACTACATGTTTGTAACAACACTTATCAACAAGGTTCATAATACTTTCGATGCTCAAAAGTTACTTTTTGGTGATTTAGGAAAGTATTGAATTTTGCCATATAAGAGAAACGAAGAGTTTTGTATGGAGACTGCAAGCATATTTAAAAAACCGATTTAATCTTAATCTTATCGTGCAATTTCAACGAAATTACACCTGAAAAGAAAGTTTTAGTCCTATTTTGCATGCGTGCTGGATTAGATCACAAAACAGTTTGATAAATCATATCTTAAATTTTATGTAAACACCAAAAAAAAAACAATGTTTCTTACATATTTGGCGACGTGTTGCTAAAAGTTGTGACGTGCTGTGACATTTCTTAGGATGATTTCAAATTCAGCAGCCCTAAGTCTACTAGAGACACATAGTTTAATCCTTGAGACACGCAAACATGTCATTTTTATTACACTGTATTATGAGTAGCACTTAGATGATGGAATATAAATTGAAACTCAGCTGTCAAACACAAATAGTGCAAAATTGCCTTCATTCCATTTTATTTTCACTAAGTTTTCAAAGTTTTTATAAACCAAGCTAAATTAACTCGTATAGGCTTGAATGAAAGCAAAAATACTGCAAACCTCACTGCTCAGTGAATATTTAACGAATTCAAATATTTTTTGCGAGTGTACTGGTACGCATATCTTGTTTCTTAAAGTGGGCAGAGGAATTTGGAAATTTTCCTGTGGTTGGAGTTATTTCGATGTGTCACTGGGGCAGGTCGGGTAAAAAGGGCTAGTTTTTTGGGGCATGCAAAGTTATCTTTATTTATTTGCAATGACAATCATTTCAATTTGTTTCAATTATTAAGATCTAATGTTCAACATTATACATGAAGAGGTTTGCACGATTTACAATTTACCGGAGGTGCCCACTCGGACTTTTTGTCCAGAAGAACCAGCTACATTGGATAATAAACAGTTTCAGTTCTCGAAAAGTGAATATCAAACATTATAGTTAACTAAAATGCGTTCCTGTAAGCAACGCACAGATGTATAGATACAAATTGACCACTTTATCGTAAATTTGAGGTGTCCTTGGGACCCGAAAACGGTCATTTGTAGGGTCAATTAAATACAGGAAACATGATTATCAATTTCAATCGTTTCTCAAAAGGTTCACACTGATGCGTTTTTCCTGAAACTTGTTAATATAGTGGCCACATCATAGCTGATTCCGAAAACTATCTGCGACTTTAAATTTGCCTACCTCCAGGTGCTCAAAACCACAGCACTCTTTTCACCCGACCTGACCCAGTGACCCACTGGAACAACTCCGGCCACAGGAACATTCCCGACATCCTTTGGCCACTGTTAGAAACTGGATATGTGGACGAGTATAGTGACAAAAATAATTGAAATCCATTAAAGCGCAAGTAAAATAGGAGCAAACGATAAAACTGAAAAAAGCAACTCTTTAATGAATGTTCGAATCCTCTGAGCAGAATCTCAAAATAGAGAAACTTTTAAGTAGATGGAGTACCGTGTACCTTTTAATTCCGCTCTTAAATGCTTATCTTTGTCATAAGCAATTGTCTCGAGCTGTTTTGACATTTCTTCCAATTTTACTTGGGCCGTAAGTATTCACTGATCGGTGAGATTTTCAGTTTTTTTTTTTTCATTCAGGCCTATACGGGTTAAAATGGCACCACCTTTTTTCCTGCCGGTCTATAAAAACTTTTTTACTAACTGTACTGATATACACTGTAAAAGAAGTGCACAAGATTGCATGATAGATTTGAGCGTAGTTGAGTTTATTTTTAAAGCACGCATTAAAAAATGCGGAACAAAAATAGGACCACTCAAATTCAGTCCAAAAATTAACTTAACTAACTAGACACCGATACGTTAATTCTTCTAGTGGACGATTTGCCCTTTGAAGGAAGCACCACACTAGACACCGGACTAGCATGCAACGCCTAGTGGCACAGTCGAAATACGTTCCTGGCTAATAGTTTTCGACTAAAGCGGGAATTGAACCCACACTCCGTGACTCGATGCGGCTAAATGCTTGATAACACTAACCGCACGGCCACGAAGCACACTTAATTCGACATATTTCATTCAAAATTATGGCCCCATCTTGTTTTGAAGTAGCAAAATGAAGTTTCCATCTTGAGAAAATCGAAACGATAACTCTCTAGTTTAAGCGTATTTGTTTAAATGTTTAACCATTTTTCGGTACAAAATTTGTCTGGAATTTACTCGCCTACTGATAAACTATAATATTTATGATGCGGTATCTCGAAATTCTGTTACCTACAAAGTTGCGATATTCAGCAAAGTTGTTCAGAAGTCTTATGGCATTCATTAGATGAAATTTTCAATGCGCAATTTTGCCTTTACGTGGCGCTAGTGGCGCTAGCAGGCTTTTTCTCCTGTTCACAACCACATAGAAAGCTCGTGTTTTCTCTAAGTAGTTAGGATCATTAGATATAGCTTGTTAGAATATGATCAAATTTACATGCACTTGCGCCACATAGCGGCAAAATTGCTTATCAAACAGTGCTGCCTCATATTATTTTCAAGCTTCTGAACAACTTTGCAATAGGCACGATCTTTCTAGATAATCGGAATCATGAGCTAGAGTCAGATAGATTATGACCAAATTTTCATGGACACTTGCGCCACGTGGCGGCAAAATCGCTAACCAAATAGTGTTGCCTTGAAATGATCTCAAACTTCTGAACAACTTTGCTGAATAAACGAACTCTCTAGGTGGACAGGATCATGAGCTAGGGCCTTTTGGTTGTGGTACTTTTCCCCGAATGTAGTTTCCTCGAACGTTGCTTCGTAGACAAAAATCAAATTAGTCGGTTTCCAGAAGTGTTTATAGACATCATCTACTATGGTAACAAGTATCGGTAAACTATACAAAGCATCAAAACTATAACAATGAGTGTCGAAAGTGACAGTTGTGGAGTAGCAAAAACACTTTTTTTTTGCTATTTTTAGCATTCTTTTCAACAAGTATGGAGAGGGTTGAAACGAATCTATTCAATCAAAATCTAAAAAAGAAGATGACTGAAGGATGGTAAACTATGTTGAATGGGACATGAACAACAATTTGGCTTTGGACCTGAGGAATCATCACGTAGAAAAAATTTTGGAATTAATCTTATGATACACTAATATATAACTTTCAACATCGATTCAAAGAAAGTTCCACCGAGTTCCACTCTAAATCAGACACATACTTGTCCTCTTAGAGGTTTGATAGGTACAGCTGCAACCTCTTGCACCTCTTTGAAATTTTTAAATGTTTGTAGGTACACTTCCTAACCACCACATGTATGCTTATTGGTTGTTTGTGATAAAAAAACATAAAATCTCTTAACGCTATGTGGTCTCGGCTCAATCAGGCATTACATCTATGCGAGTTTTTGTTTAAAAAAAAATATTTTAAATGTAATTCCCAAGATTTTATTCATTTTTTAACTTGAAAAATAAAAAATAATTGTGATTTTTATGCATAAAGACGTACAGTCCCGTGCAAAAGTTTGGGTTCACCCCCTCAAAAACATACAAAAGTGTTCTGTCCATATCTCTGTGATTACACGTCCAATTAAAACACTTTAAGCCGCATTCGAAAGGCAGAGAGTTATTCGTATGTATTTTTCCAAAAACATTTTTTTAATTTTGTATACTAAATATTAAGTCATTAGGTCGACCAAAATTTTAAACCAAAGTGTCATTAGAACCGTAATCTTATATTCTTTGAAGAGACCTCACGAAATTTTGGCGAAAAAATCTGTAAAGTATTCAAAATCAATGAAACAGTCGGTTAAGTCATCGTGCAAAAGTTTGGGTTCACCCCTCAGTATGATGCAAATCGTGCAAAAGTTTGGGTTCACCTGAGCCCCACGCACATCATTTTTGTCAATATCTCTGCCATTTTTCAACCGATTTTAATAGTTTAAAGCTTTTTTGAGCGCAAATAATGGCCCGTACACGATTGGTTTGATATTTCATAGATTTAAGTAAGTTCAGGTGAACCCAAACTTTTGCACGATACACCATACTGAACTTTTGCACGATACACCATACTGAGGGGTGAACCCAAACTTTTGCACGATGACTTGACTGACTGTTTCATTGATTTAGAATACTTTTCAGATTTTTCCGCAAGAATTTCATGAGTGCTCTTCAAAGAATATAAGATTACGATTCTAATGACACCTTGTTTTAAAATTTTGATCGATCCAATGCTGAGGAAATTAGTAATGTTTTTTCAGTGCGTTTTTAGAAAAACGTCACAACTTTAAGTACAAATTCAGTAAACAAAGGTCAAATAATGTTTTTGGAAAAACACATACGAAGTAAGAATAACTCTTTGCCTTTCGAATGCGGCTTAGAGAGTTTGAATTGGACGTGTAATCACAGAGATATGGACTGATCACTTTTGCATGTTTTAAGGGGGTGAACCCAAACTTTTGCACGGGAGTGTATGTGCCACTTTTGCAGCTACGATTAAAATGTGACATGTTTGCGAACAACTTCATACGTCACACTGAGCAAAATAAGTACAACTTGCTAAGTTTTGCATGGAAAATTGGCGCTTGAGACAATTTTACTATTGTGTGCATTTCATATGTCATTTATGCAAATCACAGCTCTTTTAACAAAGAACGATTGTCCGAGATTTCCTCGAAAGGCATTTCCCCGAATGCAATTTCCTCCAATGACGTTTTCCCGAATGAACTACTTCCCCGAAAATCATTTTCCCGAATGTACCATTTCTCCGAAAAAACTGAAAGCTATTCATAATTCTACTGCCAAGATGTGTTCAACGTGCTAATTGGCGTGCATTAAACACATAACAATTTAAACATTGTTCTTGTGATAGTCTGACAAGAAGTGCTCTCTTTTTCTTAACAGGCAGTTTTATAGGAAGCGGTACGTTTAGAATATACATGTTTGGCTTATGAACATTTAACTGACTAGAAGTTTGGCCAAATTTTGCCTTCTTAGAATAGTAGGCTATTCTTTTAAGTTAAACTGTGTAACTACCGACGACGCCCATGCGTCTGTGGCGTGGACGTCCGTACGCCCTAGGCCAGCTCACCTCTTTTTTGATCTCAGGGCCGCTAGCAACCCGCACTAAAGAACACTTACCCTTTTGTATTTGAATATTCTCAACCTGCAAATTAAGTTGATGCATGCAAAGAAAGTACGCGACTAAAGGAAAGGAATGTAATTTTAACTATGAAACTTTTATTGAAATTTGCTCACTGAAATTTTGGGCTTCACTCAACTCACGCTTTTGATGCTCGATGGAGTACCGAACGGCCTGTTCAGTTGTCGCTGCAGGGGTTCCAGCACGTGCTTGCCGGAATAGGGGTTCTCCTAGGACTGAGCCGGAAATGGGGATTCCAGCGCCAACACCGGATCGACGGGGGTTTGGGAGGCTCGGGCTGACACGTGGTACCCGCACTGGATTGGGTAGAAATCTTCACGAGATTCACTAAACCGTATGGTGACGAACGGTCAAATTCACTAGAACCGTATGGTGACGGACGGTTCGGTTCGGCCTCTATGAAGGCGGTAAACGCGAGGGAAACACTATCTTCAAAATTAGTCGTTTTACCTATCGCGATTTAATTACCGGACACTTGAGCTATGCGAGCCACTGCTCCTTAACGTTTAGCCTTACACTTCAACTGTCCAATCGTGTGAGTAATCACTCCTTAACTTTGAGCACTAAATTTTCTCCAAAATTTGCCGAACTATAACTTTCGCCTTCACAGGATCAAAAAGAGCTTATAGGTGCTATGGGGCTACTTTTATAGCTCAGCGGGCGCAGATTCGGTTTCGTCGGGTGATCGGCTCCTCCACCCCCTCGTATAATCACGTGCCCCCCGACAGCATACGGCTTTTGCGCGCTTCGGGTGATCGAGCAGTTGGGTTTTGGTACAGGTTGAAGCTTTATCGTTCGAGCAGTTGAGTCGGTTGAGCTACCTATCTAGTTTTCGAAGTGGGGTATCTCAGGCGAGATTAATGAGATGGGAAAATTCAAACTCGTCGTTGGTACTTGTTAAATAACTCAAACATTTCTCTGCATGTCATTTACATTTACTGACAATTGAATATATGTATATTTTTTTTGCAAAGCTATCATCAAATTAATTGTTTTAGGTTGGAAGCTCTGAGAGGTTACAACTGTTCCAATATTTTCCGGCACTAAGCTTAAAATACATCAATAAGAATTTTTCCTGCTTTGATGAAAGGCTGTTCTTTCATTTTTTCCCGCAATATTTCGCAAAAATATATTATTCGGTCAAACGTCCTTGTGATATATGTACGTCCATTAGGCGAAAAGTATTTTTTCATTGTACCTAGTGTGCCATGAAGAGCTGTAATTACAATAAGTCCATTAAGTCTTAGTACTTTAGGGTAGAGATAGAATCTATTATATTTTGCTGTACCTAATTAAACTTCCAGAGTTTTTCTTCTAGATACTTTCAAAAAGATGCAACATAAAGCTTCTTCATTATTTGAGCATGTCAGTATAAAGCACTCAAAATGTTTTGCTCCGTCAAATTTCTGAAAATTGTTTTATTTTGCCTAGTATAGAAACATGACGAATAGTTCAAGCAATTTGTGTAATTCGTTCAATTCTGGATATGATTTGTAAGCCGCTCTATTATGGATTTATTGCAACTAAGTATCGACAGTACCCGATGGATTGTGGGTCGCTCATCATCCTTCTTAAATGGTTCACAGATAAGGAGACGTTTCAGCTGAAAGGTGTATCCGGTGAGTTTGTTTCAATTGAATCTCACATGGTTTGTGATTGCTTGAGGGCCATTGGTGCTCGAGTGCGGATAATGCTCTAAACTCAGAAGCGACAAACTGCACAATCGATGACCAATTGCTTTTAAACATTTCATGAAACATGTGAGGATTATCCTCATGATTACTCCGCCGTTTTTCATTTCATGGGGGGAAAGTAATCATATAATTTGTGTACTGGACACGTAGATAGTGGTAATCTGGTTGTACCTATGTACGCAGTTTTCATATTATTAAACTGTAGGTACGAAGAGGTAAGATACTTTAATAACACTATATATGATATATTACTATATATTGGATATTGGGGAGGGGTAGCCTAAGGGAGTTAATTGAACTGTTGACTGGATGAAAGTGCGTGGGGTCGCCAGCCTTTTATCATGAGAAAACAGCCTTAGTGTTGTCTTCCAAAGGTCTTCAAAGATATTAACTAGCCCTGCTACAACAAACCATCAGGTAGATCATTCCATCCCGGTATGATTCTGCAGCCATAGGTAATCCTTGCGCTGATGGTGGCTAAATAATCATCATCATCATCATCATCATCATGTCAGTATAAAGCACTCAAAATACTACTCAGATATAAAAGAAATGGCTATTTAAAAAATGTCATTATTTAGAATAGATCGCTATTTATATTTTTTGTGAATTCATCTACACACTCAGTTCAGCTAGGCTTATTTTTCATTCTTTTACTGAGATCCGCACAGCCGAGCAGTGGTAACTGAATTTTCACTGATATGCCAGCAAAAAAAAAAAAAAATCTTCACCCTTGGATGCCGCTGATATCGAACGTTACTTTATTTATCTAGGCATTCTGGTGCAAGTGTGTATGAAGAACAGCCTTCTATTAAAATAAGGGAAAATTTCTTCTTAAATCGTTAGTAGCTACAAGCAAAAAATATTAACACGAGGAAGAAGAGATTTTTAAACTACTGATATAAACAAGGACAACCAATGTTTCAATGAAGAGCTATTTATATATTTAAAAACAAGCAACTTTTATGTTATCAATAATAGCTATGAAAAAAAAAATAAATATTAGCACATCTGTGCTTTGATCATGATTGACCGCTTGCAATTGCTACTCCGTTATTGCAAGAACAGCTGTACTTAGACAGAGAACGATGCTACTCAGGATTAGTAGCATCTTTAATGTGTTAGTAGTGGTGCTTTTATTATTACAACAAACAATAACGGCGCTGGCTGCGCCCGAATGCAGATCAATTTCGGGATGGGAGGAGAATATTGCAATACTATATTATGCGATTCCATACTTATAGTAGGTCATATGATGTATGACTGCCTACTATTTAAATTAAGTTTAATTCCACAAATTTTCCACTATTCTAGTCTAAAGCTATAGAAAATAATTTATAGGTCATGTAACATATCTGAAACTTTAATGGAATCTCAAATGATGCTATATTTATTTCGCGCCCATTATTTCATGAACCTATGCTGAAATGTTAGTAGTCCTCAAAATTAATCCCGTTTATGTTTAAATTTTATATGTGCTCATTTCACAGTAAACATCAGAATGATTTGCAAATTAGTATTTACATACCAGTGGAAAAATATGGTGCAGCTTTTTTGATCCCGTTGGATGTATGTATCATTAGACCAATGCAAATTTTGAAGTTTTCTTAAAAATTTAAGAGATTTGGAAAAAAATACTATAGAACACGCCATTTATATATTACATGGAAATTACTATGGAAAAGTAAAACCTTGTTCAGTCCTCTAACTGCTCGTCATTATAATCTATGGAAAAGTGAACAAACTATTCTCATGTGAAATCTTCCCAGCTACAACTTTTCTGAAGACCACATTTTGATGGGACATAAGAATAGTTCGTTAATATTTACAGTCGCCTCTGCACATCTCGATATCGAAGGGACCAGGGATTAATTTAATGAACACTAGAATGAATATCACTCCGTTACTAGGAAAATAATAAACAAACAAACTTCATTTCGAGTTTCCAAATTTTTCTGAATCACTTAAATATTAAGTTTCAAGCTTCAAAAACAAAAAAGAAAAAATGCATGAAGAATTTGTAAGTAAAACCTTTGCGGATAATGAGAATAAGCTCAAGCATAGACCGCTTCGTAGTTGCACTCCGTGATTGACCGGAGCAGTCGAAGATGCACAGAGATTTATTGAATGGGGCTTGGGATTAGCAAACCATTCTCAAAGAGCACGAATCGAGAGTTCAAAGACTGAATGTTCCTCTGCATCTCCACAATTGTGTTGGAAAGTACATTGGGTTAGTGGGTGTTTCCGGTCCCATCGCTCGCTCCAGCTGGAGCAAGCAATACAATCGATGGACCAAACATTTATGACCGTAGGGGCAAGTGGATGGACCGAACATTAATCTGTAGGAAAACCCTTTGCGGGTAATAGATGAAATCTCGAATAGGTTCCACATTAGATAATTGCTGGCTAGATTATTGTTCAATTTCTGATGAAATCCTTAACATATTCTAAGCAAATTTTTTATTCTGTTACACGTGGAATTCCTCCATTCATGAATAAGTGGTACGATTGACGGAACCGACGTTTAGTCGAATTTACTCTTCTTCAAACGGGTAATAGGTTGTTCTTTTTTATACTGTTAAAACAATTATTGGCAGTAAATATGCCAAAGGTCAGTAAGCCAAAGGGATTTCATAAATCATAAGACTGTTTTTATGGTGTATTCATGAGGAGTTCCAATGCGAATTCCTTTTAAATTTTTATCAACAAATTTATTGAGAACCCTGAGTAATTAATAGAAAATTTTCTCCGAAGTTTACAATAAATTCTTCGTAGCATTCTAGCCAAAACTTTTTTAGGGTTCTTGTTGGATTTCTGATGATGTTCGAAACAAAGTTCTGGTGAATTCCTTGTTAGTTTTTTTCTCAGCTTTCTGCAGAGTTTTAACTAGTTGCACAGTGCATTCCTGCGTATTCATGAAGATTTGAAAAACAGATTTTCCAAAAAATCGTGGAAAATATCTGTTCAGGAAGATCCTGCCTAAGACTGCATCAGTGAAGAGAAGCCACATCAGTTTGTATGTATTTTATCCTACATTTATTTGAATATTTTTCAGAATGTTCATTATGCTTTACCCGTGACACATCATGTTTTGTTCAAAAAAAGGAAAATTTTCAAAAAAACCTATGCCTTGTGCTCTGGAGTAGCCAGATCTGATGGTAGTGAGGTCATTCTTCATTTATTGACATATGTTTTCCTTCAAATAACGGTAATGTTATAAAATAGGCCTTTCTGGAACCTGTACGTGATGTTCAGGAGTAGAAACACAGGGTCTATTCCTCATTAATTGACATGTTCTGTCGAATTCATGAAGATTGAATCGTTGCACAATAAGTTTTGGAAGTGAAACTGAAATATTCCCTTAAAGGCCTTGGCGGAACCAGTACCAGGTGCTTAGGAGTGACCTAATTAGTTGGTAACTAGTTCATACTTCATTAATTGACATGTTCTTTCGAATTCACGAAGATTGACACGTCACACGGTTTGTTACGGATATAAAACAGAAATATCTCCAAGGAGGCCCTGGTAGAACCTGTGCTTGGAGCTATGGAGTGGCCACATCACATGTTAATAAGTTGATTCTTCTTTTATTGATACCTACTTTATTTTTTTTAAATTCACAAAGTTTGAGACAAAAGCAGAAATATCCCCAAAAAAGCACTTATGGAACCTGTGCCAGAAGCTATGGAGTAGTCAAATCTTTTATTACCGTGTTATTTTTCATTTATTGACAAGTTATTTAAAATTCATTAAGATTGAGCTGGCGCACGGCATGTTTTTGGACATAAAATCAAAATGTTCCCCAAGAAGCCCTCGTGGAACCTGTGCCTGGAGATCTGGAGTGGCCACATCTGTTTGTACCGAGCTTTTTCTTCTTTTATTGACAAGTTCCACAGCACCTGAGTGGCCACATCTATGGATATTTAGTGTATTCTTCCTTTATTGACATGTTCTCCCGAATTCAAGAAGACTGAGACGTCGCACAGTATGTTTTGCACAAAAACGGAAATGTCCCTTAAGAGGCCCTCGTGGAACCTGTACCAGGAGATCTGGAGTGGCCACATCTGTTTTTCCCGGGTATTTCTTCTTTATTGACAAGTTTTCTCGAATTAATGAAGATTGATACGTCGCACGGTATGTTTCCGACAAAAAATGGAAGTGTTCTCAAAGAGGCCCTGGCGGAACCTGTGTCAGGTGCTCTGGAGTGGCTATTTCTATGAATAGGGGAAGGGGTGGTAAAATGAACACCTTAAGGAAATCATCTTGTTTCTGACAGAAAAACGAGGAATTTGTATAGTTCAACCGCACAACATCAAAAATAGGGATGATAGATTACATCCCTAGCAGCTACATGGACTCAGACTAAAATAGCTAAATTTTCACATATTTTCATCGCTATCAAAAAGCGATGCAAATGTTCATTTTACCTGCACTATGTGGGTAAAATGAACAGCGGTTGGTGGTAAAATGAACACCATGCAAAATACGTGAGCAAAACAAATATTTCTGAAAATTTTCATTGCTTTACCAAAAATACATACAATAATGATTGTAACCCATTCAAAAATAATTCTAAAGGTATCAGATTTGACATCATATCATAACGATATTCACCTCAATGAAAAACCTCAAGTCTTCCGACCTTAAAGTTACGTCAGTTCTAATTTTCAAACGTGGTTTTCTAAAATCTCAGTTTTCGTTAATATTTTCACTTCAATTGACCTCCGTATCAACTCAAACATTTAGATTTATGCTCTAAATCGTTCGTGCGTGATAAAAATTCATCGAAATTTGTTTTTTCTCGGTAAAAGGCACGGTGTTCATTTTATCACCACTTCCCCTATTCAGTTCATTCTTCCTTTTTTGACATGTTCTCCCGAATTCATGAAGATTGACACGTCGCACGGTATGTTTTGAACATGAAACGGAAATGTCCCAAAACTGGCCCTGGCGGAACCGGCTATGATGTTCCGGAACGGGTCACTTATTCAAATTATGTTGAAATGATGACAATCGACCATTAGATAAACACTTTAGTGTTATTGCAGAAATAAATAAAAAATAATCACATTTCCCGAAATGAGCACCCTCGTGACCCCAGTACAACCCGGAATATCTCCGGCATGGTTCCGAATACAGAATTGTCCATTTATGAGAAATAACTGAAATCTTTTTAAAGTAAACTGGGGGTAGTTTCAAAAAAATCGAATGGAAATTGACGAAATGGCAGCTGTTCGAAAATGCCTTGTCGGAGGCCGGTAACGTAAAGGTTAATATTTTACGTACTTGAATTCCAAAATTTTCTTATTGCAAGTACGATGTACACTATGCACGTGAATCATTTTTTGCTCTACATAATATAGGCATTCGAACAAATCCTCGTTTGAATTTCTTAGAAGACTTGCATGGTGGCTATGCACGTTACTAAAGTAAACAGTGTGATATTTAAAACACTTTGCAAAAGGTTTTTTTTTGTCTTTATTTGAGCCGACCCTGTTCTCAGACATCCACGAAGAAGGCGAATGTTCAAAGAGAATTTACACCACCCACCTCGATGCTCCAGCATAAACGAAGACGACGAAAAAGAATGTTGGACGGTTGGAGGTGGGGGCCATTCTGAATGTGGCAGTAGCGTGCGCAACCGAGAAAAAGGCAATGAAGAAAAATGTAATTCAGCTGTTTGCCAAAAGATTTCGCTTCTTGGAGGGGGACCCGGGGAAGTCGAGGAAAACTCAACGATCCCCAGCGTAAAGACGAATGTTGAAAGAGCACTGTGGATCGCTGGGGAGGATTTTGTAAGACTGTATGTTTTACATGCGCACAGACTTCTTTGTATAACAACGGCACTGATGGTGTTTCTGTGTGTATAACAAGGGTGCTTCGTTCTTGGGGATGATGGCGGTTGTGTCGAAACGAAGAAAAGGGTGGGGTCGATAGAATTGGGGGTGTTATTTTCATGTTATTGGGTGGCAATAAATATACGTGTGAAGATTATACGTTTCCTTCCTTTGCTACTCGATTGGAACGAATACACTTGCCTTGGTCGGCACACCGTAAGACAATAAATATGTATGATACGGGATGAAAAATGGAAAATCGAATCAAATGTTTGCGCGTCGTGCTACATTCTACAGCTCTCAGTTCACTTTATCGATAATGATTTGTAACGAAATGATTGACTTCACTTTAATTGGCTGCCGGAAAACAAACTATTCTCAGACCATACGAAAAGAGCTGAGCAAATAGATGAGAGCCAATTTAGTGAGTTCACGGGACAAAACCGTCACTAGTTTGCATAGACGATTAGAAACTAATTGTGGTTTGATTATGGTGCCCAGGATCTAAGTGTGTTGAATAATGAGATTTGCGGTTTGCTTCTAAGTTTGTTGGCACTAGAAGTTATACAAGATGTTGGTGGTGTTCGTGGCGGAAAGGGCAATTTACCTCAGAAATGTAGGTGGTTATTTTGCCAAAGGACTGGTTATCTGTATCATTCACTCAGGAATTCTTTGAGAGATATGTATAAAACTTTTTATTTATTATGCTATTGAAGCTCGAAGATTGGAGCAACAGTTGCATTGATGATTACAAAAAAGAACACTGTTGATTGGTTTTGACGCCATTTTTTGGGAATCAAAAATGATCGCGAGAAACTCAATTGTTGTTGAAGCGCGCCATCTGCACTTCATTATAGTAATGCACTTCAAGATGCTATTTATATTTAATATATTTAAACGTACGTATTCCTTCAAAATAATTCGACATCCACAAGAAATAAATGTTTACGCTAGATAGTGAAACTGCTATACGCATGCTGTTTAATTTAATTAAGACTATCACATTCTTTTAGGTCCTCTAATGGTGCCTGGGGTGAAATATGAGAATGGCAGCGCTGGTTTTTGATGAGTGATTGCCCTTGTTTCGTATTTGAAGAACATCTTTCATCACTCTCTCGGATGGGCTTAAATTAAGATAATCGCCTATATGAGATTGTAGGCTGTAGTGTTGGGGAAGGGCGGTAGATCGCCTAGAATAGAGCCAAGATTATGCTACGCACTTTCTTGAACTAAGTTGGAGCAACTTAGATCCGTGTACATAGTTTGCAGTAGCAAGTCCGCCTTTGGAAAGGATGGAAATAATTTTACGACAAAAATGGCAAACAGCGCTTTTTGGGCCTTGTATGTTTTTGGGGTGAAGCGAAAGAAGTTCGTCAGTAATTGAACATGAGACGGAAATCGGGGGCCGACTATATGACGTACATACATATGAGTTCGCTGTAGTGAGGCTGCTGTTGATGTTGATGAAGCGCAATGTCAACGCTCATCCCTCATCGGAATTGGTCAACTCGGTGAAGGGATGAAAACTGAGTTTTGTTGTTCTAGGTTTTACGATTTTTATTGCTTTAATCAACCTAGATGAAAGAGTGGCCGTAAAAAGATAGTAAAAAGTTGGCCAAATCTTCAAATAGTTTGTCGAGGCAGTCCGGAATTCATCTGGTTCTCGTGTTGTTTGGACCCAAGCAATGAGCCATATTTGGCATCTTAGTATCGCTGTTTGGTAGGTAATGGAATATGTTTCTTTAAAGATTGCTTTCCGGATGAAGTACTTTCATTATCCGAAAATGGATACATAGAGCACGATGACATTTTGAATTGTTCTAAATTTTCGGGATACCAATTAGGCAAATGCGTTTAGAAAGTTGAACTTTCTAAATGAAATAATTTTGAGTCGTATTTATGCGGTGTTTCTCAGGGACTAAAAAAGAAAAACAAATGCAAATTGTATTTTTAATTAAAGTAAAATTACACTTCATTATTTCTATCCGTTTGACGCTTGGGGGAGTCTTCCACTCTCGGTGGGAAATCTCAGGAACAATAAAGCATGGTAATAAGGAGGGACAAAGTTTAATGACGACATCTTTTTGCGTGATGTTTTGTTTTAATTATTAGTGATTCCGCTTTCTGCCCCCCATTATGATTAAAAAAAGTTTCTTTCATGTCTTGCCTTTATCAATTCATAATTGGAATTGTAACCGAACAATTGTAATTTAAACAATTCGTAAAATTCTCCTTTCATAATCTGTGTCCTGAGCTATATGATAATATTGGAAATAAAATAATTCATGAATACTAATCATGATTGCTTAGAGAAATGGTCGAAAATTATATGCATTTTATATACAGCTTTGGTATATTCGGCAAAGTTGTGTACACTGTAACCTCAATTTGCGAACTAGAAAGGGGGTTCTTCTTCTTCTTCTTGGCATTAACGTCCTCACAGGGACAGAGCCTGCTTCTCAGCTTAGTGTTCTTATGAGCACTTCCACAGTTATTAACTGAGAGCTTTCTTTGCCAAAGTTGCCATTTTCGCATTCGTATATCGTGTGGCAGGTATGATGATTAGTTCGTAAAACGAGATTTTGCCTTGTCTACTTGTATGATATACATTTTTATTATTTAGGGAAATTATGTTATTTTAGTATCATTAACTTATTATTGATATACATTCAACTCTCCCTTACTCGATATCCTGTATATCGATATCGAAGTAGAGAACCATAGTAAAAGTTGGTTTTCATGGCTACCTTGATGGTCCCTTGGATGGCAGTTGCACTGGTTTTGTGTTCTATAACTCGATACCTTCCTAACCCTAACTGGTCCCTCCAATATCGAGTAAGGGAGAGTTGACTGTATAATTCTTAATCAGGCTAGAATATGCGCAAGTTAAGGTCTTCTAAGAACTCTTCGGAATTTGGGCATATGATTCTACATGATTTAATGGAGGTAGAAGAATTGTTATATTTGAAAAAATCGTTTCTATTGTCAGATCCAAGTTTTGGTAACTGAGTGAGTACAACAAGGTGTTCTAGTACCTGCAATGTACTGGCGTACTTAGCGATCCTTTGTTGTTTTTTTTATGGCACAGGCCCTTATCTATTTCATTGTAGTAAAATAAGTATTGTTATAATTTGTACCAAAGACTTCATCGAATATAGGCCTTAGTATCTACAAGCGTGATAAATGGTCTATCGATAGTTTTTTTTAATGTGGTACAGTCTTTTAACCATTTATTTTAGTCATCTTAACATTGTATTGGTTCGTAGGGATGTTTTTGATCCTCAAAGGACTCCCTGAAATATACACACATAAATTATTTTACAGGAATTTGTAAAATAATTCACCGTGATCTTAACAGCTGAAAAAGCTCGGTGAAATAAATTAACGGAGAACGGTAAATTTTTACAGTTTTCGGTAAAATTTCACCGGAATCCTTTAAATTTCGACGGAATTGCGGTGTTTTATTTCACCGAACTGTTCAGCTGTTGAGATTACGGTGAAATTCACGACAAACGGTAAACTAATTTAAGTGTGTAGGCCTTAGGATCCACGATTGTAATAAGTGATAAGTGTCGATGTTCTAAGACTTCCGAGGACTCCACGGAATATAGCCCTGAGTATCTACAAACGTAAGTAGTTGTACATTGATGATGCTTAATTATGGCATAAAATATTATCTCTTCATATAAGCAAATACAATTGACGTCAATTGAATTTGTGTAAATGCTTCTTTAATTGATTTTTTAGTGAATTGAAATTTAAAATGGTGTCAGACATCGATTTTCGTCATCCCCTCGTCGTGCCTGTTTCGAAAGTGCCGAAAAAAGACTTCGTAAATTGAGGTTTTAGTGTATTTTTGTAATATATAAATTGTTGTAAAACATATGGCCGGTGTTAGTGGGGTCCGTATCCTTGAGGTTACGCTTTCGCTTTATAAGCGGAAGGTCATGGTTTCGATTCCCAGCCCCTCCACACAAAATAAAACAGTCCAGTCATCAGAAGACGCCGCACGGAGGACCGTGCTTTGGGGAGCACATCCATCCTCCATCTATCAGCTGGTGACTGAGACAAACTGACTCTCTTGAGGCAGCTAGCCTCAAACGACTCAGGAACACGGCAAAACGAACCACCGCAAGAGCAATGGACTATGGCTTATATGGAATTTGATTGGACTAACAGCAGAGCACTCTTCTACCTACTCGGTTTGAGAGTGGATTAGAAGAGAGTGAAAGTAGATATGAATTAGTTGAAAATATATCTGTATCGGTAAAGAAGATACAGATTAACTGATCGCCCTAAAAATTGCTTTCAAAAGATTATTTTTGCTCGGGTGCCCTATTCGGTTTTTTTTGTTATTATTACTCAGGATACTAATTCAAAACAATGTCCCAAAGACACCTATGGGCTAAAATGCCTCTTTAAGGGTTTGATCAAGGTATCTAGAAGGGAGGTAGTCCAATCCGTCAATCAGAGTACTCCGCCATGTTGGAAAAATAGTTGAGAGCTGGCGAGATTGTTTTGCACGATCAAGTGAGCAAGCCATGGAATCCATCAAACATCTCCACCAAATCATTTGATTTTTAAACGCGTCTCCTCATCTAATCTCAATCAGCTCTGACTTACGTTGCTAAGTTATTGACATCCTTTTTTTAATTATCTCTTTAGCAAACTTCCATATCACTAGAATCCTTTTCAAATTGGAAGGTTGCGAAAAAACGGCACAATAAGGTAGGATTGGATCTGTTAGTCTTTGAGCAATCTTAATTGTAATATTTCACTAGAATACATATCGAATTATAAAGCTTACGGATAACATCCACTATTCAACACCGAAACGATTCACCTGGCCATTTCAGCTGGTCGCTTCCGGTGGAGAATAGAGTATCAGAATAATCCTCAAGTACACGATACAGGCTGTCATCAAGGTTGGCACTAATTGATCGCTGGCGCATACATTTTAAACAAGCTCGTTTTTAATTCAAAGCACTGTTTCATGGATTTTTTCATTGAATCAAAACTGTATCCTGAAAACGGTAAAACTAAATTTACATTTGTGCCAATATTACGAAGGTACAAGTATGAAATTTTCTACTCACTCTAGATTCTACATGATCAACAATAAACAACCCCATAGAAACGATAATAACCACTGGAAGTGAAATCACATGGACAAAATACGCCAGCTGTCATTTTCTAGCTCCCCGCTGTTTATCACTCCCCACATCCACTGACTGCTTAAATTGTATTACATTGATGTAAATACCTTGGTTTTGACCGTCAATTTTCAGTTTCGTCCCACTGTGTAACGTTTTCTTGCTATCAAGTAGTCTATAGAATTGTGGCATGCAATCTCCCATACAAAATGACAGAGTTCCGTTTTTTCGACTATTCCGAAGACTTTCCCAATTATTTATGCGCATAAACACGTGGCAGCCCTTAAGGCGACACGGGAGACCGTGTTATTTTCCCTATCTTTTGTCTCATCAAAACTTTGTGGAAGCAAATCTCGAGTTTTAGTGAACCGATGAAGCTGAAAATTTATTGGGTTGTGCACTACATGTATAGAATCATAGTGATACCGTAAAACGGGGTAACTTTGATAGTTTTTTCGAAGAAAACTTGAATATTTATGCATGCTGTTTCAAAGAATTATAATTTATATTTTTAAAACAAGTACTGGTATCCTAGCTATAGATTGCAGTTGATAGATTGCAAAAAGATTTATTTTGAATGGATTTATAATTTTTCATATAATCGAAAGTCGGTTCTCTGTTTTGGGGAAACCTTGATAATGGAGTATGAATCGAACAAAATTAAATAAATTACGAACATTTGTAGGGCATTGCATGCCTCTAGGCGTTTAACGTTATATGGAAATTTCTGACTTAGATTACAAAAATGGTCCCAGTTTGTCAAAATGCTTTTCGCTAAGAGATTCGAGACCGTATTCAAGTTCTATGATAACTAGGCTGTCAAAGATAAGTGGCCAACTATTGAAAACTACATCAAATAGTGATCGTAGAATAGATTGTTTGTAAGCGTTTCGAAAATGCTAAAATTGTGTCAATTTTTAATATCCGTATAAAAAGCCTCAAATGTTCTTGATTCAAATGAAAATAGCTCTTACATAAAGTGTCATACTAATATTCTTCAGTTTTGCATTCGTTTTGCTTAACCGATTAACAGAAATTATGATATGTCGTTTAGTATGTGGTGGGTTACGCACTATCAAAGTTACCCGCATTATCAAAGATACCCCGTTTTACGGTACATTTTTCGCATCGATATATGGGGTGGTTCTTGAGATTTGCTTCTTAGATGGATAGGGTGATTATGATGACGTCCCGTGTGGCCTAAACGAATGTAATCGTCGAATAATTGAGTGAAACTGTTGACCCGTTAACACGCTATTTCGTGACATACAAACACCATTCCATTTTATTCATACAGAAAGGCTCTTGAAAACATATTCCGTCATGTTTTAAGTTTAACAACCGTTCAAGGTTTTACAATAACTTCTTTGGGTCCAACCTTCCGGAGGATTAGGAACAAGGTTGGTACATATACGGGCTTTTAAAATTACACGCTATAAAAATTGAGCTCAACGACTGTACAAGGCTACTCAAGAACTATTCGGAATATAAGTCACAACATCTACAAGCCTAACAAGTGATCTTTCAGGATGTGGCAAATCAGGATAATATCTACACAAGCTCCTATAGTTAGACTGCACCATGTTTTGAGTTCAACGACTATTCAAAGTTATCCAAAACCTTTTTGGTGTAAGTACAGGTCTTCAGATCTACAAGCGTAACTTGTGATCTCTCGGAGGTTTAAGAACAACGTTTATACTCATAAAGGCTTATGTCAAGTTTTGAATTCAACGACTGTTTAAGATTCTACAAGAATTATATTGAGTAAAGACCTTCAGATTTATGAATTACCAGTACTTAACAGTTTTTGTTGAGTTAATACTCACGATTGTTATCCTGGCTTCAAGTGTAGTCTCGAGACTGACCAACTCCGAGTCTTTAACCATCTCCCAGGTAAAACAGATTCAATTTTAGAAACTGTTGCCAGTAACAAGGACTTTGTACCGCGAATCCTTGAATTACCAGAACATATTTTCCTAGCCAGACAAACAAGATGAGACTAGGATTCAAATTGGTAGATCTTATCCCGAAACGCACCTCGAAATGGTGATCTACTCGCGTTACGGGTAGATTTCCGATTAATTCTACGAAGTTTTTGGATAACTGTAAACAATCATCAATTTCGAAACTTGATAAGATATTTTTGATTGAGCCTGTTTGGCTGTTAACCTTATTCAATAACGTCAGAAACATTACAAGTTACGTTTCTAGATCTGAAGGCCTTCACTCTAAGGAGTTCAATGTTTACAGCAAAATGTTGAACTTGGTTTACCATAATGGTATGGAGCCCACATGAGTGTAAACCTTGTAGATTTATTGTCAAGAGATTACTAGTTACGTATGTTGATCTATAGACCTAGGCTCAACGGAGTACTTGGATAACCCCAGTAAGTGGTTCGACTTTCCCTATAAAGACGTTCGCATATATGTTTGAGGTTGCTTGGGTATGGATATTTTTCATAAACGTCCGAAAGACCGCTGGTAGCGTCTGTAGGCCTTCACTCATAGAAGTTTGTAAGCAACCGTTGATTTCGAAACTTGATAGGGTATATTTTATTGCGCCTGTTTGGCTGTGAACCATATCCATTAATGATATAAATGTTATAAATTACGCTTGTCCATTTGAAGGCCTTAACTTAAAGGTCTTTACAAAACGTATATCATGCATCTGAATTGAACCATTGAGATATGATTGCATGTGATAGAAAGTAAATATTATTCATTGTATTGACAATTCATGCTCAATCCCCATCCTAAAAATAGTATATCAAATTTGAAAAAATAATTGATAAATTCTGGTACCAACTACATTCTGCGCAATCGTTTAATTGCCTCTATGTGTCGAGAAAAGCAATTTATTCGAAACAATCAATCAATTAATTTCACGTCGCCCATTTTTTCAACTTTCTACATTGTGGGTTATGGAGAGAGGGGGTCTCATCTTCCTACAATACCCACTCAAACCCCTAAAAAACATTCAACCACCACTCCTCGTTTTGCTACGCTGCAATATCAATCCCGATGCTTTCATGTTGCAATAAAGAATGCTCATCGCATCGCCGCCGTCGTGATGGTTGGTCTATGTTTCACAAAATCCGCAAGAGCCCAATCGGACGACTCATACAAACCAATCCGCTTCCTCATGCTGACCCCCCGAACCACCATCAATTATAGTTGAAGCAGCTTAACGGAGATTGGTGCAAGAAGGTACACCCACCTATTTTCAAAAAAGCCGTTTCAGAAAAAAATAACTTTGAATACATTGCATAGATTATCATGAAAATTGCTCTATTTTTTACTTATCTTCATCGAGTTTTGTAGAAACAACCATATCAATATTAAATATTGGTGGATTTTCTTAGCATTACGTTATAAATGGACGCTATTGTAGTGGTTTTTCCAAAATGAAATAGATGATCATTTTTATCCCAAAGTTCTTTTTTATATTTCATGTTTATTTGCAGTTAAAGTACTGTTTGTTAATAGAATTATTTGCTATATAAAGTTATTACCGTTATTTAGTGATTCTTCATTCTAACATCATACATATCCGGCATAATCTATGGTAATACATTCTTCGTATAGAATGGAGACAAAAAAAAAACAATTTCAAATCATCGAATTGGCTAATAGTGAGTTCTACATGTGATCTTCTTCTTTCTGGCGAAACGTCCCCACTGGGACAGAGCCTGCTTTTCAGCTTAGTGTTCTTATGAGCACTTCCACAGTTATTAACTGAGAGCTTACTATGCCAATGACCATTTTTGCATGCGTATATCGTGTGGCAGGTACGAAGATACTCTATGCCCTGGGAAGTCGAGAAAATTTCCAACCGGAAAAGATCCTCGACCGGTGGGATTCGAACCCACGACCCTCAGCATGGTCTTGCTGAATAGCTGCGCGTTTACCGTTACGGCTATCTGGGTCCCTACATGTGATAAACCTTGTTATAAAGCATCTATCTGCGATGGTAAAATTTTAACTAATTGTCTTAAATTACCAATTAGTTTTCGCTTTTTCATTAATATTAGTTACATGGCAAGTGAAGCAGTTTCTTTACACTGGGGTTGTTCTTATCTGAAAATATGGAAGGGACACGGAAAACAAAATACCCGCAAAATTTGAGTTTAAAAAAGGGTGTGACGCAATCTCACAAATCGAAAATATGTATATACAAATATTTTACTAAAACTATCGAAAATAAATTAAAATTGAGAAAACATGTGTTTGTGGCCTAAATTTAATCGTTACTAAAATTGGAACAGGGCTTTAGAACCCTATTATGTTGTTTATAATTTGGAACATTATGACGAAAATTGTAACATGTATGTTTGCTAGTGGTTGGCGAGTTTGTTTAGCTCTGGATAAAGTGAGAGAACAAATTGTTCAAGCTGGCACACTCGCCCCAAACTCCGCTACACTCGGAGATACATACACCCGATAGGATTGAGCGAGTAAAAGCAAGCATTGGTATCGCTTTCATTTGACTCACTTTTATGTCGTTTTTTTGTGCATCAAATGGAAAATGCAAGAGCTCTTGCGCGCGCTCCTGGCAAAGGATCGTAAATTCGATTGCTAGTGGAGTGCTAGAAAGCACAAGCATACAGAAAAACGATGAAAAAAAAAATCAAAATCGAAATGGGACGGCCTGTGAGCGTACCACTGTGACTGGTAGGAGCATCGTGTAGCAGTCGAACGTTTGTACAATTGCACGGCTATATGCATAAAAATGCAATAAAAATGATTCAATTGAAATGAAAACAAAATTTACAAGAGAAAGATAGAGACACGAACGTTCGGCTGAAAATGAAATGGAAATTGGCGATTTTTGTTTCGCTTATTTTTTTGTTCGAGAGAGAATCGTATTCGGCGATTGGCAGAATAGATGTGCCACGAGGGATACCGTATAATTTCATTGTGGATTGCCGATTGTTCTGGATAACTCACAAGCGAGGCCAACTAGAAATTGTTATTCGATTTGAAAATTTTCGATTCTAGTTTGGGGTTCTTTAGTGATGGGAAATTTTTCTTATTTTCCTTAGATTAATGTATAAAACGCCTTTTTCTCACTAATCTACGTTCTTTGGAGACAGTTCGGTCATTCAAGCCGGTGAAGCACTCAGCGTACTTCAAAAATGGAATATGCCAAACATTAAGTGCTTTGTCAAACCGCTTATACACTATTACTCCGGCTTAGATCTCTTGTTATTGCTCCATTTTGGGCAATGAAAATGGGGCTCTCTGGCTAAAGTAGACGCTAAGGGAGGCGATGTTTACGAACGTCTAATCACATACGATGATTGTTTTAGCTTTGGCCCGTCAGGAGTCTTTGATCAGTTGGCAACAAAAATGGAGAGACGAAGAAATGGGTAGATGGCTGCATTCCGTATTTCCACAGGTGTCGAAAAACCATGGTTCAAGGGGTTGAACATGAGTCGTGATTTCATTCGTGTTATGTGTTGGGATATGTCCAATTACTTTCGTTAAACGCGCATACCTATCGTATTGGGCTCTCGGAGAGTAATCTCTGTGTTTGCGGTGGGGTTTAACAGGATGTTCCAATTGTATAACTGTAGTCCCTAACCTCGAGTCAACCGCGAGTACATGAGGAATCAAACTAGCAAAGATTTAAGGTAATTACAAAGTATGAAATGCAAAAACAATTGAATTGATTTCAGCTCCGTTATGCTCTATGACACCCGAGCTCACCAAATAAACAAGATAATTAGTAAAACGTCGAATGCCAAAACATCGACAGGACAAAACATCGAAAAAAGCGAATCGGTAAATTTATCGTGAGAATTATTTTTGACCGATAGAATAAATATTTCGACGTCATGGGGGCACTACGCCACTGTCCGATAAAGTCGGACAGCTGCGTTCACTTGTGCTCAGTGCGCAGCCGTCAGAACCTCTACAGCACCTTCGACGAGTTCGGTTACCCGAAGCCCGTTAAACCGGAAAACCGCGTTCCAGCCATTCCGACAATCGTTTCGAATCATCCCGAAGGAGTGAATGCGCATCGACATGGCCAGGACACAACACATTTCCGTGTTTTGCCGGTTACACTATTTGGCAAAGGAAAAAGTATCAACACGTTCACTTTTATCGACGAAGGGTTTTCAGTTACGCTGTTGGAGGAGTGGAATGCTGACAAGCTCGATTTCAAGGGTTTCAAAAACGACTTTGCTTGACTTGGACGGGCAATGACAGTCGCGATGAAGAGGATTCACATCAGGTTGAGATAGAGATTGCAGGGAGTGGAGCTGATGTTCGCTATAAGTTGAAGGAAGTCCGCACTGTTAAATCCTTGGAGCTGCCTAAACAGCTACTCCGGTACGGTGAACTAGCTACACGTTATCAGCACCCTCAGAAGTTACCAGTCGAAGATTATGAAGCAGTAACTCCGAGGATTCTAATTGGAGCCGAACATGCACATCTAACTGCCACCAAGGGGAAGGGAAGGGAAGACTGGTGAGCCAGTCGCGGCAAGGGCTCGACTGGGATGGGCGGTATATGGACCGGTTCAGCAAAGGATGCAGAATAGCAGCTTCAACTTCCACATATGTGAATGCGAAGATGTTGGAAAACTGCACAACCTGGTGAAACAGTACTTCACCGTTGAAAGCGTTGAAGTTTCAGCAGACAAAGGGCCAGAATCTGAAGAAGAGAAGCGTGCCAGATCAATTCTCGAGCAAACAACCAGAATAGTCGGAGAAAGTTTTGGGACGGGGCTGCTATGGCGGTTCGATCATGTGGAGTTTCCTGATAGCTACCCAATGGCAGTTCGACGGCTACAGTGCTTTGAGCGACGTCTGAAAGCGAACCCTAAAATCGAAGAAAGTGTTCGACGCCAAATTTGTGAATACCAGGAGAAGGGATATATCCAGAAAGCTGTGCAAGGGGAACTGGATTCGGCGGAACCCCATAAGGTCTGGTATCTCCCATTGAGTGTGGTGCAGAAACCCAAGAAAGCCCAGCAAGATCCGTCTTGTTCAGGATGCGGCAGCAAAGGTGAACGGAATCTCTTTAAATAGTATTTTGGTGAAGGGACCGGACCTCGTCGTGCCGTTACCAACTGTTTTGTATGGAATCCGAGAACGGCAAGTGGCTCTTGGGGGATCTGAAAAAAATGTTTCATCAAGTAAAGATACGCTTTGAGGACCGGCAAGCACAACGTTTCCAGTATCGAGAAACTCCAACTGAGAAGCCTACGGTATTCATCATGGAGGTAGCTACGTTTGGTTCCACTAGTTCGCCCTGCTCGGCGCAATACATCAAGAACCTCAACGCAAGGGAACATGCGGTAGAGTACCCAAGAGGTGCCGAGGCCATCGAGCGTCGACATTACGCATGTCGTGTAATGGATCCAATCCAACCAGAGGCAGTTTCACCATCCGGAACTGGTTGTCTAATTCTTCTGAGGTTCTGCGACGGGTCGGGGCAACAAGCGATTGCCGTCAGATGGCGATTAGTGCCGACAAAATCAGTCAAGCGGAGAGAGTTCTTGGCATGCTGTGGGACCCCAGGTCGGACGTTTTCGTCTATGCAACCGCATTGGATTTGTCGACAATTACACCCACCAAAAGGAACTTTCTTTGCTGCGTTGTGGGTCAGTACGATCCACTGGAATTACTCTCCCATTCTCTTATCCACAGTCGCGTAGTAATCCAGGACATCTGGAGAATGAAGGCTGCCTGGGATGATGCTGTTGGAGACGAAACACAAGAGCGCTGGAAACGGTGGACTGAACTATTCGAGGACCTCAAGAAGGTCAGGCTACCGTGAGCATATTTTCCTGGCGTAGTTTCATCAAAAATGGAGGATCTACAGCTCCACATTTTTGTCGACGCCAGTGAGACTGCTTATGTCTGCGTCGCATATTTTCGGGCGAAGATTCGTGGAAAGTTCCACACAGCGCTGGTTGGCGCAAAATCAAAGGTATCACCATTGAAATCGCTGTCGGTTCCAAGACTAGAACTTCAGGCGGAAATCCCTATGTGCAAGTCACAATTTGCCCGTCAAGCGGTGGTTTATCTGGACCGACTCCAAGACGGTTTTCGCATGGATTAATTCCGACCACCGTCGCTACCGCTAGTTTATGGCCTGTAGAATTGGAGAAATTTTGTCCAAAACGAGTGCCGAAGAGTGGATGTGGATCCCTACGAAACAAAATGTCGCCGACGAAGCTACACAGTGGGGACGACGTCCAAGTCTCAATCCCGAAAGTCGCTGGTTTACTGAGCCGTAGTTCCTCAAAAAAACAACGGGAATTCTGGCCGGATCAACCCACAAATGTTGAAACGCCGGAAGAGCAAAAGTCTTGCCTAGTGCAGCACGTTCAGCCGCAAAATTTATTAGTCGATTGGAGCCGCTTTTCAAAATTCGAGAGACTCTGGCGTGCCATTGCCTACACTCATCGTCTTTTGGTCACCTTACACGAGAGGAGCTAAACAAAGCTCAGAACAGCCTGTGGCGTTTGGCTCAAGAGAACGCTTTTCCTGATGGAGTGGCTTTGTTGAAGAAGACAACCGATGACAATCGGTCAGTGAAACTGTTGAAGTCGAATCGCATCTACAAATTATCGCCATGTTGATCCATACACGGCGTGATCCGGATGGACTCTCGACTTCGTGCAGCTGAATTCCTAGCATTCGACGTCCAGTTCCCGGTTGTTCTACCAAAAAACCATCCACTGACGAACCTTTTGTTGGATTGGTTTCACAGAACCTATCTCTATGGAAACAACGAAACCATCGTCCATGAAGTGAGGCAGCGATTCCACGTTCCATTATTGCGAAAACAGGTGCGAAAAGTTACGAAGTTCTGTATGCACTGCAAATTAAAGAAAGCGAAGCCTTCTGTTCCTCGAATGGTGCCTCTACCAGAAGCAAGGTTGAGCCCTTTCGTTCGACCAGTTTCGTACGTTGGTTTGGACTATTTTGGTCCGATTGAAGTTAAAGTTGACCGTTCATTGGTAAAGAGGTGGGTGGCCCTGTTTACGTGTCCTACCATTCGGGCAGTGCATTTAGAGATCGCACACTCGCTCTCTACAAGATGGCTATTCGACGTTTTCTAGTACGCCGCGGTTCTCCGCTGGAAATTTGGAGCGACAACGGGACGAACTTATTGAGTAACAGCCGGAAGCTACAAGAACAGATGAAGCAGATGAACGATAAGCTGTCAGCAGTGTTCACCAAAGCCACCACAAAGTGAGTTTTCAATCCACCGTCAGTCCCGCATATGGGTGGATCCTGGGAGCGACTGGTTCGCTCCGTAAAGGTTGCTTTCACTGCACTGTCGATTACCAGAAACCCTGACGAGGAGACATTGTTGAGTCTGATGGTTGAAGCCGAAGGAGTGGTCAATACATGCCCACTCATCTTCATGCCTTTGGAGAATGCTTCACAGGAAGCTTTAACTCCTAATCATTTACTCCTGCTCAGCTCTTAAGGAGTGACGCAGCGTCCAGAGCCACGCATGGAGCGGCAGGATGCTCTGCGCAACAATTTTGCGGTAATGAGCTGTCTAGTGGATGAATTTATGTACCGCTGGATAAAGGAGTACTTGCCAACTATTGCTGGTCGCCCAAAGTGGTTTGAAGACGCCAGAGATTTGAGGGAGGGCGAGTCTGTAATTGTGGTAGATGAATCTACCAGAAATGGATGGTTACGCGGACGAGTATTGTCGGTGGTGAAAGAATGCGATGGACGAGTTTAGCAGGCCTACGTCAAGACTCCAACAGGAGTTCTACGGAGACCCACTTCGAAGATTGCGATCTTGGACATCCAGGATAAGAGTTCGCAACAAGGTTTTGGTAAAGCAGGACAAACGGAGACCATTGTCCAGCATTACGGGTCGGGGGATGTTGGGGGCACTACGCCACTGTCTGATAAAGCCGAACAGCTGCGTTCACTTGACAGCAGTTGAGTCGAAGCGTGGTGATAGCTTGATTGTCAAAATCCTCAAACCATTATTCGCAAGTCATGAAGAAGGAAGAGTTAAATTGAATTCTAAAATTATAATTGTTGGTTGGTAGGTGAAATTGTTGTTCGACCAAAATTGTAAGTAGAATATAAGTTAATGAATTCGAATCAATCATGTTTATATCATACGAAATATGAATTACAGCTTTTGAGCTCAGTCTAACTCCTAAAAGACATGCTGCAAAAACGAAGTCCGAAACTACCCCCCAACACGACGTTTTGTTTCTAAACACTTAGTCCCTAAACCATTCCAGACTATTTAACATTTGGGTCTTGGCATTCGAGTGTCGGGGCCACCGAGGGCTGCCAAATGTCGAAAGCTAGCACCACGCTTCTTGACCCAACTGTACTCCTTGCAGATAATTGTAAACTCAATTGCATTTAGCCACGCTTCTTCACATCTGGACATGTCATTTCCAACCTGCTGCACCATTATTTTCTCCATATACGACTCTGGCAATTGCATCCTCATGTCTACCAACATAAAGTGAAATCTGGTTGAGTTAACAGTTGGGATACCACACCACAGTTCTGCTCATTGGTTTTGTTTTTATTTGATAATTCTGTTTGTTTTTTCATCTTCCAACCTTCTCACTCGCCATCATAAATCTCTTCTTTAGTTTTTATAATCTCGTTATTTATGACCTTCCAGTGTTTCGCATTTGCACTTCCAATCGCTTCGCCGTTTGTTAACGGAAGGGAACAGGGAACAGAAAACGAAACAAGAGCTTGCTGGCCTGGTATCCTTCCTTACCTTATGCCCCTTTTCTTGAGCCATCAGACGACTATTCTCGTCTAAACAGCTTCCACTGTTTTTTCGTGTTCGTTTCCTTACGTTTGAAACCTCGGCAAAGCGACTCGCGCTGGAACGCTGCTGTGCTTGATTTCCTCAACCTAATTTGGGCTATAATAATAAAGCACTTAAAAATCATTATTTCGTTGAGGTTTTGCATTAGGATCTTGCGCCCGCCTGCCAGTCGTCCCGTCGGCTTCGGTGCCCCGCATTTCGTTCCGGTGCCGTTTGACTTGCGGAATTCTAAATTAAAGCTGCTTTGTAATCGGATTAAACGTTTCGATGATTATGATGATGGCCACGATAAACATGATGGCTTCGTGGTACGGTTTTGGCACGTTCAAGGCCGCTCTGGGTAACCCGCGTTGTTCATTTCTTTTTCGGTGGCAGTCTTGTCAGAACCGTTATATTTGAACACGATGAAAGACTACTGAATAGTCTAAATAGTATTACAAAAATGTAAGGACTATGTCGAACTAAATTTGGAAAATTCAATGTCCTGTAACTTTTACAGGTCGAACTCGATTATTGATTTTTCTTCCCTCCAGATAATCGAACCTCCAAAAATTAAATAAAATTTGCCATGGAACACTCAAATCTCTTTTCATTTGTTTGATGCAGTGACGTAGCAAAAAATAATTCTTAGAAAGCAGTCTCGAGAAGACAAAACATATGTTGACCAGCATAGAAAATATTAATTTCTATGTTGACTTGAGGGCTTGTCTATAAATTGCATTACTCTTTTAGCGGGGCAAGGGGACTCATGGATACGTCATGATCCATTAAAAACTATCGAAATATCCATACAAAAAGTGGGCCATTAGGGAAGGGGGATGGAGAATGCAGAATTTTGCGTGAAGTAATATTTGAACATTTCTCTATACCAATTCTTTATGTGAGACGTAACTAAGGTAGTTTATGGACGATCCCTTATACGAAAACATTTTGTTTTTCGTCATACGGTTAGTGTCATAATGCATTAATCGAAATCGTGCTTAGGAGTGATAAATCTTTCACAGATTTCCATAGAATTAATTGTTAGCTAATGATTTTCAATTTCTTAAATATTACAATTGGCTTTTTTGTGCTACGAGCATTCATTGAATGTTTTCGCTCAAATTCTAAGCGAATGTTTCGAAAGATGCCGCCACTAGGAAATTTGTACAGTAAAAAACTCATACAATTTTGATCACACACTTTGAAGTTTTCGCAAATGTGCCATATTGAAAAAAATGTAAAAATTTTGGTTTTGATATATTTTGAAAAGTATGAATTTTACAGAATTTTGTTTTTCTATGTGCTTGTTTCTCTTATTAAATCAAACATTTCTGACAAAGGGCATATTGCTCTAGATCCTTTCGTTTCAAAAATAGTTGAAAATATTTTTTATTATTTTATCCTCATTTACAAAATGGGCCATTTGCGATAATTTTAAAGTAAATGATCAAATACTGTGAATTTTTCACTGCAAAAATTTCAAGTTTTTTCCTAGTTGCGGTCAGTCCATGCTCTAGAAGCCCTAGGAGCCAAGATTCAAGTCACCAAACTTGGTCATTTTGTATGGAAAACGGTAAAATGATCTTATTTTCGCCGATAACTGTATAGACTTATCCAAAATATACCAGAAGTCTTGAAGGAACTCTGTGAGGACTGTTGCTGCTCATACTTTAAGGGTTGGGTAACATTTTATTGTATCTTCAGATCTTTGGAATAATTTGCAAGAATTATTATGAACAATCAATAAAGTACAAGAATGATGTACAACTGATCATATTATGTACAAATGTTTATATGCATTTTAATTTCAATTTATTATTTTGATCGTATACAACCAATAATCGAGATGAATTATGTAAAACAGCTCCAGCTGTTCCTAACTACGTCCTTTTTTCTTCAAATAATCATATTATGTATGAAATAAAAATAATGTTCATTTGTTTTCATGAATTTGATATACACTGCGGATGATCGTGTTCTAGATGACTCCGACCTGTGTTTCCATTCTTTGAATGTAATTGTTATTTGAAAATATGCTTCAGAATTATTGTAGCACAAGTTGAATTTACTCACGCTTACTATCTCATTTGTAGGGTTTTAAATGAACGTCATACGGTTTTTATTAGTTTAAATTTAAACATATAATAGCATTGTTTTCTATCTAAATCATCAATGATCAAAGAAATATAATCAGCTGTATTATATCTTTCTCTGTAAAGCCTCCTTCCATAAATAAAACAGCTAGTTCATTTTGGAACACTATACAATATGGATGGCCTTAAAATTTGTTTGTAGATCAAAAGTTTGTTCTTTCGACAAAGTTTCTATTTTCTGTGATTAATTAGCAATTGGAAAATATATTTTTTATAAGGTACATGCGAGCAAATTAAAATGGCTGGAGTAAAACGAAATGGCAAGGTATCATAGTATTAAATTTTAATATGATACCTTGCCATTTCGTTTTACTCCAGCCATTTTAATTTGCTAAGAAATTAAAATTAAAAAAAAATGTTACGTATAAAACAAACTTTTTGGGAAGAAAACATCTTTTTAGATTTATTGGCATCATATTCAAAGCTTCGCATTTCATCTTGCCCCACCAGTTTCCACTTTAAATTTTTATCTTGCTACCGTAAATTCGGGTGTAATTGATCAGTAGGGTGAAAATGATAACCGTGTCACGCGATTTTATTTTTTACAAATAGAGCACCAAATTCATTGTAGCCTATAGTAAATGAACGGTGTTTGTCTTAAATAATGTATATTTGTGTATAGTTAAGTTTTTTGTGTTACAGAATGTTTATTTCTATGAAAATAATGTAAAATTCCAGAATCAAGTTTGGTGTGAAATTGATAGAATCCATAAACTTCTAGTTCTAAACAAGGATTTGGACATGGTGTGAACCTGGAAGTTTGTAAGGATGCTAACAATATATCTCCAAAACAGATTTTACTATCAAAACTCTTACCAATTTGTTCGTTTTGTTGAAACAAATGATTTTCTGCTACAAAGTATAGAAATCCGTTGGAATTTGCCTACATTTAGGCGTTTTTCGCGGTATTCTTGAAATGTAATTATTGATTATTTCCATTAATATTGTCTCGTTAAGAATTTTGCAAGAATATTTGAATTCAGGAGGCCCAAATTAAGTATGTAAAGTTAATTTCAAAACTAACAATAATTACATTGACATGTGATCAATTTCACCCCGAAATGGGATTCCCCGATTTTTAAAATTAGAGATGATTTTTGGCATTAACATCACATTTGTTAGAAAATTTCGGTGCATGGGCCAATGAGGTTCACCGTTGTACTTGTTTTCCTGCATTCAGTTGTATGGTAGTGATAACATTTAAGGAAGCATACCAAGAAAACAGTGAAAAATGATCAATTTCACCCGAAATTACGGTACCGTAAAACGGGGTAACTTTGATAATGCGGGTAACTTTGATAGTGCGTAACCCACCGCATACTAAATGAAATATCATAATTTCTGTTAATCAGTTAAGCAAAACGAATGCAAAACTAAAGAATATTAGTATGACACTTCATGTACGAGTGGTTTTCATTTGAATCAAGAACATTTTAGGCTTTTTATACGAATTTAAAAAAATTACACAATTTTAGCATTTTAAAACCGTTTACAAACAATCTGTTCTACGATCACTATTTGATGTAGTTTTGAATAGTTGGCCACTTATCTTTGATAGCCTAGTTATCATAGAACTTGAAAACGGTCTCAAATCTCTTAGCGAAAAGCATATTCACAAACTGGGACCATTTTTGTAATCTTAGTCAGAAATTTCCATATAACGTTATACGCCTAGAGGTATGCAATGCCCTACAAATGTTCGTTATTTATTCGATTTTGTTCGATTATCAAAGTTACCCCAAAACAGAAAATCAACTTTCGATTATATGAAAAGTTATATATCCATTCAAAATGAATCTTTTGCCAATTTATCGACTGTAATCGATAGCTAGGATGCCAGTAGGGTAAATTATGGCTTCGGCACCCTGAGGGTATTTTCGGCAACACTAACTTATCGTCCTTGTTAAAATTTATCTACGAAACAAGAGTTACCTTCAATGTACTCAATATATTTCTTAGACTATAATCTTCCATGTAAACCTCATCTTTCACAAAAATATGATATAACATGGGTTTTATCATTGAATGAAATAAATGCTTACGAAATTATCGTGATTCGTGAGCTGCCGAATAAAACAACACAAGAACAGCTTAAGAAAAACTCACCACTTTGAAAGGTCCAATTCTCCGCTCCAATTCCAATTTGTCACAAAAACTACGCACCGATCACTAATGCACTTTTAAACTTTTGATTTGTCTATAAAGCACTCGAATATACTGATTTTCTATGCTTTAAATCACAAATTAAAATTAATGCACTTTGCTTTCCTCAGCAATCACTTTTTATTACGGGAATAGGTTGCCAGAAAACCATATTCAATTGAGGAGTATTTTTTTTTCACAATTTAAATTCATTGAAAAAATCGAACACAACTAATTAATGCATTGGAATTAGGCAACAAAGCATGTATTGGTAATAATTGAGCCTTTCAATACTTCCCTTATCTGAAGATTGGAGCGCATAAACTTCAACATACTGAGTAACATATAAAATATACGTCTTTCAATAAATAAACTATTTTGGCATCACTCCTGTTGTTCTACAGGCAATCAGAGGATGTTGTTTTTGTGTCAAGTCATAAGTGCATTGATTTGCAAAGGGCCTATTCTGATTTTCTCATAGTGGTTATCACGTCCAATGGTATGAGTGCCCTAGTGTAGATGTAGTTGTGAACCTTAGAGGAAAACAATATGCACTCAGTCTAGAAAAACACCCAGAAACCGGGTGTAAATATTTCAAATTGGGTAATATTTCCATATGCATTTTGATGAGTCTGGAAAGTGTGTGCAAGTATCTTTGAGGAAAACAAAAACAAACTGTGTATGACGAGCGTATGCTAGTCTACGTGTGTTCAAATGTCACTAAGCTCTATACACTGAGAAAAATCTGAACGTAAAAAAATGTGAAAATAGCCTGTTTCGATTTTTTGCGCATAGACACTAGGGTGCGGCTTATTTTCCATAAGTTCTCAAAACCAAAAGTTCGTGTGCTCTTATGAATTCAAAACATATTAGAAACCGCAAAGTTTGAGTCAAAAATATTAAGATTTATATATTTATTTATTCACCGTCTTTGACTACGGGTCACACAGACTGAATACTTAATATTATGTACTTTACTTAAATTCTATCTCTTATACTATTAAAAATTTAGGGGTGGCGCATGCGTCTTGGAGGTGAATTGTCATGTTATAAAAAATGGCCTTCAGTGAAGTCACCATAACTTCGGTTATTTCTCACCAATTTCAAAACTTTTAGCATCATTATTTTCAAATTCAATTTATGAAAACTTTGTAAAACATCAAATTTGTCTTAAATCGAAACAAATCTTTGTTAAAAGTAGTTTTCTCGAAATTTTTCTTAATTTTACTGGAAAATTCATTTTTGTTTGACCATAACTGCATAAATACTCAACCTATTTCAAATATGTGTACAGTCGAAGCTTGTTATAACGACATGGCAAGGGAGCGTCGTAATAGAGAAATGTCGTTATAGAGAATAGTAATAACATTAAAATCTTTTTCAAGGGACCGAAAAATGTCGCTATAGAGAGCTTTTGTCACTATTAAAGTGGTCGTTATAACGAGCTTCGACTGTACATGTTTTTGAAGCAAAAAACAGTTGTTTCCATACTGCTCATACAACATATGTTTCTAAAAAATGACTTAGTTGTGTAACAAAAACTACCCAAAAACATGATTTTTTAAAGAAAAAATCGATTTTTTTTGGATTACTTATGTTTTTTCGCAAAAAATTACATTTTTCCTATAAAACTTGTGTTTGTAAAGCATTTTGTTTTAATTACGAGTTGAATAGTGCATATCTATTTTTAACATGAGCAAATAATTATTGTTTCTAAATTATTTAAAAATTGTTGACAACTCCTTTTCAAAGGTTTATCAAATGAGGAAAACCAGTTTCAGCTTTAAAAATATTGTTTAACTGACAACAGTTAAAAAAAACTGACGTTTTTCGTTGGTTTTGTGCAGTTTTTGTTGAATAACTTGGTCAAATAATTTCTTTTAGTGAAATGTGTCGAATGAAAAGTATGAAATTAATTAAGTAAGCTTCTAAGCAATGCAAAAATATTTGGAATCGGTTGAGTATTCATGTAGTTATGGTAAAACAAAGATATTATATTAGTAAAATGAGGAAGCATTTGGAGTAAACTACTTTTTATTGAAACTAGTTTTGATTTTACACAAATTTGATATTTTACAAAGTTTTCATAAATTTAGTTTTTAAGATAATGGTGCTGAAAGTTTCAAAATTGGTTAGAAATTACCGAAGTTATAGTGACATCACTGAAGGCCATTTTTTGAGAGGTTTTGAAAAATGAGCCGCACCCTAATAAACAGTAGTGTGAGCAGCGAAAAGGGGCATGCATGTAACCCATTCAAACGCAACTCTGAAATCCAAGTAATCCGATAATCGTTTTCCGTGGATTTTCTTGCAGAGCGCAATATTATGAATCAATTAACCATGACGTCACGCTACAATTTCTAGACTGGATTCGCACTTGTTGCAAGAACATGACATGGCAATTTTTACAGCCGAAATGCTGCCATAATGAGATGAATACAAAAAATATTCAATAAAATAAATGAAAACGAAATTAGGCAGCCTCTATTTATGACATAACGTTAAAATGTACAATTTTCGACCATTCCCCCCTCCGCAACGGTCTTTGAATGATAAAAAAATATGTTTGAGTTTACTCCCCCTACCCCTAGAGCGTTACGTAATTTGTGGACGGTGCCTTAGTCTGCATAAATTTAGTGGCGTTGTGTATTCAATTTGACTCTCTGCTATTCTATTTATAACTGCAATTCTGTTCTCAGTGTAGTCTGTATTTTTCTGCATTGGCCCTTTCAACGAGTAGAACATAATGAGTGACGTTTAATTTCAGGATTTGTCAACAAATACGAAATGTTACCAATACATAAACTGCGCAAAAACAGTATTGGATTGCCGAAGTGAACTTTTTTGTTGCCGACAATAGTAATTGCATTGCCAATAAAAGAACAAGTGCCTCGTGACTTTGGCGAGGAAAAATAGAAGATCAAAATAATAAAATAGTGTTTTGTGTATAATAGTTAACAAATGAAGAGTGCTCAAGTGTAGTTAAGGTGTCTGATGTTGATTGTTGTGCTCTATTATGCGTAAAGTTGCCCTCTTAAAAGTTTAGCTGCTTAGGCTGCCGACAATACATAAGTTCCCCTACTTGTCTTAAAAATATAAATTGTAAATCTTTGAAACAGCATGCAAAAATATTCAAGTTTTCTTCGAAAAAACTATCAAAGTTACCCCGTTTTACGGTACTTAATCTTAATACTTAGCTTCATCTGGCTAATTTATTAGAAACCCTTTTATTATGACAGTACTTCATCGTAACATTACATGAAAGATTTAAATAAGAGCTATTAGTTTTTGCAGTAATATTCAAAGTAAAAGTTTTGGGAGCATTTTAGTTTAAAGAAAATATACCCATTTTATTCCTACGTTCATTTTTCTTCAAGTAATTATGTTATGCATAAAACTAGAACTAATATGTTCATTTGCATTTATGAATTTGATATATGCTGTGGATGATCCAATGTAGATAATGTGGTCCAAGAATGCCGCCTTGAGCACCATCGGCTTTTACTGAAAGTCTGTCAGACTTGCAATCCTGATTGATATTCCGAAGTTTACGATTTGACAGATAACTTAGAATTTTTGAGCAATGTATGTTGAAAAGTTGAAGGTTCTTAGTTAAACAATCAAACATTCATGCCAAATACTGTTGACTGCTGAAAAAACTTGATTTTCAATTGGACTTACTTACTTGATACTTGATTGGCTACAATCTGCTACGTTGAATCTATAAGTCTCCTCCATTGGGCTCCTGAACCAATCGCTTCCCAGTCGCCCTGAACGTTAAGTACTCTTAAGCCCTCATCAACTGCAAATAGCCATCGTGTACACGGGCGGCCTACCGCGAAGTCGACGGCCACGTCCGGGCTCTCTACGAAATATTATTTTTACTTGTCGTTCTTTCAGCATTCGTATCACGTGACCAGCCTAGCGCAGCCCCGCAATTTTATTAGCTTAATAAAATCCCTTATATGCGTTATACAATTCACGATTCATGCGGCGCCTCCAGATGCCATTTTCTTGTTTACAGCCGAGTATTGTTCACATCACCTTACGCTCAAGAACACCCGAACGCTTTCAGGTATACTTTTTTAACGTTCAGGATTCATGAGCGATGGTTAAGATCAGTGTCTTATATAGCGCGAATTAGAAAGTGCATCTCCTTGCTTCAATCCATCTAAACTCATGGATCAGTCTAATCAGCTTCGTCGGAAATCCATGTTTTATCATTATCTGCCATAACTGTTTTCTCTTCACTGAATCATACGCCGCCTTAAAATCAATAAATAGATGGTGAGACGACAAGTTGTATTCCCGGAACTTATCAAGGATTTGTCGCAATGTAAACATTCGATCCATTATTGATCGGCCCTCACGAAAACAGCTGCTCACTACCCCACTGTTCCTCAAATCTCCGATTGCCTTTTTAACCTCATCTAGCGTCGGGGGCTCCAAAGATTGTTCATCGTAGCTGGTGTTGTCCACAGACGCGCTAATGTTCTCTCCATTCCACAATGGTCGGGCTCCATATAAAGGAGCGGCCAAAACTACCAAAACACTTTTTTGAGATTTTCATGGTTTTTATCTTTTGAAAATATACCTCATGTATCATACTATTACGATTCTTAATTGAAATTGAACTAAAATTTAAATTTCTTTCTCTTTTATGACGTCAAACTGACTGAAGTCAAAAAATTGAAAAAAGTAACAATAAAATAAAGTACAAAATTCATATTTAAGGAATGCAATATTTTCCCAAAGTTACACACTATCTGAAAGCTTATGGTTCAACACTTTTATCGAGCAAGAGCATGTAAAAAATATTTGGTTGAAGCATTAATACTGTTCAATATTACACTTTAGTAATATTGATGATTTTGAACATGAAAAACAACTCTTGTCGCGTCATGTCGCCGCCATTTCGAATATTGCACTTTAAAATGTATCCTTAGATCTTACAAAAAACGTTTAAATTTTTTGCAGAAAGTTGCTGATTTGCAAGTTAGAGCTATTTGAATAATTCAATATTTTCATACATTTTGACGAAATTTCTCATACAAAGTTGATATAAAATATATTTAACAACTCTTCATGCATATTTTGATCAAACTCGTTAAAATACAAACAAAATTTGTGCTCTCAACCAAATTTGATTGCATTTCTAGTAAAAAAAAAAACTTTAAAAAAAAATTACGTAATATGTGAACAACCCCTTCTGAAACAATAAAAACACCGAATAACATATTCAGATTACATATTTCATCGATTAAGGCGAAACAACTAGTTTTGGCCAAACTTCGTTTTTTTCCGACCATTGTGCATTCAACAAATTACTCAAAGTTCACTTTCCACGTGGCAGCCACCATAGTTTTGTCTGTCATCGAGTTACCTTCATGATAATTTCAAATGACTGGAGACGGCGCTGTTTTATTCCGCACGCCGTTGGCAGTTTCGTAAAATGTCCGCATATCATTTTGTTCCATACTGTTCTGCGGTTCATTCTTTTTTCGGCTGCTCTCACTTTCTTGTACCGCTTTCTATTCTGTCGGCTACCAGACACTAACATCCTGGCACCAATATTCTCATCTGTCCTGCCTTTCTACGAATATTTGTCCGGCGACCCATAAGGTTCACATAGAACATAGGACAAGTCGACATAAAAGGGCAGTGTCACCTTTTGGCACTCCTCATCAAACCAACCGTTACTAGGTCGTATCTGAGTAGTACCTATCTCCTCTCGCGCAGTTGTGCTCACCGCTTTGTGGATAGACTGCCGCAGATTTTTGAGGTTGTCATCTACGTTGGTTCCCCTTATCCAATCCAATCATCAAGCATTCAGCGGTATTCGACTGCTACACCGTGTGTTGATAAGCGTTAAATATTGAAACGCTGCGCTTTTGCGTTCGCCATAGTAGACAATCGTGCACGAATCTTACTGACAACGAGATAGTGATCGGAGTCGGTGTTTTGACATCTGAAGTTACTCACATCGATGACATCCGAAAAATGCCGGCCGTCCATCAAAACGTGGTCTATTTGGTTGCAGAGCTTCGGGTGCATCCAGTCGTACTTTCGGACGTCATTGCGTACAAAGTAGGTAGCTGCAGCGAAAGTTACTAATCTTGGGCGGAGTGAAGGCTCTCCGTACCAATTATTGAACGGAACGACCTGACCATTGGCATTGCACTAGTAAGTCCTTAATGAAAATTGTGTATGCTCTCAAACTGAGAAGCAAATTTTCTACGTCTTTTGCAGTTAGGTAATAATATATTGTTTCCAGCTTACAAGGCAAAAATTGACATTTGAGGCTTTTTCAAAGCTCTAGATTATCTACAAAAAGGCTTAGAGTCAGTGACAAGAAGTGCTTCATGAAGGCCCAAGCCTAATAGTTCGCTTTTGCACGTCATCGGAGTGATTTTCTATCCCAGCTCTTACGTGTTGATGCCGATATTGTGACTTCAGTCGAGCATGGTTTACCAACTGGTTTCATGTTTGTGATGACATAAATTTGTATCGTGACAAAGTTACATATATTTAGCTTTTGAACTCTTTTACTGAGAAATATCGTACATGTGGGCTTCGTGGCCGAGTGGTTAGTGCCGCCAGACAATAATTGCTTCGTGTCATGGGGTGTGGGTTCGATTCCCGCTTCAGCCGTCGAAACTTTTCGTCAAGAATATTTCTCGGCTGTGCCACTGGAGCATGCTTGTCCGTTGTCTAGTGTTAAGTTACAGTCTGTGCAGCTAAATGGCTGAAGACGGTGTCCGTGTCTTAAAAAAAAAAAAATCTCCTGCCTGTGAAAATCATGGAGATGCAGAGGTGATCTCGTTCTCTAGGAGCAATGACGTATGGATGTGGCCGGCGCACAGAGGAGCACCTAGAACAAATTCGTGGCCATAATTTCGATTTTGAAAAATTGAGATTTTTGATCCCGCTATATATTTTAAAGAAAGCTAATAGTATGCCGCATGTTGTGGCTACATTGAAAAGACGTCAAAAAGCTTTGAAAAATATGTTAAAAGAATTCAAAATAGCAGATTTTTTAATGGTGTTTTCATGTTTATATATTATATAATCAGAATTATTGTTTCCATGTGGACATTTTTCCAAAACAAACAAATATTTGTTACTAAACTTTTTGTTTATGAATACAACAAGAGTTTCTGCATAAAATTTTGCAAAAAATATTTTTTATTTGTTTATTTTCAAGGCAATTTTGCACAGCGAACTTTTAGTCATTTTTCGTAAACTTCAGTATTGAAAAAGTTATCTTATACGGCAATATCCGGCAAAGTTTCGACCACTGTGTGAAACTTACAAATGTTATCTATCAGTTACAGCATAAAACTCTTCCGCATATTTCCGCACTTGAAATTTTAAGCGTTTAGAAAATATCAATTTTTTATCATTTTTTTCGAATATTTTTAGCCCGCTCTTCAAAAACCTTCTATCTATAACCAATTGAAATGCATGCTCACAATGCGTTTGTTCAATGTGATATACGAGAAAATTATAATTAGAACTTTTTCTTTCATTTGCATAAGTGACTTAAGTAATTGTTAATCTCATAAATAACGTATATCACAATTTTTACACATGACATCGCCAAATCAGATTTTGCAAATTTTTAAAATAAAAAGAGATGCTTTGATGTAAGAGACACAATGGTGGCATAGTTTAAAACTCCATGTTTTTTAACTTCTTCTTCTTCTTGAAATCACGTCCTCCCTGGAAAAGAGCTTGCTTCTCAGCTTAGTGTTCAATGAGTACTTCCACAGTTATTAACTGAAAACTTGCTTTGCCTAAGTTGCCATTTCCGCATTCGTATATCGTGTGGCAGGTACGATGATACTCTACGTCCAGGGAAGTCAAGAAAATTTCCATTACAAAAAGACTCTGTACCGAACGGGAATCGAACCCAGACACCTTCAACATACCTTTGCTCTGTAGCCGCGCACTTTAACCATTTGGCTAAGGAAGGTCTATAAAACTATGTAATTTAAATATGGGAGAATTTGAAGTAACATTAATAGGTTTTCAGAAATATCGTAATTTCGGTTGAAATGAATAATTATTCCCGTTTTTTATCTGTTCTCTTTAATGTTGGCAATGCCAAACAACTAAATACAGGAAAACAAGTACGACGGTAAACCTCACTGGCCCATGTGCAGAAATTTTCTAACAAATGTGGTGCTTAAAATAATCTCTCAAATAAAAACTGGGGGATTCCATTTCGGGGTGAAATTGATCACTTGTAAATGCGATTATTATGAGTTTTGAAATTACTCTACATACTGAATTCCGGCTCCCTGAATACGAATATGATACTCATTGGTACGAGTTTTGATGGTGAAATCTGGTTTGGAGATGTAGTTTAGGCATCCTAACAAACTTTCTAGCTGTTTTTGAATGTTTGTCTATATCGTACCGTACATGATTCTTGAATTTTACATTAGTTTCATAGAAATAAACATTCTTCAACGCAAAAAAAAATCTTCACAACACTCGAACCAACAAAAGTCAACAACGTTCGTACACGCCATCGTTTGAAAAAAATGACAGTAAAGTCCTTTTCATGGAGTTTTATGGTCCCAAATTTCAGAAATGACGGGTATCTAAAGGATTCTCAATGGACTTGAAAGTTGTGCATGAAAATTGGATGAAATAATCAATAGGGGCCTTCCTTAGCCGAGTTATTAGAAACCGTGGCTACAAAGCAAAGCCATGCTGAAGGTGTCTGGGTTCGAATCCCGGTCAGTCCAGGATCTTTTCGTAACGGAAATTTCCTTGACTTCACTGGGCATAGAGTATAATTGTACCTGCCGCACGATATACGAATGCGAAAATGGCAACTTTGGCAAAGAAAACTCTCAGTTAATAACTGTGGAAATGCTCATAAGAACACTAAGCTGAGAAGCAGGCTTTGTCCCAGTGAGGACGTTAATGCCAAGAAGAAGAACCAATAAATAACATGATTTTATTTTCAAGGAAATAGGAGTTGTTCCAGCTGTAAAATTTCTGCCTAATTATGAAGAAATTCTTATGAATATTCGCCTACTTTTTCATTAATTCTAAGGGCTTAGGCTTACTCCTAGTTTCGTTGACGCGATTCACATTTAAAAAATATCTATAGTCAAAATTATCCGTTTGTGATATCTCGAAATTTTTTGATCAATTTTTTTTTTGTGCAAATGAGGCATACATATTTTTTTGCAAAATGCATGGAGAAAAAGTTTCAGATAAAACGTACCAGTCAATTTTATTATTTCATTAAAAAGAAATTTGATTTTATGAATTCCAAATGCAATATTGCATTATATTCTTTTAAAACAAAAAGAATTCCGAAAAGAAATTTCTGAGAATAATTACAAAAAATGTTTGAGCTGGAATATCCAATAACAGTTAAAATTCTAATTATTCGTCGATTGCTTACCCTCTTGGCGAGCTAGAGGCGCATCAAATTATGCTGTACAAATCTATTTTCCATCTGTTGCTAGAATATTCAAACGATTGGTCATCAAAAATGAACTCAAAAACTGTTTGTTTTCAACGGCTTATACACTGATATGAGGATAATTGTCCTGAAACGGTTCGAAATTAATCCTAACTGAGTTATAACAGTTTTTTAGTCTATAATCAAGTATGAGCAGTCCATTTAGGGGAAAAAATAATTTTGGCCATGGTTTACCCAAATTACTCTTGTGTGCAGCGACGTGATTTCGCAGTGATTTTCGTCGCGTCTGTCTAGATGGTTCCATAAAAGAGTGCTTGCAGTGACGCAACGAAATCGTGGCATTTTTGTCGCTGTTGCTGAAAAAAAATGCGTTGATTTGGGGGAGCCTTTATGGACCAATGCACGTGTTCACTATTTGACGCTAAAGCGGTGCCGTGTTATGTATGGGACCTGAGACGAGACTCGCGAAGACGGTCTTCTTTTTCTGTGATTGCTGAGTTTTTTTCTTATTCCACTTTGTGTTTATACTAATTATTCGCATGCTGTTCAAAACCTCACATGAACCTCTCAGCAAAAAATGATTGAGTTTGCATCACATCGAATCATAAATAGCCGTCTGAGTGAAATTTCACGCCAGCAAACGTAGCAGACATTAGGAATAATTAATCTTCTGCTTAGATTTATCTGCAACTTTGGAAAAAACCAGTGTTGTGAAAAACTCAATTTCTCACAACTCACGCTTGAGATTTTTCATGTGTGAGTTGTCAATCATGCAACTCAGCAGTCAAAAAATCATGGATGAGTTGATTCACCTTTTTAACTCATTGTCTCGTATTTCCACAGTTTACTCACACACGGCAATAATTTCTTGTTAGTCTGGTAAAATTATGTTAATCCTTTCTATCGTAAACAACAACATTTGGGTTTCACGAATTTTTGCCGGGTTTTGCGACTGAATCATTCTTTACGGTTTGAGTTGATTGAGTTGATTTTCCATCAAAATCTCAAGCGTGAGATTTGCGAAGCAGATCTCTAATGAGTTTGCTCTCACGGGAGAGCGTATTGATTGCGATTTTGAGTGTGAGTCTATCAACACTGGAAAAAACTGCTCCGCCGACTGAGGTTTTTTATAACAGTTTACTTTGAACACAATACTTTTCACTTTTTCAGCCATAAAAACGGTGAGCTGCATTTGACGTTTCGTGAGAGGGGAATCTGGGCTTTCATTTCAGATTATTAGTTCATAGAAAAATTAACAACAATACCGTGCGGGATTGAAATCCATAAAAAATGATTCAAAATACTTCCACTTCATACAAAACGCCTACTATGTGTATAAGTTGTACGGATATCGTTTCCACACTGTATTTCTTCTCTCTTAAACAATACGAGTGTTACTGCTTACATATTTGGCAAAATATTATTTACGTTATAATATGGTTCGTCACAGTCCTTACATTGAATAAACTTTTCCAAACCTGAAAATAACACTGTCTTATGCCAGGAAGAATAGCCAAAATGCTTGTAACAAGTTTGCTTTGGACATGTTCCAACATCAGTTTATGCGCGTAATTAAACGCCCATAATGGAGCTATAAAAAGCCAGTGCGCGTTTCGTGTACTTAACGCGTGTCCCGTCTTACGACATGACAAGATTCACCACCAACCCCTCGAAAAAACTGCTCTTCCCTCTCGCCCCAAATTTCGCCCTGGTTGGTGTCAGTTGGCCGGATACGGCTGCTCGAGCAATGATAATTACGGCCCCTCCGGCTTGGCTCGCCGAACTGCCATTCAACTGCAATTAACGAGTGTTAACTGATTTTTATCTCCTGTTGTTTCGTTCCAGGTGTGGTTCCAGAATCGGCGTACCAAATGGCGTAAGAAACATGCCGCCGAAATGGCAACTGCCAAGCGGAAACATGACGAGCTGGGTGATGGCGATGGCGACTGCAGCGAACCGATGGACTCGGACTCGGAAAGTCTAGACCTGGTCGACACCGGAAGCAGTAGTCGAAAGCGCTGTCGGATGGAGGACGAAATGAGGCATTAGTACAGGGGATCGGTTTGCTACGTAATAGCTTGTTGAGTTTTATCTTTCTCTATTGCTGTGATCAGAGGGCGTTTGAGATTGAGGTCGAAACACGCGTATCTTCCAAAGGATACAATTTCTAGTGGAATTGAATGATATAATGTTAAATCCGGTTTTGATTTACCTAAATTTTGAGGCTACGCTGCTAAAGCTCCATAGACGTTTCGTTTCCATTTCTTCTAATAACTGAGCCATTGGCTTTTAAAATAAGAATGATTGGATTCAAGGGGATTAAACCAACTGCAAATTATGTTTTGCTTCAGCAATAATTTTCAAACTCAAGCGCCTCTGAATCTCCAGAAATTATTAACATACCCTTTCCCCAGAAAGCTCACATGTAAAAAAAGAATGTGTAATAATGCAAAAACATGTACTTTTCAAGAGGCCAAACAGCTAGCTGCATTTCATTACATTTGCGGATGAAACTATAAAAAAGCAAAAATCGAATTTACTATACATTAATTTAACTGATACTAATTTTAGTAGAGCATGCCGTGTTTGAGATAGGTCGAAAGTATGATGATATGCATGAATGAGGTGCGAAATTAATGTGATCAATAACGAGAACAGCGCAGTTTGATTTTCAGTTTCATCTTACAAAGAACAACATTGCGGAAAGGAACCCTTCCCATAGTGTTACACAAATGTGACAGTTCGTTTTTTAGCGAAACAAAATACATTCCAGCGAAAACGATATATGTAATTATTTATTACCTGAGCGCCATTATTGAATGAAATCTGCATTGTTGAGTAAGATATTAGAAGCTGTTTGATGTAAAGATGATTTCGAATAACTTGCAATGGGCCCGTAAATGAGAAACGCGTGCAGCGATGTAAAAAGTTTGAATTCTCAGTATTTAAATAAATTCCCTTAAGTCATAGTGATTAATATCCAATTATTAGTACTTCATGATAAATTAATAAATCAAAAAGCTAACAAGAAAACCATCTGTAAAACTTGTATAAGTTTAATAAAGAAACGGAACAAAAATGCAATCGCATCAGTTGGTGATATGTTTGTACTGGAAAGAACTAGCCCAAAACGATGACATAATGGGAAGCATGAGGTCAGCCACGTGCTGTTGACACTTCATCAAAGCGGTGTCAGCTATTTTTATGAAAAATTGATGACACCGTCAGCGTCGTTTGATTTCACCCCTCCGATATATGCAAACATGGTTGAACCCCTACGCGTTCACGTGGCACATGTGACAGTGTTCTATCTCGGTTATTGATGCTTAGGCTTGTGCAAGCTATTTTGTGGGAGGTTTTGATATCGTAAGTATACAGCAATAACAGCATGATTTGAATCAATTTCCACTGTTTATCGGTTTGTATGGAATAACTTAATATTGTTATTTTCTAAACGCTACAAAATATTGCAATGTTCCAATATGTTTCAAATTTCTCAAATGATTATTCTACAAACAATACACAAGTAAAACATAAAAAAATAATACTTTATTCTTAAATGATAGCATGGTTATGATTCAAACTCAATTAGAGGGATACTTGACCTTTTTCTCTTCGCTACAGAAGAGTATCTCAGGAAATTGATTATTTTGTGGCCCCTCCTTGATTCGATCATATCTTTCGATGGAAAATTCATAGCGTAAGGTGTAAGATATGATCATTGTGCTACAGTGAAACTGTCATAGTCCAAAAACAAAATTAGACACATTTATTTTTTTGTTTCACAATTCAGATTGTGATATATTTGCACTCTATGAAACATGGCATTAGTTTGATGATGATCTTAAATTCTACGATTTCAACATTATAGGCAAGGATCGAGATGATAATTTCGGGGGAGTACTTTTAGGGATCAAATAGTGCCATTCATTCTACAGAATCCTGACTCAACCGGGAAAAGAAATCGTTGCTTTCTAAAAAAAACGTGAGGGTAGGATCTTTGCATAGCTTCTGTTTATATTCCTCCAAGAGTTTCAATAAACCGCGGTCATCTCTAGAATTCAATCTCCATACTCTACTACTGGGTGACATGGACTCACATGGTACTGTAATTTATTTATTTATTACAAAATACATTCATCGGATTTAGTATCCTAGTGAACAAGGCTTAAAACTATTTTAAAATTGAAGACTAATAACAAAGATTTATAAAGCTCGCAAATACTCAAAGACTCTGTTTTTGAAAACACCGGACGACAAATTAAAATCAAATAAGTGTTGAACACGAGAAAATTCAGCAATCATTGCTGGTAGAGGAGCGTTGGATCCGTAATTAGTTCTATGCTGAGCCTAACGTAGAAATGTATATCTCCGAAACGGTCTTGACGGGATGTTTGCAGGTAGAAGAGGAAGTAGCATTGGGGCATTTGGGGCAACTTCACCTTTCAGTAGTTTTGCAACGAAAAGCGCTTGGTTCGCTCGCCTCCGGTTTTCCAGGGTATCCATGTTAAGGAGTCGACAACGATCAGTGTAGGGAGGCAGGTTCGCAGGATTGTTCCAAGGCAAATGTGCGAATGTGTGTCGTAGGAAACGTTTCTGGATCTTTTCGATTCGTTCGATCCATGTTGATTGATAGGGGGTCCAAATTATGTCGGCTGTCTCAAGTATCGAGCGAACAAGCGAGCAGTACAGTACTTTCAAGCAGTAAAGATCGGTGAATTCACGAGAGATTTTTGCGATAAAACTTAATTGACGATTAGCTTTATCAATCACCATACATCCGTGTTGATTGAAGGAGAGATTACTGTCCAACATCACCCCTAGGTCCCGAACTAAGGTAGTCCTATTCAGGGTACGGCCTGCCAGTTTGTAGTTGAAATTGATTGGACTCGATTTCCTATGAAATGAAATCACGAAACATTTCGAAACGCTTACATACATCTTGTTTCGTTCACACCAATCGTAAAAATGGCTTAGCATGTTTTGAAGTCTAACACAATCGTCCAGATTGCGTATCACTAATAATATTTTAAGGTCATCTGCGTACAGGATACGGCATCCACGTGGAAGAACATTGGTGACATCGTTGAAAAAACGGAGAACAACAAAGGCCCAAGGTTACTGCCTTGGGGAACTCTAGAAGTACTTTCAAAATAACTCGAGCAACTAGCACCGATTCTGATTTTCAATTTCCGTCCAACAAGATAACTTCGTAACCATTTAATAAATCCAACAGATGCTCCAATTTTTTCTATTTTTTTTTAGAATAATATCATGGTCGATTCGGTAGAAAGCAGCGGTTAAATCAGTGTAGATAGCGTCCACCTGATATCGGTTCTCCATGTTCGTGATACATGTGTTAGAGAAGTTGGCTAGATTCGTTGAAACCGATCGTGTTCGTAGTTCAGTGTGGAGTGTTTTTTAGATTTTATTTGTAACTAGTGGACCCGGCAAACTTCGTCTTGCCATCAAGTAGGCTGTTGAAAATCGTCCCATACAAAATGACAGTTTCGTTCACGCTCGTTTTTCCAACTTTCCCGGTGAATATCCTGGGATTTTTATACACACAAACACGTCGGAACACTTGACGAACAAAACGGAAAAATAATCATTCAAATCGATTGACCCGTTCGGAAGCCATTTCGTGACATACAAACACCACTCCATTTTTATTTATATAGATAGATAGATTAGATCGTGAATGTGAATGTGAAAATACAGTGCAGGTAGCGTGAAAGTCCGGAATAAAGGACGAACACGAAATTCTTGCGACACCGAAAATGTCATGCCCATTTTCTTATAATGTTTAAAAATCAAAACAAACAAAAATTTAAGGGTTGCTTTAGACCTATATTTACTTCAAAAATCTTCTTTACAGTGTCATACAGTGTTTACAGTGATACCGGAGTTTCTCAGTTTTTTTTTCATTTTCTTAAGATGTCCTTCTCGTCTTTGACTGTCTTCTTGCTCTTCCGAAGTTCCCGCTTCATTATTGCCCAGTACTGCTCCACCGGGCGCAGCTCCGGACAGTTTGGCGGATTCATGTCCTTTGGAACAAAATGGACAGAATTTGTTTATTTTTTTTGAATTGATCTCATACCACTCCAGGACACTTTTGGAATAGTGGCATGATGCCAAATCTGGCCAAAATAGCGGAGCTTCGTCGTGCTGCTGCAAGAACAGAAAAAGGCGCTTCTCGAGGCACTCAAATTTGTAAATCTCGCCATTTACTGTGCCCTTTGTCACGAAAGGCTCACTCCTCAGTCCGCAAGAGCAGATGGCCTGCCAAATGAGATATTTGGAGGCGAACTTCGACATTTTCTTCTTCTTCTTGGACGACAAATTCCACATCGAACTTGCTCTTGCCGGTGAAAAACTCTAACCCCGGAATTTGTTTAAAATCGGTTTTTATATACGTTTCGTCCTCCATCACACAGCAGCCATATTTTGTCAGCATCTTCTCGTAGAGCTTCCGTGCCCGAGTTTTAGCCGTTGATTGTTGCCGCTCATCGCGGTTTGGGAAGTTCTGTACCTTGTATGTATGTAGTCCAGCTCTCTTCTTTGCATTCTGGACGTAGCTCTGCGACATGCCGATCTTTTTAGCCAAATCACGGCTTGAGACGTTGGGATTTGCTGTAATCATCCGCTTCACCTTTCCCTCCGTCTTTTTGTTCTCCGGTCCCGGTTTTCTTCCAGCTCCTTTGCCGTAGTCCTACGTCAACCGCTCCTGGAACCGCTTCAACACTCTGGAGACGGTTGAATGGTGAATGTTCAACATTTTTCCCAACTGCCGGTGCAACAGGTCAGGAAATTCCAGGTGTTTGGAAAGAATTTGTTCTCTCGATTCGCCTTGGTTCACCTCCATTTTCGTTGAATCGAAAAACACGACTTCGAGTTTGACAGCATGTAAACAATACACACCAATGAGAAAGTGTGCAAAATTTGGTTGATTTTTACCCAATGATAGAAGAGTTATGCCCTGTTGAATGTGTCGCAATAATTTCGTGTTCGCCCTTTCAACATGATCATTTTGAAAACAATTGAAGTGTTTCATACGACGGCAAAGAAAGCCGTTTGATGTACAGGGGATAGGCAAAATTATTGAGAAAGGCTTAATTGGTGATCAACTAATGGTTCTGAATATTTTACAGAGAGTATCATCTTGCTGTTTGACATAGTTTTGGTTAATATATACATTATTGAAAATACAAACGAGACTGATCATATTTTCCGGAATCAGTTCTACGGATATGACCATATCTCAGAAGATTTCCTATGAATTGCAATGCGTCCAACTGCATTCAATCTTCAACTGTTTCTAGTTTCTTGGAAAAATGCTAACATGTATAGAACTTCAGACCACACAACATTACAAGCGACAGAAACAATGTAATTTGGACTTAACCTCGGAAAATCTGGAACATCTCCGGAGTTCGGTGGTCAATATGCATGGTCAAGCAAATTACTGAAACTAGACCAAATTTTTCATGCTTCAAGGTGCATCCAGTTTCATCCATTTTTCAAAAAGTTATAAGCTTTTGAATTTGGGCAAAATTTTGGCTATCTCAATCATTTTGCCTATCCTCTGTATCTTTGGGATCAAGCTAACTATTATTCGATTGCATGTGGAAGGTAATCGATGATTCCCATGGTAGTGATCACTTGCCCATAATAAATTCTATCAGAAATAATTGTGAAAGGTTAGAACAGTCAATTCAGGTTCCTTTTGACCTCACTAGAAATACCGATTGGCAAAAAAATGCATCAGCGGTATCTTTCGGTATTAAACTATTCAACACCCTCCCACCTTTAGATGAGTATCAACTCCTAGCACAATTGATTTAAAGAAGTGTATTAAAATCCCAAAAACAACGAGTTCCAAGTGCATCCTTCAAAAAACGACCAGCCACACCTGGTTAGGATGATGAATGCACTCAGTTGTATCGAGAAAAATCTAATGCCATTAACGACGCTGCCGTAAGCATTGTCGGATATGTGGAACGGAGTTCAAGAAACGATTTGTTCGACGAGAAGTGTCAGGAGGTTTTATGGGAGAATAATGCAGCGTGGGCTGCAATGCTGCAGCATTGTACGCGGCAAAACGTGGAACGGTAAAGACTGAAGCGGAAACAGCAAACCTGCTTATTCCGGGACAAAAAGCGCCGCCTGGAAGAGGTGGTATGCCAAGAGATGGAGTTGCTGTACCGTTCTTAAGAAACGCGGAAGTTCTATCAGAAGCTCAACACATCCCGCAAAGGCTTTGTGCCGCGAGCTAAGATGTACTGGGATAAGGATGGGAGCATCTTGACGGACGGACGCGAGGTGATCGAAAGGTGGAAGCAGCATTACGATGAACACCTAAATGGCGCAGAGAACACAGGCACAGAAGGTCAGGACAGCGAAGGCGATGGCCACATCAGCACAGCGGACAGTGGAAACCAACTAGCTCCCATGATGGGGGAAGTTAAGGATGCCAGCCGAACTCATCAAGATGGGTCCGGACAGGTTGGCCGCTTGTATGCTTCGGCTGATAGTCAGAATCTGGGAAATGGAACAGCTACCGGAGGAGTGGAAGCAAGGCGCTATATGCCCTATCTACAATAAGGGCGACAAACTGGACTGTGAAAATTATCGTGCAATCACCATCCTAAACGCCGCCTACAAAGTGCTATCCCCGATTCTCTTCCGTTCTATCACCTATAGCAAACGAGGAAGGATGGCGAAGGATGAACCACGAGCTCGCTCAACTCTACGGCGAACCCAGTATCGTGAAAGTAGCTAAAGCTGGAAGGATACGCTGGGCAGGGCATGTTGCAAGAATGCCGGACAACAACCCTGTAAAGATGGTGTTCGCTACGAATCCGTACGGAACAAGAAGGCGCGGGGAGCCGCGAGCTAGGTGGATTGACCAGGTGCACCAGGACCTGGAGAGCGTGGGTCGCAGTCGAGGATGGAGAGAAGCGGCCATGAACTAAGTAAATTGGCGAGGTTTTATCAAGCTAATTGATGTAAAACCAGATAAATAAAAAATTTTATATGCAGAATAGTAGTGAAAATGTAGATGGAAAATACTTTATTCAGCTTGATATTAAGCATTGAGTGTTCTGCTGAATAAGAGTGTTGAATAAGCTCTTCTTCATGTTAGGGTTCAGTTGTCACCGGCCGTGTACACCAATGTTCAGAATAAACTCTCGCTGTTCAGCTTTCATTGCTACTGCCATGAATTACTGCCTTAAAATAACTTCCCAGATTTTGATCGAAATTCCCTGAAAACTCCAGTTTTTTCCAGGTTGAATGAAATTCCCTAATGGTTCCAGGTTTTTTTTTCAGGTAGTAGACACCCTACATTCATACCTTCAAATTATTATTACATTCGAGCATGCATGCGTAATCCAAACGATTTTGCCATATTTAAAATAATTATTAATCAGGATCAAATGAAAGGCGGTGCGTCAACTTTATAACGATATTCTAACATCTCTAATTTTACAAAAAGACATTTCGAGAAGGTGTCATTTTACGCCAATATTTAGGACTGTTCATTTTATAAAAGTGGACACCTTGTACATGCAATATCTTTTTAATTTATTAAAGAAATTGTCATCGGTTTGCAATACATCGTTCGAATAATGATGTACAATATTGTGATAATAAAAAATCCGCCAAAACAATAAATTTTCACACGAATCAGGAACAAAGTAGGTATATTATATTCAAAAAAGGCTTGTTCTCCGAAAGCATCATCAATCAAAAGCCTGCTGCAAAATATCAATTTATTTTTGGAGCAACAATTCACCAGATATCGTAAAATCATTTTCCACCGATTTTTCTGAAGAAAATTAATTAAAATTGAAAAGTTGCTGATATTAGTATAATTTTTTGATTCAAAATACAATACGGGCGTACAAATATAGTAATAATATGAAAAATAAGCTACGCCTTTATAGAGTTGCTTATTAAGCACCCACGTCACATTTAAAGTACAATAGATGAACAAATGTTTTATTTTCAGAAAACATCTCAAATCACAATGACAACTTCAAAATTTTCAACACTGCTGTAATGAAATCGAATTTATTTTTCATGTATTATTTTCATAATATGCTATTCTGAAATATTCGATCAAAATTTTGCTGTAGATCGATAGATATGCGTAAATGATTTTAAAAGTATGAGAGTTTTCAATAAGAAAAAGAGTTTAATGTATGCTTAAGAATGCGGTTGAAACTCACGATTTACCTCTCATTTATACACATATAGTTTCTTTAGTAATCTTAACCAATTTTTTACACGATTTCTGCTTTACTAATTTTCTGGGAATAAAAGGAAAGTATATCAGCAAATTTGATCATAAGGGATAAATACTTAGAGTGATCTAGTGTCTGAGAATGGTGAAATATTGTTGATATTTTGAAAGCTCTACATATATTAGAATAGTAAAGGATGCCAACATACAACAGAAAAATAAGGATTTTTGTTATGCGAAAAAAAGTGCTTAAATCTGATGAAGAGTTTTTCTTTGGAGTTTTTGGAAATACTATTTAGTTCTTCAACCCAAAGCATTTTGAAGGTTTTTATATTTTCATAGCATTGTGGGAAAATATTTGAACGATGCACAATTAAACGCTTACGATTTTATCAATAAATAAAAAAGATATAAGCATAAACAAGGTGTCCATTTTATAAAATGAACAGTCCTTACTCTCCACAATAGATTTCTTTTCTTCTAATACACCATTTTGATTGGATCATGATTTCTAAATTTTTCTAATTTGTTCGGTACTGGGGGATCTCTCCCCAACTGTTGTTATACCAGAAAGAAAACCCAACAAAGGATTCAAAATAAAATGTTGATGATGATTCTGTTGCGCTCTCCTTGGTTTAGTACTGAAGAATAACGAAGAATATCAAATGTTCAAATATTATAAAAAAAATCGTAAAATTATCATTAAATCTTAATGAAAATCGTTGCTATCATCTTTTGACACGATTAGTGTTTCATGAGTTCAGGTTTAGTAAGGTTAATTTTATTAAGAAACGATTTTTTTTTGAACGATTGGATTGAATTCACCTGTAAAAATTTGGCAAATGAAATGTTATACGTTATTAAATGTTATTAGGATGATACAGGGTGTCCGCAAATTATCCGTACAAACTTTGAAGATCTGGTTCTATACAATCAAGCATAATAAATTCAATATTCTTGCATGGTTTTAAACATTGGCTTTTTATATTCTTAAGTAGTAAGTTTGATACATTTCCGATTTCAAATAATTGTAAAACAAACCCAAATGTATTGAGGTGTCTTAAAGGGAGCTGTTTTCCGAGCTTTATGACGGAAGAGAAATGTCCATAGAACTCACTGGATTCGAACCGAACAATTTTCTATTTCCGGTGTAACTTGAAGCCACTAACCTATAGATTACTTCAAATAATAAAAGGACATTTGGATTCATCTCTTTAAGGTTTTGGAGATAACACATCTCCATGGACCAATGCACGAGTTCATTATTTGACGTTTGAGTGGTGTCGTGTTATTTATGTGACCATGGCAACGAGTGAATACGGCACCGCTCAAACGTCAAATTAGAGAACTCGTGCATTGGTCCATTATGACTAGCGGCCCTCAAGAAAAACGTCTCCGAAAAATTTAAATTTGGCTATCTAAGCAATCATTTCGTAATTTTTGAAAGTTGTATTTTGTGTTAACATATAGATGTATAACCCTTTCGGGACGAACCAGCACAATTGTGCTGTTCGGCACCCATGACATTGAATGATTCTTTAAGCCAATAAATCATAGTTTTACCAAACTTTTTTGATTTCGATTATTGAATTATCATTTATACTTGTAATTAAGCCCAAAAACTTTTGTTTACATCGTGTTTGGGAAACACCAGCTCAGGGTAAACAGAATGTTAACAAACATCATAAGAATTGAAAAAGTTTTATCTGTCGCAACTTTTCAACTATTCGTTTTTTCTAGGTATGCACAAACACTAATCGAGAGTGAAAGAGTCATTCTTTGAAATGGTGAAGACCAAATGTGAATTGATTCGCACAGCAAAGATTTCTGGAGAGACAAAGTGGGATCAACACAATTGTGCTGGTGCCGGCCCTTACCCGGTCGATGTTCGTTGTGGATTAAAAATTTCCATTTTCAGTATTTTGATCAAGGTAAATGGTTGAATCTGGTTCTAATGTCCACAATAGTTTTGTATTGGAACATAAATGAGTGATTACATACGAATCATAAAAATTATGTACCGTACAAAAACTATGTAACAGAAAACCATAGCTTTAAACTCTTTTTTTTTATAAGTCCATATTTCAAAAAGATTGGGAATCACATTTATTGTCTTAAATCGCCTATATCAAAGTTTAAGAAGCAGTAAAATTTTTGGGGAACGTTCAAAAATTACGTCAATCATTTAGGGGAGTGGGGGTGTACGAAAGTGTGACAGTGTATGTACTAGGGGCTTGGGGAAAAGCGTGATAGTGAGCATAAGAAGGATTTAAATAGACTTAAAAACAATGGACGTAATATTTGAATGTCCCTTGCTTTGATAATCTGTCAATACCATTTTGAATAGATAATCCATTTTGGTGTTCTACAATACATGCTGGTTCAATATCTGCTATAGTACTTATGAAGTTGGACAACTGGAGCTTAAAACCTTTACTTACTATTTGCTTCTGAAATGCAGAGTCTTTTAAATGGCGTACTATTGATGTATGCAGCCCATGATGGTATTACTTGCAAAAATATTGTTTATTCTGTTGATTTACGAAATGCGTTTTAAACTGAGAAACTTTAAACTTTTGAAGTACTATGAAATACTCAACTAAACTATAAAGCTATATATGAAGTTCTGGAGCCTAGATTATGGTTGAGACTGATATATTAAAAATTAAAATTTGGACTTAATCGAATTCTGCCTCAGGCGGTAAAGATAAATAAAAAACAACAACAACAACAAAATCTGGACTTCATTGCCGTGCGTATAGTGTTGCGAAGTAACTAGCTGCATCGATCAAAGAAGTGTGGGCTAAATTCCCGCTTCAACTCGTTTTTTTTTGTCAGGAACTGTGCCATTTGGCGTTCCATGCTAGTCCGTTGATTCGTGGGATGTTCCCTTCAAAGGTCATAATCGTGCATAATGCTTTCCAGGAAACTTGGTAGGGTTGACAGCTAAAAGTACCCATGTAACTGAAACGAAAAGGAAAAAAAAACATACGAGTATGGTCAGGGGTCATTAAAAAATTACGTGCATCATTTAGAGGAGGGGGGGGGGGTCAATTAAACTGTGACAGTGCATGTATTAGGTATTGAAAAAAGCGTGACATATGGGGGAGGGGGGGTCTAGAAATCCCAAAAAACAATGGACGTCATATTTGAATCGTCCCTCAAAGCTTTACATTTTCCTTTGTAATCTAACGGTCACACCGATTGCTCAACTTTAAAAATTCATGGCAAACCAAAAAGCCTGCTGATCGCAGCTGGATTGTCTTATTAGAAGCATTGTCAGTTTCTTTATTTTCAAATCAGATAATTTCCAAATAATAGAATACATTCGAAAAAAAAAATAATTTTTGATTGTTTCATATAATTATTCAAATAGCTGAAATATATGTAACAATTTCAAAAAGCAAATTCATGCTTTGATATGACCTGATTTTGACAAAGCGTTTTAAAAGAGTTTTTGAATTCCCTATTATATGTTAGCTATCCGTCTTAGTTCTTTCAGTCCTACCAAGTACTCAAAACTAATATTGTAATAGTAAACTCAGCAAGACCATGCTCTGGGTCGTAGGTTAGAGTTCATCCGTAAAGGAAATTTTCTCGACTTCCCTGAGCGTAGAGTATGATCGTACCTGTCACACGATATACACATGTCAAATTGGCCGATTAACAAAGAGAGCTGTCAGTAAATAACTATGGAAGTGAGAAAAATATCTTATACAGTTTTTGAGGATATAATCAAACATAGCAAAACCAAGATGGTTTGGTTGAGACCAGGGATTGAATCCTGAGAAAATTGAGTGAATCTCTCACTTATCGCTCTCTGTAACTATCATAACATGCTGCACATTATGAGAGACTGTTTATCGTATACTGCAACAACTTTGATCAGATTGGGGGGATAGTAGTGCATGATGAAACCCCTCTAAACATACTCCAAGCCTGGGGGATACTATTGCTGTTTGAAGTTCGTGAATTGTTTATCGTGCCAGTAAAGAAAAACACCTATCCCCAACGGTAAACAAGCGAGAAAAATTGATTTTATCATCGCTCTCTCTTTGGGGCTCTCGCTCGCTGCTTCCATTTATCAGATTTGTTACACCTTGCGATACAATGACGATCGTGGACCGCAACAGATGGGATGTTTTTCTTTGCTTGCTTTGATCGTGCTTCATTCTCAAATGAGAGCGAATTCTGCAATGCCTGGTTGAGACAATTAGTTTTCACACATGTATGTTTACCCATTTTTCTATGACGTAGACTAGTTCTTGAATTATAGCTATAAACGTCATCGTCACCTAATGCTTCGAATCTTAGAGAGAATATGAAGTATTTTCATACCTCGTACATTGTTTTCGATCCATTTATAAAAAAATCATATGTATTAATCATATGTAATTAAAGGATTTTTTTTTAATTTCAATGCGCATAAAAAAAAATTATTTCTGAATTTTTGGGTCACCCTATTCCACGAAAGAGTACCCTAATGACGAAATAAAAAAACGGGTCCAAAATTTTTCAAAAAGGTATGACTGGAACAATTTAAAAAGAAAATAAAAAAATATTTTTTTTTTCGAACATCGACCGCCTTGGGGACGGACCTGCACAGTTGCGATGGTCTGAATTTGACCCTAAAAAGTTCATAGATTGATAGAATAGCCAAAATAAAGAAAGTTTTGTTCCACGAGATGATGAGTTTATAAGGTAAATTTTGAAATAATCACTCAAATATGGTCCGTCCCGAAAGGGATAATGAATAGTACAAGGACATTGATTTTTCATTGTTTTCAATACAAGATCATCTTTCCAATATTTTGCTGTTCGGATATTTTGCGGACACCCTGTAGTATTACGGCATACTGAACACTGCTTGAAATGATACTAATAAAGGAATTAAATCAAAATGGGGCTTTGGTTTTCAAGAGATTGTCTTATGTTTGAATCATACGATCATTCTACAAATTCTAAACAAGTTTTAATCATGAGATACAAAGATAATGTTTACATGAATCCTTTATTTGCGTAGAAAAGCACCCTTCCCTGCACAAATATGGCCATTTTGAGTGATTGCTGCCGAGTGACACGGATGATGAATTAGGGTGTAATTAAATGTTGAAGCAACGTTTCTCAAACTCTCCCCCAGCTCACCCTGGTTGACGTTGTTTGATGGCGTGGTATTCTGTTTTGAGTATTAGATCACGTGGCTGATTGGCTGAAAAGAGGTGCGTGTGCTCTCTAAGCTGTGTTGGGTTTTGTAACGCAACTACAGCTTGTTCTCGCAATCCCAATATGCGATGATGGCGTCCGTTGGCAGAGGGATTACTTCTAAAGGTGTCAGCCATGAGCGAGGCAACGATTACGCAAAAACCCGAAGAGCAAGATGTCTCTCGAGTGAATATCGTAAGCCGCAATTTTCTGGAAATTAATTGGAAACATAATAGAAGTACTCATCAATCTCCGGATGGAGGGGTAAATTTAGACTGTGTTTAGACGATGTGCTATGACAAGCACCAAGAGGGTGAATGGAAGCAAATTATTTTCTGTTTAAAAATCGATTATAATATAAATGAGACATAGATTCACTTTCGCTGGTGTAGAAGGATGAGTGATGCGGAGGATCAATTCTGAAATCTGAGATTGGTCATTATGGAATTAAACAAAAATATCTTGTGTTTTCCTCATACTAACGTCTCATTTTTTCGACCTAAAATATACCAACAATATCATTCCCGAAACTGTACCGTTAATTGGGACAACTTTGAACATTGTAAGGAAGGGAATCAGATTATTTCTGCATTCTGGCTTAAATAATTTTATTATACATATTTAGAACTTGCTTCATAGCAAAGCGTATCAATAATAACATTTTTGCGTGTCTCAACGATCAAATTAATCAATTAAATAAGCAAACAGATAAGAGTACTGAACAACTATCAATATCAAACTATGATATTGAAGACCAGTATCACCAACACTCTGACACTCTGACCGCTGGTTGACCTAGATTGGAGAATAATAATATAGAACGTTCATTAGATTTGCATTAAAATATGGAATTTTTAGGATAAAATAAGCAAAAGAAGTGCTTTCAAACTACCAAGATCAGTATTAAAGATATGAAATAAAAGCATGGAACGAGCTCACCAACTTATCCTTCATCCTTGGCCGAGCAGCCACAAACCACCTTTAGTTTGGGTTTCACTGCTAAACAAAACGCACGATACGCTGAAGCACGATCCCGATTACGGACCCGCGGGCAATCCAAAAAAAAAAAACAAGATATCTATACGATTTCATTGCATTGGAACAAAATAATTGCAATTCGTCAATATATCAGAATTTTAAAGATTGTTTTCCATTTGCTGGTCGAATACAGGTTAAATTCTACTGAACATTCTTTGCATGGGTGATCAATGTTACCCCAAATCATGATATTAAAAAAATCAATTAAACAATTTAAATATGCTTAAAACTGTCTAAAAACAAAAATAATTGTAAATTTGCTAGCTTTTTATGCTAGCACTAGTTTCAAAAATATAATTCTTACTTTTGGCAGTTCTGCATGAAATTTCGAAGAAACATACAAAACAAAAAAGATCAATGTTAACTCGGGTTACGGTACCTATTTAACATAATATGGCAAACAAAAAAAAAAAGAGAACCGCTCGTCATCCAAAAACGTTCGACGATGGGTCGGATTAAGCACAATTGATTTTAAATTGATATTTAATAATTTTTTGAAATGGCTTTTGGAGAGTTTGGATGAGCTGTGCCTAAGACATCGACTGACGAGGCTGTTTTGTGTTCATCACCGTTCGCGATTACTTACCTTTCCTTTGCAAGCTACCGTCGTAGTCGTCGTCGTGTTTCATCGTTTGTATATTGGCCATTGTTTGCTCGTCAATCATTTACTAACATGGCAGTAATCGGTTCCCGGTTCGGAACTGGAAAGCCGAGAAGCATGAAACAGATACAGACACAGATGTGCGCTCTTTGCCGCGAGAGAGTCTTGAACATAATGGAAGGTGGAATGTTTGCACTGTTCAAATATTTGCCTTCTGGTCGCGGTAGCTGTCACGAAGAGTGGTCAAGATACCCAAACACTTTAAATTCCGTCACGTTTTCAGCTCGTTGTGGTCGGATTACTACACTAGAGCACACATCGACCGCATTAACTGGCCGTTGATTGCACTTAGATAAACATCATTTGATGGAGTGCGACTTTATCTAGTGGAGATTTTTACGCAGACGAGAAAATGACAAATCTGGAAATTAAGCACTCTTTCATAATTTAAGATATACCTACAGATAAGCTTTTTGTTACTCCTCACAAGTAGATTCAGGAAAAATAAATAATTTATATAATATGATTTCTTTCACTATTAGCATGTTCAATTCCCTATAACATTTAATTTGCCGTGTCAGTTCAGAAATTTTACAGGTTAATAGAGTTCACCTGCTTATTAGTGAAAAAGATGCGTTTTCAAAACATTAAGTTATATTTCTGTCTAAAATTATTATTTTTTTTTTCTTATAGACCCTTTAACTTTATTGTCATTTAGGTTTTGTGTATGGTGGGACCTTCTATAAACTATCAGCCATTCCATGAAAAACCGATCTAGTGGGTCTCTGAATTCCGTGAAAATTTGCTATTTTGTTCCTTATCCGAAATAAGGATACACGTATTTTTGGATTTTTTGATTAGGGTGACCATTTCCGAAATAAGGTGACCAGAAAAATCGCGATTTTGCAAAATTTTTATTTTTAAAAATATTATAACTTTTGAACCGTTCGACCGATTTTCAATCTTTTTGGACGAAATGAAGGCTAATGATTTTAGCGCATTAGATCTCAGCGCATTAGATTTGTAATGTTTAAAAAAAAATATAACTTTTGAACAGCTTAACCGATTTCCAATCTTTTTGTATGGAATGAAAGCTTAAAATTTCAACTATTCATACAAAATTGAAAAATCTGATAAAAATATGTTTAAACGTGAAAAAATATAAAAATTTCTATTTTTTTAGAAATTTTCATATATTTTAATGTTAACAATTTTTTTTCAAAGTTTTCTATTCTTTTCTATTTTTTTCTGAAAAGTTGAGACCTTAAACTCTCATTCCATAAAAAAAGATTGGAAATCGGTTGAGCTGTTCAAAAGTTATGATTGTTTTAAACATTACAAATCTAATGCGCTGAGATCTACAGTGTGTGCCGATGAAAAATGACTGATTTTTTATTTTCAAAAAATATATCTCAAAAATAAAAAAACATACATCGCTGAAAATTTGACAGTTTACGTAAAATTTTCTGAACTTTTAAGAAAAAATGAGAGCAGCAATAGTTCCTTTGGTCCCGAGGCCTTCAAAACACGAAAAAACGGAAACTATTGAGTTTTTTGATGTAAAAAACACAATTTTTGTGAAATTTTATATTTTTCCCGAAAAGTCAAAATCTTTAGCCTTCATTTCGTTCAAAAAGATTGAAAATCGGTCAAACGGTTCAAAAGTTATAATTTTTCAAAAATAAAAATTTTGCAGAATCGCGATTTTTCTGGTTACCCTATTTTGGAAATGGTCACCCTAATCAAAAAATCCAAAAATACGTGTATCCTTATTTCGGATAAGAGACAAAATAGCAAATTTGCACGGAATTCGGAGATCCACTAGATCGGTTTTTCATGGAATGGCTACTATTTTATACATTGATATCTTTCAGATAACATAAAACTGTTTCAATTATTTCTTCATCATCTGCTGAAATCTGCCTCAAACTTATCGGCAATCCTACTTTTTCCCTTTCTTCGTCTAAACTTATACATCCAACTAATAAGTATTTAACAGTGAGCAATTCGTTACACCACTGGCACATTGGTGCTGCCACTCGTTCGAATTGATGATTGTTAGTTAGGACCGTATGACCGATACGTATTCTAGTAAGGACTACATTTTCTCTCAATGTCTTGCCTTTAGTTTTGTATGGAGTGACGAAGTCTTTTACTTCTCCTAATTTGTTTCCTCTAACCCTTTCCTATTCGTATTGCCATTTATTTATTATTTGGTTGTTCAAAATTTTCTTTATTTATTTATAGTCCAATGCTATGCTTATGTCTATTCTTTGTTCTTAGGCTAACATTGCTTCTCGGTCCGCTTTCTCGTTACCATCAATATCTATATGACTCGGTACCCAAAATAATGTGACCTCTTTTGTATTTTGTAAACATTGAATGTATATCTCAAGCATTTGATCTTTCCATAGACTTTTTACTTTGCAACTGTCCAAAAAATGATATGACACTTAGTGAATCTTAGTGAATCAGTGCAAATTAAATAGGCACCCGCCCTTCTTCATTTGCTACCAACATTATTGCCTCTTTTGCTGCTAGACTTTCTGCTCCATAAATACTACTTTCATCATATATCCTTTTTCGTATTGATATGTTATCGCTGAGTACACTATACCCATATTTACCGGACATTGTTGAACCATCTATGTATAAGATGTTGTGAACCCTGTATTTTGTTACTCTTCTTTCATTGAAGAGCTTCAACACCATGATTTCAGGTTGTTTACGAGGCATTGCTGTATACAGGGTCTTATCCACAAAAATTTTCTTACGTTTCCATGGTGCACAAGATGGTACAGTAAATATGTTAAGTAATGAAATCTGAACTTCAAGCTCCTGTCAGTTCTGGTACTGGTTGCACTGATCCCCACTCTTCTCCTGAACTGCTTTCATATGTTGTTGTTTCTTGAGCTGCATCTTCGCTACCTGTTGTTTCACATGTACCTTCGATTATATGGGGTTCCAGAGCTTTCAGTTTCACTGCATTTAAGGCTGTCCGATGATCCACGTATGTATTCAAACTTGGCATCCCTACTTCAGCCCTAATGCTTTCCGATGGACTTGAACGAAATGCACCGCTTATTGCCCTTATTCCAACATTGTGTACCACTTCAATGCATTTGAATGCAAAACTGAAGAGATCAGAGGTGCAGCTTACATCTTCTCAAGAATTGTCGCCTTGTACAGCTTACATTCATACATTTATTTAGTTAACATCAAAACAGATAACACTGAATAAACAATTCCACGCCACAAAACTCGGTTCGTGGACGCATTTCTCCATCCTTGGTTCTATCCCATGCTCGCCAAATCGATACACACTTGATCCGCCAACCTAGCTCGCTGCGCTCCACGCCTTCTTGTACCGACCGGATCTGAAGCGAACACCATCTTCGCAGGGTTGCTGTCCGGCATTCTTGCAACATGCCCTGCCCATCGTATCCTTCCAGCTTTGGCCACGTTCTGTAAATTGGGTTCGCCGTAGAGTTGGGCGAGCTCGTGGTTCATCCTTCGCCGCCACACACCGTTTTCCTGCACACCGCCGAAGATCGTCCTAAGTACCCGACGTTCGAAAACTCCAAGTGCTTGCAGGTCCTCCTCGAGCATCGTCCACGTTTCATGCCCGTAGAGGACTACCGGCCTTATGAGCGTTTTGTATATGGTACATTTGGTGCGGGTGTGAATCTTTTTTGATCGCAGCTTCTTGTGGAGGCCATAGTAGGCCCAACTTCCACTGATGATCTTCTTCTTCTTCTTGGCATTAACGTCCTCACAGGGACAGAGCCTGCTTCTCAGCTTAGTGTTCTTATGAGCACTTCCACAGTTATTAACTGAGAGCTTTCTTTGCCAAAGTTACCATTTTAGCATTCGTATATCGTGTGGCAGGTACGATGATACTCTATGCCCAGGGAAGTCAAGGAAATTTCCATTACGAAAAGATCCTGGACCGACCGGGAATCGAACCCAGGCACCTTCAGCATGGCTTTGCTTTGTAGCCGTGACTCTAACCACTCGGCTAAAGAAGGTCCCACTGATGATGCGCCTCCGTATTTCACAGCTATCGTTATTGCCAGCTGTCAGCAAGAATCCAAGGTAGTCGACCACCTCGAACGTACCGTCTATCGTAACACTGCTACCTAGACGAGCCCTGTCGCGCTCGGCCCCACCACCTAGCATGTACTTTGTCTTGGACGCATTCACCACCAGTCCAACTTTCGCTGCCTCGCGTTTCAGTCGGGTGTACAGGTCTGCCACCTTTTCAAAATTTAATGTTCGGCTGACAATGTCCATATCATCCACGAAGCAAACAAATTGTCCGGATCTCGTAAAAATCGTACCCCGGCTGTTGAGCCCGGCTCTCCGCATAACACCTTCTAGCGCAATATTGAACAACAGGCACGAAAGTCCATCACCTTGTCGTAGACCCGGCGAGATCCAAACGAACTGGAATGTTCGCCTGAAACCTTCACACAATTTTGCACACCTTCCATCGTCGATCTTATCAGTCTCGTGAGCTTCCCGGGAAAGCTGTTCTCGTCCATGATTTTCCATAGCTCTACGCGGCCGATACTATCGTATGCCGCCTTGAAATCGATGAAAAAGTGATGCGTTGGGACCTGGTATTCGCGACATTTTTAGAGGATTTGCTGTACAGCAAAGATCTGGTCCGTTGTCGATCGGCTGTCAACAAAGCCGGCTTGATAACTTCCCACGAACTCGCTTACTATAGGTGATAGACGACGGAAGATGATCTGGGATAATACTTTAATACGCATTTAGAATGGTGATCGCTCGAAAGTTCTCACAATCTAACTTGTCGCCTTTCTTGTAGATGGGGCATGTTACCCCTTCCCTACACTCCTCCGGTAACTGTTCTGTTTCCCAGATTGTGTCTATCAGCCGGTGCAGACAAATGGCCAACCTCTCTGGGCTTTATCTTAATGAGTTTACCTTCTTTACCAGCAGCTTTATTGTTCTTGAGCTGGTGAATGGCATCCTTAACCTCCCTCAAAGTGGGGGCTGGTTGGTTTCCATCCTCCGCTGTACCGATGAAGGCATTTCCTCCGTTGTCCAGACCTTCATTGCTTGTGCTCTCAGCGCCATTCAGATGTTCGTCGAAGTGCTGCTTCCACCTTTCAATCACCTTGTACAGCTTACATATTGTATCTCGATCACCTCCCCATGAGCTACTAGCTAAACATTTTAATATTTTCATTCTCTGCTGACACGATGCTCTAATATTCTCAACATTTGATTCTATTCAGTAGGAAACATGGATTTAATGCAATATTAAACAAGAAAATTAAAAGTTCATTTGATTTTATATGAGAAAATTGCGGTGTTATCGTTTTATACATGTAAAACTTAATGTCAAAAGAACTTTTTCGAAAAAAATTCCTCACAGCTATATTAAACAATTGTAAATCATCAATACTGTTCGGAAAAATCAATATGTTTTGTTTTTATTGGGAGTCAAACTTTGTTTTCCAGTCTTACATTCTTATGATATTTCGCATGTTTCGCGTTGGTTGGTCGCGTTGGAGACATTTTTCTAATTTTTTGTACTAAACATTTTTAACTGTAATATTTACACAACCCTCAATTAGTACTCAATGTATTTTTATCCTGCGTTAAACATCAAAAAAATGATTTGAACTACGTAAAATTAGAGGTGGCACTTTTGCCTCATGTCCCCCTACTCCTCCAGACGCTCGTTGTCAGTTAGGCCGTGATCGGTTGTAAATGGTGTATCCTGTAATCTGAGGCTGTGTGCGTTGAGAGCACATTGTTTCTTGCAAACATATCACTAACGGTTTTCTATCCTTAAATATGAGGTCCAAATTTTGTCTTCCTGTCTGTTCTCCTTGGATGTTCTATGATAGTATTGCGGGTTGTAGCTTAGTTGCTTGATTGCCGATCCTGCTTCCGAGGCAACTAACAGAGCACAGGTGGGAGTGTAACGTCCTCGCTCTCGTTCCTCGGACTATTTTCTCCTCGTCTGAAGAGTGGGGAGACTACTTTCATCTAACCCCAACCAACTTACCGTTCCGCTCCTTCCTCCATCACAAATGTCGTTCTCAAAGCCATTTCCTTTGCTTTGGTCCATATAGTTATTTCCGTCCGTTTAGCATATTCCTTTCACTGGTGATTTCTATGTTTGGGTGGCCTTTCTCGTTTCTTTTGGCTAGAATATAACTTTTTCTTGTTGATTGGCTCGTTTCCGCTTCTGCTACTTCTGTTTCGGTCAGTGTCATCTCCTTCCTTTTCTCTTGCAATTTTCACACTTTTTGCTAAATTTCTTTTCGACTTTCTACGAACAGCTTTAGCAACAGGTGCATATCCTTCACTCTCGTTATCATTGTTCACAGATTTCTGCATTAGACATTTCTTCTTCACTAATGGAAAATTCATTTCGCTCCTCAGTTTCCATTTGTTGCTTTGCTGGACCGTTCTTGAAGTCGTCAATTATCTTTTTGAGTTGAATTACTGCTTTGCGAGTTTAATTGTTTCATCCTCTTTTTCCTTTTCTAATATTTGTGTCACCACTTCCTTGAGGTTTGCTAATTCTTCCTTGAGTTTCCGAAGAACGTTCAGCTTTGGATGTAAGACAACCTCAACCTTAGTTCCGTCGATCAATTGTTTCATCTTCAGCAGCTTTTGCGCTTGATTCACACTCCTGGTCGTAAAAACAAACTTTGTATCCGTCTCTTCGGTGTTGGCAGCTTCAACGTTTCCTCCACATACTTGATTGATAGACTTACTGAGAATGACAGGATTCGTGATTTCCGGACACTTTGATTCTAATTCCGCACAGCTCACAAAAATCATAAATAGAAAAGTCAAATCATCAATCGTCAAACCACTAAAAAGACGCCTAAGGCCATTGGCCATTCTAAATTCACATGGATATTTATGAAATCATTGGAGATGGCTCAGTAATGTACAATTTAGTTTGACGACTCGACTCCAAACTATTCCAATATTGCTTGTGCTGTGTTGCCGCCCAAGAGTTTATCTGAAGCTTCACCCAGCACTTCGAAATTGGAATAGCCGGCTCAGGGCCAATGAAGTCATGCGATGCTCCATCGCGAGCTAGCTCATCAGCCAATTCATTTCCAGCGATGGAAGAATGGCTAGGTACCCATACAAGAGTTGACTGAATTCAGTTCCTCAATTTGAGTTCGACATGCGATAACAAGCTTCGACCTTGAGTTGGCCGAAGCGAGAGCTTTTATAGCAGCCTGACTATCTGAACAGAAGTAAATGACTTTACCCATTACGCGCTGTTGAAGTGCTGATTGCACTCCACACATAAGAGCAAATATTATTCCGCCTGAAAAACGGTGCAGTTTCTACCAAGTGAGTAAAACTGATTCAGCCTTAGCTCACGAGAATATACATCTGCACCAGCTTTACCTTCAAGAAGGGAGCCATCAGTGTAACATACTATATTGTTTGATATACTTCTTTCCAAATAGCCAGACGTCCACTCTTCCCGTGAAGGGAATTGTGTGGTAAATGTCCTGTAAGGAAAGTGACAAGCAATTGTGAGATCACTTGGAGCAAGGACAATTTTGTCCCAATTCACCAAAAGTGGAAACAACGAAGTGTGTGTAGATCTACGATTTACTGGATTTTTCTCCAGTAGATCCAGTACCCATAAACGGTAAGAACAAGAAAGTTGGTTGGTTGGTTTGACTTTATTAACGAGATTTTTAGCCCTGGGCTAGTTCATCTCGGGACCAACGGCTTTACTTCCCTTCCGAAGGAAGTCGTCACTATAACTTTTTACGTCATAAGTGACTATGTCGGGGATGGGATTCGATCCCAGGTCCTCGGCGTGAGAGGCGAGTGTTCTAACCACTACACCAGGTCCGTCCCCAGAACAAGAAAGTGCTTCTGATTTAAGATGTATGTGTAGTAGCTCAACGTCGAAAAGAGCCTCGAGCGCTACCGTGGCATCCATATGCCAATATTGGTCGAACAACTGTTGTGTAAATCCATTTGATAAACTTGGGTTTGAGTCCCCATGTTTTACGAAAGGTTCGCCGGCAAGCTTTTTTGACTCTGAAATCAATGTGAGGTGTCCCTGAAAGTTTGGAATCTCGAATGATTCCGACATACTTTAATTGATCAGTCACATTAATCTTAGTGCTATAAATATGTAAAAGTCAAATTCCATCGTGGTTTCGTCTTTCCGTAAAAAAAAACAATAGATGTTTTATTCGGATTAACCGAAAGGCCGTATTGGCGACACCAACTCTCGACTACCTGGAGCCTCCAGCCCTGTCGTCCTGCTTAGTCGCGCTTAGTCGACGACTAAGAAGCTTTTCTCAGTTTTTTTGTCAGAAATTTTCACACGAATTCATAAAAAAATGTAGGTAGAGCTCTCCGAAATCAACAACAATATAACGCCCCTTGAGACATCTTTAGTACGAGTTGAGGAGCATGTAACCGCCCTGCAGGACACCAATCAAGATTTACGTATCAACGCCCTGGAGTAATTTGATCATATCTTATTTAGATCAGATATATCTTGACGCCTTGTAGTACATCAACTGAAAATTCCAGGCTTATCAACGCCCTGTATGATATCAATCGAAATTGTTAAGCCATATCAACGCCATGGAGGAATTTGACCTTACCTTACATAGATTATGAGTATATTAACGCCCTGTAGGATATCAATTGAAAATTCCAAGCTTAATCAACGCCTTGGAGTGATTTGACCTTGTCTCATATAAATCAGCAGCATCTCAACGCCCTGTGGGGCATCAATAGAAATTGTCAAAATGTATAAACACCCTAGACTAATTTGACCTTGTCTTACGTAGATCAGGTGCACCTTTATGCCCTGTATCGATTGAAAATTCTAAGCTGTGTCGCCCTGGAGTAAATTGAACTTGTCTCATATAGATCAACTTCACTTTGCGCCCTATGGGGCATCAATAAAAAATTAACTGTATAAACGCCTTTGATCAATTTGACCTTATCCTATTATTAAATCAGGTGCATATAACACCCTGCGTGACATCAATAGCTTCAAGCTCTATTAACGCCCTCGAAAAGATGCATCTTAACGCCCTGCGATATCCTGCTGGTAAATTGCTAACTGTACCAACGCCCTGGAGTAATTTGAACTCATTACTTTTTTTTCTATCTCGGAACCAACGGCTTTAATTCCTTTCCGAAGTAAGTCGTCACTACAACTTTTACTTTAGAAGTGAATATCTCGGAGATTCGATCCCAGGTCCTCGAGATGCGTGTGCTCTAACTACTGCACCAGGTCCGTCCCATAACTTCTCATTACAGACCAAGTGTATCTTTACACCCTGTAGGACATCATTTAAAATATCAAGCTATATCAACACCCTTGATTAATTTGACTTTATCTTATGTATATCAGATGCACCATTCAAAGTTGTATCAACGCCCTGGAGTAGTTTGAAATTGTCGTATGTATGATAATTGTAAATTTCAAGCCGTATCAAAACCCTGAAGTAGTTTAACCTCATTCCATGTAGATCAAGTCACCTCAACGCCATGTAGGACAGCAATTAATAATCCAAGCTTTAGCAACGCCCTTGAGTAATTCAACCTTATTTCACGTAGTTAAGAAATATCTTAACGCTTTGTGTGCCATCAATCGATCAAGGTTTATCAACTCCCCGGAGAAATTTGACTTTTTTCACATTGATCTCTGCGAGATTTGAAGCAATTTTCTAGTGTATCGACGCCCTGGAGTAATTTGACTTTATCCTATGAAGATCAAGTGAATCTTAACAACCAGTTCGACATCAAAGGAATATTCCAAGCTGTATCTACGCCTTGGCCTAATTTAACCTAATCCTATGTAGATCAGATGCATCTTGACGTCATGTATGACATCAATAGAAATTATTAGGATGTAATAATTTTCCAGAATAATTTTACATTGTCTCACGTAGATCACCTGCATCTTCACGCCTAGTCATACAATCGAAATTGTCAATATATGTATCGACACCCTGAAGTAATTGAACTTGTCTCATATAGACCATCTTAACGCCTGGTAGAACATCAATTGCACATTCTGAGCAATATCAACGCCCATACTCCAGGGCGTTTATTGACTTTATTCTATGTACATCAGGTACACCTCAACGCCCTGTACTACATTAATTAAAAATTCTAAGCTTCATCAATACCCTGCAGAAATTAAACGTTAGTCCTCATAGATGAATTGGATCTTAACCCTCTGTATCAACGCCCTGTAGTAATTTTACCTTATTTTACGTAGATTAGGTGCACCTTGACATCCTGAAGAAAACTATTGTTTTTGCTGTATGTATGTAAATCAACTGAAAAGTACTGTTTGGTACTTCAATTATGTCATCTGTTCTTGCGGGAACGAGCGATGCAATCAGGATCAATGTTGATTAGCGTATTGTGTATGCCGATTAGAGTTGTGAAAAGTCATTATATCACGCTACAGAAGCCATGCAAAGCAAATCACAGTCAGGAAAATACCACTGTAAGTGAAATGCCTTGAAAGTAGTAAAACACCCGTTGCTAAGTGCAACTCAAAATTACTGTAGAAAAGTGCTCCATTTTCCGCATTCACAGCCTAAGATGACACTACTAATTAAGAAAATTCATGCACCCAACATTGGCTACTTGATGAGATTCACGTTTTTAAACTATTGTAGTGATCTCTCCTCATGCGATTTTCGCAAAATTCAAGCCTACTTCTATCATTATTCGCAGCCCTGATGCCGATTAACACCGGCAGCTTCACTTTTTACCGCAAGAAAAAAATTCAAATCGCGATAACTTTTTTGTTTCTCGGTATTTTTGCACCATTTTGTCAAAAGTTCTCAAAAAACTCTTCTAGTTTGCGAATCCGTGTCGATATTGGTGATCTGGTTTTAAAGATATTCCAATATTCCTTGGGGGACCGACATTTTCCATATAAAATGCCTTAGGCGGCCATTTTGTTTTACGTCAACTTATCGAAAAAATAAAATGTGGGCTATATAATTCCATGTTATAAGGAGCTACTCTGAAAAAATCATACAAATTGGTTAAGTATTCTTAGAGATATCAGAAAATTACGATATGAGGTTTTTTGAAGTTTTCAAGATCTTTATTTGGCCAGCGTGGTACCAGACTCATAAATGCTCATTACTCAAAGAAGGCTGCACCAAATTGCTTCATTTTTTCACAGCATACTCTCATTAATGTATTGTTCCGAAGAGTGTATATCCGAATACGATAAAAATTCTGTAGCCTGAGATATGCACGTGGGTCATGAGTATGCGTCGGTCCACCAAGGAATTTTGGAATATCTCTGGATCAAGATGACCAATGATCAATGTTGACGCAGATTCTAATACTAGAAGAGTTTTTTGAGAGTTTGTGAAAAAATTGTGCAAAAATACTAAGGAACAAAAGAGTTATCGTGATTTGATTTTTTTTTCTTGTGGTAAGAAATGAAGCTGCTGGTAGAGGGGTTAATTAATTAAATTATATTGGTGAGTTCGTTCCGGTTGAAATGTCTTTCTATATTTATTTTGTAATATCTTTATTTAGTTTCATATCATACACCAAATAATTGTGATGCTTTTTTCGAATGTCGATCCGCGTTTGGTTTAGAGTGGGCTGAGGGCCCCGGGGCGCAGTGGCTGAGGACCACCACATTTGAGGGGCCTTCACAAATATTTGTGTTGTAAGTTATTCTTCTTGTTGTTGTTCAATCGATTGCACGCGTGAGATAACTGAGCCTTCTAATAGCTAAAAGCATTGAAATCATAAATATTTATGTTTATATAAAACATCATGAATTCTGATTTCCTACAAATCTACTCAAGTTTGTAGGCCTCCAAAAATCTAGAGCTCACCAATGCTTTTAACACATTTTTTTTGCGATCTTAATCATTCTTATTGTCATCCATTTTAGAACTGATGCAAAGACCTTCTCAATAATATATGCATGAGTTGAAGGCTAAACTGCCGTTAAATCTATACATTTTTTTGAGTTCAATGTTTGAGATATTTTGAAAATCATTAATTTTATCGAATGAGCAAGTCAAAAATTTCGATTTTTTATTATTAATATTAATTTACTTTTATGCCCGGGAGGCTCAAGGCGAGGGAAAATAAAAGGTTTCAAACTTAGGTACAAACAAATAAAATTCAAAATAGTAAATTTTACGAATTTTAATTTTGTTTTTATTTTGAACAGTGACAGTAGGGAAGGTGTACCAGTTATGGCCATAGTAGTTCCCTTTTTGACCATAAGTGAAATTTTGATGACTTTCACATTTTTATCTTTTTGAATGTTTTAACATTAAGATATATCTAAAATCTTACTATTACAACACACACCAAATTTCAAAATTTGAAGATATTCAAGTACTGTACTCTTGGTTGTGCTACTTTTCCCCGAATGTCGGTTCCCCGAATGTCGTTTCCCCGAACGCCAGTTCCCCGAATACCATTTCCCCGAATATCCCGTTTCCCCGAAAAGCCCACTACCCCGAAAAGTTGTTGGCTCTCATATTTGTCATAACTTTATACATTTCAGGGGGCTGAACGTACTGGTCATCTGATATGCCCCCTTCTTTATTAATTGGCGGTTCTTACAAAATTTACCGTCCTCAACATTTGTGGCAACATGTGTATAGTCAAGAATGGCCAAATACCTCCTTCTTTTGATTGTTTATCGTTCTTTTTAATAAACTATCCTTCTACTGAAAACTATTTAGCACCTATTTGAACTGCTACACTTTTCGGGGAAACGGGTCATTCGGGGAAATGGCATTCGGGGAAACAGGTCATTCGGGAACTGGCGTTCGGGGAACCGACATTCGGGAAAACGACATTCGGGGAAAAGTAGCACAATCGATACAATTACCCTAAATCGAAATGTCTTCAGGTATTATTTTTTAAATCTACCAAAAATCATCCAAACCTTTTCTTAGGTGACCTTCAATAGTTCAGCAGGGTATTTCTTTTAAAATTGAGGTTAAATTTATATGAAATTATGACATATATTTTAGAAATTCTTTTTCATAAAACGTATCCAGAGATTCCTCTAAGATCTCGTTAGAAAAACAGGACAATATTTCCAAGAATTCGTTATGGAATTCTTTCAGGAATTTCTGCAGAAATTCCAACACGATGTTTTCAGAATCTTCATAAACAACTAGCGAACCTTTTCTATCGTTTCCATACAGAAAATCTACAGTAAAATTGCTTCGGGCGTAAAACCACTATAATATTACTTGGAATAATCTACCTGGCGTCAATTCATTCCGGGTTTTTTAAAGAAATTGCCGCAGAGATTCCAAAAATTTCTACCCGGAATTTTTCAAGAGTTCTTACAGAAAAATTCTAAGAATTTACCAAGGTTTGACCCAAGAATTCCACTGAGTAGAGCTCTGGGCATTTTCCCCTGAAAACAACTAAAGGGATTTTTGGCGTACCCTTGGCCAAGAAATCCCGTGGTTTTTCACAAGTATTCCTTTGCCAATAACTCCAGGGATTCTTCGATTCTTTCACTAATTATTTTACATGTTTTAAATACATCATTTGAGATTTATTTGAGGATTTTTTTTTTGGGTTTCATCTTGGAAATTTGCATTGCTCAGATAATTAAGTGATAACAATCAAAGATTTCCCCGGAATTTCATGGAATTTTGACAATTATGACAATAATTTTTACTTCAGAAGAATCTCTGCATATTTTTATCAACATCTGAACAGCTCGGTAAAATTGAAAAAAAAAAACATAATTCCGTTGAAACTTTGACAGATTCCCGTGATTTTTACCGAATACTGTCAACATTTACCGTAATCCGTTAATTTTTTTACCAAACTGTTTCGTCTTCTTCTTGGCATTACGTCCTTACTGGGACAGAGCCTGCGTCTCAGCTTAGTGTTCTTATGAGCACTTCCACAGTTATTAACTGAGAGCTTTCTTTGCCAAAGTTGCCATTTTCGCATTCGTATATCGTGTGGCATGTATGATGATACTCTATGCCCAGGGAAGTCAAGGGAATTTTCTTTGCGAAAAGATCCTGGACCGACCGGAATTCGAACCCAGACACCTTCAGCATGGCTTTGCGCTGTAGCCGCGGACTCTAACCACTCGGCTAAGGAAGGCCCCTAACGAACTGTTTGGAATTTCATTATTTATAATTAATTATAGAGGTTTGAACTAATGTTATTCGCCTCTGTTTGTTTGGAATGTATATTAAAGTATTTGTGATACATGAGATTTGTATACGTAAAAACAGTTGTGATATTTTTCATGAGATGACATCATTGACGCCTAGGAATAGAAGCGCCCTCTGGGTTATAGCATCGCCCCCCTCAAAAAGGGACGACTAAGAAGCTCAAATTTTACGACGACAGGGCTGGGAGCCTCCCAAGTGCTAGATTTGTTCCGGGAAGTTTGTGAACAACAAGCATCCAACGGGAGGCTCAAGGTGCCCGACCTTCAAAAGAGCCATAAACGAAAAGTCACAGTGCAGGTAACGCAGCTGAATCTGAACCATTGTGACGCATCTCAGCAACTGACTGATACGCATCTCAGCAACTGCTGTATCAGTCAGTTGCTGAGTGGGGGACGAACAACGCCATCATATCGGACCTATACCGAGTACCCGCCGGCAACGGCAACTGGGTCGTGGATGGATCCGGAAAAATGGCGGCGATATGGATAACGGGTAAATACCCCGTCCAGGAGTTGGTGTCTACTACCTACGAGGGCTTCGTGATCGCCAAGGTAAACGGGGTCCTCTTCTGTAGCTGATATGCGCCTCCGAGTTGGTCGACCGAGCGGTTCACGCAGATGCTGGACTGTATGACGACCGTGCTGACAGGGCGAAAGCCAGTAGTAATAGCGGGTGACTTCAATGCCTGGGCCGAGGAATGGGGAAGCCGTAACACGAACCAGCGAGGTCAAATCCTGCTAGAGGCACTGGCCGTGCTAGATGTCGATCTGGCTAATGTTGGTACCAAAAGTACCTTCAGCCGAAACGGAGTGGAGTCGATTATCGACGTTACTTTTTGTAGTCCTGGCCTAACGAGTAGTTCGAACTCGAGGGTAGACAATGCCTACACTCACAGCGACCACCTGGCGGTTCGCTACAGTATCGACTACAACAACAGCAGGCAGCGGGTTGAGGAAGCGGCTAGGTCAAGGCCAAGCCCTCGTAGGTGGAAGACATCGTACTTCAATGATGAAGTACTTAGGGAGGCGCTCCGCCTTGAGCGTAACCTACTCGGCCTAAGCGGGGACGAACTGGTAGCGGTGCTTTCGCGTGCGTGCGATGCGACCATGCCTAGAAAAGTCCACCCTAGGAATATGAGACCACCGACGTACTGGTGGACTCAAGCTAGTGCGAACCTGCGCCATGCCTGCCTACGGGCCAGGAGACGGATGCAGCGAGCACGTACCGAGTAGGAGCGTGAAGAACGACGGGCGGTGTTCACCGCTGCCAAAGTCGCGCTGAAGTCCAAGATAAGGGCAAGCAAAAAGGCCTGCTTTGAGGGACTCTGTCAGAGTGCCAACGCGAACCCGTGGGGTGATGACTACAGGATCGTTATGGCGAAGACAAGAGGTGCAACTGCTCCTACGGAGCAATCTCCACAGATGCTGGAGGGGATCATCGAGGGGCTCTTTCCGCGCCACAACCCTAGTCCATGGCCTCCTTTTGTAGGACAACCGGGGATTAAGGCTGGCGATGAGGATAGAGTAACCGATGAGGAACTTGTAGGGATTGCAAAATCCCTAAGCATGGGGAAGGCACCAGGTCCGGACGGAGTTCCAAACCTGGCCCTCAAAGTCGCAATCTTGGAGGCTCCCGGTATGTTCAGATCCGCTATGCAGATATGCTTGGACGAGGGAGTATTTCCAGATGTGTGGAAGAGACAGAGCCTGGTACTATTGCCAAAGGCGGGGAAACCACCCGGTGACCCGTCGGCGTAAAGACCAATATGCTTGATTGACACGGTGGGGAAGGTGCTCGAGAAGATCATCCTCAACAGACTGTTGTGGTTCACCGAGGGTGTAAATCAGTGATTCCCAAAGTGGGCGAATTCGCCCCCCTGGGGGCGATTTTCACGCTCAAGGGGGCGAAAATTTGTAAAACAGAATTTGGGGGGGCGGAAAATACAGAAAGGGTGCGAAAAAGCTAACACGGGACTATTTGAAAATAATTACTCATAACCTTTGGATGACACATATCTAATAGTTAATCAGTTCCAAACTTATCTATTTCCAGGTTTATTTACCTTAAACCGTTATATCGCTAATCATGGTTAATTTCTAAATCATTTGATTTGTGTCAAACACAAAATGTTTGTTTTATGCATTCAGGTTTTCAAATATCATGTGAGTTTTAAGAATGCAGCATTTGAAATTTTCACAAAATTTTGCAGATGCCAACTTTTCAAAAAAAAAAAAAAAAAAAATCGTTGTACCCGTTTTGATGTTCCAGTTGCACTCTTTCTCATTAATTATTATGGTACAAATCATTTAAGAAACAAAATTTGATAAATTTAGCAGACAAAAATCGGGTTGTGACAATGCCAAAGACATAATTTCTTCAAATGTATTTTTAAATATACATTTAAAAATACATTTGAAGAAATTTCAGAGATGCGTCAGATTTGTACTTTCAGAATGTCCGAAAAGATCGAGGTTTTCTTGGTGTTAGAAAAAATACCTTCTAATTGCATTGAAAAATGAGTTGAAAAACATTCTGGATTTTCATATATGTTTCGGGGTTTTTGGATTGGATAAAAATGCCTTCCGAGAAACATCAAACATTTATAACTGTCGGGGATCCAACGTACCTTTTAGAGATGTGGACTGTATGTGGCTTTTCGTCCCCAACATTGGTGAAGTGCAACCGATAGGTATAATGGCGGCCTAGTGATACTCGCACAAACAGTGATCATTTGTCGATGTCCTTGATCCTAATCAGCGTGTGAGTTCCGGGGTTTTCCAGCTTCAAGGTTGCACATAAAACACATTTTTTAAAACGGCAATCAAACACATGTATTTACGCAAAGACTAAGACTAAAAAACATTTATTGCTTAGTACTAAACTGACACGCGTGCCCTACTCTTTGGAAGCTTACTTATGACTAACATTAATTTGCCTTACAATCTAGTTTCTTCCTCAATCTCATCCCGATGCGATGTTTCCCGATCGAGATAAGAGAGATTAGAGAGATGTGTTCATCCATATCACAATAGCCAGCAGTGTGGAACCTATCCGAATCTCTCATGCTCATCCGTCGAAATCTATAAATAATCTGCTATTGGTAAAGTAGCATACTGCCAGGGTTGCCAGGATCGCTGCTTTCCGACATTCTCACCCACCCAGAGATGTCCAATATCTGAAAATATACAAATCCTCTTCGACAAGGAAAGGGAAGTGGGGAGGTAGGGGTGATTTGAGCAAGTCGTAATCTACTATTCTGCGCTTGTTGTTTCATCACCATCTATGTATGGCAAAAGACAAAGTTTTTCAACAGATCTTTTCAGCACACCGTTTGAAGTTTTCAATGTCACCACCCTTACAACTCCATCGGTTCCTGGATGTAGGTCACAAATTCGTCCCATCTTCCAACGTGACGGTGGTTGCTTTTCATCTTGGATAACAACTAGCTGACCGACTTGAAATTGAATTGGTGGTTTCCATCGCTTAGTGCGAGCCTGTAAAGTATGCAGATATTCCCTGCGCCATCTCGTCCAAAATAACTGCATCTTTTGCTGCATCTGTTGCATTCTGTTAAGACGATTCGAAGGTAAATCCTGAAAATTAATATCTGGGACTGTCTGAAGCGATGACCCGATCAAAAAATGAGCCGGTGTCAATGGTTCCATGTCATTAGGATCGTCTGATAACGCAGTTAGAGGTCGCGAGTTTAAACATGCCTCGACTTGCGTCAGTAATGTGGCTAGGTCTTCTGGAGATTCAGGATTTTCGCCAAGTAGCTTTAGCAGATGGTGCTTAGCTGAGCGCACGGCTGACTCCCAGATGCCGCCAAAGTGTGGTGATCCGGGGGGGATGAAGCTCCATCGCATGCCTTCAGTACAGCAGAATTTGGCAACCGCTTCCTTATGGTCATCTTCGGATAATAACTTGAAAAGTTCCAGTAGCTTATTTCGGGCACCGACAAAGTTTGTCCCATTGTCGGAATATAGTACAGCACATCTTCCGCGTCGGGCAACAAAGCGGCGAAGTGCCTGAAGAAACCGATCAGTACTTAAGTCTGTCACGAGTTCCATGTGAACCGCTTTTGTGCATAGACAAATGAAAACAGCTACGTAAGCTTTAACAGATGGCCTTCGTGGAGCTGGCCTCACGTAGATAGGTCCAAAAAAATCTACCCCGGTCTTCAGAAACGGTCGAGAGACGGTAATCCGTGATGCCGGAAGTTCGCCCATAAATTGTTGAACAGGTGTTCGTTTCGCTCGGTAACATATCTTGCATTTATGAACTAACTCTCTAGCTAGATTTCTGCCCCCTAGAGGCCAGAAGCGAAGTCTTACTACTCCCAATAATAACTGGGGACCTGCATGTAGTAATCGCACGTGATGATACTGAAGAAGCGTCCTAGTGAACAAATGTCTAGCTGGTAGGACAGCTGGGTGCTTAACTTCTTCCGATTCCTCAGACTTATTGAGTCTTCCTCCAACTCTTATTACATTATTAGCTCCGATACATGGATGAAACCAACGCAGACATGATTTCTGGGAAACTGGATGTCCGTGGACAAGAGCGTTCCATTCATCAGCGAAGGTTTCTTGTTGTACAAGACGAACCAACAAATATTCAGACTCCCTTAATTCCTCAGTCGTCAGGTAGCCCTTGTTTTTACGATCCACTTTCGGTGTTTTCAGGAGGTCAATCAAACGAATCCAATAAGCAGTATGTCGAATAAGTTTGCTGTATGACGAATACTTTCCAATGTAAAACTCGTTGAAACCTTCTGTCGCCGCTGAAGCAGCAACTGCAGTTCGTCTCTTTTCCATTTGTTCCGTATTTGTTGCTGAATTTTCAGGTGATAGTGGCCAGTTCGATGAGTCCTCCTTCAGCCATTCTGGGCCATGCCACCATAATTGATTTTGAACTACTTCTGTTGGTGAGATCCCCCTTGAAATCAAATCAGCAGGGTTAAAGATTCCTGGTACATGCTTCCATTGGCTTTCATCCGTAATTGTTTGTATTTTTGCTACCCTGTTGGCAACAAATGTAACCCAAGTCAATGGGGGAGACTGAATCCATCGGAGTACACAAGTGGAATCCGTCCAGAAGTATGCTTGAAATTCCATTTTTATTGAGTCTCGAACCTTTTGGAACAGCTGTGCTCCAAGTAGAGCTCCACAAAGTTCCAGACGAGGTATTGTTTGAGTCTTGAGTGGTGCAACCTTAGATTTTGAGGAGAGCAATTCAAGCATTACTTTTCCATCAGAGTTCGTGCTGCGTACGTAGATGCAACAACCAAAGGCCTTCTCAGAGGCATCTGTGAAGCAATGTATCTGCACAGAAACAGCATTCGGCATAACAACACAACGCTTCATCCTGAGCTCGTTCAAAAAAGGGTAATTGATCGTAATATTTTCTGAAGGTCTCACCCACCGTTGAAGGTACCGGTTGATCCCAGTTTAATCTTTGACCATCCTTGCCTATTAAAGTCCATAGTTGCTGCATTAAAACCTTCGCACTGGTGACAACCGCTCCTACCAATCCTAATGGGTCAAATAACATAGCAACGACCGATAAGATTTGCCGTTTTGTAAGTTCTGCAGTTGCATCTATTACTGGAAACTTGAACTCAAATCTAAAGACATCCGTTTTTGGCATCCACGAGAGACCCAAAGTTTTAACCGAAGGATCCGGGTCTAAACTAACGCTGTCCGTGTCTTGAATTGCCAGATTTTCCTCCGATATTCCCTCTAATACTTCAAAACAGTTCGATGCCCATTTTCGAAGTCTTAATCCTCCACATTCTGCCAGTTTTTCTAGTTGACATCGCAGCTCCTTGGCTTCCTCGATGTTATCAGCCCCTGTCAAAACATCGTCGACGTAGGTGTCCTCGTAGATAGCCTTCGCTGCTAGCGGAAAGCGATGTTCCTCATCCAAAGCCAGTTGATTGAGCGTCCTCGTGGCTAAGAATGGCGCTGATTTAGTCCCGTAAGTGACAGTACATAGTTCGTAGACGCTGATTTCCGCTGCTCTTGATGATCGCCACAGGATACTCTGCAAAGGTCGATCCTCCTGTCGTAGAAGAATTTGTCGGAACATCTTTTCAACGTCGGCCACCAACATTATTTGTTTTGTACGACACCGAAGAATGATCGAGCGAAGATCCTCTTGAACTGTTGGTCCGCATAGTAAGCAATCGTTGAGAGAAAACCCAGTAGAGGTCTTACAAGAAGCGTCGAATACTACCCTGACCTTTGTCGTTGTACTCGCTTCCTTGACGACAGGATGGTGCGGAAGGTAGCAGCGATTGGTAGAATCTTCGTTTGATACTTTCTGCATATGGCCCAGCAGAAGGTATTCCTCCATAAACCTGGAATATTGCTCGGCTAGACTGGTATTTCTCGCGAGTCTACGTTCTGTAGCTAAGAGCCGCCGTAATGCGATATCCCTCGACTCACCGATCCGTGCTATTGTGTCATTTTTCGGTAGTGCTACGATATACCGCCCGTCCTTTGAACGTTCAACCGTCTTTTGATATATATCCTCGCATTTTCTTTCCTCTTTCGAGTACGCATTTGTTGATTCCAACTCCTCACATTTCCAAAATCTTTCGAGCAATTCTTCCAAGTTGCTGAAAGACGAGTAGCTACAGCTGACCCGTAAAGAATGCTGAGAACTTGAAATTCCTCCGCCTATTACCCAGCCGAATACAGTTTCACTCAATGTTGGTAAGCGTTCTCCTAGCGAAAATCTCCGGCCGGTGTGGAATAAATCAAAAAAGCATTCAATTCCTAAGACTACATCTACCATGTTAGGTTGAAAGAATGAAGGATCTGCCAACATAAATCCACTTGGGATGGACCACCCTGCTGTGTTGACTGTAGTTGTTGGCAGATTAACAGTGACCCTAGGCAAGACCAAGAACTCCATCTGTCGGGAAAACTCAGTGTTTCTGGACAGGACTGTTGCAGTGACAGAATGCTTGACTTTTGAAGCGGATTGGCCAATACCCAGCACAGAGACATCTACGGTGCTTCTTTGTACACGCATACGCTGGCACAACGATTGCGTTATAAAGTTACTCTCTGATCCAGAGTCCAAGAGAGCTCTTGCTGGAAACCGATTTCCTTCGTCATCCTCCAGAAGAATAAGTGCCGTCGCCAGAAGGACTTGTGATGAAACCTGATGAGCTACATTAGATACCACGGTCTCAGAGACAACCGAACTTGCCATATTAGAAGTACTTGCATTGCTTGATGATCCATGAGGTTCCTTAGGGTTTGGAAGATTGTTGACCTTGGAAGGTGGAACAACTTTCGCATCGTTATTCGACCTGAAGCATACAAGGGTGTGGTGCCTCCCTTTACATTTCCGACAAGAGTACCTTGATTGGCAATCCTTTGCCTGATGGCCAATCTTGAAACAATTACGACATAAACCATTAGCTTTCAGTATTGAATCCCGTCCCATAACGGACATTTGAAGAAATCCAGAACACTGATACAGTAAGTGGCTATCCTTGCAAACCCCGCACCGTACTGTAGAGTTCTGTACCACATTATAACTAGTTTTAACTATCGAGGATTTAGGATTCAAAGGGGCTTGTGATTGAGCAATATTCCTTTCCATCGGTTTCGACGGCATGGATTCCAATATCCTTATCCGCCTGTGTAGGAATTCCGTGAGATCCTTCACCGAATCCTGATCCTTAGATGCCGATTGTTCTTCCCAACTCCTAAGAGTCACCGGATCCAACCGTGTGGTGAGAAAGTTTACAAGGAGGAGGTCCTTATAATCTCGAGGTTGAACAACTTGATCGAGAGTTTGTATTATCCTTTCAAATCCTTCAAGAAGGCAATGCAATTCGGCCACGGATTCCTTCTGGAGTGCGGGCAGCTTAAAAAGCGACTGAATCTGACGTTTCTTTAGCACCTTACTGTTATCATACCTTTTCAAAAGTAAATTCCAAGCCACTTGGTAATTTGCTTCGGTGAGGGGTAAAGGATCGATTAAGTTCTTTGGTTCCCCTTGTAGACATCCTTTAAGGTAGTGAAACTTGTCAACCTCAGGAAGTTCCGCCTTTGTATGAATGAGAGATGTAAAAAGATCCCTGAAACTTAACCAGTCGTCTACAGAGCCATTGAAAGTTTGCAGCTTAATTTGAGGAAGCCGCACGTGATCCAATCCTCCAAACATAGAAGTATCGCGAAATGATTGCTCGTGTTCTCGTGATGGACGACGCTCTCGTGACTTATCGAGGAGAAATGCCTTGACTTCATAATAACGATCACTAATTGCCTGCCTTTCCTTGTCGTATACGTCTTCTTCATCTTCGAACTGTGCATGGCCCCTTACAAGCACTAAAGTTTCAGAATACCTTTCCCACAATTTGTCAACTCTATCTAAACGCAACGCTATTTCGGTGGTACTGGTTTCCTCCCTAAACTGTATCACGAAACGAGATATGTCATGGAGAGATGACTGGATGTCCTTCAGTTGAGCCTTCAATGCCTTCAATGTTGGGGAGCTCTTGGTCGACGGCATGATGATGTTACGTCACGGTGTACCGGTAAATGTATGGAAATGCTGGTGTAGTATTCCGAAAAGCCTAGCTTCGGCGGACATATACTGTCTTAACTGACCTTTGCAACAGTAGGTTGACGCCAAACTGAAGAAACTCCAATGACAAACTCAGCGATCCAGTAGAAACAGCGTGATGTCTTAGACTCGTAGAAGTGCTCGCGATCGATTTAGTTGTGGGAAAGAAGGGTACACTATGTAAAATCTGTCGTCCTAGGCCTCGGCAGGCCATATACCATGTATCTCACCTTTGAGACTGAAGAAGGCTACCATAAAACAACGCAGTTCTCGTTCAATCAATCAGCATACACAAACGCCAGCTCAAATTCACCAAAAAATGAGGGGGAGGAAGAGAAAATCCATGTAGTTTCCAAAAACCTTTGCTTCGGAGGACATATACCGTTCTAACTCACCCGTGAGAAGAACAGCTAGGCTAGTCCAACGAGCTAAGCATCCAAATATCCAAGAGGAACCAAACTGCAGAAAGTGGACTTGTTCTAACGAACAGTTCTCGTATGCAGGGATTCGTGGCCAAATAAGTGTCGAAGAGGTTTAAATTTAATTAAAAACATGCAATATCTATTTGCTAGCTTCGGCAATACACTATTCTAAATAGCACTCACCCAACCGGGTAACAAATCATGCTGCCTCTTCATGCGACTATGTCCATGCCAAAAAACGTAGGGTTGTTATGACGATACGGTCAACGACCTCGTTGTTGTGAACACCAGTATCCCTTCTCTTGTATGGTTGATTTCTTGATGTGGGTCTTGTTGAGGGTTGAACGGCGGCTGCCTCTACCGTTGGTGTGTTTTGGTTCACACCATCCAGATCCAAAGAGTAAGGTCAAATCCACTGACCGGTTCCGGGCGGCCCCAAATGGCCGATTCAAAAGCACAATGGAGAGAACGTCGAAATGCAGGTGTTAGATAAAAGAAACCATGGCTTCGGCCAGACATACACTAATCTATTCTAGCTTACCTGTGAAAACAGGGTTTGATGCGGGATTAGTGTCCCAGTCCGCTTATGCCAGTCAACGTCCAACGCAACATCCAAAGAAACGTCCAATTCCAGCTCCAAGGTGCTTTGTATCCAGAAAAATCCTTTTATATCGATCCACAATGGAGAGCGTAACCAATTGTTCGTCGGCTTGGGATGACGATCCTTTGTTCAGACAATGGCTATTGTCCCGGTTTGTGAAGATGCCGCTTGGTCCACAATGTGTTCTTCCGGAGAGTCTTCGAATCCGGCTCGAAGGACCATTTAATGTCGGGGATCCAACGTACCTTTTAGAGATGTGGACTGTATGTGGCTTTTCGTCCCCAACATTGGTGAAGTGCAACCGATAGGTATAATGGCGGCCTAGTGATACTCGCACAAACAGTGATCATTTGTCGATGTCCTTGATCCTAATCAGCGTGTGAGTTCCGGGGTTTTCCAGCTTCAAGGTTGCACATAAAACACATTTTTTAAAACGGCAATCAAACACATGTATTAACGCAAAGACTAAGACTAAAAAACATTTATTGCTTAGTACTAAACTGACACGCGTGCCCTACTCTTTGGAAGCTTACTTATGACTAACATTAATTTGCCTTACAATCTAGTTTCTTCCTCAATCTCATCCCGATGCGATGTTTCCCGATCGAGATAAGAGAGATTAGAGAGATGTGTTCATCCATATCACAATAGCCAGCAGTGTGGAACCTATCCGAATCTCTCATGCTCATCCGTCGAAATCTATAAATAATCTGCTATTGGTAAAGTAGCATACTGCCAGGGTTGCCAGGATCGCTGCTTTCCGACAATAACAATTGCAGAAATTTTGGAAATGACAGATAAATTAGTATGAAATTAAAATTCACGGACGTTTGCTCGGAAAATACTGCATTTGGTTTAGTTTTGGGGAACTTCGCCCCCAACTACGTCATAAGGCCTCTATGCTCACATTACATTTGATAAGTTCAAATAGGAATGAATTGTTATAGACTATTTCAATAGCCTGTAATGCACGCAAGATATTGTTAAAATTGATATAATCAATTACAGTGCAATAAATCATTCATAACACTTACTGTAATGGGTTATCGATATTAAAAAAAATATTTTCAAATGTACATAAAAGTTATTGTATTATGATTCTATGGATATGCGAGTCGAGGACATTTTTTGGCGTACAGCGCTTAATTAAAATATTTGAATCACATATCAGGGGGGCAATTCCAAATAAATATTGGCATCAAGGGGGCGAAAGTTGAAAAAGTTTGGGAAGCACTGGAGTAAATGGTCTCTCAAGCAACCAGTTCGGCTTCTGGAAAGGGAAGTCCACCGTAGACGCTATTCTGACGGTTAAGAAAACCGCTGAGATAGTACTCCAGCGTAAGATGAGGGGTATTCGCTACTGCGCAGTAGTGACTCTGGATGTAAGGAACGCATTTAATAGTGCCAGTTGGGCGGCTATTGCTGATGCGCTCCTGCGTCTGGGGATTCCCGAGTACCTGTACAAGATTCTCGGAATTTACTTCCAGAATCGGGATTAGTCTATGACACAGAGGTGGGTCGGAAGTGCTTTCACATGGCCTCAGGAGTCCCGCAAGTTTCCATCCTGGGTCCGGTGTTATGGAATGCCATGTACGACGAGGTGTTGAGATTGAAATTCCCGGCGGGTGTGGTCATCGTTGGCTTTGCCGATCGAAGAAGTGGAATTGGGGATTTTCTTAGCGGCTTTCAGTCTCAACGGCAATCAGAACTAAAATATTTCTTCTACGCCGTAGAAGAAATATTTTAGTTCTGATTGCCGTTGAGACTGAAAGCCGCTAAGAAAATCCCCGGTGTAACTCATAACAGTCGAAAGCATCCAACTGAAGTGGAATTGACTGCTGCCCACTCGATCGCGATTGTGGAGGAGTGAATGAGCTCCAGGAAACTGGAATTGGCTCACAACAAAACTGAGGCGGTTGTTGTCAACAACCGAAAGTCGGTGCAGCAAGCGGTGTTCAGTGTAGGCGACTGCACGATCACTTCGAAGCGCTCCGTCAAACACTTGGGGGTGATGATCGACGATAAGCTAACCTTCGGTAGCCACGTTGATTATGCCTGCAAGAGAGCCTCCACAGCTATTGTGGCACTGTCCCGGATGATGTCCAATAGCTCTGCGGTGTACGCCAGTAAGCGTAAGCTTCTGGCCAGTGTCGACTCGTCCATACTGAGGAATGGTGGCCTGGCTTGGGGCACGGCTTTAAGTACCAACAGCTACCGTAGCAAGCTGGAGAGTACATATAGGCTAATATGTCTGAGGGTTGCGAGCGCATACCGTACCGTGTCACACGATGCACTCTGCGTTATCACCGGTATGGTGCCTATTGGTATCCTTATCATGGAAGACATAGAGTGCTTCGAAAGGCGCGGCACAAGAGGCATACGCAGGACTGCCAGACTGGCCTCTATGGTCAAATGGCAGCGTGCGTGGGACAGTTCTACCAAGGGAGTGTGGACTCACAGGTTGATTCCGAGATTGGATATCTGGGTCAATAGGCGCCATGGGGAACTAAAATTCCACCTGACACAGGTCTTTTCGGGCCATGGTTGCATTAGACAGAATCTACACCGTTTCGGTCATGCGAGTTCTCCCGAATGTCCAGTTTGTGCAGGTTTAGAGGAAACGGCAGAACACGTTTTGTTCGTGTGCCCGCATGTTTGCCACATGCGGTCGGGACACGACTCCGGACAATTTGGTCCAGAGGATGTGTGAAGACGAGTTTGGCTAGAATACCGTTTCATCGGCTATCACCCACATCGTCTCGGAACTACAAAGGAGGTGACGAGTGGACTCGAGGAGTGACTAGTGCAGACGCTAAACAACAGGTGGTCAAAGGGTTCGCAGTCGGCTACGTAGGTCATACCGGTGACCTACAGTCGAAATCGACCTTTACAGCGATTAAGTGTCCGCGGGTAGAACACCCTGGTAGCGCTGCTGTTGTGGCGCCAGCATACTGGGTTGGATACGAGCCTCTGGTTGTTCGGGGCAGGTGGAGGCCCCTTCGTCAGCAATCCCAGCTGGTGCTAGCTGATAGGGCCTGAGCCTTCAGTAGGTCAAATTGCGAAGCCCGCAGTATCAGTTCTTGATACCTGCGGTGCAGCTGGGGGCGGGCGTAGTGGTCGACCCTGCCCGCCTTCAGCGGACAGTTGGAGGTGAGGACCACCTGGGAAGCTGGCAAAGCGCCAGCATGCTACCCTGGTGGACCCCCCTAAGCATGTGATCGATGTTCGTTGCTGCATGACTACGCAGCTAACCTGGAGGATGCGATGTGCAATAGTCCCTCTCCGAAGCAATGCCTTCTTGGTGGTCCTGGAGAGACGAAGGGTTTGGCGGCAATGGAAATGGTTTAGTGGGTCGGGGGTGTAGTCCTGTTTACTGCTTGCATGTAATAAATGGTCCCCAACCCCACACTCCCGGACCTTGGTCCGGAGTCTGTTGAGCAGATTATCCCCCCCATTGCTTAGAAGAAAAAAAAAAAGACTGGAGCCTCTCAAATTGATATCCCACAATCAGCGGAAGGCCTTTTGTTACGCCGTGTATGACAACTCGTTCGAATTCATCCGTCGGGGATGGTTCATAATGTAGTAAATATACCGAACAATAGACGTATTTCCTGTTGAGGTCACCTACAGAAACATGGATTGTGACAACACATACATCTCTGGTAGTTAACTCAGAAATGAGTGTAGCAACGTTTGCTTTATTAACGAGCACACATGCGCGGGGCATGGAGCGCGAGTTTGCCATTTCAAGTTTGCTGAAAGTAGCAAAAACTGGGTCCACAAGGTTACCTAGATAGAAGTTTCCTCTACGAAAGTAGGGTTCTTGAACTGGCGATACTTGGGCTGTGCAAGTTTGCATGAGTCTGCAAAGATTGATCGTTGCTGTTTTTTTATGCTGATGATTGATCTGAGCTAACCTAACCGTAGCCAATACCCCAACTAGGCAGGATTAAGCTTTTTGAAATCTCAGCACGAAAAAGACCAGCAGCGAAAAAAACAGATCGGTATCTATTGAAAGTCGCCAAAGGCGAAAAAGCACAGAATAAACTATGTAAAACGCATAATGCGAAACCATATAGGTGATCATTTGATTTAAAAAGCAAAATATTCATAATCCCACCCTTATTTAGCCTCAGATTAGAGACTGAAGAAGAGCAGCCGATTATCTCGGACCTGTGCCATTGCTCCACGTAGCACAACACTGCAGAGGGTGCCCTGGTACTCCACAGGCTCCGTTTGCGGTTAGGTTTCATTTAAACCCCCCTAACCATTCATTCCTACGGGGCCCAGATAGCCGTTGCGGTAAACGCGCAGCTATTCAGCAAGACCAAGCTGAGGGTCGTGGGTTCGAATCCCACCGGTCGAGGATCTTTTCGGGTTGGAAATTTTCTCGACTTCCCAGGGCATAGAGTATCTTCGTACCTGCCACACGATATACGCATGCAAAAATGGTCATTGGCATAGTAAGCTCTCAGTTAATAACTGTTGAAGTGCTCATAAGAACACTAATCTGAGAAGCAGGCTCTGTCCCAGTGGGGATGTAACGCCAGAAAAGAAGAAGAACCATTCATTCCTAGGCAAGGTACGCATCACACCATAAATTAAGGGTGGAGTTTTACCACCGGAACAGGCAGTCCATAGTGTTAATTCTTAGCCAATTGAAACAATCGCTACCGACACTACGCGGCTATCTAGGCTGCTCGAAAAAAGGAGGTTAATATTGATGATTAATTGCTGACGTGCCCAAGCAGCCGATTGGGTTTGGATCCAGGTTCCAAATAAGTTTCAGTTATAACTGCTATATGTATGTTTTTAGCTGTAAAAAAAAATCTGCTCGTCCTCTTTATCATTCAAAGAACGAGCATTCTAATTTAAAATATAAAAATAAAAAATATTCAGATCGACTAAAACGTAATCTGGTAATAAATTTGTTAGTAAATTTACACCAACTTGGACTGCTTCAGCCATAGTGGTGGTTTTGAACATTGCATCAATAATTTGATTCAATTGTTCAGTTAAAAAATCAAAATCAGAACCAGACATTTTAGTAGCAGTATGTGCATTTCCTGATGATTTTTCGTTGGCATTATCCGTTAAGATGGAATAGGAGTTTCCTGTGGGGGAGGGTTTTTTCCATATGATTTGAAGCAATTAGAACGGTTATCCGTAGGTAGACAATTTGCATGGGAGCAGTAGTAACTGCCAGCTACATAATCGGAAAACGAGTTTGCTTGGGTGTGGATCTATTCGAAATTAAAATATTCGATAATTACCCGACTACACTTTTTTATTAAATTTAGGGGAGGCATTATAAGAGTATGTTCAAAACTTCACTTTTACACTTCATTTTTTACTAAAAATAAAATACTAAAATCACTAGTAAGGCGAGCAAATACCTATAAACTCTAATATGTTAACAACTACCGAAAAGCTAAACATTACATTTAATTTGCAATTGGATTAGATGTACAAATTGATGTGAAGATTTGCGAAAAAGTTACACGTCTTCTCAGTGATAATCGAACTCACGACTCTCCAATCTCTAGTTGGGGCACATTATCACTACGCCATGAGAGGACTCATGAACGCAGAAGTTAACCTGAATTCGATTTCAGCTCAATAATCACGTGATCCTTTTTCGCAAAGTGCACCTCTTTCGAAGAATTAGATGCCCATCCAAACACAACGCTTTCTATATGTTTTGGTCTATTTCGTCTGCGACTTCTTCAGCACTCGAGCACTCGACACTGAAGAAGTCTGTAAGTCGCAGACGATAGATCAAAACATTTTTGTATTGTCTCTGTGATAAATAAAAAAGAGAAAAATAATTTAAAAAAAATGGTGCTATCATTTGAATAAAAAAAATGATATGGCCAGGTTTATTAAGATTGCCTTCCTTTCGCTTCTTAGGCATCGTCCATTTATTACGTAACGCTAAAATTGACCATTTGCGATCCCCTCTCCTCCCGACCGTAACGCTTTTTGTATGGAAAAAAATAAAATTTTGTTTAAACCGTAGCGCTTGAGCGTGAGGGGGGGGGTCTTTTAGAGTTACGTAATTTGCGGACGGTGCCTTCTTTTTCTTCTTTCTGGTGTTACGTCCCCACTGGGACAGAGCCTGCTTCTCAGCTTCTCAGCTATCCACAGTTATTAACTGAGAGCTTACTATGCCATGACCATTTTTGCATGCGTATATCGTGTGGCAAGTACAAAGATACTCTATGCCCTGGGAGGTCGAGAAAATTTCCAACCCGAAATGATCCTCGACCGGTGGGATTCGAACCCACGACCCTCAGTTGGTCTTGCTGAATAACTGCGCGTTTACCGCTACGGCTATCTGGGCCCCTGATGACTGTTATTATCGGTGCCTTATGACTTTTATTATCGGTTACAAAAATTACCCTTCTTATATCCAGGCTTGATAGAAACTCCTCTGCGAGGCAAAGAGGAGGCGATTTTGCCGTTTTTCTGAGGAGAAAAAAATAAACTCAAATTTTTCAACACAGATCCTCAAGCGATTCGAGTGAGAGTGCAGAAAAATGCGAGGATTTTTTCAGACACTCTCTCTCTCTCTCGTTGCGATGCTCACCATCACTCACACTTCAAACGAACTCTCGAGTCTGCCGCCCGAACAGACAGTCCTCGGGGAGTTGTGAGAGCACCCTTTTTTGATGGAATTTAACTCGGTTTTTTTTTGTGCTGCATCTTCCTCGCTCATTTTTCGTTGCCTCGCTGCTTAGCATTTTTTGGCTCCCTCGCAAAGAGGCACTGGCAGCACGCTGCTCTAGAGTATGTCACCGAACTCTGATGATGTTGAGGAGAATTATCAAGCCTGCTTATATCCCCACTACATCCTCTTCTCCACCCTTTTACCAAACATGCCAAAAACTTTTCATGAAATGAATAGAAACTATTGTATAAAACGTTGAAATTTTGCAGGGTGGGGAGGGGTTTAGTGAGGGTGTCTCGTGATGCTTATGTTTTACAAATTTAGATCATATCTTGCTAAAAACAAATGAAAAAACGCATTAAAATTTTTTAAAGTACCGTTTTTAACACTGCGAAGTACTTTTTTATTGCTTAAGGTAGTACTGAAAACTTCAAATAACAGAGAGAATTTGTGTATGCACTGCAGGAAAGTACAAGTTATAGTTATAGTTTTAGTTGGATAACTATAACTGTCCCATATGGAAAAAAGTAGGTGTTGAGAAAATAACGCTCAATGTTTAAGGTTTACTCTCTCATACAAATGATCATAATTTTCTACTAGATATTGAACCATGTATGTTGTGAGGAAAAAAAGTGTTGTTTCGAAAATACATATGGGCCAGTTATACTTTAATGGGCAGTAATATTGCTAAATAATTCCAGAAAACTACTAGGCTTATTAATTGTGCTAGAACATCCACGAACACCAAGATTCAAATCGGACGATACATAAAGACGATTACGAGCAACGACGCATATCGGAGTAATAAGACCAATGATCCCTTACATTTCGAGTAACAATGTCAAAAAATCAATTATTCTAATCGGTATAATAACTTAACGATGTCAACAATGGCAATAACAAGCAGATGTTCAAAAAATCAATTAGACAACTCGAAATTGATCCTAATTGTGTTCTGGTATCGGATCCAAAATCGGAAATCCCCTGCATCCCGTGTAAAGACAGGCGTCAATAATATTTATTTTTTGCTTTTCGACCCATTGGAACAAAAACCAAAAGCAGATCAAAAAAATTAGGTGCTTTTCGTTTGCCTTTTGAAAATCTGCTACCATTGTTACCTTTTGTGACAAATTCAAACAACGAGGGTCCGTTTAGTGCTGCTTCTGTTGAAAGTTATTATGCCGAAGGATAGCATTAGATAGCATTGAACCTAATTTGTCATTTATTTCATTTTCATTGTGGCTTCTCAAATCATTTAAATAGAAGAGGAGGGATTTTTACAAATGCCAATTGACTTTAATTATTTTTAGCGTTACTTGATGTAGTGTTAGATTGTTCGTATGAATAATTTTAACCAAGTCTCTCATTAGTCTGCAACATAGAATGACAAAAACCTTTCGGTGTGAATCATCCATACTGATCATTTTCCTAACAGCAAACACATATCATCCTCAAGGGCACAAATCAGCACCCATGAAAAGGCAAAAATAGTGATAAATTGTAGACATTTTAATCGATATAAATCACATCCGAACAAATTAAGTCATTGTCATTGTTGAGCCCTGCAGCAAGAACGATTCCAAGCGCCAGAACAGTTCGATGAGATGCCAACGATGATGACAATGCTTATTCCATTAAATTAAAAGCCATTTCCGTCGAGTGGTATCTCGCCCTCGTTCGAGAGGAGATGGCAACTACAGCAATGATCAATGCATTCGCAACTTTTTTCGATTTTCCATACAAACTGATAATTTTTGATATGCTTGGTCTTAGTTGTTTACCATTTCGAATGATATTTACACGGCAAATTAGACATAACTTGAATTTTATCATATATGTTTGGACCTTCGTTTCCATCATAAGTTCACAAATAAAAACGGTTTGACAAAAAAAAACTAAAAATCATCTCGCCTGAATCTATAACTTTGCTGAAGACATCATGAAGCTATTTCTTCATTATTTTAAGAGGTGTCAATTATTGGAATTTGTTAAAAAAAATACTTTGGCAAACCGTTGTTGCTGTGAAAATTTCGTTTAAATCGGTTCTACACGTCAAATCTAACCTTCCAAAATTGAAAACATTGTGAAGAAAATCGAAACAGTGAAAAATGTCTTGTCCTATACTGTTAACTGCACACAACGTTTAATCTCGCCTGGTTCAGCTTCCTACCTACTCGCCTTTGTGCAATCGATTCGTGCGAGGTTATTGAATTAACAGACAGTTTACTCAATAAATGTAATACAAAATGGAAAATTAATTGATTGAAATGAAGTGCGTTTTTTGTTAAAAGATTTAATTTGTGCATCGGCTTAGAATCTACTCGAACCAATTGTGAAACAGCGGTGAAGCTACCCGAGCAGAAAAAAACAGCTACTGAATTGAGGTATTCCATACCAGATAATTTCCAATACTTACAACCTAAATGAGAGGGGACGGACCTGGTGCAGTGGTTAGAACACTCGCCTCTCACGCCGAGGACCTGGGATCGAATCCCATCCCCGACATAGTCACTTATGACGTAAAAAGTTATAGTGACGACTTCCTTCGGAAGGGAAGTAAAGCCGTTGGTCCCGAGATGAACTAGCCCAGGGCTAAAAATCTCGTTAATAAAGTCAAACCAAACCAAACCAACCTAAATGAGGTATGAATGAGCCCTGCATAATAGTTAAAATACCTCAAATAATACCTTCTGCATATTCTACAAATACTAAGCTGATAACTAGATCAGGTATTGTAATACCTAAATAATATATGATTGATTTTTATATAGAAGTGAAACTTTTCAATAGTAGTTCAATTCCCCCAGCAGTCCTCAATAACTATTGAATACCAAAATGAAGAATTTTTAATTTTTTTAAACATTTTTTTCAAATGAGGTATTGACAACTGAAAAATACCTAATTATGGTATGATACCAAAATATGGTATGCATAAGTTATTGCAAGTTATTCTTTCCTCCTTGGGTAGCTAAGGGTAGACTGAGGTTAGCTGCTTTCTTGTCAACAAAATTGGAACCTTTTTCAATTTATGAAGGTGTACAGCATTCATCACTTAGTAAGTATATTATTCCCTGTTATAGAAAAAACGTTGATCAAATTTAACAAACTCATCTGTCCCATTTCAAATCATAAAAAAGGTTAATTGCAGAATGGATATGTAAGCTTTCTGTTTTAACAATTGTCGAATTACGTTTTATGGAATTTTTAGTGTAAAAACGTTCACTAATAATAATGCAATTTTACTTTATTGTGTTCTGTGTGGTAATGCCAGGTATTTACAAACTTATTGCTCTTTACAAGGATTTGTATATGGTGACAGCTTGCAAGTTAGTTCTCCTTTCGATTTTACCTACCTTTCGACATGTTACGTGGTTTTCCTAAAATTTATTTATCTTTAATTTCAATGAATATTGAATTTTTAACAATTAAGCAAGCTTATTCACCTGCTTCTTGTTTGAGGTCGTATCTGAAGACGATTTGTGGAGTTTGTTCTTTTTTTACTTTTTTTCGATTTGTTTGAGCCGAATTCGTTTCACGCGACTCGTATTTTATATTCGGTGTGTGTTAAGCGTATTGGATGGAAGTCTTTTATCGACTTTTCACGTGATTACGGCTTAAACAAGTGTTCATTAAGTAAATGAAAAACCGAATTTAGTACTACACGCAGCAAACTGGACTATCGAAATTCATACATTTTGCCTTATGAAAGGTGGAACGATTATTGCAATACGAACGCTTTATGTATCGTTTTAGCATCACTCCACATCGGGCCTATCGATCGCAAGGTTCTCGGTTCGATTCCAGGTTGCCGCGAACACGTTTTTTGTTTTCAAATTCTGGTTTTATAAGGCAAATTTATGAATTTCAATCCGATTTCTTGTGGCGAATTATAATAATTGGGTTCCTATGTTTATCGATAGTCCATTTGCCTGAGTGTATACCATTTAATTCCACTATAGTTTGTATCTTTTGACAGATACGCGTATTTCGACCTCAATTGTAAGGCGTCTTCAGTATCGTGTACTAGACTCGACTTGCTAGAGGAGCGATGGTTTGCAGAGGAGTTTCGAAAAATAAGTTTGGTGAGTTTTTTTCTGATCAGCAGCGCATGATCACAATGCGTAAATATTAAATATTGGTCGGCCAGAACGTCTGACAAATGTATCCTATGGCACTACCCTTTCTATCAACATTCCACAACATCCCGTAGCACCTATGAAAGGTCGTAAAGTTCTCTGCATCTTTCTTAAGTAGATGTTCAATCAATCATCCTTTCCCACTCCCCAGCTTTCACAAGGACGTGGCCAGGACAGCTCTTGACTGTTGGAGGATGCGTCAATCTTGTCTAAAAGTTAGAGGTTAGTCCCAAATTTCTGACTTTGGTAATGGACGGGAAGGAGGCATACCTCATACAATGGTCTAGGACTGTACCACCTACGAAACTGTACCTTTGATAAACAATATTCAATAAATAAATTGATGAGGTTCAACGTCGTTCTTGTCTACCTGCGTCCCGTTTTTTTGCATTAGGAAGCGTCCATTTATTACGTAACGCTAAATTTGGAAATTTTCGACCCCCTCCCCCCCGTCCGTAACGCTTTTTGTATGAAAAATTTCTAAATTTTGTATGAGCCGTAACGCTTGAGCCTACTCCCCCCTCCCCCTAGAGCGTTACGTAATTTGTGGACGCCCCCTTAATAACATTAGGGGGCCCATATAGCCGTAGCGGTAAGCGCGCAGCTATTCAGCATGACCATGCTGAGGGTCGTGGGTTCGAATCCCACTGGTCGAGGATCTTTTCGTAAAGGAAATTTTCTCGATTCCCAGGGCATAGAGTATCTTCGTACCTGCCACACGATATACACATGCAAAAATGGTCAATCGGCAGAGAAAGCTCTCAGTCAATAACTGTGGAAGTGCACATAAGAACACTAATCTGAGAAGCAGGCTTTGTCCCAGTTGGGACGTAACGCCAGAAAGAAGAAGAAGAACATTATAGAGAACAGATATGCAAAGAACTTTTGGAAAAATTTGCTGGCTTTTCAGTATAGTTTAACAATTTAAAAAAACTGTATGTTTTCTTTTTCCTACGTTTCGGTTTTTATTGGACCTTTATCAAGGACTCGAAATATTTTTTTTTCGTCTATATGTTTGTTTGAAAAATTTATCGTCATTGATATTATTGAGTGTTCACGGCTACCCGAAAACATAATTTTATTTTTTAAAGATCGGAATTCGGTCCACCATTCTACGGACTAGCGCAATTTGACGCAAGTTAGATTTCATGGCTACCTCGATGTTCTTTTGAAACGCATTAACACTGGTTTTGTGTTTTATCGAATACGTGTTTTAATAATGCCTGTCTAGTGTTAGTAGTGACCAACACTACACGATTTGTCGTTTCGATTGCGTTGTTCACACATAAGGCCCTCTTTTAAAACAAATTTTCAACTTCTATTCATTTCTCTCGTCGTTCGCTTGCGATTCTATCCATCTTGTCATTTCATTACTTGCGTTACTCCCTTTCACTCTGAGTATAGGTATTGCATTCACCGTATTGCCAATAAATTTTCATAATATTAAAGTCATGCTGTGATTAAACCTTACAAATGTAAAAAAAATGAATAGGGAGGGTGTACTGGTATTCTCCATGTTCCAGTTTTTGGCCACCCCGGGTTATATATTGTTTTACGACATATATGGTTGCCAACTGTTTAGTGTACGCTAAATTGCTTTAAGATGATACGGAAACATTGTTGGAAACCGCAAAATGATGGGTGATGGGTGATATGCAGAGGCACGTGATCGGGTGGTGGCCGATCAATGAAAAAAAGTGAAAGTTGAGGCTCAAATGTCGGTTCTTCTACTTCAGCATAACAAACGTGCACAGCCCTCACTCCGGAAGCACTGATGATGATAAAGACGCTTTTTAAGCGCAGCTCGAATGCAAGTACGACAGCTGCCCAAGCCACGACGTCAAAATCATCATAGGAGATCTAAACGCTCAGGTTGGCCAGGAGGAGGAATTTAGACCGACTATTGGAAAGTTCAGCGCCCACAGGCTGACGAACGAAAACGACTACCGACTAATTTGGTCGCCAAAAATATGACGATTCGTATCACCTATTTCCAGCACAGCCTTCCATACACCTGGAGATCACCCAGGTATCAGGTATCAGAAGGTCGGCTCCAGAGGCACGTTCCCCGCCATTTGGGAGATTTGTGCCATCGCCATATTTGAGCCTATTTCATCATCTACCCGATGGGAGAGGAAAGGGAAGGGAAAGATGGGAGGAAATAGGAGTGGGGTCCCTTGAAGAGGGAAGATCGCATAAGCGAAATGAGAGCATGTAGCTCCATACCACAATGGATTCGAACAGCGCCCTAAAAAGGGCACTGCAAAACGCATGAGCGTAAAGAGAGCCTATAGCTCATTACCACAGCGGGTTAAGAATAACAAAATGTCCTGAAGATTCAGGCTTCTGAATTCAGTTTCGCTTAATAAGTGTTTACCAAGTAATTGGAATCGCATTTGCGAAAAAACTGGACAGTTACATATCAGGTGATACGAAGTTCCATAATTGGAGTCACAACTATCACACACAAATGAGTCAGCACGCTGAATATTTGCCATGTGATAGTTGAGTCGGCAGTGGCCTGTCAACGCTCTGACCAAGAGACTGCAATTCTGCTTTGACAGATTTGTTAAAAACTTTGCCACCCTTGAAGATGGCTCAGTAATGTACAATTTTGTTTGACGACACGACTCCAAACTATTCCAATATTGCTTGTGCTGAGTTGTCGCCCAAGAATTAATCTGAAGCTTCACCCAGCACTTCGAAATTGGAATGGCCAATGAAGTCATGCGATGCTCCATCGCGAGATAGCTCATCAGCCAATTCATTTCCAGCGATGGAAGAATGGCCAGGTACCCATACAAGGTTTACAGAGTTGACTGAATTCAGTTCCTCAATTTGAGTTCGACAAGCGATAACAAGCTTCGACCTTGAGTTGGCCGAAGCAAAAGCTTTTATAGCAGCCTGACTATCTGACATACTTTACAAACAGCCAGACGTCCACTTCTCCTGTGAAGGGAGTTGTAAGGAACATTTCCTATAAGCAAAGTGACAAGCAATTGTGAGATCACTCGAAGTAAGGACAATTGTGCCCCAACTCACCGGAAGTGGAAACATCCGAATCACTAGGATTTCCAATGGACGGAGAGAATCCATGGAATTTGGTCACAACCAATTCCCAGTGTATGTAGCGATGATCAGATAATAATTAATCATCTGATACAAGCCAATTCGTCAACTTGTGACTAATTCTGTTCGAGAAGAGCGTTATGTCTAACACTTCTTCTCTAGTAGAAACCATGAAGGTTGGGCGATTGCCTAAAATAAGTAATCCAAGATTTGAACTACTTAAGCACTTTATCAGACTGAAGCTTCTCAAATTGATAGCAGAACTGCTCCAGATGATGTGATGAGCGAACGAAAACGACTACCGACTAATTTGGTCGCCAAAAATATGACGATTCGTATCACCTACTTCCAGCACAGCCTTCCATACACCTGGAGATCACCCAGCAGACATAATCACAAATCGACCACGTTCTGATTGATGAACGGCACTTCTCCGATATTATCGACGTCAGGACCTAACGTGGCGCTAACATCGACTCTGACCACTATCTGGTGATGGTTAAACTGCGCTCAAAACTCTCCGTCGTTAGCAACGTACGGTACCGACGATCGACCCGGTATGACCTAGAACGACTTAACACTTCAGTCGTCGCGCTGTTGTATTTTGTACAACACTAGTGAAAAAACCTCGCTTTTCGTTCACAACAATAGCGTGGTGGTTCTGACGGTGGCCAACCGCGCGACGACTGGAAGGTTAAGCAACCGGATATAGCAGCTGCATACACGCAACACCTCGAGGCTGCATTACTGGAAAAGGGTGAGCTAGATGAAGCCCCTCTTGAGGACTGCTGATAAAGCAGCCATCAACATTGCAGCTGAGAGCAACGTCGGGTACCTGAGACGGAGTCGACGGAACGCTTGAATCATGATGCAGCAAAGGACCTGGCAAAACGTGGAACGTTATAGATATAAACGGCAACAATAGACCCGCCTCTTTCAGGAGAAAAACATCGCCTTGAGGAGATGGAGTACGAGGAGATGGAACAGCTGTGCCGGTCTTAAGAAACATGTAAGAACATACAAAGGTATCGACCGTGATAATTATATTTTGAATTTGTTTATCGGCATATTGGTCTATTTTGCTCGAAGCAAGAGGGAGCATGGAGAAGAAAGCAATGAATACTAGATGGATAGGTACCGTAAGGGAACGGCGAGAGAAATTGGATTAGATGTTGAAGAGGGCATACCACTACCAAGACAGCCTAGTGTTATTCTCAAAACGCACCAAGCCGTTCCCATAGGGGACGTTAGCCACAAGGAAGAACGTTTCAAGTAATACTGTTTCATATGGTATGCCCTCTTCAACATCTAATCCAATTTCTCTCGCCGTTCCCTTACGGTACCTATCCATCTAGTATTCATTGCTTTCTTCTCCATGCTCCCTCTTACTTCGAGCAAAATTGACCAATATGGCTGTCTTGGTAGTGTCATTCTAGAATAAACCAAGAGGTCGACCGACTCTACGGCCAAAGCTGGAAGGATACAATTATCAGGGCATGTTGCAAGAATGCCGGACAGCAACCTTGCATAGATGGTGTTCGCGTCGGATCCGGTTGATACAAGAAGGTGCGGAGCACAGTGAGCTAAGTGGGTGGATCAAGTGTGGCGTGTGATTTGATGAGCGTGGGGCAGAACCGAGGATGGAGAGATACAGCTACGAACTGAGTATTGTGGCGTGATATTGTTGATTCAGTGCAGTAGTCGCATTAACCTTAGAATGCTAATGTCGCTGGTGTTCGTGTGACCAACATCTAGTTTGCTGTGATGTGACAGCGTGCGTACCGGGCCTCAAAGTGTCAAAGGCCAAAACAACTCATCCTTTTTTGCGTGGGATAGATGAATTAATGAAAAATAACAATTAAAGGTAATAATTAGTTAAATCAGTTTTGTGACAACAGCGCCACTAGCGTTCTACTACTAATATTTCTATTTTCAGTGCACACTGATCCAGGAAGCAAATTTAATCGGACATGAGGTTTTCGTCAAGATTTATTGATTTTAGAGCCATAGTTTCTTCTGAGAATATGTTCAAAATTTTCAGTATTACAAAATGTACGGATCAAAAAAATTTTTACGGTGATCGCAAGAGTGACGTATACGTCAACTTTTTTTTATTTTAACGAATCGTAAGTTGGTATGTTCAGCAAAGTTGTAGCAAATGATCATAGAAACAACTTTGCCGAACAAACTTTTTCTTGGTTGTGCTTAAGAGCTTTTATCATCATCAAACCAAAGGTAACACGTGTATTTATATACAAATATAAAGTTTTTCAGTTGTTTTTGATTAACTTGGAAGCTTCCTAAGCCAGATCATCGGGTTGGAAATCAACATAAGCCATATAAAATACATCTACAAAATTTACAGTCCGATTGAATTTTGTGGCATGATTTTCCCAGAATCTACTGATGGATTCCACGTTTCATGTTTTTCTTTGGTAATGCGGCATGCCGGACAACACCACTTCCGTGCAATAGTTGTAGGCGTATCAATAAGTGTAACAGCATTCTAAAGGATTGCCACGAAAAGCTCCCAAAGGAAGGTTGGGACTGAGACTGAACGAGCCTCTTCCCGTTTGGTAGGAACTCAAATGGTCGTAACACGGCACGCCACTTTTACGGGAAGTAGATACAGTAGCAGAAATAACGGGACTTGAAAAACATCTTCTTTTTCGGATCTCAAGGCAGAAATGGTCGCCGTTAAGTCAGAGGGGACCAAGTACAAAACTTGAGAAAATTGGATTATTCTCTCATTAGATACAAAATTATTTTACCTCCGTTACACTTTGATCAGATTTGAAAAATGCTGTAAACTGCGAGAGATATGTAATACATTTACTTTGGATGATCAACAAAAATCGATAAAAGTGTGCAGTCAGAATGGACCAAGTGCTTATTACCATAACAGCGAAAATGATCAGCGCGCTTAGGAATGCGAGGAAATGAAAGACATATCAGGAGATTTGTCAGATTTTTCGACATCGAATCATTCTTCTACTTATCCATCAATAGAAATTTATAAATATTACATGATTCGATGCATTTGATTTTGTTTTTGAACATTTACCATATTCGGATGGGTGGTCAGAAACAAATTCAGTGCAGACAGAGCGGACCAAGTGTTGAAAGCAATAAAATTATTGATTATCGCATTTCATGAGTCAATTTAAGAGTCCGATAGAAGTTTACGGTAGTTCTATGGTGTATGTATGGCATGTCCTACGATCCGCTTATTGGACCAGCATATTTTAGTCGGTACTCAAGATTTTCACTAGGTCCACTCTGACTGAACGCATATTTGAATATTTTTGGTCTTCAACGCCCTGACTCTGCGAAACCTTACTTTTCAAGCTATCGTAATGCCACTGATTTTGGTATTTACTATATATGTTATTTAAGAATTTACGATACTGGTGTCGAAGGGTCTTGATAATCTGTTTATGTTAGAGATATGCACCCAAGCTGACCATGCAAGCATTAAATGATTGTTATTTTTCAAGAAATTGTTCAGTCAGAGTGAACCAGCTCACTGAACGGTGGTCTTTGGTTCAGTCAGAGTGGACCAAGTACACATAGTCCATCAAAAAATCGTTCTATCAGTGGTTTGGATTATGATTTTTTATGATTATCACTTCACATTATATTGTATGAAAGTAACATAAAGACGTGTAAAAATATTGAACCGAAATTTAAACGAGTTCAAAAATTACAGGGCGTTAAACATTAAACCCATTTCTCTCAAAATATAAAAAATGTCACTTGGTCCACTCTGACTTAACGCCGACCAAATGTACTGTTAGTGTCGCCAGTTCTACGATTGGTACGTACTCTCTCCAACGGTGCAAAAACTACTTTTGAATGGAGTAATGCTGTCCGGCATGCCACCGAAGGAGCATAAGAAATGCGGAATAAATCCATCAGGAGATTCCATGTAAATCATGCCACACAATTCTATCGGACTGTAAATTTTGTACCGTAATCTGGGGGCAAATTGATCACTGGGGCGAATTTGATCAGATCGGTACCAAAAAATATTTCCTTCCAAGGATGCTGGAAATTTCGCTGGCACCACAGACATTTAATGTTTTCTAGTTTATAGATGTCTAATGATGATTTTAAACTATTACATTTTTAGTGGCGTCAGTTTTGCATAGAAATATTAACACTTTTTGAAGGTGTAAGCAATACAGTTGGAAATATCGGTGTTAAACAATCCACTGGTGCTATGCCTACATGTCAAATTTGAGTGTTCAAAATATTGTGTAAGCTTAAGTATGAACTACTGAAATTATTTTTGAAATCATACATCATGGCAAGTAAAGTTTTTTGCTCATAAAACCGTTTGTTTGCGCCAATCGCCGATAGCCATCAGCTTATAGGACACAAATCCATTTAGCTTTGCTTCGACACATAAATCTCGACGATATCCATTACATACCACTACAGGATCACTAACTCCTTCATTAGTGTCCGAGCAGATAAACTAAAGTTCTACTGTTCTTTCTAATGTAAATTGTAAGTCTATCCCATACCGTATCGATCGCTTCACGATCGAAGATAGGGCCGACCGCAGGTAGCGATCCGATGTCCAGAAAACATCGCACCCGGTCAGTAGGCAATCCAAATAATTGTATTTAATCAGTCCCCAATAAACCATACATTCGATCGGATCGTTGCTTTTCTCACACGCCGCGTGTTTAAGTTATTGCATGTCGTACAGTTGTGAATCAGTCTGTTTAAGTGATATGCGTTTTAAGTTAGTGCGTTAATCCGACGACTATAGACCCAGTGTTAAGCCCGATATTGAACACCGTTTATTCTTAAATAATGAACTCATTTCAAGCGAAATTGCATACATTTAGGCTTATTAGGCAGATTTTCAAAGTTTAGTTTTGCAATAAAATGATAAAATATTCGAGTTGTAAGAATTTTGACATAATTTTCGGATTCAGGAGACCCAAATTTAGTAGATAGAGAAAATTATTATTCTTAAATCTGCTTTGTTATATGGTGATCGATTTCGCCCCAAATGTGTCATATTATTTTTTTAATATTAAAACTATTTTTATGATATGGTAAATATCATTTCTTGGAAAGTCGATTATATAAACTAATAAAGATCAATGGAGTACTGATTTTGTCGAAATTTATTAGACAATATTTGAATTCCGAAGGACCACACAACCAAAAGTTGTAAAATAGTGATCACTTTGCCCCCGGATTACGGTAGGGTAAAAGCACCGGTTTTGGCCAGCATAAGAGAAAATGTCAATAAAAATTAAATGGGAGGCCGTATTTATACTACAAATATGTCAAATGCAAACTTTTAATCCATTTTATCTGTATGAAATATCAAAACTGAGAAAAAAACATTTTTTCGCTTTGAAAATCCCGTTGGTCAATATAGGCCAACGGAACCAGTTTCGGCCAGAGATTTATCTTCGGTTCCTAAATTAGCCAATCGCATTGATTTCTCATGAGAGTGGCCAAATTAGGTGTATGTGAGTTAAAATTATAAGGAAAATGAATTGTTTTTCTTATATTTTGAATCAATTTGGACGAGTAAATGAATGTAGCTCTATCATGTGAATGTGATCTTCTGAACACAAAAGGTTTCATGTTGGTTGGCTGTGTAAAACGGTGTATAATCTCCTATGGCTACAATTGGCGTATGGCCAAAACCGGTGCTTCTACCCTATATGTATTTTATACGGCTTTTGCTGACATCCAACCCGATGATCTTGCTTAGAAATAGATTAAATACTGGTGGAGGAAAATACGATGAATTTCTAGCAGAAGCTTCCAAGTTAATCGAAAACAAATGAAAAACGATGTACTTTATATTTCTATATAAATACACGTGTTACTTTTGGTTTGATGTGCTTAGGTAGCCATGACTTTTGTGAGTTGAACATGTATAAACATTTAAAAAATATGACTTTTTCTCATATTGTCTATTAGTAACATCGATTTTAAACGAGATAGAAAAATATCATCTTCTTCAAATTTTGCTAACTAAATAAATGAAAAAAATGACCTTTTGCGTTATGCGATAATGATATATGCAATGTTGCAGTATAAAATGTCGTCAAAATACCTTATACGTACAGAAGTGAAGACGATATTATGTACATTTTATGTACCGTCGATGGGGGTGACAATGGGTCTAGGGGGTGAGATTGGGTCAAAACGGAAAAATATGATACATGAAATATTTCAGCTAATAACGCCGACATTACTAAAATTTATGATTCAAATGTTAGGGAACATATTATTACATATAATTAATCACAATATACATTTTTAGAAATAGTAGTTTTTGTTTGATATATCAATAAACTTGAGTGTTGAAACTACTGAAAATTTACAACATTAAATTTCTCCTGTGCAAAATATAACGCATGTACTTTAACCTCTATGGTTATATTAGTAGATGGTCGAAAGTCTTTTCAATACATTTCAATCGTATTTTCCAAAATCTGTTTTATTTTTCCACAAAAATTTAATATTTTTCGGTACAGTGTCTAAAACATTAAAAATTGGGGTGAGATTGGGTCATACAAAAACGATTGTGACTGAAATCACAAGTCTACATTTTTGTCGTTTTACGGTGCCGGGTGTACTCTTTCATCATTAGGATGTGTTTATTCTTTCTAAATACAACATCCTGAAACATCAAACAAGTCTACTTGAAGATTCCGTGCATTGATTAACAATGCAACGCATTTTGACAATTTCTCAAACCAGCAACTGTTTTTCGTGCGCAGTAACAACGTAAAATTTAATCAAATGGATTTTTTGTTTTCAAATTTATTTTTTTATTACTGTTTTCATATTGTAGAAGCATCTCACGGAAGTACAAATGAATTGGATCGCTTAAATACCAGGGTTATGACGTCAACAACTGTATGAAATGTATTGATCGTGGAAAGTCGCACCGATATTTAACTATTTGCGAAGGTTTAAAATAGTAACGGTTTCAGTGCACCTTTGGGTAAACTGAATAGGCTTTATGGCAATAGGGATGAGACTTTGAAGTCAATTTGAAGAAAAAAACAAGAAAATTTATGTAAACTTGATAATAAATGCTGGGTTTATATATTTTTACTCATAGCTCTTCAATTGTTCGGTATAATCGTACATTTAAGTAGGTTTATCACACTTGTGAAACATTTAAGATGCCTTTTCGTCTTATTTGCATCGTATTTCATCAATATTTTTTAGCTGTGAATGGTTTTGCAATCATATTCTCAAAAACAAGTTATTTCATTTACAGTGACCCAATGTCACCCCCTCTATGGGGTGAGATTGGGTCATTTTTCATTCACTTGTTGTGCCATAGTGAATAAATATTTTTCTTCAATTTTTCGTACAGTTGTTAATGAAACATCAAAGTACATACACACCAAATTTGAAGTTGATTGGCGTTAAATTGCGATAGTTATTCAAGAAATAATTCGTACATATCCTTTTTTGGCCCATTGTCACCCCAACGACGGTAATAAAATGTGGCATACATTGTAAGTGCGGGTCTTCCTTAGCCGAGTGGTTAGAGGCCACGGCTACAAAGCAAAGCCACGCTGAAGGTGTCTGAGTTCGATTCCCGGTCCGTCCAGGAACTTATCGTAATGGAAATTTCTTCCCTTATTCCCTTATTCCCCATTATACCTGTCACACGAGATACGAATGCGAAAATGTCACGCAAAGAAAGCTTTGGCTGTGGAAGTGCTCATAAGAACACTAAGATGAGAAGCAGGCTCTTTCCCAGTGAGGACGTAATGCCAAATAGAAGAGAAGAAGAACCAGCAAAACCAGCAAACCAGCAGGCTCTAATCCAGTAGTAGGGACGTAGTGTCAAGAAGAAAAAAGAAGAATAATAATGAGAAGTCCTATGAATGATCTTTTGGCGTCAATCGATAGATTTCATTTTTTTGTGCAACATTTGTAACGGCTATTGACGTTTTTTTTTTGTTTTCAAAAGCCAAATGTAAGCGAAACAGTAAATTTCAAAACTACCACAATTTCCTAAATTTCACCATGTTTATAGCCAAAAAAAACTTCTTTTCGTGAAAACTAACCATACGAAATAGACCCGGTATAAATCGGATGAGTCGTTTTGAAGTTATGCGCGATCAAACGCTTGGCGTTCATTTAATATACTGCTTCCATCGGTCAATCACGACAACTTTTGCTGCAAGGATGCTTAAACGTTATTATTTATATGGCTTTTTGAGCAGATAAGATGCTGAAATTTGGAAAATATTTAAACGTAGACTGATCTAAATAGCGAAAAAATAGCACACGTCGTTTTTATCGAAAATATACGTTTTATTCCACATTTCAATCTACTAGTACCCTGCAAAAAAAAACTATTTAACTTTGCTTGATTTGAACCAATCTCAGGCTGATGTCACCAGCTCCCCTATATATCTTAATATGTTTTGTCTGTCCAACAGAAGTGTGCTTGATTGTTTAAAATAATTTCAAATTTTTATTTGAACCTAACTGTTTACAATAAATATACATAATAATTGAGAGTTAATTATTGTACTGAAGCATTTCATGAAATTTATAAATGTTTAGAATAGAAGAATAAAGAAGGCCTTCAACAGCAAATATCATCGAGGATAAATTTGAGTTAAGAAATGAAACAGCGTAAGGATGAAAATTTCTACAATAAAATAAAAATAATGCTTATAATAACTTTAGCATATGTTTTCACTTTAAGTTAAGGATTAAAACTATCGGCAATAAAGTGTTCTTGCCCTTTTTTAAACAAGTTACTATGTTTTTTCTATTCGGGCATAATTTTCATTTGATTAAACACCATAATGCATCCTCTTACATAAATCGTTGATTATTGTTTCATATTGCAGTTAATCACAACCTCCATCAAATTTAGACGCGTGTTTGGTAGACCAGCCAAGCTAAAGACATGATTCTCATAATTTAAAACATATTTCAAAACCGTGTGTGTTCATAAAACGGATAATGGTGTGAACGTAGGCATCAAAAGCAAATAAAAGAAACACGCCATGCTGTTAGTGTTTCTGTCTGTTTCATGCCGTAATGACATACATACGTTTTGAACAACCGGCTAACGTGGCCATAAATTTAAAATCGACGAGATTATTGAAAATAAAGAAACGTGAAAAGAATTTTACCCGCGCGAACATGGCATACCGGGAAAAGGGGTGGAGAAAACAATCGTTTCGTCGAAAGTTTTCTTTTTGTTTTTTTTTCATTGCGCACATAAATTACCTCCCACCCGATTCGATGGACTGCTTGCGTTCGAGAGAGGGAATGCGCCTATACAATCAAGAAACGTGAAAATAAAACATGGTTTGATCGCCAGCCAATCGTAATCGCTGCTCATTGCTAGAGACATGATGGTATGGAGAAACACAGCAAAGCTAGTTAAGCAGAGTATGGCAAAGCGTTTATATTTTTACTCAATTGCACACAGTGAGTTATGATAACCCAATGGTAATTTTAATTAACTCGTAACATCTCGTTCACATAAATGTCAAACAACGCTTAAAATTCGTCCCAAATAAGAGAAATGCAATCTGTTTTAGATAAGAAAAATAAGCTTAAAAATGACAACTCTCTAATGGAGAAACAGGAAGAAGAAAAAATAAAATGAAAGCACTTAAAAAAAAGCACTAGTAACACTCGAGCATCGTCCACGTTTTATGCCCGTAGGGAATACCGGCCTTATGAGCGCTTTGTGCATAGTACATTTGGTGCGGGTGTAAATCTTTTTTGAACGCAGCTTCTCGTGGAGGCCATAGTAGGCCCGACTTCCACTGATGATGCGGCTCCGTATTTCACGGCTAACGTTATTGTCAGCCGTCAGCAAGGATCCAAGGTAGACGAACTCGTCAACCATCTCAAAAGTATCCCGCATTAACCACCAGTTCAACTTTGGCTGCCTCGCGTTTCTGGTGGGTGTGCAGGGCTGCCACCTTTTCAAATCTTCGGCCGACAATGCCCACATCATCCGCGAGGCAAACAAATTGACTGAACTAGTAAAAATCGTACCCCGGCTCTCCGCATAACACCTTCTAGCGCAATATTGAACAACAGACACGAAAGTACATCACCTTGTCATAGTCCCAGGCGGGATCTAAACGAACTGGAATGTTCACCTGAAACTTTCACACAATTTTGCACATCTTCCATCGTCACTCTTATCAGTCTCGTCAGCTTAACGGAAAAGCTGTTTTCGTCCATGATTTTCCATAGCTCTACGCGGTCGATACTATCGTTTGCCGCCTTGAAAGCGATGCAAAAGTGATTCGTTGGGGCCTGGTATTCACGACATTTTTAGTGGATTTGCCGTACAATAAAGATCTGGTCCGTTGTTGATCGGCCGTCAACTTCCCACGACCTAGTTTACTACAGGTGACGACGACGAAAAATGATCTGGGATAATACTTTATAAGCCGCATTTAGATTGGTGATCGCTCGAAAGTTCTCACAATCTAACTTGTCGCCTTTCTTGTATATGGGGCATATTACCTCTTCCTTCCACTCCTCCGGTAGCTGTTTTGTTTCCCAGATTGTGCCTATCAGCCCGTGCAGACAAATAGTCAGCCTTTCCAGACCCATTTGTATGACTTCAGCTCCGATACCATCCTTACCAGCAGCTTTATTGTTCTTTATCTGGTGAATTGCATCATTAAGCTCCCTCAAATTATGTGCTAGTTGGTTTCCATCGTTCGCAGTACTGACTAAGGCATTTCCTCCGTTGTCTCGACCTTCATTGTCTGTGCTCTCAGCGCCATTCATGTGTTCGTCAAGTGCTTCTTCCACCTTCCGATTACCTCACGCTTGTCCGTCTAAATGCACCCATCCTTATTCCTGCACATCTCGGCTCGCGGCAGGAAGCCTTTGCGATTGCTTCTGATAGAACTTACGTGTTACTTGAGATCGGCACAGCTGTTCCATCTTCTCGTAATCCGTCTTCTTCAGGCTGCGTTTTTTTCTCTCGAAAGAGGCTGGTCTGCTGTTGCCGTTTCCGTCTAAAACGTTCCACGTTCTGCCGGGTCCCTTGCTGCAGCATGACCGCCCGCGCTGCATTCTTCTCCTCCAGAATCTGCCTACATTCCTCTTCGAACCAATCGTTCCGTCGACTCCGTCTCACGTACTCGACGTTTCCTCAGCTGCATTGTTGATGGCTGCTTTCACTTTTCTCCAGCAGTCCTCAAGAGGGGCTTCATCTAGCTCACCCTCTTCCGGTAATGCATCCTCGAGGTGCTGCATGTATGCAGCTGCGATATCCGGTTGCTTAAGCCGTTTTAGGTCATACCGGGGTGGCCGTCGGTACCGTACGTTGTTAACGACGGAAAGTTTGGGCGCAGTTAAACCATCATCAGAGTCGATGCTAGCGCCACGATAGGTCCTGACGTCGATAAGGTCGGAAATGTGCCGTCCAACAATCAGAACGTGCTCGATTTGTGATTCTATCTGCTGTGGTGATCTTCAGGTGTATCGGTATGGTAAGCTGTGCTGTAAGTAGGTGCTACGAATGGCCATATTCTTGGGTGCGGCGAAATCATTTAGTCATTAACCGTTTTTTTCGTCAGCCGGTGGACGCTGAACTTTCCAATAGTCGGTCTGAACTCCTCCTCCTGGCCAACCTGAGCGTTTAGATCTCCTATGATGATTTTGACGTCATGGCTTGGGCAGCTGTCGTACTCGCGTTCGAGCTGCGCGCATAATCACATATTTCATAACGCCAAAAATGAACATTTTTGATACCCATCCACCCCCTCGTAACGGTTTGGTATGAATATTTTACAAACTTAGTAAGCGCTGTAACATTTAAAGGACACCCACCCACCACCTTCAGTGTTATGAAATTTATGAATAGGCCCTCAAAAGCGTCTTTATCATCATCAGTGCTTCCGGAGTGAAGGCTGTGTACGTTTATCATGCTGAAGATTAAGAACCGGTCTTTGAGCCTCAACTTGCACATTCTCTCATTGATCAGCCACCAGCCGATCGCGCGTGATGTAACTTGCGAATCCTCTATACTTAAAGAAGCTTCTTCCTGTGATAATCATAAAGATGCTGTTACCGTTGGGGCATAAAATCCAAAATCATGCCGAATAAAAAGAAAAAGTCAGTAAGGTTAAAATGTTAGTCGCTTAAATCTATATTAAACTTAAAGTATGTATGTACTAAAAAGTAATTAAAACTTAAAAGAAACCTTTACAATATGCATGCACACTTAAAATGTTAGTAGAAATAAGTTATTAAATTATTAAAAAGAAGTCATGATTGTTAAACAGAACAAAATTTGTAAAACACATTTAAAACATTGCACACAACACACTAAAAACTGCTGCAGGGGAAACTTTCGAGGAGTTGTCGCGAGTTGAGGAAAGGACTGTAAGAAAAAGAGATGAAAAAGGGAATTTGGTACGGAAAGGGTAGGCTACTAGGGAAATTAAAAAGCTGGCTCGGTCTCTTTCTATAGTGATCTCCAAGCTTGTAAGACGCTAGAGTTCAGCTAAAGCCAATTCAAAAGCTGAAGTGAAACTTTCTAGAAATACCGCCAGTGGTAGTGAAATCAAGATACCGCATTCACACGGTTGATTGAGTAAATCAGGTATGCCATTCCTCTAGAAGTAATTACCCAGCAATAAACCCAGTAGCCCATCACCTAACCCTAAACCTACCCTAACCTTTAATGCCCTTAGGACCCAATAGCGCTTAGCTTATTCCCATTTTGGAAGCGCCCAGCAGAAATCAGGACCAACTACCGCCGAAGAAGTCGAGTAATCCCCCATTGTCGGTCGAAGGCCATTCCCGACTAGAGTTTAACCCTCGAGGACCCGACGTCTCCTAAAAGTGGATCAACCACGTGCCACCACCTCGCCTCCATTCTGCCTCCCAAAAGCAACCCGCCGACCCCAACAGCAGCAGCAGTAAGCGCCGGCCGGCCATCCCATCGAATAACACCCACACAGCCCACACAGATTTGTGAGTAACACCCAAATAAACTAGTGAAATTCATTTAGAGTGTTTCCTTTTATTGAGCCCTTGGTTAGCCTCTCGAAAAGCCGATCCTGAGAGCAAAAAGCTCACGCTCTAGCTCGCCGGTACTCAGGTCTTGCTGAGGGGTCATCCGACTCCCAAGTAACAATGTAAAGGTTCACTCGGTATCTTTCATCAATGGATTACAAACATTCCTTTCTTCACCTAACGATCGTTACATGAAAGTACAACATACATGTATGTTTTTGTATTTACAAAATATTTGAATGGTTGGTAATCATAGGTGTCGACATATTTTCTGCTACTAGGAAGAATTTTTCCTAAACAGTGTTTCCAGAATGGAAAATAATAGATCATCATTAAAGTTTCCGAAATCAATTTATTTTTTCAATAACATTTTTTCCTTAGGTTTTTCATGTTTCATGTGTTCTGGACTTTTTCAGTACCTAACTTGGGCTGTATGAATCTGTGCAAATAATAATTTAAATATTATGTGGGCAAGCATTTTTGCTCCCGCAATGAATAGCTTGAACTTTGCATAGTAATTTTCATACAAACTTCAAATGGCGTGTGCACAGTCAAATTAAAAGCAAATAAATTGAAATTTTCAGGATATCATAAGAACCCCAAAATGCATCGTTTGAACATAGGGGAGCAAAAATTTCAAAATTTGCATCAGTCTAATGCTCATGCTCAATGGTGGTAGCGTATGATGTTCTATAAACATTCACACTACACCCAACCGGAACTGGTTTCATTATACTCGTTCATCACTTCATTCTTGAAACTTGAAATAAAAATAATCAAATTTGAGCCGTTGTTCATACAAGCGTACGGTATTCTGAATATGGTGTGTACCAGTTCCTTCTGAAAAAGGTTAAAGTCGACGATGTGTCCAGAATGGCCAAATTTACAAAAAATGTTAATTATTCTATTCTGCTGCTTCCTTATAAAGCATTATCGGTTTCAAAATGTTTTTTTTTGGAATTCTAAAAGAATAAATAAGGTTTCATTCACTTTAGTTTGTCCACTTGTACACCAAACTATAAAACTACTGTATCTCGATAAATGAATTCAGTTCAATTATCCACTTTGCACTGTTTCGCCGAAATCGCATGGACGAACACGATCCGAGTGAAATGCTTAGCGATCGACTGAGCCACACCACTTTACGATACAATTTTTTCCCATCCCCCTGTGTGATTTACTTCACCACACTCTATGGAAAACCTTCGTACTTATTCATTGAAGGATTTCATTCCAATCACACGCCGTAAAACTTCTTTAATTCACGAAATTTTATGAAATTCTCTCAATGACCGCATATAATTGAGAATGTTAACAAAGTTCAATCCGTCGTATTGAGAAAAAAAATGTGCGCTTCAATATGTGCCCGATGTGCGGCGTATAGAAAACGGTTCCTTTGATTTTGTAGTTGTCGCTGCACTGTGAGCAGCTGTCATGATTGTTTGGTCAAAAAGAATTGTGCTTGTTTGTATGGGCCGTATTTTGATGGCGAACAATACATTTTTAGGGTAATTCATATATATAATCATACTGAAGGAATAGAGGGAGATTACCGTATATCTATATATTCTAGTAAAACATTTTGACAAAACGTTGATTACCTGTATTTTGACTACTCACTATATCACAGTGAGACTTTAGATGTGACACGAATCTGAAAACTGATTGCGATAAATTCGAAAATGGGTATGACGAATAGACACAACGGCAAGTACTAATTTTATTGTATTATTGTAATGAACGATCAAGAATTATTCAAATCTTACTGCGCAATTTGAAAGCCGTTTTGGGAAAGAATTGTTTGGCATCGGTTTGTATCAGCATCATTCACTGCAATACTGGGAAAATTGCAGGTTCTCACTGATCAAAGCTCAGCACGATGGATATTAGCACATCGCCCTATCGGTTGAAAAACGTGATGATCAGAAGTAACATATGAAATTTTCCTTAATTGGCATACTGCACAAAAAAACAACCCTTGAAAACTTTAAAACGATTAACTGACCAAGAACTTTCAAAGAATTATTAAACGTAAAATATTCTCCTTTGAATAGTTTTGTTAGTACAATTTATAAATGATGATAAGATGTCAACATTTCCAATAAATCATTCAGAATTCTGCAATCGTTGATCAATAAATAACATGCTTCCATGAGAGTGGAATAATCAGCGACTTGAAAGCGACAACATATACCGACATGGCCAAATGAACACTCAATTGGTCGGAAAGCTATGTTTTTCTAAATGCCAATTGACATTTGCTTTATGATTATATATTTTTCAAATGGTGGTACCATTCTGTGTCGATTTGCATCGTTACGAAGGGTGGCATCTGACGTCAGAAATATATGTTGCAGAAGTTAGGCTGCGATTGCTATGGCAATGCTTTCAGCTGCTTCCATCTCACATTTACAGAGAGCGATAGGCTTCGTCTCCATGTTGGGTCGCGATTTATTCTGTATTCATACATTTAGTTTTATTCGACTTGATTTAATACGATTTGTTGTCAATTACTTTTTGGCGCGCTGCTATTTGCTAATGTCGGGATTGATGTCGATGTACACAAATCGGAGCTGTTGTGTTGGAAAAAGTTAACTCAAATAATACCCGGACTCTAGGAAGAGGAGGAAAAGTTGCCTGGGTGAAACCTTTGGTTGCCACGGCCCATTGGGTTTGTATGCATTATAATCTTCTTCCCTTGCCGCCAATGGCGCCTCGACTAAACACAGTCTGTCGTTGAACATGGATATTGGACCAGCAATCGTCACGTTTCACATTGCTAGAAAACAATATTTAATTTTCGATAAACACCATATCCGGAGGCACGCAAACATGGCAATAAATCACGTTACACGTACGTCCGAGCACTCATCCAGCGGTATCTTCGAACTCTTTGGAGAATTGAGATTCAAATATGTGCTATCCTCGTATCATATCAATAACCGCTGGGAAATAATAGTACTACATTCCGGATGTTGGAGCCAGTCATATGATTTTGGCGATTGTTTCCCCTTCTCAGTATCAACCTTATTGAATCAGAGCACTTTTGGATTCAAATTTTTCGTGCCAAAGATTGCTGTATAAGAACAATCGTGTGTGTGTTTTCCCTGCTCTTGGCGAGACATGCGAGATGATTTGGTTGGGATTTATTATACCAACGATACCGTAGCTTGGAGAGTAAATGTACAATTGTTAATATAAACCAAAAGCGGAGAGACATTAAAAATGAACTGCGATCGGTTCCAATATCATGTGCAATTTCTATGAGCATATTTGACCAGGTGACGGTAGAGCCAGTACAGTAAACAGTACAGTTAAACAGTAAATTCGAAAATACTCTTCCTTGCTTCAATCCGCCCAATGCAGGTTGACACCTCGTCTTCAATCCGAACACTTGATTTAAAATCATTCAGCGTTGAACGTATCAGCCTAACTAATTTTGTCGGAAAACCATGTTCATACATTATCTGCTATAAATCGTTTCTTTTAATTAAATCCTACGTTGCCTTAAAATCAATTAACATATAATGAGTCTGCATGTAATACTTCAGTAATTCTTCTAAGATCCTCTCAAGGTAAACATTTGGTTCGCTGTCAGGAAGCCCTCATGAAAACGAGTCAGTTCTGAGTTCGGCTCTGATATGAAGGTATCGACCTTGTTCTTCTTGAGCTATTGAATGGCATCCTCAACATCCCCCATCGTGGGAGCTCGTTGGTTTCCACTGTCCACTGTGCTGACGTAGCACCTTCGCTGTCCTGTGTTCTCTGCGCCATTTAGGTGTTCATCGTAGTGCTGCTTCCATCTTTCGATCACCTCGCGTCCTTCCGTCAATATGCTCCCTTCCTTATCCCTGCACATTTCAGTTCGCTTAATGATGCCTTCGCTGAAGCTTCTGATAGAACTTCCGCGTTTCTTGATAACGGTACAACTCCAACTCTTGACATTCCACCTCTTCCAAGCGGCACTATTTGTCCTGGAACAAGCGGATTATTTGTTTCCTCTTCAATTTGTGTCTTTCCAAGTTTTGCCGCGTACCATGCTGCAGTATTGAGGCCCGCGCTGCATTAAGGCTCTCCCAAATCTACGCGACTATTTTTAGCGACAGCTGTTGAAAAACCGCCGTGATTTCGTTACTGTTTCGCAGCATGTACGACTCTTATCTGTCCTGTATTAACGTTACATGACCGTTATTTATGCATCATCTCGAGCACGACCTCTGCAGCAATCCACTGGCAGTCTGAACATCGGCTCGGCGTACAACGCCATCTGCTCCGTAGTAAGTTATTTCTATTTTGCCCCTTTTCCAGCTGTTCCGTAACGCTGAGTCTACTACCAACAGCAGATCTCCAAGCTGCAGAGGTTTCGTATTTGTCAACCACTTCTTCTTCTTCTTTCTGGCGTTACGTCCCAACTGGGACAAAGCCTGCTTCTCAGATTAGTGTTCTTATGAGCACTTCCACAGTTATCAACTGAGAGCTTTCTTTGCCGATTGACCATTTTTGCATGTGTATATCGTGTGGCAGGTACGAAGATACTCTTATGCCCTGGGAATCGAGAAAATTTCCTTTACGAAAAGATCCTCGACCAGTGGGATTCGAACCCACGACCCTCAGCATGGTCATGCTGAATAGCTGCGCGTTTACCGCTACGGCTATCTGGGCCCCTTGTCAACCACTTGAAGCGGCAGTTTATTGTAGGCAGATACTCTTTTGTCTACTTACACCTAAATAGATCCAAAAGGTATTGGATTTGACTCCATTTAGCCCTCAGCGCTGATCCGGTGACTATCGGAGGTTGAGCTGGATGCACCACTTCAGTGAAGCTTAGAAACAAAAAAAATGGTTGGGAGTAAGTTCTTCACCTCGTGTTCCATTGGCACATGGTTTAAAGAGCGGGAGTTAACGATGGACTCCATTTCGGTTAGGTAGGCGTTGCACGTTTCTTTGACCGGTTTCTTCCCTGATGAGATAGACCTTAGGGCTGTTTTCACCGACCTCACAAGACGTTTCCATCCGCCATCCATACACTACCCGTCATAAATACGGACTCACTAAAATAAGTATTGCAACACTCACCTGAATATTGAATCACCCTGAAAAGTTTAGCATCACCTCAAAACAGGTAATTTCACATTGCTATATCTCGAGATCCTTACGACTTGCAAAGAAGCGATCTTCAGCAAAGTTATTTCAGGGGATCAAGGACATCCGGAAAGCGAACAGTTTAGTTCGCGATTTTGCCGCTAGGTGGTGCTAGTGAGCATGTAAAATCGAGCATTTCAAACTAGTTCTAGCTTGTGATCCATTAGAGATAGAAAGTTCGGGTCTTCGGCAAAGTTGCTCAGGGGTTCAAGGACATCCGGAAAGCGAACAGTTTGGTTCACGATTTTTCCGCTAGGTGGCGCTAGTGAGCATGCATTCAAAAATGAAGTGTCACATGACATGAATCATTTGGATATAAAGCGAATCTAACTGAATAAATTGAACAAGAATGTAATCGGTCCTGAATTACTTGTGTATGAAGTGAATATTACCGTACACACTTGACTATGAAGTGAATCAGACATGAATCACGTGAAGTGATTCTCGCCTGAAGTGAAGTGAATTGGACATGAGTATCTTGGATATGGAGCTGGTCAAATCTGAAACACTTGAATATGAAATGAATGAGACCAGAATGCCTTAAATTTACTTCAAAAATCAAACATCAATCAGTTGGATATTAAACTAATCAAATCTGAAAAACTTACATAAAGTGATTCAAGCATGAATTACTTGAAAATGAAGTGAATCAGACCTAACCTGCTTGAACATCAAGTCGTACCTGTAAATGTGGAAAATTCTAGATGAATGAAACTACATGAATATCTAGTAATTCGTACTTGAAATAGGTGAATATGAAGTGCTTCAGACCTGCAGCACTTGAATATAAAGCGAATCAAACCTGAATCACTTGAATATGGAGCGAATCCGACATGAATCACTTAGATTTGAAGCGAATCATACATAAATCACTGGAAATAAATCCTAAATCGTTTGAATATTAAATCAATCAGACCTGAATCACTTGTACATAAAGCGAATCAAACTTGAAACATTTGAAAATGAAGTGAATCACTTGAAATCATTTGAACATCAATGAATCCAACCTAAATCAGTCGAATATGAGTGAATGAGATAAGAATGTGGGGTAGCAAGGGGGTTGAATCGCCATTGTGTTTCGTCGTTAGTGAACGTTCCAGACATATTCCTGTTGATGCTTGCTATCTCCTCCTTGAGCTCTCTGCTAGCACACACTGGGGCAGATCGATGTTTTCGACGGCCAAAACCTCCATTACTTTGAATATGCATCCCAGAGGTTTGGTGTCTTTGACAAAGTATTTTGGAATAATTTGTACTACATCTTGACTCATTCAGATTTGATCTAGATAAGTGAATACTGATCTAGATCATTTTTATCTTTTGATAGGAGCGTCCTAGCAAAGTTGTCATTGTTTTCTGCAAAGTTGTTTATTGAGACATTTTTGACATTTCCTCCGAAGACACTTACACTCTATCACTGACGGGGGTGGCTCTGCATGACACTTTAGTAAAAACAGTCAAAAAATCGATTTTGACAATTTTTTCATATAAAAAAATGGATAAAAAATTGTTTTATCGGGCTTTCGAAGCTGAACAATAAAAAAAGTAGTGTAACAACATTAACTAGTGAAATTTTCAGATTTATTGATAATTTTAGTAAAAACAGTCCAAGAATAGTGTTTTACAAAATCCTGGATAACTCATGAACCGCAAATGACGGCAGCTAATTTTTTGTCCACGACTAGTCAAGATCATAAGTTTCATTGTCGTGAAGAAAACAAAGTGGGGTCGAGTGGGGCTTTTTTGCTAGAAAAATTTCAGGATCGAAAACAAAAACAGTTATATCGGTATGTAACTTAAAATGGGATATATTGCATTTGATCTGCTTTCAGATCTATAGAATAATCAGATTTAGAAAAAAAAACTGTGAATTTCTGACAATTCGAACGTGTTTAATTTATTTGCATCTTATAACTTTTATTACACAATCATTGAATCAATTATCATCCTACACGCAGCAACAAAGACATTGCCATCTCCTATTCTTGTTGCAACAATCTTATTCTACAACAACGACTTATCACCACTTGAACAAAATATGACAATGATCGCTCACATCGTGCACAGCAGTTTTCAGGGCTTCGCATTACAATTTTCGAAAACTTTCTCCGTGTTGGTTAACATTTTCACATTATCAAACAGCATCCAAGAAACAAAAATGGGGTTTTGTGTTAAAATAACTGATTAATCGCGAGTTGAAAAGGTGGCGACAACATTGCACCGTGTGATTGTCATGACAATTTTGCTTTTGATTGTATCCCAATCCACAAAAGTTAGGACAAACGGTTGTGAGCGAGCTTGCTTTGTGGTTTGTTTTTTTTGCTGTTTTGATGACAATTCGATTCTCTAAACACAATATTGCTGTGTGCGTTTGAAATGCAAATATCAAATGCGGGAACACCAAATGCGGTAAGATTTTCCACAAGTAATGCGATGTCAAAGATGGATCTTTCTTGCTTGGGCGGCGGTGATTTGTGTAATCGTTGCTAGGTGTCCTTTGATTGTTTTGTGTAAACGCATTTGGAGGACGTTTAGACAAGATTTGCATCTCAAATGCTAACAGAAATACTATCAGTCTAATGGACTTATCCACGGTCTACTTTTTACTAAATGCGGGCCGTGTTTACATAAAATGACATCCGGACAAACATTCAGTGAAGAAATGTTCACCGCATGAACATTGAATGGATGAATTTGCAGCAAAATCGTGCATTTTTTATTACCACAGCCCGCAGTAAAGGGTTTCTTCCCGCTGGAAGTTACAGCGTGACGTCATCGTAAATTAGTTCATTAAAATCGAAGGATAGATAGATAGTTAGATACACATATGAGACAAATTATCTTGAATTCCGTTTAAATGTTTATAAGAACACCAGTTTAGGGATAACTTCTTCAAAACACTTTGTCAACATTAAATACTACTTACTTACTTATTTGGCTTTACATCAATTATCTTGATAAAGCCTCGCCAACAATATTTCGCCAATTCCCTCGGTTCATGGCCGCTTCTCTCCATCCTCGACTGTGACCCACGCTCTCCAGGTCCTGGTGTACCTGATCAATCCACCTAGCTCGCTGCGCCCCACGCCTTCTTGTTCCGACCGGATTCGTGGCGAACACCATCTTTACAGGGTTGTTGTCCGGCATTCTTGCAACATGCCCTGCCCAGCGTATCCTTCCAGCTTTAGCTACCTTCACGATACTGGGTTCGCCGTAGAGTTGAGCGAGCTCGTGGTTCATCCTTCGCCGCCACACGCCGTTCTCCTGCACGCCGCCGAAGATCGTCCTTAGCACTCGGCGTTCGAAAACCCCAAGAGCTTGCAAGTCCTCCTCGAGCATAGTCCACGCCTCATGCCCATAGAGGACTACCGGTCTTATGAGCGTTTTGTACATCGTGCATTTGGTGCGGGGGTGAATCTTTCTTGACCGCAGTTTCTTCTGGAGCCCATAGTAGGCACGACTTCCGCTGATGATGCGCCTTCGTATTTCACGACTAACATTGTTGTCAGCCGTCAACAAGGATCCGAGGTCGACGAACTCGTCCACCACCTCGAAGGTATCCCCGTCTATCGTAACATTGCTTCCTAGGCGGGCCCTGTCGCGCTCAGTTCCGCCAACCAGCATGTACTTTGTTTTCGACGCATTCACCATTAGCCCGACTCTTGTTGCTTCGCGTTTAAGGCGGGTGAACAAATCTGCCACCGTTTCAAATTTTCTCCCAATAATATCCATGTCGTCCGCGAAGCAAACAAATTGTCCGGATCTCGTGAAAATCGTGCCTCGACTGTTAAGTCCGGCTCTCCGCATGACACCTTCAAGCGCAATATTGAACAACAGGCACGAAAGTCCGTCGCCCTGTCGTAGTCCCCGCCGAGACTCAAACGAACTGGAGTGTTCGCTCGAGATCTTCACGCAGTTTTGCACACCGTTAATCGTTGCTCTGATCAATCTTGTGAGCTTCCCGGGAAAGCTGTTCTCGTCCATGATTTTCCATAGCTCTATGCGGTCGATACTATCGTATGCCGCCTTGAAATCGATGAACAAATGGTGCGTAGGGACCTGGTCAACATGAAATATGCTTCTGAAATACATTTTAGAAACATAAATTCATGTAAAGATTATCATATATAGGGGGAGATCCCCCAGTACCGGACACTTAAGCCACTAAATTCATAATTCGAAAAATATTGGTTACATGTGCTCGTGTTACCCATTTATGATAAATATTATCATTTTTTTAGTGTACAAAAATAAATTTGATAATATAAATATGAATTTTGACATTGCATTTTGATGATGTATTTTAGAACCAAATTGATCGATCTTGAAAGGTGGCAGCCAATACCGGACACGATCCGGAAATGCCTCGAATTATGTGAATTTGAATATCATTGAATGTGTTTACTATAGGAATAGTGCATAATTGCCAATTCAATGCATTTGCAACATTTACAAGAACAATTTGAGTTTTTCTTAGTTTGCAAGATGTTCATCAAAAACCTCTTTCATATATGAAGAAAAATAGCACATTTTACGATGTTGTTCTGAATGTTCATTTTTCTTACTTTTATTGCATGTTCGATACCAGGATCGACGAAATCCATGAAAAATGAATGTATTTTGAGACACTAGTGCAATAATTACAAAGATATCATTTAACAAATCATGCTGTCCGAAACTGGGGGACAAGAAGCTTTCAACCAAAATTGTAATTTGTCCATATTTAGTTCAATTTTGGTACAAAATACATTCATACTATCAAATAAGGATTAGGTTCAAACATGCTTGCGTGATTCAAATTATTTTTTCATATCTTAAATAATTACTAAATAGGCTCAACATTAAGGCAAAACGTCAATTTTTTTAAAATTTTCAAACTTTTTTACTTTTTTAAAATGGCATGCATATTTCAAGGATGTGTTATTCTACGCAAACATTAGTCTCCATAATAGCTTCCTTTTCTACTAATACACCATCTTAATTGTACCATGATTTCTCAATTTTTCGACTTTGTCCGGTATTGGGTGCTGTCCGGCACTGGGGGACCTCCCCCTAAGCATTTTTTGACATATTTCCATCAAATTTTCAAACTGCCACAACAAAAAAGCCCCACGTGGCCCCACTTTTGTTTCTTCACGACAATGAAGCTAATGATCTTGACTAGTAGTATACAAAAAATTAGCTGCCGCCATCTGCCGCTTCATAAGTTATCCTGGATTTTGTAAAACACTATTTTTGGACTGTTTATACTAAAAATGTAGTAAAATCTTAAAATTTTGCTAGTAAATTATGTAAATTTACTTTGTTACAGTTAAGCTTCTAAGACTTGATGACAAAATATGTTTTATCCATTTTTTTTGTTCGAAAAAATGGTCAAAACTTATTTCTTGACTGTTTTTGTTAAATTTTCATATATCGCCATCCATGTCAGCAGTAGAGTTTAAGTGTCTTCGGAGCAAATGTCAAAATGCCTCAATCAACAACTTTGCAGAAGATTTTTTTTTGCTAGGACGCTCCTATCAAAAGATAAGCCTGATCTAGACCAGTTTTCACTTATCTAGATCAAATCTGAATGAGTCACAATGTAGTACAAATTATTCCAAAATACTTTGTAAAAGACACCAAACCGCTAGGATGCATATGCAGAGTCCTAGAGGTTTTGGCCGTCGAAAACAGCGATCTGCCCCAGTGTGTGGCACCAACAAATTGTCGTGAATCGTCGGGTGGCCATCTTGCTCGCCTCCGTCAATAGGCTTCCGTTAAGCATGTCACGAGCATCACCCATTTCTTCACTGCATACCGCCGTACGCATTTCGAAAATGGTTCGCAATATCTATACCAATATGCGTAAATGCACGAACATAGGAAGTCACCCAAGCTTTTTGAAGTGGTGCCATCTTGGGGAATCTTTGGCCTACCTTATATACAGTATACCAAGAACACTGTTTAGCAATCTGTCGAACAATGATTCGAAGACTGGCGGTGTGAATTTTTTGATGTATTTCATTGAGCACAGTTGGGCCATTCCTATGTGCTACGAAGAGACGAGCAATCCCGTGAAGTAGCGGTTCTTTGGTAAAACGACTTGAAATTTCCATGTGAAGTATTTTGCAGTCGTCCATCCAGTCTTATGAGATCGGCGTCGTCGAGGAAGCATAAGAGTTTCCTCAATGGACTGTTTTACCCAAACCTCTTACGTTAATGGGCTTGGAGTTGCTGGTTGTCCGTTGTTCGCCAGGAAGGGTTTCCGCTTGAACCCTACGCCACGAGATGAATTCGGCTTCCTGAATCTCTAGGCGAGACAGTATCGCGGACGCTGGAACTTCAGGAGCAAACGTCTTTCTACACACTAAACACACTATGGTGAATTTCACCGTAATCTCAACAGCTGAACAGTTCGGTGAAATAAAACACTGTATTTCGTCGGAAATCAACGGATTACGGTGATTTTTTACCGAATACTGTAGAAATTTACCTTCTTCTCTTCTTCTTTCTGGCGTTACGTCCCAACTGGGACAAAGCCTGCTTCTCAGCTTAGTGTTTTTATGAGCACTTCCACAGTTATTAACTGAAAGCTTACTATGCCAATGACCATTTTTGCATGTGTATATCGTGTGGCAGGTACGAAGATACTCTATGCCCTGGGAAGTCGAGAAAATTTCCAACCCGAAAAGATCCTCGACCGGTGGGATTCGAACCCACGACCCTCAGCTTGGTCTTGCTGAATAGCTGCGCGTTTACCGCTACGGCTATCTGGGCCCCGAAAATTTACCGTACTCCGTTAATTTATTTCACCGAACTGTTCAGCTGTTGAGATTTCACAGGAATCCGTAAAATAATTTAAGTGTGTAGTAACGGCGATGAAACGACGTATAAAAGCGACGGTTCTAAGATTTGAGAACCTTTGGAAATCTACGGCAGGTTCCCTTGTTGCTCGATGATGTGCATGCATTGGGCGTTGTTCTTCCGATGTAACTTCATCCACTCAGGTTCTTCGTTGTACAGAAACCCCGGCCCGCAAAACCAATGCATGTTTTCTCGTAGATTCGGTCCGTTGCCCCATTTTGTTGCTTCGTCCGCTACGTTGAGGAGTGATGGAAATGGATCCCCATTCATCCAACTTAGTTTCGTCCAAGATTTCATTAACACGAAACGCAACAAACTGATGGTACTTCCTTTGATCTTATTGAATCCATGACAGCACGGTTCTTGAATCAGTTTAAATAACTCGCCGGCAGATTGACTACGTTTGGCTCTGCTAAACAGACTTCATCAATCGTGTACCGATGACAGTCGCCTTGAGCTCTAAACGTGGTATCGACAACGGTTTCAATGCGGCCACTTTTGTTTTGGGTGTGACACAAGCACGCATCATATCTTTCCCTAGTCGACAATATGAAAGAATGCAACGCAAGAATAGGCCGTCTTGAAGACTCTGAAGGCTATCGGTACTATAGTTTGGGAAATAACACCGTGGAAGGTAGGTGCAGCAGAATTTGAATCCATCGTCGCCATGTATCGTGGAATTCCGTTGGAATGGAGTTGTCTCTTCCTATTTTAGTCCGTGAAATATCAAAGTACCAAACCCTTTCCATGGATCACGAGCACAGCGACTAATCCCAGTAGATCGAAAATACTCATTACGACCCGTAGAACCTGCCGTTTGGTTGATTCGCTAGTACCTTTGTCAGCGTTTGGCTGTCGCTTCGAAAATTGACTGCGTTGGTGAACGTATCAACATTTGGCGTCTTTTGGTCTCCGTTACCTTTCCGACGGTAAATTTCTTCGAAATCTGGTGACCTGGGTCCCCCAGTTGTGAATTCGACAGCCAATTCCGGATCTCCAATCCTGCCTTAGCATGAACAGTCTTCATGTCGAGCGCTAGCTTTACCACTTCTTCCTCGGAGTCTAGACTGTCTAGATAGTCATCGACATAATGACTCTCCGTGATGGCTATCGCTGCCTCTGGATATTGACAAATCCACTCCTTAGCGTTCCTGTTCTTAACGAATTGGGAGGGCGACGGTGAGCAGGTCGACCCAAAGGTTGCCACGTCCTTGACGTATTCCTTTAGCGGTTCACCAGTTCCATCTCGCCACAAAAATCTCTGGGCTTGACGATCTTGCGGACGGATTTGAATCTGGTAAAACATCTCCTTGATGTCACCTGCTATTGCAATCTGCCGTTGCCGGACGCGATACAGCACTGTAGTGAGGGAAGTTGTTAGGTCCGGGCCCTTCATCAACATGAAGTTGAATGATATGCCGTACACACTGCGTCCCAGGGAACCCCATAGGGACAAATACCAAATCCTGCTTGTTGTTCTGTTATGGCCAAACTTTCCAGGAAGTAAACATAGTCGTATCTCCATAGAAGGCCGGTTCGATACCTTCCAGATGGAGTTCGGATAGTAGTTTCTTCCAAAATTGATTGAGCTCGGTGATCGTCTTCTGCTTCGATGTTGAATATAACGGCAACACCAACGCTCTCTACTGAGAATAATACGTTGACTTTCTCGTGAAGTTCTTCGTCTGATGATCTCTGTGAAGATCCGCAAAAGCCTTCCACGATTCCGTAGATTACCCTGCCAAGCCTAGTTTTGGTGTCCACTGGCTTGAACTTCTTCCCTTCGCTTCTCTTGAGCGTTAACAATAAGTTGGCGTTATCCACACCCAGGGCTGGATTTACAGACGTGGGGGCCACAAACTTGTAGGGAGCCTTTTTCCAAGTGATTTTTATAGGATATTGTGAAAAGTAATAGATACCTAGTTTCGAATTCGAAACAAGTCGTTTTGAATTGGAGTTTTATTTACTCAACATATTACGGTAAAACAATAAATCGTTGCTCGATTTCTAGAAAGCCATTCGGCGCGGTTTTCATTGCAGAAATGAATAAATTATTTCAATTACATCAGTTTCTTTCAAAAGTTCATTTTCAATGCTTAGCTTATCACTTGTCATGGACGTCCTTAGTCGGTTTTTGATGAGTTTCATTTTCGAGAACGATCTCTCTCCGCTAGCATTCGATACCATTATGCTCAGGTATATCCTCAATGCTACTTCTGCATTCGGAAAAATAGAGCGCATATCATTTTTCGTGATGAACTCATACAGAAACATCGCTACTGACTGGTCTTGCAAATTACGGCTTTGTTTGGCAAATGATACGTGCTGAACAAGTTCGTTTGTTAGCTCTGGACAAAGATCACCATGGTAGGCTTCGACCAACTTTTTTGCTCCGCGATCGATTGTAGAAGACGACGCATCCAAATCCGGCAAAAATTCGAACAAGTTGCATATTTTAAGAAAAGAAGAAGAAGAAAATCTTGGATTCAATAAGTGAGTAATTTAAATTTTAATAATATTACCTGTTTGTTCGCTGTAGCCCGCTCAGCTAAGAAAGCTTTGAGCTGATCGATTACCGGATAGATAGCATCAGTCTTGAACTTGTCTACTGAAGTTCACTCTGAAATGGTTTCAGTTTGCTTGGAGCAGCCCGGTGCGTTGAGTCGTAGGGGGACATGAGGCAAGAGTGCCACCTCTAATTACACGTAAATCAATTTTTTGATGTTTAACGCAGGATAAGTATAAATTGAGTACAAATTGAGGGTTGTGTAAATATTACAGTTAAAAATGTTTAGTATAAAAAATTAGAAAAATGTATTTAACTCACCAACGCAAAATATGCGAAATATTATAAGAATGTGAGACTGGAAAACAAGGTTTGACTCCCAATAAATACAAAACACATTGATTTTTTCGCACAGTATTGATGATTTTCAATTGTTTTATATGACCGTGAGGAATTTTTTTTCGAAAAAGTCCTTTTGACATTAAATTTTACAAATATAATAACAGTATGTCTTATGGGGCAAGAGGGACACCGCAATTTTCTCATATAAAATCAAATGAACTTTTATTTTTCTTGTTTAATATTGCATTATATCAATGTTTCCTACTAAATAAAATCAAAATAAACTGTTTTGGACCTTCAAAATGGTTTCTGAAAATGTTAACTATTATTGTTACAGTCAAATAAGATGAAAACTAAATTAATTTCGTAAAATTACTTTTTAACTATAAGTCAACTTTTATACCTCAGTTTTTATCTTTACTTACTCTACAATTTATCCTTTAGGCGGGGAAATAATAATGTACAAAATTTGTGGCATTTTGCTCTAGTGGTCTTCTTGCCCCATACGAGTGGCACTCTTGCCCCGTGCCTCGTTTAAAAACCTCATAAGAAGGGACATTTTAAAAAATCTCAAATCATCATGTGTTTCTTATATTTTTGAAATCTATCGATAACATCATTTAGAACAAGAGCTGAGCTTGCCCCTACACTGGAATAATCTTCAAAAATTGTGCTTATCAACCATGATTTGAACCTATATATCTTAAGGTGTCCTTCTTACCCCCAGCCCCCCTACGCTTTTCACTCTGGATCGAACGTGTCGAAAGTTCTCTGCACCAGACATCTCTTTTCCGATTTTTACAAATTCTTCAAACTTAGCTCGCTTCGTTTCCACATAGTTAATCAAACTACGTATGGAGTTGACGACCGGCTTCAAGGTCGTCGTAGAGTTTTGAAGATACTGGCTAGTTGCATCGAACCTTTCAAGGATTTCGTGCCAGCACTACGTGTAAACAGCAATATCGAGAAGTGCCATTCTGTTGTGCAGACAATGAGCTTCATTTTTCACTAGATCCTTCTTTTCTTAGTCCTCAACGATCGATAGAAGAGTTGCGTTGATTTCGGCATAACCATAAAGTAAGGCTTTTGTCGCATCACATCTATAAGACCATCGAGTGTCGCTCAAGTTTTTTACGGTATATCTGCGCTCAGCTTTCGATGAGTTTTCCGTTAAGATTCGAAACCGACTAGTTGAACTTGTAAAAAACGTGAACAAATTTTGGAGGAAGCTGAACAATTCAACTGCAGCCGGGCACGTATTGGCTGCAGATTTTCCAATGAGATTCAAAGAATGACCCCAGCATGGAACAAAAAAAGCAAATGGATTTATATTGAGGATGAGCGCCTGCATTCCTTTGTATTTTCCGGACATGTTTGGAGCATTGTCCTTTGGCTGTCCTCGACAACCTTGGATATCAGTTTTGCAAAAACTCAAGGAGCGCAACGACCATTTGCTGACCTGTATGACCGCAATTCTGGATAAATGTTAAAACCCGTTCCACAGGCTTGATCCCTTGCATGTAGTTGCTCAATATGCGCTTCGTCTGGCGATAAATCCACTGATATCGAATAATACTTTGCTCTCTTGATCCGCTCTGCAATTTCATTATATACTTTTTCTGCCATAATATCGATAATCTCGTCACAAGTAAGAGACGACAAAGAATTTGCGTGTCGACTGCTGTTATTCTCGTGTTTCTCAATATGCTGTGCCAAAAATGGGTCATATTCAGCTATGAGTTCCAGAATACCCAAAAAATTGCCATTTTTCGTGGAACCAATTATATTATTTTCTTCCCGAAACGCAAGTCCGCGTTGCGAAAAAAAACGTTATCGCACTGCTAACTCTTTTCAGAACATCTCTCCAGTGGCTTGTAATTTGAAGTTCCTGTGACAAACGTATTATTTTGAGTATTCAAACTAAAACCAGTACCTCACGTTTCAAATTTTGGTCGACTCGACACCGAGATTTTCCGCTCGAACAGAAACGGAAACAGTCGATTCCAGATGCCCTTTAGATGTTTTTTGCAAACTTATTTTTTTTTCTTGGCACGCTTCCAATTACTAAATCCTCCACCAGAGAAGCTTGATACCGAGAGGTTGCACACAAAGCAAAACAACTTCCCAATACTTGGTGAAAAACACAACCAATTTCTAAAAATTGTGTCACTCTGGACTTTCCAGTAAAATAATGATTTGGAACATTTTCTGAATCCGGCAACATCTCCTCTTCCTTGACACACTGAGAAGGCCTCAAACTTACCTTCATCACAGTAGTTTAACTTAGCGGATCTACGTGTAATCCAATATTCTATTTCACCATCATTCAACCACTTTCACACATCGATGTCAAAATTCGAATTAGTGTTTTCTTCCACAGTTTCTGGCGTCAAAGCTGGATCACCACAAAAAGCACTTGCAACTGCATTGGTGACACTTGTTTCTTTTTTTTTAATTTCTTTATTAGTATCATTCCAAACATTACATTCATTTCTTATATCTAGGTGTTCTGTGTTATTAGACAACACTATCATCCTTATTTGGTAAAACAAATTTAAGATTTAATTAACATTTTGTTAACAAAATATTACATTTCATTTGCCGTAGCAGTTCAGATATATTTATTACATTTGGCTTGAATGCCCTCAATGTGATTTTTGAAAGTTAAATTCTTATCTAGCATGAGCCCTAGATACTTAACTTCATCTGACCAACTTATTGGAACCCCTCTCATCGTGACAACATGTCTACTTGAAGGTTTCAAATAAAGAGCTTTTGGTTTATGTGGGAATATTATTAGTTGAGTTTTGGAAGCATTAGGAGAAATCTTCCATTTTTGCAAGTATGAAGAAAAAATATCCAAACTTTTTTGCAATCGACTACAAATGACACGCAGACTTCGTCCTTTGGCGGAGAGGCCTGTGTCATCCGCAAACAAAGATTTTTGACATCCCTGAGGTAACTCAGGTAACTTTGAATTATTCTAACAATGTATGTTGGACAATTAAAGTTTTTTAATTTCACGATCAAACCTTCATGCCAAACACTGTCGAATGCTTTTTCTATGTCTAGAAGAGCAAGACCAGTAGAATAGCCTTCAGATTTGTTGGAACGGATCAAATTTGTTACACGTAAAAGTTGATGAGTGGTCGAATGTCCATGGCGGAATCCGAACTGTTCATTGGCAAAAATTGAATTTTCATTGATGTAGGCCATCATTCTGTTCAAAATAACCTTTTCAAAAAGTTTACTGATGGAGGAAAGCAAACTGATTGGACGATAGCTAGAAGCTTCTGCAAGATTTTTGTCTGGTTTTAAAATTGGAACAACCTTAGCATTTTTCCATTTGTCAGGAAAATATGCTAATTGAAAACATTTGTTAAATATATCAACTAAAAATGATAAGCTACTTTCTGGAAGTTTCTTGATGAGGATGTAGAAAATTCCATCATCGCCAGGAGCTTTCATATTTTTGAATTTTTTAATAATAGTTCTCACTTCTTCCAAATCAGTCTCCCAGGCATTTTCGAAAACGTTCTCTTGATTGAGAATATTTTCGAACTCCTGAGCAACTTGATTTTCAATTGGACTAGTAAGTCCTAAATTAAAATTGTGCGCACTTTCAAACTGCATAGCAAGCTTTTGAGCTTTTTCTCAATTGGACCCTGGCTCTAAGCCCTTTTGGAAATTATCTAAAATCTTGAAAAAACCTCAGAAGCCAATACCGGCATTGAAAAAGGAAAACAAATTATTACTAACAATTAGTTAGTAATAATTTGTTTTCCTTTTTCAATGCCGGTATTGGCTTCTGAGGTTTTTTCAAGATTTTAGATAATTTCCAAAAGGGCTTAGAGCCAGGGTCCAATTGAGAAATTTTATTTTCAAAATTTTTGTTTCTTAATTGAGCAAAACGTTTCTTGATTTCTTTCTGCAAATCCTGCCATATAATTTTCATAGCAGGATCGCGAGTGCATTGAAATTGCCTTCTCCTCACGTTTTTAAGACGGATCAAGAGTTTAAGATCATCGTCTATAATCACGGATTCAAATTTTACTTCACATTTTGGAATTGCAATGCTCTTGGCTTCAACAATGGAATTTGTTAAAGTTCCAAGAGCATTGTCAATATCAAGTTTAGTTTGTAAAGGAATATTAACATCAAGATTAGAGTCAACATACGTTTCATATATATTCCAGTCGGCTCGTAAATAATTGAAAGTGGAGCTGATAGGATTGAGAATCGCTTCTTGGGATATTTGAAATGTAACAGGGACATGATCAGAATCAAAATCAGCATGAGTAACTAATTGGCTACAAAGATGACTAGAGTCGGTTAAGACCAAATCAATCGTAGATGGATTTCTAGAAGAGGAAAAACATGTGGGGCTATCAGGGTATTTAATTGAGAAATATCCTGAAGAGCACTCATCAAATAAAATTCTGCCATTGGAATTATTTTGAGAATTATTCCATGACCGATGTTTGGCATTCAAGTCACCGATGACAAAAAAATTTGACTTATTGCGAGTCAATTTTCGCAAGTCAGTTTGGAGCAAATTAACTTGCTGTCCAGAGCATTGAAAAGGCAAATAGGCAGCTATGAAAGTATATTTACCAAACTGTGTTTCAACAGAAACACCTAAAGTTTCAAAAACTTTAGTTTCAAATGATGAAAACAGTTGATGTTTTATACGCCTATGAATGATGATTGCAACTCCCCCACATGCCCCATCAAGTCGATCATTACGATAAACAAGGGACGAATGACCTTCGGGTTAAAGTCCCTCTCAAACAACAACAACAACAATTACGATAAACAAAAAATTTAGGATCTCTTTTGAGTTTAGATCCAGGTTTTAAATACGTTTCGGTAATAACTGCTAGGGGAACTCAGGGTAAAACCGACACTGCACAGTGGGACGGATTGGGGTTTTAGGAGGAAAGATGGAACTCACGCCTTCAATTGCGATTTTACGTAAAAATGATGTTCTACAAAGTTGTTTCTATTATAAAAACAATTTTTTTGGTCGGAACCAAAATTAGGGTGGCCCTTTGTAAAAAAAGATAACCATCAAAACTTTTTTAGTTTAAGGAATATTAATATAGTTTGTTCTACAAAGTAGAAGATCGGAAAATTTTAACCTGATTTGACAAAAAAAAGTTTTTTCCTAGCTCAAAAATTGACCGTTCTAGAGCATTTTTCGTTATTGATGTAGGGTGGCCCATCAAAAATTGGTTTTTGTGTTTATTTTTTATTATTTTAAGTTTCTCAGCAAAACTGTATTCCCATCATTTTTAACTAATTGAAACGCAAACATAAAAGATATAGCGAATGGAAACAAAAAGATACAAAAGTCTTATTGTAATGAAAATTTAATTTAATTCCTTGGACATAAAGTATCATCGATACTAATACATACGATATACGATTGCAAAATGACAAATATGGCGAAGAAAGCTATTAGTTGATATCAGTGGAAGTGCTCTTAACAATAATAACCTGAGAAGTATGATCTGTTCCAGTGGTATCGCGTCACCAAAAAAAAGAATATTGATACAATTTTTTTCTGATGAAAGGTTAAAGACTTTTTAATAACAAAATAAGAACATTTTTTATATGTTTGTATAGTTGGGAAAACAAAAAGAATCGTGTTGACATGACAATAGTGTTTCTCAGCTTAAAAATGTGAACAAAAAAACGTATTATTCTTCGGCGGATCTGTTTGCTAATGATATGAGTGGTTCGTATGTTAATAACCGTGAATAACAGGTTTTTCAATGAACTCCCAAATTTACTATTGAGTTCAATTTTTAGGCATGGCTTTCTCTAAATTATAGCCCTAATTAATCAAAATATCTAAACATGATCAAATAATGTATATAGTTATTCTTCTTAATGAAGGCTTGAAAGCCAGCGTCATAATCAGAAATCGTACTCTAGTAATATACTGTTTCAGGTACGATGTATCTCCTACGGTGGAAAAATTACTTGTAAACGGATTTGCGGCAATTAAGCATTCGTTACTTTCAATCTGAATGTTTCCCAAAAGCCTGGCAAATCCCAAAACAGAAGTATTCGGAAGTTTGGAAGGAGCCATGCCAGGAAATTATATTAAGAAGATATTTTCAAATGACTTTTCTCCTTATTTATATTGCTGAACTCTTTTGACTCTATTCGGAAGTACGTATATAACAATATGAAACAAGTTAGTTTCATATTCAGATTTAAAGCCGAAAGATAATTATTGTCATGCAAAAAAAAAAATCTTTTTTTGCCCTAACTACATTTACATGTGAAAAAACTTCTGTTTTTCGTGAAATATGTTTATAACCATTCAACGACAAAATTGTACAGGCCTCAAAATATGCGTCACAGTCGGGATTAAAGATGAAGAAAAACAACTTTGATGAGAAATCTAAAATAACAAAAATAAAACAAAAAAACCTATTTTTGAAGGGCCACCCTACATCAATAGCGAAAAATGTCCTAAAACGGTCAAGTTTTGAGCTAGGAAAAAACTTTTTTTGTCAAATCAGGTTAAAATTTTCCGATCTTCAACTTTGTAGAACAAACAATATTAATATTCCTTAAAATAAAAAAGTTTTGAAGGTTATCTTTTTTTACAAAGGGCCACCCTAATTTTCGTTCCGAACAAAAAAAATGTTTTTATAATAGAAACAACTTTGTAGAACATCATTTTTACGTAAAATCGCAATTGAAGGCGTGAGTTCCATCTTTCCTCCTAAAACCCCAATCCGTCCCACTGTGCACTGTGGGTAAGATCGACACCCTTTGATTTTTTATGTTTTGAGCAGATTTTCATGCAGTTTCCACCACGCTCTATCTTTATTTGTGAAATGTTGTGTTTCGGATGACATTACAACTGGCTCTACCAATAAACTGCCAAAATAAACTACAAAATCATATTGGATAACATAGAAGCAACAGCAGTTGCAATATTTCGCTGTTATTCTTGAACTATTTCGCGTGTGAAATTTTAAAATTGTCATTATTTGTTCTACGTCTACATCATCATTTACTATTATTACGTTCATACAAAATGGAGGAGAATTTAATTTTTGGGTTTTCGACAGCTGAAAACGCTATTGAAAAATAAATGTCCACTCGGGGTAAGATCGACACTTTCATTTGGGGTAAAATCGACACCTTTCTTTGCTAAATAATCTAACTTTAGGGAATCTTTCTTGTCGAAAGACTTCCTCTGTAGTTTATGTGAGTCTTTATTATCGAATTCCAGTGAAGTTTTCACATAAATTAATCTTGTTGTTTGTTTACAAACCATGAGGTTCGACAGTTTTTAATAACTGGAAATAATTACACTTTTCTGTCTAGTTGAAATAAAACAGTATTTATATTTAAAACCAATCACTCGTCACAACTTCATCTTTGGAAACATTCCATAAGAACAAAATAATCATTTCCATGTGTATTCACCTTAATTTCATATTCTTAGCATAGGACATTTGAAATTTTCACATGTATTTAATGGATCTTCGGCCTCTCTTCAATAATTTACGTAATATGTGTAAAATCCTTTAGAGGAAGGGGTCATAAAAGTCTAAAGCCATGTTTAAACCATTCTTTTTAATATGCCATGTGATGGTGATGTTCACAACGTATAAATTCTAGTCAAAGTGCATGTGTCGGTTTTACCCCAACAGGGTGTCGATCTTACCCGCATTCTCAATTGTCTCACCTAAAAATAATGAAATATCAATTTGATATAAATCACTATATAACATTAATATACCATCCAGCGATCGCAAGGATTGATAGATTTTTAACCAATATGTGATTCTACAACAATTTTAGGTTCGTTTAACAAGCGAAAGTACACCAAATTTATCAAAAAGCTTAGGGTGTCGGTTTTACCCCGAATTCCCCTATATGCACATTATTAACCGTAAGAAAATTAAACAGCTCATCCTCTTTACCATTTAGAGAACGAGCATTCCAATTTAAAATATTTAAATTATTATTTGGATCCATTAGAAAAACGTAATCCAATAACAATTTGATTTGTAAATTATACACCTACTTGGACTGCTTCAGTCATAGTGGTGGCTTTGAACATTGCATCAATCATTAGATTCAATTGTTCAGTTAGAAAATTAAAATCAGAGGCAGACATGTCATGTGATTTCCCATTAGAATTTTCGGTAGACGAAGATGCGGAGTTACCTGTGGCGGTAGGGTTTTTTCCATTTGATTTGAAACAAGTAGAATGGGTACCCATGGATCGAACAGGGGAGGAGTTCAAATTACCTGCTACGATATCGGCAAAGAATTTACCGTGGGTAGATACATTCGAATTTAAAAGATTCGAACGGCTACCCGACGGATTAAAATTAGTTTGTGAATGAGCATGATTATGATCTTCCTGATGGGTATGATTCATGATCAAGCGATCGTTAACTGAAAAATGAGCATTCTTCGATACTCTACCAGGCAAATTCCGGAAACGGCCGTTATCGTAACGGATATTATCCTTCATCTGCCTGGCACGAGCCTCAACGACTCTCTTGCGTGAAGGGCATTCCCAAAAGTTAGCTTTATGAGGGCCCTTGCAATTGGCGCATTCAAACTTTCTGGTATCTTCTTTCACAGGACAGACGTCCTTAGCGTGAGAAGAACCTCCACAAATCATGCATTTAGCATCCATGCGACAATTTTTTGTACCATGACCCCACTTTTGGCACCGACGGCACTGAGTGGGGTTCTGGTAATTTCCTCCAGGTTTCTGGAAATGTTCCCATGTCACACGGACATTAAACAAAAGGTTTGCTTTTTCTAAAGCTTTAATATTATTTAGTTCTTTTTTGTTAAAGTGAACTAAATAAAATTCTTGAGAAAGCCCTTTCCGAACAATGCCAGATTGGGTTCTCTTTTTCATAATGATTACTTGAACTGGGGAAAATCCAAGTAAATCATTTATTCCATTTTTGATCTCTTCAGGTGACTTATAGTCACTTGAGAGACCTTTCAAGACAACTTTGAACAAACGTTCAGTTTTGTCGTCATAAGTAAAAAAATGTGCTTCTTCTCTTCAAGATGTTTGAGAAGAAGTTCGCGATCTTTAAGAGTTTCCGGCCAAACGCGACAGTCTCCTTTCATGGCGATTTGGAAGGAAACCTTGATTCCCCTAATGGAGTTCAAGATCTCCTGCCTAAATCCCGCAAATTCGGAACAACTGACCACGATAGGCGGCGCTCTTTGCTTCCTCACTTGAATCAAAGAGCCTGGGCTAGAGGCTGCTTCGATTTGGTGTTCGGAAAATTTGTCTAGAGCATCGAACTGATTGCTCATTTCAATACAATTATTCATTTCACCCTAGGAAGAAAGTTCGCATTCCGGAGAAACGTCCTTTCTTCCATTCTTGCCACGTTTAGTGACAGTTTTAAATCCCACTTTTTTGGAAGGAAGTTGTGAATTCAGAGATTCACCCTTCCTTTTATTTGTTGTTGCAACCATGTTTAATGAATAAGAAGACGTTACCTTCGAGAGGTTTTTTTTTCCCAAGACGGTGTCCAAGAAGGATTACCACCGCTAACTTTCGCCAACGGGTCCAACGAAAAATCGAAGGCACGGGTCCAAACAAGGATCGTAAAGGGATCAATAGTAGAAAAAATAGTACTGAAAAGTACTGTTTTTGTAGCACTGAAAATTACTGTTTTTTGCTTTAGGTAGTTTTTAAGAAAACTTCCAAGAGCAGAGAGAATTCGTATACGCAGAGCACGAAGGTACGATGCGCACTGAAAATAACGAGCTGATTTTGACACTACTTGCTCAACCTTCCTGTTTTTATCATCTTGAATCTTTCTTTCTCCGCTCCACTTTTAAGCTTCTCGCTGATACGTGACGATTGCTCATTTTTCTCTATTCAAATCACTGGTTTCCAGCGTAAAACATTCGAACGCTTACAAATTCAAACTCAAAGTGACATATGATGGAAAGAAAAGACCGAATGCTGACGACTGACAGTCTTACCCAGACTTACTATATGTGTGAAAGAGACAAGAATGAAAGATTTCAAAAAGAGTAAAAAGGATAGCATGGTTTTGTTTATTTTCACCGTCGTCGCCGCAAGTTCACCACAACACACGCTTAAAAAGAAGCACAGGTCTGCCACCTTTTCAAATGTTCAGTTGACAATGCCCATATTATCCGCGAAGCAAACAAATTAACTGGATCTCGTGAAAATCTCCGCATAACATCTTTTAGCACAATATTGAACAACAGGCACGAAAGTCCATCACCTAGTCGTAGTCCCGAAACCGAAAGAAGTGATGCAATAAGACCTGGTATTCACGACATTTTTGGATGATTTGTCATACAGTAAAGAACTAGTCCGTTGTCGATCGGTCATCAACGAAGCAGGCTTGATAACTTCTCACGAACTCGTTTACTACAGGTGATAGACGATGAGAGATGATCTGATAGCACTTTGTATGAGCTCAGCTCCGATAGCATCCATACCAACTACTTTATTGTTCTTGAACTGGTAAATTGCATCTTTAACCATCGTCAAAGTGGGATCTGGTTGGATTCCATCGTCCGCAGTATTGACGAAGGCATTTCCTCTATTGTCTCGACGTTCATTGCATACACTCTCAGTGCCATTCAGGTGTTCGTCGAAATGCTGCTTCCACATTTCAATCAACTCACGTTCGTCCGTCAAAATGCTCCCAGCCTCATCCCTGAACATCTCGGCTCGAAGCACAAAGCCTTTACGAGATACGATGAGCTCCACATAGAACTTCCGTGTTTCTTAGGATCGGCACAGCTGTTCCATCTCCTCGCAATCCGCAACCTCCTGGTGGTGTTGTTTCTTCCGAAAGAGGCGGGTTTGCTGTTGCCTATTCCGTCCATAACGTTCTACGTTCTACTGGGTCCCTTGCTGCAGCATGACCGCCCGCGCTGCATTCTTCTTCTACATAATCTGTCTGCATTTCTCGTCGAAGCAATCTTTTCGTCGACTCCGTCCCACGTACCCGACGTCGCTCTCAGCGGCATCGTTGATGGCTTCTTTCACTGTATTCCAGCAGTCCTTAAAAGGGGCTTCATCGAGCATACCCTCTCCAGATATTGTAGTTAAAAGGTGCTGCGCGTATGCAGTTATGAAATCTGGTTACTTTGGCCGCTCTTGGTTACACCAGGGCGGCCATCAGTACCGACGTTGTTAACGACGGAGAGTTTTTATTGCAGTTTAAGGTGAAGATGAATCGAAGCCAAACCTCAAATTTTCAATAGCACAATGAAAATTTAATCGATTGGTCATCACCATCAAGTGACGAATCCATTAAGTTTTCAGCTAAAACAGATGTTCGGTTCTCCAGAACCGTGCTCATGAAAATTTGAGGCCCACGATAGGTCCTGACTTCGATAATGTCGGAGAAGTGCCGTGCACCAATCAGCATGTGGACAATTTGTGATTCTATCTGCTGTGGTGATCTCCGGAGACGGCGAAATCATTTAGTCGTCGGCCGTTTTCGTTCGTCAGCTAGTGAGCCTTCAGTATTATACAACTTATTGCTTTCTATTGAACATTTTTTTTCCAATGCACAAATTAGCATGGGACCGTCCATAAATGACGTAGCATCTTAGGGGAGGGAGGGGGGAGTCTACGATTTTGCTACGAACCGTGTATTAGGTATGGGAAAGTAGGCTACGATAAGGGAGGGGGGTGTCAAAAATATTCCAAAAAATGCTACTTCATTTATGGACGCTGCCCATAGAAGCCAGATACTGGCTTCTATTGATTATATAGTGTAGATGGATTTAAGTTAAAGTTGATTGATGTCAAGGCCTTAATAATAAATTTTGCAAACCATTTTTCTCGTGACGGATATGGTCTTTTTTCACATGTTCTTTAGTTTTTTCGCCCATATTTGAACTGTGAATTCATAGCTGTTTTGCAAAAAGTGTTTTGGATTAAATATTTCTTGTTTTCTTCTAAGATGATGAACATGAACATGAGATTTTGATAGTACACTCGATTCTGTTTATGCGCGGATTTTTTTTTTTAGACGGCCGTGCAAAAAAGTTTCCATACATTATTTTCCGCCAAAACCTTTTTTTCACATGAAACGTCGAGAAACGGTGTTACTTTTTTTTTGCACGGTTTTTGAAATTTTGAAATGAAAATTATTTTTTCACGGTACGCATCCCCGTGCAAAAACAGAATCGGGTGTATATTATCTATTTTTGACCTTTTTTGCTAAAGATATCGATCAATTTGTTCTTAATTACACAAAAAAAAAACGAATTAGATAAAAAGATCATAGAAATCTCAACAAATGAAAAATCTAGTAAGTGCAATTAGGCTTGCTGAAACATATGAAATTTATAGAACTAGCAATTTTGGATTCCGCTCTAATCGTGTGAAAATTTTAGTCTATTACCTTTTGAAATCAGAAGATAGTGTAACCACGAAAAACTCCTGGTCAGAAGAAAAGTCTCCTCCGGTGACGGTAAATACCCGTTAGCCATCGTATTCGTGATGCGAAGGAAAAACCAATAAATCTCTCACCGGAATCATTTTCCGCTGCTAGCTCTCGATTTGGCTCGATAAATTTTCGGCATAATATATTTGAAAATCACAATATTCGACTCACTATTGGCAATTTTTCTTCGCAACGATACTGTCAAAAGAGTGTCAGATATAGATGCAAAATTTGCATGCCGGGCTCCAACTATAAGAATAGAAGCAGATAAGTCTTGCTGCTGTATATTGGGTAAAAATGCCTTGTGGATTAAATGGAATAAAGCACAACTATAGGATGTTCGATATTTCAAACAAATACCAATTCGGGATTTCAATCCAGGCTCTTAAGACCATCAAACATGATTATAATCACCGAAGACCACCAACAACTTTTCGATGTTGAGATGCCCATAATGCAAAAGCATATCTGCGTCAATAACGGCAGCAGGTAGTGTAATAAACAACCATAAAACCTGAAGGATATATGACTCTCAAATATTTGCCCGGTTAGGATCTGTTAGTCTGTGTAGACTCAGTAGAGCATAACACCGAGAAGACGTCGCTGGTTGTCGACGGTGGGGGGACCGAGATTCAAAAATGATAGCTCTAAATCTATCACCATAAAACTTTAATTACCGATCCATAATCTTCCAGCCTATTATAAGGAATCTACAAATCCATTCCATTTAGTGATTCTCTGCAACATACCAATAAATAACACGAGGCATTCGTCTTCGTCTCGGGGACTGACTGCGATTCTGTTTCTCCGGCAGAAGTGTTCGCCAAGGCAAGCGATGAGCCTTCTCCGCCTGATTGAATATTGATTGGAAAAAGAGCTTTTACAGCGCACAAACTTTGGAACCAATATCTCCGGCCGTTTTCATATAATGGGGTTGATGCATAATTTAATAGTTTATTATTATAAGGATTTTATTTTTCAATTTCTTCACGACTTGACGAGGTGTTTTAAGATTTATTGGACCCATGTTTCGAGCGGCTGTGTCCATTCGCGTTGTGCCGTGGCCTCGGGTTGGATGGTTTTCCTTTTTTTTTTCCTGCACGACGACGCTGAGGAGGCGATTATATTTACGACGTGCAATTGTAAGGCCGTGTACGAGATGGACATCACTTTGAAGCAGCAAGGATTTTGTTTCTTGTTTGTAAAGTTATGGAATAACTTGAGGTACAGTTCTACCAAAACAACAGATAATACGCCATTAATACTAAATGTTTTTTTTTGTGGAATCTTAATATAACGTCTTTATGTCAAATCTATGGTGATATTTGACTAATTTTTCATTAGTTTTCTCTGCAGTTTTTCGTCAACTTCCAACCAGCCCTGTCTTCCTGCTTAGTCGCGCTTAGTCGACGACTAAGAAGCTTTTCTCAGATTTTTTTTACAATTTTCTCCCTGATTCATTAAAAATATTTGAAGAGTGATTCATCATAGCGAGATTAGGTGCATCCTAACTCCCTGTAAGACATCAAAAGACATTTTCAAACTATATCAACGCCCTGGAGTAATTTGATGCACTTCAACGCCCAGAGTTCATTATATGAAAATTCCAAGATGTATAAACGCCCTGCAGTTATCGGACCTTACCGTTCGTAGATCAGATGTATCTTGACGTTATTTAAGATATCAATGGAATTATAAGCCATATCAACGCCCTGAAGTAATTCGACCATATCCTCCAAAGACCAGATGTTTTTAACGCCCTGTTAATCGAAATCAACGCCCTGGAGTAATTTGATTTTGTCTCAGGTAGATCAGGTGCATCTCAATCCCCTGAGGACATTAATTGAAAATTGCATGCTATACGCCCAGGAGTAATTAATCCTAAGTAGATCAGGTGTATCTTAACACCCTGTGAGACATCAATACAAAATTTCAAGCTGTATCAACGCTCTGGAGTAATTGGACATTATCCCACCAAGATCAGATGCATTTTGACGCCCTATAGGTCATCAGTTGCAAATTATAAGCTGTACCGACGCCCTGGAGTTATTTGACCTTATTCTACGAAATTCAGCTGCATCTCAACCCCCCGAAGACATTAATTGAATGTCCAAGTTGTATCAGCGCCCTGTAGTAATTTGACCATATCTTAAGAAAATCAGGTACATCTTGACGCCCTGAGGACAACTATTGAAAATTCTAAGCTATATAAATGCCCTGTAGTTATTCGATCTTATCCTTCGTAGATCAGAACCATCTTGACGCCCTGTTCGACATCAGTTCGAAATCATAAGCTGCATGAACGCCCTACAGTTTTTCAACCTTATCCCACGTAGACCAGGTGTAAATAACCCCCTGTATGACATCAATGGAAATTTCCTAGTTGTATCCACGCCCTGAAATAATTTGACCATGTCTCACGTAGATCAGATGAATCTCAACCCCCTGAAGACAAACATAGCGAATTTCAAGCTGTATCATCGCCATGGAGCAATTTGTCCTAAATAGATTAGGTGCATCTTAATGTCTCGTTAGCCATCGTTTTAATTTTCCAATCTGTATTAACGATCTGAAGTAATTAAATCTTATGTTTCATGGATCAGATGCATCTTGACGCCCTGTAGGACGTCAAATTGGAATTATGTGATATCTCAGCGCCCTGAAGTAATTTAAATTTAATCTACGTAGACCAGATGCATCTTAACGCCCTGTAAGACATCAGCGTTGGAATAATTTGACCAGATATCACGTAGATCAGATGCACATCAACGCCCTGAGGACGTTACTTGAACATCACAAGATGTAGATCACAAGTAACTTGACGCCCTGTAGAATATCAGTTGAACTCTATAAGTTGTATCAATGTCCTGGAGTAATTTGACCTTATCTCACGAAGACCAAGTGTACTTAACACCCTGTATGACATCATTCAAAATTTCAAAACTTTATTAACGCCCTGGTGTAATTTTATTTTGATTATTTTTTTTGAGTAGATCAGATGCATTTCAATCCCCTGAGGACATAGATTGAAAATTGAAAGCTGTATCAACGCCTTGAAGTAATTTATCGTAAATAGATTAAGTTGTATCAACAATGAAGTAATACAGTAATTTGGAGTTATTTGACCTTATCCCACGATGATCTGGCGCCTCTTGACGCCCTGTAGGACATCAGTTGAAAATTAAAAGCTATATTAACGCCATGGAGTAATTCGAGCTCATCCTACCTAGCTTAACTACATCTCAACCCCTGTAGACATTGATTGAAGTTGTATAAACACACTGGAGTAGTTTGACCTTATCCTAGGTACATCAGGTACATCATTATGCACAGGCATTGCAGAATTCGCTCTCAATTGAGTATGAAGCACGATCAAAGCAAGCGAAGAAAAACATCCCATCTGTTGCGGTCCACGATCGTCATTGTATCGCAAGGTGTAACAAGTCTGATAAATGGAAGCAGCGAGCGAGAGCCCCAAAGAGAGAGCAATGAGAAAATCTATTTTTCTCGCTTGTTTACCGTTGGGGATAGGTGTTTTTCATTACTGGCACGATAAACAATCCACGAACTTCCAATAGCAATAGTGCCCCCCAAGCTTGGAGCATGTTTAGAGGGATTTTATCATGCACTACTATCCCCCCAATCTGTTCAAAGTTGTAGCAGCATACGATAAACAGTCTCTCATAATGTGCAGCATGTTATGATAGTTACAGAGAGCGATACGTGAAAGATTCTCTCAATTTTCTCAAGATTCAATCCCTGATTATGCACTAAGGACAACTATTGAAGCTGCATAAACGCCCTGGAGTTATTCGACATTATCCCATGTAACGTATACTTGGCGCCATGTATGACATTATTCACTTCCGGATATTCATGCCCTGAAGTTATTTGACCGTAACTCAGATCGCCCTGAGGATAGTAATTAAAAATTCCAAGCTGTATCAAGGCCCTGTGAAATTTCTAAACTTTATCCACGCCCTGAAGTAACGTGGTCGTATCTCTCGAAGATCATGTAGATGCTGATAAGCTGTTTCAATGTTTCTCAGTAACTAAATATTGCTTCACACAGATTTTCTCGAGATCATGAGTATGCTAACGCCCTAATATATTCCAGAAATTTCATTGTTGCATATGATTCTGAACAGTTCTACGTAAGATAAGGACATATTATCCCAGTGGGCTGATATAGCTGAATATATGATTGTTTATAACATAATCACATAATCCACATAATCATTTAATAAATGTATAGCTTAATTATCTGAATAGATATTTAGAAAAAAAAAATCACGTTGTCTTTGAGACTACGATTGAAAAATGTGTGGACAAGAACAAAAGAAAGTGGTTTATTGACAGAATGTTTTGTAGGACATCAAGAAGAATTTCTGGGTCAACCTAGATAAATCTGCGTCGGCGACAATGAATTGTATACTATTGAAGGCGACCCAAATTCGTACAAGAACACAGTAATAAACTCCTGAGTAGGAGTTGCTCTTATATCTCGTTTTTTTTATCAAATTGTGTCATGCAGTTCAATATTGTATTCTCGAAAATTAAGAATGTGTCAGGAAATCTGGAGCCTCCTTCAATTAGATGTGCATTTTATTAAAAACTTTTGGATGGCGCCACATTAAAAGAGGCGTTCAGAAATTACAATTGTGCGACCTTTAAAAGGGTTTGGAGTTATGTATTACGAAAATATACGATCTGCTAATAGATTCGCTAAACAACTAAACTGCCCATAACTGCATATTTGTAACATTCGACAAAAGTAGGCATTGAGTAAATGGAATATCATGTGTGCATTTTATTGCAGTATGGGAGGAAACTAAAATTTCAATAAATTAGCAGGAACTCAAAAGTGCTTATTTGAGACTGATATTTTGTACAACTCACATCGCATACTAGGTGTATAGTCAAAAAATAATTCTGATAGAATTTTCATTGCTATTACATTACGAGGCACATTTATAATCTCAATGTGACTGTTGTGCGGTTATTATTACCAATGTGACAAAACAACTTGGTATTTTTTTCGAATTTTCTAGAACAATCTCACAGATTTCATTAAGTTGATCGAAAGTATTTATCATTTGATGACTCTCCATGGTATTAATTCCAATTTGTCAAAAATGTCGAATGTGACTGTTATGCAGTTATAGGCAGTAAACTGGAATGATAATTGATATTTATCATCTCAGTCTTTTAACAATATTGTTCAAGTGAAATATTGTCCATATAGTGTTGATAATTTCAATGCCTGCTAAAATCTACTGTTGAATTGATAAGAGGAAAGTAATTTTTTTAGTGTTTACCTCTAAAACTGTTACATTTCTTTATTTTTGCGGAAATAAAGCGACAGATGATAACAACACTATGTTTGCTATTCTTGGTATGCTGGGGCAACTGTTGTGATTCAAATAAAAATAAATCCGTTTCTCTCCATATAGGTGCTATCATAGAATTGTATGAAAAGAATAATCCAATTGCCATAATTGAAAAAAAAAATCGACCTCGAAGTAATCAACAATTTTTATTTTATTTAATTGACAAATGCCAGTTTTTCATCATGAAAACATAAATAAGAGCATCACGTTGCGATTCCGTTGGACATTGCCTTTTGTGCAGAAATTTTCTTGAAAAATCTCTGCACAAGCCTTGTTTATATTTTTTGGTAAGTTAAATTATCTTGATCATACTTGTAAGTGATGAAGTCATGAAAAATAGTATAATAAGATATTGGAATGATATTTGACTTGGAAAAAAAATTTAGAGATCACATCAAGTCACAGTATAACTTTAATCAAATGTTTGTTATTTAGCCGTTTAGATTTTTTTAATACAAATCAGAGAAAATATAAGAGTACAGAATGATGTTCTAATCAGTACTAGTTATGTTTAGCAAGTTCAAACAATCACGTTTTGATTAGTGAACACATGTCACGTTGCAGCCTACTTAAAAATTATCGAATTATTTTTGGAAACGGTAGTTTTAAACATGATAAAGTTACAACTCCAGAAACACCAGCACAGGACGAGAGACGTCTGGTTCCACATCTTCAGAATATAGAAAGGGAGATTGGTAGGTTAAAAAACAACAAAGCCGCTGGATCAGATATTCGTTAGTCGTTTGTTGTTGCAGAGTTGCCAGGATTGTACTCCCGGCACATCATTAAACAAATTTTGTTCATAGATATCAAATCGACCTACGATACATATGATCGAGACCAGCTATGGCAGATTATGCAAAAATGCAGCTTTATGGTCAAACTGATAATATTAATCAATGCGACGATATATCGAGTGAAGTGCAATTCCAGAGTACCATGGACACCCTCGAGTCTCATCGAATCTTGCTATTCAACATTACTGTAGAGGGTGTGATAGGAAGAGCGGGGATAGGTATTTTCATGTGACAAGTCCGTCTACGCAAAAGTTTACATCGGTGGAGCTCCGGTGCAAACACTCAGTAATCTCCATAGAAGAACTGTCAAATTTCTTTAAAGTGAGCTGATTTGAAACGACTCGTATAAAGGCCTAGAGACATGAGTGGTACGATCTTCCGAAAGGACGTTCAGCTACTTAGTTTCGCCGATTATATTGATATTCTAGCACGGAACTTCGAGAAGATGGCGGATACGTACAACTGATTGAGGTCTGAAGCTAGGCGAATCGGACATCAATGTGTTCGATAACCAAAAGATGCATGCCCCCACCTCGAGGTCATATTGATGAGAATGAAATCGAGGCGGTCGGAGAATTCGTGAACTTGGGCTCACTGGTGACCGCCGACAACGACACCAGCAGAGAAATTCAGAGACACATCGTTGTTGGAAATCGTGCCTACTTTGGACTCCGCAAAACTCTTCGATTGAGTAAAGTTCGTCACTAAGTTAACCATCTACAATCTAGAAGCTGATTAGACCGGTACTCATTTATGGGCACGAAACAAGGACCCCTCGTACAGAGAATCAACGCCCCAATCACAACGCTTGATGTTTCCGAATGGAAGATTTTGCAGATTACTACGGTGGAGTGCAGATAGAAGACATCCTATAGGCGTATAAACCACGAACTGCACCAGCTGCTAGAAGAACATTGCAAAAAATGGGAAGTTATGGTGAGCAGGCATGTCAACAGAATATCGTATGACAACCAGGTGAAATGGTTTTCGAAAATAATCCGACCGGCACGAGACGATGTGGTGCGCAGCGAGCAAGATGGATCAAAAAAGTTGAAGATCATTTTCGGATTCTTCATAGAATGCGTGACTAAGGACCGGCAGCCATGAACCACGTCAAATGGAGACGTCTCCGGCCACCCAGGCCTTACCATAACCGGTAAGGTAAATAAGTAAATTACAACGCATAGATTTGATTGAATTTTTGACTGTACAAATAATGTATTACAATTGGCCATATAAAATTAAGAGATAAAAACCTGTCTCTGTCCTTGTAGGCACAATGCGCTAGAAGAATAAAAAATTGTTTAGAATATTTATGTTGTCTATTTGATTAGCTAGCTTAGCTTAGCTTAGACTGACTACACATATCAATGGTTGCTATTCCGTGATTGACCGAAGCCAGTGAAAATGCACAAAGAATCAACTAGAAGATCGGCTGGGATCAGCCATAATCTTCTTCAGTGTGCATAATTCAGTGCTTCTATTTATACATGGTCAATAACGGCGCTGGCCACGTCCTTGCAGTCAGGTGGGATTGGGAGAAGGAATGTTAGTGTGTAACCTTTGCTATTTGGAGACCGTGTTTGCCTCTGCATCTCCACAAAGGTTACTGGGAGGGATGTTTGTTAATGGGGAGGATCGTTGGGTCACAGGATTCACTTTGATAAGCGATTAGACCATGATAGATAATTATTTGTGAGATATAAACATGCGTATATGTAGATATAATATTTTCATTTGATATGAACAATATCTATGTAGAGAAAAATTATGCCGACACTTGAAGTGACGAACTTTTCAAAGTTTGTTGAATAAAGTGAACTTTTCGCAAGTCTACATTTGTAGTGTCGAACCATTCAAAGTTTTTTTTAATTACAAAAATAAAGGTAAAAAAAAGGAATTTCAAAAAAAAATAGACATAAATAATTTATGAATCAGAGTTTATGTCGACACTCACAGTGACGAACCTTTCAAAGTTTGTTGAAAAATCATATTTACGTCTCACTGTTGTAACGATTAAAGGTGCAGTCATACATAGCATGAAACGAGCTCACCAATAAATCCGTCATCCTCGAGCAGCAACAATCCACTTTCAGCTTCACTCGTTTGCTCGGCTATATAAAAGCACTCAGAGAAAATAGGCGCGCGACCCGAGAGGGAAATCAACTGACGACTGCTCGGGCTTTCTTGACGCACTCATTATTTATGTTGTCTATTTGATAAAGATAAACAGCTTCATGTTTCTTGATCTGAAATTTGACTTTACAAACGACCTCATGAACGCCTGGGAGTAGTAGCGCCCTCTGAGCTATAGTAGCGCCTCCAAAAAATAAGACGACTAAGTAGCTCAAATTTTACGACGACAGGGCTGCTTCCAACGTTGAATTTACTTGGTGTCTTCAACGCATTTTTACATCATGACTCAATGATTAAATGCACTGAAGACATCAAGAAGATTTGGCGAATTGTATTCAGCTACATAACTTTCTTGTTTGATGCATTTTGATTGTCAAAATTCAGCCTATCTTAAACTTTTGAACGAATAGTTTTAAAACGACGTTTTAAATAGTTTCTAAAGATTGCAGTAATCTGTACAATGATGGAAAAAATCACCTCTAATGACTTTCAACATACCAGACGAGTGTATTACAACAGAGTTGTAACATATTTTGTTACTAAGTTTGCGCTTTTTTTCTTACAAAATATGTTATAATTTTGGCTAGTTGGCAGTAAAAAAACAAAAATTATAACGCAATTTCCTCTACGTTAAACAAAATTGGAACAAAATATGTTATAATTTAAACAAAATTGTAATTTATTATGTTTGAATTCAAACAAAAATATAACAAATGTTGTTATTTGCCATAACATAATTATAACAACATTTGTTACAAGCAGTTTATCTCAAATTTATTGTAACAAATTGTGTTATAATTATGTTTAAATTGAAACAAATTTCAAACAGTCTTTGTTATTAGAACTGATTTTGTTTTTATTGCATTATACTTTCCTATATCGACTCAATGTGCTTCCAACAAAAATGAAACAAAATTTGGTATCTATTACAACTCTTGATATAACTGTGCTGCAATTTTGATGTAATCCACTGTACGGTGGTTTGCGAATACCCTTTAAAGGGTAAAAAATACCCATTATCAAATAGCAATCATATTTGTCATAAAATGGGAAATTTCACAGTCATGAAAAGGGTAAAACATACTCATTTTTTTAAGTTGCATACAGTGTAAAAACGGGTAAAATTAGATTCATTAATGGGTGAAAAATAAGTTGAAATCGAGAAATCAATCCTGCGCGACCACCATCAGTTGGCGGAAGAGTGACTTGTCAATCCGTTGAAATTATTGTTAATATTAACATCTTCCAGGACGCCAAGTATCCGCAAGTAAGTATAATACGGTTGGTGAATAACATTTTCATATAGAAATATTGAAAATGTATTTTAATTATTCCAAATTTCTTTAATTTTTCTAGATCAGCGATCGAAAAAATCACGAACTTGAAAAGAAGCTGGACGCAGCATTCACAATAATAAATTAGTAACCAAAGGTAAATTTAATAAAAAACTGAATAAATTAATGTTTAATATTGATATTTTAAATTTACATGTTGAAATTCACTTGTTTGCATTATACTGAAACGCCCAGCAAAATTGTCAAAGAGAGTAATTTTTTACCCATTTTGTAAAACATTCGACATCTTTACAAGGGGTAAAAAAATACCCATCCATTGTCATAAACCGCTTTTACGCTTTAAAGAGTAAACCGTGTTTACTCATTAAATGTGGAGAGGCAGTAGAAACATAAGCCTTAGAATGCTCAGGGGCCTAGATAGCCGTAGCGGTAAACGCGCAGCTATTCAGCAAGACCATGCTGAGGGTCGTGGGTTCGAATCCCAGTGGTCGAGGATCTTTTCGGGCTGGAAATTTTCTCGACTTCTCAGGGCATAGAGTATCTTCGTACCTGCCACACGATATACGCATGCAAAAATGGTCATTGGTACAATAAGCTCTTAGTTAATAACTGTGGAAGTGCTCATAAAGAACACTATACTGAGCAGCAGGCTCTGTCCCAGTGGGGACGTGATGCCAGAAAGAAGAAGAAGAAAAAGAATGCTAATGTCGCGACTGTTCGTGTCACCTAGAAATCCTTTATAAGAGAGATTCGCGGAAGCTGACATTTCTGTCAAAGTGTGAGCCAATCGAGCAGCGAGAGCTGTCAAAGTGTGAGCCAAACGAACATGCGTTATGTTTGTTTTGAACTTTTCTTGAGCAGTAATGTAATCCGCTTGAAATTATTTCGGTAAAAGTAATTTTGCATGAAGCAAAAAAATGAAATGTTTTATTTTTTGATTTTTTGTCAATGCGATTTTTAGTTTTTGATTTTTTCGGCTGTTTATTAGTTTTGATATGTAGCTCAAAGATCTATAACGAAACAAAATACACTTTATAGCAATGAGGAAGACATATCCATGTTACAATATTATTCTCGACGCCGAGCAAAATCAGCACTGCTGGTCTGTTGCCAAATCATTCCATTTTACTTCCGCTTATCTCTCTATAAAGGATTACTAGTGTCACCAACATCTAGTTTGCCACGCTCTGACAGCTTGAGTACCGGGTCTATAAGTGTCAAATCAATTTTCTAAACCAAAATAAAACATTCTGTACAACATGGCTCTAAATAAACAATCAAAAAGGTCAACAGTAAGTATTAATGAAATAATTCTGTTTTGTGATAACAGCGCCACTAGCGTTCTACTACATATATTTCTATTGGAAAGGCACTTCTAGCGGAAATGGGTGAACTCTTTAAAGGGTATTCGCAAACCACCGTGTGGTCGGATAGTATTTGAATGGTCTAAGTGGGCCGTCTTTCTTGCAGAAGCATGATTTGAACAGCTCATTACGCGCGCTTAGTAAGGATTTATGATATTTCGAAGCACTTCTTCTTCTTCTTCTTAGCATTACTTCCTTACCGAGAAAATGCCTGTTTCTCCGCTTAGTGTTCAATGAGCACTTCCACATTTATTAACCGAGAGCTTTTTTTTTGCCAAAGTTGCCATTTTCGCATTCGTATATCGTGTGGCAAGTACGATGATACTCTATGCCCAGGAGAGTCAGGGAAATTTCCATTACGAAAAGATCCTGGACCGACTAGGAATCGAACTCGTTTTGCTTCGACTGGGAATCGAACGGCTTTGCTTAGTAGCCGCGGACTCTAACCATTCGACTCGGAAGCCTTCATGTATGTGTTATATATGTTGTGAAAAAAAGAAGAAATCAACCCAGGTGCAGTTTTCCAGAATGTGTTAAAATTACACACATGAAGTGTTGGGCTCGAAGATTTTGTGCCTATCGTACTCAATTTTGTGTAACTTCGTTTAATCGAGTAGAAACCCTAGTACTTTACCATTGATATTTCAAAGTCTGATTCGTACATACATTGACTAAGGGCGAGTGTGAAAAGATATTTATGTTCAGTCGAGGATGGATTACCAACTGGTGAGCTCGTTTCATGCTTATGATTATTCATTTTCATGGTAGTGTTTCTCTTATGCAATTTCCAAACAAACTGTGTATGGTTCGTCACTACAAGTGTCAGCATTGTTTCTGTTTCATATAATTACAATATACACCTCATTTTTTCATTATTTGTTGTTCCGAAAGGTATAAAACTCTAAATTATCGGTTCCGGAACCGCTCAAACCCAAGACAGCTGGTCTAAGCTAAGACCGTCTTCTTGGTGGATGTGCAAGACCTCTTTTGGTTCCGGGCTTTGGAACGTGAAAACTCTATAACTCAAAAACATTACGGATGAATAAGTGTAATTACGGTACTTTACAGGTGGGTGGTGAACTGTATGGATCAGACAGCGATGGTGGGCAACGAGGAGCAGGCTAGACGTGCGCGTGTGGCCTTCTGGTATTGGTGAGTCACGATAATCCGAAGGGTCTTGAGATTGTGGTCCTCTTTTGCTGGTCGACAAGCAAGCCGGCGTGAAGGGCGAGGGTGTGATTGTCGTGCGAGCGAGTCCACGGAGAGAGCGGCGTTCAACGTGCGCTTCGTGTTGGTTGCTGGGCCAACTTGTCGACGATTATCACGATGCCAGGATTTAGAGAGAATCGTCGTCGTAAAGGCTACTGGATTAGGCCGCTTGATGCCGATGTGTACCCGAGATTCAGCAAAAAGGAATACTTGATATGATCCCTACAGGCCGCTACAGCGTTTGGACGCAACGAAGAGATGACGGTCACTCGGCCCTTGGTCAATTCACGAGGTTCCCCGAGCCTTTTTAGTTGTTGGGCTTATACTTCCCGTGATTGACGGATTACCGACTAAGGGTACATAACAAAATTATATCAGCATATGCTATTATGTTATTAGTTTTTTTTTTTCGAATATAGATTGTTACAAACTTGATGCAGGATGTTGTTAAAATAACTAAAATTATAACAAAAAGCGTATGAATAGTAACATAAACATAACAAAATGTGTTTTAATTCTATCAAAAACATATCAAACCAAGTTATAATGTTTGATACAAAGTATCAAAATTATAATACTGTTCGATATACGATAATATTGTATATTATTGAAATGCATAACTATCTATTTATTTTGTTATAAAGTTGTTAAAAATGAACAAAAAAAACTATCTTAAAGGGAAATAAAACACATTATGTTATATTTCTGTTTTATTATGTTCTATGGATAACGGAGCCTAACAAAATTATATTATAATATGATATGCATATCATATTATGATAAAATTTTATTATATTTTTGTTACAAGCCTCTAGTCGGGTTACCACGCGGCCGCAAAGAAAACTTACGTGAATGTTCCTAACAACCGTTCACTGTCTCGGCCAAGAATCAACTGCCCTTCGTGCTCCAGTTAGATCGTCTTCTCTCATCACCGGGCGCTCAGCCACCCACGACAGACGCGCGTATGCTCCTTCCTCCCGATCGTGCTACCTGCTCGGTGGCACATTTTACTAAGGTTGCCCAACTCCCGAAACGCAAAGCCACCCACCGCTGATTCAAATTAGCCGTTTCTAAAGCCAAACTTCACAAGCATTTTCCCTACGTTTTCACGTTCGTTTTATATAGTAGTAAAAGATGTCACTCGACGGTAACAAAGGATCCTAGAAAGTTTCTAAACAATCCTTTCAGAAATCTCTCAGAATCCTCACAGAATTCTCATTAGTATCCTCTTAGGATTATTATTGGAATCATCGCAGAATTCACATGATATTCTTTGCGGTACTCTCTTTAGAATCTATTGATGATTCTAATCAGAATTCGTCAAAATCATCATGGGATTCATATCCCTTGCAGGATACTCAATAAAATTCTCTCAGAATTTTCTTCAGAATCCTCTCAAAATCCCCATCAAAAATCATCTCTCAAAATGCTTATCAGAATTTTCGCTGAGGATTCAGGATTCAGGATAGAATCATGTCAATAAGTACTTTGATCTCTTACTCTTACGATTCTCATCAGAATACTTTCAACATTTCATCATCATCAATGCCGCATTCTCATCAGAATCGTTCTTGGAATCTTATCACAATCGTTCCAGCATTTTCATCAGAATCTCTACCGGATTCTCATGAATCCTTTCATGATTCCCATCAAAACCTTTCCACATTTATTTTTCAGAATCCTTCCAGGGATGAATATTCACAACAGAATCTTCTCTGTATTCTGATTGGAACCGTTCCTAGATTGTTATCAGATATGGTATTCGATTTTAATCAGAGTTCTTCCTGGATTTTCATCATTTTTTTTCAGGATTTGCATTAAATCTTTCCACGTTTCTTTTCAAGTTTTCTAGGTTCTCGTCGGAAACATTGCAAAGATTTCATATTAAATTACGGTATTCTCTAAGATTCTTATTATAATATATCCATAATTCTCATCAGTAAACTACTACGATTTTCATCAGAAACTTTCATGTATTGTCGCCAGAAACGGTTCAGGACCTGCCAGGAAACATATTAGAAACCTTTTGTGTAATTGATTAGAAGCCTTCTAGGATTCTCATTAACATCCATTCAGGATGCTCATCAGCATTCTTCAGGAAAAACTCATAAGAATCCTTTCAGAATTCTTATTGAAATCGTTTGAGTGAAGCTTTGTTACTAAGCCTGACTTTCAGAATAATGTTAGACTGCATCTTAAATACTTCTGTTTAGTTTCTCATGGATATCCTTCAAATTTGAACTTGTTTGGCACAATATAAATTTTTCCTTAAAATATTTGTATTACAGAACTAAATATCGGAATTACTTAACAAAATTCAAAACGGCCACTCTATGTTAAGAATTTTCCCCGACGTTCGAAGAGTCCAAGTCCTTGCAAGTCCTCCTCGAGCATCGTCCACGTTTCATGCCCGTAGAGGACTACCGGCCTTATGAGCGTTTTGTACATGGTACATTTGGTTCGGGTGTTAATCTTTTTTGATCGCAGCTTCTTGTGGAGGCCATAAAAGCCCGATTTCCACTGATGATGCGCCTCCGTATTTCACGGCTAACGTTATTGTCAACCGTCAGCAAGGATCCAAGGTAGACGAACTCGTCGACCACCTCGAACGTATCCCCGTCTATTGTAACACCGCTACTTAAGCGAGCCCTATCGCGTTCCGCCCCACCAGCAAACATGTACTTTGTCTTGGTCGCATTCACCACCAGTCCAACTTTTGCTGCCTCGCGTTTCAGGCGGTCGATACTATCGTATGCCACCTTGAAATCGATGAAAAGGTGATTCGTTGGGATCTGGTATTCACGACATTTTTGAAGGATTTGCCACACAGCACACTGGCTCAGAGCCCGAAAAACATGCGTTTTTTAGTTTTCGATGTCTAAACGTGATTTAAGAAGGACGGTGTGTTCTGAAGATTTAGAGGGTGTTGCCTAAGCTTTATTTTGATATAAAAATAATTGTGATCTATCCACCTAGCACTGCAGTGTGAAAATATTGTTTTTAATATTTGCTCAAATCGAGTAGCAGTCTTCAGCAAAGTTGTAGATAATGATAATTGAAAATTTTCTTTTAAGACACCAATTTTGTACAAACGTTTGTTCAAGAAATTCAGAGCATTTTGTATAAAATACTCCTAAAACCAGATTTTTTTAAATAACTTTTTACATAACGATTTTAGCAAAAATGTTTATTCTAGAAAGTTGTCAACAATCAAAAAATCATTCTTTCTCTCGAAGATACCAACTTTCTATCTCATATTATTTCCGAGTTATTATCAATTTTAGTTAAAAAATCATCATGGAAAGCGGCAAAAAGCGGCAAACCAAACGACTTTCATGCTTTTAGGCTAACGATCAGGCATTGTTTCGTTTTGTTCCGTCGTGTTCCAATGCTCATCAGGAACAACTGTTTATGGACCCTGTTCTCGTAGAACTATATAGGCAAACACTTTTCTTGACAGCAGAAATTTATTTAGAGCTTGAAGCTAGAATGGTAGGAGAACATTAACTCATAGTTTTCATTTAATATTACAAATGTCTTACAAACTAGTGTTCTACAGCAACGAATTAACTGTCTCCTTAAATCTTCAACCCGATATCACTTGCTGGCTACTAAACGATAGATTTATTTAAGTGAAAGGAGTTCATACTTCATTGTTAAAGATTCTAACCTACCAGTAGCAACTCTTCTTGTTATTAGGCCGAGAATGGCATATATTGAATTCAGTGCAAATTGCAGATAAACTATAAAGATTTCAATTATTAGTTCAAAGAACCATATAAATTTAGTGCATTGTACCTAATTTGGAATTAAATGCACAAATTTACTAGGAAATAATGTTTTTAGATGACCACTCAATTAAAGCTTGCTGACACGTTTTATAGTTTTTTAGATGACAGCTTGCTTTGACGGACGTGAAAGATTTGTAAACTTGGTCTCGTTTGATGTGGACAGGGTTGCCAGTTGCGGTGCTCTCGTAGCAACAGACCTATTTATAGCAATTTTAAAAAAATAAATAATATAAAATGAAAACATGTCCCATTTGATCAGCTGTCATTCTCCTCCTCGCCCAAATGTTGTTCTATGATGAGCGATATACTTGTGTTGGTTAAATGACCAAACAAGTAAAATGAGAACTGAAACGATCGTCCATTGAAATAATGTTATGATATAAGTGAAAATTATCATGATTTTATTACTTTGGCAGTTTCAATTTGTAAGGGCAATTGTCTAAAGAGCAAAATAGAGATGTTCAATTAACTTTCATGTACAACTACTTGCGTTAAAATCTTTGTTCTGTGAAGTTATTTATAAAAATGCTTTAAATGGGCCCATAAACAGTAGTTCCTAATGAGCATTGGAACACGACGGAAAAAATGAAACAATGTCTGACCGTTACCCTAAAAGAATATCTTCCAGATGGAAGTTGTTTGGTTTGCTGCTTTTTGCCGCTTTCCATGATGTTTTGAGTCAAAAAATGACTACCGTAAAATCGGGTGTAATTGATCAGGGTAATTAAATTGATCATCGTATCACAGGATTTTATTTATTCGTAATGGAGCTCAAATATCAATGTAAGTTGCAGTAAATAAACGTTGCTTGTCGTAACTATTGTCGTATTGTTTGTTGTGAAGTTTTATGCGTTAAAGAATGTTTATTACCGTAAATTCAGGTGAAATTGACCATTTTTCACGTTTTTTCTAGTCTGTTTTCTATAATGTTAACAAAGCCAAACAACTAAATGCAGGAAAACAGGTACGAAGGTGAGCCTCATCGACTCATGTATCGACATTTTCTAACAAATGTCATTTTAGTGTTAATTCTCTAAAATAAAAAATCAGGGGATCTCATTTCGGGATGAAATTGATCACTTGTCAATGCAATCATTGTTAGTTTTCAAAACAACTCTACAAGATAAATTTGTGCTCCCTGAATCCGAATATGCTTGTCAAATTCTTAACAATGCAATATTTATATAAATAACGAATAGTTAAATTTCAAGAATTACGCGGTAAACGCCTAAATGTATGCAATTTTCTAAGTAATTTAATGATATCTAACAGAAATTCAATTAGTTCAACCATATAAGCTAATTGGTACGAGTTTTGGTGATGAAATCTGGTTTGGGGATATATCTCAAGCAACCTCACAAACTTTCAGGTCTATACCATGTTCAAATCCTTGCTTAGAAATAGAAGTTCATAGGTGTTTGTCAATACTGCGCCGTGCATGATTTTAAAATTTTACGTTATTTTCATAGTAATAAACATTCTTTAACGCAAAGAACTACACAATACTCAATTCGACAATAGTTACGACAAGCAACGTCCATTTACTGCAGCTTACATTGATATTTGTGCTCCATTACGAATAAATAAAATCGTGTGATACGATGATCAATTTCACCCTTCTGATCAATTACACCCGATTTTACGGTACTATGAAAATAACGTAAAATTTCAAAATCATGCACGGTGCAGTATTGACAAACACCTATGAACTTCTATTTATAAGCAAGGATTTGAACATGGTATAAACCTGAGATATATCCCCAAACCAGATTTCATCACCAAAACTCGTACCAATTTGCTCATATGGTTGAAATATTTGAATTTATGTTAGATATCATTGAATTCCTTGGGAAATTGCATACATTTAGGCGTTTTCCGCGTAGCTCTTGAAATTTAACTATTCGTTATTTATATAAATATTGCATAGTTAAGAATTTGACAAGCATATTCGGATTCAGGGAACTCAAATTTATCATATAGAGTTGTTTTGGAAACTAACAATAATGGAATTGACAAGTGATCAATTTCACCCCGAAATGAGATCCTCTGATATTATATTTTAGAGGTATTTGTTAACACTAAAATGACATTTGTTAGAAAATTTCAGTATATAAGTCGATGAGGCTCACCTTCGTACTTGTTTTCCTGCATTTAGTTGTTTGGCATTGTTAACATTATATTTTGTGGAGCAATCGACTGTAAATTTTAATTGTGGAATTTACGGCTAAGCAGTCTTGGAATGATTAAAACGAGTTTTGTTTCAACCCAACGTTTCGACACGGGGATTGTGTCTTCCTCAAAATTAATCTCCCCTGAGGAAGGCACAATCCCCGTGTCGAAACGTTGGGTTGAAACAAAACTCGTTTTAATCATTCCAAGACTGCTTAGCCGTAAATTCCACAGTTAACATTATAGAAAACAGACTAAAAGAACCGTGAAAAATGAACAATTTCACCCGAAATTACGGTATTTTTTTAACTAAAATTGATAATAACTCGTAAATAAGATGAGATAGAAGTTGGTGTCTTCGAGAGAAAGAATGATTTTTTTATTGTTGACAATTTTCTAGAATAAACATTTTTGCTAAAATCGTTATGTAAAAAGTTATTTGAAAAATCTGGTTTTAGGAGTATTTTATACAAAACGCTCTGAAACTCTTTAACAAACGTTTGTACAAAATTGGTGTCTAAGAAGAAAAATTTTCAATAATCATTATCTACAACTTTGCTGAAGACTGCTACTCGATTTGAGTAAATATTGAAAAAAATATTTTCACACTGCACTGCTAGGTGGATAGATCACAATTATTTTTATATCAAAATAAAGCTTAAGCAATATCCTCCAACTCTTCAGAACATATCACCCTTCTAAAATCAGGTTTGAACATCGAAAACTAAAAAACGCACGTTTTTCGGGCTTTGAACCAGTGTGCACAGTAAAGATCTGGTCCGTTGTCGATCAGCCGTCAATGAAGTCGGCTTGATAACTTCCCACGATCTAGTTTACTACAGGTGACAGACGACGGGAGATGATCTGGGATAATGCTTTGTATGAAGCACTTAGAATGGTGATCGCTTGAAAGTTTCACAATCTAACTTGTCTCCTTTCTTGTAGATGGGGCATATTACCCCTTCCTTCAAATCCTCCGGTCGCTGTTCTGTTTACCAGATTGTACCTATCATCAGGTGCAGACAAATGGCCAGCCTCTCCGGGTCCATCTTTATGAGTTCAGCTTCTATACCATCCTTACCAGCAGCTTTATTGTTCTTGAGTTGTAGAATGGCATCCTTAACCTCCCTCAAAGTGGGGGCTGTTGGTTTCCACCGTCCGCAGTACTGACGAAGGCATTTCCCTGCATATGTCGGCCCACGGCATGAAGCCGTTGCGGTATGCGTTGAGCTTCTTATGGAACTTGCGTGTTTCTTGAGACCGGCACAGCTGTTTCATCTCCTCGTACTCCGTCTCCTCCAGGCGACGTTTTTTTTCTCCCGAAAGAGACGGGTCTGCTGTTGCGCTTTCCATTTAAATCGTTTAACGTTCCGCCGGGTCCTTTGCCCAAGCAGCATTCTTCTCGTACAGAATCAGCCTGCATTGCTCGTCAAACTAATCATTAGGTTGACTCCATTCTACGTACCCGACGTCGCTCTCAGCTGCATCGTTGATGGCTGCTTTCACTGTCCTCCAGTAGTCCTCAAGAGGAGATTTATCCAGTGCACCCTCTTCCGGTAATGCAGCCTCGAGATGCAACGCGTATGCAGCTGCGACATCCGGTTGCTTAAGCCACTCTAGGTCATACCGGGGCGGCCGTCGGTACTGTACATTGTTAACGACGGAGAGTTTTAGGCGCAGTTTGACCATCACCAGATATTGGTCAGAGTCGATGTTAGCGCCACGATAGGTCCTGACGTCGATAATGTCGGAGAAGTGCCGTCCATCAATCAGAACGTGGTCGATTTGTATTTCTGTCTGCTGTGTTGATCTCCAGGTGTATCGGTATGGAAGGCTGTGCTGGAAATAGGTGCTACGAATGGCTATATTCTTGGAGGCATCAAAATCAATCAGTCGTAAGCCGTTTTCGTTCGTCAGCCGGTGGGCGCTGAAATTTCCAATAGTTGGTCTGAATTCCTCCTCCTGACTAACCTGAGCGTTTAGATCTCTTAAGGTAATCGTCGTGGCTTGGGCAGCTATCGTACTAGCGTTCGAGCTGTGCGTAAAAAGCGTCTTTATCATCATCAGTGCTTCCGGAGTGAGAGCTGTGTACGTTTATCATGCTGAAGTTGAAGAACCGGCCTTTGAGCCTCAACTTGCACATTCTCTCATTGATCAACCACCACTCGGTCACGTTCCTCTGCATATCACCCATCATTATAAAAGCTGTTCCCAGTTTCATTTACCGAGTTTCCAATCGCTAGTCCGTTTCCGTCGCTGCCGATTGTTCTGGTCCGTATTCTCTCGTTGACGTTCCTGTACTGATGTGTTTTTACGGTTGGCTTGCAGGGCCTGACACCAATCCCCTAGATTTCCGGAGGACCATTCCCCCTAAATGTTGGGAAGACCATAGTGCACAGTTTAGTTTAGATTCCTTCTCTGGCTTTCGGACGATCATCAGCCGCCCCTGACATGGGGAACAGACGCTGTTGTGAGCCACTCCTAACATGGAGTACAGACGCTCCAGGTTTGCAGAAGCAAAAGCAAACCCCCATTCCCTGTCCGCATACGACCAGAGTTCCCACCGGTGTTGGTTACCCGATCTTCCCTAAGGTTACTCGTACCCGGCCAGTACCACGAGGAGGTAGGGATAGGATTTGCTGAGCAGAAGGCTAAGGACCGCACAGAGCACGCAAGGTACGTACGCCATTAGGGTGGGGCTTATTTTTTAAAATCTTCCGTATTCAGGATTTACAAAGTGGAAAATGATCATCGGTCCCAAAATAACATCCTGTGAAAAAATGAGAATTTTTGGTGAAGGTTTAGAGGTGGCGCAAAGGGCGTATGTGCAGTTTTCCCATTTGGGGTCGTCCATAAATGACGTAGCATTTTAGGGGGGAGGGGGGTCTTCACGAATTTGTGACGATGTGTGACGAGGGGGAGGGAGGGGTCCCAACTCGTGGACGTAGCATTTTAAATAATTTCGGTAAAAAAGTAGCGCTGAAAAAAAATTAAAAACAGTTTTTTTATCAAACTTTTTAAACTGAGCTATTCAAATTAAGTTATAAAATGACGATTCAGCTTCAAATCCTTAATCCCTTAATCATTTAATTCCTGACAGCTAAACAGATTTTATGAAGCATTAAATAGTTATGTGAATTTTATATTATATTGGTGTCCAAACTATTTAATTTATGAATAAATAAATTAAAGCTCATTAAGTTAAGTAAAAATCAATGCAATATCGACTTCGAATGTACCGTAATCCGGGGGCAAATTGATCACTTTTTAACAACTTTTTGTCATGATTTCCTTTGGAATTCAAAAATTGTCAAATTTATTTCGGTAAAATCAGTACTTCATTGATCTTTATCAGTTTATGTAATCGATTTTTTATGGAATAAAATTTAACATTTCATAAAATTAGTTTCAATAGAAAAAAATGAAAATGACACATTGGGGCGAAATTGATCACCATATAATGAAGGATTTTTCAGAATGTAAACCTTTCCTATCTACTAAATTTGGGTTTCCTGAATCAGAAAATGGTGTCAAAATTCTTACAACTCGTGTAAATCATCATTTTATTGCAAAATTAAACTTTGTATATGTGCATAATACGCCTAAATGTATGCAATTTCTCTTGAAATAAGCACGTTATTCATTAATAAACGGTTTTACGAGCAAAAAACTATTATTGTATTGCTGTATGATTTTAAAAATGAGTTCAGCAGTTCACACTGAAGCTAACACAACATTTTTAACACTCAAAGTTTACATGCAGGCTTAGCACCAGCGAATTATTTAGTACCGAGATTTCCAACAGTATTGCTAGCACCTTCAAAACCTGTGAATATTTCTATGCAAAACTGACCTTAATAAAAATGAAATAATTTAAAATCATCATTAGATATCTATGAATTAGAAAACATGCAATGTATGTGAAGGCAACGAAGTATTAAGCATCCTTAAAGGGAAATGTTATTTGCTACCGACCTGATCAAATTCACCCCAGTGATCAATTTGCCCCCGGTTTACGGTATTATTTTTCCATTTGTTAACAAGACATACAATCAACCGTTGTAGTTTCATTAATATTTTCTGTTAGAGATTTATTTCCTCAAATATATTATTTTATAATATGCTCATTTAGACAAATATTAACGTTATTTTAGTAAAACAAGATATTTATTCAGTGCGTTCAATGTTGCATGAGATCTCCACATAGTCTTGATGGAACAGCCCTGAAGTGCAGATTTTTGAAACATTCCAAATATTACAATTTTTATTGTTTCTCTATCTGACCACTATTTGCTGAATGGACTTGAACTAATAGAATAATGATGGAGAACCATTCTAAATTAAGGTATTTTGTTGACCATATTTACTGAAACCTGTTTCTTAACCCCAAATAATGAAAAAAAAACTCACTTATTGCTGTTCGTTTTATCACTCTGAACAAGAATTTTATCTTTTTTTCTACATATTTTGCTGTAAACTTCTTTTAGGTTTTAACAATAGCAAAAGTACTACAATTTAAATTTAAGCTAAATATAACAGAATAAATATAAACTGGAAACCAACATTATGTGACTTCAACAGAAAATTAGTTAGTTTAAATTGTTTCCCAAATGTTTTTTGAGCGCTACAGTATATCAAACAGATTATCCTGACGTTTTAAGTCAGTAATTAACTATCAATTAATATAAAACTTTGTTTTAAATTTCTGGATTTAAATGTTTCGGTTTAGCTCAATTGTTGAGGAAAACAAATGAATAACTTAAGGGGGTGGGGGGGGGGGTCTGCTTGATATGCTACGTATTTTCCAAGGGGGGTATCAGCATTTGTGACTAAATGCTACGAGGGGGGAGGGGGGTATAAAAAATCAGAGAAAAAATGCTACGTCATTTATGGACGGTCCCTTTTAGTGAACTCTGAAAAATTTTGGTATGCTTTTCAGCTTGTTTTGGTGGTTTAGGACCCTTGAGGGCAAAAAATCATCTCAAAATTGCGATATCTCCACTCCTTCAGATGATATTTGACGAAATATATTTTATGCATGCGATTTTTGGCCCTCGAATAGGTTACAATGACTGATTACTATGAACCCGAATAAGCATATGAATAGCTGGGGAGGATTCCTATGCTAGTAGAAAGGAACAAAGAGCAAAGAAGAATGAGAGAAGAAAAAAAACACAGAAGAATGTAAGGTGGGGAGGGTTAAACAGGGGGGAAGGTGTAGCTGATGATATTATATTAGAATCAACTACGGAGCCGTGAAAATATCTCGGTTGGATGTATGAGATGTGATTATATGCAAGTTTTACTCTAATTTAGTATTTAAGAATGTCCGTTTGTTAAAACTCCAGCAATTGCTTTTATAATCTGAAAGAAATTACAGAGGGGGCCCAAATTCATACAGGCTCAAAATCCGTACACTTCATACAAATAGAAGGAGTTTTATAAGAAGTGGAAGGGTTAAGATTCATTTCTTGGGTGTTCGGATTTTGATCCCATACGATATATCCTTATTAGATAAATCCATAAACGATTTTTGCTTTCTAGCGATAACACTTCTTGTTAGAATTTCCATTGGAATTTCTGGATTATGATGCCATTTCAGCAATTATTTGCGTTCCGGCTTCCACTACATCACTTTCGCCACAACACCTTCAACATAACTTCGGACAAACGAAAATGCAGATGAAGTTCAATATATCATTCTACTAAACAACAGCAGAAGGAAAAAAATCGGTATTCAAAATTCAAATTAGTGCACGAGCTTCTACAGGGTGCAAGAGATAAAGCACTCCAAATAAAACCAAAATTAAGTCATCACAGTTCTGAAACATATTTTTAGGACAGAGCTATATGAAGAAATTTTCACAGGATGTCCTATGTATATATAAATAATTATATAAATTGGTTATGAATTTAATAGATATTGCGTGTGGCTGAATTTCCAGGATGTAAATTTTGCAACGGTCCCTTTAGATAAATAGCAATTAATTTTTTGTTTTCCTGGCATGATTAACAACGATTATTGAACTAAAGCAGTAAAGTAGCGTGCATTTATCTATATCTACCAGGAGAATAATGATGAAACTTTGCATGGAATTAAGGACATTTTAGCCATTACTGCAATTTTTCCATAAAGAGTAATCCAAAATCGTATGCATTGATCGAAAACTAGAGATGGTTAAAAAATTGGTGCACTTCCCCTACTTGAGGAAAAATTGCTCAAAATATTTCTGAACTAGGTAATATTGAATAGAAGTCAAGGGGTCGGACCTGGTGTAGTGGTTAGAACACACACCTCTCACGCTGAGGATCTGGGATCGAACCCCATCCCCGAGATAGTCACTAAAAATTTCAGTGGCGACATCCTTCGGAAGGGAGTAAACCCGTTGGTCCCAGATAAACTAGCCCAGAGCTTCTCGTTAGTAAAAATTGTAAAAAAATGAAGTCAATAAATATTATCATCGTTTTCTACTGGAACTTTTCTTCATTGCGTAAAATCGAGATTTTTCAAGATTCCTCAGTTACGCTCAAGACATCACTAGTTGCACCCTCCCACCTGTTTAACCCACCCCACCTTATATTCTTCTGTGTTCTTTGTTCTTTCTCTCATTCTTTTTTGCTCTTTGTTCCATTCTACTAGCATAGGAATCCTCCCCAGCTCTTCATATGCTTATTCGGGTTCATAGTAATCAGTCATTGTAATCTATTCAAGGGCCAAAAATCGCGTGCATAAAATATATTTCGTCAAATATCATCTAAAGGAGTGGATATATCGCAATTTTGAGGTGATTTTTTGCCCTTGAGGGTCCTAAAATCACCAAAATAAGCTGAAAAGCATACCAAAATTTTTCAGAGTTCACTAAAATGGGAAAACTGCACATACGCCCTTTGCGCCACCTCTAAACCTTCACCAAAAATTCTCATTTTTTCACAGAATGCCATTTTGGCACCGATGATCATTGTCCACTTTGTAAATCCTGAATACGGAAGATTTTCAGAAATAAGCCCCACCCTAGTACGCCATGCCTAGCCATTTACTAACCACATGTATGCATGTAGACCCTTTTGAATAAACTTAAACCATACCTCTTCCCTATTGGCCGATTAATAAATTTTAAAATTTAAATGGAGCGTGGTTATTGGTCTGAAAACCTTCTCTCCTCCCCCACTAGATGACGATGTGAATTATAGACGACCCCTTAGCTAAATACAAATTCATGATTGTCACCCTAAGATCTTTTTATTTGCCTATTGGTTATAAACTTTAAAATAGATCATGCGATGTAGGTATTATAGCTTAATTTTGTTTGCCATTGGTTTTCGCTTGGTATTTTGTTTATGATCGGGGAGTGGAGCTTTCGTACAATTATCCTTCATGCAAAAAAAATCTCTTCTCAATCAAACATCATCGCCATCCGAGGAGAGATAATGGCGATTAATGCCGCTTAATTTAATTCATAACTCGTGTATTACCCCTTCCTCTCAACCAAAATCATATTCTCGGTCCGCGACCCCTGGATCCGCATTTTATCTGCCTTTTTATCGTCTTATGATGTCGTGTCGTTTACGCGGTTTTTTTCCTTCGTCGTTTTGCGACCGCACCAACTGCGATCCAATCCAGCACATCTCTTTGATTGCAAGTCAATCGGAACAAGGCAAATCCATCAACCGTTGTTGATAGCAAGTTGTATTCCTCTTGATCGCCTTGCCATCTGCAGACATCAGAAATAAACTTTGTTCGTTTTATGTCCAGAAATTGATTTTGATTGAATTTAATATGATTTTATTTGATTTATTACACCTTTTATATCGATGTTCATTTTGTTTTACGAGCAATGGTTTGCTATCATCGGCTGTGCTTCGTCTCCTTATTTGTCCTTAATCGCCTTCTTCTTCTTATTGGGATAACCATTCAAATTGGAATTGGTCAACCGTTGTCCACTTTGTTTTATTTTTCATTCATTGAAATGTATCCTCATCATGATGTGTATTTGATATGCCTTTCATATGGAGCATGATTCTTAAATCAGTGATGATGAACATTAGAAACCAGTTTCAGGTGATAGATAGGTGAATATTATTGGGATGCAAAACATGATTACTAACGCCACTTCGATGCCACAGATCGAAACAGTTCAACAGAACGGTTGTTAAAACCTATTTAAAATTATTATGTTTGCTATTTCAAAATATACCGAACTCCATTTGGGTTTCTGACAGTGGCGGAACAGATTAAAGGAACCGAGAAGAACCTGAAACCTTCACACATCAGGCGGTATCGGTAGCCGAACTCCGTACATACGTGTGACGATGAAAATATTTAAGATTATGATCTTAATCGAGCGAATCATGCGTATACAGCTGTGGAGAAAATGTGACACCCGACGGAGACGGATGAACAACTTTTCTGGTTGCACAGGGTTGAATTAGATTGATATTTTACTTGGCACAATGCATTTTCCATTTATCTTATGGATCAATCAGTGTCCCATCTAACCTATTTAATTAAAAAACAAACAATATGAAAAAATCTAATTCAAAAGCACTAATTGTCCCGTTTTACATTGAAACTTCGTTTAGTAATTTATTGAAAGTGTAATATTTTTTCAGGACTTCACCAAAAATCTATCAGTTGCAGAAAACATTATTAAGGATAACTTTTCACATTATAGATCAAATTGTAAAATATTACGGATCAGGGTGTTCAACCAAGAATTTGTACATCAATTAATTTACATTTTAGTGATTTTATTTAGGTTAATAATGCGTGTCATATTATAACGAAGAATAGCAGATTTACCACTGGAAATAATGGTAAAAAATTATGTCATGCAGTAGGAAAAGGAGTTAAAAATGAATCAATGAGCAATCTTCAATAGTGCTTATCGAACTGTAAACGTTATTAGAAAAACTTGCTTTAAATATTCGGTCAAGATTGTTTTCATGTATATTTGTATTGTCCGGTTTTGGGGCCATGTGTTATTAAAGGACATTGAACTTAAATCGTATAAGGCGGTGTTGGTGGTCCAATGGATACTGCATCTGCTTCATGAGCAGAAGGTCAAGGGTTCAATCCCAGGCCCGTCGCATTCCTCGTACTCCGTAGTTGTATCTTTCTCTTGCTTCAATCTTCCACTCTTAATATATCACAGTTTATAGCATTTGCTAGAAGCATAGACGAAAAAAACGTTTCCTTACTGTTTCTTCCATCATTATAGCACGCCTTTCCTCACGCCTAATGCACAGGCAGTCTGCTCTCTGCCATAAATGTACCACCCCTACACCTTCCCGCATAAACTGGCGTAGATGGTATAGGTATATCCGGTCTACTGCGGGAGCCAGTTTAATGCATAATCAATTCCCTCCCCTTTCCTTTCATTGGTCTGTATTCTGACGTTGCAGGCGCCATTGTTGCCTAAAAAATAGAAGACCACCAGCTTGTATAAGTGCTATATGAGAATTATATGCAATTACGTAAAATAGCTATTTTGAGTTTAAAATCGCATCGATAATGTTTATCTATTTATGATAAGTATTTCACATGTATGGCCAAACTACAACCATGACCCATTCTTAAGTATATCGAAGTCAAACCATAAAGACTGTCAGAAAGCGCTGCATGACTGAAGTCGCCGCACCGACAGATCGTGTCGCTTTCGGAAGGTGGTAGAAACTCGAAGCGCAAAGTAAGTATGATATTCTCTATGGTCAGGCCTACCCCTCCGCCAATCCGCATGTGGGTCCAATTTTGAACGGTAGCAAATATTCCGACAGCCATCAAGTTTCCCCCGTGCGGTTCCTTCTCATCAGCTTATCGTTTATAAGGCAAACGACGCGCCACGCCAACTGCCGCGAATCGTATACCTGGGCTGTTTCACCAACTATCAACTTGAGCACACGCTTGGACATAATTAAAACTGATATTTCTGTTACTGTTCTTTGGGGGACATTAAAAGTATTGTGTTTTATTCCGTTGATAAGTTTTCCTCAAAAACTTCATGAGAAAATCATCTCAAGTTTTAGTCATGCAGCGATTGTGCATGAATCATTGGTTTTCTGATTTAAAAAATATATGCTCTTGCTCTAGTTCGGTCCCTGTTCGAGTTCAAGCAAGATATAAAAAGAATGCTTGACACGTTTCACTCCCTGTGGGGTTCGATTTCATTATAATAACATAATCGTACACCGTTCGTTAATATTTTTGGGAGCGTGTTTTTGACAAGCGGGAATTCAACCTTTGCCTTTTGAGAGCGTTGAATGAAGGTTCTCACGTTTAATTGCATTATTGTTAATCCAATTTTCAGTGCGATTGATGGATTAGATTTCAAAGATGTAGTTGGATGGATGTCAGAGGAAAGTGTAAAACGGTTTACCATTCTCTTCTTCTTCTTGGTATTATGTTCCCATTTGGAAAGAGACTGCTTCTCAGCTTTTCTAAAAGCATTTCCTCAGTTATTAACTGAAAGCATTTTTGACCAAAGTTGCCATTTGCGCATTCATAAATTGTTTTTTTTTTTTAAACAGATGGTTTGGTTGGTTTGACATTATTAACGAGATTTTTAGCCCTGGGCTAGTTCATCTCGGGACCAACGGCTTTACTTCCCTTCCGAAGGAAGTCGTCACTATAACTTTTTACGTCATAAGTGACTATGTCGGGGATGGGATTCGATCCCAGGTCCTCGGCGTGAGAGGCGAGTGTTCTAACCACTACACCAGGTCCGTCCCCTTTTAAACAGAATTTTCGCACTTCGAGCAAAGCTAGAATCTTTAATCTAAACCGTCTGCCTGAAATGCTAATGGAGTTTAGGCTCGGCCTGTTACTCAACGGACTATTATGAATACACGTCTCGAGTAACGAGACTCGAGGGGAAATGACTCTGTACCACGACACCTTTATTTGGCTTGGGCTACAAGTTCGATGTCCTCCCGGAACTATCTCATGGTCATGGTATTACTTCAGGGGGCTGAGGGCTTGTTGTTGCCTCTACGCCTTTCGTCACCTATTCTCTATTGGCTTTGGCTGGCGCTCCGACTACTCAAGCCGTAGACTCGTTACGGACTACTCAGAATAGACCCCGAATGTGGATCTATTCTATTCCAACGAAGATTTCCCCGGCGGCGGACGATCGTCCGAACTAAAGCTTTCCGAGCAGATGCCGAGGTCTGCTCTGCGATTCCGGTGGAGGATAACTTCTGGTTCTGGTTCCTCGACGGAGGATCTAGCCTACTCCGATCAGGGCACAACGCACGGTGTGCTGAAACACACATATTATCAAACTTGTATGAACATCCGATCTTTTTTCACTAAAAGTTAGCCTTTTAGCCACTAAAAGGTAGTCAAAAAAAAGGTTGCGACAAATTAAGAAATCTTTTATCGACAAAAATTTGAAAAAAAAGTCGATATCTGTATGTTTGCCCTTTTCCTATATAATGGTTTATAAGAGATGTATTAGCGTTACACAAATTTTGATGAATTTTTGACAATTAACTATCTGTTTGAGAGTAGTGACTCTGCGTGCCCGAATATATGAAGATACTTTCTGAAACAGCCATGACCTGAAAGGAACTGTGTCAGGTAGAAGTTCACCTCTTCATACTTTCTATTCATCCACGTTGACAGGTTTGGGATGAGCCGGTGGGTCCATCTTCCTCTCCGCGCAGTTCCACTCGTGCTGCCACTTCGCCATAGATTTGACTCTGGCCATCTTTCGTACGTTTCTTCGTTGGTAGCACTCGATATCTTCCGCCAAAGTGTTGCAAATGGGGATCATACCGGCTATAACGCATACAGCATCTGACGATATCGTTCTATACGCACTCGCAACTCGCACTGTCATCAGTCGAAACGCTCTGTTCAGTTTTCCGCTATGTTTTCAATGCCCTACCCCTAGCAGGAACTCCATAGCTCAGTATCGATGACGAGACATTAGCTAGCATACGCCTCGTACTGGCGCTGAGACCGCCTAAGTTTTGTCGTGATTCTCCCTATTGCATTCATGGCCTTTTGGGACTTTTCACATGCGTATTCAACGTGGCTGGTAAAACTTAGCCGCTTCAATACGCGCTTTACTGCAATCATATACCTTCCGACGTTGACCTCTATCTGCTGAACCAACTTGCAGTTGCTAACTGGCTGCACCTCTGTTTGTGGTGACCTATCTGCAGTTTGACTCCGCTCATTCAACTCTCAGATTACGTCCATCACCGACATCTCCACTTCTTCCAGCATCTCGTTCATCACCGTTAGTCACACATCATCCGCAAAACCAACACCTTCCTGGGCAGAAGCAGTGTCAAGACTCTATCATACCGAGAATGGATCCGTGAGGGATACCCGCTGTCACTTGCATTGACTTCTGTCCGTCATTTGTTTTGTACACAAAGATTCTGCTCTGGAAGAATTTTTTTAGAATCTTACTCCTTTGCGGAATCCAAACTGCATTTTAGACATCCTGTGCTCACTCTTCGTACCCTTCATCAGCCTCTTGAGAAAGATTCTTTCCAGGAGTTTTCCAAGCGTATTCAGCAGAAAAATGAGCATAAGCGAGGCTGGTGCTCCCAGCGGCTTCCCTGGCTTTGGCAGCACTACCAGCTTCTGGATGTTCCATATTTCTGACAAGACGCTTTTGCAACACCTTCCTGAACATGTCCGGATATGCCGAGATTACAGCTTTTAGCGTCACGTTCGATATTTCATCTGGACCAGGGGCTTCCATCGACTTTAGGCGTTTTGCCGCTTCTACAAGCTCGTCGTTAGACACTTGCCAGTCCTCGGCGATGGCATCTGCGTCTGCATCGTACGGCATAGGTGGCCAGGATGTTGGCTTGTCTGGGCTCATCTCAGCTGGCGTCGAAAGGCCCTTGATTTTTGCATTAACGACTCGAAACGCATTACCCAACGGATTGGTGTCTGCATTTCGGCACAGTTCCTTGTAGCAATTAGATTTACTAAGCTTGATCTCCTGTTTTAGTGCAGCTAGGACCGCACTCGAAAAGCCCTTCGCTCCCTTCTCTCCATTTCCGTCCATGCTCTCTGAGCCCGCCATCTGGCTCTGGCTGGCTCCGGAAGCTGGCCGCCGTCTGTTCCTCGGCTCCAGTTTTCGTGGCATAGTTTCTTCCAGTCGATACCACCCTATGTGTTAGCTCGGTGGAGTCGATATCCTCGTTACCACCGTCTTGACAAAGTACCTCAACGAATAGTTGCTTGTTAAAGGCTAACATCTTCTACTCCCACTCGCTAGTTATTCTTCCCATTGCTGTCACAGATCTCCGTTGGCCGATGCGGTAGCGAGTCGCTAGATGGTCACTATGGCATACCCTCACAAACTCTCCAGTTCATATTAATCGACAATGCAGGAACGCAATACGTAACGCCGATGATGGATTCCCTTCCGTTTCTTCAAAATGTGCTAGCGGAACCTTCATTGCACAATCGTACATCCTACTTCGCCAAGGCTTCCTGCAGGATGTATCCTCTTGCGTTGGTCACACTTATGCCCCACGCCACAGTGCAGGCATTGAAGTCTCCTGCAATGAGTATCGTCTTCCTTCCGATCAACTTGTCAGTTAGCTGATCCACCATCTGGCTGAACAGCGCCAATGTCCACCTTGGAGGTGCATAACAACTGCATACAACGACACCGTTGATTTTGGCGATGACAAAGCCTTCACCTGGAATGCCCACCACTTCCTGGATAGACAATCTGCTCATTACATGTATCGCAGCCTTTCCCGTTGTATCCGCCACCCAGTTGCCGTTATCAGGTGGAACTTGATACGGCTCTGCAATAATCACTACGTCACACATATTTTCTGTCGTTGACTGCCACAACAGCTGCAGTGCGGTTCCCAGTGGTTCAGCAGATTGCTCTGATAACTCCATTAATATTGGCATTTTATCGCTCTTTTGCGGGCAGGACATTTGAAGCCACCTGTTTGATGGTCGTTTCCATCTTCTGGAGTGCATAGCATGCACTTTGGCCTCTGCGGGCAGTCTTTCATAAAATGGCCAGTTCCCCCACAATTTCAGCACATTTTGGATATGTCCAGCGCATTGCAAGCGCCTGCACGGTGTCCAAAGCTTAAATACTTGAAACATTTTTCTGCTTGCTTGTTTAATTGCGGAGTGACTCTCAATCGGCATCCAATCGATACTTTACCTACCTCCAATATCTTGTTCGCAGCGGTCACTAGCAGACGAATTATCGCTGTATGTGTGCCCACATACACCTTCCTCAATCGAATCGCCATTTGCAAGGGATGATCCATTAATTACGTAAGGGATGAGGAGGGATTTCTTACGCGTCATACTAATTATTTTTAATTTTCATACAAAAAATCTCACCACGGGGGAGGGGAGGTCAAAAACCGCCAAAAATGTCTTACGTGATTAATGGACCGCCTCTTACATTGTGACTTGGGTGCACCACTCAGTTTTTCTTCCGATGTAATGTCGTCCAGATCCTTGTGAAGCATGTACTTGTCCTTCACTTCTGCCTTTTCACCCAGCAATTGAGCCATGCGCTCTTGAATAGCCAAACTGTCAATTGTAGGATTCTACTCCAACTCAAAAAGCATTTCACCTTTTTGCGTACTACTGGCTCTCATCACGTTTTCGTCCAGATCCCTTAACATCGATTGTTGGGGAGGAAGTCACTTTGCCGTGATAAACCAAAGACTGAGAGTACCCACCCATGAAACTGGTAATCAGCTGAATTTGTGTCAGCAGTATGATTTGATATGGAAACTTCTGCGTGTAGGTTCTCAGCTTCTTATACAACAGTATCTAAACAATGCGTACGCTCTGCAAGGCCCGCCGGGATCAACCACGTAGGTATTCGTGGAGTAACGCAACCGCTACGGGTCATATGAACCGCCGGTGTTTCCAAGCTCTAATGTTGGAATGTGTGAGCTTTCACTAGAGGATCGGAACAGCGCTTCCTGACCAAGGGTGCGCACACCGTCGAATGTTGGAAGCGTGCGCATCACACATTCGAAGTTTCGAAAGTGTTTCAGCAGTTCACACACCTCCGAAGACTACCGATCGTTGGCATCCAAAAAGCTGCTCCGCAAATACTGATCGGGATGCGTGATGTTCACCAACGCTGGAGGAGTTCAGCATTTCCATCGCTTTGCTTTCCGAGTCGGAAGAGGACAGAAGAGCGAAAGAAATTTTATAGAACACGACGAAGCGGATCCGAATTTTGAAAGAGGGAAAAACCCCTTTGAGTGATTTCTAGTGGAAATCTTTCTCAAAGAGGCACAAAACCTCTTTATCTTTTCAATAAACGTTACAAATCAAACTTAAAACTAAAGGCTGATACGGTTACAAACCATAACAGAGCCAAAATCTTGAAATATAACCATCGGCGTTAAAATAAGAGGGTCATCGGAAGCCAGTGAGGAAGAGAGTCAAAATCGAATCCGTGATATCTGAAAATAAAAGTAACAAAAAAAAAGGAGGATCAAACCAAATATGAGATCTCATTCAAAAACTGAAATAAAAGTTTCATTACCGGATACCATTTTGTACCAAGAATATCACGTACAGATACAGGAATAGGTTGACCCAAATCTTCTATATTGTTGATTAATTTATTTCTAGGAGAAATGAATTTTTAACAATGAAATACAATATGATCGATGTCTTCATAAAATTCCCCACAATCACATAAATTGGAATCTATTATGTTAATGCGATATAAATGGCTGTTACAATTATAATGATTTGACATCAATCTTGAAAAAGAGCAAATCAAATTTCTACTTGCTGGCATATTTTTAAACCATGGAAAACGATTAACCTTTTTTTTTTTTTTTGTTTTTTACAAGGGGGAAATCTGCAAACAGATCCCCTGAGAAGATAACTCAGGGAATGCGGGGATGACGCACCAACGACGACCCGCTAAAACCAGCCTATGCACTGTGCATGAGCAATTCATTTAGAATTGCTCAAGTGGTGAACAGTGCATCGACATGACCCTTGGACTCAGACCCTCATCTCCCCGGAACCACCTTACGGTATTTCTTCGGGAAGGGACCAGTGCATATAGCACAACACGTGTAGCAGAAGTAGCCTAGGCAAACTGCTTCTCCTAGCCGACTTAAACAATGTTACAAGGGACCAGCCTCGGCAGGGCTAATCCTCTGCAGCCAACTCTTGGTCGGCGCGCCATAGACGCTGCAATTCTAACATAATGTGAGTGACAGCCGTAGTTACTGCATTCCAGCACTCAGCATCCGCACACATTCTCTCTATAATATTGTCGGGGGACGTGTCCCCTCCGCATGTAGTGAGCATGCGACCTCTCACAACAATGAAACGGGGGCAATCGAACGCAACATGCTCCACTGTTTCCTCTACACCAGCACAATTGGGGCACGCATGAGGTTCTGAGTGCCCGAACCTATGCAGGTACTGTCTATAGCAACCATGTCCTGACAGAAACTGCGTCAGGTGGAAGTTCACTTCCCCATGGCTTCTACCATACCAATCTGACACATTTGGTATTAGTCGATGGAACCATCTACCCTTAGTGGAGTTCTCCCATTCCTGCTGCCAGCTTCTGAGCGTTTCCTCTTTACACGTGTCGCGGACTCCTCTGGTACCCCTTTGGTTGAAGCATTGAACATCTTCCTTGATGATGAGCCCGATGGGTGTCATCTCGGCTATGATGCACACGGCCTCTTTAGATACCGTCCGGTATGCACTTGCTACTCTTAAGCACATTATCCTGTACGTGCTTCCCAACCGCTTTAGGTTTCTGTTCGTTCTAAGCGCTTTTGACCAGATTGGTCCTCCATACCTTAGTATGGATAGCGCCACGCTTGCCAGCAGCTTGCGTTTGCTGGCAATTACAGCAGAGCTGTTAGACATCATCCTCGAAAGCGCCGCTATAGCCGTAGATGCCCTTTTACAGGCATATTCAACGTGGCTAGCGAAGCTCAGCTTGTCATCGATCATTACCCCAAGATGCCTAAGGGATCGCTTGGACTCTATGGTGCAATCACCTACCGAGATAAGCGCCCGTTGCTCGGACTTGCGGTTGTTGACCACCACCACCTCAGTCTTGTGACGGGCCAGTCCTAGTTTCCTAGACTTCATCCATTCCTCAACCAGGGAAATAGAGTGCGCTGCTGTCAACTCTACTTCCTCCATCGATTCACCATAGACCACTAGGGTGATATCGTCGGCGAAGCCAACAATCTTTACACCCGTCGGAAGGGGCAGCCTCAGTACGTCATCGTACATCGCATTCCATAACAGCGGGCCCAGGATTGAACCTTGAGGTACTCCCGCGGTAATTCGAACGCTTTTCTGCCCCTCCTCTGTGTCATACAGTAGAATCCTACCATCAAAATAGCTTTCTAGAAGCTTACACAACTGCACCGGTACCTTGAGGCGGTGAAGCGCGTGTGCTATTGCTTCCCAGCTTGCGCTGTTGAACGCATTCTTCACATCCAGAGTGACAACCGCGCAGTAACGGATGCCGCTCCTTTTATGCTCGATTGCCACCTCAGCTGTTTGAACGACCGACTGGATGGCGTCCAGAGTAGATTTACCTTTTCTGAATCCAAACTGGTTGTTGGACAGGCCGTCCGCACTCTCCGTATACGGTACTAGTCTGTTGAGAATCAACCTCTCCAATAACTTGCCCGTCGTATCTAGCAGATAGATAGGTCTATACGCCGACGGGTCACTTGGTGGTTTCCCCGCCTTTGGTAGTAGCACCAATTTCTGTCGCTTCCATACATCCGGGAAGATTCCTTGATCAATGCAGCGTTGCATCGTGGTTCTGAACATGTCCGGATCCGTGTTCACTGCCGCTTTTAAGGCAACATTCGGGATACCAAAATCTACAGCTAACACCTAGACGTCAAACTCGTTCAAATAAATTCCAGTAATAATATATCTAGAAATAGATTCGCGGAAAAAAACTACTTTTACCTCTTTTTCCAATCATATTGACTTTCGACCCTGCAGTCATGGACACAATATTCCTCCCCATATACCGACTCATATTTCGAACACTTAAGGCCAGCAGTGACTTCAAATTCATCTGATAACCATAACCACAGGCTTTGAAACTGTGACCACAATTTGACACAGTTCATCGATTCTGCCAGTCAACCAAAACACAAAGCAGCATCAATACCATCATGTGTTGCGCTGCCAACGGTTCAAACACTGCTTGACTGTTTTCGTCTCTCCTCTATGACCGTTTTCGGGCAGCCATTCCAAGATGAATGATTGAAAAAAATGTTAAATAATTCAATCGCTAATATTTCGCTTGTGTTTTCAACTTATTGAAATCTGTTAGCGCTAACAGCAAGAGCTTAATCATTCCGTTGCGATACATATAAACAAGTTCAATTTCATGCTGCCTTTATCGGGCAAAAATGCAAAACCCCGAAAACCGGAAAAATCGTGTTACCACTGTGCTTGAGTCATTTCGCATTCGGGTTCCTACGGCGTCTCTCATTTGCTGAAATTCCGTCCGCTTATTCGATGTAACAACGAGAGCAGCTCTAGCCGTCCCCAATGCGTATTCTGCAGTTTTGGCTCTCACCACTGCTGAATCGTACTCTTTCACCGCCGATGAGGTAAAAAAATGTAATTCAATAGCATTTAGTCGAAAATATGTAACACCACCAATTGAAGTATTTTTAGGAAATCAAGTAGTGCAGAAGTGTAAAATTGTAAGGGATTTGGGCGTAATCCTAGACTCTAAACTCACTTTTGTAGAACATTATAATTCCATAATAAACAAAGCAAACAGCATGCTTGGCTTCATTAAGAGGTTCAGCAACAATTTTCAAGACCCATATACTATTAAACTATTGTATACTACATATGTAAGACCAATTCTGGAATACTGTCACCTAGTATGGAACCCGTATCATGTCGTACACGAAGAACGCATAGAATCAGTACAGAAGCAATTCCTTTTATACGCCCTTCGGAAATTGAATTGGACTGTGCTGCCACTTCCGTCGTATGAAGCACGCTGCATGCTCATCAACTTGGAAACACTTAAGCAACGCCGGGAATTCGCAATGATTCTCTTTATAAACAACATTATTTCGAACCGTGTAGACTCCGCTGCACTTCTTTCTCAACTAAACTTCTACACACCCTCTCGGCATTTAAGAACAAGAAAATTATTTTCAGAAAAATCATGCAGAACGCATTATGCTCAAAACGGACCAATAAACCGTATGATGCGTCAGTTTAATGTACATTGCGAATTCATTGGCATTACTATGTCCAAAGAGCAGCTTAAAACACAACTAAAGAACAATAGAAGTAATCCATAGCATGTAAGAAAGTATTGTAATTATTGTATGTAGTCTACCTATGCTTGACGAAATAAATAAATAAATTTCGCGTTTAAAGGTGTCCTTTCGGATTCGTAACATCATGAGCTTTATCTCCTTGTAGACGTTTTTATTATTGTCCACGTAATTGTGGAGTTGCTCCGCAAGGAACTTCGCCACTACCACCTTCGGCTTTTGTGGGACGTTCAACGTTCAACACACTGCACCCTGGAATCTGTGGTACTGCGTCTTCTGATGTTGCTGCTACAGCTGTACTTACTCCTGTTGCTACTGCTGCAACTGTTGCGACTGGTTCTTCAACTCTCCAACGGTCGCTCCCCGAGAGAAACGTTGACTGGTGGTTTTTAATTGGCGCTCGGGAACAAGTCCCGAGCTCCCACCTCAAGCTCAAGGCTCTCAGTTTATAAATGCGGAAGTGCCTAAATTATGCCCCAGTTGCGACGTTATTCTAAAAAAAATAAGAACGTTTCTTCAACAGCTTAACTAACAGGATAATATATATCTTTTGAGTACAGCTCTGATTGAGTTTGGCCCAATCGTCTACTAGATTTATCTTCCTTATGTTTTTCACCTCATTATAACCACCAAAGCTACCGCGTGCCGCTTTCGAAAACCGATGATGTTTATAATTCTGTGACCACATAAATTGTGAATTATGAACTAGCCTTTAAATCATCTACCTGCGGTAGGTCTACGATATACCGATGAATTCGTTTTAGATAAAATGTCACCTCCGGCTGTGAAGTCGATTGTGCATTGTCAACAGCCTAATTTATGACCGATAGTTTGGGGCTTTAGTTTACCTACCGTATCGAGAATAGAACGCTGCTGAAGAAAAAAATAATGATAATAAGCTCTGCTACCGAGTTCCGCTTCTACTCGCGCAGTTTGATAACTGCTGGATCTTCGTTTTTGATGTATGGTTAGAAATGTTTTAAGCTTCTTAATTAGGATGGTCCCAAGAAGCATTGGGATTGAAAATTCTTGTATATTGGATCAGCAAAATGAAAGTGTTTTGATGAGATTGTGATTTCCAGCTTGGGATACCTAGTGTATGTCACCAGATGCGTAACAGCAAAACAACATAAAAAATCCACAACTCATCCCACACAAGTTCATGACTTGCAACTTTTCACCACAACAGGATGAGCTTCAAATGGCATACCGGCAATTTTTCTCATTTTCTCACGTTCTACTGGAGTGCTCCCCCATCAGAAGTGACCACTTCAAATATTAAACCATCTCGTTGTCTGCCCGAAATGCTTCGTAGAACATCAAAGCGAACTGCCAGAAGCAATTGTTGTTTTAGGATCGCTGACCGAGTTTTAGTTTATTTTCGTTTGGTAAGCGATCCGAAACCACAAATTATTCAATCGTCCGGAGGAAAGAACATTCTGATTGCATTGGTGAAGGCATTTATAAGTTTGTTTTCATGAACTGACTTGGTCATCGTGGAAGGCGAGAGTATAAATCAGAACCTAGCTAATTTGAATAATCTGCTGCTCATTTGGTGTCACAAGTTGACAAGTCGATACAGCATCAATGTCGACGATGGTATCAATGGCAAATCCAATAACCGCCCTCAAAAAGGATAATCACATCCGACAGCAGGCAGAGAGAATAGAAAAATAAATAAGATTAGTCGAAAAGCGAACCCGAGAATCCGGAATTTCCGAAATCAATTTCCGCAGCTGGCTGCTTACAAATATTTATCCGACAGAAAGTAGAAAGTCAATGAATCAGATCTTGTTCTGTCGGGTCCCTTGGTTCTATTCATCAAATTGTAAGTTTTCCAATTCCTGCTTCGTCCTGTTTCAGATTAGCCGATGGTGAATAGAGAAGGCAGGCATTAGGTGCTAGGTTTGCAGGTAGATGTCAGTTATCTCATGGTTGATTCTAGCATGTAAAACGCAATCTAAGTTTTTCGAGTTCTTCGTTTAGAAAATTCGAATAGAGATAGAAATTAGTCACTAGAAGAATACACTGAATGTCTTGATATACTATATTCAAAATGGGTTGCTTTTATCTCCAAAGATTTAAACTATGTTCCACATCTTGCCGAGTTAAAAAGAAACATAATACCAAAGATTGGCTCCTGTGAGTTCTTTATTCATTACAAATTTTTTACAGTTTTTTATGAACATCTCCATTGATTGCTACGTTGTTCTTGTTACAATTTGACAAGATTTCATTTAAGACCAGGGCCGCCTTTACGCCAGTGGATCATGATCCCCTGGACTATCACAATTGGTCGGTGTTAAGTCAGAGGGGACCAAGTACAAAACTTGGGAAAATTGGATTAGGATTTTCCTTGAGTAAATCCATTCGAAATTAAAAGATTCGAATGGCTACCCGACGACGGAATAAAATTAGTTTATGAATGCGCATGATCATAATCCTCCTGGTATGATTCTTAATCAAGCGATCGTTAACTGAAAAATGAGCATTGTTCGATACTCTACCAGGGGAATTCCGGAAACAACCGTTACCGTAACGGACATTATCGTTCATCTGCCTGGCACGAGCCTCGACGACTCACCTACGCAAAGGGCAATCCCAGAAGTTAGATTTAAGTATGAGGGCTTCCGCAATTTGCGCATACAAACTTTTTGGTATCTTCCTTCACATGACAGACATCCTTAGCGTGAGAAGAACCTCCGCAAATCATGCATTTAGCATCCATGTAGCAATGTTTTGTACCATGACCCCTCCTTTTGCATCGACGGCACTGAGTGGGGTTTTGAAAATTTCCTCCAGGTTTCTGGAATCATTCTCATGTCACACGGGCATCGAACATAAGTCTTAGCTTTAGTATTATTTAGATCTTTTATGTTAAAGTGAACTAAATAATATTGTTGAGAAAGCCATTTTCGACAAATGTCAGATTGGGTTCTCTCGTAATTATAACTTGGACAGGGGAAAATCTAAGTAAATCATATATTCCATTTGTGATCTCTTCAGGTGATTTATGGTCACTTGAGAAACATTTAAAGACGACCTTGAACAAACGTTCAGTTTTGTCGTCATAAGTAAAAAAATGTGCTCTTTCTCTTCAAGATGTTTGAGAAGAAGCTCACGATCTTTAGGAGCTTCCGGCAAAACGCGGTAGTCTCTTTGCTTTGCGATTTGGTAGGAAACCTTGATTCCCCTAAAGGAGTTCAAGATCTCCTGCCTAATCCCCATATTTGGAATAACTGACCACGATAGGCGGCACTCCTTGCTTCCTCATTTGAATCAAAGAGCCTGGACGAGAGACTGCTTCGATTTGATGTTCGGAAAATTTGTCCAAAGCATCAAACTGATTGCTCATTTCGTCGCAATTATCAACATCAATTTTTTCACCCTTGGAAGAAAGCGCGTTCCGGATAAACGTCCTTACTTCCATTTTTGCTACGTTTAGTGACAGTTTAAAATCCCGATTTTTTGGGAGGAAGATGTGGATTCGGAAATTTACCTTTGGTTTCGTTCGCACGGGTCCAAACAAGGATCGAAAAGGGATTAATAGTAGAAAAATGTAGTACTGAAAAGTACTGTCATACTCTTTAAATAATACTTCAACCTTTAGACTCGAATTAAATTTAAAAATTTATTGTAGGAAATAATTAAATTGAAATTCAAAGTTGTGATTGATTCTTCGACCTTGACGCTTGCTCCTGCGGGGGCGGATGATGGGTATAGGATCAAACATGTCGCGCGTCCGTTGCGTAGTAAAATGAAGGAGCGCCGCGGATCGTTAGTAGTGTTTGATTTATTGATCGCGTCGCTTGCTCTTGCGTTGGCGAGTGATGCACACTTGTTCGGCATACAATGCGATTATCGAATTATATCGCGAATCCAATTTGGCGTGAACATATCATGGATCGCATCACCAACCATTGGTGACTCCTATATCTTTTTCATATACCACTAACCCAATATCCTTTCCATGACAACAGTGGAGATGCAGGCAGAGGGTAACTCGGTCTCTAGTAACAACGGTTGTCTAACTAACATTCATTCCCTTCCTCGATGACCATAAGGACGTGGCCAGCGCCGTTATTGACTCTTAAAATTTTAGCTCTCGTACTCATGCTCAAAATAATTAAATTGATATTGAACATAGAGGATTATAACCATGCTTCTATTAACCATGCTTCTATTAACCATGCTTTTGTTTTGTTCGTTTTGGCATTTGATTTGCTTCGTCTATATACAGCCCTGTCGTCCTGCTTAGTCGCGCTTCGTCGACGACTAAGAAGCATTCCTCAGATATTTTTTTTTTGATTTTTCTCCAAATTCATAAAAAAATGTAGGTAATATAATAGAGCTGTAAAGAATCAGTTACAATCTGATGCCTTATAAGACATCAATCAAAATTGTCAAGCTGTATCAGCGCCGTGGAGTAATTTTACCTTTTGCAGCTTAGATCTGGTGCATATTAACGCCCTGTATCACACCAAAAGAAATTGACAAGATGAATTAACGCCCTGGAGTATTTGTGTGACGTAGAACTGCTAGTTCTTAGCGCCTTCTAGGACAACAATTGTAACTTAAAAACTCTTTCAACGCCCTGGAGTAATTCGACCTTATCCTATTCAGATTAGGTGCATCATAACACCCTGTAGGACATCAATAGAAATTATCAAGATAAATCAACGCCTTAGAATAATTTGATCTTGTGATCTTTTTAACGCCCTCTATAACATCAGTTGAAAATACCAAGCTGTATAAAAGCCCTGAAGAAATTTTACTTTATTTTATTAAGATGAAATTGTCAAAATGTATCAGCGCCCGGAAGCAATTCAACTTTGTTTCATGTAGTTCAGCTGAATGCATTTCATGACATTAATTCAATATTCCAAACTGTGTTAACGCCCTGGAGTAATTTGAGCTTTTTTCACGTAGATCAGGCCATTTAACGCCCTTTGAAATGTAAGCTATATCAACGCCCTGAATAAATTACACCTTACCTCTCTTAGATCTGATGCATTCTAACGCCCTGTATGACATCAATAGAAATTGATAAGATATATCAACGCCCAGAAGTAATTTAACCTTGTTTAATGTAGGTTAGCTGCATCTGAGCGCCCTATAAAACAGCAATTAAAAATTACAATATGTATCAACGCCCTGGAGTAATTTGACCTTGTCTTACGTTGATCAGCTGCTTCTTCACGCTCTCTAGACAACAATTGAAAACTCCAAACTGAATCAACGCCCTGGAGTAACTTGGTCTTGTCTCATGTAGGTTAGGATATCTTAATGCCCTTTAGGACATCAATTAAAAATTTCAAGCTTTGTTAACGCCCTGGAGAAATTTTACCTTATCAAATTAGATCAGGTGCATAATAACGCCCTGTATGCCATCAATCTAAATTGTCAAGATATATCAACGTAGAACAGGTCATCTTAACGCCCTTTATGAGAAAAATTGAAAGTCCCAAACTTAATCTATACTGAAACAGCAGGTTTCTCCCAAACCGTTCCTTCATTTGGCAATTCTGATAAACGGACGTTTGTGCTTTTCTAGATTTCTTGATCGATTCTTACTAGTGCCTTAAGCTGAATCAACGCTAAGGAGTAATTGGACCTGGTGCTGAAATTTTTCTTTATCCCATTGGGATCAGAAATTGTAAAGATGTATCAACGCCATGGACTAATTTGAACTTGTCTCCCGTAGATCAAATGCATCTTAACGCCCTTTAGGATATGATTTGAAAATTGAATCCTACTTGAATCAGAGGTGCATCTTAACACTTCAGTTGTCGCGCTGTTGTATTTTGTACAACACTGTTGAAAAAACCTCGCTTTTCGTTCACAACAACAGCGTGGTGGTTCTGACGGTGGCACACCGCGCGACGACTGGAAGGTTAACGCCCTGTATGACATCAATAGAATTTGTCATGCTGTATCAACGCCCTGGAGTTTTTTACCATTTTTTATCTTTCATTTAGATGAGGTGCATCTTAAAGGTGAAAATCAAACGAAGCCAAACCTCAAAACTTGAAGTGCACAAATCTGAAGAACCGATCATCTGTAACTAATATTTTTAGTTTTCAGCTAGAACCGATATTTGGTTCTCCAGATTTGTGATCTTGAACATTTGAGGTTCTGCTTCGATGATCTTCACATTAACGCCCTGTTGACTTCAATAGAAATTGTTAAGCTGTATCAACGCTCTGGAGTAATTCAACCTTGTCTCATGTAGATCAACCTTAACGTTTTATAGGCTATCGATTGAAAATTACAACCTGCCCTGAAATAATTCGATCTTATGTTACGTAGGTCTTTGGAAAGTCAGATACATCTTAACATCATGTAGAATATCAATTGAATTTTTCAAGCTCTACCAACATCTTGAGGTAATTTGCCCTTAACTCACGGAGTTCTTTAAGAGCTTTTAAGCTTGTTTACGCCTAATAAGCTTATAAATGTTTATTGTTATGGTGCTAATTTTCGATTGTTTTCCTACAGGGCATCAACAGTATGCACCATTGATATAAACACGTAACCATAAAAGGGGTCGAACATAAATATATAAATTAAAAAAAATCTATGGACAAAAAATCACGAATTGGAGGGATGGAGTTGTAAAACTCAAAAATTAAATGATATGGCTTATGGACAGTCCCTTATAACTTTGTAGAATTCGGGAGTCCTTGGAAGTCAATGAACGATATGCTAAAACAAATCTTGAAGGCAATTGCAAAATTGCAATCAAAGGGCAATTGTTGGAGAATTCTTCGTAAGTATACAAAAGAAGTCCACACAGATTCCAGTGAATTAAATCTAGAATTGCCCCATGGTATATAACTCACCTTTATTGTATAGGAAACAAAATTGTGTTGTAATTTTGACATACACTTGTTTATGAGTGAAGGACGCTCCATATTATTCGTATTATCTGAGACAACTCACCTTGGAACTTCTTCAAATGCTAAAAGTTCCAATAGTGGAGGTATTAAGCACGACTCAACTAAATGTAGTTGAAATTCAAGAAGCGCAATGAATGTACATATTATCATAATCTTTAATTTAGGCTCCTATAGTTGCGTAATCCGTTGGAACATTTTATCGTAACTACCGCAACAGGTGAAAAACGTTTAAGCAGTTTAGAGCGATTTAATCAATTTTGATGCAATTTGCTTGTTTTTTTTTTTTTTTTGTTTATTTCTTGTAACAACAAGCCAATACCCCAGACAACCAGAAGTCGCATTACATTACATTTACGTAATGACTCGTTTATTCATACAAATTTCATTACATCCGCACTACACGGTCGATGGAATCGTCTACTGAATGATGAGTTTCCTCGCATAAAATGTTTTTTAGAGTTCGTTTGTACATTTCGGTTGCATCCTGTTTACTCGTACAAAGTAAGTTGAATCAATCCGCAGCAGCTGTCAAAATGTACCAGTTATGGCTATTGTGGTTCCCTATTTGGACCTCAGCGAATTCTTGAAAACTTTCACATTTTGAGTATTTTTTAATGTTTCAACTTCAAGATATATTTGATATCTTACTGCTTAAACACACAAAGTGTCTAAAAATTTGAAAATAGTTCAATTATCACGTATGACGATGGGGGACGGACCTGGTGTAGTGGTTAGAACACTCGCCTCTCACGCCGAGGACCTGGGATCGAATCCCATCCCCGACATAGTCACTTATGACGTAAAAAGTTATAGTGACGACTTCCTTCGGAAGGGAAGTAAAGCCGTTGGTCCCGAGATGAACTAGCCCAGGGCTAAAAATCTCGTTAATAAAGTCAAACCAACCATCCAACGTATGACGAAGTAGGGAACCATTATGTCCGTAACTGGTAAACCTAACTTATATGTTTGACTGGGAAATTTGTCGTCGCTCCCTAGTCAGGTAACACAAAATTGTCTACGATTCGTACAAAGTCGATCTCTTCGGGACCAACACATCAGTTTCGTAATCTTATCACATGCCAGAAAATCTGCTCCTGGGATGATTTCTTTCATTTTTTTTTTGCACCGATTTTGGCCGCCCGAGAGAAAATATTTCTTAAAAATATAAATATAACAAAAACGTTAAATATAAGCTTTCAACCCATATTATGTATGAAAAATATAGAAACATTTGATCGCTTTGATGATCTTATTGGTCAATATAAGCCCACATAACCAGTTTCAGTTAGAGATATAACTTCGGTTCCTAAATTGTCCAATCTCATTGTTTTCTTATGGGAGTGGCCAAACTATGAGTACCCTGGCCAGGTTCCTTTTGCAATTAGTAGGCATTCAGAGTTCTGCAATATGTGACAAAAACATAAAAAACCACATGAGCGATAATTTAAAAACCTGAAACACGCAACATGAAAAGGTATGAGGTATCAGAAAACTTCATTTATTCAAGGATACACCAAATACAGTTTGTGCTTATAACGTGAATATCTCTATTATTCCACATTTTTTGATTATGCGAAGGGAAATCATCGAAAAGCTGTTGATAGTTTGGGAGATTTTTTTATTGTTGTTGCAAATTGAGTTATACCAATAACGTGATGCCACAAAATAATGTTATGAATTTCATGGCATAGGTTTGTTGGTTCAGTCAAAGATGGAATAGTAATGGAAAATTACTTTCACTCATAGAATAATGATTCTAAAACATATTCTCAGGCTTCAATAATATTTTAAAGATATACATAAAGCTAATTAAAAAGATTCAAGACCTTGAATTTTTCAAATATAATTTGACACAGTTCTCATTTTCATCAGAATATTCTTTTGAAAGCGAATTACCGAACATGCGAAAAATTGTGTAATCGTCAAGATATTTCAGAATATTCTAGGAACAAGAAGACCAATAATTAAATACGACACATGTTTAAAGAAAAGCAAAAGATCATTGAGAACTTGTTAAAAAAAAAATCTGCAAAAGTACCAAAATAACATGTTATCGCAATTCAAACATTTTTTATGTTCAGAAATGAAGCTGCAGGTAGAGGAGTTTATAATTAATGATATTTAATCACCTCTAAGAAAATCCTACGGTAATTTCTAGAGTCATCTCTGCGCAAACCCTATTCAGAAGATGTTTTTAGTCACTTATAATATTTTGATCATGCTTGCAAAAGATTAAAATAAGGAAAACTTAAATGGTGAGGTATCGTAATGGTGCTTCAATAATAGCTAACACATTTTGAGATTTGACCAATCCCAGTTTTTCACTTATAATAGTTTTCGTTATTTATTTGAACGTCAGATGTTGAGAGAATTTTTCGTACAAATCGGTTATTTATTTTCAGAGAAAGCTTAAAAGTTAAGTATGATGTTCTAACCAGTTCAAGTTATGATCAACAAATTTAGGTGGCCACAGTAATATCAGTAAACACAGGTAACATAGCAGTCATCTAAAATGAATCGGTTTATCCATGCAACCACAAGATTCCATTGAATTTTAAGTTCGATTAACAGCGTTTCATTATTGATCCTTTATAATCAAAAGATAAAAACGTGGCACTGTTCTTTTGGAGATGTTTTGCACACGGTAGAGATGATCTCGCACACGGTAGATGTGGTAGATTATAGGACAAAATTCTTGAACTGAACAATGTTCAAATTTATGTAATTGATCTCTTTGTTTGACATTTCAATGGAATTGGAACACAAACTGAACTCGTGCAATTACATATTGACTCTAGTGTGTTTGTAAATACCATTCAAGTACATGTTTGTGAAAATTTCTCAATAAGATGACCTCATCAACGCCTGGGTGTAGATGCGCCCTATGGATTATAGTAACGCCCCCCTCAAGCAGGGACGACTAAGAAGCTCAAATTTTACGACGACAGGGCTGTCTATATATGAAGTTTAAGGCGACACGGGAGACCGTGTTATTTTCCCTATCTTTCGTCTCACTCTAGCAATAATCATCAAAACTTTGTGAAATGTATTGGGTTGTGAGCTACATATATAGAATCATAGTGATACATTTTCGCATCGATATATGGAGTGGTTCTTGGGATTTGCTTCTTGAAATGGATAGGATGATTATGATGACGTCCCGTGCGGCCTTAAGGTAAATTCAAACACAACCATCAGCTTTCTAATCATAACCGCTCTGTCGGCATCGACAAATCAATAAAATTATTTCAATTGAACATAAATAGAAGAAAAATGCTCCCACTGCGAAAACGCTGCTCAGTCATTAACTGAAAAGAAATGCCGATCATAAACGATATTCAACTGTTAATTTCCAAGTGCACTCTCCAGCTTAATTTATTATTCACACTTTGATTGATCTGCCGTAAAAAGGCGGACAGACGATTGACTACTGGTTAGTCATGGAGAGTCATTTCGTTCATTTGAAGATGGCCGCCATTTTGAATATTTCTCTCGTACATCAATCGCTGAAGTTTGGCGGCTTCTTGCAATTCTATGGGATTTCAAGACTTCTGATTTCTGTCGAATCACGACCGATGCTTCTTTGATTATTTGCCTTTCTCACTTCGGTTCGGCACTTGTGAATCCATTCAGATTAGATGTTCTCAACCATAAATTGAAGACCTTTATGCGGTTTAAAATGTTACACATAAACGTTTATTTAAGAGATAGATCCAGTTATGGCATGTCGATCTGACATGCCATATAGTACCTTAATTTGATCTGGAAGTTTATGTCGTGCTATTGTACATCTGACATACCATATATTAATCGTATAATAGCCATGTAAGTCTAAAAATGTGAATTACACTAATAGAAATATTTGTAGTATAACGCTAGTGACGCTGTTGGCACAAAACTGAATTAATGTACAATTACCTTTATCTGTAGTTTTTCATTGTTTATTTAATGCCATATTTTAGAGAATGATTTGTTATGTTTAAAAAAAAAATGACACTTTGAGGCCCGGTACTCACGTTGTCAGCGCGTGGCAAACTAGATGTTGGTAACACGAACAGTAGCGACATTAGCATTCTTAGGTTAATACTTCTACTATAACACCAGATTCTGTTTTTGCACGGGGGATGCGTACCGTGCAAAAAAGTTTTCAGTTCAAAATTTCAAAAACTGTGCAAAAAAGTAACACCATTTCTCGACGTTTCATGCAAAAATAATGTTACTTGAGCTATTGGCCATTACTGTACATACTGACATTGCTGTTATATTTTAAATTTAAAATGGAGAAAAATATTACAGCAAAGTTATCTCCTTAGTTAATGAAACATATTGAGTAAGGTTTTAATATTTTTTAAAGTTGGGAATCACTTTCGTCCTATGCTTGCGGTTTCCGAAGCTTGATGCTTCAAATGCTAGTCGACATGCCCATCACCATCCACCAAGTACTAAGTAGGTATCACTGCTTAGCATATTCCACGAAGCCGCTGTCAGCACCACCTTCCGAAAGAAACAGCATGGATGCGTAAGTATGGTCGGCAGCTTGCATGTAACTACCAAACCATCGTCGAGAAGAAGGCAACCTTACAACAGCCATCATTAATGCTCATCATAATCGTTCATCATTATCGCTCGCCGTGTTTTCTTAAATAATAAATGTCTTGCTAAAGCAAATATTTTTACTTTGAAAACTATTCAATTCGTGCTCCCGACTGGACTGTCGATCATGTGTATAGAAATGTGACTTTCGGAGGAGTGCCGGAGAAGTACCATCTTGACTCGTCAAGCAAATTTGGGGTTGTTTTCAAGGAAAAAAAGGAAGGATTTTGGAACGTGAGAATATTGTGCACTTGATAATTATATTTGAATGATCTTTCTCCTGCTGGTTTTAGAGAAACAGTCAATTATTCTTATACTAATTGTTGAACTGGAACATTCATCATTGCCTACTGAATGTTTCGTATCATCAATTATACTTATACTTAGTTTTACTCGTTTTTCCTATGAGGATTACTACGGTTAGGTTTATCATGGAGAAAAATGGCATTAGTTTGAAACAACCATTTCGTTGGTTGAATTCTAAGCTAAGAATTTGGTTGTTTCAAATTGTATTTTGGTTGAAGCAAAGCTGATTTTTTTGTTAAAGCTAACTTGACATTTAGTCAACATTAACCTAAGAATCAATGTTGTTTTTAATCAAAAATGTGTTTGTTTTGAACTAACACGTAACTTGTTTTAAACAAACGTTTACTTTGCTTTAAGCAAAATTTGAGTTGATGTTTACCACCACCACAACATTGTTTGTTTGCATAGGATAGTCCGGAAAATTAATTCTTGGCATTTCAATGGCATATATTGCATTAATTGTTGCCACTGTTTGAAAGTATAAATCAAGTAAGATTGTGCAATGTGTAGTTTTGTAGAATTAATACAAATGTGATTTTGATTTCAGAACCTTCCCTTACAAATTTAAATCATGATAAATGCAACAATTCCTATCAAAGCTCCTATAAACGCCATGTTTTCTTAATAAAAACGACCAGAACACCAACTTGAACTTCATGCAGAATATAGAAAGTTATTTATATTGTATATTACCATTTATCTTGTCCATGATCTGATAGCTATTTTCTAGTTTTGGTTGCGGATCGACATCATTTGGAAATTACATTACAGATGTGTAGAATATCAAAATCCCTTCCGATAATCTAAAGCATTGGCAGCCATATCGAACAGAAACATAATAGCAATCCGGCGCTGCTATTAATTGTATTTTAAAAATAACAGATAAACCTTACAATTTATGTATCTGCAACCTGATCATTTTGTGGAAAAAATAAAGAATGAATATATTGTATTTATTTTAAATCTTTAAATCAATGAAATCGAAAATTAAGCAAAACAGTAAACCTATCAACAACCAATAAATTGTTTGTTTTAAACAATGGATCGATTTAAAACAAACTTAATATTGGCAACTTCAAACTAATATTTCTCATTCAAAACAAACTTAATTGTTGGTTGTTTTTACAACTGTCAAACGAAACAACCATTTTCTTGTTTGTTTCAAATAAATTTTGGTTGAATCTTGATGAAAAGTTGTGGTAAAAACAACCAAGATTTTTGTTTGTTTCAACCACCGCATGAGGCTGCATCAAACTAAGATTTTGTTTGTGCAAAATTCAACCCAAATTTTAGTTTGAAAATAACTAAAATTTGGTTGTGTTTACCATTTTTTTTTTCTCCGTGATAGAATGGATAATTCTACACAGTGGCGCGAGAAGTGTATAGGGCAGGTACGACGCGTAATGAGCATGAGCATGAGCATGATGAGCATGATTGACCGCCCGCAGATGCTACTCCGTTATTGCAAGAACAGCTGTACCTACACAGGGAACCAACAGACACTACTCTGGATCAGTAGCATCCTCAATGTGTAAGTACTGGTGCTCTCATTATTATAACAAGCAATAACGGCGCCGGCTGCGTCCGAATGCAGGTCAATATGGGGATGGGAAGGAAATGTTGACGTGTTACTTGCTTTATGGAAGCCGAGGAGTCCTCTGCACTTCCACAAGTAGACTGGGAGTTTGGATATGGGAAAGGTTTGGGTAAAGGATTCGTTTTGGTAAACGATAAATATTAAATTTGAAATGAATGCGCCTAACCGGATTCGCGATATTACTCGATAAAAGCATTGAACGCCGAACAAGTGTTCGTCGCTCGCCTCACAGGAGCAAGCGACAAGATCAAAGGATCAAGCACTACTAACGCATTCGTGGATGAGACGTTGGACCGAACAGTCAAGTTTACCAATTGATCTCGTTATTTTTTTGCTTTTCACGGCTTTGCCGTAGTAGTGTTAGTAATAGTTGTAGCGGAATCTATTGAACAATAGATAAAAATGGAATCGAGTGTACGAAAGAACACGCTGAAACTGTGCTTCGAATCGGGAGTTAAAGTGCCTTCCCACCTGGAAGTTCTCAGGTTTATCACTGGTAATCTGAAACTAAGCGCAGCAGACCTGCATTCAGTCTACAAAGATGAGAATGATGGACATTTCTTCATCAAGTTCATGGACGAAGGTAGATTCAACGAGTTCTGCAAACACGTGGAAGAGGTTTATGCCTTCAAGTATGATGACGGATCAACGACACCAGTATGCCTGGACATGGCAAGCCGCATTTTTCGCTACGTGCGAATTTTCAACTTGCCCCCCGAAATCGAAGATAGGCTCATTGCGCAAGTGATGGGTCAGTTTGGAACCGTGAGACAACAGGTGAGAGAACGCTACCCTGCTGAATACAACTTGAGTGTCTTCAGTGGCGTCCTTGGCGTTCATATGGAGATAGCCAAGGAAATCCCAGCAAACATTTTCATCGGACATTTCCGTGCTCGTATTTACTATGACGGTTTGAAAAACCGTTGTTTTTATTGTAAGGAGGAGGGTCACCAGAAAGCTAACTGCCCCAAGCTGGCTGCCGCATCAGCTTCAAACGGTGGAGGCGCGCGGTCGTACAGCACAGTGGCGGCCCATGGTAGACCAGTCATTGTGCCAAGCCTCACGGTTCCTGTAATGGCGCCCAACATGCAGATTCTGAGCAGAAAGAAGGACGAAAATTCAAACCAAGCAGAACCCAGCGAACAAGCAACAAGAGTCACGAAGGAGTCCAGCAAACCTGAACACAGCCGGCAAGAAACCAGCATAGATTCCGGCAGCGAATCGTTGGAATCAACTAACTTGGAGAGAGCGAAGACGGAAGAGAAAATGCAGCCTATGGATGCGGATTCGAAGCAAGGACAGAAACGCGTAGCAACATCCACACCATCATCGCAGCTGGTGGATTCATCAACATCGGAGGAAGGTGGTGTGACCGATGCGGAAGGTTCCTTCCGTACCATGAAAAGTAAGCGAAACAAAGGACAGCAGAAGGTAATCGAAACAATATGCAACCGTAAACAGTCGAAAAAGAATAAGTGATGAGTGAATGAGTGACTATATGTTTGTATCTGTTTCAGAGAGTGAGTGATTCTGAGTATGGTTTTCTTGCGTACAGTATGCACTGTTAATATCAATGCTATCAACACACACGTGAAGAAATCTCTTCTGAGAGATTTCGTGTGGAATAACGACATAGATGTCGTTTTTCTCCAAGAAGTAGCATTTGAAGATTTTGGTTTTCTCTCTTCTCATGCTGCTATCGTCAATATTGGAACTGAGCATAAGAGCACAGCCATTCTAGTGAGAAAAACACTGGAATTCGATAACGTTATTATGAGTCCAAATGGACGTATAACATCGGTGTCAGTTGACCATATAAATTTTGATAATATTTATGCAGCTTCAGGTTCAGGCCACAAAAATGAAAGAAACGTTATGTTTACCTCTGATATCGTTCCACATATATCAACTGTTCAACAAAATGTACTGGTAGGAGACTTCAATCGTGTGCTGCTGAAAACAGATTCAAACAGTAAAAGCACAAATAATTGCGTTGGCCTGGAAACGTTGGTGAACACACTTCAGCTCTGTGATATAGAAAAGAAGAAAAATGTTCGAACGAATTTCACGTTTTATTCGTGGCGACTCAAAATCATTATGCGTGTCTGAATGAAATAATTGAAAAACAAGCGAATGGTGAAAACATTTACAATGAAATGTGTTTCGTTAAGTCCAAACTAATGGAAATTGAACATAGTAGGTTATCAAATTTAGGAATGAAAATCCACTCAAACTCACTTTTACAAGATGAAAAACTTAGTTTATTTCAAATGTCCTCCAGAATCAAAAGACAAACAGAGAATTCAGGATTTAGTTTGAATATTGAAGGCGTGGCAACTACTGAGAATGCTAAACTGAAAAAATTCTTGTTCGACCATTTTAGTAAGGTTTTCAAAAAAGAAAGCAATGAAAACAATTATGATGAAATTCTTGACCATCTTCATGCAAGACTTTCAGCTGAAGATGGAGTTTCTATAATTGGACCTATCGAAAGAGAAGAACTGGAATCCGTTTTGAAAGAGGCAGCCAAAAAAAAGACCCCCGGTCCAGACGGTCTAACTTACGAGTTTTATTTACGTTTTTCCGATCTCTGTATCGATGATTTGCTCAAGCTTTTCAACAAATATCTGATTGACGGCGTGCGCCCGTCAAAAAATTTTGCAAAAGGAATTATATGCCTTATTCCCAAAGAGGGTGATCCACATGACATAGCCAACAAACGACCAATCAGTATGTTAAATGCAGATTATAAACTGTTTACCAAAGTTTTAGCAAACCGGTTGCATCCATTACTTGAAAAAATAATAGGACCTGGACAAACAGCATGTAATATGAAATACTCCTGTGTTGATAATTTGAAGGCTTTGCGGAATATAACTATTCGCGCAGGACAAACGAAAAGACTAAAAGGACTTCTCCTGAGTTTAGACTTGGAAAAAGCCTTTGACAAGGTTGATCATTCATTTCTTTGGGCTGTGCTAGAAAAGTTTTCATTTCCAGCTCAATTCATCAGCTGTTTGAAAAATATGTACCATGGTGCCAGTTCAAAAGTTATCTTTAATGGATTTCTCACGAATGATATTCCTATCCATTCTTCAGTACGCCAGGGATGTCCGATCAGCATGGCACTGTTTGTCCTGTACATAGAACCGCTCATACGAATGATTAGTGATAATATTCGGGGTTGTTTTGTAGCTAACACTTTCATAAAGGTATTAGCCTATGCAGACGATCTCAATATTTTTATTCTCAATGATCATGAGTTCGACACGGTTCTGGAGATCATCAACTATTTTAGTATATATTCTAAAATAAAATTGAACTTCCATAAATCGCATTATATGCGGTTTAACAACTGCAAATCCGGGCCGCACCAAATTCAAGAAAAGGAACATCTGAAAATATTGGGAGTTATCTTTAATGCAAAGTTCCAAGCAACAGTTTCAAAAAATTATGATGCAGTAATTCAAACAATGAAGCACTGTCTAAAGACCCATTCTGATAGAAATTTGAATTTGGTGCAAAAAGTCTGGATTTTGAATACCTTTGTTTTATCAAAGATATGGTATTTGGCACAGGTGTTTCCACCTAATAAAAGCCACCTTGCACAAATAAATGCAAATTGTTGGATGTTTTTATGGAACCGACAGATCTTTAAGGTTTCCCGTAATCAATTGTACCTGGATGAGAGTAAAGGAGGACTCTCTCTCATTGACCCTGTCCTCAAATGCAAAGCATTATTCGTAAAATAAGTTCTGTTTTCTGTCCATGATGAGGATCCAATCGATCATTTCATGATGATTCAGAATCACAACAATTTTTTAACGGCCAACGCAAGAGAATGGTTATCTTACGCTTTAGAGATAACCTCAAATCCTTTATTGACTTCCACAAAGTCCATTTATAATGCTCTACTTGCAGAGCAAAGTTGCATTGTAAAGGTAGAGAAGGAAATGCCTGACCTTCAATGGGATATAGTCTGGGAAAACTTTAGCAAATCGTTCCTATCATCTAACGCTAAAGAAGGGCTTTACATGTGTTTGAATGAAATTGTTAGTACTAAAGTTAAGCAGTTTAGAAACCAGATAAGAGGAATAAGTTCTGATAGTTGTGAGTTTTGTGGACAGCTAGACACAACAAAACACCGTGTTAAACAATGCATAGGATCAGAAGAAATATGGAGTTGGATACATGAATTGATTGTGAAGAGACTAAAATTAAGTTTTGATGATCCTGAAGAAATTATTGGTGTTTCTATGAATACGGCAGCCTGCCAAGAAAAAGCAGCACTCTGGTTTGTTTGTGAAGAATGTATAAGTTTCAACAATATCTTCGACAACAACGATGGAATAATAAGGACGCAGTACACAAGTGTTTTAAAAATTGTTAAATAAATAATGGTTGCGTGCCACAAAAAAAAAAAAAAGAACGATCCGCGATACTATTCCACTGTGGTACGCGAACGACGCGCGACATGTTTGATCCTGCCTTCGTCGCCCGCCCCCGCACGAGCAAGCAACCAGGTCGAAGGATCAAATAGCACTCGCAATACGAGTGCATTAAAGCTTTGTACATAAACAGATACCTCTTCTGGTTACTTTATAACGATCAACCCTTAGACCTTCCTAGCTAAAATGCATTCGGATACAGTGAACTGGACCACTTTATTTCCCTAAATTATATTCCAAAATCATATAATTTGCCTTACTTTCAAATACCTACCTTGACCTAAATCGTCATATAGTGCGCCTTACAGTGCACGATGAACTCCGAAACCGGATCGTTATCACCTTCGCCCCGCATCGATCCGGTTATATCCTCGTTTTCCACCATTGACAGAAACAGTTGCACAAACTCGGGCAAATACGGATGCGTTATCGTCTCGAGCACTTCGGTGACAAAATAACGGATCAACGAAATATCGGTGTCCCCTTTGTTGCAACATTGGCGGATGTATTTGACGACCGGAACCACACACCCTCGCGTCAACAGGTTCACCATACGGTCCAGCAACATTTCCAGCTGGACGAGAATTTCCAGCTCATCTTGTTTCGACTCGAACAGCTGGATCAGCAGCCGCAGAATTTGATCGTGCAACGACGAATGAACCTGAGCCACCTCGTCCAACAGAGCCAAGTGGAGGGGACAACTTTCGGTGCAAAGCTTGAAATAGGAAAGCTCTGTAACGGTGTTCTCGACCCATCGGATCACACCCACTCCGACAAGCGGAAAGCGAATGCATTGGTACAAGGTGGCTATTTTTGCGATGAGTTCCGTGGAACCGTGGGCAGGTACGACACGTAATATGCACAAAAACATCTGGGTTGGACAATCAACTCGTATTCTGAAGGTAAATGCAGGATAGGATACGGTTGTTCATGTTTTTTTCATGCAACAATGAACATGGAAGCGTGACATGGTTTGTGCATGACCCCCAAAAATTGGCTTGTTTGAAGAAGCTCAAGGATTATCATTGTATGATCATTGAAGCTAGTGAGCATAAATATTTTGTTTTACGGATATCTCGGGATCCTCAACACTTAGAGAGATAACGTTGTCGGCAAAGCTTTTCAGTAGCTTAAGATCTATAGTTATTCTACCAGAGAGATTTGAAATTTTGCCATCAGATGGAGCTAGTACAGAACAAAAATATAACATCCACCATGAGATTCGGATGAGATATTAGCAGGTGCAACGTCATCCGGGTTGTAGTGCTTTGTGCAACACTACATAGCCACAATATAACTGGCTGATGGTGCTGTGGTTAACGTGTTATATTTTTCTTTGCGAAAATTTTAAAGATGGCTTGAGGCTTGCGGCTTGCAAGTGTTTTACATTATTTCGCTGGTGCTACGCCCTTCGGATTGTTTTTTGATGACAAATGAAGATGAAAAAGCATACGGTTGTGAGATTTGCATTTTTATTTAATGCTCTCTGATGATAAATAATTTAAAGCCTGTGTTAAGTATGAAATCCGCATTTGATGATAATGATTGTGCTACGCAGAATAAGTTTAAACCAAGTTTGCTCCATTTGTTATGCGCTTTTGACACGGACGAAAAAGATTATCTATGCATCTATGCCGTTAATTCTGTTCAAATACGAAACCAGTCAGAGGATATCAATTCAAATTGCCTACAGAATCATTGAAAATTTTTGAGAAAACCGATACTCGACGTTCAGACAAATAATCGGATTTTATGAGTTTGTTCCGATTTGAACGCTTATATTAATGCATTTTGGACTCTTTCGGTATCATGGGGATGGGTTAATTTATCTTCTCGTTTCAGAGAGCGAGTAATGGCGCTCAAATCAAAGCTTTTTAGCTAGGACACAGGGTGGAAATACCTGTGCCCCATCCCTGGAAGACGAATGCGCATGAAAACGTTACATTCACTCTTACAACCAATTTCAAAAAGTATACTAAACTACACATACACTAAATTTCAATCCGGTCGCATCCCGAGCAACACACATGTTATAATTGTGTATTATCAACTCATATATGACTAAGGGTATGCGAAATACCGAATGATTCCGTCAAATACGCTTCGAAACGAAATTCCGCGGAATTCCACGGAACTCGCACAGGCGAAATTTGTATTTTGCTATTTCGTTTCGTTTCGCCAAATTGTTAAAATATTTCCACGGAAAATTGAAAACAAACGGAATAAAACGGAATTTCGCGAAATTCGAGTTTAATTTCGAACAAAAAAAAAATAGCAAAGCGTTCGCTTCTACTCCTAGCTACAGTCAAAAATGGGTCCGTATTATGGATCAAATCGACTCATATCATGAATCAGAACACTATAACAGCAAATTATCTGCGAGGCAAACGAATGGTATGCTAGTGAAAGCATACGTTTTGGCGTTTCTTTAGGAATCGTCTTACCTTAGATGAATGAATTTTCTTTATTAAAGAGACTTTCAGCCCTTGGTTATCTTAGATTCATAACTGTGGTATGGGTTTCAATGCCCCACAAACAGTTTATCTGTATTTTACAGATTTTCTTGAATATTTTGTGACCAAGAATCTGTATATACAGATTACAGATTGTTTGTGAAAATACAGATATACAGATTTATATACATGCCAAAATTATACAGATTTATACAGACTTGAAGAAATTTGTATTTTTGAAAACTTAAAAATTTAACCTTTGATGTGACAGTTCCGCAAAATAGTTACAAATGATTGGTGTTTTCATGAATTTCTTTCATAATTTTGAATTCTATCTAAATTTTTAAGCATACAGATTTAAAATACAGATATTTTGTTTAAGGATACAGAAATACAGAAAATTGATCGAAAAAAATACAGATTTAAATGTGGCAACCCTGCCCACAAATATGAAGCAACGCTTCTAGGAATTTGTATGACATTTTATTTCCTACGAATGGAACAAATGTGTTTAAAGTGATTATAAAACGAAGCAAAACTTCGAATTTTCAAGTGCACAAGACGAGAAAATCTGACAACAGTTCGCTTTGAAAATTAATCAAAATGCTTGCTTGCTCTCAGTGAATAACTGTGGAAGTGCTCATAAGAACACTAAGCTGAGAAGCAGGCCCTGTCCCAGTGGGGACGTAACGCCAGAAAGAAGAAGAAGAAGAAGCTTGCTTGCTGGTGGTGACCAATGGGATAGATTTTCAACTGCGGAGCGCTGTTTGGTTCTCAAGTCTTGTGTTCTTGAAAATTAAGCATGTTATTGTTGATTGCAATGCTGTATTCATTTATGGTTCGCGTAGGTAAAATGGGTTCTGCGTAATTGCTACTCTATTTGATGAGATATTCTCCGTTTAATCCAACTTTGATCCATATCTGTGTGCTATTCATAACTGTGGGATGTCTGTAGTATTGACTGGTCCGCAGGATATGATAAACTGCACTGCCGTTGTAAAGTTTCCAAAAACGCCCATTTGCCCTAAATTCCTCGCGGCGAATAGCCCAAGAAAGGAACAACTGCGTTTGATGAACGACCGCAATGTTATCTTCCATAAGAATGAAGAGAGCAAATTCACGGTTCCCTCCGGGGAACATCGCGTGTCCTTTTGAGCAAATCCGTTAATATATCGCAAAAATTGTTTGTACAGAAATGTCAAAAAAGCTGCGGAGCGTGAGTCCCTGATGTTCTGGATTTGCTCAGGTGGTGCAGATTATTGATGCGCGCAATAGTTCTCTCTCTTGCTTTCCCGCTATGACGTCAATTTTAACTCTGCATAAGAACAGCGGGAGAATAGAAGAGAAAACTAATAGCACGCATCAATGAGTAAAGGATCTCCGCGATTTCGTTGTTGTGTCATAAAATTGTACATGTAGCAGCGAAACCGCAGCGATTGTTTGTCGCTGTCGCTGTAAAAAATCGCGTTGATTTGGGTGATCCAAAGCCACACCTCAAATCTTCTAGAGCACAAATCTAAAGAACCAGACGTCCATTCAAGCTGAATACTCTATCGTTTGGTTACTCGATGGCCAATCGATCAAGTGTTCAGCTTGAACCGCTGTCAGGTACGTTAGATTTGTGGTCTTGAAATTCTGAAGTATGCTTTCGATTTATATTCACCTTAAACAAGGAAGATGCATACATTATTTTATATCGAAAAATGAATCTAGGTTTATTCACGCTGTACCACACCTCCAACTCCCTCTCTCCTCTTATAACGTGACAAAATTTCCTCACGACCTCCAATTATAAAAAAAAATGCGAATAATGATAATATATCATTACAAAATTCTCTAGTTTCGCCATCGGTCGATCGATTTTGATGATTTGTTTTAGTAAAAATCACAAATCAGTTATGAATTTGCATGCACCATCAAAATTGGTTCCGGATTTAGATTCAAGTTTAGTGGGGTACCTAGGGTATTTCATAATGAAATAGCGCAATTTTTTTTTTCGATTTTCGCACATCTAAATCTCGAGAAAAAAAATAAGCCAAACATTAAATTTAGCTCATTGAAAGACGGATTGTCTGATCGAACATGGGTGAACTTTTCAATCTTATTTGCGGTTCCTCTATGCTATGTAGTCCAGGTTAAAAACTTTTTTTTTTCGAAATTTTCAAATATTTTTTAAAATACTCTCGAGGCTAAAAATTTAGTGAAAATGTGATTTTGTAGCCAGTTTTAAACAAAGAATCTGAAAATGAGATAATATCAACAATCCTTAATTCTTCCGGAAATTCCTCCACAGATTTTGGAATAGGATCATTTCTCCAGTATTTGCTCTACAAAATAATAGAAATACCTTCAGTATTTTCTACAAGGTTTACTCTAAAAGTTTGCATTCATCCAGATTTGATCCCTCCAAGAATCAATTGATTGTTTATGCAAAGCTTTTCCAGAAAATTTATTAGGAATTTCTAAATTAACCCTAACAGGCAATCCTGGTTAAGTTGCTGTCGCAATATTTCTTGGAGTTTATTACTTTTGCAGTTCTTTTCAATTTATCTTGTTTGATTTCTTAGTTATGTGTTGATGGATTCTTTAAAATTTAATTTAATTCGATACTCCAGCAAATTCTAAAGCAAATACTAAATATTCCAGTGATTCCTCTGTTCTACTTATTTTTCTTCTTCTTTCTGGCGTTATGTTCCAACTGGGACAGAGGCTGCTTCTCAGTTTAGTGTTTTCATGATCAATTATTGACTTGTGTCCCCAACCACATTCATTCAAGCCACATAGCATAAAGTACAGCAAAATAATGAATATCATTGTTCCGTGTTTTATAGTATATATTAGCATAACATCACATCCACATGATTAAACAAATTGTAAGGCATTTTTAAAAATCAAAATAATTTTGGGCTCCTCTCAATATTTTTGAGATTGTTTTAAATGTTGGTAAGTGCTTTTCAACCCACTTCTTAGTTGTAACATTTAAATTAAACCCACTCATTGCCTTGTGTGAGTGTCAGATATATTGAAATGAAACCTTAATAACTTAAGAAGATTTCAAACAAACAGAAAAAAGTCTTACCAAAACATGTAGGGATTCCACTGAGCAACGCTAAGGTTTCCATATGAGAGAGGATTTAAAAAGACGTTTTTTATGCTTATTGTCAAATTTCCAGCTTTTGACAAGAAAAAAAAACTTAAACATGTATTCCGCGAAACAAATTCAAAAATTTCGAAAAATTCCGTGAGATATTTGATTTCGTATCGAGTTACACGAAACATTTTTAAATTTCGTTTCGTTTCGTCATTATCAGTGCAAGATATTCCGCGTATCGTTTCGTTTCGTATCGACATGGAAAAAATCCATATCGCATATCCTTATATATGACTAGTTTTGGTCATATATCATTTGATAATACGCAATTATAACATGTGTGTTGCTGGGGATCACTCGCTCATAGTGAATCCTATACCATTACCCTTCCCATCATCCAACTACTTGACATCTATAAGGGCGTCGGTGAGTCCCTGATCTCTCTTAAAGTAGGTGCCATATCGTCATTTTCCTTTCCTTTCCTCGTAACGGAGAAGATGGGCGTGGCCGGCAATGGAAATTGTCATGCCTTTTCATTCAACATAGTTTTCTATGAGTAATTGGAATAAGAGTCGCAAAGTAAATAACATGACAGTTTTCAGTATGCAATTTACGAAATACTCCGTTACCACGCAACGCAACGCAGAGAGATTTGAGATTTTGCCATCAGATGGAGCTAGTGCAAAACTTTTGTTTTTTTTTCGATTTTTCCGAATCGAGTAGTGCACGCTATGTCTAAACCAGCAGATTGGAAAGATCGGATGTACCTCGGATTTTTTACCGCTAGATATCGGTGTTTGGTCTATAAATTCATAATTTCATTTTCCGAAGGTTTCAAAATATTCCATTGGTGAAATTTTTCCTATACCTACATTTTATATGGGCTGAAATGTGCAGGCAAACGTGATTTTCATTGATTTTCATAGGCTGTTTATGAAAAAAACATAAGCATAAGCATAGCTGACCGCACAATTCGTAGTTGCTACTCCGTGATTGACCACAACAATCGAAGTTGCACAGAGATTTAATGAATGGGACTTGGGATTAGCTTACCATTCTTCAATGTGCACAAATCGAGAGCTCAAAATATAAAAGTCAATAACGGCGCCGGTCACGTCCTTACGGTCATCGGGGAAGGGAAGGAATGTAAGTTCGACAACCGTTGTTACTGGAGACCGAGATCACCTCTGCATCTCCATAGTTGTCATGGAAAGGATATTGGGTTAGTGGAATAAGGTATTGATCCGGGAGTCACCAATGATTGATGATGCGATCCATGATATAACCATGCCTTACCGGATTCGCGATAAGTATTATTCGATAATCGCATTATACGCCAAAGAAGCGTTCATTACTCGCCCTCGCAAGAGCAAGCGACAAGATCAATAGATCAAACACTACTGACGCTCGTGGCACTTTTTCGCTCTAACGCGAACGACGCGCGACATGTTTGACCCTGCCCTCGTTGCCCGTCCCCGCAGGGGCAAGCAACAAGGTCGATGGATCAAACACTACTCCATAGGCTGTATATAAAAAAAAGCTAAAAAGTGGAAAAAATCAAATTTCACCGATCGAATTTTTCAAAACCTTCCGAGGTACATTCGATTTCCATAATCTGCTGGTTTAGACATAGCGTGTAGTGTTTTATCGTTTGACCTTGCCACTTGCTTGCCAGGGCAGGTGATGGGATCAGACAACTATGGAGATGCAGAAGTATACTCGGTCTTTAATGACAACGGTGGTCTATCAAACATTCTTTTGCTTTTCCGATGACCGTAAGGACGTGGCCGGCGCCGTTGTTGACTTCTAAGATTTGAGATCTCAATTTATGTACATTGCGAATGGTTAGCTAATCCCAATCCACATTCAATATCCGTGAAACTTCGAATGCTATGGTCAATCACGGAGTAACAACTACGAACTGTACTGTCATCTATGCTCATGTTTTGCTGATATCTTCGAATCTTGACTATTGAAAAAGATGGCACCTTTTTGTAAGCCAAATGTTATCATTTTTCAAGTCACGAAATTCGTGATTTTGCTACCAGGTGGGTTCTCCGACATTACCCGGAAAACCATTACCCGGAATGCAATTTACCGGAAGACTATTTACCGGAAAACCATTTACCGGAAAACCATTACCCGGAAAGACCATTAACCGGAAAATTATTTCTCCATTTGCAGACTTTTTTCATGAACGTCCTTCTAATCCTTTTACGATTATTCAGGTCAATATGTTGACTTAAACATATTCAAAATGGCCACCAACGACAGGGGAGCTTTCGCTTTAAAAAATCATTAGCATCGAAGAGGAGTCTAAGATATCTTCATACTTGATCATGCCAATATGCACCATCTTCATATATTTGCATTTCTGATGATTCACCCTTCTTTTTAAAATAAGCTGTTCTTTCAACTTATCTTTGCAGCTTGTCTTGACTGAACTGGCTAAATTTGGCTCAAACTATGTAACTTCACTTTGAACATTCGACCGTCGGTTCTCCAAGTGTCCAAAGGTTAATAAATAAATAATTATTAGAACTATCACTACGATTGGTTGTGATTCTTTTCACCGAGTGTCAATCCACCGAATATTGTTTCCACAAACGTCAAAAAACGGAATGCAAATCCCCTCTATATACCTTTTTCTAGAATAACCCTTTCGGGTCAACATCTATTCACCCTTCTTTATTTAGTTGGCGGTTCTCTCGAGTTCCACCGATCTCGGCGTTTTTGGCAAAGTGTGTTAAGTCGAAAATGGCCAAATATCTTATTCTTATGAATGCTTACTGTTACATTCAGAGACATTCAGAGTTATGACATTCGGAGGAAAATAGCACAATCAAGCCAATGCAAAAGAAAAGTAGAGCTAATGAGGTTCAATATCTCGAAATAAAAAGATGGCCGTCACAATGGTAAATAGTGTCCCTACTCTCGATCACCAAGCAACTCTTAGTTCCATCTTGTTTTTTTAACTTTCCCCAAACCATAAAAGCTTGGGGGAATCAACGCATTTTTTTTTACGGCGACAGCGACAAACATTCGTCGTGATTTCAATGTATGTACAGTTTGATGAGCGTGTCTAAGTCATAGCGACGCAATTTCGCAGCGATTGTCATCGCGTCGGTTTAAATGGTTTCGACTAAACAACGAAATCGCGTCGAATTTTATCGATGTCGCTGAAAAAATCGCGTTGATTAGGGGGAACCTTAAAGCTAAAATGAGATTAACACTCATGTATGTCGCTTGCCTCGCAAGATTAGTGTTTTTTATACTTTGATATAATATTAAACTTGGATTCTAAACAGTTTTAACTTAACGAAATAAGAAAACCATCATAGCTCCAAATACTTTTGAATGCTGAGATGTTCCATTCACTTAAATGCACCCTACCTTATTTGTTAGGCAATTTTTTCGATTCATATTGAACTCGTTAATATTTGACATAAAAAATATGTAAAAAAAATTCTGGTCATTCTTTTTATCCTTGCCTATAATCTTTCGTTTTATAGCATAAATTAGAAGATATAGTTTTCCGATCTATATCAGGCGATTCTTTTTTTTAATTAAATCGCTAATTGATTACATGTTCAATCAATCATTATTGGTATCGTAATATTTGTTCATAGCCTAAGGCCTACATTGCGACAAGCTATTTAGAAAGGTGAAGCAGAGGTTGGTAGAACTGAATACCACCGGTTCCAAATTATCTCTGGTTGGCAAATTTGACGACGTTTCAGTGCTAGAGTACTAACATACTTGGCAAAGTCAAACTATGAACGAATGAAATAATGGTCGGTTGCCATAGGCTCTCAGCTATTTACTGCATAAATGCTCCTAGAATAGCTGAGAAGCAGGCTTTGTCCAGTTGAGTCGTAACGCCGGCAAGAAAATAAACATATTTTGAAAAAGTGTTTATGGAAACCGAGGGAGTCGCGAATATCCATGGTTAACGTGACATAATTTGTGCTAAGCATCAATGAAAGCGAATAAACATTGTAAATAAATGTAGAGTAAGGTGGGGCAAAAGTTCGACCTTAGTGGTATAATCAAAGTTTCCAAGAAAACAATAGCAGTTGAAACAAAACAAATACCATACAGTGAACCTTCTACATATTGGCTATAATTTTGCTGAACAAACTTGTGTCAAAATACTTACCCATTTTTAGTTATAGCAGTTTCAAAATTGATTGTCTTATTCGAACTTTTGCCCCACCGTACCAGTCGTAAACTTAAGTTTGCCGAAAAATACACACTATATTTTTTTATCAAAAAATTGCCCAAAACAGGGTTAATTGTAATATACTCAAAAATAGCAGTTTTTTGCAAAACAAAGTGGATATGTAAAACTTTGGTAACATTTTTCGCACGATCAGACAAATTTAGCTAAATTTAAAGATAATGTGTGGATTTTAGGCAATTTGCATTTTTTTCCGTGAGTTTATACATGGGTCGAACTTTTGCCCCGCTGATTCAAACTTTTGCTCCACTATGGGCCAAAAATTGATTCCAAGCATTTATGCAAAAACTAATACACCCCAAAGCATCCTTATGAAAGGCCTAGAAACGCACTTACATAATATATTGAAAAAGATATTATCTTCATTTGGTTCCATGCAACGAAAATTTGACCGAAAATTACAATATTTACGTCGAAAAACGACAAACAGCCATAACTTTTCCAAATCACAATCAATTTTCATGATATTTGGAGTGAAAGTCTCTTACTTGAATAGAATTTGAACCACCATGACATTTATAAGTTTTGTTTTGAATTAAGCTAGAAATCTTAAAAAGAAACTCTTGCCCCACTCGAACTTTTGCCCCACTTTACTCTACTGATAAAGGTCGTCGAAAATGGAGGATTTGGCTTTCCGGGTAATGTTGCATTCCGGTAAATGGTGCATTCCGGTAAATGGTTTTTCCGGGTAATGATACATTCCGGTAGATGGTCTTCCGGTAAATTGCATTCCGGGTAATGGTATTCCGGGTAATGGTATAGAATCCAAAACGGTTCTTCGACATTACCTGGAAAACCATTTGCCGGAATGCAATTTACCGGAAGACCATTAACCGCAAAACCATTTACCGGAATGAACCATTTACCGGAAAACCATTACCCGGAAGGACCATTTACCGTAAAATTATACATATCTCTATTTCTCGACTTCATTCATTGACGTCCTTTCAATCGTTTTATGGTCATTCAGGCCAGTATGTTAACTCATACCACCAACGATAATGGTCAGGGGAGGTTCTTCCTTCAAAATACATAAGCATCGAAAAGGAGTCTAAGATATCTAAATGATTCACCCTTCTTTTAAAAATAAGCTGTTCTTTTAACTTATCTTTTCAGCTTGTTGGCTGAAATGGCTGAATTTGGCTGCAACTATGTAGCTTTAGGGGATTTTTTTTTATTATCGTACAAATTGGGCCGAAGGGTCTCAGATTTTCATGAAACTTTTTCCACAGGCAGGGCTCATGGATATATGAATAAAAAAAATTGAGGAAAATTCAGGGTCGCCTATTTTTCCGGAAAACTCAGGTGGAAATTTTTTGTTTTTCCCTTGACACTACTTACTTTGAAAAATCATAACTCAAGAACGAAGCATCGTAGAAACAAAGTTTTTATATGAAAATTTAAGCAAATTTTCTCAAAAATCAAAAAAAAAATGAACTGGAAAAAGTTTTCCACAAAATTTTACACCGTTGGGAAAATTCGTAAAGAAAAGCCGGAAAAACTATGCCCGAACTCGTGGAAAATTTTCAAAAAAATATTTTCGAGAAGGTAATTTTATAAGCTTTAATCACTGACATTTTTGGAATGCTTTTTTTTCGTTTTTGAGTTATGGCCAATTTTGTGAAAAATGTCCAGATGTGCCATATAAGACTTTTCTTTGAAAAATCATAACTCAAGAACAAAACATTGTAGAAACAAAGTTTTTATGTAAAAATTTGAGCAAATTTTCTCAGAAATCCAAAAAAAATATGAACTGGAAAAAGTTTTCCACAAAATTTTCCACCGTTAGGGAAATTCGTAAAGAAAAGCTGGAAAATCTATGCCCGAACTCGTGGAAAATTTTTATTAAAATATTTTTGAGAAGGAAACTTTATAAACTTCAATTCTAGTAACTTTTAGGATGAACTTTTTTTTGTTCCTGAGTTATGGTCAATTTTGTGAAAAATTACCATATTAGCCTTTTCTTTGAAAACCCATATTTCAATCGACGCATCAGAAAAACAAGTTTTTTTTATCAAAGCAATTGCAAATTTTCTAAAAGATCTGAAAGAAACGATATGGGCCCAGTAAACACAAACTCGTATAAGATAGCGCATAAGAGTACAAATGTGGAGGCGATATACGTACATGCACCATAAGGATCCATGCAAGATGTACGTATATCGCCTCCACATTTGTACTCTTATGCGCTATCTTATACGAGTTTGTGTTCACTGGGGGATTGGTTTTAATGAAGTATAAGTCGGATTGGATTACCCAGACAACCAGAAGTCGCATAACAGTTTACGAACAAAGTCGTTTATTTACACAAATTTCATCACACCCGCACAACATGGTGGACGATATCGTTTGATCGATGAGTTTCCTCGCATAAAACGCTATTTTATGAGTTCATACGTACATTTCGTTTCGTCCCGTATACTCGTACAAAGTAAGTCGGATCAATCCGTAGCAGCTGTCAAATCAATTTTGTTATCATAAATTAAGTCGCATAAGAGTACAAACTAGTTCGCAATAAAATTTACACACTCGCATTACATGTTAGTTTTCATCATATAAAATATGCACGTATATCGCCTCCACTTTTGTACGCATAAGGCCTTTTCGCAACATCTTATATGTGAAACTTTGCGCATTTAAGCATCGCATAACGCAAAAGGTGATTTCGTTATATGTACATTCTGGTTGTCTGGGTATATTTTTCATGAAACATTACACCGTTAAGCAAAGCTGAAAAAACTGTTTCTTTTCCATTCCAAAGGATTCTTTCTTTTCTATGGAACAAATAAGATTCTTTTTATATTTTTCTTTAATTTTATTTATTCAATTATTCAGTACATAACTTACATTTTATCTTAAAACTATCTATTTTTTCAACCGGGAAGATTGCCTTTGGTTGCTCCCACCAGAAGATTTTCGTTTCTTTGTAGTATTAAGAACAAAGCATGCTGTATTTTCTTGGTTTTCATGTGCATCTGAGAATTCACTCGCAAAAATGCTTCGTTCGTCTTTTGGAATAAATGAATGATATTTTTTTGTTCCAGGAATTGGAACAAGGTTAGAAAATCTCTCCTGAAGTATTTTTTCAGCCTCTGAATAGTCATTTTCAGTTGCATAGATGAATTCCCAATCTTTTTTAAATTGGTCTTTCACCTTTTGCGACACAGCCCAGTCAAAAAATTGTTTGGCGTTATTAATTTCCGCTGAATTTCTAATACGAGCATCTCTAGCCATTCGCTTAATATTGCCACCGATACCATCACATGGACCTTTTCCATATAAGGTTGGGAAAAAGTGCCATTCTGCTCTAATTTAAAAATCATTATCATGGTTGCATACATTTTTGAAATTTGATTTATTTTTGTACTGCTCTCCACAACCATCAGAAAGATAAATGATTTTTTCAAGCTCAGGAAATTTATTTTTCAATCTTGAAATTAGTTTTGTTTAAAAAGCATAAACTGATGTCGTGTTATGCTTTTTTATGTCAGCAATTACAAAAAAATAAGACTTTGATCGAAGATTTGTCTTTGTAATAAATTACAAATGGATGTATTGTTACTTGAGGTCGTACAAAGTAATGGCTTTGAATGGAATCTTGTATGACGCACGAATAATTTTCCGCGAAATCCATCTGGCACATTATTTCTTTGTTTTCAACTAGTGATTCCTTTTTAGCTCTTATAAATTTATTTTGTTTATCTACTTTGAATTGATGCACAAGAAACTTCTCAGTGAGATTTTTCAAGTTTTCTATAAAATCATTTACATTTTCTTCTTTGTTGATAATTTCACAACGAGGAGAAATAATCCAAAAACAATACTTAACTTCTTCAACGTTGTTTTCATCTAAGCGATTGGCAACATAATCTAATTTCTTTAATTTACAATCCTTTTTTTTCTGTATTATGAACTTCAAAGCAATTAGTTTTTTTCAATGCATCAACCATGAATTTCATATTCTCATGTATCATGCAAACACAAACATTCATAGCCGATGAATCCTTTGTATAAACACATTGTTTTGGTTTAAGTTTCCAGAACGATGTGAATGAGACAGATTCCTGTTCACTCTTACAGGTTTCCAAATATTGTTTATATAAAGTATCCAAAGGGTCAAGCAAAAGGCGTTTTTGAACATTTTGGCGCACTCCATTCGGTAACTTAATAGATATGGTATCTTTCAAGCCAGGAAATGGCCGACTGATATCATCCCTTAGGTAAAAATTTGAAACTATGTCTTGGACATCTGATCCATGCGAGGTCGTTCCACTTTCAAGGTTGAATCCCTAAATTGTATTTTTTTGATTCAGTTATAACGTGTTGAGACACGTCAAAATGAGCTTTAACTTTGGCATATGACCAATTCCTAAGAAGTAATTTTAGAAGTTCAATTTGCTTGTCAGGTTCGGCTTTTGTAACAGCTGAGTTCAAATTTAATAAAACGGAATTAAAATCCTCTGTAACATCGACAATATTAGGCGGAAACCAAGTTTTTATTTTACTCAAAATTTGATTGAACATTTCGTCCATAGAAGCATTGCGATAGTTACTACTAGAAGCATCCAAACGTGAAGATTTTACTTGAAAATAAATTTCCAAGAATTTAGCAAGCTCTTGTATTTTTTGTACATTATTTATAGAACCAACTGACTCACCCGAGGAAGGAGTTTCCTTTGGCGACGCCAACGAAGATAGTGGTGAAACTTGTTCCTCAAACGCCATTGCTTCTGGAAGATCCGTTACGAGAGCCTTCTGGTCACCGGTAATGGAGCACTTCACGCAAATTTTCATCTTTTCCGTAATCCACCGAACTCCATTCGAATGAAGCTTACTGATGAGGCCTTGGCTGATCAATCGTAGATTTGTCTTTACTGATTTGTGGCCGTAATATTGTATTCGTAATATTGAACTTTGTCCATTTCAACAGCTTCGGGAAAACTTTTTTCACTTTCCAAAAATTAATAACGAGGAATATACAGCTGATAGACAACACTTGCACTTTCTCACTGCTCTTTGTTAGTTTTTGGTAAACTTATGATTCTCAAGCCATTTCAACGCTTTAAACTTGAATTGGTAAATACCTATTTGTCATATTGTCTACCCATTTATTTAACTGTCAATTTTGTAGTTACCTAACAGGAAAAAATTGCCTACATTCTGATTGAAGAAAACTTTGTTTCTATGTAGTTTCGTTCTTAAGAAATTTTGTTTATGAACTTATAAATTTGTAAATATATGGTTCAAACAGCTCATCCTAGCAATATATGATCATGTTTTAGGAACGAAAAATGAGCGTATTGAAAAATATTGTAGGATTGGATCTTATTGATCGCTCTTTTCAAATATACTTTATTTGAAAGCTGGAATAGCTAATCGGGTTTTCATTATTTGTTTTCATAAATAGTGAAAAATGTCCTGGAAAACTGATTCCATTTCTAAAATTTCATATTTTTGAGATAATTTGAATCCGGTTCGACAAGTCATGATGAGTCTTGAGTCATGATTTTTAAACGAAAGGGCATGTATGGCAAATCTTTGCATTTTTTACAAATTGACCATAGATCAGGAACTAAAGAAAAGTACATCCTAAAAGTTACCAGAATTGAAGTTTATAAAGTTTCTTTCTTAAAAATATTTTATTAAAAAATTTCCGCGAGTTCGGGCATAGATTTTCCAGCTTTTCTTTATAAATTTCCCCAACGGTGGAAAATTTTATGGAAAACTTTTTCCAGTTCATATTTTTTTTGGATTTCTGAGAAAATTTGCTTAAATTTTCACATAAAAACTTTGTTTCTACAATGTTTCGTTCTTGAGTTATGATTTTTCAAAGAAAAGTCTTATATGGCACATCTGGACATTTTTCACAAAATTGGCCATAACTCAAAAACGAAAAAAAAGTGCATTCCAAAAATTTTAGTGATTAAAGCTTATAAAATTACCTTCCCGAAAATATTTTTTTTTGAAAATTTTCCAAGAAAAGCCGGAAAAACTATGCCCGAAGTTTTTCCGGCTTTTCTTTACGAATTTTCCCAACGGTGGATAATTTTGTGGAAAACTTTTTCCAATTTTTTTTTTGATTTTTGAGAAAATTTGCTTAAATTTTCATATAAAAACTTTGTTTCTACGATGCTTCGTTCTTGAGTTATGATTTTTCAAAGTAAGTAGTGTCAAGGGAAAACAAAAAATTTCCACCTGAGTTTTCCGGAAAGATAGGCGACCCTGAACTTTTCTCATTTTTTTTTATTCATATATCCATGAGCCCTGCCTATGGAAAAAGTTTCATGAAAATCTGAGACCCTTCGGCCCAAACCCGTACGGTAATAAAAAAAAATCCCTTTTACTTTTAAAATTCGATCGTCGGTTCTCCAAGTGTCCAAATATCAATAAATAAGCATTGATTAGAATTTTTAACCCGTTTGGTTGTGCTACTTTTCGCCGAGTGTCAATTCGCCGAATGTCGTTTCCGCAAACGTCAATCAACCGAATGCAAATCCCTCGTAAGTCTTTTTTTAGAGTGACCCATTTCGGCTCATCTGATATTCATCCTTCTTATTTAATTGGCGATTTTTTCGAGTTCCACCGATCTCGGCATGTTTTGGCAAAATGTGTTTAGTCGAATATGACCAAATATCTTCTTATTTTGACTGCTTTTTGCTCTTTCTAGTTTATTATTCTGGCATTGAATGATACAAACATTCAGAGTTATGACATTCGGAAAAATTTAGCACAATCAAGCAAATTCAAAGGAAAAATAAATCTATTGAAGTGCGATATTTTGAAAATCAAAGATGAACATCACAGTGGCGAATAGTGTCCCTACTCTCGATCACCAAAACACTCTGAGTTTCAAATCATAAAACTGAAATGAGAATTGCACTGTTGAATGTTGCTTCTCTCGCAAGATAAGTGTTTTTTATATATTGATACAATGTTAAAATTGGATTCTAAACTGTTTAAGGGAATAAGAAAATCATCATAACTCTAAACATTTTTACATGCTGAGATGTTCCATTTACTCAAATGCACCCTACTTTATTTTTTTTGGCAATTTTTTTCGATTTATTTTGACCTCGTTAATATTTGGCAATAAATATGTATAAGTAGGTTACAAATATTAATTTTCATTCATGTCACTCCCTACCCTCTTCAAACCATACAAAATATTAGATGGGAGAAAACAAAGATCTATCAGTTTTTTTAAAATCAGTTAGATATTAAATTGTTTAAGGCACAAAAATAAGGGAAAATGGCGATTCGGAGGATGATTGAAAAAAGTTCAACAATTAACAAAATATAAAAAACTTTAAACACATATTTTTTTATCTTTAATTTTTCTTATATATTTTTATTGCCACCTCGTACCTTCCAAGTGGTCTCGGACATAAAAGAAAATTATATTTGTATCTGCCTAGCAAAAATAGTTCTTTTCATTCTTTCTATCCTTGGCAGTAATGTTTAGTTTTATAGCCTAAATTTGAGGACATTGTTTCCTAATCAATATTAGGCGATTCTTTTCTAATTAGACCGCCAAAAAAATTTCATATTTTATCAAAATTTCGGTATCGTAATATTTGTTCAAAGCTTAAGGCCTACGTAGCAGCTTAGTGAAGCTATTAAGATAGATCAAGTTGAGGTTAGTAGAATTGAATTCTGCCGGTTTATAATTATTTCTGTTTGGCAAATTTGACGACATTTTAGTGCTAGAGTACTTACATACTTGTCAAACTATGAACGAATGCAAAAATGGTCGGTTGACATAGAGTCTCACCTATTAACTGTAGAAATGCTCCTAAAACAGCTGAGAAGCAGGTTTTGTCCCAGTTGAGTCGTTACGCCAGCAAGAAGAACAACATATTTGATCCATAGCTGTTAGGAGATGTCTTTGAAATAGTGTTTATAGAAGCCGAGGGAGTCGGAGTGTTTAACGTGACATAATTTGTACATCAATGAAAGAGAATAAAAGTTGTATACAAATGTACTGATAAAAGTCGTAGAAGATGGAAGATTTGGCTTTCCGGGTAATGGTGCATTCCGGTAAATGGTCTTCCGGTGAATTGAATTCCGGGTAATGGTATAGAATCGGACAAAACACTTTTGTATGTTTTTAGGGGGTGAACCCAAACTTATGCACGGGAGTGTAGTAGTGGCTGTGATAAAACAGTACCGATATGAAAACACCATACATTTATGTTGTACGTAGCTCTATATTATCAACATTTCGTTCGTCGCTAGTGTTTGAAACATTTGATCCAGAAGGTCATCCTCGTTGTGCCATTGCGGTGCATATCAGATTCCATTACAGGTGCCCATTCGAAAATAAGGGAAGCCCTCCGCCACCATTATTCTCCATCGAAGCATCCTCGCTCTGCAAATTCTTCATCAATGCTCTTGCTTCGCACATCGTGAGGTGCTGAATGTTTTTCTGCAAATAAGAAATTAATAATTAGAAAATCACAGAATATTTCGTGTCTGGAACACCGTCCATCAAGCTTCCGATTCTCACCGTAACGGCAGCACAAAGGTTCGTAACCGACCGCCATATGGCAGCACATTCGCCCGTCGATTGTGCAGCTTCTGCCAGTGACCGCTTACCGGCGTTCCAATCGCGCGAGAAAGTTACTTGTGCGTACGAAAGCGACGATGTCAGCACCATACAAAGCACGGCGAACACAATGAGCTTATTGATGCTATTTCGCCTGTAAAATGAAATGAAGGGAAAGTGAAAGCTAATGCTGCATTTTCATGCTATGTTTTGGAGGGGAATGCAATGCTGAAGAATTTTCATAACGGATGGAGAGAGATGTTGTTGAAATGAAAAATATAAAATCAGTTTCTATTTCTAAAATATGTTTTATATTCCCGGTAAATATTGTCTTGTTTGATCTAACCCTTATATGTCTACCTAATTAAAAAGAAGAAACATAAAGAAATTTGCATTGATTATAGGATAATGGTCATATAGTATATCAATCCATTTCTGCTAAAAAAAATGTTTTCAAACACAGTCAAACCTCCATGAGTCGATACCTGAAAGGACTATCGACTCATGGAAATATCAATTCATGAAACAGATATGCTTCCTTAGCCGAGTGGTCAGAGTCTGCAGCTACAAAGCAAAGCCATGCTGAAGGTGTCTGGGTTCGATTCCCGGTCAGGGTTGCCACATATACAGATTTATCTGTAATTTACAGATTTTCTCGAATATTCTGTGATCACAGAATCTGTATATACAGATTACAGAATCGTTGTTAAAATACAGATATACAGATTTTGTATACAGAATTTGGCCAACATTTTACAGATTTATACTGATTTTTGAGTGGAATGAAAATTTTTATTATTGAAAACTTTACTGTTCAACCCTTGATGGGACAATTCCGCAATGAAGTTACAAATGATTGGTATTTTCATGAATTCATTGCATAATTTTATCTTGTAGCTCAATCTTGAAGCATACAGATTGAAAATACAAATATTTTGTTCTAGCATACAGAAATACAGATAATTGAAAGAAAAAATACAGATAAAAATGTGGCAACCCTGTTCCCGGTTGGTCCAGGATCTTTTCGTAATGGAAATTTCCTTGACTCCCCTGGGCATAGAGTATCATCGTACCTGCCACACGATGTACGAATGCGAATATTGCAACTTTGGCATAGAAAGCCCTCAGATAATAACTGTGGAAGTGCTCATAAGAACACTAAGTTGAGAAGCAGGCTCTGTCCCAGTGAGGATGTTGATGCCAAGAAGAAAAGACTAGTCTAGGAATCACTTCATATGAATTAGCAGAATTTATTGAGATATTTCTATATTACTTATATTTTATACTGCGCAATATTTCACAATGTATTTCACTGGCTGCTGTTTATTATATTATTTTAAAGAGGGCAAAAAATTGGTGTTATGTATGATAATATTCGTAGATTAAAAAAGTTATATATGAAGTTCATTACTTTGGCATTTTCGAGAAAATTTTGTCTTAAAATTTCATAATTGACACTTATTATTATTCCTAATTTACAAATATTACAACAATTGCAGCAAAATAGCAGGTTTGTAAAAGATGTGAACAAAATTTATTAAAATGCTCAAAATGTGTAAAATCTTACTGAAACTCTTTAATTTAGATTAAAAAAGTTTAAGCTGTTATGGTAAAAGTGTAGTTCCCCACTTAGTATATTTCTGCTATGTTAATTATTGTTGAGTCATTATTGTTATGCCACAATCGTTTGTTCCTCCAAAAATATATTCTAAAGTAGGATGCTCTATTTTTACATAATTTTTTCGTCAACACTCAACAAACTTTTTGTTGTTTCTTAAACCGTAAATTTCACTAATATAAATCAGACAATATCATTACCTTAGAGAACACATTTTACTGGAAGTATTATCCTGAGGTCACTTGCACAAAAGTATATGTCCAAATTAGCTATCGTTGAATGAAACTCTCTACTCGACTGAGGCCGTCTAGAAATCCGACAATCCTATTTATATTTCATCCAATGATCAAATCATCCCATTGATACGAATGTCTTCGTCTAGTGCAACCTTTTCCCATTGTTGCAGTTTGTTTCTTTTTTATGCTACCGGTGACAGCCATATTTCATTATGATAAAATATGCAAATATATACCGACAACCGGAAGCAGGAGAAAAGAAAATCTTTCGTGGGAAGCTGGACCCACCACACGATTGATGTCGTTTTTCCACCTGTAGGATTATAATCGATGTGGACAGCGTGATGACGCAAAGGTGGTCACAGTTTTCCAAGGTTATTTGGGGTAAACGCATTTGATAACGGAAATTCCTGGTTGTGAATTGAATGGCCTAAAAAAGTTTCGTTTTTCCTGCGAAATAATGTTCAGCAAATTAATTTCCTCATGTTTGATGAAACATAAACAAAAATTGTCTGAAGTTTGCTCATATTTGAATTATTCGCAAGCCGAAAGAAACACCGTTACCCCATTTATGCACGTCATCACATATTTTAAATAAATCTATTTACGGAATATTATAAGCAAAGTTGGAATAGATACACCCGATTCTGTTTTTGCACGGGGGATGCGTACCGTGCAAAAAAAGTTTTCAGTTCAAAATTTCAAAACCGTGCAAAAAAATAACACCATTTCTCGACGTTTCATACAAAAATAAGGTTTTAGTGGAAAAAAATGTATGGAAACTTTTTTTGCACGGCCGTGTAAAAAAAATCCATGCAAAAACAGAATCGGGTGTATATGAGCGGTTCCACAGAAAATGACGACTTTTTTCCCAAATTTCATTTTTATATTTTTTGATTTGGATGAAATTTTGCACATGCTTTCTTTATACCCAAAAATGCCTTTTTGCATCATCGGCTCGCTATTTTGACTCTAGCCTTACTTTTGAGAAGGGCCTAAGAAAAAAATCCTTAATAATTTTCAAAAAATTATAACTTAGAAACGGTTTGTCCGATCAGTTTGGTGCCTTCCGCAAAGTTTTAGGTTATTGTTGGGACTATCTGGAAAAAATACACACTGTAAAAAAAGGTAATTTTTTATATATCGAAAATAAAGCTTAAAAATCAATTTTCTCAAATCGTATTTTTGATTTTTTTTTATTTTTTTATATGTTAAAGTAGACAAAAAATGAAGTCTTTTGCATAGTGGGTCAAGATGGAGAAATCATGGACAAAAAAGTTATGATTTTTTGAAAAAAGGTGAATTATTGAAAATGGTCATAATAAACTTTTTAAATATTTTTAAACTCGATTTTAAGAAAGTACGCAAAATTTACAACAAAAAAGGTATACGGAAAAATCAGGCTAACTTTTACCGTTTTAAAGATACAGCGATTTTAATACAAAATTATGATATAATTTTCAATTTTCGATCATTATAATATAACCTAGAAACGGTTTATCCGATCAGTTTGGAGTCTTCCGCAAAGTTCTAGGTTATTGTTGGGACTATCTGGAAAAAATACACACTGTAAAAAAAAGGTAATTTTTTATATATCGAAAATAAAGCCTGAAAATCAATTTTCTCAAAAATCGTATTTTTTGATTTTTTTTTTTTATTTTTTTATATGTTAAAGTTAACAAAAAATGAAGTCTTTTGCACAGTGGGTCAAGATGGAGAAATCATGGACATAAAAGTTATGATTAAAAAAAAGGTTGATTTTTCAATATGGTCTAAATAAACTTTTTGAATGCTTTTCGACCCGATTTTATGAAAGTACGCAAAATTTTCAACAAAAAAGGTATATGAGAAAATTTTGCTAATTGCTACCGAAACATTTGAAAAGTTTATTATGACCATTTTCAACAAATTCACCTTTTTTTAAAAATCATAACTTTTTTGTCCATGATTTCTCCATCTTGACCCACTGTGCAAAAGACTTCATTTTTTGTCAACTTCAACATATGAAAAAATAAAAAAAATCAAAAATACGATTTTTGAGAAAATTGATTTTTAAGCTTTATTTTCGATATATAAAAAATTACAACATATTTTTTATAGTGTATATTTTTTTCCAGATAGTCCCAACAATAACCTAAAACTTTGCGGAAGACACCAAACTGATCGGACAAACCGTTTCTAAGTTATACCGAAAATTGAACATTATATCATAATTTTGTATTTAAATCGCTGTATCTTTAAAACGGTAAAAGTTAGCCTGATTTTTCCGTAAATCTTTTTTGTTGTAAATTTTGCGTACTTTCATAAAATCGAGTTGAAAAATATTTAAAAAGTATATTATGACCATTTTCAAAAATTCACCTTTTTTCAAAAAATCATAACTTTTTTGTCCATAATTTCTCCATCTTGACCCACTGTGCAAAAGACTAAATTTTTTGTCTACTTTAAAATATAAAAAAATAAAAAAAATCAAGAAAACGATTTTTGTGAAAATTGATTTTTAAGCTTTATTTTCAAAATAAAAAAATACATTTTTTTACTGTGTATATTTTTTCCAGATAGTTCCAACAATAACCTAAAACTTTGCGGAAGACACCAAACCGATCAGACAAATAGTTTCTGAGTTTTAATTTTTTGAAAATTGTTAAGGCTTTTTTTCTTAGGCCCTTCTTAAAAGTAACGCTAGGGTAAAAATGGCGAACCGATGATGCAAATAGGCATTTTTGGGTATAAAGAAAGCATATGCCAAATTTCAGCCAAATCAAAAAATACAAAAGTAAACCGACATTCAAATTCAAATGGAACCGCTCAAATGTGTTTCTTTTTCATTCCTTCGAGCGAATAATATTAACCATTTTTTCTAAGGTGGATCTTAGCGTAATGGACAGATACCCAGAATCGCACTAGTAGCTGTTTTGCTATAAATCGACAAAAAATATTGTTTGCCATGGAGCCCAATTACAGTACATTTGTGTACCATTAATACATAGCTCGATTTCATCCAAAAAGTGATGGTAATGATAACTGTACGTTGAAATTTGAGCTTCAAGCTAACTTTCGCGCAATAGAAACACATCTTATTGAGTAGTGGGCAACTTGGATGTAAGGAACTCAAGTTGTGGATGCTCTCAATTAGGGCTGCCTAACGGACGGCCAATTATTGATTGATTTTCAGGCTTTATATTTTTTAATAGGCATTTTTGGGTATAAAGAAAGCATATGCCAAATTTCAGCCAAATCAAAAAATACAAAAGTAAACCGACATTCAAATTCAAATGGAACCGCTCAAATGTGTTTCTTTTTCATTCCTTCGAGCGAATAATATTAACCATTTTTTCTAAGGTGGATCTTAGCGTAATGGACAGATACCCAGAATCGCACTAGTAGCTGTTTTGCTATAAATCGACAAAAAATATTGTTTGCCATGGAGCCCAATTACAGTACATTTGTGTACCATTAATACATAGCTCGATTTCATCCAAAAAGTGATGGTAATGATAACTGTACGTTGAAATTTGAGCTTCAAGCTAACTTTCGCGCAATAGAAACACATCTTATTGAGTAGTGGGCAACTTGGATGTAAGGAACTCAAGTTGTGGATGCTCTCAATTAGGGCTGCCTAACGGACGGCCAATTATATTCTGTGCGGCCCGCGATAAGATTTAAAATATTACGGATATCTCAGACCACCGGCTGTTTTGCAACCTCGCTGCCAATTTGAAATTGGAATATTCAAAAGCTAATTAATTCAACTTTTCATTCATTTTTTGCTCCTATTTCATTTGGTGATCTTTATTTTTTATTTGGCGTAGTGTCTCTTTACTTGTAGTTTGAACGACCGTTAAAACTATTCAACCTACGCGTGAATCTAGCTTGCGATGATCTGTTCGAGATTCAGGATAAGGCCAAGCTTTGCTGAGAATAATTTTATTAAACTAACGAGAACAACCTCTCTGCCATTTTTACTACACTTTTGACCGTCAATTTTAAGGCATTTTGCGTCAAATTGTATTCCGAGCTGGCAGCACACTCTCAGATTTCAATAAAATTTTCTGGATGTGTGGACCTTGACTAAGTAGAACTTTTTTTCATCCCTCCTCCCCCCATGGTAAGACTTTATGTATGAGAATTAAAAATAAATTGTATGGCGCGTAAGAAATCTCAAACTCCCCTCCCCCATAAACCCTTAAGTAAGTAATGGACGGCCATCTCAGAAACAGTTTTACATAAAACTAAACTTGAGCTACTTGGTTAGTAGGAAATTACACCGCATGGTTTCAGAAAACATTATTTTTTGAAAATACCTGAAGGTCATACACACAAAAGTCAATTTGGACAAATTGAGATGTAAAATTGTGAAAACTAATAGAATCGTTCTGGTGGGCTTCGATCCCACGACTCCCAATACGCTAGACTGGGCGCGTTAACCAACTACACCACAGAACGGGTATCGATTCTGCAGCGCAATCTTCAATCTGCCTCTCTATCGCAAAAAGGGTCGATATGACGAGATACGACCACGTCGAAAGCTGGACCCATACTAACCATCTCATTGAGCCAACGTTGGCTTATGAGTAGTGTGACACAAACAAGGCAACAGTGGCCTCGATCAAGCAGCCTACATTCAACAGCCGCATTCCTCGACTCTGCAACACTAGGCGGACTACAACCGAGAGGCACTCTGGAAAGCCTGATGGAAGCCCCCAATCTCTTCAACCCAGTCCGGCCGTATGCAGTCTCCGTTCATCATAGCCGTCTCGGTCCTATGGTTGCATGTAGAGAGGGTGTCTTCCAACAAGCTTGCGCAGGCAAGTACATATTTCGTAACTGTTCTTCGTAGTGTGATTCAGTTCTCCTCACGCAGCCTACTGTACGAGCGGCTGGGCGCGACGTTACTCCTGAAAACAATTTTCTACACAACCGATCGAATCTTCAGCCAGGACGCACCGTAGAAAGCTTTTTGGAAGCCCCTAGTTCCTCTAACACAGTCGTGCATAATCCTGCCAGCGCTCATCACAGCCGTCCTGGCCCTGTTGTTAGTAGGTGTTCGGGGGTCTTCCAGTCTGCTTTGACAGGCAAGTACGACTATCAGAACGAACTTGCGCTGTCTCATATCAACTCACTTTTCAGTGCTGTGACTGATGGGACACTCGGTAATATGATGAGCACAACGGAATGCAACCAAGCCGAAGCGCCACGCCTAGAACAAATTCCAACGTTGAACCTTGGGACTCGGAGTAACTATGATGAACCAACATCGTGCCGACAATATAGTCATATACTACCAAAATGTCAGTGGTATGAATAGCTTGTTGGAGGATTATCGCTTATCTGTTTCTGACAATTGCTACGACATAATTACTCTAACCGAAACCTGGCTCGATTCTCGCACCACATCCCACTCAGTTTTCGGTTCCAACTATGAAGTTTTTCGCTGCGACCGCAATCGAAGGAACAGTCGGAAGTCATCAGGAGGTGGCGTCCTGCTAGCCGTAAGCCGAAAATTAACAGCTTATCCAATCGAAAACGATTCATGGACCTGCTTGGAGCAAGTTTGGATATCCATAAAATTAGCAGACCGCAGTTTCTATGTTATACAACACATACCACCAGATCGCGTACGTGACAATGATCTCATCGAAACTCATTGTCAATCAGTTCTGGAGGTTGCAGAAAACGCTTCTGCTAACGACGAGGTCATCGTGTTGGGTGATTTCAGCATGTCTGGCTGCTTTCTAGCCTGGATTGGGACACTATTCTTGACGCCGAAGATGTGGATGCAGCAGTGGAAACCTTCTCGAATGTGCTCTCCTACGTTATCGATCGACATGTTCCGAAACAGGTTCATCGCTGGTCGATCTACAACCACCAGCTTGTTGTGTCTCACTTCATACGCAATTGAAAGTATGACTGAAAGAGCGCAGATAGATGTGATTTATACTGATTTGTCCGCGGCCTTTGACAAGCTAAACCATGTCATAGCGATCGCAAAATTAGAATGGCTTGGAATTAACGGGAATCTTTTACAATGGTTTCATAGCTATTTGAAAGACCGCCATCTACTTGCTGCCATTGGAGACTGTCACTCCGACATTTTCTCTGCATCATCGGGCATCCCTCAAGGAAGCCACCTGGGCCCCCTTCTCTTGTATTTCAACGATGTGAATTTGGCGCTCAAAAGACCACGATTGTCTTAGGCGGACGATCTCAAAATATTTCTCCGCATACGCTCCATCGACGATTGCCGTTTTCTGCAACAGCAACTTGACGCCTTTGCCAACTGGTGCAGTGTGAATTGTATGGTAGTCAACCCTGACAAGTGCTCTGTGATAACCTTCTCAAGGAAAAAGCAACCGTTTGTCTACCAATACACTTTGCGTGGAACGGACATAGAACGAGTAGAGCATGTTAAGGACTTGGGAGTAATTTTGGATTCCCAACTCACATACAAACAGCAGATTTCGTACGTAGTAGACAAGATATACAGAACCCTTGGGTTTATTTTTCACTGTGCCAAAAACTTCACCGACGTTCATTGTCTGAAGGCACTTTACTCTTCCTTAGTCCGTTCCTCGCTAGAATACTGCTCAACTGTATGGAGCCCATCCTACTGCAACGGCGCAGAAAGAATAGAATCCATTCAACGGCGTTTCTTTCGATATGCCCTTCGAAGACTACCCTGGAATAATCCTTTTCGTCTGCCCAGCTATGAGAGCCGATGTCAGCTAATTCGTTTGGAGCCACTTTCATCCAGACGGAATACTGCTAAGGCTCTTCTGATCGCTGATGCACTGGGTAACCGAATTGACTGCCCATCTATATTGGAACAGATAAACGTCAACGTTCAACCTCGGGCTTTGCGTAACAGTGCAATGCTGCGACTGCCCTATTGTAGCACAAACTACGCAATGCATGGAGCTATCAATCGACTCCAACGAACCTTCAATCGCGTTTCGTCACTCTTTGACTACCACTTGTCTCGCGAAGTACTCCGTAGTAGATTCTCAGAATATTTTAGTAGATAGTTGTATTTAAATGTCTGTTCTTGCTTTAATTTGTTTGTAAATTTTGTTCGCTTTTATTGTTTGATTAGTGATGTTTCATGTACTTATTTTTTTTATCATCTTTTGGGCAACTCAGCCTGTCGATGAATACCAATAAACATAAACATAAACAATTTCAATGGTTAAGGATGACAGCACCGTAGATTCATATCCCACATAAGTTCTGCAAGCGGTGTGAGCGAGGAAAATGTAATTCTCACTAAAAATGACATCGCCGATCCTTCTCGGCCGTTGTCAAAAATTGCATAAGAAAATTGAACATTCTTAGTCAACATAAATGAATTACTGTTGAGAATGTAGAATTTCATATAGGAAATTGCCTACTTCTAGCCAACTCTAAACTTAAATGACTTGTAAGTGTTTGGTCTTCATATTCAGCTTCGGAGGCCATGATCTGAGTAAGTAACAAACTTTTCAATATTACCAAACGTTGTTTACAAAGGTGACGATTGTTACCCCATATCAGCTAAATCAAAACATCACCTAAAACATCTTTTTAAACATACTTAAATCTTTTGAAAATCAAAATACAGTACATATTCATGTATTATGGGGCAAAGTACTAGTTTTTAAAACATAATAATTGCTACATTTACATTTAAAAATTAAATATTTAGGAAATACCCAAAAAGCTGATCAATGTTACCCAGGAATACGGTATCTTCCTTCACAAGACAGAAGTCCTTGGCGTGAGAAGAACCTCCACAAATCATGCATTTAGCATCCATGCGGCAATATTGTGTACCATGACCCCACTTTTCAAACAGACGACACTGAGTGGGGTTCTGAAAATTTCCTCCAGGTTTCTGGAATTGTCCCCATGTCACATGGGCATTGTTACGGCATCTCACACCGATCCCGTACGGTTAATCCACGAATGAATACCCCTCGGAAGAAGACGGATGAATGACAACTGACAACGAAGTGTCTTGCAGCACACAATACGAGGTTGAAGGAAAAACAGCCGTATAGAATTAAACCAAAAGGCACTGAAGCTACACACATTTTCTTTCTCCCAAAATTAGATAGTATAGTGAATTATTTGATTTATTTGATATTATAAAAAACAGTAAGTTTAAAGCAGTTTTTGTGAAATTCTTAAAATTAATCCAAAATACCTCCATTAGGTGGCAAATAGCCAGAGAACAACTGTTCTCAATTCTTCATTAGAAATCGAGGAATTATTTGAGGTTAAAAGATCGTGAGTAGCCTGAATTGAAACATTTAGTTCGCCCTTTATACTAAATTTAAGTCTCTTCTAGCCTGTTCGGCTCAATTAGAGTAATTTGAAAGGCTTTCGATTGTTGGGAAATTAGGAGAGTATCAAGAGACCGATGTAAGTAGAACATCCCTAGGGTAAAACAAATATATTAATAAAAAGTTTATAGCTTTTAGCTCACACAACATAAACGCAAAACTGTGTTTGCTTAAAGGACCTTGGAAGCTCCACCGCCCAACAAATCTAAAAGATCGTTCAAGATCGTACCGACATCAACATGTCGAAAAGCACCAAGAGTGTGAAAAGTACGAAGAGTGCGAGAAGCACTCGGAGCGCCAAGAACCACTGCCAGGCTTGTAAGGCAATCGATACCGATCGGATGGTCAGTTGCTGTCACTGCGGTTCCTGGTGGCATTTTGAATGCGTGGGCGTCAACGATAGCATCGCAGAGCCAGACCGGGTGTTCAATTGTCCAAAGTGCCAGAAACCATCCGTACAGGTCCCGGTACGGACAACAGTGGGAAAGGTGGCACTAAGCGTAAACTCATCGACTTCTAGCAGAGCAGCGAAGGCCAGATTAGAGCTGGAGAAACTCGAGGCCCAAAAAGCTTTGGCCATGAAGCGTCTAGAACTTCAGCGACGGGAACAGGAGCGCAAGCATAAGGAAGCGGAGTTACTATTCCAGCAGAAGAAGGCGCAGGAAGAGGCATCACTCCAACAGCTGGAGCTACAATTGGAAGAGACGATGATGAACGAATCATTCCGCCTTCGGGAGATTATCGCCGCAGAAGAGGAGGAGGACGACGAAAACGAGAGTGTTGAATCCGTGCAAAGCTCATCCAGCAAAGTTCGACAATGGCGAGCCTTTAATTCGACAATGGTACCCTCGACGGAACAGGATCCGAAAATTGCACCTAACGACATCGAAACTACGACAGCGACCGGAATAATTCCCGCTGGGCAGGACGGCAGCAAGCAACCAACTAGCAATCAGGGATTTCTGGAAGAGGCTATGGCCTCGGCGGTATCAGGTATTTCGTTAGGGCAATCAGGTATGGAGCCAACGTTAGGAGGAATAATTGGTCGGATAGAAAGCACCATTGCACCGACAGGTAGTATGAGTAACACGGGTCTTCTAGCGGCTCCCCCAGGGTTTAGCTTAAGTAGAAACTATACTCCACTAAAGCAGGCGTCTAATGATAGTTCTAAGACTCCCATTGTTCCAAAACCTGACTCACTCTCGCGTCTCCATCAGTCCTTCGTGCCCAATCCCTCGGTCGGTACCCCGGTTGATAATCTGTCATCAAACGCGCAAATTTCCGGTTTGAACAGTGCGAATCAAAGTGGTAGTGCATTAGCAGTAACAGATCGACTACGAGGATCATTACCACGGCAGTCGAATCCTGAACGCCTTGAACAAGGGCAACAAAGGGAACAGTCCGTAGCACCGAGTCAACTGGGGCCGCAACGAGATCTAGATCCAGGACCATCGATACCAGCTCAATCAAGGCAAGGACAACGAAATGCCCCGGCGGAACCACCGTGTGTACAATGGGAGCCGCCGAGAGATCCAGATGCGCCAATATTCGAGCGAGCTGTATTTCCAGTAGTACCGGCGTACTGCGGACCAACACCTCAACAATTGGCTGCCAGGCACGTGATGAACAAGGAACTGCCAATTTTTACTGGTAATCCGGAGGATTGGCCGCTATTCATAAGCGCGTATTACAACTCTACCCAGGCGTGCGGCTTCACAGACGCGGAAAATCTGGCAAGGTTGCAGAGGTGCCTGAAGGGTCATGCTTTTGAATCGGTGCAGAGCCGACTGCTATTGCCGTCAAGTGTTCCACATGTTCTCGCTACTTTGGAGACACTCTATGGCAGACCGGAGTTGCTTATTCATGCGCTACTGCAGAAGCTTCGACGAGTTCCTGCACCGAAGCAGGATAGATTGGACACGTTGATCGGTTTTGGTATTGCGGTGCAGAACCTCAGCGACCATTTAGAAGCTGGAAGACACGAATCGCATCTCAACAACCCGATGTTATTGTTCGAGCTGGTAGAGAAGCTTCCAGCAAACATGAAGCTGGATTGGTCGCTGTATAAGCAACGATGTGGAGAAGTGAATATTCGCTCGTTCGCCCAGTACATGCAGACTTTGGTACGTGCTGCAACCGACGTCACTCTCCAGTACGATCCAAGACAGCAGCAGTCTCAACAGCAGCGGACAACTAAAGAGAAGAGCAGCAAAGATAAGAACTTCTGTGGTGCCCACGCTGCAGAGGGTGCGGCGGAAACGGAAGCAGTTGGAAATGCGACATACTCATCAAAGGCAGCTTGTCTAATCTGCAAGAATCCGGATCATCGAGTTAAGGATTGTATAGAGTTCAGCAAGAAAAGCGTAGATGAGCGCTGGAAACTAATACAGCAGTTTAGCTTGTGTCGTCTTTGTCTGGGAGCACACGGTAGGAGACCCTGTAAAATTCGCAAGCAATGTGACATGTCGGGGTGCCAATTGCGTCATCATCCGTTGCTGCATTCTGAACAGAAACAGGGAGGCGCACGAAGCTTGGATGATAGCAAGAAAAGCAAACGAGACAACAACGTCAAGATAGAACGAAACAATTCCGTGCATGAACCATCTGAAGCGAAGCCGAGTGGATCAAAAGTCGTTACCAATCATCATTTCAGCGGGAAAACGACGCTGTTTCGGATAATCCCAGTGACACTCCACGGGAACAACCGTTCCGTGGCTGTATTCGCCTTTTTAGACGACGGATCGGAGAAAACATTGGTGGATGAAGAAGTGGTGAAGCAACTCGGCGTTGTAGGAGAAAAGCAGCCGTTGTGCCTCCAGTGGACCGCAAACGTAAAGAGAACGGAAGCGAATTCTCAACGAGTCGCTTTAGAAATTGCGGGACGCTCATGTTCAGCTAAACATTCCCTGTCCGATGTGCGCACTGTAAGCAAGCTGGAATTACCACGGCAGTCGCTACGATACGCTGAATTGGCGGAAGCATTCCCATACCTAAAGGGTCTGCCGATCGACGATTACGATGACGCGCAACCTCGCATCCTCATTGGCAACGATAATGCGCATGTGACATCAACATTGAAGTTACGTGATGGGCAGCCGGGTGAACCGATTGCCGCCAAATCACGATTAGGGTGGACGATTTATGGATCCAGCCTAGAGAAAACAGTGGACAGAGTTCACAGCTTCCACATTTGCGAATGTCAGGAAGACACTCAGATGTTACACGGACTGGTGGAGCAATTTTTCTCGGTGGAAAGCCTGGGAATATCCGAGACGCCGCCTGTAGAGTCCGCTGAAATTCAACGATCCAAGCGGATTCTTTTGAAAACAACCAAACGGATTGGTCAGCGATTCGAGACGGGGCTTCTCTGGAAGTATGACTATTTCGAATTCCCGGACAGTTACCACATGGCAGTTCGGCGACTGCAGTGTTTGGAGAGGCGCATGCTGAACGAAACAGTCATCGGAGAGAGTGTTCGGAAGCAAATGTCCGAGTATCAGGAGAAAGGCTACATCCACAAAGCGACCAGAAAAGAGCTCGATGAATCGGATCCAAGGCGTACTTGGTATTTGCCGTTAGGAGTGGTAATCAACCCCAAAAAGCCATCAAAAATCCGAATTTTCTGTGATGCGGCCGCGAAGGTGGATGGAATCTCTCTTAACACGATGCTGATGAAAGGGCCCGATCTTCTAAACACGCTACTAGATGTACTCTTCGCCTTCCGAGAAAAGCGTGTTGCTCTGTGCGCAGATCTGAAGGAAATGTTCCACCAGATTAAAATACGACCAGAAGATCGACATGCACAGCGCCTGCTTTGGCGTGAAGATCCCGCTGAAGCACCCGATGTCTATTTAATGGACGTCGCCACATTCGGAGCTACATGCTCACCATGTTCAGCACAATTTGTAAAGAACAGGAATGCAGAAGAACACGCCAAGGAGTACCCGGCCGCAGCAGAGGCAATCATTCGAAAACATTATGTGGATGATTATTTAGATAGTGCTGACAATGAAGAAGAGGCTGTGAAACTAGCACAAGATGTCAAACATGTTCACTCGCTCGGAGGATTCAATCTACGAAACTGGCTTTCCAACTCCAAAGATGTTCTAGCACGGGTCGGGGAGGGCGAGCTAGCCCCAAACCTAATCACGGAGAAATGCTTACAGCTGGACAAGCATAGCTCTACTGAACGCGTACTTGGGATGTTTTGGAAGCCGGAGGAAGACGTGTTCACGTTTTCCACTGCTGTGGCCAGAGAAGCAGATCACCCAACAAAACGACAAGCGCTGCGAGTAGTCATGAGTCCTTTCGATCCGGCGGGACTGTTGAGTTTCTTCCTCATACACGGCAAGATTCTGATACAGGATTTGTGGCGAGCGAAGACCGATTGGGATCAGCCGATACCAGAAAAACTGCTCGGAAAATGGAAGCGGTGGATAAATTTGTTCCGCTACATGGATCAGATCAGCATTCCGCGTTGCTACTTCCCCCAACGTTCGATACAGGACATCGGATCTTTGCAGCTGCACATCTACGTCGACGCAAGCGAGGAAGCCTACGCATGCGTTGGATATATACGTGCTCTGTTCCCCGACGGGATTCAAGTAGCGCTGGTTGGCGGAAAGTCAAAGGTGGCACCGCTTAAGGCACATTCTATTCCACGGCTGGAGTTGATGGCCGCGGTTATCGGCGTGCGCTTAGCCAAGACCATACTCAAGGGGCACTCGCTAAAGGTCGATAAAGTATTTTATTGGAGCGACTCAAAGACGGTACTCGCCTGGATAAACTCGGACCATCGCAACTACCGGCAGTTCGTCGCATGCAGAGTGGGAGAGATTCTGTCAAAGTCGAGAGCAGAACAATGGCGTTGGATATCTACAAAAAAGAACGTTGCAGATGAGGCGACCAAGTGGGGAAAGGGTCCCTGTCTGTCTAACAATAGTCGATGGTTTCGTGGAGAGGAAGACTTGTATCTGCCGGAAGAACAGTGGATAACTAAAGTGCTTCCTGCCAATCAAACGACGGATGAAGAGCTGAGATCGTGTATGGTACACCGCGAAGCATTAGCGCCACAACTTGTCAAATGGGATAGATTCTCAAAGTGGACGCGATTGCAGCGATCAGTAGCGTACATTCATCGTTATGTGCAGAATTTGCGACTTGCTGCGAACAAAAAGCAACGTATGGAAGGATTGCTAACGCAAGAAGAGCTAAGTAACGCTGAAGCCACAATATTCCGCTGGACTCAAAGCGAAATGTACTCGGATGAAGTGACAGCTCTTTTTAGTGCAAGGAACGAGCGTACAAATCAACAGGTGCGGCTGGAAAAGACCAGCTTAATCCGTAAGCTGTCGCCGTTCATGGATGAATCGGGAGTAATTCGTTCAGACAGTAGAATAGCTGCCGCCACGTATGTTTCGTATGACACGAGGTTTCCCATAATTCTCCCCAAGGAACACCGAGTTACACATTTACTGGTTGAATGGTACCACCAGAATTATCTGCACGCCAACGGAGAAACAGTCGTGAACGAGATGAGACAGCGCTTCCACATCTCCCAACTCAGATCGTTCGTCCGCATGGTAGCTAGAAAGTGTACTATGTGCAAAATGAAGAAGCCTGTTCCAGCGATTCCACGAATGGCCCCACTACCTGCGGCCCGGGTACAAGCATACGTGCGTCCATTTTCTTTCGTCGGTGTTGATTACTTTGGACCAATCAGCATCAGAGTAAATCGCACCATCGCCAAACGGTGGGTCGGATTGTTCACTTGTATGACCACTCGAGCAGTCCATCTGGAGGTTGTCCATACGCTATCAGCAGAGTCCTGTAAGATGGCTATCAGGCGCTTTATCGGACGCCGAGGAGCACCAATTGAGATCCGCAGTGATAGGGGCACGAATTTCGTTGGATCGAGTAACGAATTGAAGCAGGAAATGGGCAAAATCAACCACCAGATGGCCGAAACATTCACCAATGCAAATACAAAGTGGGTATTCAACCCACCAGGCGCACCGCACATGGGTGGGGCGTGGGAGCGTCTGGTGCGGTCAGTGAAAACCGCACTTGCCGCGATGGATACTTCACGAACACCGAATGAGGAGACATTGGCAACAATACTGATAGAGGCTGAGAGTGTAGTGAATTCCAGGCCGCTTACATATATCCCTCTGGAGACGGCGCAACAAGAAGCTCTCACGCCGAACCACTTCTTACTTCTTAGTTCGAATGGAGTGGCGCAGACACCACGGAATTTAACAGACCCGAAACAAGCTTGCAGGAACGACTGGAACCTGTGCAGAACGATGGTTGATCAATTCTGGCGTCGATGGGTACGAGAATACCTTCCGACCATCGCACGTCGGACGAAGTGGTTTGAGGAGGTTAAGCCTATCGAAGTCGGGGACTTGGTCGTTATAGTAGAGGAGAAGATACGCAATGGATGGGTGCGAGGACGTGTAGCCAAGATCTCAGTAGGACGCGATGGACGCGTACGAGAAGCTGTAGTGCAGACTGCGGACGGCATGGTTCATCGACCGGTTTCGAAGCTAGCGAAATTGGATGTAGCAGTGAGTAAAGCCGAGCCGGAGATACCGGACCAGCCTTACGGGTCGGGGAACTGTTACGGCATCTCACACCGATCCCGTACGGTTAATCCACGAATGAATACCCCTCGGAAGAAGACGGATGAATGACAACTGACAACGAAGTGTCTTGCAGCACACAATACGAGGTTGAAGGAAAAACAGCCGTATAGAATTAAACCAAAAGGCACTGAAGCTACACACATTTTCTTTCTCCCAAAATTAGATAGTATAGTGAATTATTTGATTTATTTGATATTATAAAAAACAGTAAGTTTAAAGCAGTTTTTGTGAAATTCTTAAAATTAATCCAAAATACCTCCATTAGGTGGCAAATAGCCAGAGAACAACTGTTCTCAATTCTTCATTAGAAATCGAGGAATTATTTGAGGTTAAAAGATCGTGAGTAGCCTGAATTGAAACATTTAGTTCGCCCTTTATACTAAATTTAAGTCTCTTCTAGCCTGTTCGGCTCAATTAGAGTAATTTGAAAGGCTTTCGATTGTTGGGAAATTAGGAGAGTATCAAGAGACCGATGTAAGTAGAACATCCCTAGGGTAAAACAAACATATTAATAAAAAGTTTATAGCTTTTAGATCACACAACATAAACGCAAAACTGTGTTTGCTTAAAGGACCTTGGAAGCTCCACCGCCCAACAGGCATCGTATATAAGTCTGGCTTTTTTAAGTTTTAATATTATTTAAAATAATATTCTTGAGAAAGCCCTTTCCGAAGAATATCAGATTGTGTTCTCTTTTTCATAATGATTATTTGGACTGGAGAAAATTCAAGTGAAGAACACAACGTAACAAAAATGACATTTTTGCGTGTCTCAAGGACAAAATTATGTGTCTCTAGTAGATTTGGGGTTGCTGTATCTGATGCTGTTCTCAGGAATGTTCTAGCACGTCACAATTTCCAGCTACATATCTCCAAAATTGTATAAAACGCTTTTTTCATTGACTTTTACATAAAATTCAACGTATAATTTAACAAACTTTGTAGTGATATAATGCACCATGCAGGCAATATATTACTTTAACTTTAAGTTCAGATATAATTTGATAATTGAAATTGCACGATTTAATTTAGAATAAATCATTTTTTTCCAACATGCAACATCCAAGACTGCAATCCAAAGAATAATCGAATGCACAAGGCTAAACAATGATCGAGAAGGGATCAATAGTAGAAAAAAGTACTGAAATGTAATGTTTTTGCAGCACTGAAAAGTACTGTTATCATGCTTTAGGTAGTTTAAAAAACTTCAGAGAGCAGAAGAAATGTATGCACGCCCAGCACGAGGCTACGATGGGTACTGACGCAACTAACATAATTGTCCTATCCCTAAAGACGTTGAATTAACAATCCTTTCCTCCAAAAATCGATTACAAGTTCGTGGCGATGTGTACAATATGATGCTTGTTTTGTAAATCACTATAGCTTAAAATCGGCGACAACCCCAACTTTTGCTGTAACTCTGTGGTTTTGTCAAACCTGATACAGCTGACACAATTTGTAGACACACGGAAAAAAATCTATTACCGGATTCATGAACAAAAAGTCATTAATTCATAAAATTTTATGTTTCATAATATCATGATTAAAAGTCATGAAATCGTGACTATTATGCCAGAATTTGAATGCTCAGGGCGTTACACAAATCTAGCTGTCACTTTTTCCACCTTACACGCAGAAAATTCTTGCATGATTGACATAACTTTTCCGATAGTTGCTTTAACATGCCTGGATACAATTGTTACAAGCATATTATCGGTGCTTCTAAACTAGCAGTATGGTTGGCCCAATCGCTTTTCCTTTTGTTTCTGTCTTCTATCACATGAATATTTCAATTATATTATTTTTGAATTAGCTTTCCGCACATTAAAACCTTGAAACGTTATGAGCTGTACCACGAAAAACCGCTGTTAACCAACAAGCGATGTTGGAGTAGATGTAAGTTAATGCGCTCTCACTCTCAAGATAGTGGTTTGAATTCATGCTCCCATATTTCTGTACATTTTGTCGCATTTTTCCAATGTCGATAAAGAAGATTCGTGCCGGTTTTGACAACACAACATCAACAATAATACCTTTGTCATGATTGTATATTAATATTGAGTCAATCATATCTATGGTTGATTCAATTATTTTGTATAGTTGAACCAATCATACCAAATAGTTAAATCAATCATAGATATTGTTGAATCAATTTCAATGTATGGTTGATTGAAATTCAATGTAAAATATGATTGATCTACCAGCAAATATGATTGACTGGACAATTCTTTTTTCTCCGTGTAGTCAACGTGTCTCATGGCGATCGGTGATGTCTTTGCTTTTGTTAATGTTTAAATTTAAAACCGTTCTCTTCGGAACATTCTTGGCAAAATTGTCGTGAGTTCTCACATTGTTTCACAACACAATTAATCTGCCGGAGCTGTTAAATGTTACAAAATCTACTTTAAAGCCTTCATCCTGACTATGCAGAACCGATCAATGTTTGACTTTGAGCGAAAATTTTGCTTGACAAGCTCGTCGTTGATTTTAACTGTTCGGAAGTGATGCATTCCCCACGCCCAGAGCAGCTCGCAAAAGGCCTTTGACAGCCGGATGTTCCAGTTCCAATTTCCATATCCGCAGAGCCGTTGAGGAGTGTTCCATCACTCGTGCAATCCATCAGACAACATTTTGCGTACAAACCTAACTACCGAATGTTCGCGTTCCTACTAAAGATGTGGCACTCGTTAGGTTTACATTTGTGGAATGTTTTCACGGTTTATTACGAAACTACCGGTACAAAAGTCGTAACAATGACAATCTCAATCAATATAAACTGGGATCTTAATTGACGTATAATGTGTGTTTTCATGAAATGAGTTCATGATTCAGGGATCCTGTTTCATAATTTCATGACCGAAATTGTCACCTTTCGTATCAAAAATAGGAATCATAAATGACAGATGACTAAATCCATGAATAGTACTTATGTTTCCATGATTCTTTTTTTCATGATTCCAGCATATGCTTCATGATTCGAGGATTTCAAATGACATTTTTCTTCGCTGAAAATTGAAAACGTAACGCAGGCGTTACGGTGCAATGATTTATGATTTCATGACTTTTGGTTATGGTGTATTTTCATAACATGAAAACAACTTCATCCCGAAATCATGACTCTTCTTCTCTTTTAGAGTGTCGCATTTTTACCCGTGCAGATAGGTGTCTATAATACTATAAAACAAATCCCAATATAAATTATTTTCAGTGTCTTGTATCCGCTTACCCCAGTGTACCTTATCGTTACAAATTTGTCTACTTTTATTTATACCTAACCAGATATTCCTATGAACTTATTAAACACTTGCATGTAGCTCCGATATTTGCCCCAAGCAACGCATTCGCCAACTTGTTATCTTTGATACTCAATAATAGCACTTCCCTCCGAGTAAGTGTTCTACTCCTGTAACAATAACAGCACATGTCCATCGAGCGTTGGGGCCCATATTGGTAAACGCACAGCTGTTCAGCAAGACCAAGCTGAGAGTCATGGGTTGAATCCCACTGATCGAGGATCTTATCAAGTTGGATGCATTCTCGACTGCCGTACCTGCCACACGATATAGGATTGCAAAAATGGTCATTTGTCAAAGAGCTCTCAGTTAATACCTTTGGAAGTGATTGCGCTACTTTTCCCCGAATGTCGGTTCCCCGAACGCCAGTTCACCGTATGACCCGTTTCCCCGAAAGCCATTTCCCCGAAAAGTGGAGCAGTTGAAATAGGTGCTAAAATATTTTCCGAGGGGGGATAGTGAATTAGAAACAGCGATAGCAATTAAAAGAAGAAGGTATTTGGTCATTCTCGATTATACACATGTTGCCAAAAAAAGCTGAGGACGGTCAAACTTGTAATAACCGCCAATTAAATAAAGAAGGGTGCATATCTGATGACCAGTACGTTATTCACCCTAGAATATATAAAGATATGACAATTATGAGTGCCAAAAACTTTTCGGGGAAGTGGGCTATTCAGGGAAATGGGATATTCGGGGAACTGGCATTCGGGGAACAGGGGAAACGATATTCGGGGAACCGACATTCGGGGAAAAGTAGCACAACCGTGGAAGTGCTCATAAGAACAATGGGCAAAGAAACAGGCTCTGTTCCAGTTGGGACGTAGCGTCAGACAAGGAGAAAAAGTCCATCGGGCGTTCTTTGGCCGTAGAACGGGTAAAGCCTGCTAATTATGAACTCCACTAAACCCAAACCCGCCTCACTTCGACATTGCTTTCTTCATCGATATAGCTGGTAGCATTACAAAGTAATTGCGTCCAGACGGCTAGTTCGCCCCGCGATCATCAGCTTCAAGATTCTCATCTCAGATAGAGGCACGATGTTTACACCGATGGAACTCGCGGCGAGCATAATTACACCGGGAATGCCGCCTATGCTATTGCTACTCGTCTGATGAGAAGAGGTACCGGTGCCAACTCAACGACCGTCGCATCGTCTGCCAGGTCACCGGAATGCAGCGAAGAACGGTTTCTTGGCAATTATGATAAACGAAAATAGTTCTTGATGGTGGATAATGGCGCGAAGTTGATGCTGAATGGTATGAAGGTTGTCATTATCCACAGAAACTTGTATGGAAAACTTTTAATTCTTGGTCCATTCGCCAAAGAGGCATAACAGCATACGAGGCGCTGATATATTGGCAACACGTGGCCACAGTTCAGGGAAAAGGGGATGACTTTCAAAATGTTCAGAGGAATGTGACTTCTTGCTCACTTGAATCACAGTCAATAGTGTAGAGTACAACGATTCGTCATAATGATTTTTATCAATAAACCACTCCATGGAACACAAGTTCACCTAGAAACTGATCAAGCAATGTTCAAAATCTTGATTTTATAGCTCATCTAAACTTCAGAACTTCGTATGCGTTTGTTCAACCTAATGATTTTTGGGACAATACGAGGGGCATTATACAACTCAGAGGAGTAGACGGAACGAAAAAATTGTGTCTTATTTCTGCAATTAACTTGATGTCTTTGCGCTTGTTATTGATTGGCAGATTAACAAATAACCTGACTTTCACCATTGGATTTATAATAAAATTAAGTTAAAGTATTCTCATTTCCGATATAATTGTACCTTCGAGCTATGCGTACACAAATTCTCTATGCTCTTGAGTTTTTTAAACTACCTAAAGCAATAAAACAGTACTTATCAGTGCTAAAAAACTGTAATTTTCAGTACTATTTCTCTGCTATTGATCCTTTTACGATCCTTGTTAACCTTCCTTGTGCATTGGGGTCATTTTTGGCCAATCGGTACGGTATATAAGCTGTAACTTTGTAGAGAAAAGAGATATAAATGTGAAATTTTCTGACTTTTCCTAACTTTTGAAAGCGAACATTTTCGTGCTAAAAGAAGCTTTCAGCGACCTCTAGGAGCGGCGCTACAAAAAAAGTGACACATTATGCATTAAGGGTCAAAAATGACCCATGGCTTTAAAACGCTCCCAAAAATCCATTTTTGAACTGATTTCCGTTATTTTAGCTTTATATGAAAGATATGGAACTCTAGAATAGAACCCTGGAAATTGTTTGTCAGTATGGCCATTTTGGGCACAAGGGCACAAGGGAACCTGGAACCTGTTTCAGAAGGAACTGGCGTATATCATATTCAGCAGTTCATACACATGTATATAACGACGGTTCAAATTTCATGGCTTTTCATTCCGATTTACAAAAGCACCAAAAGGACCAACATTTAGATTTGGCCGGTTTTTCGGAGTATTCCGGAACCGGTTCCGCTAGGGTGTGATGTGGTCATTTTCAGACCATCATATAGTACCATCATGCGACGGCTCAAAATACACGATTTTTCATCCAGATGTAAATGGACACCATGCCATATACCTGGCGTTATGCACCTAGTGGAACAGAACCTGCTTCTCAGCATTTATTGAGGGAGAGGTTTGCCATCTGACTATTTTTGCCAATGTATATCGCTTGGCAAGCACGATGATATTGTATGCCTGGGAAGTCGAAAAAAAAATCCAACCCGGAAAGATCCTCGTCCGGTGGGAATCGAACCCATGCCCATTAGTTTGGTCTAGCTGAGAAGCTGCGTGTTTACCGCTGGGCTTCCCAAACATAAAAATATTATATTAGAATATCATTTCCGTTACGGCCAAATTAGAAAAAAATGATTATACAGTCAACTCAGCATAACTGAATTTTGAACGGACCAGAGAATAAGGGAGGTATACAGTAAATGCTACCTGACCACTGGATTACAACAGAGTTGTAACAAATTTTGTTATTCCGTTAGCGCGTTTTTTTTTCTAAAAAAGTATGTTATAATTTTTAATGATAAGTAGTTAAAATAATAAAAATTATAACACAATTTATTCTAAACTAAACTGAAACAAATTATGTTATAATTCAAACAAAGGTGTAACTCATTATGTTTCGAATCAAACCCAAATATAACTCATTTTGTTATTTTCCATAACTGAATTATAGCAAAATTTGTCATAAGCAATTGCTTTCACAAATTTTGTGAAAAATGTGTTATAATTATGTTTTAACTAGTAACAAATTTGAAGCAGCTTTTGTTAATATAACTGGTTTTGTTTTAATTATGTTTAAATATCTTCCATGAATTCAAAGTACTTCTAGAAAAAATGAAACAAAATTTGATATTTGTAATAAATCTTGATATAATCGTGCTACAATATTGTTGTAATCCAATGGTCGGTAGTAGAAAAAATAACAAAAATACAATACAATTTCCTCTATACTAAACAAAATTGAAACCAAATATAATATAATTTAAATAAAAATGTAACTTATTTTGTTTCAAATCAAACAAAAATATAACTCAGTTTGTCATTATTCATAACATAATCATAACAAAATTTGTTATGTTTTTTACATGAATAAAAGCGCACATGTATATAACTTCCCTCAGATTTTTTATCACGATTTGTTTTATAATTATGTTATAAATTTAAACAAATTTGAAATAGCCTTTGTTATTATAACTGATTTTGTTTTAATTATGTAAGGACATTGTTACAACTCAACGTGCATGAACAAAAATGAAATAAAATTTGATTTTTGTCACAAATCTTGATATAATTGTGATACAATTTTGTTGTAATCCACTAATTGCATACTGTGCACGTGCTGCAGCCTTATGTGCAGGAGCCATAAGATCCAAGATAATCTCTACTGTAATCCCTACAGCGATTTTTCAATGGGTTCCACAAGCGGTTACCCTGAGATTTCTCCAAGAAACAAATTTTGTTCGCTACCAGACCGTTTCCGATAGAACTCCAGAAATACCAGCAATTCCATAAAAAATATTGCCAGAAGTTCCTCCAGGGATTTTTCCAAGGATTATTCCAGGAATTTCTGCAGGGATATTTGTACAAAGATTTCGCCAAGACTTACTGCGGGAATATCTCCAGTGATTCCTCCATAGATTCCTCCAGTAAAATTTTAACTAGAATTTCCCAAGGAATTTCTCGAACGATTCCTCAGGGAACTTTTTCAGATATTACTTCTGGGCCACTCAGGCTTCTCAGACACCCGTCTAGAATCACATAACAAGATTATGACAGATTATGACAAAAGCTGTTAAATTAACAGAAGTTCATATAACTTTGTCAAGATGGCTTTGTTCTTAACTTGTCTCATTTTTTTTGTATCAGATTAATTACATGGCATTTGTTATATTTCTTATATTGCATGTGTAAGTTGGTTGTAAATAATGTCTAAAGTTATGAACAATAACAAAATTTGCAATAATTTTGTTTTGTTGTGACAGGTCGGTAACACGTTTTGTAATCATATTGGTACAATGTTAATTGGATTTGTTATATTCTATATTTATTTTGCGTTAAATTTGTTATTCCAACTTCTAACGGTATATGTTTTATAACAACTGGTCTTATAATAAAATCATATAAGAGCAAAACTGTTATAATCTTGTTCCTTCTATCTGGTCGGGGACTCTTCTTAGCATTCCTCCAGGAATATTTCTACAAGGATTTATGCAGTGATGTCTTTAAGGCTTCCTCCAAGTTACAATACAACGATTTCTTGAAGCATTACTCCAGATATTTCTCCATTTGTTTGTCCAGAATATTCTTGGGTAGTCTTCTCGAGATTCTTCTACGAATTATTCCTGAGAATTCCTCCGGGATCGCTCCCGAAATTCTCCTGGAGAAATTCATCTAGGGATTCTACAATGAACAACTTCTTGAATTCCTATAGGGATTCCTCAAAAGTTTACTTTAGGAATTCCCTCAGGCATGCATCCAGGAAATCGCTACATGAATTCTTCTAAGGATTTTTTCAGGTAATCTTCCAGGAATTCCCCTTCAAATTTCTTTAGAGACTCGTTCTGGGCTTCCAAAAACTCCTCCGGGCAATTCTTCGAGAATCCTCTATAAATTCCTACATAGATTTACCCATGAATTCCTCCAGAGATTTCATCAAAATGAATAATAATTCATCCTGAATTTCATCTGCGATTTTTTTAAAGATTCCTCTAGGAACTCCTTTTTTCAAGAAGATGTTTGAAAGAAAAATCTTAGATGAGGTCCTGAAAAAATTCCTAGAACAATCCCTGGAGGAACCTTAAAAAAAATCACAATCGAAACACGTTCCTGACGAAAAGTTTTCCTAACTGAAGCGGGAATCGAACCCGCACTCCTTGGTCGATGCGGATAAAAGCGTTGTAATTCTAGAAAAAATAGAGTAATCTTTTGAAGAATCCCCGGTTGAATTCCTGGAAAAATGTCTGAAGTAATTCTTGCAAGAGGGATCGGGGGATTCTTAGAAGAAATCTCTAGAGGAATTTCCCTGGAACATAAAATATGCTTTTTGGCTCCGCTGTTTATTTTTTTACCGGTTTTTTATAAAAAAGACTGCGTAGACGAAAAGCATATTTCATTAAAATGTGCAGTTGATTGTCTACCAGCCCATCCTTGGACAATTTCTATAGGAAATCATTAAGAATTTTTTAAAGCAATCCTTTGTGATATTCCTGATGAAAAAGCTGAAGAAATTCCTGCAGGAATCGCTGTAGAGGTTTAACTAGAGAAATCCCTGGATGAGCCTCTGGAGATCCTCTTGTAGGAATTTCTAAAGGGCTTCTGGAGGATTTTTGGAGAATCCTTGGAGGTGTCCCACGACGAATGCTGGTAGAAATTGTAGAGAAATCCCTGAAAAAATAAACCCTATAGCCCCTGTTTTGACTCTTCTGGAGAAATCCTTGGAATAATTCTTCAAGAAATCCCAAAAGAAATCTTTGGAGCATACCGTGGAGAGATTTACCAAAAAAAACAATGTAGAGCGTTTACTGGAGGAATATTTGTAGAGATTTTCGTAAAATAATCCCTGAAGTAATTTTTAGCATAATGTATGACTGAATTCCTGCAGGAATTCATAGGAGAATCACTGAAAGAATTTCAAGAAGAACTCTTAGAGGAATCCCTGTTGGTGGTTCAGAACGTGTCCCAGGTAGTCTGGAGAAATTATTAAAATAATTCATGTCGCGATTTTCCTTGTGGTAACTCTGGGAGAATTCCTCCAAGAAATTCTTAAGGAATTTGTAAGTTGAGAAACACCTGTTCCTGTTAGAATCCCTGGAGTAATCTAGGGAGGAATCCCTGAAGAAATTTTCGGAATAATTCCTGGAAGCATCTTGAGAGGACTACTTGGAGATATCTTTGTATGTTCCCGTGGAGGAATCATCAGAGAAAATTCTGAAGAAATCACTAGATAAATATCTTGAGTAACCATTGAAACAAAATGTCCTAGTGTAACTCTTAGAGAAATTCCTGGGGGAAACCTTGAAGATATGAACATTAACATACTCTAACAATCCCTCCATAAAAAATTGCTGCCTTGAAGATTCTCTGCAAGAATCCTTGATTTTCTAGAGGAATCTCTGAAAAAATACCAAAAAAAATCCCTTAAAAATTATCTGGAGAAATTCCGCAGCTTTCCTGAAAGAATTCCTGGAACAGATCTTGGAGGATTTCTGAGAGAAACTCCTGGAAGAATCCCGGGAAAAAAATTACTTAAGTAATCACTAGAGACATTCTTGCAGAAACTCCTTGCAAAATCTCTAAAGGAATCCCTGTAAATGTCTTGGCTGTCTTGGTAGTGTTATTCGAACAACATGCCAAGCCGTTCCCATAGGGGACGTTAGCCAAAAAAAAAGGAAGTTTCAAGTAATACTGCTCTATATGGTATGCCCTCTTCAACATCTAATTCAATTTCTCTCGCCGTTCTCTTACGGTACCTATCCATCTAGTATTCATTGCTTTCTTCTCCATGCTCCCTCTTACTTCAAGTAAAATAGACCGATATGCCGATTACCAAATTAAATGCCTGTAAATATTGTTTGCAGGAATCCTAGGATGAATTGCTTATCGAATTCCTGGAGAAACTCCAGGAGGAATTGCTAAGATATTCAGCCTATCAAGAGCCCTAACAAAACTGGTCTAAAATGTATCATGAGAAACAATAGTTCTTCCTGGAGCAATCTCTGGCAAAAGCCCTAGTGGAGAAATTGCTGTAAGAATTGCGGTAGAGATTATTCGTGAAGGAATTTTCGAAATAATTCCTGGAGAATTCTCTGGAAGATCCTCTGGAGATATTTAGAGAGTGATTCTTGAAGGAATATCTGAAGGTTTTCCTAAAAGGATGTCTGGTGCCCTATTTGAGCAGGTCTTAAAGTTGCGATTGATGTCAAAAGTTATAATAGTTATAAGTTAGAATTATGTCGAATGATTTCGATTCCTTATATTACATTTTTTTACTAATTTGGTAATAACGGAAATAAAATTCAAGTATGATAACTTTATGTTTAAGAAACCCATATAGCCTCAGCGGTAAACGCGCAGCTTTTCAGTAAGATAAAACTAATGGGCATGGGTTCGATTCCCACCGGTCGAGGATCCTTTCGGGTTGGAAATTTTTTCGACTTCCCAGGTATACAATATCATCATGCTTGGCAAGCGATATACATTGGCAAAAATAGTCAGATGGCAAACCTCTCCGTTTATAAATGCTGAGAAGCAGGCTCTGTTCCACTAGGTGCGTAACACCAGATATATGGCATGGTGTCCATTTACATCTGGATGAAAAATCATTTATTTTGAGCCGTCGCATGATGATACTATATGATGGTCTGAAAATGACCACATCACACCCTAGCGGAACCGGTTCCGGAATACTCCGAAATACCGGCCAAATCTAAATGTTGGTCCTCTTGGTGCTCTTGTAAATCTGATTGAAAAACCATGAAATTTGAACCGTCGTTATATACATGTGTATGAACTGCTGAATATGATATACGCCAGTTCCTTCTGAAACAGGTTCCAGGTTCCCTTGTGCCCTTGTGCCCAAAATGGCCATACTGACAAACAATTTCCAGGGTTCCATTCTAGAGTTCCATATCTTCCATATAAAGCTAAAATAACGAAAATCGGTTCAAAAATGGATTTTTGAGAGCGTTTCAAAGTCATGGGTCATTTTTGACCCTTAATGCATAATGTGTAACTTTTTCTTAATGCATTAGGAAGGTTAAGAACCATGCTTTCGATTTTTCGTTAGAAGGTTTCTTCTTCATACTTTTTTTTTACAAAACTTTGCTGCAATCACGAACAAAAGGAAGGGTAAATCTCTGAATTCATTACTTCCATCATAACAATGTCAATAAACCTGTCACTAAACGTGGTAAAAATAAAAGAAAGGACGTTTCTACGGAATGCGCGCTGGAGGACATTTCCAGAACCCCACTCAGTGCCGTCGGTGCCAAAAGTGGGGTCATGGCAAAAAACATTGCCGCATGGACCCTAAAGAATGATTTGTTGAGGTTCCTCTCGCTCTAAGGACGTCTGTCTTATGAAGTAAGATAGCAAAAAGATTGTATGAACGGCAATGTTCTTCGTTCCCGAAATTTGTTTCAAACATTGTTCATTTTTCAGTTAACGACCGCTTGCTTTAGATGCATACCCATCAGGAAGATTATAATTATGCTCATTCACAAACTAATATCCTTCCGTCAAGTAGCCGTTCGAATCTTTCAATTTCGAATGGATCTGCAAAAACAAATTCGTATATTGTAGCAGGCAGTTACAACTTAAAATTGTTTACCTACAGATAACCGTTCTAATTGTTTCAAATCATATGGAAAAACCCCTGCCGTTGCAGAAAACTCTTATTCCGTTTCTTCATTAACGGATAATCCCAACAAAAAAAACACATCAGAAAATTCACCTACTTCCACGGTGTGCAACTTCAAAACAAAAAAATCGACATATCTGAAATTTTGACACAAGAAAGCCATGATTGTCACATTTTATTTGTAACCAAACCGAAAATAATCGGTCGGGGAGTCTAGAGCAATTTTTTAACGTAATTTGGGATTTACCTTAAGATTGAAACTGGAAATAATGTTGCTTCAATGTTAAAAGACATGGACACCGTCTTCAGCCATTTAGCTGCACAGACTGTAACTTAACACTAGACAACGGACATGCCAATGGCACAGCCGAGAAACATTCCTGACGAAAAATTTCAATGGCTGCAGCGGGAATCGAACCTACACCCCATGACACGATGTGCTTAAATGCCTGACGATATTAACCGCACGGCCACGAGGCCCTTGTTGAGGTGCATGTAAAATTAAAAAAAATAATACCCAATTAAATAAAAAATAATCGGCCACGTGGGCTGTATAGCCGTGCGGTTAGTTTCGTCAGAAATTAAGTCGCATCGTGTCAAGGAGGCTGAGTTGGATTCCCACTTCAGATCGTTAAGCATTTCGTGAGGACTTAAGGACTTCTTTCACCTTTTTAGCATTAATGTGTACGTGTTAAAAAAAATAAAATAAACACATTGATGCACCGAACAATGGTATTCAGCGCTTCTAAAGAAAAAATGTCTAGCTATTGATTCTTTTGCGACTTAAAACAGGCACCGAATATTCGGTATATCAGTGGTAAGAACCGTAACAAAATGTACGATATCAGGTAGCAAGTGAAGAAGCTTCAAAGTTATGCTACAAAAAAAAATAAATACAGAAAAAAAAAACAAGAAATATGTTACACAAAGAGGAAAAACGAGGTATCTAGATTCAGTGATATATAAATTGTGAGAAATCTCCCAAATTGATAAGCCCAAGAAGCATACAATACATTTAGTTGAACAACTGTAAGTATTCAGTGCGCATCGTACCTTCGTGCTGTGCGTACACGAATTCTCTCTGCTCTTGGAAGTTTTCTTAAAAACTACCTAAAGCAATAAAACAGTACTTTTCAGTGCTACATAAACAGTACTTTTCAGTGCTAAAATTAAAAACGGTACTTTTCAGTGCTACCAAAACAGTACTTTTCAGTACTATTTTTTCTACTATTGATCCATTTACGATCCTTGTTTGGACCCGTGCCTTCGATTTTTCGTTGGACCCGTTGGCGAAAGCTAGCGGTGGTAATCCTTCTTGGACACCGTCTTGAGAAAAAACCTCTCGAAGGTCACGTCTTCTTTCGTTTATTAACTAAACATGGTATCAAAAACAAACAAAAGGAAGGGTGAATCTCTGAATTCACCACTTCCTTCCAAAAAAGTGGGTTTTAAAACTGTCACTACACGTGGCAAGAATGGAAGAAAGGACGTTTCCCTGGAATGCGAACTTTCTTCCAAGGGTGAAATGAATAATTGTATCGAAATGAGCAATCAGTTCGACGCTCTAGACAAATTTTCCGAACACCAAATCAAAGCAGCCTCTAGCCCAGGCTCTTTGATTCAAGTGAGGAAGCAAAGAGTGCCGCCTATCGTGGTCAGTTGTTCCGAATTTGCGGGATTTAGGCAGGAGATCTTGAACTCCATTAGGGGAATCAAGGTTTCCTTCCAAATCGCAAAGAAAGGAGACTGTCGCGTTTTGCCGGAAACTCTTAAAGATCGTGAACTTCTTCTCAAACATCTTGAAGAGAAGAGGCACAATTTTTTTACTTATGACGACAAAACTGAACGTTTGTTCAAAGTTGTCTTGAAAGGTCTCTCAAGTGACTATAAATCACCTGAAGAGATCAAAAATGGAATAAATGATTTACTTGGATTTTCCCCAGTCCAAGTAATCATTATGAAAAAGAGAACCCAATCTGGCATTGTTCGGAAAGGGCTTTCTCAAGAATTTTATTTGGTTCACTTTAACAAAAAAGAACTAAATAATATTAAAGCTTTAGAAAAAGCAAAACTTTTGTTTGATGTCCGTGTGACATGGGAACATTTCCAGAAACCTGGAGGAAATTACCAGAACCCCACTCAGTGCCGTCGGTGCCAAAAGTGGGGTCATGGTACAAAAAATTGTCGCATGGATGCTAAATGCATGATTTGCGGAGGTTCTTCTCACGCCAAAGACGTCTGTCCAGTGAAGGAAGATACCACCAAATTCATATGTTGTAATTGTGGGGCTAACCATAAGTCCAATTTTTGGAATTGTCCTTCACGCAAAAAGGTCATTGAGGCTCGTGCCAGGCGGATGAAAGATAATATCCGTTACGATAACGGTCGTTTTCGGAATTTGCCTGGTAGAGTATCGAACAATGCTCATTTTTCAGTTAACGATCGCTTGATCATGAATCATACCCATCAGGAAGATCATAATCATGCTCATTCACAAACTAATTTTAATCCGTCGGGTAGCCGTTCGAATCTTTCAATTTCGAATGTATCTACCCACGGTAAATCCTTTGCCGATATCGTAGCAGGAAATTCGAACTCCTCCCCTGTTCGATCAATGGGTACCCATTCTACTTGTTTCAAATCAAATGGAAAAAACCCTACAGCCACAGGTAACTCCGCTTCTTCGTCTACCGGAAATTCTAATGGGAAATCACATGACATGTCTGCCTCTGATTTTAATTTTCTAACTGAACAATTGAATCTAATGATTGATGCAATGTTCAAAGCCACCACACTGACTGAAGCAGTCCAAGTAGGTGTAAAATTTACAAATCAAATTGTTATTGGATTACGTTTTTTTAATGGATCCAAATAATAATTTAAATATTTTAAATTGGAATGCTCGTTCTCTGAATAGTAAAGAGGACGAGCTGTTTAATTTTCTTACGGTTAATAACGTGCATATAGCAGTTATTACCGAAACGTATTTAAAACCTGGACTAAACTTAAAAGAGATCCTAACTTTTTTGTTTATCGTAATGATAGACTTGATGGGGCATGTGGGGGAGTTGCAATCATCATTCATAGGCTTATAAAACATCAACTGTTTTCATCATTTGAAACTAAAGTTTTTGAAACTTTAGGTGTTTCTGTTGAAACACAGTTTGGTAAATATACTTTCATAGCTGCCTATTTGCCTTTTCAATGCTCTGGGCAGCAAGTTAATTTGCTCCAAACTGACTTGCGAAAATTGACTCGCAATAAGTCAAATTTTTTTGTCATTGGTGACTTTAATGCCAAACATCGGTCATGGAATAATTCTCAAAATAATTCCAACGGCAGAATTTTATTTGATGAGTGCTCTTCAGGATATTTCTCAATTCAATACCAATTAAATACCATTAAATACCAATTCAATTAAATGGATTTCTAGAAGAGGAAAAACATGTAGTGCTATCTACATGTTTTTCCTCTTCTAGAAATCCATCTACGATTGACTTGGTCTTAACCGACTCTAGTCATCTTTGTAGCCAACTGATTACTCATGCTGATTTTGATTCTGATCATGTCCCTGTTACATTTCAAATATCCCAAGAAGCGATTCTCAATCCTATCAGCTCCACTTATAATTATTTACGAGCCGACTGGAATATATATGAAACGTATGTTGACTCTAATCTTGATGTTAACATTTCTTTAGAAACTAAACTTGATATTGACAATACTCTTGAAACTTTAACAAATTCCATTGTTGAAGCCCGGAGCATTGCAATTCCAAAATTTGAATCCGTGATTATAGACGATGATCTTAAACTCTTGATCCGTCTTAAAAACGAGAGGAGAAGGCAATTTCAACGCACTCGCGATCCTGCTATGAAAATTATATGGCAGGATTTGCAGAAAGAAATCAAGAAACGTTTTGCTCAGTTAAGAAACAAAAACTTTGACGAAAATTCAATTTTTGCCAATGAACAGTTCGGATTCCGCCATGGACATCCGACCACTCATCAACTTTTACGTGTAACAAATTTGATCCGTTCCAACAAATCTGAAGGCTATTCTACTGGTCTTGATCTTCTAGACATAGAAAAAGCATTCGACAGTGTTTGGCATGAAGGTTTGATTGTAAAATTAAAAAACTTTAATTTTCCAACATACATTGTTAGAATAATTCAAAGTTATCTGTCAAATCGTACACTTCAGGTTAATTATCAAAACTCCAGATCTGAAAGACTTCCTGTAAGAGCTGGTGTTCCTCAAGGCAGCATTTTGGGACCAATATTATACAATATTTTCACATCTGACTTACCTGAGTTACCTCAGGGATGTCAAAAATCTTTATTTGCGGATGACACAGGCCTCTCCGCCAAAGGACGAAGCCTGCGTGTCATCTGTAGTCGATTGCAAAAAAGTTTGGATATTTTTTCTTCATACTTGCAAAAATGGAAGATTTCTCCTAATGCTTCCAAAACTCAACTAATAATATTCCCACATAAACCAAAAGCTCTTTATTTGAAACCTTCAAGTAGACATGTTGTCACGATGAGAGGGGTTCCAATAAATTGGTCAGATGAAGTTAAGTATCTAGGGCTCATGCTAGATAAGAATTTAACTTTCAAAAATCACATTGAGGGCATTCAAGCCAAATGTAATAAATATGTAAAATGTCTTTATCCCCTTATTAATAGAAAATCAAAACTTTGTCTTAAGAACAAGCTGTTGATATTCAAACAAATTTTCAGGCCAGCCATGTTGTATGCTGTACCAATATGGACTAGCTGTTGTAATACCAGGAAGAAAGCTCTGCAGAGAATTCAAAATAAAATTTTGAAAATGATTCTGAGGCTTCCTCCCTGGTATAGTATCAATGAGTTACATAGAATATCCAATGTTGAAACATTGGAACAAATGTCAAATAAAATAACAAATAATTTCAGGCAAAAATCGTTACAATCTTCTATTGCCATGATTAATGCGTTATATGTTTAGGTTAAGTTAGGTTAAGTATATTAAAAAAAAAATTTTCTCTTACAAGCAGGTGAAATCAACTCACCTGTAAAAATAACTGAACTGCTACGGCAACTGAAATGTAATATGTTGTTAACAAAATGTTAATTAAATCTTAAATTTGTTTTACCAAATTAGGATGATAGTGTTGTCTAATAACACAGAACACCTAGATATAAGAAATGAATGTAGTGTTTGGAATGATACTAATAAAGAAATTTAAAAAAAACTAAGTATTTGTATATAAGGTGTTGGAAATTTATTTCATTCACTTGATCAATGATGAACGTAAAAGAAAATTAAAAATATGATAAAATTAACGAACATATGTACATTTTTAACAAGTTTTTATAATTTCTGTTTTTTTCGAAGGTGCGATTTTCCAAAATCTTGGGAGATTTTAAATAGTTATTATCAAACGATTTTGGAGGAATTTGATTGATATGTAAAGTATTGTTTTATAAATCCAGTCACATAAATAAAATGCGCAAATATTATTAATCCGCTCAATAATATTTATTTTGGTATAAAATTTAAATAAACACCGTTTGCTTATTGTTTTTGTGTAGTTCGAATTATTTTTGTAATCATTCAACATAGTTGATTCAAATTCCTTTACAATGCAGTTAAAACATTGAATTTAAAAGTAAAACATATATATCAAAAGATACATTCCTGTTTTCTTGTGGTTTAGACTAAAACTGATTTAAATTTTGTTTTCAATAAGCCTAATCTTTAATCCAACGACGTTTGAGTTGGCGCATTTATAAGTTTTGAGCACAACATAGTACAGGTCGGACTCAATTATCCGGAAATTTAGACTCGATTAATCGGAATTCGTTTCTTTTATTTTTGATATGTTTTTCAGTTTTTATGCATAAATTTGAGATAATTTGGTATTGCAATACACAATATGAATGGTTTTGCAGTTTTATACGTTGGTATGGAAAGAAAGGGGTTTAAAAAAGGGTTTTTTTTGTGTAAGAAACAAAATCTTCTCAGGACCCCCAATGTTCCTAGAAATGATTTCTGGTTACGCTGCTGCATCGTGTAATTAAAACATCGAAAAAAGATAATATTTAATATTTCTATCGCAGATTTTAATTCTTCTTTTAGTGATTCGATTATCCGGAGTGAAAAAAAAAATCGATACTCCGGATATTCGAGTCCGACCTAGGTCTGTACTTGAGATCTACTGAATAGAAATGAAAAACATGTTTGATTGCACTAAAGTTCACCGTTTTTGGCTCCTTTTTTGATGTGATCGGAGACTTTTATGATTCACCTGAGATTTTTGTTAAAACTTAATATAAGTCGGTAATTTTCGTTATTAAGCTAGTGAAAACCTTAAGTTTCTGAGTAACATTTTCCAAGCTGGTTGAATTTATGTATGCCGTACAGCTCTGATAAAACTATGCTGCAACTAAAAATATCCGAATCTTATTGAGATTTCCAAGCCAAATATCAATCAATTATGGTAGTTTTGTTATTAACGAAACCCATTGATGTTTGTATGAATTCATATGCACTTTTTATACCATCAATTTATCAAGGAAGTGTGTTAATAAATCTTCGAGCTGTTTAGTAGCATACCTATATGTAGATGAAAAAACCGAATTTAGTACTATACCATTTAATTCCACTAGAGTTTGTATCCTTTGACAGATACGTGTATTTCGACCTCAACTGTAAGGCCGTCTTCAGTGTCGAGTCTAGTACACGACACTGAAGACGGCCTTTCAGTTGAGGTCGAAATACGCGTATCTGTCAAAGGATACAAACTCTAGTGGAAATAAATGGTATAGTACTAAATTCGGTTTTTTCATCTACTTTAAGGAAGTGTGTATTCCTCAGCCCATGGGGCCCAGATAGCCGTAGCGGTAAAACAGGCTTTGTCCCAGTTGGGACGTAAAGCCAGAAAGAAGAAAAAGTGTATTCTTCAGCAATTATGTTTGTGTTTTTTTCATAGCAATCTATCTGTCTGTCAATCCTAACAACAACAATAGTGTCAACATTGCACTACTATACATACAATTGGGTATACATATTGGATTTATGAATATTGGGGCTGCCATTGGCACAAATGTGAACTTGACAATATACTGGAATCTTTGATAAAAGGTTGAAAAGGAATAAAGAAGGGACAAAAGGTCGAAAATCTTCTTTCAAAGATGATTACGTTTCCCTTCATGCAAACCATTTTCGAAATTTTGTTTGGTCGACCTTTTGCATATTCGATCTGTTGTCTTTCGACTTTTTATGCTTTAAATCTTTTGTCTTTCTATCATTTGTCTCTACAGGGTGTCCGCAAATTATCCGTACAAACTTTGAAGACATGGCAAGGATAATAAATTCAATATTCTCGCATAGTTTTAAACATTGGCCTATTATATTCTTAAGGTGTAAGTTTGACACATTTCCAATCTCAAATATTTGCAAAACCAAACCAAATGTATTGAGGTGTCTTAAAATGAGCTGTTTTTTGAACTTTATGACGGAAGAGAAATGTCCATAGGACTAACTGAATTTTAACCGGAAAATTTTCTATTTCCAGTCTAACTTGAAGCCACTGAACTGCAGGTAACTTCTAATAATAATAGGACATTTGGATTCATCTCTTTTATATTTAAGGAATAACACATCTGCAGTATAACTAGCGGCCCTCAGGAAAAAAGTCTCCTAAAAATTTAATTTTGCCTTTCTCAGTAACAAAAAATCATTTCGAAATTATTTGAAGTTGTATTTTGTGCCAACATATAGATGTATTATAAAAGGTACATGGACATTGATTTTTCATTGTTTTCAATGCGAGATCGTATTTCCAATATTTTGCTGTTCGGATAATTTGCGGACACCCTGTAAACCAAGTTAGAAAGATGAATGCTGCTCTTGAGTTACAAACCGAAATCAAAAAGAGGTTGTTTGACAAACTTAGTAATGAATGCACTACAAATTTCAACAATGGATAAAAGCAAAGGAGAGAAGGGCAACTCAAACCCATGCCTGTATTTTTTAAGGTCTAGAGTAGACTGGCCCTTAAACAAAAAAGTTGTAAAATTCGACGGGGCACCCCCTAGATATGTGCCTTAGGGTAAGAAAAAAGCTCCCAGCGTCATAGGTGACTATGATGCACTTAGTGGCTACCACCCAGCTATGTTGAAGGAATACTAAGCAATATTGCAAATCTACTTCAGATAGTTAAAACACCAACTTTATCAATTTTAATCATCATACAACCTTCTACAATATTGTTTGCTATAGTATCAAGTAGTGTTTTTGAAATTCTGGGTTTAATTGAACGCGATCAACAATTTTCCTGACTCAAACAGGAGATGATGTGCTGTTTCCTATATGTTGGAGCTAAAAATCCCATATTAACTTCAGTTCAATTGCGCCAGCTCATGGAACGACCAAATGAGCTGAAACTTTCAAGAAGTCTTCCTCTAACCCTAAAGAATAATCCTGGCGGGTGCCCCGTGGAATTATACAACTTTATTTTTCTCCCATACTGAGGTGGGCCAGTCTAGTCTAGAGTATAATCTAAAACATATTGACACTAGCTTTTTGCACCATTTGCATCTAAATCCGTTTGAATAATTCACCTTACCTAAGTTTACTTTTTTTTTTTAATTTCTCTATTAGTATCATTCCAAACATAACATTCATTTTTTATATCTAGGTGTTCTTTGTTATTAGAAAACACTGTTATCCAAATTTGGTAAAATAAATTTAACATTTTATTAACATTTTGTTAACAACATATTACATTTCATTTGCCGTAGCAGTTCAGATTTTTTACAAGTGAGTTGATTTCACCTGCTTATAAGAGGAAAAAAAATAACGTTTTCAATTTACTTAACCTAACTTAACCTAAACATTTAATGCATTAATCGTGGCAATAGAAGATTGCAACGATTTTTGCATGAAATAATTAATGATTTTATTTGACATTTGTTCCAATGTTTCAACATTGGATATTCTATGTAACTCATTGCTACTATACCAGGGAGGAAGCCTCAGAATCATTTTCAAAATTTTATTTTGAACTCTCTGCAGAGCTTTTTTCATGGTATTACAACAGCTAGTCCATATTGGTACAGCATACAACATGGCTGGCCTAAAAATTTGTTTGAATATCAAAAGCTTGTTCTTAAGACAAAGTTTTGATTTTCTATTAAAAAGGGGATAGAGACATTTTACATATTTAATACATTTGGCTTGAATGCCCTCAATGTGATTTTTGAAAGTTAAATTCATATCTAGCATGAGCCCTAGATACTTAACTTCATCTGACCAATTTATTGGAACCCCTCTCATCGTGACAACATGTCTACTAGAAGGTTTCAAATAAAGAGCTTTTGGTTTATGTGGAAATATTATTATTTGAGTATGAAGAAAAAATATCCAAACTTTTTTGCAATCGACTACAGATGACACGATGCTTCGTCCTTTGGCGGAGAGGCCTGTGTCATCCGCAAACAAAGATTTTTGACATCCCTGAGGTAACTCAGTTAAGTCAGATGTAAAAATATTGTATAATATTGGTCCCAAACTGCTTCCTTGAGGAACACCAGCTTTCACAGGAAGTCTTTCAGATCTGGAGTTCTGATAATTAACCTGCAGTGTACGATTTGACAGATAACTTTGAATTATTCTAACATTGTATGTTGAAAAATCAAAGCTTTTTAATTTTACAATCAAACCTTCATGCCAAACACTGTCGAATGCTTTTTCTATGTCTAGAAGAGCAAGACCAGTAGAATAGCATTAAGATTTGTTGGAACGGATCAAATTTGCCACACGTAAAAGTTGATGAGTGGTCGAATGTCCATGGCGGAATCCGAACTGTTCATTGGCAAAAATTGAATTTTCGTTGATGTGGGCCATCATTCTGTTTAAAATAATCTTTTCAAAAAGTTTACTGATGGAGGAGAGCAAACTGATTGGACGACAGCTAGAAGCTTCTGCAGGATTTTTGTCTGGTTTTAAAATTGGAACAACCTTAGCATTTTTCCATTTGTCAGGAAAATATGCTAATTGAAAACATTTGTTAAATACATCAACTAAAAATGATAAGCTACTTTCTGGAAGTTTCTTGATGAGGATGTAGAAAACTCCATCATCGCCAGGAGCTTTCATATTTTTGATTTTTTTAATAATAGTTCTCACTTCTTCCAAATCAGTCTCCCATAGGCATTTTTGAAAACGTTCTCATGATTGATAATATTTTCTGTTAATAAGTTCTGAGTAACTAACTGGACTAGTAAGAGACCTGCCGATTTTTTTGTTATAAAGTTACATGAAAAAGACACCGTGACTACTAGTTAAAACCACCACAATGGCTGGAGTAGTCCAAGTAGGTGTAAAATTTACTAACAAAATTGTTATTGGATTACGTTTTAATGGATCAAACTATTTATTTTAATATTTAAATTTTGAATTCTCGTTCTTTGAATGGTAAAGAGAACGAACTGTTCAATTTTCTCACATCTAATAGCATGCATATATGAAACCTTGAACCAAACTCAAAAGAGATCCTAACTGTTTTGTTTAATGATCGACTTGATCAGGCATGTCGGGGAGTTGCAATCATCATTCATAGGCGTATAAAACATCAACTTTTTTCGTCACTTCAAACCAAAGTTTTTGAAACTTTGGGTGTTTCTATTGAAACACAGCTTGGTAAATATACTTTCATAGCTGCCAATTTGCCTTGCCTATTTGCCGGGGCCTTCATGAGACGAGTGGAGAGAGTCCGCGGCTACAAAGCAAAGCTATGCTGAAGGTGTTTGGGTTCGATTCCCGGTCGGTCCAGGATTTTTTCGTAATAGAAATTTCCTTGACATCCCTGGGCATAGTGTATCATCGTACCTGCCACACGATATACGAATGCAAAAATGGCAACTTTGACAAAGAAAGCTTTCAGTTAATAACTGTGGAAGTGCTCATAAGAACACTAAGCTGAGAAGTATGCCCTGTCCCAGTGAGGACGTTAATGCCAAGAAAAAGTATTGTCACGATGAGAAGGGTTCCAGTAAATTAGACCAGATGAAAAAAATATTTCAAAAATCACAAAATAGGCATGCAAGTTAAATGTAACGAGTCTATAAAATTGTTGCATTCACTTATTGATAGAAAATCGAAACTTTGTCTAAACAAGCTTATGGTTTTCAAACCGATTTCAGGCCGACCATTGTTATATACCATAACAATAGGGACAATCCAATGGTTAAGACTGTCAAAAGAGCTGTATTTCGATATCAATTATCGAAAAAATTCTGTGATGTCGCATTTTCTGATAGTTGTTCTTGACTTTCCTATAGATGGTTTGATATTCAATTCTATTATACCATGAAATATATTTTTTTAGGAAACTTTTGATGAACTGTTGAAGGATTCTTCTTCAAACAATCAACGATTGCCAAAGCCATTTAAATAAACTGTTCCGTAATTTTCAGATTTATTTTCTGATTCAAGTTTCAAATTTGCATTGAGATGAAAAATATTTTTTTTTTCCTAAACAACTTGCCATTTTCAAAGCAAATTGACTAGCTTCCGGCGTTTAATGTGGTCTATTCTGTAACTTACAAAATTTTATTCTTTAATTGACTGATTTGTCAACAAGTTGTACATTTTTTGAGACATGGTTTAGTGATTCCTAATTAAGTCAGTAGCATATCTCTTGGAAAGTTATCTCAGCAATTGATCAACTTCATCCCGGAATCAAAAACTTCATTTTTAAATTTCTTAAAAAGTTTTTGTCAGAATTTCGTTTACATAATTCAATAAACATCAAACTGGTATAGGTTCAACACATGTTTTGATGATATTAAAGCATAACAAAAATTACATTTTGCGTGTCTTAAGGATCAAATTATCTCTAGTAGATTTGGGATTGCTGTATCTGATACCATTCTCAGAAATGTTCCAGCATGTCACAATGTTTAGCTACAGGTCGCACAAAGTTGTATAAAACACTGTTTTTATTGATGTTTGCATGAACTTTAATATATTATTATTATTTTTTTTTTAACTGTTTATTTACCTTTTAACAAGCATTCATAAAAACATTACAAAGTATTGAATTATATACAAAGATGTTTTAAAGCTATTCTTAATGTTAAATCTTCAACAAATTTCTGTATCGATTTCAACAGATGTTAAGATAATTGTCGAAGTGTTTACTAAATAACTTTCTATTATTCCATCTAACGTCTCTTATTCCTTTTTGAAATTGAAACAAACTTGGATTTCTGTGATTATTAGTATTATACACAATAGCCTCACAAACTAACCATAAAGCTGCCTTGTATTTGCTATTCCGTTTTCCTATTCCTTTGTAAAGCAACATATGATGCTATCCCACAGTTATGGATAGCACACAGATATGGCTCAGAGTTGGATTAAAACGGGAATATCTCATCAAACAGAGTTGCAATTACGCAGAACACATTTTACCTACGTGAACCATAAATCTGTACAGCATCGCAATCAATTATAAAATGCTCGATCATATTTTTCCGTCCGTAGGAAATAAAATGTCAACCGTATTCCCACAAACGTTGATTCATAACTGTGGGGCATTGAAAACCGTACCACAGTTGTGGATCAACGATAAGACAATTTCGAAACAAACGCTAAAACGTGTGCTTTCACTTACACACAGACAAATTGCTGTTATAGTGTTTTGATCCATAATAGAAGTCGATTTGTTGATCCATAATAGGGATCCTCCTCTCCCGCTGATCCACATCTGTGGGGTGGGCATCGTTTGAAATTTGGGTCGAAATTGATACTTTTTGGTAAATAGCCTCGAATTTTGAGATGTATCCTCAAAAACAACTATATTCTGCAGTGCCTGGGAGGTAAATTTGTATCGTACAGCGTCATCATTTTTTTCAATCATACCTTGTTCTGAAAAGTGACCCTTTATTGGTCCATAACTGTGGGGTGACTGTACTATCACACTTTCGTAGAAACCTTCACCTCATAAACGATGAACTACAGTTTTTTATGTTACCTAAAGTGATTTCAGCGGCACATTTCAAATGTGATTTATCTAGAAATCTGACACAATTGAATTCGAAAAACATTTTTAAGAATTGCTTAAAAATGGCATATGAATGTTTAGAAGATAATTTTGTCAACCAATCAGTTTCATATGTAGTTTTATCACTGTTCACTAATATGGTCCGTAATGATCTTTTGAAGTTACTTCAAATTGTGCATTTTAAACATATAAGTTTAATTAAAATTGAATGCTAGTTGTTCCTAACACAGCCCACTTAGTTCTTCTTCTTCTTTCTGGCGTTACGTCCCTACTGGGACAGAGCCTGCTTCTCAGCTTAATGTTCTTATGAGCATTTCCACAGTTATTAACTAAGAGCTTACTATGCCGATGACCATTTTTGCATGCGTGTATCGTGTGGCAGGTACGAAGATACTCTATGCCCTGGGAAGTCGAGAAAATTTCCAACCCGAAAAGATCCTCGACCGGTGGGATTCGAACCCACGACCCTCAGCTTGGTCTTGCTGAATAGCTGCGCGTTTACCGCTACGGCTATCTGGGCCCCTTAGTTATATGTATTGAAAGTAATGTTTGAAACGAAACTATTTAAAAAGAGCTTTTTCTTCAAATAAAAAAGGATGTTTTTAGTTCATAACTGTGAAAATTCCTTTAAAAAACAGCATCTTCGTTATGATAAATATATTTCCATTACAGCTGAATACGTAAAGTGATACTTAAAATGAAACACGATCGCTTTCACGACAAAAATAAACATTTTAAAACTTGGACGATCAGCCGCATTTTGGAACACACCAGACCTCGGGACAGCCATCCTAGAAGAGGCATCACGAATTTTTCCTGTCCATTTTCATTCATTGAATCGCACGCTCGCGATAGACTTTATCGCTAGACTCGCCACCACCTCGCGCGGCGACCTCAACCGCCAACCACTGGATCCCCGTCCCTACTTGCGAGCATATAGCTGCAACAACATCATAGGGCTTAACAGCCGCTGGCAAACTCATGCTCGAATCAGTCTTGGATTATCTGCGTTTGCGTGAGGAGCTTATTCCGTGCGGGTTCCCATCTTGGCAAAACGTGTTGCGTACTTTATTACATACAGCGTAAGCCTGTTCACATATAGGAAACCGCGAGAGAGACGGTCAGACGCGTGCTGGTCCATGAAAAGGATGCTGTAGTGTGGAAGATGCCTTGAGTTGAGATAAGGAAGGAAACTGGCAAACTCGGAGACTGGAGAGAATCGGTGAGCTGAGTTTTTTGTTCGGAGAGTATGTTTTAAGCACATATCCTCTCTGCAGTCTCTTGTATACGCGAATTGGTGAGATTCCAGCATACCTTATTGGATACCGGCGAGTTGACTTTTATACCATTACATAGATTGGGTCACGTCGCAGATGAGCCCCTGAAGAAGAAGTAACGCCCGCAACAGTGCGGTGATCATCAGCCGCGAACTTCTCACTGAGCTGAGCATGGTTTATCGCATCGCGTTTTGTTTTGGTTTTTAATGCCGTGCAGAGGCTCGATTCATGTTATTTTCTCATAGCTCCTTCCGTGAGTTGGAGGTTATGGGATGAGAACTGTGCTGAAGTGGTTTATGTTTTTTGTGCATGGTTGTAAGCGTTTATGAGAAAAGTGTTGGCTTTGGTGCCTGTTTTGCCGCAACTAATTGGACCTCTGTGTGCAAAGAAGTGGAGATTTTCCAGCAGCTAAATAATCTGCGTGAACATTAAGCCGGCGTGGTATGAATTTACGCACTCACGAGGCCAAAGCGTAGTCGTGTCGAATGATAAGAATACAGTGTTTCGCGTTGCCTGCCCAGTCATCGTGTTGAGGTTCGCCATCGCCGTGCCCTTGAAATTCATGTCATTGGATCAGAGAGTTTCCTGAAAGCCAACGCTATTTTTAACCAGACACATCTGAGGAAAGAAATCGTATCGACGGTACGGACCGACCAGCCAAGACGTGGTTTCGAAGTGAGTTCTACAATGCAGTTTTAAGTGGTAACCGAGAAGATGAGCAGCAGAGATAAGTGATATTTCAGAAGAATATTTCGATTTGAAATTCCTGCGTCTGTACCTGTCGGGCAATTTATCGTTCACATTTTTCGTTTCTTCTGCTTCGGTTGTTTGCAATGAAGTTCTGGGCAGGATCATAAGTAATCGTCAGAACGTAGGAAAGACGCGTATTTGAACAACACAAAGTCAACTAACTTACCAAATTTGAAACTCAATTGAACAGTACTCCGATCCACGTGGTGTGTTTACAAACAAATGCCGGTGCGATAGTTTTGCAATAAAAAAAAACCTTGGAAGTAACATTGATTGCAGTGCGAGAGACTAACTCACCGCGAGAGAGGAGTCTGAGAACGTGGAAGGCGACTCAAGTTGCTGTGCTCGCTGCGCAGGAGGAAGGAAACAAGGTAAGAAGAGGCATTGCATTGTGTTCCCTAGCATAATTTAAATTTGCACCGCATTTCAACGGTGGCTATCTGAGGATGGGTTCAGCATAGAGCCGAAGCTATTCAGGAATATTTGTAGGTAGGTACCGTACAAAGTTAGATCATGTCGCGCAATTTATTTCTGGCCACGACACCACGTTGATAAGAAGAAATCAAGGCAACGACAAAGATGTCTGCAGGGAATGGGTGCGAAGATCAAGCGAACAAGGTCAATAGTGGCGCGCGCGTGACAAAGAAGAGAATTTGGCTCCGTCTGTTAATCGTCGTAGTCTGAGCTAGATTAACATAAAAGTTGAGGTTATACGTTTGATTATTCTTACTGTCTGTTTGAACTGACATAAGTACAGAACTTTTAACTTTGAAAATTTTGTGAGTTTATGATACATATACTGCCGTGAATCGCAAGTCAGTCCCATTTGTAAAAAGTAGGCATTGAGAAAATGGGGTGTGAAGTTTCCAAACTCGTTTTCCATACGAATATTTAAAAAACTCCAGAGGATTGGAACATGTTCAAATCTTGATGAAACTTTCACAATTTGCTTTTCATTATGATATCATTCTGAGAAAAATGTAAAGATGATCACAACACGGTTCATTTTTGTGTTACTCGATGCGGAATTCTGTAGTGGGACTGATATGCGGTTACTTTTCATTATGGGACAATGCTGTTTTTTCCTACTTTTTCCAAACAAATCTTATCTCATTAGGGCAGCTGAAAGAGCATTAGAAAATGCGGTTCACTGCAGTAGAGATTATGACCGAATATGAAACTCTATTCATTGAACAAAACTTATTTTAATTGGATATTGTTGTGGATAAAGCTAAAAGTTTTAGCTCTAATAGAGCAGCGAAATAGCTCTTAGATAAGGGTTTAATTGGGGGATCGGAGCAAATGTAGAAGTAGTCTCATTTCAAATTGCCAACAAATCGTTAAAACAATAACATCTAGTTTTCATAAAGCACAAAATAACCTCGTGATTTTCCTCAATATGTTGACCATTACATTTTTATCTAGGAAAAAACGATCAATTTGTTATTTCATGCATTAGTCATATTTGAATAAAAATGGTAGCAAACAAGCAAATAATTTCCGACGAAGAGTGCATTCAAAGAGGACACTTTTTTGCAGATTGGATCATTTGACATTAATTTGTATTTAGAGAACAATTTCAATTTTCACAAATCCCATTATTGTGTGTAAAAGAAAAATCATTAAAGATAAAACATATAGGGAAGGTGTACAACAGTTGGCAACAGTTTTTTGTTTATACAAACATAAATCAAAAGACCTTTGATTACTGTCGATACGTTAAACGAAAGCTTCCAATCCATGCTCAGCTGGCAAAATATAAAAACTAATTAGAAACATTGTTTTTGTATTAAAAATGGGGGTGGCGAATACTGTACCACTTGCACCAGCATTCGCCACGTTTTTAATTTCGGTTCTTGAATTCGCCACCTACGTTAATTTCTTTTGGGAGGTGGCGAACCAGGAACACAATGGCGAAACAATGTACAAAAGAGCAAAAATTTTAAGGAAACTGTTTCTTTTTTCTATTATTTTCTGAGCCAATTTTGAGGTTTCTAAGAATGTTTCTGTATCATATTAAAGCAATTTAGTGAACAATTGGCAATCAACAGTTAATAACTGTGGAAGTGCTCATAAGAACACTAAGCTGAGAAGCAGGCTCTGTCCCAGTGAGGACGTTAATGCCCACAAGAAGAAGAAGACCATGTACCAGTTATTCGCCATCCCGGATTATATACCGTATTACGACATAAAGCGGTATATAATCCGGGATTATATACCCAGATGGGGCCCAGATAGCCGTAGCGGTAAACGCGCAGCTATTCAGTAAGACCAAGCTGAGGGTCGTGGGTCCGAATCCCACCGGTCGAGGATCTTTTCGGGTTGGAAATTTTCTCGACTTCCCAGGGCATAGATTATCTTCGTACCTGCCACACGATATACGCATGCAAAAATGGTCATTGGCATAGTAAGCTCTCAGTTAATAACTGTGGAAGTGCTCATAAGAACACTAAGCTGAGAAGCAGGCTCTGTCCCAGTGGGGACGTAACGCCAGAAAAGAAGAAGATAATCCGGGATGGCGAATAACTGGTACATGGTGAATACCGGTACACTTTCCCTAATTATGGTGCAAATTTTATTAAAAAATATGACGACAACTAAATTTTGATATTTTGAGCTCGCAAAATAAACGAGATAAAAAAAAATAGTTGTTTAAGCAACAAGTTGCAAAATGATGATTTTTTCAGCACGAGTTGTACAAAAAACGAGTGCTGAAAAAATCGAGTTTTGCAACGCGTTGCATACAACATTTTTCGCAATTGGGGATTTTTTTATTTCCGTACGGGTTTGGGCCGAAAGGTCTCAGATTTTCATGAAACTTTTTCCACAGGCAGGGCTCATCAATATATGAATAAAAATAAAATTGAGAAAAATTCAGGGTCGCCTATTTCGCGGAAAACTCAGTTGGAATTTTTTTGTTTCCCCCTGACACTACTTACTTTGAAAAATCATAACTCAAGAACAAAGCATCGTAGAAACAAAGTTTTATGAAAATGAAAGCTTATTTTCTCAGGAATAAAAAAAATCAAATCGGTCTTTCGCCTTTTGCGACACAGCCCAGTCGAAAAATTGTTTGGCGTATTAATTTCTGCTGACTTTCTAATACTAGCATCTCTAGCCATTCGCTTAATGTTGCCACCGATACCATCACAAGGACCTTTTAGGACAACAAGGATAAGGGAAAGAATCCCTTATCAGTGTAATTTTTCATGAAAAATATCATCCTTTCCGACTTATACTTCATTAAAACCAATCCCATATCTTTTTTCAGATGTTTTAGAAAATTTGCAATTGCTTTGATAAAAAATCTTTGTTTTTCCGATGCTTCGATTGAAATATGGGTTTTCAAAGAAAAGGCTTATATGGTCAATTTCCACAAAATTGGCCATAACTCAAAAACGAAAAAAAAGTACATTTCAAAAATTTCAACGATTAAAGCTTATGAAACTACCTTCTCAAAAATATATTTTTGAAAGTTTTCTAATTGGAACATAGTTTTTCCGGCTTTTCTTTACGAATTTTCTCAACGGTGGAAAATTTTGTGGGAAACTGTTTCCAGTTAATATTTTTTTTATTCCTGAGAAAATTTGCTTTCATTTTCATAAAAACACTTTGTTTCTACGATGCTTCTTTCTTGAGTTATGATTTTTCAAAGAAAAGGCTCAATATGGCACATTTGCACATTTTTTACAAAATTGGCCATAACACAAAAACGAAAAAAAAATACATTTCAAAAATTTCAGCGATTAAAGCTTATGAAATTACCTTCTTAAAAATATTTTTTTTTTAATTTTCCACGAGTTGAAGCATAGTTTTCCGGCTTTTCTTTACGAATTTTCTCATCGATGAAAAATTTTGTGGAAAACTTTTTCCAGTTAATATTTTTTGTATTCCTGAGAAAATTTGCTTTCATTTTCATAAAAAAAAAACTTTGTTTCTATGATGCTTCGTTCTTGAGTTGTGATTTTTCAAAATAAGTAGTGTCAGGAGAAAACAAAAATTTTCCAACTGAGTATTCCGGGAAAATAAGCGACCTGATTTTTTCTCATTTTTTTATTCATATATTGATGAGCCCTGCCTGTAGAAAAAGTTTCATGAAAATTTGAGAACTTTCGGCCCAAACCCGTACCGAAATTAAAAAAAATCCCCAGATGCATTGAGTTTAAAATCTCTTGATTTTGCACACTAATCCGTAATGTGTCACAATTTGATACATAATATGAAAATTGATCCATAATATGGTTTTCAGAAACCGATGCAATTTTTAATGTTTATGCAATCCTATGCAAATATTACACTCAAAACAGTTTACTTACCGAAGTTCCAATTTGAAACAATTCAATTCGTGCTTTTCAATTACAATTTTACGTTTTCCATGTCGTTTTATTGAATTTCATAGGTTGGACTCCACACTATTTGATCCATAACTGTGGGGTCATTGTATATTCTGGTTGTCTGGGTAGTCGCTAAATAAGAAAAGAATTTGTCGATTTAAGTATACCCTACAATTTCGGTGTCTTGCAAATAGATTTTCCACTAACTTTCACTATTCCGATGCAGTTTTAGAACACTGCGATCATCTTCTTTCTTAGTTTTTAAACGCATTTTTGTATGTATAACGATTTAGTATGACTACTGAAATTTGGAATTTTTGATTGTAATATAAAGGTACCGCAACAATAGGCAAAAATAAATTTCATTACGGTTTAAGCTTTTTTTCAAAAATATAGAAATGTTCTCCAAAATTCAACGTACATCATGTAACTACTTCTGTCATGAACTGATATACCCACTGCATGTATGTAATTGTTTTGATTCCTTACTTAAAAAATCACGTTAATGAAATTCGTTCAGTAGATAGAGAGGCCGCTTTAAAATATAGGCTATTCTCCGTTAAATTTAAAACTGTTCTTCCAACGATCAAAATCGTTTAATTTTAAAAGCATTATTTTGTTCAGCTTGGGATCGTAGAAAATAGAGTGTTCGATGAGACGGGCCAGGTCTAGAGGTAAGAATCCACCCGGAGGACCTGGGATCCAATTTTATCCCCGAGATAGTCACTTATGACAAAAGATCTTCCTTCGAAAGAGAAATGCAGCCGTCGGTTCCGAGATGAATAAGTCCAGGGCAATATTAAAGATAAGAAAAAGAGTTTTCGATCAATAATAAGGATTTAATTCTACCGCAAGAAAAAGTAATACCGCAAAAATGGGCAAATTACCCTAACATAATTTCTCTTGACTCTTCCGGGAATGTCGATTATTTCAAAGACAACTGCTTTTGCAGTTTTGATATTTGCTCACAGCAGTATTCATGTGTTCAACATTGGATTGCTTCTACCTTTCAAGCATCTTAAGTCCGTCCGTCATAATCTCATCAGCATCCTTGTACATCCCGACCCGCGGCTAGAAGCTTTTGCGGGATATTTGGAACTTCCAATTGAATATATAGCTATCATCGGATTGATGTCCTTTCCATGGTCCAGTAACTAGCTCCTGGGTATCTCGAAACAACTTGCAAATGACTGTATAAGTCATTGTCAACATTTGATGTTTTCTGCTTTTCACTGGTAGTATCTCCGCATATATTTTTTAAGCAGTCGGGTGCATCTCAAATTTGCTATTGCTTTACATCTTTAAGAATCATAAGATGGTTTCACTCCAACTTTTGTTTAAAATTCAATATTTTATATTCATATTATGTAGGTGTACCACAATAATATCGCAGATTTATGGGTACAATTCTCTATAATTATATTACGTGTGCAAAGTTCGACCTGTACCGTTTATGAACCAGCCAGTGTGTAGGTATAGAATTATTGTTTTGAGCAAACGCTAAACTATGAAAAAGTTGGAATTAAATGGCATGTTGTACATCAAAATATAACTCATCAGTTAAATTCAATAGAACTCACTAACAAATCCATCTTGCTAGACTAACACAAGACAATAATGTCACTTACATTAATTCCGCAGAAACAAGTCTATTATCACAATTACGAGCACCAACCACTAAAGCAAATTATCCCAACTTCATTAGCCACTCCGATAGCGTCCTTCCTGTTGATCTTTTACATGATACAAATTGCGCACCATGCGAAACCCCTAGCAGCTACTGCGTGAAGAAGCAAGGCTCATTTCGACAGAACAGAAGAATGATTTAAGAAAAATAAACAATTTGCAACTCACCATTGCGCAACAGTTTTTTTCTCATTCCATTATTTTGATTTTTCGCTATAGCTTCCAGAATCGATCCTCTGGCAGAACACAATCAGAAGATGTTCTGTGTTCTCTTGCGAGGAACTCGTGACGAGAAGTTGCCTCAAGTGAACTGGTTGAAAGTGGTTAAAAGTGATATACTCCTCAATCAATTTCGCGCAAAGCGTAGAAGATGCTGGAGTGGTATGCAAATGTAATTCTCTTTTCGTTTCTCATAAAAAAAAACTTACACATATGTATATTGTTTATTCAAATGTCACTTATTCGGATTATCTAAAAACTCATTGTCCTAATGTGATATAGGATATACCACCAGCAAGTGACCAATCGATTAAGTTTCCGGTTCATCTCCGGAGTCTATACTTTACTAAATCATACGTAAAGTACAAGGATATATATACTGAAATACTTCAAATCCCTGCACTAGCTCTATATCGCCAAACTGGAACGTTAAGTACTTAATAATTACTTCAGTATAACATCTATCTTTTATATGCTCTTTCGGGATTATTTTTTGTTCTTAAGGTGAAGATGAATCGAAGCCAAAGTTCAAATTTTCAAGAGCACGGATCTGGAGAACCAAACATCCGTTTAAGCTGAAAACCTAATCGATTGGTCACTAGCTGGTGGTGACCAATCGATTAGGTTTTCAGCTCAAACAGATGTTTGGTTCTCCAGATCCGTGCTCTTGAAAATTTGAACTTTGGCTTCGATTCATCTTCACCTTAACATAAAAAAAACAGATATTGTTTCGTTTGAGGATTTTCTGTTTGAAAAAATTTGAATAAGCATTAGCTATGTCTAAAGTTTCAAAGATATATTAATGTTTCTAAAGGTATGCAGAAGCATGATTTTTTGCCAGTTTTCCTAAACACTTCCTTTTTGTGCTCATATAGTTATTATAGGCTAATATGAATCATTATGTTCTATAATGGAATTAAATGGGGGTGGGACTTTTCGCATAAAATAGTTTTGCATGAGGACGTTTGGCATAATTATATACCATCTTAAAAATGCTTCCTGTTCTTATATGAAACTACTTTATGTGAAACGTTCATTATGCCAAACGTCATGATGCGAATCGTCCTTATGAAAAACGTCTTTATGCGAAATGGGTCAGCTCCGAACTAAATCAGCACGCATGAAAAATTCTAGTGCCATATGGCTTCTTGGGTAGCTGCGAGCAACGAGAGGGCCCTAAATGGATGTTTCTCTCAAATTTGATATGAACTTCACATGTAAAAAAAAAAAAAAAATTACCTCATAGATGAATATTGAAGCGAATAAAATGACACAAATTTGAAGCAGAAACGTTATAATTTTTCTTTAAAGTGAGCATTGTTTGGATTACCGTAATCCGGGGTAACATTGATCATTTTTTTGAATATTTCTTAAATATTTCGTTTGAAAATGCAAACGTTGTAAAATTTATATTTCTCAAATAAGTATTGCCAGCCATAGCTCATGACTGCATACTGCATTTTGTTTTTTGGTAGATTTAAGCATGTTTAAAAAAATGTTAAAAGTGATTTTTTGATTTAGTTGATATGGGGTAACATTGATCACCTATGTAAACAACATTCAGTAATATTGAAAATGTCGTTACTTAGTCAAATCGTGGCCCCCCAAGCCGAATATGATGGCCAAACGCTTACAAGTCATTTACTTTTTGAGTTATTTTAAAATTAAAAACACCCCGAACCACGGAAAACGCCTAAAAGTAGGCAATTTCCTAATGGAATCCTATATTCTCTACAGTAATTCGTTAATGTTGCCTAATTGAGCATACTTATGAAAGTTTTGACAACGGAATCGTTTTCTGCGATGCCATTTTTAGTAAGAACCGCATTTTTCTTGCACATATCGTTCGCAGAACTTATGTGAGACATGAATCTTCGATAGTGTTATCCTTACCCATTGAAATCATTGTTTCGAAAAGTTGAGAAATTTACGCATAAGGTAAACGCAATTTTCGCAAAAATCTTCACTTTTAATAGCTTATGAATATAAGAAAGAGAAGCATCATTCGTGATTTGGAAATGTTCCAGCAATAAATGATGAAACGAACTTTTTATGAGATGAGTCATTCCGTTCAATGTTACCCCGCTGATCAATCATACCCCGGATTACGGTACCAGTATTTTCCGTCACGTCGGACGCAACTTTACAAGAATTATGCAATTTTAAGTGAAAATACTGTCAATTTTATTATGTTTAACATGAATTTCACGTCATTTGTAGAGTCAAGTGGGGCAAAAGCTCGAGTGGGCAAAATAGAAATGTGATGGTGATTCGAATGTTATTTAAATAAGAGACAAATGTTATAAATTGAGATTGGAATTTTTATGGCTAGAGTAAGGTGGGGCAAAAGTTCGACCTTAGTGGTATTACCAAAGTTTCCAGGAAAACAATAGCAGTTAAAACAAAACAAATACCATACAGTGAACCTTCAACATATTGGCTATAATTTTGCTGAACAAACTTGTGTCAAAATATTTACCCATTTTCAGTTATAACAGTTTCAAAATTGATTGTCTTATTCAAACTTTTGCCCCACCGGTGGGGCAAGAGTTCGAATCTAGTGTGGGGCAAAAGTTCGCTGGCTAAAACCCAAAATATCGATCCGTTTATGACAGGCATACTTTACACCAGCCGTAAACTTAAGTTTGCCGAAAAATACACACTAAATTTTTATCAAAAAATTGCCCAAAACCGGGTTAATTGTAATATACTCACAAATAGCAGTTTTTCGCAAAACTAAGTGGAAAGGGGCCGTCCATAAATGACGTAGCATTTTTTCACTGATTTTTTACACCCCCCTCCCCCCTCGTAGCATTTCGTCACAAATTCTGATACCCCCCTTGAAAAATACGTAGCATATCAAGCAGCCCCCCCCCCCCTTTTAATTTTTTCTTTGTTTTCCTCAGTGATTGGGCAAAACCGAAACATTAAAATCCATTGATATTATTAACTGACTAAAACCTTAAAACCGCATGATAATCTGACGAATAATAGTTTGATATACTGTTGCGGTCAAAATTCCTTTGGAAAACGGTTCAAACAAACTGATTTCCTGTTAAGGTGATATAATTTTGGTTTCCTGTATATATAGGTTTATATAGGTTAAATTTAATTCGAAGTTTTCTGCTGTTCAACAAAGTTTACAGCTGAAAATTTAGAAAAAAAGTAAAAACCTTAATGCGGATTGATAAAGCCAACAGTAATGAGTAAGAGTGAAATATATTTCATAATATATCAAACCGGAATTTCGTTATGTTATTTTTTTTATTAGGCCGGAACAAATTTGAAATTTTACTTTTGTCTCCCCCCCCTTCAAAATTTTCAAAAAGTCAGAAGGGGAAAATAAATAAAATGTCTTGTTTTCAGTGTAGATTTTCATTATTCTTCGTGTTTTTTAGCTAGCTTTGTAATTCGTCTTTACTGTTTTATATGAGATAACAGGGGTTATTCGATTACAAGTCCTCAATCTATTTGTTTCACTGTAACTGTGTGGCCTATGACTTACATGAATTCTTCTTCTTCTTGGCATTACGTCCCCACTGGGACAGAGCCTGCTTTATAGCTTAGTGTCCTTATGAACACTCACAGTTATTAATCTAGAGCTTTTTCTTGCAAAGTTGCCATTTTCGCATTCGTATAACATGTGGCAGGTACGATGACATTTAATGCCCAGGGCAGTCAAGGAAATTTCCATTACGAAAAAACCCTGGACCGACCGGAAATGTTACTTTAGGACTGTTCAAAATTTAAAAATGTTTAAAAATTCAATCTCCCATATCTTTCTTACAATCCTTACCATACTAATAGAGTTCGGTGTAATTTTCAGCTTTCTAGGTGGTGATTTGAAGGTGGCTCAATGTTGGTTTATATGGAAATAACTATGGAGAAATGTTGAAATATGTTCCAAGCACGTTAGTACTGGAATGTAAGAACAAATTTATCATCCCATAGTAAAAACTCATTCTTAAAACCATAATAAAGAAGTTTGCTGAAGAGAGCAATTCAATCCAACTGATAAGAGAAAAGATATTCATAAGTTTGTTAGCTACCCGAGCAGAAGAAAATAACTACTGAATACCAAATTGAGGTATTCCATACCAGATAATTTCCAATACTTACAACCTGAATGAGGTATGAATGAGCCCTGCATAAGAGGTAAAATACCTCAAATAATACCTTCTGCATATTCTACAAATACCAAGCTGATAACTAGATCAGGTATTGTAATACCTAAATAATACTTGATGGATTTTCATATAAAAATGGAATTTTTCAATACTAGTTCAATACCTCCAGCAGTCCTGTAGCTGTCGAATACCAAAATGAAGTATTTTGAATTGTTTGAAACCTTTTTTTCAAATACCATTATAATACCAAAATGAGGTATTGATAACTGAACAATACCTAATTGTGGTATGATACCAAAATATGGTATGCATAAGTTATTGGCGAGTTATTCTTTCCTTCTCGGGTATTATTTAGCTTCACAGCCCTGCAAACATCTACAAAAATCCCAAAGATAATTTGCTCAAAACGGATTTGTTTTTCCAGCAACTTCCTTTATTAAGACTTGAAGAATAAGTTTTCCCTATGGGATGATATGTTTGTACTTACAGTACTAACGTAATTGAAACATTTTTCAGAATTTCTGCATATTAATTTTCAAATAAACCTACATCGTCTTTGAGCCACCTTTAAATCACCACCTAGAAAGCTGAAAATTTCACAGAACACTATTTTTATGGTGAAGATTATAAGAAAGATATGAGAGATTGGATTCTCGAACATTTTTAAAATTTGAATCGCCCTAATGTTACATACATGTTGGACCGAATTGATACTGATTTCTAGTTGCATATAAGTGCAACATTTTCGCAGTTTTCTTGAAATTGTTAATAGCTACAGTACAATTTGAAAGCCTTTTTATGAAAAATGTTATGCGATCGATGTTACGAACAATAAAAAAAATGTCGTGTTTATTATTCAAACATTTTGATTTGACGGATATATGTGGCAAAACATGGTTTTTCACCATATGAGAATAAAAAATGATAAATTTCCCTGAATTTCTATTTTATTATTTTTTGTCCCCCCCCTTGAGACATTTTGATGGAAGGTGACAAAAGAAGATTTTAACATTTGTTCCGGCCTTATTCGTGCTTGACAAACTGATTATAGTGAATATGAATAAAAGAAATACCTTAATTTAGAATGGATCTTCGTCATTTATATTTAAGTACATATCCATTCAGCAAACTGTGACCAGGTAGAAAAAAGTAACAATTGTAATATTTGGAATGTTTAGATAATCTTAGCGAATTTTATACAAATTATTCATCTTTTATAATATTTCAACTAAACTACATTATTGTTCACCATACTGAAATATTCTTACATAACTCATAATAAAACAAAAAAATAATAAAAAAAGGCATTTCCCTTAACTACCGAGTGATTTAGAAAGCTGAATAGGACAATTTTGAGAACACTCAAATTTTATGTCCTTATTATTATCGAGGCTATTCCATCAAAAATTAATCAATGTGTTGATTGAGTAGATATCTCCTGCAAAATTGAACGCATAATTCAATACATAAATATCTTGTTCTACTATAGTAACGTTAATATTTGTCTAAATGAGCATATTGTATTATTTTGTAGAAATTAAGCTTCGACAGAAAATGCGAGGGGCCCAGATAGCCGTAGCGGTAAACGCGCAGCTATTCAGCAAGACCAAGCTGAGGGTCGTGGGTTCGAATCCCACCGGTCGAGGATCTTTTCGGGTTGGAAATTTTCTCGACTTCCCATGGCATAGAGTATCTTCGTACCTGCCACACGATATACGCATGCGAGAATGGTCATTGGCACAGTAAGCTCTCAGTTAATAACTGTGGAAGTGCTCATAAGAACACTTAGCTGAGAAGCAGGCTCTGTCCCAGTGCACTATGGTCCAGGAATCAGTTTTACGCGGAAAGATGCATTTTGAGTTTTAGAATGAAACATTAGACAAAAACGGTCTTCTACAAAGTTGTTTGTATTAGTAAGGTCCTTTGTTTGGTGTTATTTAAAATTAGGGTGGACCACATTTTCATAGAAATTGTGTAACTAACTTTCTTATTTGTAGAAATTATACTATATATGCTTCAGCAAAGTTGTAGACCATTCAATTTCAAGCAACTTTGCCAAAAAAAGTTTTTTTTATATCTCTTAAATTGATCGATTTAGAGCTATTTTACTACGGTGACATAGGGTGGTCCGAACAAAATTGGTTTTCTGGCTCTAGAGTTTTCAATTCAAATTTCTCATCAAAGTAGTCTATGAAACACTTTTAGAGCATTGAAAAATGCGTAGTTTGGTGAGTGAAGAAACTCGCTATCTCTTTCCGTTTGGGAGTTATTATTGTTTTTCTCTCAAAAACATGCCTACTTCGATTGTGAATATTTCTGATTGGGGCAAACATAAAAAATATCTCAAATATTCAAAATTTGACCAATCTAGAGCATTTTTTCCTAATCATCAAAGGGTGGTCCAACAAAAATCAGTTTTTCAATTCTAGTGTTTTTAATATTAGTTTCTCGTCAAAGCGGTCTATGAACGACTTTTAGAACTTAACAAAACGCAAATTTTCATGCAAAAAGATTGATGATATCTTTTTTAGTTCAAAAGTTAAGAAAGTTTTTCTGTTAAAAATCATTTGTTTTTAAGGGCATTTTATTAGAGTTACAAAAATAACACATTTGTAATTTTTTGATATAATATACAATTTCATTTTGTCTTTTGAATGCCGTCAAAAGATATTTTTTATGTTTGCCCCAATCAAAAATATTCACAATCAAAGTAGGCATGTTTTTGAGAGAAAAACAACAATAACTCCCAAACGGAAAGAGATAACGAGTTTCTTCACTCACCAAACTACGCATTTTTCAAAGTTCTAAAAGTGTTTCATAGACTACTTTGATGAGAAATTTGAATTGAAAACTCTAGAGCCAGAAAACCAATTTTGTTCGGACCACCCTATGTCACCGTAGGAAAATAGCTCTAAATCGGTCAATTTAAGAGATATAAAAAATCTTTTTTTTGGCAAAGTTGCTCAACATTGAATGGTCTACAACTTTGCTGAAGCATGTATAGTATAATTTCTACAAATAAGAAAGTTGGTTAAACAATTTCTATGAAAATGTGGTCCACCCTAATTTTCAATAACACCAAACAAAGGACCTTACTAATACAAACAACTTTGTAGAAGACCGTTTTTGTTTAATGTTTCATTCTAAAGCTCAAAATTCATCTTTCCGCGTAAAACTGATTCCTGGACCACTGTGCAGTGGGGACGTAATGCCAGAAAGAAGAAGAAGAAAATGTGAATAAAACTAAAATGGTTGATTTTATTTATCGTTAACAAATTGATAGCTTAAAATCTGTGCGATTACCTTATCACGAAAATTAAAAATTTATTTGAAAATTTTGAATTTCGTCATATTAAGGTGATTATAAAAGGAAGCCAAACTTCGAATTTTCAAGTGCACAAGACGAGAGTATCTGACAACAGTTCGCGTTGAAAACCAATCAAATTGCTTGCTTGCTGGTGGTGACCAGTGGGATAGATTTTCAACGCGGAGCACTGTTTGGTTCGCAAGTCTTGTGCTCTTGAAAATTTGAGGTGTGGCTTCGTTCTATAATCACCTTAATGTTTTCAAGCTGAATCATCATTGAATAACCCAAGTTTAATAAGTAAAACAAAGAAATTTAAAAAAATAACAAATTGTCATTTTTTTTCAGCACAATATTTATTTTCGTACTCTTATCAACGACATGATTCAAAATGCTACGTCCATTACTTGGGACCCCTTCACACATTACTTGGGACCTCGTCACACATCGTCACAAATTCGTGAAGTCCCCCCTCCCCCCTAAAATGCTACGTCATTTATGGACGACCCCAAATGTAAAATTTTGGTGACAGTTTTCACACGATCAGACAAATATAACTAAATTTGAAGATAATATGTGGATTTTAGGCAATTTGTAAATTTTTCCATGATTTTATACATGGGTCGAACTTTTGCCCCGCTGATTCGAACTTTTGCCCCACTTTACTCTATTTGTTGTTTTTAGACGGTCGAATTGCGTGGAATAAAATAATATCTTTTTCATCTTTTTATCCAAAAGCATTTCTTGGCCTATCATAAGGTTGCTTTGTAGTGTATCAGTTTTTTTTTCATAAATGCTTGGAAACCATTTTTAACCCATAGTGAGGCAAAAGTTCGACCCATTTATAATCTCCACTTATTTTTAAAATTCGAAAACTATCATTTGTTTCAATTTATAGTTTGACACAAGTTTGTTCAGCAAATTTGTAGCCAATATGTTGAATGTTCACTGTGCGGTATTTATGTACATTATTCCATATTCCATTTTCTGAAACTATGGATAATTCCACTATGGTCGAACTTTTGCCCCAAATTTCTCTAAGGCTAGTTTCTTCATAGTGTGTACATTTTGAATAAAAAGTAGAAAAGTAAAAGTAAAGAACGATTTAGCTTGTAGAATTAATAAAATTTCATCAAGAATCATCAAAACATTTTATTACTGCGCAATATTTTACGTCCATCCTTCAGAATTCCATTATTCCACTTCACCTGGAAGCAACCCTTCCTTAAGAATGTACCTTGACCAAACACCACATCGCCGATTGACGATGTTTACTAAGTGAGAGTTGGCTACTGCTACCCTCTGCTTCCCACCGTTTGCCTGCTGATGGATAAGCCTCTTATCCCACGGACGCTATTGTGTAGAAAGGCGTGTGGGGCCAGCAGGAAGAAAAGGGCAAGGCAAGAGGATTCCCCAATCCTCCTCATCTGCGCTGCGCTCAAACCAACCCAAACCAAACATTTTTCTGCGAATTATCAGCAAAGCACGCCGAGCAGAGCTGAGCTGATGCGGAGATTTTTGCATGGGTGTAGCTTTATTTACTTCGCTTGGCTTGCTGCTAATGATGGTTGGTGATGACGATGATAGGCGATGGCAATGAACTTGATCAAATCCCATCAGGTGTTTTCGTGGGTTGTTTTTCTTCACATGGATATTTGTTTATCATTCGGGGATACGTTTCCGCGCTGTTCAAAAACACAGCCATATGGATATTTTATCGCTTGAAAAGAATTTATCTTGAGATCAAATTTGTTGAGAATTTTCAAATGAGTGACAAATACAATGCTTTAATTATGGAAAAAAAATCATACGAATGGGGATCTTTTCACAATTTGAGGGTTTTAAAACTATATGGATCGTGGGACCACATCTTTTTCTTATTCTTTTTTTCTTCTTCTTGGCATTAACGTCCTCACTGAGACAAAGCCTTCTTCTCAGCTTAGTGTTCAATGAGCACTTCCACAATTTTTAACTGAGAGCTTTCTTTGTCAAAGTTGCCATTTTCGCATTCGTATATCGTGTGGCAAGTACGATTATAATATATGCCCAGGTAAACCAAGGAAATTTCCATTACGAAAAGATCCTGGACCGACCAGGAATCGAACCCAGTCACCTTCAGCATGGCTTTGCTTTGTAGCCGCGGACTCTAACCACTCGACTAAAGAAGGCCCCGTCCACATCTACAAACCAAAATCATGCTGAAAGTATTCGAGTTCGTTTCAAGATATGTTCGTTCGGCAAATATCTTCGACTAGCTTCGATACATTTTTTACCGTCCTAACTTTGCATAATTATGGTAACTTTAGAAACGGAAACTCTTAGATTATATCTGTGGAATATTATTCTGGAAAGCTAATATTTTGTGAGGTTGAAAACGTTGTCTTAAGGTGAAGATGAGTCGAAGCCAAACCTCAAATTTTCAAGAGCACAAATCTGGAGAACCAAACATCAGTTTAAGCTGAAAACTTAATCGATTGATCACTAGCTGGTGGTGACCAATCGATTATGTTTTCAGCTCAAATGGGTGTTCGGTTCACCAGATCTGTGCTCTTGAAAATTTGGAGTTTGGCTTCGACTCACTTCACCTTAAAGGGTCTCAAAACGGTTGTTGGGAACATAATAAAGTTTTAATTTAAAAAAATGACCTTGAAATATCTTTTATTCCTCAATAATTCATTTTATGTTATTCTTTCAAAAGTCCTAAACATTCACCTATAATTTTCAAAATAACCTAAAAATTTCTCTTTTTTTTTTTTGAACAAGTGTCATTAGGCCGAACATTAAATATTATTACACTTTATTAAAGACACTTTACTATTTTTATGGACATTCAAGGCTAAACAATTCACCTAAATACATAGCCAGTGGTCCTGAGCATTTGAAATATTCAAACAGTTTTCGTAAATTTCATAATCTCATTACAGTGACGCATTTTGATCAAAAGGCACGCCAAATTTGCTTGAGAATACAGTGGGTAATAAACTCACAAGCAAGAACATTACAATCAGTCAACAATTGTGAACGAAGCTCTTATGTGCAAAATTAATCGATTTGACCCCTTAGAAGTTAATTTTTATGAAACAGTCTTCGGTGTTTTGAGCAAGAAACCTTAAGTTTAAGCATATAATTTTACGGTAAAAAAATCTATTGTGAACTCAGTTACAGTGGGATTCCATTTTTTTGGCATGCTCGACTGTTGTCAATCATTCGATATGAGATGCCTTAAAATAGCAAGAGCTATCTTCAAATTACCGAATATTGTCTATGTTTAATAATTTTTATTCGTAAAAGAAATCTGTACTGTATATCTGTATTCTTACACTATTGTCAGGATTTTACTGGTTCTTCACTTATGCGATTTTTGTTTTTTCATGGCCTTTGTACACAATGGTATACATAACGCTTATAAAACTTAATGAAGCTACTTTAACAAGAAAAAGTGTGTGGAACGTCTGTCACAATTGATATGACGGGTCTATACGTTTATAGCATAGCTCTATCCTACGGAAATCTGCTTCAAAGTGGACCTTCCGGAAGTTTGGCTCTCATTTGGTTCCATAATGGTGATGTAACAACGCTCAAAAGATATTCTTGAATTATTTAAAAAAATGGGTTCCGACTCTGCACGGTTCCGTTTTTGGCAACTGAAAATTTCAACTTTGTTGCCAAAAATGGAATCTCACTGTATTAGCACCCATGGGTTATAATTTTGAGAAGAAATCAGGCTATGTTGCTCTTAGGATTGCAGTGTTTTTTTAATTATCAGCCATTAAGAGGACGTTGATCGATTTTGACCCAGAAGACCCCCTTTTATAATTCTAGCCTCAAACTCAAAATGACACCTTGAATATTTTTCCTCAAAAATAGATATGTAGTGCATTCCAAAAATTTTCAGAAAAATAGGTTAAAAAATGAGTCTAGGATGATTTTTTTAAATTAAATTTTTAACTTGGACCGAAATAAGTTAACTTGAATTTTTAAGTAGATGAAAAAATCGAATTTGGTACTATGCTATACCATTTAATTCCACTACAGTTTTTAAATTCTTACTGGGAATTTCTGAAGCCATCCCGAGGATATCTTGGAGTATTTCCCCACAAAGATCTTCACAAACTTCTCACATAATTCTAATGAAAAACCTCCTTGGGATATAATATGAGCTTGCTCAGGGGATACCCGATACGGCGGAGTTACCTGGGAATTCTCCAAATAATTCCTTCAAAACTTGTTCATGAAAAAATTTCACGTTCGTGTGGGGGTTCAAGCTCACTTATCAAAGAATCTTCGACCAATCGCCCAACATTCACCGTAAGAACTACACGTCTTCCACACTGAATACTGACTCTTCGTCCAAGGTTGCAGGCACTTCTACCACCAATAAGCACTTGAACTACGAATTTCTTGAGAAATTAAGAATTTCAAGGATTGAAATTAAAATTTCTCCATGTTGTCCTTTATGAGCTCCACAATGAACTCATCCACAGTGCTCTGTAGTTATTTTTGGAGATTATTTCATAGATCATTGCTCTATGGATGTCTCGGGAAAATTATTCCAGTATTCGTCCAAGGATCTCTTCGGGAATTTATCCCGGTATTCCTCTAGTTTTTCTAAATTTACTCTACTAATGTTTTAAAAAATTGCTTGTATTTATTTTGCCCAAATACACTCAAATTTCATCTTGCCCCACCCATGTCATCTTGCACGGTGTACCGTACTTAAAAAAAAAAAATATTTTTTTTTTCTATAAATTCATTTAGCAAATTCTCCAGAGATTTTTTCATGAATCACTCTTGGAATTCCCTTCATTTAGGTTCTTTAAGGCCATAATCCAGGGATTCCTTTCGGCCATTTCTTTCAATAAGGTAAAAAATCCATGCATTTCGAAAAAATCAGGAATTTCTCCTTTGATTCCTTTATGAATTTCTTTAAATAACTTTCATATGATTCCTTAGAGGTTTTTCCACGCGGTTTTTCCTTGTTCAGAGTTCCTCCAGTTTTATTTAGTTACTCCAGAGATGCCTCTATGAATTTCCCTAAAGATACCTCCAAAAATTATTTTCAGGGTTTCTGCATGGGTTCTGTCAACCTTTCCAGAGTTTTCTTCAAAGATTCTTCCAGGGTTTTATATGAAGACTTTTTCAAAAAGTTCAGTTTAAGTTTTCATAGTTTCTTTTCCAATTTTTTAAGGGAGGATTAGGAATCGAACCCATGACCTTCCGCTTACGAAGCGGGACCCCCCTAAAAAAATGTTATTTGAAAACTTTTTTCAAAACACTCAAATGGTCATGTTCATTATGGCCATCTTCTCATCGTGCCCGTTCCAAAAATACCCATATTGCATGTGTTTTCAATGGTTTTACTAATCCGTAGACCGCCATCTTGGATTTAAAAATAGCGTCGGACATCGATTTCCGTCATCCCCTCATTATGCCCATTCCAAAAATTCCCATATTGCATGGGTTTCCAACAAATCTTACACTCTTGAAGCAGCTACCTTGGATATGGAAATTCAGTAAATTTTCTTTACCCATAGTCCAACAATTTTATTGTATAGAGTAAGGTGGGGCAAAAATTCGACCTTAGTGGTATAATCGAAATTTCCAGAAATACAATAGCAGTTGAAAAGGAATAAATACCACGCAAGGAACTTTCAACATATTGGTTTTAATATGCTGAACAAACTTTTGTCAAAATATTTAACCATTTTAAGTTATAACAGTTTCAAAATTGATTGTCTTATACGAACTCTTGCCCCACCGGTGGGGCAAGAGTTCGAATCAAGTGTGGGGCAAAAGTTCGCTGCCTTAAACACTTAACATAGATACTTTTATGACGGGCATACCTTATACCAGCCGTAAACCTATGTTTGCCGGAAAATACACACTCAATTTTTATCAAAAAATTGCCCAAAGCAGGGTTAATTGTATTATGTCCAAAAATAGCGATTTTTCGTGGAACTAAGTGAAAATGTAAAATTTTGGTAACATTTTTCGCACAAACAGGCAAATTGCGCGAAATTTGAAGATAATATGCGGATTTTAGGCAATTTTCAATTTTTTAAGTTTATACATGGGTCGAACTTTTGCCCCGCTGATTCGAACTTTCGCCCCACTATGGGCCAAAAATTGTTTCCAAGCATTTATGCAAAAACTAATACACCAATAATAATAATTGACCAAAAATTACAATATTTACGTCGAAAAACAACAAATAGCCATAACTTTTCCAAATCTCAATAGATTTTTATGATATTTGAAGTGAAAGTCTTTTACTTGAATAGCATTCGAATCACCATGACATTTATAAGTTTTGTTTTGAATTGAGCTAGAAATCTTGAAAAAAAAACTCACAATTTAAAAAAGTTGTGAAATCCAATCTTCCTTATCTTCCTTACCTTCCTAACGATAAAAATAGAGTTCTGTGATATTTTCAGCTATTTCGGTGAAGATTTAAAGGTGGCCCAAAGACGATGTAGGTTTATATGGAAATTACTTAGCTTAGATTAGACTGACTACACATATCAATGGTTGCTATTCCGTGATTGACCGATGTCAGTGAAAATGCACAAAGAATCAACTATAGGTTCGGCTGGGATTGGCCATAATCTTCTTCAGTGTGCATAATTCAGTGCCTCAATTTATACAGGGTCAATAACGGCGCCGGCCACGTCCTTGCAGTCAGGTGGGATTGGGGTAAGTTATGTTAGTTATGTTAGGAATGTTAGTGTGTAACCTTTGCTATTTGGAGACCGTGTTTGCCTCTGCATCTCCACAAAGGTTACTGGGAGGGATGTTTGTTAATGGGGAGGATCGTTGGGTCGCAGGATTCACTTTGATAAGCGATTAGACCATGATAAATATTTTGACGCGAGCAAAGGATAAGACACTACTACCTGCTTTGCGATCCGCGACACTATTTTATCACACCACGCGAGCGACGCGCAACACGATTGATCCTGCTCACATCACCCGCCCCCGCAGAAGCAAGTCGATGTAGGTTTATATGGAAATTACTATGGAGAAATTTTTAAAAATATTAGTACTGAACAAACTTATTATCTCATGGTAAAAACTCATTCATCAAGCCTTGATAAAGGATATTGCTAAAGAAATAAATCAGTTTTGAGCTAATTTTTTGCAGACGTTGATAGGGCAAAATCCGCCATATGGAGTTAAATAATTCCAAACAAATTCATGGATATTCCCTCTCCCATTCTTTATATTGAACTGCTCTCTTCAGCGACTTCCTTTATCGAGCTTTAAAGAATAAAGTTTTACTATGCAATGATAAGTTTGAACTTACATTACAGTACTATCGTGTTTGAAACATTTCTTAAAATTTCTCCATAGTAATTTCCATATAAACCTGCATCGTCTTTGGCCCACCTTTAAATCTTCACCGAAATAGCTGAAAATTTCAAAGAACACTATTTTTATGGTTAGCAAAGTAAGACAGATATGGGAGGTGAGATTATCGAACATTTTTGAATTTTGAATTACCCTAATGTTCATATAATTAAGGTTGGTTGAACTTATGCCTCATGCATACATCCGCTTCCAAAAAATAAAGGAGGGTTCAGATACCATCCCGGGCATGCTATCTTTAGCCCCACTCTGCCCCTTGCAGTAGCTTTAAAAAGGTCGTAATTTGGTTGGCTTGTTTTTGAGAACGTGTCATCTGAAGCACGCAAGTCTCGTCCAAGGCTTTTGAGGGTTAAAAATAATCAAATTATTGATCATCAAAAGCAGAGGTCCTTCCCAATCAGAAAATAAAGATAAATAACAACTGATTTTTTTATTGTGTTCTTAGCTGATGATATTCTGATTTGGTGCCCAACACGCCGTAGCAGTGAAATAGTCATTACTAATTATAACTATTTTGTAGAAATTATTAAAATAAATAATCAATTTATTCTTTTCAATGTCAGAGGAATTCAAAAAGGCAAACTAGCGTTTGATTGTACCTTCAAATTATAATGTAAAATTGCACAGGTTCTTCTTTATCAACTTCTGAAAAAAGGTATGCATAGACTTACTAATAAGTAAACAGTTTTCAGGACAAACTTATAATAAATCATCAAATAATTTTAAAATTTTTATTCCATCTCACAAAGAAACACAGTGAATTCTTGAAAAATTTTTCAATCGATTCCACAGAACAAAATATACATAGATTTATTCTTGCGATAATTTTATTAATGTCAATGCACTAATATGTATAAAATTCCTTTCTCTCCCTTCTAGACTCGTCTTTCCCACGTAAGTTAGCAAAAATACATTTGCACCGGCAGCAACGGTTCCGCCTCCCATTTATTACGAGAACCTGCAACCCACTAAACCATCGCTGCATCGCTAGTGACCGCGGCCCAAGCACTCCAAGAAGCACCGGACAAGGTCAATGTCCTGCGAGCCGCGTGAATCACAAACTGCAGCACCGGTCGGTCATCGGCACGGAAAACCTACTGTAGGGCAAAGTGGGGTAAAATTTTCATTTTGAAATTTCTAGTTGAATTTAAAAGAAATGTTATGCATTTCATGGTAGTTTGAATGTTGAACGGATAAGATAACTTACTTTAGGTACATGTAAGATACTTTAAGTACAAAAATCATTGAAATCGATTGAGGCCAGGAGTTGAATCCTGAGAAAATTTAAAGAATCTCTCACTTATCGCTTTCTGTAACAATCATGATTTGCAGCACATCATGAGAGCCTGTTTATCGTCTATTTCTACAGCTCTAATTAGATCGGGGGGACAGCAGTGCATGATAAAACCCATCTAAGCAAGCTCCAAACCTGGGAGGTTGCTCTCTCTTTGGGTTCCTCGTTCGCTGTTCTTATTTATCAAACCTGTTACGATAAGTTGCTGATCATGGAGCGCTACAGATGGGATGTTTTTCTTCGTTTGCTTTGATCATGCTTCTGAATAAATGAAAACGAATTCTGCAATGCCTGATTGAGATTTAAAAGTTTTGGCTGTTTCTGATATGAAAATTGTAGTTTAGTCCCATAGTGGGACAAAAGTTTGTTTATTCCACTAAGATCGAACTTTTGCCCCACGTTACTCTAAACGGTAACAGTAAAAATCCCTCACACATTCTGGTCCCGGTGTCCGAGTGTTATGTAATTTCATCATGACCATCACCGGTTACGATCGGCGATTTGTTGCTGCTGCTGCTACTTACTACCTTCCTACTACTGATGATGTTGTTCTTGTATATGTTGAATTGTTGTTGTTCTTGTTATTGTCGTTTTGCGTGGCTTTCGCTCATACTCTGCGCCTGTGCTGTTATTCGTTCTTGTCTCTTGGACTTCTAGGTACCTATATATTTGTTCTTTCTTTCTTGTTCTCAAAGAGTTGGCTTTCATTCATCCAAAGGTTACGGTTCTAAAGTGTTGGGAAGCTTAGGGCGGGTAGGCGGAATGATAAGTGCCAAGATTGCATACCTTCACGACACTCAGCACAAGCCAGTCGGTGGGGGTTGAGATACGCCCAGAGAATGGTACGAGGAATGCTGTCTTAGGTTCTAAGGCCAGGGATGTTTTTAATATGCACCTCTTTGTTTTTTTACTATTAGGTAGGTGTTCCTGGAGTTCATATCAATGCTCTAATATTTAAGAAATTCAACATATGACAAAAAAGCAATTCACTTTGTTCAGAATTGTTGTTTATTTCGGACAAAAATAACTAACGATTATCAAAGAATGAATAAACTTTGTTTAGAAATGTATCCTTCAATACAATATGCATGGCGGTACTGTAAAACAATTGATATAACCCTAAACTTTTCTTAACTACGGAAAATTTCAAAACCATCAAGTGAAAATATTAATTAGTTGTGATTTGTTTTCAAAAGTGCATAAATTAGTCAATTTATTTTCAGATTTGTCTTAGAAAATCGGTGGGCTTCGTGGCCGTACGGATAGTGTTACCTAGCAGTTGGCTACATCGTGTCAAAGAGTGTGGGTTCGATTTCCGCTTCAGTCCGGAAATCTTTTCGTCAGAAATTTATTTTGACTGTGCCACCGGGCGTTGCATGCTAGTCCGTTGTCGAGTGTGGTGCTTCCTTCATAGGGTGAATGGTCAACTGGCATTGGAAGTATTAACGTGTCGGTGTCTTTTTTGAAAAAAAAAAAAATACCCAAAGTGCACAAGAATTTACAAACATTTTAGAGCCTTGGATATATTTTGTAAAACTATTTTATAATTTCGATTAGTTCTTTGTGATTTATACGATTGAATGATTTGAATGGATTGAATTTTTGATGGATTCAAAAAGCATATAAAATGAAACGCTCTGTACGGTTTCCAAGCGTAATCGAGCCTTTAGGAAATGTTGCTTTCTAAAGGTGTGTGAAGATTTCGTGTGCTTTGCGAAGACCCAAGCTGTCCGATTCATTTTTCGTGCTCTCGAAGTGATCTTTATTTCAGTTAGCACTTCGTTCGCGCGCCATCGGAGTTATTTTATATTCCTGCTTATGCGAGTTGACGCTGAGATTGTGACTGTTCAGTAGAGGATGGATTACCAACTGGTGAGCTCGTTTCATGCTTGTAATAACACATATGTATCATGACATGTATTTTTTAAGCATTTGTTGAACAAACTATGGATGGTTCCCCAGACAACCAAAATGTACGTATAACGAAATCACCTGGAGGCTCTATATGTGCAAAATTTCACTTATAAGATGTTGCGAAACAGCCTTCTACGTATAAAAGTGGAGGCGATATGCGTGCATATATTATGTGATGAATAATAACATACAATGCGAGTGTATAAATATTCTACCGAACTAACCTGCAATATTATGCGACTTAACTTATGATAACAAATGATGATTTGACAGCTGCTACGGATTGATCCGACTTACTTTGTACGTGTGTACGGGACGAAACAAAATGTACAAATGAACTCAGAAAAGAAGTGTTTTATGCGAGGAAACTCATCGATCTGACGAGTTTATCCACGGTGTTTAGCGAGTTTGATGTAATAAGTATGAATAAACGAGTTGTAACGTGAACTTTCATGCGATTTCTGGTTGTCTGGGTCGTCATTTTGAGTGTTGACATTGGCGCTTGATCATGTTTTATGAAATTTCGAGATTCAAACTTTTGAATAGTTCGATGTTAGAGATGTCGGCATTGATAAATAACTTTTTAAACAGGTTACATGAATCGGATCACTTACCAAGGTGAATCCTGATCATGTAGCTTTCAAGCCCCACTAACAAAACTCTTTCCCGTGACAACCATGAAAATCCAGAGGTATACTCGGTCTTTAGCAACAATGGATGCCATACTAACATTCCTTCCCTTCCCTCGATGACCGTAAGGATGTAGCCGGCACCATTGAAGATGGTATGCTACTCCCAAGCTACATCTTTTGGTTCCCTGTACAATTTCGATTATTCTGGTCAATCACGGAGTAGCAACTACGAATTGTACGATCATCAATGCTCATGATCATGCTCGTGCTCTAAAGGTGCCATTATACAGCTGACATGCCCTATTTTAGCGCTAGTGGTTACTTGAGTAGCCGGGTATTTTGAATTTTCACAGGTTTCTATGGAAAATGCTTATCAAAAAGAGCTTTCAAAGAGGGAAATTTTGAACAGCAAAAATTGTAACATTTCGTGTGAAATGTTTACAATACAGAGTAAAGTGTTTTAAATATGAAGCTGTCCGGAATTTGAATCAGAATATAATTTATCCTAATTTGACAGGATGTGTAGTCCTTTCATTCCATCATACCGAAACCTCTGTAACTCGATGTTCCCCAACTAGATGCTGTTTCAGTTTTCCATGCAACTAAACCTCTTCAATTCGATATTTCCATGAAAAGCTTCAACTGTCCTCCAAATGTTCATAAATTTCATGACATTGAGATTAAGTGGTTTCAAATAGGGAAACCGAAGGTTTGCAAAAGTGTCATAAAAGTTTGCAAAGTTTCTTGGGAATTTCCAAAGCATTTACAGAAGGTCCCAATGAGTTAACAGTTCTAGAATTCCTAAGTGGTTCTCAGACGCTTGTAAGGGCTAGGTATTCTCAAAATGGTCGATATTTATATGAAGGGAGAAGGTTATTTCCAGTTATTGAAGCCTACGATGCTATTCCATACCAGGTTCAAACCCGTTAGATTGGAAGAAAAATTCAATTTTTCATTATCATCGTAGACAGCAAAGTTCTCAAGATATTTCCCACGTCTTTCTCAATAATGTTTGAATTGATATTCAAAGACGCTGAATTTTCAAAGATTCCAAGCAGATTTTCTGAAGGTATGTTTTTTTTATTCTTCAAGGAACTAGAAGTTTTCAAGTGCTGACGAAGGATTTTCAGTAGTGTCTAAGGAGTTTTCAAAATTTCTCTAGAGTTCTATTATATCTGTAAAATTGTTGCTCCAAAAATAACTTGATTTGTTTCCATCAGGCTTTTATTATCGCAACATTGTACAATATTAGTCGAACGATGAACAACAAACCGATTTAAATTTCATTGATTACTTAAAAAGATACAGCACGTACAAGGTGTCCACTTTATAAAATGAACATTCCTTAATTAAAAGTTCCATATTGTGTGATAGGGACAACCACAACCGCATATTTCACGACCAACCATCCAACTCTTGTCTTAAACTGTTGGTTCGTATGGGCGTAGTATCATAATCATACACTAAGGATCAAATGCTTTAACGGTTGTAACTATCCTCTCTATCGACAGCATCAGTTATATACAAAAATGTATTGATATATCATTATTTTTCCATACGTTTTCACCCAATTGTGTTAGTTTTGGAAACTTTGCCATTCTAAACCATTATTCACCTGGTTTTGAAAAAAAATAGCCTTGGAATCCATTATTCTTTGTATAAGATATTTTTGACCGTCATTTTGATTTAGTCAACTAAAAATATGAAGTATTAAGGAGCAAACAAATCAGTGAAATGGTCGTCTCCAACCAATCTAGAAATTTCAAAGTGATGCACCGATTTGCTTCATTATTCCACAACAACTTTCATCAAAGTGTTGCTCAGAAAAATCTGTTGCCTTAGATATTCAGTTCATATTCAGTTTCACGAGAACCCAACAGCAATAGTATTAGCAAGCCTTAATCAGTGTTCAAAATTAAATTTCAATTCTTTTCTATTGTGCATTTGAATCATTTAAAAATGTCATTCTTTATTCGCCCATCACTTTCCATACATCCTATGTATGGAGTACTTGTAGAGTGTTGCACTTGTATGGTATGCCACTTCTGCTTAACACAACAATTTATGAACGGCAATCACCAACCAGTCAATTTAGGGTTCGTCGCTTGTTTCTTTTGGCTCTCCCTTCCTTCTGTTCCCCTACCCCGTTCCGAGCATTCGCTGAAATCGGTGCCCCATATGCGTGGCGTGTGATCAGCGCGAGGTCGTTGTTCATCAGCTGGCCCAATCTGGCCATTGACCGCGAGAGTTGTGCTGACTTGTGCCATCCCGAGCAGAAGAGAGTTGCTGCAGAATACTAAACTAAAGTACTTCAATACTTACCACCTGAATAAGGTATGAAAGAGACCTGCATAAAAGGTGAAATACCTCAATAATATCACAATAGTGTTCAATAACCGATAACAGATAGTTCAATCAGGTATTGCAATACCACAATAACAGTTACATAATCAGTTTCCATGAAGAAGTGAAATTTTTCATTAGTAGATCAATACCTCAAACAGTCTTCAATAGCTTTCGGATTAGTTTTAGCAATATTTTGAATTCTATAATAATATTATCCTGGACTACTGAACAATACCTAGTTAAGGTGTGATACTAGAATTATGGTGTGCATACCATATTTTGGTATTAAACATTTATCAGGTATTGTACACATATTGGTATCAATTCGATATTATTATAGAATTAAAAATATTATTTAAAATACTTCTTCGAGGTACTGCAACCCTGTTGAGCACTGGTTAAGGTGTTGAACCACGATTGAAACATTTTATTTCTTTATTCATTGTTTTATTCAGGTATGACAATACTTGATTTATTTATAAGTTTTGTATTTGTAGAATGAGACATTATTAGAGGTATGTTTTCTCTGATGTAGGGCTCTTTCTTACCTTTTTCTTTCTTTAGGCTGTAAGTATTGAAAATTATCTGATATGCAATTCCACGGCTTGGTATTCTGAAGCAATTTTCTTCTGCTCGGGATAGCCACCGCATCGCATCCTCCTGCTTCTCCGAGAATGACAGAGAGTTCAACGGCCGGTCGATTTTCTGCCAATGTGTTTGTGAACTATGTTGTTTGGCACTGGTGGCAACGTGTAGTGGCGTTTTCCCCCCTGTTATTCCCCAATGAGTGAATAACGATCACCGCCATCGTTTGGTGTACTCGCGGTTTGATTCTATGCCTGCGGCATTGCACAATTACTTTCCATTAACAAACGTCTGTCGTTGATCGGTGAGATTTGTCGATGGGTTAAACAAGGAACCATGGTCGTAGTATGATGTGACACACAAAACAAAACATCCATTGAAATTAAAATATTCGTATTTGTTGGAAGTACAATGGTAAAGTCTCCTTAGTGAACGACAACCTGACTTATTTTGGGTTTGCTGCATTCAAAGCCCATTCTTACAGTCGACGAAAAATAATCGACAAAAAAATGCAGATCCAAACGAAATAGCCGTGTGTTTTAATTTTAATTTTTCCTAATAACTGTACAAAACTGACTAACGACATGTAGATATACATGTGCAAGAGTATCTTGTGAAAAATAAAGTAAATTGGTGCAAATCTTTTTGAATATTCGCGAAGAAAATGAAGTAGGGTAAGTGTACCAGCTATGGACATAGTGGTTCCCTATTTCGCCATACCGTAAACTGGTGAGAAGTTGATCACTTTTGAGCGATTTTGTGTTGTAATTCCTAGTGGGATGCATGTATTATCATCCAAATATTTTTCAAGTATAGGGTTGAATGTTTAACGAATTATATAAACGAAATTTTGGCGAATTATTTTTGTAATAACAAAAACAGTTTTTGGAAATCAAAAAGTGGTGTTTCTGATTCCGGGGTTAAGTTGATCAATTACTACGATAAGTTTCCTAAAATAAAGAAGTACAGTAGTCACACTACCATGGGTCACCCACTATTATGGGTCGTTTCCATTTGAAATGCGTGTGGAACAAAGTGACTAATAATCGTGACAAGGTGACCCATAATAGTGTAGGCAGTGTATGCTATTCACTAAATTTGGAGTCTCTGAATCTGAATCAAGACTCAAGAATCTTACAACCTATTGATAAATCGTTTAATTTTTGAATTAAAAGTTGTGAATTACAGATAACACCACATTAAACGCCTAAAGGTAGGCAATTTTCTTTGAAATTAGCAACCCTCTTGCGAAAAGAACATGTGTTTCTCTAAAAACAGAATTTCTATCCTCAATACAAATTAAAACTGGGTACACAAAACATATCTGGAATTCATAAAACAGTTTATCAAAATTGTGGCTTTGTACAGCCGTGGAAATAGTCGATTGTTTGGATAAGAACCCTTCAACAGTTCATCAAACATTTCCTAAAAAATCTGTTTTTTCATGAAATATTTACCTTGAATGCCAAACCGCATTTATGCAAATTAAGAATAGCTATCAGGTAATGGATGTGAGTACGGAAATTATCAATTTCTCCCCGCTGATCAACTACACCCCGAATTACGGTACGTGATTATTTGAATATTTTCAAATTTAGGGGATTTTTTTATTTTCGGACAATTTGGGCCGGAGGTTCTCCGATTTGTATGAAATTTTCACCAGAGGTAGGGCTCGTGGATATATGACCAAAAGTAAAATTTAAAAAAAATAGAGTGGGTGTACCAGTCATGGACATAATGGTTCCCTATGTCGCCATACGTGATTACTTTCATGTCTTCAAATTTTGAATATTTGTGTTTGTTGTGGTACCATTTTGACTCATATTTCGAACACTTGAAGCCAATAGGAACTTTAAATGCACATGGTGGGCATAAATTAGTAGATATTTATGAAAATTTTAGTTTCTTCGTAATGCCTTACTGTTAGCTGTTGGGTGTACTGATAAAAATATTTATTTAAACTTGTTTCGTATTGTTTTTACGTAAAAGTATGGAAGAACATTTTGACTCAAATGCCGAACACTGTGTTCATTATGTCTTATATTCCGAACACCATGATTCAAATTCCGATCAGCATGAACAAATCGTACACACTACGAAAAAATCATGTGATTTACGTCTTTTAGGATGCACATAAAAGAAGCGAGCCGAATGACGTAAATTTGTGTCCAATTTAAAATACGTTAGTGTCTGATTCGGGAAATGTCGATCACAGTTCTATCGTTTTCGTGTCCATTCGCATGTAAAATTACATTTTTTGTTCAATACATCTTCATGGACACATTTTTGTGTCATTCCATCACTTACATCATGTGTCATTCAGTCATAACCAGAATTACGTCCACAGTAATTTTCATTATTTTTAAGAGTGTATTCAAATGAATAATTTCGCAAATAAATTTGTCTGAGCTAGTTTCACTGGCCTCCAACTAGAGAATCCTCACTACCCCCGAGGCATAAAATAGATTGGAAGATGTTTAAATTTAATTGTAATTGACTGCCATTTCCTGGGAACTTGATGATATATTTCAGCGAAACATTTCAACCTCATCGCCATACAATAACCGGGTGTTCGAATTATGAGTCTGTTCGGAATTTGAGACAAAACGGTAGTTAGATTTAAGATAGATCTTGATGTTAAAACATTCAAAAAGATTTAAAATGTGAAAGTTATCAAAATTTCACATGGCCAGATAGGGAACCACTATGGCCATAACTGGTACACTTTCCCTAGTGGACTATTTTCCCGGAAAACTCTAGATGAATTTTCACGATTTACCTATATACCTCAAACTTTAAAAAATCATATCTCCTGAACAAAAAACTTTTAGTGAAATCGAAAGGAAATTTCCTCAACAATCTATTAAAAATATGAAAAAAAAAACATTTCCCCGAAAATTTTTATTATGGAGAAAATTGTCGGTAAAACTATCGTCTGTATCATGAAAAAATTTCGAAAAAATATATTTTATTTCATCAATCTATAATCTAACTTTCGTTCATAGACGACAAAATGGATTTTTTTTGCCGTTTAGGCGACACGTATTGTAAGTGTAACGCAGTAAACCATCCTTCCCTTTCCAGTCAGAAGAAGCTTTTCGTCAATCGGAGCAATCTCCATTGGTCTGTTGGGTGTTTTGTGTGCTCTTTATCAACATTGTTATTTAGTATTAAAGCTAACAGCCTCTATGGGAGCCGCACGAGAAGTTCTTCATCATCCTTCATCACTCAAGTCCCATGAAAACTGCCAATCATGTTAATATTTTTTTATTATGTAAAATATTCAGACGATGAGACTTATCTATTGAACATACTGCCCCAACAAATCCCTAATTTTGCTAAAGAATCAGCTAGCTTATTGCCATATATGTTAGAGTAAGTAGAAACCCAAACAAATTTAATAATAAAACCCTGAGAATTCAAATAATATGATTCTTTTTTCAGCATCAACATAATGTGATGAGTTTAACAACTAACTTAACAACAAGTAACTTTGGGTCAATATTTTTACAGCAAGCTAATGTCAGAATAATGAAAACAATGTGTTAAGCTTCAAGAATACATTATAAATAGCCAATAGATGGTCATAGATAAGTTTTATGACGGTTCAACTAGCCATGAGATGCATAGAGAGAGGCGGTCAAAGTCACCCCCTAGGCCCAATGTCACCCCGCACGGCGGTAATAAATTATATGAATAATACAAATATTTGGCGAACATTTTTTAATAAAGAAACGCATAAAATACATAGCAGTTAGTTCAGCTATGAAATTTGAGCAAGGAGATAATAATTAATGAAAATAAGCTGAAAAAGTCCAACCGTTGATAGTAGTATTTCAGTTTGCTTGAACAATTTGGTATTTAAGTGATTTTTCTTCTTCTTTCTGGCGTTGCGTCCCAGCTGGAACAGAGCCTTACTCTGTAAATTGTTTTAGCTTCTGTAATGAACTGAGAGCTTTCTGTGCCAATTGTGTCATTTTTGCATTCCAGAAACAAAAGCGAAGATATTATATGACTAGCAAAGTTACAAAAATTGCAACCTGAAAATTTCTCTACCGGTGGGATTTGAATCCACGACCTTCAGTTTGGTCTTACTAAATAGCTGCACGATTACCGTTATCTGTGCCTCTAAACGTGTGTATTATTTCTAGCTTTATTAAATATACTCCCAGATCAATCGATAATGTATTACATTTTCCTACATTCAGACTATTTATTTAAAAAGCAATATCTGATAAGGTTCATTTTTCAACCGCACATGAATAAACTTTTTCTGTTTACAGTCTTCAGAAAGATTAATTTTCATGTGAGTAAAAAGCGCACACATTTCACATGATAACGATTCAAGCCTTAAAGAAACCCGCTCTTAGCTGATAACCATGGTGTTAATAATAATCATTATAAATATGATTTATTTCACACATCTATCATAAACATCAGATAAGTGCTTTCGCAACTCAGTTGTTTTTATTTTAGGGATTTAACTAACTCAATCAGTAATTGTAAACTCATCGCAGTTTAAAGAATTGTAAACTCATCGTAGTTTAAACAATAAAAAAATTTCAAGTGAAGTTGTTTAATTTAATAACAATGAAATATGAACGATTGAACGAATTTATGATACAACGCAAATTCGTTATAGGGGCCCAGATAGCCGTAGCGGTAAACGCGCAGCTATTCAGCATGACCAAGCTGAGGGTAGTGGGTTCGAATCCCACCGGTCGAGCATCTTTTCGGGTAGGAAATTTTCTCGACTTCCCAGGGCATAGAGTATCTTCGTACCTGCCACACGATATACACATGCAAAAATGGTCATTGGCATAGCAAGCTCTCAGTGAATAACTGTGAAAGTGCTCATAAGAACACTAAGCTGAGAATCAGGCTCTGTCCCAGTGGGGACGTAACGCCAGAAAGAGGAGCAAACTCGTTATAGTTAATTGTTTAACTCAACCTTGATTTAACATTCCTCTATGTACCTCATCCGTACAATGAAATTGAAAGATAAGCTTAAAATGTAAAATACAGAAGAACCTTCAAGAGTCGTTTTCCCATGATTTGACAGCGAATTATGGAACTATGGAACTAGAAACAAAATTACTAGCCAAAGCATTTCTTTTCCAAAAGTCAGTATTTTCATTAATCCACAGATCTTTTAATATTAATTTATGGAGGTTTGACTGTAACACTACAATATCAAGCAGCAACATATTAATTCGCTGAAGTTTGCCACAAATTTTTCGATTCGCCTATCACGCAAATCAACCCAATTCTGGAGTCGATCACAAGACATAAACACAAAGCACCTAATGTTTACTTTGTCGGCAAAAAAATGCATCACTGGCTTCGTCAGTTCAGTGCACCAATATAATTACCATCGTCATATTTTGAGGTAGGTCATATACCTACATCAGCCCCCGGAATAGCCACACACGCTATTATAAACTCTGCTAGATCAGGAAATTCAAAGCGTAAACATTGAAGTAATCAATTCACAAATGAAGGTCAATCGAGGTTCCTACGCAACTAAGCTTTGATAATGTAAATTGAAGACTGTCTCAAACCAACGCGATTGCTTGAATTTTTCTCAATGAGGAATCCCTCCTCTACGGAACAGAAATGTCATGTAATAGTACTGTCAGTTATTCAGTAGTAAAATCTCAGCTACACTTAGCATAAACGTATTGGTTTAGCGAATACTCAACGTTGTCTTTAGGTCGCTGACCGTAGAAATGTTTTGCAATGATTACCATGGATCGCTGCATCCGGTTTTGGATTATTTTATAAACATTATTACATGTTTGTTTTGCAATGCTTGATAAACGTCGTATGTTATTGTTTTGATTTTTGCAACTCACAGACTATTACGCAGCATTTGTTTGCCATTTTTCATAACAAATTCATAACGTATACCTATCTGTAGCAATGTAGTAGAATACAGGGTCATCAAATACTTAGGCATCCTGGGGTTTTTCGGCCAAATTATTTCAAAATATTTGCTTAGTATATTTAAAAGCATACTTCCAAAATGGGTTAAAAGTGCTAGAAACAAGATCCATTTTCCTATCAAGAAAATCTCTTATCATTCAGTCTTTTTTGGATTCTTGTTAGATGTGTAATCTGGTATTTTACAATTCAAAAAGAATGTTTTAAACCTGATAAACTCTGGCTAAAAAATCTAACACCCTATTCGATTTTTACGTTTACGTTTAGCCATTTTCGGGGCGATGAACTGTTTGTCTTAAACGACAATTTTGGGGCCATCAATTAATTACGTAAAGGTTTATGGGGGAATCTGAGATATATTACTGAGATATATATATACAATTTATTGTTATTTTTCATACAAAAATCTTACTATGGAGGGCATAGGCGTTAACTTTGGGGGTGGGGGTTGAGTCGAACTAGTTTTTGTGTGGGGTTGAGGACCATTTACTACATGCAATCAGTAAACAGGACTACACCCCCGACCCACTAAACCATTCCCATTGCCGCCAAACCCTTCGTCTCTCCGGGACCACCAAGCAGGCATTGCTTCGGAGAGGGGCAATTGCACATCGCAACCTCCAGGTTAGCTGCGTAGCCATGCAGCAACGAACATCGATGGCACGCTTAGCGGGGTCCACCAAGGTAGCAGCTTTGCCAGCTGGTCCTTACCTCCCATTGTCCGCTGAAGGCGGGCAGGGTCGACCACAGCGCCCGTGCCCAGCTGCACCGCAGATATCAAGAACTGATACTGCGGGCTTTGCAATTTGACCTACTAAAGGCTCAGGCCCTATCAGCTAGCACCAGCTGGGATTGCTGACGAAGGGGCCTCTACCTGCCCCGAACAACCAGAGGCTCGTATCCAACCCAGTAGGCCGGCGCCACGACAGCAACGCTACCAGGATGTTCTCCCCGCGGCGACTTAATCGCTGTAAGGGTCGATTTCGACTATAGGGCACCGGTATGACCTACGTATCCGACTGCGGGCCCTTGGACCACCTGTTGTTTAGCGTCTGCACTAGCCACTCCTCGAGTCCACTCACCACCTCCTTTGTAGTTCCAAGATGATGTGGGTGATAGCCGATGAAACGGCATTCCAGCCAAACTCGTCTTCACACATCCGCTGAACCAGATTGTCCGGAGTTGTGTCCCCACCGCATGTGGCAAACATGCAGTCACGCATTGTGCGGAAACGCGGGCACACGAACAAAACGTGTTCCGCCGTTTCCTCTAAACCTGCACAAACTGGACATTCAGGAGAACCCGCATGACCGAAACGGTGTAGATACTGTCTAAAGCAACCATGGCCTGAAAGGACCTGTGTCAGGTGGAATGTTAGTTCCCCATGGCGCCTATTGACCCAGATATCTAACCTCGGAATCAACCTGTGAGTCCACACTCCCTTGGTGGAACTGTCCCACGCACGCTGTCATTTGACCATAGAGGCCAGTCTGGCAGTCCTGCGTATGCCTCTTGTGCCGCGCCTTTTGAAGCACTCTATGTCTTCCATGATAAGGATACCAATAGGCACCATACCGGTGATGACGCAGAGTGCATCGTGTGACACGTCACGGTACGCGCTCGCAACCCTCAGGCATATTAGCCTATATGTACTCTCCAGCTTTCTACGGTAGCTGTTGGTACTTAAAGCCGTGCCCCAAGCCGGGCCACCATACCTCAGTATGGACGAGGCGACACTGGTCAGAAGCTTACGCTTACTGTCGTACACCGCAGAGCTATTGGACATCTTCCGGGACAGTACCACAATAGCTGTGGAGGCTCTCTTGCAGGCATAATCAACGTGGCTACCGAAGGTAAGCTTATCGTCGATCATCACCCCCAAGTGTTTGACGGAGCGCTTCGAAGTGATCATGCTGTCGCCTACACTGATCACCGCTTGCTGCACCGACTTTCGATTGTTGACAACAATCGCCTCAGTTTTGTGGTGAGCCAATTCCAGTTTCCTGGAGCTCATCCACTCCTCCACAATTGCGATCGAGTGGGCTGCAGTCAATTCCACTTCTTCGATCGATTCACCGTAGACCTCCAGCGTAATATCGTCGGCAAAGCCAACGATGACCACACCCGCCGGGAATTTTAATCTCAACACCTCGTCGTACATGACATTCCATAACACCGGACCCAGGATGGAACCTTGAGGGACTCCTGAGGTTATGTGAAAGCACTTCCGACCCACCTCAGTGTCATAGACTAATACCCGATTCTGGAAGTAACTCCCGAGAATCTTGTACAGGTATTCGGGTATCCCCAGACGCAGGAGCGCATCAGCAATAGCCGCCCAACTAGCACTATTGAATGTGTTCCTTACATCCAGAGTCACTACTCACGGCGGAGCGCCTCTCTAAGTACTTCGTCATTGAAGTACGATGTCTTCCACCTACGGGGGCTTGGCCTTGACCTAGCAGCTTCCTCTACTCGCTGCCTGCTGTTGTTGATCGACTACTGTAGCGAACCGCCAGGTGGTCGCTGTGAGTGTAGGCATTGTCTACCCTCCAGTTCGAACTACTCGTTAGGCCAGGAGTACAAAAAGTGACGTCGATAATCGACTCCGCTCCGTTTCGGCTAAAGATACTTTTGGTACCATCATTAGCCAGATCGACATCTTGCACGGCCAGTGCCTCTAGCAGGATTTGACCCCGCTGGTTCGTGATACGGCTTCCCCATTTCACGGCCCAGGCATTGAAGTCACCCGCTATTACTACTAGCCTTCGCCTTGTTAGTACGGTCGTCATACAGTCCAGCATCTGCGTGAACCGCTCGGTCGACCAACTTGGAGGCGCATAGCAGCTACAGAAGAGGACCCCGTTTACCTTGGCGATCACGAAGCCCTCGTAGGTAGTAGACACCAACTCCTGTAAGGGGTATTTACCCGTCGTCCATATCGCCGCCATTTTTCCGGATCCATCCACGATCCAGTTGCCGTTTGCCGGCGGGTACTCGGTATGGGTCCGATATGATGGCGATATCCGTCCCCCACTCAGCAACTGCCTGATACAGCAATTGCTGAGCTGCGTCACAGTGGTTCAGGTTCAGCTGCGTTACCTGCACTGTGACTTTTTATTTATGGCTTTTTTGAAGGTCAGGCACCTTGAGCCTCCCGTTGGATGCTTGTTGTTCACGGACTTCCCGGAACAAATCAAGCACTTGGGAGGGTTCTTGCAGCCTAGTGCCTTAAGACCTTCCTCACCAGATCGCCTACACAACTTGGTCCTATCAGGGCCTTTACAGCCCCAGGACTTGTGTCCTGGTTCCCTACACCTGAAGCAGATCACCGGTTGCTCGTGTATGGCCAATGAGCATACTGACCAACCCACCTTGATCTTTCCTACCTTAGCGGACTTATTTGCGTCCGCCACAGGTAGCTGTACTAAGGCCACCTGAGTTCCTGCCGGACCTTTCCGTAGCCGAACGGCAGCGGTGGGCACCTGTACCTCGCACTGTTGCCGCAGTGCCGTGACGAGCTCTTCTGTGCCAGTGATCTCGTCAAGGTTCATCACCGTCAGAGTCACTGCCTGCGTTAGAGCCCTCACCTCGACACCCTCGCCAAGGACCTCTTCCGCCAAGCTTTTGTAGGCGGCGCCCTTGCGCTCCTTGTCGCGCTTAAGCTCGAGGATCATTTCACCTGTACGAGTGCGTCTGACCCAGATGGAGGCCTAGATAGCCGTAGCGGTAAACGCGCATCTTTTCAGCAAGACCAAGCTGAGGGTCGTGGGTTCGAATCCCACCGATCGAGAAAATTTTCGGGTTGGAAATTTTCTCGACATGTCAGGGTATTAATTAAATTCATTCAGTAAATTTTCATGGGTTGGGTTAATGTTTATTAAAACTATCCTACAAATTGGGAACTTTTGAAACAAATTGGAAACTTTTGGGAAGTAAAACCAGAAAAAAGAAGGTTTACTAATCATGCTGTACTAAGAAGGGTTAAAACCGTCAAATTTTATCTAGTATAAAACAAATGTTTGATTTATGACATTTAACAGCACTGTGCATTTAAAATATTTGAATTGGGACGGGCCTTGTGTAGTGGTTAGAACTCAAACCTTCACGCCGACGATCTCCAGTGTAGTCACGACGACTTCCTTCCAGAGACGACTTCCTTCGAAAAGAAAGTTAAGCCATTGGTCCCAAGATGAACCAGCCCAGGACTAAAAATCTCGTTAATAGAAATAGAAAAAAAAAGATTTTAGATTAAAATGATCTCTAGAATAGATGAAAAACGAGGTGGAAGTGCTTGGGAATGCATCATATGTTTTAAACAGAAACTGTAAGCATACCTCTATCAACATGCAGATATCCAATAATTTACGATCAACAGAGTACGCACATTAGAATACAACCAATCATACAGGAAAACTGCACTGAAAAGCACGCGATGTAAAGAAATCAGGTTTTGTTCATTAACACCAGCGCCACTTGTTGCTGTCATTGCCGTTACATAATCGAACTTAGCTTGCTTCATTTGGCATAACAAAACGGCTTCTATGGATGATCAATATTCCACTCGGCTCCCTTTTTCCAGCTTTATGAATATGAGGACTAAATCGTATCTCAGCCTTACGCAACCTTTTCTTTAACCAATTATCTCCTGAACCCGACACATTTTAAGCATCCCTCGCGGGGTTGAAGCTGAACCATTTGTGAGCTTGCGGCATCTGAACTTACAAGCATTTAAAGAAGGGAACACTGTGTGATTTATCAAAAAGTTGCCAATTAAATAATAACACTATTTTTTGAACATATTCAGCAATGGAAAAAATAAAAAAGCACTAAAAAAATATAATTTCTATCGGAAAATCAATAAAATCAAGCGACTAGTTTCCAAGCAGTTAAAGAAAAAAAAAGATATTCATATGAAAAAATTGAAAATGAGCAATGAAAAATTAAAATAAGCAGAAAGATATTCAAAATAGCACTAAGCAATTTAACACATTCAAGGAAAATATAATTTCACTAAAATAAACAATAAAAAATCCAATTAAACAATAGAAACTTGGCTCTTAAAATTCAAAATTAAACATAAAATGAAATTGGCACTAAAATAAGAAAACTTGAAAATAAAATTGTTAAAGCTGATAAAGGCTTATATTCGATTTTTTTAATATTTTGTAGTGCTTGTTCTTAATTTTTATTGTTAAGTTTTAATTATTAAATGTGAATTTTTGGAGTAAGTGCTATTTGTTTGCCTATTTTTCGTCAAAAAATGTATTCCTAAGAACTTTGTTTGTGTTTTTTTTTTTATCGCTAATCAATTCTCAATTATTAAATTACAAATAATATTATTGACTTCCATAGCCGAGTGGTTAGAGTCCACGGCTACAAAGCAACGCCATGATGAAGGTGTCTGGGTTCGATTCCCGGTCGGTCCAGGATCTTTTCGTAATGGAAATTTCCTTGACTTCCCTGGGCATAGAGTATAATCGTACCTGCCACACGATATACGAATGCAAAAATGGTAACTTTGGCAAGGAAAGCTCTCAATTAATAACTGTGGAAATGCTCATTGAACACTAAGCTGAGTGAGGACGTTAATGCCAAGAAGAAGAAGAAGAATTGTTGACTATTTTTGGATCAACTTTTGGTGGTTATCCTTTTCCTAAGGCATAAAATTTTTTTTCCGTGTCGCAGCACGCCAAGGCCCGTACGGTAAAACTCGCGAGTTCACTTCGCGACTTACAACTTCTAGGGCTGGTTCGGAATCATCTCGAGACCGGTTCCTGGCGTGGAGGAACCAGACCGGAGGACCGGAGGATGGCGATTTCTGTCTTGGCAGCGGGAGCTATTAGAATTTCAAATTCAATATCAACCAGTTCATTGGACGTACAGGCAGAACCAGGTCGGCCGTTTGAATGCCGATGACACTGAAGTGGACGCAATTGGGAGCACCTGACTAGTGGACATGGTCGTCTAGAACGAGTGCGGTCCTCAGCATTACTTGGTATGGGTCCACCGGGACGTTCTAAAATTTGAAAACGGTGATATTGAATTTGACTGGTAGAATATTTGAAATACTCTCAGTTTCAGCTAGTACAAGTTTCCGCTTAAGAATTCAAACCAAATTACGGTTAAAACACTAGCGCCGCCGAACAGTTTGTTGCATCAGTTAAGCTAGGCCATTCTGTTGAAAATGCTTCAAAATATCCGAGTATGATCTGTTTCGACCTCAGAGAGTTTAGTTATTGTTACATGAGAAAATATCAACATAGCAGTATAGACGTTAACAGTAATATACTAAATTGAGGAAATGAATCATTCTTAAACCATGGTTAGATAACTTGACATCAATAGGTTAGAGTGAAGGCCACTATTCCCACCACAGCATCTGCAATTACCCTATTACTGTTAATCAAACAGCTCGGACATTAACGTGGAATCTGATTAAGTGAACAGTTATATCATCCATAATTTAGAGCTCCATGCGTCTAGAACAGTCTTAGACCAAACGATGAGAATTTAATCACACCACACAGCAAACTTCAAAGAGGAGACCCAACATCAATCTACTTAAATTGATGTCAAGAGCCTTTCTTCTCCAACTATAGTTATATGCAATTGACCCGATCGCAGCTCTGGAGCATTACATCGCGGAAGTTCTGCTCGCCTCAAGTACACATCCATTGAGTTCTGTGTCATCACGTTTGAACTCAATCAGCCAAGAGTTCAAGTGGCCGCAGTTTACAGTTTTTATGATATTATCACTTTCACTTCGCGCATATGCACGCGCGCACACGTCACACGGACTGTGCTGCCCATAAAAGCATAAATGACCCATGTGGAAAAAGTAGTAAATGTGAAAAAAGCGTTCCAAATGTTCGTTATTTTCCAGTACATTACTGCATGCCATATTAATTTTGCACCACCACACATGTAACTCATTTTACATCTATTGATCAGCAAAAATATAAACTTGAACACAATTCACGTTTTGCAGTTGCTAAGTATTTGGGTTGAAAGTTCTTATAGAAACTGTTATGCCTGCAGTTTTTAATATGGGACTGCCCCAAATTCAATTTTTCCACAAAGTTTTCAATCACTGTGTGTCAATTTTTATATGCATAGTAAAGTACATATTAATACATAAATGTTGCAATGAAAAAAGGTATAGGTACAAAAGTCCAGAATCAAAACATGGGACAGTTATGCTTTTATAAACACAACAAAAAACGATCGTCGCCGTCCGTCTGTCTGGTTGACGACTTTTGCCCCACTGGGGATGTCTGGGACCGGAGTCCTAGTAAGGCGTGTAATTGTGGCGTTTATTGGGTTGAATACAGCGTTAGTTCCATTTCAGTGCAGTAAATTGAACGAAATGCATGTTGTGGGAAAAGTTGAATCCATCGTTAGTACAATAGACGATAGCGTCATGTTGATTTGTGCAGTGAACTGGAATCAATTAGGAAATCTCTATCATGGATGTAATTTATTCTTATTCATAGTACATATACTAGATAATAGAATTCCACACAGTCATGACTCGCTACTCTGAGAATTAAATGTGTATACTACCAACCAAACAAATGCATAACGATTTCTCTACTCTCATTTTTCACATTAGAACAAAGTTACGCAAAATTGAGCTCTTCTGGACTAACATTGAACCAACATATGCTGCCGTGAATCGCAAGTCAGTCCCATCTGTAAAAAGTAGGCATTGAGAAAATGGACTGTGAAGTATTCAAACTCGTATTCCATACGAATATTCAAAAAATTCCAGAAGATTGGAATATGTTCAAATCTTAATGAAACTTTCACAATTTTTTTTTAACGACGATATCTTTCCGAGAAAAATATGAAGATGATCAAAATACAGTGCATTTTTGTGTTACACGGTGCGGGAATCTGCAGTGGGACTGATATGCGGTTACTTTTCATTATGGGACAATTTGACTTACTGTTTTTTCCTAATTTTTCCGAACAAAACATATTACCTCATAAGTGCAGCTGAAAGAGCATTGAAAGATATGCTCGACTCAATTTTGACGAAAATGCAGATGGGACTGTCTTGCGATTCACGGCAGTATGTGCATTCAAGTAAACCCCTTCTATAAAATTTTGCACAGTGGTTTTATCGACCGTATTCGCCGCTGAACGTCATGGATCATGGATTCCATGGATTCATTAGTTTTTTTCTTAAATTCCATCTGACCAAGGTAAAATATCTTTCGGTAGTTATGGAAAGGTCACTTTTTAGACCACTCGTGCATCCTTCGGCCTCCTTCCCTTTTCCTATCAAGGAAGCTGCTTGAAATTCACCTTCAGTTTCATGCGAGAACGTCAGATTTTCTTGCTGCGGGAGCAAAATTTTGATACGCTGCTCCTCTTACTTTGACGTCATTTTGAAAACTGGAAAGCAAAAGATGAAAACTCGTCATAGCAACTATTGTGTATATATCAACATTCAAATGCAGCATTTCAGGTATTTTTGTGCATTTTCAATAGAAACACATAAGTTTAAAGTTGACCAGTTTTTGCACGTTCCAGTCTTTATGTAGAAAATAAAGCAGAAATAAGCACAAAATCGATTTTTCAGGTTAAAATCACACATCACATCACAATCACAATTTTGTAAAACTTTATTATAGAGAGTTGTACAATTTCACCAATTAAATAATTTAAACATTTAGCATATGTCTTAAATACTAATTTATAGCGAGAAAATTTCGATGACAATTCGATTTTTATAACCTCTGGTTCAGACACACCGGGATACGTCTTATTTTTATACAAATTTTAATCATCTGCAGAGAATCTACATCTTAATTTAGACTTCACCTGATTCGAGGTAATGGCGTTCAGGTTAATGGCATTCGGGGTAATGGGGTAGAATCGAATTTCAACAATACACTATTGAATCCCAGAATGACCCACCACCCCGAATTTCAATACATAGATGACCCGATATTGTCAGCCCCATTTTTAAAACAATTTTCAGCTTTCCTTTAAAACGTAAATGAGTTCTTCCTTCGCTAAGTTAGGCATATTCAAATTAACTTTAACCTTCGGGCTGTCGCGCTGTTGTACTTTGTACAACAGTGGTGATTTATATGCTATCATTTTGCAACAAAGATATTTATCGACACTAAACCAAAATGTATTCCTCAAGAATCTTCTTAAGAACAATACTGGACAGTTTTTATTTACAGTATGGCCCTTTATAATACGGTAAAATCAACAAATGTACATGGAAGTCGCATAATAATGAACGCACTATGTACGGTTCGAGGAAACCACAGTTTGAAATCGTCACCTCTCTAAATCCAGATAATATATAAACTTGGGGTCTTTAGAAAAGTTGTTCTGGAGATGAAGCGCTATCTGATGGTACCTCATTTAATTCGGAATTTGACCGCTAGGTGGCAGTAGTGGTCATGGAAGTTTTACTTTTGTTTTGCAGATATTTCAGGATCCTGACCATTTAGAAGGATGTCGTCTTCGGCAAAGTTGTTTAGTAAATTAAGGACTATAATAGTTGATTCAAAATTTTGCCACAAGGCGGCAATAGTGAGCATGAAACTTTTGTTTGCAGATATCTCAGGAGCCTGACCACTTAGAAAGATAGTGTCTTCGGCAAAGCAGTTTGGTAGCTCAAGGGCTATCATTATTTGAGCCAAAAAGTACGATATTTTGCCACCATGTGGCGCTAGTGAGCATGAAATTTTTGTTTTGCGGATACTGCAGCATCTTGACTTTTTAGACAGGCACCTTCGGCAAAGTTGTTCAGAATTTTAAGGGACTATCATTATTTTACTAAAACTCGAAGTTTAAGGATTAAACAAAGAAAGAGTTTAAGCTACTGAACAACTCTGCCGAAGACACCATCTTTCTAAGTGATCAGGCTCCTGAGATATTTGCGAAACAAATGTGTTATGATCACTAGCGCCGCCTAGTGACAAAATTTTGAATCAACTAGCTCAAACAATGATAGTCCTTGAGTTACCGAACAACTTTGCCGAAGACGCCATCTTTCTATGTGGTCAGGATCATGAGATCTGAGAAACAAAAGATTAATGCTCACTAGCGCCGCCTTGTGGCAACATCCCGAATTTCTTGGCTATAATAATGATAGCCCTTAAACTACTGATCAATTTTGTCGAAGACGTCATCTTTCTAAGTAATCAGACTCCTGAGATATTCGCCAAACCAAGGGTGTTGTACGAAGTACAACGCGCGACTACTCGCGTTACAAAAATTCGCGCGACGACTGAAAGGAGATCTCAATCTAAACCAGCTGTCTCCTCTCTCTCAGATTTTAACAGGGGATGAAAAAATCATGCTCACTATACTAAATTCACTGACATCTACGCCACCATCAAAGTAAGCGCACCATCACAAATATTATTTTACCAATAAAGGAACATGTTAGTGATAAATTAGCAAACATGTCTACTAAACCAGAACAAAACTAAAGCAAAATGCTCGCGAGCATCTGAGTGCTGATTTAGTTGCATCTGTCGTGCTCGCGAGTAAGCGAAGTTACGGGAACGATCCCATGCACGGAATCGATAATATTGACGCATCTTTAGTGTGCTTCATGCAAAAATTTCCACTTCCCGAAGGGGAATGCAAAATAGTTAAACTGGCTCGAATGAACCTCATCATTTCGTTTCCGTTTCTTTGATAATGCAGTTGAATATCAGCATGTTAAACGAAAACTGACAATCTTGAGACTGACGAAGCGCCAATCTTTGTTGTTTTGTCAAGGTGGGGCTAAAAGCAGAGGCGAGAGACATAGTAGTCGGGTTCAGAGTAGGAACCACTTCTAGTACTGCATTTGGTTTTTTAGTACCCATGTTTGACAGTTTGCAGTACACTTTTCACGGCATTCTAGATTTTTCTCTATCAGCACAGACAAACAGACGTAACACTCTAATTATTTTCATCGCACAGCAGAATAGCGACCAATTCTAATATTTGGTAGCTGGCCGACGAGCCACTCGTGGCGCTCAGATCACTTGTTTTCAAGTTTGACGTTTGCTCACTACCGCCTCCTAGTTCACGGTTGGCCAAATGAAGTATTTTTAGCATTGGGCGTAAATGTTCACATGACTAAGTTTTAAACTGATAATTGTTCTAGCTGTTGCGTCTGTTTGTCGGTGCTATCAGCTTATGTGCCATAGAATTTTGGGCAGCTGCAAAGAACATGGAGGTCTTTTTTCGTCTTTGATAAAAACAAATACGAAATTATGAAGATTCTATCCAGCGAGTGTCAGGCAAGGACAGATAGAATATTTCGTCTCTGATTTCAACATCGAATATGGCGACTGCCGGTTTGTGAAAAACATAGAAACCTGTACTGCCCATAATTGCATATTTGTAACATTCGACAAAAGTAGGCATTGATTAAATGTAATACTAAGAGTGCAATTTATGGCAGTATGGGAGGAAACTAATATTTCTAAAAATTACTAGGAACTCAAAAGTGCTTATTTGAGGCTGATGTTTTGTACAAGCCATATCGCGTACTAGGTGAATAGTCAGAAAATAATTCTGATATAAATTTCCTTGCTATTACATTACGATGCTCATTAATAATCTCAATGTACAAAACAACTTGGTATTTTTTTTTCGAATTTTCTAGAAAAATCTCACAGATTTTAGTAAGTTGATCGAAAGTATTTATCATTTGATGACTCTCCATGGTATTAACTCCAATTTGTCAAAAATGTCGAATGTGACTGTTATACAGTTATGGACAGTGTACAATTCTGTTAATTTAAATACCTAATTCCAAAACGGGTTTGACAAATAGAATTCATAGGTTTTCACAAGCCACAGGATATCATCTTGCTTTCAATATAAAAACTATAAGTTTGTATAGTTCGACCGCACAACATCAAAATATAGAATTTATCTAACATCGCCGTAACATGAAGTAAGACTAAGATAGCTAATTTTTAACATATTTTCTATTATCACCAAAATATGATAGAAATGTTCATTTTACCTACACCATGTGGATAAAATGAACATTATACAAAATACATGAGCAAAACGAACCTTTTTGAATTTTTTTCACATTTCTGAAAATACAGCTATAAATAATTACAACCCATTTCCATTCTATTCTATTCTAAGTGCTTGCACAGCCAACATCGAAAAGTATCCTGGAAACACCAAAATTTCTCCCAGTATTCTCTTGTCAGCAATTATGTTTGCAGCATATCCGTGAAATGGTACAAATATTAAAATGGCCAGGTCCGCGTGATAAACGCAAATATTTGAATTTTTAATAGAAGAAACGAGAAAGTTTCATTTCAGGAATAAAGATAAAATCGTTGGGAAAAACGTTGCTAAGAAAGTTAATGCAAAGTTGTGCCCTAGCTCAAAAGCCTTGGTTTAAGCGCCTTTACTCGTTCTCTGGAAAGACGAGAAGACTTACCCGCAATAGTTAAAAAACAAAAAATGATCGACTCCAGCCCTTGATTAAAAAAATCACCTTTAAAGAGTATATCGGAACAAACCCATCTAATTATTTAAGCAAATTTAGCTATCCAAAAGGATGACTACCAGTTTCCTTCACCAGTAGCACCATTTGAATTGCAATTATAGAAATATATCATAACTTATCTTTGCTTCTTCTACAAGCATTATTTGACTAATGTTCTCTTTTTACACAGTTTTTTCTCATGCGAAAATAAGCACTAATTTGGATTTTCACTTCCACCAGCCGAAACGAAATTTTGACGTGGAATTTGATTTATTTTACGAAACACTAATCGATTAGTTATAACACTGGCGCAGCGTTAGTTATAATTGTAAAAATATTAATCAAATCCATTGAAAATTTGTTCTTGTCCCAGCCGATTTACAAACTAGTCAGCTGAGTTGAAATTATACGCGGAGAGGAGAAAAAACGTGACAGGTGGTTTGAAACACGTTTGTTCGCGCGTGTAGCTTGCTGCAATTTCCTTTTTAAATAATTATAATCCTTGTGAAAAAATATGGTGTCTGATTTAACATCATACCATTACGGTATTCACCTCATTGAAAAACCTCAACACTGCCGAGCCCAATATAACATCAGATATAAGTTTTTATCGAAATTTTCTAAAATCTTGGTTTTCGTCGATTTTTTCACCACAATTCATCTGCGTATCAACTCGAACACCCTATTTTATGCTGAAAATCGTCCGTGCGATATAAACAATCATTGACATTTGTTTTCCATGCGTAACAAGCTAGGTGTCCATCTTATCACATTTATTCATTTTTCCACCTCTTCCCCTATTCAGCTGAAATTTATTATGCATCTTATTATAAGTACGAGTCGATGAAATGAAATTTGAAGAGCACAAATCTGAAGAACCGAACATCCGTACCACACTTTTTAGACATGCAAATAGCACTTTATTGTTCGAAAATATTTGAGCAATTAGAGGAAACCGGATTGACAAGAGTGCATACATCAACTTATCCGGACAAACGTGCAATTTTTCTAGTGTTTATTCGTATAGTTTAGCGTATAAATCAATCGTAGCGTACAATTGCATCATACTGGTCGGATAAATTATGTAGAATGAAGTAGGGCAAAAGATCGAGTGTGGCAAGAAATTCTTTTTAAGATTTCTAGTTCAATTCTAAACAAATCTATTAAATGGTATAATGGTACGAATGCTATTCAAGTTGGAGACTTTCACTCCAAATATAATAAAAATCTGTTGAGATTTGAAAAAGTTATGGCTATTTGACGTAAAAGTTTTTAAGAAATCAATTTCAAAACTGTTATAGCTTAAAATGGGTAAATATGTTGACACAAGTTTGTTCAGCAAAATTATAGCCAATATGTTGAAAGTTTAATATGAGGTACCGCAAAACTTTGTAACTTTGATAGTATTTTCGAAGAAAACTTGAATATTTATGCATGCCTGTTCCAAGAATCATAATTTTTATTTTTAAAACAAGTGCTGGCTTCCTAGCTATCGATTGCAGTTGATAGATTGCCGAAAGATTTATTTTGAATGGATGTATAATTTTTCATATAATCGAAAGTCGGTTTTCTGTTTTGGGGTAACTTTGATAATGGAGCATAAATCAAACGAAAATGAATGAATTACGAACATTTATAGGGCATTGCATACCTCTAGGCGTTTAACGTTATATGGAAAATTCTGACTTAGATTACAAAAATGGTCCCAGTTTGTGAAATTGCTTTTTGCTAAGAGATTTGAGACCATATTTAAGTTCACTGAGAACCAGGCTGCCAAAGATAAGTGACAGACTATTCAAAACTACATCAGAAAGTGACCGTAGAACAGATTGTTTGTAAGCGTTTCAAAATGCTAAAATAGTATCATTTTTTTTTTATTCGTATATAAAGCCTCAAATGTTCTCAATTTAAATGAAAACAGCTCTTACTTGAAGTGTCATACTAATATTCTTTAGTTTAACATTCGTTTTGCTTAACCGATTAACAGAAATTATGATATTTCGTTTAGTATGTGGTGGGTAACGCACTATCAAAGTTACCCGCATTATCAAAGATACTAAGAGACGAACCAGCCAAGGGCTGAAAGTCTCGTTAATAAAGACAATTCATTCATTCATTATCAAAGATACCCCGTTTTACGGTATTCATTTCTTTTCAACTGCTATTGTTTTTCTGGAAATTTTGATACACCTCGACATTAGAACTTTTACCCCACCTTACTCTATGCGTTTTTAGTTGAGAAAAGTATGGCATGAAACAAAAAATCTCTCTCAGTCATCTTTTCATTGAAAATGATCATTTCAAGCGTGTGCTACAAAAAGGGCGTAAGTCGCATGATCGATTTCTCTTCATCGATCCTCTCTTTTGTAAATAAAGGTGGCAAGATGCGGGCTTGTCAGCATTTTTTCATCTCAAGACGCAAGATTGCATCGCTGCCAAGCGGTCTGAAGTGAAAAATTTCTAACAAACCCGCATCTTGTCACCTTTATTCACAAAAGAGAGGATCGATGAAGAGAAATCTATCATGCGATTTACGCCCTTATTCTAGCACACGCTTGATTTGTTGGATCAATCGAACGCAGAAAACTTGGTTGTCCAATTGTTATTTTTGGTCAAACTTCAATTGCATGGAACCAAATATAGATAAAATCCTACATACAAAGGTATCGACCGTGATAATTATATTTTGAATTTGTTTATCGGCATATCGGTCTATTTTGCTCGAAGTAAAAGGGAGCATGGAGAAGAAAGCAATGAATACTAGATGGATAGGTACCGTAAGGGAACGGCAAGAGAAATTGGATTAGATGTTGAAGAGAGCATACCATATGAAACAGTATTACTTGAAACGTCCTTCCTTGTGGTTAACGTCCCCTATTGGATCGGCTTGGTGTGTTTTGAGAATGACACTACCGAGACAGCCGCTGTCTTGAAAAATGGAAATGTGATGATTTCCATTAATAGGTTGAAAACTTTAGACTAAGTGGTAACTAAATCAATCCTAATTTGAAATGAACATCATGAATTTGCAACCGAAATCAAACTTCGTCAAATTGTTGTAATTCTCAGCGACACCAAATCAAGCCAGCCTAACTATCACAGAGAGCAGCATCTTGTTGAACTCGTTTAAAATGATCTCGTCAACTCTCTTTCTCCCGTCCAGGCTGGGTCAGATCTCAGATCATTTCACCAAGGCGAGCATTGAAGGGACACTTTAAACGAGCTTCAATCTGGGTTTATGTCGGACTCATTGATGTCAATCGTCGTCGTCGTCGTCGTTGCCGGCGAAGAAGAAGCATATATTCTGTTGCTGTTATGTCCCCTTCCGAATCTGGGTCACCATAAAATCAAATTTATTCATACGATCACGCACCGGCCGGCAAACTTTTTTTTTGCCGGACAATTTTGCTTGGTTGACGTTTGTTTTTTGGGCAGAAGTACACTCCAAAGGAAGTTCGCAATGTGACTTGTGACGTAGCTGGAAGCCAAAATAGCTGAGCAGAGTCGATGGTTAATTGTTTGTGCGTTCTAAGAGCGGACATTGCGTCAAAGTCTGGAACTCAAAGTTCATTCAATGTTGCGGGTCTGGCAGTTAACCCATTAACGCCCAAGGTATACCTACCACAATTCTCGCTTAATTTATAATGCCTTAAAAGCCATTGGTAACCTAGTGTGTAGCTTGTTACTACTGAGCACACGAATGGATTTATATGTTATTCAACAATGCTACGATGAAGAAGAGATCCCCGTCTATCTCCCAGTGGTGATAGTTTTTTATCTTGGTCCATTCATTCGCCAAATAGGGAGTTACCTACTTATTTTCTTTAGTAGAACAAGAGTGTAATATAAAATGTATATTTATCCATTTAAAAACGCTGGGCATTAACGGGTTAAGAAGTGCCAAAATCGGATATCGGGAAACATAACCACAACAACAAAGGCACCCTTTGATTTCGATGTAAGGTATCGAATTTCAATTCAGCTTTTTGCTGGGTGGGCCGACGAATTGTTATATTGTTGCGATTACGCTGAGAAAGCATGCTGCTGGACGTGTGCCTAAGCTTCAGGCGGGTTTCGTTTTCATTTTACGAGGGAATTTTTACGTGAATGAAATCAGCTTGTCGAATAGGTTTATGACGGTGGAGTCATGTATCAATACGCGATGTGGTATGCAAATTTGAGGCTTATAATGTGGTTTGCTGATACAGGTGGGGAAAAGTACCGGGCTCAAAATTGTAAGTTCCTGACCTTCGCAAGATTTCTATGGATGTGGTGTAGAAGATCGAAGAGAACAAATTGAATATTATATTTAAAGGATTCTTGCAAAATATTTCTATTGAGTAATGCTTATAAAGTCCGAAGATATTCTTTGAGTAACAAGCACCTTTCAACGCTTTCTTCCGCAGTAAAATGATGGAGGTCAATATACTCAGCGAGGTGAGTGAATTGTGGTCTGAAACGGAGGTATTCCTTTTAGGGTTAATGAATTGCTGATCTATGCTGATTTATATCTGACGTTATATATATCAAGATACTGAGGATTTGAAAGAATGATTAGTTAAGCAAGGTTGCTTATTGATTAGGCTGCATGTCTTCCTAACTCAACAAACTGTCAAACATATATATCTCAAGTTTGATTTATGTTAGAAGACTAGTGTCTTTGGCATTGTTGTTCTTTTTGTTCGTAGCCAGTAGGAGGAGCTAGTGAGAACTTTAGTTCGCCTTTGTCGAATTAAATCGAGTTCATATGTGGTTTCTCGAAAATCTGGCTATATGGAAATATGGTGAAGCAAACGAATTCCACAGGTTCCTCAAACTGGCAACACAAAATTCAATGGCTCTCAACTGAGAAGCAACGAACATTTTTGTCGACAATACCTGCAACTAAGTTATCAGCATTTCGATACACAATATTTTGAAATATTGAGCTCAATAGTTCCCCTTAGTTTCCAAAACTTTTGCTATTCAGACATATACCGCAAGAGCCTATCAAACAACTTTTCCGATAACACCTACTGGTCTGCCTTGATAGCTATAAAAGTTTAATGTTTTCAATCCACACCTTCTAGTTCTTTCCATAACAACCCTTTTGCTGAAAGCATTGGCATCGTGAGATGTGAGTTGAAAATATTTGATGCTAAGACTAATGAGCTAGTTCTAGCACCTCCTAGTTACAGAATGCCGAACTAACCAAGCCTGCAGCACATAACCCCAAACCTAACGAATAAATTTGACGACTTTCTAGCTGTTCGACATCAGGAGATATGTGACTTTGAAATTTTTGTAGCTCACTAGTGCCTCCTACTTGTAGAATGTTGAACTAAGCAAACATGTAGTGTATAGCCTTTAGACTAATGAGCAACTTTGACGAAGAAATCGATAGTTCAAATAATCAGAACCATACAGAACCATCCTGAGATCTAGTTACAAAACGTCATATTCGCTTAAGGGAGTTAGCAATCAATATGTTTAGTTAGCGTTACCATGCAGTGAGGTTTCCAAACTACCAATGTGTAATATAGTAGCCCTTTTCCTGTTACAAAGCTTAACCGAAATGGTATAATTTTATATAGAACTCCTTCTAAGACAAGAGCGGCCAAAGTTTTAAAAATTCGATGCTTCTAGACCTTTTTTTAAATAATCCCTTTCCGCGATAAACCATCATTTTATGAAATTTCTTGTATTTTTTAGTAAAACTCAATTAAATTTGCTTTCCAAAAATTTTTGTTTTCGCGCAAACAGAAGTGTAATGCGATTCTTTTCAATGATGGTGGGATGAATTTATTACCATCCAGATAATTTTTTAAACCAGTGCTGGTTGGATGTTAATCGAATAATGTGAAGGAAAGTTTGACAAACTTCTATAATGATTACAAAAAAAAAAGAGAAAGCAGTAAGTTACATTTTTGCTTTCGGGGTAAAGTTGATCAATTACTGTGATAAATTACAAAAAAAAAGAGATATATTCTTTATTAATATGGAATCACCGAATCACAATAAAGTCTCAAGAATCTTACAACTTGTTGGTATATTGATAACAGGATTTACATTAAACGGCTATACAGCCATTCCATGACAAACCGATCTAGTGGGTCATCGAATTCCGTAAAAAATTGCTATTTTGTTCCTTATCCGAAATAAGGATACACGTGTTTTTGGATTTTTTTTATTAGGGTGACCATTTCCGAAATTAGGTGACCAGAAAAATCGCGACCTGATTTCATGTAGTTTATTTATAACATACAACTTTGAAAACACAACTATCACTCTTTTCAAATTAAAGTGAAAAGAAACTTATTTGTGTATTGTACGAAACGCGCATGTTGAGCACCACTGTTCTATACCAGTTTGTAATCATTTCTATTGGAATTTCATATTCCTTTGGAATTTTAACTGTAGTCAATCTTCTGACACGAGATGTCTTACTATGCAAGAAACATAATTTTGAAGAGTCATTCTCAAATAACCGCTAGGGCTTCAAAGATAAACTGACATTTTAGGCTTATTAAATTCCAAAAATCATTCAGTTTTGTAAAACATAGGACTTTTTTGTAAATATGTTTCTAATTGAATGTATTGTATTCTTACAACGCTTTGAGGAATTATCTACTTCTTGAATCAACGTCACTTATGTCATTGTTGTTTTTACATGACCCATTTGAATAGATCGCATATATAATGCTTAATTATAGAGACATTTAAGCAATATATAGTATGTGGAACGTCTGTCGCAATCAACATGACGGGTCTATAGATTTAAAACATAGTCATTAGAGTGGTTTAAAAAATCGTTTTTGCTCTACACCGCTAATTTGATTCTAGATCAAATTCTGAGTGTCCTCCCAAAATTTGAGCTCATTTGGATGAAAACTGAGACTGCACAAGCCCTTTAAAGTTTATATGGGAATTACTATGGGAAAAGCAACCAATTCATTCAATCGGTCATAGTGTTTGCCCATGTGCTCTTGGAAATTAGAACTACGTTTATACTGTGAGATACAATAGTGAGCTACAACTTTGCCGAAGACCGTTTCTACATCGGACGCCCCAGTAATTAGTTATTGATTTTTGAATGAGTTGTAAAACTTTGGCTATAATTATTGGGCTGCTCTGCAGGCATCACTGGATATATGCAGCGAAACATAGTAGCCATGATTTGTGCGTGCTATCTTTCGCGCCAGGTGCAGCAATGTTGCCTGTTCAGAAGTTAAATGAGCACTGCTAAGGAATTTGTGACTGGTTATAAATCAATAACTAATTACTGAGGCGTCCGATTTGTAAACGGTCTTCGGCAAAATTATAGCTGATGACTGTATCTCACAGTATTAACGTAGTTCTAATCTCCAAGAGCACATCGGCAAATATTATGACCGATTGAACGAATTGGATGCTTTTCTCATAATAATTCCCATATAAATATTAAAGGGCTTGTGCAGCCGCAGTTTTCAACCAAATGAGCTCAAATTTTGGGAGGACACTCAGAAATTGATCTAGAATCGAATGGGTGGTGTGGAGCAAAAACGATTTTTTGAACCACTCTAATAGTCATACGCTGCGGAAATTTGTTCCGAGCTGGACCGTTCCGAAGTCTGGCTATCATTTGGTTCCATAAGGATGATGTAATGATATCCTAATGATATTTTTTGAGATTAAAAGATGGGCTCCGATAACAATAATGAATAAATAATGAATAAACCTTTAAGAATTCCTAGAAAAATTCTTGGAAAAATTCCTTGAACGATCCCAGCAAACATTAAAAAAAACATATTCATCAAGGTTTTATTTCAGAAATGTGTTAGGAAAATCTCTGAAGGACTTCCTGGTAGAATTATTGATACAATTTAAAGGTGTTTTGAAAAAGTTTTCGAAAAATCTTTTTGGATGAATACTTGATGAGACTTGTTAAGCAGATAACTAAAAATATTCCTAGCTGCTGGTAAATATTTGGATTCCTGAAAAAGCAAAGCAAAGTACGTGGAACAACTTTAGACTGATCACATCAAGGCCCAAGTAAAAATGGTGCAAAAGTCAAAATTGAAAAAGCAGTTTTCTCTTTTGAAAAAGAAAAATCAAAGAAAATAAAAACACACAGCTCTTTCGTTTGTCAAATAAAACGGCTGTGTGTTTTTATTTTCTTCGATTAGTTGATATAAAAGGAAAAAAAATGATTTTTCAGTTTTGACTTTTGTGCCATTTTTACTTGGGCCTTAAGCCATTTGACCGAATCGACATACTAACACTTTAAATTGCAAAAATAGGAGTAGCACATGTACTTTAGAGTTTGCTTGAATCATATTTAACGCAGCGCAAACGCATAGTGCACTTCCAAAATAAATTGTCTGAATCAATTTTAGTAACCTTTGGGTCTCTTTTGAACCCATTTCTATTTATTTCATATGTTTCTGAAAAGTTGAGACCTTAAGCTTTCATTCCATAAAAAAAAAGATTGGAAATCGGTTGAGCTGTTCAAAAGTTATAATTTTTTTAAACATTACAAATCTAATGCGCTGAGATCTACAGTGTGTGCCGATGAAAAATGACTGATTTTTTATGTTCAAAAAATATATCTCAAAAACTAAAAAACATACATCGCTGAAAATTTGACAGTTTACGTAAAATTTTCTGGACTTTAAAAAAATGAGAGCAGCAATAGCCCCTTTGGTCCCGAGGCCTTCAAAACACGAAAAAACGGAAACTATTGAGTTTTTTATGTAAAAAACACAATTTTTGTGATATTTTATATTTTTCCCGAAAAGTCAAAATCTTTAGCCTTCATTTCGTCCAAAAAGATTGATAATCGGTCAAACAGTTCAAAAGTTATAATTTTTTTAAAAATAAAAATTTTGCTAAATCGCGATTTTTCTGGTCACCCTATTTCGGAAATGGTCACCCTAATCAAAAAATCCAAAAAAATACGTGTATTCTTATTTCGGATAAGGAACAAAATAGCAAATTTGCTTGGAATTCGGAGACCCACTAGATCGGTTTTTCATGGAATGGCTGAATATTCATATGCTGCCCATCAGTTAGAAAGTTGATGTTATTACTTGAAATACGTTACACGTTTGCTCAGCACTTGATGTAAAATGACTTACATCATCAATAAGAAGTTCATGTATAAGAAGTAATTAAATTGTTTGAAATGATACTAATAAAAGAAATAAGGAAACGATTGAAAGAGGTCAATTTAAGATATGATCGCATAAAACGCAACGCAAGACGTAGTGGAAGTTCTTACGTTAGCACACCCCAAAAATGGAATTACAATTTAAGATATGTCACGCATATTCTATTTTAAAGCTTAACAAGTCATTTTTGAAATATCAACACTATACACAAAAAAGTAAGACAAAATCATCCAGATGGCTTCCTACAATTAAAGTCAATTGAAATGATCTTTTTGGCTTTCTTGTGACATTTTTCTGTGTTGTGCTTTAGTAGCGTTCATTCAAGTATCGTTTGTCGCTAGACCACTCCGATTGTCACACGTTCGTTACCAATTATATGAATGACCATTTGGTAATGGAATCTGAATCGCATGCCTTGTGTGTTGATAATTAGGTAAATTGACTGAAACGATCAACGAGCAAGGTCGATGAACAAAACTCAGCTGACATCAGGCAACAGTCCAGTCTCGATAACCTCTGGTTAGTCACGTCGTCAGGGAGGATTTAATCGTCCAGACAACGTGTACTACAAGTTGAGTAGAGTTCACGACAATGAGGAACTAATTAGCCTGTTCGCTGTTGAGTAATAGATTGTGTTGAAATTCTACGTTTCCTGACTATGGAAACCAAGGAATCAAATGTTACAAACGAGTAGCAAAAAAAATCCTTTATGATATGATAAGAACGAAAACACTATTCTTTTCAATGTCAAATTATTGTCTCAAAGATGAGCATGCTTTTGAATTATTTGAATTCCTGTTGATAACGCCTAGCCAGCATCAGCAAACAACATTGCGCAACTCATCTCTGTTTGGCAAAAGCAATCAACCTTGCTCGACGTGAACGTTTGCGCTGAACACACGAGAATCGGATGAAACTGTTTTCTTCTACGATCGGGGAAGTGCTAGTGCTGCTATTTAGTACTGAAGCTTCGCAACAACGTTTTAGCATTATTATTGCGGCCTTCATCAAATTTCAAGATCATGCTTTGCGCAACACCCTTTTGTGTTCTGGACGGAGCAATGAACGAAACCCCGGGATTTGCTCAGAATCGAACACAAAAAGCATAAAACTGATGGAGAAAACGATACGCATCGGAGTGGAGAAGGCGTTCTTGGTCTGAAATCTTTGTAGTACCGTAGACTTGGGTCAAATTAATCACTGGGCGAATTCGATCAGGTCAGTTCCACATAGCAATCCCTTTCCAGGCCGTAGATCACCGATGATGATTTTGAACTATTTCGTTATTACTAATGTTAGTTTTGCATAGAAATATTCCCAGTTTTTGAAGGTGTAAGCAATACTGTTGGAAAAGTCTGTATCAAACAATTCGTTTGTCTTAAGCGTACAAACTTTGAGTCTTTGAAGTGTTGTGTAAGTTTAAGTGTGAAAAATTGAATTTATTTTTGGAACCCTACGCAACCATGCATAGTTTTTCAATCATAGAACCGTGTATTCTCGAAAATCGTGTTTTTTTTAGAAAATTACGCCATATACATTACGACGTATTATGCTGATACCTAATATTGAATATTAGAATATAAGATTTAAAATAAAATGATCAAATGTCAAACCAATAATGAATTTAGCAACTTAAGTGTCCGGTACTGGGGGATCTCCCCCTATCAATATATAAGCAATTCTCGCTGAAACCAGGCCGCGATCGACACCCATCGTTAGAATTTCAATTTTACGTCACTGATCGCTAGTATATGCTAAATCTAAAGGATGGTTTTTTAGCTGGCGTACGATGGGTCCACCAATTTTAGAAACCCGAAACGACCGCCTTCTAGTTTTCGCATATACTAGCGATCAGTGACTTAAAATTGGAATTTTATCTATGAGTGCCTGGTTTCAGCAAGAATTGTTCATATCCAATATTTGCTTAGATGTTTCACATTATATTTTGACTCAATGTCACCCCAAAAAACGGTCATAAAAACATGGATCATTTCGAAGATTACAAGAATACTTACCTATAAGTAGAACGTGATTTCAAGCAAAAGAAAAAATCTTAACTGAAAATGGGGATGCGGTTGGATTCATTCTTCTCATATCGTATAATCAAGTTCAATCATCATTATGCTTCATTGTTTTAACCTTCGGCGAAGCGCGATCCTCCGATGGTGTACGTACTGACTCTTCGTACCTATATGAATGTTCGTAGAAGTTCGGCCAACGAGAAGACCGATGGCGGTGATTGGTTGGTGATTGGTCGGTGAGGGTATTTGATAGCGTTTATTTGAGTGTACCTCCTATCAAGTGTAAAAGGAAAAACAAATCGTGTGCCATCGTGACTTGCAACCAGTAATCAAACGTGGGTAGTTTGATTATTTGATCAAACTCTAATTTGAAACATTGTTTGCTGTTGAACAGGATGCAAGTCATCATTGTAACCGTGGACATGAAGATGAAATATTTTGCATACACACAACGGTTCCTTGTTCTGTAATGACGCATGTGAGAACAAACCATGAAATCTTTGAACATGTTTAAATTTACACCAGTATGGGAAAACAAGAATGTAAAAAGATAGTCAATGTGTCCAATATGCCCGTCCCATTTATTAAGAAAAACTTATTAGGGCAAAGTCCGGATACCTATAAATTATATGTTATATAGAATATCATGTACATAAGTATCCATAGAATACGTTCGGGATCGCCTGGTCTACCACGAAGCCGCCTACCAGTACCTGGTTCCCTGCTGATTATTATTTCCGCACTAAGTGACTAGCCCATCGAAGTCTGCCGTATTTCACACGCTTTATAATATTTGCATCTACCTATATACACTTGATATACTAGTGATTCATGCGTCTGCGCCACACACCTTTTTTTAGTTTCCCACCGAGTATTGTCCGCAGCACCTTACACTCGAAAGCACCGAAGGTTTTTCGGTATGCCTCCTCCACTGACCTGCGATCGATTCCAATAAGGTCGATATCGTCTGCAAAGCCAAGGAGCATGTGTTACCAAATGATGATAGTGCTGTTTCTCTGCACGCCAGATCTCCTAATAGCACCATGAAGTACAATGTTGAACAGTAAATTTGAAAGTGCTTCTCCCTGCTTCAATCCATCTAACGTCACAAATAAGGTTGACACCTCGTCTGCAGTGCTGGGAATTGTAATAGTAGTAGGCTTGAGTTTTTCCGAAAATCACGTGGCTCTCCTAATACAGTAGTTCAAAATTGTGAATCTCATCAAGTAGCCTATGTTGGATAAATGAATTTTCTAAATCAGGAGTGTCATTGAAGGCTGCAAATGTGGGAAATGCAACGGGAAATAGAACATTTTTCTACACTGCCCATAACTGCATAACAGTCACATTCGACATTTTTGTCAAATTGGAGTTAATACCATGGAGAGTCATCAAATGATAAATACTTTCGATCAACTTACTAAAATCTGTGAGATTGTTCTAGAAAATTCGAAAAAAATACCAAGTTGTTTTGTCACATTGGCAATTGTAACCGCATAACAGTCACATTGAGATTATACATGAGCCTCATAATGTAGTAGCAACGAAATTTCTATCTGAATTATTTTCTGACTATTCCCCCAATATGCGATATGAGTTGTACAAAATTTCAGCCTCAAATAAGCTCTTTTGAATTCAAAATGATTTTTTGAAATTTTAGTTTCCTCCCATACTGCACTAAAATGCAAACTTGGTATCCCATTTACTCAATGCCTACTTTTGTCGAATGTTACAAATATGCAGTTATGGGCAGTACAGTAGTTTTGGGTTGCCCTTAGCAACGGGTGTTTTGCTATTTTCAAGGCATTTTGCCTACAGCAGCGATACGCGTGAGTTTCACTGGCTCCGGTGACTGTGATTCGCTACGCTTGCCTACTGTAGTGTGAATCTCAGATTTTTTCCCAACTCTGCTCGTCTGCAATCTGAACACTTGATTTCGAACCATCCAGCGTAGCATGTATCAGCCTTATTAGTTTAGTCGGAAACTATGTTCTGAAATTATCTGCCGCAGCTCATTTCTTTGCACTGAATCGTACGCCTCATTGAAATCAATGAACAGATGATGAGTCTGTAGGACTGCAAAATGGTGAGTCGACAACTAGGAAGGAGCGTCCAACACAGTACTGGTCCTCACAATGTCCTACCTCACGCTTCCTTGAGTCATACGATGACAAAGACCGCCATCAAAGGGTTGCGTACACAGTGTAGTGCAGCCTGAGCACTGCTGTCCTTCTGACATCAGCTAGATTGAAGAGGTACGTTTCGAGCGTTTGTTCACCCCAAGGTGGTACCCCATCAGCGCGATCGAGTTGGGACGTTAAACAGAGCTGGCACGATGGTGCTCCGCCGAGACAAAAGTGTTAGCGTAGGCCTAATTCGTGATCAAACGTCAACATCTCACCGCAAAATCGCTAGTGTTTGGAGGTGATGTTAACCTCCAAATTGCGAAATCATCACCTCCAAGTTAGTTCTAATACCCTCCGTTGTATGAATTATGGTGGCGCGTCGATCGTCGCAAGTTTCTCGTTAAACAGTCAATAAGCCATCCGTTAAAAACCGAACGCCGCGGCTCAATATCGAGCGGCTATTGGACTCAGAAGTAGCCCAAGACTACGCGCAACTGTTGGAAGTGGCCTTATCAGCGGAAGAGCAGCTTGGCACCACCGAAGATGGCTGGAGATACATACGATCGGCCATAGGTAGCACCGCAACAGCAGCACTAGGTTCAGCGGCCCCGAATCAGAGACACGACTGGTACGACGGCGAATGCGAGCAGTTGAATAATGAGAAGAACGCAGCATGGGCGAGAATGCTGCAACACCGCACGAGAGTGAACGAGGCACGGTATAAAAAGCAGAGAAACAGACAGAACTCGATCATCCGCAGAAAGAAGGTTAGAACGAGATTGCGAAGCGATGGAAGAGCTGTTCCGCGCTAAACTCAACCGTTCGCGCAAAAGCTTTGTGCCAAAAGCCGACATGTGCGGAAACTGTTACGGAAATCTTCTCACGAACAAAAGTGAGGAGGTCGAAAGCTGGCGACAGCACTAAAACGAGCACCTTACTGGTGATGTGGCCAGTAGCGAAGGTGGCATGGAAGTAACTTTGGGAGCACGCACGGAGGACGTAAGGCTTCCTCCTCGAAATCTCCAAAAGGTTGAAGCGAAGATTGGACGGTTGAAAAATAACAAAGCCGCTGGGGTGGACCAACTACCGAGCGAGCTGCTAAAATACGGTGGTGATGCACTGGCAAGAGCGTTGTACTGAGTTATTTCCAAAATTTAGGGGGAGGAAGTATTACCGGATGATTGAATAAAAGGTGTCGTGTCCCATCTACAAAAAAGGAAACAGGTTGGATTGCACATAATAAACGTGCGATCACAAGGTACTCTTTTAAATTTTATGCCACAGTTTATCGCCAATTGCTAGAATGTTCGTTGGGCAATATCAGGTAGGATTTATGGGCGAACGAGGTACAACCGACCAAATATTCGTTATCTGCCAGGTGTTACAGAAATGCCGCGAATACAGTGTACTCACACAGAATTTTTTCATCGATTTTAAATCTGCCTATGATACAATCGATCGAGAACAGCTATGGCAGATTATGCACGAATACGATTTCCCGGACAAATTGATAAGATTGATCAAGGTGACGATGTGCGTAGTCCGAGTATCAGGGACACTCTCGAATCCCTTCGAAACTTGCAGAGGGTTACGGCAAGGTGATGGCCTTTTGTGTATACTGTTCAACATTACGTTAGAGAGAGGATCGCAGTAAGCCGTGCCGCGAACGGTTGTCTGCTGTCACGTTTTTTTCGCGTTCGTTCGGCGTCCATAATTCCGTTGGTGGTTCGGCCGGTACTACGCCACCCGGATTTGTTTTTCTCGTTTGTAATAGAGACAATCAAAACAAAGTTTGCAGCTTTAGCGAAGCAGATAGTGCAGTTTTCCGATGAGGAGTTTGTTGAATCGGCGGATACATATCTTCGGAAACTTCAGGAATCTGGTGAGTTCGTTCCTTTATAATAGAAACAAGAATTTGTTTTAGATGGTACAATGATTTTCGTGCTCCGGAGTGCGTCTTACTTTGTCATATTTTTTGCTAACGGTGCTTTAGTTTTTTTTCTCGCTTGTTCGGAATAGTATATGCATTTTCATATGACAGGTCGGTCTATGTATTTGTTTACATCGGCGGAGAACCAATGCACGAAGCTGCCATCTCCAAGAACTGTCAAAGTACTTCAGGATCAACAAATTTGAAACGTCTAGTGAAAAGGCTTATATTTGTACAATTTACTCATTTCGGTCAGTCGCTTTTCACGGAGTTGTCCATCCATTGTAGGTGCCCGGACGATTATTTTTTCGGGGTGTGGTTCTTTTTTTTTCGCTTTGCGGGTCAAAGACGCTCGGTAGTTTCTTTTTTTTTTTAACAATCCAATGGCCCTGAAGGGATAGGTTCTGCTCTTACATTTTAACGAGCAGAAATACACTATTGTTACACGCGTGATCGTTTTTTCGTTTTTCTTTCTTCGACGCGATATAATATTTTTCACACTGTAAATAAAACATTGTTTCTTTCTTTTAATTGTTGATTAAATCAACAACAATTAAACATCAAATGCTCTGGGTCTATCGTCAGCTTTTCAGGCGAATCCTGGCCTAATATCCCTCCGAACCCCCAACTCCGTAGCACTTATGAGGGCGTCGCTGAGTCGGTGGCCTCTCATTAAGTAAGTGCTACATCATCATTTCCTTTCCTTATCCTAAGTTACGGTAAAGATGGGCGTGGCCGGGAATAGTGATATTTATGGTTTTAGTATTCCTGTCCACGATTGGATCAAGGCTCACTCCCAAGCTTTGTTTCTGAAAGCAGTCTAGATGAGATTATCAAAATAAAAACATAAATATTGCTAGTATCCAATCTACGAAGTATACCGTAACTACGCTAACGCTAACTGTTCAACATTACGTTAGAGAGTGTGATAAGAAGGGCGGGGATAGACACGAGTGGCACGATTTTCAGAAAGTCCTTTCAGCTACTTGGTTTCATCGACGACATAGATATCGAAGCATGAAGCTTTAAGACAATGGCGGGTACGTAAATCCGACTAAGGGCTGAATCTATGACAATCGGACTGAATGTGTCGAATAAAAAGTGCTAGTTCAACACACCCCCCCACTTTGAGTTCATATTGACGGTGATGAAATCGAGGTGGTCAAAGAATTCGTGTACTTGGGCTCGCTGGTGACCGCCAACAACAACACCAGTAGAGAAATCCACATACACATCGTTGCTGGAAATCAAGCCTACTTTGAACTCCGCAGAACTCTTCGATCGAGTAAAACTCGCCATAGCACGAAGTTAATCTTCAAGACGCTGAAAAGACCGGTACTCCTCTATGGGCACGAAAAATGGACCCTACGTGCGTACGATCAACGCGCCCTTGGTGTTTTCGTACGTTAGGTGTTGCGGACCATCTAAGGGCGTATTGCAGATGTAAGACGGAACGTGGAGAAGGCGGATGAACCATGAATTGTACCTCGCAAAAATTGAGAGGTTTCGATGGGCCGGGCATGTAACCAGACTGTCGGATAATAATCCGGTGAAAATGGTTCTAGAAAACAATCTGACCGGCACAAGACGGCGTGGTGCGCAGTGGGCAAGATGAGTCGATCAAATATAGAGGACGATTTGCGAACCCTTAGCAGAATACGTGGCTGACGACAAGCAACCATGGACCGACTCGAATGGAGACGTCTTCTTTGTACAACAGAGGCCATCCAGGTCTTAGCCTGACTGGTAAGGCGTCGTCCACAAATAACGTAACGCTCTAAAGGGGACTCTCCTCTCCCAAGCCGTTGCGGCTCATTCAAAATTTATAATTGTCAATTTTAGCGTTACGTAATAAATGGACGATGCCTAAGGTAAGTATGATGAGTCTGCAAGTTATACTCCCGAAATTTATCTAAGATCATTCGCAAGGTAAACATCTGGTCCGTTGTCGAGCGGCCCTCGCGAAAACCAACTGTCTCAGTCTGTTAAACAGATTCGTGTTCTACTTCATCTAAGAACTTCCTGGTACGAATACCATCCATTTCCATGTTTTTAAAGAGCACAATCCCTCAATTATCCATATAACTAAACTGGGCATTGTATTGATGTGTACCGTTGTTTTTGGATCCTTATCATGATTGTAATTTACGAGCGGAATCAGTAGTATATTGATATGATCTTCCAAAAACTGTGCTTATGATATACTAGTGTGAGCAGTAGTAAATTGATTTCTTTTGTTTAGGGTATACAGGGTGATTACTATTTCCTGTCAGTGAAATAAGTAATCATAGAAAAAAGATGATTGTATGAATTTTAATTACCACTGCATACCCAGTTTTGGACATCTTTAACATTTGTCTTCACTGTACATAGATAACATATTTATTTTTTACCTTAATTTCCAGCCACATGCGTTGTTTCAGAAGCATTACAGTTAACACGCACGTTATACAGAAGCAGATATTTTAACCAAAAATGACATATTTTTTCGCTAAGATCTTCCATAGTCAGTCTTATTCTATTCCCTAGTAAGTCTGAAAGATTGCGGTAACATACTGTTTTAATCAGGATTTTTTTCCAGCGGAGTTTAGTCAAAAATACATGTCTGTGGAAGACATGCGTGCCAGGTGTAATGCCTTTAAAACAACACATATGACTAAAACCTAAGAATAAATGAAAAAAGATTTAATCTTCAATTTGTCAAAATAAACTTTATGGATGTGCAAAACAGGATATACACTGGAAATTAAAATTCATACATCCATCTTTTATCTACGATCAGTTACTTTACTGACAGGAATTAGTAATCACCCTGTACACTTTTAACACTTCATACAAGTAAATGGAATATTGTACTGAATGGTCTGGAGTTGATTTTTATGGTCCTTGAACAATTCCTTGAAACACATATTTAAGGATCTAGAAATGTAGCAAGTGATCTATTGACGCTTTGTCGTTTATACAAGTAAACAGGGTTTTATATTAGGTTGTCAGGATGTTTCAGGCACTCCAAAAGCTCTATTGAATATAGTCCTCAGAATCTATAAGCGTAAATAGTATTTAATGTCCGTGAAGATCTCAACTTGTTCAGGTAGATTTCACGACCAACATTTCAAGAATTTCATGAATGATTAAGATCTTCAACGAAGATTTTTTTGTATCGATTTTTCTAGATTCTAGATAAGTATTCTTTCCTTGAATTACTATAGGCAATACGCATACACTGCACTAAAAGTCTATGGAGATATGCTGCTGACTGTCAAGAAATAAACAGAGCAGCTTTACCAATCAATTCATCAAGTACTTCTGAAGATACGGGAGGACAAACAAATACTTACCATTCCGGTAATACCAGATAACGGGATACTGTACAATGGGCCTTATATACTCCATCCACAAGAAGAAATACAGACAGAGGGATGGACCTGCTGAATTCTTCGCAACGTATTTAACAGGCCAATACCAGATGAGTATTTTTTTTCCGACGAAGGACCAAGTAGGTTTTCGTGAAGGCCGAGCCACAACACACCAAATATTTACCTTGGGAATGATTTCAGATGAGTTCTGAGAATTTAAATTGCAAACTCACAATCTCTACAGTGTTTTAAAGGAAGTGTACGATTTAGTATAGAAAGATTAGCTGTGGTAGATAATGTCTGACCATGAGTTTCCGATGAAACTAATAAGGCTGATGCGTACAACGCTGAATGATTCGCAATCTAGAGTTCGGATTGCAGTATAGGGGTCAACCTCGTTTGTAACGTTCGGTGTAATTTATTGATCTTTCGTCTTCGGCCTTAGCCGTACAGACTATAAGCTAAATATTCTAGGCAATATTCTTAATCCTACTCACAAACACATTTTTGCATATATCGACGAACCCATGCTGGAATTCGCTGAGGGTTTTGCGGCATTGGATAAATATCTACGAACACCGATTTCGAACACTTTGCCAACGCAGCAAAGTGTCGATATTCCTTCATAGTTCTCTACTTGATTGATAGATCCTCCTTTGCGGACTGCTATCATTCTTGCAGTTTTCCATATAGCTGCGAATATACCCTCTGTTAGAGAAAGATTGAAGATCAGCGCTATTTGGAGTAACCAGCTCGTGTGCACAAATCTTGATAAACGATGGTGGTAGTCCGTCTGCCCCTGGTCCCTTGGATGCATCCAGACAGTGCAGCAGTTCTAAAACTTCCCTGGTGGAGAACCAGAAATCCATACCCGTAACGCTGGTAGATCATCTTTTCGTGGTGCGTTACGGGGTAAGATCTACCATATTGTACTCTAGTTGTATCTGTTCTTGTGAATACTTGTAAGTTACGGTCGGAAGAGTATAAGAGAGTAACAAGCCACTAAGACCCACCTATTTGTCCTAGATGATGAGGAGGTCGAAGTGGAAAAATGGCTCAATCAGCATCTGAGGTTGGGTTCAACCAAGTACTTTCCGAGCTCAAGAGTTTATCTTTTGATATTTAGGAGGGAAACGATTCCGAATCAGTGGAGTAGCAGACCTCCTAACTTCTATAATAAACTTTTTGTTTCAAGGAATCTAAATGTCTCATGTGATGAAACCTATTTACAGTTTCAAAAAACGACTTTGAACCTTATAAGTAGGAGCAATAATTTGATACGCTAGAGTACCGATGCATGGTCAAAATCAGTATCATTCAACTAGCTTAGTGGCCGAACCTGATAAAGGGGCGCGCTTTTGAGAGTTTAATGGCGATAAACTGTTTTCTCCAAAAGGTATAAATAGCGGTATCTTTTTCTAAAGAGCCTCTATGCAAAATGGTAAAAAATGATATTTGTATAAAAAACGACTACTTCATATTTCTCAATAGTAATGGAGTAGAACGACATGCACTAAACAAAGGACACGGGTATACCACAAAAGATCAAAGAAAACTGGTCGCAGTGGTTCATCCCGAACAGAAACAAAAAAAAACAGAAATCCAGCAAGTTGACGTCATATGATGGAAGATGGTGGAATCTGGCTGCTGGAGAAGAATCTTGAAACACGCTTTGGAAAAAGTTGGCAAATAGGTTTGTTGCCTCTTTGGCTGAGCTTACTTTTTTTTTTTTTTTTTAATTTCTTTATTAGTATCATTCCAAACATTACATTCATTTCTTATATCTAGGTGTTCTGTGTTATTTGACAACACTATCATCCTAATTTGGTAAAACAAATTTAAGATTTAATTAACATTTTGTTAACAACATATTACATTTCATTTGCCGTAGCAGTTCAGTTTTTTTTTTTACAGGTGAGTTGATTTCACCTGCTTATAAGAGAAAAAAAAATGTTTTTAATATACTTAACCTAACTTAACCTAAAGATATAACGCATTAATCGTGGCAATAGAAGATTGTAACGATTTTTGCCTGAAATTATTAATGATTGTATTTGACATTTGTTCCAATGTTTCAACATTGGATATTCTATGTAACTCATTGGTACTATACCAGGGAGGAAGCCTCAGAATCATTTTCAAAATTTTATTTTGAATTCTCTGTAGAGCTTTCTTCCTGGTATTACAACAGCTAGTCCATATTGGTACAGCATACAACATGGCTGGCCTGAAAATTTGTTTGAATATCAACAGCTTGTTCTTAAGACAAAGTTTTGATTTTATATTAATAAGGGGATAGAGACATTTTACATATTTATTACATTTGGCTTGAATGCCCTCAATGTGATTTTTGAAAGTTAAATTCTTATCTAGCATGAGCCCTAGATACTTAACTTCATCTGACCAATTTATTGGAACCCCTCTCATCGTGACAACATGTCTACTTGAAGGTTTCAAATAAAGAGCTTTTGGTTTATGTGGGAATATTATTAGTTGAGTTTTGGAAGCATTAGGAGAAATCTTCCATTTTTGCAAGTATGAAGAAAAAATATCCAAACTTTTTTGCAATCGACTACAGATGACACGCAGGCTTCGTCCTTTGGCGGAGAGGCCTGTGTCATCCGCAAACAAAGATTTTTGACATCCCTGAGGTAGCTCAGGTAAGTCAGATGTGAAAATATTGTATAATATTGGTCCCAAAATGCTGCCTTGAGGAACACCAGCTCTTACAGGAAGTCTTTCAGATCTGGAGTTCTGATAATTAACCTGAAGTGTACGATTTGACAGATAACTTTGAATTATTCTAACAATGTATGTTGGAAAATTAAAGTTTTTCAATTTTACAATCAAACCTTCATGCCAAACACTGTCGAATGCTTTTTCTATGTCTAGAAGAGCAAGACCAGTAGAATAGCCTTCAGATTTGTTGGAACGGATCAAATTTGTTACACGTAAAAGTTGATGAGTGGTCGAATGTCCATGGCGGAATCCGAACTGTTCATTGGCAAAAATTGAATTTTCGTTGATGTGGGCCATCATTCTGTTCAAAATAACCTTTTCAAAAAGTTTACTGATGGAGGAAAGCAAACTGATTGGACGATAGCTAGAAGCTTCTGCAGGATTTTTGTCTGGTTTTAAAATTGGAACAACCTTAGCATTTTTCCATTTGTCAGGAAAATATGCTAATTGAAAACATTTGTTAAATATATCAACTAAAAATGATAAGCTACTTTCTGGAAGTTTCTTGATGAGGATGTAGAAAATTCCATCATCGCCAGGAGCTTTCATGTTTTTGAATTTTTTAATAATAGTTCTCACTTCTTCCAAATCAGTCTCCCAGGCATTTTCGAAAACGTTCTCTTGATTGAGAATATTTTCGAACTCCTGAGTAACTTCATTTTCAATTGGACTAGTAAGTCCTAAATTAAAATTGTGCGCACTTTCAAACTGCATAGCAAGTTTTTGAGCTTTTTCGCAATTAGTTAGTAATAATTTGTTTTCCTCTTTCAATGCCGGTATTGGCTTCTGAGGTTTTTTCAAGATTTTAGATAATTTCCAAAAGGGCTTAGAACCAGGGTCCAATTGAGAAATTTTATTTTCAAAATTTTTGTTTCTTAATTGAGCAAAACGTTTCTTGATTTCTTTCTGCAAATCCTGACATATAATTTTCATAGCAGGATCGCGAGTGCGTTGAAATTGCCTTCTCCTCACGTTTTTAAGACGGATCAAGAGTTTAAGATCATCGTCTATAATCACGGATTCAAATTTTACTTCACATTTTGGAATTGCAATGCTCCGGGCTTCAACAATGGAATTTGTTAAAGTTTCAAGAGCATTGTCAATATCAAGTTTAGTTTCTAAAGAAATGTTAACATCAAGATTGAAGTCAACATACGTTTTATATATATTCCAGTCGGCTCGTAAATAATTGAAAGTGGAGCTGATAGGATTGAGAATCGCTTCTTGGGATATTTGAAATGTAACAGGGACATGATCAGAATCAAAATCAGCATGAGTAATCGGTTGGCTACAAAGATGACTAGAGTCAGTTAAGACCAAATCAATCGTAGATGGATTTCTAGAAGAGAGAACGAGCATTCCAATTTAAAATATTTAAATTATTATTTGGATCCATTAGAAAAACGTAATCCAATAACAATTTGATTTGTAAATTTTACACCTACTTGGACTGCTTCAGTCATAGTGGTGGCTTTGAACATTGCATCAATCATTAGATTCAATTGTTCAGTTAGAAAATTAAAATCAGAGGCAGACATGTCATGTGATTTCCCATTGGAATTTCCGGTAGACGAAGAAGCGGAATTACCTGTGGCGGTAGGGTTTTTTCCATTTGATTTGAAACAAGTAGAATGGGTACCCATGGATCGAACAGGGGAGGAGTTCGAATTTCCTGCTACGATATCGGCAAAGGATTTACCGTGGGTAGATACATTCGAAATAGAAAGATTCGAACGGCTACCCGACGGATTAAAATTAGTTTGTGACTGAGCATGATTATGATCTTCCTGATGGGTATGATTCATGATCAAGCGATCGTTAACTGAAAAATGAGCATTGTTCGATACCAGGCAAATTTCGGAAACGACCGTTATCGTAACGGATATTATCTTTCATCTGCCTGGCACGAGCCTCAATGACCTTTTTGCGTGAAGGACAATTCCAAAAATTGGACTTATGGTTAGCCCCGCAATTACAACATATGAATTTGGTGGTATCTTCCTTCACTGGACAGACGTCTTTGGCGTGAGAAGAACCTCCGCAAATCATGCATTTAGCATCCATGCGACAATTTTTTGTACCATGACCCCACTTTTGGCACCGACGGCACTGAGTGGGGTTCTGGTAATTTCCTCCAGGTTTCTGGAAATGTTCCCATGTCACACGGACATCAAACAAAAGTTTTGCTTTTTCTAAAGCTTTAATATTATTTAGTTTTTTTTGTTAAAGTGAACTAAATAAAATTCTTGAGAAAGCCCTTTCCGAACAATGCCAGATTGGGTTCTCTTTTTCATAATGATTACTTGGACTGGGGAAAATCCAAGTAAATCATTTATTCCATTTTTGATCTCTTCAGGTGATTTATAGTCACTTGAGAGACCTTTCAAGACAACTTTGAACAAACGTTCAGTTTTGTCGTCATAAGTAAAAAATTTGTGCTTCTTCTCTTCAAGATGTTTGAGAAGAAGCTCACGATCTTTAAGAGTTTCCGGCAAAACGCGACAGTCTCCTTTCTTTGCGATTTGGAAGGAAACCTTGATTCCCCTAATGGAGTTCAAGATCTCCTGCCTAAATCCCCCAAATTCGGAACAACTGACCACGATAGGCGGCACTCTTTGCTTCCTCACTTGAATCAAAGAGCCTGGGCTAGAGGCTGCTTCGATTTGGTGTTCGGAAAATTTGTCTAGAGCATCGAACTGATTGCTCATTTCGATACAATTATTCATTTCACCCTTGGAAGAAAGTTCGCATTCCGGGGAAGCGTCCTTTCTTCCATTCTTGCCACGTGTAGTGACAGTTTTAAAACCCACTTTTTTGGAAGGAAGTAGTGAATTCAGAGATTCACCCTTCCTTTTGTTTGTTGTTGATACCATGTTTAATTAATGAACGAAAGAAGACGTGACCTTCGAAAGGTTTTTTCCCAAGACGGTGTCCAAGAAGGATTACCACCGCTAGCTTTCGCCAACGGGTCCAACGAAAAATCGAAGGCACGGGTCCAAACAAGGATCGTAAAGGGATCAATAGTAGAAAAAATAGCACTGAAAAGTACTGTTTTAGTAGCACTGAAAAGTACCGTTTTTAATTTTAGCACTGAAAAGTACTGTTTTTGTAGCACTGAAAAGTACTGTTTTATTGCTTTAGGTAGTTTTTAAGAAAACTTCCAAGAGCAGAGAGAATTCGTGTACGCACAGCACGAAGGTACGATGCGCACTGGCTGAGCTTACTGTTTGTTCGTTGTATTCGACGTTGCATGGAGTGCGTTAAGATTACTTCTGTGCTCAGACGAATGACCAAAACGAGGATGTATTCTGTTTCAAGTTGGATTGGTTGTTGTTTACATATTCTGCATAGGTCGATGAAAGCAAGTCGTTGTAGTCAGTTCCCAGCTGGTGAAGTGCAATTCTAATTGAATCAGTTCGATCCCAGAAGAATCGATTCCGAGTTTTTCATAACTTGCTACGCATAGGACAGAGTTCAGCTGTCCACCAAGGTTTACAATTGACGATGGCTAGAGCAAGTCGACGATGAAACACGCATTAATCGAATACCGTGGTGCATCAATATCCGGACGCAGAAGAGGCACGAAATGTTCTAGCTCAATTTGCACGACCTTATTTTCTCACATGATTAATATGTGATATTTATACAATTAGCTTAGGATTACATCTCCACAAAAACGAAGAAAATTTCATGAAAAATAGCAAAAATAGCATGTAAATCGTTAAAATAATGAAAAAATGCTTGTCCTTAAACCCGGACACGTGAATCAATATGCCGGACACTCATGAAATCCGGACAATGTTATATACATTGACTATATCTATACAAAATTCATTCAAATCAACTAGAAAATGATTTTTTCGGTAATGTAATACATACATTTGCTTTACATTATAATATATTAACAACTTTATGTTTAATTAGACATTTTTTACCTACATTCATTTTTGGGGTTCGATGCTAATCATGTGCTGCAGCACCACAGAAACAATCGTATTTTCAAGCAGTTTTTCAGCGCAAAACAATTGTCTTATCATTGATTACACTACTTTCCCACCTTAACATTTAATTTTTCTCATATGTTCTTCTAAAAGAGTACTTTTCACTGCAAATATATTGTGATACCGGCAAAACTGAAGTTGCGAATTTGTTTTCCTTTTTTAATATTTTTATGGCAAAGCTTACTAGATGGAAAATTATTCTAAAATGATAAAATAAGTTTAAATCTTAAGATACGAGGAAACATTACAAGATTATTGTTAAATGTCATCGATAAATCAATAAATATCAATTGAGTGTCCGGATATTGATCCCGTCCGAATTTTGATTCATCACGGTATGCCATGCAAAATAACATAGAAAGCAGACTGCGTTCCGTCCACAGAAGAACAGCTAAGTTGATGGATTCAATCGATTGAGGAGAGTTATAAACTCTTTTAAGCGAAGCACATCAGTGTCACATGGTGACTCGGTACACCCGTGTGTCAAGTATTAAAATAAACGGTTTGTGATGCTTGTCCATTTTTATCAGGGGCAAAGGTTAGTTGATGAATTCGATGTAGCCAGGGGTGTTCGCGTATGTCTAGTCTAGGATTGTACCATTAGAATTGCTTATAGAGTTCAACTGAATAAGGCCACCAGTAGAAAAAGATTCTGTCAAAACAACATCTTGTTCGGTAGAAGAAGAAATTCGGAAACAAAGAAAACAAATAATTTCAATATTGTAATCAACAGTTTATCAGGATAACTCAGTTGCACTTCCACAGTTATTATCTCAAAAGCTTTCTTGCATTCTAATATTTTGCATGTAAATATCGTGTAGAAGGTACGAAAATATTGTATGCCCAAATTTCCAATTCTAAAAGATCCTCGACCGGTAGGATTCGAATCCTCGACCCTCAGCTTGCTTTTGTTGAATAGATGCGCGTTTACTACTACGGCTATCTGTACTCAGCTCATCTAAAAAAAAAGAAAACAGAGAAAATAGACTTGACCATCGGTTTCAACGAATCGAAGTTCATGTTCACTGAGAGGAATAGATTGAGGCCTACTAGTTTTGGTGTTATGGTAATCTTTGTTTTCTATGAAGAGAAAACGTGTGGTGATTGAAAATAGTAAAGGCGTTGATCCATGATAATGATTCTGATCTAGATGAAAAATCGGATTAGGATTCGAATTCGTATCAAGACTCGTATACTATGAGAATACATGTATTACTAGAAAAAGTTGTAACCTAACGTTTGCATTCACTAAATCACCATTTTACTGGACAGATACTACTTTTTCACAAAAATAATGTCTGATCAAACTTGGCAGAAAACCACCCTCCCAGCTGCGTGGAACGCATAGTAGAAACCTCGGGGCGAGTTGAAAGTGAATAATGGCAGGCCAGCTGGCTGGGAACGGAAAAAAGATCGCTGACATTAGAGAGACGAGTTTCATTTTCATTACGAAAATTGGCCCCGCGTGAAAGGGAAAACTGCCTGACTCTGACGTGATGTGTGGTATTACAAGAGATGAAAACGAAATCAGGTTTTCTATCGGCCACATCTCTACCCCTCTCTCTCTCTCTGGTTCAAACCGGAATGGATTGATTGAATGAATACGATCAGGAGCTCCTTCTCACTTTTTTGCAGCTACCTTCCGATGCCTACCAACAGGCTATCGAATCGATACGCTGCAGCTGAGTTCGGTCTGGTCCCAGCATCGTGGTCATGTGCCCCTCATTAGACTCCACTTTCCTCCGTTTGACGTACGCTAGATGCTATTAACCATCCCATACCAGAAGTCTACGACCAAAGATTAACGGTTTAAAGTTTAAAATGCAGGAGAGAAAAGTTCGTCACTGCGAAAAAGGTAGACAACTCTCCGCAGCAGTCCAGACGATCGAAGACGCTTTACGTGACACACATTCGGCCCCGTAAAGAGACAAAAAATCGGTCAAATTCATGCTTGCGTTGGAAATCACATGGTTGGTAGCAACCGCAGCACCAGAGCGCGTCATAAATAGCCCGAAAAAATCTCAAGCTCACCGCAGTCAGTCCCGTCCTCTGTCTGGATTGGACTGGTCTGGCAACTCAAAATGAAAGCGAGAGGGATTCGTCTGGGACCCGCAGTGGGCCTTTGGCGAAAGATAGCAGCTCGGCATTAGAAACCCGAACAGTGATGGGAACGTCGATGAATGAAAAATATAACTTGGAATTAACATATATTTTTGAGTAGTTTTTCCGTGCATGAAGTTAAAAGTAACAACAATTTGACTAAATATCATCCAATCTGCTAAACATTTTGAAACAGGTCATTTTGAACAGAATGATGGTCCACGTCTACAAAAATTCAATATTTGCCAATGAACAGTTCGGATTCCGACATGGATATTTGATCACTTATCAACTTTTACGTGTAACAAATTTTATTTGTTTTACAAATCTAAAGGCTATTCAAACTGATCCTGCTCTTCTAAATATAGAAAACATTCGACAGTGTTTGGCATGAAGGTTTGATTTTAATAATAAAAAAAACTTTAACCCTCTAATACCCAAATTTTTGTTTTCGATTTAAGTATTATTTTTCGTTATTTAAAATCGTTCTAAACATGTTTTGGGCATTTATTTATTTTTATTCGCAAATTTTTAAATTTTGGTTTTTGATTTTTATAATTTTTATTTTTGAACATCCCTAGCTTTTTTCATTTTTTCTTGAAGCCTTTTCTAGTTGTTGATTTTTAGCAATAATAAAAATTTTAATTGTTACAGTATTTTGAAAAATATAAAATTTTTATTTTTTTTTCGGAGCGTATTTTATTTTCCGTGTAACTAACGGAAAAACAGGTTTGAAATGATTTTAATACCACCAGGGTCTTCGTTTGTGATAGGTTAATCGTAGAAAAATATAAAAGGTACGATTTTTTATATTACACGTTAAATGAAGCCCAGGCATTTGTAGGTTATATAAGAAAGCAATTTTTCAAACAATTTCTAAAAATACAAAAAAGTTTCAAAAGTCATAAAAAACTTTTCTTATATGCGTGTTATGAGTCAAGGTATAAGCCACAAATAAAATCATTTTGATTTCCGAGCTACGAAAAAATACACAAAATTCCAAAGTGTACCCCGTCTAAAGGCGGGGTTGGGTATTAGAGGGTTAATTTTCAAGCATATATTACCGAGAAGCTAAACATTACATATACTTTGCAATTGGATTAAATGGACAAATTGATGTGAAGTTTTGCGAAACAAGTTACACGTCTTCTCAGTGAAAATCGAACTCACGGCTCCCTGATCTCTAGTTAGGGCGCGTTACCCCTACGCCATGAGAGGACTCATGGACGCAGAAGTTAACGTTACCCCTAACTCAGGTTAACTTCTGCGTCCATGAGTCCTCTCATGGCGTAGGGGTAGCGCGCCCTAACTAGAGATCAGGGAGTCGTGAGTACGATTCTCACTGAGAAGACGTGTAACTTTTTCGCAAAACTTCACATCAATTTGTCCATTTAATCCAATTGCAAAGTATATGTAATGTTTAGTTTTTCGGTAGTTGTTAAACTTCCACTCGGCTGGTTAGCCGTAAACTACGATTCATAATTAAAAACAAGCATATATTGTTGAAATAATTCATCAAGGCAGCATTTCAAGACCAATATTATACAATATTTTTACATCTAACTTACCTGAGTTACCTCAGAGATGTCAAAAATCTTTATTGGGGATGACACAGACCTCTTTGTCAATGAACGAAGCCTGCGTATCAATATAATACTGAGGCTCCCTCCCTGGTATAGTACTAATAAACAGGGATTGAAGATTTAGACGATTTGAAAAAGTTTGTTTTTTGTTTAAGAAAAAGAAAAAGAAAGATATATCATAAGGTTCACATACCGATTCCAGTCCTATTTTATTCTCATACCGTATTCGGGTTCCAGCAAGCCCATATTCAGTAGTTCAAAATAGTGTGCCTAGGCTGGCCGATCATGCCGTGGCACGGTGGCCCAATGTAGGAAGTAAATCTACGCGACCGATCGAGCCCCCAGACAGCTGAGATTGAATTACCACATTTATAATTCCCGTAAATGTAGCCTATTTACATAGTGTTTTCCTGACCCGATCTCTCTTCCTCTGCTTCTTGGGCTGCTGTCGAGGCACATCGAGGCTCCGAGCTGCGAGCCTTTAAAGCACTGCCGGGTGCTTGGGCTCCCCAGCTAATGATCCGGACACTTACGAAAACGGCCCCAGCTTGGGTTGCGTCTGCGGCGAAGAAAACCAAAACCAGTTTTTGGATTCGCTCTTATTTCCCTGAATTCTGTTTATGGCGATTTTTTGTGTGCGAAGTTTGTTAGAGTTTCAATACGTTTGATATCATTGGGACTGATTTAATGAGTGGGCAGGTAGATTCATTATATCAATTTACTTAAAGCTACGCATTTGTTTCAGAAAAGTGACCGCATTATAGCACTTTTACAGACCGTTATATAATTCCCTTTTCAATAGATTATTAAGTATTTGCGTATTAAGTATTTTAGAGTCTTATTTAATGTATTCATTTTTTTAAATTGATAAATTGCTTTCAAAGCCATTAACTACAGAAACTGTTTATTCGACCAAATTTACATCGTGAGTTTACACACTAACTTATAGCATAGCATAGCATTAACGACTTACAAATCGTGGGTGGCTGTACAATGCTCAACTCTATTGGTTTTGAGAAATCTATATGTAGGGTAAGTGTACCAGTTATGGACATAGTGGTTCCCTATTTCGCCATACGTGGTAACTTTAATGTCTTCAAATTTTGAAAATTTTTGTGTGTTGCAGCAGTTAGATTTAAGATAAATCTTGATGTTAAAGCATTCAAAAAGATTTAAAATGTGAAAGTTATCAAAATTTCATATATGGCCAAATAGGGAACCACTATGGCCATAACTGGTACACTTTCCCTAGTGTCGTAAAAATCGTTTGGGATGAACGTCTTTTTCTACATAATAGAAATACACAAAACAAGCATCATATTGTACACCTGGCCACGTCCTCATAATCACTAGGGGAACGGAAGGAATGTTAGTTCAACGTCTAGTTAAGAATATGGGTGCAGGTCGTTAGGCCGAATGCCATTAGGCCGAAAGGGTCGTTAGGCCGAAATAACATTTGATAATTAATCACTTTGTCAAATAGCTAACACATTCAACAGTAGGGGTATTCACTAAAAGTCGCGTAATCTATAATTCTGCGTAGCTTCAGCGATGAAATTTTTCAAATGAAATATTCCTCATTTGATTCGGTGGAATGTCAAATACGAAAATTGCCCACAGTTTTAGCCACTGCATCGCGCTGTGAACGTCAACAATTTGTTCCAAAGTCTGTTTTTCAGCTCGGAATCCTGATAATTTTTTAAGGGTTCTGAGGCTGAATTTGATAATATTATGTCATACGTATTGTTAATACTGTTAATCATTCAACTGAGGCAAATGGTTGGCGCATAAGAATTTTACTAAAAGAAAGCCATGTTTGATGTTTAAAGATTTCATATAAGACTGCTTTCATCTGCATCTGCAGCCGATTCCGAATCATGTGATGGGAATATTAACTTTAGGTTCATTCCTAAAATGGTTTCAAATTATTGAAGTCAGTTGATTGTTTATCTTCACCCAACTGTGTAAAGTAGGAAGGCCAAACTATGCCCTGGAGATGAACCAGCCTTGGGCTAAAAGTCTAGGTCATTATGGTTATATTGAAAAAAAACTTTGAACAAATTCCACCTTTCCGATGTCGCTGAACCTATCGTTAACTAACTCCGGCATTCAGGGCATCGTTAATTAACTCGAGGTATTCAGTTCTGCCACCAGGACACATAGTTCCAGGTCGAAATAAATTCCTCATTGGAAGTTGAATTTGCAACCGTTTTGCAGCACAAAGTTCTGGTTCCTAGTGCAAACTTGTCTTGCATCTTGGTTTTTCCGTATCCGTTCTAAGAAAACAAACGATTGACATTTGTCAGATTACCAAAGCGTTCTTGGATTGATAAGCCGGTGAATTTAACAGTGTGAACTGTTTCATTTACAGTTTTTCGCAATATCATGAAACATTTAGTTAATCATTTAAGCATGACTTACTCAGTGTTTTACGCTGTTAAGTGAATACCCCTAGTGTTTTTTCCTTCTTTTAATAAAAGGCTGTTCTTTCTAGTTATATTCCACAGCGGCTATTATGGGCTTCTCGATAATGCAAATTATCGTGATCTACTAACTTTCATTCCATACAACCTGAAAATTCATTCTATCATTCTTCTAGGCAATACAAATTATCCTGACCTATCCATGTTAGTGACCCACTCAATCTTACGGTTCATTAGAACTATCGGCCATTTTCGGCCTAATGACCCTTTTGGCCTAACGACTCATTCAGCCTAACGGCATTCGGCCTAATGGAATTCGGCCTTATGGGATATAACCTTTATAATAACATTTTAGTATCTTCGAATTCATAAAAGTCATGCAAAAAACTATAAATGAACTGAGAAAAGTATCAAAATGGATTGATGATTTAGATATATTGTCACTTACTTCCAACGAATCTACCAGAACATGTTCATGAATGTTTCCCAAATAACTCTTCCTAAGTCTAATATGGTCATGCATAACCCAGAAGGTTTTTTAGATTTCTGATTTTTTTTTCTGCATGTGTATTTGTATAAAATACACGAGAATTTCAGTGCAAACATTCCTATGGTATATAAGGAATTGTCTGCGAGAATAACAGAAAATTTTCTTTAATTAAATAAGGAATTTATAGGAAAATCCATAAAGAAAGAGTAGGAATATATTGGGAAGGGTTCTCAAAAATTTCTGAAGAAAGTACTACATATGATTTGGATAAGAATTATCAAAGTGAATTATGAGTATTCACTAATAAGTATTTCACTTGGCAGATAGTCGGAAAAGTTTTAATAACATTGTTGCTGTAATTTCTCTTCATTGGATACTTTTTTTATATATCCTCAAAATTTTTAAACAAATTAAAAGAACTTCATTTCAATTCAATTCTCGCATCTTTACTCTTCCACAATACAGTTGTTGTGGAAGCGATGTAGGTATGATAGGCAAACAGTTTCAACACAAAACAAATCGCACTCGGATGGATGGATGTGGGTTATAAACAAAAGCCCTGCGTGCGGTCTGTGGGGATTTGGATTCAAAATTTGTAACCAACTGAGTTATTGGATCACCAAGTGGCTCGGTAGCTTAGTTGGTAAAGCGCTCATCTTGCATACAAGAGTTCTGGGTTCAAATCCCAGCCGAGCACGTGTTTTTATTTTTTCATAATTTCACCCACGCGTAATGAGTTATTGAATTCATTGTTTTTATACTATCAAATGCATGTATTACGTGGAAAATGTCAACAAATATTCTTACTTAGCAATGGTATTTTTTAATGGTTTTGAAATTAACAGTTTTGAAGGAAACCTGGTGGAAAAGTAATTCTACACAGTATTCCAGGCGGGGTTTCGAGTATTTCTAAAAGCACTTCAATAAATAAGGAAAAAATCTGACAGAACGTCTAATTGCATCCAGCTGAAAACGAAAGTCTTGGTTGAACTTTTTGTTATCTTCATCATAGTACTTTTAGAAGAGTGCCGGAAAACACAATATGGAAATACTTCAAAAATGGGTGTAGATAGAACATGATTTCTGTAGAAAACCCATCTGTAATGAATAAGGTCGAAACTTTCGAGATAAATAACTTGAAAAATCAAAGAGTCACTTTGAAAGATGTTATGTTACATCATAGTATACTTGAAATAACACCTTCAATAATGCCTCTATAGATTTTTCAATGTTTTTTTCATGGACTAAAGGAAGAGCACAATTTGTCGAACTATCACTTTCGACCCATTCATACGATTTTGGCCTATTTTGTATGGAAATCCAAAAATTGGTTGAACTGCGCCCAAAACTCTCCGTCGTCCACAAAGTACGGTACCGACGGCCGCCCCGGTATGACCTAGAGCGGCTGAGCAACCGGGTACGCGCAGCACCTCGACTCTTTCGGGAGAAAAAACGCCGCCTGGAGTGCGAGAAGATGGAACAGCTGTGCAGACTGCCAGTCTAAAAAACACGTAAGTTCTATCAGAAGCTCAACACATCCCGCAACGGCTTCGTGCTACGAGCCGAGATGTGCAGGGAAAAGAATGGGAGCATCTAGACGGACGAGCTGATCGAAAGGTGGAAGCAGCACTTCGACAAACACCTGAATGGTACTGAGAGCACAGGCTGATGGGCTTTTAAGGCAGAGGAAGAGAATTATTTTAGGGAGTGCGTGATCCATTCAGTGAATTTAGAGAACATCATTTAAAAAGCATTTAATAAGTTGATATGTGCTGTTTATATGACATGCGGCAGTTCTACGAATCCGTCAATGGTGTGCGGAGAAAAACAGCGCCGTCTCCCGCCATGTGCAACGACCGTGAAGGAAACTTGCTGGCGGACAAAACAATGGTGGCTGCCAAATGGAAAGAGTACTTCGAGTCAATGTTGAACGGAGATTACGGAAGTAGATCTGGTAGCAGAATCCAAATCGATGACATGTTGTGGAACTTCTAACACTAGATGGGCTGAAGAACAACAAGGCTACTGGGAAGGACGAGCTCCCGGCCGAACTTCTCAAACACGGAAGTGAGCAGCTGAACGAACTCCTTCACCGTATCATTTCGAGGATAAGGGAGGAAGAACAAATGCCTACTAGTTGGTTGGAAGGTCTCATTTGCCCTTTGTACAAGAAAGGGCATCGTTTGGAGTGCGCCAATTACCGAGAGACAACGCTCCTTGATTCGGCGTACAAAATCATGTCAGGAATACTGTTCAACAGATTTAGACCGTATGAGGAGTCCTTTGTCGGCCGGTTTTCAAGAGGGCCAACGACGGATCAAATATTTACCCCGCGTCAAGTCATAGATAGGTTCCGAGAGACTTGCAGACTCATCATCTGTTTGTAGATTTCAAAGCAGCGTACGATTCAGTAAAGAGAAACGGGTTGTGGCAAATTATGTCCGAACCTGGCTTTCCGGCAAAACTAGTTAGACTGATTCGTGCAACCCTTGATGGATTGAAATCAAGTGTGTGGGTGGTGGACGAGATTTCGGCATTGTTCGTAACCTTAGATGGATTGGAACAGGGTGACGCTCTTTCTAACTTGCTATTTAACATAGCACTAGAAGGTGCTATCAGGAGAGCTGGTGTGCAGAGAAACGGTACCATTATCACACGTTCTCATATGCTTTTTGGCTTTGATGACGATATCCCGAAGTCCCGTAACCTGCAAACGAAAATAAAACTCGCGTTATACAAGACACTACACACTTAGATTAAATTACTGGGGTCGGTAAAATTTTACTGGGTTTTGGAACTACCGAAAAAGTCAGTAAAATGAAAACTGTCGCCACGCCTAATTGAAAAGCAAATTTCACCATGTTTTATTTTTTATCGATATATGATATAAAAAGAAAGCTCTCTGCAAAATTTCAGTAAAAAATCTCTGTTTTTCGATTTCTGACATTTTTTTTAGTTTGTCGACTTTTTCGGTAGTTCCAAAACCCAGTTATTTTTACCGAACAGATTGAGTGTGTATATGAACATGAATCAAGGAATCAACAGGGGGGGGGGGGGCTCCAGAATCATCCAGTCCTTTTTTTGAATAGCACTCACGATGTTTTGAGGAAAAGTCTAAAACCTATTCAAAATCAATGAAACAGTCATTTCTGACATCTTGAAAAGTTCAAAAATGAATTGAAAAATCTCAATAAATATGGTATAAAATTTCTTAGAAAATTTCTCAAATTTGTGCGGTTAAAACAAAAAAAAACTCTGGAAAATACTAAGGTGAATCATTGGTAAATTTTTCGGAAGAATGTAAGGGAAACAATAAAACAAAGAAATCCCTGAACAAATTATTCGGGAAATCTTTGAATATTTTCGCGGAAGAGTTTTTGAAGGAATATTGAACGTATTCCGCTAGAAACTTTGAAGGAATGTTATAATTCTTTTAACATTTTTAGATTGGTTTAAAAAAAAAAAATAAAAAAAAAAATTCGAGTGGGCGGCGAGACGTTGCTTCTTGATTTTAGAGGAATCTAAAAATAAATTTCTGTGAAAAAAATACTGATAGATCTGCGGAGAACTTCTCTGAGAAATCATAAATAACATTCTCCCAATTGGATTCTTTATAATTGCTCATGAAATTCTTGTGGAATATTACGGGGAACCCTTATAGCAACACCAGGAAGAGTCAATCATTTTTTTGCAGGATATCTGGATAAGGAAAGGAGTTCTTGGAGAAAGCACTAAAAAGTACGAAAATAATTCATGAAGAAATGCCCGTAAGAATTCTCAGAGGAATCTCTTCAAAGCACATCGTTAAATACCTGAAAAGTTCGTGGAAGAATCACAAATGACATACCTTGTGAGTTTTTTTGCATGAAATCATGAAGGATTTTCGACTGAATTACAAAAAGAATGAATCTTTTCCGTAGCACAAAATTGAAATTTATAAATATCACAATAACAATTAAATAAAATCAAAACAAATCTGCTAAAACTATGAAATGTGTGAAAATCGGGAAAATCCTAGCTACGACAGTGGATATACATAATCCATACTTAATGTTTGTAGGGTAAGTTGTTGTAAAGCAAAGCTCGTAGTTCAAATTTTTTCTACAGACAAGTTTGAAATTAATCTTTATCTGTTGTTTAGAACAAAACTTTAATTATAAAGTTATGACGTAATACTTTTCTGATTTCAAAAGGGATAAAAATTGCTTATGATTTCTTTAAACTGAATACATTCCAACCAAAACTCTTTCAGTACTCACAAATATAATCAATATATTGAACAACAACCATGAATGTTATATTTGGAGTTATTGGATTTTATAGCAAAAATAATTAAAAACTGGAAAAAAAAAATCCTGAACCGACCGTGAATCGAACCCAGACAGCTTCAGCGTGGCTTTACTTTGTAGCCTCTAACCACTCGGCTAAGGAAGGCCCCGAAACTCAAAATATCATTTTAAAGTTTTTTAGTAACTTGATGTGATAACAGTTTCCTGTATACATATTGAAATTGAGCCACTGTATATCAAAATCTGCAGATACTGAAGATCGCTATATTCAAATCAACCCCAAATCAAGTGGTACACGATCTATGTTGCATTCAGCTGCGCGGCACGCGCATAGCCTTATCAATTGAAGACTACCCAACTACCGAAAAAAAAAATACATCATCTAACGTGTCGCCGCCACCGTGGTGCTGATAACAAACATACGAACGAAGGTCTTCCCTGTTGCGAGAAAGTCACCGCAAGATAATAGCACGAAGACGAAACTGAAGGCCAGTCATTCGGTTGAAGACGACCACCGGCTAAACAATAGGCGAAATCGCGACAGATTTTTTTTCTGTTATTTTCGGGTCCTCCTTATCAGGTGATATTGCGCGCGTTCGTCGCCGGATTAAAACAAGCATAGAGATAAAAACCTCCCATTCGGTTGCCGCGCACTCGTAGGTCTTCCCGTTCATGGCCAGTTCAATTCTAAACGAGTTGAAGTTTCGTTGGTGATTAGTGATAAGGTTCGGGTCAACCCGTGCCTAACCAATTCTTCGATTGGCTTCAAAGCCGTTGTCTAGGAAGAGCATCTCTCTACATTGGGATCGCCATGGGTAAGTAACAAAGTTTCATTGATGCGCGAAAATGCTTCCCTAGTCAGTCAATCAATAGTCCGTTATCGGGTGCTTCTCGCGTTCGAGTGCTGTCGGGGCTCTCTTCATGCGTCCATGGTATAGAAGCGACTAAGGGTATGCGATATTTCGAATATCGATCGAAACGAGATATCGTGGAATTACATGGAACTTATATTTCATCACAGCTCAACGATGAATTAGTTTATGTATTGATTACTGTCTTATACGTTTTGCGACGTTATTGTAATAACGTATTTGTTTGTTTAATCTGAATTATTTACTGTTGTTGGATGGATAAACAGGACGTTTTAGAAAACTATTTGTTTGTGATTTGATGCTATACAAATATCTCGATGGTTATTTAAATGATTTTTTTTGCATATTGACTGAAATATTTGGCTTTAGTGAATTTATTTTTTTTAAAAGCTTTCAAAATGTCATTTTTTCTATGTAATGAACTGCTGATCTTCATCTGGTGGAAAGCATTTGGAGATAGTGCTAGGGATATTTTTTTATTTCTGGGTCTGAAGGTTACTAACGTGGATAAGATTTAAAAATGCAGAAATTAGACTTCAAACGGTAGGAAAAATTTGCTCTTAGGAAAACTTTCAATTTGAATTTTAAGTATTGAAAACAGGATACGTTTCTCCACTTATGATCAATTGACTTAGCGTAACTTCCAGCTTAATAACATTGCTTAGGCAAATACATAGCTTTGCTGACAGTGTTGATGACTTCGGGTGAATAACAAAGTTTGTGGTGGAAGATTTAAACGGTTAGGGATCATTCAAATATTACGTAACGCAAAATTTGGCAAATTTAAAAGTCCCTCCCTCCCCCACGTAACAGCTTTTGTATGGAAAATTTTAAATTTTTGTATGGACCGTAACACTATGTTAGACCCCCTCCCTCCCCCTGTTGCGTTACGTAATATTTGAACGATCCCTTATGCTAAGCGCACTGAAAAATAGTTTGATGGAAAATAACTAAATAAGAAAACTGTGCTTGTTCTGTATATCGAGTGAGCTTAGATCAGTTGACTGAGGTGGCAAAAGTCGGCTTTGGCTTGTTACTCTCGAGATCAAAAGCTTTACTTCCCTTCCGAAGGAAGTTGTCGCTATAACCTTACGATCGTAAGCGGCTTACTAGGGGATGGATCCTCAGCCTGAGGGGTATGTGTTCCAGTACTAGTATTTATTCCAATTATTCAATCACTGTGCATTTGCCACAAACTGCTACTCTCAACGAAAAACTAAAACTCTGTTTCCATGCTATTTGGAATCAACCAAATGTCCTTTTGATGAAATGTCGGTCGACCAAGTGTCATATGCTTACTATTGGAATCAAACGTTTTCGACCAAATGTCCATTCGACGAAATGTCCACTTAACCAAACGTACTTAACGTTATTCGACTAAATCTTATTCTACCAAATGTCATAGATGTTTGTATAGATATATTTCCCTTGTACCGAAGAATAAGTTGGCTTTATTGAGCAATGAATAACGAATTTAACTTACCTTAAATCTAATCACAATATATTTTAAGATTCGTATAGTAGGACAAGCGTAGGAACACCAAGGAAAAAGTCGAACGGTTTATTTGCCAAATTATTGTAATTATTATTTGCTGCTTATTTATGCTTGACGATATAAATAAAAAAAACAGTTGCTACAATCAAGCGTACAAGCGTATCCAAGAAATTATCAAGAGATTTCGCGAGCTTCTAGTTAGAGCTTTCAAAGGTGCCTTTTACCGAATTTCGGAGAGTTTCTCAACGGTTACCAAAATACCCCTGAAAGATTCCTGGGTTTTCAAATGGAATTATCAAGTTTTCCGTAAATTCCAAAAGACATCACAGTAATTCCCTTTTGAGTTTTTAAGGCGTTTTCAGATGTCCTCAGGAGATCCTAGAAGTTTCCAGCGGTTTAAAGTGACTATCACCAAATTTTCTGTGCATCGAAAGGAGTTATACAAGGTTTCTACAACTTGATTTGAAATTCTTTGTGGAGGAGTCTGGGTAGTCTTCAGGAATCCATGATAACATTCTTAGAATCTCTTGGGTAACCTTGGGCACCTGTAATTTTTTTTTTTTTTTTTTGAGTTCTTTAGAACGCTTTGGAAACCCTCAGTTATTTTTCGAGTGTCCTTTTGGTTTATGTGGGAATAATATCAATTAAATTTTGGAAGCATAAGGAGAAGTCTTCATTTTTTTGAAGCATGTAAAAAATCAAGTTCAAGTTCAAAAATCAAATATCAAGTTTTGTTGGCAAAGAAATGTTAACATCAAAATTACTATCGATGTGTGTTTCATATGTATTCCAGTCGACTCGTAAATAATTGAAAGTGGAGTTGATAGGTTTAAGAATCGCTTCATGGTATATTTGAAATGTAACAGAGAGATGATCAGAATAAAAATCAGCATGACTAACCAGTTGGCTTCAAAGGTGGCTAGAATCGGTTAAGACCAAATCAATCGTAGAAGGATTCATAGAAGAGGAAAAACAAGTGGGGGTATCAAAGTATTGAATTGAGAAATATCCTGAAGAACAATTGTCGAATAAAATTCTGTCGTTGGAATTATTCCATGAGCATTGTTTGGCATTAAAGTCACCAATGACAAAAAATGTTGACTTATTGAGAGTCAATTTCAGCAAGTCATTTTATAGCAAATTAACTTGCTTTTCAGTGCATTGTAGAGGCAAATAGACAGTAATGAAAGAATATACTTTCAGCTTTCAGCTTTCAGCTTACCAAGCTGTGTTTCAACAGAAACACCCAAAGGTTAACAAACTTTGGTTTCAAATGACGAAAAAAGTTGATGTTTTATAGCCTATAAATGGAGTATACCCCATTAGGCATAAAGACGTTAGGCATAAGGACGTTAGGCATAAGGATGTTAGGCATAATGGACGTTAGGCATAAAGACATTAGGCATAATGGATGTTAGGCATAATATACGTCAGGCATAATGGACGTTTGGCATAAAATAACTTGCGCGTGTGTCATTTGAAACTCGTCTTATAATTAGGGTTACATATTTCTCAGGAGCACATAAATGTACTGACGAGCCTCCAACAAAACCGTCTCTCAGCTCATCGTAATCCTAGTGTGCTGCGCTTGCTGGAGGCTCACGAAAATTCTAAAAGCGCGCGCTAGGTGATGTGCTCCCGGGGAGACTCGTCTCATGCTGTTCGGCGCTACGGCTCACCATCGGTATCCAAGTTGTGAAACAATTGCTTAGTAACGATGAGCCTCTACAACTATTTTCGCTACATTATACAGGTGTCTAGATGGTCTACATGATATGGATGAAGACTCGCGATCCAAGAGTTACAATTTCAAACCCCATTGAAAACTTTTGTAATCACATCAATTATTGCGCTGAATTTTAAACAGCACATGTGACGGAGCGCATGAGACCGCAGTGAGACACATTTCAAGAAAAATGAGGCGCACCAAAAAAGGTCTCACAATGTACAGCGCTCCCGTGCGCTCGCAAGCAATGAGGCTCCTGCACCTAAGGCTACACCACGTGCACAGTAACTCTACTTATAATGAAACATTTTCGGGCCCATTTACAAATTCAATTACGCTGATGGGGGTGGGTATCTGTCCTTAAGGTGTGACAGCTCATAAAAATGTGCGATGTTTATACAAAAAGCGTTACGAAAGAGTGGATTGATTGGCTGGTATTAAATGACTTTTTTCGGTGCTATGAAATGTGACCATGAACCGAATGACAGATATGGAGGAACATTGGTTGTCATTTCAATTCTAAAATCCAGCTCAATCCATTTTTGTAAGTATCAATTTAAATATGCGATGTGCAATCAAAGTGTTATTTGTTTCTAAAGATGTTTATTTTAATGAGTATATGAAATTTTTTGTTATATTTCTCTTACATAATTGAATTAATTCTAAAGAAGGGAAATCTTCCATATAAATATTAATACTTATAGTGCAAATGAGTACCTTGAAGACAATAATCGAGAGGCAAGTCAAGAATGTATGTTATAATAGGTGACATAATCTTCAGCAATAATTTTCTGGTAGTATGACAACTATCTTCTTAGCGTTACATTGCTACTTCGAGTCTGCTCATCATTAGTGAGAACGGTTCCTTTGCTACTTATGTAAACAATTTTCGATGATTTTCAATCAATTTCCTCGAAATTCGTCAAGTTTGAAAAGTAAAACTTGATTAAATATTTATTTTAATTACTAAAGTCAAATTCAACATAACACAATATCCAGCATAAAACATGGCGTGCATTTAGGAGCAAAGTGATATTTCCAATGTTATTGCATAGAGCTCCTACTAACTTATTTGATTACCCAGTGTTACTCATAATCAATCAACAGCATGTCGAAACGAAAATTTCGGATGGAAATATTTACATCTAAAATTCCAAAAACTATTAGAAAAATAAAAATACAAATAACAACATATATTGGAAGAAGGTGCTTTCTCAAACAGTCTTTTCCTCCAACCATTTAATTAACCGTATAAGTATAAAGAAAAGCCTATGATTCAAAGAAGGGAAAATGTATGGTGGAAATATTTAAAGCAATAATGACATTATTGTCTCAAAAGAACAGCTTATTTATAGAAGAAGGGAAATTTTCTGATTAAGACATTAGCAGCACTAACTCCAATAATTTTGTTGACATCAAAACTATAAAGAACAGCCTTCAATTTAAAGAAGGGATAATCTCTTATGGAAAATTTGCCAGTTATATGTGTAGAACCAAACCCAAAAATGAGCAACTGATCATGTACAGCGTCGTTCTTATTCTTGGCTTTCTCATTTGTGCACGATACATTATGCTTTATGGCCAAGAAAGTGAAGAAAACGAAAAGATCCTGGATCGACTAGGACCTTCAGCATGGCTTTACTCTATGGTTAGAACTCACGCCACTCACGCTGAGGACCTGGGATCAAATCCCATCCCCGAGATAGTCACTTATGACGTGAAAGTCATAGTTTCGACTTCCTTCGGAAGGGAAGTAAATCCGTTGGTCCCGAGATGAACCAGCCCAGGGCTTAAAATCTCGTTTATAAAGATAGGAAAAAAAAATATCAAAAAAGTCAATACATTTTTCCAGTAAACGATTTATATGTTCATTTTGAAAATTATGCCTATCGTCCATTAGCCTAATGTCCATTATGCCAAACATCTATTATGCCAAACGTCCATTATGCCTATCGTATTTATGCCTATCGTACTTATGCCTAACGTCTTTATGCCTAACGTATTTATGCCTAACGTCGTGCACCCCTATAAATGATGATTGCAACTCCGCCACATGCCCCATCAAGCCGATCATTTTGATAAACAAAAAAGTTAGGATCTCTTTTGAGTTTGGATCCAAGTTTCAGTAATAACTGCTATAAATATGTTATTGACTGTTACAAAATTAAACAGCTCGTCCACTTTACCATTCAAAAAAAAAAGCATTCCAATTTAAAATATTAAAAAAAAAAGAATTTGGATTAATTAGAGAAACGTAATCCGATAACAATTTTATTAGTAAATTTTACACCAATTTGGACTGCTTCAGCAATTGTGGTGGTTTTGAACATTGCATCAATCATTTGATTCAATTGTTTAGTTAAAAAATCAATGTCAGAGGCAGACATTTTATTAGAAGCAGGTGCATTTTCTGATGATTTTTTTGTTAAGATTATCCGTTAATGAAGAGACGGAATAGGAGTTGCCTGCAGCAGCAGGGGTTTTTCCATATGATTTTAAACAATTAGAATGGTTATCCATTGGAAGACATTTTTAAGGGGAGGAGTTGATACTGCCTGCTACAATATCGGCATACGAGTTTCCTTGGGTAGATCCATTCGAAATTAAAATATTCAAACGAGAAAATTTAGCTTGGGAATGAGCATGATAGGTATGGTTCTTAAGCAAGCGATCGTTAACTGAAAAATGAGATAATTTGCCTGCGGAATTCCGGAAATGAAAAACGTTACCGTTCATCTGCCTGGTACGAGCCTCGACGACTCGCTTACGCGAAGGGTAATGCCAGAAGTTAGACTTATGGTTGCCCCCACAATTTGCAAATATAAACCTTTTGGTATCTTCCTTCACATGACAGACGTCCTTAGCGTAAGAAGAACCGCCGAAAATCATGCATTTAGCATTGACGGCACTGAGCGGGGTTCTGAAAATTTCCTCCAGGTTTCCGGAATTGTTCCCATGTCACATCGCATATAAGTTTTGCTTTTTCTCAACCTTTAATATTATTTGGATCATTTTTGTTAGGTTGTACTTAATAATATTCTTGAGAAAGCCCTTTCCGACGAATGCAAGATTGGGTTCTCTTTTTCATAATGATTACTTGGACTGGGGAAAATCCAAGTAAATCATTTATTCCATTTTTGATCTCTTCAGCATTGGCGTAGCTAGGATTTTTTTATGGAGGGGGGCTATCAAATTCTTGTTTTATTAAGTAACTAGAAGTCAGGGCAAACTTTATCTTGCCAACAAGTATGCTTTCAAAAGACACTACGAAAAAGTCACATGCATAGTGACGTATTAGTTTACTCCCGTTTATTTTATTCAATAATTTCGGAGACATTCCATGACTTTTCCTTTCCACTAACACGTAAGAACTCTTGATGAATGCATCAGTAAAAGAAAAACACGTGAGTTCATTAGCTTGTTCTCAAGTCATTTCATGACATACAAACACCATTTCATTTTTATTTATGTATATAGATATCGATCCCAATAATCACGATTTGCATAAATATCATAAATTGCTTACAATTTATTTGTTTGTGATTTTATCTCATATCGCTGCTTATAAGTGATATTTGTAAACTTCAAGACGAGATATATTCATTTTTTGTCTGAACCAATAAAAAATAGTTCAAGAATTCTTCCAATGAACTCACGAGGAATATACCTTGTGATTATTCCATGAATATTTGAGGTATTCACTCATGTGCTTTTAAGAGATTCACCCGAAAATTCATACGAGGATTTCTTCATGAATTATTTCCAAATTTTTTCAGTGCTTCTTTCTGAGATTCCCACGGAAAATCATTCCCAAGTATGGAATTCATCAGATTGTTTCTTAAGCTTCTATTGGTCTTCTGATTTATTAGAAAATTTCTCAAAGAATCTCTAGCAAATTGCTAAAAAGTATCTCTCGAATAATTTTACCAAAGAAGGCTTGAGAAATTATTTTTTAGAAATCTACGTACTTATCACATATAAATTTCTTGAAGGAACAGTATAAGAAACTCTAGGAGTATCACCAAAACTGTCTTCAAGATCATCAAGTAAGGATTCTTTCCGCAAGTTCTTCAGGAAGTTCACCAAGAGTTTTTCCAATTTTGCTTTTGAGGTTTTTCTCAGTGTTTCTCTTCAGATTTCTTCAAAAAATCTTTCAGAAAATCTCTAGAAAATTCTTCAGGGATAGAAAAAGTCGCAGCAAAAACTATTCAGGATTTCCTGCCAAAAAATAAATCATTCTTTCAGATATTACTCTAATGATTCCTCCTAATGTTCCACATGATATTCATGAGCAACTAAACAAGATTAAGTTAGGAAATGTTCTTAGCGATTTTTAGAGAAGTTGTCTGCAGATCTGTTTGCATTTCTTTGGCTAACAACTTTCTTCTCCAAAAGTCGTTTTGATCTTGCTCCCCGCATTCCTTAAAACTTTCTCGAAAACAATATTTTATAATTTCTTCAAAAATGCCTACCTAGAAATATAAAAAAGAAAAATCAAACATTCCTCAAAGGGATTATTAAAAAAATATCACGAAAGATTCATCCAAGTATTTTCCAGAGATTTTTTTTCTTTTACCAGCGCTAGCGATTTTTCTGGGGATTAAAACATAAATTAGCAGGTTTACTATAGAACTTTCCAATTTCTTCTTAAACTGCTCATAGAAATTACTGAAGATATATCTCACATTAAAATAAAAGCGGTTTTTGTAGGATCTACTACAAACAGTCTTGACCTTTTCTTTCTATTTTGTAAAAAAAATGAATAGCGTTAACACCCATGGAATTTTCACTAATGGTTTTGGATCTAACATCTTAGAAAATGTTTTGCAGAATCTCCGAAGTAACATGATACTAATAAACAAATTAGTGTAGAAGACTTTTTTTAATTATTGTGGTAGAACTGTGCTGCCCGTTAAGGCATAACTGTCCCATATGGAAAAAGTAGGCATTGAGAAAATAACACTCAAAATTTTAAGTTTGCCTTCTCATACAAATGTTCATAATTTTCTAGAACATTTTCGTATGACATATTCATTTAGCATAACAACACAGAATACTTATTTTGTTTCTATTGATCAGCAAAAAAAAAATGAACTTGAACATTATTCAAGTTTTGCTGCTGCTATTGGGATTCAAAGTTCAAATAGAGTCTGTTATGCCTTTATTTTTAAATATGGGGCTACACAGACTACATATTTTTCCACAATATTTTCAAACAAAGTGTTGTGATGTTCATATGTATAGTTAAGTATATTGTAAAACATTAATGTTGCAATGAAAAAAGGTGTTGGTTCGAAAATCAATATGGGACAGTTATGCTTTTATGGGCAGTATGGAAGTTGTAGAACTGGAACTACGGTAGAACTGTGGTAGGAGCTGTAGTAGAACAGTGCAAAAATATTGGTAGTATTTTTGAGAAGTTGTCAAAGTTGTCTTATAGTCATTGTCAAGTTCGTAATATCAAATTTTTGTTGTCCGGAATTAGGCATCGTGGTGACATACCGTAAGCGTAACATTGCTTTGTGCCATTGTACGCACGGTACATTCAATCCGTACTACCTCTGTGATATATAAGCCACACTCGACACAGCATCACATCACTTGTAAATTTGTATCCCTCTTGCTTGTACATTATCGTTCGTTCCCCACCGAGCGGGCACGCTGCCACTGGTAATAAATTAGTAATCGAAAGTGCGTTTGAGTCGTTGTCCGTTCATCAAGTAAAAATTATCACAACGTAGGGAAAGACATCCTGGCCGCAACAGACAATTTTGTAAAACTCCTAGAGTTTATTTTTTATCTTCATATTCTTGAAAGTGTTCCCTTTTGGGAGTATGAAAAGATTTTTGTACGAAATTCTTCAAGAAAGATACCAAAGAAGGATAAACATTTGGTGAAACAGGTGTAAACAACGGATGGATAACGTAACAACGATGACTATTTATGCTCTCTTTGTAGAGGTAAATAATCACAGGGTAACTAAAACATCACTAATGAATAAAATAAACCCATTTTTTAGGAAGTTCCACCAAAATCCCCTTTAGAAATTACCCTTGAAATCGAGCAGCATTTTTCCCATGACTTATGGATTCCTCAGAATTCAACCAGAAAGTATCAAGGATTCGTGCTCTGGAATTGCACAAGACTTCAATCAATATAGAATTCTGCCAATAATCGATCAAACTATTTCTAAAGGAATGTTTTAGGGAACATCTTTACAGATTTCTTTATGAATATCTTAATTAATCTCTTTCCCAGTTATTTTGCTAAATGTTTTTCCACAGAATCCTTTACTAGTATGCTAATTTCAGAAACAAAAGTATTCCCTTTTCAAAGATTTGAAAGCAAGAGACATTTTGAAAGATTTTGTAGATAATTCTTGTATAATCCATAGAAGCAGAATTTCCTCAAAAAACCATAGAAGAATTTCTGACGCAATTTGTAATGCATTTTTGAAATATTTCTGATGGACTTTTGTTGAACTTCGCGAAAGAATTTGTAATATAATTTTTGGGAACACGATTTGTAGTTATTCAAAAACAAATTTCTATTGAATTTTCAGAAAAAAAAAACTCAGTTTAAGAATTGACAAGTAATAATTTTTTGAAGAAATTTCAAAGAAAAGCTTCGAAGTATTGAAAGGTAGTATTTTTTCACTGGAATCCGAGTACATACTCCGGAATCATGTTATGAAAAAAATGAATATAGGAGGAATGGTTGTTCTGGAAGATCACGTTGAGAGTTTCAATTAACCTCACAATATTTATTATTCTTCAAGGAATCTCGAACGGTAGCTCCAAAAATTTTGTCACACGCATCGGTTTGAATCTGTCGAATTTAGTTTCCGGAAAAACGCGAAAGTCTCCTTTCTTTGCGATTTGAAAGAAAGCCTTGATCCCTCTAATGGAGTTCAAAACATCCTGCCTAAATCCTCCAATCCGGTACAAATGACCACGATTGGTTGCAGCCTTTGTTTCCTCACTTGAATCAAAGAGCCTGAGCCTGGGGCTGCTTCGATTTGATGTTCGGAAAATTTGTCTAGAGCATCGAACTGAGCTAATGCATGCAATTATCAACATTAGCCATTTTAGCCTTGGAAGAAATCGCGCATTCCGGAAGAATGTCATTTCTTCCTTTTTTGTATCGTTTCAAATCCAACTTTTTTGAAAGGAACTTGTGAATTCAGAGATTAACTCATGATTGCAACCATGTACAGTGAATAAACAAAAGAAGAAGTGATCTTTTAAGCTATGTTTTCCCAATACGGTGTCCAAGAAGGATTACCACCACTAGCTAACGGGTCCAACAAAACATCGAAGGCACGGGTCCAAACAAGGATTGAAAAGAGATCAATAGATATACAATAATAACACTGAAAAGTACTGCCTTGTAGCACTGCAATGTACTATTTGATTGCTTTAGGTAGTTTAAAAAACATCAAAAAGCAGAAAGAATTTGTGTATTGCGCACCGTATGATGCGCACTCGGAGAGGTTCTAGTTTATTTCGCAAGCTTGTAGTGATAGAAACAAAGATATGTTCACTCAAGCCTAAAAAATTAAACACATAATTATTAAAAGTATCTAGGTATATACCAAAACTTCGTTTGGAAAAATTTTGCGCATTTTTGGATTTCGTGTCGAATTTAACGAAACATTTCCATTTTTTGTTTCGTTTCGATTTTGATTCATTTGATTGAATTTACGTTTTAAAATACCTAAGGACCTCAACAAATTTAGTCCCAAATCCAAAATCAACACCAAATTCGAAATTTTCAAAGCAATAATTAAAAATATAACTCATTTATGATTTTTCCTGAAAATTTCATCAAAATCAAACGATTGCAAAGTTACGGAATTTAAAACTTCGGTTTTGCTTCCCCATTGTTGTAGAGGTTAACAGAACTAATTCCATTTATAATGTTATTTCGTATCGACATGGAAGAAATGCATATCGCATACCCTTAGCCGGCGATTGAGGCAAATCCACACACGCGTGCGCTCCTCCACCACGCCAAAACAAATCAATGAGAGACGAGAACCGATGGATGCAGCATCGCCCGCCGGCCGTTTGGTAGCGCAGCAGCGTTTGCCACTAGGTACAAGCACTGCTGTAGGTATAGGTAACTGGACCAACGACCGGAACATTGACCGTGACAGTGAACGCGGCGCGGCGTGTGATGCGCGGAGTTGTTTTCAGCTTTTATAGCTTTACATGGACAACACTCACGGGGTGCACCGCGCTCGGTGCGGAGCTTTGTTTCGCGTTCGTCTCTTGAGTAATCCCGAACGGTGCGCGAGAAAGAGACCCTTCCGAATGAAAGTGCAAGTGCAAACGTTATCTTCGGTGGAATTTTCGCAGCCTCCAGAGCACATTTCCCACCGGTAGATTGTTGTTATATAGTCGCAGATGAACATGTGTTACAGCAGATGGATCTACAATGTGGCGCGGTTTGACTCGAAAGCAAACGCAGAAGATACCGCAGAGCGCCTAGGTAGTGGAGCATGATAGCGTCCAAATTTTGGACATGTTCGAACAAGTATGCACAATGAACCATTGTTAGTTTGTTGGAAGCGTTTCATTCGTTGTTGAACGGTCGTAAGGTACGCTCCTAATTTGCTTCCGATCGGAGTGAAGTAATTCAGGCAAAACCCCGTGTGGCGGTTGATAATTATAACGTAGTGAGTCGTGGAAAATAATAAATTGTTCGTAGATAAGAGGTGATAATTGTGATAAAGATTACTTGTTGGAATATCAAGTGCAAACAGCGAGATTCATTGGCGTGAACCAGTGTGTAGTGAGTGACTCAATCGTACTGTAAATTATATTAATCAAAGATTGAAGTGTTCCAATGCCACGTAGTTATGTATTACATGAAAAGAACAATTTTTGAAGTGATCGAACAATCATAAGGAAGCCAACCAAATCCGATAATAGACGAGACAATTCATAATTTTTTTTATGAAACTTGCAAGCGTTTTATGCGTTTAAAATTATTTCACTATAATATTATCAGCTTCATAAAACTTGTATAACGTTCTAAGAACTGTACAACGTTGGTTACTAAACTGAAAATCTTAGATCAACGCAACCTGATTCAGTTTTAAGCTTATGATTGAAACATCCTGAATTGTAGTTATATTTGGGTGTACTATTGATGCTTAATTTTAACAACGCCGAATTTTAACAAATTCAAGAGAGATCTTGTCCAAGGCAAAACTTTCATTTCTTCTGGCATTACGTTCTCAAACATTGTTTTCTATGGGCAGTTACCTTCTAAAAGCTCTTCAACAGACCAAATTTTACATCATAAATTAACGTACAAGGAACCCAAATAATTGAAAAATTCACATTATTGATAGTTGATTCATTTAGTATATGATGATTAGGAGCATGTTGAATATACGCGGCGAAATGATCTCCCTGTTATTCTATGTAAATATTTGAAATTTTTATTGTGTATGAACAGTTTTGGGGCCCAGATAGCCGTAGCGGTAAACGCGCAGCTATTCAGCAAGACCAAGCTGAGGGTCGTGGGTTCAAATCCCACCAGTCGAGGATCTTTTCAGGTTGGAAATTTTCTCGACTTCCCTGGGCATAGAGTATCTTCGTACCTGCCACACGATATACGCATGCAAAAATGGTCATTGGCATAGTAAGCTCTCAGTTAATAACTGTGGAAGTGCTCATAAGAACACTAAGCTGAGAAGCAGGCTTTGTCCCAGTAGGGACGTAACGCCAGAAAGAAGAAGAATGAACAGTGTGACGGTATTAAAAATAATTTTGCTTTAATTTCCTTCAAACTTTAACTATTTCTTAGCTTCAAAATGCTATATACGCAAGGTGATGGAAGAAACGCAAAGTAACGAATTCAGAGTTCTAACTTGTTAGTTAGCAGCCTTCTCGCCGAATTCCGCAATTTTTTGTTTTGAAGGCTGGAGAATATGTATGGCAATCACAGGAGATTCCATTTTTTGCTTTTAATTGTGTTAGAACCGAATCAACACCGAAAATTAAAAAAAAAATCTTAAGGTGATTATAAAACGAAGCCACACCTCAAATTTTCAAAAGCACAAGACTTGAGAACCAAACAGCGCTCCACCTTGCAAATTTATCCCATTGGTTACCACTAGCAAGCAAGCAATTTGATTGATTTTCAACGCGAACTGTTGGCAGATTCTCCAGTCTTGTGCTCTTGAAAATTCAAAGTTTGGCTTCGTTTTATAATATTGAACTTGAACGTTTTGCTAAATTAACTGTCACTCTAGTATTTAAAAATATATGAAAAACTTGTATTGAAATATTACTAAATTTACACATTTAGAGAACATTTTCAGTGAAAACTTAATATTGGTTTTATCAACTGAATTTTAGATATTTTACGGTTGAAACATTTTTTCCTGAAATTGTTGATAATTATCAGACATTGACTCCAATGTTTTAACATTAAATAATTCATTGGTAAATCCAGGGAGGCAGCTTAAAATTCTCGACCTTTTACTTTGGGTTTCGCCCAAAAGCTCCTCCTCAAAAATTTCTTATTTTTTTTTAATTTCCCAAAACAAGTCTAACAACAATTTATTTATAGATTCCTGCCTGCTCTAGCGATTCCTTCCTCTAGCTAGTTTCTCTACTTAAACTAGCATAGCAATAATTCAAAATTATATCGAGTGAATCTTCTGCAAATAATCTAAAATCATACAACTTTCCAATGCTAAAGAAATATTTCAAATTATCAATCGGTCAATACCCGGAAATTCTTTCAAAGTTTTACGTTATCATGAGTGTATGTTGTCCTATAATTTCCACAAGATATCAACACATTTTTTTATAGAAATTTATTTTGAAAAAATCTTTTAGGATATTTTTTTTTTTTTTTTGAATATAAGTATTACAAACTATTCGTGATTCATTCATGAAATCATCCATAAATTTCCACGATTGAATGTTTTCTGTTATTTCTAATCCGCGGATTACTTCTCGACTTCCTACATGGTTTCACCTTAAAAAATAGTAAATAATTAAAAGAATTGGCAAAATCCTGCCAATATGTCTTCATGATGTTTGAAGTAATCTTCAATATGCATGGAAGTTTGTTTTATTAATGTGGTGAAAAACTTAGCTAAATTACCAGTGACCTTACAGCATTACAGAAGGAACCTACCAAATTACGGAAGATATTTGAATCCTGTTTTATAAATCGTGCCAACTAGGACAGAACCTTCTTCTAAGCTCAATGTTCTAGGGAAGTGCTCAGAGTTATTAACTGAGAGGTTTCTCTTCCAAACTTGCCATTTTTGCATTTGCAAGAAATCGAACCCAGACTTTGCTTCGATTCGGCGGACATTACCACTAAAGAAGGCCCTTATTTTGCGAATTATTGGCGAACCAATAGCCAAGGTTTTTTTTACCTAATTTTTATACCGTGTACCCCCGCTAATTTGAACGGTACCTCATGCAAATTATCGGGGTTCATTTTTAATTTGAACTTCTAGTCACCCTACGAACAACAGAACATCGTACTTCTGATTACCCTTTTGGATGTTTTGTTTTGATTCTGCGTTCCGTTCCACAGCGTTCCATTTCACTTTACTCCGTTCCATGAGCTGAATGACGTTTGAACCATTTTTAATCTGAACGATGTGCAAATTAGCGGGGTACAAATTAAAAAGTATTCAGATTAAATGTGGTCAAACCAACGGGGGTACCCGGTATTCTTCTTTAAGAATTTTTAAAGATTGTTTTAAAAAGTGTTTTAGGAGATCTTAAAAGTTATCGACAACTTTTTTTATATTTCGCCGAAATGTCTCAAGGACTATATGAATGGTGTTCTAATATTGTGGTAATGTCATCTCGTCTTACCTTTTATTGCAATACTATGGACATTTCTTACGGAGGGGTAACCGCAATAATAGCATCTGTAGACTACCGAATAAGACAGAGGGAATTAAGATTTAAGAAATAATAACGCTGTTTTAGCTTTTCATAGAATTGTATTTAAAAAAATGCGTTATTCAAGCAATTTTCAGAATATTTCACATAGATTCGAGATAAAAACAAAACTATACCCTATCTTGACTGTTACACACTACTGCAATAAAGGGATTGATTTTCCTAAATACATTCCACCGAGTATTTCTTAGTGAATTTTGATATAGTTTCCATAAAAAAAAATCCTTAACTTTTTTTTTTTTTTGAGTTTTTCCAGAAACTTATTTAATATTATTGTCTATCAATATCATTCTAAATACCAAGGTTAAAAAAAAACCTCCATTTATTGCTAACAAATTCTGCTGAGATATCGTCCAAAATTTCTACATTTACAAACTTCTACCAGGCAGTTATCTAGGAATTCTGCCTTGGTTTTGCGCCAAAATATTATTTCAGAACATTAATATAAAATTCTCAGACAAATTTTAATCGATCTTATTCTGACAGTAGCTGAAGTACTATTCTGTTAAAAATTGCTAAAATATTTTATCTTGATATATTTTAAGAAATTTTTCTCTTATTTTAGAATACCAGAATGCATATTCAGCAATTTTCAGAAACATTTCTAAGGAACATAATTCTCGATGGAACTGAAGACTGATTCCCAGATTCACACTTATCACACTGATCTAATATTCTTTCTATGATAACTGTGGAGATGCAGAAGATTTTTTGGTTCCTAGTACCAATGGTGCTCTAACTAACATTCTTTCCCTTCCTTGAACACCGTATGAACGAGGCCGGCGACATCTTAGGGCCGATTTCTTCACCTCCGCTCAGGCCATAAACCTAGTTTAATCATATGGGTAGACGTGATTTACGGCTTAAGCGAGTGTAAATAAATCGGCCCTTATAAGCGGTTTCTTCACCACCGCTTAGACCTTAAACCTGGTTTGATCGTATGGGTAAACCTGGAATCGAACCAAGGACCTTGCGATCGTTAGGCCCGTGCGTACACCACACACCTATCGACGCCTTGATGTGAGTTGATGCTTAAACGATACATAAAGCGTTCGTATTGGAATAATAGTTCCACCATTCATAAGGCAAAATTTTTTGAATTTCGATAGTCTAGTTCACAGCGTGTATGCTCACGCTTATGGTCAGAATTCTTTTATTGATTTCTCCATGAATCTTACCTTTTTTTAGTGAAAGTTTAGTGTTTTGCTGCTAGACATTCTTTCATATTCCTCTTTTTATATTATTTTTTCAATTCTTAAAATAAGAATAATTCAAGGTTTTCTTATGCATTGGTTTTGTAAATTTTCCCTAAGGATCGCTTGAGATTTCAATTAAATTGTTGCTTTCAGATAAATTTAGCATATTTTAGAAAACTATTAAACTTGTCACATTAATCTGACAACGAAAATTTAGCGACAAGCAACTGTTTGGCAATAGTGTTCTAAAAGTTAAATATCATACAATTCGAACGGTCGGAAAACAAAACGTCGAATGCTAAAACCAATAATGGGACAAAACGTCGAAAGGACAAAATGTCGAATTACACTGCGGAACACTTTTTTTTTGTCTCAAACACCAAAATACCGCTATTTACTTATTTTAGGGTTGCTGGATCCGTTGCCGTTCCCATAAATATCATAGCACGTTGCCTGATGGAAATGTAGAATTTCTCGATTTAAGTTATCTTGCATGCAAGTTTACCAGCTTATGGAAACTGCAATCATGTTGAAAAAGTCAATCTAATTGTATAATTTTAAGCAAATTCTATCTCAAATTAAAGTTTAAGTTTTATTTTCTAGGCTTAATGTATTAGATCACTAAAAAGTTTGATATATCTTAGTTTAAATGCCATGTTAACATTAATAAAAACGATGTTTTATTCAACTTTTACGACGTGTAACAGACAACTGTGACGTGCTGGAACATTTATGAAAACGGCATCAGTTTCTAGAATCTCAATTTAACTAGAAACACATAATTTAGTCCTTGAGCCGGAAATTTTTTAATTTTTGTTACGCAGTGTTTTTTTTTATTATTTCGGAAGGGAATCATTATTTCTAGGACTTTCGTTTCCTCCTAATTTGCTCCTTTCGACGTTTTGTTCTTTCGAGTTTCTGCATTCGACGTTTTGTCACCCAACCGATTCGGTGTTATAAGAAATTTGACAAAGTTACTCATCAATAAAATAGTATTTTGCGTAAAGTTCGTTTAAACTTTATAATATAAGCTTGTTACAACTTGCAAAATATTGCTGATCATATATTGCTGTGTGCGTTTGAAATGCAAATATCAAATGCGGGAACACCAAACGCGGTAAGATTTTACAACAAAGAAGGCGAAGTAAACGAATGGTTTTCTTTGATAGGTTGGCTGTGTTATGGAGCATGGTTACTAAGTATCCGTTGGTTACTTTGTGTTACCGCGTTTGATGCTCAGTTAGACTGGATTTGCATCTTAAACGCAAACAGCAATACCGATAGAGATGTAATGATTTCTTTGCTTGCTTTGATCGTGCTTCGCAATCAAAAGAGAAACAACTCTGCAATGCCTGGTTTCTACAAAAAAAAAAATGTTGGAACTTATTTTGTTGTGGGAATCATTGAACCAATGAAAGATACCTCATGATAATAAATCTTCGAGCTGTTTAGTGGAATACCTGTAAGTAAATGAAATACCGAATTTAGTATTATATCATTTAACTCCAGTAGAGTTTGTATCCTTTGACAGATACGCGTATTTCGACCTCAACTGTTAGGCCGTCTTCAGCGTCAAGACTCGACTTAAAGTACACTCGTTTTACGGTACTTGCACTTTTGAGGTTTAAGATAAAGAATTCGAATTCCTTAACCCTGTATTTCCCAAAAAAAATATTTTGGATCCAAATATCGCTATCTGAAACCGATCAAAGCACGTTTTCGACAATGATAAGATTTCATTTGCGAACTAATGAATGTTGAATATTTGTCTTTCAATTTGCATCAACTTTTTACTGTAACCTTTTTTATGTTCGATGTTATTAACGAAAAAAAGTCAAACGGGGAAACTTGAAACACATCAATTCGATACCAAATTTTAGTTTCTTACAATACTAAGTAGTAGCTTGCTATCTATTGGTTTGGTTAACGATTTTGGAAAAATAATGGTAGGTACTATAGTATCCATTTCCCGGCCATTTTGCTCGTCGATTCGTGACAAAAATCTTAGCTTATCCCGGGAAATCCCGGGATCTCGGGATTTCTCAAATTTAGAATAAAACTAGTATTTTGTTTGAAACAAAAGTACAAATTCGACAATAAAAACTATTTTCAATGTTAGAAAAAAGATAATGAAACTTTCCAAGATAATATGTTAATTATAACAAATCACGTTTCATGTATTCTGATGAAGTAACTTGACAAAAATAAAAACTTGGCTTTACGAATTACGGGTTTACGAGGGATTTTTCAAATTCTCTACAACACTTATGCATGGACGTATAGTATAGATTTTAGTCATAATATGAAATCAATTAGCTTCAAACATTTGATGGCTTTCAAAATGTTCGAAGCTAATTGATTTAATAATAAGACTTTAGAATAAAGAAAAAGAGAAGGAATAAAGGAACGATTACAGATCATTGAAGATATTGTAGAAAATCATGCAAAAAGTAAATTACTGAAAATTATTTAATGAAGTTTAGGTGTACTTTCAAATTTGATTGAGGCTTATAACCCCGGCTAATGTTGAAAAGAAAAGCATTGAAACTTTGCAACTAGACAAATAAAAATATGTGTTTCTTACTTGGTAATTCCGTGCTTTTCATCAAACTCAACATACAATTCGGGATTCCCGGGATGTCAGAACAAAAATCCCGGGAAACGGGGAATCCCGAAATTTATCAAATCCCAGGATTTTTTGTCCCAGGATGTCCCGGGATGGACACCCTAGAAGGTACAGATCTGGGTATTTTCTCTCGTTCTGTGGTATAGCTGGAAAACAAATGCATGTTTCTTATTTTATCGTATAATCACAGGCATGCAAATCGTTCTCCGTAAATGGTGAGTATATGAAGTTCAATTTCTTTGCTCAAAGTTACAGTGTAGACAAAATGACTGGATAAAAGCTTCAATAACTTCAATAATAGAAGATCAGCAAAAAAAATCAAAAACATGTTTATGTCCATACTAGTATGCCCATAACTGCATAACAGTCACATTCGACATTTTTGACAAATTGGAGTTAATACCATGGAGAGTCATCAAATGATAAATACTTTCGATCAACTCAATGAAATCTGTGACATTGTTCTAGAAAATTCGAAAAAAAATACCTAGTTGTTTTGTCACATTGGTAATTATAATCGCATAACAGTCACATTGAGATTATAAATGTGCCTCGTAATGTAATAGCAATGAAATTCCTATCAAAATTATTTTCTGACTATTCACCTAGTATATGATATGAGTTGTACAAAATATCAGCCTCAAAAAAGCACTTTCGAGTTCCTGGTAATTTTTTGAAATTTTAGTTTCCTCCCATACTGCATTGAAATGCACACTTGGTATTCCATTTACTCAGTGCCTACTTTTTTCAAATGTTACAAATATGCAGTTATGGGCAGTAGTGGTCTCGGCAAACTTCGTCTTGCCATCAAGTAGGCTGTTGGAAAACGTCAAGAAATCCCCCATACAAAATGATACCTTAGTCTTCTCCCGTTTTCCCCATTATTCCGGAGACTTTCCTGAACTTTTTCCTCGTACGAACACGTCGCATCCCTTGTGGAGGACAACAGTGATAAACTTGCGTCCACTCCATTTTTATTTATATATTACCCCACATTTCACATGTACAGGGATGGTAGCGATCAGACAGCAAAATAATCATGACTAGTGACCAAAAAGTGACTTAAATAGGGAATCGAACCGGGAAAAACGGGAAAAGCAGGAAAAAGACGGGAATTTGAAAATCATTTGGGACGAATATCTTCAAAATCTAAATCTAAAACTACCAAAAACAAATGGTAGAAAGATGTTACGGTTTATGATATTGCTTTAAAGCATATGCAATTTTGGCCCAATAATTTTCATACATTAATGATTCAATTGCTTGTAGAAATAGTCTACTTTGCTACACTATACTTCTAAGCATTATTATCAATATTTGGAAATATTTTTCTTCAATTTTTCTGACTCGAAGTTTTGAATCAGAGTTTCAAAACTTCTTGCAGAAGGTTTAGACACTCAAACATATTGGATTTTAGTTATTGAATAATACATCAAAAAATCGAAATACACTTTAAAACAATTCTCTATTTATTAAAGCTTCTAATGTGTCATTAGGTATCCAATCTACTAACAATTAAATAAGTAAGGTGATATACATGCTTGAACATGGGTGGCTTTTTTCATCCTTACCGTAAACTGTCCTATAAGCGCAATTGAGAGGATTAGAAGACTGGCAGAATCCTATTGATTTTTCCTATTGATTCCGTTGAACAGTAGAATTTTTTAGTATGTTCAACTCTATACCGTACCAAATGTCACCCTCTTGCGTTTGGGCCCATTTAATTAAAAACCGGGAGAAGGCTTTAATTTCAAAATGGATATTTGTTCGCCACCCTGCTTAAAGTGACTTCAAAACTACAAGTATTTTGTCCCTAAACCTGTTGCGAGTTACACATTATTATGAGTGGCCTGAAATATGCATATTTTCGTTCCTTCCAACTCAAGGAAACGTGCCCTCGTTATAATACACTCTACATTATATTCTACACGTGGTGATGGCTTTTAATTTATCTAAAACTTATGAAAGAGCTTTGAAGATGAAACGTTTGTCGGTACCAAAAAAAAAAACAAAATATACAAATGTAAAAAGTTTTACAGTTGTAGCAGTAGTCTGCAAGTATCTGTGAGTCTCCTACTCTTGAAATAAAAAACGACCATGCAACTCCATCCTTCTGATACGCTCCACACAGCTTTCACTCGTGGTCGCCTTCTGCTATGCAACATTTCATCGCCATTTACAAAAATGTCACGTCACCAACGAGCTTTCACTAATGCAACATTTTTCTTCTCCCCTTTGTTCCGCAGATATCTTCAAGCCACCAGACCAAACCATGTCTGTCACCATCATCTTGTTCTACGTGTTCATCACGGCCTTTATGCTGCTGTCGTACAACCCAAAGCCCCGCAAAATACTCGAGTCGATCAAGAGCTTTCTGTTGCATTTGGTTCATCTGAGCAAAAATGTCGTTTCAACGACGATACACGTTCCACCGGATGCCATGCAGATGAATCAAGCTGAACCGGTGTATACCGTATGGGACATTCCGGGGCCAAAACGGTTGCCATTGGTTGGGACGAGATGGATGTACTACGTAGGGCGCTATAAGCTCAACAAAATGCAGGATGCGTTTGTGGATCTTCACAAACGTTACGGCAACATCGTACTGGAATTCGATCATGTGCCAATCGTGAACCTCTTTGATCGAGTTGATATGGAGAAGGTACTGAAGTATCCTAGCAAGTATCCTTACCGACCGCCGACGGAAATAGTGGAGTACTACAGAAGAAGCCGACCGGATCGATTTGCCAGCACCGGAATTGTGAACACGTAATTATAGAACAAAGAGTCTTGCATCCAGGGTTTATGGGTTTTATTTGCTCTCGAAGCTCTCCTGCTAAACGTCAGGATTTCCCTACTGGTGGCTAGGGAGTCCTCGAGCAAAAGAGCTGCCGAGTTGACGATTTTTTAGGTTACATTTTGAAAACGTAACATACATTACTGGACAGATTTCCATTTTAAAATTACCTCTAACTAAAAATATTTACATTTTTATCATGAAAAGCCAATTACAAGTTATTTTAAAGCATCAATAAATAGTGCAGATCAATCGGATCACTATAAGCAGAGATATCTTGTTCACCAAACTAGACCATTGTGTATTAAGGGGTCCACGAGAAGCGTGTAGAAGTTAAAAAAAAGTTCGATATTTTTAAATTTGTAAAATATTAATATTTTCGTAGTATTTTAAATTTTTACTTCAATCAAAGCTCCAGGATGCATGAAAAAAGTAGACTGTTGGCTGATAAATTATTAATAAATAATCAAAACCTTATTTTTTCATCAGGCAAGGCGAACAGTGGCACGAGCTGCGCGTCAAGCTCACCTCAGGTATCATGTCCCGCAAGTTACTGCAAGCATTCATTCCCACGCTGAACGAAATTGCCGACGAATTTGTGACTCTAATTCGCCAGAAACGTGACAGTAACGATTGTGTGAAGGATTTCCAGGACATCGCGAACACTGTTGGACTCGAAAGTATGGAACTTAATCGTTTCAAAAAATTTAAATTCAGTTTCATGAACTCTAATTTCTTTACAGTTATTTGCTGCTTTGTGCTGGGACGTCGAATGGGCTACATGAGCGGAGACAAGCAAAAGAACGAAAAGTTTGTGAAACTGGCCGAAGCTGTTAAATCGACCTTCATGTACATCAGTCAAAGCTACTATGGAGTGAAGTTGTGGAAGTACCTGCCGACCAAACTGTACCGCGACTATGTGCGTTGCGAGGAAATCATTTATGAGTAAAGATTTGTGATTGCAATTGATTCAGAGCCTTACTAAACTCTACGAACTTCGTTTACTTTATAGCACAATCGCCGAAATCGTGAATGAAGCACTTGCCGAAGAACAGGAGAAATGTGCGGCCGATGATATGCGAGGAATTTTCCTGAACATTCTGCAATCTGAGGGGCTCGATAAGAAGGATAAGATCGCCGGGATCATAGATTTGATTCATGCTGCCATTGAAACGGTAAGTAGGGTACACTTGACCCATGGGCTATGGGGCTGATACGAACATTCCAAATTGCTTGTATTTGTGCTTGAGACAATATTTTTTCCGTGAAATTATGAGGTTTGTTGTAACTTCATGAGTGATAGAAAATCATAAATTTGGGACATTGTAGACTATATTTTTTTTTCAGTGTGTATCTGAATAAGGTAATGTAAGAATTACTTCAACGTTCCATTAGTTCTTTTTTATTAATTGGAAACAAAATGTTTTCGTACAAAAAGTTAGCAAACCAGTGATTTATGAGAATATATGGTGAATCAGGGGATTTAAAACCGTAGTGTCACGCCAATGCCGGGCGTGTTGTAGAGCTCCATCTTCGTCGGTCGTTGACGACACTTCTCCACTTGCCCCGAACGTTTAGGGTCGCCATGTCCTCTTCCACTGCGTACAGCCAGCGTATTCGTGGTCCTCCAGGAAGTACCTACCTTTTCCTGGTTCCCTGCTGATTATTTTTTTCGCTATTTTTTCTGCCGACATTCGCACTAAGTGACCAGCCCACTGATGTCTCCCTACTTTACACGCTTCATAATACAGTTAAACCTCCATGAGTCGATGTTCCATGACTCGATATCGACTCATGGAACCATACTAAAAACGAAATTTCATGGTTAATATGATGGTCCCTCGAAATAGCCTCTCAAAGCATTCATGTTCCATGACTCGATATTTCCATGAGTCGATGGTCCCTTCGATATCGACTCATGGAGGTTTGACTGTATTCGCATCTTTATACACTTGATATAACTCGTGATTCATGCGTCTGCGCCACACACCATTTTCTAGTTTCCCACCGAATTTGTGCGTAGCACTTCACGCTCGAAAACACAAAAGGCTTACCGGTATGTCTCTTTCAACGTCCACGCTCCGTGCCTGTAGACTTTTCACTTCGCGGGAAACTTCATTGTTATATGATATGTTACAAGTGTTCCAAGATAAACAAACTCTTCTACAACTTCAAACACAACCTCAACACCAACACCACTAGACCAATCTCTAACTCCTTTTTTGTTTGTTTACTTCGTTTATTTGAGAGGCTCAATTGTTTAATTAAAAACTCCACGGAGCCGAGGATCTAATTAACAAAATTTGTTATTCATTCTAAACCATTTCAAAGAAATTCAATTATAAGATCTACGGAAACTCTTCTTCCTAGGATGTGAATCAGTACTGGAACTCGGTTTTGTAAATTTGGCCCGCCGTAGGGGAAGTGGTGGTAAAATGAACAGGGGTGGTAAAATGAACACCGTGCCTTTTACCGTGAAAAAAAACAAGTTCGATTTTCATCATGCACGAACGATTTAGAGCATAAATCGGAGTGTTCAAGTTGATACGTAAGTCAATCAAAGTGAAAACGTCAACGAAAACTAAGATTTTAGTAAACCACGTGTGAAAATTAGAACTGACGTAACTTTTAGCTCGGAAGACTTGAGGTTTTTCAGTGAGGTGAACATAGTTGTCATATGATGTCAAATCTGACCCTTTTAGAATTCTTTTTGAATGGGTTACAATCATTAATGGATATATTTTCGATAAAGCAATAAAAATTTTCAGAAATATTTGTTTTGCTTACGATTTTTGCATGATGTTCATTTTACCCACATAGTGCAGGTAAAATGAACATTTACATCGTTTTTTGCTAGCGCCAAAAATATGTGAAAATTCAGCTATTTTAGTATGAATTCATGTTGCTGCTATAGATAAAATCCCTATTTTTGATGTTGTGGGATAGATCTATACAAATTCCTCGTTTTTCTATTAGAAACACGATAATTTCCTTAAGGTGTTCATTTTACCACCCCTTCCCCTATGTTTACTGTTTTATTTTCAAATGCTTCCTTGATGTCAAGGGCAGCCGTTTTCATTTTTTCCATGCTCTCCTGCCGCTGCGTTTCCTCCTTTGAAGCCGTTTCAGTTCCACACAAAGTTAACCCATTTTGTTTTATGTCGTCTATTTCCGAAAGCATGTCGATAAACTCATCGAGAACTTCGATTATTTCATCTCTCGGTATCACTTGTTCTGCCGGTAACGCTTGCTTTGCGAAAACTACCGTAGCGTATGAATTATTCATCGCTGACTTATCCTGATTCCGCTGTGGGCAGGAGTCCCTTCTATGTCCCACAGTTTGACACAGAAAACTGGTGTCCTTCAGACCTTCGTAGAAAAATGTATCTTTCCGACCCACCATATCGCTGAAGGTAGGATATCTTTCTTGACGTCCATATAAACTCCCCGCACTCCTGTGAACATATGGTCGGTGGGAATTTTTCTCGTACCACGCGCTCTATTCTGCCGAATTCTCCAAACGCAGAGGTTCATCATCAGGTAGCTCCGGCGGTAAATCTAATACACGCACCTCTACTGTTCCACTGCACTATGGTCCAGGAATCAGTTTTACGCGGAAAGATGCATTTTGAGCTTAAGAATGAAACATTAGATAAAAACGGTCTTCGACAAAGTTGTTTGTATTAGTAAGGTCCTTTGTTTGGTGTTATTGAAAATTAGGGTGGACCACATTTTCATAGAAATTGTGTAACTAACTTTCTTATTTGTAGAAATTATATTATACATGCTTCAGCAAAGTTGTAGACCATTCAATTTCAAGCAACTTTGCCAAAAAAAGTTTTTTTGTATCTCTTAAATTGACCGATTTAGAGCTTTTTTACTACGGTGACATAGGGTGGTCCGAACAAAACTGGTTTTCTGGCTCTAGAGTTTTCAATTCTAATTTCTCATCAAAGTAGTCTATGAAACACTTTTAGAGATTTGAAAAATACGTAATTTGGTGAGTGAAGAAACTCGCTATCTTTTTCCGTTTGGGAATTATTATTGTTTTTCTCTCAAAAACATGCCTACTTTGATTGAGAATACAGGTCGGACTCGATTATCCGGAGTATCGATTTTTTTTTCACTCCGGATAATCGAATCCTCCGGATAATCGAATCACTAAGAAAAAAAATTAAATCTTTGACAAACGAACTTAAATATTATCTTTTTTCGTTATTTTATTTATATGATGCGGTGGCTTAGCCGGAAATTTTTTTTAGGAACTGTATGGGTCTTTACGAGAAAAAAACATAATTTGACCAGCATACACAAAAATCCACTTTTTCAAACCCCCCTTTTCTTAAATACGTTCTAAACTGCAAATTGTATATTGCACTACCAAATTATCTCAGATTTATGCATAAAAATTGAAAAACAAGAACATCAAAAAACAAATTCCGAATAATCGAGTCTAAAATTCCGGATAATCGAATCCCGGATAATCGAGTCCCCGGATAATCGAGTCTCCGGATAATCGAGTCTGACCTGTATCTCTGATTGGGGCAAACATAAAAAATATCTTTTGACGGCATTCAAAATACAAAATAAACTTGTATATTATATCAAAAAAATACAGATGTGTTATTTTTGTAACTCTAATAAAATGTCTTGAAAAACAAATATTTTTTATCACAAAAACTTTAATAACTTTTGAACTGTAATAGATATCAACAATCTTTTTGCATGAAAATTTGCGTTTTGTTAAGTTCTAAAAGTCGTCCATAGACAATTTTGACGAGAAACTAATATTAAAAAAACTAGAGTTGAAAAACTTATTTTTGTTGAACCACCCTGCGATGATTTGGAAAAAATGCTCTAGATTGGTCAAATTTTGAGCTACAGAAAAACTTTTTTTGGCAAAGTTGATCAAAATTTCAAGTTCAACTACTTTGCCAAAGAGTGTATACCAGTATTTTTGCAAATAAAAAGTTGATTATATGATTTGTGTGATATTGTGGACCACCCAAGGGGTGGATCACTCCTAATGCATCTGATATTTCTAAAAAATTGGATGCATTCAAATGCATTTAAATGCCCACTTCCAGCAAATTTACAAATCATGGCTTGCTCAAACGTTTGACTGTTGTTGTTGTCAAAGTGTCAAACCTATCATTTTACAAACTCGAGAAGAGCTGCTACCTCATCCCAAAAATGTTCAAACACAGGTTTTGAAGCACTTCCAGATTATCGGTATTTGAATTATAACTGTTAATACTTGGAAAACGATGTTTCTTATTACTTTGTAGACAGTTGAAAGGCTGAGAACGTGTGGATGGAGGGGCGTGAGTGTCGAAACTATGAAAGCTGCTAGAGTAGTGGAATTATTCATTGACTTATCCAACGGGGAATTGACAATGACAGTAATCCTCATCTTGGCCTATTCAAGTAAATCTGAAGACCCAGTATCGTTAACTCTCGTCAATCTGATGGTTGGCCATACACTTATTTCAGTTAAGGATCTTATCCGCTGACCAAAAGAATTCATGAGGCAAGTTCGAGACAAAGTTTGGTACGGAGTGGTCATAATAAACCCTGGTGCAAAGGGAATAGTTTGTGTTGTGGGCATGAAGCAATATGTAGATCTATACACATTCTGTAGAAAAAAAAAGTTCTATCCGCCTCACGATCATATCTTCAGGTGAAGAAAACGATAAATAATAACCTTAACTTTAGTGTCCAGCGTTTTTTTAACTACCATTGAAACAAATAAAATGATTTATTTTGCCAAAAATATCTAATTTTGTGTCTTGTTCTTTTCCATCCACCTGAATGTGATTTCTATAGTATGAAACTCGATAAAATAAAGCTGTTGAATCCAGTCCTCTTTCGGTAAGGCGGAGTCGCATTACAAATTGCGGGCATTCCGAGAAGAAGTTTTGAACTACTCCAGCTTCCAGGTAGTTTCATTTCTGACAAAAATCAGAACAAGAAAGGTGATTAATAAACGAAACCAAATTTTGAATTTCCAAGTGCATAAGTCTGAAAAATCTGACAATCGTTCGCGCGTTAAAAATCGATCAAATTTCTTGCTTGTTGGTGGTGACCAATTGGATAAATTTTTAACGCGGAGCGGTTGGTTCTCGAGACTTGTGCTCTTGGTTTCGTTCTCTAATCATCTAAGACAAAAGTATTCCTTAACTCTAAGCCCCGGAGATTCGGGTAAAATAATTACTCGATCATCTGAAACAAATAACAATTAGACAATGAATAAGGTAAATAAGTAGGAACAAACGATTTTGAACATTCACAACAAATAAATACACGTTGCTATAGAACGATTGGTTGATAAGGTGGTGTTGTTAACGCCAAAGCTAGTTTGATGTGAATGTTGAAAAAATGCATTTGATGCAAATTGATGTACATTCGATGTGCATTGAACAAGTGATCCACCCTAGTTTAAAATGACACAGTATGAAAGCTTACATTGTTAGAAACAATTTTGTAGAAGATCATTTTTGTCTAAAATTTTATTTTCATGCTCAAAATGCAAAATAATAAAGAAATACATACTATGAAAATCTTCAAAATAGTGTTAGAGCCCTATCTTTCTTATTTCAGATTTCTCGTCATAGCGGTCTATGAACGACTTTAAGAACTTAACAAAACGCAAATTTCCATGCAAAAATATTGTTGATATCTATTTTAGTTCAAAAGTTATTAAAGTTTTTCAACTTAAAATCCTTCGTTTTTCAGGGCATTTTATTAGAGTTACGAAAATAACACATCTGTAATTTTTTGATATAATAAACAATTTTATTTTGTCTTTTGAATGCCGTCAAAAGATATTTTTTATGTTTGCCCCAATCAGAGATATTCTCAATCAAAGTAGGCATGTTTTTGAGAGAAAAACAACAATAACTCCCAAACGGAAAGAGATAGCGAGTTTCTTCGCTCATCAAATTACGCATTTTTCAAATCTCTAAAAGTGTTTCATAGACTACTTTGATGAGAAATTTGAATTGAAAACTCTAGAGCCAGAAAACCAGTTTCGTCTGCACTGATGGCAGCACAGCTAGTTTCAGTTTCAGCATCATCCAGACAAGGCAGTAATGTTTGTAAACAAAACGGCCAGCAAGTTAAAGATGGCCTCCAAGCCGCTTTCGCCAAGTGATTACACCTTACTCTGGCTACAGAGTAAAATACACACACCTTGGTATAGACAAACGATCGTGGTCCCGCGTAGAGTGCCTGTAAACAAGAGTGACGTCATGTTCCAGTTTTGACAGGTCTCCTGCTCGATTGGAACGCGGATTTGTATGGAAATGACAGTTCACCGCTGTTCCAATTTTGACATTTACGTCACTCTTATCTAGATCCACTCTGGTCCCGCGTTCCTTTCTAGTGAGCTCATCATAGCTTCCTTGGTTGTAAACTTGATGAACAACGATCGATCACTCGCTGTTCGGTATGCTGTCTCCATTAGTGCCACATCAGTCTCCAATTGCATGATGAAATTGGCGATTTTGATCCAGGACGGCCGTGGGCTTCCCTTTGGGAAACGAAATTGAACGGTGTTCACTATCATCACATCAGTCATGATGATGTTCAGATGTAATTTATACAGCACCGAATCACTACCAACGAACGGCGTAAAAGTGAAAAATTGAGAACAAAAGGGATTCCTAAACTGCGCTTGCTGATGATAAAGAAATACCGCAGTGCAGAGCGCACATTTGCCTTTGACTGTGTCTGACGACGGCAGAGATCGAACTGAAATCTATAACTCTATCTGCAACCTTATACTTCGTTTTGGTAGGACTAATCGTCAGGCCTATCCGCACAGTCTCCCTCTTCAAAGGCACGAAGGCCTCCTCCACTGACTTACAATCGATTTCAATAAGGTCGATATCATCCGCAAAGTCAAAAACCATATGCGACCATGTGATGATAGTATCGTTTCGTTGTACACCGAATCTGCAATCCGAACACTTCATATCAGTCTTGGAGGCCCAGATAGCCGTAGCGGTAAACGCGCAGCTATTCAGCAAGACCAAGCTGAGGGTCGTGGATTCGAATCCCACCGGCCGAGGATCTTTTCGGGTTGGAAATTTTCTCGACTTCCCAGGGCATAGAGTATCTTCATACCTGCCACACGATATACACATGCAAAAATGGTCAATTGGCATAGAAAACTCTCAGTTAATAACTGTGGAAGTGCTCATAAGAACACTAAGCTGAGAAACAGGCTTTGTCCCATTTGGGACGTTACACCAGAAAGGAGAAGATGTCAGCCTAATTAGTTTCGCTGGAAAACCATGTTCAGACAATCTGCCACATTCCTTCGCCCCTCCATATTTTCAATAGTACTCAGTGAATCGACTGATAGAGCTGCTCACTTCGGTGCTTGAGAAGCTCGAACGGATTCTGGTTCTTCCCAGCAGCTTATAGTTCTTCAGCTCGCTGAAACCTTTTTTAACCGCTTCTATGGTCGGCAGGTCCACAGCTCGAACATCATCGTCAATATTTAACCGGATTCCCAGTGCATTTCCATTTTCACCGTTCAACACCTACCTAAGAGCACTTTCTCTTTCCACTTAACAGCCACCGCAGTTTTATCGGTCAACTAATTCCCTTCTCGATGGCTGGCACTGTACGGAATTGTGCCGCGCGCCATTGACCGTTGCATAAAATCTCCGCATATCGTTCCGGTTCATGCTATCTTGAGCTTCAGCTGCCATTTTTTTTTTTTCTGCGGTGCGCTTTTCTTCGGCTCTCGATGCCCTGTACCGCTCTCTGCAAATCACTTCCCGCAGCGTTGTGGTCACAGCTTCGAGTATAGGATCCGACAGGTTGTTGACATCTTTAGGAACGTTGCTCGTCTCAAGGATTTTCCGGGGGAATCGTTCAGGTATTTCTCTGGAGATTTTGTCTAGCAATTCATTAGGAAGTTCCATCAACGGAACTTATCCAAAGATTTCTTCCAGGAGTATCTCTGGGGATATGCACCAGGAATTACTCCAGAGATTTCTTCCTCGAATTCCTCAGAAGATTTCCGATAACAATTCCTCCGGGGATTTGGTCCAGGATTTTTTTGGAGATTTTGTCCAGAAATTCATTAAGGGAATTTTTCAGATAATTTTTCTGCAGATTTCCTCCAGCAATTTCTCTTTTGATTTAAACCAGGAATTTTCCTGGGTATTTTCTCCAGGAATTCCTCCGGGGTTTACTCCGAGGATTTCGAGGATTCCTCCGGTAATATCATCAAGAACTCCTCTGGGAATTTTCTCCAGAACTTTCTCAGGGGATTTTTAATAGCTGTTATTCTGGGGATTTCGTCCAGAAATTCTTCGGGGAATTACGTCCGGAAATTCTTCCGGAGAATTCCTCCTAGAATTGCTCCGGGGATTTCCTCAAGAAGCACCTCCGAGAATTTCTTCCCGAAACTACACCCAAATAAATCCCACTTTCCCCCAGGAATTCTTCTGGGGATTTTGTCCAGAAATTCCTCCAGGGATTTCGTCCAGGAATTCCTCCGAGGATTTCCTCCAGAAACTCCTCTGGCGATTTACTCTAGGTATTCCTCCGGATTTTTTTCCAAGAATTCTTCCGGTGATTTCCCCCACAAGAACTCCTTCGGGATTTTCTCCTGGAATGTTTAGGGAATTTTCATCAGCAGTTTTTTCGGGGATTTCGTCCAGGAATTCCTCTGTGGATTTCATTCAGAAATTGTTCCGGGGATTTACTCTAGGAAAACCTCAAAAGATTAATAAATTAATTTAATTAATAAATACCTCCTTAATTAACTAATAAATACCTCCGAGGATTCAATTACGAAATTCCTCTAGGGATTTTCTCCAGGAATTGCTTCGGGAATTTTTCAAAGAATTTATCTGGATATTTCCTCCAGGAATTTCCTGATTTGCTCCAGGAATGTCCGAAAATTCATTGAGAAATTCTTTCGGGGATTTTTCAGAGAATGTATCCGCAGATTTCCTCTAGGAATTCCTCCATAAATTCTTCCGGTGTTTTCGTCCAGAAATTCCTCCAGGGGTTTCATTCAAGAATTCAACCGAGGATATTCTCCAGAAACTCCTCTGACGATTTACTACAGAAAACCCTCCAGAAATTTTTTCAAACAATTCTGTTTTTTTTTAAGAACTCCTACGGGGATTTTCTCCAGAAATTCATCAGAGGATCTCCAATATCAATTCATCCGGGGATTTTTTCAAGGGATTCCTCCTGAAACTCTTCTGGCGATTTACTCCAGGAATTTCTCCGGGGATTTTCCTCAGGAATTCCTCCGGGGATTTCATCCAGGATTTTCTCTGAAGATTTTGTCCAGAAGTTCATGAAGAAATTCCTCTGAGGATTTTCTCCAGAAATTCTTTCGGGGGTTTTTTCAGATAATTTTTCCGGAGATTTTCTCTTAATTTCAATTTCCCTTTTGATTTAAACCAGGAATTTTTCCGGGTATTTTCGCCAGGACTTCGTCCGAGGTTTTCGAGAATTCCTCTGGCAATATCGCCAAGAACTCCTCTGGGAATTTTCTCCAGGAATTTCTCAGGGGATTTTCAATAGCTGTTATTCTGGGGATTTCGTCCAGAAATTTCTCCGGGGAATTCATTCGAGAATTTCCTCCCGAAACTCCTCCCAAATCAATCCTACTTTCCTCCAGTAATTCTTCTGAGGATTTCATCCACGATTCTTGTAAAATTCTGAAAATTCCAACCAAGATTTTCAGGGTTGTTAAGACGTTCTGGGTCATTCTGATAATACTAAGTCGGGTTTTGGCAGAACTCGGAGTATGATTTTCATAAAATCCTGGGCATTACTCTCACAGGGTTTTAATTTTCTGGAGTAGATTCTTTAAAATATGCTGGTATAGATTATTCCATAATTTTGAAAGGCCGTTTACAATATCTAGCAGGAAGTTTTATCTGTTTTTCGAATTCTCCAAAAGAAATTAGCATCATTCACTGATTTTTGTCAGATTTCATGAACTTTGTTTGCTGACATTTGTCAGATTTCATGTAAATAGTTGAGCTTTCAAAAATGTGGCCCGCCACACAATTTTTTTCTGCTATTTGGCCCGCGGTTCATATAGGTATTACTTCGGAATTTTTTTTCCAAGAATTCCGGTAATTTCCCCCAAGAACTCCTTCGGGATTTTCTCCTTGAATTATTTGGGGGATTTCCATCAGCAATTCTTCGGGGATTTCGTCCAGACATAAAGTTAAAAAAAATTTCAATGAATTCAATAGTTTCATGAATATTGAAAAAGGCGTCCTGATCAGCCGTACGGCGCAAAGTAGTCGAGATGCTCTCATAAGAGCGCTGGACGGCACTGACGTCCATCTTCCGGATCCTCGTGGTCAACTGCCTCGTATCCTTGGCTGCCAATTATTTTTGTACACTAGGGGACTGAGGAAGCCGAAAAACTTCTTAATGGGACGGACCTGGGCAAGTTGGTCGAGTTCCTTTCGGGTCGATGATAATGCGGTTCGGAAAACCGTACAACACGCTCGCGGAGTGCTTGCTGTTTCGACGCCATCTTTGATTGAGCTGATAGCATTCGAGCCAAAAGAAACATGCCACCCATTTCTAGGGAGTCTAGAGAGGAATACTCGTTGAGAGAAAAAAAAAATACGCTCCTTTCTTTAATTACAGCACAGCATTGAAATCATTCTCATTTATTAGTGATTATCCGTTAGTCTACGTGTCTCCCGGTCTAAGAGCAGTGTTCACTGAAAAAAATATTGATGTATTCAAACTGTTTTGTTTGAGCAAAAAAAATTGACTTCTCGCGAAACTTTACTAAAGGACCTATCTAACATTGAGAGGCTCTCTTTGTTTACTTTCTCTTTAATTAATAACTGACATTAACCTATTCTTTTGCGTTTTTTGTATGAAACGCTAGTCAAGGAAACTGCCTTTCGATCTATAGTGAAAAACTTCCCAAAAGCTTTAGTATTCCACTGTTATAATCGAAAGAGAGCGAGAGAGGAGAGAATCTCTCATTTGTACATAGCTCCTTGAGTAATGTTTGGCGAGAGTTGTATAAACATGTATGACAAAACTTAAGTGCGGTCTAAAGTCCTCAATATTCGTAATGGTACATTTCTTGACGCACAGTAAAGCTGTATGGATTTGATTGATAGAGTATTTTAAGAATTGCATATGCCTTTTTTTCGCCTAATCAGCAATATTTTGCTAAAATTTGACGAGCTGCAATTTTCAACAAATTAAATTGCTGGGATTCAGAAGAAACCTGCTGATTTTTCAGCATTTTGCAATGAAAATCAGCAATTCAGTTTACTGAAAATGTCAGCACGGCAAATTTCAGCAGAAGGCCTTATCAAACAAGATTGAGAATAAAATATACAGCAAACAATTAACAATGGTAAAATGAAGTTTATGTGATTTTTATCCCATCTGACCGAAAAAAAAAATCTAGAATAACTTTGCCTGCAGTGCTCCAAATCTATGATTACCCATCACTCATGAAACTGCGAGAAATTGTGAAGAAAATCTCAAAATTTTATGTGACAACATTGACTTATGCCCAAATTTGAGTTGTTTAAAAGCTTTCATCCAAAATTTCAGCCCTGGGTTGAACTTGCAAGTGATTGAATCCTATCATGTTACTAAATTTATATTTATCTTCTAGTTTTCCAACACTCTTTCATTTTTACTGAACAACATGACCAGCCATCCAGAACGTCAGGCGCGTATTGCCTCCGAGTTCACCTCCGATACAATCACCAATAACGATTTGGTGAACGCCGCCTTTACCAGAGCGTGCATCAAAGAGTCGTACAGGATTTCACCCACGACACCTTGTTTGGCTCGAATTCTCGAAGAAGACTTCGATCTCTCCGGTTATCAGCTCAAAGCTGGGGTAAGTATACATAGCGTCAAACCATATCTCTACAAACGTTTCACATTTGGTTTTTCTTGCCAGACGGTAGTATTGTGCCATACACGGGTAGCCTGTCAGAACGAACAAAACTTCCAACAAGCAAACACTTTTCTACCGGAGCGATGGCTTGAACAGGTGGACGAAAACCAAAACGTTTACAAGCTGGACGAACCGGGATCGTCTTTGGTGCTTCCATTCGGAACTGGTCGAAGAATGTGTCCGGGGAACAAGATCATCGAAATCGAACTGACGCTCATAATGGCCAAGGTAAATTCATCGTGTTAGAACGATCATGGACCACTGACTAACTTTAGAAATCTTTCCTCTAGATTTTCCAGCAATTCAAGGTGGAGTACCACAGTCAACTGGACACGCAGTTCCAATTTCTGTTAGCGCCAGGGACGCCCATTGAGATTATTTTTAGAGATCGGGACTGACCAACATTGGAAATAGTATAAGTTTTTTCTTCAGATAGATTCCCTTGAAGCATCCTGAAACCTGTTAACTATTGTGATTAAGTGTTTTAGTGTTAACCTGCTAGTGATAGGACAGTACTCTGATACAAAGCAAAAGGAGACAAAGCGATAGAATCATATTGATTATTTCTGTTTAAACAGATTGTTGATCTGTGTACTATTTACAAAGCGATTGTTCCCCAAGGGTCTGAGCAAATCAATAACGTACATGTTTATATTGTAAAACTTTTTTGTAGTGCTTTAATTTATTACCTTTGTACAAATCTTTAAGATATATCGATACTTCAATAAACTTGACTTGAAAATATTCATATAAATCCGATCATTTCTCATTTATTTAGTTAACTTCTAAACATACAATACTGAATCAACAATTTCAAGCCACAATACTCGGTTCGTGATCGCATCTCTTCATCCTCGGTGCTGCCCCATGTTCGGCAAATCGATACGCAGTTGATCCGTCCACGTAGCTCGCTGCGCTCCAAGCCTTCTTGTACCATTAGGATCCGAAGCGAACACTATTTTTGCAGGATTGCTGTCCGGCATTCTTGCAACATGGCCTGACCATCGTATCCTTCTAGCTTTGGCCACCTTCTGAATACTGGGTTCGCCGTAGAGTTGGGCGAGCTCGTGGTTCATCCTTCGCCGCCACACACCGTTTTCCTGCACACCGTTAAATATCGTCCTAAGCACCTGACGTCCGAAGACTCCAAGTGCTTGCAGGTACTTCTCGAGATTCGTCCACGTTATATGCCCGTAAAAGACTACCGGCCTTATGAGCGTTTTGTACATGGTACACTTGGTGCGGGTGGGAATCTTTTTTGATCGCAGCTTCTTGTGGAGGCCATAGGATGCCCGACTTCCACTGATTATGCGCCTCCGTATTTCACGACTAACGTTATTGTCAGCCGTCAGCAAGGATCCAAGGTAGACGAACTCGTCGACCACTCCGAAGGTATCCCCGTCTGTCGTTACACTGCTACCTAGGCGAGCCTTTTCGCACTCGGCGCCACCAGCTAGCATGTACTTTGTCTTGGTCGCATGCACCACCAGTCCAACTCTTGCTGCCTCGCGTTTCAGGTGGGACTGCCACAATGTCCATATCATCCGCGAAGTAAACAAACGACGACAATGGAAGATGATCTGTGAGAACACTTTGTAGGCCGCATTTAGAATGGTAATCGCTTGAAAGTTTGTACAATCTAACTTGTTTTCCTTCTTGTAGATGTGGCATATTACCCCTTCCTTCCACTACTTCGATAGCTGTTATGTTTCCCAGATTGTGCCTATCAGCCGGTGCAGACAAATGGCCAGCCTCCAAGGGCCATCTTTATGAGTTGAGCTCCGATACCATCCTTACCAACAGCTTTATTGTTTTTGAGCTGGTGATAGGCATCCATAAACTCCCTCAAATTGTGTGCTGGTTGGTTTCCCTCATCCGTAGTATTGACCAAGGCATTTACTCCGTTGTCTTGTCCTTCATTACATGTGCTATCAGCGGCATTCAGATGTACGTCGAAGTGCCAGGTCTCTTGTTGCAGTATGAAAATTTTGCTTCTTCTGAAGTAGCATATTTTCTGAATACTTGAGTGTCGGTTGCAATTTTTATGCTTTGCATAAAGAATGCTCTACTCATTACATTGGTTTTCCACACATTCAGTCAATTTTTCATTCGCTACACAAACCTGTGTAAATTCAACACAAGAAATCTGTTTTTTTTTTTATAGTAGGGTACAAAAAAGCTTCAAAAGCCAGGCCTGTTGTGTGTTGGCACGGTGTGGGACTGACGTTAGGCGTGCTTAACCACTAAAAAACTTTCCCTACTGCTCCTGTGCCTCGATCCCCCCCAGAACTACATCAGGCAACTTCATCGGGGGAGGGCTGTGCTCATGCACTTCTTCAATCTCAGCCTCTAACTGTTCTGCTAGTTCGCTGTTGGAGTGTTTTTCCCAATTGGCGGTTGAAAATCTCGCCAGGACTTTGGACAGCTTTCTGTGCGACGACGCATACTTCCCTTGGGCTGGTCTCGCGTCAAAGCTCTGTTGATCTTCTACTGGACGCTCATGTGCACTTCGTTGCTCTACGACGACTCGTTCTCCGCTGCTGCTGTTCGAGCTCTCCTTGTTGACCAGTTGGATGCCGAGGTCGGTCCAGTAATTCCGGTTGGAGGATGACTTCCGGTTTACTGGCGCCCAGACGACCCAAAACTGGTTTGTGACGATCGATGCTACTCGGCTTAGTCCCCGACGGTGGAGCTAGCCTACTCCGGATACGCGCTTCTTCATGATTCGATACTGGCCGGTGGAGTGCCGAAGTCGGTCCAGCGATTCCGGTTGGAGGATGGCTTCCGGTACACTGGCGCTCCGACGACTCAAGCCGGTGATACGCTACGTACTACTCAGAGTAGTCCCCGGCGGTGGATCTATCCTACTCCGACGAAGATTTCCCCGGCGGCGGAAGATCTCCCGAACCGATGCTATCCGGGCAGATGCCGAGGTCGGTCCTGCGATTCCGGTGGAGGGAAGCTTCAGGTTCACAGGCGCCCCGACGATCATTTGCCGGAGCAACAACGCGATCTACTCAACTAGTCCCCGGCGGTGGACTTAGCCTACTCCGAAGCTGGCCGGGCAGATGCCGAGGTCGGTCCTGCGATTCCGGTGGAGGGAAACTTCCGGTTCACAGGCGCCCCGACGACCATTTGCCGGTGCTATTTCGCGAATTACTCAGCTGGACCCGGCGGTGGACTCAGCCTACTCCGACTCGACGTTGGTTGGCCAAGTGCCAGGGTCGGTTCTGCAATTCCGGTTGGAGGATGGCTTCCGGTTTGCAGGCGCCCCGACGACTATCAACCGATACTACGCTACGCCCGCTCTACTCGGTCTTGTCCCCGACGGAGGATCTAGCCTACTCCGATCGCGACCCGGAGCTCTCTGGTCTTCACGCCATTTCCTTTGCAGCAATGACATAATCGCCGTTATTCCCCTGTTCACCGCATTCCTGGTGCTTTCATGCTGGCACATGTTCTGCACGATGTTGTCCGGATTTAGGACGATTGCGGTTTCTGGCATCATCTCGCTTCGTATATCGATTCACGGGCAGTCGAATATAACGTGCTCCGGTGTCTCCTCGATATTTGAACAGGCCGGACAATGTGGAGATTCTGCGTGTCCGAATCTGTGCAGATATTTCCGGAAGCATCCATGGCCTGACAGAAACTGGGTCAGGAAGAAGTTAACTTCTCCATGGTCCACACCGACACGTTAGGAATGAGCCTGTGGGTCCACCTTCCTTTCTCCGAGCTATCCCACTCCTGCTACCACCTGGCCATTGTGTCTAACCTAATGGTATTCCTCACATTCCTGGTGTCCCTTTGTTGGTAACATGCGATGTCCTCAGCCAGAGTGATGCAGATGGGGATCATTCCGGCGATAACGCACACTGCCTCCGATGATATAGTGCGGTAGGCACTCGCAACCCGTATAGCCATGAGCCGGAACGTACCTGCCAGCTTATCTCGATTACGTTTGGTTAACAACGCTGCAGCCCAAGCCGGGACTCCATACCTCAGTATAGACGATGATACGGTCGCTAGAAGACGCCTCGTGCTGCTTCTTGGTCCTCCAATGTTGGGCATGATCCTGGCTACGGTGTTAGCAGCTTTCGCTGCCTTTTCGCAGGCATAGTCTACGTGGCTGTTGAAGTTTAGCCTGTCGTCGACCATTACTCCGAGATGCTTTAGAGAGCGCTTCGATGGGATTGCGTGCCCTCCGACGTTGATTTCCAACTGCTGTACCGCCTTGCAGTTGCTGACCAGCACCACCTCCGTTTTATGATGAGCCAACTGCAGCTTGACTCCAGTCATCCACGATTCGATGGTGTCTAGCGATTCCGCCATCAGCATCTCCACCTCCTCCGCAGTCTCACCAGTTATCGCAAGAACGACGTCATCTGCGAACCCGACGATCTCGACTCCATTCGGCAGTGACAAGGTTAGCACTCCGTCGTACATCATGTTCCACAATGTTGGACCAAGTATGGATCCTTGTGGAACTCCCGCCGTGACTTCAATTGACATCCGCCCCTGGTTTGTGTCGTAGACCAGTACCCGGTTCTGAAAGTAACTTTGCAGAACTTTACACAGATATCCTGGAACCCGCATTCTGTGTAGGGCTGCGGCGATAGCCTCCCAACTGGCACTGTTGAACGCGTTCTTGACGACTATTGTTACCACTGCGCAGTATCGACTGCCTCTCCTCTTCTGCTTGGACGCTTTCTCCGCGCACGCGATGACTACCCGAATAGCATCCACCGTCGAAGTCTTTTTACGGAATCCGAAATGCCTTTTCGACAATCCGTTCTCACCTTCCGTGTAGATCGTCAGCCTGCCGAGGATGACCTTCTCCAAAAGTTTGCCAAGAGTATCCAGCAAGCATATTGGTCTATATGAAGCAGGATCTCCTGGCGGTTTTCCCGGTTTTGGCAGTAACACCAGCTTCTGCACCTTCCATCTGTCTGGGAAGCAGCATTCCCCTAGACACTTCTGCAACGCTGTCCTGAATATGTCTGGGAACGCCAAGATTGCTGCCCTTAGCGCAACATTAGGGATACCATCTGGTCCGGGAGCTTTGTTCAGCTTCAATCCTTTCGCAACCGTTATCAACTCGGAGTTAGACACATGTATACCGGCATTTTCCTCGTCTACGTCAGCGTACGGTGTGGGCGGCCACGCTGTTGGAGCATGTGTAGGAAAGAGACCGTTCACTATCGCCTTCAGTTTGTCGGGACACATTTCAGCTGGGGTAACTGGGCCCTTGATCTTCGCCATCACTACTCGATAGGCGTTGCCCCAGGGATTTGCGTCAGCTTCCCGGCACAACTCCTTGTAGCAGTTCGTTTTACTCGTCGATATTTCCCGTTTGAACGCGGCTCTGGCCAGTCGGTAGGTCACTTTACGCTCTTCCATGCTGGCTTCGGATCTAGCTCTCTGCACGCGTCTTCTGGCTCTTAAGCAGGCTGCGCGAAGGATGCTGAGTCTGTCGTTCCACCAGTATGCAGGACGCCGTTGATTCCTTGGCTCCAATTTTCTCGGCATAGTTGCGTCACACGCTCTCGCCAACGCTTCTGTCAGCTCTCCTGCATCCATGTTTGGAGCGTCGCTTACTGCTCGGAGTGCTTCGACGAAAAGATCCTTATCGAAATGCTTCGTCTTCCACCTTCGTTCTCCATTCCTCCTCTGCCATACTGAACAACTTCTCTGGCCAACGCAGTAGTGGATCGCCTGATGGTCACTGTGGGTGTATTCTTCGCTAACTCTCCAGTTCATATTGGTGAACAGCGACGGGCTACAAAAGGTCACGTCTTTGATGGACTCCCTACCGTCTTTGCGAAATGTGCTAGCGAGACCGTCGTTGCACAGCCTTACGTCGAGCTTCGCTAGAGCTTCCAGCAAACTGTAGCCTCTCGCGTTGGTCAGTCTACTACCCCACTCCACGGCCCACGCATTGAAGTCTCCTCCGATTATTACCGGCGTACGACCGATCAGCTTGTCGGTTAGCACATCCAACATCTGAACCTCCAACACAAGAAACCTGTGACTTACTTTTAGCGTGGGATTCAACATTGGCAGTGCTGCGCAATAGATTTGTCATAGTTGCTAGCTGATTTATTTTAAATATGATCAGATTTCGTCTCGTTATAATTTAGACTCTTTACGTCCCACGTACCCGACCTTGCTCTCAGCTGCATTGTTGATGGCTGCTTTCACAGTTCTCCAGCAGTCCTCAAGAGGGGCTTCATCCAGCTCACCCTCTTTCGGTAATGCAGCCTCGAGGTGCGTGCTGCACGTTAACAGTTGCGACAGCCGATTGCATAAGCCGCTCTAGGTCATACCGGGGCGGCAGTCGGAACCGTACGTTGTTAACGACGGATAGTTTTAAGCGCAGTTTAAACATCACCAGATAGTGGTCAGAATCGATGTTAGCGCCACGATAGGTCCTGGCGTCGAAAATGTCAGAAAAGTGCCGTCTATCAATCAGAATTGTGATTTTGTCTGCATTGGTGAGATGTAGGGTAACCGAAACTGGAAGATTAAGCCGTTTCAGCGCACTGGTATAGAAGGGAAATGTTTTCTTGATCAACGTTCCTTGATGATTGGGGTCATTTTTGAAAATAGAAATATAAGTAGTAGAACGCTAGTGGCGCTGTTATCACAAAACAGAATTATTGAAATAATACTTACTATTGAAGTTTATGATTGTTTGTTTACTGCCATGTTGTAGAGAATGCTAAAAAAACGATTTGACACTTATAGACCTCAAGGCATCAAGCTATCAGAGCGTGACAAACTAGATATTGGTCACACGAACAGTCGCGACATTAGCATTCTAAGGCTAATGCTTCTAATTTTTGAACAATCGGCACAGTAAAGAAGCTTTAACTTTGTAAATACATAACTAAACTTCCGAGGTCTTCGTGTTTGCAACACAATATACAAATGCAAAAAAAAAAATGTTCAATTAGTAAAGAGAGCTCTCAATTAACAACTGTGGAAGTGCTCGTTAGAAAACTGAGTTGAAAAGCAAGCTCTGTCTCATTTAGGACTTAACGTCAAAAAAGAAGGACTGAAAACTATTGCAAAATTCCTAATGGGCAATGAAAAGTTGGTTGGTTGGTTTAACTTTATTAACGAGATTTTTAGCCCTGGGCTAGTTCATCTCGGGAATGAAAAGTTGCCTTGGATGCCCTTCTTAATATACTGCCTTTGCATCAATTCATTAAACTGCAAGCTGCAAAAAATGCCTTGCAGTTTATTCGTTATAATCTAGGGGGTGCGAATTCGAACATTTAGGTCGTTCAAATTGAACACAATCTTTTCCACCAGTGCTAACCGTTGTTTGTATGCTTGTCTCGAAGGAAACCACATTCAAAGAGCACACTTAAAATACTTCACACAAAGCTTCATCAGTTCAATACAGACAATAAATCCAATTAATCTATTTAATCAGAAAGTTTCTTAACGTATGTTAATTAGAAACACTTTTTATATCAGCTGTAAAACATTTATGAACCATTTGGGCCAACCACAACTTTTCTTTAGCACTTAGGAGTCTTTGCGATACTTAAACTGTATACGAAATTTTAGCGTAACGAAATTACGACCGTAATTTCTAGGCATATTCAGATCATTTTTACGAAAATTTTAGTTTGACAGCAGCCTGGCTGCTTGTTAAATTTTTGTTCGCATCTCCCAGGTTATAATATATTACTCGATGGTGATTTGATTGGTCACATCACGGTGTACTATATTGAGAAGGTGATATATTTCGAAACTCGAACAATTTTTGAAAAAAAATGATCTAGTGATCCAGATGGTATATGGTACGATAGGAGTGACGTCATATGCTTACAACCAAATTCGATGTTTACACCACTAAAGAGCCTGCCTTGTTAATTTGTATGCCGTGGGTCACATGAAGATCAACAAGGAATTCAATTTGAATTCAGATATGAAAACAATAGAAGATTGGATGACAACGAAGACCAACTATGATGTTCCCTTCAAAGTAGTTAAACCAAGCCGCTATATTTGGGATTCAGGTGGGCCAAGTTTACGTCCAGGTTCTATTGTATTTTATACAGACGGGTCAAAGATAAGCAACAATACCGGAGCTGGAGTTTTCGGCCCTGGTAAGATTGTCGCCACTTATTTGTACTCAGTGAATCTACTAGTCATTTTCCTCAGAGTAATATTCCCTACGTCGTACATGATAACGATGTGTCTAGCTAGCTAATAGTAAGAGTGGCTACGGATCATCCTGGTTAGCAAAATGCAAACTGATCGTCACCAATAGTATTAAGTATTAGTCCACTTCGAATAGATTAATTATTTGAAATGGGCATCAATTCTATCAATGACGCAGAATGTCCGTTGGATCACATCCGAGATATCAGTGCATCTATGCCATATGAATTATGACGCTGCTTTAAGCAAAAAAATGCCAAAATGTGATGCCACCACTACAGGTTACGCCTTTGGTTTCCATCATATGGGCTAATGCTAATGGATTATGCCCTCCCATTGCGGCAAGGTCGCATAACCAAGGGGAGGGGACTTTTTCCGTAACTATATGGTATTAAATATCATTCTACACAGCAACTTGAATGAACTTTATGTAAACTGGAGTTTGACTAATTACTTAAACAGTGAGCTGCTTAGGCCAAAACATGCCCTTTATCTGAACTTTTGGTTGATTTGGTAAGTCCAAAAAATTCACCGATCTGATGATTTACTTGATTTTGAGATAATTGCATGTTTCTAGGGATGTTTAGTTTTCCCTCAGATACTTCATACGGCTATATCTCGGTCAAACATCATGCGATCGGCGAAATTTTTGACCAAGATACAGCAATGTGAAGGGTCTGCGTGAAAAGTGAACATCCCTAGAACCCTGCAATTCCCACAAATTCAAGTGATGGGCAAAGATTATTGAACAAAAATCGATTTACAGATCGAAAAATGAGATGTTTGAATATTAGGTTCATACATTTTTAGTATCACGACAACTTTTATCACAGTATTTGGAGAGGTCATTAACAACTTTTTCACACACAAAAAACATAGGTCCGTAGAAGGAATCCATTGTAGCATTATAATATTCCTCCAATGTTGGTAAAATACGGATTTCTTTCATATTTAGTTAAACACAAATCAAGATCTGATGAACAGAAAATATTTTATTGTGTCGATATAAAATATCAATGTGAGTATATTTTTTCCAAGCAATATTTTTGTGTGTTAGCTAATTGAGTAACGACGTGTGTTCTTTTTTTTTCAATCCTGTGAGTCATTTGCGGGCTGTTCAATAACGATAAATACTATGAGAATAAATGATCGATAAGTAAAATGTGATGCTGTGTGAGTTATCATTCCATAAATCATCGATGTATATTATTCAAAGAATAATACCTTAAATATAAGTCACGTGTAGTTAACGCACCAATTGTGTCAATATGATTCGAGCATTTCTGTTCATGCGGTTCACTACAAGAATATCTCCCAAATTATAGCATTCTTACCGATAATCTTGCTGTAAAAGCCTTCTGAAATCTACGCAAAGCAATAAACTTCAACCTAAAATAACCTACATTTGGAATATTGTCACAACCACAGCAACATTTATAGTCCTATGTATGCTTATCAAACTATAGTTCACTTTTCTGCTGATAGTATGTTCTAGACATTTAGTTATAATAAAATCAAACAATAATTAAAATAAACAAAATATAGTTTTCTAATGTCGTTGGACTAGTACTTGATTGCACATAACTTAAAAAGCTGTGAATGTTATGACTGCTTGCTAAATAAACGAACAAAACCTAAACTATAAAAACACGAAAAATAACAACAACACAATGCACGAAAAAAGCCTCTTCGCTAGTAAAACTTTTGATCTTTTGGATGTGCGCTTTAAAAAAATATGCTCAACTTGAGTGCTTACAACTTAGTAATACTTTCTGGCCGTGGTTGGACGAGCTATTCCTGACGTGCGCGGCCTAGCCGTCTTGGCTCGCATTGGCTCGGTGACCGAATCTGTATTGTAACTCAAATAGACATGCGACAGATCGATCAGATCCGTCTCTTTGGTGTTGACCTTCGGTTCGGCAACGTTTTTGCGCATATTGTTTCCCGTGTATGCGACACACTTTAGCTGCCACTCGCCGATGTCCTCGTTCCAGTGAGTGAATTTTTCGATCATGTTCTTTAAAGTTTGAAGTAACGTAAGAATTTAATTATGTATTGTGTAATGAAGGTGTGATTTACCTGATATTCTTTTGGAATGTACGAATTGATGACTAACTCACAGAGAGCCAATTCCCTTGATAGACTTCGAATGTTTTCATAAATGCCTTCCTTTTCACGCTGCTGTTCCTGTTGTTGATCGGCCAACTCAGACTTGATGCTCATCAGCATCGACATAACACGTTGCAGCTTTTTGGTTTTTCCAACACATTCCTCCTGGAGAGAGCTGTACCGTTCCTCAATATCAATTCGTTCGGCTTCAATCTTTTGGAGATTTTCTTCAAGCTCCCGTTCGGTTTTGGTACGACGCTCCAATTCTGCCATTGACTTTTCCAAAAGTACCTCCTGTGCCTGTGCTTTCTCCAACAAGTTTTCACCACCAACGAGAATTTTGTTTTCCAGGGATGAAAGTTTTGCGCGAAGCTGGTCTTGCTCGGACCTAAAAGTAATGATAATGAATAAAATGTTTGAATGTTTCAGAAAAGTTGTGAAGCGTACTTAGCCCGCTTAATTTCTTGTTCGTTTTCAATTGCCTTCTTCTCCAGCAATTCCTTCTCTGCATCAGCTTTTTCTTTCTTTTCTTTAGCTCTTTCTCGGCGTTTCTTTTCCTTCTTCTCTAAACGCTCTTTTTCCTTGTCTTCATCGATTTCTATTTCTTCTTCCTCTTCCTCGTCATCATCGTCAATATCTTCCTCGTCTTCATCTGTACAAATGCCATTGACAAAAGTTCCCTCTTCCAATTGTCGTTTGAGTTCCTTAATTTCCTCCTGGAAGTGACGCAACAACGCATCCTTCGGTTCCTCATTGACGTGAGCCAGATTCTGAATGCTTTTGGCGCGACATGCATAGCGCAATGTTGATATTGTTTCAACATAATTTGAATCTGCCGGACTGATACTCGCACACATAACGGTTTTACTATTACCTCCAAGAGAATCTTGTAGCAATCTGGTAAGCTTCGAATTACGATATGGAATGTGAGTGCTTTTCCCGTCAACCAAGGCACTGATTACATTGCCAAGCACTGACAGAGACAAATTAATCTTTGTAGCTTCCTTCAATCTTAATCCTGAGGATTGTGTTTTGCTCTGTCTTTCCGAACCAGCCAAATCGACAAGCTGCAGCTTTCCCATTTTAACATATTGCTTACCACTCTCATCAGTTTCACTAGATTCAATTGTGATCGAAAATATAGCATGAGAACGCGAAGACTCCGAATTCATCTTGGTCGCTCCAACGACACGGTTTTTGTTTCCCAACTTCATAATGTTATCCAAATCATCCGCATTGTGAACCACATAACCACTCAAATCTTTTACGAACACGCCAATATCTGCGCGCTCTTTCACTTCCAAGCTTTTGTTGAACTCCTTACCGAGTAAGTCACGAACCTCTTCATTATAGATTTCCATATAACTTACCCGCACCAAAAACTTTTGGTTCTCCTTAGCCCTGGCAATGTGCCCAAAGATATGGGCAAACGTGTTCGGTATGATACCCTTCGTCTGCGGAGAATCCGGATTACCAGACATGGTATAGGTTTTGCCGGTGCCAGTTTGACCGTACGCCAAGATAGTCCCATTGTAGCCTTCCAGTACTTTGTCGACAATCGGACGGGCGGTATCAATGTACAAATCGATCTGCGTAAGGTAAAGAAGAATGTAAGGTTAATTAGTTTTAGTCCAATGTAATTGGTGTAAAGGTGTACAAGAATACGATAACTTAATTGTAATTGTAATTGTAATTGTAATTTTATTGTTAACATCACGTAAACTTATTGGTAACAACCATTATTCAAGTCAATGCAATTGCTCAGCCATTGAAGACATAATGTCACCTCATTAAAATCATAAATTGTCTTGTTTCAATAGTGCATTCAACAGTAAGTCGTTTACAACGCTTGCAGCGAGATAAATCTTTGAAAATTTAATGTTGACGTTCTTGCTCAGTGACCTCTATCCCTCTCGTAACTAAGGCGGACGATCGAATTAATTAACGCCCATCCTGTTTGTAAATTTCTTCCACACATTCCATACGCCCGTTCTAGATGTAGGACGACGATGTTCCGAAACGAGATGACCTCTAAGTTCAATTCATTTAATTTTGATCCCCCGTTATGGCAATCATTTCTAATGAAGTAGCACATGTCCATATAAACGTCTAACTCATCCCATGCACTTGATGAGGTTTACATTTCGTCTAGAACGAGCGGAATGGATACATGTTGAAACGATTGGTAGACTAGTCGGGGCGATTCATTGCCTGACATCAAATGACACACTGTCACTGACCTATTTAAAAATTGCGTGAGTAAAACGTGAGTGTGTATATAATATCGTACTGATCAATAATATATGAGGTATGAGGCTTCCCTTTTACGTTATGACTGAAATGCAAAAAAATCTGAAGAATCTAGATGCTTTACCAAACAGAATGAAATAGGTACACATTAACGCATTGATATTTTCTACAAAATAGCCAATATAGTCTAGATTGAATGCTTGGATCTTAACTTTTGTTGCACAGATTAACCTGAACTTTTAATCACAGATGAAAAATCACTTGAAATCATTAGAAAACAACAACTTTTCAGTAACTTGTTTTAGGTATGGCATCAAACATAAAATTCCTCAATTCAGATTTTTTACATGTAAATTGAATTTACATGCTTTTAAGATAAAGACGGCTTTTTAAAAACTCGAACAAACAGCATTGCAACGATTTCTGTCTTTTTATACATTTTTTCAACGTTTCCTCCACTCAAAATAATCCAAATATCATAGTTACGTAAAAAATCACGTAGATTCCTAGGAATGATTTTTTCTTGGATTTACCTGACTAAGGTAACAATCACCGAATCATAGCTCAAGTCATTCTTACTGTGGCTAACCTATCAAGTTTACGTGGAAATTTCGCACATAGATTGATTTATCCTGCAAGTGTTCCTTATATGGTTCATTCTGTGTTATGATGGCGTCAGTCAACAAACTTCAAGAGTAAGCGGAGTCAGCTATTTTATCTGTTATTAATTAGATTAATCTAAAGGTAAATTTTGTACTTGTCGCTGATAAGCTTATATTGATGAAAATTGTATTGTTTTAAGAAAACAATTGCATCACTTCTACTGAGAGGGATCAGAATTAGACTGGTAAGCGGCTTTGATAGTCTGGAGTTAGACCAGTTTTTTTTCTCACCGAAAGTCAAACGTGTGTATATCATCTATCGTTTTTATTATTGATTCACCTTATTTGTCACTTTAGTTTCATATTGCTGTTTCATTGCAAAATGATGCATCTTTTATACCGATTTCAGTTGTACTGGAAACTTCATTTAGCTTCCATCAATTCCCTTGTTGAATCATACGAAAATTTCACGTAGCTCTTACGAGTTTCTCCGATAGATTGAGAATAGTTCATGGGTTCACCGGTTCATTCTGTGTCACCTACGATTCCCGTAAAAGCTACATAAAAAGTGCGATGGAAAAAAAATCAGTAATACAAACTGATTTTCTTTAATTCGAAATTATGACATGATTGAGCAACAATTATCAACGATACGTACATATTTCAATGACGGCCTACTTCGTCCTAAAAAAAGTAGAGTTAACGAAGAAATCTTCAGTTTGTGTAGGTAACCAACAGGACCACAGAACAATTTACCATTTACCGGTAACCAAGATAGTGGAGATACGCAGAACCCAGTAACAACTCTGTTTTTACTATATTTCATGTATCTTTTTAGAATTATTACATAGTATTGTCATTTAGTCACCACCAGTGCAGGACTTGCCATATCAAAAGGTTTCTCCTAATTGATAATACTATTTCCGTCCGGTTGTTTGACTTTCAGAAGCTCACCGCGGGCTGTTGGAGAAGAATAAATGATTCTTCTCCGTGATTCGGACCTGGTGTCCACGAAGTCGTCATCCAGCCCACGAACTGTTCGCTTATTTCCCACCCGTATATTATACAGTTAGGTATTTTATTAGACACTGCCACCCACCGCAAATTCTCATTTGTTTTTAATAGGATGGACCTAATTTTTTGTTTATGACTGACTTGTGGTGGTAAAGTGGGTGGCAGTGTCTAATAGGAGACTTGACTGTATTACTAAATTGTAAAGCGTTTGAAAATCAGAATAATGATGTAATGCAAAGAGAGAGAAACGGTATAACATCCGTTTCTAGTTATTGCGACTGTTCGAACATACGGGGCCTGGGATTGAACCCATAACCTTCTGCTCACCAAGCAGAAGTGGTAGTCATTAGATCACCAAGCTCCATACTTATATCGTATATAAATAAAAATGAAATGGTGTTTGTATGTCACGAAATGGCTTGCGCACGGGTTATCTGATTTTGAAAATTCTTTCACTGTTGTGGTCATCACTTGTTCCACCGTTTACGTGAGTACAAAAAGTTGTAGATATTCACCAAGATAGTCGATCAAGTAAGACCAAACGGAATCGTCAGTTGGTTGTCATGGTTTGACGAATAGAACATTACTCAGCAATTGAAGGTCAAGTGACAGTACAAAGTTAGTCAGAACAGCCGAGGGGGCAACTAGTTGGGCTGTAGCAATTTATTTTATGCAATACTAATAATCCAAAATTAGCTCTGTAATGCCTTAAAGCGTTTAAGTCTTTTGAAAATTCAGTTAATTGGGAAAGACTTTGGCGGCATGTAAGTGCTATTTGACATTCAAAACATTTGAACATATTCAACGGTATTAGAATGCCTAATTTATCAATTGTAAAGAAGTGCTTTTAACAGCAATACCTAAAAAAGGGCGTAACTACAAATTTCATCTACCCTCTCATAAAAAATTCTGCCGAGAGGTTACGAAAAACCGAAAAAGAAATCAAATTTGAACCAAATATATTTCTTCTAATAATCACGGCCAATGAAAACCCGTTTTAATATCTCTGATTTGCTTTGAGTTTGTGGACTTATATTATCTAAATGGTGTAACTTCAAAAAACGGGCCCTAAGTGTTTTTTAATTTTTACTCAGACATGCAGCTTAGCTATAGAAAATGACTGGTGAGCACAGATTTAATGGAGATCACCTTTTTTGGGAAGATTCAAATATGACGTCCATCGTTTTTCGGGATTTCTAACCCCCCTCCCCCCTCTGTCATGCTTTTTCCAAAACATGCACTGTCACACTTTCCTAGACTCCCCTCTTCTAAATGATGGGCATCATTTTTGGATGACCCCTTAATACATTTAAAGGTGGTGAACGAACTGATCATCCGGTATGTACCCATCTTTATTTGATTGGCGGTTCACGAAATTCACGAAAAAATGTCACGAAATGGCTTACGAACGGGTCAATAGATTTGAATGATTCTTTCTCTGCTTTGTTCGTCAAGGGTTCCGAAATGTTAAAGCGCCGGTCTAGCGTACACGGAGTCGTGAGTTCGAGTCTCACTAGAACGCGTATTTTTTCGCGAATTCATGTCTCAATTTGTCAAACAAACACACTGTGTCTTCTGATTACAAGTTCCCAAAAGTATGGTGTAAACCTCTTTATTTGTAATGTTGAATGTCAGATCTCAATGATTTATGCAAATTAAAATGATTGTCATTGAAAATAAATAAAGATAACTTGTCATGTCCCAAAAAATGGCCCTTTTTTACCCGAATTGACTCAGTGATCCACCGGAATAACTCCTGTCACTGGAATATTACTGAGTTCCTCTGGCCGCTTCTAGAAACAAGATATATGTGAGTATATAAACAAAAAAATATTTGAATCCGTTAAGTATTCGTTGAGTAAAGAGGGTTTAGCAATTTTGTTTTCACTCAGGCCTATAAGAGTTAAAACTAAGTTTGAGAATTGTGAGTCCTCTGTGGAACGGAAATGTGACTTTCAGAGCATTTTTTTTTTTTTGAATATCATACAAGTGTGTTTCAATTTCCAAAATTCGCTCCCATAAACCGATGGAAATCCGATAGTGCACTACTCTTCACACAGAATTTTTTCTTTAAAAAAAAATTCTTGGATATTTTTAACTTAATTTGGTATAACTATGGAAACAATACGAGAGTAACTCCATTCACATAAAGACATGCTGCATAAACATTTTTGATGATTCAAAGTAAGACCGTGCTAGAAAAATCATAGTTTTTGAATATTTGATAAATCAGATAATTTGGACCCTGAAGGATCCGCAAAAAGTAAAATAGAATGAGTATCAAATTTGCTGAACTAGAAATATGTTTTTGACATTAGTCACAAAAATTGGACTGTTTTAAAAACTCTCAACAGGGCCCCATACAAAAGTTTGTTTGTAACATACTTAGCTACCATTTGTAAGTTGAGCCCCCAAGTTTTCTGACGCAGTTAAAATTTGGGACACCCCAATGCACATGTTGGAATACGTACTTTCATTGTCAAAAATTGAATGCTCGGTAATGTGACTAATTATTCTGTTCAAATAACTTTTTTAAAAGGTTTACTGTTTGAGTACAATTGTGGTCGAGGATCATAGGAATATCTCCGAAACCAGGTGAACAAAAACTACAATCAGGAAGAAACCTGAAAAAAAAAACTATTTGCTGGTAGAGTAGATAACCTATATTAAGAAACATTTTCAAAAATGTTGTTTCTCATTTCAGAAATACGTCTTACAATACTGATGGAATAAATGATTTGGTTGTCTATCTATAGCAGTCCCCATACAAATTTTGGAGGGCTTGTGTAGTCTCAGTTTACATCCGCATTAGCTCAAATTTTGGGAGGACACTCAGTCTTTGATATAGAAGCGAATGAGCGGTGTGAACTTGGGTGTGAAGCAAAAACCATGTTTTGATGTTTTGTTTTGTTTTCTCTATATCTAGGCAGTTAAATTAAATTCAGCCAGAAAGCTATACACCTCTAAGAAGCTCAAACGTTGCCCTGTTTACACCTCCGTATAATATACCAAATTTTTACTATGTAGTAAACAACAACAATTTAAATACGCATATTATCGGCCGATTATGATCACGAAGATCGCTGTGAAGCCTCAACAATATTCATTCTAGTTCATTTCATTGACCGAATCACTGCCTGCCCGTACAACAGTCAATAACATAAACCCAACACAGTCACATCTAGTTCATGCGACGGCGAACAGGAGAGAAGATACCAAGCATGACCTCCCCCTCGATCGAATCCCAAGGCACAGTCACATCAACATCACCCACCGTTCATCAGTTTAGTGTTTTGAGCGCGTTCTTCGATAACGGTCACATTCGAATCGAGTTGCCGCGTGCTTTTTCCCGGACCGTAACATTACCTTACACATCGCGTGCAGCAATTCAATCACGTTAGGTTAGTTATTTTCCTTTGTTTTCTATAACTTTGCCCCATGCTGGATCGTCTCTCCAGACAAGGATAACCCCCTGGTGAAGACATAAACAGAGCCTATGAGTGGAAAATGCCGATATGGGTGTGTCTCTGTGTGTTTCTCAACGGTCAAAGTCAAAGTCGACGTCGTCAGAAAGAGGCTCCTGGACGAGGGAGTGAATGACTTGACAATGGTGAAATATCAATCAATTAAGTTAGTTGGAGAGAAACGTTTGAAGTGCACACTGAATTCCTCAGAAACAATCCGATGGTCATAAAAAACTAATGTGATATCTATTTGACCTATATATTTTACAATACACATCAAATGGCACGAAAGCAGAATTATGAACTGAAATTGATAGCAGCCAACAGAACTGCTGCTAGAACAATATGTTTAAAAGAAAATGAAGCAATCGTTACAGTCGTGAGTGACCCGTTTTATGTAACACCTACATGCGTATCGCGCCCCGTATTCTTTTGTTTATTGTTGAACAGTTTTCTCAAATGATTAAAAAGCGGGTCCCAAACGAGTTTGCTCGTCGGCGTCGTCTACATAACAATGCATAATATCGCGTCGTGAGGCTTTCTCGTGTTGCCCTCACACTACTTATGCTGGGGATACCCCCAAGGGTAGGGCATAAAACGTGAATGGATTCTATGCTCCGAACTGCCTGCTGCACGTGGCAATGACAAAAGCACACACATTTCCTTCGTCTTTTATGGTGAAGATAAATCGAAGCCAAATCTCAAATTTTCAAGAGCACGGATCTAGAGAACCAAACATCCGTTTAAGCTGAAAACTTAATCGATTGGTCACTCGCTGGTGGTGACCAATCGATTAAGTTTTCAGATCAAACGGGTGTACGGTTCTCCAGATTTGTGCTCTTGAAAATTTGGGGTTTGGCTTCGATTTATCTTCACCTTATGTTGTTTGTACAAGTGCGCCAGGAGAAATTCGTGAAACGGTCGTGGTTTTCTAACAAGATCAACAAAAACACATTCGGGTTGAATTGCAAACATGATCATTGGAATTTATGTAATATTTTATGCTTGAAATGCCTTGTTGAAGCATTGGCGGTAATTTTGTTATTTTTTCTTGAATTTATCTTAAAAAGTGTCGGTTTTAAGCTTGTACGAAATAATGAAAGATATTCTACTACCTTCGTTGGCGGTGAGAATAGGTTAAAACGTACCATTTTGTCTCAAATTCCACACATTGGCGATTTCAAAAGTAAAAATTAATTTTTAATAAAAATATTTTTTAAATGTAAAGCACTTTATGCATAGAAGAATTATGAAGAAATTTTGATGTATTTTTTTAGAAAAATTGCTTTAAAAAGTTCAGTGTTCGGAAAATAAATCATGTTTGGAATTTGAGACAAAACGGCATGCCCAAGTGTTTTTTTTTATTTATTTTAATTATATTAATGTTTGTGGCAAGGATCTTGCATCTCAAGTTTAATGATTTAAATGTAAATTTAAACTTCAAGATTGTCACGATTCTGTAGTTCATGCCCGAAACAAGCTCAGACGAATTTATTTGCGATATTAGGTATTAATTTATTTGTGATATTGTTAATTTGAATGATAATCTTCTTCCTCTTGGCATTAACGTCCTCACTGGGACAGAGCCTGCTTCTCAGCTTAGTGTTCTTACGAGCACTTCCACAGTTTTTAACTGAGAGCTTCCTTTTTGCCAAAGTTGCCATTTTCGCATTCGTATATCGTGTGGCAGATACGATTATACTCTATGCCCAGGGAAGTCAAGGAAATTTCCATTACGAAAAGATCCTGGACCGACCGGGATTCGAACCCAGACACCTTCAGCATGGCTTTGCTTTGTAGCTGCGGACTAAGGAACCACTAACCACTCGGCTAAGGAAGGCCCCCTGAATGATAATTCAGAATTTGAATCAAGATGTTCGGAATATGAGCCTGAATGAACACTGGGGTGCGGCTTATTTTTCGAAGGTTCTCAAAACCAAAAATTCGTGTGCTTTTTTGAAATCAAATCACATAAAAAGATAATTTTATTGAAACTACTTATAATAGCATAAATAACCGCGTATTGATTTTCAAAGTATATGCTACTATTCTAAAACTAACACTAATATACCAATTAATCTGTACTAAAAAATAAGTTAACTGCTCGTTTGAAACGAAGAAAATTTATTTCATTTTTGCAATCTCGAGGTAAGTCATTCCAATTTTTGACAGGTCGATGTCGGAATGATTCTTTTAAGTAGTTTGAATGACATCGTGAAACTGTTAATGAGTAAGAGCGATATGATCGAGTGTAGCTAAAGAAGTTTCCGAGATAAATTGGAGGATTGTTAAGTATTTTGTGAGTTTGAACACACATACTCAATTTTAGATGATTTGTGAAGTTGCATCCAAGCAGTGCCTTGCTATAACTTGATATGGTTTCTTAGGCATATCTAGTGACAGAGTTAAAAGCTAGATTTAGTTTCTTCAAGTTTTTCTTAGAAATGAGGCCAAATAACACATCGCCATAATCAAATAACGGTATTATGGGAGTTCTAGCTAATTGAACTCTAATATGTTGTGGAGTACAATGCCTTAGCAGTACTAAAGAGAGAAGTGTACCGTAAATTTTACCACACACAGCATTAACTTGAGCGTTCCAGTTTAAGCTGTTGTCCATAAGAAGACCAAGATTTTTGACAACATTTGAATATTCAATAGAATCTTCCCCAACATGTATCAATGGTATGTTTTGCATGTTAAATCGTTTTGACCGGAAAATCAAAGCTTGAATTTTTGACGTTGGATAACGTCTTACGGCAACATACTGGGGTACAATTTCGAAAAACGAAAAATCGATCGCGTCACGAAAAGTGGTTAGATTTTAACTCTTAATAACTTACTAAATCCCGCATAGATTTTCAAGATTCTTGCACCAATCGATTGGAAATCTTTCTACGAATCTACTCGAATAATGAAAACTATTGATTTCCATGACTAAACTATTGAAAAATTGGTAAATATTGAGGCATGTCTTATTTTCAATAGAAAAGCACATTTTTCTTGCTTTTATAAGGTTTTGACGTATTGAGAAGATTACATGTACCGTAATTCAAAATTGATCATTTTTCATATTTTTTCTTGTCTGTTTCAAACGACTCTACATAATAAATATGAGCTCCCTGAATCCGAATATGCTTGCTAAATTCTTAATAATGCAATTTTTAAAGAAATAATGATTTCATTTTTGAAAACGCCTAAATGTAGGCAATTTCCTAAGGAAATCCCTGATATCTAACATAAATTTAATTATTTCAACCGTATGAACTAATTGGTACGAGTTAAGAAGATGAAATTGGGCTCGGGGATATATTTTAAGCATCCTTACAAACTTTCTTCTTCTTTCTGGCATTACGTCACCACTGGGACAGAGCCTACTTCTCAGCTTAGTGTTCTTATGAGCACTTCCACAGTTATTAACTGAGAGCTTACTGTGCCAATGACCATTTTTGCATGCGTATATCGTGTGGCAGGTACGAAGATACTTTATGCCCTGGGAAGTCGAGAAAATTTCCAACCCGAAAAGATCCTCGACCGGTGGGATTCGAACCCACGACCCTCAGCTTGGTCTTGCTGAATAGCTGCGCGTTTACCGCTACGGCTATCTGGCCCCCATACAAACTTTACTTACTTTGAATAATGCCGTTGTTGTCATCGCTATCTTCATGCATGCTAGACCGATCAGAGTATCAACTTGTCAAACAAAGAGCTAAAACTATTCAGCAACAGCCTTGTTGATGTTTTGATTTGGTAAGAAATTGTCGATCGAATCGAAATAGGGTAAAAGCACCGGTTTTGGCCAGCTTAAGAGAAAATGTCAATAAAAATTAAATGGGAAGCCGTATTTATACTACAAATATGTCAAATGCAAGCTTTCAATCCATATTATGTGTGTAAAATATCAAAACTGAGCTAAAACCATTTTTTTTGCTTTGAAAATTCCGTTTCGGTCAGAGATTTAATTCGGTTCCTAAATTGGCCAATCGCATTGATTTCTCATGAGAGTGGCCAAATTAGGAGTGTCCTGGCCAAATTAGGTGTATGGGAGTTAAAATTATAAGGAATATGATTTTTTTTTTCTTATGTTTTGAATCAATTTGGACGAGTAAATGAATGTAGCTCTATCATGTGAATGTGATTTACTGAACACAAAAGGTTTCATGCCGATTGGCAATGTAAAACGGTGTATAATCCCCTATGGCTACAACTGGCGTATGGCCAAAACCGGTGCTTCTACCTTACGCACACAGAGAAGACTGCAAAAATGCTATCGCCGCCCGACCCGAGTAAGGGGAACCTATAACCAGTAGAACTTTGTTTGCCATATCTCTCCGTTGAAAACTAATCAACCAAAATTATAATTGATAAATAAATAAATTAATTAATCAATTAATAGTAATAGATGAAATGTCTCTGGTTGTAACTCTTTTACGACGAATGCATTTTTGTGGCCCTAAAAAGGACCGTTTTGTTCGAAATTGTGCTGAACTTCATTTTAAGCGCATTCTCCACGGATACGACGAGTCAGCTGGATGTCCTTCGGTATGATGCTGACACGTTTGGCTTGGATCGTGCACAGGTAGGTATCCTCAAACAAACCGATCAGTTAGGCCAATCGCTTCTTGCAGGACCATGACGGCCGAGCTCTGGAATCGCAGGTTTGCCTCTACATTTCCCCGGATACCACGACGCAGCAGAAGAAGTTCTTCATGATACGGAACTTCTTCGAGTATCAAAAGGAGATCATGTCAATCATCGTGACTGGCAAGTTTAACATCGATTTGAGCAAAAAGGAAAACAGCTCACGGGCTTCATGGAGCAGTACCTCAACCTCAAACTGGCTTCGAAACCCATTAAAGCAACCAATATTAGTGGATCATGCGTGGATCTAATGTTCGACCGAAGCACGAGTTACCGCTTCTTCCATCGAACGATTCTATCGGTGTTGAACTGTTAACCGAACCAACCAAATAATAACACACAATGTCCATAATAGGTCAGAATTGACATGCTACAAATAGTATGAAAATTGATCGGATTTATATTAGTAGAAATCTTTCATAAGTTCGTGACGGTCTCAAGCCAGGAAATAGAAGAAGCTAACGTTATCCAACGTCAACTTGGCGGTTGTATCTGGGAAACAACCTCTTACTTTTTTCGCATTTAGGTGTAAACCATTGCTATTGCACCACTTCAGGATGCATTGAATATCAGTGTTAATACGATTTACAATGTCGGTTATATGATGTTATACGATTAGGTGATCCTGATATAAGTCATTTATAAACATAGAGAAAAGGAGAGGTCCGAGAATTGATCTTTGTGGGACTCCATTTATTACGGATGTCTCATCAGATCAACGTATTGCATTCGGTTTGAAAAATAGGACCGTATTAACTTGATCAAGAATTGATCCATTTGAAAATTATGTCTCAATTTATTGCACATCAGCCAAGGATCAATGGAATCAAAGGCTTTACTGAAGTCTAAGAGAACCGATACAGTCACCAATTTGTTGTCTAAAGCTTCCCTTATATCATTATCAATTTTGATCAATGCCGTAACAGTGCTGCATGCTTTCCGATAATCAGACTGCAAAGGATTCAATAGATTGTTACAATTTAAAAATCCATTCAATTGTTTGTGGAGAACCGATTCGAACTCTTTTGACAGAGTACAAAGTATGCTAATTGGGCGATAATCTTTTTCAGCTACCGGGTGATCAGTTTTACCGATGGGAATTACTTTCGCAATTTTCCAGTCATTAGGGTAAACCTCAAAGTTAGAGCCAAAAATATCAAGATTTAGATGACGCAAACGGCTTGAAGATGAATTTTTAAGTTATAGAATATGACCTTCAGTTATAACTTTGTTGTTTACTAACATATTTTGAAGCTCTCAGCATTATTCTCTTCGAAATTAAATGTATGAAAGACGTGTAGAACACCAAATTTGTCTAAAATCAAAATAAGTCTTTCGGTTGCGAGCGATTTTTTGTAAAGCGGTTAGTCGCGAGTTGTACTGTTTCTCTTTTTATGTGATTTGAATCCAAAAAGCACACGAATTTATGAGCACCTTGTTCGGTATTTGAAATAAAATTTCGACTAAATAATTCTCATTATATACATTTAAAGTCACTGTGTGCCTTAAATGTTCGGAATAAGAATCAAAACGGTATTATTGAAGGATTTGCACTGAAGCTCAGAATAATGTAAGGGTAAGGTTGTTCCTGACTTTTTTTTTTCATTTTGGCAACAACTTTTGCTCAAGCTTTATAGAAATTCAGTTTTGTCTATCAAATAGTGAGTATAGGTACGGCCGAAGATTTGACAAAGTTCAGCAAATTTACCCAAGTCATTTTTTGATACGATATATAACAAGTTCAAGCAATTTCTTCAAGAACTCCTGAAAATGATTTCACCAATTTTTTTTTCCAAAAATAACTCCCAGATTGCAGCAGGCATCACTAAAGAAGATTTTTGGGAATATATATTTTGGAATTCATCAAATTTTTTCTCGGGTTTCATTGAGAAAGTTCACGAGAACTTTTTCTCCCAGTTATGTTTTTTCTGAAAAAAGTGTTCACGAATTTTTTACTAATTTTTGTTGCAGAAATTTCTCCGTAAATTGCTCTAAATATGTTATAAGTATATTTTCCAGGATCTCTCTGTCTTTTTTTAAGTTTTACAACACCAATGATACATTCAATTTTTTATCAATTTTTTTCGAATATTTCCTATGAAATCTCTTGGAATTCCTCTGGGGGTTGTTTAGGGGTACTTTCTACTTTAATTTAAGGAATCAATTTATAGTTATTTGTAAAATTTCTTCATCTATTTTTGTTTCTCGGGTTATCGTCAAGATTTTCTTAGGACATTACTGCTAGAATTTTTCTCTGGGGCATTTCAGTTGTTGTAGAACTCTATAAAGGATGCTTCCATCGAGAAGGAATTTCTTTAGAGATTCCAAATGAAAAATAACTAAGGATTACTTCAAAGGTCTTTCAAAGATATTTTTAAGAAAAATTGTTTATATATTTTTCAGTAATTCTTTCGAACACACTTTCTAGTATGCTTTACGAATAAACAGCAACAACTGCTCCAAGAATCAAGATTTACTTTTAAATCACCCAAATTCGTACAGAGCCCTGCAGAGGATTTTTTTTATTCTTCACAGTTATTGTCTCAGGATCTTTTCTTATATTCCCTTAATTCCCAAATTTTGTTAAAAAGTCCATCCAGATGTTTCTTCAAAAATTTCTTCTAAAAATGCTTCAGGTTTTTTTTCTGGAAATTCTCCAGGGATTTATACAGATATTTTCCTCAAATAAATTTACCTTGCTGAAATCTTGTAGGAGCTTGAGCTTGATTGGCCGCCTGTGATTGCTACTCCAGTATCGCCAGATCAGCTGCATTTACACAAGGAACCAACCAGATGACTGCTTGGGACTAACAGACACCCTCAGTGTATGAGTGCTGGTGATCTTCTATTTTTAGGCAATGCAGACCAATATGGGGAAGGGGGAGGAATTGATGATGCATTTAAGTGTCTCCCACAGTAGACCGTATATACCACTGTGTCTACGCCAGTTCGTGCGGGATGGGTATGGAGGAGCGGTAATTTTTATGGCAGAGGGTAAGGCGTAAGGAAAGGCGAGCTATAATGATGGAAGAATGGAAGCATAGGGAAACGTTTTTTTTTGTGCCATCTCGGGTTCTAGCAAATGCTATGAACTATGATAGATCAATTATGATATATTAAGAGTAGAAGACAGAAGCAACCCAAGTAACCACTGGCCCGCTAATTCGCCTTTTTGGGCTTATAGGGCTGTTATACGGCTAATATAGGGTATGTCAGCTGTATAATAGCCCTATATTAGCACGGAGGGCGAATTAAAGTGCTATTTGGTTACTTGGGAAGTGAAATATACAACTACAAAGTACCAGGAAAGGGACGGGCCTGGGATTGAACCCATGACCTTCCGTTTATGAAGCAGAAGCGGTAACCATTGGACCATCAACCCTTGCTGAAATCTTGAAGGAATCCAAAAACTTAAGAAATTTTGTTTAGATTCATCAGATTGATTTTTTGTAGTATTCTTAAAGATATTCATGGATAATTAAGGTAAAAACCGTAAATCCTTGTATCCTTGGAAAAATTCAATATTTGGAAGAATCATGAGAAAAAAATATTCTATAAAAACCACAGATTTTATTCCTCATTAATTATAGATAAACTTTGTAATAATACACGGAGAAAATCAAAACATGCAACTTTAGATACTTCTTTTCAAACTCTAGAAAATTTCCAAATTCCGGAAATCTTTCTGTGAATTTTTAGACATTTCTCAAGAAATTCCCAAAATAACTCCAGGAAGAACTTTTAGGTACGGAAAATATCTGAAGAATTTTTGCAGGAATTGTGATACCTGGGGTGATTTCTAGAATAATCCGAGAAGGATGGTTGGAAAATATTCAAGAAAAATTTCCAGACAATTACAATTTAGAAGAATTAGAAATCCAACCAACATTTGTGTAGAAATTGCTGCTAGATTTTTTTTTATTAGTATTAATGATGCTTTAACCACTTTTGGTCATTCGCGTCTGGCTATATTAATTTACAGTTACAACAGTTTGATTATATCTAGCGTCTTAGCAAACTTTACAATTTTTTCCTCTGCATTAATATCGTTTTTCAAAAGCTGCTAGAGTAGTATCATAAAACTATTCAAAGAATAATTATTGAAAGAATGCTTGGATTTTTTGGGGGAATTTTCAACGAAAGCAATACCTGGAGATGTTCTCAGTGAGATTCCTGGTATGGTGTAAATTATGTAATAATTCCAGAATGGAAATGGAGTTTCTGGATGTAATACTAAAAGTGTCCATGGAGGTGCTCTCCAAGGTTTCTCTGGACAAGCTTTTTGATTAATTGTATTTCATCAAAGTTTTCCAGGGAAATTTATAAAAAAATTGAACGTTGTGTTTTGAATGAAAGGGCACAAATTCAAAATGATCAATATTCATAGAAAACCCTCAGTAAGTAATTATGGAGTGCTCGTAGAACACTGAGCTGAAAAGCTTTTTCCTAGTAGGGATGTGAAGCAAGAAAAATGAAGAATAAGATAGCTCATGAGTTACACATCAAAAGTTAAAAAGGAGTGTGGTTGTGTTTGACATACAAATCTGTGAAAGCAATACAAACTCCAGCACTATTGGATGAAAATAGAGCCTCTTAATTATTACGTCTTGAGCATAATTTACAAGATTTTGTGACTCTCTTTTTGTACAATTTTTGTCTAAATCAGTTTCGATAGTTTATCTGATCCTAATTTATTGATTTACGGCGCATAGCAAACAACCAAATTTTGCAAAAAAAAAAGGTGCTTCATTATGATTCTAGCAGCAAATGCAAGAGGAAAGTCTTGACTGCCAAAATTTGAGACATGACTATTTTTTGTTATAAAATTACATAGTACCCAATGCCTCCAATAGGCAATTTAAAAACGCGTTATCTTCAAGTTTTTTTCAGCGATTTATTAAAAAAAATATATTCCAGGGATCTAGTTTTTTGTTGGTGTTTTTACCAACACTATTAAAATTGTGCTTCAAAATTCAGAATATTTGCTGGTATAAATAAAATTTGACCCATTATTACACCTAACGACGACACATGATTAAACCTTCTCCTACAAAGCTCTCATCCAACTCCGAACCGGTTGAGCGAGCCCACAAGAAAAAAAATCGTGTGATCTTCGATAACACCAAGTGACTTCTGGATTCACGCCTTATTGGTCGTTTAGCTGCGCTAGTTCAGTGCTATGCGCGTCGTAAACGTTGCGCGACAACTGCTCCACATAGTTGAACCACGCCTTTTTCGGAGTAGGAAAATTGCACTTCCTACACACATCCAGCCAACGTGCACCACGGTCGCAAGTGTGGAGCGAGTTTGATCGAAAAGATGCGGGCCAAAGTGAAAAGATTACTGCCATCCTATGCAGCAGCCGTAATTGTTGCCACAATTTCACTTTCAAGCCTAAACTGGCAGAAGCACTTGAGGGCAACATGCGCAGCACCAATCCTAAAGGGTCCGGTTGTCATCGGATCAGTTAAGTTTGCCGTGGTGCGTTGGTGTGTTGTGCGCGATGTAGGATGCCGCCAGTGAAGCCAAATGTGGAAATTGATGGAATTTCGTGGGACTTGCAGCAGCGGAAATACTTAGTTGCTTAGAGCGGCAACTATGGGAACGAATTCAATGGTTATTACCACAGAAGCTCCCTTTTTTATCTTACTTCTTCGCGACATTACGTTACTGGGACAGAGTTATCATACCAGTGTTCTGATAGCACTTTCATAGTTATTAACCAAAGGCTATCTTTGCCAATGTATCAGTTTTCTTTCTAAGTAGCTACGCCATCCGGGATGAATTGTGTAACTTTTGCATTGGAAGTGTTAATTAAATGTATGTACTTTAAATTTATGACAAAATCTGACGGATATGGAAAGTGATAATTGAGTTCAGCTCATTTTAACCTCGTCTGGTTGCCGATGAAATTTACTACACAATGATGGTCTGCACCTGATTCAATTTTTACTAAAAAGCGTTATGTGGAAAAAAAAAAGAATTTCAAAAATTTGTTGTAATCATGCAAAATTGTTTGATACTTTTTTGTTAGTTTGTCTTGCAACAGGCGTCATTTTACTGTGAAGTTTATCCCAAAAGAAAGACGTACTTTATATGCAGAAACAAACCAATTATAGTCTAAGATCATTCGCAAGATATACATCTGGTTCCTCGTCGATCAGCCCTTACGAAAACCATCCTGGAATTCGCCGACGAAGGATTCCTCGAGCGGTCTCAGTCAGTTAAACAGGATGTGTGGAAATCCGTTAATCGCCACATAGAGGATTGCTCAACGGAGCTGATACTCACGCTACTGCGCAGCAGCGCACGTCTTGTCAGGGCGGCAGTCCGCAGGAGAAAGAGGCCGACTGCATACACCGCGTGTATACGTCGGTGGCGTTCTTTATGGCAATAGGTATTGACGTACCGAATGAACGTCAATTGACAGTAAACCGAGGGGTGTATATTATAGCATACTCTTTCAGGAAATAGGGCGTCCCACATCCCACTCCTTCTCTAAAAAAAAACCTTAGGGTCCCGATAATAATCCGATTTATTATATGTATAGCATTATCGATCTGCTGTTTTCAAATTTACGAATCACAAGCGATTTGAACACATTTCGCAATTTAATTTTAATAATGGTCAAGAACAGCTTGAAATATTCAATTATTACTTTTTCTCTTCTGAAACTTTTAATACTTCTTTCAGTTTCCATGATAGCGTTAAGTTGTGTAGAATAAACTTTCACTCAAAATATTTGCTAGTAATTTTGATTGAGATTAAAAAACTAATGACTAGGGCCGCCAACTACGGCTTTAATAATGTTAGAAAAAAAAAACATGACTAGGTCTTGATTCAAATCATATTTGAAACAATGCACATCCTTTGAATTGTTATCTACTGCTTAGTACTATTTTTTGTGATACACGGGATAGCGGATGATACGTTAAAATCCGGATAATATGCATTAGTTTTCTTCCTTACGGCGTTAGCAAACTTTACATAGAGTATGCGTACGAATCATAGCTATAGTATTCAATATGGCAAGGCTTTGGAAGTATGCGTTTTGATCCGAATTGCATCAATCAGTACTGAAAAGAAGAAAGCTTTCAGAATCACCAAGCTATCTCTTATGATATGTTTATCAATTTCAGTGTAATCGCAAACAAAAGATCAAGTAGGAACATTTGAATTTCTTCTTGGAAGTAATTTGTTACAGTACAGCAACAGTTTGTGTGATTACATAGCTCCGGCTGCAGGCTTATTGCACAGTTTATTATCCACTGCACAATATAATCTAAACAGTCAGAATACAACCGCTGGTCTGCCTTTTACGTGCGTTTCACTTTCGAGGTGCTATATCATCTCAAACATATACGATATTTTCTAACTGTACTACATCACTCTTCGATAGTTATGTTATATACACCAAGCATTATAGCTCAATGTCTTCTTATCGGCTTACAATCAATCATTCTCGTTGCATTTATCAATTTATTTATTCAACTACCATTTCACTCCCTCACCTCTTTATTCATTCATAACAACAGGCTCTTTCATTTTCGTTCATCTTCAATATGTTGTAAAATTTCCTTCCACACGGAACTACAAATCGACTCAAATTTGACGTATTTGCTTTTACTTAAATCGGCTCTTTCGTGATATAATCTAACTTCGGCTTACCTGCTCAAGTAGGTATTTCTCCGCTCATGGCGCCAAAAAATAACGCGGTCCAGAATTCTACTCAAGGCTAGCTTTCAATGTTTTGAATGAACTACAACCAATCCAGATTTGGCTTCGAGCACGGACTTCGTTGACTAGGTAAACACATCTCTCTTTTTCTCTATCTGTTTTTATGCTCACAAAGCACATAGCAAAATCTTAAAAAAAATCCAATTTCTAAACTTTGTTGAAAAACAAAATCAAACATTCATCACAATCAGGTTAGAACACATATGCAAATTTCAAAAAAAAAACGTTTTTTCTCCGTGTCTCTACCCTAAATAGATGCAACATGACAAAAAACTTTATTTTTTGCTTTAAACTATTTCGTCTTTAAAAAGGTCTTGTAAGTCTAGATTTCCAGCATAAGTTTTGATAATCGGTAACTTATTTTTACCAAGATTCAACTTTCCCGGGTGCTAATTTTTTTTTTTATCTGGCATTAATCCTGTTTAAATAACAACTATTATTTTGAGTATGCTAAATAATAAAATGGGCCATGCACAGATAACGAGTTGAGATCTTCAAAATGTATAAACAAAAATTATGTTGAAATGCTGATCTATAAAAACCATAACAGGGTATGCAACCCTAAAACATGTTCCACAATGCTTGTGATTATCAATATTTGTACAATACTGGGAATGCGTAATTCTTGCCATGATTTTTCGAAACTGGGCCACTGTGTGTGTGCCACCACCAACGTTGCCAAATGTCCCGTAGATTAATGCTAAGTAGCCCGTCATTCGTTTTGTCAGCCATGTTGATTTTGCATCTCGCAATTTCAAAGTGATAAAACTTTGTTAACATAAATAATATTGATTAAAAAAAAAGTATCACTGGTTGCGCTCACATGCAGAAAGGAAGCTGATAATTCTTCAGCTATGTCAGTGCAAAACCAAGCGATTTTCTTTAATTCGCAATCGTGAGAAAAATCAGTCTCAATCATCGATGCCCAGTATACATTTCAATGACGGCCTACTTCGCCTTAAAGGATTGGAAAGGATTAGCGTTTGCTATCTGGTCTGGCCTGAGCTTTCGATCTGTGCTGACCGTGCTGACTCATTATAGTGAGGTGGATTTTTTTCGGTGTTTGACAGCCGTATACCCACTCTGCTTGCATCCAAGCCTGTCATGGTAACGCCATGCATTCATCTCACTGCAGATCGATTCTTGTTTCATCTCCCAGATGAAATTGAAAATCTCCACCAAGCGTCCTGACTCGTGGCAGATTTATTTTATGTTATCTCATCGAGTGCCTTGTCACTGATGCCGTTAAATCTCCATAGAGCATCCCACTCCATGGCAGATCATTTTCTACATTCAATCGAGTGTCCTATTAGCTTGACAATCTTCACCTAGCCTCCCGACTAGTGGTAGATGCATTATGTTTTCTAGGTATTTATCCAAGCGTCCCGACTTGTTCTTTGATCCCCACAGAGTGTCCCATCTCGTGGTTGTAGCGCGAAATCTGTCTCGAGAGTCCCTACTCGTGACAGGTTCCCATATTGTCCGTTAATTCACCGAGCATCCCGTCTCGTGAAACAAGCACATCGTCTTGACAACAACGTCATCGTTCGGCATCGGAACTCCAGTTCTCGCGCTTCGCAAAAGCACTTTGACAGCAATGTATCGCAAGCCGAAAACAATGAATGCTATTCACTCGAAACCGTTTTACTCGTAACAAATTACACACTTGTTATAATATCACATAGAGGAAACATCTTGCATAATGGTCCATCCGATCAATATTCCGTATGAAGATCCGGCACTTTTTTTACCACGGAAACGGGAGCGGACAGCAGCGTCTAGTTTTTCTCACACCGAGCAAGTTTGTTCGTAAAACACACACTTTTCACTTTTATTTCCACTTGCTTTCGAAATGTTGAGCAACCCTCATGTTGATTACTACACGCGTTCGCTTTATTTGTTAGCTACCTTTCGGTAGCTAACCTGGTAGGATCGCCATTGTGGAAATCCGTTAATCGCCACATAGAGGATTGCTCAACGGAGCTGATACTCACGCTACTGCGCAGCAGCGCACGTCTTGTCAGGGCGGCAGTCCGCAGGAGAAAGAGGCCGACTGCATACACCGCGTGTATACGTCGGTGGAGTTCTTTATGGCAATAGGTATTGACGTACCGAATGAACGTCAATTGACAGTAAACCGAGGGGTGTATATTATAGCATACTCTTTCAGGAAATAGGGCGTCCCACAGGATGCATGACAGTATTTTGTACGCCGAATTCAGCAGGGTAATGCCTCTGTATTTTGCGTATACTTCAGTCTATGACCATGGGCATAGAAAAAGGGGGGCAGGGGAAGGCCTTTAGCCCTCCTTGGCCGACGGACTTCTGCCTCAAGGGGCTCCTTGACAGATGAAAACATTTTCGCCTCTGAAATTAATCTTGTGTTTGAACTCCCAAAAATATCTTAAGCATTTATTTTTATAAAATAATTGCATACTGACTGATTTCTTAAAGAATTTTTAATTTCAACAAGCCTTATTAACTGTCAAAAATCATACCAGAAATCAATCGAAGGTTTTATCAACCGTCTGCAATATATTTTGAGAATAATCTGCAAATAATCTATTTTAAAAATCAAAAGGCTCATCTGCCAAATTATTTAAAACGAATAATAAAATAATAAAATTTGATAATAGCTAGTTTCACATATTTTCCGAGAATTCAATCTGATATTCCTCTAGCTAATTGGAATTTGTTCAACAATTACTTCAGGTTTCATTCCCAGAAGTCGTTAGCAATGATTAAAAGTATTTTTATGGAATGCATCTTTAAAATCTTGCCAAAAAATGTCTTCAATACCAAGGAATTGCTTCATGACTTGGAATAATTGGATTTGTTTAGGAATTTCCCCTGTATTTTAATTCGAGCATTTCTTCTTGAATTATTGTAGGAATTACTCCTGGTATTACATAAGAGATCTCTCGTTTGAGATTCCATCAGAGGGTTTACCGATAATTAAATCTGAGAACACTCTCTGCAGTTCTCCTGAGGACTTCTTAAAATAGTTCCCCGAAATCTTTTCTAGAAACTTTCAAAATTTCCTCAACAAGTGAATACAAAAGTACAAGCGTATTTCCTGGATAGCTGTTCAACATTTCACGAGCGAGGAGCCCAACATCAGGGCTTTGGACCTGTAGCTCTGGAGCGAACTAGTGTAGATGCAGGGGTATATCCGGTCTACTGTGGGCCAGTTCTAAATGCAATATCAACTCCTTCCGCTTCCTCTCATTGGTCTGCATTTTGACGTGGCAGGCGCCATTGTTGCCTAAGATTAAATGATCACCAGCACTTATACACTGATGGTGTCTGTTAGACCCAAGCAGTGATCTATTTGGTTCCTTGTGTAAATGTAGTTGATTTGGCGATACTGGAGTAGCAACCACGGTTGGCCAATTGGGCTTAAGCTTAAGCTCAAGTCTTTAAGTACGGTCTCGATTGGTAATTACCTCGATCTGCACTGCAGAAATTGCCAGAATTGCTTACATCGTAATCAGCGGGAAGTAAAACATTCAAAAAGAATCTCTTTTTGCAGATAGGACAATTTGACATGTTTTTACTGAAATGATAACGAATGCACAATCACCGAAAATGATTTGGAATACGGCCAACTGGTAGATTTTTGATTTAGCGGCCTTGAATAAAATTTGCAGGTGATTGATTTTATTACCTCCGACGTTTCGACCCTTAATTTGAGTGATCTTCAGGGATGAAGAGCGATAGTCCTATACCATCTCTATAAAGGCCCGAACTGAAAGCCTTGGATGTGATGCATCTAAACAGTTGTAAATTTCATTTAGAATCGGAAAAACATAAATACGAGCTGCAAAACATTTTAAATCCACTTAGAAATCAGAAATATTCCACAATCAAACAGCATATTAATAATTCAGAATTATGTTAAACTGAAAGCTACGAATCCGAACCGTAGCAAAATATGAATCAATATTCGCGCATGCAACACGTCTCATTTCCCGTTGCGATCGAGAGTGTAAAACTATTAAAACCACTCGCCGCGTTCGTACATAATTTATGCGCTGAAACCCTGCCCCCATATGCCTGAAGCCTGGCTGTCCATCACCATCAGTAACATGATGGCAGTTTGGTTTGCCACGTTCGGTGACGGAATTGAAAATAAAGTTTCTTCTCACGGTTTTCCGTTTCGGTAGCCATATCAATGTGTAGTGCAAACGAGATCTACACCGCGCCGTGCAATGATTTGGCCAATTTCTAATGCGTATTTTGATTGTAGTCACCATTTAAACGTCTCACAAAAACGCGGGAAAGTTTCGCACTTTCCTGATACATTCCACCTTCGCTCGGTTCTGGGCTTTTTTTCATTTGTCTTGGTGTTCCTCATGGTGGCTACATTTCACGATACGACATGCAATCCACATACGAATGGTAATTTAAAACCCCCTTCCAGTCCACTGACCGTTATACTGACCCTCTGTCCAGCAGCGAATGGAATTCCGTTGTTTTGTTTTGATTACATCGCTTCGTAGCGTATATGCATGGGATGTGTTTTGATGGAGTTTTTGTTTTGGTTACCATCTTCTGGAGGAACTGGTGTAGGTAAATGAATGACCTAAGGTTCATCCACCATCACCACTAGCCCGAATCGGGTCATGCTTGGACCGTCCGAAATGTGTGCGCAATGGTTTCCTATGAGATAATCTTATAATTCACGCGTAGCATACTCTTTGAGATAGAGTAGGATCTTCTCTTCATTGTAGCATTGTTCAAAAACGAAAAATAATAAATACTTGAGTGTGTTGTTAAAATCAGTTATCAGGGTTGGGAGCAGAATATGTGAATAATGCCATGCATAAAATACAAATTTTTCAATTCTAACCATTAGTCTAAAGCAAAGAATGAAGAAACGCCATGCTTACATAAATTACTTGTAAGCATTTTAATTGCACTTGGAGCTGCAGTGATGCATCATAACCCATTCATCTTTGTCGAGACATAACTGAGTCATTCTCGTGTTGAAGTCATGTGAAGATTTGTTTACATTTGCATTCCAGTTTCCCATAAAGAGCTAGTTGTTTATCTAGTTAATAATCCGCACATGGAACTCGTTGGCATCCCACCAGCAGAAAAAATGTACTGGCAAAACATCCAATCACGTCTTGAATATTTTTCGTTACGAAAATTATAACATGTCGTTCTCAATCTTGAAATAGCACCCTCCAACTTCACACCTTACCATTAGAGAGCTGGATAAGATTGGACACCTCTTAATTTGCTTGATCTTCGTCTGAACAAAACAGACAGTGATTTCAACAGTCAAGCTCCCACCTCTTGAATATTTGTCCGGGGTGAAAACTAGCCAGCATAAATGCGACACACGACCGGTAACCGACGCAGCATAAACCGCAGTAGCGTCGTGCGCTTGTGTCGTGCGGTTACATAAACGCTGCCCACGAGAAAGCCGCCAGCAAGTTCATTATGGCCTCTATTTTTGTGCGGTGGCTTTTCATTTCCCGCTTATGGTTTATCTTGCTTCATTTTCTAGCTTGGTTATGCTCTGTCGGCTACTGCTGGTTTCTAGGAGCATAGATCGTTATCGTAGCATAAGCCGTAGTTTTTGATCTCACCTAACGCAGAGTATCTAGCACTAGCATTTCAAATGATATTGAATCTTTTTTTTATTTCTGGAGTTGTCAAAGTGATTGTTCTACAAATTTACAATTTGAAAGTATTTCAGAACAAAAATACTAGACAGATTCTGGCAATAATTCTGGAGGAATACACGAAATACCCTTTGGAATATATGGGTAAACATGGAGGAATTATGTTATGGGATAAATTTCCGAAGTATGATTAAAAGAATTCCAAAAGATATTCTTGACGAAATAACCAGGCATTAGGATTCGTTCTCAATTGATTTTGAAACACGATCAAAGCAAGCGGAGAAAATCATCGCATCTGTATCTGTGGTCCATGATCGGCAATGTTTCGCAAGTTGTAACAAGCTTGATAAATATCAGCTGCAAAAGAGACCCCCAATGAAAGAATAATGATAAAACCCATTTTTTCGCTTATTTGCCATTGGGGATAAGTGTTTTACTAGAATGATAAACTTTACTAGAATGATAAACAATCCCCAAATATCCTATAAGAATAGTGCCCCCAGGTTTGGAGCTTATTTAGATGGGTTGCATGCAATTCTATCCCCCCGATACAATCAGAGCTGTAGCAATAGACAGACTCCTATGATGAGGTTTCCAGCCTTTTTGGCTCGCGGCGCACTTTTTGAAATAAAATTGTTGCTCGTAGCACCTGTTCTTCATCATCACTCTGTTTGAAATCTGGATTTTTACACACTAAATCGACCCTTTAATTCCTACGATAATCGTGAAGTACGATTTAGGTTTCTCAATCTCTCATTATTATCGAGTTATTTTTTAAAGTGAATGCTTTTATGAAAAGATTTGATTTATTTCATTATATTTTTTTCCAAGGTTAAGCTATAATATTTAGGTATCTAAATAAAACTGTACTTAGTGTTTCATCAAATATTTCAAAATTCACCTTTGGTTAAGAAAGTCTTTGATTTTTGCTGTTAATTCGAACAACTGAATCACTCTTAGTAGCGACAGCAGTAGGTAGCGAAATATTTTAAATACGTTTTCGTAATATATCAGGTACAAGAAAGTTCAATAATTATCGAGATGTTGACACCGTGTGTATAAGATTCGTAAAACCTGTGTTTCGTGATCCACCATAACTTCGAAAACATCATATGGTGAAGATGAATTAAAACCACCTCCAAATTTTCAAGAGCACAAATGTAGAGAAAACAAACAGTGATTGTAAATGAAAAATCTATCGATTGATCGCAACGAACGATTAACCAATCGATCATATTTTCAGCGCGATCAGTTATTTGGTCTTTAAATTTGAACTCATGAAAATTCTGGACTGGACTTGGTTTAGTATAATTAAAAGCGTATTATATAGCAAAAAGTTGAGATATGTCAACACTGCTCCTTCATAAGGACTTAACTGACATGATCAATTTCTCTTTATCGATTTTCTCTTCTCGCTAATAATTTCTCCACATTAAAGAAATTCGTAATATTTTTTGTTCTTATATGAAGCAAGATATACACCCTCATCCTTGTTTACGGCAGATCCAATTTTTGTTCAAATTCCATTCGTTCGATTCTATGACCTTTTGATTTTGTTAGTCAGAGAATAATTCTGATAAAAATTTAATTGCTACTACATTACGAGGCTCATGCATAATCTTAATGTGACTGTTATGCGGTTACAATTACCAATGTGACAAAACAACTCGGTATTTTTTTTCGAATTTTCTAGAACAATCTCACTGATTTCAGTAAGCTGAACGAAAGTATTCATGATTTGATGACCCTCCACAGTATTAACTCGAATTTGTCAAAAATGTCGAATGTGACAAATATTCAGTTATGGGCAAGGTAGTAATTAGCCATTTCAGTCCTATTTCCTCTTCGTCCATGGTAACTGGTATGGAGATTCCGAAATTTTCAATAGATTACTAAGTTTAGTCGTTTTTTTCGATGGATTTTGTTGGAATTTTCAGAACTTCCTCAGTTTTCAGTTTATGGTCCGGAAATATGGTCGAAGTGGTTCCGAAGTTATAAGACAATCCTTGGGGTATAAAAAATGCCCAAATCATCCGTTCAACGGATATCTCAAGACCGTAGTGAGCTAGAAGTTGGTCTCTTCCACAAAGGGCTATCTGGCAGTAACAAACCTAATTGGAATTTTATCCGTTAGGTGGCGCTAGTAACATTTTTTCTCGAGATCCTGATATGCTAGAAGGTTGGTGTATTCGGCAAGGTTGTTCAGCAGACCAAGGGTAATCAGGCTATAACATAAATAATTGGAAATAAATTCGCTAGGTAGCGTTAGAAACAAATTTCCTTCAATTTTCAAAAAAAAAAATCAAATCTAATTGGTAATTCATCCGGCAGCACAGCGAATCAAAAATGTCATTTTTGCGCGTCTCAAGGACCAAATTATGTGTCTCTAGTAGATTTGAAATTGCTAAACCTGATGCCGTTCTCAGAAATATTCCAGCACGTCACAATTTTTAGCTGCAGGTCGCCAAAATCACTTATTTCATTGATGTTTACATAACATTTATAGTATGATTTATCATAATTATTGTGCTTTAATTCACTAAGAATGCAAAATAGGACTTCAACTTTCTTCTTTTCAGTTGTAAGCAAAAAATTTTCATACAAGCTGGCAAACTGGCAAGTTGGCTGAAATAGTCAAATTTGGCATTACCAAAAGTCAATATCTCAAAAACTAGACGTGCTGTGATATTTTTGAAAACGACGATAGATGCAGCAACCCAGTGAATAGCGGTATTTTGGTGCTTGAGACAAAAACGTGTTCCGCAGTGTAGGTGGCGCTAGTAACAAATATCCTTCAATCTTCTATATCTAGAGATTCTGATACGCTAGGTTTGTGTCTTTGGCAAAGTTGTTCTGCAGACCAAGAGCTATCTGGAAGTGATTGGGAATTTATCCACCAGATGGCGAATATAAAAAAAAAACTGTAATCTTCTATATCATGAGATTCTGATAAGCTAGAAGGTAGGTGTTTTCGGAAAAATTGTACAGCAGATGAAGGGCTATCTGGTTGCATTTTTTAAGCTTACCATGTTCAAAATATGTAAATTGAATTCGTGGTCGTTATCACGGTAACAGAGATTTCAATTAAAACAATCGTTCGATTTTGGCACGTTTCAGCACCATGAAAATTTTTGGCGTGTCAAAATCGAACGGGCAATGTATATCTGTTGGTGAAAAATCTGATTGAGATTCATCCGCTGGAAGGTGTACAGTATATATGCCAAGACTGCGATGGTAGGATTTTTGCTATCTTATGATCCTGATAAACTCCTCATTTTTGTTAGAATAGACTACCGCCTACGTTAATACTTACAGTAGAGTAAAAGAATTTGAATCGGGCGATATTCAAAACTGAAAAGGCAATAGATGGCTCATTTTTCAATGGTAGTAAAAACGAAATCCTGAAGCGAAGAAAACATCACGGAAGCTGAACTAAACACAACAAGTTATTTATTCACTTTGCGCTTTCTTTCTAATCACAACTTTTTCGATCCTGTTTCTTAATTGCAAGTAATTTACGTTTCTCATTTTTCCCATAGGTTTTGACAGTTCTCGACTACCATTCTTCCATGCGCTAGTGTCAAAAGTTTGAGGAATTTAAGAAACGAGCGTAGTGCGATCAGTGAGTGGAATGCAAACATCAATGTCGCCGCTCGGCAGCCAGTGATAGAAACTACATGTTCGAAAGTCTGTACTTTTTGCAACTGGCGCCAACTGTTAGCATTTTATAACGATGTAAACAGTCGTCTCATTTTGTATGGAGAAAGAAATTTCACTACCAATCTCTCCAATATCAAAACTTTTTCTTCAAAGACACACATTTGCCAGGATTTATGTTTTTATCTGCTTAGCTAACTCTTCTCCAGTAGAGAAACTAGGTAGAAATTCTACCATAGAATACAGGAAGCATCGAATTACTGACTTTAAAATGGCTTGCTCAATGTTCACCACCTAATAAAATTTCAATATTGTCGCTCCTTTGCTGCTCTTCTATAGATTCCCTTTATCTTTGAGTCGCATGACCGCTATAGCCATAACAAAAATAATATGCAACAATCACGGTCCATACCTTTTTCTTTGTACATAAAATACATCGAAAGTCTGTCAAAACCCTATGTTATTGTTTACATTAGAAAAGTTCGTTATATTTTTAACAGAAGAACAAAGAATAAGGTTTAGAGTAAAAAAAAACTTTGATTAAGAACCAATTAATCAAATTGGAGATCCAACTATGTATTGTGGCTGTTAAACTGAGTTAGCTAAAACTCAAGCGTGAAAAATCCCGAGCATAAGATATGAGAATTTGAAATTTTCTCTTGTCAACTTTTGATCTATTTTTTCGTAGACATCAACCTTCTAGCTAATCAAGGTAATGAAGATTTAAAAAAAATATTGGTTTATTACTGCTAGATAGTCCTTGATCTGCTGAACATTTTTGCCAAAGACACCAACTCTCTATCTTCTCAGAATCTCGAGGTAAAAGAAGGAAGAAAATTTGTTACTAACACCACCTAGTGGAAACATTCCCAATTAGTTTTGTTATTGGCATATAGCCCTTGATCTGCTTAAAAACATAAAAAAGACACCAACACGTTAATGCTTCCAGTGGACGATTTGCTTTTTGAAGGAAATACCACACATTATGCACATTTTTGTGGGGTTTTCAGCATGTGAAAAGTATGATGGCTGGATGGATGTTAATATCAGTCAAAGATCTTACACACAATTAGCCTAAATCTAATAAAAAATCATCAAAGGATCTAAAAAATCGAAAACTTGTTGGTAATCCACCAACGGATTTAAAGACAGCCTACCAAAAATCTATACAGGTACATTTTAATCAGATTTCCGTCAATTATCTCACTACAGACACGTTTGGGATAAGGAACTAACTATAAAAGAGTATCAAAAAGCATTCCAGTTATTTATCAAAAATCTATCAAGAAAACTGCGAAAATCTATAAACCATTCCAGGAAAAACATTGGTACATAACACATGAAGTACTTGTTTAGCAACTATATGACAACGGAAACAAAATTGAATGGCACCAGACAGGCATTCACCCTTTATTAACGGGCCACACCCGGAGCTAGACGACAAAGTGAAAACTGAACCAAGATAGTGCACTAGGATAGGCCCAAATACCTTCCCAATGATAATGACTCTAAATGAAACATTGTGTCGTGAGCATAACAGGCAGAAGCAACCCATTGTCATGCCATTAACACTACTATTCCAGTGGATTGGATTGACGTTCGAGTGGCGCCGTTTCCAACACAACAAATACGTTGAACTTTCTACAAATCGAAGTGCATCGTGAATTTGAACAAACGTGCACCTGAAACGAACGACACATGAGTACACCTTAACTGAATATGTCGATGATTCAATCATAAAAAGAACTACTTGCTGGCAGATATTTGTGACCTTCTGACCGCTGAACGAATTGACGGTTGATGTAATTCAATCTTCTGATCATTACTACTAGTATACCTGCGCACGAGACTATACCAATCGAGTGGAACAGGTGTGTAATACAATTCAATCTCAGTTCAGCAGAGACGAGAGACATTCAAAGGTACCACTAGCAGCGATGCAATAAATCTAACACATTAGATAACTGGCTTCTAGCAATCCCACAGCAGCTACTAGTAGCGGCAATAATATTACAGCAATCACGCTAAGAAACGTATTAATATGTACACACGTCTGAAGAGCGAAAACCGGTTCTGGATGCATCCATGGAGAAATCACCAGATAGATCCCCCGTCGCTTGCGTTCAGATGTCGAACGTAGATTCTTTCTGACGGTTGATGTAGGTCAGTGGGTAAAGTTTGGAACGATTGGTGGAATAGAATGTACGGCCGTGAATAAGTTCAATGTTATCGATTGTGTCAATGAAACGGATAGAGCAGTGTCACGTCTGTGATTGTTATGTAGATGTATGCATTGTGGCTGCTGGCGGTACAATGGACTTTAAAATGATACAATCATTTATATCCAGTTGAATCACATGTGAATACCACTTGATTTGTACTGTTATTTTGGGTGTAGCCAGTGAGGTGAAGTGGATCATTTTTGAATCAATATGCTATAGCAATTTGCTATAGCATGACAATCTTTGATTAACAGCTATTTTTGCTGTTTGAGAAAGAAACAAATTGATTTGACCTGTTGAAAATCGTTCCTCGACTGTTCGCATATAACATTTTATAAATCTTTACATAGTTTTGCACATCGCCGCTCTTATCTATCTTGTAAGATTCCCGTGTAATCTGCTGCAGTCCATGGTTTTCCACAACTCGTTCTGCGCTATATGGCAATTATTAACAATTGCCAATGGTAATTCTACTACAATTTCCATTACTAAACAAAAAATATTAACAAAATACATCTAAAATATTTCAATTGCTGTCAATTATTTTAGGTTCTCTCTACCGATTCGAACTTCAGTGATTCAAACATGAACATAGGTATGGTTGCGTAACCGAAACATAATCACAAACCCGAAACAAAGCTAACTCAATTAAGCACCCACCAAAATATGACGTTTTAAGTGTGTCACACAACACAGTTCAACCCAACCCTTAGAGCTCACTCAAGTTTCGGAAGCAACACAACAAAATTAGCCCCTGATAATCACCAAATTGACTTTAACTATCGGTTCGACCAGGCAAATCGTGAGACATCACCAATTTGCGTGGTAATCACGGAATGATGACAACAATGAGCAATTAGATAAACCGTCTTACGTGCTCGCTAATTTGCATGTGAATGTCACAAATATCCAACCACCGTTAACGTATTGCTGTTACGTCGCATGTAAAATCTAACGTCTAGTTTTATCTGCTTTCCCTGTCTACGTGTAGAAATATCCCGCCTTACAATGGCCAGCAACGACCAGAGTGGAACCGATCAAACTGATCGAGGTCTCCGGAAGGAATACTTTGGCAATGGGGGCGGATTCGGACGGTTTCTGCCACCGGTGTTTAAGCTGCTCGAATTGGTAAGTTATAGATTTATAATCGATGATCATGTAGTCTAATTGAACTTTTATGGCCGAAATGTAACATGTTGTGATAGTTCTGAGATGTTCTAGAGATCATCCAACTGTGTAGGACTTTAGAACATGAGATTTATCGCTAAACCAGTAATTCTGTAAGGTGTATCAAGTTAAAACACGATACGATATCTTCAGGATGTTCTAGGTCTTTCAAACTGACTTTAAGGTGAAGATGAATAGAAGCCAAACCTCAATTCGGTTCTCCAGATTCGTTCTCTTGAAAATTTGAGGTTTGGCTTCGATTTATCTTCACCTTAAGTAACGATCAATCATTGAACATTTGGGATGTTCATGAGCTATTGTAATATACTTTCGTTTGTTCCAGGATATCAAAATTGTTCAGGAGTTCAGAACATGGAATCTACACTCATAACAGTAGCTACAATGAATATTCAATCGCACACGTTGAGAGTTGAAGTAGTTCCACCCTGCTCATAAATGCAAAACAGTCACATTCGACATTTTTTACAAATTGGAGTTAATACCATGGAGAGTCATCAAATGACAAATACTTTCGATCAACTTAATCATCAATCAGTTAATCAGTCAATCAATCAATCCATCAATCAGTAAGTTGATCGGAAGTATTTGTCATTTGATGACTCTCCATGGTATTAACTCCAATTTGTCAAAAATGTCGAATGTGACTGTATTGCAGTTATGGGCAGCACAGACCTTATCCAAATTGTCCGGCAGTTCATAAAATAGGTCTACGATAGTTTGAATGACCTACAATCGACAAATCCAATCTTTTAAGACCCCTGAGAAGATAACTCAGGTAGTGTGGGGATGTCGCCATCCCTCTAAAACCATCCCATAAATTGTAAGTGAGCAATTCTCGCTAAATTGCCCAAGTGGTGTACAGAATGCACAGACATTATCCTTGGCCTCAGACCCTTATCTCCCCGGGACCACCTGACGGTATTTCTTCTGGCAGGGGTCAGTGAATATAGCACTTAACACATGTAGCAGAAGTAGCGTAGGTAAGCTGCTTCTCCTAGCCGATTTAAACAATGTTACAGGGGACCAGCCTCGGCACGGCTAATCCTCTGCAGCCAACCCTTGGTCAGCGCGCCATAGACGCAGCAATTCTAGTATAATGTAAGTGACAGCCGTAGTTACTGTATTCCAGCACTCAGCATACGCACACATTCTCTCTATTATGTTGTCGGGGGACGTGTCTCCTCCTCATGTAGCGAGCATGCAATCTCTCACAACAATGAAACGGGGGCAATCGAACACGACATGCTCCGCTGTTTCCTGCATATCAGCACAATTGGGGCACGTAGGAGATTCTGAGTGCCCGAACCTATGCAGGTACTGTCTATACTATAGACTCTATAGCAACCATGTCCTGACAGAAACTGCGTCAGGTGGAAGTTCACTTCCCCATGGTTTCTTCTATACCAATCTAACACATTTGGTATTAGCCGATGAGTCCATCTACCCTTAGTGGAGTTATCCCATTCCTGCTGGCAACTTCTGAGTGCTTCCTTTTCCTCTTTACACGTGTCGCAGACTCCTCTGGTACCTCTTTGGTTGAAGCAGTGAACATCTTCCTTGATGATGAGTCCGAAGGGCGTCATCCCGGCTATGATGCACACTCTTTAGATACCGTTTGGTATGCGCTTGCTACTCTTAAGGTGATTATAGAACGAAGCCACACTTCAAATTATCAAGAGCACAAGACTTGAGAACCAAACAGCGCTCCGTGTTGAAAATTTATACCATAGATCACCAACAGGAATCAAGCAAATTGATTGGTTTTCAATGCGAACTGTTGTCAGAATCTCCAGTCTTGTGCACTTGAAAATTCAAAGTTTGGCTTCGTTCTATAATCACCTAAAGCACATGATCCTATACGTGCTTTCCAACCGCTTTAAGTTTCTGCTCGTTCTAAGCGCTTTTGACCAGATTGATCCTCCATACCTTAGTATAAATAGCGCCACGCTTGCCAGGAGCTTGCGTTTGCTGGCAATTACATCAGAGCTGTTAGACATCATCTTCGAAAGCGCCGCTATAGCCGTAGATGCCTTTTACAGGCATATTCAACGTGGCTAACGAGGCTGAGCTTGTCATCGATCATTACCCCAAGATGCCTGAGGGATCGCTTGGACTCTATGGTAAAATCATCTACCGAGATAAGCGCCCGTTGCTCGGACATGCGGTTGTTGACCACCACTACTTCACATACTTGTGACGGGCCAATCCTAGTTTCCTAGACTTCATCCATTCCTCGACTATGGAGAAAGAGAGCGCCTCTGTCATCTCTACTTCCTCCATCGATTCGCCATAGACCACTAGGGTGATGTCGGCGGCGATGCCAACAATCTTAAGAAAGGTGCAGCGTCAGTACGTCATCGTACATCGCATTCCATACCATCGGGATTGAACCTTGAGGTACTCCCGCGGTAATTCGAACGCTTTTCTGCCCCTCCTTTTTGTCATACAGTAGAATACTACCATCAAAATAGCTTTCTAGATGCTTACACAACTATACCGGTACCTCGAGGCGGTGAAGTACGCGCTATCGCTTCCCAGCTTGCGCTGATGAACGCATTCTTCACATCCAGAGTGACAACCGCGCAGTAACGAATGCCGCTTCTTTTATACTCGATTGCCACCTGTCGACACATATTAGGCACTTAGCGATTTGCTTACAGTCACTTTTGCCCTATGAACTTCGGTGTCGCATTTTCTGCCCATCTTACTCCTGTCGGGACCATTGCAATTCCGCGACTTATGGCCCTTCCCGAAACACTTGAAGCAAACTGTTGAGGATGTTGTAAGCTCAGCCGACAAACCAACCAGTTTACCTTGAGTATGCCCAAGTTCTTCGCTTTGTTGGCCTCTGCAACCGGCAGACTGATCGCCGCCACCTGGGTGCTCTGCGAGCCTCTTTGAGGGCAGTCGAGACCTCCGCTGCATCGATGACCTTATCCATATTTTCACACTTAAGAGTCTGCAGTCAGCTGCTTATAGACTGCACCCTTTTGCTTGGCGTACTTCTTTGAGACTAGGATCATTTCAACAATCCTAGTCCGCCTTATGCTCCGCACATCTGCGCCCAATGGCGATAACTTCTCCGTGCTTCGCATCACCTTCAGAACCTCGGCGTATTTCGCTTCCTCCGTTTTGATAACGAGGGCCTCGCCTAAATTCCTACATTTTTTTCGGTTTTCTCCTTCCTTTCTTTTTTTTTCGACTCGTATCCACGGGTTGCTGTTGCCTTGCGCCTGTGGTTCCTGAGGATGCACTGCCTTGTACCGGCTAACCCTTGGCTTTCTTGGTCTCAGGCTTGGTGTTGATCTCTCCATTGTTGTCATGTCCTCTTGATCGCGGAGCTTGACTCGTGCCAGCTTTTCTGCTCTGGAGGACGGCCGCGTAGGTCACTTTTCCCTTAGCCACCATACGTCTTTTCGCCACGTATTCATCCTCAAAAGTTCCCCTCTTTCGCATCATGTATCGAAAAATATCATCAGATATATTCGCGTTGTCTGTGAAGGAAAACACTTCAATCTGACACGACTTAGTGTCTCTTTTGCCTTGCCAAGTAGTGCCTTGGCTTTCTCGTAATCCTGTTTTGCAGCTAGGACTGATTGTCACAATTTCGGTAGACTTGTTTTCAAGTCTTTGCTGATATTACTTTTGCTCTTAACAAACTCAATGATGACATTGAGTTGCTCAGCAGCTACCTGCATTTTCGGGAGGTACTCCCTATTGCGATCCATGGCCTCGTGCCTGCTGTCGTCACAGTGTCTAGGCTTTTGCCCACACTGTTCTCACTTAAGTTGATGTTGGTCGCCTCCTTTTTTGGCGGGAACCTTAGCCGGTTACTGATGGGTCCAGCCTCTCCTTCGCATTCCGCTAGTTGTTTGTGTTGGTTGATCATCTCTTATGGCCGCCCTAAGAGCCGCTATCCATCTCCGCTGGAATAGTCACCCTTATGATCCCATTGTTATCTATGCAAGCAGGAAGGCCATGCTAGGGTTGACATAGTTCTTTATGGGATACTATGTTCAGAGCCGGATCGGCGCAAGTCAGGTAATGGCATCTGAGCCTACTCCCGCCCAGTTGGAACAACCAGACGACAGATTTGGAACGTAATCTAAGGACTGCCACGGTTTTACGAGATGAGGGCAGCCTGCTCCATTAGCCGTTTCAGGCCAGTATCACCCGACCCTACTTAGGGAGTAGAATGTCGTCCGCTCTTTGTATTCATTGATCCTTGCCGTCACGAAACTATATTTCTATTACTTAGATTTCCCGTCTACTAGGATGGTCTACTAGGTCTAGGATGGACTTTCTTCCGTGATGGCAAGTACATTCAAAATCGATGTTTCATCCATTTCCTCCTCGGGAATGAGCTTGATATCCTTGTGACCGTTGTTGATTGTATGCATAATCGTGGATCTTTCGCTTAATAACGCTGAATATATCGTCGATGTTTCTTCATCATTTGTCTGACAATAATCCATGTTTCTTCAGAATATCCTCCATATTCGCCATAAAACAGCCTACATAAGAACAGGTACAGAGGGATTTCGATGGGGAATCCTTTCGTCTGCTTGTATAAACTTGCTAGAAATACGAAGAAGTTCTCGTCCAGGCACAACCTGCGATTGGGGCATGTTTGTCTTGACATTTCCTTGGATACGTTAAGGATCTCGCATGTTTTTGTCAACGACAGAAATGAGTAAACACATGTTACCTAGAATTTTTTGTACCTTGGTGTAGAATCCAATTAATCTCATTATTGTACTGGTTTATGTTCGAATATGCCGCGGCTGTGGGACTAGAAATGAATTAGATAATTAAATATCGAAATGTCAAAGGGTCGAATGAAAACCACGGCGAATCTACAATAGGTCAAATGTGATCCAGAATTGTAATCGTACAGTATCCTAATTACTTAGGGACACATACAGGGATCATAGGGTCCATATTCCTAGCGTTCGGTCCCAGTTTTATCGATGTTCTGGCCCCAGTTATCGAAGTACGACCGACTTCTTTTAGGATACCGGTCATAGCATAAGTGTGAAATTCAGAATTTGAGAACTTTTACGATAAGCTTATTAGTATAAACTGTTAATTAATCGTAAAAAATCAATTGTAAATATGTAATAACAAAGCAAGTTAACAAAAGTAACTGAACTATGAATGAATCAGATGTCCATCATCCCATCCGTGAATCATCCGTCGTTATATGACTCATCATCACTACAGCAAACTACTCAAGTGTGATATGGGCCGTGCACTCGATTCCCCTCTGCCAGAAGCAATTATCACTGCCCGAGCCGGCGGACCTCTGGTATATTCCATTATTAACGAGTCGATTGTTTTCGCTTTGCTCCCAACAGCAATAGCGAGCAACGATCACGCGCAGCAAAAGTTCTACGGAACGCACATAAGCCTGTAGATTGTGTATATGCTAGCATCTCCTCTGGATTTTCCACATCGTTCGTTGTCATCGTCTTAAAATTGCGCAGTGCTCCGCGGCGTACATTACATACATGTAGATAGATGATTACCTTAGTTATATAAGATCAACTATATTCATGAAACATGTTTATACGGCAGAAGTTATTCAATCCTCGACTAATCAATGGATACCTTTGATTGACGCATCTGTGGTGATCACCAATCAATTTGATTCAGATCTCGCACTCGGCGGTATCGCTATTATAAGCCGCTAATATCGAGTAGGTGGTTCGAGAATGCGCGCCAACACACATGTCTATGTCTACGTATGCAGGCAATTAACGTTTATGGCAACACCCTAGTGGAGGGCTCAACCTCAATAATGATATTTTAAATAATTCCTTCTCTTTCGATTTGTTTCTACCCCATAATTGCAGGCAGTCGCCATTATCTGCATCGGGCTCATCGACGACCCAGCCAATAACTCCAGGCTTCGACCGTTCGCGACAACACGCACCATCGCACTTGCTTATTCGACCTTCGTGCCCTTCCTGATGTTTTCGGTGATTTACCTGTTCGGCAAAGTCATCAGAGAGAAGTAAGTGTCGTGCGATGCAAATTGCAGTTTAGGGAAGAAGCACCAGTAGTTAACGACATTTTTCAAGATGATTTTTTTTCTGTAAAACGGCGTATGATAATCCAATTGGCTATAATTGGCACTGTGGCCAAAACCGGTGCGTCTACCCTAAATTAATGTGCATGCACGAAAAGTTAATACATCGCATCAAGAAGGCTTGGTACTACGTATGAAACACAAACAAAAGAAATATCTTGATTGTTAAATGCTATCCACAGACAAATAGACGTAACACTCGACGGATATTTTAACCCGTATAAGCCTGGGTGAAAGTAAAATAACTAAAACTCTCACCGCTGAGCGACTGTTTAACGAATAAATTTTGTCAGTGCACTCGTACTCACATTTAGTTTCTCAGAACGGCCAAAGGAACTCGAAAATTTTTATGTGACCGGAGTTATCCAGGTGGATAACTGGGTCGGGTTGGGTGACCCTGTAGGTAGGTAAATTTCAAGTCGCAGATAGTTCTCAGAATCGGCCATAATGTAGACGCTATTTCAAAGCGATGAGAGTTTTGCTACTTTTGCTTTTACTCAGGCCTATACAGGTTAACCCATATCTTCCCAGCAATGGGGAAAAACGGATTACTTGATTTTAGCTTCAATGGAATGTCTTATTTTTCGAGGAGTATTTGAAGTTGCTGCTCACCAATCTGGATTTATTCCGGCTGAAATGAAGGAAATCCGTAAAAAAATGTCGAAATGGCTGCATTTTGATTTTTTTTCCTCATTTGCTGGGCGGATGCAGATTAACGATTGATTCAAAAATTTGATATTTCGTCATTTGTGCATCCGTAGTGCTAACATCATTTTTGTTTGCGTTTTACGTGCACACTCCATCTAAGCAGATACAACAAATTATAATACATTAAGCATTAATAAAGTATTATAATGGATTTATCGACCATAATTCCGATCGATAATTGTTCTAAATGTTACGTCTGTTTGTCTGTGCATATATTTACAAAACTTGGCTCTTGATATGTATTCATTAGAACCTAATCATTCTCTAATTCTCAAACAGCATTCCGTGGAAGCTTCAGTCACTGCTGAATCTGACGGCATTCATATTGTATCTCGCGACGGCTATTTGCATCCTGCATGACTGGTCGGAAACGAAAAACCGAAACTATTGGCCGCCAAACACACAACGGTGAGTAACGCATTCATTTAGTATACCTACAGAGAACACCTACAATTCAACCAACGTTTTACCCTTGCTTACAGAATGGATTTCCTTTGCGGTGCAGGGTCTGTGGCAGTTGTTGGTGCTTTGCTGTACCTGCTGGATCTGATTGTTACGACAAGGTTGGGCGCCAAGGGCGAAATCGAATAATCAAGGCGAAGATGCGTAATTTTCATAGCTGTAAATAACAATCTTATTAAGTAGTTGAGGTGTTGAGCCTCAACGCTTATTTTATAAAACAAAAATCGCAAGCAGCCGACAAACGGAATTCCCTCCATTCGCAGCAGAGCCTACCAGAGCATCTCGTACCGAGGACATGTAAATTTACGGACCAAAAACTAGATCATAGGACTACACAACATACTTTAAGTTTAAGAGAGTAACATTTTAATTATTTTTACGACTATTTTACCGATGCATCCGTCCGAAGAATTTAACATCGAAGAAACCACGATCGAAAAAACAAAAACTACATTCCAATCTCAGCAAACCGTGGGACTGACTACGTTTTCATGGTATCAAAGCCATATTGTTTTTCGTTTAGCTTTAGAATGAATGTACAAATTACGCTCTTCATGTATGAAACCTTTGTCATTTACCAGCCATTTTAAATAAACGAAATAAACGTTTTAACTAAATAGTATTAGGTCAATAGTTTTTTATTGTTTCCAGAGTTAAATTCATTCATTTAGGCAACATCTGAAAACATAAGACCGAATCAACAATGTAATGCCAGATTGCTCGCTTCATGGTCGCCTCTATCTATCCTTGCTCGCCTAAGCACGTTTTGGGCAATGATTTCATTATTCTTAAGTTTTATTCGCAAATTTATGAATTTTAATTTTTGATTTTTATAGTTTAAATTTTTGAACAACCCTATCCCGTCCATGTCCGCATAGAGGTCTCCAAGTAAACTGCCACGAATACTAACGCACAATCAATCTTACACAAGTCGATTTCCTCAGAATGAAAACGTTTCGATGTTTCTTCGACGTTATATGAGCTTTCGTTCAACGCCAGTCCAACAAGTAAGTGAATGCTCCGCAGCAATTCTGTTTATGTTTTCTTTCTCACAGCAAACAAATGTTGTGGCAGTTCTCACAGCAAACAAAGAAAATTTTGTCAACATTGCACTACTACGCAAGCAATTGGATTGGTCTATGGTCGACAAAACCACCAGCACTATCATTGCCGTGAAAATGCGTTTTTGTGATCCCAGCCGCATTCTTGATTCTTTCATCAATTTCAAATAATCTGTGCATTTGCTAAAAATTTAAATTCAAAAGTTAAATGGGGGAGGAGAATTTTGATTAATTTCTTACTTTTGTCATTTGCATTTTATCCGTCTAAGCCAGTGCTTCCCAAACTTTTTCAACTTCCGCTCCCTTGAGGCCAATATTTATCTGGAATCGCCCCCCTAATATATGATTCAAATATTTTAATTAAGCGCCATACGTCAAAAAATTTTGTCGACTCGCATATCCATAGAATCATAATACAATAACTGTTATGTATATTTAAACATATTTTCTTGAATATCGATAACCCGATATTCCTAATAATGAATAATTAACTGGACTGCAATTTATAATAAAAATTTTGATAATATATTGTGTGCATTACAGGCTACTGAATCAGTATTCTATTATATACATAGGCGCCAACTTATGACGAAGTTAGGGGCGAAGCTCTGCAAAATTAAGGGAAATGCTTTTTCGAGCAAACTCGCAAGGAACTGCATTGATTTTGTTTGCAATTGTGTGTTCTTGGAAGGTCTCGAACGACTAAACACTAACGACTAACTGATTTCGTGTTAGCCTTTTCGCCCCCTTTCTTAATTTTTCACCCCCCAAATTCTGTTTTAAAGATTTTCGCCCCCTTGAGCTTGAAAATCGCCCCGAACATGGACAGAATCCCTATACATTTTTTTTTTTTTTGAAGCCTCTTCTGGTTATCGATTTTTGACAATGGACCTATGCATGGGTTCACTATTTGACGTTTTAGCGGTGCCGTGTTATTTATGTGACCATGGAAACCAGTGCCGACACCGCTCAAAAGTCAAATTAGTGAACTCGTGCATCGGTCCATAATCAAAATTTGAATTCGTACGCTTTAGTTGTTAATTATAAAAATTATTTTATTTTCCGTAAACCAACGGAAAAAAGTTTTGAAATTATTACCCACTTCGAAATGTCTAATTTGTATTTACCGTTTATTTCAACCTTCTAAGAAGTTTTTCTCTTATTATATGAGGGATTCCACGGAGGCATGCAAGTCGATTCTGATCGACCATTTCAATAATATCTGAAACTTTACACAGTTTTTCAGTTCCATCTAAATCGTCATTTTCCGATATCAAATCTTCAAGTTGAGTCACGACTAACTTTTCAAAAGGGTGTATGTGAAAATGGTTCAAAAATATTCAAAAAGCTGCACAGCAAAAACGGTTCGTTCGATTGTTAGACAACTAAAGAAACAAAGTTAGACAACTAAATAAAGATTCCAAAAAAAATACACACAGTAAAAAAAATTTTTTTTTGCATTAAAAAACATCATTTTTGTCACAAAAACTCAAATATCTCAAAACGCTATCGGAATACCAACGTAATTTTTTGAGGGAAAACGGTCCATTATATTAGCTATCTACCATAAAAATTTGGTGATGGTAAGCCAATAAACAAAAAAGTTATGACATTTCAAATATTTCACAAATTTGACACTTAGTGAAATTTTTTTTTAGGACCGCAGTTTGTTGCTGAATTTTTTGTTAAGGGTACCACATGAGGTTAACAAGTTGTTTTCATGATATTTTATTTAATTATTCATAACTATTATAGCATCTATTAGAAAGTTAGACGCGATCCAGTGTTGTGATCTAAAGTCTTGATAGTGTCATATTTTTTATTGTACGTAACTGAAGAAAAATTCTCTCAATAGTGTTGAAACCTTTTGATAAAAGAAACCTATAAGAAATCTAATATTGAAGACAAAAGCTACAAAAAAAGTTTTTTATACAGGTATATGACTAGTTTACCTGCAAAAAGTTTACCTCGTAGAGAACAAGGCGGGTCTATACCCAGGTGATCTAGTATACGTAAAGCAGGTCGGTTTTCTCGGCGCTGGTTTTCTCCACAAAGTTAAAATCTGATTACACCTGGGTATAGACCCGCCTTGGTAGAGAATAGACTTTGTTAATCATATTTGGGAGAAAGCGAGCAACTTCAACAACATCAAAAACATGATAGGTACATACCATGAACATACTCACGAAAAAGCTAAAAATATACTACCCGAGAAAAAATACCGTGAAATCAACGAAGCTGTACGAAGAAACCTCTTCAAATTAGGACCTGAGGATGTGGAAAATACAGACTACGATGAGGTAATTATGAATATGAAGGAAAGGTTCTCGAATCTAGCCACGACAAGGAATGAAAAATTATTGATTTTGTCGATGCTGCCAAGCTCGTGGTCTATTCAAGACGCCATTGATGAGTTCAAAACCAATAGAAATACAGCAAAAGAGGCATAACAATTCAAAAATAACTGTCTTGCAACCAAAAATGCTAGGTCGAGTACTTCATTAACAGATGAGACAAAAGAAAAAATAATTCAATATTTTGAAGACGATGAAGTAAGTAGAGCTATGCCTGGCCAAAAAGATTATGTATCTGTAAAAAAAGATGGAAAGCGTCAAGCAATCCAAAAACGATTAATGATGACTACTTTGAAAGAAGCGTATACACGCTTCAAGGAAATTGACGAAAATATTAAGGTAGGTTTTTCCTCATTTGCAAGCCTTCGTCCAAGGCAATGCAAGCTTCTATCCAATTCAGGAACACATAATGTTTGTGTGTGCACAACACACGAAAATATTAACCTAATCTTACATAGTTTGAAAAGAATCAATTTATCAAAGGATATTAAAATGTTAACTGGTAGTCTTTTGTGTGAAAATACAACATCAAATTGCTATCTACGATCTTGTTTGGATTGTCCAGATTCTTCATCATTGGAAAATACTTTATTCGCTGAGTTTGAAGAAAATTATATTGATAAGTTATCATTTGAGCAATGGGTGACTACGGATAGGTGTGACCTAGAAACTATTGTAAAACCTGTAGATGAGTTTGTGTCATTTTTTTGCTTGAAATTAGAAAGTTTAATTCCTCACGACTTTATTAAAACAGAGCAATCCCGCTTTTTAAAAAATACGAAAAATACATTACAAGATGGTGAATTTTTAGTCATTTGTGATTTTTCTGAAAACTATAGCTTTGTATTGCAAGATGAAGTGCAGTCCCATCACTGGAACGTACAACAAGCTACAATTCATCCATTCGTTATTTATTTCAATGGAAGTACGCAAATTGAACATTTAATTTTATTGTAATTTCCGAAGATTTAAGACACGACTCAGTATCTGTAAATTTGTTCATTGCCAAAATGATTAACTTTTTACGCGTTGATAAGGATAAAGAAATCAGAAAGATATATTTCATGTCTGATGGAGCAGCATCGCAGTACAAAAACCGTAAGAATTTTTCGAGCCTATGTCAATTTAAATCAAAGTACGGAATTGATGCAGAATGGCATTTCTTTGCTACGTCACATGGCAAAGGTCCTTGTGATGCTATTGGAGGAACCATAAAGCGCATGGCCACAAGAGCAAGTTTAGCCAAAGAACGTGAGCATCCAATTAAAACTGCAAAAGAACTATTTGATTGGGCGAATCGCAGAAAAGAAGAAGATTTAACAAAATTATCATTTTGTTTTACTACTACTGAAGAGTACGAATTAACGGCATCAGAGCTCAGCGAGCAATAATAACGCTATAATAACGCGAAAACGATCCAAGGAACCCAAAAATTTCACTGTTTCATTCCATTGTCAGAAAATAAAATTAAAGCAAAACTATACTCGAACTGTACTGATAATGATGCAAAAGTGTTCGATATTTCATTTTCATTTTCATTTTCATTTTGCAGCGTTTGGTGGGGCAATGAGAGCGCAAGTCAGTCCAAAGCCGGGGGAAGGGATAGGTAATGGCCGTAATAGTCTATGCGGACCACTTGAACACCATCGGAAAGGATAAGAAGGGTTGGGGTAGGGTATAGGGAATGGAGAAGACTTGACACAGTAATGCGATTAATGCTGCAAAATGTAAATGTGCTGAAGGCAATTCAATTTGAGTTTTGAAGTTATATTTGACTTATTAAAATTCCAAATAGATCGGCCATTGTACAAGTAAGAAAGAATATGCTGATCGCTTTCTAGAAATTTTATAAACAACAAAATAATAACAATATGAGAGTGATGCTAAGGGCTGCTGATGGCACAATGCGACGCTTTAGGAGATTTTGTTACTGATTGCAATTCAATCGATGGTGATAACTTTACAAACTTTATCTGTTTTTGCACTGATTGACGATGCTGATTTATATAAAAATATTTTAAAAATATTTGATATTATTAGTTCATTTGTTGGTGTGATCTAAGTGTTAATAATGGAAAATGTTTACATACCCTTGATAATAATACTTCCCTGATCAGAAATATTATATTTTGAGCACCCTTTTCGAAGCTATTCTATCCAGGTATCCATGTACTGCTTTCAATCCTGAAATTATTCTTATTGTGCATGCTCATGCATTATATTAGTGATGATCATAATCATGCAACAGATAAGAAGGAGAGAAAAAGAGAATATAGGAACAGTGATTAGTAATGAGTTAATTATGTAGTTTTGTTAGAATTATAAACAATTAAACAGTAGTGATGAATAGCTTTTAAAATGACTTTGCAGCATAGCTGAGCCTTTCGGATCGTAAGACCGATGTATAAAAATAATTTGTTTCGAAATTGTCCGCGTGGTCTTCTAGTGCCCCTATTAGATAAGAATCAGTCATAGACATACATACCGAATGCTCGCCATGACCCTATGACCAACATTTGTATATGTATAGCCTTAGCTGAGGTGGCTTTTCTAATAGGTAGTTCTTTCACTCATTGATTGTCTTCAAAACCTTGTCAAGTATAGAAAATTGATTTTATTTCATTTATTACTACATTGAAGCTACATTGTACTTATTAAGTATTAGGTATTATTTTATGTTTTTATCACTATTGATATTGTCAAGGCCAAAATTCCCAGTGAGTGAAGAATTTTATAGTACTAGAACACCATAGAAGATCGCTAAACATTACCTAATCATGGAACGGCTTTTTGCTCTATTATTTTAGGTAGATGCTATTGATCTCCCTTTGCTCCTATCCGCAACCCGGTGCACGCGCCCTGTTGGTTTTCGAAAACCTCGTAGAAGATTACAAACCGTCAATGGCATTCCCAATTACTACCCCACATTGCACAATCAAGGGTCTGATTGTGCTCCTAACCCACCCTCAGTTCGTAATCTTCTCGCCAGTTTGAAATTATATTTTCCCGAAGTGAAAGTAATTTTGATGAGTGATAGCCTAGTGCAGCGCAACTGCATAGTACAGTAGTTTAACCAGAATTTTTAGGTCAGAAGATAAAATCTAAATTTTGTAATAAAAAGGTTGCCATTGCTTTGAAATTCACCCAACATCTAATCAAAACTACTAACAACAGCGATCAATTATCAAAATTCATCGCTCCCTGGAAAATATAATCCCAAGCCCAGGGAATGATGCAAAAGTGTTCGATATTGTAAAAAAATTGAATAACAATAAATAAATAAATAAGTATTAATAAAATGTTTTCATGATCTCATAACGCATACCCAAATCCAAAACTTTTAAAGTTTATATATAACATTTAGAAACTCATCGATCATACTCTAAAAAAAATATCCTGGTAAAAAAAAAAATATTTTCGTGTAATCTGTTAATTCATTTTAATTTATACATATATACATATACATATAATATTTATACATATACATAATATTTATACATATAATACACATAATACTAATGAATACATGAAAACGACTTGTTTAATTCACGCAAGGCCCTTAACAATAAAATCAGCAACAAACTGCGGTTCCCGTAATAATTTACACCGAAAAAATTTTTTTTTTCTACTAAATGTGAAAATTGTGACATGTTTAAAATGTGATAACTTTTTTGTTTATTGGTTTACCATCACCAAATTTTTATGGTAGATAGCTAATATAATGGACCGTTTTCCCTCAAAAAATTACGTTGGTTTTCCGATAGGGTTTTGAGATATTTGAGTTTTTGTGTCAAAAATTATGTTTTTTAATGCAAAAAAAAAATTTTTTTTACTGTGTGTATTTTTTTTGGAATCTTTATTTAGTTGTCTAACTTTGTTTCTTTAGTTGTCTAACAATCGAACGAACCGTTTTTGCTGTGCAGCTTTTTGAATATTTTTGAACCATTTTCACATACACCCTTTTGAAAAGTTAGTCGTGACTCAACTTGAAGATTTGATATCGGAAAATGACGATTTAGATGGAACTGGAAAACTGTGCAAAGTTTCAGCTCAATAGAAAAAAATGAATTAAAAAATTTACCAAATTTTGGTGCTGTTGCTTGGAATCACTCATATTTCACACGAACACATCGCAGCAGCCCTTTACGATGTCAACGGTAAAATAATCACGAGAATTCATTGCTTCAAGTGTTTCGGGAAGGGCCATAAGTCGTGATATTGCAATGGTCTCGAAAGAAATAAGATGTGCAGAAAATGCGGCACTGAAGGCCATAGGGTAGGTGATAGTAGGGGTAGTCGGGGCGGTTTGGCCAATGGGGTGAAATGAGCACCCCTTGAAAACTGTATAAATTCATTAAATTTCATCTGAAATAACATGCAACCCCAAAGCTGATGAGGAAATGAAGCAATAGGCGTGTTATAAGTCAGTGTTCAAAACTCAAAGAAAAATAAATAAATGATGTTCGAAAAAACTGCCCATATTGCCCCAAATGGCTCTTTTAAATTTCATCGTTTCAGAATGATGATGTTTGACTGTTAGAATGTTCTTAGAAATTATATCTTCTTGCACGGAGTGTTTATAAATACTAATAACTTTCAAGTGTAGTAACAACATAACTGAATTTTTAGATTAGGTATATGAGATTATTTTGCAATCAAAAATGGGGTGCTCATATCACCCCATCAGTGAAAAATCGACTCGAAAAATGACAAATTTTGAAAAATCAATCATTCAACCGTGAACTTTATAAGACAAAGAAAATCATGCGGATCTAGTGTATTCATCTAAAAATTGTTGGAAATCGTTTGCATGAAAAAAAAAATCATAATATTTTCAGCTCTTTTATCGACTTTTCCTTAAGGTGGCCAAACTGCCCCACTTTCCCCTAAGCAAATCGCTAAATGCCTAATAAATATGTGTCGACAGAGCAGACAACTGACACTTAACGGGCGGAACAATTGTCCAAGCGCAAGCGAAGTATCAAAGCAGCAAAAACGGAGACAGTTAAATTTAAACCACTGTGCAGCCCAGCAGCTGCTTAGGCAGCTGCTCGGAAACCAAGACTGACGTGGTGTTACTTCGACGGCGAAGCATCTTTGAGGCGCGAACGGAACACTCTGGACCTAAACGGTGATAAGCTAGTTGCTGTGATATCACTAGCGTGTGATGCTTCCATGCCGAGAAAAGCCCCTCCTAGAGAGAACAGGCCGCCGGTGTACTGGTGGGGCGAATCAATTGCAAATCTTAGAGCAATCTGCCTCCGGGCTAGACGAAGAATGCAACGCGCACGCACAGAAGCACAAAGAGAAGAACGCGGTGCAGCATTCAGAGAGGCAAAGTTAGGAAATCAAGAGTCAAAAACGGACATGCCTTGAGAGTCTATGCCAGAGTGCCAACTCGAGTCCGTGGGGTGACGCCTACAGAGTGGTAATGGCTAAGAGCAAAGGTGCCATAGCGCCCCAAGAGAAGTCGCCCGAGTTGCTGCGATCAATAATCGATGTACTCTTCTTGCACCATCCCACAAGCCCATGGCCACCAGTGCCGTATGCGGCAAATGAAGGAGAAGAAGTGGCGCGAGGGTGACGAATGAAGAGCTGGCAGAAGTCGTGAAATCATTCGCGTCAAACAAGGGACCAGGACCCGCTGGTATCCCGAGTGTTGCCTTAAAAGCGGCAGTCAACGCGGATCCAGGTATGTTCAGAAGCGCGATGCAACGTTGCATTGATCAAGGCATCTTCCCGGATGTATGGAAGTGACAGAAATTGGTGCTACTATCAAAGGCGGGGAAACCACCAGGTGACCCGTGGGCGTATAGACCTATCTGTCTACTAGATACGACGGGCAAATTATTGGAGAGGTTTATTCTCATCAAGCTAGTACTGTCTACGGAGAGTGCGGACGACCTTTCCAACAATCAGTTTGGATTCAGAAAGGGTAAATCTACTCTGGACGCCATCCAGTCGGTCGTTCAGACAGCTGAGATGGCATTCGAGCATAAAAGGAGTGGCATCCGTTACTGCGCGGTTGTCACTCTGGATGTGAAGAATGCATTCAACAGTGCAAGCTGGGAAGCGATAGCTCACGCACTTCACCGCCTCAAGGTACCGGTACAGTTGTGTAAGCTTCTAGAAAGCTTGTTATGGAATGCGATGAACGATGACGTACTGAGGCTGCCCCTTCCGACGTGTACCGTAAATTCGGGTGAAATTGATCACTGTGTCACTCGATTTTATTTCTTCCTAATGGAGCACAAATATCAATGTAACCTGCAGTTAATGAACATTGTTTGTCGTAAGTACACTGATAGGCAAAATAAAGTGCCCACCACACAAGTTTTCGAATTTCTCTCATTAATTCTGTTCAAATTAAAGTTAACACACTTAAATCTTTTTTGATATTTTATTTTTGATATTCTTTTAAAGTTGCACTTACGAAATTTTGATAAAAAAAGGATTTTACTCAAAGAAAAAGAAAATCAATTTGTATTGAAAAAAAAGTAGTGACAAAATAAAGTGCCCACTTCCTTCTTGACCCCAGAAAAGATGATTTAAGAAAAATAAAAAGCAATTCAATAGTTAATGTGTCGTCCTTTGGCCTTAAGGACTTGCTGGAGGTGTTTCGGCATGCTTTTCACCAGGTTTTGTAGGTGTTGTGGTTCTAGTTCTTCCCAGGCGCGCTTCAAGGCTTCAAAATAATTATTTTTGTTGGTAACACCAGTTTTGTTAACCCTGGCATCGAGAATCGCCCACAAATTCTTGATGGGGTTGAGGTCTGGGCTTTGTGGAGGCCATTCCAGCGGTTTAATCCGACAAGACCGGAAGAAAGACTTGGTCTTCTTGGCAGTATGCTTCGGGTCGTTGTTCTAGAGAAATATAAATTTCTCTTCATGGCCCGTCTGGATCAGCAAAACCTCCAGATTTTCCCGCAAGATGTTGATGTAGGAATCTGTCGTCTTTATTCCGTCGGTTTTCACGAAGCTTCCTACTCCACTCCATGAAAAACACCCCCAGACCATCACATGTCATCACATCACCCCTCCATGCGTCACCGTTCCTTGGATGTAGCGCTCCTGAAGCTCGAGCTGTTTAACGGAAAGCGGCGGGCTCGTGTGTGGTGCAGAGCGCCACATCCAAGGAACGGTGAAGCATGGAGGAGGAAATGTGATGGTCTGGGGGTGTTTTTCATGGAGTGGAGTAGGAAGCTTCGTGAAAACCGACGGAATAATGACGGCAGATTCCTACATCAACATCTTGCGGGAAAATCTGGAGGTTTCGCTGATCCAGACGGGCCTTGAAGAGAAATACATATTTCTGTAGAACAACAACCCGAAACATACTGCCAAGAAGACCAAGTCTTTCTTCCGGTCTTGTCGGATTAAACCGCTGGAATGGCCTCCACAAAGCCCAGACCTCAACCCCATCAAGAATTTGTGGGCGATTCTCGATGCCAGGGTTAACAAAACTGGTGTTACCAACAAAAATAATTATTTTGAAGCCTTGAACCGCGCCTGGGAAGAACTAGAACCACAACACCTACAAAACCTGGTGAAAAGCATGCCGAAACACCTCCAGTAAGTCCCTAAGGCCAAAGGAGGACACATTAACTATATATTTGCTTTTTATTTTTCTTAAATCATCTTTTCTGGGGTCAAGAAGGAAGTGGGCACTTTATTTTGTCACTAATTTTTTTTCAATACAAATTGATTTTCTTTTTCTTTGAGTAAAATTCTTTTTTTTATCAAATTTTCGTAAGTGCAACTTTAAAAGAATATCAAAAATAAAATATCAAAAAAGATTTAAGTGTGTTAACTTGAATTTGAACCAAATCAATGGGAGAAAATCGGAAACTGGTAAGGTGGGCTCTTTATTTTGCCTATCAGTGTATGTCCAGATTGTGTGTTGTGAAGTTTTTTGCGTTCAAAAATGTTCATTTCCATGAAAATAATGTAAAACTTCAAAATCATGTACGGTGCAGTATTGACAAACATCAATAAACTTCTAGTTCTAGACAAGGATTTGGACATGGTATAATCCTGAATATTTGTAAGGATACTTAAGAAATATCGCCAAACTAGATTTCATTTCCAAAACTCGTACCAATTCGCTGATTTGGTTGAAATAAATGAATTTCTGTTAAATATCAGGAAACTCCTTAGGAAATTGCATACATTTAGGCGTTTTCTACGTTATTCTTGAAATTTAAATATTTATTATTTGTATAAATATTGTATTGTTAAGAATTTGGCAAGCATATTCGGATTCAGGAAGCTCAAATTTATTATGTAGAGTCATGTCATGTGTAGAGTTGTTTTGAAAACTAACAATAATCGTATTGATAAGTAATCAATTTCACCCCGAAATGAGATCTCCCGATTTTTTTTATTTTAGAGATATATTTTTGCACTAAAATTACATTTGTTAGGAAATTTCGGTGCTTGAGTCAATGAGGCTCACCTTCATACTTGTTTTCCTGCATTCAGTTGTTTGACATTGTCATCATTATAGAAATCAGACAAGAAAAACCGTGAAAAGTGATCAATTTCACCCGAAATTACGGTATTAAGATTGTTAACTTCGCCGACGATATCACCCTGGTGGTACCGTGGTGAATCAAAATCCGGACGGTACCGATATCCGGACACTCTGATTATATTAACTAATTCGATTTAAAATTAAATGATAATATGTTTGATTTGCTGATATGCTGATCATTTTACATTAACTTCGAATCTAGTAACCACTTTCAAATAATTAATAAAAATAAAAACAAATAACTTGCTCAGGTTGGACGTCATTTCGTCGGGCTCCAACTTCAACTCAAGTTAAACGATACTCTTCCGATATCTGCAAACTCTTTGCAGATTTCTTCCAAGAAGTGTATACAACCTACTCCGAAGAAGACCGCGAACGGAAATTTCTAATAGTATATCTATTGAAAAACTATCACAACAAGAAATCTTATCGGCACTAAAACACCTGGACGCATCAAAGGAAGCAGGACCGGATGCCATTGCACCCGTGTTCTTCAGAATTCTCTCAGAAGCACTTACCCTTCCCTTAGAACGTCTTTTCAACATGTCTCTAAATAATGGAAAATTACCAGAAGCTTGGAAATTCTCGTATTTGGTGCCTGTTTTCAAATCAGGTACAAAATCTGACATACTGAACTATCGCGGAATTGCCATTATCTTCTGTATCCCCAAACTCTTCGAATCCCTCGTGAACGATAAAATTTTCCAGCAAGCAAAAAACCAAATTACTTGTAGGCAGCATGGCTTTTTTGAAGGCCGCTCAACATCTTCCAATCTGCTAGAATTTGTATCTTTCAATCTCAACGTAATGGACAATGGCAAGCACGTAGAAGCCCTCTACACTGACTTCAGTAAGGCATTTGACCGAATCGACATACCATTATTAATCTTCAAATTGCAAAAAATAGGAATGGAGCCAGTTGGATCCAGTCATATCTATCAGATCGGAAACAAATAGTGCGCTTTCAAAATAAATTATCAGCACCCTTTTCTGTAACCCCTGGAGTACCCCAAGGTTCTCATTTAGGCTCACTTCTTTTTATTTTGTATGTAAACGACATTTCTTTTATACTTAGAAAAATAAATTTCTCATATATGCAGACGACATGAAGCTCTTCATGGAAGTAAGTAATTCTAGCGAAGCAGAAGAATTCCAGAATGACATTAACTTATTCTTCACTTGGTTCAAAAAAAGTCTACTCCAACTCAATATCAAAAAATGTTATTCAATAGCATTTAGTCGAAAATATTTAACACCTCCAATTGAAGTATTTTAAGAAATCAAGTACAGCTTATGCTCGATAACTGGGCTGAGAGAACCTTCCAGTTAGCGAGCAGTGCTCGATAACTGGACTGCCATTCCAACGCACACACACATTCAAATAAAAATCGAGGGGGACTTAGATGCAAAGTTTTGGTTGGCGTCATTCGGTTTTGGAATCGCGTCGTGTTCGTGTCATTCCGTCATTGAATTCGCGTTTTAATCGTACCGTCTTGTAAATTGTGAGGTGAATTAAACAGTTTTCGTTCCTGCAATGGACATCCCACCGGGCACCAACCGCAAACGGAAACAAAAAACCCTTACGTTGGTGGAAAAAGTTAAAATTATCGCCAATTCGAAAGAGGAGGTGGATCGCACGAGTCGCTCGCCAGAAAATATGGCGTAGGATCTTCCTCGGTGACTCGCTTCCTAAAACACCGAAAAGAATTACAATTGAAAAAATAATGCCGAAACCTTATTTTGCATATGCACGCCCCTCGTCAGTTACGGGATGGTGAAAGTTTTTGACGTTTAACTGTTTTTTAACTGGGCTACAGCCCAGTTAGCGAGCACCCTGAAATAGTCGCACATTGGTCTCAAGACAGCATTGGTGGGATGTGATATAATTAAACAAGACCGACTCGTTTGGTGGCCAACTTAAGATTATATTCAATCGGTATTTTTCTTAACTCTATCGTGTGGCGCGATACACACTTTCTGCTGTGTATGCATTTGGTAGTTTATCGCACTCCAACGGCGGGTCGTTATGCTTACAAAGCATAACAGCCATCGTCCGAGTTCTACTTCAACCATTACACCACTAGCGTAGTCAGGGGTGCATCCGCCACACGCCCTATTTATTTATTTTTAAATTTTTATCTTTAGTTAAAAATTTAAAACATTCAATTTCTTTTATTTAAAAATAATTACTTTAAACGCGTTTAACTAATGTGACGTTGATGATACCTTAGATATCTCATATCTTTGGTACTGCCTTCTCAAGGCTTACAAAAATCAACATTAGAAATACTCATTTAATTTGGATATCATATTTGGTTACATATTACGGATTATTGAATATTGTAAGTTTTTAGAAATTGATACATCGATAACTGACTATTGATTACTAAAAATTGATAATTGATTATTGATAATAAGTAAAGAAAATTGACAATTGATTGACACGTCTACGGATTGCATCCGCCACACGTCCTAAAAGCTAATTCTCTGTATTACTTGTCGCATTCCTAGTAATAAAAGGTTTTACTCTATTTTTATGTACAATATCTATTTTATCTCTAATTCTAACTTCTACATTGGTTCCTTTATCCATAACTACTGGATAAGGTCCTTCATAAATCTGACTCAACTTATTTCCCGTTTCATTCCTAACCAACAAAAGCTGCCCTGGAGAGTAATTCATTAATCTCGCGTTGCAATTTAACTTTTTAACTCTTTCTAATTTTGATTCTACTAACCGTTTCTGTACTTCCTTTTGAGTGTTTTGAATTTTGAACTTGAGTATCTTTGAATAATCATCTAAATTATAAATTGGATTTGGGGTCTCGGAATTGTTTAAACTTGATGGTAACTTGCAAATTTTTCCAAACACTAGTTCAAATGGAGATTTGTCTGTTTCCAAATGAACAGTGGTATTATACGCAAATTGATAAAATTTTATCCATGAAGACCAGTTTCCTGGTGTTCCTGAAGCATAAATCCTCAAAAAATTTCCCAAACTTTTGTGTGAATTTTCCAATGCGCCTATCGACTGATGATGATAAGCTGTTGAGTTTAATTTAGAAATTTTTAAAAGTTCACAAATTTTCGTAAAAAGTTCGGACATAAATTCTGATCCTCGATCAGTAGCAATTTCATCTGGCACTCCATAATTCAAAATAACATTTTCCACAAACGCTTTGGCAACAACTTCGGTTGTTTTGTTGATTATATGTGTAGCAGTTATGAATTTAGTCAATTCACACTGCGTCGTTAAAATATAGGCATGACCTTCATTACTAGGCAATAATGGTCCAACTAAATCTAGATAGATTTTGCTAAACGCACTACTTGCCGTAGTAGTGACAATCTGCGGTATGTTTTTTGGTTTTAAATGCTTATTTTTCTGACAAGCTTCACAAGACTTAATAAAATTGGAAATGTCTTTCTTCATTGTCGACCAAAAATATCTTCTTTGGATGTTTTTTAAAGTTTTCGTGATACCTGCATGTCCTGCTGTAGGCAGTAGATGAAAATCATTTATTATGAGTTGTTGCTCCGTTTTATTTTCAATACATTTAACTTTCGAATCCACTATTCTGAATGGTGGCATGCCATTATTTAAATTATAGGTATATACCATATTGTAAAATTGTTTCCCTGGATCCGTATTTTTTATAACGAGCTCGTTTATATTTTTACTTTTACATATTTCTCTCAGCATTACTACTATCCGCCGTAGCTGGATTAGAGTCTTAGCTGGACGAATTATAATTTGATGTTTTGGAGCGTTAAATTTCACTTCAGGTATCGTATTGCTTTCATTAAAGATTATTTCGATAGACAATCCTGACAATGAGTGCTGGCCAGTCACTTCATTATCTTGATTCTTATCGGAATTTTCTTTCACTGTTTTACTTCGTGTGGTAATAAGAACATCCTGGTCAACTTTTTTGTTAATTTCCCTTAAGTCATTGATTGACATTCGCGATAAGGCGTCTGCCAAAACATTATCTTTTCCCGGAATGTATGTTATGTTAAAATCATATTCTTCGAGAGCTAACCTGAATTTGGTTAATCTACTCGAGGGTTCCTTCATCGAAAATAAGTATACTAATGGTCTGTGGTCAGTTTCTAAATCAAACTTTCTGCCATACAGATATGGTCTGAAATGTTTGATCGCCCAAACTACAGCCAATAGTTCTTTTTCGATAGTTCCATAATTTAGTTCTGCCTTATTCAATGCTCTAGACGCATATCCTACTGGTCTTCCGTTTTTCCTATTCAACAGCACCGCTCCTAAAGCATATCCTGATGCGTCAGTTTGTAATTTAAATGAATTTTCAAAATCCGGATAATCCAAAACTGGTGGATTCATAAATTCATTTTTCAACATTTCGAAGGTTTGTTGGCATTCAGGTGTCCATTCAAATGTTACATCTTTCCTCGTCAAATGGTTCAAGGGAATACATATTTTTGAAAAGTCTTTTATGTGCTTTCGATAATAATTTGCGAAAGCAACAAAACGTTTAACTTCATCGGCCGTTTTAGGAATTGGCCAATTTTTAATACTTTCTATCTTCGAAGGATCAGGTCGAACCCCTTCTTCCGATATAAAATGTCCTAAATAAAGTAACTCTTGCTTTAAAAAATTGCATTTAGAGGGGTTCAATTTAAGATTAACTCCTCTAAGTCTCTCAAAGATCGAAATTAAATTTTTGTTGTGTTCCTCTAAGGTTTTGCCAAACACTATTATATCGTCTAGATAAACTAGACATTTTTCCATACACAGTCCCGACATCGCGACTGTCATTAATCTTGAAAACGTTGATGGGCTTATTTTCAATCCCATCGGTAGCCTAGTCATTTGGAATTGACCTGAGGCTGTCGAAAATGCTGTGATTGGTCTGCTCTTAGGATCTATCTCACATTGATAGTACCCTTGCGAGAGATCCAAGTGCGTAAAGTACTTGGCCCCTGCTAAAGAGTCTATTATGTCTTCGATATTTCCTAATTCAAACCTGTCATCTTGTAAGGTATTGTTTACTTTGCGGTAATCAATAACCATTCTCCACTTCTTTTTGTCATCACATGACTTCTTAGGCACAAGGAGCACCGGACTATTCCATTCAGACCGGGCTTCCTCTATTATTCCACTCTCAGTCATGTTTTTAATTTGTTTCGCTATCTCGTCTTTTTGAGATTGAGGCAACCTATATGGTTTCGTATAAACCGGTTGCGTGTTTTCTTTGACGGTAATTGTTGGTGTTAAAACTTTAGTAACCGTTAATTTATCATCTGCCAAACAAAATATGTCGTTATATTTTATACAAATTTCCCGAATAGTTGCTCTCTCTTTAGAAGGCAAATGATCAATCTTTAATTCTTTCAATAATTTTTCCACCCTATTCGGTTCACCTTTGACATCATTTAGTTGTAGTATTTCATATTTTTCAAGTTTCTCCAATTTTGGTTTCAGCCCATTTAAAAAGACTGTTTTTCTGGAGACATTCAAAATTTTAATCGGAATTTTACCATTCGTAGGGCGCACAATCGCATTGGCTATAAAAACGTGTGGTTTTACTTCCTCGCTCAAAAGCACATGAGATTCCTTAATGTTCGCATTTATATATGATGTTATTTCTGTCCTAGCGGGTACACAAATAAATGCCATATCAGGTGTATTAAATGGAATTTCAAATTTTTGACCATTCGAGTATGCAGTCAATGTTTGATTTTTGAAGTTCAATATTGTTTCGTACTTGTACAAGAAATTCTTGCCAAGCAAAGCAGGTATGCTTGGTGGTAAACCTCTGACAACATATGCTTTGATTGCAAAAATCGCATGCCCATAGCACAGACGAATATTAACACTTCCTGTCGAAAAAACTGTTCCATTGATTCCTCTAATTTTAATTTTATCCTCTGTATTTACCTCCGTTTCCCGCGGAACAAGATGTGACGAAATAATCGTACAACTTGCTCCGCTGTCCAAAACAAACGGTATCTGCTCATGTTTAATTTCGAATGTGACCGATGGTAATCTTTTTCCTGCATTATTCACGAAAAAGTTCGATTACATTCGCAACGTCTTCCTCGTGTGGATTTTGTTGTTGCTGAGGTTCTGCGACCGCAACATTTGCATGTTGATGTCTTCCTCGTTGATTAGCATTTCCCCGGAAATGCTGTTGATTATTATGGTTATTGTTGTGATTGTTATGGTTCTGGTTATTTCCATTCCCATAATTATTATCTTGTTGCCTGTTATAATTATTTTGGTAATTTCGGCCCCGACCTCTTTGTCGGAAACCTCGGTTTCCGCGGTAACCTCTGTTACCTCGGTAACCTCGGTAGCTAAAATTATTTTGCTGCCTGGGGTACTGCATGAACCGTGGCGGGCCGGCGGTGAACCACATCGCCGTCTCGGGTTCATTGTCATTCACTTCTAAAGCGTCGCTAATCGCCTTAGTAAGTGTTTCTGGATTACGTGCTTTCAGAAAAAATTGTGCTCTCGGATCCTTTAATCCGTTCATAAACGCTTTTATGGCAACCGGCTGTACCACCGCATCAGCCGCTGCTTCGTCATTAAATGTCCCTCTTGACACGTGCGCTGCCGCAAGTTTCGCAGCTAAATCATTGATTTGTTGACCAAATTCACTAAGGGTCAACTTTTTCTGTTTAATGCTGGCCATTTCCGATTCAATGGCCTGTGGGCTAAATTTGATGTTAAATTTAGTCTTAAGTAAGGCTTTTGCGTCCGTTATTGTTGCTGCATTATTTATTACACCATGTGCTGGACCCACCAAGCGTGTTTTCAAAAATTTCAGCAGATCTGCTTCTGGGACTCCATCGTAGTAGTCCTTCAGCAAATCCACTGCTTCAAAAAAATTGGTCATCTTGTCAGCGTCTTCGCTGAACTTATCAACAAGTTTTAACGCTACCCCCAGATCCAATTTTGGCGCCATCGCTAAATTTTCAATTTCCGATTCCTCACTATAATCACTTTGATTACCTAAATCTTGAATTTTATTCGAATCTGGCGTGAATAAATCCTCCAAGATCGAGTCCTCCAACTGAGGTTGGTCTAAAAGTTCTAAGCATTCACTAATGTGCACCTTGAGGACCTTATATCTCCCAAGCAAGGCACTTTTTACGTCTAGAGGTAGAGAACTGTTGTGTAAATTTTTTTTTTAATTCGTTTTTAAATTCTAGCAAATTCTTAATCTTTTTATTTCTCGTTTCCTCTTTAAACTGATTAAATTTCTTCAAACTCTGATGCAACTTTTGAATTGCATCCTGAATTTTAAAGAATTTATCCATGCCATCTTCTCATTTTTGAAAATTTTCCTAACTTCACCTTTACAAAATCCAAAGATACTCAGTTTCTACCTTCAACTTTCACTCACCTCTTTTTATGATGGTTCTTATTGTTAGCCGATTACTTTATCCTTTTTGTGCTTTCCTCATTTTTTTTTTATCCCCTTTTTTTCTGATAACCTAAAAATTTTTTTTAAAATACTTTCAGTATCTGACTCATTATTTATCTTAAATTTCATGTTAATTACTTCCCTCTAGCTGCTCAAACGTCCATGATCTGTTTGTATGACTCCATCGCCATTGATAGTTCTCGAAAATTCCATTGTAGGGTCTGCATCTCCTGTTGGCCGCATTCCACCGCTGCCACAGCTGCCACTCGATGCACCGCTTCAATAATTTCCTTCTTTGCCTCGAACTCTTCGGTTGAGATTATCACTCTTTTTCCGGTCAGACGGTCCCAATGTGCTACTTCTCTTTGAAAGAATAAATAGCACTGGCGCAATCTTTCTTCGTCCAAACTGCGCCGTTCTGCCATGTTTAGGTAGTCCTACTAATTGTTTGTTTCAATGTTCTCCACATGGGACGAAAACGGTCACACATGAAAAATGTCTTCGCTCGAAGATAATTACAGTCATAGTCACTTTAGATGTTCTCTCACGTCCTTGTGAATCACACTTCACAACACTTGGTTTCACCAGGAATGTTCTTTGTTCTAGGCTGGTAGGCTCGTCAACCTTGCGGTACGTTCTGCTACTCGTTCCGTCTGCTGTCGGTGACATCGCATTAAATTCTTCACCAGTAAGTAACTTACTGTCACTCCTGCTAATACACATAGCGCTACAGTTTGCGCTGTTTGATGCCCTGTTTCACTTGACACCACGGCTGGGGCGACAATCTCATCCGCCGAAAACCAGCCCATTTTGTACTCGGTAGTATCACTTCTGGGCAAATAAATATTTAAATCGTTTTGGTGGCAGTTTGATTAACCGATCACTATTCCAACACAGCTAATTATCGCCTTTTTTCACTAATTACTTTCGGTACTGAGACCTGGCAACGGATCGCCATGAAATAGTCGCACATTGGTCTCAAGACAGCATTGGTGGGATGTGATATAATTAAACAAGACCGACTCGTTTGGTGGCCAACTTAAGATTATATTCAATCGGTATTTTTCTTAACTCTATCGTGTGGCGCGATACACACTTTCTGCTGTGTATGCATTTGGTAGTTTATCGCACTCTAACGGCGGGTCGTTATGCTTACAAAGCATAACAGCCATCGTCCGAGTTCTACTTCAACCATTACACCACTAGCGTAGTCAGGGGTGCATCCGCCACAACCCAGTTAAAAAGCAGCCCAGTTAAATAGCACCCAGTTATCGAGCATTAGCTGTACAATTAAAAAAATAATGCCGAAACCTTATTTTGCATATGCACGCCCCTCGTCAGTTACGAGATGGTGAAAGTTTTTGACGTTTAACTGTTTTTTAACTGGGCTACAGCCCAGTTAGCGAGCACCCAGTTAAAAAGCAGCCCAGTTAAATAGCACCCAGTTATCGAGCATTAGCTGTAGTGAAAAAGTGTAAAATTGTAAAAGGTTTGGGCGTACTCCTAGACTCTAAACTCACTTTTGTTGAACATTATAATTCCATAATAAACAAAGCAAACAGCATGCTTAGCTTCATTAAGAGGTTCAGTAACAATTTTGAAGACATATATACTATTAAACTATTGTATATTACATATGTAAGACCAATTCTGGAATACTGTCACTTAGTATGGAACCCGTACCATGTCGTACACGAAGAACGCATAGAATCAGTACAGAAGCAATTCCTTTTATACGCCCTTCGGAAATTGAATTGGACTGTACTGCCACACCCGCCGTATGAAGCACGATGCATGCTCATCAACTTGGAAACACTTAAGCAACGCCGGGAATTCGCAATGATTCTCTTTATAAACAACATTATTTCGAACCGTGTAGACTCTGCCGCACTTCTTTCTCAACTTTCTCAACTTCTACACACCCTCTCGGCATTTAAGAACAAGAAAATTATTTTCAGAAAAAAAACATGCAGAACGCATTACGCTCAAAACGGACCAATAAACCGTATGATGCGTCAGTATAATGTACATTGCGAATTCATTGGCATTACTATGTCCAAAGAGCAGCTTAAAACACGACTAAAGAACAATAGAAGTAATCCATAGCATGTAAGAAAGTATTGTAATTATTGTGTGTAGTATACCTATGCATGAATTGCAGCGCCAAGAGTTGGCTGCAGAGGACTAGCCCTGCCGAGGCTGGTCCCTTGTAACATTGTTTAAGTCGGCTAGGAGAAGCAGTTTGCCTAGGCTACTTCTGCTACACGTGTTGTGCTATGTGCACTGCCCCCTCCCCGAAGAAAACCCGTAAGGTGGTTCCGGGGAGATAAGGGTCTGAGGCCAAGGGTAATGCCAAAGCACTATACACCACTTGAGCAGTTCAAAAATAATTGCTCAAGTACAGTGCAGGGGCAGGTTTTAGCGGGTCGTCGTTGGAGCGTCATCCCCGCACTCCCTGAGTTACCTTCTTTGGAGGTCTGTTTGCAGATTTCCCCCTTTTTTAGCGTGGCAGTAATGACTGGTAACCCTAAACCAAGTTCCAGCAGGAGATAGGGGATCGGTGACGAGAGTAAAGTAGTAGAGTAGTGATAGGTCAGTTCGATAGGCGGTTTGAAACCCAGCGGAAAGAAGCACTGAGATTTGTGAGTACTAGTGTAATATGGTGAAATAATTGAATTATTAATAAATCTATTCTAGTTTAAGATCAACAAAAACCCGACTTTCGATCTGCTCTAAAAACCAGTGTCGTGATTGAATCACCCTCAGCGCTCCAACACCCTTGTAGAAAACAAAAAAAACTTTTTGCGCTACGGACATGTAAATGCCCAGGTTGGGAACCACTGTTCAAAAATATATTGTCTTGTGATATGAAACTTAGACAGGTTTTGGGGATCTAATGCCACCAAAATACCATTGTAATATAATAATGAAATACAAGCTTCGAAAGACTTGTACCAATGTTATAAACTTTGAGTTTTGCCAGAACAGCTACTAAAAGTTCAACACTTACCTGTGTGGATTCTTCCCCGAATACATTATCGAAATAGTACACCTTGGGAGGTTCACTGGAATTTGCATTGGGTTTGTACACGGTAACGCAACGATTGCACTTATCCGATTTGATTATGTTTTGGCTGCCGGACTCGATTTCATTTTTGTCCATCGGCCGAACTCGAACCACAACCCGAACATTTTCGATTTCACCTTCCGCCTTGGATTCTTCCTAAAAACAACGAAGAAAACATTAGAATAGAGCACAACCGACAACTTTCTCATACTTACTGGCATTTTGCACTAATTTTCACCAAAATTTGGACGATTTATGCCGAAAATTTCACTATTTTCTTACCAGACTAATCTTGGCGAACAAAGTAGGAAGCTGAAAATTCGATCCGTTTTCATTTTTTCACTGCGATTGTTTGTTTTGACAACCACTGCAGCTGACAAAAACAGAGACGGTCGACGTTAGCCCTCCGTTTGCCCGTAAAATAAAACAAACGTTTTCTAAAATAAAGGCGACAGCAACATAATCGATTTTTCAGCACAATGAAAATTCCAGGGGGGTGAAATGAGCCAAAATCTGCTACCCAACATTGATTCAACATGGCGTCCAATGTCTTTCTTTTGATTGTTTTGGGAATGACAAAACATATGATTTTTTGGATAGGAGACATCAATAATAACTCACTGATGCGTAAAACATTGAACAAAATGTTGAATAAGGAAAAGCATCATCAAATACGACAATTAAACGCAATATTTTTAATTGCCAGAAACAAGCACTAGCAGCACATGAGCGGTATACTCGAAAATCAGGAGCAAGTTAAGGTAAACCGACCAGAAAGTGGGTACCAAAACGCGAAGTACCAAAACGATGTGAAGAAGAAGCGAAATGTGTGCACGATGACAGCCGTGTCAGCCCTCTGGAAAATTCAGAATTATTTAGCTTTACATATAACATGAATCCCTGACAGAATCCCATAGATACTCCCTGAGTCTTAGACGAACTTCTGGAGGATCTTTTGGAGAAATCCCAGGATGAGCTCCTTGAGAAATTCCTTGATGAACTGTTGGAGGAATCTGATGGAATATGCAATGCTGTTTCCTCTCCGTGCAGTATTCGGTGAGTGGTAACCAAGGTGGCAACCCTGAATGCTACCCACTGCACCGTCGAACGAGCGCGCCAAAAGCGCATCATTGAGAAAGAGAAGACGAAGCAACAGTGCAAAGTACAGTTGATTTTTTCATTCGTTACTATTCAACCCGAGCAGACGTTTATTAAAGTTTATCTCGTTTCATTCACACAAGTGTTTCATTCCAAGTCCGGTTCCTTTTCTTCGGTGTTTCGCTTCCGTTGTGCCGTGTCCACCTCTGCCCAACAGGTAATGGTCCCAGAGGAAATCCGAAATTTAATTTCCGGATAGTTTAGGAGGAAAGTGTGAGAAACTGTTTTCCTGTTTCGGGTGTTCGCGCCGCGTGTGATTGGATTTTGTTTCCTGCTGTGGTGATTCAGTTTGGGAGAACAAAATGGCGGAGCCGAACAAATTCGCGTTTGCCAGGTTGAGCAACCACAACTGGCAGATCTGGAAGTTCCGGATGGAGATGCTTCTGACCAGGGAGGAGCTCTGGTATGTGGTGGGCGATGTGAAGCCGGAGCCGGTTACCGATCAGTGGACGAAAGACGACCGGAAAGCTCGTGCCACCATCGGTTTATGTATCGAGGACAATCAGTTCGGTTTAGTGAAAAACGCGGACAGTGCTAAAGCTTTCTGGGATGAGTTGAAAGCATACCACGAAAAGAACACGGTTACGTCGCGTGTGTCTTTATTGAAAAAGCTTTGCAGTGTGAATCTCGCGGAAAGTGGTGATCTCGAGTGCCATTTGGTAGTGTTGGAAGATTTATTCGACCGATTGTCGAATGCGGGGCAACAGCTGGAAGAGTCGCTGCGGATCGCGATGATCCTGCGCAGCTTGCCCGACTCCTACGGAACATTGGTGACGGCCCTAGAGAGTCGTGCCGATGCCGATATCACCATGCAACTGGTAAAATCGAAGCTACTGGATGAATTCGAGAGGCGGAAGGAACGATCCGGTGATTCGTTTGATATGAAAGCGATGAAAAGTGCAATGCCTAGTGTGGGTGGCGTATCGGAAAGAGTGTGCTATTATTGCAAAAAGCCTGGCCATGTGCGTCGGAATTGCCGGCTTTATCTGGCGAAGCAGAAAAGCGGCGAAGACGAGAAGAAGCCAGAAGAAAAATCGAGCGGCAGGCAAAATGCGAAGAAAGTGAAAAATGAAACCTGCAGTGCCGGTGTGTGCTTCATGGTGGCGGATGATGGACAGCGTGAATGCTGGTTTATAGACAGTGGAGCGAGCTGCCACATGACAAGTGACAAGAAATTTTTCACGACGTTCGAGGAGAAGGCTGGTCCAAATGTGATTTTGGCCGACGGCAAAGTTGCTGCCACAGCTGGATGCGGTGATGGTGTAGTGTTGTGTGTAGGTGGAGATGGAAATACAATCGAAGTAAAGTTGCGCGATGTGTTGTATGTTCCCTCCCTTACCAGTGGACTTGTATCTGTGGACAAGTTAACCGCGAAAGGATTTGTGGTGAAATTCCGAAAGGATGGCTGTTCCATTTGCGACGTCAGCGGTAAGGTGGTTGTTGCCGGAGAGCAGACTGGATCCCTGTACAAGCTGAAGCTGGCGGAAGTCGCAAGGAAAGTGGAAGGTAAGATGCACAATCATAACTGCCAACATCAGTGGCATAAGCGTTTCGGGCACAGAGACCCGGCAATATTGTCGAAGATTGTCGATGGCAAATTGGGCGTAGGCGTGAAGATCACGGATTGCGGCATCAGACAAACTTGCGAGCCATGTTTGGAGGGTAAGTTGTCGCGGAATCCGATTCCGAAAGTAGCGGAAAGAAAGTCAAAGCGTGTTTTGGAGTTGGTCCACACAGATCTCTGTGGTCCAATGCGAACGACGACGCCTGGTGGAAAGCGATTTCTTATGACGATGATCGACGATTTCAGTCGATACACGGTCGTTTATCTACTGGAGAAGAAATCGGAGGCTGCTGGTAAGATAAAGCAATACGTGAGGTACGTGGAGAACTTGTTTGGGCGGAAACCACGAGTGATCAGATCTGACGGCGGTGGCGAGTACGCCAACGAAGAGTTGCGGCGATTCTTTGCTGACGAAGGTATAAAGGCACAGTATACGACTGTGTATACGCCTCAGCAAAACGGAGTGGCGGAAAGGAAGAACAGGTCGCTACAAGAGATGGCTACAACGATGCTCTTGGATGCTGGTTTGGACAAACGTTACTGGGGAGAAGCTTGCGTTGCTGCTGCATACTTGCAGAACAGGCTTCCGTCCCGGTCAGTAGATACGACACCGTACGAGAAGTGGTGTGGTCGCAAGCCTGAGCTGGGGCATCTGAAGGCATACGGGTGTCCGGCATATGTTCATGTTCCAGGAGTGAAACGTGGCAAGTTCGAAAGCAAGGCGAAGAAGTTGACGTTCATCGGTTATTCGGAGGAGCATAAAGGCTACCGGTTTGTGGATACCGGAACGGATATGGTGACGATAAGCCGAGATGCGAAATTCTTGGAAATGCAGGATCCGAAGTGTTCATCACGGGAGAAAGTGAATGAAGGTAGTGAAGTTGAGTGGTTCTCGGGGGCACAGCCTACCGAAGTAGACAATTTCGAAGGATCCGAGTTGGACAAAACTGAAGAAGAAGACTATTTTGATTTGGACGATACGGGAGAAGAACAAGATCCATTGCAAGTGAAAGAAGAAATTCCAGATTCTAGTGCGGAAGAAAATCCTGAAGACATGCGTCGATCCAGGAGGAGTAATCGGGGTGTCCCACCTAGTCATCTGTCGAAATACGTTGTAGGCATAGCAAGAGCTGACGGCAGGAGAGCAAGAAGGCAGAAGAGCAAGAAGTCAGGAGGAGCCAATCCGAGGGATGTAGCGAGGATCAGCATTGAGGAGGAGTGATGGAATATGCAATGCTGTTTCCTCTCCGTGCAGTATTCGGTGAGTGGTAACCAAGGTGGCAACCCTGAATGCTACCCACTGCACCGTCGAACGAGCGCGCCAAAAGCGCATCATTGAGAAAGAGAAGACGAAGCAACAGTGCAAAGTACAGTTGATTTTTTCATTCGTTACTATTCAACCCGAGCAGACGTTTATTAAAGTTTATCTCGTTTCATTCACACAAGTGTTTCATTCCAAGTCCGGTTCCTTTTCTTCGGTGTTTCGCTTCCGTTGTGCCGTGTCCACCTCTGCCCAACAGAATCCACGATAAACTACTAGATGAAATCCTGAAAACACTCCTGGAGGCGCGGTAAATGGCTGGGCATGGCGTACCATTGGTACCTCGCGTATCTACAGAAATAAAATAGACCTCATTGTGTGGTCCTTAGCCTCTTGCCCAGCAACTCCTATCCCTACCTCCTCGTGGTACTGGCCGGAGTACGAGTAACCTTGGGAAAGATCGGGTAACCAACCCCCGGTGGGAAATTTGGTCGTATGCTGCTTTTGCTCTTGCTTCTGCAAACCTTGAGCGGCTCACAACAGAGTCTGTTCCCCATGTCAGGCGCGGCTGATCATCGTCCGAGTGCCAGAGAAAGATTCTAAGCTAAACTGCGCACTATGGCCCTCCGAACATTTAGGGGGAATGGTTCTACGGAAATCTAGGGGGTTGGTGTCAGGCCCTGCAAGCCAGCCGTAAAAATACATCAGCACAGGAACGTCAAGGAGAGAATACGGACCGGAACAATCGACAAAGACCACAGCGACGAAAATGGACTAGCGATTGGAAACTCGGTACGTGGAACTGCAAATCTCTCAACTTCATCTTCATGTACTGAAGATCCGCGGTTTCGACATCGTAGCGCTGCAGGAGGTGTGCTGGACAGGTTCGATGAAGCGAACGTTTAGAGGTAATCATACCATCTACCAGAGCTGCGGCAATACACGTGAGCTGGGAACAGCTTTTATAGTGATGGGTGATATGCAAAGGCGCGTGATCGGGTAGTGGCCGATCAACAAAAAAAATGTGCAAGTTGAGGCTCAAAGGTCGGTTCTTCAACTTCAGCATCATAAACGTGCATAGCCCTCACTCCGGAAGCACTGATGATGACAAGGACGCATTTTACGCGCAGCTTGAACGCCAATACGACCGCTGCCCAAGCCACGACGTCAAGATCATCATAGGAGATTTTAACGCTCAGGTTGGCCAGGAGGAGGAGTTCAGACCGACGATTGGAAAGTTCAGCGCCCACCGGCTGACTACGACTGATAGATTTTGCCGCCTCCAAGAACATGGCCATTCCAGCACAGCCTCCCGTATCGATACACCTGGAGATCACCACTGCAGACGGAATCACAAATCGACCACGTTTTGATCGATGGACGGCACTTCTCCGATATTACCGACGTCAGAACCTATCGTGGCGCTAACATTGACTCTGATCACTATCTAGTGATGGTGGAACTGCGCCATATCCGTTATCACCAATGTACGGTATCGAAGCCCGCCTCGGTATAACCTAGCGTGACTGCCCGCATAGAAAAACACAGTTTGCCATACATTGCAAACAATAATTTTCTTATAGCTGTAAAGGTTAATGTTCCACAAACAGTAGCTTTCATGTTGGACAATATTAAATTTAAAGCATTAGATTATTAAAAATGGTTTGAGTAATCCATATCAAATAGTAACATCATTTCAAAATGGCTGGAAACGGTAAAATTATATAGGGGTTGAGACTCGTAAGAAACAGTGGAGCTATAAGGCCACCATTTGCCGAATGATTTGCGCTTCTACCATATATTACCAAATTAATACATTACAGCAAACGGTTGGTATGTGCGAGCAGCCTTTATTATACACGCTCACAAAAAACCAATTAGTAGTGTTAAAGTCGGACATTAATGAAATATTTAATTTATCCAAATAACTTTAAGTGACTCTACCACGCAAGTGCACAAAACATGAACAATTTTTTTTTTTGCACATCCCAAAGAAATACATGTGTAATAAACAACAAAACTGTGTTGTTCAACTTTTCCAGTAAAGGTGAGTAGAAGAAAAAAACACTTTTTTTTTCGAAATTTAAAACTACACCTGCGTGGTGTTTTTTTTTAGCGTGTTCCTATGCCTGTGTGCCAAAAACAAAAACAAAATATCCTTGCGGTGCCACAAAATTTTCATCTCCGGTTTCTGCTAGCGTTTATATGTATATAGACTCTATTGTGCTCTGCAAGATAAATCCACGTAATGCGATTATCTGAAAATGTCGATATACCGTCGCAGTGATAATGAAAATCACCAAATGTTTCGAATTTAGCAAATTTGAAACATTTGCGTCCTTGAAGAACGAAAAAATCCAAGCCTACTTGAATTTTGACGTTGCGTTTGAATTGCGCGCATATCTTCTGCGCGTTACCGCCGCCGCTGGATGTGGATTTAATATAAGCGCCGCAATAATTTCTGCTTGTTTTGTGCTACAAAATCTATATTATTATCCGGTACCGGATCCAGAACTGCAGCTGGTAAGTAACCGTTTCAAATCGGCCTACAACGGGACTAAATTTCTTCTCTCCCCCCCAAAGGATTCGCAATGCTGGCGCTGAGTAAAAGGCAGATGTGAACCGACAACACCTCCGTGGCAACCTCCTCCAAGCCGATACGCGACACGTTCCGGTCTCCGCAACCAGAGCGTATCATTAGATCTTCAGCAGCAGGATGGATCCTTACAGGAAGTGTTTTATATTGTGCCAGAACGGCATGAAGCTACCGCACAGAGAAACTACTGGTTCGGGGAACCAGTTAGAATCGATTTTCATGGTCGTTTTGTGCTCTTCGTCACAGGGGGTTTTGTCGACAAAATCTTCCGAAATTCATCAGTAAGATGCTAATAGTGTCGATGCAAGTTTTTAGTCCAATAGCTTACAAAAAACCTCCTGTGACGGAAAGAACAAAGCTGCCGAAAATACTAGTCATACTAACTCGGCACACAGACAATATGATGTAAAAATTTATTCCATATAAACAAAAAAGAGTGGAGTGAACTTTAAAATCAATCAATAATAAACAATCTAAATAAAAGTGTGTTCGCCATTTTTTTTAACACGCAAGGAAACAGGTACTATGTGTAGTCTTAATTTTCTTCAAACCTAAATCAGTTACATTTAATACATCCTCGAACATCATGAATATTTGTTGAATAAAATGTACAGATTTGTTAAATTTGAAGTGAGTTTGTTTCTACACATTTACTTGTTTCATTGTATCCTCTACAATATTTTATCGCAATTCCTCTAATGGTATAAATGTATCATAACAGTCCAGTATTTGGTTTAAATACCACAAATCACCATAAACGAATAATTATACATACATTACTCCTTTTCAATAGAATGTTATGGTTAAATAGTTTGTAAACTGTTTGCCTTACAATTGATTTGGCAAAAAATGTACAATATATGCACAGTTTGACAAACAGTCTCCGAAAAAATTTGTTCGAGAAAATCGCCATTTTTATATGGTTACATAACTTAACCGCCTATTCCCCACATTGTTATTTGTCCATTTACTGTTTCCCAGATTGTAAAAACTGTTCGCGGTATTGTTAGTTTATTGTTGCTTTGGGTGTTATACGGTACTGTTTAGATATTGTTGTGAGTGGTTGTGGATAGTTCGGGTAAATGTACTGATATGGTTCCAGTTTATGCGGGTGGCCCAACCGAACGTCGCCGCTGCATACGCGCAGCATCTCAAGGTAGCGATGCCGGTAGAGGGCGAGCTTGACGAAGCCCCTCTTGAGGACTGCTGGAGCAACATAAAAGCAGCCATCAACAACGCAGCCGAGAGCATCGTCGGGTACGTGGGAAGGAGGACATGTTACGATTGGTTCGACGAAGAATGCAGGCAGGTTTTGGAGGAGAAGGATGCAGCGTGGGCTGCAATGCTGCAGCAAGGAACGCGACAAAACGTGGAGCGATATAAAAAAACGAAAGCAGCAAACCCGCCTATTTCGGGACAAAAATCGCCGCCTGGAAGAAGCGGAATGAGAAGAAATGGAACAACTGTATCGTTCACAAGAAACGCGAAAGTTCTACGAGAAGCTTAACGCATCCCGAAAAGGCTTCATGCCACGAGCCGAAATGTGTAGGGATAAGGACGGAAGCATCCTGACCGACGGACGTGAGATGATTGAAAGGTAGAAGCAGCACTACGATGAACACCTGAATGGCACGGAGAACACAGGCGCCGAGGGTCACGACAGCGGAGGAAGTGACTACGTCAGCACGGCGGATGAAGGATACCAACCTGCCCTCATTGCATTGCGAACCTCCGTTGTGTTCGGACGCGCTGTCTTGGCGCTCTTGTATATATTTTTACCTTTTAACTTTTTTTTTTAATAAACATTTTTATTTGACCCGCGCGCGCACCTCGCGTAAGCTTTTAATTTACATTTTTTTTATCGACGCGTGTGCAAAATGAAGTGTGGTGTTGTGAACTGTACACAAAACGACAATCGTAAGGGCTCATTCATTTATTTCATAACGCTGAAAATGGCCATTTTAGACACCCACCCACCCCTTCGTAACGCTTTTTGTATGAATATTCTACAAATTTTGTATGAGCCGTAACATCGTGAGGACATCCACCCACCCCCTTGAGCGTTATGAAATTTGTGAATAAGCCCTAAGCGGACCTATTACGCTGCCTGCATTGGCGTACAACGACACCACGAAGAAATTTTACGTACCTTCATGCTTCCTTTGTGCCAAGACTGTCAGGATAAATTCATTCCTGAATTTAATCTTAATGAACTGTCCACATCTTTCAAACATATCTCGGAAACTATTGGACATTCATTGACAGCAAACCACAAATTAGCAACTAATTTTAATAGCCTCAGTGCTATGCACGACGAAACGCTGGCACATTTTGAACAAATGCTGAGCGAAATTAAATGGTGCATTTCCATCGTCAACAGTAGCAGCAAGACAAGTGCCGCAGAAATAAAACATCAACTATCGGCACTTCTTGACACACCTCCAATAGACCCATGCGCAGCTGTAGAAAAAGCGGTCAAATCAGCAGCAAACGCAGCAGTAGAAGAAATAATAATATCAACATCAGCTGCAGCGCACTCCATTGACCAACTGCCCCGATTGGGTCCTAAATTTTTTAATGAAATCTTGTTTTTATTCGATAACACGAAAGAGCACCTTACTGCAACTACTTCAGCAATTTTTCCCGCCCAAATAGCGGCTATATCATGTTTAAACTTTAATTTAAAAATTGGGTCCATAAATGAACCTTGACACTTAAGATCATGTTTGACGTTCGCTTAGTCGACAAAAACACCACAGGGGTTTTAGTTTTAACACTGGGGTTGTTCCTATCTGACATTTCGAAAGGGACACGGAAAACAAAATACACCCAAAATTTGAGTTAAAGCCAAGGGGTGTGACAAAATCTAAAATAAACATAGAAAATGTTTTTTTGTACTTAAACTACCGGAAAACATTAAAAAATTGAGTAAACATGGGTTCTTGGCCTAAACTTAAACGTTTGGCACTAAAATTGGGACAGGACCCTATTTGTTTGCTTCGCGGATGATATGGATGTTGTCGGCAGAACATTTGGAACGGTGGCAGATCTGTACACCCGCCTGAAACGTGAAGCGACAAAAGTCGGCCTGGTGGTGAATGCGTCAAAAACAAAGTACATGCTGATAGACGGAACTGAGCGCGACAGAGCCCGCCTGAGAAGCAGTGATACGATAGACGGGGATACTTTTGAGGTGGTTGATGATTTCGTCTACCACGGATCCTTTTTAACGGCTGATAACAACGTTAGTCGTGAAATACGGAGACGCATCATCAGTGGAAGTCGCGCCTACTATGGGTTCCAGAAGAAGCTGCGGTCGAGAAAGATTCACCCCCGCACCAAATGTACCATGTACAAAACGCTCGCTAACCACGAGCTCGCTAGGCTCTACGGCGAACCCAGTATCTAGAAGGTTGCAAAAGCCGGAAGGGTGCGCTGGGCAGGGCATGTTGCAAGACTACCGGAAAACAATCCTGCAAAGATGGTGTTCGCGTCAAATCCGGTTGGCACAAGAAGGCGGGGAGCACAGCGAGCGAGGTGGCTTGATCAGGTGCAACAAGATCTGGAGAACGTGGGCCAAAATTGAAGTTGGAGAGACACAGCCATGGACCGAGTATATTGGCGTAACATCGTTAACGAAGTTTTATCAAATTAATTGATGTAAAACCAACTAAATAAATAAGAACTCCTGGAGGAATCCCTGGATGAACTCGTGGGTGAATCTTTGGAAGAACTCTTGAACAAAATCACGGAAGTAATTCCTAGATGAAACTCCGCAGGAACGTCAGGAGAATCCATGTGAGAACTTCATTACGAATTCTAGAAAAAGATTAAAATGGCATTAGCAAACTCGAAACGATATCTGGTGGAATTTTTATTTCTTGAGGAAACTTCTCCTTCTCCTTCTACGAGAAGCTTAACGCATCCCGAAAAGGCTTCATGCCACGAGCCGAAATGTGTAGGGATAAGGACGGAAGCATCCTGACCGACGGACGTGAGATGATTGAAAGGTAGAAGCAGCACTACGATGAACACCTGAATGGCACGGAGAACACAGGCGCCGAGGGTCACGACAGCGGAGGAAGTGACTACGTCAGCACGGCGGATGAAGGATACCAACCTGCCCTCATTGCATTGCGAACCTCCGTTGTGTTCGGACGCGCTGTCTTGGCGCTCTTGTATATATTTTTACCTTTTAACTTTTTTTTTTAATAAACATTTTTATTTGACCCGCGCGCGCACCTCGCGTAAGCTTTTAATTTACATTTTTTTTTATCGACGCGTGTGCAAAATGAAGTGTGGTGTTGTGAACTGTACACAAAACGACAATCGTAAGGGCTCATTCATTTATTTCATAACGCTGAAAATGGCCATTTTAGACACCCACCCACCCCTTCGTAACGCTTTTTGTATGAATATTCTACAAATTTTGTATGAGCCGTAACATCGTGAGGACATCCACCCACCCCCTTGAGCGTTATGAAATTTGTGAATAAGCCCTAAGCGGACCTATTACGCTGCCTGCATTGGCGTACAACGACACCACGAAGAAATTTTACGTACCTTCATGCTTCCTTTGTGCCAAGACTGTCAGGATAAATTCATTCCTGAATTTAATCTTAATGAACTGTCCACATCTTTCAAACATATCTCGGAAACTATTGGACATTCATTGACAGCAAACCACAAATTAGCAACTAATTTTAATAGCCTCAGTGCTATGCACGACGAAACGCTGGCACATTTTGAACAAATGCTGAGCGAAATTAAATGGTGCATTTCCATCGTCAACAGTAGCAGCAAGACAAGTGCCGCAGAAATAAAACATCAACTATCGGCACTTCTTGACACACCTCCAATAGACCCATGCGCAGCTGTAGAAAAAGCGGTCAAATCAGCAGCAAACGCAGCAGTAGAAGAAATAATAATATCAACATCAGCTGCAGCGCACTCCATTGACCAACTGCCCCATCTGGGTCCTAAAATTTTTAATGAAATCTTGTTTTTATTCGATAACACGAAAGAGCACCTTACTGCAACTACTTCAGCAATTTTTCCCGCCCAAATAGCGGCTATATCATGTTTAAACTTTAATTTAAAAATTGGGTCCATAAATGAACCTTGACACTTAAGATCATGTTTGACGTTCGCTTAGTCGACAAAAACACCACAGGGGTTTTAGTTTTAACACTGGGGTTGTTCCTATCTGACATTTCGAAAGGGACACGGAAAACAAAATACACCCAAAATTTGAGTTAAAGCCAAGGGGTGTGACAAAATCTAAAATAAACATAGAAAATGTTTTTTTGTACTTAAACTACCGGAAAACATTAAAAAATTGAGTAAACATGGGTTCTTGGCCTAAACTTAAACGTTTGGCACTAAAATTGGGACAGGACCCTATTTGTTTGCTTCGCGGATGATATGGATGTTGTCGGCAGAACATTTGGAACGGTGGCAGATCTGTACACCCGCCTGAAACGTGAAGCGACAAAAGTCGGCCTGGTGGTGAATGCGTCAAAAACAAAGTACATGCTGATAGACGGAACTGAGCGCGACAGAGCCCGCCTGAGAAGCAGTGTTACGATAGACGGGGATACTTTTGAGGTGGTTGATGATTTCGTCTACCACGGATCCTTTTTAACGGCTGATAACAACGTTAGTCGTGAAATACGGAGACGCATCATCAGTGGAAGTCGCGCCTACTATGGGTTCCAGAAGAAGCTGCGGTCGAGAAAGATTCACCCCCGCACCAAATGTACCATGTACAAAACGCTCGCTAACCACGAGCTCGCTAGGCTCTACGGCGAACCCAGTATCTAGAAGGTTGCAAAAGCCGGAAGGGTGCGCTGGGCAGGGCATGTTGCAAGACTACCGGAAAACAATCCTGCAAAGATGGTGTTCGCGTCAAATCCGGTTGGCACAAGAAGGCGGGGAGCACAGCGAGCGAGGTGGCTTGATCAGGTGCAACAAGATCTGGAGAACGTGGGCCAAAATTGAAGTTGGAGAGACACAGCCATGGACCGAGTATATTGGCGTAACATCGTTAACGAAGTTTTATCAAATTAATTGATGTAAAACCAACTAAATAAATAAGAACTCCTGGAGGAATCCCTGGATGAACTCGTGGGTGAATCTTTGGAAGAACTCTTGAACAAAATCACGGAAGTAATTCCTAGATGAAACTCCGCAGGAACGTCAGGAGAATCCATGTGAGAACTTCATTACGAATTCTAGAAAAAGATTAAAATGGCATTAGCAAACTCGAAACGATATCTGGTGGAATTTTTATTTCTTGAGGAAACTTCTCCTTGCTATTTTCATCATTACTCCTGCAGAACACTTCTGCATGCAGCGCAACTTCTGGTTTTCGGATTAACTGGATTAATCAGTTTGTGCAAGAATGCACTATAGTACGTAAATATAAACATTGTGTAGAAAAAAAAATCATTGTTGTGAAGGATGCCTTTTGACAACCAAGGAGCAAACAAAAATTACGTTAAACTATTGAAATGTCAAATTCTAGGAGTGGGTACCGGAGTCATTCACACTCTGCGAACCGGTCCCCAGAAAAAATCGCCAGTTTCATATTGATTGATGGTGTGATAGCAGGGATACGTCGAATCATGATAATGTTTTTAGTGCATTTATTCCTTGTGGTTCAAGGAACAAGTGCACCGAATACGTTGCAAGCGTGACCTCTTACAAAGATGGTTTGAAGGAAAAAGATAACCGACTCTTGTGTTTTCTAGGCGACATGAATAGTGCCGCTCTGGTGAGTCAAAAGCCAACTAATATGCAATGTTCTTCTAGTGACCACCAGATGTTGAGGTGTTCGTTTATGACATTCACGCGTGAAAAAAGGTACACAGCTCAAACGTGGATGTGCGACATTGCCAATCATCTCTAAATGGCATAAAATGTAAGAAAAAGAAGAAAAAAACAGCACATGAACAGTTTTTAGTATATATTAAAACTTATTCAAATGTTGTGTTGTTCCAGAAAAGCCTGATGTTATGTGAGTCGAACTCACTTCTGTGTAACAATTTTTAAGCGTGGTTGTTTTGATTTCTTCCACTTTTCGTTTTTTGATTGCACGATGATTTTAATTTGGCAGAATATAATGTTTACGCGCTTTTGACTCAACAGATGGCAGTAGTGTTACTTGAATAACGTGTCGTCGACAAAATATATGGCAAAATAAAGAGTCGATCATCTTTTTCCTTTTAACCATCTTTGCCTCTTATCACACTTTTTCTGCACTCTACAAATTTCGTGATAGTTCAATTTGGGGTGAAATGCGCAATAAGTTGGTGAACACGACTTTTGCACTTCCAAGTTTACCGCGGCTGTCGCTCTTTTGCTGTTGAGAGTTTGTTTTGTTTTCTTTGTGTGGGGCTAAAACGGTTGCTCATCTTCACGCTTTATGTATCGTTTTAGCATCTTGCCATATTGAATCGGCGGTAGGCGTGTGGTGTACGCATAGGCCCAATCAAGGTATCTATAAGGGAGGTAATTCAATGTGTCATTTAAAGCAATCCGCCATATTGGGAAAACATTTGACAGCTGGCAAGTTTGTGGTACTCCATCAGATCAGCAAGCCTTGAGATCCTAGCAAGTTTTTCCCCTCACTTTTTATTTTGTTTCGTATACGTCATTCAACACCCAAGAAGAAAACTTGATGCTTCCTATTGGTTTTATTAAAATAAAGAACCTAAATGATATTGAACCAGTTGACCCGTTAAATAAAACAAAGAAATGATAGATTACGGTGACAACATGAGAAATACGCTGGAGAAGTGGCTAGAAAATCACATTCGACATTCTTTTAGCTGTCCCTTTGTCATTCAAAAAGGACGTAAAGGGAGTAAGGATCTTTTATCAATTCCTTGCTTGTAATGAAAATGTAGTGATGGAGTTTCTTTCCGATCATATTTTTTTATTTGTAAACTATAAACACAATTTATGACTATCACTGGAATTTCACGAACGTACCACAATCCTACATAATATCAAATGTGTCGTTTGATCCAATTCACATCATCAAACAGCACGTTATAAAAAAACTATCTGAAATTGATGAATTGGCTTAGTTTTGTGTAGTAAATAATGAACTCCATAATTTGAACTGTCCTCTTCGAGACCAACAGGAAGGCACCATGGTCTTGAGTTACGCTACGCAATCGTCTGTATCACCATCACTTTAGGATTTCGTTTTATTTAGAATATTTTCTCCCATTGTGGAATAACAGCATCCTGAAACAGAGCAACTGATAATAAAGACCCGATCTAAAAATACATTTATTTTGTACCTGTATCCTGAAAGTGTCGTTTGTATCAGCAGAAAATTTTCCTTTTCAATTTTCAATCCGTAATAATAAACATTACGACACCATGGATACGATAGCAACCATTGGAGGGGAAAAATGCATCAACAAACTGATCAGCTCGCCGACTCGCCTGCTGTCATTTTCCTCCCTCGCTGTTCAGCACTCCCCGCATCCACTGACTGCTTAGATTGCCGTACCTTTCTTCAAAATACCTTGGGCCCAATCGTAAGGTTTTTGGTTCAATTCCAGGTCGATGCAACTTTTTTTTTGTTTTCAAATTCTGGTTTCTCATGAAGCCTGATTTGCTACTGAAAAGGAATCGCTAAATAAATTTCTCGCCGATTCCTTGCCGAAATTTTCTATAGTGATTCCCATTTGAACTGACATTTCTTTTAAACTGCGTACTGCAATCAGAAAAAAACGCATTCTTGCAGAAATTTTCCATGCATCAAGATAGGCCGAGAAATTACTTGTCAGCAGCGAATCAGGCTTAAGACAAATCTACGAATTTCAACCAGATTTCTTGTGGTGAATTTTTATAAGGGATATTTAAGTATTTCTATAGTCTATTTGCCTGAGTGAATGAAGGATCGACGATAAATACTGCATTGAAGTCTTGCTGTTTTTCTTGCGATGAAGCATTGAGTATGATGATGCAATAAAGCATTGAGCGGTGACCGTATATCACCCATTAATGTGTTGGAGTATGCAATGATTGTGCCTCATAAGCAAAGCGGCAACACTGATGTGTAGAGTAGGGCAAATGACGCATGCGCCAGTAGGGCAGGCGGCGAGCGCGCCAAATAGAAGGAAGAAAGGGAGAATGGAAAGTTTTGCCATTCATCCGTAATGTGATGTTCAATCCGTTCAGACGTGTGTTTGTTAAAGTTCCGCTTCGGTGACCCTGTTCTGCGTTGTGATGTGTCCACCTCTGCCCAACAGGTTATTGGCCCAGCCGTGCCGAAGGGAAGTTTCCGGATTGCGTAGAAAAAAGGATCCGAGAGAGCGAAAGTGATCACGCCGTGTGTGAGTGTGTGTTGTTTCTCCGCGAGAATAAGCAGTGTCTTGCCCCTCGTCAACCACATCCTGTGCATTACTTTTCCACTGGGGCGACTGCCGCACCCCGACGGCGACGGCAGAGCAGTGTGTAGAGAAAGAGACAGTGTTCAGTTCAACTTTGTACATCCGAAGAGAAACACGTTTAGAGTAAAAGTTTTCTTGATTAAGTTTTTCCTAAAACTCGTGGTCGATCCTTTTTCCGGTAATCCGAAACATACGCAGATTCTCCTGTGCGGTAAATCATACTCTCCCACAGATTATGGGCCCAGTTTGCGTTTCGGAAAGTGCGGGAGGAAATTTTTGAGAAATTTTCGTTTCGTTTGGCGGCGTCGCGAGAGTGTTTGCTCCGGTGACTCGCCATGCCACTCTGCGAACTCTTTTGGCATTGGCTGGAAAGAAGAATCTCGTAGTGAAGCACCTAGACGTCCGAACCGCTTATCTGTACGGCAACATAAGCGAGGAAATCTACATGAAGCAGCCCCCGGGATATGTCGCTCAAGGCAAGGAGGAGCCGTTTCGTGGGCAAGTCGTCGGCAAGACTGTGTCACGCTGTCGACTTTAGAAGCAGAGTACGTTGCTCTAACGGAGACGTGCCAAGAGGTGGTCTGGATGCGACGACTGCTTCGTGATCTTGGAGAGGAGCAAACTACAGCGACGGTTGTTCACGAGGACAATCAGGGATGCCTCAGCTTTGCTCAGTCCGAGCGTTCTAGCAAGCGGTCAAAGCACATAGAAACAAAGCGCCACTTCGTGAGGAACCTATGTGAACGAGGCGAGGTTAACTACGCTAACGCTAACCTATGTGAACGAGGCGAGGTTGCGTTGGTGTATTGCTCGACGGAAGACATGAAGGCGGACGTTCTTACGAAACCGTTGGGAAGAGTTAAGCATCATCACTTCGCGAGTGAGCTTGGATTGGTTGGCGGTGTGCCGAGCGTCAAACATTGAGGAGGAGTGAAGAGAATAAGCAGTGTCTTGCCCCTCGTCAACCACATCCTGTGCATTACTTTTCCACTGGGGCGACTGCCGCACCCCTACGGCGACGGCAGAGCAGTGTGTAGAGAAAGAGACAGTGTTCAGTTCAACTTTGTACATCCGACGAGAATCACGTTTAGAGTAAAAGTTTCCTTTATTCAGTTTTTTCTAAAACTCGTGGTCGATCCTTTTTCCGGTAATCCGAAACATACGCAGATTCCCCTGTGCGGTAAATCATACTCTCCCACAAAAATGGCGGATGTGAACAAGTTTGCGTTTGCCAGACTGAACAATCAGAACTGGCAAATATGGAAGTTCCGGATGGAGATGCTCCTGACCAGGGAGGAGCTGTGGTATGTGGTCGGTGATGCAAGGCCGGCTGTAGTGACCGATCAGTGGACGAAGGACGATCGGAAAGCTCATGCCACTATCGGACTGTGTATAGACGATAATCAGTTTGCACTGGTGAAAGAAGCAAAGAGTGCAAAAGCGTTTTGGGATCAGTTGCGTGTTTACCACGAAAAGAACACGGTCACGTCACGTGTGTCTTTACTGAAGAAACTTTGCAGTTTGAATCTCGCGGAACGTGGTGATCTCGAGTGCCATTTGGTAGCGTTGGAGGATTTATTCGATCGTTTGTCGAATGCGGGGCAACCGCTGGAAGAGTCACTGCGGATCGCGATGATCCTGCGCAGCTAGCCCGACTCATACGGAACATTAGTGACGGCCCTAGAGAGTCGTGCTGATGCGGACATCACGATGCAGCTAGTGAAATCCAAGCTGATCGATGAGTTCGAGCGTCGGAGAGAGCGTTCTGGCGAAATGAGTGAAAGGCAATATGAGACGAAAGCTATGAAAAGTGTGGTAGTGCAAAATGAAGTGCAAAGTGTGGGTGGACTCGGCAATAGAGCGCCGGTGAGAAGATGCTACTTTTGCGACAAAGCCCGGTCATTTGCGTCGCAACTGTCGTTCGTACTTGCTAGCGAGGCAGGAGCTAGAACGAGAGTGTAAAGAGAAGAAGAAGCCGGACGACAGAGTGCGTGTGAATCAAAATGTGAAACAAGTGAAGAACGAAAATTGTGGTTCCAGTGTATGTTTTATGGCTGGAGTGGATCAGAAAAAGTGCTGGTACATTGACAGTGGAGCAAGTCGGCACATGACGAGTGACAGAAATTTTTTCAAGTTGCTGAGAGAAGAAAAAGGCCCAAGTTTAGTGTTGGCGAACGGTAAAGTGGTTACCGGCGCTGGTTGTGGCGAAGGTGTTGTGTACGGTGTGGACGGAAACGGAAGTAAAGTTGAAGTGAAACTAACCGACGTGTTGTACGTTCCGTCGTTGGCGAGTGGACTCGTGTCAGTGGACAAATTGACGGCGAAAGAGTTTTCGGTGAAATTCAAGAAGGATGGTTGCGATATTTGAGACTCATCCGGTAAGAAAGTGGTTATAGGAGAAAAGTCAGGGTCGTTGTATCGGCTGAAGTTGACGATAGTAAAGAAGAAAGTGGAGGGCCAGCGGCCGATAATCGGCGAAAAGAATACGACGAACGGAAGAAGATCACCAGTCAGTGTGGTGAACTGGTATTCGGAAGTGAAGCCGAATACAGTCGATGAACTTGAAGAAGAAGAGTATTTCGATGCGGACACTTCAAGCGAGGAAGTGGATCCGCTGCAAGTGGCGGAGTCCAACAGTGGAAGCCCAGATTCGGATGCTGATAACTGGAGGGAAGTTCGGCGATCCAGGAGGAGCAATCGAGGAGTACGACCCAGCCGGTTGGTTGATTACGTGGTTGATGCTTGAAGCAGAAGTAGATCAACACGGCATGGAAGGCAGAGAGGATACGGACGAGCACGAGGACAACATTGAGGAGGAGTATTGGAGTATGCAATGATTGTGCCTCGTAAGCAAAGCGGCAACACTGATGTGTAGAGTAGGACGAATGACGCATGCGCCAGTAGGGCAGGCGGCGAGCGCGCCAAATAGAAGGATGAAAGGGAGAATGGAAAGTTTTACCATTCATCCGTAATGTGATGTTCGATCCGTTCAGAAGTGTGTTTATTAAAGTTCTGTTGCGTACAGTAGTTGATTTGTAGTTGTGTTCTTTCCTACCCAAATCCTGGTTCCGTGTTCCGCTTCGGTAACCCTGTTCTGCGTTGTGGTGTGTCCACCTCTGCCCAACATAATGCACATTTCATTGCTTCAATAAAGCAATACTACATTGCATTCATATAATGGAATTGAAGTATCATTGCACGCATATCGCAGAATAAAAGCAATGATGCATTATGCACTCATTGAATTAAAGTTAAAATACGGTAATACCACAGACAAACAGACGTAACAGTTAGAACAAATTTCTTCAAATTTTATCGCCCAGTTTACACCATCATCATCTGGTGAGCATGTTACACGAAAAGGTGTTTCGTGCAACAAGACCGGCAGATGGCGGTAGTGTGAAACGTCAAACGCGAAGAAAAACGATGCACGCGCCTCTGGGTGTGAGATTTGTAACATAGCGAATTTGAAATGATTGTTAAATGAGTGGTCGATGGAAATTTCGTCAGTGTTACGTCTGTTTGTCTGTGGTAATACCTTAATGCTTGTGGTTATTTGGGGTGAATTAATCCAAACGGACAGGCAAGGAAGAATAAATTATACCTATTTAAAACGTCATTTGAAAGTCTCGTAAAATGGCTTATGCAGCTTTTTACGTGTGTTTATGTGCCGCTCTCTGGTAGAGCCCAGTGAATTTTATGTTTGGATTGGGTCATTTTACATTGAACGGACCAAAGCCAAACGTCAAATGATGAATAATCGAGTTTTTATATAATCGATTATTTTGCGACACCCCTAATCTCTATGTGCGCAAACAACAAAAGGGCTAACCTCGAGCGTAAATGTCAAACGTGACGTCAAGCTCGGCGCCGATCTCGTTGTTTTGTGTACATTGTTCTCGGTGAACAAAATATTTATCGCTGAATCTGTGAATAATATTCTTCGCTGAAATACGCTTGCTTTCATCTCGCTTTCAATGACAAATACGCAATTAAGCTGAACTACATCGAGCAAATACAAGCTTTCAATTAAAGGGAGTACAATTGTTAAAGGTTAGCCGTCAGCATGTTAAACGCGTTGGGAGTGATTTGTTCCGGAAGGCTGGTAAACAAACGCAGCTGTTTCTCGGGCGCTACTTGTAGAATTACTGTTGTGCTCTAATTTTAGGTTCAAACCGACTTCCAGCAAATATCGGAAGTACAATATCTGATAAACATACCGGAGGCCGATAATGTGAATCACGTCGTTGTGTTCCTAACCGGGACGACTCCGTTTGCCGAAGGGATGGCTGGGGCTGGTAAGTGGACTGAGGATGGTTGGAATACCTCTGCGGTGATCTGGTAGTGTTCTGTCCTTGTCGGGTGTCTAAAAGAATTGTCTGAAACACGTTATGACTTCCAATGGAATAGTTTTATAAACGTTGTTTCCCGATCTACCCTCTTACAGGGCTGGTAACAAGTCTTTTCTGGAGACTCAGTCACTATTTTAATGCAAGTTTCTGAAAAGTTTCTATTTATGTTTGATGGATGGTCTCCTAAAGTCTCTATTTTACCCAAAATGGACAAAGACTTTATTTTAATTTTTTTCCTTATATTTAGGCTCTGGAGCGTGGACTCTACAACCAGGGAAGTTAAGGAATTCTGCTCCAAATCAGAGAGATAATTGTATATAAAGATATTTATTTGAAAATTCAATAAAACAAGAGGTTGTACAGTAAACTTTCCATAACTCGATATTGAAGGGACCATCGAGTTAAGGAGGTTCAAAACCAGTTCCAAAGGATCATCCGGTTAGCCATTAAAACCAACTTTTAGTACGGTTCTCTAACTCGATATCAAGATACGGAATATCGAGTAAGGGAGAGTCGACTGTGATATATATTACTTAAAATTCTATGCTGATTATCAATTTGTTACTAGTGGCTTTTCGTACTCATGTTGAGTACACTGCCCATAACTGCATATTTGTAACATTCGACAAAAGTAGGCATTGAGTAAATGAGATACCAAGTTTGCATTTTATTGCAGTATGGGAGGGAAATAAAATTTAAAATAATCATAAGAATTTAAAAGTGCTTATTTGAGGCTGATGTTTTGTACAACTCATATCGCATACAGCTTATGCTCGATAACTGGGCTGAGAGAACCTTCCAGTTAGCGAGCAGTGCTCGATAACTGGACTGCCATTCCAACGCACACACACATTCAAATAAAAATCGAGGGGGACTTAGATGCAAAGTTTTGGTTGGCGTCATTCGGTTTTGGAATCGCGTCGTGTTCGTGTCATTCCGTCATTGAATTCGCGTTTTAATCGTACCGTCTTGTAAATTTTGAGGTGAATTAAACAGTTTTCGTTCCTGCAATGGACATCCCACCGGGCACCAACCGCAAACGGAAACAAAAAACCCTTACGTTGGTGGAAAAAGTTAAAATTATCGCCAATTCGAAAGAGGAGGTGGATCGCACGAGTCGCTCGCCAGAAAATATGGCGTAGGATCTTCCTCGGTGACTCGCTTCCTAAAACACCGAAAAGAATTACAATTAAAAAAATAATGCCGAAACCTTATTTTGCATATGCACGCCCCTCGTCAGTTACGGGATGGTGAAAGTTTTTGACGTTTAACTGTTTTTTAACTGGGCTACAGCCCAGTTAGCGAGCACCCAGTTAAAAAGCAGCCCAGTTAAATAGCACCCAGTTATCGAGCATTAGTTGTATTGGGTGAATAGTCAGAAAATAATTCTTATAGAAATTTAGTTGCTACTGCATTATGAGTATCATGTAGAATCTCAATGTGACTGTTATGCGATTACAATTACCAATGTGACAAAACAACTTGATATTTTTTTAGAATTTTCTAGAACAATCTCACAGATTTCAGTAAGTTGATCGAAAGTATTTGTCACTTGATGACTCTCTCCGGTATTAACGGTATTAAGGGACGGCCCAGGGATTTCTCCAAGAATAATTTCGTGGATTCCTTCAGAGATTTTACCCGAAAATTCTGCAAGATAATCTCTACAGCGATTTCCTCACAAGGGCTTTTGTCAGAGATTCCTCCAGAAAAGATGTATGTTCGCCTTTTGAAACATATTAGACAGCTTCTGATAGGGCTCCAGTAATATCTTAGCAATTCCTCCAAGATTCCTCCATTGATTAGACAAGGAATTAGTAAAAAGATTCATGCAAGAAAATATCTACAGGGATTTGTTTAACCTTAGGAGAGCTTCCATAAAACAATTACAAATTGTAACTTAGGGTCGTTTTCGACCCGAAACTTCAAACAGCTGAGTGATTGAATAATTGAAAAAGTATCAGCCATTTTACCAACAATCTATGTATATGTGATTAGCCAAATTTTCCCAGCATATTGATTAACCTCTAGCGTTTTTGACGTTTCATGCTGCTTTTTCGATCAGGCATGTTCTGCGATTCGAGATAAGCTGATCTTAAATGAAAGCAAGCCAACTTTTGTCGCCTCAGTCAACTCGTCTTACCTTACCCGATACATAGAATTAGCACAACTTTCAGTTTCAATAATTCAGAGTTTCTACTGCAAACTCACCCGAGGTCATCAACACTGTTAGCAAAGCCATATATTTGCTTAAAGAATGTTATTAAGCTGGAATTTACAATAGGCCAATTGGCCATAAGTAGAGTAACCGACACTTAAAATTCACATCGCCATAAAGATTTTCTTTCAAGCAAAAAAAAGCCGTTTTAATTCTGATTTCCGCATTCAAAAATCTTACCTACGTCCGTAAACTGCAAGACCCGAAATTCAAAGAATGTTCCCAAGCATTCTCCGAATACTTCCATCAGATGAAAATCAGCAGGTCATAATGAAGAACGATGACATTTCAAAAGAATAATAAATAATAAAACATTATGTTCACATCGTTAAGTAATAAAATAACTTGTAAAGCAGTATTCAAAGAATGATGATATTTTTAAAGAATAATAAATTCACTAGAGTCAAATATTTTACTCAATCTACAAAAAACTACTTCTTAAAAGTTCATTTGAATAATCATCGAAATCGTACCCGCATAACTTCAAATTACAAATAAAAAGAAGTATTTTTTTATTTATCAACAGTAAATGATTTAGATTTTTCAAAAGAGTACGTAATCCTACCAATTTTGCAAAACTTAGATAACAATCACTTTTATCAAATTATCTTTCAATAAACCATTTTAAAATAAGCTTTCAACCAAATTTCCGGTCAACTTAACGTCAGTCGACCAAATGTCCATTCGACCGAAGTCCTTTCGACCAAATGTACTTTCGACCAAATGTCATTCGACGAAATGTCCTAAAGCCTTTTTTATATATTTGTATATCAATAGCACTAAAACAGAAACGATCATAAGTAACACACAGTACTGGATAGAAAAAAGTGTGCAGTGGTGGTTTTCCATATAAATAAATGATCAAGTTGAAAGTCTTGTATCTCGGCTTCTAGAGGTACATTTGAGCAGGGATTTTCACCGCAGCTTGAAAGTTACTTCAAATTTGCTTAGCTGAAAATTCAAAGCTTTTGAGTTATCGCAAATCTTAAATTTTGACAAAATTTATCAAATTTTCATTTAAAACAATAGTGCCCATTCGATTTAGGTAAGGTTGATTTTGGCAACACGGAAATGCATATACAAAAAATGGATCATGGATCAGTCGCCAAACCTGTTGATATCAATGTTTTTGTGGGCCTTTTCAAGGCTTACCATGTTTAAAATACGTAAATTTAATACGTGGTTATTATTATGGTGGTAAAAGTTGTAATAAATAACCATTCGATTTTGGCAACTTGAAAATTTTTGGCTTGTTGCCAAAATCGAACGAGCGTTAAATTCAAATACGCTTTTCGGTAAAATTGTGAAATTTGATAAGAAATACAAGTTTGTAAATTCTTTAGTATGATTTATTGTTTTCATAATATTTCAATAATTCAAAACCTGGTGCTTCAAATATTGTGATTTTTCAGTGGAGTGGAATTTTCGAGATGTGGTGAAAATTTCAGTTCAATTGGGCCATTAGAAGCCGAGATCCAGATCTTTAAATTTGATCATTTTGTATGGAAAATCGGCCAATGCGTACTTTATTCTGTCCAGTACTTTGAAAATCAGCCTCATAAAAATATAATATCATGGTTAAATGTTCACCTTAATCTATTTGTCTCTAGTGCAGGTTGTAATTCAATACGTCTAAACAGACACGAATACCATTACAAAATAAAAATAAAATATTACTACATAATAATATCCCTGGCCACGATCACAGGGTTTGACGGTGCCAAAGTAGAAGGTGCACCATAATAATACCCGTCTGTGAAACATATCACCTTCCCAATACTTTGGCACACCTCCAACGGTTCATGATTTATCATGAAACGGCTGCATTCAGGCGGAGGATCTGATAATATGTTTCGGCATATTATCAGGTCCTCTTCGAACGGAGGGAACGCCAGGGCTCATTAGTTACTTATAAACCAGTGCTGGTTGTTTGATGTTTCAATTCGTTTACACGAGCTGTAGCATCCTTTGTACTAATCAGCAATGGTGGTTAAGTTTCGAAGCCAACGTGTGATCAATCGTTTTATAATGCAACATAAGAATGGGTGTTTGGTGGAACTATGCGTTACACTCGTCGTTATTAAATTTAGTGATTGTGAAGGTGCTAATAGTGATTTTATAATTAAATCTATAGTGATGAAAATTTGAAAATTAAGGTGAAGTGATTCTGATAGTTTTGTTAAAAATATAATAATAATGATGTGAACTCTGCTAATTCAATAATGGCCATAATACATTGTGCAATCATTTTTCTGAATATAAACTTAATTGCCTAGTTCTTCAAACGTACATGATAAAAGTATTAATACATAATGACAGCGAGTGCAGAAGAATGGATCGAATTGATTTTTTTTAATGTAACTTTCTTGATCATAGTGCTGAATCGTAGTTTGAATAGAAATGACTCTACAGCAACAAAAATAATGATACATTTAAATTGAATATTTTTAAATTACTTAGTAATGATAACAGATGGTAATGCTAACAGATTTATATGAAAATGGTGTGATGTGAAAAGTGATATAATAGAAAGTATATCTGAAGTGTATTACGAAAGTTGATGAGTGGTAATCGGTGATATACGTGATAGTGTCGAAAATAAAAGTGACGATAGTGAGTGATGAAATGAAATGGGGAATGAGGACCTTTTAATAAAACTATTTCGTTCTTCATTTTAACCACTCTAGTAGCATTTCAGGCCTTATCATAGTTTGATAGTATTTTGAACTACTAGACTGCAAAACTACGGCAAGGGCTGATTGCTGCTAGCGTACACAGTGACCATTTGAGCAACATTGCTTAGGAACGTCTGTGTGATGAACGCAATAGAGGCTTATAAAAGCAAATGCTGGGAAGGAGCTTAGGGCAGATTAAAAGTGCCAGTACTACCCCTATCGCTACCGACAAAAAAAAAAAAAAAATATTACTACATAATAATATGGCCAAGGATCTAGGGCGGTAAAAAAATGATTTTGAATGAATGTTCTCGAAAAATATCAATATTTATGAAGAGATCATACTATCATAGCTGGTCTCGCAATTTTCCAAAAGACATTTCATCAACGAGAAAACGAATAAAAAAATACTACCCAAATGGAGATGGTACCTATGTTTATTCTTCTTCTTTCTGGCGTTACGTCCCCACTGGGACAGAGCCTGCTTCTCAGCTTAGTGTTCTTATGAGCACTTCCACAGTTATTAACTGAGAGCTTACTATGTCAATGACCATTTTTGCATGTGTATATCGTGTGGCAGGTACGAAGATACTCTATGCCCTGGGAAGTCGAGAAAATTTCCAACCCGAAAAGATCCTCGACCGGTGGGATTCGAACCCACGACCCTCAGCTTGGTCTTGCTGAATAGCTGCGCGTTTACCGCTACGGCTATCTGGGCCCCAGATACCTATGTATATGGTAGTAAGGTAAATGAATTTTTAAGAAAAAGAAATATTAAGAACCAAAATGATGACTTTAATAAACAACAAAAAGATGATGGAGAACAAGCAGCTAAAAACTTCTGCTCTCTTTTCTAAAATAAAAAAAATGCCATGCGATACCCTTCATAAAACTTACAAAATATATAAAACTAGTATATTTTTCGCGACCCCCTGCCATTGGCTCACAACCCCCCTGGGTGTCGCGACCCACAGTTTGGGAAACTATTAACTAGTGCACTGGTCCATGGATTAATGCACGAGTTCACTCGTTGACGTTTGAGCGGAGCCGTGTTATTTCTGTGACCATGGCACCACTCAAACCCCAAATTAGTGAACTCATGCAAGGTCTACGGACCATGCACGAGTTCATGGATTTGACGTTTGAGCGGTGCTAAATTCACATAGTCACATAAATGGACCGATGCATGAGCTCACGTTTGAGCGGTGCTGTTTTATTGTTGAGACCATGGAAACGAATGAATTTGGCACCAGTACTGCGAAAAACTCAATGGATCGATGTACGGGTTCACTAATTTGACGTTTGAGCGGTGCCATATTCATTCATTGCCATGGCCACATAAATAATACGGCACTGCTCAAACGTCAAATAGTGAACCCGTGCAAAGGTCCATTTCTCATAGCTCACGCTTGAGGTTTTTCATGCGTACGTTGTCAATGGACCGATGCACGAGTTCACTAATTGGACGTTTGAGCGGAGCCGAATTCACTGGTTTCCATGGTCACATAAATAACACGGCACCGCTAAAACGTCAAATAGTGAACACGTGCATTGGTCCATCACGCATCTTAGCAGTCAACAAATCATGGAAGAGTTGACTCACCTGTTTGACTCATTGTCTCGTATTTCCACAGTTTACGCGCATACGGCAATATTTTCTTGTTAGTCTGGTAGAAGTGTAGTAATCCAACACGAGTTTTTGACGGGTTTTGTGACTGAATCGTTTTTGACGGTTTGGGTTGATTGAGTGATTTTGCATCAACACCTCAAGCGTGAGATTTGCAAAGCAGATCTCTAATGAGTTTGCTCTTACGGGATAGTGTATTGATTGAGATTTGAGTGTGAGTCTATCAACACTGTTTGGCACCGCTCAAACGTCAAATAATGAACTCGTGCATTGGTCAGTAGTGAGAAGAGTTACGTGATTTCGCGAAATTCAAGCCTACTACTATCACCATTCCAAGCCCTGCATGAAATTATAAATGAAGTAGAAAAATCTTATAACTAGTTATGGTTGAGGTTGAGAGTCACGAATATAATTTAATGAGTGAAAAACTACAGTCAACTCTCCATAACTCGATAGTGAAGGGACCATCGAGTTAGGGAGGTATCGAGTTATAGAACACAAAACCAGTGCAATCGCGATCCAAGGGACCATCGAGTTAGCCATGAAAACCAACTTTTACAATGGTTCTCTAACTCGATATCGAGATACGGAATATCGAGTCTCCCCCTTACTCTGTATTTCATTTAAAATTAGTATTTTTGATATAATGGATATATGTGTCAAAATAGTTATTTATGCAACAAGTTGCAAAATGATGATTTTTTCAGCACGAGTCGTACATTTATCCAACGAGGCTCGCCGAGTTGGATAAATACGACGAGTGCTGAAAAAAATCGAGTTTTGCAACGAGTTGCATACAACATTTTTTGCAATAACGAAAAATGCCGGTAGAGTTGGAATTTTAGGGATATTTCATGAAAATCCACATGGCCATCCATGCGTTGTAGCAACTCAGTATTTCTCAATCAGGTAGGCTGTGGAATGACTGTCATAAATTTTCACACTTTCATTGCTGATTCTACTTTCAAAGACAGACCAGGTAAGGACGCCCCGCTTAGAATTTTCAACCATATTGTATATGCTGAATTGCCAAGATTACAAGAACCGTCCCATAACGTCCCGTCCTTTTATATAGTGAACCCATAAATCCTCTACTTCCGCAAGACTCAGAATCCATGGGTCAACCAGCTTCTGATTCTAGGATCCGAATCCGATTTAATTCGGTTCGTCAAATGGATGAAGAATCAACTTAAGTTCTGATTCTACATTCATTTGGCGAACCGAATTAAATCGGATTCGGATCTTAGAATCAGAAACTGGTTTAAGAAAATCACAGCATTTCAATAAATGACATATAGAAGTGAACCGACGCCGATTCGGTAACTTCCAAAACAGTACTGAAAAGTGCTACTTTTCGATACTGTTATTAGTGCTGAATAGTAACACTTTTCAGCACTGTTTGTATTGATAGGAAAAGAAGGCTGTTATGTAGGTCATTTCTTTGATAAAAAGTAAGCCGATATGCAATCGAATTGCAAAAAGCTCTTTTCAAAATTATGTGACCATTTACGCAAAATTGTAAGCTAAATAAATAACTCTAAACATTTCGTAACTTTCGATGCTTATGGTAGAACTACAAACAGTCTTGACAGTTCCTTGGTTGATATTATTATCATTTCTATCAGTAAAAAGCAGGGTTGCTATTCATCATTCATCATACTTTACAAAAAAAAAAGTTTACAAAATTTGTGCTACTAAAATAATGAATGATTTTAGTAGGGAAATTTACTGTAAAACAATATTGGACTAGTTAATTTCTGATTTGTGTATTCAACATAATTGGATTGTGTTTTAATATTTATAAAAAAAGGAATATTTAAATGTCAGAGATGAACCAGCCTCTGGCTGAAAATCTCTCTAATAAAGATAAATAAATAATAAATAATATTTTAATGAAAAATACATGATTTTTAGCAATTTTGTGATATGTCTTCCTATTAAAATGCTATTCAACTGTTATTAAAGAAAAATAATATTAGGTCATTAATCAAACATGACAAATCACGTTGATAGAATTGATGTTGGACGGATATCCGTGGTATACGTAAAGTATTTATAGTATTTTATTTTATTGATGTACAAGGGGATCAGGTGCCAAGTCTCCAGCATAAGTTTGAAAACTCACACCGTCCATAATACACCCGAGGGTTTTGGAGTTTGGGAAGTAGGCAACGCAACATGTTTGACTAGAAGGTTCTTCAAGTTTTGCTTCTACTCTAGACTTCCAATACACCCTGGCCACGATCACAGGGTTTGACGGTGCCAAAGTAGAAGGTGCACCATAATAATACCCGTCTGTGAAACATATCACCTTCCCAATACTTTGGCACACCTCCAACGGTTCATGATTTATCATAAAACGGCTGCATTCAGGCGGAGGATCTGTTAATATGTTTCGGCATATTATCAGGTCCTCTCTGAACGGAGGGACCGCCAGGGCTCATTAGTTACTTATAAACCAGTGCTGGTTGTTTTATGTTTCAATTCGTTTACACGAGCTGTAGCATCCTTTGTACTAATCAGCAATGGTGGTTAAGTTTCGAAGCCAACGTGTGATCAATCGTTTTATAATGCAACATAAGAATGGGTGTTTGGTGGAACTATGCGTTACACTCGTCGTTATTAAATTTAGTGATTGTGAAGGTGCTAATAGTGATTTTATAATTAAATCTATAGTGATGAAAATTTGAAAATAAAGGTGAAGTGATTCTGATAGTTTTGTTAAAAATATAATAATAATGATGTGAACTCTACTAATTTAATAATGGCCATAATACAATGTGCAATCATTTTTCTGAATATAAACTTAATTGCCTAGTTCTTCAAACGTGCATGATAAAAGTATTAATACATAATGACAGCGAGTGCAGAAGAATGGATCGAATTGATTTTTTTTTAATGTAACTTTCTTGATCATAGTGCTAAATCGTAGTTTGAATAGTAATGACTCTACAGCAACAAAAACAATGATACATTTAAATTGAATATTTTTAAACTACTTAGTAATGCTAACAGATGGTAATGCTAACAGATTTATATAAAAATGGTGTGATGTGAAAAGTGATATAATAGAAAATATATCTGAAGTGTATTACGAAAGTTGATGAGTGATAATCGGTGATATACGTGATAGTGTCGATAATAAAAGTGACGATAGTGAGTGATGAAATGAAATGGGGAATGAGGACCTTTCAATAAAACTATTTCGTTCTTCACTTTAACCACTCTAGTAGCATTTCAGGCCTTATCATAGTTTGATAGTAGTCTGAACTACTAGACTGCAAAACTACGGCAAGGGCTGATTGCTGCTAGCGTACACAGTGACCATTTGAGCAACATTGCTTAGGAACGTCTGTGTGATGAACGCAATAGAGGCTTATAAAAGCAAATGCTGGGAAGGAGCTTAGGGCAGATTAAAAGTGCCAGTACTACCCCTATCGCTACCGACAAAAAAAAAAAAAAAAAAAAATACTCTAGACTTCCAATACACGTGTGAATGATGCAAGGCCAAAAGAACATGAATCAGTCATACATATAGCGGTAGTGAAGTGTTTTGCCTAAGGATATGAGAGAGGGATTTTGTGTGATGTTTTGTAAATAGCTCTGTGGAACAAGTTTGTTATTAGTTAAAAATTTAGTTAATCTGATTCACCTTTCAATTAATAATAAGAATATTTACAAAACCATAGTACCTATCTTTTCTCGGCCAATACGCTGCCATGTCTTTCCTCTCCGATGATTTTTTCCTCGTTGTAATGGCGGGTTAGATATGAAATCAAGAATAAGGAGAGAAAAAAATGTTAGTGATTGTTACATGCTTTATTGCTGTGTTTTGTCCTACATTGAACTCATAAAAAATTTTGCTCTTTGGATTCCCGCGATAACAATTCCCATGCAGCTTCCGAGAAACTCCATGCCAATGATTAATACGCCATGTTCGGCATTCAGGACATCTCTACAAAACTGATGATAAACAACAAAAAATTAATCCAAAAGAGCGTAAAAAATGTTTCACTGTAGGACAATCCAGCTTTATTGCATGTGAGAAGTTCTTGGTAATATTCTCACAACGGCCATTCAGAATGGTTCGACGGATGTAGATAAAAGATAATTATGATAAAATTAACGCGACAACAGGTTAGTTAGCTCAGAACGAGTATTGTATTTGCAACTGGTAACTTAGATAGTTAATATTTATTATTATTATTTATCTTTATTAGGGAGATTTTCAGCCCTTGGCTGGTTCATCTCCGTCTTGTTAATATTTATTAGAATACGACTGTTGTATAACTTCTAAAATTAACGGCTTTTCAGTCTTACAGATAAATCAAAACGCTACGTTTTTTTTTTAAATCCAACGTTTCGGCCATTGGACTTGGCCTTCTTCAGGGATATAAAGGTGTACCGTTTCTCGTATCACGCTCAAAGCTTTGCGATCGGTTGTTGCTTTTATGGGGTTCTCTTCCTGGTTGCCGTATCATTTATACGGTTGCGTTGGTGGATAGTCACTGTTTTTATCTATCACTATCTGGTTTATCACCTACTCTACACCAATATGGAAACTGATAGTTAAGCTAAGGCTCGATTATTGTATATAACTTTTTATAGAAACAGAAGTAAGGCACGAACGCGGAGTGATGACCTACCATCCCATCTTCATGTGCTCCCCGCCCCACAAGCACTACACTTCATTCTGGCACTTTAGAACGTCCATGTTGTAACTTGCTCACACAAGAAATCTGCCTCGACCGAGTTGGCAGAACGCGCCCATACCCCTTTCTGAACTGAAGGGCAGCGGTATACGTAACGTAAAGTATTTGTAATAGATACAATATTCGTCTATTCGGGATCAAACGCCATCGTCTCACCGCAAAATTGCTAGTGTTTGGAGATGACGTTTTCTTTCAAAAAATGTGAAATCATCACCTCCAACTTAGTTCTAATAGGGAACCGGCTCCTATTCTTAGCCCTTTCGATTCACTTCGGCAGTGGGTTTTTTTTATACTACTGAGCTCATACTTTGCCACAATATGCGTCGTATTAGAATGTTTATTACTGCAAAGTTTCGGAAAATTTGGCCGAGAAAAACTCCCCATGCCAAAGTGAGTCATGGAAGTGCCCAAGTAGCTCTGCACCCTATCCCCCGTTATATGAATGATGGAGGCTAGTTTCATTGACAAAAGTTTCAGCAATAAAAACAAATCCATAAAAGCTGCATGTACAGACTGCATTGCACTTGTTATAATTTTTGCAATATTTTCTTGGTTTTTGTGAACAACAATATCATTCATACTCTGATCATACAACTGCGAAAAGAAACCACGTGCTCCGGTGGGGATTGATCCCACGACTCCCTATTTGCTAGATGGGCGCTTCAACCTACAAGCTGCGGAGCATCTTGATTCTTGAGAGACTCAAGCTGGAGGCGAACTGAACTCTATTACCCCAAAGCACATGGTGTCATGATTTCACAGTCTAAACTTCCTTCGGATGTATGAGATGTAAACACATACATCGTCGTGTACATGTAGATATCAAAGCGAGAGAGATGTTATTGAGGTTGAAGCAAGGAGTGCATTGTACTCTGTAGCCAGAAGTGAAGTGAACCCGCCTTGGGTTGAAGCGCCCATCTATCGAATAGGGAGTCGTGGATTCGACCCCACTCGTGCAAAATGTGCACCCACCAGCAAAATGTGCAAATAATATTTATACCATATTCCCATTGATTGTGTACTATATATTTATGCGCTATTTCCCTTATCTCCTGCATCTATGGAAGCTACTATTGTAAAATAAAAGCGCTTGTTATTCCTATTTATAAGACACCCAGTCGTTACCAGTTCTGCATGAATCATAATATAACTTACTAGTTTTCCATCTGACTAAATCTCTATCAAACAGTTTATTTTAGCTGGCCAGATCCAAACGCGCCCCCGACTTGGCAATTCCTTGGGTACATCTCCAATTCGAAACCATCAGCTATATTTAAGATATCTCAGTTGAAGAAACTAGACGAAATGTCCAATAATTCCGCTGTGAACGTTTTCGGAGCGAATCTTCCAATTTCGCACATTGCACAAATTGGCGTGTCCATAGAACCGGAATCAAATCTTATGCAGCAAACGCCAGCAACGGTAAGGATTTCCTTAAAATAATCATTGTTTGCCTTATAACTAAACCCTTCCCCTCTTTTCAGACTACCACTGATACCTACTATCAGTTCGGGCAGAAAATGGTGGAAAATTTCTTCAACTTCGTGAGCAGTTTTTCCGTTACTCAGTCGCAAATGATGCCGAACCCGAACGAAGCGTTCGTTCCGCTGTCGACGGTTCAGACGTGGTTCACCAACTTCCAGCGCCGGTTGCAGCAGAATCCTAGCTTCTGGAAAAGCTAAACTAATCGGTGCAATGCATGACACTAGTCGGGAAGAAGCACGATTAAGGGATTAAGGCACGCGGGATAGGTTAACCTACACCAAAACGATGCGATGCAGGGGGTTTTTCATCTACGAAGGAAGTCTACTAAAATAGTGTATAGAGCAATAGTTCGCGCGGTTTTTCATTAACGTAATTTACCATGTGTTGTTTCATTCTATGATTCGTTTCTTTCAAGCATTTCATTCGGTCCTCGCACTGGATGGTTATTAATTTTACCTGTAATAAAATGATTTTGGATGAAACAGTGCGTTTTTGAATGTATGTCGGCTTTGAAGATGAACCTAGTCCAAAAATTACGTAACACAATTTTTGGGGTTGTTCAACACCCTTTCCTTCCATGGGAACATATTTTGTAGGAATATTCAAAATAAATTGTATGGGAGTTAGAAATCTCAGACCCCCGCCCTTTCCGTCATTAAACTCTTACGTTCTTAGCCTAGTTCTGGTGCATCGCCCTCAGTGAACTAAACCAGTTGCCACCAGTACCGTGCTTCCTCCCAAGGGTTCGCTGAGGTCATCGTCATCACCAAACGAAAACAGCAAAGAAAAAAACAAATAGCCATGCGTCTCCATCGTACTACATATAGTGTGAAATGGTCCAAAATGCTACTTTAACCTTCCAGTCGTCGCGTGGTTGACCACCGTCAGAACCACCACGCTGCTGTTGTGATCGAAAAGCGAGGTTTTTTAACCAGTGTTGTACAAAATACAACAGCGCGACGACTGAAGTGTTAAAGATTTGTGTCGTTTTCTCGTAGTAAGATCCATATTTTAAGGCCTTTCGAAGTGCTAACAAAAGCTATACAATATTTTCTAGCTATCATAATAAAAACATTTCCAGAGTTTGCGGCTTTCTGCGGTTTTAAATCGTGTCGAAAATTTTGTTAAAAAATGTGGGAGATTCAAAACGATTGAATGAGTGGGGTAGAACGCCATTTAATATGCAGAACATAGAGTCAGCAACCAAGCTTCTCCATGAGTATGCTCTATTGCATGGAAACACTTATTCGTTAATAAAATGTTCGGAAAAGCTTACGACTTAGGAAAAACGTGAAAAATTGTTGAATTTTATCGGGAAATTTGAGGAAAAGGTATTAGCATATTTCAAAGGCTTGTAGCGGCCAATTTTGGGTAAACATATTATAACATTGTTTGATGAAGAATACAAATTGAATAGTTCTAGGAATTATTTAACATTCCTTAGTCCTTAACAAAAAGTTACAAATGTGACTATGGATCATTTTTGACCCGAAAATTCAAATAGTTCGCAAAAAATCAGTGTGTTTACCAAACTTAGTTCTGTGGGGCTCAAATGAAAGGCACACATATCTAGTTTCATAAACCCTCTCGGAGATCTGGATTTGCTCATTGTGGCCACCGGGAACCTGTTACATCTGAAAAAAAAAGTCCCTTTAGAGACCCTTACTTTGACAAACTGTAGTTTCGTAACTAACAACTAATCTGAACCGTCCTCATATTGTTGAATAGGTATTCACGAGGACTGTGAATAGAGATTCACAAGTCACTTAGTTATTCATACCCGGTTCCGGAAACCCGAAACATCCGAAAAGTGAGTTTCCATCGTAGTTTTGTATATGTAATTCACATTGGTACTATTCAGTTGATGGATATTTTGGCATAAAATATATCTCTAACAAGAAACCAATCACCGGCGCACATCCCCTGGAAAATTCGGTCCAGTATGGTCCATGCGGAACAGGTTCCTGGAATCCCGGAAGGCAACCTTCTGGACAATTCGATGAAATTACTCGGATTTGAACCCCAAAACCAAATGAATTGTGTCCCAGTCTTTACGATTTTTTATGTTTGGAGGTATTTTGCCAAAGGGATGAATGGATGGTTATTCTGGTCCTTTTGGAACACCGGAATGACAATCGGGAAACCCGTAATATGAGACCACTAAATTTTAGCACCAAAACTAGGCATGCGACGATTGAGCATCTTCATGATTTAGAATACCTGTGACTCTTTCAGTTCAATTATAGCTGAATGAGCACTTTAGCTCTTTGGGACCACCGAAATAACCCAGAAATGGCTAATGGAAATACTCGAATCACAGATAACAGATATTTATGCTCAAACAAAAATCTTTTGAAAATATGTGTAAATATTCAAACTGAAACACGTTGAAATCACTAGCACCGCCACACAGCGTATTGCGTCAAACAGTGGAGAATATCAGTAGCTTGAAAAATTTCATATTCATAACTGACATCGTCATGGGAACTTAGCAATAACAGCGCCACCACGATGTTGCTACTTGTGTTGCCATTTAAGGCCGCACGGGACGTCATTATAATCATCCTATCCATTTGAAGAAGCAGATCTCAAGTACCACTCAATATAGGGATGTGAAAAATTTATCACTATATTCTATATATCGTCCCCTTAATGCTACAACTAGATAACTCGAAAATCAAAATTTTGAGATGTGCAACTTTGAAAGTATGACCGTTTAACAAGGTGATGCTTGATCGCAGAGATTATGATTGAAACATAATCTTTAACTTGTGTATTTTGAATCACACGATTAAAACCTGTGGATTTTGCAGATCTAATTAATAAAACTGTTTTGACAAATTGAAGTCAAAAATTTCAAATTTCGAGTTATCTAGTTGTAGCATCAAGGGGACGATATGTGGTGCACAATCGATTAAATTTTCAGATACATCGGTTCACTAAAACTCGAGATTTGCTTCGGCAAAGTTTTGATGATAATTGTTAGAGTGAGACAAAAGATAGGGAAAATAACACGGTCTCCCGTGTCCCCTTAAAACGACCGTTAATTGTCTTACTCAGTTTTACAATCGGACTTAAACGTCTGTACCCGTAGAGTAAAGTGGGGCAAAAGTTCGAGTGGGGTAAAAGTTTCTTTTTAAGATTTCTAGCTCAATTCAAAACAAATCTTATAAATGTCATGTTGGTTCGAATGTTATTCAAGTAAGAGACTTTCACTCCAAATATCATAAAAATCGATTGAGATTTGGGAAAGCTACGGCTGTTTGTTGTTTTTCGACGTGAATATTGTAATTTTTGGTCAAACTTTTGTTGCATGGAACCAATTGAAGATAAAATCTTTTTCAATATTTTATGTAAGGGCGTTTCTAAGCCTAGCAAAGGGTTGCTTTGAGGTGTATTAGTTTTTGCATAAATGCCTATAAAAAAATTTTGGCCCATAGTGGGGCAAAAGTTTGAATCAGCGGGGCAAAAGTTCGACCCATGTATAAAATCACGGAAAAATTTGCAAATTGCCTAAAATCAACATATTATCTTCAAATTTAGTTAAATTTGTCTGTTCGTGTGAAAATTGTCACCAAAATTTCACATTTCCACTTACTTTTGCAAAAAAAACTGCTATTTTTGAGTATATTACAATTAATACGGTTTTGGGCAATTTTTTGATGAAAATTTAGTGTGTATTTTTCGTTAAACTTATGTTTTCGGCTGGTGTAAGGTATGCCTGTCATAAAAGGATCGATATTTTGTGTTTAAGCCAGCGAACTTTTGCCCCACACTAGATTCGAACTCTTGCCCCACCGGTGGGGCAAAAGATCGAATAAGACAATTAATTTTGAAACTGTTATAACTAAAAATGAGTAAATATTTTGACACAAGTTTGTTCAGCAAAATTATAGCCAATATGTTGAAGGTTCACTGTATGGTATTTGTTTTGTTTTAACTGCTATTGTTTTCCTGGAAACTTTGATTATACCACTAAGGTCGAACTTTTGCCCCACCTTACTCTATTGTGGGACATTTCAGTTTTGTACCAAAACTAGGCATGTGACGGCGCAATCTTCATGATTTTGAATACTTGTGATTCCTTTAGTTAAACTATAGATGCTAGACCACTCTGACTAATTGTAACCACCGAAATAATCCAGGAATGGCCACCGGTGATATCTATGTTGTGGGACATTTCAGGTTTTGTAACAAAACTAGACATGAGACGGCTCAATTTTCCTGGTTTTCGGAGCACGTGACCCATCTCATATAATAATGAATGGATGGCCAGTCTGGTCCTTTGCTGTCACTGAAATAACCCAGGAATGACCACCGAATCGTGGGGTACAGGCCATAACAAGACATCCGACAGCTCAATCTCCCTGGTTTTTCGGGCATGTGAGTTTTTTCACACAATAATAAGTAAATGTCTTCAGGTTTCAGGTTGGCTGACGGCGCTGTAGAATCGTTACACGTTCTGTAGCGTAGTTGGTTAACGTGTCAAGCCTTGCGAAGCCCACCAGAACGATTTCATTATTTTCCACAATTTTACATCTCAATTTGTCTAAAATGACTTTTGTGTCTACGAACTTCAGGTTTTTTTTCAGTCACAATTAGCCAGAGTGGCTATTCATCTATAATTGAATTAGAAGAGTCACAGGTATTCTAAATCATGAAGATTGCGCCGTCACATGCCTAGTTTTGGTACAAAAACTGATATGTCCCACGATACGGGTATCTCCGGTGGTAATTGCTGAGTTATTTCGGTTGGCTAGAAGAACCAAGGTGATCATTTATCTATAATTGAACTAGCAGAGTCACAGGGATTCAAAATCATGAAGATTGAGCCATCGCATGTCTACTTTTGGTGCTAAAACTTAGTGTTCCCATATTACCGGTTTCATGGTGGCCATTCCAGTGCTCCAAAAGGACCAGAATAACCATCCGTTCGTCTTTTTGGCAAAATACATCCAAACATAAAAAATCGTTAAGAATTGGACACAATTCATTTGGTTTTGGGGCATAAATCCGATGTAAATTTGATGAAATTAATTGTTCATATTGGCCACCTTTCGGGACTCTAGAAACCAGTTCCGCACGGACCATACTGGATCGATATTTTCAGGGGATGTGCGCCGGCAATTGGTTCCTTATTACAGATAAATTTTATTCCAAAATATCCACCAACCGAATAGTACCGATGTGAATTTCATATACAAAACTGCGATGGAAATTTACTTTTCGGATGTTCCGGATTTCCGGAACCGGGAATAAATAGCTAAGTCTAAAAGCGTCTCTAAAGGGACTTCTTTCAGATGTAGCAGATTCCCGGTGGCCACTGTGAGCAAATCCGGATCTCCGGGAGGGTTTCTGAAACTAGATGTGTTGTTTTCATTTAAGCCCAACAAAACTGAATTCGTTAAACACACTGATTTTTGCGAGCTGTTTGAATTTTTGGGTCGAAGATGACTCTAAGTCACAAATTGTAACTTTTTTTGTGGAAGCTTCCCTAGGGGTCATTCAAAACTTTTGTTTCCGCAAAAATAAAAAATTCCCACAGAACAACAACAAATTGAGACAAATTGATCACTGGGGTGATTTGATCAGGTCAGTACCAAATTGCATTTCCTTCCAAGGGTGCTTAATGTTTCGCTTTCATCATGTTTTCTAGTGTACAGATGTCTTATGATGATTTTGAAATATTTCATTTTATTAGGATCAGGTTTATATAGAACTATTCACAGTTGTTGAAGCTGTAAGCATTGCTGTTGGAAATGTCAGTACTAAACATTTCGCCGGTACTAAGCCTCCATGCAAACTTTGAGTATTAAAAATGTTGTGTTAGCTCACGTGTGAACTACTGAACTTATTTCTGAAATCATACAGCATTACTAACATTGGTTTTGCTCATTTAATGCTTTTTCACAAGTAACCTGCTTATTTCAGGAGGAAATTGACTACATTCAGGCGTATTATGCATTTGCAAAGTTTTATTTTGAAATAAAATTATGAAATGTAAAAGTTGTAAAAATTGTGACGTCATTTTTAGATTCAGGAGATCGAAGTTCAGTACATAGGGAATTTTTTTTTTATACTAACACCTGTTTTTTTATAAGGTGCATTTTGCACCAGTGTGTCATTTTCAATTTTTGATATTAAAACTTTTTTTAATGTTAAACATAATTTTATGAAAAATCGATAACATAAACTGATAGAGATCAATGAAGTAAGGTAGGTACATCGGGCATAATTTGGATATTTTACTGAATATGTGAATTAACGTTTTTAACTCATGCGTAAACTTTTGAGGCCATTCAGAACATTACTTAAGATATGAGATTCCTAAGATTTTTCCACCATTATTGCATATAGAGCAAAAGATTATTAATTTGTCAACTATTACTCCGTAATAAGTTGGCGGAATGCAATCTTATTTTAATATTTTCAGAAGAAAAAAAGTGGGGATCTCTCAGTTTCACACTGAAATAAAAAATGTTTTAGAATTAATTCCACGTGGACCTAAAAGTAACTAAATTAAAACACCGCCAATTTTCTAATCACGTGGGCAAGTGTAAAGTTTCTCGTTTTAGATTGAGCAAACACACTTTTTAGGTAGCTTATAAGTAAATAAGGTTCGCAATTATCATAGAGAAACAGAACGTGCTTATAATCCAAGAAATCGTTAAAAGCTATTAGAAATCATGGAACTTCTTTATAAGAGGTTGCCACACATTACGATATAAGTATGTCTACTTCGGACAGCCGATTGAAAGGAATGGACAATATTCTATAGTACCAGCACAGATAACAGATGTTTATACAAGAACAAAAATTTTCTGAAAACCTGTGTAAATATTCAAATTGAAACTCCTTGCAATCACTAGCGCCTCTACACAGCGAATTGCGTCAATCAGTGGTGAATAACAGTATCTTGAAATATTTCATATTCACCACTGACAACGTCATGGGAACTTAGCGATGACAGCGCCACCATGATGTTGCTACTTGTGTTGCCATTCAAAATGACCGTTAATTGTCTTACACAGTCTTGCAATCGGACTTCAACGTCTGTTATCTGTGGTACCAGTTTAAAATTTATGAGAAAAAATCTGTTTATTATTAAATTGTTTTTCTAAATGTGTCCAAAGTAGCCCCTTTTTTGTTTTGAAGGACACATTTTTTCGTTGTTCATGTATTGTTTTAATTTCTTGTTGGATTTGACTCATGTTCTGCACATTTGTTACGTACCGTAATTCGGGGTATAGTTGATCATCGGGGAGAAGTTGATCATTCTTGTACCCAGATGTATAAACTGCCAAGAGAGCTATGATCCGTTATCAATTATTACAATTTCTGTGATGTCGCATTAGCTGATAGCTGCTATTGATGTTTCGAAATTCGGTTTGCCATTCAAGATAATTATACCATAGAAAAACAGATTTTTTAGGAAATGTTTGATGAACTGTTGACGGGTACTAGTGCAAACTTTCGACTATTGTCAAGGCTACATAATGACATCATTTAAATAAACCGTTTCATAAATTCCACATACGTTCTGTGAACCCAGTTTTAAATTTGCATTGAGGATAAAAATTCATTTTCAAAGAAAAATGTGTCCTTTTTGTGAACGAGTTGCTAATTTCAAAGAAAATTGCATACTATCAGGCGTATAATGTGATGTATTCTGTAATTTACAACATTCAAATCCAAAATTAAGCGGTTTATCAAGTCGTAAGATTTTTGAGACTTGATTCGGGATCAGTGACCCCAAATTTAGTTAATAGCATATCTATTTATTTTAGGAAACCTTTCACAGTAAATGATCAACTTCACCCTGGAATCAAAAATTCCACTTTTTGATTTCTAAAAAAATGTTTTTGTTATTATGATAACATTTCGTGAAAATTTCGTTTGTATAATTCGATAAACATCCAATCAGTACAGGTTTTAAAAATATTCGTATGATAATACATGCATTCTACTCGGGATTATAGAGCGAAATCACTCAAAAGTGATCAACTTCACCCCATTTTACGGTACATATACGACATTTGTATGAATGACCGTTGTTTTATTGAACAATCTCGTACTTTTGAAAACATATACACAAAATTACCGAACTATAGCAATTTGTAAACTTTTTTTTTGTTTCAAAAATTTCGATCGGTATTCTCCGTACTATGAAAATAAATTCTACTTTTTTTCAGAAGTATTCTAGAAATAAGGCATTTTTTCCTGTTGCGCTTTAAATAAAACGTGAGGACTAAATAAGCAACTTTATCAAAACATAAGTTATTTTTGATTTAAAGACTATTACTAATAATTCCGTTGAGATGAAATTTATACCTAAAATATATTCATTTCAGTTCCCTTTATATTTGAAATATTTTCTCTGAAAGAAATCGATGAAAATTGTTTATATGACATCTGAAAAATTGTTGTTCATAATAGTAATTTAAATTTTTTGAAAGCTTCTCATTGATTATGCTTTTAAAGAACAAGCCCTTTTCGAAAATAAAAATATTAGCCTATTTTCAATAATTAATGATTATGAAAACCTTCAAAAATCGATATTTCTAATCGTTGTTCCTTATTCGTGTGAAATATAAAAGTTTTGATGACTTTTTTTTTATTATCACAGACATAATAGCAATCAACTAATTATACAATTTTCGTTTTCTTGTATTTAGCATTGTTTATTCGACCATTCATAAAAGGACTCCGAGAGATATAAATTTTGTGATTTTCAATTAAGGTTTTCATTTCGGGCGTCAAAATAATGTTTCTTCCATTTTTGACATCATGACCGAATCAGGAAACAATCATTTTAAGTTCATAACGATTTGTAGAAAAATAAATTTATGAATGGTATCGGCTGTATCTCATGTTTCGACAATCAATTGAACATAAATCAATGGTCTTTTAAATATAAATAAGCGACCTACGATTTTGTGAGATTCATGTATTTAGGAAAATAGGAAAATAAGCAACGATGGGGGAGGGGTATACGCAACGAGGTACGCCTACCGTTCATGTTTTGTGAGTTTGTTAGTGTGGCTCACAACGCTGCTAGACACTCCGTTTGTTGAGTGTTAGTGTTTCCGCACTCGTAAGAACTTTTGCGGTAGCGGTGAAAGAAATGTGCAATACTACAGTGGCGTTGTATCAATCTGGTACTCACACTCCGTTTTGAGCGCCCCAATGAAAAATTGCTCATATGGCGTGGTTTATGGTGCTTTTGCAAAAGAAAGCGACAACGACATGCCTAGATATATGTAGCACGGCGCTTTGAGGTTAGCGCGATATTGATTTGAACCTAAACAAAATATATAGCTACGTATGATTACCATATAGAAAAAAAAAAAGTTTTAGTAGGAAAATATATTAACTGGTTAGACACTTTGTTCTTGCATTGAAAATTTTGGAACTGGACCATCTACACCAGAATTCGCCATGTTTTGTAAATTCTGATACTGTATTCGCAACCTACATTGATTTCTTTCTTATCGAAAGTGGAAAATTCAGGAACGCTATGACAAAATAAGAGGAAAATATTTTTTTCTGAGAAAATTTCAAGGTTTTCAAGAAAGTTGCCGTATTATTAAAGTAATTAAATGAACACTAAACGATTTATGTACCGATTTGATTCATATTACGGACAGCTTTAAATTCCGGACACTGTAGTTTGTGTGGAAAACATTTCACAAGAAATGCTTCAGTTTTTGCCGTCCAAAAGTTCTCACTTTCGAGGCTCGTTTTAGTCAACTTTGTCCATAGATATCTATAAAAAATTATAATGCTCAGCTGCCTTAAACGCCTCTTTAATGGTTTGCCGATCTCAATTAATGATTTGACTTTTCTATCTACGATTTTCATGAGCTGTCCGGAATTCGAATCAAAGTTTCCGGAATGCAAGGCAAAAGTAAGGAAATGTCCGGAATAAGAATTATGAAAAGGCCACACATTTTATTTATTGAACATTATTCATGTTGTGGAATCAAAATCTGCATTCACCATTCGAAAGTTAATTGTTTTGAAGGCTCGATAACGCGGAGGATCATACATAATGATTCATTTTATATGCTTTCTGATGAGTTATACTTCACTGAGGCCTTAAGTGTCCGTAAACTGAATCAAAACGGTATATTTGTGTCATAACATGGTTTTTTATCCAGAGTGGCAAATACTAGTACTAAGAGGAAAGCTGATACACTAACCCTATATGGGAGTTAAAAAGGTGAAGAAGTAAAATAAATGTGATTCCTCTTGGTACCATGCCGTCCAGAAACCAACCCGTTATATATAGGAATTGAGGGGCGTAGCTGACGGTACCGGTAAAGGTGTAACTATTCAGCAAGACCAAGCTGAGGGTCGTGGGTTCGAATCCCGCCGGTCGAAGATTTTTTCGTAATGCAAATTTTCTCGACTTCGTGCTTGCCACACGATGAGGTAATAACTGTGGAAGTGCTCACCAGAACAATAAGCTGAGAAGCTGGCTCTGTCTCAGTAGAAGCATAATGACAAAAAGAAGAAGTAGATATATAAAAATTGATTTTTGGTGACACCATGTTTCCATCTTCTAAAAGATAATTTGATTTAAATTGCAAAGGGGATAGGGATCACTCAATAAAATCTCGTTATCAAGAACGCAGACGCGAAATACTTATCAGTCGTTGCGTATGGAACACGTGGACACATCACATAGACAGTCTATCATCCCTCAATAAGCAATGAATGATATCATCATGGCAAAGAGCTTTATTGCGGTAGGTTATGGTACCACTGACAATTATGTGCAACCGTCCTGATTCAAGTTTCGCATTTACTTTCATTGAAATAATTGAATTGGAGTCTACGTCAAAATCGAATAAAAATAGTACTGAATACAATACGGTAGCCCAATCTTATCAAAAATAGGTACAATGGACTTCTTGAAACTGGAATTTTACAAAATGTGTAGAATATTGGTAGTGATAATATGGACGTAGACAAATCAAAACCACTAAGGGTATAACTTGAAATTGAAACAAAGGTTATGGAAAAAATTTCGCCAAATGCAAACCACACACTGAGATTATTGGTTAACAGTGCCTACCAGACAGTGGTTGAGCGCAAATTTTCCACTTGTAAGAAGGAACTATGCGAGCACTGCCGGTAAACGGTAGGGGTAGATGGGACAAGATGAGAACCCTAAGAATAATCTCGATTTATGCCTATTTGAGCATTCGTACTTTGGAAAAATAAGTAATCTGTGCTGTTATTTCAATTCTTCATCATGCAGCACAAAAATATGTTACGAAAAGTGAATCAGTTTTCTGCAATAACACAAAGAGAGCAACGATGAAGAGAAATCGATGAATGCAGATAAGCCCTTATGAAAAAAAAAAAAACACAGATTTTACACCGTGGAATTTCAAAGAAGATCTTTTATGGAATTTGTCTGATATGTTCCAAGTATTTGTATTATGTACTACTATTGCATCACAAAAAAAACTAAATTAAGCTTTGCTTAAGAAGCATTCGAATGGAGGTTCGTCAAGGGCGCCATGAAGCCAAGCTACGGCTCTGGAGTGATACGCGTATACTGTAGAAAAGCATATCAGCAGTGGAATCATAAATCACCATAGAAAGTAGTCGTGCATTATGGGTTAAATATATTGTGATTTCTTATTTGATTTCAAGTTATCCTGTTCCTGGTAAACCATTCCTCTCACCATCTTCAATTGCAAATTGCAGTAATATATTCATTTCACACTGATTACAAGACGTTTCCTGGTTTGCCTCTTTTATCAGCACGTTCAAACATCTGCACCCACAACAGCTGATTCTGTGAATTATTCCGCTCTTCGACCAAGTTGACGCTGGCTACATCTCTCTATTTCCTGAATCATTGAAGCAAACGGGATGCTCAGTGCGACTCGCTATCTCAGTCAGTAGTTCGATACAAACGAAAGCGGTCGTCTCGTCCCGGACAGCTACCGGCTATTATTGGTGTACCATTTTGCACGCTCTCAGTGACTGTGCAAGCAGCTATTTACACTTTCAAGACACGTTCCGTGAACTTGAAAAGTTGCAAGTCAGGGCGAACGTGCAAAAATGAGTGACGAATGGGCCATACTGTCCAGAGTACCGGATATTCTGGAAGAGTACAACTACTTGAACACATCCAGTGAAGTGCCAGTTGTTCAATTTGAATACCCAGAAAACCTGAAGGTAAGTGCGATTGTGGTTTGACCGGTATATAGTGAGAATTCTCTTAGCAAGAGAAGCCAAAGATGTGTCAATTGATTTGTTTATCACTTTCACTGTTTGTTTGCTTGCTGACGTTTTTGCTTTCTTGAAGAAACATTCGGAGGTGTGTCTTAGATATGTTTAGTTGAAACTAGGCGCGAAACATCTAACCACGTTTTTGGCTGCGTGCTTACTATGCACAGTCCTTTACCTTTTCATGGATCAATTATGATCTCAAGAATGTAGAAACATAAACATTATAGACGTTTCTGTATGATATGCATAGTAAGGCTATGAATGATTGAGTGTATTTTTCATATGTGAGAAATACGTTAAAAATTAAGCAATTTCAGCACTTTGTTTGTTGTCTTCGCAAATCAGAATCAAATGATTTTTCAATCAGTTTTGATTACATAACATTAGTACAGATGTATATCTATCACTTCCGACACGTTTTAGAGTGTTATTTGACATCTAGGAGTCAGTATTGATGTGAGTAATGAGTATAGAAATATACTCAATTCGTAACTACATCACTTTATTTGAAGTACGTTTTTAAATATGTTCTTAATCACATTTAATCAAACTTCTGCCACCAAATGATCATGTTTGAGTAGGAAAATGAACCTGTGAAGGTTCTAGCTGCAAATATTTGCAAATAAGTTAGCAGCATGTCTTCAAAGTTGTGAGTTTTTACCAATAAAGGTAATAGTAAAAATATTCATACAGTTGATTACATACCAGTATATTTGTAGCTTACTGGAATGAATATACAAAGTCATGAAATTTTCACTACTCATACTTTAATTTGATATGAATGCACATGCAACATTGTATATTGATTTAACAAGTAGTTTCAGTGAGGGCGCTGAGACAATAAAATCCTATTAAATTAGAATTGGCATAACAGCCATTCTAATATGTATGACATGACTTCCCAAAGTGTGGGAGGAATGACATGAAATTGTTCTTGTATTTATTTTGAGCATAAAAAAAAGATATTCAACGACATTCCAGCATCTATATATACAGTGCTAAAAAAATAAAATAGTGGGAACAAAAAATATTAACAAGCGACAAAATATTACCAAATAATTCATTAGTTATTTCTCAGCTGCAAATATTTGAAACTTAAAGTTAATTACATTAAGTGACATGTTCGTTATTTGGTTTTGGTAGAGATTTGATGTGAAATTGGCATTTTCAATAAATAAGTATTTCAAGTATTTATTTGGTATACACAATTTCGGCACTTGGAAAAGTTTTCATAAGCTTTTTACATCCACATACCAAAAAGGAGGCTTCTGAGCATGTGAAGCAACTGTGTGAGGGGAATCTTCTAAAGTACGTAATTAATTATCCTAATACAATGCTTTCAATCTATAGATTAAGTGGTACTAATCAGTAAAATATTAAATACTATTGTTAATCTTGGACACGGAAAGAAAGATAATTGCAAGTCAGTTTTTTGCACATATAATAATTCATATAACAGAGCATTTGCAATATGATCTCCGCATCCTAAATAGAATTTTTGAAATGATATCAATAACGGCATCAACTTCGATGGAGTTTTAACAGTCAAAAATAATTAAATTGGCAATTTCTGATGGTATTTATCATCGGATAATGAGCAAAATGATTTATGACCGCTTCGTAGAACAAATGGAACCACTGTGCTATGTATGGTTATAGATTGATATTTTGAGTTGTAATCGGTCACAGTTGAGGCAGGAGGTTTCTGCCCCCCCCTTAAAATAGGGCTTGCCCCCTATGTTTTGAAAAAGAAATGACGTGGTAGTAAAACTGCTTGTTGAATACACATGTTAAAAAAACTAGGTGATTATTGACAATAGCAATATGAAATTTCATTCCAAATGGTATTCCTTAAGGCTCAATAATCCATTATTCAATCATCAGCAATCATCAAAATATATAAAAAAAGTGTAATGCAATGATACATTTTCTTGAACATTGTTTCAATATTGAGCAAAACAACTGATTTTGAAAATTTGTAAAACTATGATGGTTATTTTCCTCTTAAGAGGTTAGATAGAGATTTAATAACAAATTTAATGAGAATTTTCATAAAGGACTTTTTTTAGCAATTCAACAAGGAGTTTTTTTTCAGCAGTTAGACCAGGAACTCTTCCAAGGGCTCGTCCAGAAATTCTTCCAGTGATTTCTACAACAGCTTTATGGCCTATCTCTAGGGAAATTTATAGAGAAACCCCAGGCTTTCTGATATAATTGTATCGAAAAATTTCACTTTTATATGAAAATTCATCAAGTATTATTGAGGTATTACAATACCTGATTTAGTTATCAGTTTGGTGTTTGTAGAATATGCTTGAGATATTATTTGAGGTATTATTTATGCAGGGCTCATTCATACTTCATTCAGGTTGTAAGTATTGGAAATCATCTGGTATGGAATACCTTAATTTGGTATTCAGAAATTATTTTCATCTGCTCGGGTACCTGGAAGAATGTCTAGAGGAAATCTCTGAGAAAATTAAAAGATAATTCACTGCAATACATTTCTAAAATTGTGAAGGAACCCTACAATCAATCTTTGGAAGAGTTCCTGTTAAAATGCCTGGAGAATGTCATGAAAAACCTCTAGAGAAATTCTTGGTGGAATCTCTAGAGGATTCCACGGAAGAATTCTTGGAAATATTCATGGAGGATTCTTAAGTGGAACCTTTAAAGACACTTTTGGTATAACTACTAAAAAAATGAAAGAGGTCCTAGAGGCACCACTGGAAAAAAAATTCTTAAAGACATTATTCAATAAATAACTAAACTTAAAAATAAATAGTACAGAAATTCGTAATGAAATATCTGAATTAAATTTTGTAAAAATTTCTGGAAAAACTAATGTGACAATTTTTGCAAAATGTTGTGAAGCGATGCCTAAAGGAATTTATCACATCATACCTAGAAGAATTCCTGACAAATCCCTGGAAAGGTTTCTATCGGAACTCTTAAAGGAATCTCTAAAGGAGAAGAATTTATCTTTTTAATCGCTGAATAAATTTCTACTAAAATCACCTGAGACATTCTATGATAACTCCTGGAAGAGTTATTTAAGAAAGAAAATCTGATGAAATTTCTGACAGAATCTCTTTACGAATTTTATGAGAGAATTCCCGGTGCAATCACTGGAAGAATTCCTTTATAAATTTTTAAAGAAACTTACTTTAGATTTCCTGTGAAGAAATTACTGTTGGATATCTTGGAATAATTCGTGGTGGAATCCCAGAAATAATTATTTGCTGTTTCCAAACGGTTCACTACAACTTCTTCGTAGAACATTTTTCTGTAAAATCAACAATTTCAGAGTTAGAATTTTTCAAATGAGTTGCAAGCAAAAATGTATAGGCCATTTTCAAAAGTTACACTTGAGTCAAAATGATCAATTTTGCTATGGAAAACACTTATTCTACCAAGTGCAAAATTTAATCCAAATCGTAAATGGTCGAGCTCTGTGACTGACCGATTTGACAAGATTAATTTAATCAAAAGTGAGATAAATTTTTTATTTTCTTTGTTTGTCGATAAAAACAATTCACTTAACTTGGACGGTGATTTTCATGGCTTACAATGTTCAAGCACTATGTATATATTTTCACAAAATAAAACTTTGCCGAACATGCAAAGATAATATCTACATTTTTCCTATGAGTTATGAGCATTGTATTGTAAAAAAATCACGTTTTTTCACTAAAATATCTCTAAAAGTTGCAATAATTTGATATACGCATTTGAGAGACCTTTATACAATGTTTCCCAAGTGAACTTATCCGTGTCTTCGCGTGTCTTTGTAATTTTCAAGTCAACTTATGTTGATTATATTTCCTTGTATTTGCTGCAATCTATGCGCAGTTCTAGTGCTACAGCATGTAGTCGCAGCATTTTATTGTTATTATTAAACTTATGGACTGCTCTGATTCCAATTTTTTTTTCTTTTAATCATTCGAGATAATAAAGAGGTAGCCAAAAGGACAAATCTCTGCTAGCGCATGATGTTAAACCTGGACATCTTCCGGAAATTTCCGAACAAGTTGTCTATCATGTAACTAACAAATGACGGATTTCACGCCAACTCGACACGCGATTGGCAGCACCCCTTCAGAATTTAATGAAACTTCCTGGGTGTGAAGACTATGTGAAACTAAGATACTTTACATAATTTGTTTTTTTTTCAAAATCGATCTAGACCAACATTTGGAAAGGGTCAAAGTTTTTTTTTCCTTTTTTTTATAAACCCGTATAATTCGAAAACGGTAAGATCTACAAAAAAGTGTTGTATGGGAGACGTGAAATTTCCTGAAGTTTTAGAAAAAAATATTGAGAAAATAAAACATTCTCTACACTGAACAAAAAATGATTCAAAACTTTGAAGTCGATTTAAAAAAACGGCCATTTCAGATTGATCATCCTTATGCAAAAAGTTTCGTAATCAAATTTACTGGATGGACGACTTCATACATTGCAAATTGGGCATATTTTAGGGAAAAAAGTTTTTCCAACATCAAAGTCCAAAATGTTTATTTTTATTTCGCTTTAAATAATCTAGTATGATCATATTTTCAAGTGATAAATGAGTTTTATAATCACAAAATAGATTATATTTGTTTCATTGGGAGTAGTTAAAATAGATTAAACGGAATTATACAGATTTTTGTTTAATTGAGCTATTGCTAGCAGAAATCAACTAGAAGATGTTTTTCAAAGAACAAGTTGTGAAAGTAAACTGTGTTGGAAGTTCTACGTGCAGTGGAAATGATGTAATTGGGCGAAAAGTGTTCTTCGTTCACGTGTGAATACGTGTAAACAAACATAGGCAAGTTTGTCGTTCGTTTTGAAAATTAGCACGGTTTGTGAAATTTACACTAGCTACTAGCTACCAGACGAAGGAAATGTTAAGTCAACAGTGTTCTGATGTCCTGTTAGCAATTTGGGAGTGATTATTTCTAGGTAAGTGACATATTTTGAGAAATAATGTGGACTGCCGGCAAATGTGTATGTATGTGTGAGGAAGCCATCGTCACTGCCATGACAGGGATTCCATCCTATATGTCCTTAACGTTGAAGATGATCGTAACGGAAAGCTTGCATTTGACGGATTTCACGCAAACTCGACACGCGATTGGCAGCACCCCTTCAGAATTCAATGAAATTTTCTGGATGTCAATAGTATGTGAAACTAAGATACTTTGCATAGGGTAACGGTCGTATTTTGGACCCCATAAGGAAGTGATTTTAGTTTTTTGTCCCAATTAATTAAATGCCCAGCGTGACCAAGTCAAAGAACATGCCAAAATGTAGAGAAAAACTTCCTCTACGAGATAAAAATGCCCGTACGGTCATGTAGGATCCATAAAACGTCGAAAATAATTGAATTGTGAAGCACTGTTTTTCATAATTTTGGACACACCAATACATTTCGGACCCTCAAAGTATATAGGGAGTCGATGCCGGTTATGGACCCTGTGCGTATTATGGACCCCCTACAGAAAAACATAAAATTAACACTCAAAGCAACCTTATTCCTATGAAAATCCACCGGGTGAACTTCGATTACATTGTTAGTCAGCAGTTTCAGGCAAAATATTTGGTTTGAGACGCATAAATACAGATATTTGAACAGTTTTGTTAATGAAACCACACAAGAGGGTCCATAATACGCATTTCCAGGTGGGTCCATAATAGGCTCGTCGGCAGCGAGCCGGATTACATGGGAATCAAATGGAGGTTCCATAATACGCAACGTCAAATTTGTAAACAATCCTATTATGGACCCCGGGAGGGTCCATAATAGGCATTCGGACAACAGTTTTTCAAATGCATATTACGCCGGAAAAATCGAATGATTTTGTATGTTTCATAGACGTACTATGAAGTAAAGACATTGAATTTGTTGTTAGACTCCATGAAACGTTTATGCGTCTAAGATATCATTGCGGAAAAGCGTCTAGAATGAATTTCAGCTACTAAGGGGTCCATTACTAGCATTGAAACCCTATTTTGGACCCCCGGCATTTTTTATTGTTTGGCGACAAACTCCACAACACTGGTTGTATAATACAGGGGATAGGCAAAATGATTGAGATAGGCAAAATTTTGCCCAAATTCAAATGCATATAACTTTATGAAATATGGATGAAATTGGATGCATCTGGAAGCAGTCGACGGCAAATTTGGTCCAGTTTTATGAACTTTCTGGGCCATGCATATTTGCCACTGGACACCGGAGATGTTCCGGATTTTCTGAGGTCATGTCCAAATGTCATTTTTTCTGTCGCTTGTATTTTTGTGCGGTGTAAAGTTCGATAGATGTTTGCAATTTTCCTAGAAACTAGAACTAATAGGAAGTTGAATGCCACTGGACGCATTAAGATTGATTGGAAATCTTCAGAAATATGACCATTTCCGTAAAACTGGTTCCGGAAAGCATGGTCAGTCATGTTTGTATTTCAAATCATGTAAATATTATCCGGAGCTATATCCAAGCGGACAGCAACCTTAAAAATGATGTTTCCTGCAGCGTATTCAGAACCATTAGATGCACAGACCACTCTATAGAAGGTTCCAGGTACCCCGGGGGAAGTGGTCAATTAGGAACATATCCGGAACCATATCAATATGGGCATCAAACTTCATGATTTTCAAAGGTTATGCTTTCCGAAGCATTTTCAGCATCACCGGCTGTGGTCATGGCCACTTTATAGTAGGTTCCAGGTGCCCCGGGGGATGTGGCCAATTCAAAACATGCCCGAAAACACATCAATGGACCGATGCACGAATTCACTAATTTCACGTTTGAGCGGTGTCGAATTCACTGGTTTCCATGGCCACATAAATAACACGGCACCGCTAAAACGTCAAATAGTGAACTCGTGCAATGGACCATATGGGTATAAACCAGTGCTGGGAATGGTAATAGTAGTAGGCTTGAATTTCGAGAAAGTCACGTGGCTCTCTGACTACAGTAGTTCAAAAACGTTGAATCTCATCAAGTAGCCTATGTTGGGTGCATGAATTTTCTAAATCGTTAGTGTCATTGAAAGCTCAAAATGCGGGAAATGCAGCGGGAAGTAGAACATTTTTCTACAGTAATTTTGGGTTGCCCTTAGCAACGGGTGTTTTGCAATTTTCAAGGCTTTTTGCCTACAGCAGCGATGGGAGTGAGTTTCACTGGATTCGCTGACTGTGATTGGCTTTGTTTGGCTACTGTAGAGTGAATTTCAGATTTTTTCCCAACCCTGGTATAAACATCAAGATTTTTGAAGGTGATGCTAATAGAAGTATTTACAGCGCAACTTATTTATACGACCACTGTATAGTAGGTTCCATGGGCCCTGGGGGATGAGGTCATGTTTCTAATTGGCCACATCTCTAGGAGCCCCTGGAATCTACTATAGAGTGGTTATTACATCATGTGGTTCTGAAAATGATCGCCATTTTCCAAATCCCATGGATCTTACTGTTTATGGTAGAATGTGATTCTAAACAGATGAACGGATATGTTCCGAATCGGCCACATTCCCCGGGGTACCTGGAACCTACTATAAAGTGGTCATGGCAGCCGGTGATGCTGGAAATGCTTCGGAAAGCATAACCTTTGAAAATCATGAAGTTTGATGCCCATATTGATATGGTTCCGGATATGTTCCTAATTGACCACTTCCCCCGGGGTACCTGGAACCTTCTATAGAGTGGTCTGTGCATCTAATGGTTCTGAATACGCTGCAGGAAACATCATTTTTAAGGTTGATGTCCGCTTGGATATAGCTCCGGATAATATTTACATGATTTGAAATACAAACATGACTGACCATGCTTTCCGGAACCAGTTTTACGGAAATGGTCATATTTCTGAAGATTTCCAACCAATCTTAATGCGTCCAGTGGCATTCAACTTCCTATTAGTTCTAGTTTCTAGGAAAATTGCAAACATCTATCGAACTTTACACCGCACAAAAATAGAAGCGACAGAAAAAATGACATTTGGACATGACCTCAGAAAATCCGGAACATCTCCGGTGTCCAGTGGCCAATATGCATGGCCAAGGAAGTTCCTAAAACTGGACCAAATTTGCCGTCGACTGCTTCCAGATGCATCCAATTTCATCCATTTTTCATAAAGTCATAAGCATTTGAATTTGGGCAAAATTTTGCCTATCTCAATCATTTTGCCTATCCCCTGTATGCTTGCCCAATGCCCATAGTCTAATCAATCGATTGACAATGGAAAACTGAAGACATTCTACGGTTTTAGTTAAGAAATTTGAAAAAAGTTTTTGTTTACATTTGAAAAATTTCTGACGGCTTCAATTTATGTGTGTAACGTGTTGTAACGGTTGCATGGATGAACCAATTAAATTAAAATAATTTCAGATAAAATAAACACAGTTCCTATGTACAAACGGTTGATACAAGTGCGGAATAGTCCTATCTTTCCAAATGGCATGCGAATTGCGTTGGTTTTTCGATTAAACCTGGGAATCATGCAAGACAATGGCCCAGGGGGTCCAAAATATATAGGGGTCCAAAATATATTGGTTACCCTATTTTGTTTTTTTTTTTTCAAAATCGATCTACACTTACATTTGAAAAGGGTCAAATTTTTTTTTTATAAACTCGTATAACTCGAAAACGGTAAGACTTACAAAAAAGGGTTGTATGGGGGACTGTCGTGAAATTTCCTGAAATTTTTCGAGAAAAATATTGAAAAAAATAAAAAAAAAACATTTTCTTCACTGAAAAAACAATGATTCAAAATTATAAAATCGATTAAAAATTACGGCCATTTCAGATTTTGATCGTTCTTAGGCAAAAAGTTTCGCAATCAAGTTTACTAAAAGTCGTCCATGCATTGCAAATTGGGCATATATAAGGGAAAAACTTTTTTTCTAACAACGAATTTTTGAAGTACAATACTGATTTTTTTTCAAAGATTTTGTTCTAAACCGTCAAATATGATCGTATTTTCATGTGATAAAAGAGTTTGAATCAGAAAATAGATTATATTTTTATTGAGAATATTTAAAAAAACTGAATTATACAGTGATTATGTTTTTTAAATGAAGGCAATTAATGAACTTCGCCTCTGCCTATGAGAAAATCAACTCCGTCTAACAATCCGACCGATTTTTATGGTTTGAAAGATATCACAACAGTATTGCAAACATTGAAAAGTAACACCCTTATCCATATCCCATTAAATTCTTATCTAGAAAAAGTTTTGTGAAAAAAAAAACTTACTCAACGTACCTGCGTTATACGCCAGATGAATAAGAAATGATGAATATGTTTGTATTGTTATCTATCTAAAATGTCCATAAACGACCTGAGGCAGAAATTAGTGAAAAACTGTTATGCGATGTTTTGGTAAGAACGACTGATTGTTTTTTTTACGAGAATGTGATAATTGTCATTCCAAAGAAAATATTACTGGAGAACTAATCTCGCTTTTAGAGGAAAGCGACAAAGAAGATGTAGTTTTTCAGCAATGGCTCACCACCGATTGCTGTATCTTAAAAACTATAATAATGCCTGTTGAAGAATTTGTTACGTATTTCGTGGAGAAAGTTGATAAGCTCATAACTCATGATTTTATTTGCAAAGAACAGTCTTCTTTTCTACGAAACGAAAAAGACTCCTTAAAACACGGTGAAATACTGGTAATTAGCGACTCTTCTGAAAATTATAGTTTTATCATACAAAACGCTGCTCTAGGATATCACTGGAATAATTCCCAAGCAACGATACCCCCCTTTCGAGATTTACCATAAAAAGATAATGAATTGGAAAACGCTAGTTTTATTATAATATCAGAAGTGCTGACCCATGACACAGTAGCAGTTCAGCTATTTATTTCAAAATTGATAAATTTTGTTAAACAAAAAATAAATTTCTCAAAAGTTATTTTTATGTCAGTTGGAGCTGCAGCTCATTATAAAAAAAAAATTGTCAGCTTATGTAATTTCAAGAAAATACATGGATTGGAAGCAGAGTGTCACTTTTTTGCCACATCCCACGGCAAAGGCCCCTGTGACGCTACGCTCAAGCGAATGGCAAAAAGAGCAAGTCATGCAAAAGACTATGGAAACACAATCGCAACTCCGCGAGTACTATTCGACTGAGCAGTGAAACAAACTGATACATGTATCACCACATTAAATTTCTGTTCCACATTAAAGTTCTGTTCTAATGAACTATATGTTAAAATGTCAGAGGAATTGGTGGAATTGTTTGATAAGGTTAAAACCAGGCCCATGGCAAGGGACGACTTCTAGCGTAGTCAACATCTTGATGTGTTTACCCATTTTCGGGTAAATTGAATTGAGAGTGCAATCATAATGCGAAGTTTTGTTAAATGTTTATCATCCGTAATCGAACAAGCGTCGCAATAAAATAACTGATTGCTTGCTTGGAGGCTTGCAGGATGCCTATAAATGTTTGCTCTATTTCCAAAACCAACGAAATATTGAAAGTGCTTCAACTTTTTGGCACATTATTAGCTGATTTAACGATAGCAAAGATTCATAATCAAACCATAACAAACAATTAAACGAAGCAATGGTCTTTATTTTCACAGTTGTTACAACTGACAGTGGGCGATATTCACTTATCGCTCGGGACATCCTGGCTACGAAGAGCACTGTTTATTGATATATGGGTGTCTAGGGCCTGGTTAAAACTGTCCCTGGTACCCAAAAATATCATTGTTTTATGCCTATTAGTGATACACAAATTTCAGCTAAACGGTATACCAATTCAGAGGATGAATCAAAAATATTTAATTTATTCTGTAAAGCCCAAAAATAATGTAAATATTCATGTGCAGATACTACGTTTTAGGATATATAGCAATAATAAAAATAATAATGCATGATACAAACAAACCACGACTTTTTTTCATAAGCATAATATTGACCCTTTCCAGACACCTGTTAAGATTGGCTTTGACCAAATATGAAATGAAATATTATTGTGATATCTTTCCAACCATAAAACAAATCATTCCAACCATGGCGTGAAATCCGTCTGCAGTATTCCATGATTGATCTTACATATGCAATATATAGAGTTTTAATTGTGTATGGGTCATGAAAATTGTAGCAGAAACGTTTTATAAACCCTAGCATATTATTAGCCCTGTGGATTATTATATTGTAGTGGTCTACGAAAGAAAGTTTAGAGTCTAAGATTACTCCTAAGTCCCTTACTCTTTCACATTTTTCCACATTTTGATTTCCTAATACAATTGAAAAGCGTGGTGTTGTTCTTTTTCTGCTAAATGATGTTAGATTGTTTTTTTTACATTTAGTTCTAATAGCCTTTTTTGGACCATGTGTAGAATTTTTCTATTTCATTGCGGAATATATTGTTGTCTTCTTCGTTTCTTATTTCCAGGTAGAGCTTCATGTCATCGGCATAAATTAACACTTTGAGTTTATTGAAAATGATGGAAATGTCGTTTACGTACATGATAAAAAGAAGAGGTTCCAATTGAGAGCCTTGAGGGACACCCGAAGTGACTTTAATTGGTTTTGATTTGTTTCCTTTGAATTTTATGATTTGTTGGCGGTCAGTTAAATACGATTCAAGCCATTTCAGCAGTACTGGCTCGATTCCAATTTTCTGTAGTTTGAAAAGTAGCATTGTCTTCTACGTTGTCCATCGCATTTAATGCACACTTAAATTATTTTACGGATTCCTGTGAAATCTCAACAGCTGAACAGTTCGGTGAAATAAATTAACGGAGTACAATAAATTTTTACAGTATTCGGTACAAAATCACCGTAATCCGTTAAGTTCCGACGAAATACGGTGTTTTATTTCACCGAACTGTTCAGCTGTTGAGATTACGATGAAATTCACCGTAGTGTGTTTAGTGTGTGATTTGTCAACAAATTGAAGTAAATTTGTTAAGGTCGAGCGACCTTTAAAGAAGCCATGTTGCGTGTCAGTAATTCTATTTTTGATTTGAAGAAATAATTTTTCGTTGATAATTGACTCGAAAAAGTTTTGGAATACAAGAGATAATGGCAATACCACGATAATTACGTATGTCAGATTTTCGGCCAGATTTAAAGATAGGCACTAAAACTCAGCTTTTCCATATTTTTGGGAAGACTCCGGATTCAAGGGATTTATTGAAAAGCCAAAACAATGGCGCTGTGAGTTCTTTTGCTAAATTTTTCAAAAATATTGGTGGAATCGTGTCTGGGCCGGGAACTTTTGAAGCGTCCAAATTCATTAGAGCGTCTGAAATTTCCCGCACATGGATTTGATTTACCGTCAAACGGGGTATCTTGCAACAGGGGTGAAACTTGCAACACATCGACATGTAACCGTATTGTCGTTTTGTTTAGCATTGAGTTGAATTATTTTAATTTATTTGGCCATTGATTGACCTCAGGTAAACAACAGAAGATTTTGGCGAGAGTTTGGGTAGGGTAGAAGCACCGGTTTTGGCCATACGCCAGTTGTAGCTATAGTGGGTTATACACCGTTTTACATAGCTAATCAGCATGAAACCTTTTGTGTGCAGTAGATCACATTCATATGCTATAGCTACATTCATTTACTTGTCCAAATTGATTCAAAACATAAGCAAAACATTTAATTTTCCTTATAATTTTTACTCCCATACATCTAATTTGGCCAGGTCAATCCTAATTTGGCCACTCTCATAAGAAATCAATGCAATTGGCCAATTTAGGAACCGAAGTTAAATCTCTGGCCGAAACTGGTTCCGTTGGCCTATATTGACCAACGGGATTTTCAAAGCGAAAAAATGATTTTGGCTCAGTTTTGATATTTGACACATATAATATGGATTGAAAGCATGCATTTGACATATTTGTTGTATAAATACGGCTTTCCATTCAGTTTTTATTGACATTTTCTCTTAGGCTGGCCAAAACCGGTGCTTTTACCCTATTGTTTCTTTTTTGGTTGGTTTGCTGGATGTGAAAATCATATTACACGTTGGATTGTATGAAATTTATGCTGAAAAACGTTCCTCGTACCACACAAACGTTAGAAATATGTCATTCGAGACATTTGCTATCAGTTACAGTAATTAGTAGTGTACAAATTGACAATATAAGAGTTTTAATAATTTGATGCTTAAACACTATACAAATTCAAAAACGTTTTTGACTACCCTTGTGGGGTAACTTGCAACAACAATTATGATCTCAATTGTTTGATATTTCTTGCCGTTTGTAATAGAAAACATATGAAATGGCAAAATTGAACATATATTTTGACCATGCTGAAGGTCGTGGGTTCGAATTCCGCTGGTCGAGGATCTTTTCGTAAAGGAAATTTTCTCGATTCCCAGGGCATGGAGTATCTTCGTGCCTGCCTCGCGATATACATATGCAAAAATGGTCATTTGTCGAAGAAAGCTCTCAGTTAATAACTGTGGATATAAGAACACTAAGCTGAGAAGCCGGCTCTGTCCCAGTTAGGACGTAACGCCAGGAAGAAGAAGAATGCAATCAATAATAATTAGTTTTCTAAAAGTAGATTAGCCTTTCTAATTATTGTCATGCATTTACTGCAGAAAACTATTAAATGGTCATAAGAACACGATATAGGTTAAGTTTAATTAGTATACTTTAGGTAGCAGTGTGTGTTGCATTTTACCCCACGCCACATCAAGGGTAGCATTAAAAATTGATATTTTTCGTCTCTCATGATCCCAGAAAACAAAACACTGATAAAATTAATACCGCGTGGTATTCTTTACGTGGCGATTAGGATACCAGATGGTTTTTGTCGCATATGAATCCTCAAATTTTTCATGCATATAGCTTTGAAGTTGAAAATTGTTGGCGGTACACCAATATCTCTAGAAAATTCCAGATAAAACGCAAAATAATTGCGATCGCGGTCTTCTTTCGAAAATGTAGTATAGATTTCTTGGTAAAAAATTGCATATAGATTACATTTTTTTTCTGAGTTGTCACCCACATTTTCATCAAGGTGCATAACGGATGGAAAATTGTCAGATTTTAGTTTTGTTTTTACGTAATTGAAGAAATTCTTTGGACAGGACTTTATTTCAAACTCGGTTTTTGAATTGTATTCTTCAAAAGCATCACTGATGGCAAGATTTAATTGATTGCAAATGTCCAAATATTTTGCTAAGTTTTCATCTTTCGGGTTTTTTTTATAAATGCTGATACTTTTGCTTTCGATTTTTCAGATTTTTATGTGGTTGTTATACCATATTGGATTTTTTGTACTAAGGTTTCGCCGTATTTTCTTGGAAGGAATTTCTTGTTTTATGATTTCTAGTACAATTTCATTGAATATGTATGCAGCATTTTTGACATTTCCTTCATTTCTAATTATTTCTTGCCAACCAACACTATTTAATCTACATTTATATTTTTCATTTCTGCTGATTTGTTTTCAAAGGTTTCCTCGTATTCATAGTCGTTGGGTCTTGAATTTTTATGGATGAATAAAGAATATTCGATTGCTGTGTGAAACGCTTCATTTTTCCATAATGGATTCAATGACTCAGTTACACAGAAATCTTCGTAAATGTTTGTCAATAAGGAATTCAAATAACAGTTTTGTCTGTTTTTAATATGAGTAATTTGATTTAGTCCTAAATTTGCGGTTATATCGAAAATAAACTGCAATGTTTCATTGTCCCCAACGCTCCCAATACTATCATTTTCAGAGTCCCGAATGAAATCAGCATTGCGTTGGTTAAAATCACCATAAATGTGAACTTTAACCTCTGAGGGGAGTTTCATCATTTTTCACGGTTTTTCTTGTCCGTTTTCTATAATGGTGACAATGCCAAACAATTGAATGCAGGAAAACAAGTACGAAGGTGAGTCTCATTGACTCATGTACCGAAATTTTCTGACAAATGTCATTTTAGTGCTAAGAAATATTGTTAAAATAAAAAATCGGAGAATCTTATTTCGGGGTGAAATTGATCACTTGAATTTATTTATCGACATATCGGTCTATTTTGCTCGAAGTAAGAGGGAGCATGGAGAAGAAAGCAATGAATACTAGATGGATAGGTACCGTAAGGGAACGGCGAGAGAAATTGGATTAGGGAAATTGTACCAGTTATGGTTATAGTGGTTCCCTATTTGGCCATATGTGTTTTCTCGAAAACTTTCACATTTTGAATATTTTTGAATGTTTTAACATCAAGATTCATTCGATATTAAACTACTAAAACACAAAAAATGATAAAAAATTTGAAAATAATGGATTTATCTCGTATGGCGAAATTGGGAACCATTATGTCCATAACTGGTACACCTACCCTAGATGTTGAAGAGGGCATACCATATGAAACCAGGCAATGGACATGCCCTATATCAACTGCAGCGATTTGCAGTAGACAGGATGTCCCGGGCCCGATCTATCTGACAAGCCAATCGAGCCCTCTGTCACCATAGAAGATGGTGTCTCCATGCATGTCGATAGCCTGTATGAAACAGTATTACTTGAAACGTCACTTCCTTGTGGCAACGGCTTGGGTGTGTTTTGAGAATGACACTACCAAGACAGCCCGATAAATAAATTCAAAATAAAATTATCACGGTCGATACCTTTGTATGTAAAATTGATCACTTGTCAACACGATAATTGTTAGTTTTCAAACCAACTCTATATAATAAATTTGAGGTCCCTGAATCCGAATATGCTTGCTAAATTCTAAACAAAACAATATTTATAGAAATAATGAATAACAACTACCGAAAAGCTAAACATTACATATAATTTGCAATTGGATTAAATGGACAAATTGATGTGAAGATTTGCAAAAAAAATACTCGTCTTCTCAGTGAGAATCGAACTCACGACTCCCTGAGTTCGATTCTCACTGAGAAGACCAATAACTTTTTCGCAAATCTTCACATCAATTTGTCCATTTAATCCAATTGCAAATTATATGTAATGTTTAGCTTTTCGGTAGTTGTTAAACTTCCACTCGGCTGGTTAGCCGTAAACCACGATTCATAATTAAAAAACAAGTAATAATGAATAGTTAAATTTCAAGAATTACGCGAAAAACGCCTAAATGTATGCAAGTTCTTAAGGAATATCTTGATATCTAACAGAAATTCAAATATTTTCACCGAATGACCAAATTGGTAAGAGTTTTGATTATGAAATCTGGTTTGAGGATATATCTCAAGCATCCTCACAAACTTTCAGGTTTATACCATGTGCAAATCCTAGTTTAGAACTAGAAGTTTATGAATGTTTGTCAATACTGTATTGCACATGATTTTGGAATTTTACATTATTTTCATAGAAACAAACATTCCTTAACGCAAAAAACTTAACAACACACAATTCAACAATAGTTACGACAAACAACGTTCATTCACTGCAGGTTACATTGATATTTGTGCTCCATTAGGAAGAAATAAAATCGAGTGACACGGTGATCAATTTCAACCGAATTAACGGTACCAGGAAATAATATTTTGTATTATTTTTCTACATCTCCAGAACCTAATTGACTTCACTATCGACAACGGAGGACCACGAGAACAGTCAGAAATAGAATCGATAATCAAAGATGTTCTTCATTATTCGGTAAAAACTGGTCACAGTAATTTTCACAATCAACTGTTTGCGGGCGTAGACCCCTATGGATTGGCCGGAAGCTGGATCACGGATGCACTTAACACAAGCCAGTTATTATAAACCAATAATTTACGAATGACACCATTCTCTAATGAATTAAACTGTTTTCAGATATACATTTGAAGTGGGCCCAGTTTTCACCTTGATTGAAGATGCGCTGATAAAGAAATGTCTTGCATTGTTCGGCTTCCAAGACGGTGATGGAATACTTTCGCCTGGGGGATCCATTTCGAACATGTACGCTATGGTTGCTGCAAGGTTTAGAGCGTTGCCAGATGTGAAACGGACCGGCTTGGCAAATCAACCCACGCTAGTAGCGTTCACTTCGGAGGAGGTATGAACCTATAGTTTCAAGTTACTATTTTTACCATTATTTAACAACTTCATTCCACAGGCACACTATAGCATTAAAAAAGCCGTCCATTGGCTAGGCATTGGAATCGACAATTTGGTTTTGGTGAAAACGGATTGCCGAGGTCGTATGATTCCGGATGAGTTGAAGAAGTCAATTGAAGCTGTTATTGAGTCCGGACGAAAACCCTTTTTCGTAAATTCAACTGCTGGCACTACCGTACTGGGTGCGTTTGATCCGTTTGGACGAATTGCCGACATCTGTCAGAAGTACAACCTTTGGATGCACATTGATGGATGTTTGGGTGGAACAGCGATTTTGTCAAGCAACAAGACTTACCTTTTGGCAGGATCGGAACGCGCAGATTCTTTTGCTTGGAATCCGCACAAAACGTTGGGCGCTCCTCTGCAGTGTTCTGTATTCATTCTCAAGCAGAAAGGATTGTTACACGAGTGTAATGCAGCCAATGCAGATTATCTGTTTCAACAGGACAAATTTTACGACATATCGTATGATACCGGTGATAAAAGTGTCCAGTGTGGTAGAAAGGTGGACGCATTAAAGATTTGGCTCATGTTCAAAGCTCGAGGGATGAGCGGTTTGCAAGCACTCGTTGACAATGCTTTTGATTGTGCTCGATATTTCACCGAAGAAATCCGGAGCAGATCTGGGTTCCGATTGGTTTTAGACGAATATGAGTATACCAACATCAGTTTTTGGTACATTCCCAAAAAGCTACGGGTGGAAGAAGAACATCAGGATGCATCTTGGTGGGCTCGCATTTATGAGGTTTGAAAACAAATTTCTAAGCTTTGCAATAATTTTAAACATTACTAATATTATTTTTTCAGGTCACAGCTCAAATTAAGGAACATATGGTAAAGCAAGGGACCATGCTATTGGGATACGTGCCCATACCTCGGAAGAATATAGGCAACTTTTTCAGAATGGTTGTGACTTGCCATCCAAGGCCTTCATTCGATACTATGAGATTTGTTATAGATGAGATAGAACGAGTAGGGGAATCACTTTAAATATTTTAATAAAAATGTGATGCATTTGATGTATTTAAGCGGGTATATTTATTCATTGATTAAAACACTCGTTTAAAAGATCGAAAACATAAGAGACATAATAATATAATAAACGTTTTCAATTAAAACCCGCCAGCCGCAACTGACCAATGAAGGCCCTCAAAGAGTCTTTTCTTCTAACAATCCCATCCAAAATTATAAACTTAGTAGACTCTGTCATGGGCTGGCATGCAGGGCCGTCAAATTAGTGGAAGAAAACCACCTTACTACTGTTCAACTTTGCGCTAGAGAATGTCATGCGAAGAACTGAGCTGAACAGCTGAGGTAGATTTTCAGTTGATCCAGGCAATTTGTATGCTTTGCTGTTGACATGGATATAATAGGTAGAACATTTGAAATGCTGGTAGATATGTTACAATATAATGTTATATAGACGCACGCTATGTTTGAACCAGAGGATCATAAAAATCGAATGTGCATCGAATTTTTTCTCGCTAGAGATCAGTATTTGGTCTATATTTTCATAATCGGAAGGTTTTAAAATATTCTATCGGTGAAATTTTTTCCATACATTTTGTATGGGCTCAAATGCGTCGAAAACGTGATTTTCATGGGATTTTGTATGAAAAATGGCTAAAAAGTGGAAAAAATCAAAATTTCACCGATGGAATATTTTAAAACTTTTCGATTATGAAAATATAACTAAAATACTAAACCCTAGCGAGAAAAAATCCGATGTACATTCGATTTTTATAATCGTCTGGTTCAGACATAGCGTGAGACATGGATACCTTGACGTGGCGAACGAGTTCGTGTACCTCGGGTATTTATTATTTTAGAACGTGGTCCCCACACCAAATTTACCGTGTTAAAGAATTACTAGTCTTCTACGGGTATGAAACGTGCACCATATCTGAAGGATAAGTCATGCTTTATCCTCGCAGAAATCTACGGCGGACCTAGCATCCTGGAGCTACCAAAGGTGGGCGGGCATGGTGTGAGATTGCCGGAAAATCTGAGAAGGTGGTGTTCGCTTCTGATTAGACAGGTGTGGACCATTAGAGAAGGCGTGGATCAAGTGCGAAAGATAGCCAAGGATGGGAGAAGGCAGCTGCGAATCGAGTAGTACGGCAAGTAGTAAACCGCATCAAGTTTAATTGTATTAACACTGTAACATGTATCAATGAATGAAACAACTTCTGAGTTTTGTAGGATTGTGGTGTTTAAAAGTTGGTTTTCATTTTAGTGATTATGTAGGGAGTCGATGCCGGTTATGGACCCTTCGCGTATTATGGACCCCCTACAGAAAAACATAAAATTAACACTCAAAGCAACTTTATTCCTATGAAAATCCACCGGGGGAACTTTGATTACATTGTTAGTCAGCAGTTTCAGGCAAAATATTTGGTTTGAGACGCATAAATACAGATATTTGAACAGTTTTGTAAATGAAACCGAGGGTCCATAATAGGCATTCGGACAACAGTTTTCCAAATGTAAATTTCTTTGGGAAAATCGTATGATTTTGTATGTTGCATAGGTGTACTGTGAAGTAAAGACATTGAACTTGTTATTAGACTCCACAAAACGTATATCCGCCTGAGATATAATTGCGGAAAGGCGTCGAGAATGAATTTCAGCTACTAAGGGGTCCATTACTAGCATTGAAACCCTATTCAATTTGTGGAACGAGTTCAGCAATTCATATTTTACTGGTAATTCAGTAAAATAAAATTTTTTGTTGCTGTATATTTAGCAAACTAGTAGTTTACTGAAACTATCAGTAAGGCATCTGTTAAAAACGTTTTGTTTTTTCATCTTGCAATTAATAAAATAACGCAGTTTAAAACAAAATATGCTGCAGTTTTCGCCAGTTCCACCAGAACCCGTTGGAAATGAATGATTACGAGGGATTTCATGGTGTTACTTTGAAAGGTTGAAGCTTAGTGACAAAACGAATATCGAAAGTGATAAAATGAAATATTATTTATACAGTCAACTCTCTATAACTCGATTCAGTGCCTTTTTGATTTTAGCAACACCCGTTTTTTGTCAACCCCCGATTTTAGCAACGCCCGTTTTGGCAACGTTTCTTCTCGATTTTGGCAACACGTTGAAAAATATTTTCAATTGATTGTTAACCTTCCAGTTGTCGCGCGGTTTGCCACCGTCAGAACCACCGCGCTGCTGTTGTTAACGGAAAGCGAGGTTTTTTTCAGCGGTGTTGTACAAAATACAACAGCGCAACGACTGAAGTGTTAAGTACTGAAACCTAACCATTTAAGTTAAAACCAAGTGAAAATACAATGGGATTCCGTTTTTGGCAATAAGCTTGATATCACTTAAATTAAAAATGAGTTTTATTTGTCTTCTAGAAGTCGAGCTAGTATGTTAATCAACCATATGAATTCATCAGAACTTCGCCAGATCCCGCTGTGAAGCTAAAGAGCCCGATAAGAATCTTCAATCAACAGAAACCCACTTGAACTTTGAAGACGCTCAGTAGGAATCAACAGGATCTTGCATATAATTGACATCTACCCAAAAACTTGCCAGGAATTTTGAGGATATCGCTTGATGTTTGATGATTTCGCTGCATTATTGCTGAAAATTAAGTCTCCGATGGAAAATTTCAAAAGTTCATAAGGGCTTTCTAGAACACCCCTATCAATCTTCGAATTCTGAAACCTATTCAGAATCCTAAAGATTTTGCAATCATTTTTTAAATACTACTTAATATTCACTTTATTTCGCTAGAAATTCACAGGGCGCCTTAAAAATTTTAGGATTAACAAAGGAATTGTTAAATTTCGAATAGCATCCCCAATAACTTATTATACATTCTCAGAAGAAATAACCCATTGTCCGATATGATTACTCCGGACAGTATCCTTAAGAATCCGCTGAAAATTTTCAAAAGCGTATTATAATACCATAGAACCTTGTAAGAAATCTCCAGAACCCGACCAGATAGAAAAAAACAAGAAATTGCATTCGGTTCTATGCTCTGATATATAACAAATAACAAAAAATCTAACAAAATTTACACCAAATAAATATATAATATAAAAAATCCTATTAAAATTATAACCAAATTATTACAGAACGTGTTTCAGACATATCACAACATTACAAAATTATCGTAAATTTTGTAACTGTTCATAACTTTATTTTCAACCAACTCACAAATCCAAAATATAAAAAATGTTGTAATAAATTTGCTACGAAAAATGTGACAAGTTAAGAACAAAGCCATGTTGATAGCAAAATTATATCAACTTTCGTTATTTTTAACAGCTTTTGTTACAATATGTCATAATATTGTCATATGAATCTGGTCGGGAATCATAACAGAAACTTTTAGATTCAGCAAGGCATCACCAGTATATCGTTGAGAACATTTTTATTATTTCATTCGGTTCGCATCCTTGATTAAAAATTCGATATGACACCCAGTATACTACAGCCTGAGCAACACTGATATTGAATGTTGGATTGTTTCTTTTAAAAATCTAACATCATACAAAGTCTCCATCGCTATCATCGCACGCTTTCATGACCTTATTGAGAATAAAGCATAGTTAAGACTGTGTTTGTAATTGTGGCGCTATAACTGACGTATAGAAGAAACCGGTAAGTTTTTCTAGCTTTTGTCAAAGTTGTGGATTATATGTTGACACTTCTGAAATTTACTTGAATACGAATTTACGAGAAATACGCAATTTATTTAAAGAAGTGGTATGTTGGTGATTCCACAATGAAAAGAGCAGTGAGCTGAAGAGGCGAGACAAAATTTATGATAAAAACTCTGAAAGCATAGATTATTTGTTTCTTTTGTGTCAATGCTTGTGCTTTGTTCAAACGAGCTGTTCCAAATCTAGATAAATATAACCCACCGGTATACTCAAGTGGGCTGGTCATATAACCTAAATGCCTGAGATATTGGAGCTTTAGTTGAGATACTCATAGAGATCAATAACTTCTTGAACCGTTGCGAACACACGACCATCTAGAATGAAATAGGAGCGTAAGGGACCTCTATCAGTTGGTGCGATTTGGGGAAAAATCAACGAAAATTGAGCTCTGACCCAAAGACACAATTCAATGTGCTTGAATTATTTATAACATATCATTCGGATTGTGTGTGGCGATGTGAAGAGTCTGAGAATGTTTTCAAATTATTTCGTTATTATTGATTAGTTAGTTATTGAATAATCGGTGATTGATTTCTTTTAGCTATTTCTGTAGGCATTATAGTAACAGTTATTGAGTAAACATTGAGAAATTTTGTTCATAATTCTATATGACAATTTGGGCAAAATATTGAGAGTGGGGTTTCAACTACAGTCAACACTCCCTAACTTGATATTGAAGAGAACATCGAGTTAGAGAGGTATCGAGATACAGAACACATCGGTATCGACTTACAGAGGGATCAAAGTACATATGCTAAATTAAAGGGACCGAGCATTTCATCGAGTTAGGAGAAATATCGAGTTACAGAATAACGAGTAAGGGAGAGTTGACTGTAGTTATTGAAATACGTTTATAGAGGAATTCTTAGAGCTAGCAAAAGAAAAGTTCATGTTCAAAATTCTTTGAACATTGTCAAAAAATTTGTGAGGTTTCCTCCTTCCTGGCGCATTTATCCAATACAGACATTTGGAGATTATCTCTAGCAATCTAGACCAGATTGTCGCTTCATCAGGTGTCAAAAGTTTTCTTGACCACATCCTTGCGGCAGTTGGTGAGTGATATTGGAGAATATTTGGATGTCTACTTCAGACATTTGCAGGCACCTCTACAATTAAAAATTTGTCCAAGAAATGTTTACTTTTATCAAAAATAAAGTTTTAAGTTCAAACAATATTCTAAAAGAAGAAGAAAGAAGTAATGATTCCTGCATCTTTTCCATTGATTGCGCAAAATCTAAGCTATATTTTCTTCCGCTATCCGTTTTCATTTTTACGGATGTTACAGAAAATCCTGCAAAATAAAATCGAAAATTGTGTCCCTACGTGTAACAATTGTATTTTTATCAGAAGCATCAATTTGTGAAACCCTCGAGAAAATTCATATGTGCCAAAGAGATTTCGCAAGCAATTTCTTCAAGAATTCGTAAAAAATCTTACGCTATTCTTAAGATAAAGAAAACGCTATAAAATGAATGAAATTTGAAATTTCAGCAGCAAAACTTTTAACTATTTTTAATTTGAATATTGCTCTTCACATTGCTTCAAGGATTCCGCCACACATTTCTTCTTTGACATGATATTTTGTTTCAAGGAATTCCTTCTAATCCTCTAATAATTTATTTTGCAACTCTCAGCAAAATATTATCCAAATCTCAAAAAACGAACATAATGCTTGATGAGATCGTGTCAAAAACTCTATTTCTGGGCGCATGGCGCACATTGGTCCAGTTTTAAAAATCATGGCATAATTTGCGCATTCTCAATATTTTACTGTTTTTAGCCAGTACAAGTGTTTTGGAACATGATTTAGAGTTGAAGACTCTATTTTGGACATAGTCATAATTTTTGGGTTTTCATAGGGCAAAATTCTAACAAAAATGCTGTTTTCATACGTTTTTTGGCTCTCAACTTTTTCAAACAACTATCGTTAAGACAAACTTAGGCAAGAAGAATCTTCCTCAATCGATTCCTTAGGCTGATCATCGTCCGAGTGCCGAAGGACTAAGCTAAACTGTGCACTATGGTCTTCCGAACATTTAGGGGGAATGGTCCTCCAGAAATCTAGGGGGTTGGTGTCAGGCCCTGCAAATCAGCCGTAAAAAAATCAAGTAATGAATAATCAACGAAAGAATACATACCGAGACAATTGGCGAATACCACAGCAACGTAAAGGGACTAGCGATTGAAAGCTCGGTACGTGGAACTGTAAATCTCTCAACTTTATCGGGAGCACACGTATACTCGCCGACGTGCTGAAGGACCGCGGATTCGGCATCGTAGCGTTGCAGGAAGTGTGTGGGAAGGGATCAATGGTGCGAATGTTTAGAGGTAACCATACCATCTACCAGAGCTGCGGCAACACACACGAGCTGGGAGCAGCTTTTATAGTGATGGGTGATATGCAGAAGCGCGTGATCGTGTGGTGGCCGATCAATGAGAGAATGTGCAAGTTCAAGCTCAAAGGCCGGTTCTTCAACTTCAACATAATCAACGTGGAATCACTCCGGAAGCACTGATGATGACAAAGACGCTTTTTACGCACAGCTCGAACGCGAGTACGACAGCTGCCCAAGCCACGGCGTCAAAATCATCATAGGAGATCTAAACGCTCAGGTTGGCTAGGAGGAGGAGTTCAAACCGACTATTGGAAAGATCAGTACCCACCGGCTGACGAATGAAAATGGCTTACGACTTATTGATTTTGCCGTCTTCAAGAATGGCTATGCGTAGCACCTATTTCCAGCACAGCCTACCATATCGATGCACCTGGAGGTCACCACAGCAGACAGAATCGCAAATCGACCACGTTCTGATTGTTGGACGGCACTTCTCCGACATTATCGACGTCAGGACCTATCGTGGCGCTAACATCGACACTATCTGGTGATGGTCAAACTGCGCCCAAAACTCTCCGTCGTTAACAACCCAAGTAACAATTTCAATGCTTTCTAGTCTTAGATGTTATTTATTGAGGTTTTATTATAGATACATTCAATCCTAACAGATTTAATGAAGCATTGAAAAGAGCTAAACGGTCTTTTCAGTAAAAACCTCTTCAGAATGATAATAAATCTTCGAGCTGTTTAGTAGAATACCTATAAGTAGATGAAAAAACCGAATTTAGTACTATACCATTTAATTCCACTAGAGTTTGTATCCTTTGACAGATACGCGTATTTCGACCTCAACTGTAAGGCCGTCTTCAGTGTCGTGTACTAGACTCGACTTGGCTTGAATGAAGTCGAGTCTAGTACACGACACTGAAGACGGCCTTACAGTTGAGGTCGAAATACGCGTATCTGTCAAAGGATACAAACTCTAGTGGAATTAAATGGTATAGTACTAAATTCGGTTTTTTCATCTACTCTTCAGAATGCTTTGTAGATATCTAAAAGTGTTTATGTTAAAACTTATTTGCCGGTCAGAATTATTGGTAACAAATTGCATTTTGAAGGAGCTGTGTAGTGTCTATTAAAACCTATACTTAAAACTTCATCCGGTTTGTCTTACACAAGCCAACGATAAAACCCGTAGGACTGCACTAAGTCATGTTAATGACTTCTTAAAACTCAACTTTCCGATGCTGTGGAGTGCGGTCTGCTTGTGATTATCAATTTCATTATGTCGATAATGATGATAAAGTAAACAATTATGAGTGAATCAGAACACGAAAATATAAATTACATGTATCCTTCTCGTAGAATTATCTGACTACCGTGTGTAGCATTTTTTTCGTGATTGCTCAAACTTTCCGTTCTAGTGGGATAAGTATGCTGCATACAACAGCTGAGTTACATGGAAAAAACTTCCATTTTTCCGGCACTTCAACCACTTACCGTTTTCTGCATTTGTTCAACCGATTAACCACGGGCTCCAGCCTAACAATAAAATATTCTAGTAGAAACATAATTGGACACACAACGGAACGCACTGAGTTAATTAAATTGCATCACCGGCTTGCACTTCCGATCTGTTTACCTTTTTGACAGCACTAGCTTTCCTGAGTCTATTAAGTTTAAGTCCATGCTCCCAAAAAACCAATAAGATTTAGTGCAGAACAAATAATCTGATTTGAGAATATTTTAGCCAGTGAAGGACTTTGCGTAAGGTTTTTTAAGATCAAAAGCACTTGTTGATAATTATATTGAACGGAATTAACACCAATTGATCTTAAACCGTCGCACACAAGACCAGTAAGATTTAAATAGATGGAATCCATTTTTATTGCCGCCGTTTCGGGTTCATAAATACATTATGTTTGGGAAATTTTCATTTTTCGATTGATACGAGCATGACATCATTCTTAAAATGGAATGGAATGGAATATTAGATAGGCAATTATGATGTCAAAATTGTGGCGCGTTGTTGTAAATCGAAAAATTTTATGTCATTTCACCAGTTAATTTTCTTTGGCATGAATTTCACCTAATTGTAAGGAAATTAACTGCCAAGCAAAAATTGATTATTTTAATTTATTATTATTAGTCGGCAGACATCTTGATGGTTTCAATATTATAAAAAGGTTAAGATTTATAAACAACTTATTGTCTGATATTTGATGAATCATAAGCTCTTAGCAATGGTTTTATTCCGTGTTTTAGGATATCGCAAGACATTCATTATCGCTATTTGAGCTTAATAAAACTTTATAATAGCTCTTATGGATGTTTTATAGTATACTACAAGGGCAGATGTATTCATACGATACAAAACTAAGAAGTTCAGAAACGGTTTTAAGATATAGTCTTACCAACCTCCTGTAGTGTGGGCCTATTCGGGTTTAATGGAGTTTTATCAAAGGTTTATTAAAGCTGTTAAGACTAATAAGTTCTAAAATGAGTTTTAACGATATGGTGGTAAAAACAGCTTGTAGTAAGTGAAAAAACTAAAAATGTTACTTGGGAACGTATGGTACCGACGGCCGCCCCGGTATGACCTAGAGTGGCTTAAGCAACCGGATGTCGCCAATGCGTACGCGCAGCACTTCGAGGTTGCATTACCGGAAGAGGGAGAGCTGGATGAAGCCTCTCTTGAGGACTGCTGGAGAACAGAGAAAGCAGCCACCAACAATGCAGCTGAGATCAACGTCGGGTACGTGGGACGGAGTCGAGGGAACGATGGTTCGACGAGGAATGAAGGCAGATTCTGGAGGAGAAGAATAAGGAACCCGACAGAACGTGGAACGTTATAGACGGAAACGGCAACATCAGACCCACCTCTTTCGCGAGAAAAAACGCCGCCTGGAGGAGACGGAGTGCGAGGAGATGGAACAGCTGTGCCGGTCTCAAGAAACACGAAACACGTTAGTTTTATCAGAAGTTCAACGCATCCCGCAACGGCTTCGTGCCGCGACCTGAGATGTGCAGGGATAAGGATGGGAGCATTTTGACGGACGAGCGTGAGGTGATCGCAAGGTGGAAGCAGCACTTCTAAGAACACCTGAATAACGCTGAGAGCATAGGCAATGAAGAACGGGACAACGAAGAAAATGCCTTCGCCAGTACTTCGGGCGATGGAAACCAACCAGTCCCCACTTTGAGGGAGGTTAAGGATACCATTCACCAGCTCAAGAACTATAAAGCTGCTGGTAAGGATGGTTTTGGAGCTGAACTCATAAAGATGTGACGGGGGAGGCTGGTCATTTGTCTGCACCGGCTGATAAGCACATCTGGGAAACAGAACAGCTACCAGAAGAGTGGAAAGAAGGGGTAATATTCCCCATCAACAGGAAAGGTGACAAGTTAGATTGTGAGAACTTTCAAGCGATCATCATTCTAAATGCGGCCTATAAAGTATTATCCCAGATCATCTCCCATCGTCTGACACCTGTAGTTAACGAGTTCGTGGGAAGTTATAAAGCCGATTTCGTTGATGGTCGATCGACAACGGACCAGATCTTTACTGTACGCCAAATCCTCCGAAAATGTCGTGAATACCAGGTCCCAACGGATTACCGTTTCGTCGATTTCAAGGCGGCATACGACAGTATCGACCGCGTAGATCTTTGGAAAATCATGGACGAGAACAGCTTTCTGGGGAAGCTTACGAGACTGATAAGAGCAACGATGAAAGGTGTGTAAAATTGTGTGAAGGTTTCAGGTGAACATTCCAATTCGTTTGGATCCCGCCGGGGACTACGATAAGGTAATGGACTTTTGTGTCTGTTGTTCAATATTACACTAGAAGGTGTTATGCGGAGAGTCGGGCTTAATAGTCAGGGTACGATTTTTACGAGATTCAGTCAATTTGTCTGCTTCGCGGATGATATGGACATTGTCGGGCGAACATTTGAAAAGCAGGTGGACCAGTACACCCGCCTGAAATGCTAGGCAGCAAAAGTTGGACTGGTGGTGAATGCGACCAAGACAAAGTACATGCTAGTTGGTGGGGCCGAGCGCGACAGTGCTCGCCTAAGTAGCAGTGTTACGATAGATGGGCATACGTTCGAGGTGGTCGATGAATTCGTCTACCTTGAACCCTTGCCTTCCTGATGGCTGACAATAACGTTAGTCGTGAAATACGGAGGCGCATCATCAGTGGAAGTCGGGCCTACTATAGCCTCCATAAAATGCTGCGGTCAAAATAGATCCGCACTCGCAACAAATGTATTAAGTGCAAAACGCTTATAAGGCCGATGCTCGAGGAGTTGCAAGTCCTCCTGCACGTGGAGTTTTTAAACGTCATGTGCTTAGGACAATCTTTGGTGGTGTGTGGCGGCGAAGGATGAACCACGAGCTCGCCCAAATCTACGGCGAACCCAGTATCCAGAAGGTGATCAAAGCTGGCAGGGTACGATGGGCAGGGCATGCCGGACAGTAACCCGGCAAAGATGGTGTTCGCTTCGGATCCGGTTGGTACATGAAAGCGTGGAGCACAGCGAGCTAGGTGGGTGGAACAAGTGCGCATCGATTTGGTGAGCGTGGAGCAGAACCGAAGATGCGGCCACGAACCGAGTATTGTAGCGTGAAATTGTTGATTCAGTGTTATCTGTTTAAATGTTAACTAAATAAATGAAAATGGAGCTTAACTATGTACAAAGCCATATGGGGTAGTTCATTCAAAAACAAATTGTTAATAATTTGTAAGGATCTTGATAGTGAAAATCTTAAAAGCGCTATCTTTTGAACATATTTTTAATCATCTATATTTGCGGTTTTGTAATAAATTTCGCTGGTAATTCATTTTTTTTCAGCGAATCTGCTAGTATAACAATTAACTGTGACTAAAAATCTTCAGAATACTTTGAATCAGTTTGATGAGCATTGACTACAACTTAGCCGTCTGCACATATATTTCATCCTCCTAGTAAACGAATTCTCAATCTAGTTTTTCACGCCAGATAAACGTCGTCCTGTTAAACAACTCTGCCGAAGACACATCTCTTATAGCTTATATGGACCTAGAGATATAGGAAATTTAAAATAATTTATTACTTGCGACACCTGGTTGGGTGACAAAACGTCGAATGACAAAACGACGAATGTCAAAACATCTAAAGAACAAAACGTCGAAGGTACAAAACGTCGAAAGTGCAGTATGTCGAAATGAAAAAAAAAAGTTTTTTTGGCAAAAAGTTCTCCTATTTGAAATAAGAAATGCGGAGAAAAACTAAAGAAATGTAGCTTCAAATCCAACAATGTTTAAACAGATGAGCGATTCTCGCCGAAATCGGCACCCATCGTTAGAATTCCAATTGTATGACAATGATCGCTAGTTTTCGATAAAACTAAAGACCACCCTTTCGGTTTTCTCAAATTGGTGGACCCCTCGTACGCCAGCTGGCTAAACAGTTTGAGAAAAAGCCCATTTTTTCATAAATATTGGGTATTTTTTCACGTGATGTGTCTCATATTTCCCTTGGAACACGCAGCAAACTTAGTGGCATCATATAGAGAAAGGATATAGCTTTCATTTGAACAAAGAAACAAATTTTAAATCGGTGGTGTTTTTTTCGAGACGAGTGAAGCATAAGAGTATTATTTTGAATGATAAAATCTGGCGGCCATCTGGGATTTTGACGCCATGTTGATTTTAAGTAGTAGAATCAAGTTTTCACCTTGATGGAACTCAACATGTCGAATTTAGAGGCTAAGGCTGCCAAGAAAATCAAGGTTACGTATATTCTGCTTCTTATTATTTTCCATTTAACTGACGTTACCTCTATACCGGAACCGAGCCTGACACTCGGCTTTATTAGTTATAAATACAGGTTTTAAATAAGAATTTTCTTATATAATGCAGTTTTTGATAACAGAATAATTCTAATAATTTGAATTCAGGAATGATGATTTAACAAATTCAATAATTGAAAACCGTTCAAAAACATTGTTTGAAATAAACAAACTTTTTATTTATCATATGCATTGTTGCAACACACATGTGAAAAATAGCGAAATTGAAAGATGAGAAGTAGGCTTTGTTCTAATGTGGACGTAATGCTTAAACGCAGGTGTTTTATTTTGAGGTTGGAAAATCCGGCAGCCATCTTGAATTTCGACGCCATCTTGCTTTTTAGCAGTTGATTGACTTTTTACCATTTCCGCGCTCATAATTTTGAATTATGAGGCCTTTATTAAAAAAAACAATCAGATTCTTTCTTTCTTATCTTATCTCAGCTGTTCAACTGATTGTTCATTTCTATCAATGGTTTGAGATCAAATAAATGAAAGAAATAATGCTATTTTTCAACTCGAAGATATGCAGAAGAATAATTCAGGTAGCATATAAGCGTTAAAAAAACATATTTCATAATTTCTTTTTAAAGCTAGTTAAGATGAAGGGCTGGCTCTGATCTAGTAGGGACGTAACGTCAGGAAACAGAAGAACGAGAAGAAAAGTAAGTGTAACGGTAGCATTAAAACTCAACATGTTGAGTGCTAACAAGGTGAAAACTCATTCTACTACTTAAAACCAAGATGGCGTCAAAATCCAAGATGGCCGCCAGATTTTTTCACTCAAAGTGATACTTCTATTCTTCATCTGAATCGAATAAAACACCAACGATTAAAAACTTGTTTGATTGTTGTACAAAAAATAATGTTTGCATTGATTGCACTCGCCTTGTACGTCAAAATCGTAGAGAATGATTTAGAAAATCGTTCATTTGATAGGGTAAATACCATTTCTCATCTAGTTTTTGTAGCCTATCTTACGCAATTTTTCCTCAGCTTTCTGATGGTGATCTCAGAATTCAAAACTAGCGGTGCGCTAATAGTGAAAAAACGATTTTTTTTTTTAACAAAATTCAAGATGGCCAAATTTGTTTTTCAACTTCAAATGAAAGCTATATCCTTTCTCTATACGATGCCACTAAGTTTGCTGTATGTTCCAAGGGAAATATGAGACATATCACGTGAAGAAATACCCAAGATTTATCAAAAATGGGCTTTTTCGCAAACTGTTTAGCTAGCTGGCGTACGAGGGGTCCACCAATTTGAGAAAACCGAAAGAACCATCCTTAAGTTATCGAAAACTAGCGATCAGTGACATGAAATTGGAATTCTAACGATGGGTGCCGATGGCGGCCTGGTTTCAGCGAGAAATGCTCAGATAAGGCCGTGACAAACATCGTAATTTCGTATTTTTTGGCTGGTCTAGGAAAGAATAATAAAAGTATCAAATTGAAAATATTCAAAAGAATTTAAACGATATGACTTGACTATAGCCACCTATAGCCGTTCTCAACAAAAAAAAAACATGCCGTCAAATATATAGAAATCATTTGAATAGTACACATTGAAAAAAAATGCTGAAAAACCTTATGAAGAACATCTGTTTCGGTAAAGCAAGTTATTATGTCGATTCAATTGTTATTTTGATAAAATTGATTTCAAAGGTTTCTTTAACCCTCTAATACCCAAATTTTTATTTTCGATCTAAATATCATTTTTCGTTATCTAAAATCGTTCTAAACACGTTTTGGGCAATTATTTATTTTTATTCGCAAATCTATGAATTTTGGTTTTTAATTTTTATAATTTTTATTTTTGAACATCCCTATCCTTTTTTATTTTTTCTTGAAGCCTCTCCTGAGTACTGATTTTTGGCAATAATAAAAAATCAAATTTTTACGGTACTTTTGAAAATATTATTTTTTTAATTTTTTTCTGAAGCATATTTTATTTTCCGTGTAACTAACGGAAAAACAGATTGGAAATTATTTCAATACCATCAGGCTCTTCTTTTGTGATAGGTTGATTGTAGAAAAATATTAGAGATACGATTTTTTATATTACACGTTAAATTAACCCCAGGCATTTGTAGGTTATACAAGAATACAAATTTTTAAATATTTTTCAAAAATTCAAAATTGTTTCAAAAGTCATAAAGAACTTCCCTAATATGCGTGTTATGAGCCAAGGTTTAAACCAAAAATAAAATCATTTTTATTTTCGATCTACAAAAAAATACACAAATTTGCAAAGTGTACCCCGTCTAAAGGCGGGGTTGGGTATTAGAGGGTTAAAGAATGAGTGTGGCTCACATAAAATAATAATTTATCAACTAAGCATGCAGTTGATCCAACTTACCTTCGAACAATTGCTACATCGATTTTTGATGAGTTGAAAAAATAAAAATAATATTGAAGCCTCTAACCCGTATAGGCCTGAGTGAAAGCAAAAAATCTAAAACCCTTACCGCTCAGCGAATTCTTAATGGATTCAAATGATATTTTGTCAGTATACTGACACACATATCTAGTTTCTAGAAGTGAACAGAGGAGAACGGAAATATTCCTGTGGCTGGAGTTATTCCGGTAGATCACTGGGTCAGCTCGGGTGAGAAGGGTACTGTGCGTTGGCGCCCCTGAAGCTAGGCAAATTTCAAGTCACAGATAATTTCCGGAATCGACTATAATGTGGCCACCGGGGCGAGTTCAAACTACTGGGGTAAGATGAAATGGCTTAGTATCATAGTAGAATTTAATTGAGATGAGTATTTTAGATACAGGAACATCAATTTAATAAATGAGACACACTTTTAGGGAAGAAACCCCTACTCAAATCTATAGAAATCATGTTCAAAACTGTTGCATTTCATCTTGCCCTGTGCACCTTACACTGTTATTCTCTTCATTAGCCGTTATGTCGTTATAAGCATCTAAAGGTGCGTCGAATTTGTTTCTTGAAGTTCTTCACTGCTTTTTCTCTGGTCCGAAATGGATATAAAATTGACATAATAATTGATTTTTTTTTCTCCATGCTAACTTTGACGAAAATTGAAAATTTTGCTGTTTCGAACGCCGTTTGCATCGCAACCAGCAATCAGCAACGCTAGTTTTAAAAACCTTTGCTAGAAAATTAAGTACTTTCGACGTTTTGTCTTTTCGACGTTTTTTCCCATTCAACGTTTTGTGATTCGACATTTTTGGTTTCGACGTTTTGTCCTTAAACCGCGACACCTAGCGAAAAAAAACTTAAGTGTAATGACCTTTGATCTGCTGAACAACTTTATTGAAAGCACTAACCTCCTAGCTCATTATAATTTCTAGATACGGAAGATTAAAAAAATGTTACTAGCGCTATCTTGCAGATGAATTTCGAATCAGGTTTGTTGCTGTCAGATGATTAATCTGCTGAACAACTTTGCCCAAGACACCACCCTTCTAGCTCATCAGGTTCTTGAGATATGGCCCCCAAGATAATTCGGATTAACTCCTGAACCATCTGAACCATATTCTCAATTTCCTCGGACCATAAACTAGAAGAGTTTTTCGTTAGGTTTTGAAAATTAGGACAAAATTCATCAAGGAACAAAAAAAAAAATGCAATTTTAGTGTGTTCTTCATCATGTGAAAAGTATGTTGGCTGAATGATGGTTAATCTACTTTATTATAAGATGGTCCATTCCACCCTAGTTTGCCATTTTCAATTTTGGATACTGAAACTAATTTTATAAAATGTTCAATATTATTTAATAAAAAATTGATTGAAGTTAATGTAAAGATATTGAAGTACTGATTTTGTCGAAATTAATGTGTCAATATTTAAATTCCAAAAGATAAAATATAAAAAAGTTAAGAGTAAAATAATGATCAATTCGCCCCCAGATTACGGTACTGACCATTTTTGGATATTCGGAGACGCGGTCCAATTTCATGAAAAATTTCACAGTTTTAAGTAAAAATTTTGTAAACAAAATTCAAAAATGTTTCTGTCAAAATGGCTACGAAGTAAGAATAACTCATTGTCTTTCGAATTGCTGTATTACTCAAATCTAAATCAATAAAAGGCTTGTAAAAATTCAAATAGTAAGATTATGAATAAACTTAGTTTTTTGGGGTCGTCCACACTTGAATTCAAAAAAAAAGGAGAAAGAAACAACATAGGTTTGATTGGCAAAATTTACAGATATTTAGATAGATGATTGTGTAAAAAATATCTTTAAAAATACACCAGGCAAAACATTTTTGATAATAAATGTTCGAGCTGTTTAGTGAAATACCTATAAGTAGATGAAACCCCGAATTTAGTACTATACCATTAAATTCCACTAGAGTTTGTATCCTTTGACAGATACGCGTATTTCGACCTCAACTGTAAGGCCGTCTTCGAAAGGAGCTGCAGAAAATCATATCCTTACAGCTTTTAATACAATGTCCATGCTTGAAAACATTTATTCTTCACTTATATTTTTTTATACTTCGAACTCAACTGTAGGGCCGTCTTCAGTGTCGTGTACTAGACTAGACTTGATGTTTATTACATTTTTGATGCTGAATGTTGCATACCAACATTTCACAATGAAGATGACACCTTTCAAGAAATGCAACTTGAAATACATGAAAAAGATGGCAAAGACAGCAAATTGATATATTTCCATTCAAGAAAAGTGTTGATTAACATGGATTCACTATTCAAGATAGATTTTTAAGGGTGATATTTCTGCTTCACCAAATTCTTTGATATATTATGTCTCCAGTTATACTTGTTTAGAGACGGCTTTAAAAAATGTTTGTTTCAAATATTTTTTATTTGTGTTGATATATTTTTCACATAAAAATGTATCCAAATTGTTTTCTAAAATCTCACTAACAGACAAGACACAATTCTCAGAAAATCATACTTGGATAGGTCACCAAACATGTTTAGTTTTTATGTTTTTTTTTTGTATATATAGTATATATAGTATATACTTTTCGGAACTTTTGTCCATACGTTACTGAACATATTTTTTATAAAAAAGTTTGTGGTCTTTGCCCAGACTCCTACCACCCTCTTAGACGCCCACAATGTTTATGATTTAAAAGGCACCTCAAAATTAAAAAAAAAATTTCAAAATCTTATCTTCCATATCTTTTGTAACATTCCTACGATAAAAATAGAGTTATGTGGAATTGTATACATTTTCGGTGGTGATTTAAAGGTGGCCCAAAGACAATGTACACTACCCGTCATAAATACGGACTCCTTAAAATAAGTATTGCAACACTCAGCTGAATATTGAATCACCCTGAAAAGTTTAGCATCACCTCAAAACAGGTAAATTCACATTGCTATATCTCGAGATCCTTACGACTTGCAAAAAAAGCAATCTTCAGCAAAGTTGTTCAGGGGATCAAGGAAATCCGGAAATCAAATAGTTTGGTTCGCGATTTTGCCGCTAGGTAGCGCTAGTGAGCATGTAAAGCTGAGCATTTTAAAGTAGTTCTAGCTTGTGATCCACAAGAGATAGAAATTCCAATCTTCGGCAAAGTTGTTCAGAAGGTCAAGGACATCCGGAGAGCAAAAAATTTAGTTCGCGATTTTGCCGCTAGAAGGCGCTAGTGAGCATGTAAAATTGAGCATTTTAAACTACAGCTAGAACTAGTTTAAAATGCTCAATTTAACATGCTCACTAGGGCCACCAAGCGGTAAAATCGCGAACTAATCTGTTTGCTTTCTGGATGTCCTTGAACCCCTGAACAACTTTGCCGAAAACCCGAACTTTCTATCTCTTGTGAATCACAAGCTAGAACTAGTTTAAAATGCTCAGTTTTACATGCTCATTAGCACCACCTAGCGGAGAAATCTCGAACCAAACTGTTTGTCTTCCGGATGTCCTTAACCTTCTGAACAACTTTGCCGAAGACTCGAACTTTCTATCTCTTGTGGATCACAAGCTAGAACTGGTTTGAAATGCTCAATTTTACATGCTCACTAGCGCTACCTAGCGGCGAAATCACGAACCAAACTATTTGCTTTCCGGATGTCCTTGAACCCCTGAACAACTTTGCTGAAGATCGCTTCTTTGCAAGTGGTAAGGATCTCGAGATATAGCAATGTGAATTTACCTGTTTTGAGGTGATGCTAAACTTTTTGAGGGTGATTCAATATTCAGCTGAGTGTTGCAATACTAATTTTAGTGAGTCCGTATTTTATGACGGGTAGTGTAGGTTTAAATAATAATTTTCAAATATGTTCCAAACGTAGAACAGAAAAAAATCATTACTCATACCATAATAAAGATAGATGATGTAGAGAGCAATTCAATCCGACGGATGGGAGAAGAAATATTCATGGATTTGTTTGCTTAATTTTGCTTCATATGGGATTATAGCCTTGCAAACTTCTGAAAAAACACCTCAACTCATCAGCTTTCTTGATTATTGTTTGAAGAATGAGTTTTTACTTTGTGATGGCAAGTTTCTACTTACATTACGTTACTTAGGTGTTTAGATCATTTTTCAGTATTTCTCCATAGTAATTTCCTTATAAACCTACATCGTCTTTAGGCCACCTTTAAATCATCTAAAAAAAACTGACAATTTAACAGAACATCATTTGTATTCTAAGAATAATGAGTGAGATACGTAATGTAGCATTTCTAAACATTTTTGAATTCTGAACTGACTTGACCATTAAGTCCATTAAGACATTCATTATTCTGACTGAAACTCACGAATGAGATGAAAAACGAAAATTGTATTCAATAAACGAAAAAAAAGGAACCAATACCTACCCTTGTGAGTTTCCTATTATCGCTCCGCCAACACTCATCCGCCGAGATCAATCTGTGCGTAAATCAAATTACGGAAATGGAGAAATGGGATTGAAAAATCGTTCAAGTGAAAGTCCTCACCACATGTTGCGTTGCTCGATGCTGATACCGTACAGTGCACTCCAAAATGTCATCACAGTCAGACGCACTTTCAGAGGAAGCTCTCGATCAGGAGTTTGAAAGCATTGTTCAGACAATTGCAGGATTAGAACTAACCGATTGTGAAATCTACAAAGCTTTTGCACCTTTAAGATGGCACCTATTTCGTCGAAAATGGATAAAACGATTGCAACTAGTGGTGGTGATTGCAGTTGCTGTACTGGCAGTTTGCCACATTTCGTTCTTGAACTGGAATGCTTCCGCTGTTGGCAGGCTTGCAATGATTAAACTATTGCCGCATTGGGATTGGAGACCTCTCTATAAGGAACGATGCTTGATTAAAGGTTTTCCTGGTGTTGTGCAAATGCAAAGTATGACCCAACGATCAAAAGTGCTTTTCGTGGATGATTGTGCAGTTTGTGAAAACATTGGCGAGTATTCTGATTGATGTGATATCTTCAAAATAAATCAAACGTTTACAATTATTCTCTTTATTGTAGATACAATATCAAAAATTGATGCAATTACTTTCGATTATCTGAATGAGCACCATCTGTTGAGAAGTTTGCCTGTTTTAATCACCGATTCACATATTCAGTGGAAAGACAGAACTTGGAAAAATATGTCCAGCTTCGTAGAATCGATTGAACCTTTAATTTTGAGCAGACCTTGTAATGTGCAAACCAATTTAATATTTGGTATTCACTCCTCCAAAAAATCAAAAAACACAATGGCCGATCTTTACGACATGCTTTTGAATGTTCATAAAAACGATTCATGGTTCCTGCATTTTCGAAATTGCGAGCATAAAACGATCAAAATAACTCGATTGCTGTTCGGTAAACCCTACTTTTATCCAGCCCACCTGGAGATGCCGTATACAACGTGGATAATCATGTCAAACAACTATCGAAAAATATCACCAAGGGATTTAAATCTGGATGGACTTATTGTTGTGATGCAGCTGAAAGGATCAATTCGTGTAACTTTAAGGGCGAAAGCCAAATGCGATCAAATATGCAGTGAGCTCGTAGCAGTTATACACGAAGGAGAATCATTAGTGTACTCCACTAAACTCTGGATGACGGAATATATGCCAACAAATACAACTGACACATCGATAAGCTTCGTAACGGAAACCTATGAAAGTAGAATGTAAATGTAACAATATGAATTACAAATACAGATTGAGGGTCGTCCATAAACCACGTGGTTATTTAGAAGAGACAAGGGGTTCTGGTCAAAGACCTCAGTTCAAACAAATTAAAAAAAATGTATGGCCCAAAAACCACGACGGGAGAGTGGGTTCATAAATCCAAAAAAATGATCACGTGGTTTGAAACAGCCCCTAAGGTAAATTGTTGTATTTTTTTGGGGGTTTGTGTATCTTCCTAAAACTATGGTACTGAAAAATTACATGCCTAATATTCGCATTAAAACGCATCTTGTTGCAAAATTACAAGCAATTACATACAAACATTACGTGACGAAGAGAATACATCAATCGAAAATAAAACAATTTCTTTACCTAATATTTGGTTTCAGAATGGTATTTCTTCAGACTTTGATAACGCTTACCCACAAAACCCGTATTTCCAAATAGTTCATTACCATATTTAATGTGGATAAGAAATTTTTTAATTCAATAAGAGAGGCTTTTTTTTGGAGAATCAAATACAGGATTACCAGATTACATATAACAGGGTTCTGCTCTCCGTTACGTAAAATAAATTTCACGATTCAAAAAATCAAATTTTCATACAAGAGAGGATGCGTTTCCTAGACAAGTATACTCCCGTGCAAACGTTTGGGTTCACCCCCTCAAAAACGTACAAAAGTGTTCTGTCCATATCTCTGTGATTACACGTCCAATTGAAACTCTTTGAGCCGCATTCGAAAGGCAAAGAGTTATTCTTACTTCGTATGTATTTTTCCAAAAACATTTTTTGAATTTTGTATACTAAATTTTTACTTAAAGTTGTGACATTTTTCAAAAAATACACTGAAAAATCATATCTAATTTCCTCAGCATTGGGTCGACCAAAATTTTAAATCAAAGTTTCATTATAATCGTAATCTTATATTCTTTGAAGAGACCCCACGAAATTTTGGCGGAAAAATCTGGAAAGTGTTCAAAATCAATGAAACAGTCATTCAAGTCATCGTGCGAAAGTTTGGTTCACCCCTCAGTATGATGCAAATCGTGCAAAAGTTTGGGTTCACCTGAGCCGTACGCACATCATTTTTGTCAATATCTCTGCCATTTTTCAACCAATTTTAATAGTTTAAAGCTTTCTTGAACGCAAATAATGGCGCGTACATGATTGGTTTGAGATTTCACAGATTTAAGTAAGTTCAGGTGAACACAAACTTTTGCACGATACATCATAATGAGGGGTGAACCCAAACTTTTGCACGATGACTTGACTGACTGTTTCATTGATTTTGAATACTTTTCAGATTGTTCCGCAACAATTTCGTGGGGTCTCTTCAAAGAATATAAGATTACGATTCTAATGACACTTTGATTTAAAATTTTGGTCGACCCAATGCTGAGGAAATTAGATATGATTTTTCAGTGTGTTTTTTGAAAAAATGTCACTACTTTAAGTAAAAATTTAGTATACAAAGTACAAAGAATATTTTTGAAAAAATACATACGAAGTAAGAATAACTTTTTGCCTTTCAAATGCGACTTAGAGAGTTTCAATTGGACGTGTAATCACAAAGATATGGACAAAACACTTTTGCATGTTTTTTAGGGGGTGAACCCAAACTTATGCACGGGAGTGTATATGCTTATTTAAAACAGGAATGAAATATGAATTGCTTCTTTTTCTAATAACTTTGACAAATAAGGGGAAGTAGTCCTCATTGAGCGTTACGTAATAAGAAAGGAGGAGGTTCGTTGAAACGTTACTTATTGTTACAATAGCGTGAAATGGGTCTAAATTTTGATTTTGCGCTTAACGTTGTTTATGTGCCATATCTCACTTTATTTTCTAAACATGTGTCCAGAGACGTGTGTCTTCCCGTGAAGGGAATTAAGTGGTAAATGTCCTGTAAGGAAAGTGACAAGCAATTGTGAGATCACTTGGAGCAAGGACCATTTTGTCCCAATTCACCAAAAGTGGAAACAACGAAGTGTGTGTAGATCTACGATTCACTGGATTTTTCTCCAGTAGATCCAGTACCCATAAACGGTAAGAGCAAGAAAGTGCTTCTTGTTTAAGATATATGTGTAGTGGCGCAACGTCGAAAAGGGCCTCGAGCGCTGCTGCGGGAGTTGTAGAGAACGTACCAGACATCGCCATCAAGCACATCCTTTGGAGATGGCCCAATTTTGATTGGATTGTTCTCACTTCGCCCTTTTGCCACCACACAAGACATCCATGTGCCAATATTGGTCAAACAACTGTTGTGTAAATCCATTTGATATACTTGGGTTTGAGGCCCCATGTTTTACCAAAGGTTCGCCGGCATTGACCGAAGGCCATGCCAGCTTTTTTGACTCTGAAATCAATGTGAGGTGTTTAAGAAAATCAAAGCTAGATAGTCGTCCGCAAATCCATAAGTTGGAAAACCGCTATTATTGAGTTGCCTCAATAGCGTATCTGCTACGAGATTCCACAAAAGCGGTGACAAGACTCCCCTTGGGGGCATCCGCAAACACTAAATTTTCGAATCGCTGCTTGACGCAATGTCGAGAAGAGATGTCGGTTTTTGAGCATTTGATTAATCCAATTGGTAATCATTGTAGGTTGCCCATGGTTTCGTGCGGCTTCCAATATGGCATCGAAAGACACGTTATCAAAGGCACCCTCAATATCCAAGAAAATACCCAAGCAGGATTACTTCTGAGCGAATGCTTTCTCGATATCGTATACAACTTTGTGTAAAAGAGTCACAGGGGAATCTATGACAAAAGGTCGAAAGACAAAAGGTCGAAAGGACAGAAGGTCGAAAGACAAAAGGTCGAAGGGACAAAAGGTCGAAGAACAAAAAAGAAGGGACAAAAGGTCGAAAATCTTTTTTCAAAGAAGGAAAAATTTCCCACCATGCAAATCGTTTTCGACCTTTTGTCCTTTCGTCCTTCTGTCTATCGACCTTTTGTCCTTTCGACGTTTTGTCTTTCGACCTTTTGTCCATAAACCGTCACAGGGGACTTTCCAGATTGGTAAGCATGTTGATTCACATGAAGAGGCATGTTTGCCAAATAAACATCACGGATGTGATGATCGATAATGCGTTCCAGACATTTCAGAAGAAAAGAGGTCAGACTGATTGGTCTAAAACTCTTCGCTTCTTCATACGACGCACGTCCTCCTTTCGGGATAAACTTTACAGTAATACCACGCCAGGATTTGGGAATGTACCCGGTTGCAAAACTGCTTACAAGTAGCTTTTTTAAACAATGTTTGATAAACTCAAATCCCTTTTGGAGCAGAACAGGATAAATCCCATCTGCTCCAGGAGATTTGAAAGGCGCAAAACTATTAAGAGCCCATTGAATCATTCAATAGTTACATACTGCGAGCCGAAGGCAGAGACTCGTAACTACATGAAAAGACATTTGGTTCATCCGTAGATGCTATGTCCACACATCCGAGGAAGTGTGTATTGAATAAACATTCTAAAACTTCTTCATCGGAAGAAGTAAAGTCACCTTTAGACAGTGCTGGAAAAGTTCGCATCACGAAGCAGCTCACGAGTGTATACCAATGCATAACAAAAATCACAGACTCGGGAACTGGCTAGGTGTGAGTAAGTGCACACCCGTCTGCTCGGGAGAACATGTCAAAAGAAGTAACCACAAGCTCGGGAACGTTTACTCGCGAGTAACCGAGCAAGGTGTGATTTATTATTGTTTTGACAGACAAATTAATTATATAACCATCAAATCGACAGTAAACTACTAGTTAGTAGTCAAAAACCCTTGGAAACCACAAATCTCGGAGGGGAAGCAGCTTTTTACCCAAAAGCACAATATGACTGAACAGCTCCCAACACGTTCGCGAATCACTTTTAGCCTCGGTTACTCGAGAGCATGACAGATGCGAGTAAACCAGCGCTCTGACGCTCGGGAGCTTTTGGTTTTGTTTTTGTTCCAGTTCAGAAGAAATGTTCGCCACTTTAGGTAAGCGAATTTCGTTCACTTGGAAATCCTTAGATTTTTCAAGAATTTTGTTCAGCCGACTGACTTCACTCAAACTGGAAACATTTGTTCAAAGGTTTTTCCAGTCGGATCGTTCAGCAGAACGAAGAGCCTTCTCGTAAGCCTTGCGAGCCGACTTGAAGGACTCTGATCCATTGGGGTGTTGTTGAATATCTCGTATGTCATAAGAGATAGTACAGTACTGTCTTCAACGAAGTTTCAGTGCTAAGTTCAATCTACCTTTAGGAGTTAAGGATCATCCTTTTAAAAAAAGACACGGACACCGTCTTCAGCCATTTAGCTGCACAGACAACCTAACACTAGACAACGGACAAGCATGCTCTAGTGGCACAACCGTGAAACATTCCTGACGAGAAGTTTCAATAGCTGAATCGGGAATCGAACCCACACCCCATAACACGATGCGATTAAATTCCTAACGACACTAACCGCACGGCCACAATGCCCACTTTAGTAGAAAACTTGGCCGGTAGGGGCCTTTTGTTGTTTTGTTCTATATGAACCTTTAGGGACAAGAATGCAAACTATGTATTCGATCTACATATTTTATAGTATTTTTCTGAGACTAAACTAACAGCGAAACAAGGATGCGACTAGAGTACCGTTGCATAATCAAATATCAGTAATCCTAGCATTCGGCATACAAGTGTACCAATTATGGACTATCTGGTATCAGTATATTGGCTCAGGTGGCACGTTCCCCTACAATTGGGAGATTTGTGCCTCGCCCCTTCATAGCCTTATCATTTAACTGACGAAAAAGATGGTGGAAAGGAATTGGGATAAGGAATGGGTATGGGGAAAAGGAAAAGGATGGGAAAAGAGTAGAATAGTAAAGAAAAATGATAAGTTTACCCGCCCCCCCACTAAAGATGAGAAGTCCTACGCAAGTTAGGAATTCATACCTTCTTATAAACAGATTAAATCTGCAGAAAACCATATACAAAGGCTAGGTAAAAAAAATGCTAATTTCATAACACACGTACCAAGTGCTCAGTTTTCAGGTTTGTTGATTTATTCTGCGGTAATGTTCTTGCGAACACTTTCTGAAACCCGTAATTTAAACGAAATTTGTTAGGCTGACCATACGTACCGTATTTAACGGGACAGTACTGTTTTTAAGACCTTGATGGTCTGTCCCGTCGTTTTTATAAAAATTCTCAATTTGTCCCGTATTTCAAAAAAATATGGGCTCAAAAAAAGATGATCGAATAATTATGTATAACCTCAACACGTAGGGCCTCAGCACTATTCAAATATTATCGGCAACCGAATTTCAAACGTAAAATACACAGTGTTTTTCTATTAAATCACACCAATGAAAACATTCCTATGAATCAGTCAGCTTCCCGCTGACGCGATTTCCAAGACTGAACAAACAGAACAAACAATGTCGCCAGAGATCTTATCAATTATCTGCAGTTCTTATGGGAAAACTGCCGAATAGAATGAAGCTGCCGACAATAGATACACTGACAAGAGATGCTCGAAGGGCTGTATAAACGCTTCCAAAAAGCTTTTATCAAGTCTGTCGTTGTTGAATCGACAAACACGTAATTTGTCTGCTGATGTCCGAGAAAATTACAAAAGAAGCGCGGCATTGGCTTAGACTGTCGAGAATATGTAAATGCCCCTCTGATGCTTTGTTTTCCAGAAGTTAAATATTATTTACTTTAATTCAATACTTTTATCAAATAAAGTTCTCAGATAAAAGTATGCTTAAAAGCCGGATTTGTCCCAAAGGATCAAACATTAAAATAAACAAATCGGCCGCTATGAAAACATACATTATCGGACATATAAAATGCACCAAACCCGTTTTCCCATACAAAATTGTCAACTTCAGGTAGCTATATCTCCACCGTTTCTCAACCGATTGTTTTCATTTTTCTGTAACGAACTACAAATTTCCTCAATTTTCGAAAAGTTTTGTAAAAGTTGTGTGAAAACTATTAATTCAAAAGTTACAGATAGGTTGAATTTTGACATAAAATATGCACCAAGACACAAAGTTATGTAGCAGAAAAACAACGCGTCGTAGCATCATGGTGTCTTCAGCGCATTTGTTCAATGAGTGATAAGGATCAAATGCGCTAAAGACACCGAAAGGATACGACGCATAGTTTGTCTGAAACATCACTTTTCATCTTGGTGCATTTTTTATGTCACAATTCAACCTGTCTGTAACTTTTAAGCCAATATTTTGTACACAACTTTTTCAATAGTTATCAAAAATTGAGGTAATTTGTAGTTCTTCACACAAAAATGAAAAGAATCGGTTGAGAAACGGCGGAGATATTGCTCTCTGAAGTTGACCATTTTGTATGGGAAAACGACTTTGGTGCATTTTATATGTCCGATACTGTAGATAGCGCCACCGAAGTCTTGTGTGTTTGACAGGACATCAACGCTATCACAATGTCAAATCCCATGTGTCGTTATTTTGATGCGGCGAATTTCGAAAGAGTTGCCTTCAATGATCTATTGGGATGTTACGTTTAAAAATACAACGATGTTTTGAACGAAAAATCTAAGGAATGCTGTTTAAAAGCGTTCAGCAAATATATTTCTTTAGAAGCTTTGGATTTATTTTTCAAACAGATTAATAGTTTTAAATTTTATTTATAAGGAAAAACTTCTTAGAATACGTTAGAGGTAAGTTTTTTCTTCAGCAGAATCAAATGATAACTTTTTTGTTTTTAATATTTTTAACCATATTTTCTAAAATTCTAAAAAAACTCTTTAATTTTTTGAATACTTACCTGTAAATGTATAGCCCACATTTTTATAAGTTGGCTTAGAACAAACTGACCGTCAAAAAAAAGTTTAAAGGTAAATGTTGATCCCCCATTCATTAAATGATTAATATCGACAATGAGTTATTTGGACCACGTTGAAAATTTGTGCAAAAATATAAAGAAACAAAAAAGTTATCGTGATTCATATATTGTTTTGTGATAAAAAATGGAGCTGCAGTTAGAGGGGTTAAGACAACTACACTTGATGATTTGATGAGATTTCACAGGAATCCATGGAATACTCAATTTATACACTTGGCTTGAGTTTGAGTTTAAATGACAATTGAAATTAATTGAATTTAAACTTGAAAATACATAATTTTTACAATATAAAGTTATATTGGACTTTTACAACCATATCCCGTTTTTGGACTTCATTTGTCCCGTTTTTCTTGTATTATGCTATGGTCAGCCTAAAATTTGTGCTTCTTCAGAAGTTCAATAGAGTCATGATCAGCATTGCAGATTATCAAACGACTCTCTGCAGAGCCAGTTTCGACTGAAATAATCTTCCAAAGATTTATCAGATAATTAAGGTTCTGAAAATGGAGACGATGGAGAACGTCAGAACCAGTTAAATTTTCCTTGTCATTCCAAGGAATATTTGAACAAATTTTATTCTGTTTCTGACAAAATGACTGAATGCAGAACTTGAATTCACTTGCCGCCTTTTCATTTATTTTCATCAGTGTTTGCTTGAGCCAGATACAGCTTCTCTCGTTCTCTGGAGAGAACCAGAGTTTTCCGTATCTGAGCAAATAGCCATCAAAGCTGGGAATAAATGAATTAGGTGGCAGATAGTCATACCAATTTCTGACCAGATCATTTTTCAATGCTTTGGTGAAGTACCTGTTTTCAAGCTTCACTTGAAAACGTAGTGGCTCAAATGGCGTCTTGTTCAAAAGCAATGAATCAACAGATGAAGCCTTCGCAGACTTCATCGTTTGACTTTTATTGCTTCCACTATCCGCGTTTGGTGTACTATCGGTACCAACAGCAGTATTATCCATGCCAGTGGTGCCTACCTCTTGTTTTCAATACCTGATTCCTGGTTAGAAACCATGACCAACAGCGAATAGTTAAACCTGATTGGATTGCACGAGGTGTGAACAACGATTCGAACTCTATGGCAGCTGATTTGAAAAAGAAATACAATATAGTATTGTACAGAGAAGTACCTCCAAATACCAAAAAGTCAGAGAAAGTGAAATATCTCCAGGAATAAAACATCACGATGGTGATCAATACCCACAAAATCTTAAGAATGTTACTTATACATGATGAAACTTTATGTATATTGTTCTGCGCACATGCTGAATTTGTCTGTTGAAGTTACTAAGAGAGATCACAGTTTCTCTCACACACAAATTTCAACATACCATAGCATGAGACAAGTTGACCACGACAATCTCAAATCGTATAACAGTTATGCGTGCCGCTGTAACATGCAATACAAATGAGATGAGTCAATTTGCTAATAAGTTAAAAAATAGAAAAAAAAAAACACATGATAGCATGCATGGTTCTATGAGTACGGTAAATTCACAAACATTTGCAAATATACCTCAATACTTTGAACTGTGTCTCAAGAATTGAGAGAGCAACTATAATGCTGGCTTCACGAGAGAAGCAAACAATTACTAACACATTGCATTGCATTGTAAATTGACTCAATTAAATTTAAAAACAAATCCTTGATTTGATGGTGCTAGCAATATAGCATTGTTTAAATGGAACAATTGGCATAATACTGTACCATTTCCTCATTAGTCCTATATCAACTCATCACTACTGCTAGATCATCACATATTAAGAACAGGCGTATGCACACAATGAACATCTTCACAAAAATGCTCGTAACACATGCAATCACATGCCGCTTTATGCTATGCAATTCAAACAGCACACGTTATCGTTCTCGTGAAAGATGAATAACTTTGCTAACTATCCTGTTCACTAAATATGTTCTCACACTGGTAGACCCACACAAACAAGAATACTTATATGGTGGTAACAAAATGGTACGATGGCCATTAGATCAGCGAAAATTATTTTCTTTTAAAACAAGCATAATTGCTTTTAAACTAAAAAACCATGGGTTTCAATTATATGTTCACTCTTGGCGGTAACACTAATGCTTAATCATGTTCGAATAACACTGCACAACCCGAAAAACAAGCTAAGCCTCCTAAGAGGACTTGCACCACCTTTTACTCCTCACACAATTGCAGGGTAATTCCATTGTTGGACTGCTGAAGGATTTCCTGGAGCCCACTCTGCGAAACAGTTGAATTAAACAGCTTTAGTACCATAACATTAAGTTTTTAAAAATTGAGTTTCAAAAGCGTTGTCTTTGTACCAATTATGGCAATAGTGTTCCTAGCATCCGGCATAAAAGTGTACCAATTATGGACTATCGAATATTTGCACGGAATACATAAGGCGAAGTAACCCGTCATTCGTTTTGGTAGCAATGATGACTTTGCAGCGGCATTTTCAAAGTGATAAAACTCATTCTTGATCGTTTATATTATTGAGGATTTTGCCCTCTAATAGACTCACACCTAAATAATTTTGTCACACCAATATATTCTCCCACCATGTTTGCCATATATTGGATGGCGTCGTAGCTAACAAAACCAACAAGTAACGCACATGTAACGCATTATATTGGATTGTACATTGAATGCAAGTGGCGTGCTTCTATTAAAGTGCCATAGAAACTGACGTGTGAGTATTTATTTTTCCACGTTCAAAATGTGCACGAGAATCTATTGCTGATGTTTTTCAGCTGTTGCAGTGCAAAACCAACTGATTTTCTTCAACAATAATCAATGGCGCGTACATATTTTAATGACGGCCTATTTCGCCTTAACTCAAATGCCATCTAGACTTCTAGAGTGAATGATAATGCATCGTTAATAAGCAATAAAGTAGTTTTCCAAAAAATAAATGTGTTCAAAAGATATCACATCAGTTTAGTTTAATGAGTTGATGGGAGCAAATGAATTTTCAAAACACGGGTCCAAAATGTAGTTAAAATTCAGAATATGATACAAAACAACATTAATAAGCTCACATCACCTTCTTCTTATTTTTGGCATTACGTCATATCTGGGACAAAGCCTACTCCTCAGCTTAGTGTTCAATGAGCACTTCCACAGTTATTAACTGAGAGCTTTCTTTGCCAAAGTTGCCATTTTCGCATTCGTAAGGAGTGTATCGAAAAGTAGTCGCAAACATTCAAAACGGTATATCTCAAAGCATAGTTCATCTTTTTAAAAGCTTTTCTTCACGCAAATCTTCATCATGTCATCAAATATTGAAGTAACTAAAAACATATTGAATAAAATGCAGCCTTAATATATACAGGGGATAGGCAAAATGATTGAGATAGGCAAAATTTTGCCCAAATTCAAATGTTTATAACTTTATGAAAAATGGATGAAATTTGATGCATCTGGAAGTAGTCGACGGCAAATTTGGTCAAGTTTTAGGAACTTCCTTGGCCATGCATATTGGCCACAGGACACCGGAGATGTTCCGGATTTTCTGAGGTCATGTCCAAATGTCATTTTTTCTGTCGCTTGTATTTTTGTGCGGTGCAAAGTTAGATAGATGTTTGCAATTTTCCTAGAAACTAGAACTAATAGGAAGTTGAATGCCACCAGACGCATTAAGATTGGTTGGAAATCTTCAGAAATATGACCATTTCCGTAAAACTGGTTCCGGAAAGCATGGTCAGTCATGTTTGTATTTCCAATCATGTAAATATTATCCGGAGGCATATCCAAGTGGACATCAACCTTAAAAATGACGTTTCTTGCAGCATATTCAGAACCATTAGATGCATAGACCACTCTATAGAAGGTTCCAGGTGTCTTGGGGGAAGTGGTCAATTAGGAACATATCCGGAACTATATCAATATGGGCATCAAACTTCATGATTTTCAAAGGTTATGCTTTCCGAAACATTTCCAGCATCACCGGCTGCCATGACCACTTTATAGTAGGTTCCAGGTGCCCCGGGGAATGTGGCCAATTCGGAACATGTCCGTTCATCTGTTTAGAATCACATTCTACCATAAACAGTAAGATCCATGTGACTTCGAAAATGGCGAGCGTTTTCAGAACCACAAGATGTAATAACCACGCTATAGTAGATTTCAGGGGCTCCTAGAGATGTGGCCAATTAGAAACATGACCTCATCCCCCAGGGCCCATGGAACCTACTATACAGTGGTCATATAAATAAGTTGCGCTGTAAATACTTCTATTAGCATCAACTTCAAAAATCTTGATGTTTTTACCCATATTGATGTGTTTTCGGGCATGTTTTGAATTGGCCACATCCCCGGGGCACCTGGAATCTACTATAAAGTGGTCATGGCAGCCGGTGGTGCTAGAAATGCTTCGGAAAGCATAACCGTTGAAAATCATGAAGTTTGATGCCCATATTGATATAGTTCCGCATATGTTCCTAATTGACCACTTCCCCCAGGACACCTGGAACTTTCTATAGAGTGGTCTGTGCATCTAATGGTTCTGAATATGCTGCAGGAAACATCATTTTTAAGGTTGATGTTCACTTGGATATGGCTCCGGATAATATTTACATGATTGGAAATACAAACATGACTGACCATGCTTTCCGGAACCAGTTTTACGGAAATGGTCATATTTCTGAAGATTTCCAACCAATCTTAATGCGTCCGGTGCAATTCAACTTCCTATTAGTTCTAGTTTCTAAGAAAATTGCAAACATCTATCTAACTTTGCACCGCATAAAATACAAGCGACAGAAAAAATGACATTTGGACATGACCTCAGAAAATCCGGAACATCTCCGGTGTCCAGTGGCCAATATGCATGGTCAAGGAAGTTCCTAAAACTGGACCAAATTTGCCGTCGACTGCTTCCAGATGCATCCAATTTCATCCATTTTTCATAAAGTTATAAACATTTGAATTTGAGCAATATTTTGCCTATCTCAATCATTTTGCCTATCCCCTGTATACTACAAGGTTTATAAATCATAGAAAATAAAATCTTGCACAAAATTACATTTTTGAAGTGTCTTCTGAAGATTCGATGATTTGTATTGAACAAAATGTATATCAAACCAAATAGGATGAAAAGCTTATTCTATCGGAAAATATGTTTACTTCACACAGCACGTAAAACGGATTAAAAAAAAATAAATTATTTCTCTAAGAAAGCTCAATTATTGGAATAAGGTCTGTTTTGGAAAGTCACTTTTGTATAATCAACTTTTGAAGCTCTGTCATATAAAGCGGTAATTATATAGAGTTCCACGTTACTTCATAAATATGCAAAGAAACTTTTCCAATCAAAAAAAAAAAAAAATTTTCATTCGTTACAATCATTAGATATTACCATTAACGTGTAGAAAGAAAAAATCAAAAAACGAGGTCCTTAAAAATCGACTTTTTTCGAATTTTGTATTTGCTCTCAAATGCTTGTTAATGTATTTTTCAAAATATTGTTTGAACTATGTCATGAGAGTTGTGGCACAGAATATATTAGCATAAACAAAAACCATTTTTTCTTAAAATTTAACACATGTATTAACAAATCATTTTTTTCAGAGGTGTGCAAGATTTTCATCGACATCTGATAGTAATTTTCAAAATTATCATACAAAATGCCACTTTATTGAAACAATATCACCACATCATAATTTTTAAATACATTGTAAAGCATTTCTGATCAAAAAATTGTTTGTAGGTTCAACCCAATATTTTTGAGCCTGTTTTGAATGTTTGCGACTACTTTTCGATACACTCCTTATATCGTTTGGCAGGTACGATGATACTCTATGCTCAGGGAAATCAGGGAAATTTCCATTACGAAAAGATCCTGGACCGACCGGGAATCGAACCCAGGCACTTTCGGCATGGCTTTGCTTCGTAGCCGCGGACTCTAACCACTCGGCTAAGGAAGGCCCCTAGTGTGTAGGTTGTGGATGAGATTCTGATCTTTATCGTAACCTTAGAGGGATTAAAGCAAGGAGATGCGTTTCTAACCTGTTGTTCAACATTGCCCTCACAGGAGCTATAGTGGTTTTCACGCCCGATGGTATGGGTGCCTTAGTGTAGATGTAGTTGTAAACCTTAGAGGAAAACAATATGCACTCTGTCTCGAAAAACACCCAGAATCCGTGTATAAATTTTTCAAATTGGGTAATATTTCCATATGCATTTTGATGAGTCTGGAAAGCGTGTGCAAGTTTCTTTGAGGAAAACAAAAACAAACTGTGTATGACGAGCGTGTGCTAGTCTACGTGTGTTCAAATGTCACTAAGCTCTATTAGGAGAGCGTGCAAAGAAACGGTATCATCGTCACGCGCGGTCGTATATGCTCCTAGGTTTTGTGGATAACGATAACGATAACATGAATCGATTGTCGATGCGTGGAAGAGGCATTTGTGCCTTTTAAAAGGGAGACTGCGAAGATTGGACTTACCATCAATACCAGCAAAACAAAGTACATGATTTCCGGTAGACAACGTGGTTCCAATCGTGATGTTGGTAGTGAAGTGTTGTTGGGTGGTGAACGATTTGAAGTAGTGGAAAAAATATTTACCTTGGTACTATATTGACGTGCGATAATGATGTTATCTAGTGATCCTTTATAGAGAGATACGCGGAAGTAAAATGGAATGATTTGGCAACAGACCAGCAGTGCTGAGTTTGCTCGGCGTCGAGAATAATATTGTAACACGGACATGACTTCCTCATTGCTAAAAAGTGTATTTTGTTACGTTATAGATCTTTGAGCTACATTTTCAAACTAATAAACAGCAGAACAAATCAACAACTAAATATGGCATTGACAAAATTCAAAAAAGGAAAATATTTCATATTTTATGCTCTATGCAAAACAACTTTTACAAAAATAATTTCAAGCGGATTACATTACTCTTCAAGAAAAGATTAAAACAAACATAACGCATGTTCGTTTGGCTCACGCTTTGACAGCTCTCGCTGCTTGATTGGCTCACACTCTGACAGAAATGTCAGCTTCCGCGAATCTCTCTTATAAAGGATCACTAATGTTACCCACAGGTGAAAAGGCGACTATGGCTTTTTACGGGCTCTGTAGAAACACTATATATAACACTGATATATAACTATACTAAACACTGCGCTATACAAAACATTGATCCTTCCGGTGATGTTAACATTTCTTTAGAAACTAAACATGATATTGACAATGCTCTTGAAACTTTAACAAATTCCATTGTTGAAGCCAGAAGCATTGCAATTCCAAAATGTGAAGTCAAATTTTACTTCCGTGATTATAGACGATGATCTTAAACTCTTGATCCGTCTTAAAAACGTGAGGAGAAGGCAATTTCAATGCACTCGCGATACTGCTATGACAATTATATGGCAGGATTTGCAGAAAGATATCAAAAAGAGTTTTGCTCAATTAAGGAACAGGAAAATAAAATTTCTCAATTGGACCCTGACTCTAAGCCCTTTTGGAAATTATCTAATATCTTGAAAAAAAACCTCAGAAGCCGAAAGAGGAAAACAAATTATTACTAACTAATTGCGAAAAAGCTCAAAAACTTGCTATGCAGTTTGAAAGTGCACATAATTTTAATTTAGGACTTACTAGTCCAATTGAAAATGAAGTTACTCAGGAGTTCGAAAATATTCTCAATCAAGAGAACGTTTTCGAAAATACCTGGGAGACTGATTTGGAAGAAGTGAGAACTATTATTAAAAAAATCAAAAATTTGAAAGCTCCTGGCGATGATGGAATTTTCTACATCCTCATCAAGAAACTTCCAGAAAGTAGCTTATCATTTTTAGTTGATATATTTAACAAATGTTTTCAATTAGCATATTTTCCTGACAAATGGAAAAATGCTAAGGTTGTTCCAATTTTAAAACCAGACAAAAATCCTGCAGAAGCTTCTAGCTATCGTCCAATCAGTTTGCTTTCCTCCATCAGTAAACTTTTTGAAAAGGTTATGTTGAACAGAATGATGGCCCACATCAACGAAAATTCAATTTTTGCCAATGAACAGTTCGGATTCCGCCATGGACATTCGACCACTCATCAACTTTTACGTGTAACAAACTTGATCCGTTCCAACAAATCTGAAGGCTATTCTACTGGTCTTGCTCTTCTAGACATAGAAAAAGCATTCGACAGTGTTTGGCATGAAGGTTTGATTGTAAAATTGAAAAATTTTAATTTTCCAACATACATTGTTAGAATAATTCAAAGTTATCTGTCAAATCGTACACTTCAGGTTAATTATCAGAACTCCAGATCTGAAAAACTTTCTGGCTGGTGTTCCCCAAGGCAGCATTTTGGGACCAATATTATACAATATTTTCACATCTGACTTACCAGAGTTACCTCAAGGATGTCAAAAATCTTTGTTTGCGGATGACACAGGCCTCTCCGCCAAAGGTCGAAGCCTGCGTGTCATCTGTAGTCGATTGCAGAAAAGTTTGGATATTTTTTCTTCATACTTGCAAAATTGGAAGATTTCTCCTAATGCTTCCAAAACTCAACTAATAATATTCCCACATAAACCAAAAGCTCTTTATTTGAAACCTTCAAGTAGACATGTTGTCACGATGAGAGGGATTCCAATAAATTGGTCAGATGAAGTTAAGTATCTAAGGCTCATGCTTGATAAGAATTTAACTTTCAAAAATCACATTGAGGGCATTCAAGCCAAATGTAATAAATATGTAAAATGTCTTTATCCCCTTATTAATAGAAAATCAAAACTTTGTCTTAAGAACAAGCTTTTGATATTCAAACAAATTTTCAGGCCAGCCATGTTGTATGCTGTACCAATATGGACTAGCTGTTTTAATACCAGGAAGAAAGCTCTGCAGAGAATTCAAAATACAATTTTGAAAATGATTCTGAGGCTTCCTCCCTGGTATAGTACCAATGAGTTACATAGAATATCCAATGTTGAAACATTGGAACGAATGTCAAATAAAATAATAAATAATTTCAGGCAAAAATCGTTACAATCTTCTATTGCCACGATTAATGCGTTCTATGTTTAGGTTAAGTTAGGTTAAGTATATTTAAAGCGTTTTTTTTCTTTTATAAGCAGGTGAAATCAACTCACCTGTAAAAAATCAGAACTGCTACGGCAAATGAAATGTTATATGTTGTTAACAAAATGTTAATAAAATCTTAAATTTGTTTTACCAAATTAGGATGATAGTGTTGTCTAATAACACAGAACACCTAGATATAAGAAATGAATGTAATGTTTGGAATGATACTAATAAAGAAAATAAAAAAAAATAAAAATTTGATCCTTCCGGTTGCTCTATACGGCCATGAATCATGGACGTTAAAAGAGGTCGACTGAAAAGCGATTGGGGTTTTTGAGTGTAAGGTGCAGCGAACAATACTCGACGATAAACAAGAAAATGGGATCTGGCGGCGCCGCATGAATCATGATTTGTGCCAAGTGTATAACGAAGTAGATATTATCAAACTCATAAAACACGGCAGGCTGCGTTGGGCTAGCCACGTGATACGAATGCCGGAAGAATGAAAAGCAAAAATAAGAAATATCCGTTTGTCTGTGGTTATAATTCTCGCGATATTTTGGACATTTTATAAAGGAGATTGTAGATGCTTGGACTTTAAGCTAGAGATTGAATTTTCACATAGATTTAGGATTTTTATATCTGAAATTGCCGATGCATTGCCAAGCATATAAACAAATTTCTAAACCACAGACCTAGACATAGATCTGCAAAACGTAAGCGGTATCTGATAGCTGATTTTAAGGTTTATTGAAAATCAATGTAATGCGTATTGAGAATAAATGTAATGTTTACGTCCAAAAAACCTGGATATTCAGGTTCTCAAAAAAACAAAATGATGGTTTCGGTGAGTGTCATTGTATAGGTGAAGGTCTTGTTGAAGTGATATGATCTCTGTAACGAAAATGAACAAACCAACAAACGTATCCAACGTTGCGTAATAGTTTGGTTTCACTTACATTCACGATTTTATTGTATTTCTCTGCTTGTAATGTATTTTCCTTCTTAATTATTATCGTTACAAAGATGCTTGTATGTTTTCTGTCAGTTTCCGCCTGATCTCATTTTTTATTGTTGTTTCTTTGTTTGGTTGTGATAGCATTTTGTGTTTTTATTTCTGTGTGTTTGATGTTGTTTTGAGTTTTTTTCATATCTGTTGGATTCTGTATCCACTATTCTCAACCTCAGCATTTTATTCTCGCTTCTTTTTTTGTGTGTGTTTGTGGCCTCCCAAAATTAGGGGGTGTGGTGGAACCAAGCAATTAGTGTTGTAGAAATGAACGCTTGCTTTCTTTTACTCTTCGCTGTTAATCCAAATTTTGGGATGTTCAATTGGATTTGCAAGAATCTCATGGATACCTGCTTTTACTTTCGGAACGGTTTCAACCATGGAGAAACACTGGATCGGGGATAGAATTTTGGTATCAACGGAAATAGGTCGGCATTTTTTTTGTATTCAACAATCAGGAAAGTTTAGAGGATGTATGGATAGAACGTATGACTGCTAGTCCACAATGAAACTGGATCCGAGTGAGCTTGTATGAGTTTGATTCTGACGTATCGAATGAACATGTCTCTATGATATGTGTTTACCACGTAAATGGCGAAGCTTCTGCAACCAAGAAAACGATAGACTCGGATATTTTATCGATACTTTGTTCGGTTCGCTTTATTAGATTTTTTATTTCTCTCTCATCGACGTTTGTGAATAACAACTATTCTCGCGACACTTTCTTTAATTTTCTTTATAATTAATGTATGGTAGTTTTCTTTTTAACAATTTTGCCGTTTCGCTAGTGTTGTTTCGTGACAGCTCTTCTGCTACACTAATTTTGACTCAGTTTCATTTCATTACTAAACTAATTATTGAGAGATGAAGGGTTTGAATTTGGCTGCCGTTAAGTTTGGATTGACCATTATAATTAATTATTGTATTTGTTCTCCTTGTCTTAGACTTGTTGTTTTATACAGATGAATACGGAATAGTTCGTTTGTTTTTTTTCTTTTGGACAGAGTTTCATATCGTTCGGTACAAGGTAGGACATAATAACACGCGAAGAGAAGAGTTCAGCCAAATTTAAAGTGATCGAAGGGATAGCGCTTCTATGATGATAGTGTGTTTCTTTGCTATTTTGTTCTGGGAGCTAATTAGAGAAAAGCTGTTGCCGAGGCTTTATTGCATAATCCAAATTTGAAACGGTTTTGTATAACATCGGCTGCAGTTTTGGTTGGTTCTGTGTATAAAGATAGTCTCAGCTTTTAGCTTCATTGCGTTCTGTTCCTTCTCTCTTTTCGATTATTCCTATCGTCATAAATGTTTGGTAATAGAAATAAAGAACTTCTCGTCATAATGTATGTACAAAAAGCATGAAAAGCGCGTTTGTTGGAATAGCATCGTATTTTTTATTTACTCTTGTGTTCTTATTTGTATATCTACTTTATATCTCATTGAATGTACAAAGTACTACGCGTTTCCAATTTCAGCTCGCTAATTTTTCTTTTTATTTTACACACTGCTCACGGTTCTCTCTTTTTGCATTTGGATCAACTTACTACATAAGGTTTGCATCCATCTTCAATCTCACGTCATGCCACGTCGATTTTGTTGTTTGAGTTCGTAATTTTATATCTTACACTTGAAACGGTCGATTAAGATTAGAATTCCAACATGATATAGCTTAGATCCCGCTTTGTATTACGAATGAAAACCAAAAAGGCGAAATCATTACTTGAAAAGGCTGAGCCCTTCTGGGTGGTAGAAGAAAGATCTACAGCATGGAGATATATAAATCTGTATACATGATGCTGCAAATGACCTAGGAATTCTTTAAAAACCGCATTTTGCTTGTATTATTAGCTATCTACATTTCATTACAGTCGACAAAGTAGAGTCCAAAATGTGACTTAATTGGTTTTCTTGACAAGGTTACGCGTCCAGTTAATAATTTTGGACGAATTAGTAAAGTGTCTGAATATTTGATTGGTGGCAGTCCCATTGACTGACAATATTTTCCTGGTCAGACACGGGCCTCATGTTGGAACATCTTGCATAAGCATCCTCAAGATTCTGATTTTTTTTTACTAAGCCTATCGGAAAATTTTGCAATGATTTTCAAAGGATTCCTTTAGAAGATTGTTTCTAAGGGCAGAAAATCCCCTAGAAATCACTTCAGGGAATTTTTATAAATATTTTATTTTGTTCAGCCAACTTGCATGTAAGTTTACCAGCTCGTATGCTAATTTATGCGCTTCATTAACTTCATTAATCAGTTTTGATGTACTAAAAATACGAACCAACGAAGTTCGTAATACTTTCGATATTGTAAAGTTATTTTATTGTATTGTTTGTATTGGTATTGTTTATAATCATATGGAAGAATCAACAAATTTTGTATGGAAACTTCAAGTATGTCGAAAAACTCGAAAACGTCGATATTATATCGTGCAATGCAAGCCAAATAATGCTGTATGATATCAAAACTGAGTTCAGTAGTTCATACTTAAGCTCCCACAACATTTTAAATACTCAAAGTTGACATGTACGTATAGCACCAGTATATTGTTTAGCACCGACATTTCCAACGGTATTGCTTACACTTTAAAAAAGTGTGAATATATCTATATAAAACTGACCCTAACAAAAATGAAAAAGTGCAACATCATCATTACACATCTATAAACTAGAAAACATGGTATGTCTGTGGTGCCAACGAAGCTTTCAGCATCCTTCGGAGGAAATGTTTTTTGGTACCGACCTGATCAGATTCGCCCCACTGATCAATTTGCCCCCGGATTACGGTACCTTATATACCTTTTACTTCCGTTTTAATTGCTTATCTATGACAGATACGAGTATTTAGACTGCAATTTGTAGCCTTCATCAGTGCCAGTTACTCGTATCCACTGAGAGTGCTATTGGATTCAGCATTCACAATTTTACTGGAGACACATATTTGGGATATGAAAAAAAAGTTGATTTTGTTCCGCTGTGTGATGGGCGGAATTTCTTCAGGAAATTGTCAGAAGATCTAAAATAATTAGACATTCAATGGAGATCACCGGAGCAGATTATTGCAAGTATCTCTTTCTGGATTCTCACAAAAATTGTTATAGGCATAGTCTCGAATGTAACCCATTAACGCCCAGTTATCTATTTTGAGATCAGTTACTTCTCTGAATACAGTTAAGTTTTTAGACAAAATGGATAGATGATATCTTCGGCAAAGTTGTAAAAGAGCACTAAGGCAGTCTAGTGACAGGTTTAACTTCAGATTTCAGTGTTTTGTCAGTAGCTCTTGTTGGCATCACCACGCTTTTTAGATTGGATCCTGGAAACCAGTGTGTATCCTGGGAATTCAGAGTGGATTATTTGATTCCATTTTGAATTCTGGTATTGTAGGATTTCGGTGTGGGCCCTGAGATTGTAGTGTGGATCGCAGAATTTGATTGTATATCCTGGGATTCCAGTGTGTTTCCTGTGATTCCTATAAGTGTGGATTCTAGAATTCAAGTTTAAATCCTGGGGACGGACCTGGTGTAGTGGTTAGAACACTCGCCTCTCACGCCGAGGACCTGGGATCGAATCCCATCCCCGACATAGTCACTTATGACGTAAAAAGTTATAGTGACGACTTCCTTCGGAAGGGAAGTAAAGCCGTTGGTCCCGAGATGAACTAGCCTAGGGCTAAAAATCTCGTTAATAAAGTCAAACCAACCAACCAAGTTTAAATCCTGGATCTGCATTATGAATCCTATTATTTCAGTGTGGATGTTTTGATTCCAGTATGGATCCTAAGATAACAGTGTGGATCCCCAGACAACCACAAGTCGCATAACAGTTTACGAGAAAAGTCATTTACTCATACCATTTGCATCACATCCGCATTAAATGGTGGATGAAATCGTTTGATCGATGAGTTTCCTCGCATGAAACGTTATTTTATGAGTTCATATGTACACTTCGTATCGTTCCGTATACTCGTACAAAGTAAATCGGATCAATTCGTAGCAGCTGTCAAATAAATTTTGTTACTATAAATTAGTTCGCAATTTAATCGACACACTCGCATTGCATGCTTATTTTCATCATAAAGTATATCGCCTCCACTTTTGTACGTATAAGGCCTTTTCACGATATCTTATACGTGCAACTTTGCAAATATAAGCATCGCATAAGGTAAAAGGTGATTTTATTATACGTACATTCTGGTTGTCTGGATCGTAGCAGTTTAGTTTGGATTTTGGTATTTCAGTGATCCAGTATTCTGATATTGCAGGCTAAAATTCCGGTATATCAGTGTGGATTAGGGTGCGACTTGTTTTTCGAAAGTGCTCAATACTGAAATTTCGGATGCCTTCGAATTCAAATCACATGAAATGGGAAACCTCAAATTTTGAGCCAAACATATTAGGATTTAGAGACCTTCAGTGAAGTGTTCATAACATTGTTAATTTCTAACCAATATTGAAGCTCTTAGCATCATTCTCTTTAGAATTAAATTTATGAAAAATTTGTAGAATAATAAAATTGTCTAAAATTAAAACTAGTCTTATCTAAAAGTAGTTTTATCTAAATTATTCCTCTTTTCATTAAAAAAAAAACACTTTTATATGACCATGAATAATATAGGTTAATTAATTAATAATCCAAATATTTTTACATGATTTTGAAGCAAATTTAGTAGTTTCGAAACTGTGGGTACAACAAATTAATTTAAAAAATAGTTTTGATTTAGTTATTGAAGAAAAACTGCCAAAAACATGAATTTTCAACGAAAAATACGTTGAAAATTCATGTTTTTGTTAAACCTTCAAGAAGGTCTTAAAAGCAATTTTTCATAGAGTTTACATCAAAAATATTGTTGAAATTTAAAAAAAATATAGGTATGCATTATTCAACTTGTAGTCAAAACAAGATGCTTTATAAACTTTAGTTAAACAGCAAACATGTAACATCTGGCAAAAAAATCAACAAATCGTAAAATCTTGATATATTTCATTAAAAAATCATGTTTCTGGGTAGTTTTCGATAAATTATTAAGTCAAAACAATTTTTAATTATTTTTTTGTGTACACAGTTTGAAAACAACTGAATTTGCTTAAAAATTTAGTGAATACTACTTTTAACTAAACTAGTTTTCATTTTAGATAAATGTGAAGTTATACAAACTTCTCATAAATTTAATATTGAAGAAAATGATGCTAAGAGCTTAAAAATTGGTTGGAAAATAACAAAGTAGTGAAGACTTCACTGAAGGTCATATTTACTTACTTGAAAATTCACTCTTAATTTCAATATTTTTGGCTCAAAATTTGAAGTTTCCCATTTCATGTGATTTGAGTTCAGAAGAGTGTACGAATTTTTGGTTCTGAGAACTTTCGAAAAATAAGCCGCACCCTAGTGTGAATCCTTTGGTAACAATGTAAATCTTGGGATTAAATTGTAGATATTGGGATTTCAGTATATATTCTGGGATTCCAGTGTACATCCTGGGATTGCAGGATATAGACTGGATTTCTAGTGTAGATCCTGGGATTCCTGTGTGTATCAAAGGATTGTAGCGATCTGAATCCAGGGATTGTACTGTGAAATACAGAATTTCAGTGAATTTTGGCAGGAGTACTAGGTTTTCAGTGAAGATCTTTAGATTCCCGTGTGGATTCTGGTATTCCAGTAGCGTTGGGCGATTTTGTATCGATGTTCCGAAAATCGATGTTTTTATTTCGTTTAATCGATTTTTTAAATTAATGTTTGGAACACCTAAAATCTGGTGAATCGATTTTCTACATTCGATTCGATACAGTTTGTTGAATTCGACAAATATTTCTCAATGAGTTGATGAATTGGAAACCAAATTTAGAGCTTGCCTTGAAGTATTTAATCTGTTTTATTGAATTTTAGAACTGATTTGTATGAAAGATATTAAGTCTTATAAATTTTAATTGAAGTTCGATTCGAATCGATTCAAAGGATTCGATTAATTCGGTGAATCGATTCGACAGCTCAAATGGGAATCGATTCAGTAACATCGATGTTACAGACATATTTGCCCAACGCTATGTTGGAAAACCTGGTTTTTCAGTTTGGAATCTAGGATTTCAGCGTGGACCCAGAAATTCCAGTGTGAATGTTGGAATTCCAAAGTAGATACTTAGATTCCAGTGTGGATACTGATTTTCGAGTGTGGACTCTACGATTTCAGTATGGGCCCTGGGAATCCCGTGTGGATTTTAGGATTCCATTGTGGATGTTGGGATTCCAGTGTGGATGCTGAGGTTCCAGTTAGGATCCTGGAGTTTCAGTATTAATCCTTGTGTTACAGCATGGATCCTCAGATTGTATAATTCCAGTGTGTATCTTCGGATTTCAGTGTGAGTCCTAGGACTCCACTATGGATCCTGGTATTCCAGTGCTGGTATGCTAGTGTGGATCCTGAGAATCCAGAAATGATCCCATAATTCCAGTGTGGATGCTGGAATTCCAGTATAGAACCTGGGGTTCCAGTGTACATTCTGGTATTTCAGTGTGGATCTAGAGATTTCATTGTGGATCCTGGGATACCTTTGTGTATCTTGGGATTCCTTTGTGTATCCTGGGATTCCTTCGTGGATTTCAGTATTTTATTGTGGATCCTGGGGATTTAATTGATTGAATAATGGGATTTCAATGTGGATCCTGGGCGTCCAGTTTGGATTCCGGTATAACAGTGTGGAACCTAGGATTCTATTGTGGATTCTGGGATTGCAGTGTATATCTTTGGATTCCAGTGTGGATTGCTATGTGGATCCTAGGATTCTAGTGTGGAGTGTGTAACTTCATTGTGGATCCTAGGCTTCTAATGTGGATATTCGGACTCAAGTGTGATCTGTTGTGTTTCAGTTTGGATCCTTGGACTGCAGTACGGATCGTAGTGTGTCAGTGTGGATCTCTGAATTCCAGAGATTTCAGTGTTCTGGATTTCCGACCTGAGATTTCAGTGACGATCTTGAGATTCCAGTGTTGATCTTATGATTTCAGAGTGGATCCTGAGATCCATGTTCCATCCTTGGTTTCCAAGGTGAATCCTGGAATTCCAGTGGGGATTTTAGGATTCCGGTATGAATTGTTGAATTTCAGTGTAGATCCTGGGAATCCAGTATGAGTGCTGGATTTCCGGTGTGGATATTGCGATACTACACACTTAAATTATTTCACCGACCTCAGTAAAACTTTTCGCCGAGAACCCAACAGCTGAGAATTTGGTAATTTTCAACGCCGAATCTCGGTACTTATTTTACCGAGATTTTGGCAATCCGATTTTTTTTGCCGAGATCTCGGCGAACGTTACCGAGATTCGGTAAACGTTTACGGAGATTTTGGTAAAATTTTTACCGAGAATCGTCAAATTATTACCGAGATATAAGCTGTTGGGTTCTCGGCGAAACCGTTTAAGTGTGTAGTGAGGATTTTAAGTTTCCTTGGAGTCCAGTGTAGATCCTTGAATTACAGTATAGATGCTGGATTTCAAGTTGGATTTTGGGATTCAAGTGTGAATTCTGGTATTCCAATGAATTATTAAATGGGAATCCTAGGATTCCTGTGAGAATCCTGGGCTTTAAGTGGCAATACTGGGGGAATCCTATAAGACTTATGTTGAAATACTGTGCAAATGTTGTGGAAATACTGCGGAAATAGTGAGCAAATCGTTTGAAAATACATTGGGAATCTTGGAATGCTTGTGAATGTTTTGTGGAAATCATTTGAAAATTTTGAGAGGATCCGTTGTGATTTTGGAGGGAACCCTTAGAAAGTTATTTGAAAAACGATAGAATTCCTGGGTGGATTGGATTCTTTAGGAATTTTGAGCGAAACCATTAGAAATTATGTGGGAATTGAGTAGATGATGTTCCAGAAAGAATCAGATGATTACTATGAATGTGAGATAATTCGGGCGTTAATGGGTTAAAGCGATTTGACTAGACTTTTTTTAAGACTTGAATGTAATTACAACTATTTGTAATCTGCTCCAAAAAAACTTATATATAAAATATTTAAGAAATTCTTACAGAGAGTTTGAATTATTCTACTATAAAACAAATCCATGTATCTCCAGGTGTTTCCTCAAGTATTATATATTCCTAATGATTACCCTATTATTTGTTAAGGATTAGCATAATATTTTAACCAGAATATATTAGAAATTATGTAATAAATCCATAAAAAAGCGCAGCTATTGATTGCTTCACTTATTACTGCTGAAATTCGTCCAAGAAAACTTCTAAGAACACCTCAGAGAATTCCTCCTTACAATTCTACGGAAAATGCTAACAAAAAGAATTCTCGAAGCCGGCATCAGACGAGTTCCTCTACAAATCCTTGGAGGAGCTGCTGGAAGAGTATCGAGAAGAAATTTGTGAAGAAATATCTGAATCCTGGGAAACTCTTGAATAGTTTCTCAGGAAATGCATCCATTAAAAAAATCTTGATGGAATACATGAAATGATTTATGCCAGAATCCAAAAAGAATGACCAACAGTATTGTCTAAATAACATCTTGAGGAAGCAATTTTGGAAGAAATACTTGAAAAATTTAAGTGATTCTTAAAAAAAAACTCGGTGGTATTCTAGAAACAATATTTTGAGGAATTCTGGATGTAATCTTTGAATAGATTCAAAGGGAAACATCTAAAAGTGTCTGTTGAGAAACTTCTGAAGGTGCAATCCTCAGACTGCTTAGTAAAATACCTTTGAGTTTTCAACAGAAATCCTTGAATTAGTTTGTGAAAGAATCCTTTCGAAAATTCTTGGTAAATAACATGGATTTATTCGTTGTGTTGGTGTAATTGTTCTTTGATAAAATACTTTAGAGCAAAACTGGCCGCAAGTACAGTTAAAAACCGGAAAATATTTGGAAAAGAATATTTTCACCAATTTCGGTACCATTTTGATTTAATGTACAGTAATCAATGCATACAGATCTAAATAACAACATTTTCAACTATCGTTTCAGGGTTGTCGATGAACCACGAAGGCCTATTTTAATGAGTTTATGGAAATTGTAAACTTCGTGTTCTATGAACTCTTGTTTCAAAATCTATTGTATTTTTCATACATCGCTGGATGCAGTAACTGCGGGACTGCATCGAATCGTGCTGATGTATTCAGAGCACACATTATTCTTCTTTTTACGAACAAAGCGCCAACCGAAAGCACCGATTCTTTTCGATGCAATCGCGCTCTTATATTGACGTTTGCGCACTTTTAAAAACTACAGCGCTTGTCAAGCGGTGAACGAAATGCGCAATACATACATCACCGACAAACAGACGCAACACTCGAATTATTATCATCGTACGGTGAAATAACGCTCAATTCTTATATTTGGTAGTTGACAAACGGCTCACCCGTGGCGTTCGCATTGCTTCTGTTCGATTTAGACGTTTGTGCACTACCGCAACCTACTTTACATTTGACCAAATGCAATGTTTATATCATTGAATGAAAATATTCGCGTGACTATCAGTGATGGAAAGTGGCGAACATGTCTGCTAAACCGGAACAACACAAAATACTCGCGAACACAAGAGTGCTGATTTACTCGCATCTGTCGAGCTCGCGAGTAAACGAAGCTAAAATGATTCGTGAACGTGTTAGGAGCTGTTCAGAGTCAACTGCGCTTTTGGGAAAAAACGCTTTTTAGCATTCGTGATTTCTGATTTTTAGGGGATTTGTGACTAGAAACTGGTACTTTACAGTCGATTTGAACATTTGATTTGACTGTCTAAACCGTAACACCTTGTTCGGTTACTCTCGAGTAAATGTTCGCGAACTTTTTTGCTATTCCTTTTGGTATATCCTCCCTAGCAGGCGGGTGCGAACTTACTCATACCAAGTATGTTTACGAATCTTTCATGTTTCTTTCGTATTGGTGAACACTCGTGAGGTGCTTCGTGATGCGTACATTTCCGTCACTGGCGACTATAATTCGAATTGATAATTGTTCCAGCTGTTACGTCTGTTTGTCTATGCCTATATATCGTAATCGGGCCATATTGACCCCAGATCTCTTAACGTGGTTCATGGACGAACCCTGCTCGGGAAGTCGCACCGTAATATTTCAACTTTTCCCAGGGGCTCAGGGCACTTGAACCTTAGCGGTCGCAGTACGAAACTAAACCGGAAATGATCGCGCACACTTATAATTTGAGTTGAGCGTAAGAAGAAACGACACACGAATCACGTTACACAGATAAAAGCTTAGAATGGTCGAATTTTACGGGTGTGAGTGTGTAGAATAGTCGATCGCCGGAAACACACTGTTCAATATGTAGTAGTTGGTAAGGACGTAAGCAACATGTAGATGAGACTTTCGTAACATTTTTTTTTCTTCGCTAGTAAACTAATATGTTTAACAGTTGAGTTGATACCGAAGCGAAAGACAAAGAGAAAAGTATCGTTAAAGTAAATTCCACGCGTCAAACATTCAGAAGGCACCGAACTGAATTTATTTTATTTCAATTGTATTTACTCGTTTTTCCGCGCAATATAACAATAACTCTTTATGTTTACTTCAATATTGTTTTACTGTGGGTACCGTTCGTACCGCTTTCACTGGCCTGCCCGCATGTTTTCTACGATTTCTGCTACCATTTCTGACAATCCGATCAAAAATTTTCTTGTTTGGTTTTTTTTTTGTTAACAGACATTGCGTGTGTTCGATAGAAATGTTGGTATTTTTACGAGTGTGAGTTTTGTGTGTAGTTTAGAAGTAAGTTGATTTGAAAAGTCAGTAGAAAGTTGAGGTGAAGTAAATATATTGATTTTCATTCGATTTGATCTAGAGTGAAAAGTTCCGACTAATTGGAGAGTCCAAACTTAGTTAAAATCGGGTAGTTGTTGCTCTCATGTGCACTATTCTTGGCTGGAGATTACCTCTAGAACAATGTTCAAACATTAACTGTTTCTAGATTTCCTCTAGATTGCTACTCGGGTTTGACTCAGTTGCTGCTTATTTGTTGATGTATCGATTTGGCTAATTTTGCTGATTAATCATTGTGGTTTGTCGGTCGATTTTGGCTAATGTTTGAGAATGAGTGGAATAAAAATAATACTATTGGATTCATTTCGAATTGGTTCCCGATTTTCAGTTCTGCTACCTACGTATCGTTTATTATGGAGAAGATTGTTCCTGTGTTTCCATATTTGTATTGCTTTTGAATGTGATGTTTATTTAAATTTTTGATAGTAAGAGATAAATCATGTGGATGACAATGGCTTTAAACGTTAAAACACAATATATAGATTTTAGCACAAAAGTAGAAGAGCTTGAGAAATTAGACAAGTTAAACTTTTCTAAACAATCCATTTTCCAATAAGTAGCCTCCATTGTCAAAACATTAGTGTAAAAAGTCATAGTTGTTGAGGAAATGCTATTTGAATACTAAAATTGAAAACAGATTATTACGTATTCACATAAAATTCACTCATGTAGAGTAAACAGGTGTAGTAAGCCTGAAAATATAAATGACGTATAATCCCAAAAACGAGTTGTGGCTGTTGATTAACCGAATAGCTGAAGTGACTGATTGTTAGGTACAGAAAAAATTGAAATTTTAAAAAAAACTTGTTATATCCAGATTCTTTTGCAATTTTATGTATAATCATCAAATTTATTCCATAAAATCAGTAGTATTCATCTGGAAACAAAATCATGAAAGGAATCCCTCTGAAAATCCTTTGTTACGAACTTTCTTCAAGATGGTTTAACAAAACTTTACTAAAACTGTTCCAGACGCATCACCTGCAAGTCCTCAAAAAAATCCACTGCGAAGTTTATAGACAATTTCAACAGGAATCCTAATAAAATTTGGCATGCATGTTTCCATAAATTCAAAAAACAAAATTTCCCAGATGTTTGACCAGAAGTTTATCTCTATATGAACATCTGAAAATCGTAACAGTGTTTTTTAACCAGTAACAGAGTAATTTTTTTTATCGATTTTGGAATGAAATTCTCTAGATACACTATGCGAATGGTTCAATTCAAACATGTTGCGTTGTTGGACTAGCTGATTTTAAGATTATTATTTTTATGAATTATTCACATTCGATTTTCTGAAATTGTTTAGCAAATTCTGATGATGATCAGTATCGATTTGCTGAAATTTAGCAAACCAGGCAGAATTTACTAAAAATATTGCTGAACAAGTTTTGTGTGTATGGATAGCTGAAAGGATAATGTTAGCTTATACTTTACCATGAAGAAGTCCTTACGCGTGCTTTTGTTTATTTGAGGGCATACTTTGCAAAATAATTTAGGATTGGTATTCGATGTCACTCTTTATGCCACGCTACACTCGTTGGGATCTAAAACGCCGAAAAATCGTTCCAAATGGTAAAACATTAATTTAAAATATGAATAAATTGTAAATTTGGAAGAATTGAATTGCAAGCCTATCGAAGTAGTAGAATAATTGTTTGCTAAGAAGCGTAATTTCCTGCATATCGAATGCTTTGCAAAATTTAGTATTGTTTTCAGGCTAAGGGGCCACTGTTGAAATCTACATATGTCGCATTTTACGGGAGAAGGCAACAGCGTTAGTCGGTTAGTTGGTCAACCCGAATTTGTAGGAAGTTGTTCTATTGACTGTTCATTTATTTTTTTACTGTATGGAAAGGGTTTAGCACGCGCTTGAGAAGCCGCATTCATGCGCGAGCACAGTCTTGTGTGGCGTTTTATGGCAATTGATATTAGTAGCATAAACTTTCGAATGCAAACCAAAACGAGGCATTTTTAGAAACATAACCGTACATTTCGGAGTTTGATAATACTTACGATTGCCAGTCACTGTGCCATCCTTTGTTCTGTTGAGTCGATTTGCGTTTGGTTTGATATTACCTCACCTCATATTGGCAAATGGTGCACGTTTTGTGGTACGTGTTCAGAAGTTTGTGTGTTTCCTCAAGTTTCAAGTATGGATGGGAGTGTGAGTGTTGGAATGACGATTACACAAGATGGCGGCAGTTTCTCGCTTGACTTATCAATGAAAGTTTTATCCCCTACTGTTATGTTCATCAACTTTGAGCTAAACTTGTGAAAGGTACAGAAAGAATGTAAGAACATTATTTCTTTCTATATTCAGGAAACAGAGTAGTGTAGAAATAAATCTTGTTAGAAATACTGCCACCTTCCCTTGAATTGCGTCATCCTCTGTGTATTTGTGTAAGTGATTTTATTTTCTTTGATTGATTCTGATCGTGTTTGTGATTGAACTCTATAAGATTTTGTCTTCGCTAAGCGTTCAAGATTGTTTGCGAGTTCTGTTTTGTTCGTAATTTTAATATTATTGTTTAGCATTCGCCTTTTCGTCGTACGAACTCCCAAGATTCTTACACTTCGCAGATTGGTTGTCATTTTTTTGGTATTTTTTCTGATTTTCTTCTGTAGTTTAATTTTAAAGATTGATTAATAACTATAAATATTCTCAATTTAATAATGGTGGGTAAACATTTGTGGTCGTCTTTTTTCTTTAACATTTCACCTGGAAATTTTTTTGTGATTTTTTTCTGTCATCATTTCGTCCATGTATTCCAGCTAACAACGGTCAGCACTCTCGCGCCAACAAGATTTTTGCTATGATTTCAAACAGTTTCGAGCCAGCACTGTTAAGTATTTACATACCAATATTAGTTTCATCGCCTAGTAGATCCGCTAACTTTTTAACCCGATGCTTAACATAACTTCAAATCAATTGCTAGAGAATTGAAGTGATTTCTGCTTTTGTTATTTCTTCATATATTACACTAAATTTTCTTTTAACTACATGTTTCCATTAGTTTTTTTTGTTATTTTTTATTACAACACTTTAGCGACGTTCCTTTGTATATGCGAACAAAAAATTGAGTTAAATAATAACATTGCGATAAGTTGATATAATTTTATTCTTTGATTCGTAATTCAAGTTGGGGTCAATAATCAAATAACGATAGATTACTGTAAGGTTTGTCTTGTTTTAAGTCGAAGATATTTGTTGATAATAGATAATGTTGTGCTAAAGACGCGCCGATTCAATTCAGTATTGTTTGTTGTTTCATTTATTTTTGTTTTGTTTTATTCGCTAGCAATGGTATAATGAATGATGTATGTGATCAGTTGAGAAGAGTTGATTGCGATGAGATGTAACTCTAAATGTCAAACAGCACTTTGAAGCATGAATGTTTTGTTCATCTTTTAAATATATATAATATATTTATAATAATATTTATATGGAATGATATGGGTAATGATTTGCTTTAAATGTAAATATCACCTTTTCATTCACTTTGTTTTTTGATCACTCATCTTAATGTTAGAACTTGTCTTTTACGTCTGGTAATAACTACAACTTTGTATAATTTTAACCTTTACTCTTCCTAGCAATTCATCAAACAAGACCAAAGTACGATAAATGAAACAACACTATTTGAACAGTTTGTATAGAAACGACTACCGTAATTTGCCAGAAGGCAACAGTCAGTTGCCTTCCGTTAAACAAGAAGAACAAATAAACTCTAACTTGAGGAAATCAACGTATGAACTAAAACAACTCTAACTTTCGTCAAAATGCCGTGAAAAAACGTGTGCGTGATCATGTTTCTGGTTCTCCTTATGCTACGGGTTGTTTTCTTCATCGAACCAAAATATATCGATTTTCTTTTGTATTTACATTTGAAACTTTTCGTCGTCTCCATTTGCATGAACATAAAGCTTTTGACAACAATTTTATTCACTTTTTATCTTTGTGTTTAACTTACTAGCCTATTATTTGTTCCATTCTTTTGCGAATACGATTTTACGTCTACAGTACGTCCCGTATTGTGTTATCGTTTTTAGGATTCGGAATGTTTAGAGTACTTCATAGCAATAATATTGTACAATATAGTTTAGGTTCAATACAGCTCCAATAATAATAATAACTATAATGTTGTGAACTAAATGCCTGGGGTTATTTACCACCAAGACCAAATTTCATAAATAATAGCTCTTTACCCTTGGACAGCATGTCTCCACCAGGTGCTGCCATCTCTTGGATTTTGCCCATAATGTTGGGTCCACCTGGTTGTTGTCCCGGTTGGCCTTGTTGACCAGGTTGGCCAGGCTGACCAGGTTGTTGTTGCTGTTGCTGTTGCTGCTGCTGGCCACCACCCATGCCCATGTTCATGCCTAAACTACTAAATGGACCGGATGATTGTTGCTGCGGTTGTTGGTTCATGCCACCGCCGGGTTGCTGCTGCTGCTGTGTCTGTGCGGCCGGCTTCTTGCCGAACAGACCACCGGTTGCCGCTCCGGCGGCTCCGGATAGTAGGTTGGTAGCTGTAGAAAACACACCACCGGATGAGGCTGTAGTTGTGGGTTGCTGTTGTTGCTGCTGGTTTTGTTGCATTTGCTGTTGTTGTTGCATCATCGGTTGCTGCTGTTGTCGCATCTGTTGCTGCTGCTGTTGTAGTGGCGTTTGCTGCTGCATGCTACTCATTCCGCCAACATTACCACCGATCCCTATCCCTTGACCGATCATCCCTCCTATCCCCTGCATCCCCTAGAAAACGCAGCAGCTGCGTTAGTCTATTCTGTTAAGCCCACCAAGCCCACTTGTACTAAAGGAAAAGTTTATGCATACAAAAAAGAAAGGTTCTAGATTCTTTAAGAGAAACAAAACTAATAAAGGAACTTTGGAAAATCGCATCGGGGAAACTATAAACAGAACTCAATTCAAATGAAGCTTCTAAGTGCTAGAGACTTGTTTGTTGTGAGCTAGTTTTAAGACGTGCATTTTCTTCGTTTTTATCGACCTTCTTTAGCTGAACACAACGCTAATTCTAGAATATCATTTTTTTATGAAACTATGAGTAGCAGTTTACAATCACTTCTGTTCCATTGAAGTGCAATACTGGTCTGCTAAATGTTTCTTGAGTCTTGACTGAAATTCTCGTATGATGACATCTGAATTTTTCTCATTGTTGGAGAAATTTAACAAATGTCCTGATTTTCTATACCATCACCTAAGGGCCTTGAGACTCAAAAACCCAATACTAGTAACGGCATTATTATTTAATATTTCTCTTTATTAAATACAGTGGCTTTTTGCCTTTGGCGAGTTCACAACTACAGTTACGGCATTTATGTATTTCATTTAATTTTCGTTGTACATAGTAGGAATAGATAAGGATAAGGATAAGTCTGTAAACGGCAATCTATTAACTGCATAAGATACTATTATATTATTACGTAATGTTACTCATATGCTTAATGTATTACTGTACTTTGAGTTTCTTGGGATAAACAAGTTTATAAAGTTCAGCATTAGCTTCCAAAATAACGTTTTGAGCAGCCTGTGTGTTATACATTTCGGATACCAAATATGGATTTTGGACATCCTCATGTGAATTTATTTTGGACAGGGGTATAATCTCGATATCCATGCAAGGTTTTTTTTTAATGGCGGTCATATCATAAAGTTTTATGTATTTACATGTAACCTAAGCATTTTTTCTTCGCTTACTGGATGTGTATTCCATTGATTATCAATAATTTCAATACAAGCAAATATCACCAGATCCATGAAATATTCACGCAAGTTTGCATACATGGGACTTTCCAGTGTGGTTCATCAGATGGCCAAAAAATATATGAACCATAATCTATTTCAGATATCACCTTGTTTATGCCTTTTATACAAATTTTATTTGTTTTTGAAACCGATTTGTAATTGTTATGAAAATGTTCATCTTGAATTAGTAGCATAGTGTCTAAATAATGCAATATGTTCTGACTCCGTGGGGGAGGAAGATTATATCGTCATTAAGACAGGAACGGAGAGTAAGCGAGCTGTTGCAAAACGGCACTTGCAGCATCACGCTTTACATAAAGCTCCTGTTGTTCAACAAACTCATCAGACCCCTCAAAAAAAATCAAAAGGTGGCAGAGACACCAAAAAGGATTTACCTCCGGGTGTTAAATTCTCAGCTGGAGACTTTCCGTCACTTCCAGGAACATCTAAAATTCTAGTTGTTCCAATTGCTCACCCAGAAAATCAACAAACTCATCGGCAGGAACGCATAGATGTTTCCGGAAAGTTGACTCTTCCGTTTTTATTTATTTATTTTTCGTCAATCAATAGTAGACTACACGTTTACTTAATTCTATGTTGTATTATATCTTAAGGAATTAAAATATTGTCTTAGCTTTGTTCGCGACATGGTCAGATCAATTTCTGTGCAATGCTGATTATAAAGCGACATCATTCGATTCATTGGGCCTAATTTTGCATAGTTAGTTCGATGATTATTTGATGCAAACAAATTCCGATTTCTTAACTGTCTAGCGGGCGTGTAGAAATTCAAACATGATAAAAGATGGGTGGAATCAATACGCTGCGATACAATATCATTGACAAATGAAATCATGGCTATTTCGCGACGCTCATTTAAAGTTTGAATATCGATAAGCATGCATCGAGCCTCGTATGATGGAAGTGGAAACGTTGTCCAGCCTAATTTGCGTAAGGCATATAAAAGAAATTGCTTCTGTACTGATTCAATTCTATCACCATGTGTTTTTATATGCGGAGACCACACAATACTACAATATTCTAGAACTGATCTTACATAAGCAATGTACAAGGTTTTAATCGTATATGGATCCCGAAAATTGTAGCTAAAACGCTTAATAAAGCTCAACATATTGGTTGCTTTATGGATAATCGTATTATAATGATCAGTAAAGGTAAGTTTAGAATCTAATATGACACCTAAATCTCTAATCTTATCGCACTTTTGAACAATTTGATTTCCTAAAGAGACAGTAATCTGTGGTGTATTCCGTTTTCTGCTATATGTGATTAAATTACATTTTTTGACGTTTAATTGAAGTAAGCTTTTGCTACACCATTTATCAAATATACTTATTTCATTCAGATATATGTCGCTATCTTTGTTGCTATTGATTTCCATATAAAGTTTCATATCGTCGGCATAAATCAGAATTTTAAGATGTTTAAGCACATATGAAATATCGTTAACAAATAATATAAATAACAATGGACCTAAATGCGAACCCTGGGGAACTCCTGATGTAACGTGAACAGGTTTAGACATTTTTCCCTCAAATCTAACTATTTATAACTTCCTGGGTTAGTGGATATCATCTTCGAAACGTTGGAAGTCTCACTCGCTACAAAAAGCCTTATTAAATTGACACTTTCCTTGGTGAAACCTACTCTAAAGCAACTGGCTCCAAAATGGCCGATTCTCGATTCTTTTATACCTTTCGATGGTTTATTTGCCCAATGAAGTCGGGGAGATGATCGAAGTGCTACAGTGAAATTGTAGAAGCATTAAAAAAAAACGCGCCTAAATTTTTAGTTCATAGCACACGCTGTGACATATTTGCTCTTTGAGAACATAGCTCACTTCGGATAAAGATGTCACGTTCCAAGACTTAAATACAATTCGTTTTAGATCGAGGGGATGGCTATGGAGGGATACTTTTGGGGATGAATAAGCTTCCACTGTGGGGATCCTACTCCTTTTATAGAATTGACTTCCCTTCGATGACAGGTATTGAAGCAGTTGCAAAGCTCGAGGTAAAAGCATCAGCGTAGTCAGCATATACATTCAACCAAATGCTAGTGTCTCGAAGAGACCTTGCGGTAAAATGCGAAGCTATGCCTGCACAACCGTGCAACCTTAATTTATGATCCTCTGCTACTACTTCAATTTGGCAATTTTAAACACTGGGGAAGCAATACTAATAAAACCTCCAGATCCTTCGAGCATCCTCTCAATAATTTTTTATTCGCTATCATTGGATTGCGTGTGGAAAGTAATTCAAGATCCCCATGGTAGTGTTCACCTGCCTATCATAATCTCAGTTACCAATAACTCACGTCAGACAATCCAAATCAATGTCGTCAGATTCTGTCCAAGTGTAAGCGATAACTCGGAACTGTAGTAATTCTGCCTCAGAAATTGACAGGATCAAGTGCTACTTGCTCAAAAATCTCCCAGACGTCGCGAAGAGGCACTTGATGAACTTATTCAATGTACTTTTGGAGAGCAACATTGTTCCGGATGATTGCCCAGAGGTAACATTGGTAGCTGAATAAAAATTTATTCAGCTAAAAAGAGGTTTAAATTGATCGACAAACCTTTTCAGATATGTCGATAAAGCAGAATAAAATGTTAGGTCAACACAGGGATGCCAAGTCAATTTTTCAAAAATCTGGAAGATTTTGAAAATTTGTCTGGAAAAGTCTGGATCTCGTATGTCGTATATGGAGAACCTTACAAATTATTTACAAATATGAAATTTCACGCAAGAATATTTGATTCAACACAAACGCTCTCATATTTATTATCATTTTTTTCACATGATCGCAGTGCCTATATCCGAGAAGATTTTAGAAACACAGCGATAAAATTAATATTGTTGTTTATGTGTGTTATAGTATTTAATCAATAAACACGTTTTGGAGGTAGAATCAATCATAAATTTGATAGATAATTGAACTACACGGAAAAACAGTTAACCTAATTTTTGAGTTGACTTTACCCAAATATATCGATTATTCTTTCCACCCCAAAATCGCTCGGTATTCTCTCTCTCCCCCCCACCAATGTTGTCAAAAATAGAGAGAGCTGCACCTACCCAATGGGGGTAATTTGGCCCAATAAGCCAAATTTGTGTAAATGCATTATTCTCAAGCTTGGGTTGAATGAACTCAATTTTGCGTTGAATCAAAACAAATTTAAGATAATTTTTCTTATGGTTTTAAAGGCAAAGTGCCTAATGGAGGCCTTGGAAATTTATCCAAATTTGGGTTATTGGGCTCAACTATGGTTTTGCGTTGACACAACACAAACCGTGTAGAAAATGTATAATATGTGTTTTTTTTTTATTTCGAACATTAATAGAATCCTGGAATCAGATTGTATTCAGCATTATATTTGTTTAAGAAGACGAAAACTAGCATAGACCACGAATTGCACATCTTTAAACTACGGCTCCTAAGAATTCACCGGTGTCACGCTAGTTTGGATGGAGAAAAACAAAATCCTATCTAGATCAACCTAAAATAAGCGAAATCTTTTTGTGATTCCTAATCAGGAACAAAATGATCTGTGTTTATATTTTGTTTTAAAAATGTTCTATGTAACACAAATGAACCAACAATCGAGAACCAAAAAGAAATAGGATTGGGATTTAAACTTAGATAGTAGATTGAAATATATTAGAGATAAAAAGAAGTGAGAAAATATAAAGGGGAAAACGGACAAGAACTGTTAAGAAGCAAACTATCTAAGAGAAAGTATAACCATAACAGAATTAATGAATAAAATGCACAAATTAAGCAACATTCAAAATTTGTTAACCTTGTGTAACATTTTTGGGGTAGGTTTTGAAGTATTGATGTTTTATTAGGTTAAGTTCAAAGTGTATTAATTAAATAATATGTTGAAGAATACAAATTAAGTGATATAAAACGAAAGAGGTGTGAGAGGTCTATTTTTATTCTTCATATTGGAATTGAGGAATGAGCACAAGTTAGGAGGATAGGATCGAAAAGTGATTAAAAGTTGGATAAACAAAAACTTCCAATTAAACACACCGAACAGTGCACGGATATGACGGATATCATCAATCTTCAGTTGTTTTCGACAAATCAGACGTATTTAATTTTTATTAGCTTTGTAAACAATGTGGATTTTTAAAAAGTTCAAAATATTGTAAATTTTAGATGTATTGCATTTTTTTAATTATGGCAATGTTGACAATTTTTGTCATTTTGTTTAGTTTATGAAACAAAATTTACATTGTTTGTTGTGTATAATGTTGTAGGCAGGGGCCCAGATAGCCGTAGCGGTAAACGCGCAGCTATTCAGCAAGACCAAGCTGAGGGTCGTGGGTTCGAATCCCACCGGTCGAGGATCTTTTCGGGTTGGAAATTTTCTCGACTTCCCAGGGCATAGAGTATCTTCGTACCTGCCACACGATATACCCATGCAAAAATGGTCATTGGCACAGTAAGCTCTCAGTTAATAACTGTGGAAGTGCTCATAAGAACACTAAGCTGAGAAGCAGGCTCTGTCCCAGTGGGGACGTAATGCCAGAAAGAAGAAGAAGAAGAATGTTGTAGGCAAACGATTTTTTATTCCTAAAATATCGGAGTCTATGCATGTACATTTGAATCAACTATTGTACATTTGTACTATTTATTTTAGTATAGTTCATATTTTGCTGTTGATATCCATTTCATTGAAACCTGATGGTATTGACGTCTCATTTTCTGTACACTGTTCAGTAAAATAAAAATAGGACTAAACTTATAAAAGTTAAATATAATTCAAAGGGAGGAAAATAGGGCGAAACTTGATCACATCTTCAGTTCATTCCTTTTCTATTCTATTTGATGCTAGAAAAGCATATCGTGATTAGTTCGCTCTACAATTGAACATTATTTTGCTACTGCTAGGGTCAAGCTGGATAACTCTACAGAAAACCATATTTACAAACAAAATTGGAACGAAAGATAACACGAATTCATTCAAACTAACCTATAGAAGCTACACGAAACAAAAAAGTTGAAGTAACCGAATGGAAACGTAAACTATATTATCGCTGTTGCATGCCAGTTCTAGCAAGTAGTAAATTAGGAGGTTATAGTACATAAACATTCCCATACATATTATTGCTTTTGGCACCGAAATAAGAAAGCCTTGTACACTATTTTTCGCTTGTTTCGAAAATGCTGAGCCAAGCAATAGCAAGAAGAAATTGTTTGGGTTCTGTTTTGTTGACGACTTATTTTGGAGAATACTGTGCTGTAGTGAATCGCTGTCCTGTTGGAACTGTGGTGTTGGTGTTATCACAAAATACTTTGGCATAGTGAAAAATGGTTTTGTAGATGTTGTCTTTTGAAACGATGGTTTTAGTTTATTTTTTCGTCTTCGATACATGAACTAAAACATGTTCATTGCTGGACGTTAGGGCCCAAAAATTTTGCAAATGTTTAAAAATTCAACAAATTTTAACGAGACAGAATCAGTCTCTTCCGGAATACAATTCGATCGAAATTCAAATCCCAAGACACGGTACTACAGCTACTAAAATTGCACGAAGAAATAGTTTTACTGTACAAAGTCACATCAATACACAGTTCACATGGTTCACATTGATATAGGAAAGTACAGAGATATACAGAGGTGGTACAGGAAAGTACACGATATTTCACGAGGGACAACCCAGCTTAATTACACACAATACACATTAATTACGGGGAGAAGGATAAGAAAATTGTCATTCCGCCTTCTCAGGACTCGAAATCTGGATCGGGTTCATCGAGGATTGTTCATATTTTCAAACATCAAAACAAAATGTAACGAAAAGGTACGGAATGACTTGAGGTAAAGTACATAAGATAGAGGGCGTGATTATAGAGAAGATCACAAGCGCACTATTATCAGTAAACGATATCGTTACGCTATGGATGTAAAGATTTGAGGATAACAGTTTCACTACGACAGAATATAGTATACAGACAAGACATCCCTGCCCGTTTAACCAATTCGTGATCCTAAAATATTCATCTTTTTATATTTTTCGAGCTTTATAACCAATCTGTGGATAATTCTATCTGCAGGCTCAACTTTTTACACATGATTCCATTGAATGTTAGCGAGCGTTAAAAGTCAATAAAAAACTGATTCGAATTAAACAATATTAACTTAAGATGGTGTAACTACAAAGATTGAAAAAAAAATCTTTAAATGTCTTCCTTCAACTTGGGAACACCGGAAAAAGGTTCTTTTAATTGTTTTCGCAGTCATTTGCTGCTCTGATGAAATAATGTAAGATGTGTCTCATTTTAGCAATTGTTAAATATTCGTTGAAAAATCATATTTGCATTTGGCGTTGAGATTTATTTTCTCGATGTGGGATTTACGAACTTAAACTTAAATAAATAAAATAAGTAAAATTAAATGTAAAACTCATCTCAAGTGACATAGGAGCATAATCAATAATAGCATTATTCAACAAGTTGATGCCAGTGAATATAATATTCATTGGCGTCAGTTGAGTTCATATGTTGAGTTAGTAGGGTATAATGAGAATATTAATCGAATTATTTCATGAAAATTGTGAAATAGCAATACTTTTAAGCTTGGGTTATTAGATCCCAAGTTTTATATACAGTATTGGACAATACATTTGCAACTTTTTCGATTTTCCATTCTCAATGGTCAACATTGAAGTCTTGGTTATCAGTTATCCATGGACCGATTTGAATGATATTTTCACTGCGCGCCAGACATAACTTGAATTTCTACGAATGTTTTCGAGTATTTTTTCCAATAACGAACTCATAAGTAAGAACGGTTTAATTAAATTGATTTTTTGACACGAAATAATAAACGATTTATCTGAAAATAAGAATGTTCTACATAACAACTTCCTTCTGCAAAGTTGTTCATTTCGTCTAAATCTACAACTTTGCTGAATATATCATGACACAATTTCTTTTTTTTAGTTTTATAAATTTAAAAAACTTTGCTTTACTCAGACTGTTATCGCTTTTAAATTCATTATTGGGAAAATTTTTTCGAGCATAAGTTAAAATTGTGTCTGGAAAGTGAAAATTTCATGCAATATGAACAACTCAGATCTAAGCTTCCAGAGTTGACAATTTTGCATGGAAAATCGAAAAAGTTGCAAACGTATTGTCCAAAACTGTAGTACCACTTACTAAAATTTTGCTGAATTCAGCGAAAAAAAAATGGTGTACAAACCTCTCACGTTCGGGATCTTAGAAAAGTCCCATACTGGAGAGAATCACTACACTCAGGCAAATGGACTATCGAAATACATAGGAACCACTTATGAAAATTCGTCATAAAAAATCGGGATGAAATTCATAGCTTTGCCTAATGAAACCAAAATTTAGATACGAAAAAATGTTTTCGCGGCGACCTGAAATCGAACCAAGGACCTTGCGATGGATAAGCCCATGCGTACACCAAGCGCCTATCGACGCATTGATTTGATACTAAAACGATACATAGCGTTCGTAGGGTAAGTGTACCAGTTTTGGCCACCCTAAGGAAAAATATTGTTTATACATAAATCAAACGACATTTGGTTACTGTCAATACATCAAACGAAAGCTTTCAATCCATGCTCAGCGGGGAAAATAGAAAAACTAATCAGAAACTTGGGTTTTGTACTAAAAATGGTGGTGGCGAATACTGGACCACTTGTACCAGTATTCGCCACGATTTTAATTTCGGTTCCTGAATTCTTCACTTACGTTGATTTCTTATGGAGGGTGGCGAATCAGGCACAAGTGGCGAAAAATAGGTGCAAAGGAGCAAAAAATTTTAGGAACATGATATTTTTCTATTATTTTCTGAGAAAATTTTGCGGTTTCCAAGAATCTTTCCGTATCATCTTAAAGCAATTTAGCGAACACTAAACAATTGGCAACCATATGTGTCGTAAAACGGTATATAATATGGGGTGGCGAATAACTGGTACATGGCGAATACTGGTACACCTTCCCTATAGCAATAATCGTTCCACCTTTCATAAGGCAAAATTTATGAATTTCGATAGCCTAGTTCACAGCGTGTAATGATTGTAATGTTATTATTACATCGTTTTTTCGGAACTTATCTTAGACTAAAAAACTTTTATTATTAAGATAAAGATAGAAAAAATAAGGTATATCTGAAACAGCGTCTTGATACAGATTTAATTGATTTTGTTGACATAGGTGTTTGCAGTGGTCAGAAATATTGAAATATTGATTTTAGATTATTGCAATTAAGCATGGGAAAATTCACTCAGTCACCTGAACGCTGCCGATAACAAAAAGTGTTTGCTGTCACCGAATACTAAGTGACAGCCAAACTGTACTGAGATGAGCGCTATTGGTGATCTAACGCAAAGCTAAAATGCGTAGATGGCGCTCTTCTAGAATAGAGATTAGTGCATTTTAATTAAAATTTTTAGTGATAACTTTGGAAGAAAAAACACCACAATCATTTGACTGACAAGATTTTTAAAATTTAAGGCCCAAGAAACCGTAAAAACTCATTTCAATTTGAAAAACTTTTGCAACCTAACCTCACTTTTGATTGCCAATAGGCCTATTCACAAGACGTTCCAAATCAGCTGATCGGGAAGCTTTAAGACAGTTCTTCTAAGAAAATGACAGCCTCGTGTTTGCACCGGTCTCCACCATCGATGTAAATAAATGCTATGTCACATGAAAATGCCTATAGGCCTGTTATACGGCTTCCAAATCAGCTGATTTGAAACGATTTGTGAAAAGGCCTATTCCCAAGATTCGTAACCGAATGCGAGGAAGCGGAAATCAGGACAAATACGAATAGAAGTGATAACCGATCTTCTTGTATCCGCAAGACACGGACGAACGCATTCCGCATTCAGTCAGTCATATAATGTGTTCAGTCGAATGAGCGGATTCTCACTCACTGAATCATTCACTGTATGTGTGTTGTTAGGCAGTGAACGCTCATCAGCAGTCGAAACCAAATGCCACTCGGGCGCAATCAGAATGTAAATAATCATTCGGTATTGCGATCGCCACGCAGAATCGGTAGTCACTATCATCATGATGCTGCTTTTTTTCCTTGTTGATACTAAATCGCTCCTGACCGTATGAGAAAGTGAGTGAGAGAAACGGAACAGTGGTGCGGGTTTTTTCCAAGCTTGATAGCAATTTTCAGAAAAGTTACACTACTCTGTTGAATTATAACTATTTTCATCGAATAGTTTATTATTAAAATATCGACGATTTGTAAGTAGACCCTAGCAACCTACATACCAATTTTTTTCGTTGTAATCAGGAATATTTTTCTGAATCTTTTTAGCAAATCAAATTTTCAGCAAAGGAAATACCAGCTTAACAGAACTTGATTCTCGAAAGAGTAACTCATAAAAAAATGAATTTGGGAGGCTTTGTGCACTAACAATAGCACGAAAAAAACTAAAATTTGACCCCGTTGTTTTCACAACTGTTAACAATTTAAATTGGAAGTTCATTTCGTCTGCAGATTGCATTGAGTATGAGTGCATTTAACAAACCATTGAAAAATGCGTAATCGTAAAATTCAATTTAAACTATCAACACTAAAATAGTGTTTTGCTAGTCTAGATGAGTACATCCATGAACAGAGTTTTGTATATATTCGACACAAATGGAAATATTGCACTGTGTTAAAATATATTCCAATGGTACAGTTCGTGCTCATTGATCACTTTTTCTGATTTTGTCAGGGGAATTCAGATGGGAAGACCCAATTTCTTGTATTTTTGTTATACAAGTCTAATTTTTTTATATCATATAACAAAAAACTCTAAAGTAAAGGTTAAAACATGCCCCACAATTTTGCTGCAAGAAGTTAAGTGATCGCATAACTCTAAGGACGTTACAACTCGTTAAACGTTGGTTGTTCAATAGGATTTATGTAATTTACTTTTATTTCAAACATTGATGAGCACCATCAGTAGGGTGATGTGCTAGTATCCATAGTATTATGCATTGATCGATGAGAGCTGCAATTTTCCCAGTATTGCAGTGAATGATGCTAATACAAAACGATGCCAAACAATTCTTTCTCAAAACGGCTTTAGCATTGTACAAAATGGTTTTGATAAATCTTGATCTCTTTTTGGAAATAATGCAAAGAAAATACATCTTGCAGTTTTCTCAATCCGTCGTATCGTTTTCATTTCTGTCGCAATAAGTTTCCAGATTCGTCTCACAACTTTCGGCTCACTGTGATATATTGAGTGGTCAAAACATATCAACGCTATTATAAAATGTTTCACAAGAATAAAAAGATCTACGGGCATCTCCCTCCATTCCTTCAGCATGATGGAATATACAAATTTCCTTTAAAATTCGTCATCAAAATTCGGCTCAAACTTATGAACACAAATCCTTCTGACCGAACGATTATGGCATTTGCTCACATTGCAGCGAAAACAACACAATCAAAAGAAACGTATTGTTACGTCGAGCATCGTGCACACATTGATGCGCACAAGCTTTTTTTTCTCAGTACGACGGATTGAACTTTGTTTACATTCTCAATTTTACGCGGTCGTTGAGGAAATTTCATAAAATTTCGTGAATTATAGAACTTTTACGGCGTGTGATTGGAATGAAATTCTTCAGTGAAGAAGTACCATAGTAAAAATAAGTGCCCGGTGAAGTAAGTCACACAGGGGGCGGGAAGAAACTTGTATCATAAAGTGGTGTGACTGGTGTCGATCGTTAAGTATTTCTCGCAAATCGTGTTCGTCCATACGATTTCGGTAAAAAATGTAAAGTAGATAATTGAACTGAAGTTATTTAACGAAATACAGTAGTTTAATTGCATTGGTGTACAAGTGTACAAACCATGACAGCTTTCACAAAAATAAACTTGAAAAACGAATCTATGTTGCAGGTAAGTTGGAATATCAGCCGTAGTGGAACATTTTTAGTTTGATACGGCGAATAATAGCGCTTACGACGAAGTAGAACGAAACCCTATTCAAATTTTTAACCATTCAGCGGTATGAATAAAAAGCGATGAACTTTACTACATGTAGCATCTACTCAAAAACAAAATCCACAAAATTTACTAAACTTTTGATATGAATCAAAAACCTTTCGAACATGTAGTACCTACTACTTTCGAACATGCCCAGTGACTAATGCTGCACGTTAAGAACATTCCATTTCCCTTTATGTGCATATGAATATAATGATGAGGATGACAAAAATTTTTCTGAGAATTTCAGATAAAAATCTTTGTCCTATAAAGAGATCTTGAGATTACAGCAACATAAAATTATGACATTATTAGACTTTTTTGGATACCCGTACTGAGATTCTGATGTAAAATTATTTCAAAAGATCAATAACCGATTCAGATTGCGGATTTTTAATATTGCCACAAAAATCCCAGAAAGCCTTACATAGTCCCAAAATTATAACGTATAACAAATCTTGAATGTATCGGAAATCAGAGAATTTGGAATGTCAGAATTCTTACATAAAATTAATAATTACTCTATAATTAGCTGAAATCCATCCGACATACGAGAATTACTAAGAAACAATATAATTATCGTAATATCAGATTGAATAAAATTATCGTAATGAGTATCCACACGATATTCACATGCAAAATGGTCAATTGACATTGAAAGCTCTCAGTTAAAAACTGTGTAAGTACTCATAAGAACACTAAGCTGAGAATTAGGCTCTGTCCCAGTTGGGACGCAACGCCAGAAAGAATACCAGATCTCTCAAATAAATTCAAAATTCCTTACCGGAATCTCAAAATTATTTTCGAAATATCAACTTTTATACGGAAATCTCAAAATACCTTTCGAAATATCAAAGCTTTCGTTTTCCCATGATACTGAAATTTAAATTATTCCATTCATTTCAACAATCTCAAAGCATGTGTAGCAACCTCTGAAGCTAACTAGCAGTAGCTTTGTAGTAAATGCTACCTTTATTAATAGCAACGCGTTGTTTGTAGTATGTTCGAAAGGTGTAGAAAGAGAAATGACGCAAACATGTTCCACTCGTGTTTCACATATAGCGTTTATTACCGATCATGTAGTAAACTCAAATTTACTACATTTTATTCATACCGCCCATGTCTCGCTTCCGACCACGCAAGTGCTGTATAGCCTCTTACTGTGTAAGAAAATTGAAGTCATTTGGATCCAATACAACTGAGAAAACGCGGTAGGAGTGAGGTGGGTGATATACCATGACCCCACAGTTATGGATCAAATAGTGTGGAGTCCAACCTATAAAATTCAATAAAACGACATGGAAAACGTAAAATTGTAATTTAAAAGCACGAATCGAATCGTTTCAAATTGGAACTTCGGTTAGTAAACTGTTTTGAGTGTAATATTTACGTAGGATTACATAAAAATTAAAAATTGCATCGGTTTCTGAAAACCATATTATGGATCAATTTTCATATTATTGATCAAATAGTGACATATTACGGATCAGTGCGTAAAATCGAGAGAAAGTTAACAATGTGTCACATATTACTGCAAAAATAGCATTGTTAGAGCTGGAAACAAGGGTAAAATGTCCTTTTTTGTGATATACTGCCTTGTAGTAACTGAGGCATGAACTGTTTTCGCTCTACACCAAGTTTTCCACCCATTTTTGTCTGCTAAAAAATGAAATTTACCAACCTTGATGTTGTATTAGTTTTATCCTTAGTGCTATTGCCTGAAAATGTCGAATCCAATGCATAAAATGGTAGAAATCTACATTCTTTGGTAGTGATCCATAACCGTGGTAAACAATCATTTCCTGGTCCATATTATGGATTACTAGTTAGAAGTGCTAATATTCGGTATTTAGAATCAACAATCAAGAAAACTGTTTTCCAAAGATGAATTCACACTGAATCGAAGCAAACGAGCATGTTTTATGCTATAACATATAAATTTTACCACTTGTGGGAGCTTATGAATGCTGACGGCACTTCTTACAGAAAACGACCATATAATGATAGCTGTGTGGTACCAACTAAACATTTGTCAAATACACCGTTATTAAGCGGTTGAATGTTGTGCTTAACTTTACAAATGGTAGAAGACAAATAGTATAACATGGGAAAAATATGTTTTACGTCAACGTTTATGTCTTGAGCGAGTTATCCGATGTTGAACGCCAGAGTGATCCGTCACTGTGGGTGATCCGTAACTGTGTGGGCATGGTACGCATAGATAGGGGAAAGTAGGGAAGTTTGTCCACCTTAAGGAAAAGTCGATAAAAATGCTGAAAATATTATGGAAACTTAGGATTTTTTTACAGGATTTCAAACATTTTTAAGATCAATATATTAGATCCAGATAATTTCCGTTGACTTTTAAAGTTCACGAATAAATGGATGATTTTTGAAAATTTGTCTTTTTTGAGTCGATTTTATATCGATGGGATGATAGGAGCACCCTTTTTGGTTGTAAAATTATCTCATACAATCTAATAACTCAATTATTTTTCTCACTTCACTAGAAAGTTGTTGGGTTTTAGAAACACTTCATGCAAAATCAATCAATTTTAAAGAACATTTTAGCAGTCAAATAGTATCATTCTAAAATGATGAAATTTAAAAGAGTAATTCGGGGCAATATGCGTAGTTTTTTTTCAAACATTATTTATTTATTTTTCTTTTGTTATAGAACACTGGCTTAAAACAATATTGCTTCATTTTCTTGTCAGCTTTGTGATTGCATATTATTTCAGATAAAATTTAAAGAATTTATACAGTTTTCAAGGAGTGCTCATTCCACCCTATTGGCGAAACCACTCCGACTACCCCTACATATATCAAAAATCATAATCATTGAGAACAATTTGGTTAAAGTCTAACGCTCTGTAATTTTTAAACTCGTTTAAATTTTGGTTCAATATTTCTACACATCTTTGTGTTACTTTCAAACAATATAATGTGAAGAGATAATCATGAAAAATCATAATCCAAACCTCTAATAAAACGATTTTTTGATGGACTATGTGTACTTGGTCCACTCTGACTGTTCATTCCTCAGCGCGCTGATCATTTTCGCTGTTACGGTAATAAGCACTTGGTCCACTCTGACTGCATACTTTTATGGATTTTTATTGATCATCCAAAGTAAATTTATTACATATCTCGCGCAGTTTACAGAATTCATCAAATCTGATCAAAATGAAATTAAGGTGAGGTAATTTCGCATCTAATGAAGGAATAATCCAATTCCCAAAGTTTTGTACTTGGTCCCCTCTGACTTAAAGCCGACCATATTACAGTAACATTATTTCTATATGCATTACATTAGATGAGAAAATCACCTAAAATACCGTTGGAAAGATTCAAAACAATATTTTTTTACGGTTTAATCAACTCAGCACTGATCAAAATATTACTTACATCCCTTTGTATTTGGACTCCCCCAAGCCATAATTTAACTGAACGAACAATATTGATAACTTTATTCCTGTTAAGCTTTTTCTTTCTACACTATTTGTTATTTTTATTCCAAATTTTATTGAATGTTTATAAAACAGACAACTTGTTCATGCTCCGTAGAACATGGGTGCTTTTAAACCCTTCTGCTAGTAGCATCATTTATTCACAACAAATAAATATTCACATCGCGATAACATTTTGATTTTTCAGGTTCAGGTTCTCAAAAATCTTTTCTTCTTTTAGAATCGATTTTAATATTTGGTCGTCTAGATCCGGAGACATTTCGAAATTCCTAGGGAGACCGACGCGTTACCATTTTACTGGTTACCGAGTTTTTTTTTATCGTGTTCGTTTATTTTTCGGAACAATACTTTAATGAGAGCCCATTGTCAAAAAATGAAGCGATTTGCTGCATCCGTTTTTTGTTTATAATAAACATTTATTTGCCTTGGAAATTTCAAAAAACATAATATTGTTTTTAAGTTTTCTTGGCCTGAACCGATCGGTATATTTTTTTTTTCAGAGTAGCTTCTTATTACCAAACATTTTACAGCCCATATTTTATTTTCTTGATAAATGGACTAAATCAAAATGACGATCAAATAAATTTTATATAGGGATTGTCGGTTCCCCGAGTAACATCGGAATGTCTTGAAAACCAGATGATCAATATCGTCAGATTCTAAAAATAGAAGTGTTTTTAAGAACTTGTGAAATTGATTTGAATATTTTTAATTGTAACAATTGAAACTGTTGGTTGATTTGGTTAATTTGACAAGTAGATAGTTAAATCCTAAAATGGAACTTAAGGTACCGTGGGGTAAGTGGATACAGAAAAATCAACAGTCAACTTCATTGTTATGTACACCTAACGTGAATAATGTAATTCAAACTTTTTTCTGTGGATAACAAATGAGGGTCTAATATACTTCAAATCATTGATGGTTTCGATTTTTCTGATTGTTATGTACTGAGTATGAGGGACTTCAAAATTTGCGCCAAATGATCCACTTGCCTTACCATGGTGGGGTAAGTGGATCACCAATAGAAAAAATCTTGTTTTAATTATGAATCGTGGTTTACGGCCAACCAGCCGAGTGGAAGTTTAACAACTACCGAAAAGCTAAACATTACATATAATTTGCAATTGGATTAGATGGACAAATTGATGTGAAAATTTGCGAAAAAGTTACACGTCTTCTCAGTGAGAATCGAACTCACGACTCCCCGATCTCTAGTTGGGGCGCGTTAACCACTACGCCATGAGAGGACTCATGAACGCAGAAGTTAACCTGAATTCGATTTCAGCTCAATAATCACGTGGTCCTCTTTCGCAAAGTGCACCTCTTTCGGAAGAATTAGATGCCCATCCAAACACAACGCTTTCTATATATATCCAATGCCTAGCCCGAGAGCGCATTGTTTTTTTAGGTATAGGAATAGCACACTACACTAGCCAGCAACTGCGCTGGCTGAGGTTTCTATTGTGTGGGCTTCCAATGGGTCGCGACGTTCTCAAACGACCGGTTACGGAACATGAGTCCGTTGCTCGATAAATACTTGTTTTAATTATGAATCGTGGTTTACGGCCAACCAGCCGAGTGGAAGTTTAACAACTACCGAAAAGCTAAACATTACATATAATTTGCAATTGGATTAGATGGACAAATTGATGTGAAAATTTGCGAAAAAGTTACACGTCTTCTCAGTGAGAATCGAACTCACGACTCCCCGATCTCTAGTTGGGGCGCGTTAACCACTACGCCATGAGAGGACTCATGAACGCAGAAGTTAACCTGAATTCGATTTCAGCTCAATAATCACGTGGTCCTCTTTCGCAAAGTGCACCTCTTTCGGAAGAATTAGATGCCCATCCAAACACAACGCTTTCTATATATATCCAATGCCTAGCCCGAGAGCGCATTGTTTTTTTAGGTATAGGAATAGCACACTACACTAGCCAGCAACTGCGCTGGCTGAGGTTTCTATTGTGTGGGCTTCCAATGGGTCGCGACGTTCTCAAACGACCGGTTACGGAACATGAGTCCGTTGCTCGATAAATACTTGTTTTAATTATGAATCGTGGTTTACGGCCAACCAGCCGAGTGGAAGTTTAACAACTACCGAAAAGCTAAACATTACATATAATTTGCAATTGGATTAGATGGACAAATTGATGTGAAAATTTGCGAAAAAGTTACACGTCTTCTCAGTGAGAATCGAACTCACGACTCCCCGATCTCTAGTTGGGGCGCGTTAACCACTACGCCATGAGAGGACTCATGAACGCAGAAGTTAACCTGAATTCGATTTCAGCTCAATAATCACGTGGTCCTCTTTCGCAAAGTGCACCTCTTTCGGAAGAATTAGATGCCCATCCAAACACAACGCTTTCTATATATATCCAATGCCTAGCCCGAGAGCGCATTGTTTTTTTAGGTATAGGAATAGCACACTACACTAGCCAGCAACTGCGCTGGCTGAGGTTTCTATTGTGTGGGCTTCCAATGGGTCGCGACGTTCTCAAACGACCGGTTACGGAACATGAGTCCGTTGCTCGATAAATACTTGTTTTAATTATGAATCGTGGTTTACGGCCAACCAGCCGAGTGGAAGTTTAACAACTACCGAAAAGCTAAACATTACATATAATTTGCAATTGGATTAGATGGACAAATTGATGTGAAAATTTGCGAAAAAGTTACACGTCTTCTCAGTGAGAATCGAACTCACGACTCCCCGATCTCTAGTTGGGGCGCGTTAACCACTACGCCATGAGAGGACTCATGAACGCAGAAGTTAACCTGAATTCGATTTCAGCTCAATAATCACGTGGTCCTCTTTCGCAAAGTGCACCTCTTTCGGAAGAATTAGATGCCCATCCAAACACAACGCTTTCTATATATATCCAATGCCTAGCCCGAGAGCGCATTGTTTTTTTAGGTATAGGAATAGCACACTACACTAGCCAGCAACTGCGCTGGCTGAGGTTTCTATTGTGTGGGCTTCCAATGGGTCGCGACGTTCTCAAACGACCGTAACCGGTCGTTTGAGAACGTCGCGACCCATTGGAAGCCCACACAATAGAAACCTCAGCCAGCGCAGTTGCTGGCTAGTGTAGTGTGCTATTCCTATACCTAAAAAAACAATGCGCTCTCGGGCTAGGCATTGGATATATATAGAAAGCGTTGTGTTTGGATGGGCATCTAATTCTTCCGAAAGAGGTGCACTTTGCGAAAGAGGACCACGTGATTATTGAGCTGAAATCGAATTCAGGTTAACTTCTGCGTTCATGAGTCCTCTCATGGCGTAGTGGTTAACGCGCCCCAACTAGAGATCGGGGAGTCGTGAGTTCGATTCTCACTGAGAAGACGTGTAACTTTTTCGCAAATTTTCACATCAATTTGTCCATCTAATCCAATTGCAAATTATATGTAATGTTTAGCTTTTCGGTAGTTGTTAAACTTCCACTCGGCTGGTTGGCCGTAAACCACGATTCATAATTAAAACAAGTATTTATCGAGCAACGGACTCATGTTCCGTAACCGGTCGTTTGAGAACGTCGCGACCCATTGGAAGCCCACACAATAGAAACCTCAGCCAGCGCAGTTGCTGGCTAGTGTAGTGTGCTATTCCTATACCTAAAAAAACAATGCGCTCTCGGGCTAGGCATTGGATATATATAGAAAGCGTTGTGTTTGGATGGGCATCTAATTCTTCCGAAAGAGGTGCACTTTGCGAAAGAGGACCACGTGATTATTGAGCTGAAATCGAATTCAGGTTAACTTCTGCGTTCATGAGTCCTCTCATGGCGTAGTGGTTAACGCGCCCCAACTAGAGATCGGGGAGTCGTGAGTTCGATTCTCACTGAGAAGACGTGTAACTTTTTCGCAAATTTTCACATCAATTTGTCCATCTAATCCAATTGCAAATTATATGTAATGTTTAGCTTTTCGGTAGTTGAGAAAAAATCTGTTCTCAAAACAAATGTGATGTACTATGTATAGTAAGATTGATATTACTCTTGTTCTTGTTATAAGTGTTAGTAATGGTACATTTTAATACTTTAAATTTAAAAAGTATCTTTATTTAGTCAAAATATATTGAAAAATGTGTATACATTAGTAATTCGAACAAAAAAAAAATTGTAACTAGAATAATTTAAGTAAATTCATCTATTTATACACATAAATTATACATAAGTATTGAAGGATTATTTCTAACGATGTTTTCGAAAAAGACTCGTAGTTTGAAAACATAAGTTACACTTATTTTTGAATAACAAACTGAAAACTTTTTATTCTATTTATGAATATGTTTATATCATCTGTCTATAATTATTTATATGGTCAAATAAGGTACGTTAATATGCTTTAAATTGGAGAATCAGTATATTTTGCTCTTTTACAACTCAGCTTAGATGAACCACGAAAAGTTTCGTGTGAGTTTTGAAATTTTTATATTTTCATATATTTTTTTTATATCAGAAAGGTTAAACAAAACTTTTAGGTGGATTTATTCAAATTCTCTAAGGTCAATTTGACAAATTTAAGCTGGGAATGAAAAAAAATAAAGGAAAACAACATTTGCGGGTATTAAAACTTATTAAAATTCCTGTAAGCAGTCTGCCAATAAATGATAATAATACTTGATCCACTTACCCCACCCCATTAAAAAGTAGGGGTAAGTGTACCATGTACAATATATCGTTATTTATTTATAAACATCACATATTTTTCATTGTAATTCGTTCAATTAGAGCTGAAATGCTCACCATGTGTCGAAAAAACTAATATTATTCGATTTTAGACAGAGTTACAATGGATTTTTGATAGATGGAAAACAATTTTGAAATTAATCAATTTTTGCAACTAACAAGTTTGCTTGTGTTAGTGTACGTGTAGTATCAGATTTGCAATAGTATAAGTGTGGACGTAATAATATAACCTAAAACGAAGCAATGAAGCGAAAACATTCAATACAGTCGACTCTCCACATCTCGATGTTCTTCATCTCGATATTTCTCCCTATGTCGATGATTGCTTCGGTCCCTTCGTTCTGCGTATATTTTCACTCTTCATATCTCGATATCCTCCTTATCTCGATATCTCTCTATCTCGATGTGATTTTCGTTCCCGATTATCCCTCCGTATGTCGATATGCCCGTTATCAAAGGTAACTAGACTGAATTTCAGGGACTCAAAACAATTAGATGACGTCTGTTTGTTTTCGATTTTCCTGGTAAGGTAGTGATTTTCAATCTAGTATTCTATAAAAATTTGTTCTATGTCTCGATCTTTCCCTATCTCGATGGTCCCTTCGATATCGAGATGTGGAGAGGCGACTGTATATTCAAGTAATTATGCTTAATATTGACGAATGATCCACTTACCCCACTGATACACTTCCCCCACTGTACCTTATTATTTGTTCTAAGAATCAATTTATAAACATTCCAACATAAAATAGAAAGAACCCTGCGAACGATTCGCTAAATAATTTCAATTGTGCCAAACACTCGTTCGGCCATTTGGAAGAATTCGAGTAAGTAGGAAGCAAATCTGCAGAAATGGAAACAAAAACAGAACAACAGCGATCTTCTTCTTTTTTATTGAAATTAAAAACAAAGAGAAATGGTTTTCCATCCGACACCGAGAATTACTCATCAAAGTAACATTAATTGTAAGTGTTCTAGAAAAAACTACATTTTGCAACATAAAACGAAAGAGAACATATCGAAGGGTCGACTTCTAGCAACAATAAGAAACAGTTCGAAGAAAAGGAATTCTTATTGGTATGAATTTCAAAACATTAGGAAACTTAAAATGTGAAACGGAGTAACAAACCTAACGAAATGCACTAGTAAACGAGGTACGATTTTTCAACGTTTGACAATACTCAAGGATTTTTTGTTGGTGGGATTTTTGGATTCGATTGTTTGGCTCATTTATTCTCAAGTTGCCCTGGTAGTTGATATTTTTTGTGATGGTATTTGAATCAAGGAAGCAAACTTTGAACTTGAATAAACTAGGTGGAAATATGAAAGAAACTTTGAACTAATGAAAATATATCATTTCAAACAACTAGGATATGAAACAATGAAAACCGAACTAACTGACTGTTGGAAAAGGGTAACAATTCAGAAAATGATCTATTTTTATAAAGTAGCTCATAAGATTTGAAAACAAAGTTTTATTACTTCTCAAAACAGTGGGCAGGTGGGTGTGTTAAATTTAATATTGCAACAACGTTGCTCTAAATCGTGAATTTCAAACTTTTAATTTAAGGTGCAATATTTTCAGTCTTGCATTATTTAACAGATGTTCACGAATGCATGTTTTACTATCTTGATGTTGAAATTCAGAATTTATGTATTTTGGCGATGTTAAATTTTCTCAAGTAGTTACCTGCGTTTGGTGATCGGGGGCAGGGTGGCCCGTGTTGTCTAACAGTGTAGGGGAAGAAGGGCGAGCATCTAGCAACAAACAACATGAAGACTTGACATTTACCACAGCAGAGCAGAACTTGAACGTTTAGACAGCGTTCGACAAGTATTAGCTATTCGAACGATCGCGATTACATATTTCCCTTGTTCATGTATCGAAAACCTTTTCTGAACGAAACGTTGAAACACACTCACACAGAAGCACAATGATAAATAGACACATAGGGTAGGAAGGGACAATCACACACACCACAAAAAGGAAGTGCATTGGATTACGATTGGGTAATTTATAAGGTTTATTTCGATTATTTTATCAGGATGGTTTGGAAAGTGCCAATAGCAAGAATTCTAGAGGGAGAACTGTCATTCTTATTTGACAGGTGGATGACTGGTGTCGGTGTGTATTAACCTTTCGTTCTTGTTCTAGTAGCTGTCTTGCCATCGCACCATTTAAACGTTCTGGTTAATATTTTGTTAAATTATTTTAGTATTAATAAATCTATAATATAAAAATGGAAAAGGGTATTCAAAAGAAAAATCTCAACCAAATATTGACATAATCATAAAACAATCACACATGATAGAAGAAAAAGGAGCTTTATCAAATGGTGCGCACACTGAACATTTAAAGCTTTTCATCGGCGTTATTGTTATCATACCTTTAATGGATAAAGTTATCAAATTAACTTTAAATTAATCATTCATTGACTTCTAGTGATGCAATCAGTCATCTCCCATAATTTATGAACTGACAAACCAAGAAGCTTACGGGCAGAAAACAATTCAGCAAGTGAAAAAAAAAAAACAAATGAGTAATCTAGAAACAAACCAAATAAAATTGATGTGAAGGAGCAACAAAAATCAAAATACAATTCTTGGTTAGTTTCGCACGCATAACTCAAAGTATGTTTTTAATAAAGAATTTCAAATGTGGGGATATTGCTGATCTTTTTCTGTGAAACATAAGTCAATTTGGACAATGTTGAGTTTTTTGCATTGTACTATTGAATGTTCAATATACTGCGGTTACTAAATGCTGTGGGAAATGTTCAGTTTCAGTCTTATTATGAATCGAACGATTGTGCTGGAGAAGATTATTAGAAGCAATATATTGTAAATGAAAGCAAACAACTGACTGAATTGTCACATAGTGTTTCAACTGATGTGAGATATGATGGAAAAGATGTTTATTCAATCGGTTTATGGAATGGGTAGCTCGTTTGTAGTTACTTAGATAGTAAAAGCAAAGTTCTGCTTGCTGCTTTAACTGCTGCGTGTCATTGGTGTACAGGACTGTAGGTATTAGAGAGCATGCATGGGAGTGGAAAAAGGTGAAGGGTATGTACAATAGTGTTGACTTTGTGAGATGGTTGTGATTAGTATGATTGCAATACTTGTTTTTGATAAGGTTAGCTTTTTTTTTATTTTGTAGCTGTTATTGAGTTATTCATGCCAACGATTATGTGGACAGAGAGCCTTTACATCATCTCACATTCAAATACGATTCATCCGATAATATGTTTGCAAGAAAAGTTTTTTATGCGCCTCAACGAAGTTTCATCAAATAAAGTACGATTAGAAACTAGGATTCACCTGCACCAACATAATATTTAGGGTAGGTGTAACAGTTATGGATCCCTATTTCGCCATACGTGATAATTTGATTATCTTTAAATTTTTAATCATTCTGTGTGTTTCAGCAGTTTGACATCAAATATATCTTGATGATGAAACATTCAAAAATGTTCAAAATGTTAAAGTTTTCGAGAACACACATATGGCCAAATAGGGAACCACTATGGCCATAACTGGTACACTTTTCCTATGTTGTTTCAACCAGTGTTGAGAAATAATCTTAAATTCTTTCTACGGTAGCCAAACAAAGCCAATCGCAGTCAGCAAAGCCAGTGAAACTCACGCCTACCGCTGCTGTAGGCAAAGAGCCTTGAAAATTGCAAAACATCCGTTGCTTAGGGCAACCCAAAACTACTGTAGAAAAATGTTCTATTTCCCGCATTTACAGCCTTTAATGACACTACTGATTTAGGAAATTCATGTACCCATGATTCAGCTATCGTTTACTTGCCATAATGTTAAAAAACACCCTTCGTCATCAAAAATTACCGGTACTGACGCCTGCTTCCACATGACCTAACGATACTGCTGGAAGAGGATACGTTTGTAAAAGCTCTCAAGAATACTTCTGGAGCATTATACAGCTATTAATTAGGCTAGGTGACGAATATTGTCGAGAATGTTGGTTGAAATCACTGAAATGTTTTATTTAAGAAGAACTATAAAAAGAGTACTTAGTAGAAGAGCGCGGCCTGAGAAATAATTCAGAAGCACTTTACTTGGCAGAACCTAGGTGTATAGATGAAAAGGTTAAAAAGACGGAAATGAGAAGTTTTGTCCACCGATTCATAAAAATACTTTCAAAGGCATGTGAGGCCAGAGAATTGTTCCACCTAAAATGCGAAGGTACAATAATAAATGGGGACGGACTTCGTGTAAAGGTTAGAGCCCACGCCTTTCACTCCGAGGATCTGGGACGATGGACGGACTGAACTTACTTGAACATGGAACATGTTCAACATGGTTGCGAATAGAGCCCTTTACGGACTACGTAACCAGATTAGGTTCCGCAACTTGCAAACGGAAATGAAATTCGCCATGTATAAAACATTGATTCTTCCGGTGGCTGTCTACGGGCACAAAGCGTGGACGTTGAAAGAGGCAGACCGGAAAACCTTAGGTGTTTTTGAGCGGAAAGTGCTGAAGACAATATTCGGTGGGAAGCTCGAAAAAGAAGTGTGGCACAAACGCATGAATTACGAGTTGTGTCAAATGTACAAAGATGCGAATATTATTAGGCGTGTGGGATACGGCAGACTTCAGTGGGCTGGTAGAAGTGGCAGTTTTATGGAAGACTACGAATACACTGGCTGTACGCAGCGGAAGAGGACCTGGCGACCCCAAACGTTCGTGACAACGAGAGAAGTATCGACGAAGACCGACGAAGTTGAGCTCTACAATACGCCCGGCAATTGCGTGACGCTACGCTCTGTGGCCATCAAGGTACAAGGTAGGTAATAGCTGTCGACACAGCTTAAAAAACTGAATGAATTCACCAGATTGGTTTGTAAAAGGATCTTTCGTATGTTAAGCGCGTTTACTCGGCATATAAAGAAAGCTTAGAGGTTGTTTGCCCTAAATATTAGTTCGGTGATTTCTTCGGATGTTTTTTAGGCCACTGAAGAGAAATTTACAAAGTTTCTAATTATTGCCCTTCAGTTTGAGTAATGCGACATGCACTACACGGCATTCGGGTAAAAACAATAAATAACAATGGCGTGTCCAAACGGAATTTCAAAAGTTTTTTTTCAACTTTTACAGTCCATTGATATCTTTTGATAGATAATTAATTTCATATGTCTTGTGTGACAACCTGAGTTGTGTTTTTTTTTTCTAAATATAAGTCACGCAATTGTTGGCATGAGGGCATTATCCCAGAATCAATGGCTCATAACAGCTCAAAATAAGAAATGTTTTAGTTGATGAAATCAATCCAATTATCCTTTATGGTTTTACAAAAAACTCACATTTCAACTTATTCATACAAAGCAAAGCTTTGCCTAGTATTCGTACTTATCTGTCCTCGTTTTGATATTTGTGTAATGGAGTTGAGTTTATGTAGGGTGCTTGTGACGTGTCTGTGAAATCAATGTTTTGCACTGAGAAGAGAAAAGAAGCAAGCAGATATCCTTAATCTCGAACAACCTTTCACACCCATCAGTTTTGCAGTGGTACGCTATGTGGATGTTTAGTTTGCTTTGATGAGATATGGCGAATAGTAGTTTAGCGTGCGCCATGTTATTAGATGGGATTTCTGTATGTAACAACTGTCAAATAATAACAACAGCGTGTGGTTTAAAATATCAACGAAATAAAGATAAAAAATGGAGTTGAATAACGTACGGTAGCCAATTGTTTTAAGTAGAATTAATTTGAAAGAGAAAAGTTCAAGCCAATTGCAGGTTATAACTGTGTAGAACGCAAATGTGTTACAATGGAATAGTGTCGTCTTTTGATCAATGTTTTGGGATCTGCAGATATAGCTTTTCTAGTATTGTTGAACTAAGAAAGACTGAAAATGTTCAGCGTTTGTTAAAATTTTCCAACGAACGTAAAATTACTTAAAAAGTGCATTTGAAATTTCTCGCAACTTAAAAGCAAACAAGGTCCAATTGTGGTAGAACTTTGTGTGATAACAATATCTGCAGACTAGCTGAAGGTGGAACTGATTTTGAGTTTCAAGGTGTATCAAATTTGAACAAAAGGAAATAACTGAAACATAATTAGGTTGAATTGCGATTAGGATCATTGAGAATTTTTTCGCGAGTGAATGAAGACGAGGTTGAGATAAATTGATAATAACTCAAATAAAGTTGAAGAGAAAGAGAGGAAAATTGAAAGAAAAAGATGAATTTGTTCCAAGCGGACATACCTTTCCGTTGCGGGCCCCGTTGTGCTAAGCCACCCATGCCGCCCATGTTGTCCCGAGGCGGAGGTGGAGGTCCTCGTACTCCAGGGCCAATCCCCCGTGCTCGATTGTTATTACTGTTGAGCGTACGTTGTGCCAGATTGTTGGCGTTGGGCCCTTGATTGCTGTACTGGTCCGGTGCTTCGGTGAGGAAGTTCGACGGCACTAGACCGCGGACGCCGTCCAGTTCGCCCATGTAGAAACCATCTTCATCCATGTCGCCATACACGAGTATGACGGCGCCGGTTTGGAAACTTAATTCCACCTGCAGTTGGGGTTGAAAGAAATCGGGGTAGAGCCACATAAGTTAATAACGTATTCCACTACTTTGCAAAATAAACCGTTTTTTCTGCGAGGTTTTTCTTCCTCTCGCTACACACCGAATCTAAGTTTTGTGAAACTATCGAAAATAATAAAGCATGCAACAAGCAGAAGTTTCTATTTGCTTTCATCCAAACCGGACGGAAACAGAACATTTTGGTGTAGTTAAAGTGCGGAAAAAACGAAACCATACCCAGTCTCATTCTGTCCGAATATACTAGGGTCTCACCTCGGCGTCCACATTGGGACTTAGCTCTTGCGGATCATAATCGTACAATGCGATCATCCGTTTTACCGGCATATTGGCATAGATATCGGCCCACCGATCCCTGCTAATGCTTCGTACCGAAGGCCCAACGCCACCCTGAGCACCATCTTCAATTTCTTGGACCATGTTGTGCGGAACGTAACCTCTTCGACCTCGTAGCTCTCCCCAGTAGAAACCATCAGGATCCTTATCGCCGTAGACCTAAAATAATCATAAAATAGGTTTCAGTGGTGAACATCTATCCATATAAAAATCAATCGTTTCCATAACGCTGATTTGAAGCGTCAAGTGCTTGGTGATTACTTGGGTTCTAGGGTCACTTACCCGTATTGTATCACCTTCGTTAAAAGGCAGTTCTTCTTCGCAGGCGTCCGGATTGGGACTCATCGTGGCTGGATCGTAGTCGAACAGTGCCATGAAATAGCGCGGCTTTTTGGACGCATTCATCAGATGCGCCGGGAAAGGTGGCATAGTTTGAGGCGTCATTTGTTGACCAGGCACTGGACCCATCCGTTGTTGGTTTTGCGTTTGAGCTTGCATTTGCTGGTTGGGGTTCATCGGTCGAGGTTGATTGGGATTGCGGTTCATCTGCTGCAGCTGCTGTTGTTGCTGTTGCTGCTGTTGCACCTGTTGCTGTTGTTGGTTTTGCTGTTGATTCGTGTTACCGTAGTAGGGTTGATTTGGTCCTTGAGGGTTTGTCTGCCGTCCGGTCTGATTGGCGGACATGCTATGAGTCCGATAACCCTGTACGGTTTTGTTCAGCAGTATGGAATTGAGACGGTGATATACAGAGAAAAAGAACAGCAACATTAGTAATTCTTTAATTTAGCGAATGGAAACACGATATTTCCAAGTACATTCCAGCACAAAAGAAGAGTAGAATTTCAAGAGCCACGATACAAGCACATTAACGTTACTTAAATGGCGGTGCACCGTTACAAATTGATTTTTGGGCAGGCTTCAGTCGCAGAGACTACAGGTTTCGATAATATGTACACTATACTCCTGGAGGCGGAAATGCTGTTTCAAAATAGCAAATGAGAAAGTTTGACTGCGTGAAGATACTTGGTTTACTGTTCTACGGTGGTTGGAGCACGATAACCGACGACGTGAATGCAGAATCTATCTATGTATATACAAGATGTGGCAGTATTTGGGAGTGTATATCTACGATTATACTTAATCTGTACAGAGAGGTAGAGCAACTACTTCCACAGCGAAATGAAGTTATGTCCATAGATTAACCGTATGGTGTCTTTGACGACAGACAGCAACATTAAAAAAAATCAAATATTGACCGCTTAGTTTTTTTGTTCCTTTGAAATAACCAGTAGAATTTCAATAGTAGAATACCAAAGTTGTGACAGAAGTTTAAGTGAGGAATCTATAAAAGAGACTCTCCCTCCAAACATTGTAAAAATTAATTGAGATTCGAATCAGTTGTAGCTATTTCTTCTTTTTTTTTTTACGGAGAAAAGTGTAAATTTCGTCATAACTTCTATCACACAAAACAAAATAATAATATGAGCTTATTCCATTTTATATCGAAACATCAGGCCCATAGTGGAGCAGAGGTTTGAAGAGTAGTGTTTGATCTCTTGATCTTATCACTTGCTCCTGCGGTGGCGAGTGATGAACACTTTTTCGGCGTACAATGCCTTTATTGAGTAATGACAGGAATCCGGTCAAGCGTAAATATATCATGGATCACATCACTAGCCAAGGATACCCCCAGGGCCTTACCTTATTCCATAACCCAATATCCTTTTCGTGACAACTGTGTAGATGCAGAAGATTCTTCGGTCTCTAATAACAATGGTTATCTAACTAACAGTCTTTCCCTTCCCCGATGATCGTAAGGACGTGGCCGGCGCTCTTGTTGACTATTATATTTTGAGCTCTCAATTTGTGCACGTTGAGATTGGTAAGCTAATCCTAGTTTCTAGGACTAGGTTAGGAATATACAAGGCAATTGTGAAAATTCATCTAGAGTTTTCTGGGAAAATAGACCACTACGATTTTATTGAATTTTACTGTTAGTCATAAATCCACGAGTTCTACCTCTGGTAAAAGTTTCATACAAATCCGAGAACCTTCGACGCAAACCTGTCCGACAGTAAAACATATCCCCAACTGAATCATAAGGGTGCATTTGAATTATGTTTTTTATCATTCCGTTTTAAATGTGTAGAAAAACTGACTTTACTTTCAAGCAGCAGCGTTTTAAATGTCTACAAATGAAAGCTGATACTAATCAGAAAATAATTGTAATTTTTTTTATCTCAATTAAAAAAATAATTGAAATGCTGCTAACATTCATAAAAAAACGAGCCAATTCTTGGAAAACAATATTGTTTGTGCTTATTACAATGCAAAATAAAAGAAAAACAACTCAATCAAAATTCAAAACGTCTAAAACTTTTGACAAAAACGACGAACTCTCTCTTCCACGCTTGCTATCAAACCAATGCATCCAAGCACTAACTAATGAAACAAACAACACCTCCTACGAAGCTTTCGAAGCTTTTTTTCAGTCATTGAAGCGACGAAATCAACAAGCGACAACGCGTCAGAAATTGCACTCACACATTTCACCGTAACTTGTCGCACAAAACATTGAAGAAAAGGTGAATCAACTTATAGAATAATAAAAGTCTAACATATGTCACCGGCCCTTAACAAATGTTTGAAATAGTTGGCTTTTGATTGGCAAAGTTTACCTACAGTGATGAATTGTGTTGCACGCTTTATGCTAATTGTTAGTATTTCACTACGTTCGACAAAAACTTCAAAGCTAAGCGAATCACTGGCAAAACTAAATCGTGTACTTCTCTTTAGGTTTGTCACAGAAAACATGACCGCATAGATAGTAGTAATTACTATGGTGTGCGTTCAGTAAAGTATGCGTTCGGTTCGCCTCAGCTCAGTGTTTGCCGGCGGTAGTTGAAGGTGTCATAAATCGAATTGAAAATTCCAGACTGAAGAGAACAGACAGTGGACGCATAGCCAATGAAAGCTTTGCGGCGTTGATTAGTATCTCTCGTTATTATGGCGTAAGAACAAGTGAGAGAGGATGAGTGTTTGATATTTGGTAAGGTTACAGAAAGCTTGAATTGTGTACTGAGTTGTAGTTTGATTGAAGGTGTTATTTATTATTATTTTACAATATACAATATCCATATTATTATTTTACAATAACGACATGAAAAAAAAAAACAAAATTATTTTCTGAACTTCGTATCAAGAATTCATATTCGATTTTTTTCGCACAATCATATTATAGTCTTGTTTCAAACAAGATTTATGATATTTGATGAGAAGCGGCTACAAATCACTCACAACTAATTGAGTAATGTCATCTTTTGATTGAGGATAATATCTAATTGCCCATGTGCAAAAAGCAGTTTTGACTTGTAAACATATGTTTTATTTTATTTCTTCGCAATCTTGAATGAATATGACATTCAAAATTAAGGAGAAGTAAAATAAAACATATTTTCACAAGGGACGATTCAAATTTCCAAACCCTCTTCCCCTATCTATCACGCTTCTTCCAACACCTAATACATGTACTGTTACACTTTAAAAGATTCCCCTCTCCTTCAAATGTTGGACGTCATTTTTAAATGACTTGAAATTCATACTTTTTTAATCTAAATTACATCAAAACCCTTTTTTGTTCTAAATACTCGCCTAATGAAAAATAATTAACAATTGGGTCCTAGTGAATATCCTAAGCATTTTTTACACACAAACACGTCGGAGAACCTAACTAACTGTTCAGTAAAATATTATTTTTAAATCGGATAGCTCGTTCGCTATCCATTTCGTGACATACATACATCACTCCATTTTTATTTATATAGATTCATCCAACTGACAATATTGTTCAACTGTTCTAAGAAATATTTTTTATTAAGAAGTCAATATCATGAAATTTTATTCCAAACATCTATTTCCTATGAAAATTCAATGGTGAAAATATAAAAAATACTATTAAAAATGGAGTTTTATGTAATTTAAAATATACACTGCCGTGCAAAAGTTTTGGTTTCACTTAGGCAGCTTCCATTCCGCTAAAATTGGAAATTTTTGACCCTCTTCCCCCTTCCGTAACGCTTTTTGTATGAAAAACTTCTAATTTTTGTATAACCGTAACTCCCCCCCTCCCTTAAAGCGTTACGTAACTTGTGGATGCCACCTTACCAATAATTATACACTGAGGCAAAAATCTCGCATGATTTTCATAAGATCACACTAATGAACGCGTTTTTTATTATTTTTTTGTTGGTTCATAAGACACTTGCGTATTTCATTCGACGAGATTGAGATTCATAAGACAAGTGTAATTTTTTCATAACAATCAATTGTCAATGTCATAAGAACGCTTATGAACCCCATTGCTCATCATTGTGAAGAACCACGTGAGGCAAATTTTCTCGGAACAGCCATTTCACTATCAGAAATTCAATATGGCTTCCGAAATGGACGTGTTTGCTGATTTGTCGCTGGCTGACTCCGTTTCTAATGCATCAAAGGGTAAATATTTTCTATTTATCATCAATTCCGCTGTAACTAACACTTTCTTTCAATCAGATTAAGGAATTGGATCCAAAGAATAAGATTTTTGAATGAAAATTCAAAACAATTTGTATGACGCGTAAGAAATCACAAACCCCCCTCATCCATTAATCCGCCCCTAACGTAAACCTGCACCAATTCAGGCGTTCTTCACAACTTTTCTCAATAATGTTTCGCTGCTATAATATACTTCTTCGCGTTCAAAATAGGTTAGCCAACTAGAGGAAATCGAATTTTCATCCATTTTGTCGTGTCGCAAATCGATTCTAATGCTTACAGTAAAGTGCTTTAATCGAATTGCGACATGACAAAATGAATGAAAATTTGATTTTCCCAAGCTGGTTAACCTATTTTTCAACGCGGATTAGTATTATTCATTCATTGAAATTCATAATCTAAAGCTCAAATTACAAAAGACAGTCTTATGCAACCAAGAATGGATCAGAACGTAATACATAAGACTATCTATGGATTTTGTTATCAAGTCAATGCTGGTTCATAAGATCATCTTACGAAATTCCTTCGAGGTGTATTATGGAAACAACATCTGCCGAAAACCATACGATGGTCTTATGAATTTCAAAGATTTTTCTTGTGTCGTAATTCCATAAGCAAATCTTATGAAAGTCTTACGTTTGCTTTCCTCAGTGTACAACAGTGTTTTGACCATATGTATGTGGTCTAGGGACGTTCCGATACTTCCGATATATCGGAATATCGATATTTTGCTTTCGATATTCGATATTTTGGTATCGATATTTCCTATTCAATATATCGGTGATATCGATATTTCCTTCCGATATATAGTAACTAATATATGGAAAACAATTGTAGGGTTTTAGTACAAACACTAGCATATGCAATAAGCATTCGTAAGTGGTACAGCCCTAGACCGCTGTATCAAGGTTGCCTCGTCATTGATCATAGACATAGACTTGAGATTTTTGCAATTGAGATTAGACGAAATTGACGCATCCTTCAGCAGTCAGGAATTACCTTGCCATGTCCTTGCAAAAGTTGAGGGGCTGAGGGATAGGAAACTGGATAACTATTTACACCCAGCATAAAACTCGTTAGGTTTCTACTAAAAATTTAATAATTGTTTAATGATCTGATTGGGTGCACGAGGGTTGCAGAGACCTCTACATGCTCTAAGTGAAAAACAATTGTATGATTTTCTCAAAATATAATTTATTTATTGTATTTTAAAACAAGCAGCTTCCGTTCGAATTGCACTAGAATGCACCTTAACAGAAGATGTTTATGTGAATGTCGGTTAAAACAGCAATAATCTTGAGTATTCAAAGATTTTTTTGTCGAATTTAAGAAACTAAACGGCAATTCACTAAGCAATATAGGAATTTTGCTCCATTGAAATATATCATATGATATTCCGATATATCGATATTTTGAATCAATATATCGGTGGTATCGATACTTTGAATCGATAATCATATCGAATGAAATATCGATACTTTGCAATATCGGAACGTCCCTAATGTGGTCTAACCTCTAACTGAAACTCTCTATGGCGCATTCGATGATTTAATCTTACTTTGAGGGGTGAACCCTAGGAAGAACCCAAACTGTTGCACGATGACTTAAACGATTGTTTTGAAAATTTTGAATAGTTTTAAGATTTTTTCGCCAAAATTTTGTAAGTGCTCTTCAAAGATTATGGAATTAAGATTCTAATGCCATACCTGTTAAAAATTTAGGTCGATCCAATGCTGACAAACTAGCCCATATTTTTCCAGTGAAATTTTTCAATTATGCCACAACTTCAAGTAAAAATTTAAAAAAAAAATGTGTTTAAATATCTACGATTAATAGAATGTTTCAACTAAATGTCAACGGCCGTCAACAATATATACAGTCAGTTTTTCATAACTAGATAGTAAAGAGAACAACTAGTTAGGGAGGTATCTAGTTATAACACACAAAACCAGTGCAAATGTCCAAGGGACCATCGAAAGAGCCATGAAACCAACTTTGACTATGGTCCTCTAACTCGATATCGAGATACCGAGATACCGAATATCGAGGAAGGGAGAATTGACTGTAACAGTTACGGAAAAAAAAACAATAAGACTGCTCTAACCACTAGGCTAAGGAACGACCCAAGTTATATAATATAGAAGTGCGAAACCGGATATACACTGAAAACTCATATTCATAAAACATATCTATCTTATATGATCAATTACAGGTAGAGTGTCCATCCCAAAAATTCCTATGATTTGAGAAATTTCGAGAATTCCCGTTTCCCGGAGTATATATTATGTCGTCCCGGGAATCTCGGGATTCCCGAGATAATCGGGTTATCGAACCATAGTGGGGCCCAAATAGCCGTAGCGGTAAACGCGCAGCTATTCAGCAAGACCAAGCTGAGGGTCGTGGGTTCGAATCCCACCGGTCGAGGATCTTTTCGGGTTGGAAATTTTCTCGACTTCCTAGGGCATAGAGTATAATCGTACCTGCCACACGATATACGCATGCAAAAATGGTCATCGGCATAGTAAGCTCTCAGTTAATAACTGTGGAAGTGCTCATAAGAACACTAAGCTGAGAAGCAGGCTCTGTCCCAGTAGGGACGTAACGCCAGAAAGAAGAAGAACCATAGTAAAAATTGGTTTTCATGGCTAGCTCGATTATACCTTCAATATCAAGTCAGGGAAAGTTGACTGTATTTTCATGAAAAAGCTTTATTGCCAAATGAATAAGGAACATAGTCTCCTTGCAAAGGTTTTTTAATGCGTTTCTTTATGACATTAGCCGTTTTCATAACCCTAGACTGCAGAAGCCAATCTGAATATACATACATCTTTTAATAATTTTCAATAATTAACTTTCAGTATAATGTGGTCATAAATTATCAAATTTCCTAAATCAAAATGTCTTAATATTATGACTTAAATGTTAACCATACTTTCATTTATGCAGATTTTGCTTACATATCTGAGAGAGAGGAGACAGCTCACTGACTATGGCATGTTTTCTTGCCTTCTTTGACTGCTTTCTTTAATTTTTGGGTTGTGCAGAATAGACATAATCATATTCATTTCATATTGTACACTATAAAATAGGATATGCATATAAAAAAAAATCAACAGCAGTTTGCCAACACCCAACTTTATTTGGATATTCAACTTTTTATAACGTGAAATCATCGAAGCACACCTAGAAATTTTAATTACTTTTACTTGAATTTTGATGGTTTTTACCGCTCTGCCCTTCGATTGTGCGGTTTTCCAGTGACAGTTGGTGACAGGTTCCCTTGACTTTTGGGAGCTCGTAATCTAAGCCAGCTGTCTCCTCTCTCTCAGTTGCATATCAACGAAAATACACGTTTAATTGTAAATTTTACAAATCCCGGGACAAGCCAAATAGGGCTCTGCATTGTTCTGGTTTTGTATGGGACTTTGACGTTAACTGTTTACCAATTTCATGGAGGAGTGAAAGAGAGCGAATGATTTTTGTGCAGAGCCCCATGGCCAGAAAATGGACACTCTAATTACGGGCAATAGGAAAAGAGCATCAATTTTCGATCTAGCATTAGTTTTCGACCCCCTTCATGCGATTTAAGAATCCATACATTTAATTTCCATACTTCGTAGGTAAATCCGAAAATTGGTACAGAATTCTTGTAGGTTAAAAATTAGTGTTTTCCCCCTAGAACATTTTTCTACAGTTATTTAGGATTGCCCCTAGCAACGGGTGTTTAGCTATCACAGCTTTGCTTGGTTACAATAGCGTGAATCTCATAACTTTTCCCAACTATGATTAATTACTTTACTGACATGATATACTAATCACCTTGTAAACAATAAAATAATTATTGAGCTTAGAAAATTTAAGCATTTAAATTGCTGATTACCGGGATTCCCTATTTTCCGAGAAGTTATTTTTTAATAAGGAATTGACCATCTTAATAAGAATCAGGTATGCAAAATTCGATCGCATTTGATTGCGAAGTATAATCAAAGCTAGCGATGGAAAACATTCCATCATTTACAGTACCGGTTCACGATTCAGCAAGGTTCGCAAATTGTAACAAGCTTGACAAATAACAAAAGAAAGCGAGAGCTCCATTTGGGGAGCGATGATAAAACTCATTTATTTCGCTTATTTATTATTTGGATGTAGGTGTTTTAAGGCCTCTTTTAGAAAAGTGATAGCGTTCCACTAGCCCACTAATTCGCCGTTTTAGGCTTAAAGAGCTATTATACGGCTAAAATGGGGCATGTCAGCTGTGAAATAGTACTATATTAGCACGTAAGGTGAAATAAAGTGCTGTATCAGAGACAAACAGACGTCACACTCTCATCATTGTCCATCGACCACATTTTTAACGATCAGTTCAAAAATATGGTAGGTGGCCAATCCGACACTCGCAGCGCTCGCATCGTTTTTGTTCGTATTTTTTAATTAAATACTCTTTTGATCAGATAAAAAAAAAATGGGGCTATTATGTAAATAGGGGCAATATAAAGATCGGTTAATATGCAGGATGTTTTCATCTCTTTTAAAATAGTTATTGTCTTCACTAAAGGAATCCCAGCAGTGTATTAGTAGACCAAAAGCTAACTTTGTGAGTGGGGCACGGATAGAAAATGAAATCAAACAAAAAAAACACGAACTAATTGCACTATACAAAGTGATGGGCATCGAATACAAAAGTAAACTAATGACACAAAAAACATAAAAATAACATTAATTATGACAATATCACGGTGGTAGATAGAAAAGATTCATTCGAATGCTGCACAGCATAGTTGCTCAACGAGATCACAGTTAGGCCTCCTACAACACGGTTTTCTATAACACAATATCTTTCAATAAGGTCTCATACAACACGGTGCTCTTTGTGGCAAATAAAACAGTTAATGGAATTTCACCTATTCGGGAGCAATGTCGTCATCCTCACAATGGAAGCTATTACCAAAGAATCCTCATAGAAATAAAGAGTGATAAAAGAAGGAAATGATTTGTAGAGATAATTTGAGTATTAAATAAGTGAGTTCTAGTACAATTAACATTGAACTTGCTATAAACTAGAAGGTAGGTCAAAAAAGACACTAAAATTTTAGCAAAAGTTCCATTTGACTGGGACAATCGACCACATTCCTGATTCGGTGAAATCCCATTTTTTATTTGATTCCCCCAACACGGATAGCAACCTACCAACCGTTTTGTAGAAGACCCGACTGCCCATCATTACTGAAGGGAACGGAAGTGTGGAAATGTGTTTTTACGATAGAAGACAGACCACAGAGCAAAGAGAAATACTTTTGGTTTACAGCTTGCGTTTCAAAAGATACGTTGGAAGAGAGAAGAAAGCTCGATCGATACATAGTAGTTTGTGGTGGTTAATCGGAAGGATGTCCGGAGTTGTGTTGGTCTCTAACCTGTTGTTGCTGTGGCGGAGGACCGCTACGACGCCGTCCACTTCCGCCACCGCTACTAGCGCCATCTTGGTATTCACTGTCGTCACTAATATAGGTGACATCGGTGGCGGCCTCTTTAGTGATTTCAATCGCCGGTATGCCACTGCTGTTTGAGTCGCGCTGTGCACGTTCCTGATTAAGACCCGATAAAAGTACGATAGTTTGATGGTTTACACCAATGAAAATTGGAGCCGATGTGCAAAAAAGTGGTTTACAACCGATCGCAATCGATTGATCGTCCCCCATCACGGGAGAAAAATAAGTCATATTCATTCATACGCATACTAATTGGGAACAGAATATACTGACGCACTCCAAACGAAATCGAATTAGTCTAAACGAAATTTAGTTCAAAATGTTCTTTCCATTCAACTATTTTGTATACTGCTTTTGATATTTGACGAAATGCAACATTACACTATGTGTCTGAAACCGTTATTAACTCTCATTAATTAATCATCAATTCTGCACACACCACTCAAAAAATATTCTAGCACATTCTCCGTAAATTTTGAAATGATTCATCGACGAAACCGAAAGTAATAGTAATTTAAAACATTTGAACAATTTTTGAAAAAAACGCAAGCACGTTCCAGAAAAGCGGTAAGGTACCACGATCGCCGGTGCATACCACGGAGACACAAGGACTACAAGGAGGATTAGGGATTCAGAGTCCAGTGTACACATCGAAATCGAGCAACAACGCTGCTCAAGGAGGGCAACAACCTGAAAACTCGAGATTGACGGGGATGAAGAATAAGGTCGATGAAATCGAGTTTGAGGATGATCATCCAGTTCGTCAAGGACCGGCACAAAGTGCATACCGCGATCAAGAGCGATGAACGAACAGAAAGCGCTGAGGATGAAAGCTTGCCGAAAATGCACTGAAAAAGGTTACGAAGCAAGCAGTGGATGACAAGCTTAAGACCCCGAAGGTAGGAGGTGACAAACCTCCGAAGAAACGAGACAGAGAGTCACCAGGATAAGAGGAAGACCCAAAAAAGAAACGTAACGAGCACGAAAAAAGTGTGCCGGAAAAGGACGGGAACGATGACGGATGGCAAACCATCGTCAGCGCCAAAGATAAAAAAGAAACAGAAAGAGAAGCTGGAGAATAAGAAGGACGTACAGAAGAAAGCAAAGAGACGCCCGTAGCGTGAGTGATTTAAATTTGATTCCATACTTGTTAATGCAAACGACCGAACAACGTACGCAGATATTTTTAGAAAAGTTAAGGACGATCCGAACCTGAAGAACCTGGGAGAAAACGTGGTTAGAACGTGGTGCACCCAGAAAGGGGAAAAGCTCGGCCTATCAGGAGCTTGTCACGAAATCTTTGGTGATTGAGGCGGACGTAAAAGCATTTACTCAAGAAGCAGTTGTTGAGTGCAGATATCTGAAGGAGATAACAACCGTGGACAAGGTGAGTGAGGAGTTGCGTAAGCAATGCAGCTTTTGAGAAGAGGCCATGGCAATCTATCTGAGGAAGTCGTACGACGGCATACTATCAGCGACGATTCGACTACCAGTTGCATGAACTTTGGACTCCCGGTGGCGAGCTGTAAAGGTGCGGACAGAATTGAACTTTGCAGAAAATGTGGAGAACGAGGTCACTTTAGGAAAGACTGCAAGAATCGACTAAGGTGCTTGCTCTGCTCACCAGAGGAGGGAAATACCCATTAGACGGGCAGCTTCAATTGCCGTGCGTACCAAAAGGCGATCGCTGCCCAACAGTAACGGAGGTAACGCAGATCAACGTGAATCACTGCGACACCGCACAGCAACTGTTGCTAAACTATATGTGACGTCGCGATATTAGTTGAACCGTATCGAGTACCACTCAATGAGGCCAATTGGGTGGTGGATAGCACAGGCGTAACCACGATACAAGTGACGGGTAGGTTTCCTATTCTGGAAGTGGTTGCCAGGTCAAACGTGGGTTTCGTAATTGCCAAAAAACAACGCAATCTACTTTTGCAGCTGCGCCTACAAGATGGACGCTCGAAGAATTTAGCCGGATCTTGAAGAAGTTGACCGACAAGTTAGTTGGTCGGAAACAAGTTAGTTGGTCGGAAGTGCCGATTGGAGGTGACATCAAAGCAATGCATGGGCATCAATACATGAGCCGTGGAGTGGGGTAGCAGGGTAACCAATGCCAGAGGTTACAACCTACTGGAGGGTCTAGCATAGCTAGACGTACGATTGTGCAACGAAGGCACCGTTAGCACATTTCGTAAAGACAAACGGAAGTAGATTTAACAAATTGTAGCTCATTACTGGCGGGTAACATGAACTGCAGGGTAAGCGAAGAGTACACACATAGCGATCACTAGGCGATACGCTACGCTACAGTATTGGCCAGCGGAACACTACGGCAGTGCAGAAGAACACAATTGGCGACCAGCAGTGGAAGAGGAAGGCATTCAACAAAAATCTCTTCATTGAGGCAATTTGTACCGACAGCGATGCCCTGAACTTGGATGCAGTAGGGTTGACAATAGCGATGACAAGAGCATGTGACACAACGATGCCACAAAAACGGGAGCCCCGCAAAGATCGACGTCCCGCGTACTGGTGGAACGATGCACTCAACGCAATCCACGCTGCTTGCCCATAAACCAGGGGGCGTTAAGAATATGAAATCGTTACTGCGCCATAGTTACGATTGATGTTAAGAACGCTAACAATAGCGCCAGTTGAGACGCCATCGCCATAGCGCTGCATAGAATGCGAGTTCCTGACTATCTGTTCCGGGCTCTGCAGAGCTACTTCGAGAATCGGGTGTTAGTGTATGCAATCGACTCAGGTCGAAAGGAGTCAAGTGTAACGTCATGAGTTCCGCAAGGGTCCACACTGGGACCGACGTTGTGGAATGGCATGTTCGACGGGGTCCTATCACTGGAGTTATCCATGGGCGTCGAGATCGTCAGCTTTGCTGATGACGTAGTCCCAACATGAATTGGCGAAACGCTGAAGGAAGTGGAAGTGCTAGCTACGGAGGCAATGGGCATGGTTGAATGGAGTCAAGCTCAAGATATCCCATCACAAAGCTGAGGCATTTGGAATCGATTTGTCGTTTCGTCCCCGGACGAGTAGATACTCTCCTCTTCAAGAGATTCAAATTTTCTTTCTCCAGGAGCACATATTAGAAAAGGATGGTGCAGTGCAAACACAAGTGGCGGCTTGACGAGAATGCGCTTCTTAATCGAACAGACTGAAGCCCATGTCGTCATCCTTGGATTCGGACTCTCCCTTTGGAGCTTCCTTGGCAGTGGCAGCCGGAGCAGCAGCAGAAGCAGCCGGGGCAGCAATGGCAGCAAACTTGCTCGAGTCTTGATGAACTCCTTGACGGTTTCAGCTCCCTTGAACTCAACCTCGGTGACGGCAGCGATGACCAACAGGTTGCGGAAACCGATGGCAATGTTGTGCGGCACGGAAGCCAGAGTTGGGTATCCAATCTCGAGCGACACGCCAGCCAAGTTGGCAACTCCAACCTGGAACTTGGCACGGAGGTCTTCCGGCTTGATGTCCAGAATATCCGGAGAGAAGATTGAGCCGTACACCTGCTCAATCTACAGATCATACGAGGACGGAAAGACGTTCAACATGTTGAGCAGGGTGGCTTCGGAAGCCCCAACTTTGTCACCTGACTTCAGAATGGGCACATCGTTGATGATTTCAATCGTACCCTTAGAAATCTTGATTGGGATGGACAGAGCCTGGAAGAAAAAAGTTTCTCGGGTCCAAGACTGGTGTTGTGGGCCGGAATGACGACCTCCAGAGGAGCGATAGCACCAGCACGACCTTGCTTTCCATTAGCTTGTCACGGACCTCAACCAGATCACCCTTGGTGAACACGAAGCCAACGTAGCTCTTGATGTGTGGCAGCAGCTTTCGCAGGTCCGAGTTCACCTCCAGATGGACACGGATTGCCTCGCGCACGCTGAGATTACCGTCGGAGGACATGTCATAGCATCACAGCGGTCGCTCAGACACCTGGGCGAGATGATAGACGATCGGCTAAACTTCTACAGCCACGTCGACTATGCATGAGAGAAGGCGGCAAAGGCGACCAACGCACTTACAACGATCTTGCCGATCATCATTGATGGTAATTCGCTCAAAAATCAAAATCTACTCTTGATTGGAGCAAGAATCAAACTGATTTTTCTCGGCACTAATCTTGGAATGGCAGTAAGATGAAGTCGTGTTCATACTTTCTGGGATACCCTATAAAGAAAGTTGCAAGAATTTGTTTGTTTTTATTTAGATCAATGAGGGTGGTATTTTTTAGTAGAACTCTATTTCCATCAGAGAAAAGGTATGGAATGTGGAATTTTTGAATTTTGAATCGCTCTAATGGGCATGTTTATGAGCCTTAAAAAAACTTATTAATATAATACTGAATACACCAACCACTGTTATTTGTGATACAACGAAATGTCTTCAAATTTACAGGGAATATGCTTTGATATCCAATTTTTTGAATTTTTAATGTAAAATTGTCGTTATTTGATGGTCATGATGCAGTGTAAGGGATTTTGTTCCAACCTAAAATTTCTCTTGGAAATGGCTTCAAATCGCATAAATCGCTATTACCTTAATTTGCCTCCATGAATAATTTTCATATTCAGTATAAGAAATCCTTATTAAGGATTCTATGATTCCTTTCGAGTTATGGGTGCAGAATTGATAGTCATCTTTTTCGTTAATAACGCTTTCATTTAAACATGTCTGGGTTATAGACTCATATTTTCGACTTGGTCGAAATTTGGAGCCAGCTACGATTTTGACAACTTCTCATAAGCAGATATAATTTCGTTTGGAAACCGTCAATACGTCTAAGCTACTAAACACTACCAACATAACATTACTCAACAAACAAGTGTCAATTACCTGCTGGTGTATCGATCCCGGGTAGATCTCCTTGTCGCTGAGATTCTCGTCGTGTTCGATCACCTGGTTCGGGTTCATCGGTTGCATCTGGCTGTTCATCATGCCCTGGTTGTTCATCATCTGCTGCTGCTGGTTGTTCATCATTCGACCGCGCATGGGACCTCCGCCGGGCTGGGGCTGAATCGCTCCGCTGTGGTTTCGATTCCTAGCGGCTGTTCGCACTTGATCTTGATTGTGTTGCGATTGTTGTGATGATGATGAATAGTTTAGTCCATTTTCAGTATTTGTTTCTGGATATCCAAAGCCAATAATTTCAAAAATCGCAAAAGGCGCAAAACAGGGGCAATTTTGGTGTTGTTTTTTTTTTGATGACCGGAATGATGATGGGGGGATATTTTGTTGATTGTTTTAATTGTGTGTTGTGTGATGGAATGTTTCGATACATTGTTTCCGATGTGGACGATTAACGGAAAAGGAACACGATGGAACAGAAACGAGAAAAAAAAATTGGAGAAAATATTGTAAATTAAATCTGTTTCATTCAAAACAATTCCAAATTAGGCTTCTAGACGATGTTGATATTGGTTTATTTAGTTACTTTTATGGGTTTGGTAGTGATAAGTTATTAGTTAAGGTGCATTACTTTATACCATACATAGTAAATTGTCTTTGTATACGAGTGTTATTATGACTAATATTGCTGAATACATTGCAAGTTTTCTTCAAAATGTTACAAATTCATAAAATGTGCGTTCATTGTACAATGTGAGAGTTATAATAGCAGTGCAGTTTTTATCATATATTCTTCCTGTAGTTAGTCGTGACTTGGTTGACACTTAAATCTTAGAGCTCCGTCTTTTATAAAACACTAGGCTCAGTGTAAGAAATTTCAGCGTTACTTGAAAATCTCGATGATCATTTTTTAACAGTCGATTTATTTATTGATATCTTCTACTCAATAGTCATTTAATGAATAATTTTAGAATAAAATGAATTTTAAAGGCGAGTCGTTTTGCTCTCATATAAATAAATACATTCTTAAACAACATGTGTAGAAATCTAAATATTCTAATAGCATTTGTTAACATTTATTAGCTCTAGAAGCCATATTATTATGAACAGGAAGGCTGTAATATTTCATTTAGAAGCCTAATATAAATAGGAAATGTGACAAGCGCAATTAGTACTGGAAACATTTTTTGATCGTTTCTTGTCTCATTATTTTTTGTAGTATTTTTAAGGGCTGCAATATTTATTAGGTCTGGTTATAATGATTCAAATAACGTATGCGTCATGAGTAAATTAATTTGTATGTTTTATATCAATCATCGAGTAAACTTATGTTCTTATCTCTTGACCCGAATGACAAAAATATGTACACTTCACATTATAATCGCATTTTGATTATTTAAACGCACGCATTCATAATTATTTAAATACACACCAATTTTTAGGAAAAGTCAACAAACATCTGTCTGTTAAATAGTCAGTTGGGTTTGGATGTGGTTTAGTAATTTTCATTAGTTTAGTGTCATAAATTATTGATCAACTTCTGATCCGAGGTGTCTCGCTACCTCCATCCAATCCAGCTGGGCACAGTTGTACGTGATCTCCCAGCTGGATTGGAAGGAGGTAGTTTCAGCTGCGGTGATTGATATGCGTCTGTAGATGGCCGAAATAGTACAGTAGGCCAAAACGTTACGCAAACGATAATGCAATGTTTTATTTGTTCACCGAAAAACATCAATAAAATCGATAGATATCAATCAACGGTGATTAAACCCAAAAAAAAAAGTAATCCAGAAACGCCGTTTCAAGAATTTTCGATTTTTTCGGGGTTGTTTTTGCACATGAGCCAGTTTGCGAGTACCGCAAGATAGGTTGTATTGATGTTCTCCGATCGAGCTGAAATTTACAGAAGCTGTTTTCCTATATAAAAGAAGATGTTCAAAATTTCAAGTTTCTATATTAGGGGGAAGTGGTACAAAATAACCACTAATGATTTGATTAAATAATAAATGAAATCAATTGAACTACTATAGCTACAGTAAAAATGCACGGATTTGTATGAAATTTGGCATATTTACTTTACGTTACATGAGGCTTGTTTTGTATTGGAGCCAAATGTTTTTAAATCCGGACATTGTATTGGAATCGTATGTTCCGATGCCGTAAATTCACAATTTTCAAATGAAACCTAAATAATACTTTGAACATCATCAAAACATGAGTAATATTTAATAAGAACAATACTGTGCGTTGTTCAATGTGGATTCATTGAACTAATGAGTGATGATTGCAGTTTAAACCACAAACATGTCTGTCCAAACAAGTAAATCGCAAACATTGCTTGCATTTTTATTTTTAAACAAATGCAGAAAATATACATTCTACAAGCTATTGAAAGCATGATATATTTAGTTGATTTTGAAAAGCTTTGCATGGTTTAATTTTACAATTTCATGTTAAAACATAGCTGTCCGCATTTTGATTCAAAAGTGTCTTCTTTTTTATGTAGGAAAATAATTCCTGTAAATTTCAGCCCGATCGGAAACATAAATACAACCTCCATAGACAAGGGGGTTGCGGTACTCGCAAACTGGCTCAAATTAAATTCACTACACAAAAAAAAAAAAATATTCGAAAATGTTTGGAACGACATTCCTGATTAACTCCTTAAATAAAAGCCCATGAGTTGCCCTACAAAACTTCTTCTTCTTTCTGGCGTTACGTCCCAACTGGGACAAAGCCTGCTTCTCAGATTAGTGTTCTTATGAGCACTTCCACAGTTATTAACTGAGAGTTTTCTTTGCCGATTGACCATTTTTGCATGGGTATATCGTGTGGCAGGTACGAAGATACTCTATGCCCTGGGAATCGAGAAAATTTCCTTTACGAAAAGTCCCTCGACCAGCGGGATTCGAACCCACGACCCTCAGCATGGTCATGTTGAATAGCTGCGCGTTTACCGCTACGGCTATTTGGGTTTTATAGGGTTAGACTACAAAACTTCATATTTAGTTTATTAAACTAGTTCGGTTAACAAGAAAAAAAATCGATTTGAAAATCACTAAAACTTTTATGAAAAACTTGTTTTTTCTTGATTTGAAGCACTTTCAAAATACATATACCATGCTTATCTTAAAGTTTATAAAACGTAGAGTAATCATGCCAAATTTCAAGCTAACCCGTGCACTTTTACTATAGTTGTATCAGTTTTTGTGATTTTGTGACATGAAATCGTTGGGCGCCATTTTGTCCCACTTCCCCCTAGTATAAATATCTAAAATTTTGCAAAACAACCTCTTTAATATAGAAGAACAATCTCTGAAAATTTCAGCCTGATCGGAGATCATCAATACAACTTTCCTTGGAAAGGAAACTGGCTCTTAAGGTGATTATAGAACGAAGCCACACCTCAAATTTTCAAGAGCACAAGACTTGCGAATCAAACAGTGCTCCGCGTTGAAAATCTATCCCACTGGTGAACACCAGCAAGCAAGCAATTTGATTGGTTTTCAACGCGAACTGTTGTCAGATACTCTCGTCTTGTGCACTTGAAAATTCGAAGTTTGGCTTCCTTTTTTAATCACCTTAAGACAAAGATTTGGTTTTCTGGTTTTGGTTTTGACTCATATTCCAAACACTTAAGGCCAACAGTGACTTCAAATGCATCTGACTGGCATAAATTGGCTGATATTTGTGTAAATTTGAATTTCTTCGCAAAGTCTAACTGTTAGCTGTTGGATGTACCGATAATAATGTTGATATAATTCGTTTTAGTATTGTTTTTACGCTAAAGTATGATACAACATTTTGATTCAAATGCCGAATAAATGGTATTCAAATGAATAATTTAGCCAATCAATTTATCTGAGCTTGTTCTACTGGTCTCAAACTAGAGAATCATCACTACTTCCACGGTATAAATTATATTGGAAACGTTATAATTGAATTGCAATGACTACCATATCCTTGTTATTTGGTGACATATTTCAGCAAAACATTTCAACCAAATCGCCATACAAAAACCGAGTGTTCGGAATATGAGTCTGTTCGGAATTTGAGACAAAACGGTAGTTAGTGGATGAAGATGTTTTACATATTTGTTACATTTTGTTTGAATGCCCTTAATGTGATTTTTGGAAGTTAAATGTTTATCTGGTATGAGTCCTAGATAAGGGTGGTTAAAACAATCGTTTCTGCTCCACACCGCTCATGAGATTCTAGATTAAATTCTTGATGTGCTCACAAAATATGAGCTCATTTGGATGAAAATTGAGATAGCACAAGACCTTCAAAGTTTGTATGGAAACTATTATGGGAAAAGCTAGCAATTCATTCAATCGGTGATTGCCCATGAGGATTTAAGCTATGCTGATAATTTTCTTACAGCTTATAACGTGCATATAGCAGTTATTACTGAAACCTATTTAAAACCTGGAGCCAAAAGAGATCCTAACATTTTGTTTATCGTAATGGTCGATTTGATGGGGCATGTGGGGGAGTTGCAATCATCATTCATAGGCGTATAAAACATCAACTGTTTTCGTCATAGGAAACTAGAGTTTTTGAAACTTTAGGTGTGTCAGTTCTACTATTGATTTGGTCTTAACCCGTAATAGCCCGGGACTAACCTTCAATTTTAAAATGGCCACAATTTGATGACCGCTAGATCAATTATTTCGGAATAAATTTTAAAGTTACCCCGAGGATCCATATTATAGAACAGTGGTTCCCAACTTTTTTGAAGCTGCGGCCCTCTTCTGAGTTCCACAATAAAGTCACCCGGACTACTGGAAATGAATGTTTGTTTTTAGAATCGGATAAATTGATTTTAGTTCGGAATAATAATTTAATTCAATTGACTATAATTATCACATCAGCTTATAATATATATTCTTCAGAGTTATCTTCATTATTTTTAAAAGGATTTGCCAACCATCTCATAAAGCATTGAACATCAGTGAACCTGTTGAGAAAAAAAAGTGTTAGATACGTGACATTTTACGTGAGAGATCTCGTGTGGGATCCACGTCTGAGAAGAAATCTGTAGAAATCAGCCCATAATATAGCCAAACAAAAGTCTCGTTGACTTTAAGCGGATTACGCCAATTGTTCGAAAGAAATAAGCGGAAAATTTCAAATTCTTTGAATTTCATTGATTGTTTAAAGGGGAACTTCCTAGCATCTCGTAAAGAATCATAAAAAAAAACTAAAAATAGGTCAAAACTTTTTTAAGCATACATAGAGAAATTATCTTAGCTTTATTGTCGAATAAACGTTAATTAAAATCACAAAGATTCGATTGGTTTCTAATGAACTCAACATGGTTCGCTTATAAGTTTCAATAATCACCTTACATAACTGTTAAGATCACATTTGCCACGTAATTTATTATTGATATTTTGAGCAAAAACATTGACTGCGAGGCAAATTTTAAACGACAACATGTATATTGAAAATATTATTTATGGAGCTTGAAAACTAAATAATTCACAATGTAGAAAAAGAACATTAAAATTTTCAAATGTACAAACTGAAAAACCTCACCTATTTGAAAAGCCTTCACGGACCCTCTGAGAAGCCGCCTCGACCCCCTAGAGGTCCGCGGACTATCGGTTGAGAAACACGGTTGAGAAACACTGTTCTAGAACGTAGCCATTAAAAATATAGTGTTTTGAGTAACTTCTAACATGACACATTGTGGCCAAGTCCTCAAAAGGCAAAACTAATATTTAGTTCACAAACCTAACCTAAACTGAGCGTTTTGCAATAAGAATATATAAGATAAAAAATTGGAATCCGAAAAATTACCCTCGTGTCCACGCTTTTTTCGCTACCCAGAAAAGGGGGAGAGATCAGGGGGGATGTCCCACCCAAGGATTGTAAGACCAACTAACCGCATTAACTTTGAAATTGGTTTAAAATAATTGATCTAGCGGTCTGCAAATTGTAGCCATTTGAAAATTGAAGGTACGTCCTTGGATTTTAAGGGTTAACCGACTCTAGCCACCTTTGTAGCTGAATGGTAACTCATGCTGATTTTGATTCTGATCACGACCCTGTTACATTTCAAATATTCCATGAAGCAGTTCTCAATCTCAGCGCCACTTTCGATTATTTTCGAGCCGACTGGAATACATATGAACCATATGTAAACATCCATTCCATGAAAAACCGATCTAGTCGGTTACCAAAAATTTGCTATTTTGTTTTTTTTTTCGAAATAGGGATACATGTGTTTTTGGATTTTTTTTATTAGGGTGACCATTTTCAAAATAAAATATCCAGAAAAATCGCGATTTTGAAAAATTTTTATTTTTAAAATATTATAACTTTTGGATAGCTTGACCGATTTTCAATTTTCTTGGACGAAATGAAAGCTAAAGATTTTGACTTTTCAAGAAAAATATAAAATTTCATAAAAATTGATTTTTACATGGAAAAATAATAAAAAAATTCCGATTTTTCGTATCTTAAAGGTCTCGGGACCAAAGGAGCTATTGCTGCTCTCATTTTTTCTTGAAAGTTCAGAAAATTTTACGTTTGCTGTCAAATTTTCAGCAATGTATGTTTTTTGTTTTTTAAATATGTTTTTTGAAAATAAAAAATCAGTCATTTCTCATCGGCACACACTGTAGGTCTCAGCGCATTAGGTTTTTTATTTAAAAAAAAAATCATAACTTTTGAACAGCTCAACCGATTTCCAATCTTTTTTTATGGAATGAAAGCTTACAGAAAAAAATTCAAACTCTAAAAATAAACAATTTTTTGCATGAAAATATATAAAAAGTTGTTGTGAAAAGTTATGATTTTTTTTTAAATAAAAAAACTAACTTGACAGTTTACGTAAAATTTTCTGAACTTTCAAGAAATAATAAGAACAGCAATAGCCCCTTTGGCCTTCAAAACACGAAATAACGAAAATTTTTGATTTATTTTACAAGTAAAAATAGAACAATTTTAGTGAAATTTTATATATTCTTCTTGAAAAGTCACAATCTTTAGCTTTCATTTCGTCCAAAAAAATTGAAAATCGGTCAAGCGGTTCAAAAGTTAAGATTTCTTTAAAAATTAAAAATTTGCAAGGTCGTGACTTTTCTGGTCACTCTATTTTGGAAATGGTCACCCTATTCAAAAATCCTAAAACACGTGTATCCATATTGCGGATTAGGAATGAAATACCAAATTTTGATGGAATTCGGTGACCCAGCTCTAGTGGGGATTCATGAAATGGCTGTATATCGATAGTAATCTTGGTGATAACATTTCTTTGCAAACAAAACTTGATATTGACAATGCTCTAGAAACTTTAACAAATGCCATTTTTGAAACCACGGGCATTGCGATACCTAAATGTGAAGTAAAATTCGAATCCATGATTAAAGATGATGATCTTAAACTCTTGATCCGTTTTTTGAACGGGAGAAGAAGGCACTCGCGATCCTGCTATGAAAATGATATGGCAAGATCTGTATAAAGTAATCAAAAAACGGTTTACTAAATTAGGAAACACAAATTTTAAAAATAATATTTCTCAATTGGACCTTGGCTGTAAACCCTTTTGGAAATTATCTAAAACTTAGAAAAAACCTCAGAAGCTAAATACAGTATTGATAGAGGAAAACATTTTTTTTTTCACAACCTCAAGATGTAGATAGCATTCTCAATAAAGAGAACGTTTTAGAAAATTCCTGGGAGACTGATTTGGAAGAAGTGATAACTATTATTAAAAAATCAAAGCATGAAAGCTCCTGGCAATGATGGAATTTTCTGCATCCCCATCAAGAAACTTCCAGAGAGAAGCTTATCATTCTTAATTCAGCCATTCCATGAAAAACCGATCTAGTGGGTCTCCGAATTCCGTGAAAATTTGCTATTTTGTTCCTTGTCCGAAATAAGGATACACGTATTTTTGGATTTTTTGATTAGAGTGACCATTTCCGAAATAGGGTGACCAGAAAAATCGCGATTTTGCAAAATTTTTATTAAAAAAAAATATAACTTTTGAATCGTTTGACCGATTTTCAATCTTTTTGGACGAAATGAAGGCTAAAGATTTTAACTTTTCGGGAAAAATATAAAATTTCATAAAAATTGTGTTTTTACATGAAAAAACTCAATAGTTTCCGTTTTTTCGTGTTTTGAAGGCCTCGGGACCAAAGGGGCTATTGCTGCTTTCATTTTTTCTTGAAAGTTCAGAAAATTTTACGTACACTGTCAAATTTTCAGCGATGTATGTTTTTTAGTTTTTGAGATATATTTTTTTGAAAATAAAAAATCAGTCATTTTTCATCGGCACACACTGTAGTTCTCAGCGCATTAGATTTGTAATGTTTAAAAAAAATCATATCTTTTGAACAGCTCAACCGATTTCCAATCTTTTATTATGGAATGAAAGCTTAAGGTCTCAACTTTTCAGTAAAATAGAAAATAAATTTTAAATTTTTTCACGTTTAAACATATTTTTATCAGATTTTTCAATTTTGCCTGAATAGTTGAAATTTTAAGCTTTCATTCCATACAAAAAGATTGGAAATCGGTTAGGCTGTTCAAAAGTTATATATTTTTTTAAACATTACAAATCTAATGCGCTGAGATCTACAGCACAGACAAACAGACGTAACACTGACGAAATTTCCATCGACCACTCATTTAGCAATCATTTCAAATTCGCTATGTTACAAATCTCACACCCAGAGGCGCGCGCATCGTTTTTCTTCGCGTTTGACGTTTCACACTACCGCCATCTGCCGGTCTTGTTGCACGAAACACCTTTTCGTGTAACATGCTCACCAGATGATGATGGTGTAAACTGGGCGATGGAATTTGAAGAAATTTGTTCTAACTGTTACGTCTGTTTGTCTGTGCCTACAGTGTGTGCCAATAAAAAATGACTGATTTTTTATTTTCAAAAAAGTATATCTCAAAAACTAAAAAACATACATCGCTGAAAATTTGACAGTGTACGTAAAATTTTCTGAACTTTCAAGAAAAAATGAAAGCAGCAATAGCCCCTTTGGTCCCGAGGCCTTCAAAACACGAAAAAACGGAAACTATTGAGTTTTTTCATGTAAAAACACAATTTTTATGAAATTTTATATTTTTCCCGAAAAGTTAAAATCTTTAGCCTTCATTTCGTCCAAAAAGATTGAAAATCGGTCAAACGGTTCAAAAGTTATAATTTATTTTTTAAACAAAATTTTTGCAAAATCGCGATTTTTCTGGTCACCCTATTTCGGAAATGGTCACCCTAATCAAAAAATCCAAAAGTACGTGTATCCTTATTTCGGATAAGGAACAAAATAGCAAATTTTCACGGAATTCGGAGACCCACTAGATCGGTTTTTCATGGAATGGCTGAATTGATATATTTAACAAATGCTTTCAGTTGGCATATTTTCCTGACAAATGGAAACATGCCAAAGTTGTACCACTGTTAAAACCGAACAAAAATTCTGCTGAAGTCTCCAGCCACTTCCAATCAACTTGCTTTCCTCCATCAGCAAACTTGTTGAGAACGTCATTTTGAATCCACATCTCGAAGATCCACATCAATGAAAATTCAAGTTTTGCTATTAAACAAGGAGCTTCCGACATGGACATTCGACCACGCGTCAACTTTTACGTGTAACAAAATTGATTCGATCCAACAAATCTAAAGGCTATTCTTCTGCTGATGCTCTTCTAGACAATGGAAAAGACATTCAACAGTGTTTGGCATGAAGGCTTGATTGTGAAATTGAAAAGACTTTAATTTTCCATCCTACATTGTTAGAATAAACTAAATGTCAAATGTCAATCGTACACTTCAGGTTAATTATCAAAACTCCAGGTCCACATAAACCAAATGTTCTGTTTTTGAAACTTTCAAGTAGACATGTGCTCACGATGATAAGGGTTTCAATAAATTGGTCAGATGAAGTTAAGTTTCTAGGGCTCACGCTAGATAAAAATTTAACTTTCAACAATCACATTGAAGGCATTTAAGCCAAATGTAACAAATATATATAAAATGTTTTTATCCACTTATTGAAAGAAAATCAAAACTTTGTCTTAACAACATGCTTTTGATCTTCAAACAAATTTTCAGGCCTTGTTGATTGGAACAAATGTCGAACAAAATTATTAATAATTTAAGATAAAAATCGTTGCTATCAGCTTTTGCCACAATTAATGCAATATCTATTTAAGTTAAGTTAATTGAAAGCGTGTTTTCTTTTATAAACAAGGTCCCATCATATATCGGTTTAAATGTAACCGGTTTATAAAATTTAGTAAAATTTTGTAAGTATCGTTGTCTGAGTTATGATCTTGCATTGAACTTCATCTGATCACTTTAATCGGGTTGAAAAGTATATTTGATTGAATTCGAGTATTACTTAAGAGTTTATTAGCTGTTCATGTTAATGTTCGTGGACTCTTAAGATATCAAGTTCGATTCGCGCTTCAGTCCAGAAAATTGTTTTTTATGATCTTGTTCGTCTGTGTCGTATAACATTGCGAGCATATTTTTTATCAAACGAGTTTTGGTAACGGATTCAAGAGGATTTATATGAAATTTGTATAGTTTCTTATCATAGTTGAAAAGTTATGATTTTTTGAAAAATGCGAATTATCTAATGAATGCATTTAAAGATTAATAAAGTTCATTTTTTATTCTATGTTATAGCACATAAAAGTTGTTCTTAAGTAACGGTCCTTAGTAAAGTCTTCAAAAAAGCTTCTCTCACTTTGCTATCTAAAGCACTTGTCCGGGCATAAAGTAATGCATTTTCTATAGGTTTAACCGTTTAGTTGTTTCCTTTTTATGCTTGTGTTACAGTGCAATTAAATATTTACTGTTGCCGTATCAACATCCATCACTGAAGTTACACATGTAGCTCGCACTACCGTTATCACCATCGAGCATTGGGAACATACATACATACACATACACACGATTAACATTGCATCGTCAGCAGTACATCTATTATATACACATTTACTTGTATGTACACAAACATAGCTCTGGCACAGAGGGAAATTAAGAAGACAGATTAAAACAAGTTCTTAGCTCGCGGCGGCCGACATTAAGATGCTGGGAGTTATAGGACACTAGCTTGCCGTATTCTTGCAATCACATTCACTATATAGAGAAACAGATGGTGCGGAAGAGACAGTGAAAGGTGTGGAGTAATTGTCGACGATGGTAGTGGCTTTTAATGTCGTGCTTCCGTTTTTAATAGTTGAGAGATGGGGATTGTTTTAAAGTAATTTCGGGATGTTGTTTTATATCGAGTTGGCAGTGAATTTACTTTTTGCCTTTGAGTGTTATTACAGGACAGTTTGCAGTGTGTTTGCAATTACGAGTGATTGTTTGATAAAGGAGCTGGTTTCAATAAGATTATGACTCAGAATAACATTGAAAGTTACTGGAAAAAGAAATGTTCACGTATATAATAAAACAAACTTTGGAATATCAAAAAGGGATGACTGTTGGGAAGGATGAATGAGATGGGCGAAAGTAGTGAATATAGACGTGGGTGTGGATGCTTGTTACGGCAATAGTCGTGGTTTTCTGTAATAGTGTTGACTGTATCCTGGGAATGCTTGGGAATGTGTAGAAAAGCGACAAAGATGGAAGAAATGAACTATGAACAACGAAAGTTTCAAGCTGGGACATTACGATTTAGTGAAATAGAGTTGGACTAGTAAAGTTGTTCAATCAGTCAGAGAATTCCTCCATTGTGATATTTGCTTAAGTTTATACTTCAAGCTTTAAGCTAATTCAAGAGGCTCTCTCTGACTAAACGAGGCTTTTATGACAGTCTGAAGAGTTGTGTAGCACGAATGTTTTGACAAAAATGAAAAATCTATCAAAATGCTTGGATTGAACTGCATGGCTTTAACACGAATGAGATATCATGGCGTCTAACTAACAAATATCGATCACTTTCCTGTCTGATTTCGACTATTCAAAGTTGCATGAAATAACACTGCGGAACACGGTTTTGTCTCAAGCATCAAAATACCGCTATTAACTTAATTAAGGATTGCTGAATCCATTGCCATTTTCAGAAATATCATAGCACGTCTAGTTTATGAGATATTAGCTGTTGAAAATGCTAAATTTGACTATTTCAGCCAACTTGCATGCAAGTTTGCCAGCTTGTATGGCAATTTGTTTGCTTAATTTGCCTCAGAACTCAAACTTCAAGTGTTTAACAATACTTACAAACAAAGCTCATAATACTTCCGATGCTCAAAACTTATTTTTTGTTGGTTAGAAAAGTATTGTATTTTGCCATATAAGGGAAACGAAGAATTTTGTATGGAGACTGTAAGCATGTTGAAAAAATCGATTTAATCTAAATTTAACCGTGAAATTTCAACCAAAATATTTCTGAAATGAAAGGTAAAGTCCTATTTTGCATGCTTGTTGGATTAATCTCAAAGGTTTTCGATAAATCATTGTTTAATTTTTATGTAAACATCAATAAAACCAGTGTTTTATGCAACTTTGGCGACCTGTACACAGTCCCAAAAAATCATGCGATTTTACGTCTTTTGGATGCACATAAACAAAGCGAGCCAAATGACGTAAATTTATGTCGAATTTTTAATACGTTAGTGTCTGATTCGGGGAATGTTGTTCACAGTGCCATCATTTTCGTGTCCTTAAACATGTAAAATTACATTTTTAGTTCAATACATCTTCAAGCACACGTTTTTGTATCGTTCCATCACTTACATCATGTGTCATTCAGTCATAACATGAATTACGTCCACATTAATTTTCATTATTTTTAAGAGTGTAGCTAAAAATTGTGACGTGCTGGAACATTTCTGAGAACGGCATCAGATTCAGCAGCCCTAAAACTACTAGAGACACATAATTTGATCCTTGAGACACGCAAAAATGTCATTTTGTTTCGCTGTGTAATCATTCATGACAGTTATCTGAATTAGTAATGCTATGAAACTACTGAAACATGATCAGTTGCACTTAAGTAATGAAAGTTGAAATGTAAAATTTACAGCTTCTAGGTCGTTTTCATGTTATGAAAATGTAGGACAATAAGTTTGATTTGAGAATTTTGACACCTATCTCCGGAACTTAACTTGAAAAGTTTTTCATGTAATGAGAAGGATATTATTAACAATTTGTTGTTCAATAAATTTACAGACACTGTTAGCTTAATTACAAACTCCGGTAAAATTGTACAGATTTTGTTAATATGAGTTATCGAAAGTTTTATGAGTGATTTTATTTTTAGCATTGCACTGCTGCGCTGTATCCACCATACTACTCATAAGCCAACGTTGGCTCGATGAGATGTTTAGTATGGGTCAGGCTTTCGGCCTGGTCTTATCTCTTTGCACGATGCTTTTTGCTTCACTGCAATTCGCTGCAGATGGCAGCAGCTATCTTTTTTTATTCATGACTAGTCAACAACATTAGTTTCATTGTCACGAAGAAAAAAAAGTAGGCCGTGTGGGGCTTTTTTGCTTTAGGATCGAAAAACAAGTTATTGCAATATGTGATTGAAAATGGTAGATTAATCGTTTAATCTGCTTTCAGATCTATAGAATAATCATATTTAGAAATAAAATTATATGAATTTCTAAAAATTTAGACGTTTTTCATTCATTTGCATCGAACGAATTCCATCCAGATTGAGTTGAACTCATTCTTGGACTATAAGAAAAAATGTACACTTAGAAAATATTTTATTTATTTCCATTAATAAATCAAAAACAAAACTTAAATTTTAAATTACACAAAAACCCCTTTTTTAATATTTTTTAAATTTTCACCATAGAATCTTGATAGTGAACAGATGTTTCGGACAAATCTTCATGATGGAGAAATTTTTAATAAAAAAGTTTTTCTAAGAACAACTTTTGGTCGATTTTCAAAATTTTGATTTTTTGTCAAAATAAATACGTTCTGATGATACAGTAAGTATCTTTAAATGATTCTAAGGCATGATGATTACATGAATAATTTCTCTAGAAGTAGCCATTTTCGAATTGAAAAAAAGACACTACACGCTAATGCTTCCAGTAGGCTGTTTGCCCTTTGAAGGAAGCACCACACTAGACAACTAGATATCGAGTTTCATGCAAAACATATTATTTAAATATAAAAATAGGCCATATTCTTTAGTTATTCGCGATTCTCCATCAAGAAAAATAAGTTAGTAGGAAGAAATATGGTGTTTGCTCTCGAAAAGTTAATATTATTAATGGAGAAACGCGAATAACTTATGAAAATGGCCAATTTTAACACTTAAACAATATTTTTTTGCATCAAACTTGTTATAATTCGAAAATGGATAACTCTAGAGAAATGATTCATATAATCATTATGGCTTAGAATCATTTTTAGATGCTCACTGTATCATCAGAACGTATTTATTTTGACAAAAATCAAAATTTTGAAAATCGACTGAAAGTTGTTCTTAGAAAAACTTTTTTATTAAAAATTTCTCCATCATGAAACTTTATCCCAAACATCTGTTCACTATCAAGATTCTATGGTGAAAATTTAAAAAATATTAAAAATGGGGCTTTTGTGTAATATAAAATTTAAATTTTATTTTTGATTTTTTTATAAAAATAAAAAAAAAATCAGTGTATTGACGGGGTTTGTGGTCTGATGGCTACCGCTTCTGCTTCATATGCAGAAGGTCATGGGTTCAATCCCAGGCCCGTCCCTTTCCTCGTACTTTGTAGTTGTATATCTCTCACTTGCTTCTATCTTCCATTCTAAATATATCCCACTCATACTATTCGTTTATAGCAAACGCTAGAACCAGAGACGGACAAGAAACCGTTTCCCTAACGCTTCCTACTTCCACGCGCACGCCTTTCTTACGCCTGATACATAGGCAGTCTGCTAACCACAAAAGCAAACCTCTCTGCCATGCCTTTCCCCCAATCCATACACTCCCGCATGAACTGACGTGGATGCAGTGGAATATACGGTCTACGTGGGAGTCAGTTCAATGCATCATCAATTCCTCCCCCTTCCCCTCATTGGTCTGCATTCTGACGTGGCAGGTGCCATTGTTGCCTAAAAATAGAAGATCACCAGCACTTATACATTGAGGATGCCTGTTAGTCCCAAGCAGTCATTCGGTTGGTTCTTTGTGTAAGTGCAGCTGATCTGGCGATACAGGAGTGCATCCACGGGCGGCCAATCAAGCTCAAGCTCAAGCTCAAGCTCAAGCTCAAGCTCAAGCTCAATAAAAAAAAAATCAGTGTATATTTTTTTCTTATAGTGAACCGTTACACTACAACTTCTTCATAGAACATTTTTCTCTAAAATCAACAGTTTCGGAGTTAGAATTTTTCAAATAAGTTGCTTGCAAAAATGTATGGGCCATTTTCAAAAGTTATATCTGCGTCAAAATGATCAATTGTTCTTTGGAAAACACTTATTCTACTTATGTCCGGAATATAAGGCAAAAGTAAGGAAGCGTCCGCAATAAGAATCATAAAAAGTTCACACATTTCTATTTATTTTAAATTATTCATGTTGTGGAATCAAAATCTTGGCTCACCATTCGAAAGTTAAGTGTTTTGAAGGCTTGATAACGTGAAGGAATCGTACGAAAAGATTTATTTATATGCTCTCTGATGAGTTATCCTTCGCTGAGGCCTTAAGTGTCCGTAATATGAATCAAAACGGTAGTGTTCCTTTGATTACTATGGCATCCTGTCCTCTTCGTTTGAAGCAGTCAGGACCAAGATTCATTGATAAGCTTATGCTGAGATAACAAATTTGAAAGTATATCTAGTAGGCATTGAAAAAATTGACTGAGAAGTTTTCGATCTTGTTCTCCATACAAATATTCAAAAAATTCCAGGAGATTGGAACATGTTTCGATCTCAATGAAACTTACATAATTTGCTTTTCACTCCTTCACCTTTCCAAGAAAAATATAAAGATGACCAAATAACGATTCATTTTTGTGTCACACGATGCTGTGGGACTGATATACGTTAACTCTTCATTATGAGAAAATCCAACTTGGTGTTTTTCCTAATTTTACTGAACAAAAAGAGCTTTCTCTCTAGCTAAAAGATCATTAGAAGATATAATGAAAACTTATATCAACTCAATTTTGACCAAAATGCAGATGGGACTGACTTGCGATTCACTGATGTAAACTTCAGTCAATAATTTTCAGTAATTAACTTTTAGCATGATCCAAAATACCTTCAATGATTTTTAATCGTTTCTATGTTCTGAAGTTTTTATGATTTTTCAAATGATTGAAGTAAATTGCTTTGAAATTATGATTTAATTTTTTTTATCATACTTCCATAAGTGTTACAGAGAATTGAAAAAAAAATCCATAGCAAACCCGTAATTAGTTAAGCTAAGCTTTAATTTTTGTTAGGTTACTTCATCAGAATAAAAAAATCCTATCTGAAATGTGATTTGCTATAATTAACATATTATATTGAAAAGTTACATTATCTGTTTATTTCATTGCAAAAAATAAAATAAAATTATTGTTAAATTTGTACTTCCATTTCAACTGAAATGCAAGTTTTTTTTTTAAATTTGATAAATCTCGAGATCCCGGGATTTTTCGGGACAAGCATAGACTTTTGACCCGAATCCCTCTAACTGAGGCTTTTTTAAACAGTACGAAACTGTCAATAGATATCGATATCTTTGGACGTTTAGTCATTATGTCTGCGATCAAATGCGTGAAAAAAGGCGGTTATTGTTTTCAATAAGACAGCACTCCATGTCTTGTTGCAAATTAAACTGTTCAGTTTCTGCAAAGAAATTTCCATTGATCATGCCAGTAACCATTGACGAGCTCAAAGCAAACACTTGTGCTGAAACCATCGCAAAAACTTCCGAAAATCTAAAACAATATTGAAAAATGCAGCAGAAAGAATTACTTCAGCTGTGTTTAGTAAATGCAGCCACTTGATTTATGTTGTTTTCGTAAGTAGCCAAAAAAAATTGGGAAAGGATCAGATTAGAAAAATTCCACAAATATAGAATGTGATTGATTTTTGACGAATGTATTCACTTTTCACACACCGATGTAAATGATGCCGCACCCTTTACTGTTGCAAAGAGTGTCCATTAGGGCGGTTCAAAATTTAAAAATGTTTGAGAATTCAATCTCCCATATGTTCCTTATCATCCTTGCCATAAAAATAGTGTTCTGTGAAATTTTCAGCTTTCTAGGTGATGATTTAAAGGTGGCCCAAAGACAATGTAGGTTAGTGTGGAAATTACTATGGAGAAATTTTGAGAAATGTTCCAAATACGCTGGTACTGTAATGTAAGTACAAACTTATTATCCCATAGTAAAAATTCATTCTTCAAAACATAATGAAAAAATTTGCTGAAGAGAGAAATTCAATTCGACGGATAGCAGAAGAGATATTCATGAGTTTGTTTGCTATTATTTAGCATAATATAGGATTATAGCCCTGCACACATGTACAAAAGTCCCAAACAAAATTAGCTCAAGAGGGGTTTGTTTCTTCACCAACATCCTTTATTAAGGTTTGAAGAATGGGTTTTTAATATGGGATGATAAGTTTCTACTTACATTACAGTACTAGCGTGTATGGAACATTTCTCAAAATTTCTCCATAGTAATTTCCATATAAACCTACATTGCCTTTGGGCCAACTTTAAATCATCACCTAGAAAGCTGAAAATTTCACAGAACACTATTTTTATGGTATGGATGATAAGGAACATATGGGAGATTGAATTCTCAAACATTTTTAAATTTTGAATCGCCCTAGTGTCCATTTTAAAATATTAAGTTTGGAATCAGCTTCGCTGGAATTCTCCTTTTTAATGCTTTTAATTATTTAGCCAAAAAGAACATCACACAATTGTTGAATTGATTTGGTGATCCATCTTGATACCCATCAGTAAGCCATTTAAGAGCGTCTTCCGGACGTTCGTTCATTATTCAAAGTAGGCAAATCCCGTCATCCGTTCTCGATTCGGATGAAATCAATCCCATAATGCCCGCAAACAACATCTCGATGGACAGTCAATCAATCATTCGCTGCACGTCCTAAGCATATTAACTTGCAATATTTTCGCCAGCTTTCGTGTGACCCCCGCATTCGTTTAGCATTTCGGGGCCGGCCATTCAGATCAATCCAGTTCGAAACAGAAAGCGAGCATGATAATTTCCTTTCTTCCTAGACAAGTAGTGTGTACACCAAAAGAGCAGTACTCAAACGAATACACAAACACAAAGATAATAAAGTCAGGCACAACATCAATCAGTATAGCAAATATTTACTTGGTATCATAGTTGGGTTGCTGTCCGCCGACTGGGAGTCACGGGACTTGGTCCGCACTGTTACTGCTCGGGGATTGAGTCCGACCAGTTTACCGATATCGATCAACGCGTGGTCACCGGTTGGCGAGTCCACATCAGTCACTTTCTTACCGTCCGCGTACACGGCATATCCGGTTACGGGTCCGGACGATGGAGGTCGCGTCACCGGCTGCCAGGTCACCAGCAGGGTGCCGTCTTGTGGTCCAGCCTCTACTTGAATTTCCTGTTCGAGTTGGGGACATTCGATTAGCATGACCTGTGTCACAACTGGGCAATACTTGACAATCAACCTGTGGCGGATCTGGTAGTCCTTTCGCTAGCGTTCTGAAGTCGGTGTACGCTCCAGGCGCTTCTTCCGGTGGAGGACCCGCCGTAGGGGCTTGTGTTTGACCTGCCGCACGTAAGTGTTTCGCTCGAACCGTCACTCGATACTGTGTGCTAGGCGCCAGCCCTGTAGAGAAGCAGTACAAATTCGTTAGAATGATAACAAGGTTTCTTGGCTAGGTATTATCGAACCCGTTATCGTATGCCGGTAGACACCCGGTTTCACCGTCCGTACTTCAACGTTGTTCACGCATACCACGTGCTGATGATTGGAGTTTGCTGGCAGCCACGATATGACCGCACTGGAACAGGTTATGTTGGTGGCCCTTACTGCCGATGGTCCTAAGTGTGCGGTATCACGTCCGATGATCATTGTGCAGGCAGCATCGCGAGAGGTTCTACGATTATGTGTTACACTACGTACGCTTATTCTATGTGGCTGGAAATACGGAAAGAAGATTGATCAGAATATCGCTACTAAATGAACTCATGCTGCAGAACTTACTCGATTGGAGTCTACGCCCTCTACCAGAGCTCGTGTGCGTTCGGTCGCCTTGACAGTCACTTTCAGTACGCCGTCAACGTACACGTGGTAGCTTTCGATCTGATTGCATCCCGGTGGATCAGGTGGCGTCCAACCGATGAGGACACTCTTGTTCAACTGACGCTCCAGGGTGAGGTGTTTCGGTGCAGGAACTAACACGGAGAACATTAGGTCAGCGTCGGCTACATTACATATATAGACCAAGGACAAAGTGACATTTTGAAGCAAACCGCGCGATAGAAAAACAGATGAAACAGTGAATAAGAAGGGAAATGGAAACGGGAAAGAACCTGCATCGCTTTCCAGGGGCGGGCCCGCCAATTATCCTGAGGAGTGGCAGCTCCGGTAGCGATGACACCGACGATGTTTAGACTTATGAACAGAAAAACATATAGGTGGTTAGACTGGCACAGATCCGGAGAATTTGTATTTCATTTATTCTGGGCTGAGATTGCTAAACACCAACTGAAGTTTGCTATTTCAGTTCGCTTTTGTTCGTTTAAACACGTTTGGCATAATGGACGTTTCACATAAAGCAGTTTTGTACATGAGCAGGTAGAATTAGAAAGAAGGCATACTCATTATGCCAAACGTCCATCAAACTAAACGTGCACCAATAAAACTATGCGAAATAGGCGGAACCTCCTGTTAAGCATACCTTGCTAAACAATGTTGGTTTAGTATCCTTAGCTTAACGACGAATGTCTCTGTGATTGCGCTTTGCTCTATCCCAAAGCGAGGTTTTGTCAAGATTTCATATCTGACTTCAATGATTATGATAATAATTTCAACACTAGTATATCTAGGTACAATTTATCATAAATTTCCTCACAATTTCATTATTTTTTTTAAATAACACCTTATTTGTTTGTTCTATTTCGTAAATTTATTTCCAAGAATATATCATCGAAATAAGCCTTAGCTCGCAAATCTACGTACAAATGTATATATTTATGAAGTAATAATGCAGTTTGAATGTCATAAAGACTCCAGTCAAAGTCCAGTTCTCCTGGTTAATTTACCAATTTGTCTGCCTTACATAGCTGGGCTAGTCTAACACTGGCATAATGATAGAAGGAGGAAGATGAGCTATCCGGAAACTTATTGAGGGGGCTGAATGTTTGTTTTACTGTGGGCGTCTAAATGCATTAGTGAATGGACCTGCTACTAATTATTTCCTCACGGATCTGTTAAACTATTACTGTCGAAAAATAAATACAGTCAGGAATTTTAAAACGAGTATTTCTTGCGCTGAAATTACTCTTCTTTGTTAACCTGTGTAAGACCCACCAATTTACATCTGGCTCTCATTACATGCATTCCAAAAGCATCTAGTCTCATATGAAGGTACCTAAAAGTTCAAGGACAGTTTTTTTTCGATGGTCGGGGTAACTCCAGGAGTTATTGTTTTCCCAGGTGAATTGAATTTCTTTTTAAAGAAGGGAGGTCGGTAAAAATTTGATCAACCCTCTTCTCCGAACAGTTAATAAATGTTGTTTAAACACCTTAAATTCAATAGAAATCTGATATTTTGTATGCTTAGTTGATATTATGGTATCATTGATCAACTGATTCGTATAATTCTCTGGAAGATCTGAAACATCCGTAATATTCGGTATATTGACCTGAAGAGTTAGGATTTTTTCAAACGTCTTGTATCACCACAGCTGCGAATAGTTATACATTGGCGTATCAGTATTATCGCGCCCATTCTTATGTTACCTCGAATCTTCCTGATTAACTGTCACGCTTCTGTGAGAAGCGGCTGCTTGGGCACGTCAGGAGTTAATCATCAATATTAACCTCCTTTTCCCGAGCAGCCTAGATAGCCGCGTAGTGTCGGTAGCGGTTGTTTCAACTGGCTAAGAATTAACACTACGGACTGCCTGTTCCGGTGGTAAAAGTCCACCTCACAGGTGACCCCTAATTTATGGTGTGATGCGTACCGTGCCTAGGAATGAATGGTTAGGGGGGTCTAAATAAAACCTAACCGCTAACGGAGCCTGTGGGGTACCAGGGCGCCCTCCACAGTATTGAGTCCTTCCTGTGCTACCCGGAGCAATGGTGCAGGTGACCTTGTGTTTCTCCGAGATAATCGGCTGCCCTTCTTCAGTCTCTATCCTGAGGCTTAATAAGGGTGGGATTATGAATATGTTGACATTTAATTTAAATTATCACCTATATGGATTCGCATTATGCGTTTTAGACAGTGTATTCTGTGCTCTTTCGCCTTTGGCGACTTTAAATAGATACCGATCTGGTTTTTTCGTTGCTGGTCTTTTTCGTGCTGAGATTGCAAAAAGCTTAATCCTGCCTAGTTTGGGTAGTGGCTACGGTTAGGTTAGCTCAGATCAATCTTCAGCATAAAAGAACAGCAACGATCAATCTTTGCAGACTCATGCAAAATGGTGCAGCCCAAGTGGCGCTAGTTCAAGAACCCTACTTTCGTAGAGGGAACTTCTATCTAGGTAACCTTGTGGACCCAGTTTTTGCTACTTTTAGCAAACTTGAAATGGCAAACTCGCGCTCCATGCCCCGCGCATGCGTGCTCGTTAATAAAGCAATCGTTGCTACACTCATTTCTGAGTTAACTACCAGAGATGTATGTGCTGTCACAATCGATGTTTCTGTTGGTGACCTCAACAGGAAATACGTCTATTGTTCGGTATATTTACCACATGATGAACCATCCCCAACGGATGACTTCAAACGAGTTGTCATACACTGCGTAACAAAAGGCCTTCCGCTGATTGTGGGCAGTGATGCCAATGCTCATCACATCATCTGGGGCAGCTCGGATATCAATTTGAGAGGCTCCAGTCTGATGGAATACTTAAGTAGTACAGACCTTGGATTACTTAACATAGGCAATCGCCCAACCTTCATGGTTTCTAATAGAGAAGAAGTGTTAGACATAACGCTCTGCTCGAATAGAATCAGTCACGAGTTGACGAATTGGCATGTATCAGATGAGGAATCATTATCTGATCATCGCTACATCTTCTTTGAACATTCAAATGTAACTGCGCAGACTTTGCGTTTTAGGAATCCCCGGTCAACAAACTGGGAACTCTATATTGAATTGGTTGCGACCAAATTTCATGGATATTCTCCGTCCATTGAAAATCCAAGTGATCTGGATGATGCAGTTGATACTACAACATCCTTCATTATGGAAGCTTTTGAAGAAGTATGTCCTCTGCGGTCTGTAAAGACTACAAGAGGGACCCCATGGTGGAATTCCGATCTGACCAGACTCAGGAAACAATGTAGAAGGAGTTGGGACAGACGCCGTTCAGCTGGATCAGAGTCGTTCAAGTCGGCTCGCAAGGCTTACAAGAAGGCTCTTCGTTCTGCTGAACGATCCGGCTGGAAAAACCTTTGTACAAATGTTTCCAGTTTGAGTGAAGTCAGTCGGTTGAACAAAATTCTTGCAAAATCTAAGGATTTCCAAGTGAACGAAATTCGCTTACCTAATGGTGACTTTACTTCTTCCGATGAAGAAGTTTTAGAATGTTTATTCAATACACACTTCCCCGGATGTGTGGACATAGCATCTACGGATGAACCAAATGTCTTTTCATGTAGTTACGAGTCTCTGGCCTCGGCTCGCAGTATCGTAACTACTGAATCGATTCAATGGGCACTTAATAGTTTTGCTCCTTTCAAATCTCCAGGAGTGGATGGGATTTATCCTGTTCTGCTCCAAAAGGGATTTGAGTATATCAAACATGTTTTGAAAAAGCTACTTGTAAGCAGTTTTGCTACCGGGTACATTCCCAAATCCTGGCGTGATATTACTGTAAAGTTTATCCCAAAAGGAGGACGTGCGTCGAATGAGGAAGCGAAGAGTTTTAGACCAATCAGTCTGACCTCTTTTCTTCTGAAATGTCTGGAACGCATAATCGATCATCACATCCGTGATGTTTATTTGGCAAACATGCCTCTTCATGTGAATCAACATGCTTACCAATCTGGAAAGTCCACTGTGACTCTTTTACACAAAGTTGTATACGATATCGAGAAAGCATTCGCTCAGAAGCAATCGTGCTTGGGTGTTTTCTTGGATATTGAGGGTGCCTTTGATAACGTGTCTTTCGATGCCATATTGGAAGCCGCACGAAACCATGGGCTACCTACAATGATTACCAATTGGATTCATCAAATGCTCAAAAACCGACATCTCTTCTCGACATTGCGTCAAGCAGCGATTCGAAAATTGAGTGTTTGCGGATGCCCCCAAGGGGGAGTCTTGTCACCACTTTTGTGGAATCTCGTAGCAGAAACGCTATTGAGGCAACTCAATAATTGCGGTTTTCCAACTTATGGATTTGCCGACGACTATCTAGCTCTGATAGTTGGTATGTGCATAAGCACCCTATTCGACCTGATGCAAAGTGCTCTTCAGGTAGTCGAGAGTTGGTGTCACCAATATGGCCTTTCGGTTAACCCGAATAAAACATCTATTGTTCTTTTTACGGAAAGACGAAACCGCGATGGAATTCGACCTTTACGTTTTTTTGGCACTGAGATCAATGTGACTGATCAAGTAAAGTATGTCGGAGTCATTCTAGATTCCAAACTTTTATGGTCAGCTCACATTGATTTCAGAGTCAAAAAAGCTTGAATGGCCTTCGGTCAATGCCGGTGAACCTTTGGTAAAACTTGGGGCCTCAAACCCAAATATATCAAATGGATTTACACAACAGTTGTTCGACCAATATTGGCATATGGATGTCTTGTGTGGTGGCAAAAGGGCGAAGTGAGAATAATCCAATCAAAATTGGGCCATCTCCAAAGGATGTGCTTGATGGCGATGTCTGGTGCGTTCTCTACAACTCCCACAGCAGCGCTCGAGGCCCTTTTCGACGTTGCGCCACTACACATATATCTTAAACAAGAAGCACTTTCTTGCTCTTACCGTTTATGGGTACTGGATCTACTGGAGAAAAATCCAGTGAATCGTAGATCTACACACACTTCGTTGTTTCCACTTTTGGTGAATTGGGACAAAATGGTCCTTGCTCCAAGTGATCTCACAATTGCTTGTAACTTTCCTTACAGGACATTTACCACACAATTCCCTTCACGGGAAGAGTGGACGTCTGGCTATTTGGAAAGAAGTATATCAAACAATATAGTATGTTACACTGATGGCTCCCTTCTTGAAGGTAGAGCTGGTGCAGGAGTATATTCTCGTGAGCTAAGGCTGAATCAGTTTTACTCACTTGGTAGAAACTGCACCGTTTTTCAGGCGGAAATATTTGCTCTTATGTGTGGAGTGCAATCAGCACTTCAACAGCGCGTAATGGGTAAAGTCATATACTTCTGTTCAGATAGTCAGGCTGCTATAAAAGCTCTCGCTTCGGCCAACTCAAGGTCGAAGCTTGTTATCGCATGTCGAACTCAAATTGAGGAACTGAATTCAGTCAACTCTGTAAACCTTGTATGGGTACCTGGCCATTCTTCCATCGCTGGAAATGAATTGGCTGATGAGCTAGCTCGCGATGGAGCATCGCATGACTTCATTGGCCCTTAGCCGGCTATTCCAATTTCGAAGTGCTGGGTGAAGCTTCAAATAAACTCTTGGGCGGCAACTCAGCACAAGCAATATTGGAATAGTTTGGAGTCGTGTCGTCAAACAAAATTGTACATTACTGAGCCATCTCCAAAGGTGGCGAAGTATTTAACAAATCTGTCAAAGCAGAATTGCAGTCTCTTTGTCAGAGCGTTGACAGGCCACTGCCGACTCAACTATCACATGGCAAATATTCAGCGTGCTGACTCATTTGTGTGTGATAGTTGTGACTCCGATTATGGAACTTCGTATCACCTGATATGTAACTGTCCAGTTTTTGCGCAAATGCGATTCCGATTACTTGGTAAACACTTATTAAGTGAAACTGAATACAGAAGCCTGAATCTTCAGGACATCCTGTTATTCTTAACCCGCTGTGGTAATGAGCTATAGGCTCTCTTTACGCTCATGCGTTTTGCAGTGCCCTTTTTAGGGCGCTGTTCGAACCCATTGTGGTATGGAGCTACATGCTCTCATTTCGCTCATGCGATCTTCCCTCTTCAAGGGACCCCACTCCTATTTCCTCCCATCTTTCCCTTCCCTTTCCTCTCCCATCGGGTAGATGATGAAATAGGCTCAAATATGGCGATGGCACAAATCTCCCAACTGGTGGGGAACGTGCCTTTGGAGCCGGCCTTCTGATACCTGATACCTCGAATCTTCCTGATTAACTGTCACGCTTCTGTGAGAAAAAAAAAAAACCGTAGACGACGGTGACCTCAAAATAGCGTCACACGGATTTTTCAAAAAAATAATAACTTTACAAATATATTTGTCCAAATACTGAAAGTTTTTCACTAACCTGTGGTCAAACCTCTAACGCTTATAGAATAATGACACACATGGCCGTAGCAAGGTAGACGGTCCGTCAAGCTCATAAAAAAACAGCATCACATTGGTTCCGAGCTCATATCTTAGCAATCAGACAAAAATATTATAATTTTATTTCACGATTGGAAACATTCAAAACCAGCATTACAAGGAAAAATATCAAACAGAGTCGTTGCAAGGAAAATTGAGAATGAGGGCACCTATTTGGAATGCTTTCCAAACCTATACCTATATATTTCGGTGCCGCTTTGCAATCAATTTTTAATTTTGTTTCACAATTTGACACTTCGAGCGTAGATCTTCAATAGAAAAATATTGAACATGGTCGTAGCTAGGCAAACAGAAATAAGAGGCTGTCATTAAAAACTTTCCCAAACTTTATAAAAAAATCACAATTTTATGATGAACTGATCTTTGATTTTATTTCACCACTTGAATACTTAAAGTTATGGCTTCCAGAGAAAATTAATATTGCACATAGACGTAGTAAAATGTAAGGGTTTTAAGGGGTTTGCCCTATTTGTTGGTCTCATTTGCCTGTAAGCCCAAATTCAAAGTGACGAAATGAGGTTTTTTATTCCATAAAATTGATTGTAGAAGTCAGGTTATTGAAGTTTAAAAGAAATATACAATTTTGAAAACACCTAGAATTTATTTTACCTAAACACTAAAGAAACCCGTTTGCGGTTAGGTTTTATTTAGACCCCCCTAACCATTCATTCCTAGGCACGGTACGCATCACACCATAAATTAGGGGTCACCTGTGAGGTGGACTTTTACCACCGGAACAGGCAGTCCGTAGTGTTGATTCTTAGCCAGTTGAAACAACCGCTACCGACACTACGCTATCTAGGCTGCTCGGGAAAAGGAGGTTAATATTGATGATTAACTCCTGACGTACCCAAGCAGCCGTAAAATTATCAGGCTGGTTTTGTTGACGGCCGATCGAAAACGGATCAGATCTTTACTGTACGGCAAATCCTCCAAAAATGACGTGAATACCAGTTTCCAACGCATTATCTTTTCATCGATTTCAAGGCGGCATAGGATAATATCGACCACGTAGAGCTATGGAAAATCATGGACGAGAACAGCTTTCCCGGGAAGCTAACGAGACTGCCTACCGAGTGATAATGACGAAAGTCAAGGTCGAAACGTGTGTGGACAAACTGAGAGTTACGTCAGACCGGACGGAATCCCCAATGTATATCCAGATAAGGTTAGGAAGGTTATGCGGAAATGCCTGGACGAATAACAATTTCCAGAAATATGGAAAAATCAGGAACTGGTAGTGTTGCCAAACCCAAGACATCCGCCCGGGGATCCAGGATCATGTTTACTAGATACACTTCTTGTGGTCACGATAGATGAGAGGTACGGGTTCATTAGCGCCAGCTGGGAGTCCATTGCCACAGCGCTGCACAGAATGCTGGTTCCTGACTACTTGTGCCAGATTTTGAAGGGCTACTTCCAAAACCAAGTACTGCGATATGAAACCGACGCCGGCTCGAACGAGTCAAAAAATGGCTGGAGTCCCACAAGGTATGGAACCCTGGATGCAACGCTTTGGAACGCAATGTACGAGGGAGCCCTTTTGCTGGAGCTACCTAAGGGGGTCGAGATCGTCGATGACATTGTCCTGACAGTAATAGGTGAGACGCAGGAAGAAGTACAAATGCTGGCAACGGAGGTTATTGGCCTGGTGGAAGATTGGATTGAAGAAGTCAAGCTGAAGATTACCCACCACAAAAGAAGGTGTTAATAGCTAGCAACTGCAAAGAAGTAATTCACGCCGAGATCACTGTCGAGGGACATGCCATAGCATCACAGTAAACATAGCATCACTGAAATACCTGAGTGTAATGCTGGATGATCGGTTGAACTTCAACAGTACCGTCGATTATACATGCGATAACCCGGCAAAGGCGAGCAATGGTCCTTGAAGCAGTAAGAGGTGTCTTCGGGTTAGCGTATCAACATCGCTTCTTAAATACGGAATCGGGAGAAGTTTAACAGCGCGTTCCGACTCATTACTGTACTCAGTATATGTATCGATTCAGCCATGCGTTTTCATCATTCATTCCTGAGTGTATGGAGATTGAAGAAATGCCAGAACATTTTGTCTTCGACTGCCTGAGATTCAACATAGTATGAAACACAATGGCGGCTGCTTTCGAACCGAAAACCGACATCCCACTGGAATTGTCGGACCGACATTAGCACTCGACAAGTCAGTATGTTGAAGAGAGAACATAAAAGAGAACATCGCGCGTGATCGGAGTAGGCTAGATTCTTCGCCGGGTACTAGACGGAGTAGAACCTGAGACGAGTCTCGCGAAGACGGTCTTCTTTTTCAGTGATTGCTGAGTTTTTTCGTATTCCACTTTGTGTTTATACCAATTATGCGCATACTGTTCAAACCCTCACATGAACCTTTCAGCAAAAAATGATTGAGTTTGCATCACATCGAATCATAAATAGCCGTTTGAGTGAAATTTCATGCCAGCAAACGTAGCAGACATTAGAAATAATTAATCTTCTGCTTAGATTTATCAGCAACTTTAGAAAAAACTGCTCCGCCGACTGAGGTTTTTAATAACAGTTTACTTTGAACACAATACTTTTATCTTTTTCAGCCATAAAAAAACGATGGGCTGCATTTGACGTTTCGTGAGAGGGGAATCTGGGCTGCATATGACGTTGATATTTTTCCTCTTCGCGGGTCTCTCTCAGAGTAGAACGAGCGTAACGTAGTACCGGTAATTAGTCGTCGAGGCGTCTGCCAAGCTGAAGTTACCCTCCAACCGGAATAGCTGAACTGACCATGACAATTGGCCGACCACTATCGAGTCGGAGTAAACTAGATCCTCTTCTGGGGACTAGATGAGGTAAAACAGCACCGGCAAATGGTCGTTGGGGCGCATGTGAAGGCTAAGTCCTTCATCGGGGACTAGTCGCGTAGTAGCATCGGCAAATGCTCGTCGGGACGTCTGTGAACCGGAAGCTTCCTTCCACTGGAATCGCAGGTCGGTGACCTCGGCAAATGCTCGAATACCGATGCGGTTTGGGAGATCTTCCGCCACCGGGGAGATCTTCGTCTGAGTAGGATAGATCCACCGTCGGGGATATTCTGAGTAGTACGAGCGTATCACCGGCTTGAGTCGTCGGAGCGCACGTGAACCGGAAGCCATCCTTTACCTTCGGTGTATTTGATATTCAAAAACATCTTATCGTTTCCATAAGATTGGATTGAACCAAACATCGAATAAAAAAAATCTACTCAGTCCATTTTGAATGCACCTAAATCAATTTAAAACATAGATTGAACGGAACTAAAAAAAATGATTTTTAGACCATTAACTAAAAATCGCCCAACGCAAATACCGTATAGGGTGCAAAACCACTTGGGCACTTCAAAACATATTTGTGATCATGATTCACTTTGGCATGGAGTTTTTTCTAGGCCGAATTGTCTGAAACTTTGCAATGAGAAGCGTATTAGTAATACGTAAGTACCCCGGGGCAAGTAAGAATACGGGGTAAGTGGGACCATCCGTCATAGCTCGTTCAGGAAAAGTTTTACAATGGGGCATTTTACGATTACTTTTCTATTTTTATTGAACTTTATTTGCTATTTCCACCAAATTCAGTAGTTGCGGAAAACAATTCAAAACAGAACATATTCAAAAATTCGTCAATTATTGAAAGTTTACTTGCTGTATTTTGATAAATAACTTATAAATAATATATTTTGAACATATTTATACCTCTTTACGCTTTTTGTGAGAAATGTTTAGTTAAAATTAAATGCGATGTGATATATTATTAAATGTAGTGTTTCTTCCTAAAACGTTACGTATTTTATGGATGATCCCTTATGTACATCAAATATGTACTCAAAATAAAATATCTATAAGTCATCAATCTTCTTATTACAACGGTTGACTTACTGATGTGGTTTTACGCACGAAACTGGATGTGTCCCACTTACCCCATTTAGCGAGGCAACTGCGTCTAACAACTCATTGTACATTTTTTCTTCTAAGGTTGTCACAATTTCGAAATTATTCGATCAAATTTATGCACACACCAGCAAATATGTTGCCAAAATTTGACCGCGTTGTTGGATTTGAAAAACATTGACATTTAAAAATTATTCTGAACAATTTGTCTGAACTACCTTTTTTTATGTCCCACTCGCCCCGGGGTTCCTTATATTGTGGTCAAATATAAGCTCCGTAGCTTTCAGAAAACCCCACTGCCGAAGTGAATCAAATGTGCCAAGAATAGGATCCGGATCCCTACCTTGTGGCAAAAGTCACTATGCGTTTACTTCAACATTCAATAAAATGGGAAAAATGTGAACGCATGGTAGCTATCATATCACCAGAGGGAATCAATTAGCTCAAATCACAGACAGACATATCAGCTAGAGCAACTATCAATGGATCATTAAAATGACCAAAACGGCCGCTATGAAATTCATCGATAGCGCTACCGAAGTCTTGTGTGTTTGACAGAACAGCTATGCTCAGTCCCATATACGGTGGTGCCGCTGTTTTGATGCGGTGAATGCCGAAAGTGTCACCTTCAATGATCAATTCAAAATATAGCGAATATTAATGCACTATGTTAAAAAAAGAAACTGCATCGACTATTCGCAAACTAGATAGTGGTTCGCAAACGTCAAACTTGAGCAAAAGCGATTCGAGCTCCACGAGAGCAGATTGCCAACTAGCAAGTATTAAAGTTGAGTGCTGTTTTGTTGAACTATGAAGTAAGTTCTATTGTTATGTCTGTTTTTCTGTGAGTAAATCCCATGGGCTTCTTCTTCTTCTTGGCATTAACGTCCTCACTGGGACATATCCTCCTTCTCAGCTTAGTGTTCTTATGAGCACTTCCACAGTTATTAACTGAGAGCTTTCTTTGCCAAAGTTGCCATTTTCGCATTTGTATATCATGTGGCAAGTACGATGATACTTTATGCCCAGGGATGTCAAGGAAATTTCCATTATGAAAAGATCATGGACCGACCGGGAAACCGCATGGATGAAGTGCGACATACATGGGGGAATTAAGGCTTAGTAGCCCGTTATTCGTTTTGGAAACAATGATGACTTTTCAGCTTGCATTTCAAAGTGATAAAACTCAGTCTTGATAGTTTATATTGACTTGGAAATGTATCACTGTACGCGCTAACATGCATAAAGTATGCTGATACTTTTTCAGCTGTGTCAGTGCAAATCTAACTGATTCTTTTTGATTCGAAATCGTGAGATGAATTAGCAACAATCATCAACGACGCGTACAAATTTCAATGATGGCCTACTTCGCCTTAATGTACTCAAGCCATTATTTCTGATTGCATTTTATCTCATAGTTGGATTAGATTCATAAAAAATCAAATAAGTTTGAGTGCAACCCTGTTTTTGTCATAATCCATTATACAATGGAAGGATGACCCATAACTACACACAGTTAGTTAGAAATATCGTAATCAATAAAACATTTGTGATCTTCCACCATCCACGCTCTAACGGTGACAGGCTGCGCTTAATGTGCAATATCAATATCAACCTTATTGAAGAAGTTTTCCATGCCTGGTGCTGCCACTTTATGTGGCAATATTTTGCTTCGACGTATAGCGACATATGTATATATAGCACGGATAATAAATTGGGATGACTGATCAAAACGTTACATCCGTCGGATTGTTATGTATGGAAAACAACCGAATTGTAATATTCGTTCTACTTGTAATTATTGGCGTAGGCTACAATACTGCCAACTGATGTGTGTGGTTTTGTCTTTGTTTCATGTTTAATTTTGATATCGATCATTTTTGGCACGGTTCAGATTTGGAAGCATTAAACACCTTTGTATATTAGACAGTTATGCCTTTATGGGCAGTATAACCCAGTTTAAACTACCAAAAATGTGACACATTTCTCAATATCGCTTACGTTACTCCGCTAAATTCCATCAATACAACACTTCACAGATAGCATACAGGATATTTAAAGAAGAACTGAAAAATGTTCCGAAAGTCCGGCCAAATGACATTGAATTATGTTGCGCAAGTTTTCCAAGCCAGAAAATAGCGGCTGTTGAATACCCAGTTTACTACCAACAAAGAATGTTAATATGCACTTTGCTACCCGTGGCTGCAAAGTTCACTGCCAACAAAATGTGACAGAAAAGAAATGTTCTGGCGGCCACAGGATGGGTGGCCATGCGAGTCATGTAGGATGATGTACGCGTAGGGGGATTATGGGCACAATGAACACATGTTCATTTTAAGATTATGAAACTAAATACTTTTTAGTCAGTTTTCAGCTTTTGGTTTGAAATGATATCATATGTTAGGAATGTAGTGTTTTTATGGAAATATTGTATTTTAATAAATTGAATATATTCTCGGAGAATAAGGGAGTGTCCATTTCATCCCGTGTGTTCATTATGCCCCTAATCCCCCTACACACTGCCAGGATACTGTGCCAAGAAATGATGGTTTGTGTTCGTTCCCGATTCGACTCCCCAAGAAACATCATCCACCATGAGAGCCATTTCATTAGGGTGTTTTGAAAATTTTTATGATATCGTCTGATGATATTTTTTAAACGCTTCATTAAAGGTTAAAAGCATATCACTTATGCTTCATGTCGTGCAACTTCCCTTTCAGCCGATAAAGCTTTTCTGGGATACTAAATTTCGGTATCACCCTGCTATTCTATTGCCCTCAGGATTTTCTTCCTTGCCAATTGAAACACTATCTGCTGCTTAAAAGAGTGGGAAAATGTTGTGGAAGCTCGTGGAAATGCAAAAAAAAACTCTTGTTTTTCATTCTTTGGTGCATGATTACTTGCAATTCATGGATCCATTTTTTTTTTTCCTGACGTGGAAGCGGTGTGGAATGCATGATGTTAGGATGTGTGGACCGTGAGTAAGTGAAGTGACACTTGGACGATTCTCAGCTGTACATGAAATGTGCGAAGTGCAACTGAATGAATAACAATCAGCTGCGCCATGCTACAAAATGTAAATTTATTACAATTTACAACGCAATGAAGTAAGAAAAATATTTTAAATGATAATATTCAACGTTGTCTCAATGTCATTTTGATTAGGAATGCATTTCAATTTGTTAAATAAATTTTATGGGCTAATGTTCATCAAAGATAAATTGTTTGATTACGAAAAGTGCCACCATTTCAAAAATATAAATTAAATGATATATAGAAGCAATCGATACTTAACGGGCAATCGATCATTTTTCAAAGAATTAGACGATGAATATTTTGCAATAGGAGTTATTTTTAGAAACTTGGTTTGCCCTGTTAGTCAAAACGTTCACATGATTATAAATTTACTGTATTATTGTGCTATTGATTCAGACCTGGGTGCAAACATCCATCAGACTACGTTCGAGCAGCCCGTGTTCCGCAATGATCGTTTTTTTCATTCTTGGCGCTAGGTTTTCTCCAGGGAATACAGAAATTAGGACAAATGAGACTCAGTGGTACCGATATGGATGACATATTCTCATACACAAATTACTCTACTCGGTAGGCGTTGGGTATGCGGGTTGTGTCAGGTTGTGAAGTGATAGTTTGTTTCATCGTTTTTCCTCGTTGTTTCGCTCGGTCCATATGTCACTATGCCTTATGTTTTCCGTTTGGTATGCCGAAGTGTTTTTTTTTTTGTATATTTTCACATTCACATTCAAGTGTAGGAGAGGTTTGGAGAATTTTCATACTCGTGCTTGATTATTGTAACTTGTTTGCGCATTTTGTGATGTTTTGAGGTATGACTAATCATTCACATTGATGATTACTTTCATTTGATTGTCTTGGTTTTCTATTTGATCTTGTTTAGTTTACGAAGTTGTGGATGTTACACATTCAATCTATCCGGTAAAAATTACTTATTTTTGAACTACCGAGAAAGCCAGTAAACTAAGAAGTACTGTTAAATTCGGAAAAAAGAGATTTTCTTTTAAAATTTTTGATATCAGATACAGATAAAAAATAAAACAAAATAATATTTGACCTTTACTTACGCGTTGTGATAATTTAAATTTCACTGAAGTTTTTGGTATGTACTCAAAAAACCAAGTAAAACTTTACCGACCGCTCAGTAATCTAATCTGGGTGTGAACAAACTGTATTTCATTTAACAACAACCGTTTGAAATGCAGTGAACGTATATTTTAGTTGTAAGAGAAATGTGAATAATAGTATGTAGGTTAGGACAAATAAACATTTAAAAATAGTTCGTAAATCCAATTTATTCATCTTAATTACCATCCCAATGAGAATAATAGTATTTTGTGTAATTTTTTGAATTTTTGGCGGTGACGTGGTCCAAAACGTAGCTCAAACACAATCGCAAGAAAAATATATGCACTGAACACATATTTTATGTTGGTTTTCATGAAAAATTAAAAAAAAACTCTAATTTCTGTTTAGTATTTTCAACATAGAATCTTAATAGGAAACAAATGTTTGGTACAAAGTTTCATGATGGGGTATCAGGTATCAGACCTTAAATTTTCAAATTGCCACAATTTTGAAACCAATTAATTTTAAATAAATGTTGAAGTACTGTTATCCGGGGTAACATTGATCAGTTTTTGGGATATTTCTTAAATTTATCATTTGAAAATGCGGATGTCGCAAGCTACATATTTTTAAAACAATAACTGACACCCACCGCTCGTGACTGTATACTGTATTGTGGTTTTCAAAAGAATTAAGTACGTTTAAATAAATGTTTTGAGTGATTTTTTGAATTAGCGGATATGGGGTAACATTGATCATCTATGTAAACAACGTTCGGTAATATTGAAAATGTCGTTGCTTACTCAAATCATGCCCCCTGAAGCCGAATATAAAGACGAAACACTTACAAATCGTTAGCTTTCTGATTTATTTAAAAAATAAAACACTTTGAACCGCGGGATACGCCTACAGGTAGGCGAATTCTGCATTCTTATTAGTACCGTGAACCGGGGGCAAATTGATCACTTTTTTACAACTTATTGCTGTGTTGTCCTTCTTAATTCAAATATTGTCAAATAAATTTCGACAAAACCAGTACTCCATTGATCTTTATCAGTTCATGTAATTGACTTTTCATGAAATAATATTTAACATATCATAAAAATTGTTTTAATATCAAAAAATTAGAATGACACATTGGGGCGAAATTGATCACTATAAAATAAAGCAAGTTTAAGAATAAAAAATAATCCTATCTACTAAATGTGGGTCTTCTGAATCTGAATATGATATCAAAATGTTTACAATTCGAGTATTTGATCATTTTATTGCAAAACTAAACTTTGATAATCTCCCTAATACGCCTAAATGTAGGCAATTTCCCTGGAAATAAGCACATTATTTGAGAATAAATGGTTTTATGAGCAAAACACTATACTTGCTATGCTGTATGATATCAAAAATGAGTTCAGTGGTTCATACTTAAGCTTACACAACATTGTAAACACTCAAAGATGACATCTAGGCATAGCACCAGTGGATTGTTTAGCACCGACATTTCTAGCTGTATTGTTTACACCTTCAAACAATGTGAATATTTCTATGCAAAACTGACCCCAACGAAAATTAAATAGTACAAAAACATCAATAGGCATCTATAAACTTGAAAACATGGAATGTCTGTGGTGCCAACGAAACCTTCGGTATCCTTGGGAGGAAATGTTTCTTGTTACCGACCTGATCAAATTCGCCCCTATGATCAATTTGCCCCCGGATTACGGTAGTTCGTTAATTGAATAAACTTATGAAAGATTTAACAACGGAATCGTTTTTGGCGATGCCATTTTTAGTAACAATAGCATTTTCCTTGCTCATACCATTTGCAGTACTCATGTGAGACATGAATCTTCGGCAGTGTCATCCATAATGATAAAAATCATTGATTCATAAAGTTGACAAATTTACACATGAACGAAGCGCAATTTTCGCAAAACCTCAATTTAGATTAGCATATGAATGTAAGAAAGGCACTATTCATGCTTTGAGTATATTACATCAATAAATGATGATTCTAACATTTTACGAGAAGGTTCATACCGATCAATGTTACCCCGGATTACGGTACATGTGGTTATTTGGTCTTACCATCCTTGGGTGACGTATCCAAGCTGACCCTGCCCCTTGTCTGGGGAACTGAAAAAGCGAGGGCACGGGAGTCCAAAATGGCATTACATGGATAATTAATTATCCCGTTGAGCTAGAAAGTTGGTGTCTTCGACAAAGTTGTTCAGCAGTTCAAGGGCTATATGGCGATCGAAAATCTAAATAAGAATTTCTTCGCTAGGTGCGACAATTTTAAATTAATCCACTTTGATAATTTTTACCTCCAGATAGCCCTTGATCCGCTTAACTACTTTGCCGAAGACACCAACCTTCTAACGGTTAAGAATCTTGGGATATGGACGATAGAAATAAAAATTGTCACTAGCGCCACCTAGCGGATAAATTCTCAATAATATTTTCATCGTCATATAGCCCTTGATCTGCTGAACATCTTTACCGAAGACACAAACCTTTTAACTAGCTAATAAGGACCTTTTCTACTAGCTAATAAGGATCTTGAGATATTAACGATTAAAAAAAACTTACTAGTGCCACTTAGCAAATAAATTATCAACTAGAATTTTCACTTCCCGATAGCCCTTGATCTGCTAAACAACTTTTCCGAAGACACCAACCTTCTAGCTGATAACGATCTTGAGATACAGTCGATTAAAAAAAAACCGTTACTAGCGCCACCTAGTGGATTAATTCTCATTTGGATTTTTTTATCGCCATAAAGCCCTTGATCTGCTGAATAACTATGACGCAAACACGAATCTTTCAGCTGGTAAGGATCTTGAGATACAAATGATTGAATAAAATTTGTCACTTGCGCCACCACCTAATATTTCTCAATTAGATTTTTCATTGCTATAGGGCCTTTGATCTGCTGAACATCTTTATCGAAGACACCAACCTTCCAGCTCATCGGGATATCCAGATACCCGTGTAAGGTAAACTTTTTACCCCTTGTGTCCACGCTTTTTCCGTTACCCAGAAATAGAGGAGGGGTCAGAGGGGACCCAAGGATTGTAAGATCAACTAACCGTATGTACTTCAAGTATTTCAAAGAACAACATTTTTCAATTTTAAAAATTTTGGTGTATTGTTAGCATAAATTTTATGATGAAATAAGAATACTGAAACAGGGTTGCGATCAGGGCTGTGCATTTTTGAAAGCATTTTGTGAAACACGAAGGCTTGGTTGTGTCGTCTCGGTGGAGATGAACAACTGCGTCGCTCATTCGTTTCTTTGCCGCATTGAAAGCAACGAACAAGAAATGGGAAATGAAAGAGTGAGAATTTTGTTTCATTTGATTTCATTGAAATCCATCAAAATATATAAAATTGAATTTTACCTATTTTTGCAATAATAATGTATGTAACTTGTTAGGTAACAAATAAAGACAGAGAAATTATGCGGGCAATCACGTCGTTCATTCGAATTAATGAGCTCCTAAAGTTAGAGACTACCGAATGGAAGGCCAGCTTGCTGCGGTGAGGCTCCGATTTATGACGCGCGATGCACAAGCAGCACGAAATAAATGAGAGACTACACTTGCTGCGATGAAAGAAAAGGTTTGTCGGATTGAAATGAAACAGTACGGTTTCAATTGAAAGGCGAGCTTGAGTCAGTCAGTTTAGGACTGAAAATGCTTTCAATGAAATGAAAATGTAAGGCCCTGGTTGCGGTTGATCTCCATCGCGAACGATCAGTCGACGCATCTTCGCGATCCAACATTCGTCAAAATTAATTTTTAATTTTTGCATCACGAAGAGCATCGCAAAATGCGAACGGAATCAATGCCGAAGAAGCAAAATGAACACACTGAAAAGTTGCTCGCGAAGGCCTTTCGCACGCAGGATTCATTTATCCACGCGCTGTTCATTCTCGTGATCCATCACATAATTGCTTCTTTTCGCAAAACCAAGCAAACACTCTGCTGGTCGCATCGTGTTCTGAGTACACGCAATCCGACAGAAGCACGCTTGAAGCACACAACATGAGCGTGGATGGGTGCTGATGGCTATGGCTTGGAGCGCTACCTCTTCGTAGCTTATTGCGCAACATTTGTCTGGCTATTGTTAGGTACAATTACAACATAATATTGATAGCATATATACGAATCGCAAAATAAATCGATTTCAACACTTATTGTTAGCGAGATATGAAAGTATAGCATCGCACTATAAGAACAATAATTGCTTTTGTAATTTTGTTGTTTAGTTAAATTTAATGTATATGTTGTTGTAAAAAAATGAGAGGTCTGGGAGATTTTGATTGCAGGATTTCTACCATTTAAATAGACTATACATAGTAGGTACATTCAAGTAAATTTCATTTCTTAACACACCGAGGACGAAGCCTCAAAATCAGTTGGAACGCTAAATTCAACCCACTATATCTCAGCTGTCCTAAGTCCGATTTGTAAAATTTTGGCACCTACAGAAATGTATGGGCTTCTAGATTCATGTCAGATTTTTGAAATATTTTTAGGAACTACTGTTTGATTTGTAGTACTTAAAACACCGGAGCAAGTCCTAAAAAAATTTCTAACCGGCAGTAATTTGTAGATAACATAGAATTTATCGCGATAACCTATAGATTTTTTTATTGTATGATGATCGTATTAGTGTAACCAAACAATTGGCATTGAATTTTTGATTGTTAGCTGTTCAAAGAACTACAATATATTCACAAAACTACGTAGAATACAGAAAAAGTGCATTTTCGACTATAACTTGAAATTTATCGCGATGACCCAAACATTTTATGATCTTAAAAGTTACTTATATTTAAGGCCATCAAATTTGCAGAACACTGATAATGAATTTCTGTTGGAAAAACTACAATATTTTTACAAAATATTGAAAAATACAGGAAAATACAGGTTTTCTACAGTAATTTCATATTTATCGCAATGACTCATCAGTTTTATAATTTTAAACTCTTCGTTTGTTTATGAGAAAGAAATTTGCTGAACATCGTTGATCGCTGTTTGTTTAAAGAACTACAATATATTCACAAAACTGCGTAGAATACAGAAAAAAATACATTTTCAATTATAACTTGAAATTTATTGCGATGACTCAAACATTTTATGATCTTAAAATAGACTCATATTTAAAGCCATCAAATTTGCAGAACACTGATAATGAATTTCTGTTGGAAAAACAACAATATTTTCACAAAATAGAGAAAAAATTCAGGAAAAAGCAGGTTTTCTACAGTAATTTCATATTTATCGCAATAACTCATCAGTTTTGTAATTTTAATCTCCTTGTATGTTCATGAGAAACAAATTTCCTGAACATCGTTGATCGCTGTTTGTTCAAAGAACTACAATATATTCACAAAACTGCGTAGAATACAGAAAAAAATACATTTTCAATTATAACTTGAAATTTATCGCGATGACCCAAACATTTTATGATCTTAAAATAGACTCATATTTAAGATCATCAAATTTTCAGAACACTGATAAAGAATTTCTGTTGGAAAAACTACAATATTTTCACAAAATAGTGAAAAATTCAGGAAAATACAGATTTTCTACAGTAATTTCATATTTATCGCAATGACTCATCAGTTTTATAATTTTAAACTCTTCTTTATATGCTCATGAGAAACAAATTTCCTGAACATCCTTGATCGCTGTTTGTTCAAAGAACTACAATACTTTCACAAAATCTTGTATAATACAGAAAATTCTGAAATTTCTTCTGCAATTTATTGATTGTCTCTAGACCTTATCAATTTAAAGTTATTGTTAGATATAAAAATTAACATATTTTAAAACATTTTTTATGTTTTTCATTGAACTACAACATTTTCACAAAACTGTGAATAATACAGGAGAAATACGATCCTAACAACAGTTTGATTTTTTGTTTTGCAATGATCCATGGGTTTTATGATTTTAAAATATTCTCATATTTAGGGTTGTCAAGTTTGCACAACATGATCGATGAAATTTTATTGAAAGAACTACAATATTTCACAAAATACCGTATAATACAAAAATATTCTGTTGCTACCGAAGTTTGAACATTTTACCATCTGTATAATTTTCTAAATTGTTGTAAATTTTCAAGAAAAATAAGTGTGCTCGAAAATCAGGTATAATACAGTAACATTTAAAATTTCTCCTGTAATTTTGAAATTGCCGCATTGGCTTATAATCTCCACAGTTTAAAATTTTTCAGATTCACATATAAATTGACAGAACGTATCAAAACACAACAAACGTTGAATGACAAAACGTCGAAAGGAATAACACATCGAAAAGAAAAAAAACATCGAATAATTTATTCTTTCGGAAGAGAATAATTCTTCTAAGATCATTTCGTTCTTTTCCAATTCCCACCTTTCGACGTTTTGTCAGCCAACTGCAAATCACTGATTGCCTCCAGACCATATCATTTTAAGGGTTTGGACCATACTCATATATAAAAGTAAATATATCTACAGAACATTTTTGGAGATTTTTAAAGAACTAAAACATCTACACAAAATTGTGGAAAATACCAGAAAAGTTAGATCGTAATAACAGCCTGCAATTGACCACAATGTTCCATGGATTTTATAATTTGAAAATGTTAAATAAAATGTTATCATTTAGAGTTGGCAAGCTTGTGTAAATTAACCGATGAAGTTTCGTTAAAAAACTTCAATATTTTCACAAAATACCATGTAATACAAGAATATACTATTTCTGCTCTTGTTTCATATTTATCAAGATGACTAATTGATTTTATTTTTCAAAACCGTTATTAAGTTTTGAAAAAAAAAACAAACTTTCTCAACATTTATAGAGTAAGGTGGGGCAAAAGTTCGACCTTAGTGGTATAATCAATGTTTCCAGGAAAACAATAACAATTGAAACAAAACAAATACCATACAGTGAACCTTCAACATATTGGCTATAATTTTGCTGAACAAACTTGTGTCAAAATATTTACCCATTTTTAGTTATAACAATTTCAAAATTGATTGTCTTAAACGAACTTTTGCCCCTCTGGTGGGGCAAGAGTTCGAATCTAGTGTGGGGCAAAAGTTCGCTGGCTAAAACACAAAATATCGATACTCTTATGACAGGCATACTTTACACCAGCCGTAAACTTAAGTTTGCCGAAAAATACACACTAAATTTTCATCAAAAAGTTACCCAAACCAGGGTTAATTGTAATATACTCAAAAATAGCAGTTTTTTGCAAAACTAAGTGGAAATGTAACATTTTGATGACATTTTTAGCACGATCAGACAAATTTTGCTTAATTTAAAGACAGTATGTGGATTTTAGGCAATTTGCAAATTTTTCCGTGAGTTTATACATGGGTCGAACTTTTGCCCCGCTGATTCGAACTTTTGCCCCACTATGGGCTAAAATCTGTTTCCAAACATTTATGCAAAAACTAATACACCTCAAAGCATCCTTATGATAGGCTTAGAAACGCCCTTACATAAAATGTTGAAAAAGATTTTATCTTCAATTGATTCCATGCAACGAAAGTTTGACCAAAAATTACACTATTATCGTCGAAAAACAACAAATAGGCATAACTTTTCCAAATCTCAATCGATTTTTATGATATTTGGAGTGAAAGTCTCTTTCTTGAATAGCATTCGAGCCACCATGACATTTATAAGTTTTGTTTTTAATTGAGCTAGAAATCTTAAAAATAAACTCTTGCCCCACTCGAACTTTTGCCCCACTTTACTCTAATGGTTATTTGCTCTAAGAACTACAATATTTTCAGAAAATCACGAATAATACAGAACAGTCTCTGACTATGGTTGCGTTTTCATAGTAGTTGTGTTTACGATTTGAAATTTTCTCAACGTAATATATATAAAAAATAGAGCAGTTATAAAATCTGTTTCAAAGCACGACAAGCAGTTTACAAAATTGGTAATAAGTATAACAATTTCTATTTATTGATAATATTTGCACTAATCATATCTAATTATTATTATTTATTATAATAGAAATATATCAGATTTCCGTTGCAGTATAATAATTGTGACAAAGAGTTATCATTTCAATGATTTTATTATATTTTTTCATATCATAAACCATAAATTAACTGAGCAAATTTTATAGTTTCTCCAAAGCATTAAACCATTCTCAAAAAATTGTAAATAATACAGAAAAAATACCTTCAACAATCTAACTTCATATTTACCGCAACGACCCATAGATTTTGTGCATTTAAACTATTCTCATATTTGAGACTTACAACTACAAGTTGTTGCTAATCCATTATTGTTGCAATGACATCATTTTTCAATTTACTAATAATTACGCAATTAATGATATTTTACTTACATGGATGACGGTGTTAAAAAAAAGTGGATCGCTCCAACCCTAGTTTGTCCTTATTTGTAGATTCATGTGCGGTTATAGAAATGTGCTTGGAATCTATGGTTTGATTTGTAGTACTACAAACACTGAAGCTAGTCTAAAAAAATTAAGCGTTTGTTTGTACAAAACTTGAAACTTATCTAACAATGAAGTTCGAATTTATATTACCAAACATTTTTCATTGTAATTTGTACATTTAATGAATCACAACATATATAATAAACTGCGTAGCATATGGCAGAAAAAAAAATAGTTTGAGCTATAGTTTAAAATAATCGCTACTACCCATGAATTTTACAATTTATAAATTTTCTCATATCTAGTGTAGTTTGATATTCATTGCGATGACGCATTATGACAAGATTTTAAAAATCACAAAATCCATGTATCATTGCAATAAATTTCAAACTGTTGTTAGGATCGTAATTTCCCTGAATTATTCATAGTTTTGTGAAACTGTTCTAGTTCTTTAAAAAACATCAAAAATGTTCTGTAAATATATTTATTGTTATAACTTAAAATACTTCAAATCTTTTAATTGATCTAGAGGCAATCAATAAATTACAAAAGCAATTCAAGAATTTTCTGTATTATACAAGATTTTGTGAATATATTGTAGGTAGTTCTTTGAACAAGCTGCTATCAACGATGTTCAGCAAATTTGTTTCTCATGAACATACGAAGAGTTTAAAATTATAAAACTGATGAGTCATTGCGATAAATATGAAATTACTGTAGAAAACCTATATTTTTCTGTATTTTTTACTGTTTTGTGAAAATATTGTAGTTTTCCGTACAGAAATTTATTATCAGTGTTCTGCATATTTGATGGCCTTAAATATGAGTCTATATTAAGATCATAAAATGTTTGGGTCATCGCGATAAATTTCAAGTTATAGTTGAGCATGTATTTTTTCTGTATTCTACGCAGTTTTGTGAATATATTGCAGTTATTTGAATGGCTAACAACCAAAAATTCAATGCCAATTGTTTGGTTACGCTAATACAATCATCATACATTAAAAAATGTAGAGGTTATCGCGATAAATTTCAAGTTGTGTACAGGCATTGGCAAAATTTCGTTTTTTTAGGGACTTGCTCCGGTGGTTTAAGTACTACAAATCAAAAACCTGACATGAATCTAGAAGTCCATACATTTCTGTAGGTTCCAAAATTTTGTGAATCGGACTTAGGACAGCCGAGATATAGTAAGTTGAATTTAGCGTTCCAACTGATTTTGAGGCTTCGTCATCCGTGTAAGTGACGAATATCTTAGGCGGACAAGTGATATGAGAATATTTTTAAATCACAAAACCCATGGATCATTGCAAAAAAAATTCAAACTGTTGTTAGGATCGTATTTCTCCTGTATTATTCGCAGTTTTGTGAAAATGTTGTAGTTCAATGAAAAACATAAAAAATGTTTTAAAATATGTTCATTTTTAAATCTAACAATTGAAGCATTGTCTTTAAATTAATAAGGTCTAGAGACAATCAATAAATAACAGAAGAAATTTCAGAATTTTGTGTATTATACAAGATTTTGTGAAAGTATTGTAGTTCTTTGAACAAACAGCGATCAACGATGTTCAGGAAATTTGTTTCTCATGAACATATAAAGAAGAGTTTAAAATTATAAAACTGATGAGTCATTGCGATAAATATGAAATTACTGTAGAAAATCTGTATTTTCCTGAATTTTTCACCATTTTGTGAAAATATTGTAGTTTTTCCAACAGAAATTCATTATCAGTGTTCTGAAAATTTGACGGCCTTAAATATGAGTCTATTTTAAGATCATAAAATGTTTGGGTCATCGCGATAAATTTCAAGTTATAATTGAAAATGTATTTTTTCTGTATTCTACGCAGTTTTGTGAATATATTGTAGTTCTTTGAACGAACAGCGATCAACGATGTTCAGGAAATTTGTTTCTCATGAACATACAAAGAGTTTAAAATTACAAAACTGATGAGTCATTGCGATAAATATGAAATTACTGTAGAAAACCTGCTTTTTCCTGAATTTTTTCTCTATTTTGTGAAAATATTGTTGTTTTTTTCAACAGAAATTCATTATCAGTGTTCTGCAAATTTGATGGCTCTAAATATGAGTCTATTTTAAGATCATAAAATGTTTGAGTCATCGCGACAAATTTCAAGTTATAATTGAAAATGTATTTTTTCTGTATTCTACGCAGTTTTGTGAATATATTGTAGTTCTTTAAACAAACAGCGATCAACGATGTTCAGGAAATTTGTATCTCATGAATATACGAAGAATTTAAAATTATAAAACTGATGAGTCATTGCGATAAATATGAAATTACTGTAGAAAATCTGTATTTTCCTGAATTTTTCACTATTTTGTGAAAATATTGTAGTTTTTCCAACAGAAATTCATTATCAGTGTTCTGAAAATTTGATGATCTTAAATATGAGTCTATTTTAAGATCATAAAATGTTTGGGTCATCGCGATAAATTTCATGTTATAATTGAAAATGTATTTTTTCTGTATTCTACGCAGTTTTGTGAATATATTGTAGTTCTTTAAACAAACAGCTATCAACAATGTTCAGGAAATTTGTTTCTCATGAACATACAAAGAGTTTAAAATTATAAAACTGATGAGTCATTGCGATAAATAAGAAATTACTGTAGAAAACCTGTATTTTCCTGTATTTTTCAATATTTTGTGAAAATATTGTAGTTTTTTCAACAGAAATTCATTATCAGTGTTCTGCAAATTTGATGGCCTTAAATATAAGTAACTTTTAAGATCATAAAATGTTTGGGTCATCGCGATAAATTTCAAGTTATAGTTGAAAATGCATTTTTTCTGTATTCTACGTAGTTTTGTGAATATATTGTAGTTCTTTGAACAGCTAACAATCAAAAATTCAATGCCAATTGTTTGGTTACACTAATACGATCATCATACAATAAAAAAATCTATAGGTTATCGCGATAAATTCTATGTTATCTACAAATTACTGGCGATTAGAATTTTTTTTAGGACTTGCTCCGGTGTTTTAAGTACTACAAATCAAACAGTAGTTTCCAAAAATATTTCAAAAACCTTACATGAATCTAGAAGCCCATACATTTCTGTAGGTGCCAAAATTTTGTAAATCGGACTTAGGACAGCCGAGATATAGTGGGTTGAATTTAGCGTTCCAACTGATTTTGAGGCTTAGTCGTCCGTGTAAGTGACGAATATCTTAGGCGGACAAGTGTTAAATAAATCAATTACCGACGCGCATAACAAACACGTCTTTAACCCTCAAAGCCCCGGGACAGACATTTTATTTTCAATCGACTGGTTCTCAGAAACAAATAAGTTTAACGAAATGCGGTTTTCACTATGATCGATGGGATAATTTAGACTTCCTGCGAGTAGGGGTTTTAAACCGGAAGTTCAGGTCTGGACATGTTTTTCTACCGGAGATAAGTGTTCCCTAGTCACATATTTTACAACTTTAACCACGAAACCAATTTTTAGACATTATATAACGGACCAAGGCAGTGTGCAGTATCGGACATATCAAATGCACCAAAGCCGTTTTTCCATACAAAATGGTCAATGGCTCTCTGAACTATATTTCATCCGTTTCTCAACCGATTCTTTTCATTTTTTCTGTGACGAACTACAAATTACCTCAATTTTCGAAAACTATTGTAAAAGTTGTGTGAAAACTATTGATTCAAAAGTTACAGATGGGTTGAATTTTGACATAAAAAATGCACTAAGACACAAAGCGATGTAGCAGAAAAATTATGCGTAGTAACATGTTCAATAGTGTCTTCAGTGCATTTGTTCATTGCGTTTATTATGAGGAGGGCCAAGTTAAATTCAAAGCTTGTAAAAATTCAGTTTTCAAACGGAGTGGAGATAAAGAACAGATGCTCTGCGCAACAATTTTATTTCAAAAAGTGCTCCACGAGCCGAAAATGCTTAAGATCCCTGGACTACACTATATCAGGTTTGACAAATACTTGTTTGCGATGCAAAAATGAGGAAACGTTTTTTTGAGAAGTAAAATTTGAACTCAAAATTCACACCACAAATTCTCAAACGATTCAAGTGAGAGTGCTCACATTTCCAAAGAACTCTTGAGTGACCAGCCCGAACGAAACAGGCCTCGCGGAGTTGTGCTGAATTCCTCGCTCTTTTTCCGTTGCCTCACTGTTTAGTATTTTTGCCCCCTAACAAAGAGGCATAGACGGCACGCTACTCTAGTGTATGTTACCGAACTCTGGTGATGTTGAACGGTACTATCAAGCCTGCAGTATATGCATATATAATCCTTTTATCGTGCCGCATTACCTTGCTTATAGCTTTGGGCAATTTTGAATCGATGTTCCGAAAATCGATGTTTCCTTTCCGAATAATCGATTTGTTGAATCGATGTTTGGAGCACCTAAAATCGGGTGAATCGATTCTCTTCATTCGATTCTTTGATTCGATTCATTTTGTTGAAATAGTTGAATATTTCTTAATAAGTTTGTCGAAAAGAAACCATATTTTAAACTAAGCTTGAAGTAGTAAATCGGTTCGATTGATTTTCGAAACTGATTTGATTGAAAGAGGTTGAAATCTAATGCAAATGTGTTTGGTCTCATTTCAAGCTTTATAAATGTCAATTTTTAACCGATTCGAATCGATTCGAAAACATCGATTTAAAGGATTCGATTAAATCGGTGAATCGATTCAGCAGTTCAAATGTGAATCGATTCAGTAACATCGATGTTTTGCACAAATTTGCCCAACGCTACTTGCATACTAGGATTACACTGAAAGCTTCTTGTATCAAGTTTACCCCTTTGCCATTTGTAATTCGTTAAATGTTATACTATTCAAACGGCAGAGAATTTCTTCGACCCAAAAATTTTAAGAAAATACGCAACAGTCTTGAATATTCCTAAAACACCCAATAATCAAGCACTCGTATGAATATTCTCGCAATCGAAAAGGTAGCTCAGAGGAAGAGATCAAACAGACACAGATAACAGAGATAGCACATCGGAACTGCTGGGGAACGCTCCTACCTGTGTCGGCTTCGTCGTCGAACTCTTGACCTACGTCGGTGTGGGCTTCGCTAATTCGCGCTAAGTCTTCGGTTGTGTGCGGCACAAGTGGATTGCCCAACGGTAACGGCGCTGGATCGAGGATAATGGGAGCGTCATCAGCGTCCCGCAGTGTCGACACTACGGCCTGATGGAATTCTAATAAATCGTCACCTGTTGTGATTCGAAAAGAGATGAATGAAACGAAACATGATGAGATGGTTAGCGCAAACGAAGTAAAATTGGTTCATGGTTGCATTTACATTTTTTTGTTGGATGATTTTGTTATAAGGAAATGAGATGACTAACCTACTAATCTTTGCACGAAGGACGCGGGCACTAGGCCCCTTCTACCATCTAACAGTTCGGCATCCAGATAGCCACCTTGTGGTTCACCGTTGCCCCAGACTAACAAATAATCACCTGCGCATAGCGCCAACTCCCCTTCAGAACCTTCCACTCTACGAGATCACACAAAAAGCAATCGAAAGAAAACATGTTATTTAGCAAATGAATGATTAGAAATGCTCCCAAACGAGGAGCCACGCTCGCAATATTAACAGGTTGATTGAGAAAAAACTGGTATACTCACTCTGGCGGGTCATAGGAAAATCTTGCTATAAATACACAACATCTACCTTTTCCCGGTATATCTAACATGTCCACTTGCGGTTCACCGGTACCGTTCAGTGTTAAACCGTGAGATCGTGCTATGGGGGAATAGAGCGATTTTTAGGATCTACAGCTACAACGCATTCGGGAGATCAACATCCCCGGACGTTACTCACCGTCTAAGTCCATTCCCATTAACGATCGACTCTGTGAATGCATGAACGCTGGATTGACGCCATCTATACCGGAATAACTGTCCAAATTCCACCCTGCCGGAGGTATGGGTGAGCAGGGAGTACCTCCCCGTTGGGCATACCGAGTAAGCAAGTCCAGTTCATCCAGCGGTTTCATCTTAGAGCTGATACCACCGGAGGTTAGTAGCGGGTTGGTGTACGTCGAGTACGAAGTGCTCGTGTTGAAGTTCGTCAGGTTGGTACCCAACGTACTCGTCAGTGGGTTAGTCGAGCCTAATCCTAATCCTGTGCCAGTTCCGAGTCCGGTCCCCAAACCGGTCAGACTCGAAACCCCGGTTGTGCCGACGCCGGACGTTCCTACCGTGCCGAGGACACTCGCCAGACCGCCGGTTGTCGCTGAATGCGTTGGGAATGTGTACGATGATGCTACGGGCGCTACACTTAGTCCTAGGGTATAACTTGCTGATCCCGATGGTATGGTATGTGTGTTGTGTAACGACAGGACGGGCATAGTAGAACTCTGTTTGGAGAAGATTGTAAGGAGGATGTTTATTGGTTAACAGTATTTAAGAGTTTTAGTGTAATATGATGTTTTTAAATAATATTGGTGCTGTAGCAATTATGGAATAATTGTGTGGGAAAAATGGTGGCTTTAGTGAATGGCATTCAACAATATGTGTTCGAGTAATGTATTCTTCTACAAAAATATACTTGAAATTCCAAATTGATTATAAAGTGTGCTCTTAAATCAAACATTTAAATCAAATTATTAAAAGCGAATTTGCCTAGAAATGTCACTATGAATTTCTAAATCTTCAAACGACATCTACTAGAAGAATAGCGTAGTCATGGGGTTTCGCATCGGGTCCGGGGGATTGAGCTGCTCTAAAATTCCTCTTAGCAATAGAAATGCAGATACTCAACTTGTACACAAACTTGTTAACAGGCAGGATGGGCCTGGCACTTTATGTGTAGAGCCATCTTTTTAACCGATGAAGGTTGCTTAAATTCTCATTTTTGAGTTGATTTCATTAGTACAGATCAGTACTTTCCAGTAGTATTACGTGTTTTTGGATTGTAATACGTTATTCTGTTATCTAATTAAGTAGATCTATTTAAACCGAGGGGAATCCTAAATAAGTTGATAATGAGAAGTCCTCCAAGTTTTTCAGGGAATTCATGAAAGCGTTACTGTTCAAGATCCATAGACATTTCTAACTAAATTAACTCTGAGAATTTATCCCAACAGAGTCGAAGAAAAAGAGCAGGAAACATATATTTTTAAACATTAAAAAATGGGAGCCTGTATTATTATTGTTATTATTAAGAAATCAGTGACATTTGAATTTGTTTACAAGAAATCGTTGCACGCATTTTTTTATTTCATCATTCTTACTAAGAGTTTGTCTCTTGTCAAAGGAAAATTTTTTAGCACTATTTATTTGTTACGTGATTTTGAATGATGATTTTCCTTTTTTTCTCTATAGGTATGGTATTGGTATTGAGTATGCTTCGGTGTATTACGAGTACACTTACACAAAATTAAATAAAGTAGCTTCAATCTACTAAGCTACCGCGCCACTTGGTGGCCCAATAACTTAGATGGTTACAAGTTTCAAATTCAAATCCCCAAAGATCACGCGGACCATTTTCATAACCCACATCCATCCATCAAATCAACTACTGTAGGGGAACTGGGGGTAAAATGCCCATAGGGGGCAAAACGCGCCACCCTCGATTTGGACGAACGGTGTGGTTTAGAATACTTTTTTTTTCTCCCAAGGTTATAGAAAATGGATAAAAATGCTTCTCTTAATATATTTTTATGTGTTTTTCTCGCCACCTCTATTTCATAACACCAAAACAGCCGTTTGAATTCAAATTCTACCAAATGTAATGCCATAAGGACTGTTCATTTTATAAAGTGGACACTTTGTTTATGCTATATCTTTTTTATTTATTGATAAAATCGTAATCGGTTTTCTGTGTATCGTTGACCTATTATTCTAAAATGCTATGAAAATATAAAATCTTTGAAAATGCTTTTGGTTGAAGAGCTAAATAGTTTTTCCAAAAACTCTTTAAAAAAGCTGTCCGTCAAAGTTTAACATTATTTTTCGCAAAACAAAAATCCTTATTTTTATGAACAAATTGTATGTTTGTATCCTTTACTATTCTACTAAAGGTAAAGCTTTAAAAATATCAATTATATTCCACCATTCTATGACATTAGGTAACTTTAGTGATTTACCCATTTATGGCCAAATTTGCTGATACACCATCCTTTCACTCCCAGCAAAAGAGAAAAGTAAAAAGCGTGTTCAAAACTAGTTTGGATTACTAAAGAAACTATATTAGTATAAACGAAAGCTAAATTGTGAGATTAAACTACAGTCTTAAGTATAAATTTTACTGTTTATGGAAGTTTTACTAAAAAGTCTCATACTTTTAAAATCATGTACGCATATTTATCGATCTACAGCAAATTGTAAACAGTTTTCTCCGAATTTTTCAATTGGTAATCTCAGAATAACATATTATGAAAATAATATGTGGAAAATAAAATCGATTTTATTACAGCAGTGTTGCCAATTTTGATGATTGTCAATGTCAATTATATTCCACCATTCTATGACATTAGGTAACTTTAGTGATTTACCCATTTATGGCCAAATTTGCTGATACACCATCCTTTCACTCCCAGCAAAAGAGAAAAGTAAAAAGCGTGTTCAAAACTAGTTTGGATTACTAAAGAAACTATATTAGTATAAACGAAAGCTAAATCGTGAGATTAAACTACAGTCTTAAGTATAAATTTCACTGTTTATGGAAGTTTTACTAAAAAGTCTCATACTTTTAAAATCATGTACGCATATTTATCGATCTACAGCAAATTGTAAACAGTTTTCTCCGAATTTTTCAATTGGTAATCTCAGAATAACATATTATGAAAATAATATGTGGAAAATAAAATCGATTTTATTACAGCAGTGTTGATTGATTGATAGGTCTTCTAAGAATAAAACAATTGTGTTTCTGTTGTGCTTTGAATGTGACGTGGGGACTTACTAAGTAACTCTATGAAGGCGTAAGTTATTTTTCATATTAATACTATATTAGGACTTCCGTCAGGACGTACTTTTACACAAAAAATTGTACTCATATCAATTCCCATCAAATTAAAAAAAAATTCTTTAAAAATATACGGGAAAATTGATTTTATTATATCTGTAAAATTGTTGCTCCAAAAATAACTTGATTTTTTCCATCAGGCTTCTGATTGATGATGCTTTCGAAGAACAAGCCTTTTTTGAAAATAGAAAATATAAATTATCGAATTTTCCAGCCAATTTCTTACAATCATTGATTTTGATAACTTCAAAAAATCGACCGATCTAATCGTTGTTCCATATTCGTGTGAAATTCAATTATTTTGGAGAATTTTTACAACATTGTACAATACTAGTCGAACGATGTGCAAAAAACCGATTGAAATTTCATTGATTAATAAGAAAGATACAGCATGCACAAGGTGTCCACTTTATAAAATGAACAGTCCTTATTGAAGTTACGCGCAATTTGGAACCTTACAAATGCACATTTTTCGCATCAGCATGTATTATTATTATTGATCAATAACATCTGAATAAACGCCCGGATATATGTAACAGCATGATTGTGTGCGTGCGTTTACAGCATGACTAACGCCGAACTGAAGCGGGGCGTTTTTCCCCGCAAAACAATACATATGCAGTTAAGCAAGCATTCTTTAAAAATTACTTTATAAGCCCCTGAAAAGCTAAAATGGATAGCTGTTTGTACTATTTGAAAGAAAACATGTTTGTTTATCCGACCATAATTCAAAAAGATCATAAAACAATGTTTTTCAACTCTAAATTCGCTGTTTTTCTTAACGTGGGCAAACTACCCCCAGTCCCCCTATTGTGCGCAGAGCAAGTGCGATTTATTTTGTGTTGAAACTGTTTGCCTATCATACCTACATCGATTCCACAACAACTGTATTGTGGAAGAGTAAAGATGCGGGAAGGCCATCAACGTGTCGTTCGCATTCAAGTGAAAAGAAATGTTATGTAGGGAATGTCGTTCCCTTAGGAATATTGAAATGCCTACAAAACCTTATGACCAATAATCAATTTCGATGCAGATTCTGAATAAAGAAGCGTTTTTTGAGAACTTGCGTAAAATGGTGCAAATGTATTGAGGAAAAAATGTGATTTGAATACATATTTATCGAGCAACGGACTCATGTTCCGTAACCGGTCGTTTGAGAACGTCGCGACCCATTGGAAGCCCACACAATAGAAACCTCAGCCAGCACAGTTGCTGGCTAGTGTGGTTTGCTATTTCAATACCTGAAAAAAAATGCGTTCTCGGGCTAGGCATTGGATATAAATAGAAAGCGTTGTGTTTGGATGGGCATCTAATTCTTCCGAAAGAGGTGCACTTTGCGAAAAGGGACCACGTAATTATTGAGCTGAAATCGAATTCAGGTTAACTTCTGCGTCCATGAGTCCTCTCATGACGTAGGGGTAACGCGCCCTAACTAGAGATCAGGGAGTCGTGAGTTCGATTCTCACTGAGAAGGCGTGTAACTTTTTCGCAAAATTTCACATCAATTTGTCCATATAATCCAATTGCAAAGCATATGTAATGTTTAGCTTTTCGGTAGTTGTTGAACTTCTACTCGGCTGGTTAGCCGTAAACCACGATTCTTAATTAAAAACAAGCAATATAAGTTCCCAAATAGAATTTTAGTGCACCTCAAATATAATGACTTCAAACTACCTGAGGGATCAAGTGTTCCCAAACTTTGTCGTTCAAAAACTGAAATTTAAAGTTTTGCGCTTGATTTTACTTATTTGAAACTCAAAGTTCTGAAAATGTGAGATAATTTGCTAAGTATACTTTTATTTTTAAGCCGTTCTAATGATTTCTGTTGAATTTAAATGAACTAATTCAAACACATTGCTCCAAAAATTTGTTTTTGATCCATCTGATGAATCTTGAGCTCTTATATTTTCTTTCGTTAAGACGAAGTCGTGCACAAATTATTTTCGAACCATTCGTGACCCTTAACCACTAGACTGTGATACTAGTAACTGACACTGAAAAAGGCTACAAGTGGCAATCAAAATACGCGTAAATATGTGTAAAAGGATAATTCAATAATGACAGATTTAAAAAGCGCAATACTACACACTTGAATTATTTTACGGATTCCTGTAAAATCTCAACAGCTGAACAGTTCGGTGAAATAAATTATCCGAGTACGGTAAATTTTTACAGTATTCGGTAAAAAACCACCGGAATCCGTAAAATTCTGACGATATTACGGAGTTTTATTTCACAGAACTGTTCAGTTGTTGAGATTACGGTGAAATTCACCGTAACAAGCTTAGTGTATATAATCTACTCTGTGATTCTCTTTATTGAGGTTCTGCTCAAATGGGTTGAATACGTAAAAGAGCCTAACTAGCATAACAGATTTTTCATATTTCATTCATATTTTCCTTAATACATAAAATGTGGGTAATCATAGTACATGTTATGAAAGCAGTGTATTAAATGACTTTAAAAAAGACAGAGACACATTTTTTTATCACAAATGAATACTAACAATACTCTAATCTCGATTACTTAATCATTCACATGTTGGCGTAACGACATAACTCCCTATTTTAGGAGCCTCCAAATTCGACACCACACCGGGCTCCGAACACCCTAGTTACGATAATCTTCTAGTTCATCGATATCACCAGGTTCACAAACTTCATTGTTTGATAACAGATTATTTTTAAATTCTATACGTAAGGTAGCGAATAGACAATAATTCATACAAGTGGAACCTATTTCTAGGGTTTTTGAAAACATTAAAATTAATAATAAGGCATGACATCATACAGTCTTGGCCCGTTGATGCTTTGAAGCCTTTAAAGCACTTGAAAATTTCCCACAAACTTGTCACTGTACTTCGGATAACCTTGTTACCAGTTACATTACTGCTGCCAACTTGTGAAAATGAAACATTTTTCCATGGTAACTTGTAGAACAACTGCTGTGCCTTAATTTTCACCCTAGCAAACTTGAATAATGGTGTCATAGCCAAGGACAGCATAACACAGAGACACTGTGACGGCAGTTTGCAAATATTTTCCTCCACTTCGTTCCACTCACAATTTTCATGTGCGATTTGCATTCATATACCTTCTCGAGAAAAATATCGTCTCTCCGTTTCACCAAAACCACTATTCGCAAGAATTTAATTCTAGTCTAAATGTGTCTTCTTTGAATTCTCTAAGCCCTCGATTAAATCAAACTGCTTTAAAATGTAATCAACGCGGAACAGGCTGACTAACACAACTTCCTAGACACAAAAAGGGTTTCCAATGACACACGAGACACTATTTAGGCCCCCCAACTACCAAGGAGCGGTCTTAATTAAATAACGGCTGAATCCTTTCTGGGTTGAATCACACGTCGTCTTCGTCTTCGGAGTGCTTTCTCCTAGTTTTTCCGATTGGCGAATGACGATGACGACGACCGAGGCGTCGTCTTCTGGCTTTTGCTAGCTTTTGTTCGAGCAGATGATGGTGTCATCGTGTGTTTGCCAGATGAGCTTTTGGGTGCGTTTTCTGAGATGCTCCCTCTCTTATGCTTCTGTTACTAGCGACGTCCACTAAGCAGTGGGGATACTATAGAACAATGTTTCCAGCAAAGCATCACAAAGGCAGCTTAGCTTCTGCGACTGCGACCACCCAACATGCGTTTTACGAATGACGCTATTAATGCAGAATAGAAAAGCTTACTCATAGATGACTATAGTCATCAGAATCTTAAGCGTTTTACCACTAATTTCAAGTACAAGTGAGTTTGCACAAAATAATAAATGTTAGAGCATGTTTGAGACAGTATTGCATTCGAACGCGTTCAGTTTGCGTTCCAGTTCAAACCTTTGAACGAGAGATCAAATAAGCGTGCACATTGAGCAGTTCAAAAATTTGAAACCGTGCGAGCTGGAAAATAAACGCGATATGAGAACTGTTTCTATGGCAGATGCACGTTATATTTCAATATGGAAGTTTTGCAAAGATGTTAAGAAACATTTAAATTTCCAGATATTTTGAGTAACATGAATTCAATATAGTTTGATGTAGTTGTTTCGGAGTTGTAACTTAATTGTACATTTTGAAGTGAAGTGGTTGGTTTTGCACAACAGTCCAATGCTTACTAGCTTCTAGTGCACAACTAGAACGCGTTCAGTTCATTTTTGGCTTGCGTTCAGTTTAAAATGCATCACTGGTTTGAAGTAGCAGTATATTATGCCGTATATGTAGGTGAATATCTATATCGAGTTGCATACCATGACCCCACAGTTATGGATCAAATAGTGTGGAGTCCAACCTAAAAAATTCAATAAAACGACATGGAAAACGTAAAATTGTAATTTAAAAGCACGAATTGAATCGTTTCAGATTGGAACTTCGGTTAGAAAACTGTTTTGGGTGCAATATTTACATAGGATTGCATAAAAATTAAAAATTGTATCGGTTCCTGAAAACCATATTATGGATCAATTTTCATATTATGGATCAATTTGTGACATATTACGGATCAATGCGCATAATCAAGAGATTTTCAACTCAATGCATCTGTATTGCATGGTATGGCGAATGTTAACAATGTGTCATATATTACTGCCAAAAATAGTAGTGTTAGAGCTGGAAACAAGGGTAAAATGCCCTTTTTATAGTGATTCTGCATTGTAGTAACTGAGACATGAACTGTTTGCGCTCCACACCAAGTTTTGCACCCATTTATGTCTGCTAAAAAATGAAATTTACAAACCTTGATGTTTTATTAGTTTAATCCTTAGTGCTATTATCTGAAAATGTCGAATTCAGTGCATAAAATAGCAGAAATCTACATTCTTTGGAAGTGATCCATAACCGTGGTAAACAATCATTTCCTGGTCCATATTATGGATCACTAGTTAAAAGTGCTAATATTCGGTATTTAGAATAAAAATTCAAGTAAAATGTTTTCCAAAGATGAATTTATACTAAATCGAAGCGAACGAGCATAAAACATGCTATAACATTTGAATTTTACCACCTGTGGGAGCTTATGAATGCTGACGGCACTTCTTACAAGAAAAGACCATATAATGTTAGCTGTGTGCTACCAACTAAACATTTGTCAAATACACCGTTATTTAGCGGTTGAATGTTGTGCTCAACATTACAAATGGTAGAAGACAAATAGTATAACATGGGAAAAATATGTTTTACGTCAACGTTTATGATTTGAGCGAGTTATCCGATGTTGAACGCCAAAGTGATCCGTCACTGTGGGTGATCCGTAACTGTGTGGGCATGGTAATTTAAATTCTTCTTCTAGGCAGCCTCTAGTGCAACAGAGTCCGCTTAACTGCTGCTGTTCGTACTAAAAGCACTTCCACAGTTGTTAAAAACTTTGTTTGTCTGTCTGCAGAAACGGCGATACTTGATATAACTTTTTTGCTATTCCGTTGTATAATAGCCAACTTTTCATCAAGAGAATGAACAACATTATGGCCTATTTTTCCTAATAGTATAGAGCATAGCATAAAGAGCGCATTCTCAGGACTGTTGAGTCAACCTATGGGGTGAGATTGTGTCATTTTAATGCACTTGTTGTGCAGTAGTGCATAAATATTGTTCTTTACTTTTTGCAAACAGTTGTTAATTTACCATCAAAGTATATAACACTAGACTGGCCAAAAAAAATTGAAAAAAAAATATGTGCCTTAGGGTATGAGAAAAGCTCTCACAAAACTTCAAAACGAATGGTTGCTACACCAGATGGCGTATTCAATTTGAACTTTGTATGGGATATTCGTTTCAAATATATGGAGGATTGACCCAATGTCACTGTTTCGTTCCGTATACTAGTTGATCACGTTCAATTTAGCCCACATATACACAAATACGACACTTAGTTGGTAGCTTCAGGCTAAAGATCATTAATTGCTACCTTCCTTGCGGCTCTCTCTCTGAGAGAAAATCTTAAACATAATCAGGACCACTCCAGAGCCCCGACTGCTTCTTGGAGATTTCAATGCGCATCATCAAATCTGGTGTGGCGATAGGACAGATTCATGCGGAACAGCTATCCTTAACGACTTAGAAGATTCGGATATGGTATCCTTAAATGACGGTTCACCCACCTTCTACAACGGCCGTGTCGCTTCGTCCATAGATTTATCAATGGCGAGTCGCTCCATAGCTTACAAGTTCTTATGGCAAGCTTGCATCGACTTGCATGGTAGTGATCATTATCCGATTCAGATTTCGGCAGCGGTCACGTTCCCGCCAATCACCAGACGCCCCAGATGGTGTTACGATCGGGCGGACTGGCAAATCTACCAATCAAACATCAATCATCTTCTCGAATTAGAAGAACCTGAAAGCTAGTTAAAGAAGCTTTCAAATGTTATTACAAAGGCAGCCACCTCAGCCATCCCCAAAAGCGGCAGCAGACCAGGAAGCACAGCTCTTCGCTGATGGTCTGATGGAAAACTCGCTCCATTGTCAAAGCACGACGGAAAACCCTCAGAGCACTCAAAAGGCTTCCCAACGACCATCCGGAGAAAGAAGACAGACTCAGGATTTACAGAGCCGTCAAAATAAAATGTCGCTCCACCATTAGGACAGCCATGCGGTTATCATGGGGAGAATTTTTTGATTCCATGAATCCTTCCTAAACTTCGGCAGATTTTTGGGGGAAGATTAACGCCCTAAGCGGTAAAAGGAAAATCACGCGGATTTCGGTCAACGATCACCGAGCCTTCTGCGGTTGCCGAAGCCCAGGTAAAGTCAGCATCGATGCATACGATCCAGTTTTCATCCAAAGAATCACTAACAAGCAATCTAGCTTATCCAATTTCGTGATTCCGGAGGACCATGGCGCTTCTCAGTTGAATTGCTCCTCTCGGTACACATCTAAATACCGTCCCATATCTCTAACGTGTTGCCTTTCGAAGGTGGTTGAGAGAATGGTTAACCAGCGGTTAAAAGAGCAGCTCGAAGCGGATGGTCGACTCGGGCATTGACAGCATGCCGTCAGGCCGGGATACGGCACTGACTCTTACTTCGCCTCCTCCTTCATGAGACCTCCTTCATGATGCACGGATAAAAGGACAGCATGTAGACCTTGTTTCGCTGGACATTTCCAGAGCGTTCAATAGAACATGGACGCCTTGGTACTTAAACCACTGACGGATTGGGGTTTCTCAAGGAACCTGATCGGCTTCCTTAAAAACTTTCTTCTGCATCGATCTTTCCGGGTTGCAGTCCGGGTCCCATAAGGCTCGGTCATGGCGGTTACGCTGTTCCCTTGTAGCGATAAACGGAGTGTTCGATAACTTGCCACCAGACATTTACATTTTTGTATATGCCGACGACATCTTGCTGGTAGCCATTGGTCAAACTCTTAGACGCACTAGAGTCAAAGCATAAGCAGCAGTAAAGGCAGTATACCAATGTGCTTCTTCCGTTGGTTTTTCCCTCTGCGCAGCTAAAAGCGTCCGCGGCCACGTTTGTAACGTAACTCGTAAACGTAAACAAGCTAGTGAGTCCAGGAATCAAAATTGACGGGCAACCCATTCCAAACAGAAAAACTGTCAGGACTGTAGGAATTTTGATTGACAGTAACCTGCTATTTAAGGAACATTTCAATGCTTTAAAAATGAACTATCGTTCCCGTTTGAACATCATTTAAACGATATGCTTCAGAGTAGCACAAGCTATCATAAATTGTTCGCGCACAGAGCGAACGTTTGTGAATATTTCCACAGTCATTTCCCTTTCGGCTTACACCCTATTACTGAAACACGCATTACCCACCCTAATGAATATTATTATGTATTGGCTGGCGGCTGTTGAGCGACGGTGGCTAGCATCATTCGGACTGCGCATGGAGGAAGACGCGACGAACATGTAGCAACATGTTTGCTACGTTCCACCGACCAATGGAGACGAGAACTGCGCTGATTGGTGGGTGGCATTCTAGGCAAAAGTATAAAAGGGAATGAGTTCGTTCGTAGTGGATCAGTTTTCTTTTAACCATCGACGAATAAACATCGGAAACGGTAAAAGGTAAAAGTGAAGTTTTTCTCCTTGGACAACCGAAAGAAAAAGAGTCTTTTTCAAGGATATTGAGTTGTTGAGTTGAGTCGAGCTATCGTCAGCTGCTGTTCCCGCTGGCACTTTCTTCAGACGAAGGAGTTGTCCATCCGTCAAGTGTCCGTGATCGGACATAAATAGCAGGCTACTTTACGGTCTCGAGATTACCTGTTTGAGTTAACAAAATTTACTAGAAATCCTCTCACCGATTTTCAACGGATACGTCCGCACTATCTCCGGTTAACTTCCATCAACCCCCGCCGACGCAGCCTGTGCAGAAGTTGGTATCTTCCAGTTCCGTCATCGAGTGCACGTAGCCATCTGCCGTGAAGCGACTACTACTTACGCTTCAAAAACAGCTGGAAACGATTGGGTCGCTCTCTTTGATCAAGCAAATCGTATCCTCCGTGAGGTTGCCAATTTCAGTCTTCCCCCTGTGGCTAGAGTACACTGGCATGGAGCGAGTAGTTGGCAGCTTCTCGCTCCGAACATACACAGTTCGAACGAAACGTGTAAATATATGAGAAATATAATGCACATAATTGGAGCGTGATATATAATGGTAATATATAACTTCAATTATGTGTCAGGGATCCTGTGTGATTACGTGTCATATAACACAAATTTACTAGACTTGAATTTACATGACGTCATGTTTACATGACGTGTGATCTTCATTATTTTAAACTGTGTAGACGATCAGATAAAAAAGACCTTCCGTAGTGGCGATGACTCTACGATGCTTAGAACGTCCGTACTGGAACTTCTGCGGACTAAATACCCGGCACACATACACCGTTACACAGACGGCTCTCTTTCCCAGCGTGGAGTAGGTATCGGCATCTTCAGCGCCGATTCCATAGGAGTGCTTGGTTTTCTATGCCGAAGCAGCGGCCATCTTTTAAGCAGCCATCTCACCTGCGAGTGCTTCAATCTTCATCCTCACCGATTCCGCAAGGGTTTTATCAGCCTTACAGTCCGAACGGCCCTCCCACTCGTGGGTATGCGAGCCCATACTCCAGAGACAGTCACCTTTACCTGGGTTCCTGGGCATTGCGGTATTCGAGGAAATGTGGCTGCAGACTTGTTAGCTGGTACGGGACACCAGAGGCCTCGCTTTACCCTTTCCGTTCCACACCAGAGTTAAAGGGAGATACTTTTAGTTGGGTAGAGCTCTCCTCGCTCCACGACCAGAAAATAATTTCACGTCTGAGGACCGTACATACCCGTTTTGCCTATAACTTTGATGGCAGATCCTTCCGTCAAGAGTGTGAACAATGCGGTATACACAACTCAGCGGAACATGTAATATGTCACTGCCCTCTGTACGAACACCACAGAAGTACTAATAACATTTCTGGAAGCATCCGCGATGTCCTTGCAAACAACCCCGCTTCATTGACGTCCTTAGGATAGGACGACCAGTGAGCTTCCCGATGACCTCTCCTCCGGGGTAAGTCCCATCCAACTAACGTAACTCCATACGCAACCGCACCATCATTTCAATCAACTTGCAAATATCTTCACGCCGACACGACCGGTGGGCTCCCTTAGAGATTTCGATTTCGGGGGTAAGACTCATCCAACAACAAAGTTATCACTCGCAACCACGTCAACGATCCTTTCTCTTTTTCTCGGCTGCAGAAATCGTCGACCCAGCAAAGGCGAACATACCCTTTTTATAGGTTGTGTCTATCGTCTTACGTTAAAAACCCACAATGGTGAGACCCCATGATTGGGCTCGAAGGCTGGCCCCTCTGTCTATCCTTCTTTACTCATTTTTCGTGGGATGCCCATCTGACATTGCCAGTCAGGTGAAGAACTAGCCATATGTCAATCTGTTAAAATTCACCTTAATAAAGAAACAAAAAAAATACCTTAACTAACATAATTGTATCTCAATTTAAGCTCATTTTCATTAACACTTCAGTTATTGAAAGTTACACGCAGTGAACTGGACTATCGAATTTCATACATTTTGCCTTATGAAAGGTGGAACGATTATTGCAATACGAACGCTTTATGTATCGTTTTAGCATCACTCCACATCACAGCGCCGCTGGCGCGTGGTGTACGCACGGGTCTATCGATCGCAAGGTTCTTGGTTCGATTCCAGGTTGCCGCGAAAACTTTTGTTGTTTTCAAATTCTGGTTTCATAAGAAAAATTTATGAATTTCAATCCGATTTCTTGTGGCGAATTTTCATAAGGGGTTCCTATGTTTATCGATAGTCAATTTGCTTAAGTGTAGGCTTAGATCAGCACTCCCATACAATAACATATATGCATACGCCTTGTGGGCAGCACGCTTAGCGTCATAGTTGGCTATGATGCGCTTAGTGGCTGTGTTGAAGAAATACAAAGCAGTATAGCATGAACTTAGCAAATCTACTTCAAATGGTTAAAACATCAACATTATCAATTTTAATCATGATACAACCTTCTATAATATTGTTTGCTATGGTATCAAGAAGTGTTTTTGACATTCTGGGTGCAATTGAACGCAATAAACGATTTTCCTAAACCAAACAGTAGAAGATGTGCTTATTCCCATATGTTTGAGCTGGAAATACCATATTAACTTCAATTCAAATGTGCCAGCTCTTTTTTTTTAATTTGAACCGCCCTAGTGAAGGAACATGTGGGGTCATGACGGACTTTGGTATCAGGTTGGTCGACTGCGCTGCAGAATCGTTACCCGTTCTCTGGCGTAGTTGGTTAACGCGCCCAGTCTAGCGTATTGGGAATCGTGGTTCGAAGCCCACCAGAACGTTTTCATTATTTTTCAGAGTTTTATACCTTAATTTGTAAAAATTGATATTTGTGTCTACGAACTATTATTTGCATGGCCAGCTTGTTTAACATCTATGTCGTAAGAACAGGAACCTTTAATAAAATTCATAGAGAAGGCACACTTTCACGTAACGATCGTACGTTATCATTATTATTAGACGGTTTTCGCCGAAATATATTCTGCACATCCAAACGGGTAAGAAGGATTTTGACTTTGGGTCCAAAGTTTGTTGCTCACTTATCTTGCCGTGAACAAGCCAAAAAGGCTTGGCCTCATTTCATCAACAACGATAGCAATACAAATGACGACGGCGGCGACGACGACGAAGACGACGCGTATCGTTTTTCATTGCCGTTTTTCTTGTCCGTGTCTCTCCGTAGCAAGCAACCACTTCTCATTTCCCAGCCATCATCGCCTTCATCATTATGAACACTTGGGTTAGGGTATGCGATATTCTGAATGATTCCGCCAAATACCGCAAATTGAAATAACACGGAATTCAACGGAACATAATAAGCTGAAATTTTTATTTTCCGATTTTCCTAATTGCCTAAATTCTTAAATTTTGCAAATTGGTATTCCCTATTATTACTATACGCAGCGAACTGGACTATTGAAATTCATACATTTTGTCAAATAAGATATGAAACAATTATTACAGTGCATCGTTTTATCATCTCTTTACATCAAGGCGTCGAAAGCAGCGTCAGACGAAAGGTGCGTTATGCACGATTCCAGGTTGCCGCGAAAGCTTTGTTTCAAATTTTATTTTCATAAGCCATATCTATGAAATTCAACTCGATTCCTTATGATGAATTTTCATTTGGGGTTCCTATGTACCTATTTCAATAGTCCATTTGCCTTGAATGATAATGGGGGAATGTTGTATGAGATGGTTTATTTACTATTTTTTCTTATTATCTAGACCACATTAAAAACATACATTATTGGGTTTGCTTTATCCCGTATATTTTACAGTTTAATGTAAAAAGGGCGTTTGCAATGCATCGTAAGGGTTTTTTTCAGTGATTCTTAAGGGTATCCCAAAGATTACTAGTGTCTTTCATGGGTTCCTGTAGTGTCCAAGATGTTTTGGGACGTAATAATGGTTTCCTAGAAATTATCAAGAGATTCCAAGGGCTTCTAGTTGGTGTTAACCATAAGATTTTGGAGAATTTCCCAGGAGTTGCCAAGCGGCTTCTAAATGAATTATCAAGTTCCCCATAAGTCCCATAAACCATCAAAGTGGTTTTAAAAATACTTTAAGCGATTCCCCAATAGTTCTCAAGGCATTTTCAGATGTTCTCAAGAGGGTTTTAGAGGCTTCCAGCTTTTAAAATTACTTTTAACAGTTCTGTTGTTCATCTAAAGGAGCTTCCGAAGTATCAAAGTTGATTTTATTGATTTTGTAGGGGAAGTCAACAATCCCTGAGAACATTTAAAAACCTTTTGGGTAATCTTGGAATTCTGCGTTTGCCTTTTGGGAGTTGTTGGGAACACTTTGGAAGTCCCTAATAATCTTTCGGAAAGCTTTAATCCCCTTTGTGAATCCTTTGAAAATCTCTATAAACTCTGAAATTGTTTGACATTTGCGTACTTGTTATTGCTAATTTCTCATATTCTGTCTAGATGTCCACTGAAATCTACTTCGTTAACTTTGGGAACCATAAAAATGTCTCGAGAACCATGAGGCTTTCCTTTGAGAATGCTTAATATCATGATGTTGTATATTATCAAAAATCTTCATTTATTTATTTATTTATTTATTGATTTTATTTGTCTTTGAGAACTAACTGTCCTCGTTTAACGATTTGCATTACAATATCCGTAACATTCATAAGCAAAGATTCTAATTAGTCTATTTACGTATTGATATTGTCCACAAAAATAAAGGATAAAAGTGAATTATTGAAGAACTTAATTTGTTAAAAAATCATTACTAAAATTTGCTCCTGCCCATCCTATTGAAAATTAACATGATAATGGAAAATTAATGTTATTTCATGAACATATTTGAGTTAATATTTGTTGTTATGTTAACTCTTATTTTAAACAAGATAACGACAACTTTAGTTATCAAGAACATAATTTCCCATCACTTTGTAATTCACTTTTACCTGTAGATGGGTAACCCAAAAATTTCATATAGTTCATAATGAGCCTGTTCACGATATTGTAGGTATATAGAGTTCTTTCCGATTCAAAGGGAGGAAGATTTGATTGGTTTCGTACGCCTTATAGTGAAAGATACAAACAGGGATGGGGTGCGACTCAAATCTATTTTGGTTTTACACGCGCTGCTGGCTTTACCAAATATAAGTTTTTGCAATGCTCTTATTAACTTATCCGCCTCCAAAGCATACCTGGCTGATTTTTTTCTAGAGTGAATTTTTGTGCTGGCTTGTTCTTGGCATTAACGTCCCCACTGGGACAGAGCCGGCTACTCAGCTTAGTGTTCTTAGAGCACTTCCACAGTAATTAACTGAGATCTTTCTTTGCCTAAATTGCCATTTTCGCATTCGTATATCGTGTGGGAGGTACGATGATACTCTATGCCCAGGGAAGTCAATGAAATTTCCATTAAAAGATCCTGGACTGACCGGAAATCGAACCCAGACACCTTCAGCATGGCTTTGCTTTGTAGCCGCGGACGCTAACCACTCGGCTAAGGAAGGCCCCAAATTTGTGCTGGCACGAAAGAGATTGAAAGAGTATAGAACGAGCTTTTTGTGCTTCTGTGCAACTTGTCTCCTGTACCTTGCTTTGAGTTTACTCGCTAAGACTGGAAGACGCACAATCAATTTCGGAGTGGCACGCATGTTTTTTACATAGCACTGAGTTTTCAGACATACATGGATACAAAAACAAGCTTTCTGAAGCATATGCAAAAAAAAACCGATTGATATAGATATTCCGCAAAACATAATCAAATTTCGTTTCGTTTCGAAAAATTCAGCCTATTTTTGAATTTTGAGTTTATTGAAACATTTTCACATTTCGTTCCGTCATTAACTTTGCCAGAAATTCCGAGCATCGTTTCGTTGCGAATCGCCATGATAGACATGCATCTCACATACCCTTACACTTGGCTATGGTGCTGGTGGGATAGCCAGGCCACGAGCAAAAGTCGTTTTTTTGCCATTTTGTCCGCATCTTACCACCCTACGGCTAAACTTGCCCCGACCTTACCGAACGAGAACTAAATACGGAGGCAAGCGGAAAATTTAATCTCTTCGATTCCCGCATTCGGAGTCGTTCACTTTTTCTCGGATGCCGCAATAGGAGGAATCGGAACCCGGCCTCACAGTAGGGACGAATGCTTCAGTACGCACTCAAAGCATTTCCGGTATTATTTTCGTTATAAACTATGATAATACCTGTTTGTATTATGAGATGCGACTTCCGAATAATTTTATAAAAAATGTGTTTTTCATAGTTGTTTTACCGATATTTCTACTACAACAACATTATGCATTTCACAGAGTTGAAATTTCAATTATCATCGATTTGAAGATAGCCATGAAAATCAACTTTTCTCTGTCTCGATATCGCGATACGACATTGCGAGTAAGGATGAGGTTACTGTTCCTCAGTTTTTTGAAAGCTTGAAATCTTTTATTATGTCAGATAAATTTGGATTTTTCAAAATTTTAGGTGTTCTTCCATACTAAATTCGCCAATTTCGAAGCTAAACAAATCGTATACAAAACGCATGAAGAATTTTTCATCGACAATATATTTATTAACTTACTAAGGCTGATACAAATATTAATTTTCTTTTATGTCACCCCCCCATCTAAAATCCTAAAATTTTGAAGAAGAGAAAACAAAAGATTTATCATTTTTTTGACATCAGTTAGGTTAGGTTAGGTAAAGTAAAAAAACAATTAAAATAATGGTCCTGAGGACGTTTGAAAAAAGTTTAACAATTATCGTTTAAATAAAAATTCGAAAAATTAACTTTTTTTTTCATTTTTATTTTTTTGTTCCTTATTTATTGTTATCCCCCCTCGTACCTTCCAAGTGATCTCGGACATAAAAGAAATTAAATATTTGTATCAGCCATATTACGAATTTTGAGCACACATAGGGTAGCTGTACCAGTATTGGCATAGTAAAAACTATTTATTTGAAATCAGTCAGAGAGGCTTTTGAATACTGTTAATCAACATAAGAACTGGTCAGAAACTTTGTGTTTGTGTATGCAACTGATCTGTGTGAATACTGCATCATACTGTAAAACTGGGTAACTTTGATAATGCGGGTAACTTTTATAGTGCGAGGTCCACAACATATAAAACCAAATAACGAAGTTTATGTCAATCAGTTAAGAAAAACGAATGCAAAAGTAAAGAGTATAAGTTTGTCCCTTATGTCAAAGCTATTTTCGTTGGAATCAAGTGCATTTGAGGATTTAATGCAAATATAAAAAAATTCAAGAATTAAGCATTTTTTATTGCTCGGTTGTGGACAGCCGCCCGTTTCGTGTGAGGACGGGGTTGGTGGTCTAATGGTTACCGCTTCTGCTTCATAAGCAGAAGATCATGGGTTCAATCCCAGGCCTGTCCCTTTCCTCGTGCTTTGCAGTTGTATCTTTCACTTGCTTCTATCTACCACTCTAGATATATCTCAGTTCATAGCATTTGTTAGAACCCGAGACGGACAGAAATCAACCGTCTCCCTACGTTTCCACTCTTTCATCATTAGAGCACGCCTTTCCTTACGCCTGATACATGGGCAGTCTGCTAACCAAACCAGCAAGCCTCTCTGCCATAAAAATTACCCCACCGCTTCACTCTGCCTGCATGAACTGGCGTAGACGCAGTGGTATATACGGTCTACCGTGGGAGTCTAAATAAACACAAAAGATCACCTGCACTTATATACTGAGGGTGTCTGTTAATCCCAAGCAGTCATCTGGTTGGTTCCTTGTGTAAGTGCAGCTGATCTGGCGATACTGGAGTAGCAACCACGGGCGGCCAATCAAGCTCAAGCTCAAATTCAAGCTCAAGCTGTGGACAGCCGCTCGTTTCGTGTTATTTGAACAGCATTTTTTTTTTGTAAGTATTAATTCCATAACCTTGGAGGGATCGGTTCTGTTTTTTTTTTATTCTGAGCAGAATGTCACTTCCATCGAACGCGCGATCATTCTTTTTTCACGGGAAACAATATGAACAATACTGTAAATAAAGCATTGTTTCTCTCCTTTGCTTGCTGGCATTCAAATGATTAAATTTACAACAAATAAACATGAAATGCTCTGGGTCTATCACCAGCTTTTCAGCTTTTCAACTCCGTAGCACTTATGAGGGCGTCGCTGAGTCGGTGGCCTCTCATTAAGTAAGTGCTACATCAACATTTCCTCTCCCTTTCCCAAGTTACGGTCAAGATAAGCGTGGCCGGGAATACCGATATTCATGGTTTTGGTATTCTTGTTAAGGATTGGATCAAGGTTCACTCCCTAGCCCTGCTCCTGAAAGCAATCTAGATAAGATTATCAAAAAAAAAAAAAAAAACATGAATGTTGCTAGTATCCAATCTACGAAGTATACCGTAGCTACGCTAACGCATACGCTAACGCTTTAATCACTCATGAAACTTACTGATTAGTTTCTGTAGGAGTTTTCTCAAAATAGGCCGAAACCGATACAACACCTTTTGCAACACATATTCTTTCTTTTATTTTATTTTATTCATCACTTATTTTTTTTACTTTTCGTCACATTTTTATTCACTTCACCACACTTCCACCACAGTTTGGAGATTATTGTAGTGGAAAGCAGTCGCAGTTGTGTGGTGAAGTGAATAAAAATGTGACGAAAAGTAAAAAAATAAGTGATGAATAAAATAAAATAAAAGAAAGAATATGTGTTGCAAAAGGTGTTGTATTGGTTTCGGCCTATTTTGAGAAAACTCCTACAGTTTCCTTATAAGTTATGTTTCTCTTTTGATGCCAAAATAACAAAATAATTAAACAAATTATCTTCATACAACTTTTGAGTTTTTATCTCTATCAAATGCATCGAATTTCTCAACTGAAATTGTATACACCAATACATAATTTATGTTATTTTAACACAACCTGAAAAGTTGTACCTGTACTCATTTATTATTGCTTTTCGTGCATTTTATAGCATACAGAGATGATTGGCAATATCGGGTTGCTCGATAAAATTCACAAAAGAATAGAAGAACAAATCTGCGCCGGATTGTATTGCAACACGTGTAATACTTACACAAATTATGTGTTACTCCTGAAGAGCTCGATTTGGTGTGAGTCGAGAGTGAGACATCACTGAGAGAGCATGTTCAATCATTACTTCGAAAAATGAAGTTTGTTGGTTGCTGGTTCGTTTTGTAGCCTTCTCCCCTATCTGGTGAACGGACTGCGGTTAACAATAAAAGAGTAAGGTATCGGCAGCCCGAAAAAGGCAGAAAGCTGTCGAAAAGCTATGATGAGCTCGTATTGGAGCTTAAACAATACGAAAAAGGGATGCGCTGCTCACAGAACTACTTTGGTCGTGTGTTTTGCTATTGATTTTTGGTTGTCGTCTTTTTGAAGGTGGTTTCCACCGTTCATGATTCGAATGTTGAATAGATGCTCGATTGAGATTTGTTGACAGCATGTGTGCAATATCAATTAATATGTGTGTAAGGGAAAGCTCTTTCCCATTATGGCGTCGAAAATTCACCCAACTAGATAATTAAACTTATATCTAGTTAGGATTCCATGAAATCAAATAAATTTGGAGTAGCCTCTTCTTCTTTATCTTTTCGTGTGCACATTGCATACTAATGTAACACGTATAAAGTCTCAAATTATGAGAAAATTCAAATTGGTTCTAATTATGCATTCGGTATACACAATGGGCAGCATTATCCATTTTGGGTCTCCACAATGTCTACTAAATAAAAACTCATTGTAGCCAAAAAATATTTTTTGTTTCATATTTTTAGTAGATTTGCAAAATGCATCTAAAATAAGCTTTGTCTGGATTGGCCATTGCTTTTGAAATGGCGCGAATGGACTTCAACAAATAATCTGTTGACTGAAAGAACAATATTCGGTAAACATTGCATCACACAATTTTTCTCTTCGGCGTATTTTCAAGCGTAGTCTGATTCTAGAGTATCTGTGTTTGATAACTGAGCTTTGCTCTAACGATTTTCTTCGCTTGTCTGGAATAGAAGTTAAATTCCCTGATGTTTTCTTCCCCATATTATTTTTTTGATTGTTGTCCCTGTGTTGAGGATCCTAGCCATCCGGCAGCCAAATACCGACACGAAATTCGTACCAATGCCGTGAAACGAAAATCGCGCGATTACGATATACCTCCCAAATGAGCTGCAGAGAACCTTGAACCCGTAAAACGTTAAACGCGATTGAGCCTCAAATAAGCGAACTAGTTAAAAAAAATGAGCTTTGCCTGAATTTGTTTCACAAACCTTCGTACAAAGCTGATTCGTAATTAGTAGAATCAACCTACGAATGAGAACTGAATAGTGTCTAAGGCACCAAATGTCGTCTCGATCAGTATACTATCATTATCAAACATAAATTAGTATATCGTGTTACATCGGAAGAAAAAACGAAAAAGTATAATATGTCTGTGTTTTTTAGAAGAACTGTTAACAATCAAAACTCACAGAACTGCAATCTATTAGTTGATAACAACAAACTTCAAATTAGCTTAGAAATTAATTTTTCTGCTTTATACAATATTTTGTGAAAATATTTTAACTTGACATAAAAAAATCGTACACCAATGTTCTAAATACTTTGTTTTCATAAAAAAAAATTAAGCTCAGAAAAAACATTCTAATTCTTTGACTGAAATTTGAAGCAAATACATTTAATACTTTGTTCTCATATCAATGCAATCTTTTAAAAAGTCATCATCGGAATGACATTTGAGGTTTCATACTGTACTGTACTTTTACATGTTCCATGTCCTGTACCGCAAGAAATTGCAACAAAATAAAATACACATCTTTCTAATATAGCGTATTCTACAGGAACAAAACCGCAAGAAATTGTAACAAAATGAAATAAACATCTTTCTAATATAGCGTATTCTACAGAAAAAGAACTGTATCTTGTAATTTTTCTGTAGAATACGCTATATTAGAAAGATGTTTATTTCATTGTGTTACAATTTCTTGCGGTTTTGTTTTTCATTCGATAAAAACATTCCTGACTCACGCTACTAGAATCATTAAAATCATACAGAATCAAGCCATAGATTGTTGAAAGAAAATTGAAAGCAAATGTTGAAAAATTGGGGAATAAATTATTTTCTCCTATCATATTTCTTGTTTCAAGCCGGTAGGAATTTGAATGGTTAATTTAATTAAATTATTTGAAATGATACAAGATTTGAATTGCAGTCTACTATGTATTGACAAACATATTTCCAACTATTTATTCAGTTCTGCCTCGTTCACCCGAAAAGCCGCATCTCATGTCTACAGACGCTCTAGCATCATAATGATTTCGAATGCCGAAAGTGTCCCCTTCAATTGGGGACAGAAATCCGCGCGGCCAAAGGAGTCAACATTCAGGACGGATTCAAGCAGAAAATCGCTTAAGAAAATAGAAGAAATCTGCCCAGTCTAGTGTCCTTGGCACACCCGCAAGTGATTCTTAGGCTTTCGGTGGGGAAAATCGGCAAGGACGCTGACTGCCTTGCTCAAGAAAAGTCGTGCCAACAGTTTGGGGAGATGTTTTTCGCATATAAATCAAATAATGCCGACAAGGGAAGATGAAGAAAGCAAGCATCACTATCCTATCGTCGCCACATGTTACCACGGAGAGCTGGTCGATATGTTTTAGATTCGATACGGATGGAGCTGATATTAGGAAACATTTCAGTTAAATTGTTCTCTTTAATAACAATGTTTGTTTTCTTCGTTAATTCAACATACATATTATACAAAAATAGTATTGCTCTGCAAAAGTTTGGGGTCGCCCCCGAAAATATACAAAACGATTTTGTTCATATCACTGTGATTAAACGTCTAACCGAAACTCTTTATGAGACATTCAAAAAGCAATCAGTTAATCTTACTTTGAAAGTTTTTTGACCACATTATATTTTTTTAATTTTGTTATCTAAATTTTTGTATGGAATTGTGTTACAATCAAACTTTACGCTGAAAAAACATGGCTATTTTTGTCAGCATTGATCAACCAAAATTTTAAATCAATGTGACATTAGAGCCGTTATCTTTTATGGTTCGGAGAACACTTGCAAGATTTTGGCAGTAAAATCTAAAAAATAATTATTTATTTATTGTCGTCAACTCGTAGACGCTTACATGTATACCTTGATTTACAATTTGTTTGATTACTAATCGGATTAAAAATCGAACAATTTCGCGGACGTACTTGATTATACTTAACTTGATGCGAAAGTCATGTTATAGTTGATTTGAATTATGAGAGTTAGGTTCTGAGTGACCAGCGGGGTTGCATTCACGGTGGGGATAATTGCCCATTGGTTGGAAACAGTTTCACAGAACAAACATTCACTTACAATCTGAAACCTATCCATATACCTCAAGGTTTGCGTCAAACTTCATTTTCTTTTTCTTGGAAGCACGTCCCTACTGGGACAGATAATGTTTTTCAGCTCTAAGACGTTTTTCACCCTCAGAAAAAGTTACACGATATTGATTATAATTGACTCATTATTGAGCAAACTAAATTCACACAAAAATTGAACTTTCACTTCACTTCCTTCGCTATCTTGCCAGCAATAATCAGAAATCCTCCAATACTATTTTTTGGAATTGTATTGTTTTGTCAGGCATTGCAGCAAACGGAATAAAGGCTTTACGCATTATTTTTCTGCTTGAAATATAACAAACCTTTCTAATGTTAACAATAATATTGAATTTGACAGATTTCGAATCATCTTCAACGTTAGCAGTGATTCTGCATCAAAATCTCATGCGTGAGTTTCATGAATCAGATCTCAAATTTGTTTCCTCTCGCAGAAGAACTCAATGATTGAGATTTGAGTGTGTGAGTCACAAAAATTTTCAGCGTGAATTTTATCTGTGAACTGAACAAAACAAAGCGAAAGTAGATAGTCACACACCTCCATTGCCACGAGCAGCAGTTGATTTTATGCACCAAATTAATCAATACTTTCTTCAGGTAGATGTGGTAGCATGGTTAACGTGTACGCATTGTGGATGTTTTAAGAAATGTTCCATGTTAAAATCCCGACGACGGCATCACATAGTGATAATTCTTGGGAGAAGTTGGTGAGCGTAAAATATGATGGATTGGAAAACTAATATCCCCAGTGGAATGATTTTCGGTTATTCTCCATTGTAACTCTAGGGAAAAAAAAAGTGTGAGCAAAATATCATTTTCACGTGAGGAAGCGAAAATACATTTTCCTTTCGTGCGAAAAATCGTAAAGTTCGCATTATTCATTGGTACGGAAAAAAGGACCCTGACCATGACATGTTTTTATAAAACAAAATCGCTTATTTTTCTCTGTGAATAATTTGTGACTACACCCGATTCTGTTTTTGCACGGATTTTTTTTACACGGCCGTGCAAAAAAAGTTTCCATACATTTTTTTTCATCAAAATCTTAGTTTTGCATGAAACGTCGAGAAATGGTGTTACTTTTTTCGCACGGTTTTTGAAATTTTGAACTGAAAACTTTTTTTGCATGGTACGCATCCCCCGTGCAAAAACAGAATCGGGTGTATATGGTTAGATTTTTTGATATTTATTCCCAAATTCGATACCGTATATGATATGGTAAATCAGAATTAATAGCATTACTTTCACAACTTTATGTCATCAATATCAATATACCTTCTATTAATGTTAAATGATTTTATGAGTAACTTTAAGATACAAGCGATGGATGTTCGTTTAACCAGAGAATAGAGTACTGTGCCCAAACTAAAACAGTATAAAAACTATAATACTGAATGCTGTGAGAAACCTACTAATCTACTTCATGCTGTTTTCTGAAACGTAAATCTGTGTGAAATCTGTCATAAAATAATCAATAACTTAATCGTCACTACTCTACTGAATTACAAAAGTGTTGGTTTGATAATGCTAGGGATAAAGAAGTTCAACAAATTCAATGATTGTAAACGATTGTGTATTGTAAATGAAACCAAAATTATCGGTCTGGTAAGTTTTTGAAGTTTCGCCACAATGCGCTATAGTGAAGATTCCATATGACGAATCTCATTTTTTTTTTTTCATTTTCGTTGAAAGAGTCAGATAGGAAAAGTGTAGCTGCATTTATTTTTGCCATTATGTGTGAAAGTGAATGTAAAGTGATGAGATTAAATATTGATTCAGTGGATGAATGATTAATGGCACGTTGCCTTGCAGCGATCGAGACGAAGATAAATGAGTTGTGCGAAAAAGCTTGACTAGTAGAGTGGGGTGAAATTTAAAGAGCTTTCCAAATGGTTCGAGACGACTGGTGGGGAAGTCGTTGGAGGAATTGAGGTAGAGATAATGATGATGATGATGCAAAGGATAATAACTGTGATGAAGAATCAGATGATAGCGATGGCAACATTGATGAGGTGGATAATTATTAAAATGTAATTGTAAGAGAAAATTTTAAGTTCAGCACCTGACATAAGGGTGGCATAGCAGTAGTACTCAGTGGATTTGCTCGGCTTGGCAGTGGTGAAACATTAGCTGCTGAGTAAGGGTTTGAAGCTCCTGTGGATGACGTTAATACACTGTACTGTCCATCGGTTAGTGCATGACTACTGGCACTCGAGGTCACTCCCATCGAAGTAACGTTCATGGAATTCACACCAGCGGTGATAGAACTTATTCCAGCGGTTCCAATTGAGCTAATACCTATCGAGTTTAGACCGATAGAGCTGGGCATACCGGTTCCAACACTTGCAGGAACTCCACTGTTAGTCAGTCCACTTAGTCCTCCAAGCATTCCAGTGCTGTTTATTTGAGACGATAAACTTGTCGTTTGGAGGTGGGGCTGGTGCTGGGATAGGCTAAGGCTTGTGCTTGTCAGACCAGACCCCAACGATGATGACATTATTGGTCCAGTAGTTCGCGGGTGCTCTAACTCGGCCAATATACGATTGTCCTAAAATGATTAGGACAGAAATCAGTTTCAAAAAACAAAAATATTGCAAACATATCAAATCATAAAAGTAAATGATCTTCTGAACTAACTTCTATGTATTGCGTGCTATACATCGGATTTTCCAGTCAACATATTGTCTTCTATTCTATAGCTAACATCAAAAAATCGAATGACTATAAACACTTTGATCGGCTTAAAAATTTTAAATTTTTTCTTCACATCAATCTATGGTATATTTCCAAACGAAAGAACGAAAATCGCATTCGATTATGTGACCAATACATAAAAATTATAATATTTTTCGTAATAAATTAGAATAATGTTTCTCTAGTTTAACACACATACATTAGCAATGGATAAACGTGCCTGTTCGATCTTTGCCATAATCCTATCTATTTCAGTTCCTTGTTGCTGGGTTGGCGTGGGAGCCCATGTTACAGTACTGCCTCCACCTCCTCCTCCTCCTCCTCCACCTCCACTTACTCCTCCTCCTACTCCGCCGCTGCTACCACCCCCTATGCCACTGAGAGCTAAGGATGTGCCTCCTAACGACGTTGAGTTGCCAACCATACCGAAATTGCCGATACTGTTGACCATCGTCGAATGATTGCTTGTTATTGTGCTACTGAGACCTCCGACACCAACGGAACTGGAACTAGTCGGCATTCGGCCGGGACGTGATTTTAAGGCAGCCGACAGCTCTAGCTGAAGCTCTTCGCATCTGACTGTTTCAAGAGCGGCCTGGATGTTTGTGTGTGTGGCAAGGTCCGGATTGGCGCAAACAAGAGAGAGACAGTGGATGGTTTGATTTTAATGATTTTGTCGATACTATCGCTTGATTATGAAAATGCAACAATTGATTTCAACATGGATGTTATTTCAGGTTGACGATTAACAGAAGCAGAATCAACAGTTACCAGCCTCAGAAGAAAAAAGATTTTTATTTACAGAGAAGCGAAGCTCATCTCAAAGAAGCCAAGAGATGTACAGCAATAACGAACAGTTGATAGAAAAAACATTAAGTAGCACTACTCACAGTGTTTGCGTGTTTTGAAGAAAATGGTTGAGTATGATTTGTTGTTTTTCTAAGGCATCTACGAACAGAACAAAAATTAATAACTGTACACTACAGACAAATAGTACTAAAACTGTAATGATAGCGTAGAAATCTCCAAAGTGTTAGAAACATCCTATATAACAATAATAACTGCATATTAAGCGTAGGGGATTACAATTCGTACTCCAACGAACAGCCGAGTTTTCGTTAGATGTTACACTATTTATTCTATCGAAAATATAATTGATACATTCGATCAGAAGATGCGACAAATTGTTCTGAAACTTTCAAGTTTTCTTGTATTGTATCGTAAATTAGGTCAAATTATGGTTATAATTTATGGTAGAACAACCAATTAAAGAAATGGTTTGAAGAGCACTGTAAAAAACAATTATGGTATCGACTCAATTTAAATCCGAATAATTTGAAATTCACAACAGTGTAGATGTTGAAAATTCCCTTCCGTCTTTGTTTGAAACAAATTTCAATTTAAATGGTTGAAGAAATGTATTTTTTTAGATGAATCTGCCTAGAGCAAAATATCCCTCAATTAGTTATCGAATCAAATCAATGAATCAAAAGATGCACCTGGATTTTCAGTTCATCGAATATGTTCACGTCTTTTTACGCAATTTAGAGAAGAAAAAAATGAACAAGTTCTCCGTGCAATAATTTAATTCCAAATAATGCTCTGCTAGTTACAGCATATATAATCCTTTGTTCTTCTCTTTTTTATTTTCGACTTTTGCAGTCAGCTATTTTTACTTTTAGGGGAAAGGTATTCAATATCGGCAGATAGAGATATGTTTGCCAAATTAAGTGTAATTGTGGTAACATTGTGCTAAAAGATTATGTAGCCGGCGGGACTTGAACCCACAATTTCCATTCTGTACACGGACGCATTACCAATTATACTACAGCTACGCTACGGTAAACTGAAGTATTTGGCTAATGACCTTTGTAGCATCCCCAAGCCCCACAATCTTACTAGTCCAATATACCACACTTATCCCTCACCATATCTCTATCTGCCGGCATTGAATACAGTCGGTGTGAGAAAACGCAACACTATTGTACCTACATCCCCATATGATCGCACGGGTTGTCGATTCGGCTGAGGAATAGGTGCGTGGCTGCTGCCGTACACACTGACCAACGACGGCTATGATACATCCGTATCAAAGGGGTTTACTCTTCTCTTTTTTATTTTCGACTTTTGCAGTCAGCTATTTTTACTTTTAGGGGAAAGGTATTCAATATCGGCAGATAGAGATATGTTTGCCAAATTAAGTGTAATTGTGGTAACATTGTGCTAAAAGATTATGTAGCCGGCGGGACTTGAACCCACAATTTCCATTCTGTACACGGACGCATTACCAATTATACTACAGCTACGCTACGGTAAACTGAAGTATTTGGCTAATGACCTTTGTAGCATCCCCAAGCCCCACAATCTTACTAGTCCAATATACCACACTTATCCCTCACCATATCTCTATCTGCCGGCATTGAATACAGTCGGTGTGAGAAAACGCAACACTATTGATAAGTGTGGTATATTGGACTAGTAAGATTGTGGGGCTTGGGGATGCTACAAAGGTCATTAGCCAAATACTTCAGTTTACCGTAGCGTAGCTGTAGTATAATTGGTAATGCGTCCGTGTACAGAATGGAAATTGTGGGTTCAAGTCCCGCCGGCTACATAATCTTTTAGCACAATGTTACCACAATTACACTTAATTTGGCAAACATATCTCTATCTGCCGATATTGAATACCTTTCCCCTAAAAGTATAATCCTTTGTTTTAATGGATTTTTTTCTATAAAAAAATTCATGCGAAATGTTTCCCAAACAAAGTAGATTGATGCAATTTGAATCAAAACGGTATTGTAGACAGGGTAAGACGGGCCACCTCCAGTTTGGCATGACTTAAACATAAGATTTTTGTCATTCTGGAGAGCATTTTGGGTGATATTTACTTAACTTTTCACAACAAATATAAAAAAACAACAGTTTTCGCTCATCGATATTTAATTTAATCTAATTAGAACAGATGCTCACATAAGGACTTTTTGTACATTGCACGTTACCCGTCCGTGCAATAACATTAATGTTAAACATGCTTCAGTGAAGTAAAATATGAATTGTATATATTTAGCTTTGACGAAAGGCTCTTATTGTGAAATTTACGCGAGTGGGGTAAAAACGATAACTGTCGATGGGGTAAGATCGCCACTCCTAATTTATAGCAAATAAAATGTTTACTCATTCTTAGAGTTGTACTACGTTGTACATCATTATTCAAGTGAAATAAAATGCGAACCAAATGCACATTTTGTCCATACTAAGGGTGTCTCAAGAAGATAATTAGTATACATCTAAGTTTTAAGAATCAACTTCCTGAACAAATGATTCAACACCCAAATTGAATAATGAAGAATTAATAGATTTTTTTTTGCAAAATTGTGCACGAAGATCGTGACAATCATTAGCGAGTTATAAATCGATCAAATTTCAGCACGAGCGTTTGTTTGGTTCTCTAGATTTGTGCTCTTGAAAATTCGAGGTTTGTCTTCGATGCATCGCACACCTTGAGCTGAAAAATTGATAAGTATTCTCTTATGCATGGGTTATTGAATTTTGGCAGATTCATCATCAACTCCTAATCAGTAAAATTTCTTGCAATAGAAAAATCATTTGGGTTTTGTCTCTTGAACCTTACGCCTGAGGTTTCCATATAAATACACTCAATCATGCTGATGTTAACGAAAATGTTTCCGTCATAAAACTCGTCGTAAATCCCTCAAAACTTAATGTTGTTGTTTAAGCCAGAAAGCTTTGCTGCAATTCTACAAGGCAAACGAAGAGAAATCCCTGTTTTGTGCGAGAAAACTACTGAAGGGAAAGACAGTGAGTAATTTTAGGATAATTTCAGGCTTTTTTAATACTGCTCTTAGAAACAATAGCAGCTTCATTTTAAAGAACGCACTTCAAAAAAGCTTCTAATACTTTATTGTAAACATGAATCTGTATGTTTTTATTATTAATTTTGTTTACAAAAACAAAAAAGAAAAGTTTCAAAAATGTTCGAAATTTAAGAATTTTTTACCCTATTAATAATAATCTCTTGCAAAGAGAAGTTACGCATTCCTAACATGTATGTAACATGTCAAGACGGCCCTTAGGGGTCCGCACCACCGGGAAGGAAATCTTGGTCTAGATGAATAGCTGCACGTTTACCGCTTCTGCTATTTTGGTAGTTTCAGAACGTTACCATCGAAATTCCCAATCGACATTTAAAATCTCGTAGCAGAGTTGTTTTACCGGTAAATGAGCACTGGAAAGGTACTCTGCGTCTACAAATTCATAGTAGGACGCTTTGCTTCCTGGGCCATCAGAAAACCGATTTATGCAGCGTTTTGATTTCCGTAAAACAATTATGCAGCGTATTGTTGTTCACCTTAAAAATCAACTCATGAGTCTGCAGTCCTGTCCGAAAGCTACTTCTTGAATAACATCATAGATAACCTAGTTACTATAGCAGTATGCAATCACTGCTTATGTGACATCGATATGTTAGATACCATTTCTGGTTTACTGGTATTAAGTTACGCAACGAAATAAATGTAAGAAAGTCACTCAAGTAATACTAAGGAGAACGATTGGCCTTATAGATTAACTCTATAAATATGATATATAGTAATCCAATCGTCCAGTCCAGTCAGTTTTTGAAATTAAAATTAATCATTGCAAAAAGATTTCGAGAGGGTTCGCGATAAGGGGCTATCTGACAAATCAATAACATTGAGAAAATAATCAATGAAATGCTCATGTGCAATTTTTAATCCCAATTAGAGAAAATATACTTAAACTTAAACCTTTTCACTTTAATACACATTTCATAAACCTAGTTTTTAAATCCTCATGAATACCACACACATCTCCTTCAATTTCCCTTGTTATTTCGTACTAAAAAAAAATTTTAAAGTTTCGCCTAAAACGTACTCGAGAATGCCAGTATCGTCCAATGTTATGAGCCTGTTATCGATATTATTTTCAGTGTCGCCTATTACTTTTGCGCCGTGTTTACATTCTTGTTCCAATTAAGCCCGCCATGTACGCCTTGTTTATTTTTTGTTTGCAGTGTCGCCGTTTACTATCGCCGTGTTATGATTTCGATTACAGATGCGCCCATCACTTTGATAAACAAAAACACAGGCGTAATCAATACAGTGTGTGGTTTTGAATGAGGTTATGTTACGTTTTCTACAAATTTGCGTTTTTTGAATAAAGGAAAAGTTTAAGTGCAGTGAATAGACAATCAAGCTACAATTTCCATGCCAAATTTTCTTTGATTGTCTACATTTTGTCAGTTTCGCCTAGTTCGCGAATCTTTCTAGATTTGTTCTATACCAAACATGTCAACACTTGAAATCCAATAGGCTCTCCTATAGGGTAGGGCGGGGCAAGGTGAGCACCCTAAGGATAGATCGATTTTTGTTGAATTTGACTCTTATTTTTTATTTAAAATGACAGGCAATTGTTTATATTACTTGATTTCTATCACCCATTAACATTGCAGGTTCAAAAAATAAACATTCAATTGAAAAAAACGACTAAACAAAAATATGGTTTTTAGTTGGCTATGCTGTATATATAGTATACGCTGCGGAGCAAGTTGAGCATTCTTGCGGGGCAAGAAGGGCTCTTAAAAGCATTACATATTCTATTGTACTTGAAATGGAAAGGAACGATTGGAAAAGACTGTATATATGCTCTTTTTTTTTTGAATATGTTCAAGTAAATTAACAGATGTAACTAGGCCAAAGCATCCAGTCTAAGCATTGCTAAGCGTATTTGAATAATTTCCATAAGGAGTGCTCATCCTGCTTCAACTTGTAAAAAATACTTAAATCGAGTAAATATAGCAATAGCAACTGCAAAAAGTGAATTATGTTCAAGCTCATAATGTGATCAATAATAATAAGAATGTCCATTTCCCGACCATTTTGCTTTGGAATTCGGGACAAAAAATGTTGCATATCCCGGAAACCAGGGATTTCTTAGTTTTCCAATAAAACTGTCATTTTCATTTAAATCAATATTAAATTTAAACAATATAATGTTCTACGATTGAATTTAAATACAAAATTACATTACACGATAGTATGTTACGAAAACAATTTATTTCAACTTATTCAAAAAGTTCTTCAAATTTGAAGAAGAGGAGTTCAGTTTTTAGTTATGTGTTAAAGATCCCCATTATGTCCTTTGATTCATGATTTGAATATTGTATCATCTACTGGAAAAACAATTTAGTTCGTAATAAGTAGAATTCAGAGATGCCTGTTCAATAAATTATCAAACAAAACGTTTTAGGGGAATTGGGGAAAATATAGCCATAAAACTATATGCTTCCACTACCTCCTATCAATGAGGCTAAAGGCAATCGATCATGTAGATCAATGTAGTGTACCCAAACTATAGAATATCGTTTGGAAATGTTTGGAATTTGTGATATAAGAAGGTAAATTATTCACAATATTTTGCATAAACAATAATAAATAACCAATGTTGCTGAACAGCGATCGAAAACACGAAGCACGATGAATTTTACTAGGCATCAAAACAAAATCTGCGAATGAACACGAACAACTGCTCGGGTGTTTCGTTCGTTCGTGTTTCATTTTTGGATCTCTGTTTCTTTCGACGCTATGCTTAACCTTTAAATCTAATCAACAAAAAGTGTTGAAATCGGTGCATTTTATGATTCGTATACATGCCATTGATATTACGCTGCAAATGTACATAAGCATTACCAGAAAATTGTTGCGTAATTAACTAAAGAGCAGGGATTGAATCCTGAGAAAATTGAGAGAATCTCTCACATATCGCTCTCCGTAACTATCATAACACGCACCACATTTTGAGAGACTGTTTATCATATACTGCTACAACTTTGATCAGATCGGGGGGATAGCAGAGTATGATAAAATCCCTCTAAACAAGCTCCAAACCTGAGTGACACTTTTGCTGTCGGAAGTTCGGGGATTGTTTATCGTGCTAGTAAAGTAAAACACCTACCCTCAACGGGAAACAAGTGAGAAAAATGGATTTTATCATCGATCTCTTTTTGGGGCTCTTCTTCGCTGCTCCTATTTATCAGACTTGTTACAACTTGCAATACATTGTCGATCATAGACCGCAACAGATAGAATGCTTCGCTTGCTTTGATCGTGCTTCAAAATCAAATGAGAGCGAATTCTGCAATGCCTGCTCAAGAACGATCGTGCTCCAACTAATAACCAGCAGCAATCAGCCACGCTTGTGCTGTGTACTTCAAACGTGCTTTTATTGGGTTGCGTGTACTCAGTACACGATGCGTCCAGCAAAGTGTTAGCTTGACTTTGCGAGAAGAAGCAACCTTGTAATGAATCGCAAGAATGAACAGCGCGTGGATAAATGAATCCTACGAATGGAAGGGCTTCGCAAGCAACTTATCGGTGTGTTCATTTTGCTTCTTCGGCGTTCCATCCGCTCGGTTTTTGCGATGCTTTTCGTGACGCAAAAATGAAAAATGAATTTTGGTGAATATTGGATCGCGAAGATGCGTAGATTATCATTCGCGAAGAAGATCCATCGCAACACTCTTAATAACCATACATTTTGAACTAATTTCAGTACAACTTGTTTCTGCAAGCTATATTTATGATTATCTGACTATTTTAGAATTTATTTCAATAAAAAAAACAGTTGAAAAAAAAACAAAAATTCCTCTTCAAACATATTTTATCGTACACTTGGCTCCATTATCCCCTAAATTTCCATCTGTTTTATCATTTTCTCTGTAAAACATTGTTGAATGGTGGTTCAGGAATGATGAATATTCTCCACAATAAAACAGTTTTACACAAAACAACATGAAAATCTAATTTTTCCAAGAAATCGGGGCAAAACGGGCACCATAGCTTATCTCAGAGCTGTCCCACGTACATAAAACTACCACCAATCGATTCTTGAGAAAATTTTCTTTCGATTGAGCTAAAAAACTTATTTTTAATCTTTCTACTAAGAAAGTTATCTATTTTTTCCACCTTTGGGTTCGGATTTCCCCAATGTGCAATGTTACGGTTTAAAATACATCTATCTGAGCTCAAATTTGGCCAGCGTTTTAGCACAGAATGGATATATATTATATTTTCACAGAACAATCTAAGAATTCACAAAAAATTCGAAATAGAAATTTCTCCGAAAACTAAATTACCACTGTTGGATTTATTCAAATCACAGAAAAACGGACATCTTCTTCTTGGCATTGACGTCCTCATTGGGGCAGAGCCTGCTTCTCAGCTTAGTGTTCATATGAGCACTTCCACAGTTTCAAACTGAGAGCTTTCTTTCCCAAAGTTGCCATATTTGTATACGTATATCTTGTGGCAGGTACGATGGTACTCTATGCCCAGGGAAGTCAAGGAAATTTCCATTACGAAAAGATCCTGGACCGACCGGGATTCGATCCCAGACACCTTCAGCATGGCTTTGCTTTGTAGCCGCGGACTCTAACCACTCAGTTAAGGAAGACGGGAAGAAAACAGACATAACAGTTGAATCAATTATCAATTTAAAACATAGTGCCGCGAACATCAACGTCCAATGCCAAAAATGCTGATTTCCGCGTTACAGAAACTAGGTGGCAGTAGTGCGCAAACGTCAAACTCGAACAGAAGCGATACGAGTGCCACAAGACACTACCAAATATTACAATTGAGCGCTATTTTGCTGTACGATGAAATTAATCCGAGTGCTTTGTCTGTGTTCAAATCGCTCTGCTTATGTAGGTATCTGAACTGTGGACATTCATATTGATATTACTTTTGTTTGAACAATGAAACTATTACAGTGAACTCGAAAAATTTCTCGACCAGATAGCCAAACAAGCCCGCCGGCTTCCAGATGGTTTGCAAAAAATTTCGCACATATTTCACATTATATAAGTACTAACTATATTTATAAATTCATTATTTGCGCAAAAGATAACATAAACTGAAGATTATTATGATTTTTATCGACAATTACTGAAGTGTTAATATGTTACAAGTGGAAAAAATGATACTAATTGTTGCAATTTTCTACACAAAAAACCGAGTACCAATCGCTACTACAGGACAAACTAGGTATCAAGTGAAATAGCAATCAACGAGGCGAATGTCAGGAGAAACGTAAAAAGATAGACGAGTAATGAACGAAAACAATTAATGCCAAAGCAATACAACCAGAAAGATCCAAGGGTAAAAAAACGGCACAAATAGATACAGAGAGACAATAAGTGGGGACGAAAACGAAGATAAATAGAACATAAACTCGTTCTATAAACTCTCATTATGACGTATAATGGGCAAAAACTAACTGCCCTAAATGGATATAACACCAACCTTCTTTTCCAACTCGCGTGCTCTGGATTGTAGAGTTTCGATTGGGTCTCCTATCCTACCGACGCCAGATGATACACCCCTTAACTGTACCAGAGCTTCCTGAAAATCAGAAAAGAGAATAAAAATAATGTTGTACAATTGCACCGTGTTTGAAGTGAGTAGTTCAATTTTGGCAAGGCAACAACCGGCTTCACCACCCATGATAAATGATGATCCTGTTTAAACTTCTCAAAGCGCTAGCAACTATTTCATTCCTTAAGTCTCCGGATTTCTGGTCGTAGCCATAGCCACTTTTATGGACTTCGATAAACTCAAATCGCTTGCTGTAGACGACCACGTGACGAAGGAAAAAAATGTTGCATTTTCACTAACGACAAGCAGCCGAAATCGATTGCAAGTGGTACAGTGTAATCGATAGCTATAACGATGTTTTCGTTTATATTTGCTCTGCCGGAGCATTACGATGCTTATACTATAGATGGTAGACGACAGCCCACTTTCCTTCAGCAAGGATAAGTAAAATTGAATAAAACGATCTGTTGGAAGAGCATCATATTTTTCGGATCTTCTAGCAATTTATAGTGTTGTTTGTTGACATTTTCACTCACCAGAAAGTACAGCGTCCATAAATCAGTTCAAAATGGCTTTCAATTGATTTTATATGTTGTTGTTAATGAATGAAGTATGAACATTAAAAACAGTATCTTTAACAATTGAAATAAAACTGATACTTTAAACTAGTGGTTTTAAGATCGTGCTTCGCAAATCCTTGCCAGGCGCTCAGCGGCCCTGCTTAAAACAATTTTGCTCTGACATATCTTAACTTTTTACATTAAAATACACAGTAAATAATGTTGAAAAAACGTACTAAAGCAAGTTGGTCGTTATTTGTGAACGATCAATGGATTTTTCATCTCAGAGCACTTTTCAAATTCTCTACAATTGTGCCTTTGAAAATTTAGTAGTGACTTCAATCCGTCTTTATTTAAAGATGTTATCGGAGATATTGTTGATGGTAAAAAATAGTTTTCCAGGGGTTTGAGAAAACATGTAATATATTTTGAAATATAGGGTAGAAAACCAATTCCATTTAGATATCAAATTGTTATAACAAAACCCTAAAATGAGTTAGCTTGTCAAATCATGTATGTATCTTCTCAAATAAGAATCAATTTTTTAAGATCAAATCAAAATCAATAACAATACAAGGCCAAGAAATCTCCCTGTATGACTTGTGTTAGTTTTCCAGGATGGTTAAACGCGTGGCAAAAATATCGGATTTCGAAGAGAGTTGCGATAACTAGCAGATGCTCAGCACTACAATTCAATTTGAAAAAGTGCTTAGTAAGCCAAAAACTCTGAAATCCCCTGCTTTAAACTAACATATGCATGAAGAAAGGGGCCTTCCTTAGCCGAGTGGTTAGAGTCCGCGGCTACAAAGCAAAGCCATGCTGAAGGTGTCTGGGTTCGAATCCTGGTCGGTCCAGGATCTTTTCGTAAAGGAAATTTCCTTGACTTCCCTGGGCATAGAGTATAATCGTACCTGCCACACGATATACGAATGCGAAAATGGCAAATTTGGCAAAGAAAGCTCTCAGTTAATAACTGTGGAAGTGCTCATATGAACACTAAGCTGAGAAGCAGGCTCTGCCCCAGTGAGGACGTTAATTCCAAGAAGAAGAAGAAGAAGAAGAAGAAGAAGAAGAAGAAGAAGAAGAAGAAGAAGAATGCACGAAGAAAAGATTTTGAAATTTCACGGCGGACGCTTAACAACCAAACCTAAGTTTACAACGGTCTTCGTAAATAGGCGTTAGCAGGGTTGTTCCAAGGTAGATGGCGCAAGGCAAAGCGTACAAATTTGCGCTGAAATGCTCTATACGAGAAAAACTGTTTTAATAATAGGGTGCAAAGATTTTTAACATTGAATGTTTTTAAATTGCTTTGCAACACGTAATATGAAACCAGATGAAACCGAGTGTTTTAGATGCTTAGGAGGCTACGAAAGCAACGGGTTTTTTGAAGGACAGCATAACTGCCGTTATACGCATAATTGTCCCATGTTACCTTTCGTCGTTTTTTACTTTTTGTAGTCAAATAGTATATTTTAACCTATATTGTTAGAAAACCATTTAAAAAAATATACTTTGTTCGAAGACTCTATAAAAAGAATATCAAGTCAAATTGTCCCACTGTTGAATTTCTACGCATAACTGTCTCGCTACTGAATTTCTACGCCTGTCTGTCCCACTGTGTATTTCTCTGCACCAATTTCTAATAAAGTGCTAAATTTACAGGTTATATGAGGCTGGGCAAAATTGTTTTTATATCATCTTTTTACTTTGGCTTTACATCCCATGTAGAACATTACCTGTTTAACACTATAAAGAACACTATGGTACTGCACAAGGGATAGGCAAATTGATTAAGACATGCGACATTTTGCCTAAATTCAAGAGCTCATAACTTTTTGAAAAAAATGATGAAATTGGATGTATCTGAAAGCATTTGACGGCTAATTTGAAACAGTTTTAGTAGTTTTAGTAGATAGTGTGAGGTTGCCGCACCACCGACGACACATTAAAACCAGACCATGCACTATAAGTGGCGTGCAGAATGCTCAGACATTACCTGTTGGACTCAGTCCCTTTCCTCTTCAGTTAATTTAGCACCGCTTAAACTTCAAATTAGTTCAAATTTAGTGAATTCATTCGATCCATATTCGCAAGTTTCCCCCTTCTTCCATACGATTTTTTCCACCATTTTGCTTTCAAGCGTCTTTCTAATCACAGTCATATACGTACCCTCACCCGGCTCCACTTTGCTGAATGCCAAATGAGCCTTCGTAGGGTCCCTCAACATAGGCTTTACAATACAGATCTTCCACTTTTGGTATAAAATTCACGTCAAAGCTATCGTCCAGAATCGGTCTTCTACAGTTAGTGGGACTCTCATGCATAGAAATTCCTCCAAAAACTCGGTATTTCTAGACATAACCGTCCCACTCTTAATTTAGTAGCAAAATTCATATTTTTTCGCTAAAACTAACTGATGAACGCGCAGCTATTCAGCATGAACAAGCTGAGGGTCGTGGGTTCGAATCCCACCGGTCGAGGATCTTTTCGGGTTGGAAATTTTCTCGACTTCCCAGGGCATAGAGTATCTTCGTACCTGCCACACGATATACACATGCAAAAATGGTCATTGGCATAGTTAGCTCTCAGTGAATAACTGTGGAAGTGCTCATAAGAACACTAAGCTGAGAAGCAGGCTCTGTCCCAGTGGGGACGTAACGCCAGAAAGAAGAAGAAGAACTGATGACTCGAAAGAACACTCATTTACTCATATTATTGGGAAGAAATTTTTCAAATTTATACTAACCTCTATCAATGATGAGCATAAATGTGCTAAAATCTTTAGTCGCGTTTTTCTCGGATTCATATTTTGAAACATGGGACAATTAGGCGTATAACGGCAGTTAAAGTCCAATAACAGACCCAGATCTTTCACCACCGATTCTCTCCTAAGGACAGTACATCCAACCTTGTAGTCAAAATGAAACGCAGAGCGTTTGCGGTAAATTATATTACTGAGCATTTGTCAGCATTTAACTCCATGCAGTTCGTTTAAAACCAAACTCTAAATACGTCAAGCTGGGATTGAAGGAAACAAACGTTGTTGACATCATTGACGATACAATACAGCATAAAATCATCGGCAAATGAAAGCTTGAACAACTTAACTTTCAACACTCCGTCATCGTAATCATCGAAACTTCAAAAGCAGTTTTTTCTGTTCAAAACTGAAAATAATTCCATTAAAATGTGTTCACTGTGTTTCTGTTGGACAATAGAATATAGTGAACACATTAGCAAACAATTTTCATGATTTTGTACGGAAAAACTGCTTTTGAAAATTCCAGAATCGATGACGGATCCTGCCCCTTAAGCAGCGAATGCACATAGCACATCATTGAGGTACACTCAGGGTTGGGAAAAAATCAGAAATTCATTCTACAGTAGCCAAACAAAGCCAATCGCAGTCAGCGAAGCCAGTGAAACTCACGCCTATCGCTGCTGTAGGCAAAGAGCCTTGAAAATCGCAAAACACCCGTTGCTAAGGGCAACCCAAAATTACTGTAGAAAAATGTTCTATTTCCCGCTGCATTTCCCGCATTTAAAGCCTTCAATGACACTAACGATTTAGAAAATTCATGCACCCAACCTAGGCTACTTGATGAGATTCACTTTTTTGAACTACTGTACTGGGAAAGCCACGTGATTTTCGCGAAATTCAAGCCTACTACTATTACCATTCCCAGCACTGGGTACACTAACGAAAATCAATGGCCCTAAATGACTGCCTTGTGGCACTCCAGAGGTAACTAGGATTAATAGTGAAGTGCAATCTCCAATTTTGAAGGCCATTTCCCTACCACTCAAGTAGGATTTCAGCCAATCAAGAAAAGATCCAATATCTATCAGATAAACCGAGACGACTAAACTGCCTAACAATTATCTGATAATTAGTTTTATCAAAAGCTGCCGAGAAATCCATATAGATGTAATCTACTTGATGATCTTTTTGTAGCTCTTTTGCAATGAATGATGTATAGGTTAATAAGTTGGTATTCGTTAAACGCTTCGGCATATAACCATGTTGGTGTTCCGATATAAAATTAAGGCAATTGTTGCGGCGTGCAACGGGATTTTGCTCTGATGAGCATGAACGGAACGATCTGTTGATCGTCCGCTAACCTGCTCCTTTTTTTTTTTTTCCTGTTCGGAACATAAACCACTGCGACCAATACTTGATCTTTTGTAGTATATCCCGTGTCCTTTGTTTAGTGCATGTCGTGTTACCTTATCACTATTGAGAAGTGATAAAGTATTCGGTTTTCTTACAGTTGTAATTCCTAACTTGATCGTAGGAAAAGATTCTAATTGAAAGGTTCCGCTATTTAGACCCTTTGAAGAATGTGGTGGGTACACTCTCCACAGGCGCGCCCCTTCATCAGTCAAAATCGGATCCCTTGATAAAGCCAAGAAATTACACCGATATTGTCCATGCATCAGAATCCTAGTCCTTACTGCTTCAAACTAGAGAACTAAATAAATAAAAGATTAGAAAACAAATTGTTGTATTCGACTCATTTTTTTTCCTTGTCTCAAGATTATTCTCGGCCACTAGGAAAACCGAGACTTGTCACTGTCAACAAGGTTTAAAAATGTAACAAGGACTAAAAATGTTCCTTTGATTACTATAATATCCTGTTCTCTTCGTTTGAAGCAGTCAGGACTAGGGTTCACTGGTAGATCTTTACCCCATAACGCACCACGAGAAGGTGATCTACCCGCGTTATGGGTCAACCTGCTGCTTAGTAATTTCAATATTTTTGAACATGATAAAAAAATATTTGCTGAAGATTCTGTGAGAATTTGTGCTCAGGACTCAGGGGGCTACGACCTGAAAAAAAAAAAACAATACAAACCTGGAATTATCACGGAGTTTTATTAAACCTGAAAAAAGAAACCTTCAACAACAATCAGAAAAATTTCTTTGCGACAGTAATCCATGGTAGAATATGTTCATGACAAAGGATTTTCACGTCGGAACCCCCTTAAAAAATTTCAGCAGCGCCGCTACCAAAACGGTTTTTGAGCTGTTCAGTGAGGATCTTTTCTGGTATGAAATTTTATGGATTTCTCAATACAGGATTTAATTTAAGGAATAATATTTAAATTTACATAGGGGAACTTACGTATTCTCGTCAGCTTAAGCCGATGCCGTGCTTCTTTTGTAATTTTCTCGGACATCAGCGGACAAAGTCCGTGTTTGTCTAATTACATTTATACGTTGCTCAATCCTTTATCGATTCACACCGACAGACTTGTCAAAATGATTTTAGAAACGTTTTCACAACGCTGCAAACATCCCTTGTCAGTGTGACTATTGTCGGCAGCCTCAATCTCTTCGGCAACTTTCCCATAACAACTGCTGGTGAATCTCTTCGGCAGCTCAAAATCAGTCACATTTTGAGGCGTGCTCGTTTGAATTGATAACATCTCCGGCGATATCGTTTGTTTAGTCTCGGAAATCTCGCCAGCGGGAACCGGGCAGAACGAAGAATCATCTGAATGTTTCCACTGATGTGTTTTGACAGAAAAATACTGTGTATTTGGCGTTTAAAATTTGATTGCCGATAATAGTCGAATGGTGCCGAAGCCGTAAGTCTCCCTACCTTCATGCACGATTTTTAAAATTATTTAAAAATTAAAAAAAACTGGAAAGCTTATTATGGGAAAGTAATCTGGAACAGGCTTGAGAACTGTGATCACAATTTACCACAATTCATCGATTCTGCCAGTCAACCAAGCATCAGCAGCATCAATACCATCAAGTGTTGCGCTGCCAACGGTTCACACACTGCTTGACTGTTTTTGTCTCTCCACTATGACCGTTTTCGGGCAGCCATCTCGAGCTGAATGATTGAAAAGAATGTTAAATAATTCAATCGCTAATATTTCGATTGTGTTTTCAACTAATTGAAATCTGATTGCTCTAACAGCAAGAGCACAATCATTCAGTTGCGATACATATAAACAAGTTCAATTTCATGCTGCCTTTATCGAGCAAAAATGCAAAACCCCGAAAACCGGAAAAATCGCGTCACCACTGTGCTCGAGTCATTTCGCATTCGGGTTTGAAAAAACGTTGCAAAGAAGAAGATTACAGTTTTGAAGAGCCGTGACATTTTTTTGTTTTGAACGGTCATGGATTGCTTTGGATTTTGATGGTCGTGTAGAAAAATTTGAATGTCTCGGTGGTAAATGTTTGCTACAGTACATTTCTCATCCCTGATCTGGAATATAAACAACTTTCAATTTAAAATTTCGAAACAATCAATTTATCAATTTTAGGGCTTGTAGCAGGTATCTTTTTAGAGACTTGGTTTATATTTTAATGCAAGTCTCTATTTTTGATGAAAGATCTTTGAATCTTTGAAGTCTCTATTTATTTTAACCAAAATGGTCTTTATAGTCTTTTTTTTTCATATATTGATTGCAGTGAATTCTTATTCAAATTATGTAGGTTACAAAAAAAACCTTCAGATACTGTAACGAGACTTTCCTACTATTTTTTAAAATTTCATCTTAAATTTCTCGAGGAAAAGCTTCAGCATCTGGAATAATTTCAGGGATTTCTTCAGGGATCTCTTCAGAAAATCTTCTAGAGATTCTTCAGTCAATTCTCTTTGATATTCTTTCAGTGATTTTCAAGGAATATCTTGATTAATTTATCCAGAATTATTTGCCCCAGGAAATTGTTGATCACTGCAGTGTTACTATCTCCAGTTATTCAATTTTTACAAACGCTATCTTAAAGTTTCCTCTATTTATTTTACCATATTCCCTCAACCGAAATTTCCAGTTGTTACTCTGGGAGATTTCTAAAGATTTTTACAGAATAGTTTTCAAGAAAAACCGCAAATGTCAATTCCAGAGTTTTTAAAAAAAAGGGTTCCGAGTTTTTTTTTTCAAGAAACCCGACAAGAATTTCTTTATCATTTCATCAATGGTAACTCCAAAGAATTTCTCCTAAACATCCTTGAGCTTTGAATTCGAGAAAATTTATTGAAAACTTTCCAAATAATTCCTCTTCCAGTTTATTTTTGAAATTTCTCCAGAATTTCATCGAAGTTCAGTTTCAGTTCTTCCAAAAATTTCTCAAACGAAAAATCCCATAAAACTTAAAATAGTTTATTTAAGTATTTAAGATTCCATACTAAAGCTGATACAATTATTAATTTTCTTTTATATCACCCTTCCCCCCTTTGAAATTTTAAAGGGGAGGAAAAACAGGTTCATAATTTTCTGGCATCAGTCAATTATTTGAAAATTTTAGAGTTAAAAAACAGAGAAATAACAATCCAGAGGACGATTGAATAAAGTTCAATATATATCGTAAAAAATTAAAAATGATAAAAAATATTTATTTTTTATTTTTACTTTTATTTCTTTATTTATTTTTATAACCCCCCCCCTCGTACCTTGAAAATTATTATTCGTATCAGCCTAATTGACTCTGCAGCGCTTCACCAGAAAATCCTACACATTTTTTGCGCTTTTTAATTACCCAAACAATTTAACTAGAAACTTAAAAAAAAAATCTTCAAGAGTCTATGAGTTATTCTAGTAACTGTTATTCATCAAGAAGGACTAAAACTTGCACTAGTTTCATCAGAGGTGATTTGAAAATTTGCTTTAGGAATACCATACGTATTTGTTTTGAACATTTTCTTAAATTTCTGAAAAAATCATTCACATTTTCATAAAAATTCCTGGAAGAAAACTTGAACAAATCTTCAAAGACTTCTTCGAGAAATATTGAACAATTACTGTAGAAATTCATTAAGAAATATCCTTAAAAAAATCCTATTTAAAATCTTAAAGAAATGATGAAGGACAAAAACTACTATTATGCAACTCAAAACAGTTGCGTTATGGAAACGCGTTGCTTAATATGCATTACGCAACTGTTTTCAGCTACGTAATGACTATCACCACACTGCATTCTTCAGTGCAGAAAAGAAAGTCGATTCAAGAAAAAATGGCGTGATTAAAACAGCCTAATACGATGAAAAATTGCAAAAAAAATCTTTAGCAAATTTCTAAGGACAATTTTCGAAGGGATTCCATGGGAAATAATCCCTACATGAACTCCTGTAGAAATTTAAGAGAGAGCTTGCCTCGGGCTGCAAATCTCTAAAATAAAGAAATCTTACTTACTTATTTGGCTTAACATCAATTATCTTGATAAAGCCTCGCCAACAATAATTCGCCAATTCACTCGGTTCATGGCCACTTCCCTCCATCCTCGACTGTGACCCACACTCTCCAGGTCCTGGTGCACCTGGTCAATCCACCTAGCTCGCTGCGCCCCACGCCTTCTTGTTCTGACCGGATTCGTAACCATCTTTACAGAGTTGTTGTCCGGTATTCTTGCAACATGCCCTGCTCAGCGTATCCTTCCAGCTTTAGCAAGCTCGTGGTTCATCCTTCGCCGCCACACGCCATTCTCCTGTACGCCGCCGAGGATCGTCCTTAGCACTCGGCGTTCGAAAACCCCAAGAGCTTGCAAGTCCTCCTCGAGCATAGTCCACGCCCGTACAGGACTACAGGTCGTATGAGCGCTCAGTTCCGCCAACCAGCATGTACTTTGTTTTCGACGCATTCACCATTAGCCCGACTCTTGTTGCTTCGCGTTTTAGGCGGGTGAACAAATCTGACACCGTTTCAAATTTTCTCCCGCGAAGCAAACGAATTGTTCGGATCTCGTGAAAATCGTGCCTCGACTGTTAAGTCCGGCTCTCCGCATAACACCTTCAAGCGCAATATTGAACAACAGGTACGAAAGTCCATCGCCCTGTCGTAGTCCCCGCCGAGACTCGATAGAACTGGAGTGTTCGCCCGAGATCTTCACGCAGTTTTGCACACCGTCCATCGTTGCTCTGATCAATCTTGTGAGTTACGGCATATAACGCCTTGCTTCCACTCCTCCGGTAGTTGTTCCGTTTCCCAGATTCTGACTATCAGCCAATACAGACAAGCGGCCAACCTGTCCGGGCCTATCTTGATGAGTTCGGCTCCGATACCATCCTTGCCAGCAGCCTTGTTGTTCTTGAGCTGTTGAATGGCATCCTTAACTTCCCCCATCGTGGGAGCTGGTTGGTTTCCGCTGTCCGCTGTGCTGACGTAGCCATCGCCTTCGTTGTCCTGACCTTCTGTGCCTGTGTTCTCTGCGCCATTCAGGTGTTCATCGTAGTGCTACTTCCACCTTTCGATCACCTGCTTCCATCCTTATCCCGGCACATCTCAGCTCGCAGCACGAAGCCTTTGCGGGATGTGTTGAGCTTCTGATAGAACTTCCGCGTTTCTTGAGAACGGTACAGCAACTCCATCTCTTGGCATTCCACCTCCTCCAGGCGGCGCTTTTTGTCCCGGAATAGGCGGGTTTACTGTTTCCGCTTCAGTCTGTGCTGGAAATAGGTCTTACGAATGGCCATATTCTTGGAGGCGGCAAAATCTATCAGTCGTAGGCCGTTATCGTTCGTCAGCCGGTGGGCGCTGAACTTTCTAATCGTCGGTCTGAGCTCCTCCAACCAACCTGAGCGTTCAAATCTCCTATGATGATCTTGACGCCATGGCTTGGGCAGCGGTCGTATTCGTGTTCGAGCTGCGCGTAAAATGCGTCCTTGTCATCATTAGTGCTTCCGGAGTGTGGGCTATGCACGTTGATTATGCTGAAGTTAAAAAATCGGCCTTTGATTCTTAACTTGCACATTCGTTCATTGATCGACCACCACCCGATCACGCGCCTTTGCATATCACCCATCATAATGAAAGCTGTTCCCAGCTCGCGTGTGTTGCCGCAGCTCTGGTGGATGGTATGATTACCTCTAAACGTTCGCACCAATGCTCCTGTCCAGCACACCTCCTGCAGCGCTACGATGTCGAAACCGCGGGTCTTCAGTACATCGGAGAGTATGCGAGTACTTCCAATAAAGTTGAGAGATTTGCAGTTCCACGTACCGAGTTTCCAATCGCTAGTCCTTTTTCGTCGCTGTGGTCTTTGCCGATTGCTCCGGTCCGTATTCTTTCGTTGACGTTCCTGTGCTGATGTGTTTTTACGGTTGGCTTGCAGGGCCTGACACCAACCCCCTAGATTTCCGGAGGACCATTCCCCCTAAATGTTCGGAGGGCCATAGTGCCGACGAAATCTATCCATGTATTCTACCCAGAGTTAATCTTTGGAGTAATACCTGAATCTTTGGGCAAATACTGGAGATAATTTCTGATAAAATTCTTTGAGAAAATGATTGAAAAAATTATCGTAATATCTTAAGACTTTTAAATTAAATTTTATTGTCATATATTGTCACAAACATCAGTAAGCCTTTTTTTTCTTTTTTCGCCCATTTAGCTGTTACATGTTCGAAAACTATAAGAGTTTTTAGGATCTTGTGAAAGAATGCTGCAAAAATATCGAGAAACAAAAAAGTTATAGCGATTGAAATATTTTTTAGCGGTAAAAAATGAAACTGAAAATGAAAGGTTTGCAAAGGTTTCAGTTTGAGAATGTTGTCCAGGATTTTATAAAATCCTTTGTAGAATCCTGTCAGGAAATTTCAAAGATTTTTGTCAGAATCTCATCTACATTACTTGAAAACCCAGCCCGTGCTATTCTCAAAATCATTTCCCAGATTTTGTGGGAACTCTGAGCAAGACTCAATGAAAATTGTCGCCAGGATTCTGTCAGCACCCTACCAAAACTCATTTCAAAGTCCTGAAGAAGTCTGTTCTGCTCGAAATTGTGTAAGAAATTCCTTAAGGATTTTTGGAGAACCATCCTCAGGATAATGTCTCGTATTCGATGATGACTAGAATTCGGTGAAATCCTATTACGGATTATGTGAAAATCTTGTCCAGCTTGTCCAACTGTTTTGTTTGGACGGGACACTCAACACTTTTCACTCCTCAGAAAAACGTCAAAATCGCCTCATTTTTACTTCGCAGAAGATTTTCTATCAAGCCTGGCCACATGTTAATTATCTTGATGGATACTGACCTGATGTGCGCGTTCTGCTTCCGCTCTTCGAGCTTCGGCGTCCCGAAGTTGCATACTGAGTGAGTCCAACATGGCGTCAGACACCCACAGTGCGTCGCTGGACATCGTCTGAAAAGGAGAACAAGAAGAAAAAAAAAACTATAAATAGAGAATTCATCAAAATAACAAATCATGATCTGGAAGATCTTCAAGCGGAAGAATATATCTATATAAATAAAAATGGAATGGTGTTTGTATGTCACGAAATGGCTTGAGAACGGTTCAACGAATTTCAACAATTCTTTCACTGTCGCATTTGCCAAGGGTTCCGACGTGTTCGTGCGTAAAAAAAGTTTGGGAAAGTCTTCGAAATAGTTGTAAAAACGGGGTTTCTTTCGTGTTTCATTTTGTATGAGAGTTTGCATGTCATTTTTCAACAGCCTACTTGATGGCAAGACGAAGTTTGCCGGGACCACTAGTCTATATAAATAAAAATGGAGTGGTGTTTGTATGTCACGAAATGGCTCGAGAACGGGACAACCTATTTGCACAATTCTTTCACTGTTGTCTTCTAGAAGGGTTCCGACGTGTTCGTGCGACGAAAAAGTTTAGGGAAGTCCGGAAAATTCGGTAGAACGGGGGAGTATTAATATGTTATTTTGTAAGGGAGCTCCTATGACATTTTTCAACAGCCTACTTGGTGGCAAGACGAAGTTTGCCGGGACCACTAGTTATTAATAAAATTCTCGACATATCCACTGAGACAGTTAAGGGGACACGGGAGACCGTGTTATTTTCCCTATCTTTCGTCTCACTCTAACAATAATCATCAAAACTTTGTGGAAGCAAATCTCGAGTTTTAGTGAACCGATGAAGCTGAAAATTTATCGGGTTGTGCACTACATATATAGAATCATAGTGATACATTTTCGCATCGATATATGGAGTGGTTCTTGAGATTTGCTTCTTGAAATGGATAGGGTGATTATGATGACGTCCCGTGCGGCCTTAAGTGTTCCACAAATATGAATTGGAAGCTTTCTCCTCTAAAGTTTAAGGTAAAACAGCTTTAAATCTAAATTAAATGATGTACCGAAACTACATCAGCACAAAACTCTATAAGAAGCTTTAAACAGCACTGCAATTTCTATTCTAGCATTGTTCACTACCAGAAAGCTTAACATTAGAAGATCATCATCGTATGTTCCTTATTTCTACCGATTAGTGCCTTTGAAATCGATAATAGGGGCACAAGTCATTTATTTCGAGAGCCATCATTGGGTTCCGGGATGATTACTCTAAGCGATTTAATATTATTTGGAAGTTGAATCATAAGCAATTTTAGCTCACGTCGTCAATGGAAATTTTTAAAAGCTTCATAATTGATTATAATGGGGGTTGTATTAAAGTGAATCTCATTCTTTCATACATTTTGATCGAAAAAAAAAAACATCTTATGCTAATGTGAATCATAGATGTGCATGAATTGAGTAAAGAAATTCTTATTCACGTTAGCATAGGATTTTTTTGGATTGTGCTTTAACCCGCAAAGTGCCGGGACGAACCTAAAATTTTCAAAATGCTCGTTCTCGGCAATGCTCCAACCGATTTTCGAGATTTTTGGCTTTTAGTGAAGGGGAATAGTTGTACTAACTTTCAGCGTTGGTGCCGCCCCGCCAAAACCCTCCCCGTTTTTGGGAGATGCAAATATGTCTGTGTTTTTTCCAGTTTTTTTCGCTGAGCTGACCAAATAGCTCTGGTTCTTAAATGGATTCGTCGCTCAGTTACCTAAATCTTATCAGAGAGGTGCCGTTCAGTGAGGAGATGGTTACAGACATTTCGGGAATAACTTGGCTCCGATGGTAAGTAACCTGGTTCTCCGGAAAATGCGGAATATTCGTGAAAATGGTCAATTCGTGAAAGTCATCCTAGACAGCTGCGGTTTTTTGCAAATTTATCAGAATTCATTGACAAAGAACGTAATAGATGATCGGAATTGTTTATCGACATGAGTGGCCACTTTAACGGCCTCCGGAAGATCTGGAACATCCGTAAAAATGGACATTTCGTGAAAACTATCCTAGTCGAACCGGATTTTTTCCAGTGATATCAGAATTGATAGTTATGAAATATAATGGATGTTTTGGACTGTTCATGGACATGTGTGGCCACTATAATGGCATCCGGAAGATCCGGAACATCCGTAAAAATGGTCATTTCGTGAAAACTATCCTAGACCACCGGGATTTTTCCCAATGATATCAGAATTGATAATTATATAATATAATGGATGATTTGGACTGTTCATGGACATAGGTGGCCACTATAATAGCCACCGGAAGATCCGGAACATCCGTGAAAATGGTTGTTTCGTGAAAACTATCCTAGACCACCGGGATTTTTCCAATGGTATCGTAATTTATAATTACAAAACATAACGAATGATATATGTTTGTCATGGACATAAGTGGACACCACAGAGGCCTCCGGAAGATTCGAAACATTCGTAAATATTTTCATTTCGTGAAAACCATCCTAGACCAGCGCGATTTTTTCAAATTATATCAGAATTCATAAATATAGAACATAATAGATGATTTGGATCATTCATGGACATAAGTGGTCACTATAGTAGCATCCGGAAGATCCGGATAATCCGTAAAAATGGTCATTTCGTGAAAATCATCCCAAACTTCAAAGTTTTTTTTTATCGATATCAGAACTGATAATAATAGAACAAAATGGATGATTTAGTAGATTATTTATGGAAAAAAGAGGCCACTATAATGACCTCCGGAAATTCCGAAACATTCGTTCAAAAAGGTCATGTCGTGAAAAATATCTTAGACTACCACGATTTGTTCCAATGATATCATCATTTATAATTGTATAACCTAACGGATGATTTATATTGTTCAAAAGGTCATTTCGTGAAAATTATTCTAGACCATCGCGATTTTGTCCAATGATATCAGAATTGATAATTATAGAATAGAATGGATGATTTGGATTGTTCATGGACATAAGTGACCACTATAACGGCCTCCGGGAGATCCGGAACATCCGCAAAAATGGTAATTTCTTGGAAATAATACAGGTCGGACTAGATTATCCAGAGACCCGATTATCCGGTGACTCGATTATCCGGAATTTTGGACTCGATTATCCGGAATATATTTTTAATATTCTTGTTTTATTCAGTTTTAGTGCATAATTTTGCGATAATGAAGTATTGCAATAAACAATATGAATGATTTAGCTTTAGCCGTTTTGGACGTAGGTAAGAAAAGGGGGTTGGAAAAAAGGTTTTTTTTTGTGTATGCCGGTCAAAAATTTATTTTTCATCTCAAGACCTCTAATATTCTTAGATATAATATCTTTTTTTCTAGTGATTCGATTTTTCTGAGGATTCGGTTATCCGAAGTGAAAAAAATAGATATTCCGGATAATCAAGTCCGACCTGTATTAGAAAACCTCGATTTTTTCCAAACGTATCAGAATTTATAAATTTAGAACATAACGGATGGTTTTGATTATTCCTGGACATAAGTGGCCATTATAATGACCTCCAGAAGATCCGGAACATCCGTAAATATGGTCATCTCGTGAAAATCATTCTAGACCAACGCGTATTTTTCCAATAATATCTGAATTCATAGTTATAGAACTCAAACGAATATTTGAATTGGTCAAGTGGATAAGTGACCACTATGATAGCCTCCAAATGATCCGGAACATCCGTGAATATGGTTATTTTGAGAAACCGCAAACCGCGTTTTATTTTTCCAAAGGTCATAATTGTAGATCATAACAGATGACTTGAATAGTTCATGAACATAGGTGGCCACTATAATGCCCTCCGGGAAATCCGTTATGTTGATAATTTAAATCGTAAATATAGATAAGTTGTGGCTCCGGAACATCCGTAAAAATGACCATTTTGTAAAAATTGATTGATTTTTTAGAGATATTCGAATTATTAACTATAGCACATAATGAATTACAGGTCGGACTCGATTATCCGGAGACTCGATTATCCGGGAACTCGATTATTTGGGATTCGATTATCCGGAATTTGATTTTTGATGTTCCTGTTTTTTAATGTTTATGCATAAATCTGAGATAATTTGGTATTGCAATATACAACATGAATGGTTTTGCAGTTTTGAACGTATTTAAGAACAGGGGGTTTGAAAAAGTGGTTTTTGTGTATGCTGGTAAAAAAAATGTTTTTCTTTTCCCACAAATAAATTCTGACTACGCCACCGCATCATATAAATAAAACAACAAAAAAGATAATATTTATGTTCTTTTATCGAAGATTTCAATTTTTTTCTTAGTGATTCGATTATCCGGAGGATTCGATTATCCGGAGTGAAAAAAATCGATACTCCGGATAATCGAGTCCGACCTGTATTTGAATTGTTTACAAACATACATAGCCACTATAATGTCCTACGGGAGATCCGGAATAGCTGTAAATAAAATGATCATTTTATAAAAAATATTCTGGACCACCGTTCTTGAACATAGCGATTTTTTCCAAAGATATCAGAAATCATAATAACCATATAACGGGTGATTTGCATTATGTATTCATGGGCATAAGTGGCATCTATGGTGTGGAAAAAAGCAACCACTATAATAACCTCCGGAAGGAACATCGGTATAAAAAGGTCATGTCGTGAAAACCATACTAGACCACCACGATTTTTTCCAATGATATCATCATTTATAATTGTATAACCTAACGGATGATTTATATTGTTCATGGATATTAGTGACCACTGTAGGGGCATCCGAAACATCCATAAAAATGGCCATTTCGTGAAAATCATCCAAAACCATTGCGATGTCTCCGAACATATCTGAAATCATGATAATAGCACAAAGGGATGGTTTTGACTGTTTATGGATATATGCGCCCTCTATAACATCCACTGGACAATCGCGATTTTTTTGTATCCTTCCAAAAAATCATAACATATTTCAAATAGATCAGGAATCATGATGATAGTATTTACCAGATGGTTTGAATTTTTAATGGACATCGGAAGCAACTATAACGCCCTTCAATAGATCAGAGTAACTAGAAAAAATGATTATCTCTTAAGATATATGCAAGAAAATTAAAGTCAGAATGTCTAGGGTAATTTTTACGAATGTTCCGGATCTTCCAGCTGTCATCTCAGCGGCCACTTATGTCCATGAACAATATAAGTCATCAGTTAGGTTCTAAAATTTTAAATTATGATTTTATTGGAAAAAAATCTTGGTAGCCTAGAATGATTTAAACGAAAGTATCATTTTTACGGACGTTCCGGATCTTCCGGATGCCATTATAGTGACAACTTATGTCCATACACAATATATATCATGCATTTGTTCTATATTCATGAATTCTGATATCATTGGGAAAATCATGGTAATCTAGGATAATTTTCACGAAATTACCATGTTTACGGATGTTCCGAATCTTACACAACAGTAACTACTTCTATCCATGAACAATATAAATCATTCGTTAGGTTATACAATCATAAATTATGATATCATTTAAACAAACATGGAAGATTTTCACAAAATGAACGTTTCTACAGATGTTTCGCATGCCACTTTAGTGGCCACTTATGTCCATGAATGATCCAAATCATCCATTTTGTTCTATAATTTTAATTCTAATATCAATGGAAAAAATCGAGGTGTTCTAGGATGATTTTCACGAAACAACCATTTTTACGGATGTTCCGGATCTTCCGTAGGCCATTATAGTGGCCACCTATGTCTATGAACAGTCCAAATAATTTATTATATTCTATAATTATGAATTCTGATATCATTGAAAAAATCCCGGTGGTCTAGGAAGGTTTTCACGAAATGACCATTTTCACGGATGTTTCGGATCTTCCGGAGGCCATTATAGTGGCCACCTATGTCCATGAACAGTCCAAATCATATATTGTATTCTATAATTATGAATTCTGATATCATTGGAAAAAATCCCGGTGGTCTAGGATAGTTTTCACGAAATGACCATTTTTACGGATGTTCCGGATCTTCCGGAGGCCTCTCTGGTGACCACTTATGTCCACGACAAACATATATCATTCGTTATGTTTTGTAATTATAAATTACGATACCATTGGAAAAAATTGCGTTGGTCTAGGATGATTTTCATGAGATGACCATTTTTACGGATGTTCCGGATCTTCCGGATGCCATTATAGTGGCTACATATGTCCATGAATAGTCCAAATCATCCATTATATTTCATAATTATCAATTTTGATACCATTGGAAAAAATCCCAGTGGTCTAGGATAGTTTTCACGAAATGACCAATTTTACGGATGTTCCGGATCTTCCGGATGCCATTATAGTGACCACACATGTCCATGAACAGTCCAAATCATCCATTATATTTCATAACTATCAATTCTGATATCATTGGAAAAAATCCCGTTCGACTAGGATAGTTTTCACGAAATGTCCATTTTTACGGATGTTCCAGATCTTCCGGAGGCCGTTAAAGTGGCCACTCATGTCGATAAACAATTCCGATCATCTATTACGTTCTTTGTCAATGAATTCTGATAAATTTGCAAAAAACCGCAGCTGTCTAGGATGACTTTCACGAATTGACCATTTTCACGAATATTCCGCATTTTCCGGAGAACCAGGTTACTTACCATCGGAGCCAAGTTATTCCCGAGATGTCTGTAACCATCTCCTCACTGAACGGCACCTCTCTGATAAGATTTAGGTAACTGAGCGACGAATCCATTTAAGAACCAGAGCTATTTGGTCAGCTCAGTGAAAAAAACTGGAAAAAACACAGACATATTTGCATCTCCCAAAAACGGGGAGGGTTTTGGCGGGGCGGCACCAGCGCTGAAAGTTAGTACAACTATTCCCCTTCACTAAAAGCCAAAAATCTCGAAAATCGGTTGATAAAATCAAGTACGATAGCAGATTCAACTAAATCAACTTGATGAAAATTGCACTGAACACGGTTTTTCACACGTTTGATAAGCATCCTTCATAGGGGAAAAATCGCGCCATTACAAGAAACAGACACCACTGGAGCAGACCTCCACACTTCTACACGTCCATCAAAATGACAAACCACCAGGTATGGCACACTAGAAGCTTTGCTTTGGTGTTGTTCCGTGACCACATAAAATTCGACGATAGTCATTCAAGCGTAGACAGAAAGGTTACGAGGGGTGGAAATTTTACTTGGTCGCCTGACTCCGATGTTTCCAGCTTTCCGTGCTGCCCTGTCATGTAGTGACTATCACGGTGCTCTTCAGACCGATATTATAATAATTTATTTTCATGAAATTTGTGCTAATCAGTCTTCTGCTATGGCAAAGCAGCAAGTCTGGGTAAAATTTGAAAAAAAAAACGTGGGGCCCGTTTAGGAGTTACGCCCTTTTGATGGTTTGAATTGAAAATTTAATGGAACTCAGAAATTTTCAACCATTTTTTCATTTACCGTGATTATGAGAAGAAATAAACCATCAAAATTTTGGTTTGTAACTGCTTGGTGGAGTTTTCACTAGGAAGATAAACAAACATTTGAGATACGCTTTTTTTGCGGCGTAAAGTTTTTGCATAATTTTTTAATAAACTAATGAAGGATTCGCAAACTTTTCTGTTTTGAGTTACTTATTTTGGTTTTCTGATTATGAGCTTTGTTAATTGATTCATAAATTGTAGGGGGAGATCCTCCAGTACCGGACACTTAAGCCACTAAATTCATAATTCGAAAAATATTGATTTTATGGGCTCGTGTTACCTATTTATGATAAATATTATCATTTTTATAGTGTACAAAAATAAATTTGACAATATAAATATGAATTTTGACATTACATTTTGATGATGTATTTTAGTACCAAATTAATCGATCTTGAAAGGTCGCACCCAATACCGGACACGATCTGGAAATGCATCGAATTCTGTAAATTTGAACATCATTGAATGTGTACACTATAGGAATAGTTTATAATTTACAAATTCAATGCATTTGCAACATTTACAAGAATAATTTGAGTTTTTCTTAGTTTGCAAGATGCCTATTAAAACACTTTTTCATATATGATGAAAAATAGCACAAGAATGAACATTCAGAATTATATCGTAAATAATTCTGAATGTTCATTCTTCTTAATTTTATTGCATGTTTGATACCATGATCGACGGAACCCATGAAAAATAAAAGGATTTTGAGACACTGATGCAATAATTACAAAGATTTCATTTGTTATATCAAGCTGTCCGAAACTGTGGGACAGGAGGTGTTTAACCAAAATTGTAATTTGTCCATATTTAGTTCAATTATGGTACAAAAAATATATTCATACTATCAAATTAGGATTATGTTCGATCATGTTTGCGGGATTCAAAGTATTTTTTTATATTCAAAATAATAACTAAATAGGCTCAAAATTATGAGGATACGTCAATTTTTTAAAGATTTTCAAACTTTTCTACTTTTTTAAAAAGGCATACATATTTAAAGGATGTGTTGTTCTACACAAACATTAGTCTACATAATAGCTTTCTTTTCTACTAATACACCATCTTGATTGAACCATGATTTCTCAATGTTTCGACTTTGTCCGGTATTAGGTGCTGTCCGGCACTGGGGAATCTCCCCCTAGTGTTTCTGCTGTTGTCACTGTTTTCTTTTCAAACACTAAAATTTTAGGGGGTAAAACATTTATGTTTGGATTTATTTAACTAGATGCATTATGTTCAATATTATGTTCAATACAGAAATTCCATTAGATTATAATAGAAAATTATTTGTGGCAAATTATATATTGTTAGCAAACTTAATTTTGATTCTTTATTGTAACACATATTTGTTAATTGAACAGCGGCCAGGTGAAAGAACGTTATTCTTATCATATGAATATATCGAAAACCTTCTAGATTATTCTATATATTATAAAATTCTACAACTTACACATATTGATTGTTATTCATTATCGTTCCATACTGGAATATTTTAATATAAATCAAAGTGAAAAATTTACTTAATAAATATATTCTTTTCCTTCCTTATAGAGTGATTTAGAAAACTGAATGATAATAGAGAATATGATAGAGAAACAGATTTAATGCCGACATTTTTCATAACAATAACGGTCTGGGGATCACCGTGGCTATGCTACTGTCACGCGGGACACAGACATAGGCTAGTGCACTGTTGTCATATGTACTCATGTTGCCACTTCCTAAGCAAACGCTGATACGGAAAGAATATATGTCATGTTTGTCGTGGGACATATGGAAGCAGGAAACCAGTGATAAACAGGCATAACACCCATACACTCCAGTTAATAATGGTCCGTCGGGTCAGGACTATGAGTGGATGTTGAAGGGACATTTTTTTTCCAAGCGAACGCCACTACAAATTGCACTGGGGATTTACATTGTAGTCATCGGTAGTCACTGCTGTCGGTTTCAACCATCATGGCTGGAGTCATGAAAGTTGGGGAAAGTGCACGATCGGAAAAAAACAACTTGAATAATTGAAAGTGGCTAATCAGACCGGCAAGACCCATTCGTTGTTCGCGTGCATAATCTGTTTCATGATGATACATTGTAAAGGGAGAATTTACCGATGAGACGATATCATTTATTTGTAGATAGGTACTGTAATGACACGTTTGGCATGTCTGTGTCCAGATTTAGATTGAATTGGACCCGTCTTCGAGGGAACAGATTTCAGCTTTATTATTTTCGTTAAAATTTCATGAGAGATTGCGGTGGACTATTAAATAAAGTAAAATGATCTTTAAATAAGGTCTGCTTAGTAGACAATTAGAAAACTTGAACTATTTAATTATATCAACTAACAGTCGAAAATAGTACTGGATGCGGTAGTACTTTTTTCTATTGGTTAGAGCTTTGCTCTGAGCTTTTATAGCTAAGTTTGTGTGCAATGAATGTTGTCAATGGTTCCCAATCTCAATAGTTTGATGTAGTCAGTTGAAGGAATAAGTGTCTTGTGAGATATCCTCGTAATGTGAACGTTTGGTATTCCTCAAAAAGTTGCTTACTACGTTCTGAAAAGATTTCCACGCTCTTGACTCATTCGTCGTCAAAACTGTATTGAACGCAGGATCATTCATCAGTCAATCATTTTTATTCATTTTTTACAAACTTCTTTCGTGTAGGTAGTTAGAAAAAATAACAAATTGTTTCCTACATAAAATCTTGTTTGAAAATTGTTTTTCAACCAGGAAAACCTAAAAAAAACTATTATATTTGTCGAAAAAAAAGGTGTCTTGTGAGGGATTTTCATGTAGTTCGTCTCAGTTTCGCTTTTCTTGTAGTTGTTTTACTGGAAATTGAAGACAGTTTGGAATGGAGTGACTTTCATACTGGGCCCGTGATGAGAACAGCCCGCTCCAGTGATTAAAGTTTATTCGATTCTAGGAATTTGTATTAGGAACTTCAGTGGTATTGATGGCCTTAAGCCTCTAGCGAGTACAACGGCTTATTTAACGCAGCCGGTCTCTCTTTCCAAGTTCTTGAAAAATCAACTTCTCCATTGAAGGGTCTCAGGCCGGGCAAATCTGCAAACTGCTGGGTGGTCTCCTTATAGGAGTGGCGCTAAAGCCATCCACTAACGAACGGGTAGCGCGATGAGCTGGCGGGCTACAAAGTGTTGATATATGCGCTTATTTATGTTTTATAAAATTTTCTAGATTCAAACCTTTGAAAATTTCGATGTTTAAGATGTCGACGCATTGATAGATAATTTTTTAAACAGAGGCCACATGAATCGCATCACTTACCAAGGTAAACCCTGGTCATGTAGCTTATAAGCCCTCCCACTAACAAAACTCCTTCCCGTGACAACAATGAAGATGCAGAGGTATACTCGGCCTTTAAATACAATGGATGCCACACTAACATTTCTTCCCTTCCCCGATGACTGTAAGGACGTGGCTGGCGGCGTTATTGACATTACTAATTTCAAAGTTTTCGAAAATTACATTGAACATAGCATGCTAATCCCAAGCTACATCTGTTGGTTCCCTGTACAATTTCAATAATTCTGGTCAATCTTGGAGTAGCAATTACGAATTGTACGGTCATCAATGCTCATGCCCAAATGATTCAAGTTTGATTCACTTCAAACCCAAGTGAATCATGTTTGATTTCATGGGCTTCAGGTTTGAATCACTTCAAATTTAAGTAATTCATATTCACTTCATAATCAAGGGTTTCAAGTTTGATTCACTTTATGTTCATTCTGGTCTGATACACTTCATATTTAAAATATTCAGAACTGATTCACTTCATATTCTAGTGATTTAAAATTGATTCACTTTATATTCCAATGATTCATGTCAGATAAACTGATTACCTGATTCAGGTATGAACTACTTAACCTTCCAGTTGTCGCGCGGTTTGCCACTGTCAGAACCACAACGCTGCTGTTGTGAACGAAAAGCGAGGTTTTTTCAACAGTGTTGTACAAAATACAACAGCGCGACGACTGAAGTGTTAATTTTTAAGTGGTTCAAGTTTGATTGTGTTTCTATGTGATTCAGCTCTGATTTACTTCATTTTCAAATTATTAAGTTATGTTTTGATTTTTATTTAAGTAAATCAGATCTGATGCTTTTAATATTCAAATAATCCAGGTTATAATTTCATTATAATCCAGACTGATTCACTTTACATTCAAGAGTTTCAGGTCTTTTTTACTTCATATCAAAGTTATCAAGTACATATTCGTTTCATATATAAGAATTACTTCGTAGTCACGTGATTCAGATCTGAATTACTTCATATTCAATAATTCAAGTCAGAATCATATCAAGTTTCGGTTGTTCATTTTTGTTTCACTGCATTTTCCAGTGCTTCATATCTTATTCCCTTCATTTCCAAGCAGTTTAGGAATGATTCACTTAATTTTCTGATGATTCTGAGGTCTAATTCACTCCGTGTTCAAATAATTTAGTACTGATCTACTTCATTTTCAAGAGAGTCTGGATTTGTCTACTTAATTTTTAGAAAATCACGCCTGATTCACCTCATAATTAAGTGGTTCAGGTCTTACTCACATCATATGCAAAAGTTTCAGGTCTGAATAACTAAATATTACAGTGATTCAGTTCTGATTCAATTCATTTCTTAGTTGTTCAGGAGTAAATCATTGGATGTTCAAGACTCGAATTTTCTATCCTTAATGAATCAGAAGATATAAATTGCTTGAAATGTTTAATCTTCTGGCTGTCGCTCTGTTGTACTTTGTACAACAGCTGTGATTTTTATGCTTTCATTTTACAACAAAGATATCTATCGACACAAATCCAAAATGAATACCTCAAAAATCTTCTTAAGAACAATACTCACCCGTTTTTGTTTACAGTATGGCCCTTTTAAATGCGATAAAATCGACAAATGTACATAGAAGTCGCATAATAATGAACGCACTATATACGGTTCATTTCGACTACTATTTGAAATCGATATATCTCAAAATTCGAATATTTTCTAAACAGGGTCTTTAGTAAAGTTGTTCTGGAGGTGAAGCGCTATCTGAGGGAACCTAATTTAATTTTGAATTTGACCGATAGGTGGCACTAGTGTGCACGAAACTTTTTCTTTTGATTTGCAGATATCTCAGGATATCGACCACGTAGAAATATGACGTATTTGGCAAAGTTGTTAAGTATCTCAATATATATCTCTATATCAGAAACCTAACCATTAAGAAAGATGGAATTTTCAGCAAAGTTGTTCAGTATTTCAAGGGCAATCATTATTTCAGCAAATCTTCAATGTCTAGGCATAAATAAAGATTGCCTTTGTGCTACTGAACAACTCTGTCGAAGACGCCATCTTTCTAAGTGATCGGACTGCTGCAAAACAAATGTTTCGTGATCATTGGTGTCAAAATTTGGAATCAACAAGCTTGATCGATGCCCTCGGCTTATTAAATTTTTGTAAGTGGTCAAGATTTTGAGATATTTGCAAAACAAAAATTTTATGTACATTAGCTCTGTCTCTGCCGCCCGAATCATTTGGCCTGAATAATGATAGCAGTTGGCTTACATCCTGGACAACTTTGCCGATGACTCAAGCTTTCTATCTAAGGACGTAAAATGCTCATTTTTACATGTTTATTAGCGCTACCTAGCGGCAAAACTAAACTATATTCTTCCGGATGTCCTTGGCTTTCAAAACTGTCGAAGACTCGAATTTTATACCTCATCTGGATTATGAGACAGGTTCTCATTTCAAATGCTCACTAACACTAGCGTCAGAATTCAGAATCAAATTGCTAGCCTTCCGCATGACTTTCTGAGAAACTTTGCCGAGGACTCAAACTTTCTAGTTCATGTGTATATCAAGATAGAACTACAGTCGCCTCTCCACATCTCGATATCGAAGGGACCATCGAGATAGGGAGAGATCGAGATAAGGAACAAAATTTTAATGGATACTAGATTAAAAATTACTCCGTTACTAGGAAAATAATAAACAATCAGACGTCATTCCGCGTTCCTAATTTATTCTAAATCTAAAAAAAATGATCAAGTCACCTTTGATATAAACATATTGACAAACGGAGAGAAAATTGGGAAAGAAGAATCAACACATCGAGATATGGAGATATTGAAATGAGGAGGATAACGAGGTATATAGAGGAAAATCGTATGCAGAATGAAGGGACCTGAAAAATCATCGACATAGGGATTGATATCGAGATGTAGAACATCGAGATGTGGAGAGTTGACTGTAGTTTAGTACGCTCAATATTACATGCTCACTAGCGCAACCTAGCGGAAACATTTCGAACTAAACTGCTTGCCTTTTAGATGTCCTTGATCGGCATGACCACATTGCTGAAGATCGCTTCTTTGCGAATCATAAGGATCTTGAGATATAGCAATATGAATTTTCCTGTTTTGAGGTGATGCTAAGCCTTTTGGGGGTGATACAATATTCAATCAAGTGTTGCAATACTTTTTTGGTGAGTCCGTATTTATGACGTGTAGTATTGCTGTTTGCGTTTGACGTGCAAATCCAGTCTAACCAAGCTTCAGATGCGGTAACACAAAGTAACCAAAGGATACTTAGCAATAATGATTCATATCACCACCAACCTAGAAGAGAAAATCAAACTTTGACATCGCCTTCCTTGTTAAAAATCTTACCGCGTTTGGTGTTCCCGCATTTGATATTTGCATTTCAAACGCACACAGCAATATATTCAAAAAGCAATATGTATTTTTGTTTAATGAATGAATTTCCCAAGACAGTTTAAAAGCTGCAAAATTATAAAAATAATGGATATTGTGTCCGTTTGATTTTTGCACGGTACGATTTTGACAACTTCACTCTTAGATTTTGATTTTATCAATTAAACCGTTCGAATTTGGCAACACATTTTGTTATTGTTCCAATTTTTTTCTTGTAATGGAATCTAGCGGCATATTGGTTATTCCTAGTCAAACTCGGTATTCTTAACATAATATAACTGAATTTTCTTCCGAGACCACGGAACCATTAATACAAAAAAAAATGGATCGAGGATGAGTCCCTTTGAGGCTTACAATGTTCAAAATAGGAAAATTTAGTTCGGCCTTCCTTAGCCGAGTGGTTAGAGTCCGCGGCTACAAAGCAAAGCCATGCTGAAGGTGTCTGGGTTCGATTCTTGGTCGGTCCAGGATCTTTTCGTAATGAAAATTTCGTTGACTTCCCTGGGCATAAAGTATCATCGTACCTGCCACACGATATACGAAAGCAAAAATGGCAACTAAGGCAAAGAAAGCTCTCAGTTAACCCCTCTACCGGCAGCTTCATTTTTTACCGCAAAATAAATATTCAAATCGTTATAATTTTTTTGTTTTTCAATATTTTTGCACCATTTTTTCACAAGTTCTCAAACAACTCTTTTAGTTTAGGAGTCCGTGTCGATATTAATTATTGGTGATCTGGTTTTAAAGATATTTCGATGTTCCTTGGGGGACCGACATTTTCCATATAAAATGTCTTTGGCGGCCATTTTGTTTTTGATCAATTTATCAAAAAAAAATAAAATGTGGGCTATATAACACCAGGTAATAAGGAGCTACTCTGAAAAAATCATACAAATCGGTTCAGTATTCTTGGAGATATCTGCAAATTACGATATCATGTATTTTGAAATTTTTAAGATCTTAATTTGGTCAGCGTGGTTCCAGAAACCTAAATGCTCATTACTTAAAGACGGCTGCACCAAATTGCATCATTTTTTCACAATATACTCTTTTTAATGAATTGATCAAAAGAGTGAATATTCGAATACGATTAAAATTCTGTAGCATGAGAAATTAACGGGGGGTTCTAGTTACGGGTCGGTCCCCCAAGGAATTTTGGAATATCTTCAACACCAGATGACCAATGATCAATATCGACACAGATCCTAAAACTAGAAGAGTGTTTTGAGAACTTGTGAAAAAATGGTGCAAAAATAATGAAAAACAAAAAGTTATAACGATTTGAATTTGAATTTTGGGGTAAAAAATGAAGCTGCCGGTAGAGGGGTTAATAACTGTTGAAGTGCTCTCAGAACACTACGCTGAGTATCCGATTCTGTCTCAGTGGGGATGTTAACGCTTAGAAAAAGAAAAAAGAAAAAAGTTCGTGATGCGTTGATGGAAGTTTTAAGAAAAATTATTGTTTGATTTTGGCACGGTTCGATTATAGCAAACTGGAATTTTAGGACGTTGTATCATATATTTTTTGGTATTAGTCAAATTATGAGGAGTTCCTTTTTTTTAAATCAACTTCTGATCATAATTTCTAAGAATTGCTTCAGTAAAATGGTTCTTGTAGCATCCTTATCTACTATTTGGAGGATGCCTCTAGCTTTGAGACAAAATAAATTTTTGAGACATTCTAGTACATTGCACACTAATTTGTTTTTTAAATCATTACAAGATTCATCGAGAGGATGATTTTAATTATAATCGACATCTTTCAATTACAGAGAAGCAACACTTCAAAATCTGATGAGCCTCATGTTAATCATTTTTGATCTTTATCAACGAGATTTTTGAATCATATAAAGAATTGCAAAGTTTTGCAAGATTAGCTTATGTAGGTCCAGGCCCGGATTTGGGGGGGTGCCGAGGGGGCAAATGCCCCGGGCCCCCCGAGGATGGAAAAAAAAATGTTTCACAATTTCATCTGCTCTCTGACGTTACGTCCCAACTGGGACAGAGCCTACTTCTCAGCTTAGTGTTCTTATGAGCACTTCCACAGTTATTAACTGAGATCTTTCTTTGCCGATTACCCATTTTTGCATGTACATATCGTACGGCAGTTACTCTATGCCCTGGGAAGTCGAGAAAATTTTCTTTACATCCTTGACTGAAGCGATTCGCACCCACAACCCTCAGCTTGGTCTTGCTAAAGAGCTGCGCGTTACTACTAGGCTATCTGGGTTTTTGTATTTTACATATCCAAATCCATTACGATTTACAAAAGAGATATTATGACATGAAATTGTTCTATATAATATGTGTTGAGTAGTAAACTCCATAATTTTTTTATCTGAATCTTTCAGTTTCAATTCCTTCATATTCACTTACGAAAACTACTAAGGTTATATACTGCCCATAAAGGCATAACTGTCCCATATGGAATTAGTAGGCATTGAGAAAACAGCACTCAAAGTTTAAAGTTTGCATTTTAATACAAATATACATAATTTTCTGTTAAATTTTTGAATGCAATATTCATTTAGCTGCACCCCACAAATTATTCATTTTGCTAATATTGATCAGTAAAAAATATAAAGTTGAACATTATTCCAGTTTTGCAGTTGTTATCGGGGTTCAAAGTTCATATAGAGACTGTTATGCCTTTTTTTTCAATATGGGACTGCACCAACTTCATATTTTTCCACAACATTTTCAAACAAAGTGTATAAATTTTCATATGCTTAGTGAAGTGTTTATAAAAACATGAATGTTGCGATGAAAAAAGGTGTTGGTTCGAAAATCAATATGGGACAGTTATGCTTTTATGGGCAGTATAGAAAACCTTAAAACTCTTCACTGTTACAGCTTTCTGGAACGATACTGCCAAAATTACAGTGCCCTATGCCCTGAAATGATTCTCTGCAATTCACATTTTCATGATTTTACTATCGGGTTACTGAAATTACTATTTTATCGAAGGCATCACTCTACCGGAAATTCGATTTTTCGTTGTTATGGAGTGGAATAACATTTTTCCATATGTAGGTCCGATTTAAAAAAATTTGTATTGATATTTTTATAACTTTGTTTCCATATTGCGATTTTTTCTCAAGGCTTGAAATTCACTATAATTTTGACACAAATTCACAGAGAATGCAGAATTATTTAAGTTGTATATTTGCACTTTTCTTCTAAACAGTTGTCAATATCTTAAATTACAAAGTAAGGGTCTTTAATATGAGACCTGGGAAAGCCCATGTAACTTTTTCTGAAACTTGTCAGTAGATCGAGGGTTAATCTCATGTGTTTCTGTGACAAGAAAATTAACATGAAATTATTAAGTATTCCACATAGTCCAATGTTGTTGAGGTTTTCTCATAATATTTCTATAGAAGCTAAGTTAAAAGTGCGCCTAATATTTATAAATAATGTATGTAAACTTGCCTTTCTATTTTTTTATCTCAATAAATCATTTAATCATAAACTGACACTTATATTGAGCTGTTCGGTAATCCAATCCGCATGATTATTAAATTAATTAACTCATTACGCGTGGTAAAGATGGACAAATTATGGGTGAAATTATGAAAAAAATCCACGTGCTCGGCTGGGACTTTCATAATTTCACCTATAATTTGTCCATCTTTACTGCCGTGAATCGCAAGTCAGTCCCATCTGTAAAAAGTAGGCATTGAGAAAATGGGCTGAGAAGCTTACAAACCCGTTTTCCATGCAAATATTCAAAAAATTCCAGAGAATTTAAACATGTTCAAATCTTGATGAAACTTTCACAATTTGATCTTCACTAAGATGTCTTTCTGAGAAAAATATAAAGATGACCAAAACACGGTTCATTTTTGTGTTACACGGTGCGGAAATCTGTAGTGTGACTGATATGCGGTTACTTTTCATTATGGGACAATTTGACTTGGTGTTTTTTTCCTTATTTTTCCGAACAAATCTTATTATCTCATAAGTGCAGCTGAAAGATCATTGGAAGATATGTTGAAAACTGAACTCAACTCAATTTTGACGAAAATTCAGATGGGACTGACTTGCGATTCACGGCAGTTTACCACGCGTAATGAGTTAATTAATTTAATTCATTTAATCATGATTTTTACTGGTGCATTAAATCTCTAAGACTTGATTGAGAACGATCCAGTCTGAATTCAATTTCATAATCTATTATGTAAGTCTTTTCATGTATTTGATACAGCTTATTTATGTACGCAATAGTCACGAAGTGATGTGTATTGTTAAACACGAGTAATGTTACAATTTGCTGAAGTTTTTATAGAATTTATTTTCATAAAACTAAAGTTTTCTATGCTTGGCGTTTTCGGATCATTTTGTACTAAGGGCCCCCTTCAAGAGATCTGACCCGGGCCACCCGATGCCCATATCCGGCACTGTGTAGGTCTTTTGTTGATTGTTCTGTAAAAACATCATTTTGTGTTTAACACACTTCAAAAATATGTTTGACTTGCATTTGACCAAATGTACGCAGCAAACACTGGTCACAGTCTGTTGTACACTGAGGATTCCTCTAGCATTGTCACTACCAATGACTACTTTTCACCAGTCCTTGTCAATCCAAGATTTACTAAGTCCTATATTATCCCAAAATCGAGTGAAGAAGAACAACTTCACCTATTCCAATTGGAAGCGGAAGTCGAACAATTTCCCACATTTCACGGAACAACATTATGGTCACCGTTTCCATCAAGTAACTTTCTAGGTGGAGGAAAACCATCAGGTATTTGTTCCCACCGTTACACAACACATCGTTTTACAAGGTTTTTCTACCCCCCGTGTGGAGCTCGTCTATCTTTTCTTCGCCAGTGACCAAATGTGGAACAGGAAAAAAAGGGAATTTGTTATCGCTGTTGGAAAGCATAGACGGTCGTGAGGAATATGGTTTTATTACCTCTCTAGTTTAGTCGATTTGTCAAAGTTCAGCTTTTCATCTTATCAAGAAGTTATATACCGTAAAATGGGGTGTTAAGGGATGAAAAAAAAATCCTTCCTTAATTTTGAGCAACTTCTAGTATGTCAATAATTGAAAAAAAAAATACAGTCCTACCATTCTCCCGACGTGTAAATCAAAAGCCAATTACAATGAAGATGATCCTATGGCAGATTTCTGAGATAATCATAAAAATGTGTGATTTTTGACGAAAATGCAAAATGGGGAATTTGAGCTTTGTAAGTAAAACTATATTTTGCCAACAGCAAAAAAAATATTATTTTGGTCAATATCGATGATGTGTTCAATCTAAAGATGATATTACTTCAATATAATTCAAATTGGAACTCCTGCAAACGTTAACCGTTTTAATTTACCTACTAAATCTCTCACACATATTGATTCTTTTTTCAACCAAGCTATAAGTGCATCGCACAATTGTCTTGAAAGGATTTGTATACTTATATGCAGTATTTGTATCCTAGAATAGTGCAGAGCAACCTTTTCATGACTTGTCAAAAGAAGGATAATTTCAACAAGCTTTCAGTTTGAATAGAGAAAGTGTCCAATTTGACTTTTCAATATAGCACCACCCCAAATAACGGATTTTCATGTAACACCCAATGGCATAATCGAAAAAATCTTAACGAAATGTTTCCAATATAAAACGGAAATCGCACACACTATACTACAAATGTACTCAATGCTCGACAACACTTAACACATGACCACGAGTAAAAGTTTTCCAAAAAGAGATCGGAATACCCTTATATTATTATTGTTTATCTAGGACGTAGGTAGTTTAAAAAAAATCAATAGCTCCAAAACCATCTCATATAAGATAACGGAACTTTTGAAAATACTATCTTGAAAACCCCATATTTAGATTAATCAGTTTTTATCTTTTAGGTTATGGCCTTCAGTCTATTATGCTCAAAACGGATTTTAAGTTTTCATCCGATATTTCGGACATGAACACTTAAAATCCGTTTTTGAGCATAATAGAGTGAGAGCCATAACCTAGAACATAACTATCACAGTCGTATCCCCAATTCAGTTTTAATCTTCATTTTCCTAACAATTTTACCAAATTTTGAGATAAGTCTTTTCTGGCGATATTCAGTGACTTACGAAATAGATCCCTTAACTTTTCATGCAGGTTAACTTCACGGAACAACCCAAAGCTATATTGAAATACATAACGGCATAAACAAATGAGTTTAGTAACTTAGAAAAGGTAGAATAGATAATCCCTTAACACCCCACTTATTTTCAAAACGAGACTTTTTTCATAAAAGTTTCTCAAAATCGAAACCCAGATATAATTTTAAGAAGTTTTTGTGTGCACTATGATCTCAAATAAATTTACTTTTCTTTTACGTTACTCGCGAATTTTTCTCAAATATATTTCATCGTTTTGTAGATGAATGTATTTAGCCCATAAAATTCGAACAAAAATGTTTTGAAAAGTTTTCAATATCTAGCAACCACAATACTTCATATTATTAGATAGCTCCTATTACATAATGCAGCTTACAATCCTCCGAACAAATTGAGCATTTCAGATGATTTATATATCGATTTTCCACGTTTCTGTGATTTGTCAAACTTGACTGAGAAGTTCAATCCCTTTAAACCCCACGAGTCCTTAACACCCCATTTTACGGTAAATGATTAGGTTATTTCAAAAATTAGCTCCTTTAAACCAGTTATTGCCTTCATGTTCCAATAGTGGATCAACAAATGGAAGTACCTTTCCAAATAGATGATTAAACTCAAGAAAAGTCTCAGAGATGATGTTTATGCTTCATTCGAAAGTTATTTGTTGCTTCTTCGAAGGAAAAATGTGAAAACCTTCGTGAAAATCAATTATTTTGTTAGAAAATGCTTGTATCAATACCGTACGGCTACTACTGGACCACAAGCGCAACTACTGGTGCACGTGTACTAATAGTGGCTCAAGCGATTTTATGCTCAGAACATATTGTTGTCACACATTTTAAATTTTCATTTATAGTAGAGATTGAAATCATTCGATTGATGCTGAGAGATCTCTTTTAAGACTTTTCGTTATTTTATTAATTATAATTGTAATATTCTTTGATTATATAATCCACTATTTGCAACGATACCCTATATTTAGTGATTCATTTCACTCGTATGTGCTTCATGTAGTGCGTTCTAAAACAATTTGACATAAATTCAATTGTTTTCTTCTTTGTTTTCATAATACACCCGATTCTGTTTTTGCACGGATTTTTTTACACGGCCGTGCAAAAAAAAGTTTCCATACATTTTTTTCCATCAAAATCTTATTTTTGCATGAAACGTCGAGAAATGGTGTTACTTTTTTTGCACGGTTTTTGAAATTTTGAACTGAAAACTTTTTTTGCACGGTACGCATAATATTCCATGCACGTAGCGTTTTATTGCCATCTCGCCCAGTTTTGTTGAAGTATATTGGGTACCGTAAGCCAAGGGCAAATTGATTATTTTTTTTACAACTTTTTATTATATTACTTTTAGGAATTGAGCTATTGTCAACTTAATTATTTAATGTTTTTGAGCATATGCTTGCTATGCAATGCTATTCTTAATTATTTTAAAACTGAGTTCACACTAAAGATTGCACATCAGTTTATACATGCGAAGTTTGCAAATAGGCTAAACAGGTTAGAGTCCGCGGCTACAAAGCAAAGTATGACATGAAGGTGTTTGAGTTCGATTCCCGGTCGGTCCGGGATCTTTTCATAATGGAAATTTCCTTGCACACGATATGCGAAAATGGCAACTTTGGTGAAGAAAGCTTGTCACCTCCCCAAAAGAAAGGTCGCATGAGACGGAGACAAAATAGGTGGAAAGTAGGGGCTGGTGGTACTGATCCCCAAGCACGTACCAAAACAGCCTAGAATTGGTTCGAACTAGCGGAACCATTGACGAAATGGAATCGAGTCTATCCGTATTAAAGTAAAAGCATACGTTTCACATGCAAATGATAAGAATGGTGTATTTTAGTACTTACGTTTTAATTTCAGCTTAACCTACGATTACCCTACTGTTAGTGTGCATGGGCGTCAGTTTCAAGTGTATCCCGCGGCGATTGGTGGACAGCATGCTTGCCCGGACAGAAGCAGATTCACCGGCGACGTGCCAGTTACTCCAACGCTAGCACACCGATCCATGATCGTGCTAGGACACCTTCCCGGCCTGGCGCACAAGTTGGTCATGATAGAAAGGCCTAATAGAGAGGACATCATGGAAGACTTAATTCCGCGCCACAAAAGATCACTTCTATTTGGGAAATGGTTTAGATTCACGCTTACCGATCTCATAGTATTATCCTCCTCTACTCCATTTTGGCTCTACCGAGCAGCGTGCAGAAAGTGAAGGCCATCTGCGACTATGCAATAATTTCAATTATTAGCAAGATATTTCTCCACCACTTCCACTATCGTTACCTTGCTCTAGGCAAACAAAATCTACAAGATTTGCACCTCGCACACCGTGACTTTAACTTGTTGTCACTAGATCTGTTCCACACCGGTCAGGCTAAATAACTTCTACAGTACACTTCACGAACTTCCGTACGTTCTGCCTGCTTGACAGTCAACCGAGAACTAATGATCTAACTCAATCGAGCTCCACTTCTACCTCTCGGTATTGATCTGCTGAGATCGTAATCTCTTATCGTCTGTGGGTGGTGATAAGAGCAGATTATCAGTGGAGAGTGAGATCCTCGAATCTGGGAGTAGAGGGGCATACATGAGGGTTCCTGATACAACGATTATGGTGTTTATTGGTATGCTCTCCATCTCGTATTGGGCTGTTGGAGCACGGGATTCTCTCCATATTGGGAGATGACGAACATGTGTTGCATGGGACTTACAGCTGGATGTAGAGTGTGTGTTCTGTTGTTCTGTTGTGGTGAGTGTAGTGTATTCTACATGGTAAGAAAGACCTATGCCTTCATTTCATACGGCGACAGTGGGGAGCTTTGATTCCCTCGCGAGGCCGTTGGTTGTGAGCAGGTTACAAGCTCTCAGTTGAAAACTGTGAAAGTGTTCATTGAACACTAAGCTGAGAAACAGGCTCTGTCCCAGTGAGGATGTAATGCCAAAAAGAAGAAGTCATCCGCCGAAAAGTGAGTTTATTCTTATGAAACTTAAAAGTGAGAACTTGAACAGGCCAATAAAACATTAAAAATACTAGGGTTTCAATGCTAGTAATGGACCCCTTAGTAGCTGAAATTCATTCTAGACGCTTTTCCGCAATGGTATCTCAGACGCATAAACGTTTTGTGGAGTCTAACAACAAATTCAATGTCTTTACTTCATAGTACGTCTATGAAACATACAAAATCATTCGATTTTTCCAGCGAAATATGCATTTGAAAAACTGTTGTCCGAATGCCTATTATGGACCCTCCCGGGGTCCATAATAGGATTGTTTACAAATTTGACGTTGCGTATTATGGACCCTCCATTTGATTCCCATGTAATCCGGCTCGCTGCCGACGAGCCTATTATGGACCCACCTGGAAAAACGTATTATGGATCCTCTTGTGTGGTTTCATTTACAAAACTGTTCAAATATCTGTATTTATGCGTCTCAAACCAAATATTTTGCCTGAAACTGCTGACTAACAATGTAATCGAAGTTCCCCCGGTGGATTTTCGTAGGAATAAAGTTGCTTTGAGTGTTAATTTTATGTTTTTCGGTAGGGGGTCCATAATACGCAAAGGGTCCATAACCGGCATCGACTCCCTATTCCACTTTTGACGGTAAATGTTGATAGTTGCAAGGAATATTTCATAAAAATTGTATGCGCCCAATGTTACCCCAACTACGGTACGAGCTCTGTTCCACTTTGCAATCATAAGTAAATGCTTTATTTATTCCGGAATGTGTGTTGGTGGTACGAATGGTGCTGCAACCCATGGAGCGTCGTTGATAGTACGTGAGATCCGGAGTATATGCGTGTGAATGACTCAGTAGATGACTGACAGGAACGTGAATCGTGATTTGCATCTAGTGTTCGATCAACTGTCATTCATTCTTAGTCTTAGACGCATGTTGAAACGCATTCGAGTTCCATGGTTATCGTAAATCTGCCGATGAAGATTTTCCACAACCTAACACATCTCATATTATTGATTGGAAGCAATCAAAATTAAAACATGAAACTACACCATTCGGGCTGGCATGTATTTGTTTAGCATACTTTCCATTATAATTGCTTTTTTTCACCCCGATGAATAAATTAACCTCAATCTATGGCGTTGATCACAAAATGACGGTGCCCCCGTTGCCAAGCCAAGCAATATCGGCGGTGGGCATGTGAGGATGAAAAATTCTACGCCGTAATTAATAATTTATTAAAATCAGAATTAAATATTAACAACATGCTCATGAGTCATAGCAAGTAACGGAACTGCTGGTGATGATGGATTGAACAAACTTGTTTCATTTTGATTCACACGTATTATTAGTTATGGTAAAAGAAAGCAAGTGATCTTCAGAAGTGTTGATAAGAGTTAGAAAATATAGAAGGTTGAAAAATTATTTGGGCATTTCAATGATTGATGTTGGCATAAACTTTGTAATAAGAAGCACATTAAAATAGTAATGGTAGCACCAATCCTCATACCTGAAGAGCACTTTTCAACAGGTCGAACAGGTAACTTATGCACATACCAATAATAAAAGCTAGATAGTCGTTGCCTTATCTATAAGATGGAAAACCGCTATTATTGAGTTGACATAACAACTAGAATGTCCACTCCGACACATCCCGGGACAAGAAATCCCAGGTTTTGAGAAATTACGGGACTTCCCGGGTTATAAATTATGCCGTACCGAGATTCCCGAGAGGAATATGAATTTAAATGACAATCAGTAAATTTTAATGCAAATCAACGACATTTTTGTCTCAGTTTCAAACATTTTTCGATAAAATAAAGATAGGAAGAGAGAAAGATAGAATGGAAAGAAACGAGATAGATTTTATTTTAATAGAAAGCTAAATTACCAAATAAGTAAAACATATTTTGATTAGTCTAGTCGTAAAGGCCTTCTATTGCGTTGCTTTACAACATTATTGTTTTCATAAACCTATAAGGGAATGCCAATCTGAAAGTACACATCAATGTCTAATTTTCAATAATTAATTGTTGGTATGTCATGAAATGGCTTGAAAATGGGTCAACAGGTTTACGTAATTCCTTCGGTGTTGAATTCTTCATGTATTGCGACCTAGGGGATACGGACTCGAAGATTTAGGTTGTTCAAATTGAACACAATGTTCTCGTAGGAAACCACATTCAAAATGCACACTTAAAATACTTCACACAAAGCTCCAGCAGTTCAATGCAGGAAATGAACCCAATCAATAGACTCAATCAGAAAGTTGTTATCCGTATGATAGTTTGAAACATATTTTGAGCAGTTGTACAAGAATTGTGCATAATTTGGATCAAGAACAACCATTCTTCAACAGTTATCGGTCATTGTGTTACATAAATTGTAAAACAATTTTAAGCGTGTCCAAATCACGACCTTCCATTTTTAGGCGTATTCTGATCATTTTCATGAAAGTTTTAGTTTGACAGCACCTGGCTGCTTGTTGATTTTCTGTTCGCATCCCCCAGATTGTGACGTGTTTGTGTGGAATAACATTTGTGAAAAACTCGCCGAGAAATTCGGAAGTTTGACTCATTGTGTAACAGTTCAACTGTTTTTGTTAGAAAAAAACTCTTTTAGAATTTATTTTCAAAACATTGTTATGTTAAAATTTACTTCCATTCAACGAGAAAAAAAAGTTGTATAACATGTAGTTTTTTCAGCATAAATTGGAATGTACGTGTCCAGCGAACATGTTTGAACAGAAATATAAATTGTGCATTACAATCAAAACTTCTTTAACCAAAAATCTACAAAAAAGCTAAATTTTCCTCCTGTTTGCCTCTAAATCAATTTTCAAAGCAATGAAATGTAACTTTTGCGCTATGAATTCGCTTTTATAAAGTCAGTGAATATGTTTGGGAATAAATCGTCCCATTGATGCTACAACTAGATAACTCGAAATTTGAAATTTTTGACTTCAATATGCCAAAACATTTTTCTTAATTAGATCTGTAAAATACCTACAGCTCATAAGCGTGTGATTCAAAATACACAAGATAAAGTTTATTTTTGAACCATATCCTCTGCGATTAACCGTCACCTTGTAAAACGGTCTTATTTTCAAAGTTGCACATCCCAAAATTTTGATTTTCGAGTTATCTAGTTGTAGCATTAAGGGGACGAAATAGTAATTTTCGGGTACACGCAAAATTTCGTTTGCTAGATATCTGCGAAAAAACCTATTTTACTATAACTATTTGCCTTTTCATTATTCACTTAAAAAATAGTGCTAGTAAATACAAATTAAAAGTAACTACATATACGCAACTTAGTTGAAGAAGTTCAGTGTACATGTTTGGGATAAGATACAAAATTACATATTTATAGTGTAATTTTTAAAATGAAAAATAACTAAGCAAAACCCTATTTTCTACAACTGTTTGTAAACCAGAATTTGGAGACATGACATGTTGTTTCTTTTAGCATAAATTTTATTGTAGAAACCCAAAGAACATGTTTAAGTAGAAATGGTAGGGGTAGATGCCCCAGTACCGGACAGCACCCAATACCGGACAAAGTCGAAAAATAGAGAAATCATGGTCCAATTAAGATGGTGTATTAGTAGAAAAGAAAGCTATAATGGAGACTAATGTTTGCGTAGAATAACATATCCTTGAAATATGTATGCCTTTTATGAAAAGTAGAAAAGTTTGAAAATCTTAAAAAAAAATACGTATTGCCTTAATTTTGAGCCTATTTAGTAATTATTTTAAATATGAATAAAATACTTTGGATCACGCAAGCATGATCAAACATAATCCTAATTTGATAGTATGAATGTATTTTGTACCATAATTGAACAAAATATGAACAAATTAAAATTTTTGTTAAGCGCCTCCTGTCCCCCAATTTCGGACAGCATGATTTGTTATATGATATCTTTGTAATTATTGCACCAGTGTCTCTAAATACATTCATTTTTCATGGATTTCGTCGATCATGGCATCAAACATGCAATAAAATTAAGAAGAATAAACAATCAGAACAACATCGTAAAATGTGCTATTTTTCATCATATATGAAAGAAGTTTCTGATGTCTTAATTTGATTGCAAATTAAAAAAAACCCAAATTGTTCTTGTAAATGTTGCAAATGCATTGAATTGGCAATTATATAATATTCCTATAGTAAAAACATTCAATGATGCTCAAATTTACAGGATTCGAGGCATTTTCAGATCGTGTCCGGTATTGGGTGCCACCTTTCAAGATCGATCAATTTGATGTATTACTAAAATACATCAACAAAATCCAATGTCAAAATTCATATTTATGTTTTCGAATTTATTTTTGTACACTATAAAAATGATAATATTTATCATAAATGGGTAACACGAGCACATAAAACAAATATTTTTCGTCTTATGAATTTTGTGGCTTAAGTGTCCGGTACTGGGGGATCTCCCCCTAACTATTGAAAACACCCAAAATTGTTTATATTTTAAAAACTGTGAAAAATCTTGTTTTTTTTTAACCTGTTTGCCCTGCTTAAAAATCAACATTCTAAGCAATCTCTCAAATATCCAGGAGCATTGTATGCATACTTTAATATACAGTCAACAACGCCGACCCTCAGTAGGATCTGTCATCGATGATTTCTTCTTTGTGTGAATGTTTTTTTGACAATACATGCACGAACCTCATAGAGCGTGCATTCAGATTTACAATTACTCTTTCTACACTGAATCTCATCCACCTACTGACGAATTCCATGTCAAATCGGTCAGTCACCGAGATGGTCGACATCTTCGATTTACACTAAATTGTGCATATGTTTTGGTAAAGTCGAATAAGTGTTTTCCATAGAAAAATCAAACATTTTGACTTAAGAATAACTTTTGAAAATGGCCTATAAGTTTTTGCATGCAGTTTTTTTGAAAAAAAAATGTAGCTCCAAAACTGTTGATTTTAGAGAAAAAATTTCTATGAAAAAGTTTTAGCGAACCATTTGGACTATAAAAAAAAATATTGACTGGAAAATTTTGTTTTTCAAAAAAAAAAATCAAAAATAAAACTTTAATTTTAAATTATACAAAAACCCCATTGATAACAATTTTTTGATTTTCACCAAAGAATCTTGATAGAAAATAGATGTTTAGAACAGTACAATGGAGTTTCATGATGGAGAAATTTTTAATGTTTTTATTTCTAAGAACAACATTCGGTTTATTTACACAATTTCATATTATTTCTGTCAAAATAAATATGTTCTGATGATTCAATATGAATCTTGAAATCATTCTATACATAATGATTATCATGATCACTCCTCTAGAAGAAGCCATTTTCGAATAATATTAAGTTAAATACAAAAAAAAAATATTTAGATAATAAAATAGGCCTTTTTATTTGTTTTTTGCGATTCGAAACTAGAACTCTGTCCCAAACATTTGTTTCCTTTCAAGATTCTATGGTGAAATTTAAAATAATATTAGAAATGGGGTTTTGTGTAATTTAAAATTTAAGTATTATTTTTGAATTTTTCATGAAAGAAATCAAATATTTTTTCATTGTACTTTTTTTCTTGTTCTCCAAATGGTTCGCTACAACTTCTTCATAGAACATTTTTATTTAAAATCAACATGGGAATTATTTGAGATATTCTAACTCCGAAATTTTTTCAAATAATTCCCATGTAAAAACTTATAGGCCATTTTCAAAAGTTATTCTTTAGTCAAAATAAACGTTTTTTCTATGGAAAACACATATTGACACCATACCAAAAACGTGTGCTAAATTTGGTCCAAATCGAAGATCATCCAGCACGATTTTTATTTTTTCGACTCATTCTGTATAGAACCATGAAATTGAATATTGAAATGACACCAACAGTGGATGAAACTGAATGTGTGCGTGTGTTGCATCCCATCTTATTCTCGTCACATTCGCTCTCATAATCAGATTGGCTTCGTGCTATCGGAGTTTGTTTGTGTTCGTTATCGCACTGATCGGGAATCATTCGGCAAAATTTTTACAACACATCAAGACAGGACCAAAACATAAATAGTAATTTTAGATCACATTCGTTTTTTTTTACTTCCAATCTAAAAAACATTTTTTTTTATTCAAACCTGTTTGCTTGAAAATAAATACATAAAGCGATGACATGTTTTGTTTTCTCTAAAAACTATATGTCTTCGCTATAAATTTAAAATGTTTTAAAACAGGGATTTCCGTAGTGTTTAAAATAAAAAAAATAGATTTAATTGTAAGAGCTTGATTAATAGGCAAACAGGTGTGAAATATTGGGTTCTAGGTAAATGAAATTTTGAGTTTAAATTTAAAAATTTGTTTCCTTTTCCAAACGTGTTCCATGGTCATTTAAAACTTTCAACAAATACTATATTTCATCGCTTGGAGTGGTGCTATATAGTCGAATCTGTGCAATTTAGCTTAACAGATAAAACTGATTTTAACGATTGTACCCCGTTTGGCATAAAGTCGTTTGGCATAAGGTCGTTTGGCATAAAGCCGTTTGGCATAAAGTCATTTGGCATAATGGTCGTTTAGCATAATGGTCGTTTGGCATAATGGCCGTTTGGCATAATGGTTGCTTGGCATAATGGTCGTTTGGCATAATGATATAAATCAAAATCGGCATTTTCGAAGCTGATGTTCGTTTAGATATATTCCAAGCTATGAATGTCAAAAATTGTTGTGACATTAGAGAGCATAGATAAATAAAACTCCTGACGCAAAGCCATGCTGAAGGTGTCTGGGTTCGATTCCCGGTCGGTCCAAGATCTCTTCGTAATGGAAATTTCCTTGACTTCCCTGAGCATAGAGTATCATCGTACTTGCTACACGATATGGCAACTTTGGCAAAGGATGCCTTCAGTTAATAACTGTGGAAGTGTTCATAAGAACACTAAGCTGAGAAGCAGGCTCTGTCCCAGTGAGGACGTCAATGCCAAAAATAAGAACAAGAAGAAGATATTGGCAAAGAAAGTTCGCAGTTATTAATGAAGGGAGCGCTAATAGAATTCAGATTAAGCTTTGTCCCAGCTTGGACGTAACTTCTTCTTTTCTTCTTCTTTCTGGTGTTACGTCCCCACTGGGACAGAGCATGCTTCTCAGCTGAGTGTTCTTATGAGCACTTCCACAGTTATTAACTGAGAGCTTACTATGCCAATGACCATTTTTGCATGCGTATATCGTGTGGCAGGTACGATGATACTTTTATGCCCTGGGAAGTCGAGAACATTTCCAACCCGAAAAGATCTTCGACCGGTGGGATTCGAACCCACGACCCTCAGCTTGGTCTTGCTGAATAGCTGCGCGTTTACCGCTATGGCTATCTGGACTTGGACGTAACACTTGATGAAAATATTTTGGTAAAGAAGGGAAAATTTATTTGCAAAATATCAAAAGCTTTATTATAGCAGCATAATGCAAAAATAGCCTATATACGTGAGCAGATTATTTCTCTTGTAAAATTTTTAAGGCTCTAACGCAAAAAAAAAATCTCACAGCATAACTCAAATGAATAACACATTTTTGAAAGAAAATATTTGTGGCAAAACTTTTGGACGATTCAACCTTAATTTTATTTTAGAAGTGTACATCAAAACACCGTCTATTATTGAAAGAAGGGAAAATGTGATTGAAATAATATTTTTCCAGCATATCTCGAAAGGAAACCATGTGTTTGCAAAAAAAAGTTGGCGGTTTCTAAAGAAATTATCATTCTAACAGCACGTCTTGCAAGAATTGATAAAACAGCACAATATGAAAATGTCTAATATTTAGCTTTACTAAATGATAAAATTTAAAACAGAAGAACTGCAAGAATTTTTAAAAGAAGGCAAAATTTATGATCAAACCAATAGAAGATTGGACGCCGAAAATTATTGCGGCATAATAAAACGAGAAGATATCAAAAATTGCGTTCATAATCATCAAAGTGATTGTGCTACTTTTCCCCGAATGACCCTTTTCCCGATTGACCTTTTAACTCGAATGACTCTTTTCCCCGAATGACCAGTTTCCCCGAAAAGTGGTGCAGTTTAAATAGGTGCCATAATAGTCTTCAGTGACTGGATAGAAAAAACGGTTAGTAATCAAAAGAAGGAGGCATTTTGTCATTCTCGCCTATACACATGTTGGCAAAAATGCTGAGGACGGTAAAACTCGAAAGAACCGCCAATTGAATAAAGAAGGGTGCATATCAGATGGCCAGTTCATTCATCACCCTGAAATGTGTAAAGTTACGACAATTCTTAGTGCCAAAAAATGTTTCGGGGAAGTGGGCTATTCGGGGAAACAGGATATTCGGGGAACTGACATTCGGGGAACCGGCGTTCGGGGAAACGACATTTGGAGAAAAGTAGCACAACCCATCGAAGTTACTGCAATAATTGATTTTTCTTTTCGCCAAAAACTTCAGCAGATCAATGTTATCGATTGCCACCTTTTGGTTAGTTGGAAACCAAAAAAAATATCAAAAAAATATAGCTCCAAAAAATTGCTATGTATAAAAAAAGTGAAATTTATTTATATTTTCAGTCAACAGTTTTTATATATATAATTATGGTTTCATCATATTTAGAAAAAAAAAACACCTAGATTTTTTGAAAGAAGGATAAATTTGTGCAAAATATATCAAAATCTTCAGTGCAAAAATTTATATATATGATTGTTGAATAAAGTGTGATTTTGTATCAATCGACTCCAAAACAAGCCTGATCATCGAAAAGATTCAACAGAAACGTAAAAACGAATGTCATGTGAAGAAATTCTCGGTTTCAGACTCATTATGCCAAACGACTATTATGCTAAACGACCATCATGCCAAACGACTATTATGCTAAACGACCATCATGCCAAATTACCATTATGCCAAACGACTTTATGCCAAACGGCTTTATGCCAAACGATTTTATGCCAAATGACCTACCACCGATTTTAACTCAATAACAAACTCAGTGAGATATACTGTCTATTTTGAGAACGTACACTACGTTGATTTTGAATTATATTGGGTTTAATTGCTGTAAGAATTATGAAACACGCTCCCCCAAGCGGATATATGCATGGCATAGATTTTTATCGAATAAACACTTAAATTTAACTTTACAGGTAAAACCAGTTAGTCGTTTTTAGTTGGTTAAATTTTAGATGGAATCATTTTTGGTAATTTTTTGAAATTTTAGTTTCTTCCCATAATGCCTTAAAATGCAAACTTGGTATTCCATTTACTCAATGCCTATTTTTGTCGAATGTTACAAATATGCAGTTATGGGCAGAGCAGTCCTTGGGTCTAACATCAAAAACTTTATATTATTTTGTAAAAGGTTTAAAAAAAACTTAGAGATCATCCAAGAGTATCAATAACACAAGCAAAAAAGTGAGTTGGGGATTTCTGAAAGTACTGGCTCTTTAAAGATTGGCGATTGCCGGTATGCAATGAACGTGGAAAAATTCTTCTTACTGTACGAACTTCCTTGTTTGAAATAATATTGTTGTTAATAAGACATCCCGGATTTTACGTAGTCCACTGGGGAAGATTTCCGATGCCTGGCCAATATCAGTAGTAATGTTTTATTTATCGCAGAAAATGAACCGATTATAAGGGGCTCGCCTTTGTGGAGTTATTGCTGTAAAGGATTAGCGGTACATTTTTAACATAATTGAAGGCTTCAGGTTTTACTGAAGAAACAAAACAAGAGCTGTATTGAAATCGATACCAAAAAGTCTCTCAATAGCAATTGAGTAATAGACATGCACTATACTATGGATACGAGTAATGTCGCAAAGATCTAACAACTGGTCGCAGTGACACACAACACATCATTGGTATTAGTGTAAAATATCTGGAATTAACGAAAAATCGATAGTACCTTTCTAATGCTGGTGCTCCAATGACGACGTTACTGAGTTCATGAATATAAATATCCCCGAAAACAAATCTTAATTATCGGGCAAAATAAATTAAGAATTCATTCAAGCAATAAAGAAATCGTCCTAGCAGGACTGGTCACCGTGATTCCTTTTCATTTGGCAAAATTCGCATATTTGCTCATTTGCCGTTGCCGGTAATAACTAGGTAGTAACTGAAACGTTGCACGCATGCCAATCGGTAATTCCCTCAGATTTCCCACTTTCTTTGCAGAGTCAGTGTATTTAGCACATATTACGATAGACGATACAGCTGGGTTTCTCAACCAGTGGCCCGCCCCTAAAAAGCCATGACGAGTTCTCAGGGGGTCCGCGAAGCGATTGGAAATAAGTATCGTTTCTTGCTAAATGAAGTTGTCACCTTTTTTGTTTTCAAGAAAACATGATTTCCGAGTAGCCATTTTTTACCTTTAAAATATGTTTAAACCTATTTTAATTTTTTACTGTGAAAATACTGGTAAAATATATTCAATGCGATATTGTCAGTTAAATATTGCAAGCTTGTTAGAATTATTTAAAGCGCATCCGTTCTTATTGGATCCAGTGTGACCTTGAATATGAAGATCTACATTTGAGCATTTTTAGCGGAATTGCTGGAGTATTAGCGATGATGAGTAACCTTGGCAGAATTTGTCTGCTTCTTGGTGAGATTTCCAAAACATCCTTATAAGTCAAATGGTTATTGGAAAGATTTAACCAAGCAAAATGTTTCACTGCTTCCACCAAAACCATTTGAGTAACTTTTTCGAAGCTGCCATTGATTTTTGTGTGCAAGTTTCTGTCAAGATTTCTAAAGGATATATGACAAGGTTTTCGATTTTCTGGTGAAATTTTCGACAATATTAGGCTTATAAGCATCTGAACAGGCCCTTAAAAGTATTCATAGCAGCTTTCAGAGTTGATAATCTTGATAAAATCCTTGGGGGATACCATGATGAATATTTTTGACAAATTGCTAGTGGGATTTATAATGTTCTCATGTATCTTATTTTTGGCATATTTGATTCACTACGGCAAGCTTTTTCGGAGCTACTGAGACTATATTTGACTACAGCTCCAGTAGGTTTCCATAAACATTGATTTCAAAAACTTCCATATTGTGAGGTCCAAGGGACGTTCGTAAAGCCTCAAAGGGGATCGTTGCTCCGAAAATGTTGGGAACCACTGCGACAGAGGGTTGTGGAAAGCTATAACCACCCGATCCTTACCGGCTTAGAACGCGATTGAAAATAGCCACAAGGCAAACAACCCTACATAGGTATTGCTTGCGTGTCCAGACGGCGCGCGGTCGGCACTCAAATGCTCACTTTGAGGAGGTTGAGATTTATTCACACCGATGGCTATCCCACTTTGTCACCCAGGCACTTATTGAGCCCAACGTGGCCAGTTCTCGCAGTTATGCAAACAACTAAAGCATGGCGAGCTTACAATTGGCACGAATCGCTTGTGGTTGGCAACAACGCCGATTTCAACAGCTTATTGAATGTAAACAGGAAGCGAATCATTGATACAGGATAAACCATGTGCATGACCACTGCCTGCTAAACCCTCAATTAGAATGGAGTCACTTTGTGAAGTAGTATACAAAGTAGAAGTGTACATATCTAATCGGTGAGATATTAGTAAGAGTGAAACATAGTTTGCCAATGAATTGTTTTTTTTTTTTTGGAGTATATAAAAAGTAATTAGCAAATATTTAAGGTAGAGTTGTGATACCGGTAGTATCGGTATTAAGCATATCGTTAATACCGATACATTTTCGATACACAAATACCGGTACTGAGTTGATCCCAGTACTGGTGTTTTCGGTGCTAAGAAATCTTACTTAAATCTAACATTTTCCTATTTTCAACCATAGATACGACATTTTTGATAAAACTCAAGCTTTGAAACTTCAAAATTTATGTGAATCGTGACCTTTGAACAGACCGCGTGATTTATAGATGAACACAATTTTTTGGTGTAAAATTACGTAAATTTGATAAAGATTGAAACGCATATAATAATATGTAACTGCAATAAGTATTGTGCAATTCAACGGATTAGTCCTGCAATAGAATCAGTTTAAATGATGAACGTTTTAGTAATCTCAGAAATAAAGCATTTACATGTAATAAAACATGTATATTGAACCTGTTCACTTTTTTTAAAAGTTACTAATGCCATAGCAAAATCTCCAATTATGCATATGAATAAACTTTTTGTTCAAAAATGATCAAATTTGATGATGTTTGAGTTGTGGGACAATAATTCATATCTTTGGCAAAAACACGGAGACTGTTCCTATATGAAGGTTTTAACGCATTCCATCAATATACAGTACTGGACAGAATAAAGTACGCATTGGCCGTTTTTTCATACAAAATAATCAAGTTTGGAGTCTTATATCTCGGTTTCTAGTTGTCCGATTGACCTGAAATTTTCACCGCAGCTTGAAAGTAACCTCAAATTTGCTAGGCTAGAAATTTATAGTTTTTCATTAACGAACTTTTAAGTTATCTAAAATCTCAAATTTTGATAAAAATGACAAAATTTTAAGAAAAAATAATTTTTAAATGAAAATACTTAGAGCAATATGTCCTTCTGCAAAAATGTACAATTTGATAAGACACACAAGTTTACAGAACATAACTTGTCGGTAAAACTGATTGTTTTCAAAATATTTTCAAAATTAAATATTGCAATTTTTTGCAAATTGAGAGATTTTTTATAATTCTCGCGTTTAGTATCATAAGGGCGTAACTGCAATGATCGATTTCTCTTCATCGATTTTCTCTTCAGCTAATCACTCGGTCGGGTGACTGCTATTGACTGCTTTTTTCGATTCAGTAGACAGAACTCATCGTCCTTCGTCATATTACATCGAAAAATATTACCTAAATCGATTGAATTCCCTGTACTAGAACAAAAAGAAAATCGACGAAGAGAAATCGATCAATGCAGATACGCCTGTATGATACTAAACGCGAGAATTTAAAAGATTGTGTTTCAAATGCAGTGATATTTTAATTGAGTAAAATCTATGTTATATCTAGGCTGTGGTGAAAATTTCGGATCAATCGGACCACTAAAAGCTGAGATTCAAATCTCCAAACATGACCATTTTGTATGGAAAACGGCCAATGCGTACTTTATTCTGTCCAGTACTGTAATGCCGTTATACGCATATTTGCTCATGTATTTTTTTGGTCCATATTGACTTTTTGCCATCAAACAATTCATATAAACGTTTTTGTAAACATGCACTAAAAATTAACTATGATCGGGAACTTCATGAAAAGTAAACCAAGTCAATTTGTCACATTATTGGGTGTTCCTTCGCATAACTGTCTCGCACCTGTATTTATTTATTTATTTCCAAAAACATGTAGAGTAAGCTAATACTTTTAAATTTCTACATTCGCTAGGCACTTAAGGAAGTAAGCAATTCATCTTTTTTAACTAATTTATACCATAATTGTCACTCTATGCAATTCAAAGCGAAAATCTCGAACAAAACATTACGCATTTTTAACAGTCTGCGACTTTTGAAAATCATTTTGAAGATCTTCTTCTCACGTTGGCTTTTTATCCCATGTAGAACACAGCCTGTTCTACGTCTTAGTATTCTGGGCGAACATTCATATTAACAGTTAGATGCATTACGTCAGATTTGATTGAAATTTTCAATTTGAAAGTGGTCATAAGTGTGAGACAAAATTTAGATTCTCACTCCAGTCCACGTTTTGGATTGCATTTAGGTCCCATAATAACTGTGCAAATTTTCAGCTCGGCCGGTGAAACTATATTTTAGTGCCAGCCCATCAAAGTTTGTATGGGATTTACTATGGGAAAACTTACTTTTGCAAAGAAAAATCGTCAGAGGCCGCCCATTGATCTCTATAAAAATTTTGAACACAGGTATAGATAGTTATTTTTACGATGAAAAATATTGCCGAAGACCGCGAAACTGACACTAGTGAAAAAAGATATTCAATGAAAACCGATTGGCAAGGTAACGTCGATTAACACGTAGAGGAATAACAATAATAGCAAAATTGGGCAAAACTTCCGAATAGTCTATGCTTAATAACTTATTCCGCAAGCAACGGATTGCTTTGCAGTCTTCAACAATGTAAAAATGCCTGCGTTCAGATTTTTTTTAGGGCACAATGGGCTACCTCTGGCGATTTTTCATTGCAAAAGTAAGTTTTCGCATAGTAAATCCCATACAAACTTTGAAAAGCTGGCGCTTAAATAGAGAAGTGGACTGGAGCGAGAATTTCAATTCTTTATATAATCATGTCCCAGGCTAATGGTCATCCATTCGAAAACTATGGTTGTTTCGGATTTATCGCAGGGAGTACTAGGGTAGCCCTACCTGAATATTCAGTAAGCACTTTAATATCGAGCCCCAAACATGACTTGCGACATACCAAACTTCATGATTTAGCAAATTAAAAAGTGGCCATTTTATTGGTGGCTCTGAAATCTAACTTGTTGTCAATCCTGATGTATTTGCAAAAAAATAAGTCTAACGTTTCATGCATTTTGGATGATTTGACCACAAGTTGGTATGTTTCCGCTCCCCAAGGAAGTGCTTACTGTATTGGTGGATCGAAAACCTAGTTTGCGATGTATGAAATATCATGATTTTGTAAACCAAGTCCAAAGACTGTTTAAGGGCCGATTTTTTCACTTTCGCCTAAGTCGTAAACCACGTTTTTCCATATAGTTAAACTAGGTTTAAAGCCTAGGCGGTGGTGAAGAAACTGCTCTTTCAATGTTCTGCTGTCCAGATTGTGTTGTGATTTCTGCGATAAACGTTTAATCTTTAGAACAACCTTGAAATCGCAGATAAGTTTCTGTTAAAACTGCTAGAGAGGTCGATATGATAACTTGTCATCTTCACTAACACCCATAAAGTCACAAGCTTACTCATTTACTTTTATTTGCACTAAGTCTCTTCACCTCCTGTGGCTCCGTTTAGTACATGTTTTTTGAGCCTTCGTTTAGTGCCTTAACATAGTCTTGAGGATACACATCCTTTACACTGGATGCCCCGTTTACGAAGAAGAACATCCTAAAAGTAAGCAATTAGGGTAAGCGTTCCCTTAGTTGTGGGTGTTCCTATAGTTGCGATAGTGCCGTTTACACTGATTTTAATACATTAGCCACAGAACCGACACTGACAATCGACGTTTTGGCTTGTTGATACACGGAATAGTTGAAAAGAGCTTTAAAACTGATGAAATATCACTAAAATTGCTAAAACTCCTTTTGCTTGTACCAATAGTTGCGGTAAAGTGTTCCTATAGTGGAGGATTCCATAAGAAAACAACGGATACCGCAACTATAGGAACACAAATTAAAAATATACCGCAACTAAAGGAACAGCGTACCAATAGTGCAAGTATTATTTTTCACTGACATGCTGTGGATTACTGCGATGAAATAATTTTACTCATTAAGTCAATGGTCGTTACTACCTGTTACAACATTTACATGTACATTAATTTCGTGTTTTGAATTTAGGTGGTTATATGAAGTTCAATCGTGCTTAGTACCTCCACTATTGGTACATCTACCCTATTACATTCTGTGATAGTGGTTATAGCTACCACCAGAGGTTTTCGCATTGCGTTTGTGCTGACTACAAAAGCAATGCGAAAACCTCTGCTTTTGACAGTAACTGAAACGGTTTACGACTCATTCGCCCTTCTGCAGGATCGACCCCTCGAATCGTACTAAGTAGGGGAACTGTGGGTAAAATGAACAGGGGGGGTAAAATGAACAGGTTAGTGTTTTACGGTAAATATGCTATAAATCTATGCAAAACATAGCACCATCCTTAATGCTCAGATAAAGGAGCTATTTCGACATCTCTAGCGCGATCTTGTACTGTCAAAAGTTGTAAAAGTAAACAAAAACAAAGTACGCCTCTCCGTTTTCTTATATGATGTAAATTTTCAATCGTAGAATTTAAGGTTTTTATGACTAAAATATTCAAAAATCTATGGAACTGCGTTGATGATGTGCAACTTTAAAAAATTTATGATAAGTAGACGGAAATAGGAAGCATTTTTATCTTCTAAATTCTTAGAACTAATGATTTCAAAAAGTTGATTCTTTGGGGGTAAAATGAACCACTCGAGATGGGGGTAATATGAACACCATGGCAGGACGAATACTACCGGATTTTATATCAGATACCGAAAGTTTTCCGGAGGAAATAGAAAGACAGTAATGGAGCCATCCAAATGGTCGCGGCTGAACGTTCCATCGATTTCAGAATATCTATGAAATATGCATTGATCATGTACCTACCAGATGCCGAGAATCATGCCCCAACCCGTTCAATTTGAATGGTGTTCATTTTACCCCCACTTCATGTTCATTTTACCCCCAGTATGTGTTCATATTACCCTCATTGTATGTTCATTTTACCCCCAAGTGTATGTTCATATTACCCCCGTTACATGTTCATTTTACCTACATGTTTGGAACATCGACTCTGTGGAAAGCATTTTTCAAAATAATAATAATATTGATAAAATTCTATTTCCACCACAATATTTCAACTTGTTACATTTCATAAACATCCTTCTTCAGTTCTGAGCAATTGAAGAATAATCTGACAGCTTTATAAGCAAGAAAACATGAAAAATGCTTAGGGTGTTCATTTTACCCCCAGGTCCCCTAACTTATTTCTAAGTTCTAGCAACCACAAGTTTTGGCTACAGAGTTCAGTTCACACGTTGCAATCCTAATATTGGCGGAGAATGACATCTTACATAAGTTTACCCTTAAGCTAAAAAAATATGTTTTGAACAAAATTTTTTATGAACATTTTATAAGCCTAAATTCTTATAACTTCCAAAAATACCTTTCTCTTAAAAAAACAGCCAATAATCAAAAAAAGTGAACTCTCGTATAAAAAATTGAGCAAGTGTAATGCGAATAATCGGCACATCAATATAACTACAAAGAACTGCCGATGATTGATGTAAGCTAAATTATTGTCAACTAGTGGTCCCGGCAAACTTCGTCTTGCCATCAAGTAGGCTGTTGAAAAACGCTTTGATCGTCCCATATAAAATGACAGTTTAATTCAAGCTCGTTTTTTCAACTTTCCCGGTGAATATCCTGGGATTTTTCTACACACAAACACGTCGGAACCTTTGACGAACAAAACTGAGAAGGAATCTTTCGAATCCGTTGACCCGTTCGTAAGCTATTTCGTGACATACAAACACCATTCCATTTTTATTTATATAGATTGTAGTAGTTGAAGCGATGTGGGAAGCTCACAATTTAGTCCTAATACGTTACGATTTTATCATTTTATAGAAGCACTTATAGAGAAACACGATGTTCCGTCACATAAAAAATCCTCAAATTAATTAACTGATCAGTTATTGGGACAAACTTATGAATCCTTCATATCAGCGTTGTAGCAGTTTGATTATTTTATGTTCGTTTATGAACACCAATGGGTTGAACTGCTTGCAAGTGGGGTTTTCAAACTGGATGAACACGCATTTTGCATGTATCGATACCGTTATGACTCGAAATCCGGACACTTAGGCACCACATTAATTTCAAACATAATTTTAAAAATTAACGATAATTATTTCCATAATGTACTGTGTATTTTAACGTTGTGAAATATTTATTATTTGGCATAGTGTAATAAAAATAGCGATTATTTATTCAAAAAACGTTTAAATATGCGAAAACAAGACATGTGTCTTGCTTCGAAATCCGGACACTCATATAAGGTTGATTCGAAATCCGGACACATTTGCTTCGAATTCCGGACACTTCTTTTTGACGAAATTGTTGCATATTATGTAAAAAAAATCAACTCACCAACTATATATTTCAGGATTTTGCACAGTTCACTACACGTAATCCCAAAAGTTTCGTGTCGTAAATAATTCTGAAGCTACTAGAAAGGTAAAAACAGTTATGGCAAAATTGCTACTCTCCACTTCATGGCAACTATAAGATGCAGTCCAACACGCGCTGAAGTGTGTGAGTATCGATACGCATTTCGTTCTTTTATTTTTGTTATTATTATCTTGATGCCTACAACGAAACATTAACATCTCAAACATTCAATTGAAATTAAAGAATAGTTTAGTACATAAGTGTTACAAACAAATTTAATTTTATGTTATGAAATAATGTAAAAATTATCATAGTGTCCGGGTTTCGAAGCGTCCGGCAATTCGAAGCAAAACGGTACTTCTGCACATGACCAGACAATGACCAGATTGGAAGTTCACTTCCGGTGAACCAGGAGACAAACACAAATAAGGTAAAACTAGTCACGCGTCTACTTAAACTTCATGAAATAACCATATCGTTGCTGTAAGAACATGTTACAACATGCCAGCCAGATGTCTGGACCCCAGAATCCGGTCATTTTCTGGTAATCTGGTCAATGTTTACATATTGGCAAGAAACATGACAGCTACGCTGAAATTGAACAGTCAAATGCCTAGTTGCTTTGGATTAAATTTAAATATGTTGCTTGCTCCCGCTCCTATTCGGAAAGTTCTTCCGGAACCAGGTTCCGGCTTTTACTCCATGCAAGAAATTTACCCAAATGTTGTATTCTTACATTGGTCCGTTACTTAAAGTCTAATAATGATTAAAACCTATTGTTAAATATTGGTTTCGTTGCTAAAAATGTGAATAGGGAGCACTTATTTCTGGTTGAAAAACAAGTCCAGACTTCAGATTTGAAACCTTAACTCTCAGGAAGTCTCAGTCATTCCATCGATCATAATGTATGAGGTAATCCATGAGACAGCTGCGATCAGCTGTTTTTTTTTTTGTTTACCATGAGCTTTTGACGCTTCGTGATCGGAGTGACGAGTGACCGTTTGATTACAAAGGAAAATGTTAAGCTCCATTAACACTTACATGTTTTGTTTACCCTTCCATTTCAGTTGCATGCCTACTTTTAGCTGTCAGTCCTATCGCGGAAAGTCCTCATGGATAGCCTTATACCATTAGACATTTCATTAGACTTATTTCTTTCTGAACCAGTTGATTTTGAATATGAGGTTTGCCCTTGGGCTTTGATGATTTATAAACTTAATCTCACGTAGCCTAGGTTTATGAAGCACTTATCGTTGTAATGGAAGATTGCTACATTTTTTGTCGAAAAGTACCAGGAATTGTATTTAACATTTGCTCCATTTTTGCTGCCATTTGCTCCAATGTTCGGGCACTCGTGTTGAATTAACGTACGTGTACATAAAAGATTTTTCTGAATTGTACTGATTTCATGTCTACTTATTGGTGATAATAACTATCAACATTTTATCATCTAGTTACCATTACCAGCGTAATATAACATAAGCCAGCCATTCAAAAATATAGTAAAAACTAAATTCAGTATCAATCGGACCCCTTATTTTATCGCCATCGAGTTAAGGTGAAACATCCCGGAATCCAAAGATGGCCGGCACAATGGCCGACTTTTCCCCTTACTCACGTTTTCAAAGGCACAAAACTGGAGAAATAGTTGGCAAACGCTCCTGATCTTCTTATTTTGAGCTTTCTGCTAGTGCACAAAGCCAAAATAAAAAGTGCACTGTTGTGGGATGCTTTCTTCGCGAGATTTGTGCCTTTGAAGTTTTAGTGCAATCTTAGAAGTTGATTCCAAACTGTTTCACATTAACTTCTTCTTCTTCTTCCTGGCGTTACGTCCCGACTGGGACAGAGCCTGCTTCTCAGTTTAGTGTTCTTATGAGCACTCCCACAGTTATTAACTGAGAGCTTTATTTGCCAATCGACCATTTTTTGCATTCGTATATCGTGTGGCAGGTACGAAGATACTCTATGCCCAGGGAAGTCGAGAAAATTTCCAACCCGAAAAGATCCTCGACCGGTGGGATTTGAACCCACGACCCTCAGCTTGGTCTTGCTGAATAGCTGCGCGTTTACCGCTACGGCTATCTGGGCCCCCGTTTCACATTAACGTGCCTTCAAAATTTGGCCGTCACTTGAGCATACAGAAACATCTGAAAAAGATCATATGATGTTGTTCTGATACGAATAACTGACGATCCTAATCAGTTTGTTGGAGATAAGACATGAATGATCAAAAATAGCTTATCTTAGCTTAGCCTAGACTGACTACACATATCAATGGTTGCTATTCCGTGATTGACCGAAGTCAGTGAAAATGCACAAAGAATCAACTAGAAGTTCGGCTGGGATTGGCCATAATCTTCTTCAGTGTGCATAATTCAATGCCTCTATTTATACAGGGTCAATAACGGCGCCGGCCACGTCCTTGCAGTCAGGTGGGATTGGGGGAAGAAATGTTAGTGTGTAACCTTTGCTATTTGGAGACCGTGTTTGCCTCTGCATCTTCACAAAGGTTACTGGGAAGGATGTTTGTTAATGGGGAGGATCGTTGGGTCAAAGGATTCACTTTGATAAGTGATTAGACCATCATAAATAGTTTTTTGTCAAATATAAATATGCTTTTATGAAAATATAATATTTTCATTTGATATGAACAATTTCTATGTAAAGGAAAATTATGCCGACACTTGAGGTGACGAACCACTCAAAGTTTGTTGAACAAATACCTAAATGTAACATTCCTACAGCTGTCAGGACAAAAGCATGTGTTATTATATTATTACTCATTTGAAAAGAAAAAAAACTCGATTGGTTGGGACATCATAGAACACTCTTATTCTTATGCCGACATTTACAGTGGCGAACCATCCAAAGTTTGTTGAATAAAGTGAACCTTTCACAAGTCTATACTTGTAGTGTCGAACCTTTCAAAGTTTTTTTTATAATTACAAAAATAAAGATAAAAAGAAAGGGGTGTTTTGAAAACAAAAAATTGTTAAACATAAATAATTCATGAATTAGAGTTTATGTCGACACTCACAGTGACGAACCATTCATAGTTTGTTGAAAAATCATATTTACGTCCTACCGTTGTATCGATTAAATGTGCAGTCATACATATTTTACAGATTAGAAATAGTAGCATGGAACGAGCTCACCAATTGATCCGTCATCCTTGACTGAGCAGCAACAATCCACATTCAGCTTAACTCGTTTGCTCGGCTATATAAAAGCACTCAGAGAAAATAGGCGCACGACCCGAGAGGGAAAACAACTGACGACTGCTCGGGCTTTCCTGACGCACTGCCAAGGAGCAATCGTCAAGGTCGAAGATCCAACAGAACTAACCGATCGCGGCACTTTTTCACTTTACTCGACCGACGCGCGACATGTTTGATCCTGCCCTCGTCACCCGCTCCCGCAGAAGCAAGCGTCAAGGTCGGAAGATCAAACAGAACTAACCGATCGTGGAACTTTTTCACTTCACTCGACCGACGCGCGATATGTTTGATCCTGCCCTCGTCATCCGCTTCCGCAGAAGCAAGCGTCAAGGTCGAAAGATCAAACAGAACTCATATGAATGATCAAAAATAATACCAAAAATTAGTATGGAGAAGTATTGAACAATATCTTGTTAAGATATTACAGGATCAAACTAATAACTGTAAGGCTTAGTAAAAATTCTATTGATGTTAAGGTTGAAAAATCGAATATACTACAGGGGAGAAAAAAGGTCTTTTATTTGACCCCTGTTAGGTATTTAATGTTATAATGTTAAAAAAAAACCGGTAGAACGAAAGAGGTGCAAAAGTTGACATTACTATTTTGTCACTTTTTTCAGTAAAAATGAAAATAAAAATTAGAGGATGTTTTTTTTTCAATTTTGATTTTTTTTGTTCCTTATTTATTTGTATCACACTCCAAGTGCTCTCGGACACAAAGGAAAATTATTATTTGTATCAGCCTTACTGAATAAAAGGTTTTCCGTAGTCTTATGGGGATAATTAAACAGCAGGGCGAGGATGAGGCTAGGTTTCCGATCCATGGCCATATATGAGTACTGTTTTTTTTTTTTGTTTCACACGATATGTACTACACTAGGTATTCAGATGATGTCACAAAAGATTGATACATGTCGGATACGATCGGAGATAGAAAAAAACCCTAAACCTATGCACGATACATACACCATACTGAAGGATTATTTATTGATTTTGAATAGTTTTCAAAATTTTCCGCTCGAATTTTGCTAGAGCTTTTTGAAGAACTATTATTTAGGATTACGCTTCTAACCGCATCGGTTCAAAATCTTGGTCGATCCAATGCTGAGAAAATTATTTATGTTTTACAAGTGTTTTTTCAAGTGAAAATTTAGTGAACCAAATTCAAAAAACTATTCTTATTTTTGCCCACGACTATTAAATATGGTTTTAAGCGTTTCAGTCGGATTTTGGATTAAACAACTAGAGAGTTGTTTCTTCTTTAACGATTCGATTCGTATCGGATGTTCTTCATGGATTCTGCAATTTATTTTGATTACATAGAAGGATCATAAATAAAATCACTATTCTGGTTGAAATACATACGAGGTAAGATTAATTCTGCCTTTCGAATGAATCATAGAGGGTTCAGTCAGACAATTTTGTACGTTTTTTAGAGAATGATTCCAAACTTTCGCATGAGGGTGTACCTATGTATATTCATGCAGAAAAAGGACCAAAGAAGATAATGTGACCAATTTACATTTTACAATAACATCTGGTTAAAAAAAAGCATTGGCACAAATAAATTGAATGGCAAAGTATTCGTAATAAATATCTCAACTTATGAAGAGTTAACTTTTTTCTTTATCTTTGTTAAATTTAACACGGGTTTCCCACAGATTATCTGAATATATCAGGATTATCTCTTTTACTCATTCTGACAAACCCTGTGTAAAACCCCATCAGATAAGATAAAACTCAGCGGAGCTCACAGTTACAATACTTCATTTGAGTGTGGTTACCCGCAACCGGTACACAAATGCAACCCTCTTTGCAAAGCTTTGTAATAAAATTTGTTTACTTTCTTCTATCGCCGTCCCAGGTGCTTCCCGTCGTCGCCCGTGTTCCGTCGGTTGAACCCCCCATCCGACATGACGACGAGCAATTGAAGCCACCCACCAAGGACTGGATCACAGCCGACTTACCTACCTATGATTTCCCTCTACCGATTGCTGCGTGCATTTGCTCGTGGCCACATGAATGCTTCCTGCTGGACTCTCTCTCAGTCCTTGGCAATTCTACTGTTCTCTCGTATTATGCTGCTCTACTAGCATGCACTCGCTCTCCAAAGTTGAGCAAAAAACGGGAAAATTCAAGATGGCTGCTGTCACCTGTGCGTGATAAATTTTCTTTCTTCTAACCCGTTTTTTGACAGATACACGATATGGAACGCTACTTGCTGAAAAATCCTCTAGTAACGCATCACAAAACCCCGACAGCTTGCTTATTCATACTGCATTAGAAAACGCACTTGTCCAATTGGGTAATCACTTCCGAATGAGGAACACTTTTCGCAGAAAACTTTGGAAAAAGTTTCACCATCACTGCTGTCACCGCTAAGCTTCGACTGCTTTTCCACAATTCGTTCTGTTAGATGATTTCGTAGCAACAAATGGTTATTCGCCTAATCAACTTATAACGATTTGTAACAAACCGAACAGACATTCGATTGAAAATTTTCAAATCTACAATTCTTGTATCCAATACTCAACAATACACTACACACAAGACTGCGGGATCAAGTTTTTCTCGTAAGGAATGGAAGGTCAAATCTACACTGATGATGGTTTTCGCAGCAGAACTAAGTTAAAGAGGCAGTAATCAAGCAATAGCTCCTCTCTAACAGCACTCCTGGAGCCATACTCTCGCTTAAACCCACACAACTAAGTGGCATAGCTATCCAAAGCAGCTATTCTGGATAACTACTACACTACAGCCCCGGAGAAAACCCCATTGTTGCAAAGGAAAACGTCAAACACACATTTTCAGCACACGAGAGCTTACTTTTCCGAGGCTCTCCTGCCCATTCTCACGTGTACCGTTTTTTCCATGTGCAAGCTTTTCATTCAACTTTTCACCACCCGAGCCCAAATGGGAAAGCTCCTGCCAATCGTAAGGATATGCGATATTTTGAATGATTCCGTAAAATAGCATTCAAAAGGAATGTCTCAGAATGCAAGGAGGCGATTTTTTTTTCAATTCCATTTCGTTGGCAAGCATTTGTCGGAATTTTTCGCTCACATACGGACTAAAACAAAATATCGCAAAATTATGAGCTTGGTTTCTGATTCATTTTTATGCATAAATTTTCTAACAAAACAGATTTTAGTGCTGGAAATCATGTCCAAAAAAAGAGAGATCCCATTTCGGGGTGAAATTGATCACTTGGCAATGCAATAGTTGTCAGTTTTACAAACAACTAGGGATGGTCTGGGAGGAAGAAACCGATACGAAATTTATGTACGTCAAGGTGAGCCGAGATTTTGCTGTCACGAACTGTCACTGTGAGCCCAGATCTTAAACACTGGATAAACATGATAAAGGCGCGTAATTGATCAAAACATTTTTTTGCATTTTATCAAGTGTGACAAAAAATCGATTGAAAAGCTATTCATACTTATTCAAAACTAATGCTTGTTAAATTCCTAACAATGCATAATTTATGAAAATTATCTTTTATATTAATAAAAATGGAGTGGTGTTTTTATGTCACGAAATCCCTTACGAACGGGTCAACGGATTTGAATGATTATTTTTCCATTTTGTTCGTCAAAGGTTTCAACGTGTTTGTGTGTATAAAAACCCGAGGATATTCACCGGGAAAGTCAGAAAAACGAGAGTGAACGGAACTGTCATTTCGTATGGGACATAGCATTTTTCAACAGCTAACGTGATAGCAAGGCAAAGTTTGCCGGGACAACTAGTCAATGAATAAATTTCATGAATACCGCGGGTTTTCCGCTAGAGCTTGTATCCTTTGACAGATAGGGGAAGGGGTAGTAAAATGAACACCTTAAAGATATCATCTTGTTTCTGATATAAAACGAGCAATTTGTAAAGTACTATCGCACAACATCAAAAATAGGGATGTTATTTATACCAGCGACACGAATTCAGCATAAAATAGCTAAATTTTCACATATTTTTATCGCAAGCCAAAAACGATGCATATGTTCATTTAACCTGCACTATGTGGGTAAAATGAACAGCTATTGGTGTTAAAATGACCATCATGCAAAAAACATGAGCAAAACAAATATTTCTGAAAATTTTCATTGCATTACCGAAAATTTATCCATTAATGATTCAAAAAGAATTCTAAATGTATCAGATTTGACATCATATCATAACGATATTCACCTCACTGATAAACCTTAAGACTCCCGAGCTGAAAGTAACGTCAGTTCTAATTTCCAAACGTGGTTTTCTAAAATCCTAGTTTTCGTTTATATTATCACTTTAATAAACCATTCCCGTCAGATCTAATGCCCAATTTTTGTATGTTTTTTCGAAAGACAATCATTTTTAATGAATATTGACGTTTTTAGATTTTGTTCATATGCACTCCTGATTTTCTTATAAATTTTTGAAAACATGGATACTCACCACATTTTGAAAAATAATCCGAGATGCGGCACAGTTTCTTCAACCCTATGGGTATTCAGCGTTGTGATTTCCCCACAGTTTTCGGATCTCACCCCTGCATTGAGATGATTATTAACATTTGGAAACGCCAAATCTTGTGAGCGCTCAAACTGACTGTGATCCCGTCGGGGCGCCCCGGAGAGCAACGCCAACGAAACTAACCTCAAATAATTTAGTTTGCTAACCTAAACTTAGCATTCTAACCAGCCGGATCACAATTTTCCTAAATGCAGTGGAATCATATGGAAAACAAACAAATGTAGAACATTAAGAATGACTTTGTCCTTCCTTTCCGATAAACTAGAGCACTGTAAGTCATCTTCCAGCAGGAAAATATAATATTTCCCTCAACAGATTCAAAGTCCCAAAAATAGAAACAAACGAAACTCTCATGTCTCATCCACCCAAAAGTTACGATACTGCTAGTTTTCATTAGAAAAGACTTTGAGTGTCATTATTTGTGCTATTTAAGCCGACAAATACTTAATCAAACTGTTAGCTAATGATCCGGAAGATTCCTGCCTTGATTCAGTAATCTTTCGAACCATTCAGACTTCGTCGGCAGAAAGAGATCAGGAAAGGCAACTGTTCGGCTTGAACTCGGCAGAATCTTGTGGCGTTCGACGGGTGCGGGAAAAGATTAAAATGAATCGGGTGGTCACGGCGGTCAGCATTCTAGAGTAGAGGAGGAACCTGGGCAGCAAATTTCGACTAAAAACGGTAACTGTAACCACGTTCGTGTGGTAGATGATCCCATGATGCATAAAAACAAACAAAAATCATCTGCCAATCCAGCTGATCATAAACTCACCACAACGGGGTGGCAAAATCATAGGGCAAAAATGGGTATGACCTTTCCCGTGGTGAAATAAATTGTAGGGAACCAAGGGGTAAACTAACGTGCCGTCAGTTTTTCATTGTTTTCGAATAGTTAGAGGCTCCAAAACATATCGGTTCCTTAGGAAAGTTTGTTCAGTAAATTAACAGAAAGCGTATCACCCAATAAAAAATTTTCACGGAAATAGTCTATTGACCTCCGTATCAACACGAACACTCTGATTTATGCTCTAAATCGTCCATGCATAAACAAAATTCATAGAAATTTGTTTTATCTCTATAAAAGGCACGGTGTTCGTTTTCCCCTACGCGTATGTTGAACTCAAATGTAAGGTCGTTTTCAGTGTCATGTACTAGACTCGACTAAAGTCTAAAAACTGAAAACGGCCTTACAGCTGAGGTCGAAATACGCGTATCTGTCAAATGATACAAACTCTAGCGGAATTAAGTAGTAAAGTACTAGATTCGTTATTTTCGGTTATAAAGATATTTAATTATTTACCAAAATTAGCAAATTTGAATGAATAACGACGATGCAGTCTGTTCTGGGAAACTATTTTAAGTATCCTTACAAATTTCAGCCTGTTCAAATCCTAGTTTCGAACTAAAAGTTTATGTATGTCTGCCAATATCAACTGAAGTTGATTCTGGAGTTTGACATTATTTTAAACAATGGCCCATAAATAAAAAAAAAAAGATTTATAAGTACTGTTTTGGTAGGCGTCAACCGAATAACCCAGTCTCTTCATGGCATTTGTGCTCATTCTGCTCGGCGTGTCAGTCGAAACCAGTCGTTCTCACCTCGGGTGACATAAGGCAACTATAGGGCTCTGCATTGTTTTGATTTTGCATGGCATTTTGACGTTTACTGGCCTTGTTGTTTACAAATTTTATGTGAGAGTGAAAGAGAGAGGGAGATTTTTATGCAGTGTCCCATTGTAATTTCGGTCCAGAGTTGGGAAAAATCTTGAAATTCACTCTACAGTAGCCAAGCAAAGCCAATCACAGTCAGCGAAGCCAGTGAAACTCACGCCCATTGCTGCTGTAAGCATAAAGCCTTGAAAATAGCAAAACACCCGTTGCTAAGGACAACCCAGAATTACTGTAGAAAAATGTTCTATTTCCCGCTGCATTTCCCGCATTTAGAGCCTTCAATGACACTCATGATTTAGAAAATTCGTGCTCCCAACATAGGCTACTTGATAAGATTCACGTTTTTAACTACTGTACTGGGAAAGCCACGTGATTTTCGCGAAAATTCAAGCCTACTACTATTACCATTCCCAGCACTGTTTTGGTCACTGTCGTTAGAAAGTGCATTTCGCCGAAGTTTGATTTTTCTAGGAATCCATGCAAAATACCCTACTTCGGAAATAGGGCGCATTCGAGCCCATCTAGATGTGAATCGAATGCACTAATTCCGAAATTAGGTATCTCCCAAGGTTCTGAGAAAAATTCAACTTCGGCGAGGAAACATTTCTCACTTTTTACCGCGCCGACAATAATGTGAATCAAATTGGAGCGAGTCGTCAGTTGACAGCTCATTCGACTCGTCTCGCCAAAGACGCCGCGCAGAATAAGCACAATTGCATCTGGTTCTATATCTGTTGTGCGATCTGGTTCCGACACAGGCTGGCAATTCTGATTTGGGATCACACTATTTAATATAAAAACACAAATTGTATTGTTTTAATTTGCAACTTCGGTTAGTAAACTATTTTGTATGTAAAATTTGCTCAGGATTGCAAAAAAACATTTAAAATTCTATCAGTTGCTGAAACTCTATAATCGGTCATTTTTATTGTATTATTGTAAGTAGACCAGTGTGCCAAATAAAAAAAATGAACTAAATCATTTGTTTCGCAATGATTCAATGAAAGTAAAGAATGCGTCAAATCTAATGGCAAAGACTAGCAGAAATGGAGCTGGAAACATATGCATAAGCATAAGCATTGATGGCCGTACCATTCGTAGTTGCTACTCCGTGATTAATCGGAATAATCAAAATTGTACAGGGAACCAATAGATGTAGCTTAGGAGTAACATAATATCCTTACGGTCATCGGGAAAGGGAAGGAATATTAGTGTGACATCCATTGTTAATGGAGAACGAGATCACCTCTGCATCTCCATGGTTGTCATGGGAAGGAGTTTTGTTAGTGGGGAGGGATTATAGCTGCATGATCAGCATTCACTTTGGTTAGTGATGCGATTCATGCAACCTCAGTTCAAAAAATCACCTATCCTTACTTCACAAACAACATGAACATACGGAAATTTGACACCTTTAGCGTCGAACAATTCAAAGGTTTTGTTTGTAAAATGATAATAATAAGGAAACAGGAAGGGTATGGGGTTTCTACTATTATGTAAAACAAATACAAGAGTTTATGTCGACACTCACAGTGACGAACCGTTCATATATTGTTAAATCAATTCATTTATTGTACATTCAAAATAATAGCATGAAACGAGCTTACCAAATTTATCATCTATCCTTGACTGAGTAGCCGTAGTCCACTTTAATCAGCATGCTCATAGCATAAAAAAATCACTCCGGCTATGCGAAAACCCGAACTCAATTGCTTCGGTCATCAAAAAGCATTAAAAACGAAAAACGAACTTTCTGCCTGGGCTTCTACGAAGCACTCTAGCAGAAATGGAGCTGGAAACAAGGATAAAACGTCATTTTGTGAACAGTAGGGAAATGACTAGGAATGGATTAATAAGGTAACCACGCTTCGGTCATAAGAGTTGTCTTTTTTTAAGCATAAGTGTTCTCTAAATAATTTGCTACTCTGGTTTTATTTTTTTATTTTTTAGAAATTTCCTCGGTACTGCACTGTGGTAATTGAGACTTGAACTGTTTTGCACTACACCAAGATGTTCAACCATTCATGTTTGTTTAAAAGTGATATTTACCACTCTTGATGTTGTAAGTGTTTAATATTACCTTTAAATGTCATGAATTGACAGTAATCTACGTTATTTGAAAGTGAGCCATAACTGTGGCAAACCATCAGTTCCTGGTTCATATTATTGATCACAAGTTGGAAATGCTTGTATTCAATAATTAGAATAAAAAATAAAGAAAACAAATTGTCCACACGGGTAAAAATGCGGCACTCTAAAACAGGAGAAAGAGTCATGATTTCGGGAGGAAAGTGTGTTTTCATGTTATGAAAATACACCATGACCAAAAGTCATGAAATCATGAAGCATTTTACCGTAACGCCGGCTGTACGTTACGTTTTCAATTTTTTAACGAAGAAAAATGACAATTAAAACCATGAAGCATGTATGCTGGAACCATGAATAAAATTCATGGAAACATAAGCAATATTCATGGATTTAGTCATCTGTCATTTATGATTCCTATTTTTGATACGAAAAGTGGCAATTTCGGTCATGAAATCATGAAGCAGGATCTGATATCATGAACACAGGTCATGAAAACATAAGCACTTTTCATGTATTCAGATGCCTGTCATTTATGATTCCAATTTTGGTGCTGAAAAGTGGCAAGTTGAGTCATGAAATCATGAAGCAGGATCCCTGAATCATGAACTCAGTTCATGAAAACGAAACATTATACGTCAATTTAGAACCCAGTTTGCCTTTTTAACGTGATTCCTTCAATATCGAGTTATATAGAGTTGACTGTAGTATGACTCGACAAAAATATGTTTAACTTCAACGTGTATATTTTGAGCGAGGATAACCAGTGTTAAACGCCAAAGTGATCCATAACTGTATGTGCTCCTTAACCGTGTGGACATGGTATATTGTTTTAAGTAAGTTTTAAGCCGTGGACATAAAATCATCAATTTTCGACCTTCCACCCCCTCCAGATAAACTATTGGATCGCTGAAAATATATTTTTCAAATATTATATTTTGACTTCTAGAAAACAAAGTGCACTAGTTTGGACATTCTCATATTTCATTCTCTCCTGTAAGTATCCACGTAGTTGAATGCAACGTCCTTCAGGTTAAAGAAACATTAATAGAATGAAGCACGTGGTTAAGGTTATCCATCTAGCAAAAAAGCCGGGAACTATAACAAATATAAATAAAAAGTTAATTCTGCGATTAGATTTTGATTTCGTATTGTTTCGAAACATTCCGTACCACTTCTGATTTCGTATGGATTATTGCGAAATATTTTCAAATTTCGTTCCATTTCGCTAATGACCGTGTTAAGGCTAATTCGGCCATCATTGAAATTTATAATGGGCATCAATGATTGTGGCTAACTCGTCTCACGATTTATAATTAAAAAAAAATCACTTGGTTCTGCACTGACATAGCTGAAAAAGTATCAGCATACCTTCTGCATGTAAGCGCAAGTAGTGATACTTTTCTGAGCCAATATTACTTATAATGACTAAGATTTATCACTTTGCACTTGCAAGCTACAAAATCAACATGGCTGCCAAAACGATTCAGACGGGCTACTTAGCCTTAAATGTTTCGTAGCTCGTTCCGTTTCGTATCGACTTTAAAAAATAGCATATCGCATACCCTTGGCCAATCGGCTGCTCCGGCTCACGACATTCGTGTGCAGTCAGAAACATTGTTCTCGTTTGCTCTTTTCCAAGCTTGGTCCCTCTCCGGCTCGGTTTCAGTTCGGCAGAGAATCACAAACAATCCGTTGGTACGGGAACAGAATTTGCAACCCGCTGCAGATCGATTTGACAGATGTTTCTGTCTAAATGGCTCTTAGTTTTGCAGCATAGCGATTAATTAAATAGTGCACACGTGGTGTCTTTTTCATTAGCACGTATTTTATGATAGCTTTTAACCGATGAGCGGGGCTAATAATAAGGCACTTGAGAAGAATTTCGTCGCTTTATGGATGGCTGAGCAGAACCAAGTGTTCCAGATAAAATGACCATCGAAGAGAGGCGCATCCAATCGATTCATCGTGACGTAATATGAAGCTAAGATTAACGCTGTAGGAGTATTCTAAAATAATAATTTTCAATTCTGGTTTGCCAAAATTTGTCTTTATATGTTCATAAGCTTGAAAACCCAATTCATTGACTACCATATCAGAAAATGCATACTAGTTTGTGTTTCCTTTAAGTAAAAAATCATCGAAATCGTAAACACAATGACAATTGAATTAAATGCGGTAGAGAAACACAGCTCAACAAGCCTTCTCGTTATTTCGTCTTCTTTGAGATTAATTTTGGCTGTGGATTCTATCCAGTTATGTGCAGTTCAGTTGGAATAAATGTTCATATGAAGACTTTGACGAACTAAATTTGAACTTCTTGTATTTTTTTTGATACTGTCAATTCTTGGTTACCCGGTACTCCGTATCAAGGCTAGATTTGAGTGGGGGGGGGGGGGGGGTGTTGGTTGTTTCGAAAATCGCATTTGCCCAGCACGGAGCTTCATTTGTAGTTATTATCATGAAAAATAGCCATCAAAACTTTTAACGCCAGTTTGTTCATATAGTTGGTTTACACCTTTGCAGCGATATTTTGAGTTAAGACCGTTTGAAGGCGTAACCATTAAAATCGTTTATATTTACTACATTGCTATATTGATGTATTTCAATGTCGCAATTTGTATCTTTTTTTTCTATTACATTTAATATTCAAATCATGTTAAAGCTTATCATAATCATTACTTATGTATTGTGTCGAATATAAAATAATTGAACTTGAGAAACAATCTATGGCTACATGGCGGTTCTTTAAGGAATTTTGAACTTCCTTCGAAACAAGATAGTCGAAACTGACTATCAAGGCAGGTACTAAAAATTAAAACTATATTTAAGCTAAAAGGTTAACGAGGCTTACTTTATTTCTTGAAGTAAAATATTTTCAAGCGGAGATATAAGAGGTGTTCATAAACCACGTGGTCTTTTTTTCATATTTCCAGATACCCCCTACCACGACGGGCTTTTATTCTTACAAAAACTTTGAAATTTGTTTGGCCGTGGTGTTTGGTCAGGCCATCCACCTCCTCCAATACACGACCACGTGGTTCATGGACGACCGAATAATGTCTAGCCGAATTTTCCTTTCCTAAAATTATAGGGTTGTATTCTTTTAAGGTATACTGTTAAAATAATTATTGGCGTTAAGCTGATCACATTACAATCATAATGCCAATTTGTGAACCCGACCTCCGTCAAGGCATTGTCAAGTAGCTGCTATTTCGTCAATTTACATTCGATTTTTTTGAAACCACTCTCGAATGACTTACGCAAGATACCAGTTATTTGTCATAAATGGACAATGCTGATTTCGGAACCATACTGGTCCGGCTTGTACTGAGCTCACGAGAGGACCAATTTTTTAAATGTGTTTTTTTTTTTCTATTTATAGCAGTTACAACACCAAAGTTATGGGGTTAGGAATCACCAGGTCTTGATAGCAACACGATTTTGGCGTTTGTGAGCTTAAAGCTAAAAATAAATTTTATTTCAGCATGAATTCATTAGTAATCCAAGAACGAACTTACATATTTGGTGTACCAAACAGAAATTGAGGATAGGTCGTATCTACAGTTCCACTGGTTATAGTTCACTTCATAATTTTATATTTAAGTCATGTTTATGTTTTCAAAATGTTGCAGCTAATACAAAATTTGTAGAATTTCCATACAAAAGGTGTTACAAAATGGTTGGTGGGTGGGTGTCAAAAATGGAAAATGTTGGCGTTATGAAATTTTGTGAATGAACCCTTGAACTGCAAAAGTGCCCACTGAACTGAGAAACAGGCACTGTCCCAGAAAGAAAATGAATAAGATAGTTGCCACCAAAATATTTCGAAAGAATAGCTGACATATGAAAGAAGGGAAAATATGTGATGAACACTTTACCGACGAATTTTACACACCATTGGTAACCAGTTTGCATTAGAGATGCACACATGAATGGTTTATTCTGTGTAACAGTATAGTCATCATCTTTGCACGCAGAACAAGATACTGCACTGTATCTCATACTATTCGGGGTAATGGCTCATTCGGGGTAGTGGCGTTCGGGGTAATGACCCATTCGGGGTAATGGCTTTCGGGGTAGTGACCCATTCGGGGTATTGGCGTTCGGGGTAGTGGCGTTCGGGGTAATGGCGTTCAGAGTAATGGGATGGAGCCGTCATAGAGTCATTCATGACAGATTTTCCAAAATCGTGGAAACAATATGTTCTGAGAGATCCTGCCTAAAGCTGCACCAGTGAAAAAAGCCACATCAGTTTGTATGCATGCCATTCTAGATTAGTTAGAATATTTTTAAGAATTCATTATGCTTAAACCGTGGCACATCATGTTTTGTGCATACCGTTTTGTCTCAAATTCCGAACAGACTCGTATTCCGAACACTCGATTTTTGTATGGCGATGTGGTTGAAATGTTTCGCTGAAATATGTCATTATCTTACAAGGAAATGGCAGTCAATTGCAATTCAATTTCAACTTCTTACAATCTTTTTTATACCTTTGGAGTAGTGATGATTCTTTTGTTCGAGACCAGTAGAACTAGCTCAGATAAAATTATTTGCAAAAATATTCATTTGAACACGATTTATTCGTGCTGTTCGGAATTTGAATCAAGGTGTTCGGAATATGAGACAGAATGAACACGGTGTTCGGCATTTGAATCAAATTGTTGTTCCATACTTTTACGTAAAAACAATACTGAACAAGTTTATACGAACATTTTTTTCAGCACACCCAACAGCTAACAGCTGTACTTTGTGGAGAAATTGAAATTTTCGCAAATATCAGCTAATTTATGCCTATCAGATGCATTTGAAGTCACTGTTGGCCTTAAGTGTTCGGAATATGAGTCAAAACGGTATAACGGAAAAGTTTCAAAACAGTTTTTGGCGGAACCTGTTCCTTGTGCTCTGAAGCAGCTAGATCTGTAGGTATTCTTTCTACATTTATAAACATATTTTTGCTTCATATAACGTTAGTATCGCAAAATAGGTCCTCCTGGAGTCTGTGCGATGTGCTCAGGAGTGGCAATATATGTTTACACAGGGCCTATTCCTCATTTATGGACATGTTCTATCGAATTTACGAAAAAATGACCCCTAAAAAGCCTTAGCGGAACCGGTACCAGAGACACTATTGGTTGACACCTCACTATGGGCGGTTTCCATACAGACTGGCGGCCAAAAATAAGGTTTCCATCTCATGTCGTATTTATGAGTTTTGTGATATAAATTTGATGTTTTATTTTTAAAAACAAGTTTTCGAGACAAACTTTTGAATAGGGCCTATAGCGAAATAATAAGTTTTGTTACTAATAATGTATATGAGCCATTTATGCGATAAACGTTGTGCAAATCATTATAAATATTAGAACTTACATAGAAATGATGATATGAATGATTTAGCGATACATATTCAGTAATCCTCTGAATTATTTTTTATCTGTTTTTAATAGAAAATGGTAAAAAATATTGAAAAAATTAAAAAAGCCCTAAATAAAAAGTGCAAATTTATGCAGCTAAATTCTTCACGATCCTTTAGTTTACATCTCAAAGTACCCATTTTAGTCTGCGACAACTTGGGACAAAAAAGTATAGGATGTGTAAAGTTTCGATAGAAAAACAAGTATATTTTTTGCAGTGCACTCCCCGCATTTTTCCGACCTAAGGTGCGAATTTTTATTTCATTTTATTTTTCTAAGATAGCTTTATGAATAAGCTTTCTGACAGCTAAGCTTAGCTTAGACTGACTACACATATCAATGGTTGCTATTCCGTGATTGACCGAAGTCAGTGAAAATGCACAAAGAATCAACTAGAAGTTTGGCTGGGATTGTCCATAATCTTCTTCAGTGTGCATAATTCAGTGCCTCCATTTATACAGGGTCAATAACAGCGCCGGTCACGTCCTTGCAGTCAGGTGGGATTGGAGGAAGGAATGTTAGTGTGTAACCTTTGCTATTTGGAGACCGTGTTTGCCTCTGCATCTCCACAAAGGTTAATGGGAGGGATGTTTGTTAATGGGGAGGATCGTTGGGTCACAGGATTCACTTTGATAAGCGATTAGGCCATGATAAATAATTTGACGCGAGCAAAGGATCAAACACTACTACCTGCTTTGCAAACCACGCCACTAATTAATCATGCCACGCGAGCGACGCGCGACACGATTGATCCTGCTCACATCACCCGCCCCCGAAGGAGCAAGTGACGCGAGCAAAGGATCAAACACTACTCAACTTTTTGAATACTTTTTTTCGGACAGTGTATAAAGATCTGTATAAAATATTACGATTATGCAGTATATTGTATTCCATATGTACCTTGTGTTTAAACTGAATTTTTGATTTTTCTTAAAAACTCTAACTTTGAAATACTGTATCAAATAAACTATAAAAGATCTTGCCCTTATATTCCAGGAATATCTTAATAGAAGTGTTTACTATGGATTGATGTACAAGAAAAACCTATCAGAACAAGTCATTTTTTTATTATTGGCCACCTGATCGCCCATAGTGCACCTAGTTCATTCTTCATTTATTGACATATTCTTTCGAATACATGTCACAGGGCTTGTGTTGGATATAAAACAGAAATACCTTCGTGAGGACCTAACGGAACCTGTTTTTGGAGCTCTGGGGTGGCCACGTCAGTTGATATTAAGTTTTTTTTTTCTTTTATTGACACGTTCCTTCAATTTTACAAAGATTGAGACGTCGCACGGCAGATTTTGAATAAAAAACGGAAATGTCCCTAAAGACACATTGATGCGTATCCACGAGTTGTATGTTTTGCATTTGATGTTTTTTTTTTCAAATATCTTGCAAAATAGTTTTCAATTGAAAAAAGAAAGAAAGTGTAGATTTATGTAAAACTAGTTTTGAGATATTGTCGTCCAAGGTTTCCAAATTTCACGTTTTGTTTTCCTTTTTTCCACAACTACCCTTCCCCGCCAAGACCCCCCTTTTTTTGAATTTTCACAGCTATTCAGCAAGACCAAGCTGAGGGTCGTGGGTTCGAATCCCACCGGTCGAGGATCTTTTCGTAATGGAAATTTTCTCGACTTCCCAGGGCATAGAGTATCTTCGTACCTGCCACACGATAAACGCATGCAAAAATGGTCATTGGCACAGTAAGCTCTCAGATAATAACTGTGGAAGTGCTCATAAGAACACTAAGCTGAGAAGCAGGCTCTGTCCCAGTGGGGACGTAATGCCAGAAAGAAGAAGAAGAAGAAGAAGAATACCCCCCACACAGACAGAGGATTAAACGTCAAGAAACGAAACGCAGAATCAAAATAAAACAGCAACTCGGCTGTACGGTAACTACCAGTTTTAATTGAAAATAAACTTTGTTGGTTTGCACAACGTAGATCAACCAATCACGTCGTTATTTATGTTACTATAACGATTTGAATGTAATTTTGTCCAACATTCACGACGCGAATGATATGTTAAAATCGAAAAATTCATGATTTCGAAATTTTGGTGTCCCTAAGTTTTTATTGATTTGTCGAACTATTTCTCTTCACTATTAAAATTTTTGAAAACAAAATGATTTTAAGAGACGGGTTTTTTTGGATAATATCGTTCAAGCTTATAGATTCTGGAAAATGTCATACAATAAACCATGCGCTTCCTCTGTTTCAATGCTGTGCAAAAAATAGAACACAGCATACAGATGTAAATAGATAGATTCTTACTGTAGCTCAGAATGGCTGAAAAAAGTAAACAAACGATTATATTGAACTACTCAATTGTACTTATAGGTTCTAATCTTAAAAAGTTACCGAACTCGGTAATCTGAATTAAGTGGACATTATTTATGGATAACAATAAGATGCTTGAACTCTGCTACTTCATTCTAGGCTCGAAGCGGAAATTCCTTCCTAGAATTTCGAGGCATAATTTCATAACACATTTCTAAATTATTTATTATATCGTGAAATGGAATTATTAATCAAATCAAAGCTGACTAAGAAGAAATAATCAATCAATAATGCGAAATATAGTGTATGCTTTGTGTTCCACTAAAATGCACTACTTACTGAGACGAGTAGTTATGATGCCCTTATCTCCTTTTAGATGGTTAGTCTTTTCTGTAACAGTTTCATGGCACATAAAATGATGGAAAGATAAGTGAAGAATAAATAGTTTCAAGCATAAACATTGTATTAAAGCTGTAAGGATATGGATTTCTGCAGCTTCCTTTCTAAGCTTTTTCTTTGTGGCATATTCGTCACTTCGTGGAAGATTTTACCAAAGATTAACTATTTGTAAGACCGAGCAAATAAAAAGCGACAATTTTTACACCGTCTTCAGCAAGGCTGCACAAACTGAACAATCACTTAACATTGGGCAACAGACAACACGGAACACACAGTAGCCCAGTGAAGAATTTTTCGTTTGACGAAAAGTTTACCTCAACTGGAGCGGGAATCGAATCCACGCCTCGTGACACAATACACCTAAACGACTGACGCCGCTAATCGCTCGGCCACGAAGCCCACAAATCAAGCGTGGAATCAACTCATATTGCATTGGAAAACAATCGCTACAAGGAGTAATAAATATAAACAAATATTATTTTGAGAAAATTAATATTCTATTTTATATGAAAATTTTAAAATTTTGGTGAGAATAGTTTAAAAAGTTGTAATTTTGGACAGTATTTACAAACAACTATCTTTTAAGAAAGAAGGAACATATACACGATTTAAAAACAATCCATAGATCAACTTTGTATACGAACGATACTACAAGTAATTTAAGTCAAGCATTACTACTTGAATTGTTTGCCAGATAATTTAAAGTTTGCAAAACCATTAGATTACAAAAAAAAAATGTTGGAGGTTGATAATTGCGCTTCAGAAATATAATTAATTAACTTGGAAACAACTTGGTTCTCACCGCGCTCGGAAGAATGATAAAATCCTTCCAGCCGTGGATTAAACCAAGCTGCTTGTTAAATGAACTGTTCTCCTACGCAATTTGTCACATACTGTGTCATCTTCATCATCGCGTATCAGAGCCACGCAGAGATGGTAAAACAGTGTAACTACGAACAATCTGAACATGTCCTCAGTGCAATCAATTATATCTAATTATCATTTCCTTTCTACCTTCACCGTCTCTCCTGAGGAACCCCACGGACCACTTTTTTACGACTGTTTCGGTCAAGCCACCGAGGAACGGCAGCAAGCACCGCACGATCTGACCTCGTACTGGAACAACAGTAAATTCCTACGAGAAACGACCGAGGACTGCACATTGGGCCAGGTTGCAAAATTAGGAGAAAACAATAATTTTGACTATGAAGACGATTTTTAGTGCAAAATTGCTTTTGGGTAAATTTGTAACATGTAACATGTTGTCCTGATCATGTGTAACAATTTCACCGAAGGCACTTCAAAACATCATCTTCATAATATAGTTTTCCTCCTAATTTTGCGATCTAGCCTAATGTGGCCTATGCAGGGAGGTGTCTAGGTGCCGTGCTACAGAGAACGTGGGAAACAGCCATTTTTAGCGAAGGGAATGAGAAAATCCTTAATTGAATCTGATAAGAAGCAGAAAACGCTCACGCTTGTCCTTTTTCACGATTTCACGCCCTAGTAACGGTGTCCTAAAGGCGGGTTATGCTCGTTGCACACCCACCAGCACATACTCGCATGTACTTTTGCTCCGTAATCGGGTCTGAGAATGTTTTTATCAACTGCGGGCATTGAAATTACATATAAGTGGTATACAGTTAAACGTGTTAATGCTTCTATAAGTTAACTGTTGCTTTTGCCCGTAATGGATATTTAACAAAATTTACAGCATAATTATTGTTTCCACTGTTAACATTATTTTATGTTTTAAGATGTCATAAAATTAAGTTCTTCACGGTGCTGTACACACTAATCTAATAATCTAACTGTGCATGTATTACGTTGATTACAAATGGTAAGGAGTGTATCTAAAATTGGTCGTAAACATTTATAACAACCTCAGAAACATTAATTTAACGTATCAAATGTAATAGCTCATCAGGCTGGAAATTGAGCGAACTTAATTCTCTTAAAAAATGTTGCCTCTATAATAATGAAACTGTCATAAAATGTGTAAAGTTGGAAGACAAATTGTTACCAGGTATTTTGTGCTTATATACTCTCTGGTATAATGTTCATGGCATAGTAAAATTATATCAATTGCATGCTATTTAAAAAAACACAAACAAGTGGATTTTTTTTTTTCTTTGAATTTTTGTTTATACACTATAGTAAAACTGACCGACTGAAACACAACAATATTTTTCATCCGAAATGGTCCTAGGGTAGCTGTACCCTATCTACTTATTTCGCTATAAAACTGATTTGAAGCCTCGAAACAGACCATATAATAGCATTAAATTGACTTAAAAGCTTCTTGTTTTTAAAAACAGTTGTCTTTGTACTATTTATGACAATTAAGTCGTAAAAGTGCACCAATTATGGACTTTCGATTATTTGCACGAAATTAACTCAAATGCCATCCAGTGCGATTGATAATGCAACGCTAATAAGTAATGAAGTCATTACTTATAGCATTTCCCAGGAATGTTGTATAAAGTGATATTAAGTTAATTTATCGTAATGCGTTGATGGGTACAAATAAGTTGTCGACAAAGAGTCGAAATGTTGCGAAAAAATAAAAAATGATACAAAACAGAATTATTGCGTACCATGACCCCACAGTTATGGATCAAATAGTGTGGAGTCAACCTATAAAATTCAATAAAACGACATGGAAAACGTAAAATTGTAATTTAAAAGCACGAATCGAATCGTTTCAAATTGGAACTTCGGTTAGTAAACTGTTTTGAGTGTAATATTTACATAGGACGGCAAAATAAATAAAGATTGTGTCTTCCTGGAAACCATATTATGGATCAATTATCATATTATGGATCAAATTGTGACATATTACGGATCAGTGCGCAAAATCAAAAGATTTTCAACTCAATGCATCTGTATTGCATGGTATGGCGAAAGTTAACAATGTGTCATATATTACTGCAAAAAATAGGACTGTTAGAGCTGGAAACAAGGGTAAAATGCCCTTTTTATTGTGATACTGCATTGTAGTAACTGAGACATGAACTGTTTCCGCTCCACACCAAGTTTTCCACCCATTTTTGTCTGCTAAAATATGAAATTTACAAACCTTGATGTTTTATTAGTTTTATCCTTAGTGCTATTGTCTGAAAATGTCGAATCCAATGCATAAAATAGCAGAAATCTACATTCTTTGGAAGTGATCCATAACCGTGGTAAACAATCATTTCCTGGTCCATATTATGGATCACTAGTTAGAAGTGTTAATATTCGGTGTTTTGAATAAAAAATTCATGTAAAATGTTTTCCAAAGATGAATTCATACTAAATCGAAGCGAACGAGCATAAAACATGCTATAACATTTGAATTTTACCACCTGTGGGAGCTTATGAATGCTGACGGCACTTCTTACAGAAAACGACCATATAATGATAGCTGTGTGGCACCAACTAAACATTTGTCAAAAGCACCGTTATTTAGCGGTTGAATGTTGTGCTTAACATTACAAATGGTAGAAGACAAATAGTATAACATGGGAAAAATATTTTTACGTCAACGTTTATGTTTTGAGCGAGTTATCCGATGTTAACGCCAAAGTGATCCGTCACTGTGGGTGATCCGTAACTGTGTGGGCATGGTATAAATTGCCTTTCCGATTCGCGATTTTGAAGAAAAAGGGCACACGAAAATAAAAAAAAATCGAGTATCCCTGAAACTACTATGTCTGCTATGAAATTGGCAGCTGCCGCGGACGTTTTCGACAGCATGATTCAAGAATCCTAGTAATTGAGCACAAAACTTGAAGATAATTCTTTACCGAACCTCGTCATGGAAGCAGGGATAGGGTGCGACTCAAAACTCTTTCGGTGCTGCACGCGCTGCCGGGACAGCACGTTCAATTTGAAAGAGACATACTAGTGCAATATGAATGATGTTGCCCCCACAGTTCGAACGAAACGTGTAAATTTCTGAGACATAAAATGCACATAATTAGAGCGTAGTATATAATGGATATTTACATGACATTAAACTTCAATTATGTCATGTAATCGAGCAGAATTCTGTGTGATTACATGACATATAACACAAATTTACATGATTCCAGACTTAAATTTACATGACGTCATGTTTACATCGCATAAATGAAGTTTACATGACGTGTTATCTTCATTATTTTTAACTGTGCCCATTCTTTTTTGTGTGCTAAAACTCCCATGTGCCATTGTTGAGAACCTCTCTGAGCATTGGGCAAGGTTCTCTCAATAACATCACTTTGCTTTCATGACGGAGTACGGATTGACGCCACTCTCAAACGAACCACACAAACGTTTGTTTACTTCATAAATTAACATGATTTCGCCTCACATACTTCGATAATTTCGATGACTTCGGTATACTTTTCGTGTTGACCAGGAGACAATTTCCTGAACAAACGATTGCTTTGATAAATTCAATTTGCGCATTTCTTTTACCACTGGACATTTTCAGAAGTTTTTACAAGTGCGGTAACGCTAATAAAAGTGCGCGATTGCATCAAATCGAGTCAATGTCTTCAGCGGGCTTATTCATCGGAGTCCAAAGAATAAGGGCTCTGAAGACACCAATATGATTCGATGCAATCCCGCACTTTTATTCGCATTTCCGTACTTATGAAGCCGCACTTCGCAGTCCAGTAGTGAAAGAAATACACAATATATCTGACAAAATTTTCGCCTGACAGTTGCGTTTATTGTTGTTTTTGTTTTTGGAAACTGGGTCGGTGATCAACACACAAACAAGCCAACTTCAAGCAAATTGTAGTTCGGTCGAACCTGAATAGGGTTGGGGTTGAAACTGTGATTCAGAACAGGTTGCGCCAATGTCAACCTAGGTTTAAAAACGAATTCGATATATAATTTCTGTGTTCGTTTGAAACGCAAATATCAAATGTGGGAAGATTTTTTACAAGGAAGGCAAAGCCGAGAATTACTTTTATACGGAAGTGTCAAGAGTTTTGTCGGTTTTTTGACACCTCCTCTCCCGAAAGAAGATTTGTTGTATGAAAATAAAAATAATTTGTCTGGCACGTAACAAACAACTTCCTCCCCCCTCCATATGACTAACCCTACACATAACTCCTTACCTAATTAATAAACGGCCTCGAATTACAAAATAATTTCCGAACATTGTAAGAAATGTCCTACGTCCTTGTTTCAAATTCACAGGCTTTCTACGTAGGGCCCATTTACAAATTTCATAACGCTGAAAGGGGTGGGTGTCCTTAAGATGTTACAGCTCATACAAAATTCGAAAAATATTCATACAAAATGCGTTACGAGGGATGGGTGGGTATCAAAAAATGGCTATTTTCGGCGTTACGAAATTTGTGAATAAACCCTCAAATGATTTTGAAGTGTTAAGCAAGCAATGATTCGAATCCCTCGTCAGTCACATTAGTTCTCGATTATGTTTTCAATGAAAAGCACCAAACGAAGCACATTGTGCTTTACTCCATGAGTTTTAAAGAGTAGATCTGGAGCTATCTTTTGTCTCTCACATAGTTGCGGCCATACTCGCACCTTCTTTTGTGTCACTCAACAAAAACAAGAGACGCAAGCAAAAGTCGGGTGCAGCACATGCCTATTTTGCACCGCTCCGAGTTTTCTGCCATTCTCTGCATGGAAGTCACTCGTAAAATAAATTTACTTTTTTAATTTCACTGAACAAAAAATGTAAACAAACCACCTCCACAGTATTGCCATAATTGGGTCCTCATACATTCTTTGTACCAGTTATCGACATAGTGGATATAACATGATTTACAACTAAACGGTAAATTTAATTGCTCACCGAATAAATTTGTTCATTTGTTCTCACTAGTCACATTCATCGGTTGAGGTATTTTTACCAGACGAAAACATAAATTTCGATGCGGGTCTCTTTTAGCAAAATGCTAAGAAGGAGAAATGATCATGAAGCAATGTTTCTAAATGTTAATTTTTCGAAGAGTATTGCACGAATGTTCTTATAAAGGCTTAATTATCATCAGAAATACATAGTTTTATCATAACTGTCCATATTAGCCATTATATTTCAGTGAAACAATAACATTAATCACTTTCTGTTACCACTATTGTTATAATTGATACTATAGCGATAATTGGTACTTCTACCCTATTTATAAAATGTAATAAGCTCAAACGTACTCTATATAATTGAAGATGTTTTTGAAAGAGTCTATAAAATTAGTTAACCCTTAAAAGACGCAGACGACTTTTTTGCTCATATCTCTCGACTCAATTGATCAATTCTCAATATTATAACAGTTTTGTGTAATGTGCATTCACAAAAATTTGGATACCGGGGGACAACCTAGACACATGGCCGGAAATTTAGTGTACACCGCCTGTTTCACCAGTGATTTTTGGTGAAACTTCAATATATTAGGAATATATTTATGTGAATAAAGTATGCATCAAGTTTTGCGAGCTCTGTAGGTGAATTCCGGCGAACAATTTCTTCGAAGAGAAGAAATTTTCTTCCATCTCTCACCAGCAAGAAATTTTTCTTCTCTTCGAAGAAAATACGCGCCGGAATTTGCCTACTGGTGAATCATTTTTGAACCCCTATAACCACTTAGCCTTTTGACATGTTAAGATACAAGAGGCCAGAAATCTTTGCGATTCCAGAAAACCAACTCAAATGCAAGATAACTCCTGCTCACCAACGACAATAAATGCAGGCTTAGGAAAAATCGCTAGTTTTCTTTTGTTGTGTAACTTCGATCTTTCTGGACAAACATTGAAAAATGGCCATAGTCTTACGTGCAATTAATTTTCATTTTGATTGGAAAAGAGTAGAAAGATGCGTGTTTTTAAACTTTATAATTCAATCGATTTTCAACCGATTGTTGTTAAACTTTGTTAAAATGCAAATAGGGAAAGTGTACCAGTTATGGCCATAGTGGTTTTCTATTTGGCCATATGTGATATTTTGATAAATTTCACATTTTAAATCTTTTTGAATGTTTTAACATCAAGATATATCTTAAATCTAACTGCTACAACACACAAAAACTTTCAAAATTTTGAGACATTAAAGTAATCACGTATGGCGAAATAGGGAACCACTATGTCCATAACTGGTACACCTACCCTATATGTTTTGATCAATTACGCGCTTTTATCATGTTTGTCCATTATTTTAGATCCGGGCGCACAGTGACAGTTCGTGACAGCAGAATCTCGGCTCACCTTGACGTTCATAAATTCTGTATCGGTTTCTCTCTTCCAGCAGGTGACCATTTAAGTTTCAGAAAAAATCCCATTTTTGGTTTAAAGTAAAAAGAATGATTTTTATCCTTAGGAAATAGCCATTATGCGAAACATCAAATAACTCTGTTCCCGCAAATTAGAACTTGTAAAGCTGGAACATTCTGTACGCATAGGATCCATTTTGTTTTGTTCAGTAGCTCCGGCATTTTTTTCCGAAATACAAATTGATATTTTTGGAAAGAATCATCTTATGGCATAAAAGTGCAAACAATTTGAAGATATTTCGTCATGAGAAATATTAATTACAACTGATATGTAAATCTATCGGAAGCTAAATACGACTATTTAGGAATACATTCTAACTCAGATCTGGTGACAAAGTTCCACGTTTTGATTTCGGAAGATCTATGCTTTATTTTTAAAATTGAGAGGGTCCTTGTGGGAATCCCTAAACGATGGTCAATAATAATCTTGAAAGGATAATTATGAGAATTCTGAATAGATTCCAATGAAAGCCCTAGAAGGATTCTAATGAAATCCCTGGAAGGTTTCTGATTGAAATATGTCATGCAAGCATCTCTTTGAAAATCCTCGAAGAAATTTTTGATGAAAATCCTGATTCCAGGTGAGATTTTTGCAATGTTTCTGATGAGAATCCTCAAATGTTTGGATAAGGATTGTGGAAAAATAAATGCGAATCCTGGAAAGAATTATTATGAAAAACTTGGAAGGGCTCTATTGGAATCCAGGGAGAATTCTTATGTAAATCCAAAAAAAAATGCATCGAAAAACCCGAAAGGATTCTAATCAGAATACTGTGAGGATTTCGTTAAGAACTCTGGAAGGTTGTGGATAAGAAGCCTTTTGTGAAAAAATCCTTGAAGGATTCTGAAGATTTTTTTCGGCTGCTGTCGTGTCGAGGTATTACATATGGGGAAGCCCTTTTTTCTCAATTTTCAACACATTTTCGGCATATGTACCGATTTTCAATCAGTTTCCGTGATTTGTCGTTAAGATGAAATATATTTGTAAATAGGAAAAAAAATTGTTATGTGAAGTTCCAAGCTAACGTGTCCGTTTTTTGCGCGCTATCGTTTCTTATTTTACCGGTTTTTGTTCGATTAGGAGTGGTGCACCGAAAGCTTCAAGCATTAGGGTGGGGCTTTTTTCCAAAAATCTTCCGTAGTCAGGATTTACAAAGTGGAAAATGATCATCGGTCCCAAAATAACATCCTGTGAAAAAAGGAGAATTTTTGGTGAAGGTTTAGAGGTGGCGCAAAGGGCGTATGTGCAGTTTTCCCATTTTAGTGAACTCTGAAAATTTTTGGTATGCTTTTCAGTTTATTTTGGTGATTTTAGGACCCTTAAGGGCAAAAAATCACCTCAAAATTGCGATATCTCCACTCCTATAGATGATATTTGACGAAATATATTTTATTCATGCGATTTTTGGCCCTTGAATAGGAAACGCTGGCTGATTACTATGAACCCGAATAACCATATGAATAGCTGGGGAGAATTCCTATGCTAGTAGAATTGAACAAAGAGTAAAGAAGAATGAGAGAAAGAACAAAGAACACAAAATAATGTAAGGTGGGGTGGGTTAAACAGGTGGGAGGGTGAACTAGTGATATCTTGAGTGTAACTGAGGAATCTTGAAAAATCTCGATTTTACGCAATGGAGAAAAAATCCAGTAGAAAACGATGATTATATTGACTTCTATTTAATATTATCTAGTTCAGAAATATTTTTGAACAATCTTTCTTCAAGTAAGGGAAGAGCACCAATTTTTGAACCATCTCTAGTTTTCGACCCATGCATACGATTTGAGATTACTTTTTATGGAAAACTTGCAGTAACGGCTAAAATGTCCTCAACTCCATGCGAAGTTTCATCATTATTCTCCTGGTAGATATAGATCACTGCATGTCCACTTTACTGCTTTAGTTCAATAATCGTTTGGTTGTGTTTTTTTTTTCCTGAATGATGGTGGCAATTTATCGAAAGGGAACGTTGCAAAATATACATCCTGGAAATTCAGCCACACGCAGTATCTATTGAGTTCATAACCAATTTATATAATTATTTATATAAACATAGAACATCCTGTGAAAATTCCTTCATGTAGCTCTGTCGCAATTCCTAAAAAAATATGTTTTAGAACTGTGAAGACTTAATTTTGGTTTTATTCGAGAGGTTTGCAACCTGAAGTGCTTTTTCTCTTGCACCCTATAGAAGTTCGTGCACTAATTTGAATTTTGACCACCCGTTTTTTCCTTCTGCTGTTGTTTATATACACCGATTTCAAATACAGATGCAGAACTATTTTGAACTTCAACTGCATTTTCGTTCGTCCGAAGTTGTGTTGAAGGTGTTGTGGCGAAAGTAAAGTATTGGAAGCCCAAACGCAATTAATTGCTGAAATGGCATCCTAATCCAGATATTCCAGGAAGTGTTATTGCTGGAAAGCAGAAATCTTTTATGGATTTACCTAATAAGGATATATTATGCGGGATCAAATTCCGAATACTAAGAAATGAATCTAAACTCTTCCACTTCATAAAAAACTCCTTCTATTTGTATAAAGTGTACGGATTTTGAGCATGTGTGGATTTAGGCCCCCTCTGTTATTTCTTTCAGATTATAAAAGCAATTGCTGGAGTTATATCAAACGGACATTCTAAAATACTAAATTAGTGTTAAACTTGCATATAATCACATCTCATACATCCAACCGAGATATTTTCACGGTTCCGTAGTTGATTATAATATAATATCATCATTTACACCCTCCTGTTTAACCCACCCCACCTTACATTCTTCTGTGTTCTTTGTTCTTTCTCTCATTATTCTTTGCTCTTTGTTCCATTCTACTAGCATAGGAATCCTCCCCAGCTATTCATGTGCTTATTCGGGTTCATAGTAATCAGTCAGCGTAACCTATTCAAGGGCCAAAAATCGCATGCATAAAATATATTTCGTCAAATATCATCTAAAGGAGTGGAGATATCACAATTTTGAGGTGATTTTTTGCCCTTAAGGGTCCTAAAATCACCAAAATAAGCTGAAAAGCATACCAACATTTTTCAGAGTTCACTAAAATGGGAAAACTGCAAATACGCCCTTTGCGCCACCTCTAAACCTTCACCAAAAATTCTTATTTTTTCACAGGATGTTATTTTGGGACCGATGATCATTTTCCACTTTGTAAATCCTGACTACGGAAGATTTTTGGAAATAAGCCCCACCCTACTCAAGCATACACGTTTTTGTTTTGTGTCATCAGAGATATTTCTTTCTTAGTTAGTCTGTATGCGTTAAATGAAAGTGGATTGTAGCTGCTTACTCAAGGATGAAGGATCAATTGGTGAGCTCGTTTCATGCTTTTATTTCAAATCTATACAATAGGTATGACTGCACATTTAATCGTTACAACGGTGGGACGTAAATATAATTTTTCAACAAACTATGAATGGTTTGTCACTGTGAGTGTCGGCATATACTTTGATTCATAAATTATTTATTTTTTACATATTTTTTTCACAAAGCATCCCTTTCTTTTTACTTTTAATTTTGCAATTAAACAAAAACTTTGAATGGTTCGATACTTTTTAGTGTAGACTTGCAAAAGGTTTTTTTATTCAACAAACTTCGAGTTGCTCGCCACTGTAATTTTTGGCTTAATAGTTTTCTGTGATGCCAATCAAGTTTTTTTTATTTTTACATATGAGTAAATTATGATAAACTACAGTCAACTCTACACAACTCGATATTCTATAACTCGATATACTCTATAACTCGATGGATTTTTCGGTCCCTTCAAATTTGCATACATCGTGCTCTCCATAAGTCGATATTTCTATAACTCGATATCTCCACTAGTCGATGTCACGTGAGAGGTAAATTGCTCTACATAACTCGATATATATTTTAAAATAATTCTTATTTGAGGAAACTTGGTCCTTTTCATGTCTGTAGGTGAATAAATAATTGCAAGTTGTAATAAAAATTGAAAAACATGAAAATAATGCTAGTAAAAATAAGGTGAGTTTTCGAGCATTTCGAAAAAAAGTCTTCAAATATTAGTTTGTTGAATACTATCAACATATTGCCTTCTTACAGATGTGATCATATATGTACTGGAAATACAAAAATTTGTTCCTTAGATTTTGTGATGTTTTGTTTCGATATATTCTATAACTCGATAATTCTATAAGTCGATGGTTCCTTGAATATCGAGTTATGGAGAGTCGACTGTGTGCTTTCGTCCTGACAGTTGTAGCAATGTTTAGTGATTTGTTCAACAAACTTTGAATGGTTCGTCACTTTAAGTGTCGACATTATTTTCTTCTACATGGAAATTTTTCACATCAATTAAAAATATTATATTTGAAAGCATGTTTATGTCTCACAAATGATTGTATACCTCTAACCTTTGTAGAGATGCAGAGGCAAATATGGCCTCCAAATAGCAAAGGTTACACACTACCATTCCTTCTTCCAATCCCACCTGACTGCAAGGACGTGGCCAGCACCGTTGTTGACCCTGTATAAATAGAGGTGCTGAATTATACATACTGAAGAAGATTATGGCCAATCCCAGCCGAACCACTAGTTGATTCTTTGTGCATCTTCACTAGGGTGCGGCTTATTTTTCAAAAGTTCTCAAAACCAAAAATTCGTGTGATCTACTGAATTCAAATCACATTGAAAGAGAAACCTCAAAATCTGAGCCAAATATATTAAAATTTAGAGGTGGCGCAAGTCTTTTGAAAGTCAATTTTCAGGTTATAAAAAATGACCTACAGTGAAGTACACCGATTTGAAAATTTTAAGCATCAATACCTTCAAAATTAAATTTATGAAAACTTTGTTGCACGCCAAATTTGTCTAAAATCAAAACAAGTTTTAGTTAAGAGTAGTTTATTCCAAATGTTTCCTCATTTTACTAAAAATTTCAGCTTTGTTTGACCATAACTTCATGATTACTCAACCGATATCAAATCTTTTTACATGCTTTAACCCTTTAACCCTGATAACCCTGAGAAGAATCTCATGAGAAACTTGAGAGGGTTCTGATGGAAATCCTAAGCAACTGCTGAAGAGAATTTGAATGAGAATTGAAAAAAAAATTGCGTTAATTTTGATTATAAACATAAATAGATATTGATGAAAATCCTACGAAGAACCCAATGTCAATCCTGTGACGATTCCAATGAGAATCCTTAGAAGATACTGATGAAAATTGAATGGCATTTCTGAGAGATCTCTGAGAGGAGTCATCAGAAGCTGTATCTGAACATATCAAATGGACAAGTGATTATAGAGATTCAAAAATGATCCATGAGCTCGCAAAAATTCATACATACTATTTTCAAAAACTTTCATATAAGTACATTTGAGCATTCTTGGAGAAATGATTTTTTTTTATCCTCTACACCATTTAGTTTGAACACAATTGCCGATAAAATTAACCTTTTTTCAATTTTTGTTCACTATGAATCTTCAGATCGTCAAAGAGACATTTGGAATTGGAATTTTGTTCAAGAGTTTATTTATAATGTTGGATAATACTGATTGGATTTATAATAAGACTGCATAATTTTAAATATTATTTTGATTTCTTTGAAACTTGATGACATAATGAAGATTTGCTTAAAAAATTGATAAAGATCAATGCTCTATGGTCCAGAAAGCAGTTTTACTCGGAAAGATGCATTTTGAGATTTACATGTGGTTAAATCATTCAGACTCATTAATTAAGGCTCTGAAAAAAAAATTTCGGTACAGAAACATGCACAGTTGTTCGATCTAAAACCATAAGTCGTAAAATTTCTTAACAAAAGCAATTCTGTCGTCTTCAAGCCACGAATTTTAAAATATTGAACGTCAAACCTAATATAGTTTATTTAGATGCCCAATTGTCATAGTTTAACCTTGGAAGAAAAAAGTTTGAACAATCAGATAAATTGAATCTTTCTAGATGACAATTGAGGGGTATAAATGACAATTTGGTCGCTTTTGAGTTCGAAGTGAACTGAAAAGTTTTACTGTTTACTAGCTTTCGAATAGTATTTCTAAGTGAAATTCGTGAAAAGTGTCGCTTTTTTTGGGTTCCATACAATTTATATCGGTATAAAATTTGCTGATTATACTTAAATTCGTTTTTTAAAAGCGGACTATCAATTGAAATAAAAAAAATATATCAAAACTAATAATTGAATGACCAACATATGCCGTACTTCACGATTTTCGAAAGAATTGGAAGGTCAAAAAACTTAAAAATCTAGACTTCAAACGGAGTGATGATGAAGAACAGGTGCTCCGCGCAACAATTTAACTTGAAAAAGTGCTCCGCGAGCCAAAAAGGCTGAAAACCCCTGATTTAAAGCATTGAAAAATGCAGTTTAGAAATATTCTAGGTAACTTAACAAATTTGCAGTTAAATCACCGTATTTAAAAAAGATTTATTAAAAATATAACTCATTGCTGATGCGCTGATTTTCTGAAAATTTCGTAGGAGGGAATCGAACGGTGATGAATTACAGAATTTTGAAACTTCAATGTCGTCATGTGTAAAGGTTAAAATCACAAATGTGTCATATTTTTTATTCATGCATTGTAAATTTTGTATACTTTGATAGTTTTGCATTATGGTCTAAACTTATTGAGGTACCTACCCGAGTAGAAGATTCACTTCGAGAAACAAACATTTTGAACATTGTATTACGCATTGGGTGAGGTTCAAATTCCCATCGTATTAAGCTTTAAGCATTGAGAACGTGTTAATTTCCCAGTTTTGCTGTTACTGATGCCGATACAAACTGATGCTTAGCAATTATTTCCTAACACGGTTTTCGCATTTTCAAATAAGATTTTGATGCATGTTGATCGTTTATTGGAAATAATGCATTGAAATTCATGTAGCATAGCATGTATGTTGTAAGGATCTCATAAATAGAAGAAAATTTATTAAGATCGTTATCCTGAATTCTTCAGAAAAGTTCTTTTTGATAAAAAGACACCTAAGTTTAAAATTCCTAATCACTTGATTTCTCAGATAATTGTAGATCATAAAACTCAAAACATGTAGAGAAATTCGTCTTCCATTGATTTTTATGGTTTTACTGTTTTATGGTAAAATATTTTGTTAACTTGTAGATAATGCTAGTTTTATGATCTTCACCTTCGAGAACTTAATAAGGAAAAGTAAGAAACAGGAAATGATCTCGACACGAACTGAATATACTAAGAATTTCCACCATTCATGACGGTATCCCAATGTTCATTATCAAATCTACTCTCTTTTAATTTGAAATAATGCCACAGGTTCAATTAGGCTGTATGAGCAACAATTTTCTACTGGCGCTTGGCTTTGACGACACGACGGTGCTGTTCTCAACTGTTGATTAAAATTCCACCAGCGCCTAAACAAGCATCCCCATTTAACGTAATTAAATGAAAAGTTTCACCGTACTGACCTATTTAGTAGCTCTCGTGGTATTTTACAGCATCACCATAATTGCTAACGTGCGCTTTGGTGCCAGTGGCGGATGTTCGTCGTTCAAATTGCTCGGCTCGAATCGATCTGGTCACAGGGTACAGGATTCGGTGTATGAACTTCCGAAGCAATATGCACAATTCCCGGAGAGAGCACGGCTGATGCGTGTCAATGAGTGCGTATCCTCTCACTACGGGTTTTACACTTTTCCGTTTTTCCGGTGTTCCTTTCAGTTGCACACTTCACACTACGGTCACACGGTTGTACGTAGCATTTCTGGAATACGGTAAATCGGTACACGAACCGAACAATTATTACAATGCGAGTGACAGCACATGGGTGTCGGTATACCAAATTGATAGACTATGCACTAAGTTTCATGTACGAATTGAAAATCAACAAATTTGAACTAATTAAAACCTTAATTTGAAGTAAGAAATGAAAAACGGAGTAAACTAAGTAGTTTTTTGAAAGGAAACCTGATAATTTCTCCAGTCTGCCACAAGAATTTTGAATTATATATCTTCAAAACAAGTACAGTAACTGATATATAAGTTATCGATTGTAGTTGAAAATTTGCTTTACAATTCATACTGAATGTACCTACATTTTTTCCTATCATCGAAAGCCGATTTTTGATTTCGGCGTAACTACGATAATAGGTATGTAAATACATGGAAATCATCAAACCAAACTACTGTTTGCATTTTTGTCAGATTCACACTCAAATCTTAAATTAAGATCTCCTTCGGTAAAACTCACGCATGAGATTTTGATGCAAAACAACTTGCTCATGCTCATGCCGTCAAAAATTATTTAATTGTAAAAACTATCGGAAATATGTCAAAATGGAAAGTCATTCTAAAGAATAGACAGGTTTGTTTTATTTCTAGTAGAAAAACAAAACAAAAATAAGTTTCTCTGGGAATATTTCGTTTGTATGAGAAATAGTTTTAAATGTTAAAGTCGATGTTTGAGGAGAGCTTTCAACAAAAAAATAACACTTGAGAGCTTTTACTTTTATTTTTTCAACTGAATCTCCCAGTTTGGTTATTTAATGTTCCTTTATTGCTGTATAAAATCATGAAGGAAATGTCAAGGTCTTCAAAACATTTTTGCGAATTGGTCTTCAAAAAATATGTCCTAAAAATACACATTTAGGGTACCGTTTAAAACAAAGAGTTTTTTTTTCCTGAATTTCGGAAGTCATATCAGATATTTTACAATTCTACCAGAAACTTGAAGTGCAAGCAGAAGTCTTTTGAACATAAATCAGTTTTTTGAAGTACTTTTTGAATGCCGTTATATTTAAGGTTTTCATAAACTTAGAGCTTTGACCGAAATCCACAAAATACAATAGCATTTTTCCTAACAAATTCTAAAAAAAAACTTTGAATTTCTCTCGTTCTGTATAAAAACGGCGTAATTGCAGTGATACCTATAAAAAACTAAACGTGAGACTCGTGCTCGATAGAGTAGAAAACTTATTGCAGGAAATTTAATGAATTTGCATTCAAATCATTTAACAGGTACAGGTCGTTAGACCGAAGGCCATTAGGCCGAATGTCGTCAGACCGTTAGCCCCGTTAGGCTGAATGGATCGTTAGGCCGAAATAACATTTGATCATTTACTACTATTTCAAATAGCTAACACAATCATCAGTGTTTTTTCCTTCTTCTAAACATAGGCTAGTTATTCTAGTTATATTTCACAGAGGTTAATGCGGGCTTCTAGGTAATTCAAATTATCCTGATCTAAAAACTAACAGTCCATTCGACCTGAAAATTCATCCGGCGGCTTCTAGGTGATGCAAATAATCCTGATCTACCTGTGTTAGTTACTCCTCCATTAGCCACGTGGTTACCCGAGCAGAAGAAAATAACTACAGAATACCCAATTGAGATATTCCATACCAGATAATTTCCTATATTTACAATCTGAATGAGGTACAAATGAGCTCTCCATAAGAGGCAAAATACCTCAAATAATACCTTCTGCATATTCTACAAATACCAAGCTGATAGTTAGATCAGGTATTGTAATACCTAAATAATACATGATTAATTTTCATATGGAAACGGTTTTTTTTTTTTCAATAGTATTTAAATACCTTCAGCAATCCTCAATAGCTATCGAATACCAAAATGAAGTATTTTTAATTGGTTTAAACATTTTTTTTTTTAAAATACAGTGACCCCACGCAGTTGAATCACCCACAATTTATGAATCAGCTGATTTCAAAAGACAAAATTATAATCAAACTTGTCACAAAACATCACAGAATTATTTTTACACATAGTTACACAAAACATAGTGATGTTTTGTGACAAGTTTGATAATAATTTTGTCTTTTGAAGTCAGCTGATTCATAAATTGTGGGTGATTCAACTGCGTGGGGTGACTGTACCATTAAAATACCCTAATGAGGTATTGACAACTGAACAATATCTAATTATGATATGGTATGCATACGTTATTGCGAGTTATTCTTTCCTCCTCGGGTAGAGTCCATGGATACAGAGCAAAGCCATGCTAAAGATATCAGGATTCGATTCCCGGTCGGTCCAGGATCTTTCGTAACGGAAATTTCCTTGACTTCCCTAGGCGTATAGTATAATCGTACCTACCACACGACATACGCATGCGGAAATGGCGGTTTTGGTAAAGAAAGTTCTCAGTTAATAACTGTGAAAGTACTCGAAAAGAAAAATAAGCTGAGAAGCAAGCTCGCAATGAGGACGTAATGCCAAGAAGAAGGAAGGACGAACCCATTCGACCTTACAAACTTAACCTAAACATATAACGCATTAATCGTGGCAATAGAAGATTGTAACGACTTTTGCCTGAAATTATTAATTATTTTATTTGACATTTGTTCCAATATTTCAACATTGGATATTCTATGGAACTCATTGGTACTATAGCAGGGAGGAAGCTTCAGAATCATTTTCAAAATTTTATTCTGAATTCTCTGCAGAGCTTTCTTCCTGGTATTACAACAGCTAGTTCATATTGGTACAGCATGCCCCCAATGTGATTTTTGAAAGTTAAATTCTTTAGCATGACCTAGAACATAACTTCATCTGACCAATTTATTGGAACTCCTCTCATCGTGACAACATGTCTACTTGAAGGTTTCAAATAAAAAGCTTTTGGTTTATGTGTGCATCTTATTAGTTGAGTTTTGGAAGCATGAAGTATGCAAATATGAAAAAAAATATCAAAACTTTTTTGCAATCGACTACAGATGACAAGCAGACTTCGTCCTTTGGTGGAGAGGCCTGTGTCATCCACAAACAAGGATTTTTGACATCCCTGAGGTAACTCAGGGAAAATATTGTATAATATTGGTCCCAAAATGCTGCCTTGAGGAACACCAGCTCTTACAGGAAGTCTTTCAGATCAGGAGTTCTGATAATTAACCTGAAGTGTACGATTTGACAGATAACATTGAGTTATTTTAACAATGTATGTTGGAAAATTAAATGTTTTTTAATTTTACGATCAAACCTTCATGCCAAACACTGTCAAATGCTTTTTCTATGTCTAGAAGAGCAAGACCAGTAGAATAGCCTTCAGATTTGTTGGAACGGATCAAATTTGTTACACGTAAAAGTTGATGAGTGGTCGAATGTCCATCCAAACTTTGAAATTTCGTTGATGTGGGCCATAATTCTGTTCAAAATAACTTTTTCAAAAAGTTTACTGATGGAGGAAAGCAAACTGGTTGGACGATAGCTAGAAGCTTCTGCAGGATTTTTGTCTGGTTTTAAAATTAGAACAACCTTAGCATTTTTCCATTTGTCAGGAAAATATGCTAATTGAAAACATTTGTTAAATATATCAACTAAAAATGATAAACTACTTTCTGGAAGTTTCTTGATGAGGATGTAGAAAATTCCATCATCGCCAGGAGCTTTCATAGTTTTGAATTTTTAAATAATAGTTCTCACTTCTTCCGAATCAGTCTCCCAGGCATTTTCGAAAACGTTCTCTTGATTGAGAATATTTGCGAAGTCCTGAGTAATTTGTTTTTAAATTGGACTAGTAAGTTCTAAATTAAAATTGTGCGCGTTTTCAAACTGCATAGCAAGTTTTTGAGCTGTTTCGAGTTTAAGATCATCGTCTATAATCACGGATTCAAATTTTACTTCACATTTTGGAATTGCAATGCTCCGGGCTTCAACAATGGAATTTTTTAAAGTTTCAAGAGCATTGTCAATATCAAGTTTTGTTTGTAAAGAAATGCTAATATCAAGATTAGAGTCAATATACGTTTCATATATATTCCAGTCGGCTCGAAAATAATTAAAAGAGGAGCTGATAGGATTGAGAGTCGCTGCATGGGTTATTTGAAATTTAACAGGGACATGATCAGAATCAAAACCAGCATGAGTAGAGCTATCGGATGGGTATTGGATTGAGAAATATCCTGAAGAGCACTCATCAAATAAAATTCTGCTGTTGGAATTACTTTGCGAATTATTCCATGACCGATGTTTGGCATTAAAGTCACCAATGACAAAAAAAAAATGACTTATTGCGAATCAATTTTCGCAAGTCAGATTGGAGCAATTTAACTTGCTGTCCAGAGCATTGAAAAGGCAAATAGGCAGCTATGAAAGCATATTAACAAAGCTGTGTTTCAACAGAAACACCTAAAGTTTCAAAAACTTTAGTTTCAAATGACGAAAACAGTTGCTGTTTTATACTCCTATGAATGATGACTGCAACCCCCCCACATGCCTCATCAAGTCGATCATTACGATAAACAAAAAAGTAAGGATCTCTTTTGAGTTTAGGTTTTAAATACGTTTCAGTAATAACTGCTATATGCACGTTATTAACTATAAGAAAATTAAACAGCTCGTCCTCTTTACCATTCAGAGAACGAGCATTCTAATTTAAAATATTTAAATTATTATTTGGATCCATTAGAAAAACGTTATCCATTAACACGGCACGAGCCTCAACAGCTCTCTTGCACAAAGGGCAATCCCAAAAATTGGACTTATGATTGCCCTTGCAATTGGCGCAAATGAACTTATCGGCATCTTCCTTCACTGGACAGACGTCCTTAGCGTGAGAAGAACCTCCGCAAATCGTGCATTTAGCATCCATGCGACAATTTTTTGTACCGTGACCCCACTTTTGGCACCGACGGCACTGAGTGGGGTTCTGGTAATTTCCTCCAGGTTTCTGGAAATGTTCCCATGTCACACGGACATCAAACAAAAGTTTTGCTTTTTCTAAACCTTTAGTATTATTTAGTTCTTTTTTGGTAAAATGAACTAAATAATATTCTTGAGAAAGCCCTTTCCGAACAATGCCAGATTGGGTTCTCTTTTTCATAATGATTTTTTGGACTGGGGAAAATCCAAGTAAATCATTTATTCCATTTTTGATCTCTTCAGGTGACTTATAGTCACTTGAGAAACCTTTCAAAACGACTTTGAACAAACGTTCAGTTTTGTCGTCGTAAGTAAAAAATGTGCACACTAAGCTCTTACGGTGAATTTCACCGTAATCTCAACAGCTGAACAGTTCGGTAAAATAAAACACCGTAATTCCGTCGAAATTTTACGGATTCCGGTGATTTTTCACCGAATACTGTAAAAATTTACCGTACTCCGTTAATTTATTTCACCGAACTGTTCAGCTGTTGAGATTTTTACAGGAATCCGTAAAATAATTTAAGTGTGTGTGCTTCTTTTCATCAAGATGTTTGAGAAGAAGTTCGCGATCTTTAAGAGTTTCCGGCAACAGTCTCTTTTCTTTGCGATTTGGAAGGAAACCTTGATTCCCTAATGGAGTTCAAGATCTCCTGCCTAAATCCCCCAAATTCGAAACAACTGACCCCAATAGGCGGCACTCTTTGCTTCCTCCCTTGAATCAAAGAGCCTGGGCTAGAGGCTGCTTCAATTTGGTGTTCGGAAAATTTGTCTAGAGCATCGAACTGATTGCTTATTTCAATACAATTATCAACATTATTCATTTCACCCTTGGAAGAAAGTTCGCATTCCGGAAAAACGTCTTTTCTTCCATTGTTGCCACGTTTAGTGACAGTTATAAATCCTACTTTTTTGGAAGGAAGTTGTGAAGTCAGAGATTCACCCTTCCTTTTATTTGTAGTTGCAACCATGTTTAGTAAATAAACGAAAGAAGACGTGACCTCCTAAGAGGTTTTTTCCCAAGACGGTGTCCAAGAAGGATTACCACCGCTAGCTTTCGCCAACGGGTCCAACGAAAAATCGAAGGCACAGGTCCAAACAAGGATCGTAAAGGGATCAATGGTAGAAAAAATAATAATGAAAAGTTCTGTTTAAGTAGCACTGAAAAGTACCGTCTTTAATATTGGCACTGAAAAGCACTGTTTTTGTAGCACTGAAAAGTACTGTTTTATTGCTTTAGGTAGTTTTTGAAATACTTCCAAGAGCAGAGAGATTTCGTGTACGCACAGCACGAAGGTACGATGCGCACTGCCATTCGACCTTACATTAGAACTTTCGACCATTTTCGGTCGAATGACCCTTTCGGCCTAAGGGCATTCGGCCTAACGGGATAGAACCGTAAAAAAAATCAAAAGCAAAACGAACAATGATTGTTACATTGTTACAATCAAAAAATACAATTTGCTGGGATATAGTCTTTTTTTTTTTGTTTCTAGTGACTTAACTTCCAAAAATATGGCCATTTGTAGCACCTACTTCCAGCACAGCCTTCCATACCGATACACCTGGAGATCACCACAGCAGACAGAATCACAAATCGACTACGTTCTGATTGCTGGTCGGCACTTCTCCGACATTATCGACGTCAGGACATATCGTGGCGCTTACATCGACTCTGACCACTATCTGGTGATGGTTAAACTGCGCCCCAAACTCTCCGTCGTAAACAACGTACGGTACCGACGGCCGCCCCAGTATGACCTAGAGCGGCTTAAGCAACCGGATGTCGCAACTGCATACGTGCAGCACCTCGAGGCTACATTACCGGAAGAGGGTGAGCTGGATGAAGCCCCTCTTGAGGACTGCTGGAGAACAGTGAAAGCAGCCATCAACGATGCAACTGAGAGCAACGTCGGGTACGTGGGATGGAGTCGACGGAACGATTGGTTCGACGAGGAGTGCCAGGGGATTTTGAAGGAGAAGAATGCACAATCTGGGAAACAGAACAGCTACCGGAGGAGTGGCAGGAAGGTGTAATATGCCCCATCTACAAGAGAGGCGACAAGTTAGATTGAGAGAACTTTCGAGCAATCACCATTCTAAATGCAGCCTACAAAGTATTATCCCAGATCATCTTCCGTCGTCTGTGACCTGTAGTAAACGAGTTCGTACCATATTTTTACTGTACGGCAAATCCTTCAAAAACAACAGCCGGGGTACGATTTTTACGATATCCAGTCAATTTGTTTGCTTCGCGGATGATATGGACATCGTCGGCCGAACATTTGAATAGGTGGCAGACCTGTACACCCGCCTGAAACGCGAGGCAGCAAAAGTTGGACTGGTGGTGAATGCGACCAAGACAAAGCTCATGCTAGCTAGTGGGGCCGAGCGCGACAGGGCTCGCCTAGATCGCAGTGTTACGATAGACGGGAATACGTTCGAGGTGGTCGACGAGTTTGTCTACCTTGTATCCTTGCTGACGGCTGACAATAACGTTAGCCGTGAAAGCCATTAATGCAGACTTTACTTCTGAAGAAATTGAAACTTTCAAACACAAAGAATTCGAAAATGTTTGGGCTAAAGCTCTAATTAATGGAGAAACGCATATTTTTTCATCCGTGTATTTTCCACCTGAACACGCAAACAAACATTCTTTTGAATTATTTTTCAAAATTGTCGAAACTATTATTTCAAATATGGAACCTGAAGTAAAACTGCATATTTATGGCGACTTCAACCAACGCAATGCCGACTTCATTACAGACAATGAAAATGAATCACTTTTACTCCCAGTCGTAGGCGAAGACAGTACTTTACAATTTTTATTCGACAAAACATCATGTTTTGGCCTAAATCAAATTAATCACGTAAAAAACCAGCAAAATTCTTACTTGGACCTCTTATTTACAAATTGCACTGAAGATTTCTGTGTGTATACATCATTATCACCTCTATGGAAAAATGAAGTATTTCACACAGCAATTGAATATTCAATCTTCATACATAAAACTTCTCTCCCCAGCGACTGGGAGTACGAGGAAGTGCCGGAATACAATAAAGCAAATTACAAAGAAGCCAAACGTAGACTATGTACAATTAATTGGCAACATATCATAAGTATTGATGGAAATGTCGACACCGAAGTAGACAAGTTCCATTCAATTATTCAACAAATAATTAATGAAACTGTGCCAACAAGAAGAAAAAGACGAATACAAAATAGCAAATTACCGGTGTGGTTTAGCCCACATCTGAAAAACCTAAAGAACAAGAAACAGAAAGCGCATAAATTATACAAAAAAGAAAATACTGCCACCAACTTACAAAATTATCATGACACATGTAACCAACTCAACTCAGCCATTAACTCCGCACATGAAGAATATAATCGTAAGGTCGAATCCGAAGTCAAATCATGCCCTAAAAACTTTTTTAATTATGTAAACACACAATTAAAAAGTAGCAATTTCCCTTCGCGAATGCATTTTGACGGAAACATAGGTGAAAACTCTTCCGATATCTGCAACCTCTTTGCAGATTTCTTTCAAGAAGTGTATACCACCTACTCTGAAGAAGACCGCGACCGCAATTTCTTTTCTTTTTTCCCAGAAATTTCTAATAGTATATCTATTGAAAAACTATCACAACAAGAAATCTTATCGGCACTAAAAAACCTGGACGCAACTAAGGGAGCAGGACCGGATGGCATTGCACCCGTGTTCTTCAAAAATCTCTCAGAAGAACTTACCCTTCCCTTAGAACGCCTTTTCAACATGTCTCTAAATAATGGAAAATTCCCAGTAGCTTGGAAATCCTCATATTTGGTGCCTGTTTTCACATCAGGTACAAAATCTGACATAAGGAACTATCGCGGAATTGCCATTATCTTCTGTATCCCCAAACTCTTCGAATCCCTCGTGAACGATAAAATTTTCCAGCAAGCAAAAAACCAAATTACTTGTAGGCAGCATGGCTTTTTTAAAGGCCGCTCAACATCTTCCAATCTGCTAGAATTTGTATCTTTTATTCTCAACGCAATGGACAATGGCAAGCACGTAGAAGCCCTCTACACTGACTTCAGTAAAGCATTTGACCGAATCGACATACCATTATTAATCTTCAAATTGCAGAAAATAGGAATGGAGCCAGGACTCTTGAGTTGGATCCAGTCATATCTATCACATAGGAAACAAATTGTGCGCTTTCAAAATAAATTATCAGCACCCATTTCTGTAACCTCTGGAGTACCTCAAGGTTCTCATTTAGGCCCACTTCTTTTTATTTTGTATGTAAACGACATTTCCTTTTTACTTAGAAAAATAAAATTTCTTATATATGCAGACGACATGAAGCTCTTCATGGAAGTAAGTAATTCTAGCGAAGCAGAAGAATTCCAGAATGACATTAACTTATTCTTCACTTGGTGCCAAAAAAGTTTACTTCAGCTCAATATCAAAAAATGTAATTCAATAGCATTTAGTCGAAAATATGTAACACCACCAATTGAAGTATTTTTAGGAAATCAAGTAGTGCAGAAGTGTAAAATTGTAAGGGATTTGGGCGTAATCCTAGACTCTAAACTCACTTTTGTAGAACATTATAATTCAATAATAAACAAAGCAAACAGCATGCTTGGCTTCATTAAGAGGTTCAGCAACAATTTGCAAGACCCATATACTATTAAACTATTGTATACTACATATGTAAGACCAATTCTGGAATACTGTCACCTAGTATGGAACCCGTATCATGTCGTACACGAAGAACGCATAGAATCAGTACAGAAGCAATTCCTTTTATACGCCCTTCGGAAATTGAATTGGACTGTGCTGCCACTTCCGTCGTATGAAGCACGCTGCATGCTCATCAACTTGGAAACACTTAAGCAACGCCGGGAATTCGCAATGATTCTCTTTATAAACAACATTATTTCGAACCGTGTAGACTCCGCTGCACTTCTTTCTCAACTAAACTTCTACACACCCTCTCGGCATTTAAGAACAAGAAAATTATTTTCAGAAAAATCATGCAGGACGCATTATGCTCAAAACGGACCAATAAACCGTATGATGCGTCAGTATAATGTACATTGCGAATTCATTGGCATTACTATGTCCAAAGAGCAGCTTAAAACACAACTAAAGAACAATAGAAGTAATCCATAGCATGTAAGAAAGTATTGTAATTATTGTATGTAGTCTACCTATGCTTGACGAAATAAATAAATAAATAAATTTGCATTATCGAAATACGGAGGCGCATCATCAGTGGAAGTCGGGCCTGCTATGGCCTCCACAAGAAACCGCTGTCAAAAAAGATTTACCCCCGCACCAAATGTAAAAAACGCTTATAAGCCCGGTAGTCCTCTACGGGCTTGAAACGTGGACGATGCTCGAGGAGGACCTGTAAGCACTTGGAGTCTTCGAACGTCGGGTGCTTAGGACGATCTTCGGCGGTGTGCAGGAAAACGTTGTGTGGCAGCGAAGGATGAACCACGAGCTCGCCCAACTCTACGGCGAATCCAGCATCCAGAAGGTGGCCAAAGCTGGAAAAATACGATGGGCAGGGCATGTTGCAAAAATGCCGGACAGCAACCCGGCAAAGATGGTGTTCGCTTCGGATCCGGTTGGTACAAGAAGGCGTGAAGCGCAGTGAGCTAGGTGGGCGAATCAAGTGCGTATCGATTTGGAGAGCGTGGGGCAGAACCGAGGATGGAGAGATGCGGCCACGAATCGAGTATTGTGGCGTGAAATTGTTGATTCAGCATTATCTGTCTAGATGTTAACGAAATAAATTAAATTAATGACTTAACTTTCTATGCGTACAGGGCACTGTTTTCAAGTAAATATTGGTCATAAGATATATTGAATTTGAAATGCTTTCCAAATTATGAAGGTTAATTATTGTTAGAGTATTTCAAAGTCGATATATCATTTGATAGCATGTAGTCAACTTAATGTGAAAACAGTGCATTGTTCAAATATATGTTTGAGTCAATATACAATCATTTTTCTTCTTGGCCTTACCTAGCTTCTTTCTCAGGACCACAGGCTTCGGATTCCACGATCTAGACGACGTTTAGCACAGCTATAAATCAGTAAAACCCACTTCATGTCCAAATCAGGTTAAGCTGCGGTAGTTGAATTTGTTGGATTTGCAGAACGCGCGTTTTTTCTAAGCTCTCTCGGCTTCAGTCGTGACATGCTTTTATTTACGAAATGTGTTTACGAAACCATTTCGTTGCAGAAAACATCGCATAATTTCGTATAGCAAATGATCAGTTTCGTGATACTAAACATTTTTCGATTACTTTTTCAAATCAACGTAGACAACTTTTACACGGATTGGAGAAAAAAAATTGAGAAACAATAAAACATTATTTTCATCACTCATTTTCCCACAAAAACCTAATGAAAAAATGATACTCACACCGTTTTGTTCAATTACTTGCGGCATTATTGTACCAGTGTATTATAGTACTAGAAATATAAGTAATGGAACGCTAATAGCGCTGTAGTCTCAAAAATGTTTTTTTTTATTAGTAGGTACTTGTAATTGAAGTTTTTGATGGTTTGTGTGCCATGTTGTAGAGAATGTTTTGTTTTGGTTGGAAAAATTGATTTGACACTTATAGAGCCGGTACTCAAGCTGTCAGAACGTGGCAAACTAAATGTTGGTCACACGAACAGTCGCGACATTAACATTTCAAAGCTAATGCTTCTACTATTATAGTCCAGAAAGTAGATTAACGCATAAAGATGCATTTAGAGTTGTAGAATGAATCATTAGACGAAAACTGTCTTCTAAAAAGTTGTTCGTGTTCGTTAGCCCCTTTTTTGGTGGCTTTGAGCTCCTATGTGGTACAAACAAGGCAACAGTGCGACGCTTAAAATAAAATCTCTCACTGCTGTTCGTAGCAATTGGGCATCTAAGAGAGCCGAAGGAGATGTAGGGTTGTGAAGGAGAATATGGAGTCGCAGAATAGCGCTGCAGAATCGTTACCCGTTCTGTGGCGTAGTTGGTTAACGCGGCCAGTCTAGCGTATTGGGAGTCGTGGGATCGAAGCCCACCAAAAAGATTCCATTATTTTTTACAATTTTACATCTCAATTTGTCCAAATTGACTTTTGTGTCTACGAACTTTTTTTCAAAACACCATCGGCAAGTTTAAGCAATAATAGACATGACAACCCTAGTTGCCTTTTTTGGTGTTATTCAAAAATAGATTGGTTCACATTTTCATAGAAATCAAATAACCAACTTTCGTATTTGTAAATTATATGGAACTATGGTAATATTGCTTTTTTTGTTTCCAGCCTTTTAAATTCCAATGTTTCATCAAAGTCTTCTGCCCATGAACCACTTTTGAAACATCGAAAATGCGTAATTTGATGAGTGAGCGAACTTGCTGTATCTAAAAATATAGATAAAAACAATCTTTGTGTATAGAAAGCATATCCTCAAGTTCTAAAAGTTTATTATACTTTGACGTTACTTCTGGTATGTAATTCGTTTCGTCTGGAAAGGATTCGTTTTGGTAACACCCGCATAACTCGAAACGGACACAATTGATCCGGATTTCGCCACTCGCCCAACGGACCAATTTCTACCCATTTATAGATCCTGATGCCTATATTCGATAAAGTCCTTGGAAGATGAAGGACATCCGTTCAAATTAATACAGTACTCCGATCAATTTTATGAAGGATTAAGTTAGGAGTCTATGTCATTATTAAAAACCATCAATATACAGCTGCTTAGGCTTGTACATCCTAAGGCCTGTATTCCATTGAATCCATGGAGAACCAAGAACATCGGTACTTATTCATACAATAGCTTGTTTATTTATATGAATGGTAGGGGGTTTGTGCCATATTAAAAACCATCAAAAGATTCCTTATCACACCAGTAGATTGAGGGTATTTTTTGCTAGAATTTTAAATGAACACTTGTTGTACTTCCTTTGTTACCAAAATGGCTATCTTTACGATACGAATGGTTCTTTAAAATATAACATTGTTCTAGGGTCCTCTATTGTAGGATATTTTTCTACTTAGAAAGAATAACTTGATCTCCATATACTCATGTAGCATCATTTGCCCATCATGCATGTCACTTCCCATCAAAATTGTTCTAAATTACCTAGATTGCGTTATGAAAAGAGTCTAGGTAGAAACTTGGCCACGTTGAATAACATTCGAAATGGACCATCCTACTGTAAAACGATATTTTTTAAATAAATATTGCCAAATATTTAATAATTATAAAATTGATATTTTTACCTGTTTTGCAACTAATCAAATATTAAGTTATATATTTCAAGCATTTGAACATCATAAGCTATATGGCCAAAATTGGCCCATATTTTTTATTCATTTCACTGTTTACCGATTTACTTACTAGCAGTCTTAAAACATCCGTACCGCTTCGTCGCAAAGCAGCCGCTGCCTAATGGCTCACACTGTGCTCCAATGTGGAAACTCGATGACGATGATGATAATGATGATTAAGTGCCACTGCTGATACGCTTTTATTACGGGATTTCACCGCTCATTTGCCACCCCTTTCCTCTGGATTGTGATGATGGCGTTGATTGTCTCTGCTCTGTCTAATGCGATATTTAAAGAGCTATTTTTAAATCACACCAAGTTGCTGTCAACCACTTGCACATCCTGGACCACCGTAAAAGTGCCTGCCTGCTCACATGATGTGTTGGTGCTAGCACTTCTTGCCTTTTCGCTGAGTGGAAAAGTCGGAAACTTTCAGCAGAAGTGGAGAAAATTTACGATGAGCAAAACACGAGTAGGTGGACGAGCACAAATCAGAACAATCGATGTGTGTTTTTTTTTCGTACGTATGTTTCAAGAATAAGGTGGAGTTTCTTAAATTCTTGACTATGCACTGTTTCAAAAATCAGTATCGTTAACAAAATTGATCTAGCAGAGATGAAGAAATTTTACACATTTCTTATTCATTGCGCTCATTTGCTTATTGCTTCTCACTTCAAACCTATGTTTTAACACTTCAACCCACTCTGAACAATTTTAGTTTCGTTGATCACAGAAAAAAAAATTAAACCACAAAAAAAAACTTTTAATTAACTTTCTTTTTCTTGGAGATTTATCACTATATGCTCCAATTGAAGAGTATGTCTCTTTCTCACATCAACATTATTGCTAGAAAACTTTTTCTTACTCTTTCGCTCTCTTTCACTTCATAGGATGAAACCACTTTTTCGCGTTTTTTTTCCACAAAACAATTGTTTTTTCCTTCTTTTACTCTGATAATTTATTCATTCATTTGCATCAGATGCTTTCGTAACTCTAATTTTGCTGCTTAAACTTCTTTTTGTATGAGCACAAACCTTCGTTTTCGTGCATTGGGCAAATTTGATAATCTTACACTGGGAAGGACAACTTCAACTTGTTCCAGAAATAATCAAACTTCACAGTCCATTTTGATTTTCTGGAAGCTGTTCAATCAATCTCTTCGACTATAACAAGTTTGATGCTTCGACACGAGCACTGTGGAAACGATTAAGAGATCAATTAGCTAAAAATAACTGTTCCGACAGCAATCCCCACACAGGAAAGCTTCCTCAACAATTTTCACCGTAGACCCGATTCTCGGGCGGAAAATCCATACGCTTACACGCACCGTTTGTTCTTCACCTCATCATCCATATTCCCAGCGGAGTAATACCCGCAAGGATTCGAGAAAAGTGCAGTCCTTTTTGCTCAAAGTCCCATAAATAAATCGCCAGATCACTCTCGGACGTTGAACGGAATTTCACACTTGGTACACTCGGAATAACCAGCACTCTGAACAGGGGCTGATGCAGAAACTGGTGAAAAAACGACCCGCCCGCCCGAAAATGGGTCACTATCCACTGCCGATACTCTTCGTTTGTGAGGCCATGAGCCAAGAGCCAAGAAACCAATATGACGAAGGTGTCAGAACATCGATTGATAGAGCGAACGGGCAGCAAGAGCGACATCTGCTGGCCATGCTTGCGCCGAATCACACCGGAAGTAGGACGGCACCATACGCCCACCCAGTGCGGTAGAAAAGGATCTACTAAATTGGGGGGACAGAAAGAATGAGGAAACAGAGCGTTTCGCACTTAAAACACAAATATTGTGGTCTGAATCCAATTTATATAGTTTTCCTATGCTTGTCCTAATGCTTTTCCAACCACGATTTGGCCCCAAGTAACAATCTTTGATGGTGGGCCAAATTTTGTGTTGTCCAAAAAATCCATTTTCTTTAAATCGAACAAGAGTGAATCTAATCAATTTTTCTGTGAGACCTGCGCAAGATCATATCATATCATATGTACAATAATCAAGACCGAAACAGCGTTGAAAGGACGACAATGTTGTAGTGGCTTCAAGAAAAATCAGAAGGAATTCTATGAATGGAGGAGCATCGGGGATTTTCTTATCGGTTTTCAATATCAACGGCAATCAGAACTAAAATATTTCTTCTAATCCCAACGTTTCGATTGTATTTTCAATCTTTCTCAAGAACTAGAATAGTAGTTTACGGAACAAGTTGTAGAATGATGATTTTTACAGCACGAGTCGTAAATTTATCCTACGAGGCTTGCCGAGTAGGATAATTACGACGAGTGCTGTAAAAATCGAGTTCTGCAACGAGTTCGGTACAACATTTTTTGCAATTTATCAGGAGACCACTTGAGGGTATCAGAAATTATATCGGAATGCATTCACCATTATTTTACAATTTCTGAGAAATTGTTGTGTTTTGATTTATTACGCAACTCAAAACAGTTGCGTAATGAGAAAGCGTTGCGTAATGAATCATTACAGCACTGCTTTCAGTTAGGTAATGACTATTCCCGCACTGCATACTTCAGTGCAGGAAAGTAGGCCGTTTCATGGCAGATTGGCGTGTTGAAAAACAGCCTATTACGATGAGAAATTGCAAAAAATGTTGTTCTTTGTCTGGTGGTTGTCTTTTCTGAATTGTAATCAAGTTTGTGGTGTTCATCAATTTCTATTTACCTGGTTTACAAACGGAAAATTTGGACAACTACTTCATTGCGCTTCTCCAAACATTTTTCCAAACAATTTTTATTAATATCCAAGACACCGCGCAGTATTCAAGTAAACAGTCCTGATTGTACCAATCCCAAGATAACCGGAAGTCGCAAAATAATTTACGTGAAAAATACAAATTACAACACATTTTAACATTTTAACGGACTATTGGAGCAACAAAAAGTTCTCGAAAAACAGCTGAATGCCAATACGGAAGTGATACACAGACTCTCGCTTCATCAAGAAAAACCAAATGTTGTCCAAGAAGCTATTGAAGGTATGGAGATTTTGCTTACTAGCGTGAGAAATGAACTGGCAGCAAAGCAAACAATAGCTTGGCTGCGAGTGTCGTTGCCATCAAGAATCATATTACCGGCCTTCTTGATACCGCAATAACGGCAACTACTGAAAATATGTACTCCACGCTAAAAACGGTGACATCTGATATATCTACTGACCTGCGCAACATGAACGACGAAATTAGCCATTTAAATCAATTATCAATTGACACAGCGGCAAGTTGCGCGATGAATTCAAATCCAATGCTGGGGCTGGACATCCTCGATGAATTAAAGTCTTTGTCCGCAAATATATTGACAAATAAAAATACGTCGGCTCCACCATAAATAGAATATCCAAGTTTGGAAGCCGAATTGAATAATAAAATTGCTGAAGTGTCAGGATGCCGTCTACTTGGAAACAGAAAAGGTACCGCAGGTTCACCGCCCAGTTTAAATTCCGAATCAAACAAAAACAAAAAATACAACTATGGCTGGCGACTCTTAGGTACGAAGAAAGTATGGAAAGCGAATTTGGCGGAATACGACAAACGCCAACTCCACCGATTGAATCAGCAAAAGCAGGCCGAGAAGGCCAGGGAAACCCTGAATCCCTACCAACCAAACGCCCCCACAACTTCACGAAACATGCCACAAGGAACTTTTTCATCTCCATCATCCTACGTAGAGTGCCCGTGTAGACACACGTGTTTTCGCCAGAACTGACGCTCTTTCCAGAGGAAGCAAAATATGACGACAATAATTGTGCGGAAACCGATGCTCAGCCGTTTACGCTCAACCTGACGCAGTCTCCAGACGTAGACCATGACGATCCAATAGTGGGTGATGTTCAACAAATTGTTCTAGGTAATATTTTAAATAATGACAATGTGTCTAATGAAGGATCTGGAATTTCAAGTAATGCTGTGCAAAGGGATGTGTTTCCAAAAACTTCTTCAGAAGCTACCGAAATTTTGGTATATTGCCAAAATTTCAATCGCATTTAACCCACTTGGCTACGCTCAGTGGAATAGGGGATCTCCAGGGTCGGAATCAGGGAAATCGGTACAAGACACTCACTTATGTTCACAGGTCTACTTCCAGCAGGAACTCTCTCTTAGAGCATCCTCAGAAGTGTGCTCAGGATGGGTGGCATTCACAAACAACGTCTTAAGGGAAATGTGCTCAAAGGCCACACTGCCAATTCAATTAAGATCTAACGCAAAGTGAGGGAGGTTTGAAGACTCCTTTCGAGTCCGGAAACGAAGCAAATCTAAATAGTAGTGAATTATTTAACTTTCTGAAAATCCTTTAAAACACTTTGAATTTACGTGTAATAACATTGTGTATTAAGTGTTTTTACATAAAGATTCGTGTAAAATGGCCATTTCTTATGATCTAGCTATAACGTGACGTCACATAGTTCTACTTGCGGTTTTTACTCTTGCGTTGTGGACTTTCTGCGGACTAACGGTACCTTGAGGTGGTCGGGGTGGATTCTGCAACGGCTAATGGCGTATCGGGGCGTCCTTGGTTGGTATTCCCATTGATAGGGCACCAGACCAGCAGGGGATCGGGTATTCCTACGACACTCGTGGTTGGCTATCGAGGACCTGGAACTTCGGAACTTCGGATGAAGCTTCCTATTCGACGGCGGTTTTGCTCCGGACTTCAATACCATTCACCGAATCCCAAGATGGCTTCTCAGGTCAGGCATCCAAGGACCCAAGACTTGCCTTTGTTCTGAGGGAATAAAGATGGCGTTCCTCCTCCGAACAAAGCTGCTAATTACAAAGAAAAAGGCCCCTTTGTGGACCTACCACACTAATTAGTCACACTTCACGCATTACCGCATTTTCTCCAAAACCGCATTTTTAATTAGTATTTAGGAATAAGTTTTAGATCATTTTAGACTAAATAATCTATAAATGTGCATATCGTTACCTTTTTCTTGCTTCTAACTTCAACTTATTTTGTAGTGTTTTAGATGCGCTGGACCAAGCTAGGTCACTCTACCCTAGATTAACACAATAGAATTTTAGACATTTGACCACGCTTTTTCTACTAACATTACTAACCGCTTTTTAATAACTTCTTCACAATTAACACTACTAACTTTAGCTTTAAGACTTTTAATGACACTAGATCTAAAATAAAGAACAAACAAATTATTAAAAAAACTCACTACTAATATCACTTTTGCATGTGAATTATAAATTTACAACCGCCGCGCACTTACTGCTCGCTTGCACGTTGAGAGCTGAATTGAACTGGCGAGAGTTAGCAAGCCGAGATCGACCCTCTAATTCCCCTAAGAAAACGAGCGAACCCGAGTTTGCCGTATTTAAATATTTATTGTTTCTGTGAGTATCACCGCCCCTTGATCATGCCTCTGAGTTGCTGTTTCGGCTGAGTGTCTTTTGCCGGCGTTCAAACCGCTGCCAACAGACTGCTAGTTTTGGTGAGTGATACCGCTGGAAGGGATAGGGAGTGTATAAGTGATAGACAGTTGGTCTCTCACGCTGAGCATATTCCAGAGTCACATTAAGGAGTAATATTATTGTATTTGTGATGGAGTCACAAACCAAAATCATGAAACCATCGGTTACAATACTCCTCCGACCGACTGCGAAAGAAATGCATTTTTTTCGCTAAAGAAACTAGTACCTCAAATCGCTCTCTTAGTTTTTTTTTCTCTACAAACGGCATAAAATGCTATTGCATGCACAATTTGTTACATGTATTTTCTTTTACAAGTATCGCCAGAAACCTGGGCGTTTACCCTATGGATTCTTGAGTGATCTTCACATTGGTGAGTTACTTTTCCAGCTGTCAGTCCATCTCTATCCTTCATAACAACCAATCTATCAAAACAAATTAGTTCGCGGAACTTTAATCATTTTTGAGCTCAATTTACGATGAATCTCCCCTTTAAATTCATTAATCGGTTTTGTTGCCATTTCGCATTTGTATGGAAGAACATCATGGATCAAAATTCCGAGAATCAAGAAGTTTCGCAATCCTGTAAGTACTATTTTCCTTTGCTGAGTCCTGCTGATACGACTACACCTACGTGATCAATCGTTCATTCATCTTTTCGTCTAAACATCTATTTAGTTCGGCCCCGGTCTGCAGACCCGAGGAACATAGATCAATTCACCTACCAGGCTAAGTATCCTACTATCATTTACGTCCATTCTATTGGGACAAAATTGATTATTCAAATTTCGAGAGTTTTTATTCGGTTTTGTTTTCTATTTCTAGGTACATGGTTTCAGATCAGCTGCGGAGAAAATCCCAACTGGTTTGCCCGATTCATCGACGAGATCATAGGAGCTTGTACCCACCCGGGCCTTGACTACACACGGGCTATAACAAGGAGCCAGTTTAGCGTTGAACTTATCAACTGCGGAGGACTGTTTGAAGTTCCTCTTTAAAACTTTCTGGCCTACTTTGTATTCCGGCGCCGGCTGTTTTCGACGCAGGTTGTAATAATGTGAATTTTTATTGTAGTTTTTCTGTAAATTCTTGACCACTAGGTCGCGAATAAACCGATCGACTTCTAATTTGTTTTCTAACCGTTTTTCATCCGAAATTTCTTTCTCATCGCGGTCTATTCGATGCTCATCACCTCGCTCTACTACTTCGTGACCAAAAATGATTTTGTACGGTGAGAAACCTGTCGAACTATGTGGTGTCGCATTCAAAACGTGTTCCACTTCTGCGATTCGGGTATCCCATAAGGTCTGATCTGTTCGTACGTATGTGCGAATGCACGCATTGATGGTCCTATTAAGTCTTTCGACTGGGTTTGCCTGACAATGATGTCTTGAGTTTGTCCAGTGCTGAATTCGATACTTTTCGAGAAGGGCTTTGAATTCTTTAGACAAGAAGGTTGTCGCGTTGTCCGAAATCAGACATTCCGGTACGGCATAACGGCGAAACCAACTGTCTTCTAGGATTTTGCTGACTTGTGAGGTTGATATCTTTCGTAGAGGGAACAACAAGCAGTATTTGGAGAATAGATCCATCACTACGAGAAGATGAACATTCCCGGTTCTGCTTCTTGGAAGCGATTGAATGAAATCGAGAGCAATTATTTGGAAAGGTTTCGTCGTTACTCGCTGTTGTCCCATCACAGGATGTTGAGACCTATTACTGGGTTTACTTTCTTGGCATATTCGACATTTTTGAACATATGCTTTCGTTTCTTTCGCCATATGTGGCCAGTAGAACTTCCTGCGGATTCTCGCAAGCGTCTTTTCATGACCTAAATGCAAAGCCTCATCATGTTCTTCGTAGAGCACTTTCTCTCGCAATGCAGTTGGTACACAGATCTTCCAATCAAAGCGATAGTCGATGCACTCTGGACTAGAGACAAACTTTTTTAAAATGCCGTTTTCAACCCTGAAGTCTTTGAAATTTTCTGGTTCAGTTTGTACATTGTGAACCATGTAATTGTACCAATCGGACTTTTGAGATGTTGCGCTGACCTCTTCCACAGCTCGGGACAGAGCGTCAGGCACTATATTGTCAACGCCTTTTCGGTGTTTGATTTCCATATCATGCCTTTGGAGTTCAAGACTCCACCTACTCAGCCTGGAGGAAGTTTTCCAGCTGCTCCGTAGGATGTATGTTAAAGCAGAGGCATCGGTGATTACCGTGAATTTTGAACCATCAATGTAACAGCGAAATTTTTCTAGTGACTTCAATACAGCTAGGGCCTCCTTTTCAGTTGCCGCATAGCGCTGTTGAGTTGAACCTAATTTCTGTGAAAAATAGGCAACGGGCTTTTCGATGTCCTCGTATACTTGAGTCAACGCCCCCGCGATTGCCGAATCGCTCGCATCACAGTGGATGCTGAAGGTTTTTGAAAAATCCGGATTGGACAAGATTGGAGCACTGATCAGCAACTCCTTTATCCTGATAAAGGCAATCTCGGCCTTATCGTTCCACTTGATCGTTTTGGGCTGATCCTTGAGAAGATCAGTCAACGGGCCTACTATTTCGCTAAACGTGGCGATGAAACGCCGATAGTAATTAGACATGCCCAGAAATCTTCTTAGTGCGCGGAGTGATTTGGGCCTTTCAAAGTTGACAATGGCTTCGACTCGTTCTGGATTGGGACGAAGCCCATTCCTGCTGAGAATGTACCTACCCTAGATAGGGAACTTCTGGGACGCAAAACTTCGACTTTTCCAGGTTTATGGACAAATTCGCGGCACTGAGTCTTTTTGCCAACTCTTTGAGTCTGTCTAGGTGCTCTTCAAACGTATTGCTTACCACGATGATGTCATCGAGATAAACAAATATGTTTGGTTCCAGTTCGCTTCCACCCAATACGCGGTCCATCAATCTCGACAGGGTTGCCGGACTGTTGACCAGGCCAAAGGGCATCCGCGTGAACTGGAACAACCCTCTACCCAACACGGAAAACGCAGTGAATTTTCGGGACCGTGGGTGCAACGGAACCTGCAAAAACGCTTTTGACAAATCTATTGTCGAAATGTAACGGCTGGGCCCTAGACGGCTCAGAATTCGATCTGCATGTGGGAGAGGGTAAGAATCCCGGACAGTCCTCTCATTGAGCTTCCGGGCATCCAGACATAACCGGACCAATCCATCCGACTTGTCAACGGGTACAAGGCGGAGTGCCCAGTCACTGTATGACCGTTCAATAATGCCGCACTGCAGCATGTTATCAAGTTCCCTGTTTATGTTTTCTTGCTTTTTAGGGGAGTTGGGAAATGGATTGATTCTTACCGGAGGGAGCTTTCTTGCTTCTTCCGACAGTTCTATGCGATGGCTGATCATCGACGTGGTGTCTAGTTGACCATCTACCGCTGGCTTAAACAGCATTTTAACCTCATCTAATTGTATAATCTGTTCCTCTGTCAGTATCGTATCTTCCTCGTGATCCTGTACTTCATCTACTGATATTGTGGCATCTTCAGAGGCCATGGTTGGCACTATACCAAAGGATTGCCAGAAATCTGATCCAAGGATCAATTTTCGTTTCACGGAAGGAATCACGAGAGCCGATAACAGCTTCGTTACTCCCCTGAAAGTCACGGGCAGCTCTACGCAACCTAAAACATCTAATTTTTGACCACTAGCGGTACTAATATCAATGTTTGCTGGCTGTATACGAAGCCTACATGCTTTCAGTAGAGAAACGGTCCCTGAACCTAGTATACTCCGGTTCGCTCCACTATCGAGCAAGCCGATACAGGGTACATTCAATATGTTTACTCTTACAAAAGGTCTATCGTCATTTGCAATTTTGAAAAAATGCTCGCTGATTTCCATCATGGAACAGTGCATATATTCATCGTCTTCTACCTCTCTTTGACCACTTGAACAAACGACACACTCGGGATTGGTAGAGGTTTTACAAGTACTTTCTGCTTCCGTCTGCCCCTTCAGACGGGAATTTACGCGTTTTTTGCACAAAACGGACAGTCTTTTGTATCAAAATTAAAGAAACCACACCTGAAGCAGAACTTATGCTTTGGACGGTCACAATCTTTCTGGTGGTGCCCCGATAATCGGCAATTATAGCACACACCAGGTTTTGGAGGAGTGTATTTATCGAGAAGAGCCTGCAGCCCCTTATCCTGCGGGACGTTGTGCTTCTCTACATTTTCTTCGTCCCTTGCACCAACGTGAGGAGTCTTATTCAAATTTTTCTCCTCCTCGGTCTTACTGGGAGGTTTTTGATCTGGTCTAGACTTGTCAGGACGACTCGCCGAATTTGACGGCTTGGGTTTAGAGATCGACTTCAATTCACCAACCTGATTCCGATTTTTGGGAGGGTTCTCTTCCACAGTTCGGTTCTCATACTTGTACCAAAACGTGGCATCAAGTTTGCGACCGAAAGGTTTTAAATCTGCAAGATTGTCTATGTTAGCAGCGACTACATAGCCTTTGTAGTCCGCTCTAAGGTTTCTGAAGACTATTTCAAATTTCTTCCGCTCGGAAATCGGTTTGGTGAGTGCATTGAAGAGCTTCTGCATGTCAAAGAAGAAATCTTGAAATTTCTCTTTGGGTCTCTGCTTTCTCTCAATCGCCCTGAACTCACTGACATGGTCATGATCTGGGCTAAGGAACTCCCGCTTCATCTCAGTGACTAAGTCCTTCCATGAAGAGAAGTCCCCGTTCTCAACTCCGGACATAAACCACAGCTTGGCTGCGCCCGAAAATAAATGAATAGCAGAACGGAAGAGTTCCTTTTCGGAAACTTCTTCGGATTTGGCATAGAATTCTACTTCCATGATAAATCGCATCAGACCTTGTCCGCCATCTCTACCATCATAGCGTAGATTCCAATCTGAAACCGGTCTACTGCGCTTTACGTTGGGTCTACGGTTTCTGGATCTACGTCTATTGAGCGGAGACTGTGACAATGAAGAATCCGAGTCTCTCTCAGAAGTATTTTCCCAGCCTCTTGCAATTCGAGCCCTACCTGACAAATCTATTCGATTCAAAACTCTTTCCGTTTCCTGTGATCGGCGGGCATTCATTCCCGAACCTGATGACTGTTGAAGAAGTGGTCGAAAGTTACACGCAGATGTTATATCTTCAGTAGGCTCTACATAAGATTTCAATTGTCGTCTAGATTGTGCGATTCTTTCACTGGGCTGTTTCGAGCCACTGTCTTCATGAGAACCCAAGTCATCCTCAGTTTGAGTTTCTTGAGATCTACTCTGAACCTGTCTACTAACTCCAGACGTGCCTGGCTGTGCCAACTGCAACTGGGTTAAAGAATTCGAGATTTGGAGCATTACTTCTTTTCTAATGGATTCAATTGGTGTGAAAATTGTGAAGTAAGTATTATACAGCTGGCGAATTGTACACAGCATCTTATCTAAATCTTCAAGATCTGCATCTTCTTCAGCTGCTCTTTGGATGGTCGAACATCGAGCAAAGTAATGGACTAATCTCGTCTTCAAAGCGTCCTTGATACCCTCATAACTCTTTTTCTTCTCAAGATAATCGCTAATTTCTTTCACATTGAGATCGATCAACCTGATTTCGTTGTCGATCGTGCGATTTTCACATTTCGCAAAATCAATTTCAACTTGCTCTCCTTTATCTTTCAAAGCTTCCCTCAAACGTCTTCTCAAAACTCCTAATGACTCAGTTTTCTCGAACGGTACTGTTCGTACATCAAGCTCAAATTCAACCTCTCCCTTCTCTAAATGATGTACCAGCAGGTTTCTGTATTTCATTTGAATCTCTGACTCCATGGCTAAGGAGTTTTCGCGTTGCAGAACTGTTTAGGTCGCACAGAGTGCTCGAATCACGGCCAGATCAACGTCTGTGCCCTCTCCAGACTCACTCTTATATCCACCTGTACTCACCCTTCTCAGTCGCGATTACCATCAACCGGACTCAAGGACGGTTTTAAAAATAGCCACTGTGATTCTGGGGCTCACTCTTTACCTCCTAAACAGTTTATGCACCAGCAAAAATTCCAATAAATACCTAAAAAGCATAAACAAATTAAAAACTAATCCAAAACCAAACATAAACAAGCAACAAAACCAACTAAATGAAAAATGATCACACCAGGGGTGCCCCGATGGAATTTATCAAAAGAAAAGCATGCAAATTATAAAAAAGACCTAAAAAATTGCCGTTCAGAGAACGCAACGCACTGAAAACAGTCAATGCTGTTTTCTTTCTCCCTCTCACGGATGCAAAGTGATTTGTAACCGAATTGTTCAATTTGTTATTCTAGATTTTATGTTGGGCGCCAATTTTTAACCCACTTGGCTACGCTCAGTGGAATAGGGGATCTCCAGGGTCGGAATCAGGGAAATCGGTACAAGACACTCACTTATGTTCACAGGTCTACTTCCAGCAGGAACTCTCTCTTAGAGCATCCTCAGAAGTGTGCTCAGGATGGGTGGCATTCACAAACAACGTCTTAAGGGAAATGTGCTCAAAGGCCACACTGCCAATTCAATTAAGATCTAACGCAAAGTGAGGGAGGTTTGAAGACTCCTTTCGAGTCCGGAAACGAAGCAAATCTAAATAGTAGTGAATTATTTAACTTTCTGAAAATCCTTTAAAACACTTTGAATTTACGTGTAATAACATTGTGTATTAAGTGTTTTTACATAAAGATTCGTGTAAAATGGCCATTTCTTATGATCTAGCTATAACGTGACGTCACATAGTTCTACTTGCGGTTTTTACTCTTGCGTTGTGGACTTTCTGCGGACTAACGGCACCTTGAGGTGGTCGGGGTGGATTCTGCAACGGCTAATGGCGTATCGGGGCGTCCTTGGTTGGTATTCCCATTGATAGGGCACCAGACCAGCAGGGGATCGGGTATTCCTACAACACTCGTGGTTGGCTATCGAGGACCTGGAACTTCGGAACTTCGGATGAAGCTTCCTATTCGACGGCGGTTTTGCTCCGCGACTTCAATACCATTCACCGAATCCCAAGATGGCTTCTCAGGTCAGGCATCCAAGGACCCAAGACTTGCCTTTGTTCTGAGGGAATAAAGATGGCGTTCCTCCTCCGAACAAAGCTGCTAATTACAAAGAAAAAGGCCCCTTTGTGGACCTACCACACTAATTAGTCACACTTCACGCATTACCGCATTTTCTCCAAAACCGCATTTTTAATTAGTATTTGGGAATAAGTTTTAGATCATTTTAGACTAAATAATCTATAAATGTGCATATCGTTACCTTTTTCTTGCTTCTAACTTCAACTTATTTTGTAGTGTTTTAGATGCGCTGGACCAAGCTAGGTCACTCTACCCTAGATTAACACAATAGAATTTTAGACATTTGACCACGCTTTTTCTACTAACATTACTAACCGCTTTTTAATAACTTCTTCACAATTAACACTACTAACTTTAGCTTTAAGACTTTTAATGACACTAGATCTAAAATAAAGAACAAACAAATTATTAAAAAAACTCACTACTAATATCACTTTTGCATGTGAATTATAAATTTACAACCGCCGCGCACTTACTGCTCGCTTGCACGTTGAGAGCTGAATTGAACTGGCGAGAGTTAGCAAGCCGAGATCGACCCTCTAATTCCCCTAAGAAAACGAGCGAACCCGAGTTTGCCGTATTTAAATATTTATTGTTTCTGTGAGTATCACCGCCCCTTGATCATGCCTCTGAGTTGCTGTTTCGGCTGAGTGTCTTTTGCCGGCGTTCAAACCGCTGCCAACAGACTGCTAGTTTTGGTGAGTGATACCGCTGGAAGGGATAGGGAGTGTATAAGTGATAGACAGTTGGTCTCTCACGCTGAGCATATTCCAGAGTCACATTAAGGAGTAATATTATTGTATTTGTGATGGAGTCACAAACCAAAATCATGAAACCATCGGTTACACGCATGAGGAGTGCATCAAAAATGAACGAAATTTATAAAAGAATAGTAACTTCATCCTTCTCGGTTGTTTTGGGTACTGAAACTAGTTGGAACGAAAAAATTAAGAGTGAAGAAGTTTTTGGTAACCATTTTAATGTATTTAGAGATGATCGCGATCTGGTCCGTACCCAAAGAATCTCTGGTGGGGCAGTTCTCATTGCAATATCTTCGAAATTCAATTCAGAATTAATTGTTTCATCAAAACATAAAGAGTTTGAACACGTATGGGTGAAAGCACATATCGCCGACGAAACACATATATTTGCTTCTGTGTATTTTCCGCCAGACCATGCTTGCAAATTATCATATGAAATTTTCTTTCAAACCGCTGAAGAAATTTTGTCGCAGTTATCTCCAGATTTCAAAGTGCATATCTATGGCGACTTTAATCAGCGTAATGCTGATTTTATTCGTGATTGCGAAAATGAAAATGTTCTGCTGCCGGTTGTTGGCGAAAACGAATCTTTACAACTTATTTTTGAAAGAGCTCCATTTTTAGGTTTAAATCAAATCAATTATGTGAAAAACCGACAAAACTGCTATTTGGACTTCTTTTTTCTCAAACATAATGGAAGATTTCTGTGTGAACGAATCTCTTTCTCCACTATGGAAAAATGAAGCGTTTCATACAGCTATCGAGTACTCAATCTTTGTTCATAATCATCATAATTCCGACTACTATGACTTTGAGAATTTCTTTGATTATAAAAACGCCAATTATAACGGAATCAAACATAAACCGAATAGAATAGATTGGCAGTCCGTTTTGAAAAATCAGGAAGATTTAGAGTATGCAGTTACGAGTTTTTATTCAATATTGTCGGAAATTATTCAGACGGAAGTTCCACTCTTGCGGAGACGACGTAGGAATGGGTCAAAAAATCCTGTTCGGATTAATTAGCAAATAAAAAATTTGAAAAATCGTAAGTAAAAGACTCATAAAATTTACAGACAACAAAAAACTCTAGAAAGTTTAGAAAATTATTTGTATATTGTCAACCAACTTAATCAAGCCATATCCACTGCACTTGAAGAGTACAACACAAAAATTGAAAATGATTTAAAATCTTGCCCTAGGAATTTCTTCAATAATGTTAAAACTTAGATGAAGTCTAACAACTTTCCATCTAAAATGACATTGGATAATAAAGTAGCAGATAATCAAGATGACATTTGCATTCTCGTTGCTGATTTTTTCCAAGAGACTTTTACAAACTTCTCGGATAATGACCGTGATTTTGAACACTTTTCTAGTTTTCCTGATTTTACAACCAATGTCGGCGTTAGTCAAATACAGGTACAGGACATTTTAACAGGACTGAAGAATTTAGATTCCACCAAAGGATCAGGGCCTGATGGAATCCCACCTGCTTTACTAAAAAACTTAGCCAACGAATTTACAGCACCATTATTTTGGCTATTCAACATGTCACTTGAAAAGGTCAGATTTCCAAAAGAATGAAAAAGGTCACTTCTTATACCCATTTACAAGTCTGGTAAAAAATCTGATATTCGAAATTATCGGGGAATTGCTATTATTTCATCCATTCCAAAACTATTTGAATCAATCATAAATAAAAAAGTATTTAGCCAAATAAAACATAGAATACCGAATGTACAACATGGTTTCTTTAAAGGTCGTTCTACTACAATGAACCTTTTGGAATTTGTAAATTACACTTTAAATGCAATGGATAGAGGTAATCACGTCGAATCACTTTACACCGACTTTAGTACATCAATAGCAAAAAAGAGAGCGACAGTAACGGAGCTTACTTAAATTAAACGTCAAAAAATGTAATCTAATCACATATAGCAGAAAACGTAATACACCACAGATTACTCTCTTTATAGAAAATCAAGATGTTCAAAGGTACGATAAGATTATAGATTTAGGTGTTATATTAGATTCTAAACTTACATTTACTGACCATCAAGATAGAAACAGCGTTGAAAGGACGACAATATTGTAGTGACTTCAATAAAAAGCAAAAGGAAATCGATGAATGGAGGAGTGTCACTCTTGCAGATATGATTGTACCACTCTGTTTAGGTATACCAAAATGTTCGGTGAGAACTTTCCATTTACTATCTTTTAATTTGATGTACATGTTTCCAGTTAAAAAGGAATGGTATATCTGATCCATCCACCAGATAAAAGCTTGGACTTCCCAGCCTTCCTTTGGCATGAAAAGAAAACAGATTAATCAAGAGTTTATTTCCTACAAAAGCTCGAACAAATTTATCTTAAAAATATGTAATTTGTTCTGACAAAAATTAAAAACATTTCCGTTTTAACACTCATTTAAAAATACGATATAAAACTTGAGTGGGATTTGTTAGTGAAGGTTTACAAGTGAACAGTTCTGATTGTACCCAGACAACCGGAAGATGCAAAAGAATTTACGTGAAAAGTACGTGGACCCGCACTGAATGGAATTGCTTGATTGATGAGTTTCCTCGCATTGAACAGAACGCAATTTTCTTTGTTCCTTTATGCATTTTGTTTCATTCCGTATTGTACATATAAAAAGTAAGTCAAATTATTCCGTAGAAGCAGGCAAATATATTTTACTATCACAAATTAGAGGTCACATAAAAGTACAGATTAGTCCGCAATGAACATATAAGTATCGCATAATGCAAACGGGTAGGTACCAACTGATATGATGTTTTTTATTTGTTGCGTTGAAGAGGAAATTTTTTTTTATTATTCATGCTTGTTTTGTTCCTGTTTTCTTAATTTTTAGAAATTTGAACTCTCCCATTTTTTTAATAATATTCAATTGTGTCATTCTACTGATCGTATGAAATAATATCATAGTATATGAACTGCCCAGCTTCTTTATGCCTATTAGATGCATTTGAGGTCATTGTTTGCCTTGAGTGTTCGAAATATGTATCAAAATGGTACATTGGCATATTAGCGTTCATTCACTCTTCGACTGTACTATTCCTTAAAAACCTACATTTTCAAGTTTTTCGACGAACAAAACGGTCAAATTTTCTATTCGTGATTCATCTGATCGCCGTGAATCAAATTAGGGGTCGTCCATTAATTTCGTAAGGGTTTATGGGGGGAGGGGGTTTGTAGATTTGTTACGTGCCATACAAATTATTTTAATTTTCATACTAAAAATGTTACTAAGAGAGGAGGGGGTCTGTAAACCGCCAAAATTGTCTTAGGTAATTAATGGACAGCCTCTTGCCATCAAACCCAAGTCTGCACAGTGGGCCTGATCCCATAATTATTTGTATCATATTTCCGATATGCTGCAAATATTAATGCTGACATTAAAATACTAGTCTTTTCAAACTATATTATTATAAAAACGATTCTAACGGTTTTTCAAATTCGGAAGAATTTGTTTAGAATCCAACTAATTAACATCCACTTCTTCTTCTTCTTTTTCTTGGCATTAACGTCCCTACCCGAGCAGAAGAAAATAACTTCTGAATACCAAATTGAGGTATTCCATACCAGATAATTTCCAATACTTACAACCTGAATGAGGCATGAATGAGCCCTGCATAAGAGGTAAAATACCTCAGATAATACCTTCAGCATATTCTACAAATACCAAGCTGATAATTAGCCATGCTGAAGGTATCTGGGTTCGATTCCCGGTCAGTCCAAGATCTTTTCGTAATGGAAATTTCCCTGACTTCCCTGGGGATAGAGTATCATCGTACCTGCCACACGATATACGAATGCGAAAATGGACACTTTGGCAAAGAAAACTCTCAGTTAATAACTGTGGAAGTGCTCATAAGAACACTAAGCTGAGAAGTAGGCTCTGTCCTATTAAGGGTAAGTAGCCCGTCATTCGTTTTGACATCAATGATGACTTTTAAGCTTGCATTTCAAAGTGATAAAACTCAGTTTTGATAGTTTATATTGACTTGAAAAAGTATCACTGTACGCGCTAACATGTATAAAGTATGTTGATACTTTTTCAGCTGTGTCAGTGCAAAACCAACTGATTATCTTCGATTCGAAATCGTGAGATGAATAAGCAACAATCATCAACGACGCGTACAAATTTCAATGACGGCCTGATTCGCCTTAAGGCATGAAACGTGGACGATGTTCGCAGTTGGGGTATTCGAACGTCGGGTGCTTATGACGATCTTTGGCGATGTGCAGAGAAACAGTTTGTGGCTGGCCAAAGCTGGAAGGATACAATAGGCAGAGCATATTGCAAGAATGTCGGACAGCAACCCTGCAAAGATGGTGTTCTCTTCGGATCCGGTAGATACCAGAGCGCAGCGAGCTATGTGGGCGGATCAAGTACACATCGATTTGGTGAGCGTTTGGCACAACCATGGATAAAAAGATGCGACCACGAACCGTGTATTGTGGCGTGAAATTGTTGATTCAGTGTAATCTGTTTAGATGTCAACTAATTACAGAAATATTCACGTCCATTAACAATTAAATACAAATAAAATAAACAAACACAAAATCAAGCAATCAAGACTGTAAAAATGTAATACCAGCTGTTAGTGTCAAAATTTAATCAGTTCATATGAATGTACCATCTACATTTCTCCTGATGATTTCTGAGAGAGCTTTCCTAAGGCTCGCACCTGCGCTCTGTCTCAATTTTCTTTCGTATGAAGTATAGTTCAAAAGGAAGTATTCGATAGTCAAGAGTTTCCACTTTTCAAAGCAGGGTGATGTGGTGGGTAGTTTTTCCTAGTCATGGTTTGTCTTGCTGGCCTAATGCCTTTGCCTCGGTGGAACCCTGAACTAAAGGCTAGTGTAAATAATACCCCAAAAGGATCGAAATCTATACAGGCACCTTCCCGTTTTTATCACTCTTTATCGCCACTATTTTCTTCACTCTCTTTCGTTGGCCTGCTCCTCTCACTCTCTTCACAAAACGACATTCTTATCGGGAAATGGAACCACCGATAGACACTTGATAAACACCCATATCCACACCAGGCTAGCATTCGCTTCTCTGCAAGTATCACCGCGAAAAAGTGGTTTGTAAAAGCTAATGTTTGTATGGTGGATTTTTTTTACGTGTGTACTCCCAAGCGGTATTTTGGCAGCAGTAGAGAGCTGGTTAGCTGAAAGCCCTGTTGAGCATTCTCTCTATTTTTGCGGCCGTTTATATCGCTCTTCATAAATGAAGTTTAGTGACCGATATTAATGATTCTTCCCCTTCAATCCACAATATACCGGCCGCCTCTATGTTGATAGGTTCAAGCAGTGACTCGTTTTTGGTTCACATCGGGAGCATGATTATTGTGTGCAATAAGCTTTAACATGGATATAATGCTGACTATGTTTTCTCAAAATGTGAAGGTACCATGCAGACAAACATAAGAGATTAGTCATTTAGCTTAATAAAACTCTTCATGTTTCATCTACTGTTATTCGGGGTAACGATGATCATTTTTTTCATGTTTCTTAAAAATTTCAGATTTTGCAAGTTCAATGTTTGAACCAAGTACTGAAATTCAAATCCTGTGATTACATTGGTCTCACAATTAAACATTGTTAGAAAAAAAAAAACAGATTTTCCTTAAGAAGGTCCTCCTTGCGATGTATATACAGTTGGTTGTAATCATATTACCTATATTGAGACCAAATTACATAAAAATGACCACATTTTTAAATCAACATTAAAATTTGAAAATTATTGTCAGTGTTGTAGCCACTGTAAAATAATTTTTCAGTTTTATTAGTTAAAATATGAGACAATTACCTAGAAGCCATCCATAAACACTTTTTTATAGGAGTTGCCATTTCCTATATTTTTTAAAATAATGTGATCGAAAAATGGCAACTCCTACAAAAAAGTGTTGTAGATAATTGTCTAAATTGAATAAAAATTCCAAAAAATACTATTTGTAGTCTACACTGAAAAAAAAGGTTTTTTTCATTCAAAGTCGATTTAAAAATATGGCCATATTTTATTTTTATGAAATTTGGTCTAAAAATAGGTAATGTTTTTACAACTAACCAAACATCGCAAGAAGGGCACTCTTAAGGAAAAACTGTTTGTCTAACAAAAACTTTTTCTTGTCCTAAATGAAAACTTTTAGCGTGTCGTTTTCAAAGAAAACTAAACAACTGAAGGTCACAATCATCTCAGAATTCAATGAAGCTCAATAAGCAAGTCAATTTTGTCAAATCAGTTCGCAGTTTTATCAAGATGGTATTTATAATGTTGTTCAATAATGAGGCAAAATTCACAACAAATGCCAAATCACACTGCCGTTACAGTCAACTTTGCAGTTTCAATTAATGCTAATAAAGTAACAAATTTTGTTATAATTAAGTTTCGGATAAGAATACAATGAGTTTTATTTTTGTTTAAATTGTAAAATGCTTCTTCTTCTTCTTTCTGGCGTTACGTCCCCACTGGGACAAATCCTGCTTCTCAGCTTAGTGTTCTTATGAGCACTTCCACAGTTATTAACTGAGAGCTTACTTTGCCAATGACCATTTTTGCATGTGTATATCGTGTGGCAGGTACGAAGATACTCTATGCCCTGGGAAGTCGAGAAAATTTCCAACCCGAAAAGATCCTCGACCGGTGGGATTCGAACCCACGATCCTCAGCTTGGTCTTGCTGAATAGCTGCGCGTTTACCGCTACGGCTATCTGGGCCCCCAATTGTAAATTGCCTTGTTTCCATTTTGTTCATTGTTGAGACATGTGTTTTTTTCTGAGGAGTAACGAATCAAAATTGAATAATATTTTGCTAGGAAGAAAACGCGTCTATTAAGAACCAAGTTATTTACTGTTAGGGGAATGAAATTAAAAAAAAAAAAACATTGCGAACCGCGGAATATGTATTTTGAAACTTTTTCAAATCATTCTTTAAAGTATTATGTTTATTACTAGATTTGACACACCTATGAAATTTTGACAAAAAATGACATATAAGTTTTATGCGATTCGTTTGTTAGTTAAAATATTCGTTGCATTTGTGAAACTCGTATGAGGCATGAATCTTAGGAGGGATAAACGTTTTCTAGTACGGGATTGTAACGGTTAAAAATGACGCAAAACTGTAAATGGAATTTCTAAAAAGTTCTCGGCCAATGAATCAAACTCTGAACAAATGACATGGTAAACATTTATATTTCTCATATGTTACAAATCAACAGTTGTTCTGACACGCTATATGACTAAAAATTTCTTAAAAGTTCCTCAACCAAAACATTTCCATAATCTATCGCACGCTGTTTAAAACGATGTCCTCTCCTGTCTTGCCATATGGGTGTGTAATATGTTATGTGAAGTCACGGTACATATGTTATCCTCTAATTAATCGCTACGGTGTTAGTCAATCTCCAATCCGCGGAATGCCTTGGTCGGTGGTTTTATCGAGTTGCCCTTGTTATCCTTGGGAGCCTCCTTTAACGCAGCTGTATCTATCAACCACTCACGGTAGTTGGATTCAATTTCTTTCTTCTGTTCCGTGTGCAGCGTTGCCAAATCTGGAAATGGGCCGCCATAGTCCTGCGAATAGAAAGTTGCGAGATTGAGTTTTATGAATGCAGTGGGATTCCGTTTTTGGCAACATGATCGAAATTTACAGTTGACGAAAACAGGACGTTTGCGCTTGGTCCTGCTTTTATCAATCGAAACTTTTAACCCTTTTTTCTGACTTTATTCTGTCATAATTATTTCTCGCGCTTATTATCATACAGGCGTATCTGCAATGATCGATTTCTCTTCGTCGATTTTCTCTCTAAACTAGTATACAAAGTTCAATCGATTTTGGTTACATTTTACGATGCAACATGATGAAGGACGATTAGTTCTTACTACTGAATTGAAAATAATAGTCGAAAACATTCTACCAGTCAAGTTAACTAAAGAGAAAATCGATGAAGAGAAATCGATCATTGCAGTTACGGCCTTATGATACTAAACGCGAGATTTTTAACCTTTCTTGTGCATTGGGATAATTTTTGGCTAATCGACACTTTAAACAAGCTGTCATTTCCTTCCCCTATCCCAAGTTACGGTGAAGATGGGCGTGGCCAGGAATAGCAATATTCATGCGCTTGGTAATATTGTCCAAGATTGGGTCAAGGTTTTTCCCCAGCCTTGTCTCTGAAAGCGGTCTGGATGAAATTATCAAACGAAACATTAATATTGCTAGTATCCAATCTACGAAGTATACCGTAACAACGCTAACGCTAACGCTAATCGACACTTTAAACATGCTGTGACTTTGTAGTAAAAAGAGTTATAAATCTGAATTTTTTTGGCTTTTCAAAATTTTATAAAACAAACAAGTTCATGCTAAAAAAAGTTTTCAGCAACCTCTAGGAGTGACACTACAAATAAAAAAGACACATTATGCATTAAAGGTAAAAAATGACTCATGAGTGTTCCATCTCAAAAATCCATTTATGAATCGGTTTTGGTTCTTTTATCTTTATATGAAAAATATGAAGCCGGAGAACGAAGCCTTGTACGTATACTATACTACTCTAGACACAAGGGCACCTGGAGCCTGTTTCAGAGTGTTCCTATGAGCAGGCTTGATAAAAACTCCTCTGCGATGTAAAGATGACGCGATTTTGCCGTTTTTCGGAGGAGTAAAAACTGAACTCAAAAATTTCAACACAGATCCTCAAGCGATTCGAGTGAGAGTGCAAAAAATGCGAGGATTTTTTTCGGGTACTCTTTCTCTCTTTTTGCGATGCTCACCTTTACTTACGATTCAAAAGAACGCTTGAGAGTTCCGCCCAAACAAGGCAGTCCTCGGGGAGTTGTAAGAGCATTCTTATTTTTATGGAATTTTACTCTGTTTTGTTTTGTGCTGTATCTTCCCCGCTCATTTTTCGTTGCCTCTCTGCTCTGAATTTTTTCGCTCCCTCGCAAAGAGGCATAGGTAGCACGTTGCTCTAGAGAACGTCATCGAACTCTGATGGTGTTGAGGAGTATTATCAAGCCTGGTTGTAAGAACTTTTACAGGTATTTACTAAGAGCTATCTCTGCTGATTGAACATATTTGCATGTGCGGCAGAACGAAGATACTTTATGCTCTGGGAAGTCGAGAAAATGCCCAACCCGAAAATATCCTCGACCAATGGAATTCGAACTTTCGTTCCTCAAAAAAATTTGACTTATTGCGAGTCAATTTTCGCAAGTCAGTTTGGAGCAAATTAACTTGTTGTTCAGAGCATTGAAAAGGCAAATAGGCAGCTATGAAAGTGTATTTACCAAGCTGTGTTTTAACAGAAACACCTAAAGTTTCAAAAACTTTAGTTTCAAATGACGAAAACAGTTGATGTTTTATACGCCTATGAATGATGATTGCAACTCCCCCACATGCCCCATCAAGTTAGGATTTCTTTTGAGTTTAGATCCAGGTTTCAAATACGTTTCAGTAATAACTGCTATATGCACGTTATTAGCTGTAAGAAAATTAAACAGCCCGTCCTCTTTACCATACGATCGTTAACTGAAAAATGAGTATTGTGCGATACTCTACCAGAGAAATTCCGGAAGCGACCGTTATCGTAACGGATATTATCTTTCATCTGCCTGGCACGAGCCTCAATGACTCTTTTGCGTGAAGGGCAAATCCAAAACTTTGACTTATGATTGGCCCGCAATTAGAGCATATGAACTTGGTGGTATCTTCCTTTACTGGACAGACGTCCTTGGCGTGAGAAGAACCTCCGCAAATCATGCATTTAGCATCCATGCGACAATTTTTTGTTCCATGACCCCACTTTTGGCACCGACGGCACTGAGTGAGGTTCTGGTAATTTCCTCCAGGTTTCTAGAAATGTTCCCATGTCACACGGACATCGAACATAAGTTTTGCTTTTTCTAGAGCTTTAATATTATTTAGTTCTTTTTTGTTAAAGTGAACTAAATAATATTATTGAAAAAGCCCTTTCCGAACAATGCCAGATTGGGTTCTCTTTTTCATAATGATTACTTGGACTGGGAAAAATCCAAGTAAATCATTTATTCCATTTTTGATCTCTTCAGGTGACTTATAGTGACTTGAGAGACCTTTCAAGATAACTTTGAACAAACGTTCAGTTTTGTCGTCATAAGTAAAAAAATGTGCTTCATCTCTTCAAGATGTTTGAGAAGAAGTTCGCGATCTTTAAGAGTTTTCGGCTAATAGAGTTCAAGATCTCCTGCATGAATCCCCCAAATTCGGAACAACTGACCACGATAGGCGGCACTCTTTGCTTTCTCACTTGAATCAAAGAGCCTGGCCTAGAGGCTGCTTCGATTTGGTGTTCGGAAAATTTGTCTAGAGCGTCGAACTGATTGCTCATTTCGATACAATTATTCATTTCACCCTTGGAAAAAAGTTCGCATTCCGGAGAAACGTCCAATCTTTCATTCTTGCCACGTTTAGTGACAGTTATAAATCCCACTTTTTTGGAAGGAAGTTGTGAAATCAGAGATTCACCCTTCCTTTTGTTTGTTGTTGACTCTTATAGGGATTCCCCAACCCAATAAACACAAAGTCGTATACGATGGCGAATTAGAGTACAAAAGTAGAGGCGATATACGTACATGTGCCATAAGGCTGCATGGAGAATGCACGTTTGTATTCTTACACCTTATCATACACGAATGTGTGTTTACTGGGAAGACATCTTTTCATAGATTCCTCCAAGGATTCTATCAGAAAAAAAAAATCTGCCAAAATTCTCGGCTTTATCCAGGAATTTCACCAGGGATCTTAAATGAATACTCCTGTTATTTCTCCAGTGATTTCTACAGAAATTGCTCCAAGCGTACTGGCAGTAATTTCCCCAGGTAGATCTCTATATTCCTCCAGGAATTATTCCGGAGATTTCTGCAGGGAATCCTCTATGAATTCCATCAGGAATTTCTTCAGAGGTTCTGTCAGGAAATCCTCCAGTGATTCTACAAGAAATTACTTCACGATTTTTCTTCAAAGATGCTCCCAGAGATATCTCTACAAAATCGCTACATGAATCACTTCAAAGATTTTTTCAAGAATTCTCCGATAGTTTTTCCAGAGATTTGTTATTGGCCTCCTGATCTGTTCCAGTACAAATTCTTCTAGAGGTTTCTTCATGAACTCCTCCAAGGATTTAATCAGATTTTTCCAAGAATTTTTCCAGGATTTTTTCCAGGAATTGTTCGAGGTACTCCTTTACTGAAGAAGTTTTTGAAAAGCTCCTAGATAAATTCCTGGATGAATCGTTGGGGTAATTCTATGAACTATCCCTGGAGAAACCTCTAGAAAATAATCATGAAAATAGGGTTATTCTTATAGTAATTCCTAGAGGTTTCTGGATCTAGAAAAAAAAATATGGAGAAAGCTCTGTAGTATTACTTGTAGGAATCCTAGAAGAATATCTGGGAGAATCCAATGAAGGATCCTTGCCTAATCTCTGAAAAAAGCCATGGAAAATCCTTAGAAAAATTGTTTACAGGAGTCTCTGGATGAATATTCAAGAAAATCTTTGGAGGAATTCCTAAAAAATCACTGTAAAAAGTTTTGGAGCAGCCCATGTATAAATTTTACTGGAGTAATTCTTGGATAAATTCTTGGAGAAATTTTTGGGTAAATCTCTGGAGGAATCCCTGTAAGGATTTTTCGGGAAGGATACCTGGTGGGGTATCTGGAGAAATTCCTGAAGGAATCTCTGAAGGGGTAAATTTCTTATTGAATCAATGGAAAATTACCAGGTTTAATTGGTAAATCTTGGAATGGATCTTTGAAGAATTTCCTGAGTTAATTTCTGATGGAATCCCTGGAGGCATCTTAGGAGGGATCTTTGGAGTACTCCTTGGAGGAATCCCTGTAAGGATCACGGTGGGGATTATGCGGGAGGAATCACTGGAGAAATCCTTGTGGAGATATTTTTGTAGAAAAACCTAGATATTCATTTGAGAAATTTCTGGAAAAATATTTGTAGAAATATCTGGAGGAATCCATGAAAGGATCTTCCTAAAAGAATCTAGGTAGAGATTTTCCTAATGTTATCCCTAAAGAAATTCTTAGAGTTTTTTCTGATAAAATTTCTGAAGGATGATTCCATGGTTAACCTTTGGAGGAGTTTCTAGAGAAATTCTTGAAGGAATTCCCGGAAAAAAGTTCAGAAGGCCAGAACGAATCTCTGAAGAAATTTTGAGGGAATCCCTGGGAGATTACCTGGAAAATTCCTTGGAGTAATTCACGTAGCGATTTTCTAGGGGGTATTCCTTAAGTAATTCCTTTAGGAATCCCTCAAAAAATTCGCGAATTAATTTCTTGTAGAATCTCTGGATACATTCCTGGTGGAATCTCTGGAGCGATCATTGGAGGAATCCATGGAGCCTTGAAGTAGATCCTCATTTATCCGCCTGCAATCACTCAACACGCATGACATTTATCGTTCGTGGAAGGTACACGGAGAAATATTTTTACCAAATTTTTGAGTTTACTTTACCCAAAATCAAGTATATCGATTAGAGTTTCAACCCAAAATCTCTCGGTTTTCTCTTTCTCCCACGCGAATGTTGTCAAAAATAGAGAGAGCTGCATCTACCCAATGGGGCTTTGGCCCAATAAGCCAAATTTGGGTAAATGCAACTTTTCTTATGTTTGGGTCGAAAGAACTCAATTTTGCGTTAAATCAACTCAAAATTGAGTATATTTTTCTAATGGAATTAAAGCCAAACTACCTAGTGGGGACTTTGGAAATTTAGCCAAAATTGAGTTATTGGGCTCAACTACGGAATTGCGTTGAAACAACCCAAAATTGAGTTGAATTCCGTCTCCGTGTAACAAACCACGAAAGAAAAAAACGAAGACACACGCTACCCACTGTTTGGCGCCGATCACTGTTTGTCACCGCATGTAACATTCGCTGACACTTTGTCATTCTTATCAATAAACAGAGGCGAATATTTTCCATTTTTGTTGCCATGTTTGCAATTAGAGGGGTGTGTGATGATCCAATAGATTACAATTAAGTCGTTTATAGTTGCATTACCAGAACACATGAAAGTTATTACCAATTTTATGCAAAACATAAATCACCCGAATGTCTCGTTACCATTAAAGTCTGTGAAAGTTACTGCTCTTGAATGCTCTCTTGCCACGTACCAAACGAGAGAGTGAATATTAACATTCATAGGGCTCTCCGATTGTCATGTGCCACGAACTGTTAAGGTTCATGAACTTTTACATTCTTTGAATATGGTTCGATCGGCTTATTCGGATCAAAACCCAAACACTGATCTATTTAGATCTGGACGTTCGAAGTGGTCGACGATTTCGTCTACCTTGGATCCCTGCTGACGGTTGATATTAACTTTAGCCTTGAAAAACGGGGGCGCATCATCAGTTGAAGTCGAGCCTACTATGGCCTCCACAAGAAGCTGCGGTCAAAAAAGATTTTCTCCCGTACCAAATGCACCATGTACAAAACGCTCGTAAGGCCGGTGGTCCGCTACGGGCATGAAACGTGGACGATGCTCGAGGAGAACTTACGTAAGCACTTGTAGTCTTCGAACGTCGGGTGCTTTGAACGATCTTGAGCGTTGTGCATTAGACTGGCCCTTAAACAAAAAAGTTGTAAAATTCAACGGGGCACCCCCTAGATATGTGTCTTAGGGTAAGAAAAAAGCTCTCTCAAAATTTCAACTCATTTGGTTGCTTCCCCAGCTGGCGCATTCAATTCGAAGTTTGTATGGAAAATTCGTCTCAAATATATTGAAAATTGACCCTATGTCACTGTTCCGTCTCGTACACTAGTTAATCGCGTTCTATTAAGCCCAGAATGGCAAATTCACTAGTTGATATGGTAATGAACATAGTTGAAGAAGGTTGTTTCTGGATTTAAGCTCATTTTCATTAAGCTTTCAGTTGTTGAAAGTTAGGCTTAGATCAGCACTCCCGTACAATCACACATGTGCATGCACCTTGTGCCGCAGCTCGCCCAGCGTCATAGGTGGCTATGATGTGCTTAATAGCTACCACCCAGCTAAGTTGAAGGAATACTAAGCAATATTGCAAATCCACTTCAGATAGTTAAAACACCAACTTTATCAATTTTAATCATCATAAAACCTTCTACAATATTGTTTGCTATAGTATCAGGTAGTGTTTTTGACATTCTGGGTTCAATTGAACGCGATCAACAATTTTCCTGACTCAAACAAGAGACATCATCTCTGTTTCCTATATGTTTGAGCTGAAAATCCCATATTAACTTCAATTCAATTGCGCCAGCTCATGGAACGACCAAATGCGCTGAAACTTTCAGGAAGTCTTCCTCTAACCCTAAAGAATAATCCTGGTGGGTGCCCCGTGGAATTATACTACTTTATTTTTCTCCCATACTAAGCTGGGCCAGTCTATTGTGCATGTAAGCGGTGTGAGGCGGCGAAAGATGAACCTCGAGCTCGCTCAACTCTACGGCGAATCCAGTATCCAGAAGGTGGCCAAAGCTGGAAGGATGCGATGGTCAGGGCATGTTGCAAGAATGACGGACAGCAACCCTGCAAAGATGGTGTTCGCTTCGGATCTGGTTGGTACAAGAAGGCGTGGAGTGCAGCGAGCTAGGTGGGCGGATCAAGTGCGTATCGATTTGGCGAGCATGGGGCAGAACCGAGGATGGAGAGATTCGGCAACGAACCAAGTATTGTGGCGTGAAATTGTTAATTCAGTGTTATCTGATTAGATGTTAACTAAATAAATGAAATGAAATATTCACCACAAAAATGTGTATGAAACAAGTATTCTATACATTTATGAAACAAATTGTGTTGATTGGGCACACATCTATACACGTAAACAATCATCTATAGATTCTGAAAACTTTTTCTATAAAATAAATCTTATTTCTGTACAGAAAACACAAAAAAGTATGATAAGATAAACATTAGATTTTTGTCCCTCGTTCATATAAAAAAGCATAATCATTAAAATTTATTATCATAAGCTCTAAATGTTTAAGAATTAGATAACTTATGACACTGACATAGTTGATTCAAATTTAAATTTCTACAACTTTATCTAAGACATCATACAGCTATCTGAATGTAATAAAAATAATGTTTCAATCACACGGCAAGGTTGATTAATCAGAAAACATTTTGGATCAATATATGCGCTCCATTGCATAAAGAAACTTTTCTGAACAAACCATATCACTAAAATCAACACTGCGCAACGTCCGGCTTTTGTTTGACGAGTGTTCTTAAGGAAGTTTTTCGAACCAATACCCTGATAGCCCTACTTGATTTTATTCTTCTAGAAATCCTTCAACTATTGATTTGGTCTTGACCGAATCTAATCAGCTTTGTAGCCAACTGGTAACTCACGCTGACTTAGATTCTGATAATGTCCCTGTTACATTTCCAATTTCCCATGAAGCGATTCACAGTCCTATCTGTTCCACTTTCAATCATCAATGAGCTGATTAAAAAGTATTTCAAACGTTTATCGTTAGTAATCTTGACGTAAACATTTCTTTGCAAACAAAATATGGTATGGAAAATGTTTTCGAAAGCTTAAAATAAATAATGCTCCATGGTATCAGCAAGAGGCATTGCAATACCAAAATAAGGATTGGGAATCGAATCTGTTATGATAGACGGCTATTAAAATAACCTTTGCGTTGTCCCAAAAATGAATGAAAATTTTACAGATACTGCTGCAAAATGAAATTCAAAACTGTTTTGCTGAAATTCAAAACTGTTCTGTTGTCTTTTAATAAGCATGCTCACTTCTATCAGTATTTTTTTTTTCGAAAATGATTAATTTGAACGAAATGACCCAACATTAGATCACATTAACATTAACGATTATTCAATTGCCAATTGATAGTTTATATTTCGTCATGGACATTCGACCATCCCTCAAACAATACGTGTAAAAAAATGAATTATTAAAACATTTCTAGTGTCAATTTAACCTAACTTAAATGTATAAAGCATACAAATGATTTATATATTAAGGTAAGTTAAGTAAATTGAAATCATTTCTTTCTCTTATAAGCAGGTGAATTTAAGTTATCTGTAAAAGATCTGAACTGTTACAGCGAATTAAATGTAATATGTTGTTAACAAAATGTTGATAAAAGTTTAATTTTGTTTTACCAATTTATGATTATAGTATTGCAGTATCGTATTGTAATGTTTGAAATGATACTAAGGAACTAAAAAAATAATGTTGAAATTGGTGTACTTTTTAACTCAAAACTTGTGGAAATCCATATGAAAATCTTTTGAAAATAGTTTTTTTTGTCACTAGAAATACAGCTATTTACCTTTGGCAACAGATCAGCTCCCAGTATGTCAATGGGCCCGGATGTGGAAAACTGTAGCAATCCGAGCAGTTCCGATTTAATCAGCGGTTTCACCAGAGCCATCACCTGGTTGATGAATGAAGCCGTGTGGACGATGTAGATTTTTTTCAGTCGAACGGGATGTGCATCCTGAATGTAACTCATGAATGTCCTCAGTGGACCGAATTGTACCCGCGCCAGATGACCCAACCGGACGCCTTTCATGTCGAAAATAACAATATATCCCTCGATGGGACCGTCCTTGCTAATCTGGACATCGTTAAACATGCAGAATGTCTTTACTGCCTCGCCAAAGTTCATCCTCGATGGATCCGTGTCAGACAAACGGTAACACAGTAATCGATATCCTTCCGGTGTCAGCTTTGGTAGTGAAACCATGTGGCTAAAGGGCAACAAAAATAAGCGAATCAGTAACGAAGACTTCCGTGCAAAAGTTTGGGGTCACTTCCTTAAAACATACAAATGTATTTTGTCTATGTCTCTGTAAATACACGTCTAATGAAAACTAGTGAAACTATGTCATATTTTGAAGGCAATGATTTAATAATTAAGAATTATTCTTCGTATGCATTTTGATAAAAGCATTTTTTAATATTGCCTAAAAAACTTTTACTTGAAGTTGCGATATGTTTCGAAAATTACAGTGGAAAAACATGCATCATTTTCTCAGCATTGGTTCGACAAAATTTGAAATTTATACTCCAAACTTTTGCATGATGACTTCAATACTTTTTCATTGAAACTTTCAAGAAATGTCACAACCTCAAGTAAAAATTAAAAAAAAAAAGTTCTGGTCAAAATGCGATTTAAGATTTATGATTATCGCATTGGTTTTTGAATGAGCCATAGAAAGTGTCAGTTACACATGTAATCACAAAGATATGAACAAAACACTTTTGTATTAGGGGGTGACCCCAAACTTTTGCACGGCGGTGTATGACTATTGGGAAAAGCGAGATCAATGTGTGGTGACTATTACGTCATGTTCAGCACTAACTGCACCCCAGTCGAGAGCACATCCCGATTGTCGAAAATATCCGGCGACGTCGCGTGGATGTGGGCGTACTTATACAGTGCCTTTTTCGCATCCTCCAAATTCCACAGGCACGCATGCAGAAAGAGATGAGCGTGGTTTTTCGTGAACGCTGGAAACCGGGGTTGCTGTTTGATCCTGCAGAATATAACCAATATTGGAAAATGAATGATTGAAATAAATAAAGTTTTTTTTGATAGATTGAAGAACAACTAAGAAAACCTTTATGACTCACTTTGGATTGAAGAACGAAGAACTTTTAAGACAATTTTGTTCCCCACTGAAACCGTTGTTATGTTTCCCAAGCAATAATTGTAATGCAATATTTGATATGTTTCATTGTTTGTAATAGATAAAACTCACAGTTGAAAAAGTGAATTTCCATGAAAATATGGATTGTTTTATGATTGTATGGAATTTGAGGTGTTTTACATCTACTGTTTTTAAAAACAGTTCGTGTTAAGAAACTTTAAGAACCGATTCGAAATAAGTGGATAATCTATCTAAGTCATTGCAAATGATTTAAGTGCGTGAAATGCTGTTGCCGAGTTTTACCGAACAGCACGTGATTTAAATTAAATTTCGGCTTTTGTGTGAATAGGGTCGAACAATCTTTTCAAGTCATATCGTGTCCTGTCCATCTCGCTCTTATGTCATTTATTAAAAGTTACAGGATTATTCATTCAAATTCACCTGAGATGCATAAATTTATGGTTTGCAGAGGTAGACGGGCTCTTTTCACACTGTACGGTCTACGAACAATAAAAATCACTATCAAGTCGCATGATGTTGATCGCGGTGAGAGTTTTGAAAATATAATCAGGACTATATAAAGTGAAATGAAAATATGTTACAAACTATCTTGTTTGCTAATTATTTTAATTTATACGTACCATTCATATAATATTTCCACGTCTTTAACGTATTCAGTGGGCACCTCCTTCGGTCCCGGACAGTCTTTATAGGGATGTGATAAGGTTGTCATTTTGGCACTATTTATTGGCTATCGTTGCTTGATTCACTATGTACACTAGTGCTGAGACTACCTTCTACACCCCATCAGCATTGAAGGGGAAGATTCAGAAAGTGAGCGGAAATTTCAGAAGATAACGGTTGCACTGCTCAATGTTGTGTTCTGGCCGTGAAGCATCTTGTTCACAGCTTTGAAGTTGCACACGGCAAATCTGAAACGGAACAGAACAAAACTGCGTACGTTAATAAATGCATCCTCAATTTCCTCGTATTGACTTATTGAAAACAGATCAACTAGTGCATCAATTAACCGCCACTTTCAAGTTCAATGCGCTACTTAATTACCAAACGTCATTTCGATCGATAAGTTCTGACTAATTAATGCACAAATGGATTGCGCCTTTTGCGGCGAAGTCGGCATAATAATGGAAACCGGTCAGTGCTTTGTTTAGTCGCGTCGTTGATTAATTCACGGCCGTGTCTACTCGGTAATTTACAAACAATGCGAGCAATGCCGTTCCGATCAAATCACACACAATTGACTGATTACCGCCTAGGTTTTGACGACTATGTTGATTAATATACTGCGTTAAATTACGATGACGCAAATGTTACACTTTTTATTATAAACGCATTATTGTGCATGTGTTATACATGGTGTATAGGAAAAAAATCAATGTTAAGCTTCTAGGAGGTCAATCAACGTTAAGCTTCTAGGAGCGCAATCAACGGTTTCTGTGAGAACAACTCTCGTACATTTTATAGACTGTTTAAAACAGGCCTGCCCATTCTTTTGAGCTAATTTTTAACATAAATGGATGGTGCATTGACAGTTGTATCCGAATATGAGAAACTTTTATTTCAAATGAAAGCTCTGTTGTATATTTATCTAATCCATGAGGTAAGTTTAATTTTGTTTTCCTTATATTCTTGGCTATCGATACAAATAGGTCGAAAAATTTGTGCAACCTGTGGGCCGGATTGAATTTTGTCTTTGTTAACAACACTACCAAAAGATTCGATACAAATTATACTTTATAAACATGGATTATTTAGATATAATTATAAGCTTTCGTTTGAGGTAGAAAAATAATTCTTGCGAACGTACCAACCGTTTAGGCCAAAAAGGAGCCAAAAAGGTTGTGCAGGCCTGGTTTTAAATTTAAAAGGCAACCGGGACCCCATGAAAACGACAGTTAACCCGTATAGGCCTGAGTGAATGAAAAAATTCTAAAACCTTCACCGCTCAGCGGATTCTTAAGGACATATAGGAAGGAATCCCTGTCATGGCAGGGAAAATGGCTTCCTCACATATACAAACACATTTGCTGGCGGTTCACATTATTTCTCAAAATTTTTCACTTACCTATAATTAATCACTCCCAAATTTCTAACTGGATACCAGAACACCGTAATGTTACCATTAGTGTAGTTTTAGCAACTGCCAACTAGCAAAATTTCACGAATCGTGCTAATTTTCAGCACGAACGACGAACATTCCTTCGTTTGTTTACACTTTCTCTCCCGCGAGCGAAGGATACTTTTCGCCCAATTTTAACCAATCTACTACACGTAGAACACCATACTCGATTTACTTTCATTAATTATATATTATAAAACACCTTGTTGTTCATTTCTGATGGATACAACTTGAAACTTTGCAGAACCGTGCTTAAAACAATCACCCGATCACAACTTTTCGTTTTTTTTTCATTTTTCTAATTTCAAGTCGGCTGCCCGCTTGCAGTGCTGTCAGGAATGTTGATGATTACGCACGGCGTTAAGCAATATTATTCAGTCGAAATGAAAGAGATTGAAACTGATGCAGGGATGACTGGCAACGCCGTCTTATTAATTGCAATTTCACTATTACTAACATATAAGAGAATATTTTTTGTGTACAACTACTTTCAAACAGAAATTTACGGACTCAACGGAGTTTCACCTTAATGGATTCAATTATTGTTTTGTCATTATAGTGATACACATATCTAGTTTCTAGAAAAGAACAGAGGAACGCGAAAATATTTCTGTAGCCAGAGTTATTCCGGTGGGTCACTGGGTCAGGTCGGGTAAAAAGGTAATGTAATTTAGTTGGAAGTCACATTCACTACAAAGGTTCCCCATGAGTAGGAAACCGTATCCTACAGGCGGAAGTATTGATGCACTTCGTCAAAATCTTTTATCAAAAGCCATCCAAATTGGCCCCTTTGTTCAACGTATAAAAGTGCATTATATGAAGACAATTCATAGTGATCAGGTTGTTCTTTGTTCAACTGTATCAGGTCTGGTACCCATACTTCCAATTTGTACCCACAGTCGTACGCTAAATAACTTTATACTTGATTAGGGTGCCGAGCCCTCACATCTGAAAGTTATTGTTAAATGAATATCAGCAGTTATATAAAAAGAACGATGTAATTTTTAAAGAATAATAAATTCAACAATGTTTAATATTCCACAAAGCGTTAATGATTAATCATAAATTTAATCATGATTAATGATTAATGATTATGATAAATCAAAAATGTTAATCATTAATCACAAAAAAATCAAGAGTTAATCATTAATCACTAATCATAATCATTGCAATATTATGTTTTAGTCTTTAATCATTAATAATAATCATAAAGATCGCTGATTTTATTCAGTAATCATAATCTTAATTATAAGTCAAACATTTAATCAAACATCAATCAATCGTTGAACTAAATTTAACAAATTTTACAACATTGTCTTCTAATGTATAAATAAATTTGGCATTTCTTATATTCTGTGAAACGAACTATGAGAGTTTATGCCTAAGGAACGTCCCAATCCAACCAAGTACAGCATGGTTTTGCTTTGTATCCGAAGACGTTATCATAAGACAAAAAAAGACCCTTAAATATTTCCTCCATGTAACACGGTGCATTTCTTAGTTGTATATGATCCGAATCTGAAGACGCGGTTGGGAGCTTGTGAGTGGTACCATTCTACATGAAGGATTGCTGTTTAAAGGGCAGATCACAAAATTTCGACCTAGCACTAGTTTTTGGCTGTTCATAAGATTGTTGTATACTAATTGGCACAACGTTTTCTAGATCAAGAAATGGTTCTTTTCCACTAGTAGGTGATATTTCTGTCAATAGCTCCTCGCTGTTTTTGTTCACGTTTGATGTTTGCAATCTCACATCGCCTTCAAAAATCCACTAAATGTAGCAAAGCGTTAAGTTGATCTTGATTAAACATTCGATGATTATGAACGATAAACCATGCTTAAAGCTTTTCAATTTGAATTGTTCTCTTCAATAATGAGTAAAGCCATTCATTTTCATGTTTATGGCTCATTCGTTGCATACGTCAAGGCGTGTAAGTAGCATCCATTCATTACGTAGCGCTAATAATTGAGTTTTTTTAACCCTGGGGAAAGCTCTCCCCTCTTCGTAATGCTTTTTGCATGAACATGTTCAAATTTTTGTTTGAATCGCACCGTATGAGCCTACCCCCTCCCTCTTCGAGCATTACGTGGTTTGTGGACGGTGCCATTTAATTATAACGGGGCCATTTGTGGAAGATGCTATTTAATTATGACTTTTATTAATATTCATTGATTAATGGTTAAACATTCAAAAGCTAATGATTAAATGCCCAAAAGTATGCTCTAAACGCCTTGAAGTATGCAACAAACAACTTATACATTACATAATGATGAATATTTCTCTTGATTGGCAATAAATTTGAATTAAAATCTTTTGAACTTCGTTACAGCGAATTTTTAATCACAAACCGAACTGAAATTTAGATTCATATCAAAGTAGGGCGGATTAATCAAAGATTAATCATATAAACAATAATTAAATGACATGAGATGCTCAAAACACATTTAAGTATGCAACGAATGCATCACACTCTTATAACTTATAGGTGACGTAAAACGGGGTAACTTTGATAGTTTTTTCGAAGAATACTTGATTTTTTTTTTAAAGCTGTTTCAAAGAATTATAATTCATATTTTAAAACAAGTACTGGTATCCTAGCTATCGATTGCAGTTGATAGATTGCCAAAAGATTTATTCTGAATGGATATATAATTTTTTCAAATAATCGAAAGTCGGTTATATAGCGTTGAACGCTATATGGCAATTTCTGACTTAGATTACAAAAACAGTCCCGGTTTGTAAAAATGGTTTTCGCTAAGAGATTTGAGACCGAATTCATGTTCTGCTACAACTAGGCTGTCAAGGATAAGTGACGAACTCATTATATCTTTTTAAAATAGTGATCGTAGAACAGATTGTTTGTAAGCGTTTCAAAAATGCTACAGAAACTTTGTTATTTCGTTTAGTGTGTTGTGGGTCTCGCACTATCAAAGTAACCCGCATTATCAAAGTTACCCCATTTTACGGTACACTTATGATTAAAAAAAAACTGAATCAAATAGCTCTCATCATGATTTTTCGTTGAATCATCAATTTTTCAATCATGATTAACTTAACGCTCTGCTCTTGAACCATCCTTCTTCAGACTCGGTCTGCAAAACAATGAAGCTTGATTAATCGTTAATAACTTTTGGGACTCACTATGAATGTGGCTTCTGGCTTATGGAGCTACTCCAGTACTCCCCGTAATTGAATTCGGAACTCAAGCGTGTGCTAGAATAGGGGCGTAAGTCGCATGATCGATTTCTCTTCATCGATCCTCTCTTCTATGAAAAAAAGCGACAAGACGGAAGTTTGTCAGCATTTTTTCACCTCAGGACGCAAAATTGCATCGCTACCTAGCGTCTAGAAGTGAAAAAATGCTAACAAACCCGCATCTTTTCACCTTTATCCACAGAAGAGAGGATCGATGAAGAGAAATCGATCATGCGACTTACGCCCTTATTCTAGCACACGCTTGAACTATCGTAATTTACGAATCGATACCCGTAGTTTCAAAGACAAACATCAATCCTGATATTTATGGAATTTTGTTAAAAAACGACTGAAAAACATAATTTTTAAAAAGTACTTTAAAACTCTAAACATTACATATATTTTGCTTATGGATTAAATGGTGAAAAGTGTAGTAAGTTACTCCGTTTGACGGTACTTGTTGACCTCAGTATGAAGGTGTACACATGCACGGGAAAAAAATCTGTGGTAAAAATAACTATTTTAGCTGACTACGCCCATTCTTAAAACTACCATGGAAATTCAGACCAATATACTATGTTTACGGTACACCCCACCGCATTACTGGTACATTTGACAGAAATAATTTACAACAATCTGATTTCAACTACAGACATGGTAAAATCAAGCGCATATCTGGTCTGCTGAAAATTGCCGGTGCGAGCGCTTAAGTTAACCCCCTAGAATGATAGTTTTTACCGCACAATTTTTTTGCGTGTAGACAGAAGGACTTTTAAAAGATATAGAAACGCCTTATGAAAATTCGTCACTTCCTCTTCCTGATCCACTTCTTGAATGAGTTTCATAAATTAAATATTAATGTTACAATATTCATTCCATTTTACATAAGACAAAATGTTTGAATTTCGGTAGTCTAGTTCACTGGGGGAAATTTTCAGAATCTATATCTGTGTAGACAAGTGTACCTCCAAAACCGCATCCTTTCGTATTCTTTGATTGCTTTGGATCACCAATATCAAAGATTACGGAGCCAACATCCAAGATATGAAGTATATTGCTACAAAAGATATATGGGTCCAGTAGCGATAAAATAACCTCACGGTGTCTCTTCTGTGTAATTTTATAACAAAAAAAACGGCATGTCTTAAATTGAGACTGATGAAAGCCAAGGCTTTCCTCTTTCGTTTGCTGCTAAAATTGAAATAAATCATCAGGAGATCAATGTGGTACTACATTTCAGCAAACATTCAGCGCTCGGAGTTTGCTAAAACTGCAAAGAAGATTTTCCAGTTGAATATATGTCCATCGAATTTAGATAAAACCATACCATTTTGCTGTCCAACCTTGTTAATTTTTTTTTCTATCTTTATTAACGAGATTTTTAGCCCTGGGCTAGTTCATCTCGGGAAGGATGGCTTTACTTCCCTTCCGAAGGAAGTCGTCACTAAAAGTTTCAGTGACTACCTCGGGGATGGGATTCGATCCCAGGCCCTCGGCGTGAGAGGCGTGTGTTCTAACCACTACACCAGGTCCGTCCCCTTAACCTTGTTAATTTTTAAAATCAAGCTTCAAATTTGCTCGTTAATTTTATAATATGAATTGCATGCTGAGAACATTTAGTTTAGTGTATTGTTTGTACTATACTATTTCAGATTCATTTTCCAAATAGTTGCAAAACTAGGAAAAAAACATATATAAAAACATTGAAACAGAATTCTAAAACTTTTGTTTTGAGTTTATACACTTTGTCTTTTTGACTAGATTTGTGAAACAATTCTACGTACAGTCAAACCTCCATGAGTCGATATTTGAAGGAACCAATGAAATAACCATTGTTTTAAGTATGGTTCCATGAGTCGATATTGAGTCCGGAAAAAATGCTCTAGACCTCTCACCGATTACTTTCGTTTTGGATGCTTATGAAGGAGGACATTGCACTGTGTTTTATTTCTTCGATTTCTTGCGCTTTTTGAATAGCGCACAAGCCGTTGATTTTAGCGATATAGTTTGTTCGGAGAAGTTTCTTGGTGTATTAAAGCGCATCTTCTGATGCATAAAGTTTTGTAATCAATCCACCTAGCAGTGAGCACGGTGTGTTTCGTAGAACAATTTTATTACAAAAAAATAGATAAGTCTGAAACTTCGCAACAACAAAGTCTAGATCTCTCGCGTTCATTTGCTGCAAAAACCAAAAAAATCGGTCGGTGTTTGTATTTGCGTATGTATGTGTTTATGTACATTAGGGCGGTTAAAATTTTAAAAATGTTTGAGAATCCAATCTCCCATATGTTCCTTACCATCCTTACTATAAGAATAGTGTTCTGTGAAATTTTTAGCTTTCTAGGTGGTGATTTAAAGGTGGCCCAAAGACAATGTAGGTTTATATGGAAATTACTCTGAAGAAATTTTGAGATATGTTCCAAATACGCTTGTGCTGTAATGTAAGTACAAACTTATTTTCCCATTGTAAAAACTCATTCTTCAAACCATAATAAAGAAATTGCTGAAGAGAGGAATTCAATCCGACGGATATCAGAAGAGATATTCATGAGTTTGTTTGCTTTATATGGGATTATAGCCCTGCAAACATGTACAAAAATCCCAAACCCATTTTAGCCTCATGATATTAGTTTCTAATCTTTTCATAAGCACTGTGCCATTAAAAAAATAACATTAAAAAATATAAGATTTGAAGCTTCACAAATACCATCCAAAATAGCGTATTTTTCAGCTCCATGGTTTATCACATGCGAAGCTCTCTACTAGTAAATTCGAATAGCTGAAATTTTGTTGTTGGAAAGTCAGATAAGTCACTTTTGTATCTACAAGTAAAAAGAGAAATCTCGCATAATTTATGATCTCGTCCTAACAGCCATAGGTGGTGTGTGTAGTTTGTTACTACTGAGCAAACGAATGGATTTACACTTTATTTCATAAGGCTACAATGAAGAGAAGATCCTCCTCTGTCTCCCAGTGGTGATAGTTTTTATTTTGATCCGTTCATCTGCTTAATAACAACGAGTTACACACTCGGTTACCAATGGTTTTTAGGGTGAAGATACAAAGAAGCCAAATCGCGAATTTTCAAAAGCACGAGTCTAGAGAAGCAGTCAACCGGTAACTCACTGGTAACTCGCTGGTGTTAATCGCATTCAATAAAATGTTCAACGCAAAAGGTTGTCAAGTTCTCTGAATTTGTGCTCTTGAAAATTCGAAGTTTGACTTCGATGCTACTTCGCCTTAGGACGAGATCATAAGTTTTGCGAGAAATATTTCCTAATGGTTTGTTCACAAATTTCATAAAGCCAAAAATGACCATTTTAAACACCCACCCACCCCCTTATAACGCATTTTGTAAGAATATGTTCCAAATTTTGTATGACCTGTTACATCTTGAAGACACTTACACACCCCTTTCAGCGTTATGAAATATGTGAATGGGCCCTAATGACTTCATACATCATTATGACCAATTTAAGTACGATTTTCAAGGTTTTTAATGAAAAATAATTAAAATTACGCTTGAGACAGTTTTGCGATTATGCGTATATCATATGTGATTTATGCTTATTACAGCTATTTTGACCAAGAACAACTTTACCTTCCATGCCAAGGTGTTCAAATGGTTTGATTTTGCAGTTTGCCCCGTATCTCCATACGTTCAACGCAATGTGCGTCGGTACAAAAACACATATCTATAAATACTTCACACAAAATAAAAAAAAATGTGCTGGACCCCCGACCGATTTTTTTTTTATTTTGGTCGCAATTGAAAGAGCAAAGTATAATTGTTTTTTGTTCGAAATTTCAGACTTACCTATTTTTTTGTAATAAAATTCCTCCACAAAGACACCGTGGTGAGATAGAAAAACTATTTTTTCAAAACATTTAGATAGACATATGGTGTCTTCGGCAAAGTTGTAGAATTGGCAATTCGAAACAACTTTGTCGAAGACATGAATTTTCTATCTCTTATGCTTTTTGAGATATATGCCGTTATATGTGAATGGTCTCTAAAAATCATATTTTTTATCATAACTTTTTTCCAAGATTTTCAACATTTTTTGTGTTTTCTACAAAGTTGTTTGTCATAGAAAAACCTGTGTTTTTGCTGAACATATAATCACCCTATCTTTTGAATTAACAAAGTTATTCATGAATTACTCTTTTTTCAAGGTGTAGATTTGAATCAAAAATGCCTAGAATATTGATCATCTTCCCATAAATACACATTTTACACAATTTTATAAATATGTGTAATTTTCTCTTTTAATCCTCCAATTGGCTCAACCTGCTCATGGCTGAGATGAGACTGATAATTTTATCACAGTTTGTATTTTTCCGAAACAGCATGTAATGTAACAACAGCAAAGCCAATAATATTAAAACAGTCGCACCACTAAATGGACGAGCAAAAATATGATTCAACATAAACCAGCTATTAGAAAACCTTGGTAGGTACACAGCGTCTACCATCACGCTAGCAGACCTCTTGGGAAAGTTTAATTCAAATACCTAGTGCCACATTAACCGCATGCCTAACCGATAGCTCAAGCTTTTTCAGCATAATAACTTTAAAGATCATCTCGATGCTACCCCATTACTGTGCATTTCGCATACGATGATATACTCCTAGCACGTGATGCACTGGCCATTCATAAAATTTCCATGCCGTGGCTCAATGAGAGAAGACAGAGCGGGAGAGAAAGAGAATAAAACTCCTTTTGCCATCATCGAAATTTATTATTCGCTGCTCCGGCTATACCCACTAGCCTAGCAGTCGGTCTACAGGGGGCCTAGATGAACAATATGAAGCACAGACCGCACATGTGTTACTGCGAGCCGTGACCTCTTGGCACAGCAATCCGCCTAGCTGGAGTCTTTGGTCCAAGCGAAAAAAATAACCTGCCGCCAGACAAGGAGTGTGGTTGCCTCTTGATCGAAGAAAACGACGAAAAAAAATCTTACGTAACATCAATTGAGAGGACTTATCGCTTTTGGCAATTGCTTTTGGAATGTACCGAGCCATTGCTGGCTTGTGGTTGCTGCTGGGGTGTACAGCAAAAATTGGTACACCAGAGTCTGGCTGGCTCGGGTTGATTGAAGTAGTGGATAAGTAGCGTTTTGGCGTAACCTGTGCCGTGGTAATAACAGAATATACAATTGTCCCACAGTTATGGATCCTCTCAAGTAACTTTTGACACATACACTTTGATCCAAAATAAAAAAAAAAAAATCAACCAATGTCAACCCGAAGGTATTTTGCACGCGCATTGTCAAGAGCACGGTTAGCGTCATCCACAAACGCACATACTGTGCTGAAAATGCTGCTATGCACTTCTTTTTTCTGACGTTACATTCCCACTGGGACAAAGCATACTTCTCAGATTAGTGTTTTTATAAGTATTTCCGCACTTAGAACCAAATGAGCAACTGACCAGTGTGACATGTACTCTATGCTTTGGAAAGTCGAGAAAACATCCTTTAAGAAAAAGTCCTCGACCATTTTGATTCGAATTCACGATCCTCAGCTTAGACCTGCTGAATAGCTGCGCGCTTACCGCTACGGCTGTCTGAGCCCGTTTTTTCCAGCAAAGTTGTACCTTCGGTTGTTATCTATACTGCAAAAAATTAAATAAACAAGTTTTGCTATATCCTAAAAAAACACGTATCAAAATATTTGGAAATTTCTTGGTCTTAAAGTGAGCACTTGAATTAGGGTTTTCGCTATGTACAATACCAACCAGTTTACTGATATTGATTGATTAGCACATGTTTTGTCTCAATTTCCGAACACGACTCATATTCCGAACAGTAGCAATTTCAAAGGTAATAATTAGTATTTTCATAACTTTTTAAGGCGGAGGACTTAAAATGTAAAAGTTAATCATTCTGTGAAAACAATGAAACATGAATAATCACTGTTTGAAATCTAGTGTTTGGAATATGAATCATGCCATGGAATTTGAGAAAAAAAAAATCAGTACGTCGAATCATGAGAATCGGAGCAAATAAAAAACTTATATTTAAGTATTTTTTAGCTTAATTTTGAGTAATGTTTCTCTCCCAGTTTAATTCATTCCTTCTATTGTTGTCAGAAAGCGAAGAGCAAAACAACACAAAACTGAACCTTAGTGCATTAACTCAAAATTAAATTGATGACAGTACTGCAAGCTGAGTGAAATGATCTGCCGATTGAAAGATAAGAACTTAACCAGTAGGTTTTTTTTTCGCATAACTTCAAATGGAAGCAACCTCAACCCCATTAACTCAAAATTAGGTAGACGCACGAAACACAAAATATCGGGCAAACATTATATCGTAAATTATGGTGAATTTGATCGGTAGGACGAATTTGATCACAGTGTCACACGATTTTATTTGTTACTAAGAGAGAACAAATGTCAATGCAAACTAAAGTAAATGAGCGTTGTTTGTCTTAACCATTGCCGGATTGTATGTGAAGTTTTTTGAGTAAAGGAATGTTTAGTTTCATGAAACTAATGTAAAATTCTATAATCATGTTCGATGTGGTATTGACAGACATCTATACAGCCATTCCATGAAAAACCGATCTAGTGGGTCTCCGAATTCCGTGCAAATTTGCTATTTTGTTCCTTATCCGAAATAAGGATATACGTATTTTTGGATTTTTTGATTAGGGTGACCATTTCCGAAAAAAATGACCAGAAAAATCGCGATTTTGCAAAAATTTTATTTTTAAAAAAATTATAACTTTCGAACCGTTCGACCGATTTTCAATCTTTTTGGATGAAATGAAGGCTAAAGATTTTGACTTTTCAGAAAAAATATAAAATTTCATAAAAAATTGTGTTTTTTACATGAAAAAAACTCAATAGTTTCCGTTTTTTCGTGTTTTGAAGGCCTCGGGACCTGAACTTTCTCAACTTTCTGAAAAGTTGAGACCTTAAGCTTTCATTCCATTAAAAAAGATTGGAAATCGGTTGAGCTGTTCAAAAGTTATGATTTTTTTAAACATTACAAATCTAACGCGCTGAGATCTACAGTGTGTGCCGATGAAAAATGACTTTTTTTTATTTTCAAAAAAAATATATCTCAAAAACTAAAAAACATACATCGCTGAAAATTTGTCAGTTTACGTAAAATTTTCTGAACTTTTAAGAAAAAATGAGAGCAGCAATAGCCCCTTTGGTCTTCAAAACACGAAAAAACGGAAACTATTGAGTTTTTTCATGTAAAAAACACAATTTTTGTGAAGTTTTATATTTTTCCCGAAAAGTCAAAATCTTTAGCCTTCATTTCGTCCAAAAAGATTGAAAATCAGTCAAACGGTTCAAAAGTTATAATTTTTTTTTAAAATAAAAATTTTGCAAAATCGCGATTTTTCTGGTCATTCTATTTCGGAAATGGTCACCCTAATCAAAAAATCCAAAAATACGTGTATCCTTATTTCGGATAAGGAACAAAATAGCAAATTTGCACGGAATTCGGAGACCCACTAGATCGGTTTTTCATGGAATGGCTGTATATACTTTTAGTTTTACCCCGTTTGGCCTGAGTGAAAGCAAAAATACTATAACAATCACCGCTTAGCGAATATCTAAAGGATTAATATATATTTCTTGTCAGTATAGTCACACACAGGATTTGAACATGGTGTCAACTTGAGAGCTTGAAATATATCCCCAAAACAGAATTTACCATAAAAAATCATACTAATTCCCTCATTTTGTTCAAACTATTGAATTGCTAAATGTCAGGAGATTTATTTATAAATTGCCTATATTTGGGATTTCTACGATATTCTTGAAGTTTAATTGTTTATTAATTCCTGTAAACTTGTTTTGTTAAAATTTGCCCATATTAAGTGTGTCAAGATTTTTTCCAAACTAACAATAATCTTTTTGACAAGTTAATAATTTTCTGCACTAAAGTCATATCTGTATGGAAACTTCGGTACATGAGCTAAATAAGCTCCCGTCGTATTTATTTTTTTGTATTTAAAAGTTTAGTATTGACAACATTATAGAAAACAGACATGAAAAACAGCGAAAAACGATCAACCAAAATCACGATTCCAACCATGAACTTATGTTTACATAAATAAACACACTAAATTTTCATTAAAAAAAAATAATTAAAACAGGGTTAGTTGAAGGGATTCAAAGCAAAAGGGTGTAAGTGACAAAAACTTAAAAAAATCGACTTTGAAGTTTCCCCAGAAAAAAAAATAAATTTTCGTGCAAATTGTGTGGGAGCTAAAAACCAAAGCCTATCTTCTGAGAATAATGTTTTTTTTTCTGTTTGACGTGAAAATCATCTAAAAATACCTTCAGAAAGCATAGAAACAGTGGACTTTTACAGTATACTCAACTCAAAACCGACCAAAATGCTACTTACATCCCTTTGCATTTGGGTTCCTCAATTATAATATGCCCAAAAATGGCATTTTTTTTTTCAAAACTAAGGAGGAATATACAATTTTGGTGACTTTTTTCGTACGATCTGGCATTTTTAGCTAAAATTAAAGGTATTATATTCACTAAGGCAATTTACAAGTTTTCCCGAGAAATGACTCTAACTTTTGCCCCGCTGATTCGAACCTTTCCCCGCTTCGAGCCAATCTAATATACCTCAAAGCATCCTTAGCTTAGAATCGCCCTTTAATAAAAAAAAACAAAAACAAACACGTTTCTATTTTTATTTTGTTGTATAAAATGAAATTTAGACCGAAAATTACAATTTTCACAACAATTAATCTTAATTTTTCCAAATCTCAATAGATTTCTATTGTATTTTGAGTGAAAGTCCCATACCTGAATAACATGACATTTGTTTTGAGCTAGAAATCTCAAAAATAAAGGGCCCCTATCAACTTCATGTGACAATGAAATTGATCAAATTTGTAGTGCTCTGATAAAATTATATGCCGATTACTCATAGAGAAACAATGTTACAGCATGCCAAAGTTGTTCATTTTGTATGGAAACCGACTGTCACTACAATCAGTCTGAACACAACTGGACGGTAATGCTACGTTTCCCCGAGTGTCATTTCCCCAAACGCCAGTTTCTCGAATGCTAGTTCCCCGAATATCCAATTTCCCCGAAAAAATATTAGCACTCATAATTGTTATAACTTCATACTTTTCTGGGTTGCGAATGAAACGGTCATCTGATATGCACCCTTCTTCATTGGCGGTTCTTTCGAGTTTCACCGTCCTCAGCATCTTTGCCAGTATGTGTTTAGTCGAGAATAACCCAATATCGCCTTCTTCTGGTATAGACATCGTTTTTCCTAGTTCACCACCCTGCCACAGAAGGCAATTCATGCATATTTATAAACTGCATAACTTTTCGGGGAAACGGTAATGAACCGGTGAAACGGCATTCGGTGAAACGTGTAAATCTGGGAACTAGCATTCGGAGAAAAGCAGCACCAGCAGGACAATATAAAGTACGCATTAATCGTTTTTTCATGAAAAATCGTTTGGTTTGGAGGCCTCTATCTAGGCTTCTAGTGGTATGATTTATCTGATTTTTTTCATCGCTGCGCAGAAGAAACATAAATTTCACTTAACTAAAAAACCACAATATTTGAAATACAAACTCTAGAATTAATAAAAGTAATTGGATATACTTTTAAACGAATTAGTTGAACAGAAAAATGTTATTCTGCAAATTTGTGTAGCTTATCAAATTGCAAAATTTTGCAGAAGAGTGTATTGCTCCAAGTGTTTCTATTTAAGAGTATTTTCTTATTAAAGATTTGATCATTTCTGTGAAGATTTGAGATTTGCGACTACTCAAAAGTTTGTTTATGAAATTGAAGTTTATTTTTTCTATCTTCTGGGCTATTTCATCTCGGGACCAACGGCTTTACTTCCCTTCCGAAGGAAGTCGTCACTAAGATTTATTTCATAAGTGACTATCTCGGGGATGGGATTCGATCCCAGGTCCTCAGCGTGAGAGGCGTGAGTTCTAACCACTACACCAGGCCCGTATCCCTAAAAAAAAATTGAAGTTATTTTTAAGCTGCGGTGGAAATTTCATGTCAATCGGATCCCAAAAAGCCGTGATCGAAGCCTCCAAACTTGTCCATTTCGTATGCGTTAGCGCATAATTCTCGCGAAACATTACTAAAGGACCTATGTACAAATGAGATATTCTCTCCTCTCTCGTTCTCTTTCGATTATAAACTAAAGATTTTGGGAAGTTTTTCACTATAGATCGAAAATCAATTTCCTTGACTAGCGTTTTATACAAAAAACGCAACAGAAGAGTTTAATGTGACTCAGTTATTAATGAAAGAGAAAGTAAACAAAGAGAGCCTCTCAATGTTAGATAGGTCCTTTAGTAATGTTTCGCGAGAATTACATTTTCTTGCACACAGCCGACATAAGTTTTTGTATAAACGTTTGGAAACCATTTTCAGTCCATAGTGGGATCCGAGCCATATATTATTTCATGAAAAAAAAACTTGTGAATTGCCTAAAATGAAAAAAGAAAAACAGTCAACTTTCCATTATTCGATGTTGAAGGGACCATCGAGTTAAGGAGGAACAAGTAATAGAACACAGAACCAGTGCAAATACGATCCAAGGGACCATCGAGGTAGCAACGAAAACTAACTTTTTATGTGGTACTCTAACTCGATATCGAGATACAAAATATCTAGTAAGTTGACTGTATTACCTTTCAATTTAGAGAAATGTTTATAGCCAAAAATATAACAAAATTTCACATTTTACCTTGGTTTTGCGAAAAACTACTATTTGGTAATCATCCTAGTTTGATTGAGTTTATAATAAAATTTGAGTGTGAATTTCATGGAAATATTACTTTGTGACTCCTGTTACAGAAGTATCGATATTTTGTGTTTTAATCGCAAAAACTTTTGCACCACAGTAATTTCGAACTCTTGCCCCCAACAAGAGTTCGTTTAAGACAATCAATTTTAAAACTGTTATAATTAAAAATGAGTGAATATTTGGACATGAGTTTGTTTAGCGAAACTGTAGTCTATATGTCGCAGATCCACTGTAGGGTATTTGTTTCTTTGAACTGGTATAGTTTTTCTGGATATATTGATTATCGCACTAAGGTTGAATTTTTGGCCCACTCTTAGCCCCACGATTTGTTAGGTTGAACCAAGCAGAGTTAATTTCCTCAGTCACAGTAGATGTTGAAGTAGTGTAATTAAGTCTGCATACATATCATTGATTCATAATTTCCTAGTTCACTAATTCAATCAAGAATTCAAAACAAACTATTTTTGTTGGATCATCAATCATAAATTAAATATACCAAAGTCATTATGCTTCTCTCTATAATGAAGTACATGCAACCATGATAAACCATAATGTCTTCCAAACTCTAATCACAGAAACTAGAGAAGTAATGAGAATTTGGAAGTGTGTTTTGGACCGCTTGATCTGCTGAATACCCGGCATTGTTAAACCTGAAAATGACCATTTGTACGATCGGTCTAAATTCAGGTTCACATTGATGCCTTTTTACTATTAATTCATTTATAAAGTGATTGTATTATGCTGTTTCTGGGAACCATCTATAATTTGGCTACCTACAGAAGTGTCAAAGGCATCATGGTCCTTATTCAGTAACTCACCGGAATAACTCAGGCTTCAGTACCATTTTCTAGTTCTTCTGTCCACTTTTAGATACCAGATATGTATGCAAGTATACTGATAATTAATCATTCAAAACCGTTTATGAATCGTCGAGCGATGAGATATTTATTTTATGCGTTCACTCAGGTCTATGCGAGTTGATTGAGATATTCAGGAGTTTGAGATGGTAGGCGAAAAATCAAATGCTATCACTATGGGTGCTTTTTCTATCTTTAACCTTATACCCAAATTTATATATAAGATTTATATATATATATATATATATATATATATATATATATATATATATATATATATATATATATATATATATATATATATATATATATATATATATATATATATATCTATATATATATATATATAATATATATATATATATATATATATATATATATATATATATATATATATATATATATATATATATATATATATATATATATATATATATATAATTTTGCGTTATCTGAAACCGCTCTAAACACATTTTGGGCAATGATTTATTTTAATTCGCAAATCTATGAATTTTGGCTTTTGATTTTTATAATTTTTATTTTTGAACATCCCTGTCTTTTTTAATTTTTTCTTGAAGCCTTTTCGGATTACTGATTTTTTTTTCATTAATAAAAATTCAAGTTTTCACGAAACTGTTATAAATATTAAATTATTTTGTTGTTCAATGTTTTTTTGTTTCATTTTCCGTGTAATTAACGGAAAAAACATGTGTGAAATTATTTTAATACCATCAAGCTCTTTTTCTGTGATAGGTTGATCGGGGGAAAATATAAAAGGTACTATTGTTTAATATTACTCGTTACATGAACCCCAGGCATTTGTAGATTATATAAGAATACAATTTTTCAAACATAATTCAAAAATACAAAAAAGTATCAAAAGTCATAAAAAACTTTTCTTATTTGCGTGTTATAAGCCAAGGTTTAAGCCAAAAATAAAATCATTTTGATTTCCAAGATACGAAAAAAAGCTCAAATATGTACCCCGTCTAAAGGCGCGGTTGGGTATTAGAGGGTTAATAATGAGATTTTTTAGCCCTGTGCTAGTTCATAACTATCTCGTGGATGGGATTCGATCCCAGGTCCTCGGCGTGAGAGGTGACCGCTACACTAGGTCAGTTCCCTCACTTCGGATGCCTTCAATGGCGTTGACTTGATTGATTTAGAGGTTTTGTAAGGTAAGAGCACTAATTGTTGACCCATCACTAGTTTTCGACACATCAATGTGTTTTGGGCCTACTTTGTAGCTAAGAAAATTGACTCAGAATTCTAATAGATCAATAGTTATTGCTTTTATCCTAGTCAGACAAGAAATAAGATTTCGTTCAGGATCTCTGACCTGAGGTAAAATGAGAAAAAGTCGAAAACAGAAAAGCTTGGGAGGAAAAAGATTCAAAAGATAAAAAGTATAAAAAATATAAATGATCAAATAATTCTGAACTTTTTGTCCTTTTGACGTTTTGTTTTTCGATCTCTTACTTCAAAGGTATGCATCTTTAAATCTAGAACAACTTTAGAGCTTAAGTGCACAACAAGGAGCACTTTGATGAAATAAAAACTTTTCAAAACAAAACTTACACAAATCTTATACAAAAGGAGGAAGTCTGAAACGGAAATTCCATGTTACGCGTGACATAATGTGTGTAAAGGTTGTTTAAATGTTCACCATTGATTAAAGAACCATTCAACTTTTGGTCCTGTCGCACAATCAAAAACCAAAACTGCATAGTTTTTTCATCCTCTGAAATATTACTTCAAGCAGCAGCCCAGCTCAATTCATTAAGAGAAATTTCCATTTTCCATTCCACACCGCACACGCTTGGTGTTTATGCTTAAAATTCCAAACTTGAACTCCATCATGTAGCGTTGGTATTCCTGGTGGGAGGCTCGGGGCTGCTATGAGGGGGGAGCCACCAGCGGTGGAAAATAACAACTATGCTGCTGGTGTTGTTGCTATAGGTAAAACGGCAAATTGCACGCGAATTGCATTTCACTTTTGTGTGCTCTATCACATGATTTCTCTCTCCTAGGCCACTGCAGCCACTGACTGTTTCTCGCGGTGTGCTTTCAGACCGTTATTATCAGGAAAAAAAATCTCCATCAAATCTGTGCTCGCCAGTCTTTTTGTATATTTATGCTGTATGTCTGAGAGAAATTTGGGAAACGCCCATTTTGAAATAACGCCCTTTTCATGAAATAAGTCGGAAGAAACATAAGATCTAAACTAAGTTCAAAGTTGATTTGTTCAGTGAATTATAATGTTTACGTGAAGTTTTTAATATAACATCAGCACAGTTTTGATTAAAGTCCTTTTTGCGTCGTAAACATCAATGCAATAATTTTTAATAGATTAATTGTAATACAGTTAATGGTTTTCAAATGTTGACAATAACAAACTGAAATTATAGCTCGTTCTCCATAAGCCTTAGTGTTATAAGACTTTCAGGGGCGAATTTTATACTATCATTATTGATGAAATAATTGTTGTTGTCCAATAACCTGGATAGCTGTGTAATTTGAACACTCATATTAAACATTTTCCCAACTCTACTCCATAGAATATATTCAAGAATATATTCGTAAGTTTCAACCTACGATTGTATGCTGCCATTATTATTGGTAATTATTTAGTTAAATTGAATTCCAGATTGTAATACTTGCAGAACTTGATTTTAAACGTGTTACTCAACAATCAGTTATCAGTAAAATCATATTAGTTCAATGAGTATTATGTATAAAACAAGACGTTACAAGTTCAAAACAGATCATAGCTAGAAATTGGAATATTCTAGATTATACAGCTTGGAATAACTTCAAAAAGATATGTAAATATCGAAAACTTGCGACTTTCAAGTGATATTTTTGACAACAAATAATAATCGATATATCTGAAAATATGAAAGCCCTACACAAAAACTGTCTTCATCAAACTTGTCCATCTTGTCTAAATGTACAATTTTGCTGAAAATATCATGAAGTTATTTATTCATTTTTTGAGTGATGTCAATTTAAAAATGTGTAAAAATTTCGCTTTAGTTAAACCGTCATTGCTCAGATTTCAATGAAACTTTATGACTGACTGTGTAGAAATTGATTTAAAGAAAGTGGTATAGCTTTGCATACTTAGTTTTTTTTTCAAAATTTATCTGAACTATTTTTTGGAAAGGGTTAAAAAATTTTACCCGATTTCTTTCAAAATAATGTAATAAAAAATGGCAAAACCTACTACAAAAATGTTATGCTAAGTTAATGCAATTTTTCATCGTAATTAATCACGCCAATCTGTAATGATACGATCTACTTTTCTGCACTAAACTATACAGTGACGTTGTTGTCTTTACCCAACTTAAATCAGTTGCGTAATGATTATTACGTAACGCTTTTTCATAACGCGACTGTTTTGAGATGCTTAATGAATTATTATTTAACAAATTTATAAAAAAAATGCAAAATAATTGTGAACAAAAGGTTACAAATAACAAAACAAACCATGTATGAATATATTTTTTATAGTATTTTTTCTGCTAAACACGTTAAGTTAAAAAAAAAATAACTCTGATTTACTTTGAATTTGTAGACTTATACCATCAAAAGGGCGTTTTTTGAAAACTGACCTTTCATTTTTTTTAAATTTAGTTCAGATTTGCAGCTTAGCCATGCAATACGACTGGTGAGCACGGCTTCGAAAGAGATTTTTTCTTATAATAACGCTCTGGTGAGCACCGTGTTACTGTTTTATGCACTTCCACTAGCCGTTGGCTTCGGTGATGGTTCCCTTCCTTCTCACGTTCATTTTTTTTCTTTTGCATCGCTGCAAAACTTGAAATTGCATCCGTGCTGCATGTTTCAAACATTATAGGCTCGGTCTGGTCTGGCTAAAATATCATCTTTCATCACGGTTGTCTGCAACAGCTGCCGCCAGGGTGAGAGTTTTCACTTTAATTCGTTTATTTTCACTGTATGCTAGAAATGCACAAATGCCCACACGGCAGAGCGGGTTTAATTGTTTCAAATAATTTTGAACCACCATCTTTTGCAGCACTTTTAGCATCCTGCTTTTAGCTTCCTTCCCCATGTATTCACAATCACAGCAAAAAAAGTTTCAATGATGTTGTTGGTTTTGTTCTCTTAGGAAAGCTTAGTTGTTGAACTTTTCACCTATAATATCAACCCCCGAAACAATGCCCAAAGATGCACTAGTTGAACGACGTCGCTCTAAGCCAGAAGTACAAACACGAACCTCTCGGTACCAATTACGTAAATTCACGACCGCAAGTACCTCTGCAAAAGAACTACCACAACTAATGATGTAAAGAAAAAAAAACCGCATTCAAACCGAGTACAATTGTAAGACGCACGCGCTTCGACTGCTAAGCCGTTGAGGAACTGTGTGGCTCAGCCAACAGACGCGTAAAGACTGCAACCAAAGTCCGCGGAGGCTCCAACGAGAAACTTACCCTTCAAGTGTGCATTGCATACAGCAAGCAAAACATGAGACAAGCAACGCGCGCTACTCTGCATCATCAATCCTAACCAGGTTGGAGCTCGTCGTCTCCCCTTCATTGCAATGGTATGGCTGCTCCAACGCATAGGTTCCCAATGTATTTTTTCTGAAACATAAGTCGCACCGGTTATTATGGAAGTAGGCTGAAATTAAATTTATTTCATTCATTTTGGATTCAAAACCATGATATTTCCAGGAAACTTGGCTTTCTTGGGTAACCAGTAATTTGTATGCAACTCATCTTTACAGATAGAGGAGTAGAGTGATAAAGGGATACACAGATAGATAGACAGAACTAGGACGAGTATATCGAGCGTAGAGGTAGACTAGGTCTGCGTCGGGGACTAGTTGAGTGGATCGTGAAAAACACCGACAAATGATCCTCGGGCATCTCTGTGAACCGGAAGTTTCCCTCCATCGGAATCGCAGGACCTGCCTTGATATCGTCGGCTCGGAAGATCTTCCGTCGCCGCAGAAATCTTTGTCGAAGTAGGATTGATCCACCGTAGGGGACATCACCGGCATGAGTCGTCGTAGCGCCAGCGAACTGGGAGCCATCCACCATCTTCGGCACTCTACCGATCCAACAACGGTGTAAGAACAGCGCGTACCGTTACCGATTTCGGGAGACACGGGACAATCGTCATATTCGTCACCGTGCGGTGACCAAATAAAAAAAGGACATCGTCATCCAGCATAATAACTCTGGCAGGTCGTCGTCTCGTCATCTACGGAAGAATGCACGATTAACTTCAATCCAATATCGTAAACGAGCAAATGTTTCTTCATTCCGCTTGCTACCCTTAGGGATGATTAAAATATTACGTAACGCAAAATTTTCCAATTTTAGATTCCTCCCTCCCCCTCGTAACAGCTTTTGTATGGGCAATTTGAAATTTTTGTATGGACCGTAACACTACGGAAGACATCCTCCCTCCCCCTATTACGTTACGTAATATTTGAACGATCCCTTACGCACAAGAAGAAGGCGTTAACTGTATATTCGCTTGTTTTGCACCAACCAACGAATGCCATCACATAATTGCATTTACCAATACATAGTAAATGAACCCGCTCTCCTCATGATTCTACAATAGCTCTGTTGGTAAGCGCGTGGAGTTGACGATTCAGAGATCGTTTGTTCGCTTCCAGACGTGTTGTGTTGTTTTGCTTCTGTTTTATTTTTTCAAAAAAAGTGCTCTTAATCTGTCGAAGACACGATTCATATTTTTAGTTGGCTTAGTGCTCCTGAACGAAGATTCGCTCGTAACGAAGGAATCGTTTTGTTCGTCATGACGCCGAGCCTATGTGATCGGATCTCTGTGGCAAATCGTCATCCGACGCTGGTTGAACGACGATGACGATGCTGCTTTTAGTTTCGTCACCGACTTTTTACATTTGACGGTGACGATTGTCTACCCTGTCGGGAGATATTCCTCCGTCGAGGAACCTTCCTAGATTAGCTATGAGATCTATGCCGAGTAGCATCGATCACAACGAACCACCGGCTTTGGTCGTCGGGGTGCCTGCGAAATGGAAGAGACTTCAGAAGTTTCACTGGGCATTGGGGTATACCCAGCCCCAAAATGTAAGTGTCATTGCAGAACCAAATCGCGGCCGGAGCAAATAGAGAAAGAAGTGATGATGAAGAATAGGACCATCAACAAGCCTTAAGCCCTTTATAAAAATACCATGAGGTAGTCCCGGGGAGATATCTGTCTTGTGGACCAAGTCATATAAAAGAATCGTGGACAAAGGTTTTTTATTTTTTTATTAGTATAACTTCAATAATTAAATTTATTTCTTATATCTATGTAATCTGTGTCAGACAACACTATCATCCTAATTTGGTAAAACTAAATGCAGCTTCTATTCACAATTTGTTGACAACATATTATTGATTTCACCAGCTTATGAGAAAGGAAAAAATCGCTTTCAATTTACAATACCTAAATATACAACGCATTAATCGTGGCAATAGAAAATTGCAACGAATGTTGTCTATAAAAAACCCCTCTCATCGTGACAACATGTCTACTTGAAGGTTTCAAGTAAAGAGCTTTTGGTTTATATGGGAATACTGGTAGTTGAGTTTTGGAGGCATTAGGAGAAATCTTCCATTTTTGCAAGTATGAAGAAAAAATATCCATACCGTCAAACGGGGCTTCTTTTGACATTATTTCCACATTCTTTAACTTTGAGGATTTGTAACTCTTAGAATTATGGATAGATGTTGATATTTTTTTGCCTATATTTAAGTTGTATATGTACGTAACAAATGTGCAAAATATGAGGCAAATTCATCAAGAAATAACAAAAATGCTTGAATAGCGAAAAAAGTGTGTCCTTCAAGACAAAAAAGGGGCTACTTTGGACATTTTCACAATTTGCTAATGAAATGATTTTCCCTTATAACTTTCAAACTGATTCAATAAATTGCCGTCCACTCTGATGTTATGGAACGTTTTTCATTAATAAACTTAATGTAGAAAATTGCAAAGCTAGAATCAATTACACATATATAACAAATTTCAACGAAACATGCCATTCACTATTCTCAGTTTGCAGTATGAAACTTAAATTTTCAACTTCCTCTTAAATGGAACTATCAGTTACGAATGCTCGATTTTCAAGTTGACATAAACAAACGACGTAACTACTAGGTACTACGATGATAAATGAGTTATGTACAAAAACTCTTTTTTTCTATTCTTACTGTTATCTGAACGATATGTTGAAGGATCACATTAATACCGGTAACTAATTTAATACCAGTAAGTAATTTTCATTAAAAACGCAATCTATGAAGTAAAGTTTAGCAAGATCTTAAAGAAGTAAGTTTGCTTTTGTAATAGCTTCTTAGCAGTTTAGAGCTGTCTTAAGAGTAGTTTAATTTTGGCATTTGAAGAATGCAACTGTTCTGTACTACAAATTCATGTAAAATATGACGAAAAATAGTTTTTCAGAGATTATGTTGTGAATTTGGCATTGGTACGTATTGAAATATATGTGTTTTATGTCTGTTCACTTTTACAAACATTTATTTTATTTTTTTTAATTGTAAAATACACAAACCAAAACATTATAATTAAATAAAAGTCCCAAAAATAAGACCTTTGATCAATTATTTTAATAAAACAACAATTTTAAGCAAAACAAATCACAAGATTTTCATGAAACATGACGATTTGATAGTTTTGTGATGCTCCCAAAAAGTTTCCAAGACATGGTTAAAATTCAAACAATGTTTGTAAAGCCAATGTTTTATACCTTGTGAATATTTATTCGGGCTTTTTTGAAATGTTTTCTTGTTTATCCTGTTATTGTTGATGTTGTTCCAAGAAAAAATCATGCCTAGTGGTAGAACATATATTGGTTAATAAAAGTGCTGAAGACACAAAATTGCTCAGATTAATATTTACGCTGCTAATAAGTACAAAAGGTGAGTGTCCAAAGTAGCCCCTGGAATCAAAAGTAGCCCCGTCCGACGGTACTTTCTCGAATTCAACTACAGATTATACGCAGGCTTTGTCCTTTGGCGAAGGCCAAACAGGCATGTGTCGTCCGCAAACAAGGATTTTTCGCATCCCTGAGGTAACTCAGGAAAGTCAGATGTGGATATATTGTATTATTTTGGTCGAAAAATGCTGCTCTGGGGAACACCAGCTCTTACAGGAAGTCTTTCAGACTTGTTGACCTAATAATTAACCTGAAGTGTACGATTTGGTAGATAACTGAATTATTCTAACAATGTATGTTGGAAAATTAAAGTTTTTCAATTTTACAATCAAGCTTGCATGCCAAACACTGTCGAATGCTTTTTCTACGTCTAGAAGAGCAAGACCAGTAGAATAGCCTTCAGATTTGTTGGAACGAATCAAATTTGTTACACGTAAAAGTTGGTGAGTGGTCGAATGTCCATGGCGGAATCCAAACTGTCCATTGGCAAATATTGAATTTTCGTTCATGTCGACCATCATTTTGTTCAAAATGACCTTTTCAAAAAGTTTGCTGATGGAGGAAAGCAAACTGATTGGACGATAGCTAGAAGCTTCTGCAGGATTTTTGTCTGGTTTTAAAGTTGGAACAACCTTAGCATTTTTCCATTTGTCAGGAAAATATGCTAATTGAAAACATTTGTTAACTATATCAACTAAGAATGATAAAGCTACTCTGGAAGTTTCTGATGAGGATGTAAAAAATTCCACCATCGCCAGGAGCTTTCATATTTTTGATTTTTTTAATAATAGTTCTCACTTCTTCCAAATCAGTCTCCCAGGAATTGTCGAAAATGTTCTCTTGATTGAGAATATTTTCAAAATCCTGAGTAACTTGATTTTCAATTGGACTAGTAAGTCCTAAATTAAAATTGAGCGCACTTTCAAGCTGCATAGCAAGGTTTTTGAGCTTTTTCGCAATTAGTTAGTAATAATTTGTTTTCCTCTTTCAATGCCGGTATTGGGTTCTGAGATTTTTTCAAAATTTTAGATAATTTCCAAAAAGGCTCAAGGCCAGGCTTCCATTGAGAAATTTTATTAAGGTACTGTGGGGTAAGTGGATACAGAAAAATTAATAGTCAACTTCATTGTAATGCACAGCTAACATGAATTATGTAATTCTAACTTTTTTCTGTGGATAACAAATGAGGGACTAATATACTTCAAATCGTCATTTATTTCGATTTTTCTGATTGTTATGTACTGAGTATGAGAGACTTCAAAATTTGCGCCAAATGATCCACTTGCCCCACCGTGGTGGGGTAAGTGGATCACCAATAAAAAAAAATCTGTTCTCAAACAAATGCGGTGTAATTATGTTTAGCAAGAATGATATTACTCTCGTTCTTGTTATTGCTAGTGCTTGTAATGTTACATTTAAAAACTTTAAAATTAAAAAGTATCTTTATTTAATTAAAATATAATGAAAAATTTGTGTACATTAATTCACACTAATTCGAACATAAAAAACATTGTAACTAGAATAATTTGGCGAAAATTCATCCATTTATACACATAAGTTATACAGAAGTATTGTAGGATTTTTCCTAAAGATGTTTTCGAAGAACACTCATAGTTTAAAAATATTAGTTACATTTACTTTTGAATAACGAACTGAAATCCTTCTATTCTATTTATCAATATATTTGTATCAACTGTCTAGAACAATTTATATAGTCAAATAAGGTACGATAATTTGATTTCAATTGGAAAATTAGAATATATTGCACTTTTGCAACTCAGCTTAGATAAACCACGAAAAGTTTCGTGTGAATTTTGAAATTTTTATTTTTTTATTTATTTTTTTATACCAGAAAGGTTAAACAAACATTTAGGTGGATTAATTCATATTTTCTATGGTCAATTTGACAAATTCAAGCTGGGAATGAAAAAAGTTATAGGAAAACAATATTTGCGGATATTAAAACTTATTAAAATTCTTGTAAGCAGTCGGCCAATAAATGAAAATAATACTTGATCCACTTACCCCACCCCAGTAAAAAGAAGGGGTAAGTGTACCATGTATAATATATCTGTATTTATTCATAAAAATCACATATTTCTCATTGTGATTCATTCAATTAGAACTGAAATGCTCACCATGTGTCGAAAAAAGTAATAGTTTTCGATTATAGACAGAGATACAATAAATTTTTGATTGATGGAAAACAATTTTAAAATTAATTATTTTTTGCAGCTATGTGGTGGATGCACCCCCTGTTTACGCCTATGTGCGGCATGAAGGAGGTCGTGGAATCGAACGATGAGTGTTATGCTTTGTAAGCATAAACATCCAGCGTTCGAGAACGATAACCTACCGTAATGCACACGCAGCGAAATGGGCTGTAGCATACCACCTCGGTAGAATGCTAGAGTTAAGTAAGAATGAAAAATAAATGAGAATGAAAGTAACCATAGACCGGACCAGTTCATTGGCTATCACTCACCCAGTCATTGGGACATAACATGGCGATCCTTTGCCAGTGACTACACCAAACGAATCAATCAGTGCAAGTTAATTATGTGATTAACCCCGCAACTACACCAACGAATCAATAAGTGCAAGTTAATTAATTGATATAGTGATCGGAAAAGTGCAGCAAAATGGGTTGGTTTTCGGCGGACGAAATCGTCGCCCCAGCCGCAGTGACTACAACAGAAAGTCATCACACAGCACAGACCGTAGCGCTATGTCTTATGGCCGGAGTAGCCGTGGGATATCTACTCGTAAAAAGTCTGATGAAGTGTCACCGGCAGCAAACGGAGCGTGTTGCGGAGCGCACCGCACGGTTGGCAAATTTGCCTGCCTAATGATTCACATTCACATTCGGCGCGAAGAAAATTAGTGCCAAAAAGTGAACGAAAAGACTATGAACTAAGTCGTTAAATTGGAAAAGTGCACAGAGAAGCAAATGCTAGTGACCACGGTATACAAATTAACAAGTGATCAACGAATTTTAAGAACAATCATACATGATGGGAGATCGAAGAACACTAAATGAAGAAAAGCTGAGACAGTGCTACCAATTTTTCGAGCGAGAATTGATGCATTGGGAACGCCTCGCTAGGAAAAGATTGTTAATCACCATAGAGGAATTTGAATCCAAGAAGGCCATCATTGAAGCAGTTCATCGCGTGGCAGCAGTAGCAGCCATCGAATGTGGACCAGTGGACGTACAAAACCTTCAGTGGAACTACGGTGAATTATCCATGGCGATGGAGGCATATCGACAAATGGATTTATAAGGGAAGTAGCTAATGAATGAACCACATATAGGATAAGATACTGATAGAAAATTACAATTTTAGGTAAAAAGTACGAATGAGTGAAAAGTAGATGTAAAGCAAAAAAAAAAAAAAAAAAAAAAAAAAAAAAAAAAAAAAAAAAAAAAAAAAAAAAAAAAAAAATGGAATGGATAAATTTTTCAGCATCGAAGATGCTATTTTCAAACTGCATCAAAGCTTGAAAAAATATAATACATTTAAAGTAGAGACACGAGACAAAAAGGTGCATACATTGATAGCTCTTAAAGAAGATTTAAAAGCAATAGTAAAGAGCAGCTCAATTGACTATGTAACTAGGCAACATTTGTTTGCCAGGTATAAAAGGCTAAGAGCAGTTATTTACGATTGTCTAAATCTTTTAAAGTCACCTTTGGAAGAATCGATACTGGGAAATTTATTCACTCTAGAGTTAGAACAGGAATCATTAGATAACAATAATTGTAAAGATTCTACAGAAGGCTCAGAAACAGAGTTTGAAGAAGAGTTTGAAAACATGGCCACGAAACTTGATCTCAGTTTAGGCCTGAAGGTAATTCAGCCGTTCGATGGAACAGTAGCTAAGCTAACTAGTTACATCGAAGGAGTTGAGCTCTTCCAGGACTACTCTGAAGGGGTGCCAGAAGACAAAATAATAAAATTTCTAAAGACTACGCTAGTAGGTTCTGCGCACGGTGCGATCGATGGATCTGTAACCGTTGCGGATGCCCTACAGGCTTTGAAAAACAAATTCGCGATCAGAGTAACACCAAGAGCGGTTCAGAACGAAATGAGCGCTCTAAAACAAAGCCAAAAGTCAATATCTGACTTTGGTTCTGAAATGGAGAAATTGTCGGCCAAACTGGCAGCAGCTCATGTTTCTATGGGCACATTTGCGCATGAAGCCGCCGCTGTAAATATTGTAGAACCTATTGCGGTTCAATCATTTATTGATGGATTGAAAGATCCGTCAACTAAATTTTTTCTAAAGGCCCGAAACCCAACAACTTTGAACAAGGCAATCTCTGATGCCTTAGAGTGCCAGGCAACGCCCAGCACAGACAATATGAATGAAAACATGATGGCATTATGGTGTACATCAAACCAACGCCCGTACTACTATGCGAGAGGTCGCAGAGGTTATGGTGGAAACCGTGGGTATCAAAATACTCGTGGTAGAAGCTATGGCCGAGGTAGAGGCAATTACTCAAATTACAACAACCCTAGGAATGACAATATGAATTCACAACCCCAGTCACACAATTATGGCAGAGGCCATAGAGGAAATAGACCACCTCGAGCTAACCACAACGGGAACGATCACAGGGCGCATACAGCAAATATAGCTGAGCAAGCACCCGAACAACCACGTCAACGTCAACCTGTGAACCAGGAGCAAAACCAAGCAGAGGAAGCGAACTTAATAGATTTTTTTCGCTAATTTCAGTGTTAAAAAAGCACTAATAGCCAAATTTGAATTATTTGGAAGGAGTATAGAATTGATAGTAGACAGCGGAGCATCCTGTTGTCTACTGGACAAAGAGTATATTCCGAAAAATTGTAAAATAAATAAGTCATCAACCATTGAAGTCAGAGGAGTAAATGGAATAACACATACATTGGGATATGTGGATACATCTTTAGGCCATGAGTTGGCAGAGTATCCTGTTAGATTTCATATACTGGAGCAATTACCAGCAAACGTTATTGGTTTGATTGGTACAAACTTTTTGAAAAAATTTGGAGCAAAAATTGACTTTGCAAAAATGAAGATGGAATTCACAATTCCGAGTGGTGAAATACATTTCACAATACCACCAAGATATGAATATATTACATACATAGAAACAGAATTCGCCGAAACATGTGTGGTACTGAACCAGAAAGTTCAGCCAAATGTGTTTGTGGCCAATTCTATAGCAAATCCCGTGAATGGTAAAATACCGGTGCGATTGGTGAATATTTCAAATAAACCAGTTGTTATTAAAGATTTGAAACCAAGGATAGCATTAGCTGAAAACTACAATGTTATAGAATTGAAAAGGATGATCAAAAATACGACAAAATTCGAGCGAGCAAATTATTGGAAGAATTAAAATTAAATCACTTATCTGGTAGTGATGAAAAAGCTATTAAACAAATTTGCTTGAAATATTCCGATATATTTTGTTTAAAAGGCGATAAGCTTGGTACCACCAATGTTTATTGCCCGTCATTAACGGTCAAGCCAAACATCCAACCAGCATTTAGTAAACCTTACAGGCTTCCTTTCTCTCAGAAAGAAGAAGTCTGCAAACAGGTGGAAAATATGCTTAAAGATGGTATCATTGAAGAAACCAAATCTGAGTGGAACAGCCCCTTGTTGCTAGTTCCCAAAAAATCAGACAATGATTCAAAGAAATGGAGATTAGTTATTGACTATAGGAAAGTCAATACAAATCTTCAAGACGATAAATTTCCATTGCCCAATATAGAGGAAGTAATCGATTCCCTCGCAGGTTCTCAATATTTTACTCATTTGGATTTGTCACAAGGTTATTACCAGTGTGAATTAAAACCGGAGGACAGACCCATTACAGCGTTTGCGACGCCATCCGGTCAGTATCAAATGACCAGGTTACCGATGGGATTGAAAACAAGCCCATCATCTTTTTCTCGATTAATGACAGTAGCAATGTCAGGATTAAATTTGACTAAATGTTTGATTTACCTCGATGATATTATTGTGTTTGGGAAAACATTTGACGAACACAATAAGAATTTGATTTCTGTTTTTCAGCGACTACGAGAAGTCAATTTGAAACTCAACCCCGCTAAATGTAATTTCTTGAAGCAGGAGTTGATATATTTAGGACATTTTATTTCAAAGGAAGGTGTACTACCTTCCCCAGATAGCCGTAGCGGTAAACGCGCAGCTATTCAGCAAGACCAAGCTGAGGGTCGTGGGTTCGAATCCCACCGGTCGAGGATCTTTTCGGGTTGGAAATTTTCTCGACTTCCCAGGGCATAGAGTATCTTCGTACCTGCCACACGAAATACGCATGCAAAAATGGTCATTGGCATAGTAAGCTCTCAGTTAAAAACTGTGGAAGTGCTCATAAGAACACTAAGCTGAGAAGCAGGCTCTGTCCCAGTGGGGACGTAACGCCAGAAAGAAGAAGTGTACTACCTGATCCACAGAAAATTGAAACTATTAAAAATTGGAAGAGTCCTTCATCCTCTGATGAAGTTAAGAGATTTGTAGCTTTTGCGAATTACTACAGGAAGCATATACGAAATTTTGCGAGTTTGTGTTTACCATTAAATTATTTAACTCGAAAAGGAATAGAATTCAATTGGAGTGAAGAATGTGAAACTGCATTTCAACAATTGAAAGAGCGGTTCATCAAACCCCCCGTGTTAGATTATCCAGATTTTAGCGAGAAAAACACATTTAAACTACACACTGACGCATCTGGTTACGGAATCGGTGCAGTACTAAGCAACAAAAATGATAAACCAATAGCTTATGCCAGCAAAGGTTTAAATAGCGCTGAGAAAAATTATTCAACAATCGAAAAAGAACTTTTGGCCATAGTCTGGGCAATTCAGCATTTTCGTGTATATTTATATGGACGAAAATTTGAGTTGTATACCGACCATAGACCTTTAGTTTACCTTTTCACATTAACGGATCCTTCGAGTAGGCTGACAAAATTCCGTCTTGCCCTCGAGGAATTCAACTTTGACGTCTTCTACAAAAAAGGTTGTGAAAACGCTGTGGCGGACGCGCTATCACGTATTTCAACAACCGAATTGAGAGACATGCAAGAAAAACTCAGCAATGAGGCATTCGTAACGACCCGAATGCAGTCGAAGAAGGAAAATACTAATTCTACTAAAGAGGTGATCAATGGCCATGACGCTTCAAGTGGAAAAATAGTTCAACTGAAAGTAAAAACAAATAATTTTTCTGATAACGTTACATGGATTCCTGAAAGAGAAGAAATTATAATTAAACCAACAGATACCTTGGTCTCGTTACGACGAACAATGGAGGAACTTGGCTCAATATGTAAAAAATATGGTGTCGGAGAACTATACATTCAAATAGACGATGATTGTGCGCACAAATTTTATGAAAATATTATGCAAAATGATTTAGCAAAAAGGGTACCCTCAATTTTAAAAATATCAAATAAAGTAAAAATCATCAATGACGACACTACGAAAAAGTTAATCCTGAACGATTATCACATATTGCCTACTGCAGGTCATGCAGGTATTAAACGAACAATTAACACCATTAGGCAAAAATATTATTGGAAAGGCATTAACCAAGATGTAGCAAAATTTATAAAATCTTGTGAGAAATGCCAAAAATATAAATCAATTAATGTTGCGAAACCACCGATGATAGTAACCACTACAGCTGAAAGTGCATTTCAAAAAATTTATTTAGATTTAGTGGGTCCACTTTTACCCTCTGATGGATATGAATATATATTGACAACGCAGTGCGAACTGACAAAGTTCATTACTGCAACACCAATTAAGAACAAGACAACGGAAGCTGTAGCTGAAGCTTTTATGAAAAGTATCATACTGAAGTATGGTGTGCCAGATAGAATTGCTTCAGACAGAGGAGCAGAATTCATGTCTGAATTGTTTACTAAAGTCGCACAACTTTTGAACATTGAAAAGCTGAACAGTACAGCATATTATCACCAATCAATTGGAGCATTAGAAAATACTCATAAAAGCCTTGGGAATTTTCTAAGGGTCCAATGTGACAACAAGCTCTTTTCATGGGCAAACTGGGTGCCGTATTATGAATTTGCATATAATAATACGGTACATTCTGCAACCAAATACACTCCGTTCTTCCTAGTTTTTGGGAGACCTTCAAAAATGCCTTCTAACTTGGTGGACAGCCGCCCTGAGCCTCTGTATAATTTTGAAGATTACTGTAAAAGAATAAAAGCAACATTACAGATCAGTCATAGCGAAGTTAGAGACAGACTTATTCAGGAAAAGACAAAAAGGATAGTAGGCATAAATACAAAATCAAAGGAAACAACTTACCGGAAAGGAGATTCTGTTCTCATTAAAAATGAGACAGGGAAAAAACTAGACCCGAGATATGATGGTCCGTACCACGTAGTGGAGGACATGGGTACAAATGTAAAAATCAGTAATAACAATAAAGAAGACATAGTACATAAGAGTAGGATTAAGCTTTTTATTGAATAGGAATACGCATTTTTAAACATTTTATTTGATAGGATTAAACATTTTAAACAAATTTTTGGATAGGATTGAACATTTATTCATTTTATATAAAAATATTAATTATTTTAAACATTTTTTTTTATGGAAGAGGATTGACAATTTTATAGGACGTGTGGTGGATGCGTAACCTTGAGAAGGTCAAGTCCAAGATACGAGGTATCGAGGATTAGTGTGTATCATCACGTTACTGTAGGATTGTACCTTTAGAGTGAAGGAAAACATATTGTATCAGATAGATTTAAATTTTTAACTGTAGATAAAAATTTAAATAAAATATGATAGGGCGTGTGGTGGATGCACCCCCTGTTTACGCCTATGTGCGGCATGAAGGAGGTCGTGGAATCGAACGATGAGTGTTATGCTTTGTAAGCATAAACATCCAGCGTTCGAGAACGATAACCTACCGTAATGCACACGCAGCGAAATGGGCTGTAGCATACCACCTCGGTAGAATGCTAGAGTTAAGTAAGAATGAAAAATAAATGAGAATGAAAGTAACCATAGACCGGACCAGTTCATTGGCTATCACTCACCCAGTCATTGGGACATAACAGCTAACAAGTTTGTTTGTGTTAGTGTGCGTGTAGTACCAGTTTTGCAATAGTATCAGTGTGGGCGTGAGAATATAGCCTAAAACGAAGCGATGGTGCGAAAACATTCAACATATTCAAGGATTTATGCTTAATAATGACAAATGATCCACTTACCCCACTGATACACTTCCCCCACTGTACCTTATCAAAATTTTTGTTACTTAACTGTGCAAAACGTTTCTTGATTTCTTTCTGCAAATCCTGCCATATAATTTTCATAGCAGGATCACGAGTGCGTTGAAACTGCTTTCTCCTCACGTTTTTAAGACGGATCAAGAGTTTGAGATCACCGTCTATAATCACGGATTCAAATTTCACATTTTGGAATTGCAATACCCCTGGCTTCAACAATGCGATTAGTTAAAGTTTTGAGAGCATTGTCAATATCAAGTTTTATTTGCAAATAAATGCTAACATCAGGATTACTATCGATATATGTTCCATATGTATTCCAGTCGGCTCAAAAATAATTGAAAGTGGAGCTGATAGGATTGAGCATCGCTTCATGGGATATTTGAAATGTAACAGGGCATGATCAGAACCAAAATCATTATGAGTAAGCAATTGGCTACAAAGTTGACTAGATTCGGTTAAGACCAAATCAATCGTAGGGTTTCTATAGAAGAGGTAAAACAAGCAGAACTATCAGGGTATTACATTGAGGAATATCCTGCAGAGCGCACTCATCAAATAAAATTGCCGTTGGAATTCCTTTGCGAATTATTCCATGAGCGATGTTTGGCATTGAAGACACCAATGACAATTTTTTTTTTTGACTTATTGCGAGTCAATTTCCGCGAGTCAGTTTGAAGCAAATTACCTTATTGCCCAGTTCATCAAATATCAATTCAATAATATCAAATTGTTAAAAAAAAGTTGATGTTTTAAGCGCCTTCACATGCTCCATCCTGTCGCTCATTACAATAAACAAAAAAATTTGGATCTCTCTTCAGTTTGGATTCAGATTTCAATAAGTTTCAGTAATAGCTTCTATATGTATGTTATTAGCTGATTGAACATTGAACAGCTCACCCTTTTTAACATTCAAAGAACGAACATAACATTCCAATTCAAAATATTTGGATTCTTTAGAGTAAGAATCTCCAATAACAATTTGTAGCCGACACTGGCCGATCCGGGGAGAAATGCGGCTTTAAGCGCCACTCCGTGAGGAGACCGCACAACAAGATTAATTTTGCCCGGTTGAGACTCGTCAGGGCGAGTCCATTTAGAATTCCCGAATAAGTCGAGGATCGAGCCAGCGTGCCTATAACCTACGCAAGAACTGGGGTATCTACCCTACGCAACAACATATACTGTCGCACTCCAAAATCATTCCTCCAAAGCACGCAGTAAGACGACACCCATAGAGTAAAGTGGGGCAAAAGTTCGAGTGGGGTAAGAGTTTCTTCTTAAGATTTCCAGTTCAATTCAAAACAAATCTTATAAACGTCATGGTGGGTCAAATGCTATTCAAGTAAGAGACTTTCAATCCAAATATCATAAAAATCGATTGAGATTTGGAAAAGTTATGGCTATTTGTTGTTTTTCGACGTGAATATTGTAATTTTTGGTCAAACTTTCGTTGCATGGAACCAATTGAAGATAAAATATTTTTCAATATTTTATGTAAGGGCGTTTGTAGGCCTATCATAAGGTTGCTTTGAGGTGTATTAGTTTTTGCATAAATGCTTAAAAACAATTTTTGGCCCATAGTGGGGCAAAAGTTCGAATCAGCGGGGCAAAAGTTCGACCCATGTATAAAATCGCGGAAAAATTTACAAATTGCCTAAAATCCACATATTATTTTCAAATTTAGTTAAATTTGTCTGATCGTGTGAAAATTGACACCAAAATTTTACATTTCCACATAGTTTTGTGAAAAACTGCTATTTTTGAGTATATTACAATTAACCCGGTTTTGGGCAATTTTTTGATGAAAATTTAGTGTGTATTTTTCGTCAAACTTAAGTTTACGGCTGGTGTAAAGTATGCCTATCATAAAAGGATCAATATGTTGTGTTTTAGCCAGCGAACTTTTGCCCCACACTAGATTCGAACTTTTGCCCCACCGGTGGGGCAAAAGTTCGAATAAGACAATTAATTTTGAAACTGTTATAACTAAAAATGGGTAAATATTTTGATACAAGTTTGTTCAGCAAAATTCTAACCAATATGTTGAAGGTTCACTGTAAGGTATTTGTTTTGTTTTAACTGCAACTGGGTTCAAGTTTACCGTAGCGTAGCTGTAGTATAATTGGTAATGCGTCCGTGTACAGAATGAAAATTGTGGGTTCAAGTCCCGCCGGCTACATAATCTTTTAGCACAATGTTACCACAATTACCCTTAATTTGGCAAACATATCTCTATCTGCCGATATTGAATACCTTTACCCTAACAGTAAAAATAGCTGACTGCAAAAGTCGAAAATAAAAAAAGAGAAGAGTAAACCCCTTTGATACGGATGTATCATAGCCGTCGTTGGTCAGTGTGTACGGCAGCAGCCACGCACCTATTCTTCAGCCGAATCGACAACCCGTGCGATCATATGGGGATGTAGGTACAATAGTGTTGCGTTTTCTCACACCGACTGTATTCAATGCCGGCAGATAGAGATATGGTGAGGGATAAGTGTGGTATATTGGACTAGTAGGATTGTGAGGCTTGGGGATGCTACAAAGGTCATTAGCCAAATACTTCAGTTTACCGTAGCGTAGCTGTAGTATAATTGGTAATGCGTCCGTGTACAGAATGGAAATTGTGGGTTCAAGTCCCGCCGGCTACATAATCTTTTAGCACAATGTTACCACAATTACACTTAATTTGGCAAACATATCTCTATCTGCCGATATTGAATACCTTTACCCTAACAGTAAAAATAGCTGACTGCAAAAGTCGAAAATAAAAAATAAAAAAAAAAATTAAAAAAAAAGAGAAGAGTAACCACGTTACTTTAACTCACATTCAACGACTTCTTCAACATATAAACCACGACACTTCTACACTAATCTGCGGATCGAACGAAAGTGAGATGAAACCGAGATCCTCAGATTAGGGAAGGTGCCATCGACCGAACTCAACGGAAGTTCGATATTTCCCACGAACTTCTTCGAAATAATTCGGGAGTGCCACGGTTTATGTTGAATGCTCGCTCAAGTTCGGCTTCGGCCGCGACTCATTCTTTCCCCTACTTTCTCCGGGGATTCTAAATTTCCTTGACCTTCGGAGAACTCCTTCATGGCCGTTTGAGAGCTTATGAGCTTTTTATGGCAGATTATCTAGCTTATGGCGTAAAGGTAATTCATATTTACAACAAGCAGTGGCGTACCTCAACCTTACCTATTTATAGGTCTAACTGAATGAATTAATTTACCATGGAGCAACGGCTACAAATTGTTTTAATAAATTTCTCACCAATTTGGACTGCTTCACCCACAGTGGTGGTTTTGAGCATTGCATCAATCATTTGATGTAATTCAAAAAATCAGAGGGATACATTTTACTAGAAGTAGATGCATTTTCTGATGATTTTTTGTTGGGATTTTCCGTTGATACATAGAAGGAATAAAAGTTACCTGCGGCATCACGGGTATTTTCATTTGATTTAAATCAATTTAATTTAAAACGGGTAACCCTTTCCGTAGGAATACAATTTTAAAGGGGATGAACTGAAATTACCTGCGACAATATTAGCATAGGATTTCCCTTGGATAAATCCAAACGAAATTAAAGATTCCTCCCCGTCCGCTATCAAAGTGAAAGATTTCAGGCTAACCCTTAACTCTTAGACGCATCCTCCAACAGTTAAGAGCTTTCCTTGCGAATGCTGAGGAAGAAGAAGAAAGATGCAGAGAACTCTTCAATCTCTCATAGGTGTTACGCGATATTGTGGAATGTTAATGGGATGGGAAAGGCCATAGGATACGTTTGGTATACGTTCTGGCACATATGATTAATATTTGGGCATTGGTTCTAATTGGAACAAACTCTCCAAATTCTGCATTTGGACCTCTCTGCATTCAACTTTCAATCGATCGTCAAATAAAAATGTCTAGAGTCGACGTTGTGTAAACGATCCTGATGGCTTGGGACGCAGTCACAAATCGCTGGACAGCAAAACGCGTAAATGATAAAAGTGCCTTTGAATGCGCGATAATGAACACGCTCTCGCGAGAAACGGGTAACTATCTATGTTCACATATCCTTAACCACAAATCACTTCCGTAACTCAAACGTATCGCGGTTGGCAAGATCCAGTCACGAACCCACGAACGGCCCACGATCATCCACTACGGCTGTGAAAAAACGGAACCGCATGCTTGGGTTTCTAAAACGCACTCGTTGAAGATTCCGCCGGAATAATTCCGGCTGCAAAAAACGTTGCCGTTCATCTGCCTGGTACGAGCCACAATGATTCATTTGCACGAATGGCAATCCCAAAAGTTTGATTAATGGTTGTCCCAGCTATTTGCATGTACAATCTTTTTGTTATCTTCTTTCACAGGAAAGATGACCTGAGTTTTAACGAACCTTCGCAAATCATGACTTTAGCATCCATGCGGCATGAGCCCACTTTTGGGATTCAGAAAATTTCCTCCAGGTTTCTAGAAATGTTCCCATGTCGCACGGATATCAATCATAAGTCTTGCTTTTTCTAAAGCCTTAATATTATTTAGATCACTCATGTTAACTAAAAAATATTCTTGAGAAAGCACTTTCCGACGAATGCCAGATTGGGTTCTCTTTTTTCATAATAGTTTGTAGGACTGGGACTGCAAGTGAATCAATTTTCATTCTTCTTTCTTCTTTTCAGGTTTGTTCAAGGTCGTCTTGAAAGGTCTCTCAAGTGACTATAAATCCACTTGAGAGACCTTTCAAGACGACTTTGAACAAACGTTCAGTTTTGCCGTCATAAGTAAAAAATTATGCTTCCTCTCTTCAAGATGTTTGAGCAGAAGCTCACGATTTTTAATAGTTTTCGGCTACGCGACAGTCTCCTTTTTTGCGATTCGGGAGGAAACCTTGATTCCCCTAATGGATTTCAAGATCTCCTGCCTAAATCCTCCAAGTTCAGAACGACCGACCACTATTGCGGGACTCTTTGTTTCCTTACTCGAATCAAAGAGTCTAGGCTAGAGGCTGCTTCAATTTGATGTTTAGAAAATGTTAACCATTTCACCCTTGGAAGAAAACGCGCATTCTGTCAATCGTTTTTATTATATTCCACAAGCGCAAAACTTCGCCTTTAATATGCCCGAGCCTTTTGTATAGAAACGATATTGATCTGAAAGATAAGTTTGGGAACCTCTGGATTTTCTCGCATTGAGGTAGAGAGAATCCAAATGGATTAAAGGCATATGAACATCCCATCAAATCGCTTTTGCATTATCCAGCCAAAGCCTTACTCCGTTGGCGCTGATCCATGATCACCTGAGGTGAAAGGTATAATAAAAAAAAGAACACAATAATATGAGCCCGTTCATACGACACGATCCACAAAGTTCCTAGAACTGCAAAAAACGTGCTTAGATGCTTGTCCTTCAATAAAAAAAACATCATATAGGGCTTGATTGTTCTAGAAATTACATTCCCTCATTCCCGATTCCCGTGACGGATAGACCTTGAACTCGAATGTTGCACTTCGTGTTAGCTTCTGTAGCAAACGACAGTTGATCTTTAATCTGCCAATGCAACCAGTTTGATACTACGGAGGGGTTGGCAATTTTAAAGCTACGTAATTCATTTTAATGACCGATAGTTAGAGCAAATGCAAATATTACACGCTACTGCACGAAAACGTGTAATCCAGAATCTGTATCTCATACACGCTCCTCTAACAAGATGATTGAAAGTTCTATCCAGTAAAGGCTCCCGATAAGGTAGTAAGAAAATAATGATCAATTAAAACAACATTTTAAGCTTAGTTTGAAACTTGTATTGATGGTTTTTCCTTATGGCAATGCTTCCTAACCTTTCGTATAGATAAACGGAGAATTATCTATGGTACGAATTGAGACTCCCTGCACTGATTTGTACGAATGTTAGGACTACAATAGCTTCCATGGAATATAAGGTTCAAAACCTACAAGCGCAAGCAGTTCAATATTCATGTCCTTTTTATTATGGCATTGAAATCATTAATATGATTAATATAATGTAGTTGTTTGCAAAGACTTGAATTTGAATATAACTCTGGATAAAAGTTTTGCCTAGCATAGAACACCTACAACACAATAACATAAGAGTTTGTTTCACATGCAAAATGTTTTCTTCTGAATCATTGTTCGAATTAAAATTGATTTAGGATAAGTTGCAATATAGTGTCGCGTCATGTCTATTAACTTACACAACCACCCTCAACGTCAGCACTTCAGCCACCTTCAACAAGTAATCTGTCTTACCAAACGTATGATTGCCTCCCCCCAAGAGCACAAGCACTCTTCTCGCGGCTTCGCAATGAACCCAAATCTGCAGCACCTCTCCACTGACTGAAATCAGCGAAACACAGCTGACCACGACCCATCAACGCATATTTGAGCTTGACCGACAGACCAACCAACCGAGTAACCACACCAATCGACATCGCAGCCAAATTTATGATGTTATTCAATTTAATTATCCACACAGAGGTGCCAGAAAAAAGAGCAACTGTTCGGTATACGACGGAGTTGCTTGATTATTTCAAATTGTGAACATTTCAATTTTCTTTCATTTTCCCGCAATCAATGCGTTTTTTTTTTCAAATGTGTGCAGTGCAGACTCAGACAAATGAAAAAAAAAGATATTTTACTTACGGGCTCGTAGCCTATGATGCCTTTTTTCTCAAGATTTTCTATTCTGAAGCGACAATGAACTTCTAGTTCTCTACGCGTTAAACTAGAAGAAATGCTTTTATTTCTTACAACAGCATATCGATTTTATCACGCAGTATTTCAAACACATTTCGGTTTCACCAGAATGACCTAAACCTTTCGGTTGTCGCGCGAATTGTTGTAACGCGAGTAGTCGCGCGTTGTACTTTGTACAGCACCCTTGGTTTTTCATGTTCATCATGAACAATAAATCGAAAAAAATAAAAATCGTGCTCGATAGTATTCGATTTGGATTAGATTTTGCATATGTTTTGGTATGGTAGAATAATTGTTTTCCATAGCAAAATTGATCATTTTGACTCAAGCATATCTTTTGAAAATGGCCTATAAATTTTTGGTTGCAACTTATTTGAAAAAATATTACTAAGAAACTGTTGATTTTAGAGAAAAATGATCTATGACGAAGTTATAGTGAACTGTTTGGACTATAAGAAAAAAATATGTACTGAAAAAATATTTTATTTATTTGCATAAAAAAATCAAAAATAAAACTCTAATTTTAAATTACACAAAAACCCCATTTTTAATATTTTTTAAGCTTTCACCATGGATTCTTGATAGTGAACAGATGTTTGAGACAAAGTTTCATGCTGGAGACATTTTAACTAAAAAAGTTTTTCTGAGAACAACTTTTGGCCGATTTTCAAAATTTTGATTTAGTTTTTGTCGAAATAAAAACGTTCTGATGATCCAATAAGAATCTTGAAATTATTCTGAACCATAATGATCATATGGATAATTTGTCTAGCAGTAGCCATTTTCGAATTATATCGATTTTAATGCAAATAATATTATTTAAATATTAAAATAGGCTATTTTTATTAGTTATTCGCTATTCTCCTTTAAGGAAAATAAGTAAGTGGAAAGAAATATGGTCTTTACTCTTGAAAACGTATTATTAATGATGGAGAAACGCGAATAACTAATAAAAATGGCCTATTTTATTATATAAATAATATTTTTTGCATTAAACTGCTAGAGAAATTATCCATATAATCATTATGGTTCAGAATGATTTCAAGATTCTTATTGTATCATCAGAACGTATTTATTTTGACAAAAAATCAAAATTTTGAAAATCGGCCAAAAATTGTTCTTAGAAAAACTTTTTTATTAATAATTTCTCCATCATGAAACTTTGTCCCAAACATCTGTTTACTATCAAGATTTAATGGTGAAAATTTAAAAAAATTTGAAAATGGGTTTTTGTGTAATTTAAAATATAAGTTTTATTTTTGACTTTTTCATGAAAAGACAAAACATTTTTTCAGTTTGTACTTTTTTTTTCTGGTGGGCCAAACTGGTCACTACAACTTCTTCATAGATCATTTTTCGCTAAAATCAACAGTTTCGGAGTTATAATTTTCCAAATAAGTTGCATGCAATAAATTATAGGCCATTTTCAAAAGTTTTTCTCGAGTCAAAATGATCATTTTTTCTATGGAAAACACTTATTGTATCATACCAAAAACATGTGCAAAATTTAATGCAAATTGAAGATGGTCAAGTTCTGTGCCTGACCGATTTGACATGGAATTCGTCTATACCGAAACCATCTTTGACAAAGTTACTTAGGAGATCAAGGACTGACATGTGGTTGTCATTCAGATACGAAATTCCGCCACCAGGCGGCGGTAGAGCGCATAAAACTTTTGTTTTGCAAATATCTCAACATCCTGAACATTTAGGAATATGGCATCTTCGGCAAAGTTAGTCAGTTGCTCAAAGGCTATCATTATTTGAGTCAGGAAATTCGAGATTTTGCGACCAAGCTAGGCTAGTGAGCATGAAACTTTTGTTTTGCAGATATCTCAGGTCCTGGCCACTTAGAAGTTGGCAAAAACACCGTCACAGAACATTAAAACCGGTTTATTCGATATAGAATCCTTTGAAAAGAGTTTAATAAAAACCAAAACTGTTGAATGTAGCGAAAACGTTTTCACTGCTTTTAAAAACTGCAAAGGCCGAGAGTAATCTCAAATCTCGAAATCTTAAATCTACAAAAAAAAAAACTATATTAGAGATAGGGGAACTTACGTATTCTCGGCAGTCTAGGCAAATGTCGCGCTATTTTTGTGATTTTCTCGGACGTCAACGGACAAATTATGTGTTTTTCTGTTTATATTCACACCGACAGACTTGTTGGAAGCTTTTTGGAAACATTTTTGCAACGCTTCGAACTTCCCTTGTCAGTGCGACATTTGTCGGCAGCCTCATTCTCTTCGGCAGCTTTCCCATAAAAGCTGCAGGCGAATCTGTTCGGCAGCTCCAAATCCGTCGCATTTTGAGGCGTGTTCATTTGAATTGATGACTTCTTTGGCAAAATTGGTTGTTCAGTTCAATAGCCGCCCTTTTGTCAGTTGGAAACAAAAAATATCTAAAATATATAGCTCCAAAGAACAGCCTGTGTATAAAAGAAGGGGAAATTTATTTAAATTCCAAATCAACAGTTTTATTACTTATAATTATGGTTACATCATATTTAGAAAAAAAAACCTAAAATGTTTGAAGGAAGGGTTAATTTGTGCTAAATATATCATAATATCTTCAGTGCAAAGATTTATGCCAACAACGGAACTCAAACGAAAAATTAATATTTGAAAGAAGAGTAATTTCTGGATAAATAAAAAAAACTATTGACAATAACTTTCCTAATATGCTTTAGTTTATTCAGGAGCATCTGATTGTAGAATAAAGTGACATTTTGTATCAATTGACTCCATAACAAGCCTGAAGTCATAAATAAAACGTAAAAACGAATGTCATCTTAAGGAATTCTTGGTTTCAGACCAGGTTTCAGGTTGCCAAACGACTTTATGCCAAATGACCATTATACCAAACGACTTTATTCCAAAAGGCTTTATGCCAAACGACTTTATGCCAAATGACCTACCACCGTTCTCAATGTTTAAGATTGAATCAATTCAGTTTCAAAGAGCTTAAGAACTACATTAGGATCAGCACTTGATCACAAAGACAACTATGCAACTGAAGCCACTGACTGTTAATCACCTAGATACATATGATTGACAGAAATCATTCATGGATAACCACGGTCACAGTTTAGTAGAAATCAATTTAAATTATTCAATTGAAATTGATTTAGTTCTTTTGCGTTTCGTTTATCGTTCGAGACCTCTCAGTAACCAAGACTTCCAAACCATTTCCCTTCTGTTAGTTAAGGTCATCGTTGATCACGCTAGTTTTAGCAAATGACTATATTACGTCTATCACCGTCGAATTGCGGTGTGCACTGTGGTCACCTAATTCGAACGATAATTACAATCATGAGCCGCATCAGCAGCAATAACAGCAAAAAAACGCTGAGAAAAGGAAACGATCATTATACGCGCTATTAATTCATACAAACATCAGATGCAACCTTGAAGAACTCGGTCCAGTCAAGTTACACTACAAAGCACGAAACAAATTCCATTCGCGACTAGGTGCACTCTCAGTGCACTTCACTCTTCACCACCTTTTGGTGGGTAAGGCACCAAGCAACGTACGTGTGTTTATTGAACTTGAAATTCTGCCGGCAGTACTGGGCTTCTGAGCTGCAAATATGGTGGAACTTTTTGTGCGGAGGTTATTGGAATGGAGCCCAGCCCGCACCGAACATATGTAAATAGGAGGAAAAACATTGGCGCGTTCTTCAAGGTTTTCTTTTATTAAATATACTTTGAAAATGTAAGTTCAGTCGGCCAAGAGCTCATGAGAATTAAGGCCACTAAAGTAGAACTAATTTTTCATTGGTTACATTGAGACAGATACATACATCTCTTGTGGGTTAGGGGTTTGTATCCTCCTGATTTTCCTTTAACAGGGCGTCATTATGATGCTTAATTATACATACTACACTACTACTAGGGAAAATTGTCAACTATATAATGCTACACTATAACTAGGAAAAGTTGCCAAGTATTGCACGGCTACGGAAGCAGCATTAGTTATTTGACTATCAAATATGTCAGAATCCCTTAAACTTAACTAAATTACGCTCAAAACTTACACATATGTTGAGTAATTCGTGCTTTTCGTGCTTTAAAATTTATTCGATTGACTTTTTCTCATATTAAGAATTCATTCACTATAATTCAATTATTCCGCACTTCGAAATCATCCTCATTCTGGGCGTAGCCAGGATTTGCGTCAGGGCAAGCGGCTTTTATGAATTTTACACAAAAACGATCATAATACACAATCTTTGCATTCTTTTTGCATGAAACGTTTAACAATGAAGACCATTCATCTTGCTATTTCATTTTCAGTGATCCCAGTGAAGTCCAAAATACGTCTTGGTTCAATTTGTTTTTCATCTGACCAGTAAATTATTCACTGGCCAGTCATTGACACGGGATATTACAAGTTCATACAGTTCCTTCAAGGATTTTCAAGATAGATTCTATCAACATTTGTTCTAGAAATAAACTCATGCAGGAGTCCCTTAAACAGTTTTTTAAAGTACAGTGAAACCTCCATGAGTCGATATTGAAGGGACCATCGACTCATGGAAATATCGAGTCATGGAACAGCAATTCTTTGGAAAGCTGCTTCTAAAGACCATCATAGTAACCATGAAATTATGTTTTTAGTGTGGTTCCATGAGTCGATATCGAGTCATGGAACATCTACTCATGGAGGTATCACTGTATACCTCTAACAAATTCGAAAACACTCCCCGATGAAAATGTCTGTAGATTCTCGTAGAGATTTCTCCAGGGTTTGTTTTGAGGGTTTTCTTCGGTTATGTATTCTATCAAATGTAAAACTTCAAAACTCAATGCATAAGTTCATGAATTTTATTTTAACATTTGTAACGAAGATTTCTCCGTAAACGCTATCTCAAGTTATTTTTTCAGATTTTTTCCTTTTCCTTGATTCCTGGATTTTTCATGGTGTATTTTTCCAACAGTTCCGCTAATCATACATTAATTTTTTTCATTGGATTCATTATAATATTTCCTCTAGAATTACTTAAGGAATAACATTCAAAATTTCTTTATAAATTGTTTCAAGGATACTGTTAATTATTTTAGGAATCAATTCAAAATATTTCTAGAATTTCTTCTGTATTTAATATATTTTCGTTCCTTGGGATGATTGTGTTCAATGTAGAATTCTATCAAAAATTCTTCCATCGATCTCATTGCGAGAATTCCTTCAGAGATTCCTAATGAAAACATCTAAGGATTTCTTTAAAAAATTCGTTCGAGAAAAACTGGTTGAGAAAATTCAGGAGGTTTTTCAACCATTTCTTAAATATCGCTTGGAACAATTCAAAATACCTGATTGAGGTATTCGAAAGCTTCTTGAGATATTGGGCTACTATCGAAAAAAAAACTCATCGTGTGTTATTAGAGTATTGCCATACCTGTAGGCAAATTCCGGCGCGTATTTTCTTCGAAGAAAAAAAAATCGTGCTAAGGCATCATCCATTTATTACGTAACGCTGAAATTGGAAATTTTTGACCCCCTACCCCCCTCCGTAACGCTTTTTATACGAAGAATTTTTTTTGTTTGTATGAGCCGTAACGCTTGAGCCTACTCCCCCTCCCCCTTGAGCGTTACGTAATTTGTGGATGCCACCTAATGAGTAATGGAAGAAAATTTCTTCTCTTCGAAGAAATTGTTCGCCGGAATTCACCTACTGATCTAATTATCAGTTTGGTGTTTGTTGAAGATGCATGAGATGTTTTTTGAGGTACTTTATCGCTTATGCAAGGTTCAATATACCTCATTCAGATAATATGTATTTAAAATTAACTGATATGGATTACTTCAGCTTGTTATTCAGCAGCAGTTTTCTTGTCCTTGGGATGAAGCCCTGAAGAAATGTCTAAACTATTTAAAGACGTCCTTTGGAAAAATTCCAGTGTTGAATATTTGGAGTAATTTTGAGAAAACATATTCTAGGGAAATCACAGGATTAGCTACTGGAGAAACCAATTCAAGACATTTGAGATGATTTTTTTATGATACCTGGAGGAAATCAAAACATAGTACTTTGCTACTTCTGGTTAAATTCTTGTGACTCTTAGAAATTAACAAATTTTGGAGATCTCTGTTTTGAACTGATAACTTGTTTGCACGTATCTCTTTTAAAAAATGAGAATCGGTAGAAAAAATGAAAAAAAAAAGTTTTTCCAGGATAACGAAGATAAATCATGTAAAGTATAAAAAAAATCTTTGAGAAATTTGTGTAGAGCTTTCATAGAAATTCTCGGATAGAGCCAATCATCGAAGAATCAAAAGAAAAATATATAGTGGAAAATAAAAAGGAATTCCAGTGAAAAAAAAAACACTTCTGGTGAATATGTTGAGTTATTTCTTCTCAAATACCTTGACAAATTTTTCGATGAATTCCTGAATTGACTTCAAAATAACTCAACAAGATGCTTGGCAATAGTTTTTGACTCTCATTATATATTTCTCGCAAGATCCATTGCGAGCTGGTAATAAAACCTTCGAATGTTTTTTTTTAGTTTGATGTTTGGCAGAAGTATCATTTCTAGTTGGACGCCAAAAATTATTCGAAAAAAAAATCTTGACACAATTTCACATACAGATGAACGCTGATGACCATCTTTTTAAAATTCACCTTTGTAGCAAAATAGTTCATTTGATTTGTTTCGTTGGCCTGGGGGGGAGGGTGGCAACGGGCCTCCCCTGCCCCCTTCTGGCTATGCCCATGTCCGATTGTTGCACACTTTGAGTCTAATTATTACACACTAGTGTGAAGCAAAATATAGATTCTCGCTCCAGTCCACTTTTTGGATTCCATTTGGATTCCATGATACCTGTGCAAAATTCCAGCTCGTTCGGTGAAAATATTATTCAGCAGTCGATATGGAATTTACTATATAAAACCCTACTTTTATAAATAAAAATCGCCAGAGGTCACTCATGGACCTTTAAAAAACAACAAATAACAAACCTCTATAGGTGATTTTACGACAAACCATCTTGTCAAAGACCGCGAAGTAATCCGATACTTGTGGAAAAAGTTATTAAGCCTTAAGGGGTTATCCAGTGCATATATTAGGTAATGGAGAAAGCGTGACAGAAGGGGAGGAGGGGTCTAGAAATCCCGAAAAACGATGGACGTCATATTTGAATCTTCCCTAATTATTCGGGATTCTTTCGCAATTTGCATAGGATGTGTTGATACCAAATTGAATCTGGCTTACCTGGCTTGGCTTACCAGACAACCAGAAATCGCTTCAAAGTCCACGTAATAACTCGTTTATTCATACAAATTACACCAAACCCGCAAAACACGGTGGATAAAACCGTCAGATTAATGAGTTTCCTCGCATAAAACGCTTGAATTCTGAGTTCATTTGTACAATTTATTTCGTCCCGTACACTCGTACAAAGTAAGTCAAATAAATCCGTAGCAGCTTTCAAATCAACATTTGTTATCATAAGTTAAGTAGCACAAGATCACAGGTCAGTTCGGTAGAAAATTTATACATTCGCATTGTATGCTATTATTTATCACATAATATATACACGTATATCGCCTCCACTTTTGTACGTAGAAGGCCTTTTCGCGACATCTTATAAGAGAAATGTTCCATCTTTTCCAAAGTAATCAAGCACTGAATTTCATGTCCACTTTTTTGTTAGAGGCATACGAATAAAGATGAAGCAGTTTTGCTTTAAACCAAAGATAAGTTTGACGAGTGTTTTACCACTTTTACTGCCCATAAAAGCATAACTGTCTCATATTGATTTCCTCAAAATAATATTTTTATGTATACTTTCATGTGCGCACATAAAATTTAGGAGTTTGTTCGAAAACATTGCGAAAAAATGTCAAACTAGTACTGTCCCATATATAACATCGCTTGCGCATGACAGCTCACCATAGTAGCATGCCCGAAAGAACTTGAAACTAATGAGAACCAGAGCTACAGGTCCAAAGTCATGATGAAGGTGGATGGTTGTGATGGCTATGACCGTAGTCATCATGTAAAGAACAAACGGACAATGCTGTATCGTGTCAGCACCGAGTAAGCAGCCCCTTTAGCACGATGTAGGTAGCGCAACCCTGGTTAGGTGGCCTATCGGAGACCCTTTACCAACCAAGAAAGGTAAAATTAGAGCAAACTGTCCCATATTGAAAAATAAATGCATAACAGTCTCTATATAGAATACGTTGAAAATGTATAATTTTTCTGTAGGGAAAATTCCCTGTGATAAAACTTTATTGCGAGCACATATAGATGGACATTCAACATCTGCAAATTAATTTCGTTTTATAATGTAGAATAGAATATCTTAATCATTTCACAAGCAGTTGGCTTGATACCGCGCTCTTCAAAGTGAAAAAAAAACACAACTCTTAAGCCGTACCATGGTGAGGCTGATAAGAACGAGTATAAGTCCAAACGATCATCCATCAGGTTGGATAATTGTTCACCTTCGCAGGGCATGCCACTCGATATAAAATATAAAATTAATCGATTGGCAAAGAAAACCCTATGATATAGGTAACTGCAGAAATGTTCAATAAACATTAAAACTAAAAACAAACGCATTTATAGTTTCAGGTGTTACAAGACAGTAAAAGCTTAGCTTAGCTTAGCTTAGCTTAGCTTAGACTGACTACACATATCAATGGTTGCTATTCCGTGATTGACCGGAGTCAGTGAAAATGCACAAAGAATCAACTAGAAGTTCGACTGGGATTGGCCATAATCTTCTTCAGTGTGCATAATTCAGTGCCTCTATTTATACAGGGTCAATAACGGCGCCGGCCACGTCCTTGCAGTCAGGTGGGATTGGAGGAAGGGATGTTAGTGTGTAACCTTTGCTATTTGGAGACCGTGTTTTCCTCTGCATCTCCACAAAGGTTACTGGGAAAGAAGTTTGTTAATGGGCAGGATCGTTGGGTCACAGGATTCACTTTGATAAGCGATTAGACCATGATAAATAGTTATTTGTCAAATATAAATATGCTTTTATGAAAATATAATATTTTCATTTGATATGAACAATTTCTAATTAGGAAAATTATGCCGACACTTGAGGTGACGAACCATTCAAAGTTTGTTGAACAAATACCTAAATGTAACATTCCTACAGCTGTCGGGACGAAAGCAACAAAAAAACTCGATTGGCTGGGACATCATAGAACACTTTTATTCTTATGCCGACACTTACAGTGGCGAACCATCCAAAGTTTGTTGAATAAAGTGAACCTTTCGCAAGTCTACACTTGTAGTGTCGAACCGTTCAAAGATTTTTTAATTACAAAAATAAAGATAAAAAGAAAGGGGTGTTTTGAAAACAAAAAAAGGTTAAACATAAATAATTCATGAATTAGAGTATATGTCGACACTCACAGTGACGAACCATTCATAGTTTGTTGAAAAATCATATTTACGTCCTTCCGTTGTATCGATTAAATGTGCAGTCATACATATTTTATAGATTAGAAATAGTAGCATGAAACGAGCTCACCAATTGATCCGTCATCCTTGACTAAGCAGCAACAATCCACTTCAGCTTAACTCGTTTGCTCGGCTATATGAAAGCACTCAGAGAAAATAGGCGCACGACCCGAGAGGGAAAACAACTGAGGATTGCTCGGGCTTTCTTGACGCACTGCTAAGGAGCAAGCGTCAAGGTCGAAGATCAAACAGAACTATCCTATCGCGGAACTTTTTCACTTCACTCGAACGACGCGCGACATGTTTGATCATACCCTCGTCACCCACTCCCGCTGCAGCAAGCGTCAAGGTCGAAAGATCAATCAGAACTAACCGATCGCTGCACTTTTTCACTTCACTCGACCGACGCGCGACATGTTTGATCCTACCCTCGTCACCCGCTCCCGCAGAAGCAAGCGTCAAGGTCGAAAGATCAAACAGAACTAACCGATCGCTGCACTGTTTCACTTCACTCGACTGGCGCGCGACATGTTTGATCCTGCCCTCGTCACCCGCTTCCGCAGAAGCAAGCGTCAAGGTCGAAAGATCAAACAGAACTAACCGATCGCTGCACTGTTTCACTTCACTCGACTGGCGCGCGACATGTTTGATCCTGCCCTCGTCACCCGCTCCCGCAGAAGCAAGCGTCAAGGTCGGAAGATCAAACAGAACTCAATAATGGGCAAACTACCCTACCTAAACTAAAGTTCATTTGATTTTTGTTTTCAACACAATTGACTCCAATACCCTAATTTGACAATTTTGTTACTGTTCTCAGGTGTTACAAGACAGTAAAAGAAGAGAAAGTGTAAATTGAATAGTGCATATTTTGAATTATCAAAAACAGATCCAGTTGGGAACAGTAGTTAGTAACACGAAAATAGTTCATCCAAGTTGAGTCGACTAACTTATTAGAAGAAAATAAAAGTTTTAAAATACAAAAAAGCTCATATTTCACGATGTTTGGTTTATTATGTAGATTACAAGCATAAGAAAGTGAGTTTAGGTCCAAACAGTTATTTGAACAAATGTTTGATTTAGTTAGTTCACTAGTACTGCCTTATGGGGCCCAGATAGCCGTAGCGGCAAGACCAAGCTGAGGGTCGTGGGTTCGAATCCCACCAGTCGAGGATCTTTTCGGGTTGGAAATTTTCTCGACTTCCCAGGGCATAGAGTATCTTCGTACCTGCCACACGATATACGCATGCAAAAATGGTCATAGGCATAGTAAGCTCTCAGTTAATAACTGTGGAAGTGCTCATAATAACACTTAGCGGAGAAGCAGGCTCTGACGTAACGACGTAACGGGACGTAACGCCAGAAAGAAGAAGAAGTACTGCCTTTCTGTCTGGTTTAATCCCTCTAGGGTCCTTGTTGTACTTCAAACATTTGTTGAAGTTGAAGCCCACAAAATAAACCATCTTTTGTTGCTTCTTTGAAAGCAATATGCATCGTTGAAACGTATTTCTCTCTTACGGCAATCTACTATACTGTAGCTTCCAACTTCCTTTTTCTATAATGATCTGACGAATGTCCTCGATGTATAGCTGGGTGCTGCGAACTGAACCCCTTTTTATTTTCAAGCAAATCTTGAAATATGCTTCTTGCGTTGTCTTGAAATATGCTTCTTGGGTTTGTCGTGTTATTCCCTCAAACGTCACTTTACTTTCTCTGTTTATTAAATTTTACTCTCTGATCTCTCTCTGAAGATCATGAATGCGTTCTAGCTCGCATGACTTTCTCATTATGAAATCGGCTAATAGCGGGTCTGCAATGGATCTATTCCATTTTTATGTAACTGTGCGTGTGGATTACAACAGCTTCTATCGTTTACCGATCGATGTTATTCTCTGCTTCATGTGGCTCAAGTGATAATGATGACTTGACGGCTGACCCACGCATGATGGTTCTATTATTCCGGCCGTAGCATACCCCCTCAATCAAGAAGGTGCGGGCTCGATTCCTGGCATCAAATCTAATAACATCGAAAACGACGATTCTGATGAATCAATTTGGAACTACCGATCTCGAACGCTTTCACTTTCTTCATTACTCACTCTATTTAATATCACAAACTCAAATATTATGGATAAAGCTCCTGATTTTGAAAATTATTTGGGGGACCGAAAGCATGGAGAAGGAATGCTCAACCAGCAAGTCTAAAATGTTGCGCATGGAATGTCAAGTATTTATCCTTGTGTGTATATTAAGTACACCGTTGTTGAAATAAGTATATTCGTTAAATATTATTTAGACTATTCAACAATTTGTTGCAATATGAAAAAACGACAAAAATAAATTAAACTTGTATCTCTGAGATAACAATACTTTTTCAAGAAATTACTTTACTCTCTCACAAGTAACATAACCACAATCTTGAATGTTTGGCTCCGGCAATCAGGCTCCAGCTTGACAAGCATATTGAATCAGACCGCAGCACCCAGGTATAGTAGCGTTTGATGTATAGATGTATAGTAGCGTTTTGACGTAGGACTACGTCGATCTTGAGTCAGACCGCAGCACCCAGGTACAGTAGCGTTTGATGTATAGTTGTATAGTAGCGTTTTGACGTAGGACTACGTCTTTCTTCTCTACACAGGAGTGAAATTGGAATTACAAAACCAAGAGCGTTATGTTGGCAAGACATATTTTGAACCTTTACCTGAATATTAGCACCTCAATCGAAAGACAAGGCATCAAAGGTTCATGTCGTTTATTTACTGAATCCCACATACCTGTCCAAATAGTTTAATAACTGTTTTAAAAGAGATCGTTGATTTCAAGCAAATCTTTAAATAGGGCTGCTAGAGAAAAGTTGACGTCATTTGCTTTTCACTCTCCGCTTGGATCGCATCTCAGCTGGCAACAGATCGGCTTGCTCTAACCGTACGTGCTTCTCAGGCACAGACATCGATAGCAAAGCGATGTTGAAGCGCCCATCGTCACTGCAAACCTCATCGTGCGACAGGATTCCAAACTGTGCGTCGTCAAAATGTGTTCGAATCTGCTCAGCTCCTTGCTACCTGTGCCACAGAGCTCTTGATCTTCAAGTTGCTGCAAATCCAGCGTCTGGTTTGTGAAAATGCTCAAGATTTTAAAATTGACTCGCGCTTCCAGCAATGGCCCTTAAGGAATTGGTGCGCCAACGCAAGATTTGTACGAGATGACTGAAGAAAATCAGCCAAAGCCGCTCGTAGAAGCGCCCATCGTCATCGCTACCGTAAACCTCATCGGACGAAGAGGATTCCAACATGTGCGCCGTCAAAATGTGTTTCCGCGTTACTCGAATCTCACCGTTCAATCGGCCCTTTTCAGGGCCAACAAATGTGTACTGAAGAGTTAACGTGTGTAAATTGATTTTTCATATAGATTTTTGAATACGACTTTCGATTCGAGCAAAAACAATGTTATTGGTTTCCTTTCTAGATAATGTTTGATTAGCCCTAACGAGAATGGGCCTCACTGATCTCGGTTTTGTCACCTTGCTGAGCATGTTCAGTCAGCAACGATGATTTGCTTGCTGCCTGAAGCTTTTTCAATAAATATTTGTTTCACTCAAATTACCAATATTTTGATATATTTATATTATTTTTAGTGTTAATAAGAACCAAACAATTAATTTTAAACAAATGCATTGAAACAAATGCACAGTGAAACAAATGCACACACGTTCAATATAATTGAACATTCTTTTCTGTAAAACATATATCTAAGGTAGATTGTCAATTATTGCACAGGCTTAAAACAATTATTGCAAGGCTTAAAGGCCAAATATTGCAAAGCCCATATATTTTACGGGCGTTTTTAGTCTGTGCAGTAGTTGACAATTTACCCTATTTCACAACATGAGAGAACTTTATCCAAATATAAAGTAGAGTGAGGCAAAAGTTCGAGCAGGACAAGAGTTGCTTCTAAGGATTTCTAGCTCAATTGAAAGTTAATGTTATAAATGTCATGGTGGTTCGAATGCTATTCAAGTAAGGGGCTTTTTCTCTAAATAATAAAAAAATCGATTGAGTTTCGGAAATGTTATTTTTTTATTAACGTCATTTTACACCGAGGTGCAAGTTATGAACATTTGTTGTTTCAAGACGGTCATTCATTTCATTTATTTGGTTAACATCTAAACAGACAACACTAAATCACGCCACAATACTCGGTTCGTGGCCGCATCTCTCTATCCTCGGTTCTGCCCCACGCTCGCCAAATCGATGCGTACTTGATCCACCCACATAGCTCGCTGCGCTCCACGCCTTCTTGTATCAACCGGATTCAATGCGAACACCATCGTTGCAGGGTTGCTGTCCGGCATTCTTGCATCATGCCCTGCCCATGTACTTTGTGTTGGTTACATTTGCCACCAGTCCAACTTTCGCTGCCTCGAGAATCAGGCGGGTGCAGGTCTGCCACTTCTTCAAATATTCAGCCGACAAAGTCTATATCATCCGCAAAGAAAAAAATCTCTCTGGATCTCGTAAAAATCTTACCCCGGCTGTTGAGCTTGGCTCTCCACATAACACCTTCTAGCGCAATATTGAACAACAGGCACGAAAGTCCATGTCGTTACCTTATCGTAGCCTCCGGTGGAATCCAAATGAATTGGAATGTTCGCCTGAAACCTTCACACAATGTTGTCCACCTTCCGTCGTTGCTCATATCAGTCTCAGTAGCTTCCCGGTAAAGCTGTTCACGGCCATGATTTTCCATAGCTCAACGCGGTCGATACTATTGTATGCCGCCTTGAAAATGATGAGAAGTTGATGCGTTCAGACTTGGTAGGGTGTTTTATGTATTCTGGACAGAGCGTTACGCGTATATAATTTGGCCACCTTCATTTGATTTTGCTGTAAATGGTCAAATTATATACGCATAACGGTCTGTCCAAATTATTTTGATCACCCTATTCACGACTTTTTGGAGGATCCGAACAGTAAAGATCTGGTCCGTTGTTGATTGGCCGTCAACGAAGCCGATGATAACTTCCCACGAACTCGTATACTACAGGTGACAGAACATGGAAGATGATATGGGATAATACTATATGTGCTGCATTAATAGTTTTTGAGCTAGTGAATGGCATCCTTAACCTCCCTCAAAGTGGGGGCTGGTTGGTTTCTATCGTCCGCCGTACTGACGAAGGCTCCATTGCCTGCACTCTTAAAAATAATGAAAATTACTGCGGACGTAATTTACATTATGACTGAATGACACATGATGTAAATGATGAAATGACGTAAAAATCTGTTTTGAAAGATGTATTGAACGATGTAAGGTTACATGATGAAAGTCATGAAAACGATGCCACTATGACTGACATTTCCCGGAAAAGACACCTTCGTATTTAAAATGTGACATAAATTCACGTTATTTGGTTCGCTTCTTTTATGTACATCCAAAAGACGTAAAATCACATTATTTTTTCGGAGTGTGTGTGCTATCAGCGCCATTCAGGTGGTCGTCAAAGTTCTACTTCCACCTTTCGGTCATCTCACGCTTGTCCGTCAAGCTGCTCCCATCCGTATCCCTGCACATCTCAGCTCGTGGCACGAAGCCGTTGCGGGAAGCTTTGAGCTTCTGATAGAACTTACGTGATTCTTGCGATCGGAACAGCTGTTCCATCTCCTCGCACTCCGTCTCCTCCAGGCGGCGTTTTTTCTTCCGAAAGAGGCGGGTCTGCTGTTGCTCTTTTTAGTCTAGTACGTTGCACGGTCTGCCGGGTCCCTTGCTGCAGCTTGACCGCCCGCGCTGCATTATTCTCCTCCATAATCTGTCTACATTTCTCGTCGAACCAATCGTTCCATCGAATTCGGCCCACGTTCCCGACGTTGCTCTCAGCTCAATTGTTGATGGCTGCTTTCACTGTTCTCCAGCAGTCCTCAAGAGGGACTTCATCCAGGCCATCCTCTCCGGTAATGCAGCCTCGAGGTGCTGCGCGTATGCAGTTGTGACATCCGGTTGCTTAAGCCGTTCTAAATCATACCGAGGCGGTGTTTCGGACGCAGTTTAACCATCACCAGATAGTGGTCAGAGTCGATGTTAGCGTCATGATAGATCCTGACGTTGATAATGTCGGAGAAGTGCCGTCCATCAATCAGAACGTGGTCGATTCGTGATTCTGTCTGCTGTGGTGATATCCAGGTGTATCGGTATGGGAACTGTGCTGGAAATAAGTGCTACGAATGGCCATTGGTCATATTCTTGGAGGCGGCGAAATCAATTAGTCGTGAGCCGTTTTCATTCGTCACCCGGTGGACGCTAAACTTTCCAATAGTCGGTCTAAACTCCTCCTCCTGGCCAACCTGAGGGTTTAGATCTCCTATGATGATTTTGACGTCGTGGCTTAGGCAGCTATCGTAAGGCGGGAAATGCCTGCTAGGCGAATAACATACATTTTAGATACGTTATCTCATCAAAGAAGACATGTTGAACAAAATTTAGAAAAAAAAGCCTGCTCAGATATAACGCAACAAAAATAGAAATCGAGTTACGTTATATCCAGTTATTACTGTATAGAGCATCAAATAGCACCAAATTCTGCGCAGAATTTTACATCGATTGGTAATGACCGTTTTGATTTAAATTATGGACAGCTTCAAATTCCAGACACTACCAGGCATTAAAAAAGCTCAGTTCATGAGCAAAAATCAGACGACTTTATGCTAACTAGATGCTCATTTCCGATGTAGGCCGTGAGCAACAGCGTACGTTGAACTTTGACGTTCATCTTGACAACCGCATGTGATTATCGTCACTCATCAATAAAAATCAACTGAGCTTATAGACAAACAGCTACTTTTTGGTTAATTTGAGAGCATCTGAAAGTTATTGTATTGTGGAGGAAAATAATGAAGCACTTTCTTTCAACTAACTATTTATCGCCCCGATATTACTTACTTTTGGTTAAACGAAAATGTTTCGATAATATGGAATCTTCCAAAAAGAAACCAGGATATACTATCTTGTTGTCCATGGGAAGAGACCACTGTAACGCTAGGAAAATAATAACATAAAAACTAAACATTAAAAATGCAGAAAGTGTGGTACCTAACTTATTTTGAATCAAGTATTTCACAGTTTGTACAGAGACGAATATTTCGTCTTTACCTTGTCTGCGAAGATCTCAATGTAAACATTTATAATCAATTTTTTTCCCATTTTGCTGACAATGTAGCAATACGTTTGTCGTTAATTGATTATACTATCGGGGCAGGATCAATCATTGATTTCGGAATTTACAAAAGCAGTTTTTCGTTCGAAATCAGGAAAATTTACACGGAAATGTGTTCATTGTATTCTATTTTTCAACCAATACACAGTGAACACATTTTCATTGAATAATTTTTAGTTGTGGACAGAAAAACTGCTTTTGAAATTTCAATGATGACGATGATTACGTAAACGGATCCTTGAACGTCCTTGAATTAATGATTTGAGTATTCTAATTCGAAAAAAATAAATGAAAGGTTTCTGAAGCTAGATAACGCTTAGGAATTATACAGAATGATTTATTTCATATGTTCTGTGCAGAGTTAAGCATCACTGAGATCTAAAGTGTCCGTAATATGTATCAAAACGGTACCAGCAAGCAACGTCTTATCATTCAAATTTTCATCGCGAGCCTTATTCAGTAGATTTGTGTATATGAATTTGCTTCATTCTGTATTCGCCTTAAATACGTTAATTAATTTTAACCATATCGTCAGAGTAGTCTGGCAAATGCATTCGAAAAGTGTTGCAATTAAACACGCTGTCCAAGAAAACCACACTCGTGCATTAGACAAAAAAAAATCCTCTGCAATAAGAAATCACGAATAAGCTCGATGTCTTTATTTTGCCTTTGTACATGTTCAGTGCTTTGCGAACAACATTGCATAAAAGAATAACTAAGCTGCACTTGTTCCATTTTCATTCATCATCAGAATGTCATGATTTATTCTCTCTGGGGATTTTTGAGAGCACAGTAGGAAAAATAAGTTGTCGCACATTCAGCCGACTGGTTTTCGTGAGCTAGAAAATTCATAAAAGTTTCAACAGTGCGCCTAGCCTATCTACTACCAGGAAAAGTGCTAGTCCAATTATTTTCAAGCGCATAAAACTTCTTATAAAGCTACGGAACTGCAAGTACCTGACTATCCGCTTGCCACAAGTGCATACACATTCGCAAGCAAAGGCGAACTGCGGTAAAACTCGGTGGTAAGCTTGGCGCTCTGGGCTAGGGCACACTTTTCGATGCAGTTTGGTGCGAGAACCGATAGCGAGAAAAACATTCCATGCGGTAGCCTAGCAGTAGACAACACGCATAGTGCGTGACGATTCTTCTCTAATTTATGATGTTGCATACAGGGTCGTACCAAATAATCGGATCACCTTCTATATTTTATCTACCAATATGATTTATATTGATTTAACATTACGAAATATTAATACATTTTAGCTACAGCTGTTATGAATATAATATTTTCTTTTTTTTCTATGTAAAACGTTGAAGTGTTAACATAAGTTTAACGGAATCACAATGCAAATATCTTCCAAATGTTTCAACTTAGAATGATTATAAATTTTACGTTAAGAATGCAAAATGCATAACTATAATTTAAAAAAAAAAAAAACAAAAATATGAAAGCCCCTGACGATAATGGAACTTTTTAGATCCTTATCAAGAAACTTTCAGAAAGTAGCTTATCATTCTTGGATGATTTAGTTAACAAATGTTTTCAGTTGGCATATTTTCCTGACAATAGGAAAAACGCCAAAGATTTACCAATTTTGAAACCAGTCAAAAATCCTGCAGAAAATTCTAGCTATCTTCCAATTAGTTTGCTTTCCTCCATCAGCAAACTTTTTGAAACGGTCATTTTGAACAGAATAATGGTCCACATCAATGAAAATTGGGGCCCAGATAGCCGTAGCGGTAAACGCGTAGCTATTCAGCATGACCAAGCTGAGGGTCGTGGATTCGAATCCCACCGGTCGAGGATCTTTTCGGGTTGGAAATTTTCTCGACTTCCCTGGGCATAGAGTATCTTCGTACCTGCCACACGATATACACATGCAAAAATGGTCATTGGCATAGTAAGCTCTCAGTTAATAACTGTGGAAGTGCTCATAAGAACACTAAGCTGAGAAGCAGGCTCTGCCTCAGTGGGGACGTAACGCCAGAAAGAAGAAGAAGAAAATCAATGAAAAGTCAAATGTTGCCAATAAACAGTTCGGATTCCGCCATGTAACAAATTTGATTCGTTCCAACAAATCTGAAGGCTATTCTACTGGTCTTGCTCTTCTAGACATAGACAAAGCATTTGACAGTGTTTGGCATGAAAGCTTGATTGTAAAATAAATTTTCCAACATACATTGTTAGAATAATCCAAAGTTATCTGTCAAATCGTACACTTTAGGTTAGTTATCAAGACTCGAAGTCTAAAAGATTTCCTGTAAGAGCTGGTGTTCCTCAAGGGAGGATTTTGGGACCAACATTGTACAATATATTTACATCTGACTTACCTGAGTTACCTCAGGGATGTCAAAAATCTTTGTTTGCGGATGACACAGGCCTTTCCGCCAAAGGACGAAGCCTGTGTGTCATCTTTGGTAGATTGCAATAAAGTTTGGATAATTTGTCTTCATACTTGCAAAAATGGAACATTGCTCCTAATGCTTCCAAAACTCAACTAATAATATTCCCACATAAACCAAAAGCACTTTATTTGAAACCTTCAAGTACACGGATAAAAATCTGATCCCCACACCATGATTTACAAATCATGAAATTCATAAATTGGTTAGGTTATAATATTAGGATCACAAATCATGGTTCCTGGAGTCATAATCATGATTCCTCATAAGCGTAACATCCACTGTGAAAACACTAAGCGGCGCACTTTGCTTCATCTCATTCGTATCGATCTCTCTAAATTCAAGATGACGAAGTGGTTGAGTGGTAAAGTACGTGGCTCACAATCGGAAGGTTCTTGGCTCGAATCCTCAATGTATGCTATTTTTAACTTTTTTTTTATTTTGTCGATCATAAACGGATGCGCGACTCAGCATTTTTGGCATTTGAATCATGATTCCGAGCAATCAGCCACAAAAACCTAACGCGTGTGTTGCGTTACGGCAATCTGACTCATGATATCATGAGTCCAAATCATGGTGTATTTTCATAAGACGAAAACACGCTGGAATCATGATATCATGAGTCATAATCTTGTTTTTGGATTCTGATTTCTACCCGTGTAGACATGCCATCACGATGAGAGGGGTTCCAATAAATTAGTCAGACGAAGTTAAGTATCAAGGGCTCATGCTAGATAGGAATTTAACTTTCAAAAATCACAATGAGGGCATTCAAGCCAAATTTAAATAATAAGTAAGTATCCACTTATTAATAGAAAACCGAAACTTTATCTTAAGAATAAGTTTTTGATCTTCAAACAAACTTCTAGGCCAGCCATGTCTTATGTTGTACCAATATGGACTAGCTGTTGCAATACCAGAAAGAAAGCTCTGCAGAGGATTCAAAATAAAATTTTGAAAATAATTCGGAAGCTTCCTCCCTAGTATAGTACCAATGAGTTACATAGAATATCCAATGTTGAAACAATGAAACAAATGTCAAATAAAATTATTAATAGTTTTAGACAAAAATCGTTGCAATCTTCTATTGCTTCCATAAATGCGTTATATATTTAGGTTACGTAAATTGAAAAGGTTTTTTCTCTTTTATAAGCAGGTGAAACCAACTCACCTGCAAAAACTCTGAATTGCTACGGCAAATGAGATGTAGTATGTTGTTACCAAAATGTGAATAAAAGCTTAATTTTGTTTTACCAAATTTGGATGATAGTGTTGTCTAACACAGAAAACCTAGATATATGTTTGGAATAATACTTATAAAGAATAAAAAAAAACGTGCATAAACACATTCAATTAAACTAATTTCAATTAAACTAGAGACATTTCCTATGAACAAGCGCACAGTGGTTCCAGCTACATAGGAGGGCGGTCATAAATACTAATGTCGGTAAATTAGTCATATATTCATGCAATTTTATATGTATTCTTGTTCTACATGCAACGCATTTTTTCTGATAAGAGGGGGAGGTGCTAAGGTTTTCAACCCCTCCCCCTCCACGTATTGACTTGAGTGATTTTGACATAATTTCAGCTTTATTCACTTGCATGTACCAGAAGAGTGAAAAAAGTTGCAGAAGCTGCACAATACGATACATAAGCGGGCACCACCAATCTGGTCGCAAATGGTTGCAGCTGCATTTATATGCTAAATGCAGAGATTGAATCCTGAGAAAATTGGGAGAATTTCTCACGTATCGCTCTTTGTAACTATCATAACATGCTGTACTAGACTGATGCAAATTTTGAAGTTTTTGCTCCCCTACACAGCTAAAAATATGTTGTAAATTTAAGTTTATTTTCATGCACATATTTGGAGCATCAAAATAAACTGAATTGTCAACGACAAATTGTTTTTCAATCAAATGCACTTTAAATTTACACGATCATGTAACATTCAAGCATTTTTGGTTGAATACTAAAAGAAATGCCGTAAAAATAGATGAATTTGGTTTATTTATACTCTATGCCTCAGTTCACATTCCATTGGAATTTAAACAGTTTTATCTGTGTATGCTTAAACGATGTCAATTATAATGAAAATGATCCTCCCAAAATTTGAAGTGATTCGGGAGAAATTTGACTGTGCACACGCCATTTGAAGTTTATATGGAGATTACTATGGAAAATGCCAATCTTTTGTGCTCAGCTCTCTATCTTTGCGTCATAATATTTTATGGAAACGTGAACAAATTCTTCTAACGTGAAATCCTTCCAACTACAACTTTGCCGAAGACCACATTTCGATGGGACGTAAGGATAATTTGTTAGTCTAAAACATGCTGAGATTATCATTCAATTACATTCAGAGCAACACTGCTTTTTTGCTGTAGAACATAGTAGCCTGGATTACTTTGATCTATTCTTCCCGCCAGGAGCACCACTGTTGCCTGCCGAACAGTTGGTGAAGCATGTTACATGCAAACCAACTTTATGATGATGAATAACAATTTATCCTGACCTCCAATCAAAAAGTGGTCTTCGGCAAAGTTGTAGCTGGAAAGTTTTTACATGAGATGAGTGTGTTCACTTTTCCATAAAATATTATGACGAAGAGATAGAGGGCTGAACACAAAAGATTGGCGTTTTCCATAGTAATCTCCATATAAACTTCAAATGGCGTGTGCACAGTCAAATTTCTTCAAAATCACTTCAAACTTTGGGAGGATGCTATTTACCATAATTAAAATCGTTTAAGCATAGGGGAGCAAACATTTCAAAATTTGCATCACTCTAATGCTGTACATTATAAGAGACTGTTTATCGTATACTGCGACAACTTTGATCAGATTAAGGGGATAGTAGTGCATGATAAAATCCCTCTAAACATGCTTCAAGCCTGGGGGACACTATTGCTATCGGAAGTACGTGGATTGTTTATCGTGTCAGTAAAGGAAAAACACCTATCCCCAACGGTAAACAAGCGATCACACTTAGAATTAATCACAGATATTTGTGAAATTCCACCGAATTCTCAATAGCAGATTTTTCGGTAATCCGTTCGGTGATTTTTTACTTCACCGAACGATCTGTAAATCTTGAAAAATTTGAATTGTTGATTATTTTTGGAGGTTTCACTGGGCTGTTCGGTGATTTTTCTACAGATCTGCTGTTTTTTTTTTTTGTTATTCTATTGGCATTTCACCGATTGAATTTGTATATTTTTACAAAAGTTTTGTGTTTTCCCTTTTCCTTTCGGATTTCCATGACATGATATTATTCCAATCATTTCGAAGCGCTTACTTCATTCTAAATATACCTACACAATTAATGACGCGAACGGGTTAAACATTTCATCGAAATGATAGGAATAAAAGCACTTAACGGTGATTGCGAAATAAAACATTTTGATTTTTTACACACGTTAATCTTATTGAAATTCTAAAACAGAGAATTCACTGCAACTTTTACACGAATATCAATCAGCATCACTTACTTTGGATGTCCATTGTCACTTTGTTTTTATTCTGTTTAATTTCTTCACTTGAAACAGCACCAATTTTGGTTAAAGTTGTGGTTGGCAATATAGCCGGTCGATAATTGATTTCACAGATTTTCAGTTCAACTAGTGAAATACTTCATCTTCTGTTCGGTGTTAACATAACATGTAAAAATTTTACAGAATTTTGTACTTTTTCCGCCTTTACAGAACACTCGGTAAATATTTGACAGTTCTGTTAAAAACAATGGTGTTTCACAGAAAAATCTGTAAAAGTATATTTTACAGTTCAGAACCTGTGATTTAATTTACCGAATTCTGTGTTTTATTCTAAGTGTGGAGAAAAATGGATTTTATCAAAGCTCTCTCTTATGGGCTCTCGTTCGCTGCTTCCTTTTATCAGACTTGTTACAACTTGCGATACATTAACGATCGTGGACCGCAACAGATGGGATGTTTGTCTTTGCTTGGTTTAATCGTGCTTCATACTCAAATGAAAGCGAATTCTGCAATGCCTGGCTAAATGTAATATAACTACATAGGTAAGTTTCGTAGAAGAACACATGAAGGGATTTGAAGGTGAAACATTCTTTTCGGATTAGCGAATGTTTCTCGATTTTCTGATTTTTTCGAATTTAGGCTGTATATCAGCAATGTAGTTTCCAAACAAAAAATGCAAATTTTAATTTTATTTTTCAAGGAGCTCGATTAAAACCATATTGAAAACCAGTGCCATTGATAGTGTAGTTGTAAAATATCATTGACATTTCTGACAGCGTAATAAAAGTGGTAAAAATGTTTAGATTTTAATGATTTTTATCTCTACTTCACTCATCTCACTTAAGTGACCCATATCAAAACGTAAAAGCAAAAGTTCAGCTAAAATAATTATGGAACCTTGTTCTATAAGTATTTAACATTATATCATTGAAAAAATATCACGATTTCGTTGAAGTCCAATTTTTGAATTTATGACCTATGGGGGCACCACTGTGAAACGGTTGATTACGTGAAACAGTCTTATCTTACAATTTTTTTTGTTGGAAGCTCTTTGAGTCGGTGTAGGAAATTATAACACAAATTACCGTTTTGATTCATTTTTTTATTGATAATAATTCTCACTTCCTTCAAATCAGTCTCCCAGGAATTTTCGAAAACGTTCTCTTGATAGAGAATATTTTCGAAGTCCCGAGTAACTTGATTTTCAATTGGACTAGTAAGTCCTAAATTAAAATTGTTTTCAAACTGCATAGCAAGTTTTTAAGCTTTATCGCAATTAATGATTAATGATTTGTTTTTCTATTTCAATACTGGAATTGGCTTCTGAAGTTTTTTTCAAAATTTTAGATAGTTTCCAAAAGGGCTTAGAGCCGGGGTCCAATTGAGAAAATTTAATTTTCAAAAATTTTGTTTCCTAATTGAGAAAATGTTTTCTTTTTTTATTTCTTCCTGCAGATTGTGCCATAGAATTCTCTAGAATATGTAATAGAAACAAGAAAAGAAAAACAAGTAGGGCTATCAGGGTATTCAATTGAAAAATATGTTAAAGCGCACTCATCAAATAAAATTCTGCTGTTGGAATTGACTTAGTGCGAGTCAATTTTCACAAGTCAGTTTGTAGCAATTTAACTTGCTGCCCAGTGCATTGAAAATTTGCCGTTTGGATCTAGGCTGCTAAATGAATGTTATTAGTTGTTAGAAAATTATTTCTTTTTACCATTCAAAGAGCGAGCATTCCAATTTAAAATATTAAATGCATGTTAATGAGCATGATTAAAATGTACCTCATGGGTGTGATTCTTTAACAAGTGATCGTTAACTGTAAAATGAGCGTTGTTGAAGATTCTCCCCGGGGAATTCCGGAAACAAAAAACTTTACCGTTCATCTGCCTGGCACGAGCCTCGACGATTCATTTGCGCGAAGGGCAATCCCAAAAGTTAGTCTAATGGTGGGCCCCGAAATTTGCGCATACGAATGTTTTGGTATCTTCCTTCACAGGACATACGTCCTTGGCGTGAGAAGAACGTCCGCAAATCACCCAAGTAACCATAAGCACTAATAATAAGCCCTTAATCAGCATCATAAATGCGTACATGCATTATAATAGCACCACAAATGCTTACACACCCTATAACAGCACTTCCGCTGCATAGAAACCCTATTACAGCATCATTAATGCTTCTAAGCCTGATGCATACGGGCATTAAATAAGCACTATATTGGCTCTATATTCGCATACAGGGCCTGTTTAAATGCCATCCAGTGTTTTGACAGATATACCACGTGCTTTGTGTTTACATATAGTGGTGAGAGGGAGTCAAACATAAGTCTTCTCACTACTACAATTGCAGCTTTTATGACGGGGAAAAGTGGTGGTTTAAATTGGTCAATTTTCTTTCCAATACTATTCATCTTATGTGGGCGAAGGAGCAAAGGAGCAGAACTTCAACAACTCAATAATACAGGTGTCGCAGGTTCAAGACGCAAAATGAGGAATTTCATCATCATAAAACAAGGATCAATATGAGGCAATTTCAAGTCCTCCAAAGGATTAAAACCACCAAAATGAATAAGTCTGATACGGAGAAGTACTGTCTCAATCATTTTATTACATTTTGCATACTATTCGAGGTTTCCATTTTCATTCATTTATTTATTTACCTCGTGTAGCAGCTGCTTGGCCGCATACGCGAAAGCTCTCTGGCTGCGTACGCGAAAGCACAAAATATTCGCCCGAAAATCCTGGCGAAAACAACTGACGTTTCTCACGTGGTCTTATATCAGCACTAGTGATGCCGAGAAGCACGGTTATATCTTCGCATTATAATGGCACGCTATTTCGCCTTTTCTGGCATTATAATAGCATTATATGCGTATATAAAACTGACAAGCATCAAATGATTACCCTATATGCGCATATAATGCTATTACCGTGCCGCATTATCGTGCTTACTGGTTACTTGGGCATGCATCTAGCATCCATGCGGCAATGTTTTGTACCATGACCCCACTTTTGGCACCGACGGCACTGCGTGAGGTTCTGGAAATTTCCTCCAGGTTTCTGGAATTGTTCCCATGTCACACGAACATCAAACATAAGTCTTACTTTTTCTAAAGCTCTAATATTATTTAGTTCTTTTTTGTTAAAGTGAACTAAATAATATTCTTGAGAAAGCCCTTTCCGAACAATGCCAGATTGGGTTCACGTTTTCATAATGATTACTTGGACTGGAGAAAATCCATGTAAACCATTTATTCCATTTTTGATCTCTTCAGGTGATTTATAGTCACTCGAGAGACCTTTCAAGACAACTTTGAACAAACGTTCAGTTTTGTCGTCATAAGTAAAAAAATTGTGCTTCTTCTCTTTAAGATGTTTGAGAAGAAGTTCGCGATCTTTAAGGATTTCGGGCAAAACGCGAGAGTCTCCTCTCTTTGCGATTTGGAAGGAAACCTTGATTCCCCTAATGGAACTCAAGACCTTTTGCCTGAATCCCCCAAATTCGGCACAACTGACCACGATAGGCGGCACTCTTTGTTTCCTCACATTGAATTTATGAGCCTGGGCTAAAGGTTGCTTGATTTGATGTTCGGACAATTTGCCTAAAGGATCGAACTGAACTGATTGCTCATTTCAATGAAATTATCAACATTACCCATTTCAGCCTTAGAAGAAAGCATGCATTCCAGAGAAACTTCATTTTTCATTTTGGCCACGATTAGTAACAGTTTTAAAACCCCATAAAATCGCGAATTTAGATATTCAACCTTCACGAAAGATGAAGTAACCTTCTAAGAGGTTTTTCCCAAGTCGGTGAACAAGCCTACGGGTCCAATGAAAAATCGAAGGCACAGCTATCTTTGCAAATTCATTATTTGCAATTGTAATCATGGGATAAATACAACAATAATGGACAGTCGAAAAAATTTTAATCGAACCCGCAATTTTCAGAATGGTCGTGCTTAAACACTATGTGATCACTGCCTCCTCTATATGGGCCCCCAGATATGGATGATAAGTGTAATATTCTGGCATTTGTTACACACGCAACAATCCATAATGAGTTGACTAATTTTACGGCAGAATAGTAGATATGGTTATAGTCACGTTACTTTTTCGTTTCAATTGTCTCACTGAAACACGTGCATGTGTGATGAGCAGTGTTACTAAGACAGTAATAACAACTACAATAGCTATTTCATGTTTCCGTAGCGCTGAGCTGTTTATCGATAGACTTTATCAATAAATCAAAAGCAGCGTTATTGCTGTAAAGAGCCAACATAAAAATACAAACTCCCTGTTCATCATAGCTGCAATTAGACAGACCTTGATTTGAAAAATAGCCATCGGAAATGGCTAGTTTCTAAATCATAAACCTCAACTAGTTTCAACCAAAAGAACAGCATGAGAACTGTTCTATAAAAACTAATGATCTTATTAGTTGTTGGTTGTATTTCAAAACGAACAAGCGATATGAATCTGTACCTAGTCATCATACACCTAGCTGAACGTATAAACACCGCAACCGTGTCACAAACTAGTTAGGTTTAATTATTCCCCCATAAGCCACAGTGGTGTGGTTACTTTCGCTTTCATGCCTAAGTACGACACTAATGGACAGCACAAACTCTGACCATCAAGTTCATAAACTAAATCTTACATAATCTACTAACACTATTCCCATGTAGATACAACAGTTCGGGGCATGAAGTTCGTTTAAAGTATCTAGAAGCATCTTATCCAAAAAATGAAATTCCGAGTTAAGTGCGCAAAGCCAGACGGTTAGATATTCATAAAGAAGCAATCTTCTGACCTGCAGCCACTGACGACATGCAACAGTGCTGCATACCCAGATCATCAGTTGGTTCATGAAGGTTCCAAAGCCAAAACAGGTTTTCAGATGCTAGATTGTTCAAATTTAGATGCGCTGCGCTGTGCGAGAAGAGAGCCAATCGAATAGGAAATCTATTTCCTATGCAAACTGGTCAGTGCCAAGATAAGATAACTTCTTGAAGATTGACCGGAACTCCAGATCATTCTTTTCGGATCCTTACTTGAGCTTTTTTTTTAAATCTTCCATCATATCGCACAATTGATTGTTTTACAAACTACATGTTTTTAATCGGCGTAATTCTTTATTTGAACATACATGTTCCAATCTATAAATATTATGTACGATTTCTTACCCAAATAAAATTGAATCGCGAGCAAATAATGGAAAACTAAATGTTTCAATGTTTTTAGTAAATATTCAAGTTCACAAAAAAACGTTATTTGCATTAGAACTGTGTCGAGGATTTTTTTGGATTATAAATTATCTCGACTTCCCAGGGCATAGAATATCTTCGTATCTGCCACACGAAATACGAATGCAAAAATGGTCAATCGGCAAAGAAAGCTCTTTGTTAATAACTGTGGAAGTGCTCATATGAACACTAAGCTGAGAATCGGGCATTGCCTAGTTGGGATATAACTACAGAAAGAAAAAGTAGAAGGGAAACACTATTTTCTACGACCAACAAGCATAGGTAAACATCATGGAACGGTTTTCCGACCAAATTCAAAACATTGTACATTTTAGACTGCAGATGAAAGAGCTCTAGTTACAACTCAGACAATAATCAACAATGATCAAATGAACTATGTATCAAAAAATCATTTTGTATACAAGGTATGTCAAATACCACATACAATAACCTATTAATTTACAGCAGCGCAAAGGATAACAAACAAGATACCTTGCAGCTACTTACAAACTAAATCGAAACATGGAATCGCACACTCTCAACTCGCTATCCATACTCAACGCAAAATCTCAAAGAGTGATCTCTTTGAGACCACTCTTCAATCTAGCAATTTAAGGATTGCATAACTAAATTACTTGTCTAACGAACCGCAGCGTACCGGTTTTTTGTATTTCTGCAGAAGCCCCACACTAGGGTGTTTCAAAATAATCTGATCGAAGTGTCATGGGGCTCAACCCTAGAATGAAAGATCTGCTTATTTAGGGTATATTGCAAATTATTGCACACCTCCCAATTATTGCACACTTGCCGATAGTCGTGGAAAATTACACTGATGGCAATGAATTGAAAACCTAATATCAATGTTGAACATTTATTTATACTGCATTCCTGCTACAAGCAGGTTTTTTTTATAAAAGAGGGCAAAATTGTGTATTTTAAATGAATTTCATGAACCCAAATTATACCGTCATGAGCTAAATATTTCCCACTGTAAAGACTGGGACGCGCAAAAATTGGTCAACTTCAAATATACACCAATTTGAAGATGCAATTCAAAAAACCTGAGATGCTGCATTTGAAAGTTGAGAGTTGAAATAGTTGCTATGATACGTCTTTACCTTTTGCTCTCTAGTTTTCAAAATGATGTCCAAGTAAAAGAAGCAGCGTGTCAAAATTTTGCTCTCGCTGCAAGAGAATCCGAAGTTCTAGCACGAAGCTTATGTGAAGGCAGATTTCATGCAACTTCTGGGGCAGGAGTTTTATATCGCACCGGGAAAAGGGCTGAAATTTTCAAAACAATCAAACTATCGAAATTTCCGAAACAAAACCTTTTTCGGCATGCCATATGAACGTGTGGTCTAAAAATGGACGGAAAATCTTTTGCTAATATCGTAGCAGGTAATTTGAACTCCTCCCCTATTCGTAATATGAGTACCCATTCTACTTGTTTCAAATCAAATGGAAAACAAACCCTGCCGCCACAGGTAATATCTACTAGATAATAATTTTTAGTTTATCGTAATGATCGACTTGATGGGACATGTGGGGGATTTGCAATCATCATTCATAGGCGTACAAAACATCAACTGTTTTCGTCATTTGAAACTAAAGTTTTTGAAACTTTAGGTGTTTCTGTTGAAACACAGTTTGGTAAATATACTTTCATAGCTGCCTATTTGCCTTTTCAATGCTCTGGACAGCAAGTTAATTTGCTCAAAACTGATTTGCGAAAATTGACTCGCAATAAGTCATTTTTTTTGTCATTGGTGACTTTAATGTCAAAAATCGGTCATGGAAAAGTTCTAAAAGTAATTCCAACGGCAGAATTTTATTTGATGAGTACTCTTCAGAATATTTCTCAATTTAATACCCTGATAGCCTTACATGTTTTTCCTCTTCTGGAAACCCATCTACGAGTGATTTGGTCTTAACCGACTCTAGTCATCTTTGTAGCCAATTAGTTACTCATGCTGAATTTGAGTCTGATCATGTCCCTGTTACGTTTCAAATATCCCATGAAGCGATTCTCAATCCTATCAGCTCCACTTTCAATTATTTTTGAGCCGACTGGAATATATATATATGAAACATATATTGGCTATAATCTTGATTTATTTATTTATTCATTTATTAATTTATATAACATTGAATTTAGAAAGAGGGAAAAGCCCCTTTGAGTGATTATCTTTACAAATCGTCCTCAAAAAGGCATGAAACCTCTTTATCTTTTCAAATAACATTATAAAATAAAACTATGCTAAAGGCTCAAACGGAATTAATCCATGGCAGAGCCAAAATCATCAATAAGGACCAGGATGGATGGTTTACTTCAGATCATCAAAATGTTAATCGCGCAAAGAAATATTTTTTTCAATTCTGAATTGAAAAAGAAAAACAACAACAGTATCATAAAAAATAAGAAGCATCATTTAAAAACCTGTAAAGTATTTTCATTGATGGAAGATATTTACTTCCTAAACTATCTCGTACAGATGATTCATAATTATGAATTCTACTAAATAAAAATCATTAATAATGTTAATTCTAGGAATGATGTATCGAGTACATTTAAAAACATTATGATCAATATCCTCATAGAATTCACCACAAGCGCATAAATTAGAGTCACTTATATTCATACGATTTAAATGACTATTACAAATATAATGATTGGAAATTAATCTGGATTAGGTGCAAATCAAATTTTTACCAACAGATAAATTTTTAAACCATGTAGATTGATTAACAATAAGTAAAATAGAATGACACCAACGGCCTTTATCACTAGAATTCCAAGAAAACTGCTAGTTGTTTGCAGAATTTTGTTTTAATTCAGAATAATAATCTGATGAAGCAATTTTAGCTAAACAATCAGCCCGCTCATTACCATAAATATTTGAATGCGCAGGAACCCAAACAAATTTGATGATGTAACCCTGAGTATGTAAATGAAATAACTCTTCTTTCAATTTCAACATAATATGATGAGTTTTTGAATTAAAATTGATTGATTTAATTGCATTCAAACAGATTAAGCTATCTGAACATATGATAAAACATTTTGAAATGATTTAATAATCAATGTACATGCACAATGCGGTTAACTCAGCAACAAAAATTGAACAAGGTGATTGTAATTTAAAATAATATGCTAAATAATGATTACCAAAACCAGCAAGATTTCGAATCAATGAACCATCGGAAAAATACATTTTATTAGTGTCAAGACCAACAAATTTACGTTTGAAAAATAAAGGAACATAACGAGAATATTCATTACTGGAAATTTGTTTTGATTCTTCGTGCAATGACAAATCAATATTAGGTTGGAATGAATGAACATCAATGGCATAATAATGGAAATCAAGAGAATGAACAAAACTTGGTACAATATTCACAGAAGAGCAATAATTAAAACAATCTAAAATCCTACAAGAGGGATTTATTTCATGTAAGCATTTAAGAATATTAATAATTGGATGATTTGTTTTGAAATATTGTAATATGAATTTACAATTCAGTTCATGTAAACTAATTTTTGATGGATAAATGCCAGATAATACTTCGACAGATTTTGTGTGAGTTGAATTCATCAATTTCAAACAAATCTTAGGCATCGATATTGATTTTTTTCAAGTTTTCAAAAATGAGTTTGAACAGCACAAGCAAAAGTAAAACATCCATATTCCATTACAAAACGAATCGTAGTTTTATAAAGTATAATCAAATCAGAAGGATGGGCACCCCACCAAGTACCTGATATAGTTCTAAGAAAATTTATTCTCTTTGCACAAACTTTTTGAATATATTGAATATGTTTATTCCGCAATAACTTTGAATCAAACCATATTCCTAAATATTTATACTCATCAACTTGTTCAATTTCATGACCTTTGAGAAATAAATGAATACTAATGGGAGAACACTTACGAGAAAATCAGATGAATTTTGTTTTAGAAACTGAAAAAGTAAAACCATTGTTATGAGCCCAAATATCAATATTATCTAATGTATTTTGCATGAAGTGACGAATGATTTCTCTGTTATTTCCACTAATAGAAATAACATTATCATCAACAAATTGATAAAATTGACAACCATTTGGAATGACAGAAGAAATATCACTCGTAAATAAATTATATAAAAATGGACTCAAACAAGAACCTCGAGGAAGTCCAAAATATATCGTACAAATTTAGAAGAGCCATCATGAAAGAAATGCATTATTTTAAATGAAAATAAATAATATAAAAAATAAGTTATGATATTTGGAATTTTGAAACTATTTAGTTTATTAAACAATAAATCAATCAAAACAGAATCATAAGCCCCAGAAACATCCAGAAAAGTAGAAACAACATCCTGTTTTCTATTAAATGAGAGATGAATTTGTGAAACTAAAAGGGCAGTACAGTCACGAGTACTACGGCCTTTTCTAAACCCAAATTGAGAAGCCGGTAAAATTTGATTATGTTCAGCCCATAATTCAATACGATTCAGAATCGTCCTCTCTATTAGTTTACGAAGACAAGACAATAAACTAATAGGTCTACGGCTATCAACCAAAGAAGGATCCTTACCTGGTTTTACTAAACTAATAACCTTAATAGAACGCCATTCTAAAGGAAAAATATTATGATGAAAAAAAAATTATACAATCCCAACAGATGAATCTTTCCATCATTTGGTAAATTTTGAAGTAAAATAAAATTTAAATTATCAATTCCTGAAGTGGTATTATTAGTTATAGATAATTCTAAATCTAATTCTTCCAAAGAAAAGGATGCACAAAGTTCAGGGAAGTAATTATATGTTTGATTATTTTTAAAATTAACAGCTCGAGGACCAAATCAGGAAACAATTTTAGATGCAAATTTATCGATTCAATCTTCAGAATATTCTTAAATATTAGGAGGAGAATTATCATAATTTCTCAAGTTTCTATCCACAGACCATAAAGTAGTTAGTGATGAATATCTATCAAGACTTTCAACGAAATGTTTCCAATAATATCTTTTTTTATATTTTGTAACTCGAGTAAATTGAGCTTCAGCCTTACAATATGAATAATAATTTTCCCTTGTTCCAGAACGACGAAATCTTTAAAAAGCTTCTGATTTATTTTTAAGTGCTAATGAACAATCATTATCCCACAAAAATGAAGGACGTCTATTCTTAATTGGAAAATTTGAAATGTTTTTATATTTTTGAGATTTAACATACAAAGATATCGACCGTAATAATTATATTTTGAATTTGTTTATCAGCATATCGGTCTATTTTGCTCGAATTAAGAGGGAGCATGGAGAAAAAGGCAATGAATACTAGATGGATAGGTACCGTAAGGGAGATTTAATTAAACAATGAATTATTAATGCAGAAAATTGTTTATAATTTTCAAGTGAAGGTAGAGAATTATCAAAAATTATTAATAAAAAAGAAGTAAGATCAGAAAACTTTATCCAATCCACATTTTTAAATAAATCAGGAACAACTGGTTCATTAGATATATGATCACAATGAGAACAAGCAATTTCGATCAAAATAGGTAAATGATCACTACCATTAGGATCATTGATAATTTTCCAAGAAGAAATAAATGACAAAAAATTGGAACGAAAAGATTAATCAATGCATGAATGATGGGCCTGTGGAACAGCAATTCTAGTGAATGAACCATCATTGAGAATATTCAAATTAAGTTCATCTACTAATTCCATAATCAAATTTTCTCTCCCGTCGGTGATATCGCTACCCCAAGCAACATGTGTGCATTAAAATCTCTAAGTATAAATGGAGAAAGAATACTATCCAATATATTTCTAATATGTGTTAAAGAAAAAGCAGAATTGGGAGGTATATATAACAAACCATTGTAAATTCCATATTTTAATCTTTAATAGTAACAGCAATATATTCTAGAGATGAATTAAAAGGTAAATCTGAATGTTTAAATTGAATACCGTTACGAATGCCAAGAAGAACCCCTCCAGATGGAGTATTTCTATCTTTACGAATAATATTATATAAAGAAATATGTAATTTTTTACATTCAACTAACCAAGTTTCGTTTAAACAAAATATATCAATACTATGATTTGAAAACATCAATTTCAATCTGTCAATTTTAGGAATAATACTACGGCAATTCCATTGTAGGATATTCAACTTGTTGGAATTGATTGATGCCATTAAAACGAAAATAATGAAGAAAAGAGGGATCCAAATGAATTCAATTTCTCAAGAAGACAAGTAAAAAATGGTAAACATTTCTTAATCAAACATTTCCAAAACTCATTTGTTTTTAATAAATCTATTATTTGTTCTAAAATATTCAAAACTGAATTATTCATGACTGCCATCAAATTGTTTTGGAATTAGAAGCATCAAGTGGAGGGAAATTATTATTAAAAGATGTAGATGGTTGACGGTCACAATTATTATTATGTTTAGATAATAAAACGGCTCTTTTTCTTTTGGTTGTAGGTTGATAAATAAATTGATTTGAATTCTCATTTAAATTATCATCATCATATTCAGATAATGTTTCATAAACATCAGCAGAAGTAAAATTACCAGATGCGTTTAAAAATTCAGAATAAGAAAAACGATTTTTAATTTCAATTTGTTGATAAAATTTTTGTTGATTAGCTTCGTAAACAGAATAATCTTTAAAAGAACTATGGTTCTGTCTACAATATATACAAACATCAGATTTTTTTTTACAGTCTGATGAAAGATGTGGTTCTCCACATTTGGAACATTTAGGTACAATAACTTAAAGTATGTCCAAGCAAATGGCAAAGAGTACAGTGCATCGATTTGGGGTAATAAAGCCTCACTGAATAAGTTATATTATCAATTGAGACAAAATCAGGAATAAAAGAGCCAGCGAAAGTAATTTTAATACAGTTGGAATGTACATAATTAGTATCATTATCATTGAAAAATAATTTAGATAGTCTATTGCAATCAAGAATTTTTACAGGGGATATCGATTTGTTTTTGAAAACTCCTAAACCATGGTTAATAATATCCTCACAGCTTAAAAATTCGTCATAAATGAAACCACTAATTTCACAAGATTCGCACGGAGCGTATACGCTCGTAACACTTCCAAATTGACGAATCGACACCACAGCATACACCGAAAATGAGTCCAGTGAATTCTCGGGCTCGGAAAATGTTCTCCTTCTGAAAAAGAAGAAAAATGTCAGACGTTAAAAAAAAAACTTCGTCTTGTTGACTCTAATCTTGATGTTAACATTTCTTTACAAACAAAACTTGATATTTACAATGCTCTTGAAACTTTAACAAATTCCATTGTTGAAACCAGGAGCATTGCAATTCCAAAATGTGAAGTAAAATTTGAATCCGTGATTATAGACGATGATCTTAAACTCTTGATCCGTCTTAAAAACGTGAGGAGAAGGCAATTTCAACGCACTCGCGATCCTGCTATGAAAATTATATGGCAGGATTTGCAGAAAGAAATCAAAAAACTTTTTTTACAATTAAAAAACATAAAGTTTGAAAATAAAATTTCTCAATTGGACCCTGGCTCTAAGCCCTTTTGGAAATCAACTAAAATTTTGAAAAAACCTCAGAAGCCAATACCGGCATTGAAAGAGGAAAACAAATTATTACTAACTAATTGCGAAAAAGCTTAAAAACTTGCTATGCAGTTTGAAAGCGCGCACAATTTTAATATAGGACTTACTAGTCCAATTGAAAATCAAGTTACTCAGGACTTCGAAAATATTCTCAATCAAGAGAACATTTTCGAAAATTCATGGAAGACTGATTTGGAAGAAGTGAGAACTATTATTAAAATTCTAAAATATGAAAGCTCCTGGCGATGATAGAATTTTCTACATCCTCATCAAGAAACATCCAGAAAGTAGCTTATCATTCTTATTTGATAAATTTAACAAATGTTTTCAATTGGTATACAGTCCACTCTCCACATCTCCTTCCGATATTGAGATGTGGGAGGCGACTGTATATTCTTGACAAATGAAAAAATGCTAAAAAGTTTAAAACTTTAAAACTAGACAAAAATCCTGCAGAAGCTTCTAGCTATCGTCCACTCAGTTTGTTTTCCTCCATCAGTAAACTTTTTGTAAAGGTTATTTTGAACAGACTGATGGTCCACATCACTAAAAATTCATTTTTTGCCAATGGACAGATCGGATTCCGCCATTCACACTTAAATTATTTTACGGATTTCTGTGAAATCTCAACAGCTGAAAAGTTCGGTAAAATAAATTAACGGAGTACGGTAAATTTTTACAGTATTCCGTAAAAAATCACCGGAATCCGTTAAATTCCGACGAAGTTACGGTGTTTTATTTCACCGAACTGTTCAGCTGTTGAGATTACGGTGAAATTCACCGTATGAGCTTAGTGTGTTGACATTCGACCACTCTTCAACGTTTACGTGTAACAAATTTGATTCGTTCCAACAAATCTAAAGGCTATTCTACTGGTCTTGATCTTCTAGACATGGAAAAAGCAGTGTTTGGCATGAAGACTTGATTGTGAAATTGAAAAGCTTTAATTTTCCAGCATACATTGTTAGAATAATCCAAAGTTATCTGTCAAATCGTACACTTCAGGTTAGTTATCAGAACTCCAAGTCTGAAAGATATTTGCTGGTGTTCCTCAATATGGGACCAATATTGTACAATACTTTCATATTTGGCTTACCTGAGTTACCTCAGGGATGTCAAAAATCTTTGTTTGCGGATGACACAAGAACGAAGCCTGCGTATCATCTGTAGTAGATTTCAAAAGAGTTTGGATATGTTTTCTTCATACTTGCAAAAATGGAAGATTTCTCATGCTTCCAAAATTGAACTAATAATTCGCACATAAACCAAAAGCTCTTTATTGGAAACCTTGAAGTTGGCAGTTGTCACGATTAGAAGGTTCCAATAAATTGGTCAGATGAATTTAGGGCTCATGCTTGATAAGAATTCAGCTTTCAAAAATCACATTGAGGGCATTCAAGCCAAAGTTAACAAATATCTAAAATGTATTTATGCTTTTCTAATAGAACATCGAAACTTTGTTCAAAGAACAAGCTTTTGATCTTCAAACATATTTTCAGGCCAGCCATGTTGTACGCTGTACCAATATGGGCTAGCTGTTGAAAGCTCTGCAGAGGATACAAAATAAAATTTTGAAAATGAATCTGAAGCTCACTCCATGGTTGAGTACTAATGAGATACATAGAATATCCAATGTTGAAATATTGGAGCGAACGTCGAAAAAAATAATTTAGACGAAAACCGATGCATTCTTCCATTGCCAAGATAAATGCGTGATGTATCCTAGGTAAAATTAGGTTTAGTAATTTGAAAGCGTTTTATTTTCTCTCTAATAAGCAGGTGAAATCAACTCACCTGTAAAAATTCTGAACTGCTACGGCAAATGAAATGTAATATGTTGTTAACAAAATGTTAATAAATGCTTAATTTTGTTTTACCAAATAAGAATGGAAGTGTTGCCTAACACAGAACACCTAGATATAAGAAATGAATGTAATCTTAAGAATGATACTAATGAAGAATTAAAAAAAATAAATAAAAAATCCTAAAAAAAATAAAATAAAAATGATCGGCAAGTTTTTGTTAACTGAACGTAAGTTTATTTGTTATATAACAGTAATTATAGCAGTGAAGTCTACCTTTCATCCTAAATTTGAGCACCATAACGTTTGTCTTTATGGGACACCCTACTCCACACAAAACATGCATGCATTTTTTGAGCACATAAACGTCGTCAGTCCATTGCAAAGGGTCAGTCTGCAAGCTTAAGCTAAATAGTAGCTAGAAACAAGAAAAGCTACTTAGACCATAAACTAAGCAACACCAGCATTGCCGAACACCGACGACAACGTTGACGAATACCAACGCACGTGCTGATGCTTGCTTTCGAACACGCGGCGGCATATGACAGACAGAACAAATCGCGAGACGCCTCCAAGAAGCGCCCCTTGGACCTCGCACTGCTTCAGTCTAGAAACGGCGCGCGAAAGATACGGCAGCACGGCGGAGTGTAATTCTTTCTGAGTGGAAATTCTTCGCGTTTGTAACCGAATCGCTGGCGACATCGCAGAAACATACGCGACCTACTTCCAATCGCCGTGTAATAGGCCAAGTTCTGCGAGAAGTTTCGGAAAGCCGTTGGATATCTGCCGAAGAATCGTTAGTCGCATTGATCGGTCGAATAAAAGCTATAAGGTAAAGTTGCGACACGTATTGTGTAAACATTGATCAAGTAATTCCACGGTGGATTGTTGATTGTGCAGACTTTGATCTATGCAGTACGAATTGTGTTAGGAGGACGAATCCTATTTTTGGTACTATTGATTAACTTCGGCAGGGGCTTGTGTGCCAATATTTTGCAAAAAATTGCTTCATATATAAGTGTATATTTCTACCGAGTTTCAGACCATTTGGTCGTAGATAACTACTGAACCTAAAGTGAACCATGGGAACCCACAAGTGGCTCTTTACCCTAGAATGTTTTATTCTTGCAGTAAGATAACACTAGTGTCGGTTGAAATGCAAACTAAATATTTAAAAGATAGCAATGTATGTTTGAATATGATCGAAACATAACAAATACTGCTGTTGGGCCCTTTTATACTAGCCATGCATTTAGCGTGGAACTGCTCGATCTGAGTTAGCAAATTGATATCCATTCGTTTGAGTGTGTTCTATTAATAGCAAAAGTGCAACGGTAAGGCGAAAATTGGCGATTGAAACGCAAAACAGAAAGTGAAAGTGTTTGGTCGTGGAGGTGCAAATAACAACACAAACATGTTAGGTTCAATTTGCAACCGAAACAAGGAATTGTGACAACATATAGTGCGCATTAACGATCAACTATCCACAAAATCAAATAGTTTGGGACAGTAGGTGAACCGAATGTTTTCAGCTGACCCCATTTCGCCATGTAAATCTTAATTGCTGCAACACACTTAGATTCAACATTATACCTCGAACAATTTACCTGAGTGGCCTATAGCACTCAAAACGTCCGAGCATGGTGTCGTTGGAACGAAACGAACGAACATTGCGAAAATCATGATAAAACAAAAATTGTGAATATGCGTGACAATAACCGTGAAATAAACATTGTTGACCTTGAGCCAATAAATCATAGTCCATCACTGCTGTGCAGAACTCTTAAAATCAGTAACTTCTATATTGGATATGACAAAACAGGTTTAAGCATATATTTAAAACTCCGGGGCGTCCGGGATCTCGGTTCTCTCTATTCGATTCATCCATTCCAGCAAATTGTCTGTTAAACAGTTTCTACGTCTCAGAATTTCAAAAAATATGTAATGGAAATATAATTTATATATGCCATTTTAATCTGAATTTACTTAACCTTTTTGAATTTTGAATTAATTTTCTTAATGTTTGTCATACGCTTTACTCTAAATACACAACAAAGAGAAGGGTGAGGATCGGTTCTTATGATAATTTGCATCAACTACCCAAACATAGTTCATTCTTGTGCTTTTCACGCAACATACGCAAATCAAGCTCTTGTGATAATTTGCGGTCAGGAAGTCAGGTCAGGTCAGAGGAAGAATACCAGTATTTTGAAACTAGTGATTGACGTCAAATATTATGAAAACATCTTAGAGACATTGAATGTGGTAGAACTATGACACCGAGAAACATGATAAGTCCTGGGTTCAGGGACAAAACGTCGAGAGACAAATCGTCGGATGCCAAAACGTCGAAAAGGAAAAAGCGTTGAAAGGACACTACGACGGAATCAGTCAGTTTTCAACAGCAATTTGAAACTGTTTTCTAGGTTCCATTATTGACATCGTGTTCGATCAGATTTGCTCTGAATAACAACATTTAGCACATGGAGTATTATTCACTGTTTCATTCTTCTAAGAAATTCTCGTTATTTTTTTTTTTAATTGTCGCTTCGAAGTTCTGTCCTTTCGACCTTTTGGCATTCGACGTATTGTAATTCGACGTTTTGTCTTTAGACATTTTGTCACTCAACCTAATTCCAGCTCTGGAAGCTATGCCAAGCTATGTAGATGTGCTAATAAACAAAACTTTCAAAAATTTATAACGCAAAGTTAGGTAGGTACAATACAACGTTTCGCCAAAATAAGGTTACTTTCCTTCAAGCAGTGCGCAAACCACTGCGTTCATTTAACTCGTTGACGCCAAAGGTATGCCACAATTGTACTACAGTCCTGGACTACAAAGGGTCCCGAAAAAAATAAAAGCCCAGCTTTAACAATGCATATCCCCATCCTTTTCTAAGCGATTTTTCAGCAATGGAATCAGATACTAGTCAAGATTAATATCCACTTAAAAGTTATTTGAATAGGTAGTAGTATAACCAATGATGGTTAACAAAAGATACTTCCTAATTTTATCTGATACATATTTGGGCCAAAAATTAAACAATGTGCAAATTTCAAGGTTATTATGGTTTTCCTGGTGAAAAATAAGTTTCAGAATAGTAATTAACATGTTTGAGTTTTTTAATTACCATTTTTAATTACACTCGAAACTTGTTTAACTTACGAAACCACGAAAAACCGTCTCCTATAAATCAAAATTGACTCGGTGATGTGTTTTTTCTACATGAATTTGATTGTAGAAGTTCAACCAACATGCTGGGGAAAGAATTAGAATTTTTTTATTACACTCAAAATATTTAATTTAAACATTCCGTAGTGTTTCATTTTTTTTCATTATTTGCAAAACTCAAAGCAACAACTGGTGGTTTTCTTGACTGCATCATGACTTCCAAAGTCTACGAACTTATATTTTTTTTCACGAGTTCGGCTGTGCGAATTTTGGTCTTCTGATGTTTACCGAGATTCAGCTAACAAACTGTCCGATTGCTTAGTAACGAAGCACGAATAACTGATATTTGGCTTTTATTTCCTGAGATCCCAGGAAATTTGTTTGTCATCTACTCGGTTGTGCGAATCTCGGTTAAAATATGGTGAGATTCGGTATTTCAAATTCAATAAGTAGTGAATATGAATATGTGCTTAAATTTTAATTTTTGATTTCACTCTATTTTTTTCTTATTTCAAAAACTCCATTTTTTTTTAATTATTTGTTAATAAATCAAAATTTTAAGCGATGACATTTAGTTTTTTCACCATAAATTCTATCAAAGAAATATAGTGGTCATGTTAAAGCATAATCGATATTTTTGATTACTTGATTACATTCAAATGTATCTCGCTGAAAAAACTACGAAGAGCCCGTTTTTTTAACCTTTTAGACTTTAAATCAAACATTAGAACAAAGACATGTCACTTTCTCAACATCAATCGGCTTATAGGACAGTGAACATTTCTGGATAGAAATAGATACTTTATTGTTCTTAAATTTATTTTACTACAAACACTAAAACAGTTCTTTTACAACTATTTGTCTTTAATTCAAAATTTTATACAATAACTTATGAATATGTTTATTTCTGTCCTTACATTTTCTTTGGTCTTGCACTAAATTTAGGTCAAAAAACAGCATGTCATCGTTTTGAGTTTTGATGGATGGCGATAGATACAGGTTGGACTCTATTATCAGGGATTTGATTATCCGGAATTTTGGACTCGATTATCGGGAGTATTTTTTCCAATATATATTTTTTTTTGTTTTTATGTAGACATTTAAAATAATTTAGTACAACAATATACGGTACGGTTTTTAACAATAATGGTTGTAGTAAGGAGGAAGGAATTCAAATAAGTACGTTCATTTTATGTTAATTCATAATATGATAATATGAGGAAATATGAACGTAGCTAGGAAGAGGAGAGGTCAAAGTAGGGACTATTTCATACACTTAATCTCAATTATATACCGTCAGAATCATAAAATGCAATGAAAATTTGTTTCGATATTTATTTATGATATGTTTACTTAAGGTGAATATGCATCAAAGCCAAACCTCGATTCAAGTGACCGAAACAACCGTTCGTACTAAAAATTTAACTGACTGATTACTCGCTGGTGGTGGCCAATCGATCAAATTTTCAGCAAAAACAGTTATTAGGTTCTCTAGATTTGTGCAGTTGAAAAATCGAAGTGTGCCTTCGATGAAACATAAATATAGAGAGGGCCTCGGGATACCGGGTGTATCTTCATTTGCTGTATTATCATTCCAGAACTTTCGTGACTCAATTATTTTCTCTAGGATATTTCCACGTACTTCTAGCAGCAGGAACTATTTTCCTATGGAAGTCCGTTGTCCTCTGCCCACAGAATCACTTTATCGATTCATGATAAAGCTGTTTTATTTGAAACACAATTTTCACATTCGTAATCCACATCAATTTGGTGTTGCTCTGAAACAGAAGAAGAATTTGCTCGGCAAGCCTCGTAGGATAAATTTACGACTCGTGCTGTAAAATCATCATTCTGCAACTTGTTCCGTAAACTACTATTTGACCATCGTAGAACGATGCGTTGTTAACAATCTCATCGTCGTTCAGTACGTCAAATTCTGAAGCATAGTCTACATTTTAACGCCATTCGAAGTACTAACAGTAACTTTACAATATTTGCTAACTACCATCATGAAAACATTTCCCAAATTTGAGTTTTTACGGGTATAAATCGTGTAGAAAAGTTGGTTGAAAAATGGGGGTGGTTCAAAATTACCAAATGGATGGGGTAGAATGCCATTTAGTATGGAGAACTAGTAGTTATTTTTTATTTATTTATACGTAACTTTTTAAAATAAGTTTTTTTTTTATTAAAAATGTTCTCAAACTGAGCTGAAAGCACAAATTTTGTTTGTATTTGACTGAGTTTGATCAAAATGTGTATGAACAGTGGTTAAATATATTTTAAACTAGTGGTCCCGGCAAACTTCGTCTTGCCATCAAGTAGGCTGATGGAAAACGTCAAGAAATCCCCCATACAAAATGACACCTTAGTCTTCTCCCGTTTTCCCCATTATTCCGGAGGCTTTCCTGAACTTTTTCCTTGCACGAACACGTCGCATCCCTTGTGGAGTGTAACGGTGAAAAAGTTGCGTCAATCCGTTGACCCGTTCTCGAGCCATTTCGTGACATACAAACACCACTCCATTTTTATTTATATAGATAAACTTTGTATAAAAAACATCGTCAAAATATATGTAAAATATTGAATTATTCAAATAGCTCTAACTTGCAAATCAGCAAATTTCTGCACAGAATTTCAAAATCATCAAAATTAGTAAAGTGTAATATTGAATAGTAATAAATTTTCAACCAAGTTTTTTTTTCCATCCTCATATTCGATAAAATTGTTGAACCATAAGCTTTGAGATATTGCGTATCTTTGTGCAAATATTCTTCTTCTTTCTGGCGTTACGTCCCAACTAGGACAAAGCCCGCTTCTCAGATTAGTGTTCTTATGAGCACTTCCACAGTTATTAACTGAGAGCTTTCTTTGCCGATTGACCATTTTTGCATGTGTATATCGTGTGGCAGGTACGAAGATATTCTATGCCCTGGGAATCGAGAAAATTTCCTTTGCGAAAAGATCCTCGACCAGTGGGATTCGAACCCACGACCCTCAGCATGGTCATGCTGAATAACTGCGCGTTTACCGCTACGGCTATCTGGGCCAAATATTGCATTCCTAAATTATAAAAGTGTTTGGTAGTTTTGACCGCCCTTTATATGGAGCCCGACTATTGTGTAATGTACAAATCGACGGCAGCAGCATTGTTAGAAAGTTTCTCTCCAGTGATTTTCAGGAACCTGATGTTGTGTTTCTTGATGAAGTTGACGAAGTATCCAAGGCTCGCTGCGAAGTTCTTATCGTTATACAACTTTTCGTACAGTTTCGTTGCCAGAACCGTCAATCCTGACTGACAGGAACATGAGCTTCACGTTTCTGAAGAAACCAGATGTACAGAACTTCATCATGTTGAGGATGTTAAGTTCATTTGAATGTTTTCCGTTTATTTGTATGAACTTATATAAGAACATGTGCAATGCTCAAATTTCATAAACTTACCCAACATAAGTTGGCGCTATTCGATTTGCTCGACACTTTTTACCTTTTTTCGCTTAAGGTCGTATGCAGTCGTTATACTACTCGTTATACGTTATACTTTCATCTTATTTCGATTATAGGTAGCCCTTTGTCGAGATCTTGCATTTGTGGCAAGCGTCCGAACAATTCTGCTCCTCTTTCCCTTCACAGTAACTTTCTCATTTTTTTTAAATTTGAATTGTCCAAGAACAGATGGAAACACGACTAGCACCGAGAAGAAATTGTACAGAATGAAATAATCTGCACTTACACATTTACTCTACCTGCGCTTGAATTGTCAAATCAAGTGTTGATAGGAAGGTCGTCGCATAATGGACCAATGCACGAGTTCACTAATTTGACGTTCGAGCGGTGCCAAATTTACTCGTTACCATGGCCACATAAATAACATGGCACCGCTCACACGTCAAAAAGTGAACCCATGCATTGGTCCAAAGTGAACTCGTGGTTTATAAGACTAGGGATGTCTCGCTACGTAGTGGAGCTTCATTCGTCAAATGACAGATGTAAGACATTTTTGAAATGTCCGGTTCAAGCGAAACCGTCCAGATGTCGTCCAAAAAACCATAATGAAAATGATTCAGTCAAACAATGGAATAATTAAGAACGTTGTGCATGTTATGCTGCTGAAACCACGACAAAACGCTCTGGAGCATTTTAGAATAGGCAAAGATTTAACTGAACTAAAAATGACTATTTTCTGTGGTGTTCAAGACCCTCTTTAGGGGTTGTTCATTAATTAAGACTTTTTGTATGAAAATCCGTTCACTGGACATCTAAAAGCAAAACATATGTTTTATTTCTTCAATAACACTGCGGACGCGTTTTTGTCTCAAGCACCAAAATACCGCTATTAACTTAATTAAGGGTTGCTAAATCCATTGTCGTTTCATTATTATTGTCTTTATTAACGAGGCTTTCAGCCCGTGGCTGGTTCACCTCGAAGATTGTCGTTTTCAAAAATATCATAGCACGTCTAGTTTTGAGATATTGACTGTGTAAAATGCAAAATTTGACTATTTCAGTCAACTCGCTTAATTTGCCACATAATTCAAACTTCATGTGTATAGAAATCATCGTTTGCATCGAAAATGGGAAAGCAGTTTTTCTGCCTTAAATTTATTCGCTTAAAATATTTTCACTGTGTTTATAATACAGAATAGAAGAAGTAAACACAGAATAGAATACAGTGAACACATGTTCATGTAAGCTTTGTTTATTTGGAACGAGAAAACTGCTCTTAAAATCTAAAATTGATGTTCTGTCTCCTTAAAACTGTTCCCTGTACGACTGCAATCAAATTGATGTCAAATGAAACTACTTATCATTTCTTTGAATTTTGTTTTATAGGCATACAGTTTAAAATAAATAGTATTTATTTTTTATAGTGAAATTAATTTTGAGTGTAACCAAAACCTATTTCTGCTAAAACATTTTAACTGCACCTATACAACTAATTTCATGTCATCATCGCTTTGAATTTAGTATTATTGTTGAATGTATTTTCCAAATAGTAGGAAGTGTCTATTTCTAAATAACTTTGGGTAGACGCATTTATTTTGAGACAATCACATTGGGACGTCGATCTTAAATGATACTCGGTTCCATAGTTGAAATAATTTTCAAAATCGCTTGGAAAACAACAGAGACATTCGTCAAAACCAAGTCCTCATATATACGTTACCACATGTAAAAATCTGTTTATTTTTTTTTTTTTGCCTTTATGAAAGTATAGATATTGGACATGGGTAAATCTGTATAAAATATATTTTTATTCATTTTTGAAATACCAAAGAAGCCATGGTTTTGTGAAGTTATCTTATGTGGAGAGAAAAATTAGTGTTTTTTCAGAATTTCACCATTTTGACCAATGTTCTCTAACAAAGCCAAATACAATTTCAAACAAAAATTCTTGTGGAGTATCTTAGATACAATGTACTTTAATTCACCGCATCGAAAGATTTTGATAAAAATATACATTACTAGTTAAGTTCCAACAAAACACAAAAATAGGGTCTGTACTGGCTAGATAATTGATTTTGTAAAATAAAAAAATCCAATGTAAAATGTTATTTTATCAAACATTTTTTTTTACAGGCAGTATTTTAAGGTGAAGATGAATCGAAGCCAAAATTCAAATTTTCAAGAGCACGGATCTGGAGAACCAAACATCCGTTTAAGCTGAAAACTTAATCGATTGATCACTAGCTGGTGGTGACCAATCGATTAGGTTTTCAGCTCAAACGGGTGTTTGGTTATCCAGATCCGTGCTCTTGAAAATTTGAACTTTGGCTTCGATTCATCTTCACCTTAAATACTCCAAGGAAAAATACAATAAAAGTATTTATTTGTTTGAAAAAATATTATAATTCCCGTAATCAAAGTCGTGCCCATGCTCTCTGAGACACCTATAAGGGGCAGCTTCCATTATTTTCAAATTTTCTAATATGTATCAATATGATACAAATAACTCCTGATCATATTTATGCATATCATCAACCTTTTGATTGCTATCTTATTATCAATGAGAAAATGGGCCTTATGCATGTAGATAAAACAATGTTTTCATATTACTGCCATAAGGAGGTGTTGAAAATGTACCTAGGAATATTCATGTCGTATGACCCGATGGGTCTAAAAAAAACATTGTACTCAAAGGCAAGTGCCACGATGCGACGCAATGTTGCAAATTTAAAAGTAGATGAATAGCAACAATAACAATATCTCACAATTTCGAAAAACTTAGCCTTGGGTATGAATTGTTCAATCTGGGGGTAAATCCTTATTATTTTTAGTTTGAGTTGTAGTTATTCCAATTTGCGATTCATACAAATTATCGCAAAAGGCTGGAACGAATGAGCGTTAAAGGAATGAAAGATGAAAAAGTGAATGATATCGATAGATTCAGATTGTACAGTCAAGATACAGATCTACAAAGTAGTCTATCCACGGACCAAGCAGAAGCAGTAACCATAAGCCCACCAAGCCCCACCAAAAGATCATTAGGCTCATGATCGACCTAAATCACCTCTGGGTGCGTCATCCTCCCCTTGTCTGGCGAAAAAAAAATCGTTTCGGAAATTGATATTGTGTTTGATCTTTAATTTATAAATTGTTTTTCTACTCATTTCTATGAAATAATTGCTTAATGATAGTTGACAGAGTGTCAAAGGGAAAGTATTTGGTTGAGGAGCTGTAAATAACATCACAAACATGTTAGGTTCATTTTGTTATTGATACAAGAAATCGTGACAACATAGCGTTTCTTGTCCAAACTTAAGTGCACTTTAAAAAGGAACTATGCACAAAACCAAATAGTTTTTTACCATCGGGACAGTAGGTGAACCGAATGCAATCGACTGACCCCTTTTTGCCATGCAAATGTTAATTGCGCCACCACACTTTGATTGAACATATTATCCCGATCAATTTACCTGAACGGCCTATAGCACTGAACAACAATCAAGCATGGCCTCTTTGGAACGAAACGAGCATTGCGAAAAACATGATAAAACAAAATTTGTGGATATGCGTGGCACTCAACCGTGAAATAAACATTGCTGACCTTGGCTCAACAAATCATGGTCCATCACTGATATATCAGTAACTTCTATATTGGATGTGCGATAAAACAGGTTTAAGCATATATTTTTAAACTTCTGTTCCCGTCCAGGGTCTCGAAATCCATTCGATCCATCCATTCTAGGAAACTGTCTCTTGAACAGGTTCTACGTCTCAGAGTTTCGAACATCTTTCTGGTGTTTTAAATCCTCATATTCATTTCCGCTTGGCATGGTGCATAAGGCGAAAGACATCTCGGTGTGCAATAAAAGCAGGGAAACTAGCCAAAAAAAATGCGTCATTGAATTATTATTCATATATGCTGCTTAAATCTGGTTATATTTGAACTTTTTGAATTTGGAATTAATTATTTTATAATCAAAAATCCCTCGAGCCACAATTACGGTCATTGACGTAGCCAGGATCTCTGCCAGTGAACGGGGGGAGGTGAACGACCTCACAGGTAGTACTCTTCAATTCCTCACTAAATAATAACGAATAAATGGTATTCAAACGAATATTAAAAGAAGTCAAAATTAGGTTTGTATCAGCCTCATGAGAGGCCATGATAACCGTAGCGGTAAACATGCAGCTATTCTGCAAGACCAAGCAAGGTTGTGGTTTCAAATCCCACCGATTGAGGATCTTTTCGTGAAGGAAGTTTACTCCACTTCAATCGATTAAATTTTCAGTTTAAACGGATGTTCGGTTCTCAAGATTTGTGCTCTTGAAAAATTGAGATTTGGATTCGATTCATCTTCACCTTAACGAATTCTAGAGAAACAATACTATATTAGTCCCATGTAAAAAAGTAGATGACCCACCCTAATTCCAATTAAATGCCAAAATGTGTGCTATTTTGCCAGCATTCACCTTGAACTGTGAATTTAAAACCTATTTTCAGCATTTCCATTATTATTTTTCACACATTCCAAAATCAATCGAGAACCTGTTTTAAACAAATCAATCGTTCGATACCGACAGCCTAAAAGCAATTAACGAAGTCTAACGTATGTACCTTTTACAACGTATTGCTCAGTGTGGGGTCATCCATCGAATACGTAACTCAATTAATGGGAAGTTTTTACATCCTTTCGTAAAATTGTTACGCTCTAACACGACCTTTTACGACCTTTAAAAGTTTAAGCCCTCTAGTTCCGCTTACAGTGTTACGCAATCTATGAACGACGTAAAGCGATTGCCCAAACGTTTGAGCATGCCTAGAAGAAAAAAACCTCATCAAAACGTGTAACAATCGCCGTAGGTACATGTGTACCGTCGATGGGGGTGACAATGGGTCTAGGGGGTGAGATTGGGTCAAAACGGAAAAATATGTTTAGGGAAATATTTCTACTAATAACGCTGATATTACTAAAATTAATAATTCATATGTTAGGAAACATATTATTACACATGATTCAAAACAATATGCATTTTTAGAAATAGTAGTTTTTGTTTACTACATCAATAAACTTGCATGTTGAAACTAGATAAAATTTACAACATTAAATTTCTCCTGTACAAAGTATCACGCACATACTCTAGCCTCTATCGTTGTATTAGTAGAATGTTGAAAGTCTTTTCATTTCACATCACAAGTATTTTCCGGAATCTGTTTGATTTTCCCACAAAAAATCATTTTTTTCGGTACGATGTCTGAAACATTGAAAATGGGGGTGAGATTGGGTCAAGCAAGAACGATAGTAAATGAAATTCCAAGTCAACTTTTTTGACATTTTACGGTGCCGGGTGTTCTCTTTTTTCATTAAGATGTGTTTATTCTTTCTAAATACAGCATCTCTGAAACATCAAACAAGTCTACTTGAGTATTCCGTGCATTGAATAACAATACAACGCATTTTGACAACTTCTCAAACCAGCAACTGTGTTTCGTGCGCAGCAACATCGTAAATTTTTATCAAAAATGTGTTTTTTCTAAATTTGATTATTTATCAGTGTTTTTATATTATAGAAACGTCTCACGGAAGTACAAATTTGTTGGATCGCTGAAATACTGGGATTATGACGTCAACTTCTGCCTGAAATTTATTGAGCGTGGAATGTCGCACCGAAATTTAACTATTTGCGAAGGTTTAAAATAATCGCTGTTTCAGTACACCTTTGGGGAAACTGAATGGGCTTTATAGCAATGGGGATGAGACTTTGAAGACAATTTGAGGGAAAAAACCAAGAAAATTTATGTAAACTTGACGATAAATGTTGGGTTTCAATATTTTTTCTCATAGCTCTTCAATGTTCAGTATAATCTTTCTTTTAAGTGGGTTTATCATACTTGTGAAACATCTTAGATATCTTTTTGTCTTGTTTGCAGCGTTTTTTATCAATATTTTTTAGTTGTGAATGGTTTTGAAATCATATTCTCAAAAACAAGTTATTTCAATTACAGTGACCCAATGTCACCCCCTCTATGGGGTGAGATTGGGTCATTTTTCATTCACTTGTGGTGCCGCTGTGAATAAATATTTGTCTTTAATTTTTTGAACGGTTGTTAATGTACCATCAAAGTACATACACACCAAATTTGAAGTTTATTGGAGTTAAATTGCGATAGTTATTCAAAAAATAAATCGCACATATCCCTTTTTGACCCATTGTCACCCCCAACGACGGTAGTAAGTAGCACCAAACAGGTTCTGAAAGTGAACATGTAGGCAGATAAGTCAGCACAATGAAGAAGCGCTATAGCTCAGAAAAAAAAATACGATAAGTCTTTAATTGTCTTCCTATAGCTGTGCCGGCCGAAGCGGAGACATGTATGACGCGTGCGTGCCTTATTGACGGAATTGGCGATTATTTACCAAACATTAACTATGCGAATCTCGCAGACAGACCGGTTGAAGTGGGGTACCCTTGAGGAATCTGAAGATGTATTCGAAACGACTTTACTGCCGATTGAAGCATAACTATATGAAGGATTCTTGCAGGCTTATAAAACCTTTAAACAGTTTATTAGGAAACCCCTTATGAATTCTACTGTTTAACATTTTATAGTCGGTTATTAAAAATGGTAAATATTTACTAGATGCTATTTTTTATTTATGAAGTGCTCTGTATCTGAATCTGAACCAAATTTATCCATTAATAAAATATTAAATGTCGTTCTTATAGTTATATAAGTTACATTGTTAGTTCAAGTGTATCTGCAACGCTTATCAAACGTTCTACAATAGGCTACACTCATTGACATTCAAGGCATAGCTTTTCCCAATTGAGCATTCGTTTACTAAGTACCGTGCCTGGCTGTGAATCGATTTACTGATGAGCACGTTATTTAAGATCAATCAATATAAAATGCGTAGTCGTCGTAGTGACTCATCCAAAAATTATTATTGTACTGTTTCGACTTTATTTTACGGACAGTCGCATATTTTCACAAAACATAAACATGACAACAAACATAGCAAGATTGATTTCGTAATTTGACTTGAAATATTTTTCTATATATTGGCCCAGGAAAATTGGCCCAATCTCACCACTTTGAGAGAGTGACAATTGACCACACAAACTAGATTTGATTCACAATACAAACAAATCAAGAGAATCGTCAATCGCTTTTCACAGATTGTCCGACATTTCCCCGAAAACCATTTCCCCGAACGCAATTTCCCTGAATGACGTTTTCCTGAATGAACCACTTCCCCGAAAACATTTTTCCCGAATGTACCATTTCCCCGAAAAAATCTCAATGTTTGCTACATACTTAAAGTTATTCATAATCCTGCTGCCAAAAGGTGTTTAACGTGCTAGATGATGTAAGGTTAGATGAATATTTGTTACATACGTTATAAAATCCATGTGTCTGAAGTAACCGGTATTTGAAATGATGTGCGCGTGCATTATACTCAAAGCCACTTAAAAATCGCTCATGTGACATGAAAAAAACAAGCTCATGATAGGCAGTTTCATTGTAAGCGGTATGATTAGCCTATGGCTGTTTGGCTTATGGACATTTGGGCGAATGTACATTTGGCTGAGTTATGCCTTCTTAGAATTATGGGCTATTATTTTATTTAAACTGTTTCAATAATTATTGGCAATTAGCTGATAATATTTCAATTTGAAAATTCCCTCCTTTAAATGATAGGCTGTTCTTTCTAATTGTATAGGAATATTTCGCAAAGATTCATTACTCGATTAAATGTTCTTTTGTCATGTCTTCATTTAGTGAGACGATTATTCTTTCATAATACATAGCGTGCCAAAAGGGCTGTAACTACAATAAGCCAAGCTTTAGACCGGTAGGGTAATTAAAGAATCTATTATATCTTGCCCTACATAACTAGACATCAACTTTTCCTTTTAGGAACTTTTAAAAAGACGCAACACCTTGCTTCTTTTTCAATTTTCTGACAATAAATCAGTTTAAAGATAAATGTCTTCATTAGAATCAAATTTGTCGAAAAGCATGGTCATAATGAACACCCAAAATACTGATAATCACTACATAAATAGAAAAAAGCCTATTCAATGAAAAATCTTTATCAAGGGTTGATCGGAAGCATTGAAAATGTTGGTTCAGAACGTTAGAATCCGTAATATTTGCATTTACAATAAAAATTGAAGAAATAGCATATAACTACCAGAACAAAATTTGCTTGAAGTTTCAGTGGCTCTGTATTTTTTTATTGATTTATTTATCTATGAAGAATTTCCTTCTTATTAAAGAAGAGAAAGTTCGTGTTGATATAAGCAGAAGCTGTGAGCAGAAGAATATTAACACAGCAAAGCTTCAAAGAACTGAATACGATTGAAAAAAGAAAAGCCTAGCTTTAAAACTTTTTCGTGGTGCGTTATTGGGTAAAGATCTACCAGTGAACCTCGATAGTGACAAAGTAATACGATATGCACTAAACAAAGGAGACGAGAAATACTACAATAGATCAAATATTGGTCACAGTGGTTTATATTCCTAACCAAAAAAAGTAAATGATTATTGGAGCAGTAAAATAAAGAACAACCTATGTTTAAAGAAGGGATATTTACAAACTTTGAAACAAGCGAATTTTATGGTATCAATTTATTGTTACAGAAAAAAAATAGAACATTTGCCTATGCTTTATGGGACACAAACTACTAATGCGGAAGCAATGATCGAATAATAGCCTCGAAACAAATTTGTCAGATGCGTCCCGAACAAACTAATCGACTCAGTTTTTCTTTTAAAATTCTTGAGCAGTGAAGATCAGGATGTCCCTTTTGGGTCACGCCTTGCACAAAGTTTTCAGTAAAACTTTATTTATTGATTTTGTCGATGCCCGTTCAGCCAGATGTCATTGAGATAAATTATGTCCGGACAAACAACATAAGGCATCAGGTTTGCTCACCTCTTGGATAATCTTTCTAATCTTCAGCCTTGTGAAATAAAAGTAAATGATCAAATGTTACCCTAACGACCCTTTCGGCCTAACGGCATTCGGCCTAATGGCCTTAGGCTTGAAGACATTCGGCCTAACGACATTTGGCCTAACGACCTGCACCCAGTGCTAGGAATGGTAATAGTAGTAGCCTTGAATTTCGCGAAAATCACGTGGCTTTCCCAGTACAGTAGTTCAAACACGTGAATCTCATCAAGCAGCCTACGTTGGGTGCATGAATTGTCTAAATCGTTAGTGTCATTGAAGGCTCTAAATGCGGGAAATGCAGCGGGAAATAGAACATTTTTCTACAGTAAATTAGGGTTGCTCTTAGCAACGGGTGATTTGCAATTTTCAAGGCTCTTTGCCTACAGCAGCAACAGGCGTGAGTTTCACTGGCTGCGCTGACTGCGATTGGCTTTGTTTGGCTACTGTAGAATGAATTTCAGATTTTTTTCCCAACCCTGCCTGCACCCTAAATTTTAATACTGAACTTAATGTTTAAATATTTTTAAAAGCAGGGCTTCCAGATTTCCAATCCAAATATTTCGTCTGTCGTTTCTCGATTCAAATCATTCATAAGAGAATCATTAGTTTGAAGCGATTACCTGACTAACTGAATTCAATCTAATACTCTGATAGTACAAAAAAAAATGAAAAATGTGTTTGCAGAAAGCTTTCGGGGAAACAGTGCATTCGGGGAAATGGTTTTCGGGAGAAAATCCTTCGGGGAAAAGCATTCGGGGAAATGGTTTTCGGGGAAATGTCGGACAATCCTTTTCACAAAGTTTCACAAAGCATTTCATTAAATGTTCTTATGATAGACAACGGATATTAAAAAAAAGTATTAATCATTTTTTATGAAACCCCAATGGAGACAATTTAAAAAAAAAAACAAGCTTTTTGCAAATTGAGTACCTAATCAGTAAGTGACTACAAATTGTACTATGGCCCACCTAGGCAAAAGGAACAAAGGCGATAATATAAAAAAATCAACGTATATTCCGTAACTGCAAGCTGAAAGTTCTAAGAAAATATTAAAAATAAACTTTTGCCTCCCGAGATCTAATCATTTTGACGGTAGCTGTTGATAATTGCCAGTAATAATTCATTGAAATTTTATATCAACTGTCCCAATATTTGCTGGGATATTACAAATTGTACTATGGCCCACCTAGCCAAAATGGCACCCCCGACGACAGTACTGTTTCCCAACCATGGTAACTATAGAGAAACGGCTCGCTGAAAGGTGTTCTTTTCAGCGAGCTTGCCAAATGATACATCAAAGGTTTTGCTTTCACAACACAAGAAATGGCACTTCAAAAAAAATCACAACGAATTTTACTTCAAAAAATGTTTCTTGATCAATGCAGATGAAAGTCACACCATTTCTAGCCATTTAAATTGCATGTAGAACAAAGTGAGTAATTATCGTGACTAGGTGACCCATAATAGTGGGATTAGTATAGTTGAATTTTTTTTAGGATTCTATATTCCACGATTCAATGAATTTTATCTTCAATTTCTTCTCACATTTCTGTGCCAATAAAGTATGTCTAAAAGCTTCTTCGAAATTTAAACATCTCTAAATGTTTCAGTCGAGTTTCCTTGAAGAACTTTTTAAAATTACAACTGACAACAACTTGAGGAATTATCATTTTTCTTTTATCCATTACCTCTCCTTCATAATATATTTCACACATTTTTGAATGTGGAACAATAGAGACATTTAACCCTTTCTTTCTCACAGCTTTGTTCGACAATTTATCTGCCAAAATGGTTTTTCTTTTAAAGCACTTGAACACAAGTTGTGACAAATGAACTATATTATTCAAAATCACTATTATTTAATTGTATTGCAGCAGTCCAGATAACATTTTTGAGTAATTATAGAAATTTAAAATTACACTCAAAATTCATTTTAATAAAAAAATCAAGGAATCCTAATTTTTAACCTGTTCTCATAGAAATTAAATTTCAAATCGATGACATGTAGTTTTTCCGGCGTAAGCTGGTTTGTATAATCATGTTGAGCATGTTTGAAAAGAAATATAAATTTTGGATTACACTAAAAATTTCTTTAAAAAAAAATATTTGGTAAACACTTATTTTTTGACATGTAGTTTTTGTGGCACGGTTTTTTTTTTGTATAAGTCTAGTGAGCATGTTTCCAATAATTACTATTTTATGATTAGATTTTTTTCTGTAAAAGACATTTTGAGTGTAATCTAAATCTTAATCTCTATTCAATCTAGCGTTGGGCAAATTTTCTACAACATTGATGTTATTGAATATATTCACATCTGAGCTGCCGAATCGATTTCCTTATGATATTTGAAATGAGACCAAATGCTTTCGCATTCGATTTCAATTTCTTTCAAGTAAATCACTTTTGAAATGCAATAAAACAAGGCAAGATCAAAATTGGGGACGGACTTGGTGTAGTGGTTAGAACACACGCTTCTCACGCCGAGGACATGGGATCGAATCCTATCTCCGAGATAGTCACTTATAACAAAAAAATAAAGTGACGACATTCTTCGGAAGGGAAATAAAGCCGTTGGTCTCGAGATAAACTAGCCTAGGGCTAAAAATATAGTTAATAAAGATGAAAAAAATACTAAATTTTGATTGATATCAACAAACTGAATCGAATAAAAAAATCGAATGAAGAAAACCGGTTCACCCGATTTTAGATGCACGAAACATTGATTAATCGGAATAGAAATCAATTTTCGGGAAATCGATTCAAAATCGTTCAACGCTCATGAATAATAAATTTCAAAACATATTTTTTGTGTTTTCTTAAGTAAAAGAAGTTTTGAGTGTAATCCAAAGTTTATTTTTCTAATCAAACCTACGCACTGTTCATATTTATGTAGAGAAACTACAATTAGGCTTTGTCAAAATAAATTTTGAGTGTATCCAAAAATTATATTTATGCCCGAAGCGCTTTGAATATTGATTCAGAGGCAACTAGGATAAAAATTAGGAGTTTCTTGTAGATTTCCAGTAAAATGAATTTTGCGTGTAATCCGAAATTTCTACTTATGCTTTAACATGTTCTAACATGTCCAGATAAAATCCAGCTTATATCGAAAAAACTTTATACCATCGCTTTAAAATTTCATTTATCAAATTAAAAATAAGATTTCTTCAAGTTTATTATTTAAAATAAATTTTGAGTGTAATATTGTGATTTCTATTTCCACTCAAAAATGTTCTCTAGGCTACTGCAATCAAATTAATGTTGAAAAAACTGTATGTACGTGCTTTGAATTTTGATTCATAGGCAAACAGTTAAAAAAAATGGTATTTCTGAGTTCTTTTCAGTACTTAAAATTTTGAGTGTAATCAAAACATTTATATTTCTGGTCAAAAATGTTCTTTGCAATTGGCTTGTTTAGGGTATCGTGTTTTCTACTTATTCTGATTCTACGTTAACACTTCAGTCGTCGCGCTATTGTATTTTGTACAACACCGCTGAAAAAACCTCGCTTCTTGTTCACAACAGCAGCGCGGTGGTTCTGACGGTAGCAAACCGCGCGACAACTGAAAGGTTAAAAACTGGGTCACAATTCAAAATTTCATAATTTTCCGTGCCCTGGAACTATTTTTAAAACACGTTTGAATCTAGTATGGAAATCGCGTTTTAATCACCCCTCGGCAAATTTTACTTCGGGACGAGCTGTCATTATGTCAATTGAAATGTCATTGAGTCGACGGAATTAATTCATTTTTATTAATTTACTATATAAATATTAAAACAATTAAGCACAATAAAATCGTGCTACACTTAGAAACATGTGCTCTTTTGATCAAGCTACAAAACACCTTGAATTTTTCTTCACTAAACAACCCAATTACACGGGCAAATTTGTTTCGAAAACAGGTCAAAATGTCTCATTGAACAATATGACAGAACGAAGTTTTTAACTAGAACGATCCTTTCAAGAGATAAAACTGATCTAGATCAGTTATGAGTTATCTAGATCGAACCCAAAGAGATAAACATGTAGTGCAACTTATTCCAAAATCCTTTGTCGAAGATTCCAAACCTTTAGCATGTATATCGAGAGCACTATGAGTTTTGTCATGCAAAATCCACGAACTGAAAAATTATATTTTATTATTATTTTTTTGGCTTTACTGGCTTTGAAACACGTGAAAGAATTTTGGAAATCGGTTGAACCGTTGCTGAGATATGGCTGATTGAAATTTAAGGTACAACTGATATTTGATCCCGGAGCTCGTAGTGTTAATAAATGATGTTTTATGTTTATGTTCTTCCTTTTGCGTGTTTCACCATATGTTTGAGACATGATTGGTCGGTATATAAACTTGTTTGCTGATGTACTTGGACTAGTATACCCCTTCTAGCACTAAACCGATTAGCGCCTTCCTCTTTTTTACTAGTGCTGCCTTCCCTGTGCGTTAAACCTAATGTCGGAAGTAGTGCGCTGTATAAGTCATTTGATAATCTACAATGTTCCAGAACAACCGATTTGGAGCAACTTTGTCGAAAAACCCAAATTTATATCCCTTATGTGAACCATTATGTGGGTTATGATTTTAGGACAAAATAAAAATAAGTTAGGGTGGTCTCAGAAGAATCATTTATTTTCCGATAACTTCTTAAACGAAAATTTCTCATAACAGCTTTGTCCCCGATGAAACTATTGTTCTATCTCTTATGGTTGCAGATTTAACAGAGATTTTCTTCAAAAAATCGCTGTTTTCAAATAAAGATATCTCTGAAAGACTGAAAGATAGACTGAAAGACGGATCTTGAATCTTTTCGTGTTTTTAGTAAGATTATCTTTTGTCCTAAACTTGCTTTTTGAAACCACCGAACGTTTTTATGCTTGTAAGTATTGTTCTTGCTTATATATTTTGTTTGCTCACGTGTCAGTCATAGAATTGGCAAATTGGCTTTCAAATATTCCCAAACGACTTAGAAGCCGTCGTAAAACTTTCGTGCGGGTTCAGGTCACTCCGTAATGGCGAGTTCACTGAATATTTGCCACGCCGCCGCCGTCTAGTAGTGTCTAGTAACTCAAACAAAATTAGCATAATTAGTCGCGCCGTTTTCATTTATCGCTGCAACTAATTTGCGCAAAATAATTTGCTTTCTGTGTGATCTCCACTTGCTAATGGATATTCGAAGTTTCATCTGGTGTTGATATAACAGGATGAAATAGGTACTTGCATTTGGATAATGATGTGTCTTCTGGACCTGTGTTACTGGTGCTTGACTTGACGCCGATGCTACTCGGAACTGTATGAAATTTTTATATTCCTCATAACTGGCCAAGCTGATAATGCTGGTCAATAGCCTCAATCAACTGAATCATCGGAATTTTTCCAATCTGGAATTTTCGTCTTCTTGTCTGTAAATAAACTCTTTGAAACACCTGGTAATGTGAAATATCTTCCTTTAAACGCAGCTTTCCAAATGGATCACGATTACGGGTACGACTTGGAAGAAGCCATCAAGCGAGAAGGGCTGTCCAAATCCGATATTCAAGCGTTACGATCGCCTCCCATTGAGGGAGTCCCGTTGGATATCACCGATAAGTTGCTGGCCTGTTTCCTGAATGCCTGTAAGAAAAATGTCCAAGAAACGCGTAAAGTCATCAAAATCTACTACCAAGACCGCCGAGAGGCTCCGGAGCTGTTTGACAATCGCGATCCGCTGAATCCCAAAATCCAGCAATGTTTCCAAAACCAGTAAGTTCAAATCGGATATCACCAGAACCAGTATTAAGCGAACTGCCTTTCAATTTTGTAGGGACTACTTTTTCTTGCCGCCTACACCTTCCGGGCATTCCATCATCTTCCACCGATTGAGCAACCCCAAGGCGTCCAATTACCACTTCGACGAAGCAGTCAAAACCTACTTCATGCTCATAGAAACCTGTATGTATCATCAAGGTCCCCGTCCAGGTCTGATCTGCCTGTTCGACATGAACAACGTGGGGCTGTCCCATTTGCTGCGGGTGAAAATCGGCACCATTCGGAAATTCTTCCATTACCTGCAGGAGGGATTGCCGGCAAAACTGAGAGCCATCCACGTGTTGAACGCCGTCTCTTTCTTCGATAAGGTTCTCTACATTATCAAACCGTTCATGAATGCAGAAATTCTAAACATGGTGAGTAGTTTTGTGGTAAGCGTGACGAAATGTAACAATTCTAATCGTATTGCTGATTACATTTCAGCTCTTTTTGTACCCATCGAATAGCAGTTTGGAAAAGTTGTATGACGAGTGGATTCCCCGCAGTTGTTTGCCATCAGACTACGGTGGTGAGCTAAAATCGGTTGCAGAGTTGCACCAGGAGCACCTGAAGACGTACCAATCACTTCGACCATACTTCTTGGCCGAGGAACGACTACGGAAGGGAGACGGCAAGCTGATAGAAGAAGCAAGCAATAAAATGAAATCTTTGGACATAGATTAGCGTGCATTCTTCCATTGCTGTTGCAATTTGCATAGAGATGATTTTTTAGTGAATATTAATTAACTACAAAAATGTTTTATTCTATAAATTACACATTAGGGCTCGATCAATGTGGGCTTTGAGCTTAAGGAAACTAATTGTGATATTATGCAATTGCTCAAGTGAAACTTAAATATTCGAATAACGTTTTTAGGTGGAATTTTAATCGGGCTTGGGAATATTCATTGTAAAATGTTGATCATGATTAGCTTAACTTTGAGCAATACAATACACTGGTACAAATTTATTTAAACTGTGTTTTGATAACGTAATATTATTAATATCCACATTTCGCATGAGTATGTAGGGGTCGGTTATACTCCACTGCACTGTGACGTCACGCATCAATTTTGACAGGTACTGGTCCTGTTGTTTACAGTTTGGACTTAGTACTTTTTTCGAATCATTCTTAATTTCGTGAAATTTTGCTGCGAGGAGAGGTCAAATCCACTGCAGATACCCAAGGATCGTATTATTCTATCTTCCTACCGTGGAAAATCGTCACCATCAGCATGCTGGTGATAGAAATGCGAAGATGAAAAAATGATGAAAAAAAACAACTAAGTCCGAAACGTACACAACAGGACCAGCAGCTGTTAAATAAGTCAAACATTACTGTCGTGACCCAGTGAGAGTATGGGAATTCGGGAATATTTCAACTACCGATACGAGAGTTGCATTTCATATTTCTAAAAAGCTTTATGGGGTCATGCACAAATTACGTCACGCTCCAAGGAGGGGGGGTCCAGCCAAGCGTGACAAGCTTTACAAAATTTTCGAAGGACTCATACAAAAAACGTGTCAAGGGGGGGGAGGGGTTGGTCAAAAAAGTCGAAATTTAGCGTGACATAATTTGTGTACCATCCCTATGGTCTTCTTTTTTCTTCTATGAATTCCATCACAAAACTGCTTTCATATTTTACCGTTTTGACTCATATTTCGAACACTTGAAACCACCAGTGACTTCAAATGCATCTGATAAGCGTTAATTAGCTGATATCTGTGAGTTTTTTTTTTCTTCGCGCAAAGTCTAACTGTTAGCTGCTGGGTGTGTCGTTAAAAATGTTTGTTTCAATATGTTAAGTATTGTTTTTACATAAAAGTATGATATAGCACCTTGATTCAAAATCCGTACAGCACTAATAAATCGTATTCAGATGAATAATTTCGCAATTTTTACTACGACGACTAATCATTTCTACTGGGTAGAACCAGAGTCTATGAATGGAGAGTTGCGCAAAGAGTGAAACCAAATCTACCTATCGAACTGTCAAACCGTCTACCTATCGAGCAGCATATTATAACCATTCAAAGAAGTCTCTTCGCGCAACTCTCTGTATATATACTCTGGGTAGAACCTTAGCGATGCTTCAACCCAGGCGAATTGACAAATGGCATAAAAATTCTCTGCAGAATGGAAGCGAGGCAGATAGAAAATTGTCATAAATTACTAAAATTCAGTAATTCTGTGACATCCCGTGTTTTTTTTTGTGTAGGAATCCTCTTTGCATCTTATCAGGAATCCACCAACATGAATCCGTTAGGTCTCATAACATCCAAATAAACCCTGCAACAATCTCGCCATCAGTTTACCGATGATTTAGTGTCTGATCAAGACCTCGCTAGGAAATTACTAAGAATGTCATAAAATCAGCTAAGTATGTTTCATATAATCAAATAAACTTATTAGAAATCCTCTCAAAGCCTTTTCAGAAATGTATTAAAGATCATCAAAATATTGCATGGCGACAGGAAAACGTATAATATTCCCATAATTGTTACATATGTGCTAAAACTAATACAGTAATGGACAGGGATCGAATCCTGAGAAAATTGAGTAAACAAGCGAGAAAAATGGATTTTATCATCGCTCTCTCTTTGGAGTTCTCGCTCACTGCTTCCATTTATCAGACTTGTTACACCTTGCGATATAATGACGATTGTGGACTGCAACAGATGAGATGTTTTTCTTTGCTTGCTTTGATTGTGCTTCATACTCAAATGAGAGCGAATTCTGCAATGCCTGGTAATGGATCATTAAGGTGAAGATGAATCGAAGCCATACTTCAAATTTTCAAGAGCACAAATCTGGAGAACCTTACACTCGTTTGAGCTGAAAACTCAAACGATTGGTCACCACCAACAAGAGAACAATCGATTAAGTTTTCAGCTTAACCGGATGTTTGGTTCTGTAGATTTGTGCTCTTGAAAATTTTAGGTTTGGCTTCGATTCATCTTCACCTTAAAATAACCAAAACCGTCGCTATGGAAAGCATAGAAGCGCCACCGTAGCCTTGTGTGTTTGACAGAACAGCAATAGGCCTATTCACATGACGTCTCAAATTAGCTGATCGGGCCCACGCTCGTTCAAATCTACTCAAAAGAGAGTAACTTTGACTCACTTTTGAAGTTTCAAGTTAGCTGTCAAAAGTAAGTAACTTCATTTTATCAAAGTGAGTAACTTTTTACTCAACCATGAAAGAAAACGACCTTACTCACTTTTGAGTAAACACAAACATATTTGACTCACTTTGTAAACGTCAAAGACTTGTGAAAAAATCGCGCGCTCGAGCTGACAAATCCTCCGTTGTGGTGAAAATTTTTCCGTCGACGTGATGTCGGACTGTTTTAAAAACAGTTGAGACAAAAGCCGAGCCCGCAGAGCAATGACAGTTAGTTTGCTTGAAACTTCGCTTCGGAAGTCCAACCGGCAAATTCCAGATTAGTGCTGCGAAGTTAATAATCCTGATATCAAGTGAAGCGAGGTCGGAGTGAAAATGACCAAGTCCTGGTTTTGATCAAACAACCGCAAGAAAAAAAAATATAAACAGTAAGTTTTACCGTCGTACTTTTTATTGGACTAATTATCAATTATTTACAGTCTAAAGCTAAGTAAGCTGTTTCGCTCAAGAAAAGTAAAGAAATTCCTTGACTGAATGGGTCAAGAAATTTCCTACAGAGAGCCCCCTTTGAAGTGACATTTCTTCTCAACAGCGTACTGCGATCAGAAAAATTAGATTTTCTTGACCATTTCTTGGAAGAAATTTTCCACGTATCGAGATAGGCGATTTCTTTTCTTGTCAGTAGCAAACCAGCCTTAACTGGGAAGGCTACTGACACGGTCAAACTACATCCTCCATGGTTTCATCAATCCCTCAGAGATTTATACCATCCGGGTATCCATTCCAGAGCAGCGAAATTTTCAGCACAAATATCATTTTTTTTACTTGTTATCATGTATTATTCATATAGTTATGTAAGAGATAATGAATAAATGTTATGTTTTTTGTATATTTCTCCTGATTTTATGAATAACATAATAAATTTATTTCCAAAAATATTATTTCCTGAAGAGAGTGACATCTACTCACTTTCGCAAATTCCTGATTAAACGAAGTGAGTAAGTGTTACCCCCATATTGACATTTGACAATGTTACTCTAAAGTGAGTAACGATGGTGTTACTCACTTTTGAGTAGTTCCACTTTGTTCCGAAGTGAGTCGAAATCTACTCACTTTTGAGTAGATCTGAACGAGCGTGGGAAGCACTTTGACATTTCTTCTATGAAAATGACAGGCCCGTGTTAGCACCGGTCCTCCACCGATGTAAACAAATGCATAGACGGATCTGTCACATGAAAAGGCCTATGTTGTCACAATGTTTAATCCCATATACAGTGGTGCCTTTGTTTTGATGCGGTGAGCACTGACAAAAACTACATTCTATGATCTATTTCTCGATTATATCACGGATCAATTTTTTTTATAAACTTACTTTTCGCTGAAAGATTTCAGACCGAATTCATGTTCTACTATAATAAGGCAATCAAGAATTGCTGGCGAACTCATTATAAGTTCATCAAATAGTGATCGTAGAACAGATTGTTTGTAAGCGTTTAAAAAAAGCTAAAATCTCACTAAGTATTAATATTCGAATATAAATCCTCAAATGCTCTTAATTCGAACGAAAACAGCTCTGACATAGAGTGTTATATTAATACTCTTAACTTTTGTATTCGTTTTGTTTAACTGATTAACAAGTTGTATGTTATTTCGTTTAGTATGTTGCCGGTTCTGCACTATCAAAGTTACCCGCATTATCAAAGATACCCCGTTTTATGGTAATTTAAATCATTCTGTTGACGATTTTATCGGTGAATACACGGTAAAGAATAAGCACGATGCTATCCATAGTTCTGTACTTGGATTTGCACTACTGTTAAATCTTGACAATATAAAGATAAAAGCACAATTCAACGTTGCATGTTTTGGTTTGAAATAAAAAAATAAGTTAAAATGAGCGGTTTCCGCCTGACTTAGATTTGAACCTTCAATCTTCGAAGTGCAAGCTCTGTCACACCCCTTGGTTTAAACTCAAATTTTTGGGTATATTTTGTTTTCCGTATACCTTCCGAAATGTCAGATAGGAACAACCCCAGTGTTAAAACTAAAAGCCCTGTGGCATTTTTTTCGACAAAGTTAACGTCAAACATGATCAAAAGTGTCAAGGTTCATATTTGGAATAATTTTTAAAATCAAATTTTGAATGAATATGAATACTTTGCTCTATAGTGCGCTATCAGATTTTGTTCTGAAGTGACATAACCTTTAAGAGCTTTATAAAGCATAATTAAAGTGGGAAAGGGCTTCACAACAGCCAAATTAAAGCAATACTTGGTAAAGCAGTTTTAATGCACAAGCCCTACTAAAGCATTTATGTTTGTATAGTTGGGGTTCATGATGTATATTAGCTTAAAATAATGTATGTTTAGGGCTTGCGTTAAAAATAAACAAACAATGAATCTATTGACTACCTTTCAATGGTTTTCTTTACCAGCTTAATGATTTTTTTTTTTGTTGGAATCAGGATTCGAACCCACAACTAGGATGATGGTGTGCTGGATACCTGGCGCATCGGTGTACTGTGCTAAAGCTGCTGATGTAATAAGGTAGGATAGAAGTTTATTATAAACGAGGCCACTGTGTGTGTTAACATTACTATGCACCCAGTTATTACGAATAGAAAGAATTCTCTTCGGCGATTAATTTCCTTTCCTCCCCAAATGAAACTTCAATAGAAAGAATTTGATCACCATTCTTTCTCGTAGAGGAAATAACTGAACTTAACCCACAAAACAAAGCCCTAGCGCATTAAACAGATTTCGGGGGTGAGAAGTTGATCGACATTTCCTCTAGCTCCTTATGAATAAAAGAGTCTCATAGATCAAATACAACAATTTTGAATGAATACATATATCCTTAGATCATGAAATGGGGGTTCGAGATGAAAGAAAGTCATTTCATTATTCTTTCATATCCCACAAAACGTAATGAGGTTATGTAATCTTGTATGACAGCATAACTGTATATTCACTCTAAACGCTTAGCATAATGCTTTATTAAAATAATGCTGCAAAGCATTTACAATGTTAATCAAATTCATCATTGCTTGACAGTTATTGAATAAATGCATGATAACATTATTACCGTACACCCCCGTTAATTTGGACGATACCTCATGCAAACCATCGGGGTTCATTTTTAATTTGAACATCTAGTCACCCTAGAAACGTGTTTCTGGCCACCTCTTTCACTGTTTTGTTTTGATTCTGCGTTCCGTTCCACAGCGTTTCATTGCACTTTACTCCGTTCCATGAGCTAAATGACGTTTGAACCATTTTTAATCTGAAAGATATGCAAATTAGCGGGGTACAAATTAAAAAGTGTTCATATTAAATGTGGTCAAACCAAAAGTGTTCAGATTAAATGTGGTATTGCCAAAAATGTTGACTTTCGACCAAATTAATGCTTGTGGTTACTTGGGTACCGATTTGTTTTTTTCGCTGCTGGTCTTTTTCGTGCTAAGATTGCAAAAAGCTTAATCCTGCCTTGTTTGGGTAGTGGCTACGGTTAGGTTAACTCAGATTAATCTCCAGCATAAAAGAACAGCAACGATCAATCTTTGCAGACTCATGCAAAATGGTACAGCCCAAGTGGCGCTAGTTCAAGAACCCTACTTTCGTAGAGGGAACTTCTATCTAGGTAACCTTGTGGAGCCAGTTTTTGCTACTTTCAGCAAACATGAAATGGCAAACTTGCGCTCCATGCCCCGCGCATGCGTGCTCGTTAATGAAGCAATCGTTGCTACACTCATTTCTGAGTTAACTACCAGAGTTGTATGTGCTGTCACTATCGATGTTTCTGTTAGCGATCTCAACAGGAAATACGTCTATTGTTCGGTATATTTACCACATGATGAACCATCCCCAACGGATGACTTCAAACGAGTTGGCGTACACTGCGTAACAAAACTCATCACATCATCTGGGGCATTCTAACGAAGTGCTACGCCGACAGAGGCATTTCTTATGCGTCGGCGAAGCACTAAATTAGAATGCCGACGCCGAGCTTTGCCGAAGTTTTGACTGCCGAACTTCTAATTGTCACTCGAATTGTCAATATATGCTGTATAAAGTGATGATCAAATGTTGCATACATTCTAAGAAGCACTTTAGTTCCTCATTTTCATGTTATTTCAAAAGCTAGTTGAACCAAGATTGAAATAACGTTGATTGATAGTTTAGTTTGGTTGTTTAATAGCTTCTCTATAATACTTGAAGATGAGCTGTTTCTATCCATTCAGATACTGTTGTTCCATATGTGACAAAAAGCTGATTGACAAGTTTTTCCAATATTTACCAACACTTGTTTTGTCACTATTTCTGCAATACTTACATGGCTCAAAAAGCAGTGAAGATTAATATATATTTGCTCGACTCAATGTATCAACCACTATTGCTCGTAATCAGAAAGCTCTTCAACATACACGTATTAACTAACTTCCCAAAAAACTGGTGTTTAAGAACAGTTTCTCATAGCTGTTTTATTTAGCTCTCAGTTGTTTATTAATTGTCTTAGGTAAAATGAAAATGAAACTATTATTCAGGCGTTATTCGCCCAGAAATGGAGAATGTATTCAACAACACCCGTTTTATTAACGTAATATGGTACATGTTTATTCAATGAACTTAACTCGGCTATTCAACAGTAGTAACATTACAGCAGATTCTACAATGCCTATTCAACATTAAAACCATCAATTATCCATCAAACATACAGAAATACTTATTCAGCGTTTGTGTAACTGGGTTGTATAACGAATAATTACTAAATTGGGTCCTAAAATTTTTAATGAAATCTTGTTTTTATTTAATAACTCGAAAAAGCATGTTACTGTAACTACTTTAGCAATTTTTCCCGCTCAAATAATGTCTATATCATGTTTTAACTTCAATTTAAAAATTTGGTCCATAAATGAACCTTGACACTTTTGATCATGTTTGACGTTCGCTTAGTCGACAAAAACACCACAGGGGTTTTAGTTCGACCACTGGGGTTGTTCCTATCTGACATTTCGGAAGGGACACGGAAAACAAAATAAACCCAAAATTTGAGTTTAAGCCAAAGGATGTGACAAAATCTAAAACAATGTTTTTTGGGCTTAAACCAACGGAAAACATTAGAAAATTGAGTAAACATGTGTTTTTGGCCTAAACTTAAGCGTTAGGCACTAAAATTGGGACAGGGCTTTAGGACCCTATTTTAATTCAACCGCATGTTTTAAAGAGCGATTATTCGTCTATTATAAAACTGTAATGAAGCTGATAGCTTTAGCTGATAGATAAGTTGCGTTTGAGACCTTTTCACAAAAATTGTTTAACAATGGTGTGTATATACACCGAAGGCAAGCAAAATACTTAGACGATGTTTAAACAACACATTTTTTCAATGAAATGTGCGATTATCTTATTGTATCTTTAAGTACTGCTTTAAACTTGCAGATGTATGTAACCTTGGTTGGAGCAGTGGAGATGCATGTACCTGTAAATCGGAAGGTCCTGGGTTCGAGGCCCGGCATCACAATAATGTTTAATTAATTGAAATTTAATACCAATGTGTCAAATTCTAGGTAAGTACCTAGTAATAAAGTTTGAGTGTGTAATAAAGTGTACAAATAAATATGAATATTTTTGCTAATTCTAGCATAAAACATGTTGAAGAAACATTAAAGAAACCTCTTTTGGTGAGTTTATACAATCAATTCTATAAATAAATATGATATCCGTTTTAGTCGAACAAAGCACCAAAATGTTGAACGTAAGTATCTTTTTACCACAGGGGCGCTGATCCACTGAACTGGAAATAAAGTGTAAACCCACCTTTTGTTATTTCCGTTGTTACCTCTCAATCGATCATTAAAGTGAACACGTTTGTAAACGCAAGTCACGTCGTCGCGAGTTAATGTTCTCCGAATCACAATTTCCCCACGCAGTAATCGATTCCCTGTGTTATTCTCTGCTCTGGTGGTCAATTCCTTCCCACAGGTTATATGCCCAGAGAGGAATCGTGGAATTCGGTCGGTTTAATAGTGAAATTCGCGGAAGTTCGTCAGATTAGTTTTGGCGTTGTCGCGTGCATCGAATTCGGCTGGTTGTTGCCTGGTGGTGATTTGCCGGTGGGCACAAAATGGCGGATCCGGGAAAGTTTGCGATCAGCAAACTTGGAAACACCAACTACGCTAGTTGGAAGTTTCAAATGGAGATGTTTTTGATCCGGGAGGATCTTTGGCATGTCGTAGCGGATGCCAAACCGGAGCCAGTAACCGACGCCTGGAACAAAGCTGACCGGAAGGCCCGTGCTACACTAGGACTGTGCATTGACGAAAGTCAATATGTGTTAATCAAGGATAGTGTTAGTGCAAAGGCGGTATGGGATGCTTTAAAAGCATACCATGAGAAGTCGACAGCATCGTCGCAGTTGTCACTTCTAAACCGGCTATGTGATGCGAAATTGAGTGAAAATGGAGACGTTGAGAAGCACTTGTTGGAATTGGATTCGCTTTTCGAGCGCTTAGTGAATGCGGGATTAGAGTTGGCCGAGAAATTGAAAATCGCTATGGTGCTAAGGAGCATGCCAGAATCGTACCATTTCTTGGCATCTGCTCTAGAAGCACGCCCCGATGCGGATGTTACGATGCAGTTGGTGTGGTCCAAGCTCATGGACGAATATCACAAGCGGCAGGAGCGCAGCGGAAAATCTTCATCCGGTGAACAAGTGCTAAAAACGCAGAAAGTAAACAAAGAAAAGTTGTGTTTTTTCTGCAAGAAACCGGGACATTTTAAGAACGATTGTCGGAAGTGGCAAAGTGTAAAAGTGAAGAACAGCGGCGAAGGACTATCCGGTGTGAAACCTGGTGGCAGTGGCCAACAACCGGCGAAGGCTAAGCAAGTGAAAAATCCGGAAATCAACAGTGTTTGTTTTTCTGCCCATACTGAGGGTGAAGCCATCTGTGCAGCGGCTAAAGTGGATCGTTTGTGGACGATCGATAGTGGGGCTTCGCGCCACATGACCAGCAGTGAAGGGTTTTTCAATGAGCTGGAGAAGTCGAGTGTTACGGTTGTGATGGCGAATGGAAATTGCTCAGAGTCTGGTGGTATTGGCTGCGGTTCGTTGAAAAGTGTTAACGATACCGGCGAACCGGTGGATATCAATCTCGATAAAGTGTTGTTCATGCCAAACCTCGATGGTGGATTGTTATCCGTGAGTAAAATGGCAGATAAGGGTTACAGTGTGCTCTTTACGAAGAACAGTGTTGAAGTGCGTAATGTGTCGGACACGGTCGTTGCCTTGGGTGAGAGGCGCGGCGGACTGTATTTTTTGAAAGAGCCGGAACGTGTTGCGGTTGCAAATATCCAGTGCCATACAGTGAACTGCCAGCATACATGGCACCGAAGATTCGGTCACCGTAATCCGGCGGTGTTTGATAAGTAAGATTCAGAAAGAAGATCTGGCTACTGGTATGAAGCTAGTGAACTGTGGTACCAAGATTGTGTGTGAGCCGTGTATGGAGGGCAAGATGGCTCGTTTGCCATACCCGCAGCAAGCTGAGCGGAAATCAACACAGCCGTTGCAGTTGATCCACACGGATCTGTGCGGTCCAATGAGCAATGTGACACCCGGCAGTAAGAGGTACTTTCTAACCCTCATCGATGACTTCAGCAGGTATGTCATAATGTATTTGCTTACTGATAAATCTGAAGCGAAACACTGCATCATGAGTTTCGTTCGGATGGTTGAGAATAAGTTTGGGAGGAAGCCGCAGATTATACGATCCGATCGTGGCGGCGAGTTCGTCAACCGTGAGCTTGAACAGTTTTATCGGGAAGAGGGCATTCAGATGCAGCTGACGGCAGGATACGCGCCACAACAGAACGGCGTAGCCGAGAGGCACAATCGCTACCTGCAGGAGATGGCGGTATGCATGCTTCTTGATGCGAACTTGGATAAGAAGTATTGGGGAGAAGCAATAGCTACTGCAGCTTACATTCAGAATCGTTTACCCTCACGGTCAGTAGCGAAGACGCCGATGGAACTATGGTGTGGAGAGAAACCTGATTTAAGCCGCCTGAAAGTGTTTGGGTGTGAGGCATTCGTCTACATTCCGGACGCAAAAAGAGGGAAGCTAGACAGCCGAGCGAGTAAGCTCTTGTTCGTTGGATATGCTTGTGGCTCCAAAGCGTATCGTTTTTTGGACAAGCAGACGAATAAGATCGTTATTAGTCGGGATGCCAGGTTCCTTGAACTAGGATCACAACTGCAGGAGGAGTTACCAGCTGGAGCGAAGGATCAAAAGCCTGCGGATGCGGAAGTTGTTCCGCAGAGGAACACGGATCGACTCGTGTCTATCGAATCGGTTTCCGCAGAGAATGAAAGCATCGACGAAGAATCGGAATGTGAAGGTTTTGTGGAGGAAGATTTCGACGATGATGTTTTCTATGGTGCTGATGCCGAAGACCCCGATGGAGATCAAGCGGAGCCAGGTAGACCTCAGCGCGGAAATGCAGGAGTGCTGCCGGCAAGATATCAGGATTTTGTAGTCGGTGTTGCGAAGATGGACGATCCGGAACCGAAGAACTACCGTGAAGCTGTGAATAGTGCGTGTAGTGATAAGTGGATAAAAGCGATGAACGATGAATATAAATCGCTGTTGTCGAAGGGTACGTGGTCGTTAGTTGAACTACCGAAAGGGCGACAAGCAATAGGGTCAAAATGGGTCTTTAAGAAGAAAAAGGACTCTAGTGGACAGGTGGTGCGCCACAAAGCGAGGCTCGTTGCCCAGGGATTTGGACAGCGGTACGGCAGTGACTTTAGTGAAGTGTTTGCGCCGGTTTCAATGCCGTTCAGGGTGCTCCTGGCGCTAGCAGGGCACAGGAAGCTTCAAGTTCGTCACATCGATGTGAAAAACGCGTATCTAAATGGAAGACTGAGCGAAGAACTCTATATGCGGCAGCCTCCGGGATACGCGGTACCCGGTAAGGAGGAGCTGGTGTGCAGACTGCACCGAAGTTTGTATGGACTCAAACAGGCAGCCCATGTCTGGAATGCTACCATGAAGAAGGTTTTGTTGAGCTTAGGATTTAAGCAATCAGATTCGGACGCTTGCCTGTTTGCGAAACAGTTGGACAATGGTGAGTGGATTTATCTCTTAATATATGTGGATGACATTGTCGTGGTTAGTGGTGATGAGCGTCAGATGGATCTCTTGGAGAATCAATTAAGTAAGCATTTTGAAATCTCGTCGTTGGGGCCGATAAGTCAGTTCCTAGGCATCAAGGTTGAGAAGAGCTGCGATGGATTCTATTCGCTGAGCCAAAAGCGTTTATCAACGAAATCGCGGAACGCCATGGACTGGACAAGGCCAAGACATCGAAATACCCTCTAGACACAGGGTACATGAAGCAGGCTGACAGTGAGCCACTGGCTGATAACGTGCAATACCACAGTCTTGTTGGTGCGTTATTGTACTTAGCCACTAACACCAGACCAGACATTGCTGCAGCCGTGTCGATTCTCAGTCGTAGTAGCAGCCGTCCTACGCAGCGTGATTGGGTCGAACTCAAACGCGTCGTTCGATACCTGATCGGAACGGGAGATTTGGTTTTGCGACTTGGGCTCAAGTGTGGAGATGGATTGACACTGACTGGGTACAGCGACGCAGACTGGGCTGGAGATACCTCGGATCGCAAGTCCACAAGCGGATTTGTGTTCATGCTAGGTGGTGCGGCGATCAGCTGGGGCAGTAGAAAACAGAACTGCGTATCAATGTCCACCATGGAAGCTGAGTATGTCGCTCTGTCAGAAGCGGCACAGGAAGCAGTGTGGTTGCGACGCTTATTGTGTGAGTTAGGAGCCGAGCAGCGACAACCGACGAAGATCAACGAAGACAACCGTAGTTGTATCGATTTTGTTTCCCTCGATCGGCAAAACAAACGCAGCAAGCACATCGATACTAGACAACATCATGCGAAGGATTTGTGCTCGAAAGGAGTGATTCAGCTGGCCTACTGTCCAACTGATAGGATGATGGCCGACATATTCACCAAGCCATTGGGACCACAGAAGATGACCCAATACGTAGCCGACCTTGGGCTGGCTAAGGTAAACAGAGATAGATTCGTTCAGTAGCTCAGCGAGGAGGAGTGTTGAACGTAAGTATCTTTTTACCACAGGGGCGCTGACCCACTGAACTGGAAATAAAGTGTAAACCCACCTTTTGTTATTTTCGTTGTTACCTCTCAATCGATCATTAAAGTGAACACGTTTGTAAACGCAAGTCACGTCGTCGCGAGTTAATGTTCCCCACGCAGTAATCGATTCCGTGTGTTATTCTCTGCTCTGGTGGTCAATTCCTTCCCACACAAAACAGACTGCGTTCAGCATGTTTTTCCGTTGAGCTAATGCTGAACAAAGCCTACTATTTTCTATACTCGTAATCATAAGTAATAATGCACTATGGTCCAGGAATCAGTTTTACGCGGAAAGATGCATTTTGAGCTTTAGAATGAAACATTAGACAAAAACGGTCTTCTACAAAGTTGTTTGTATTAGTTGAGCCCTTTGTTTGGTTTTATTGAAAATTAGGGTGGACCACATTTTCATAGAAATTGTGTAACTAACTTTCTTATTTGTAGAAATTATATTATACATGCTTCAGCAAAGTTGTAGACCATTCAATTTCAAGCAACTTTGCCAAAAAAAGTTTCTTTATATCTCTTAAATTGACCGATTTAGAGCTTTTTTCCTACGGTGACATAGGGTGGTCCGAACAAAACTGGTTTTCTGGCTCTAGAGTTTTCAATTCAAATTTCTCATCAAAGTAGTCTATGAAACACTTTTAGAGCTTTAAAAAATGCGTAATTTGGTGAGTGAAGAAACTCGCTATCTCCTTCCGTTTAGGAGTTATTGTTGTTTTTCTCTCAAAAACATGCCTACTTTGATTGTGAATTTCTCTGATTGGGGCAAACATAAAAAATATCTTTTGACGGCGTTCAAAAGACAACATATAATTGTATTTTATATCAAAAAATTACAGATGTGTTATTTTTGTAACTCTAATAAAACGTCTTGAAAGTCAAACATTTCTTATCACATAAACTTTAATAACTTTTGAACTAAAAAAGATATCAACAATCTTTTTGCATGAAAATTTGTGTTTTGTTAAGTTCTAAAAGTCGTTCATAGACGACTTTGACGAGAAAAAAATATTAAAAAAACTAGAGTTGAAAAACTTATTTTTGTTGGACCACCTTGCGATGATTAGGAAAAAATGCTCTAGATTGGTCAAATTTTTAGCTACAGAAAAACTTTTTTTGGCAAAGTTGATCAAAATTTCAAGTTCTACCGCTTTGCCTAAGAGCATATACCAGTATTTTTGCAAATAAAAAAGTTGATTATATGATATGTGTGATATTGTGGACCACCCTAGTTTCAAATGACACAGTATGTAAGCTCACATTTTAAGAAACAATTTTGTAGAAGATCATTTTTGTCTAAAATTTCATGTTCATGCTCAAAATGCAAAATAATAAAGTAAAACATACTATGAAAATCTTCAAAATAGTTTTAGAGCCCTATCTTTCTTATTTTAGATTTCTCGTCAAAGTCCTCTATGAACGACTTTAAGAACTTAATAAAACGCAAATTTTCATGCAAAAATATTGATGATATCTATTTTGGTTCAAAAGTTATTAAAGTTTTTCTACTTAAAATCCTTTGTTTTTCAAGGCATTTTATTAGAGTTACAAAAATAACACATCTGTAATTTTTTGATATAATATACAATTTTATTTTGTCTTTTAAATGCCGTCAAAAAATATTTTTTATGTTTGCCCCAATCAGAGATATTCACAATCAAAGTAGGCATGTTTTTGAGAGAAAAACAACAATAACTCCTAAACGGAAGGAGATAGCGAGTTTCTTCACTCACCAAATTACGCATTTTTTAAAGCTCTAAAAGTGTTTCATAGACTACTTTGATGAGAAATTTGAATTGAAAACTCTAGAGCCAGAAAACCAGTTTTGTTCGGACCACCCTATGTCACCGTAGGAAAAAAGCTCTAAATCGGTCAATTTAAGAGATACAAAAAAACTTTTTTTGGAAAAGTTGCTTGAAATTGAATGGTCTACAACTTCGCTGAAGCATGTATAATATAATTTCTACAAATAAGAAAGTTAGTTACACAATTTCTATGAAAATGTGGTCCACCCTAATTTTCAATAACACCAAACAAAGGGCTCAACTAATACAAACAACTTTGTAGAAGACCGTTTTTGTCTAATGTTTCATTCTAAAGCTCAAAATGCATCTTTCCGCGTAAAACTGATTCCTGGACCACTGTGTAATGGCATCAACAACTTTTCTTCAACAGTTTACAAGTAACATGTCATTCAATCTTGTTTAATAAACGCTGAACAAGCATTTCTGTATGTTCTATGGAAACCTGGTGGTTAAAATGTTTAATAAACGTTGTAGTTGCCTGTTGAACAGCCAAGGTAAGATCATTGAATAAACATGTATCATATAACTTTATTAAAATGGTGGTTGTTGAATAGATTCTCCATTTCTGGGCGAATAAGGCTTTAATAATAGTTTTATTTTAATTAATTCATTTGTTATGCAAATAATAGTGTAATAAAACAGCTCTGAGCAACTTTTCTTAAAGAAAAAAATGTTTCTTGGGTATTCCCAAATCCTGGTGTGATATTACTGTAAAGTTTATCCCGAAAGGAGCACGTGCGTCGTATGAAGAAGCGAAGAGTTTTAGACCAATCAGTCTGACCTCTTTTCTTCTGAAATGTCTGGAACGCATTATCGATCATCACATCCGTGATGTTTATTTGGCAAACATGCCTCTTCTTGTGGAATCTGGCAGCAGATACGCTATTGAGGCAACTCAGAATTTGCGGTTTTCCAACTTATGGATTTGCCGACGACTATCTAGCTCTGATAATTGGTGTGCATAAGCACCCTATTCGACCTGATGCAAAGTGCTCTTCAGGTAGTCGAGAGTTGGTGTCGCCAATATGGCCTTTCGGTTAACCCGGTTAACGGAAAGACGAAACCGCGATGGAATTCGACCTTTACGTCTTGTTGGCTCTGAGATTAATGTCACTGATCAGGTAAAGTATGTCGGGCTCGTTTTAGATTCTAAATTTTCTTGGACACCTAACATTGATTTCAGAGTCAAAAAAGCTTGCATGGCCTTCGGTCAATGCTGGCGAACCTTTGGTAAAACTTGGGGCCTCAAACCCAAGTATATCAAATGGATTTGCACAAGTTATTCGACCAATATTGATCATTAAAATAACCAAAACGGCTGCTATGGAAAGCATAGATAGCGCCATCGTAGCCTTGTGTGTTTGACAGAACAGCAATGCTGTCACAATGTTAAATCCCATATACAGTGGCGCCTTTGTTTTGATGCGGTGAGCACTTGCAAAAACTACATTCAATGATCCATTGGCATATGGATCAGTTTGAAACTAATGTCGAATTCGTTTTTGAACCTAGGTTGGAACTGGCGCAACCCGTTCTGAATCACAGTTTCAACCTCAACCCGATTCAGGTTCGACCGAACTACAATTTTCCTAACGTTAGTTTGTTTATGTGTTGGCCACCGACCCAGTTCATAAAAACGAAAACAACATACACTGAAATGAATTTTATTGTAGAAACAACTGAATCCATGGTTAAATTAAGAACTGCACCAATGTTTTTCAACCGACTACATTAATCTGTTAACTCTACCATAACATAGTCAACAAGAAAGTATATTCTGTTTATTTAACCAGAGTTGTAGTATTTATGACTAGAAACATTCTAGATTTGATAAGTTTGGCATTGTACTTTTCACCATACTGTATTGTACGGTGGATGTCACGGATTGAAATACAATGCTTTGTAGTCGCGGCTACTATGGACATAGTCACATTTACTACACGACTCAGTGATTTTTACCAGATTATAGTAAACTTAACAGATTTTTGTAGTCGGTTGAAAATCGTTGGTGCAGTTCTTAATTGGGTCCTAAAATCTTTAATGAAATCTTGTTTTTATTTAATGACACGAAAGAGAATGTTACTGCAACTATTTAAGCAATTTTTCCCGCTCAAATAACGGCTACATCATATTTAAACTGTAATTTTAAAATTGGGTCCATACACTGAGAACAGCGTTGCGGTTGAAAATACTATATCAGAGGGTTAAATTAAATACACAACGCCACTTGATTTGTGCAGACTAAATTCGCATTTATTTCGAACAGTTTGTGTTTTCAGTTTTACCTTGGCGCCATTCCGACAGTAAAAATGACTATATCATGGTTAAAAACTTGCAGCAGGCCAGAATCGAACCGAGGATCTGGTGATTGTCAAGCGCGAACGCTTACCGCTCGGCTAGCGATGCGGTTGGATGGAGAGGGAACAAAACGCAAATAAAAAGCTTCCATCTTAGCTCAATCTTGGTTGGAATAGTAAATTTAAAAACTTGTTCATGGTTCTCATTACTGCAACGATTGTTTCAGTGTAAATGAACCTTGACAGTTTTGATCGTGTTTGACGTTCGCTTAATCGGCAAAAACACCACAGGGCTTTTAGTTTTAACACTGGGGTTGTTCCTATCTGACATTTCGGAAGGGACACGGAAAACAAAATACACCCAAATTTTGAGTTTAAGCCAAGGGGTGTGACAAAATCTAAAAATAATTTAGAAGAGTGTTTTTTGGACTTAAACAAACGAAAAGTATTAAAAAATTGAGTAAACAAGTGTTTTTGGCCTAAACTTAATCGTTTGACACTCAAATTGGGACATGGCTTTAGGACCCTTCGGTAGATTATACAACAAAATTTGTTTGCGTGTAAGATTCAAGATATTTGTACCATGGTACGTATACACTCAGAATCCGATCAAATCGTCGATAGTTTAAATGATAATCTTTTTTGCCATTCTTCAAGTTCACACGTAGTCTAGTTTTGAAGTTATACATTCTCCACATAATAAGTTAAACTATGCAAGTTTTGCACCCGCGAAATTTGACCAGTGTATAACTCCCACCGATAACCACCATCATTGTTTTTTTTTCACGTTGTTGGTGTCAATTTTGTCGAGGTGAAATTGTAATTATTTGCGGCTAAAATACGTGTGTGTCTCGCGCAAGAAGTTGGATTTGAAACATCATTTGTTTCTAGACGATATGGGAAAATAAAAGGTAAGTCATTCTCAATATTTGTTGCTCTAAAGCCATCGACTTGTAAGAGGCGTTTTGGCCGAACAAATTCCAGCATATCTGTTTGATTTCAATGGATTGTTTTTTTTGTTCTAGACACTTCCGAAGTGATGAACGGCAAGGAATCATTGTTGCAGATATTCCGGGCAACAATCCGAGACAATTGTGCAAAATGCTGAGCGGCAGAAGAGCGAAGTGGAAGGCAGAAAGAGATCCTGAAGCACCTTGACCGGAACATTTTAGTGATATTGATTAAAATATGCGAATGTACTCTTTCAACATTGTGATACGTAGATTCTTCATAATAAATAAATGTGTCCGTTCCGTCCGTTTACTGGTCTTTCATAGGAAGCTACTTACCTATTTCAACTTTAGATAGGTTGTCAAAAATCCAGAAGCCCTAAATCTGTTAAACTAAACACAAATATATTTAAGTTAGACATGGTTCCCTATATGTTCAACTTATACTAGACTCGATTACCCGACCCTTAAACGAGACTTGGGGTCAACCAGGCGAAACGTCATTTAGTGTGACTTTTAAACTAGTTAGTGTAAATTATTTTCAGAGTGTACGTTTATCACAAGTACACTGTAAACTCGACATTACTCTTTAATGTGGGAAAAGTACCCATTATTTTCTGATATATGGAAACGTCAATATAAGGGGTATTTTATTTTTCCAGATAATGGGTATTTTTTGCCCTTTTATATGTTGCGTTCTTTTACTCTATAATGGGTGAAAAAATCCTTGCGGTTCAATAATAGTGGAATTCCCCATCGACTATGCAGCAGTAGTTTGTTTCCACAACAAAGAAAAAAGTGTTCAGAAACACTAGAAGGTCAAGGTAGGTGCACTAAAAATAAATTCTTTTTCCTGCCGTGTGCGCTAATTAACGAAAAACTAAATTTTACAGGATGATTTTAATGCCGAGTATATCCCGCATAAGAATGTCCTGCCGGAGAAGCAGTACCATTTTCCAGGACAGCAACCCCAAATGCTGATAATCCCTTGCATTAGACCAAAAAAAAATGTTGTTTATTTTAATATTTAATTGAATAAATTCATGTTTTTATACTAATAGGTTTCCATTGTTAGTTTTTCTACGAAAATACCATACAAATCATAATCAATTCCCATATATAATAAAGAGTAAATTTTACTCTGTTCCTCAAAACATGTTTTTCGGATAGTGGGTAAAATTCACTCGTTGATCTGACGTACAAGCCGTTTACTCTTTAATGGGTACAGGGCCTTTACTCTTTTTATGAGTTAAACTAGTTTCTCTCAAAGAGGGTACTTTTTTACCCTTTAAAGGGTACTTTGGTGTTACAGTGTATATGTCATAAGTATTTTAGCGTGTATGTCGCACTACCTCCCTTCTGGTTACTTTGGTGTGTACGATGTCAGCCCATTATTGCATTGAAATGTCAAATTATTTTGCCAGATCTTTTGTTTACTGTCCGTTTCTGCTTTCAACACGTGAAAAACAAGTACAAAATAGAAATTTTTCAATAAATTAAAACTATTGAAATTTGCTAGCTCAAAGTTGCAAAATGAGCACAAGACGTGGTGATGGTGGCCGTCGATCCCGACCCCAGAAGCATCAGAACACATTCGCCTTCAAAAACGATCTGCACGACAAACACACTCCGCTAATCAAGCTGATCACAAACTTGAACGTTTGCGAAGTTTGCGAGCGGTGTAAGGAGCAGATCGAATGGAAGATTAAATATCGGAAATACAAACCGCTGACGCAGCCCGGGAAGTGCAACAAATGCAGCGAACGGAAAGTTAAACGAGCGTATCATGTCCTATGCCGAGATTGCGCCCTTTCCAGCAAATGTTGCGCCAAATGTTTGAAGTCATCCGAAGAAGTCAGCATTGTTCCGCCGGAACCGACTATCGAAGAGAAAATCAAGCTGAAGGTAGAAATGGACCAGCTCATCAAATCGTTGCCGGAACGTAAGAGGAGGACTTTCTTGAGGTATATGAACAAAGGCAAGAAGAAGGAGAAATCCCAGGATGGCGATTCGGATTATGAAGACGATGGCCCCAAAGGGAAGAAAAAGGTTGAAAACATGCCCCGTACCAGGGAAGAGCTGATGGAAAAGTTTGAACAGCTAAAAATGGCTGAAAATGAAGATGGAGATGATCTGTTTTCGGATGATGATGATGATGATTATGAAGACTTCAGTGATGAAGATTTTTCTAATTAAGATTTGTACAATCGGTAAAACTTTAAACGAAGTAATAAATGATGTATCCATGTATTTTCATATTTTTGTATCCTAACTTTACAAGCAGTAACTCATTTGTCTCATGTCGTCTATTAGAGTTTAAAGCTAATGCAAAATAACGCAACATATTCAGTAAATGATCAAAGTAGAGTAGATTCTTATCAACGATCAATGTAGCAGGCTCATTGAAAGATTATGGGCATTTTTCATTTTAATATGGCGGTCGAAACATGCCTGGCATAGGCATTGAAATAGGCCCAAGCGGATACGGAATACTTCCGGCAGATGGTTGTGGGGGCGGCGGATAAAATCCACTGACGTGAGAGGGATAAGGAACCACTCCCGGGGCCGGGGAACCGTGCAATGGTGGCAAAGGAGCAGATCGTTGTTGATTTGTGCTGTTTCGTAGTAACTCCACCATTTTCTCCGCTTTCAGCTTCCGGCTGTGCATGGCTTTCCGTGGGGTCATAAATTGTTCCAGATAGGCATCAATTGCTAGTTCTCCGTCCAGAAATTGCTTGACAATCTTTTCCGATTCTTCCTCACTTTCTGCGGCAGCTGCCTGCAGTAGTGCTAGAACAGTATCCGGATTTGTGCTGCTAGATTTGGACTCTAAAATAAACATAATCAGCGATGAGGAGCTAAACTTTTCATACTGAACTCTTACTCAATTCTTCGGATTTCTCCTTCACCGAATTTGCTAGCGTTTTGCCCTGTTCAGAGAGTTCATTTACTTTAGCTCGCAGTTCAATCAATTTAGGCTCCTTTTCCAGGTTGCTTTCGGCCAAACTGCGATTTTCGCTCAAAACCACTTCTTTTTCGGATTCTAATGCCTCCACCTAAAATAAACGAAACAAAACAGCATCAACAAAGGGTGAGTCACGTATTCAGATCAAAGAAATTAACTTACGGCCAAATTAACTCGTTCATCTAGCTTATCGTCATCGTTTAGCAGATCTTTGAGTTCGTCGGAGCTAAGGTTTTGCAGTGTCCGCACTGCTTGGTTTAGATATTGCTGGTACATTTGAATATAGGTGTCGTTTAATCGTAGGGAAACTAATTAACATTAATTTTTACTTATTTTCACCGTAATGTTTTGCAATTTTCATCGTCTTTGCGAAGACTGTTTGACAGCGCAATCATAGCGGAGATTGGGGTCAGTTTGGTTGAAATTTGAGTGGAGGGGCTAACATAACGTCGACGCTAAACTGGCATAAGGGTGAACACTGAACAAAATCTCCCACCATAAACTGAATGATTCGTAATGCACACGGCTGTATATCTCAACATTCCTTATTGATCATGTTATGATTTTTAGAGTCCGGCGGTGGTCGTACGCCCGCAGCCGTTATAGCGAACTGACACCCGCAGAGTGGAATGAGCCTATGCATGTTATAAAACGTTTGACTTTTACTGTGCGCGCTGTTTTCAAGTTGCCCGTGAGAGAGAGCAAGACAGCACCAACACACGGCGCACAGTAAAAGTCAAAAGAACAAAAGAATTTATGGCACGTACAAAGGCTCATGAGCCTCTGTACATGCCATAAATTCGTTTGTTCTTTTGACTTTTATTGTGCGCCGTGTGTTATGGTGCTGTCTCGCTCTCTCTCACGGGCAACTCGAAAACAGGGCGCACAGTATTGCGAATCTTTACTTAAATCCGCAGACTGTCTAACAAGTTGCGCACCGCTGGCCCATGCGCCGAGTTGTGCGCCAGCCAAAAAGTAAATAAAGAAATGTCAAAATATCTTGCCGAGGAAGTGAATCACTTTTAGGGTTCGAGTCCTAAACTGAGAACGATCATAATCGTTTTATCGATACAAAACTTACGGAATAAAATTGTTCGTACCTTCTTGTGTTCAAGTTTCAATCGATTGAAATCGTTTTGACCGACCCACAACTCGGCGCATAATCGATCGGCGCACAACTTATTTGGTGGTCTGCGGTTTTGAGAAAAGATTCGCAAAGTGCCCAACTAGTACCAAACCATGGCACGTAACACTCAAAGTAAAGAGGAAGTGATCGAAATGCTAAAAATTCTCGAGAAGCTCAATAAAAGTCAAACGTTTTATGGCATGCAGAGGCTCATGAATGGAAAAACTTTCCCGTCTAAATTGAAAGCACGTGGTTTTCGCAGAATGACAGCTCTGTACCTGTGTATGGGGCTCTGCACAAAAATGTTCCTCTCACTTTCACTCTTTCACAAAATTGTGTAAACAACAAGGCCAGTAAACGTCAAAATCCCATACAAAATCAAAACAGTGCAGAGGCCTATAGACCTTTTCATTTGACAAGTCCGTTTATGCACTTGTTTACATCGGTGGAGGACCGGTGCTAACATGGGCCTGTCATTCCCATAAAAGAACTGTCAAAGTGCTTCGAGATCAGCTGATTTTAAACGTCAAATGGAAAGGTCACGAAACCGAAAGCAGAATCAAAACAAAACAGCGAAAGAGGTAACCTGAAACACGATTCTATTATGACTAGTAGTTCACATTAAAAATGAACCCCGATGGTTTGCATGAAGTACCGTTCAAATTGGGTCCTAAAATTTTTAATGAAATCTTGTTTTTATTTAATAACACGAAAAAGCATGTTACTGTAACTACTTTAGCAATTTTTCCCACTCAAATAATGGCTGTATCATGTTTAAACTTTAATTTAAAAATTTGGTCCATAAATGAACCTTGACACTTTTGATCATGTTTGACGTTCGCTTAGTCGACAAAAACACCACAGGGGTTTTAGTTCGACCACTGGGGTTGTTCCTATCTGACATTTCGTAAAAGACACGGAAAACAAAATACACCCAAAATTTGAGTTTAAGCCAAAGGATGTGACAAAATCTAAAAAAATGTTTTTTGGGCTTAAACCAACGGAAACCATTAGAAAATTGACTAAGCATGTGTTTTTGGCCGAAACTTAAGCGTTTGGCACTAAAATTGGGACAGGGCTTTAGGACCCTATTAGCGGGGGTGCACGGTAGTGATATATATCAGGAGTCACTGAACACGATGAGTGCGCTTGTTGTCTAGTCTTTGTATTGGCGCACCGTTACCAAACCGGATCGCGCCAGTGAGACTCGCTACGCGCCTCAACTCGCCGCATTTTAAAATTAGTTTTTTAGTGTGGCGCTGCATTCTTACGATTTTATGAACACAGCGCACTATTCACATATTAGCTGCGACGCACGGGGCCCGAGAAAACAATAATTATAAATAAATCCCGAAAACTTATTCATACAGACTCAAGTCAAAAAAGTATACAAACTTACTTTATCGATCCTACGTGTTTCGCAGGAGGAATTCTACACGCACCGCTCTGCACCAACTCGATTTTTCACTTTTAGAACGTTTAATTTCCGGATTTACAAAACGACGAAAGTAAGATTTTTAACTTTTGCAACCTAACCACCACTTTCGCCGCCCCGCTGTATGGAGAGACAAAGTGACTTAATCACGAATCAAAACAGAACACTACTTGAGTCGATTTTACACTGGTAGAAAAACGTCGCGAGTAACTGAATAAACCGGCTTATCATTTCGTCAATAGGGTAACGACTGTTTATTTTGATCTTAATCGCTAACAGTTGGCGCCAGTGGCAAAAAGTGCAGACAACAACCCTTCGAACATTCAGTTTATCTGTGCTGGCCGCCTAGCGGCGACACTGATGTGTGTATTCCTTTCACTGATCGCGCTACGTTGAATTCTCAAATTTCAAACACAAGCGCATGGAAGAATGGTAGTCGGTGAACTGTCAAAACGTATGGGAATTAATGAAAAACGTAAATTACTTGCAACTAGGAAACTGTTGGAACTTAGTACTTTTTTCGAATCATTCTTAATTTCGTGAAAGTTTGCTGCGAGGAGAGGTCAAATCCACTGCAGATACCCACGGATCGTATTATTCTATCTTCCTACCGTGGAAAATCGTCACCATCAGCATGCTGGTGATAGAAATGCGAAGATGAAAAAATGATGGAAAAAACGACTAAGTCCGAAACGTAAACAACAGGACCAGCAGCTGTCAAATAAGTGAGGTTAGGCTCGTCATATGCAGCGCTCTATAGGGTCCTAAAGCCCTGTCCCAATTTTGATACCAAACGCTTAAGCACAGGCAAACAGACGTAACACTTAGAACAAATCTGGATCAAAATCATAGTCACGAGGACATGTACGCCCAATGCTAAAATCGGTGTGTTTGGCCGACAGGCCAACAGATGGCGGTAGTGTGTAAACGTCAAACACGAACAAAAACGATGCAAGCGCTGCGAGTGGTGGATTAGCCACCTACCATATTTTTGAATCGACCGTTAAAAATGTGGTCGATGGACAATGATGAGAGTGTGACGTCTGTTTGTCTGTGGCTTAAGTTTAGGCTAAAAATACATGTTAATTTAATTTATAAATGACTTTCGTTGGTTAAAGTCAATAAAACATTTCTTTATTGTTTTTGAAATTTTGTCACATTCCTTGGTTTAAACTTAATTTTTTGGGTATATTTTGTTTTCCGTTCAGAAATGTCAGATAGGAAAACCCCAATGTTAAAACTAGAAGCCCTGTGGATTTTTTGTCGACAATGTGAACGTCAAACATGATCAAAAGTGTCAAGGTTCATATTTGGAACAATTTTTAAAATTAAATTTTAAATATGTTACAGCCGTTATTTGAGCTGAAAAAATTGCTAGAGTAGTTATAAGAACATGCTCTTTGGTATTATTGAATAAAAACAAGAATTCATTAAACATTTTAGGACCCAATTGGGTCCTAAAATTTTCAATGAAATCTTGTTTTAATTTAATACAGTCATCTCTCCCTTACTCGATATTGAAGGGACCATCGAGTTAGGGAGGTATCGAGTTACAGAACACAAAAGCATTGCAACTGCGTTCCAAGGGACCATCGAGTTAGCCATGGAAACCAACTTTTACTATGGTTCTCTAACTCGATATCGAGATACGGAATATCGAGTAAGGGAGAGTTAACTGTAACACGAAAGAGCATGTTACTGCAACTACTTTAGCAATTTTTCCCACTCAAATAACGGTTATATCATGTTTAAACTTTAATTTGAAAATTGGGTTCATAAATGAACCTTGACACTTTTGATCATGTTTGACGTTCGCTTAGTCGACAAAAACACCATAGGGGTTTTAGTTTTAACACTGGGGTTGTTCCTATCTGACATTTCGGAAGGGACACGGAAAACAAAATATACCCAAAATTTGAGTTTAAGCAAAGGGGTGTGACAAAATCTAAAGAAACATGAAAAATGTTTTTTGGACTTAAACCAACGGAAAACATCAAAAAATTGAGTAAACATGTATTTTTGGCCTGAACTTAAGCGTTTGGCACTAAAATTGGGACAGGGCTTTAGGACCCTATTAGCGATTCAAAGCAACTATAATTTCTGTTGTTTTCAACAAGTATTTTGAATTTGTTGTAATTGAACAAATTGCGTTGAAACATTCATTCACTGGATGTTGGTCCGGATGTCATTTTATGTAAACAAGGCCCGCATTTACAGCGGAAAAGAGAAAGAAATTCGACAATAAAAGAAGAATACTGCAACATTTTTTAACACTTCAGTCGTCGCGCTGTTGTATTTTGTATAACACTGTTGAAAAAACCTCACTTTTCGTTCACAACAGCAGCGTGGTGGTTCTGACGATGGCCAACCGCGCGACGACTGGAAGGTTTAGTCACAGACAAACAGACGTCACACTCTCATCATTGTCCATCGACCACATTTTTAACGGTCGATTCAAAAATATGGTAGGTGGCTAATCCACCACTCGCAGCGCTTGCATCGTTTTTGTTCGTGTTTGACGTTTACACACTACCGCCATCTGTTGGCCTGTCAGCCAAACACACCGATTTTAGCATTGGGCGTACATGTCCTCGTGACTATGATTTTGATCCAGATTTGTTCTAAGTGTTACGTCTGTTTGTCTGTGGTTTAGTTAAGCGTGTATCGTTTTAAGCCCGCGCGTGCAGTGGCGGTGAAGTTATCCCTTCAGAAGAATCGCCCAATACTATGCGGGCTTTTTATTTTAACATTTTGTTTTTATCTTCATTTCTCAAAGACATGTGCTTACTTTGCCGGTGTGAAAGTTTATAGGAAAATTTCATAAAACTAATGCCTTTCTTTTGATTAACGTTAATAATTTGTTGTCTTAAAAAATGGCGCGTCGTCCTGAACATCTTGCACCACCAGAAATCGTAGGAATTGATCAAGGTTTGCGAGTGACTATAAACCAACTTACCTCTGCTCAAAATTTTTCAGTTCTACAACGAAGATGAAGCCCGCAAATATACAAACAACACCCGCATAATCGACATCCAGGTGCAGATGTGTGAAAGGGCAATCGAGCTGTTGGCCCTGCCGGAAGACGATACCCACCTCATATTGGACATCGGATGCGGTTCCGGTCTATCCGGAAGTGTGCTGGAAGAGCAGGGCCACGTCTGGGTGGGCGTTGACATTGCCAAGGCCATGTTGGAAGTGGCCGTTGAGCGCGAGGTCGAAGGCGATCTCATCCTAGGCGACATGGGACAGGGAATGCCCTTTAAGGCTGGAACTTTCGACGCAGCGGTTTCGATTTCGGCGCTGCAGTGGCTGTGTAATGCCGATAAGAAGTCACACGTTCCGCAGAAGAGATTGTATCAGTTTTTCAGCACGCTGTTTTCCTCTTTGGTAAGGTCGCTTTTATGTTCCGAAGAATACAGAGCTGGTAAAAGCTTTCGTTTGGTTACTATTGCAATGCAAGTCTATTTATTTTTAGCCAAAATGGTCTCCATTTTCCATTTCTCCTTGCTGTAAATCCTGATGCAAAATTCTAAAAGCTCCAGAAACCCAAGACTCATACGTGACTTTTTTGCAAGTGCTTCAGAAATTAATTCTCACTTTTCTGGAAGAAACACTTTTTGTGATTTCTCCACAGATTTCTTTTGCAAAACCTTTATGAATTTCTAAAGTTCCCCCTCCAGAAATTATTTCATAGGCTTATTTCACATGATCATGTTAAAGAAACTTCGAACAAATACCTGAATTAGTTTCTAAAAGTCATGAAAAAATACGTATGAGCAATAATATTTATCGTAATTTTACGAGAAATCGAGTCTATGAAATATTTGGTCAAATTTTATGAGGAAGAGATTGCTAAAGTTCCTATTTTCAAGACAATCTGTCGCTACCAGCCCTTAAGAATATTATGTGTAATAATTGATGTTCTTCTTCAACAGACACGGAACGCCCGGGCAGTGTTTCAGTTCTATCCGGAGAATTCGGACCAAATCGAACTGGTGACGACACAAGCAATGAAAGCTGGCTTCTACGGTGGCCTGGTTGTGGACTATCCAAATTCGTCCAAAGCGAAGAAATACTTTCTAGTGCTGATGACCGGTGGAATGGTTAAACTGCCGGCAGCGCTTGGAACTGAAGAGGATTCGAGTCAAATTCCGTACAGCAGAAAGCGGGAACTGGCACGTAATGCCCGTGGGAAACCATTGAAGAAATCGCGAGAGTGGGTTCTGCAGAAGAAGGAACGCCGGCGTCAGCAAGGGAATGATACTCGAACCGACTCGAGATATACCGCGAGGAAACGAAGTGGTCGTTTCTGAGGTGAGTGGAGTTATATGGTTTCTATAAATTATTATAAATTGAATTATGAAGGGTTTCCGTTGATCCGAACGTCCACCAGTCAGTGGTCCTCAGCCCGTCAAAGTATGAGGGCATCTTCGTTGCTTGCAATGCATGACACAAGCCGCAGTATATACAATAATAACATTAGAGTGCTCTGGGGCCCAGATAGCCATAGCGGTAAACGTGCAGCTATTCAGCAAGACCAAGCTGAGGGTCGTGGGTTCGAATCCCACCAGTCGAGGATCTTTTCGGGTTGGAAATTTTCTCGACTTCCCAGGGCATAGAGCAGTGATCCTCAGGCCTGTTTTTTCAATCATTTTTATTTCTGATAATGGATAGTTCTCGTAATAATTCAGCGTCATGTTCTTGATTATTTTGGCAGTAGTACAGCTTCCCGTAGAAAAATTTTGTGAAACTTATCAGATTTGAGAGATACAGACACAACGTGCGGCCCGCGGGCCGCACTTTGGTGACCACGGGCATAGAGTATCTTCGTACCTGCCACACGATATACGCATGCAAAAATGGTCATTGGCATAGTAAGCTCTCAGTTAATAACTGGAAGTGCTCATAAGAACACTAAGCTGAGAAGCAGGACCTGTCCCAGTGGGGACGTAACGCCAGAAAGAAGAAGATTAGAGTATTCTGGACATGTTATACAAAATGCTTCTTCCTTAATGCACCGAGGTTCTTGGCTCTTGGTTTTTCTCTCTATTTTATTTTACTTCCGAAGCAGAGTATTTAAGGTAACCCGGGCAAGTGGGACCTAAAGTAACATAGTTGAAACAAACAATACTTACTTATTTGGCTTTACATCAATTATCTTGATAAAGCCTCGCCAACAATATTTCGCCAATTCCCTCGGTTCATGGCCGCTTCTCTCCATCCTCGACTGTGACCCACGCTCTCCAGGTCCTGGTGTACCTGGTCAATCCACCTAGCTCGCTGCGCCCCACGCCTTCTTGTTCCGACCGGATTCGTGACGAACACCATCTTTACAGGGTTGTTGTCCGGTATTCTTGCAACATGCCCTGCCCTGCGTATCCTTCCAGCTTTAGCTACCTTCACGATACTGGGTTCGCCGTAGAGTTGAGCGAGCTCGTGGTTCATCCTTCGCCGCCACACGCTGTTCTCCTGCACGCCGCCGAAGATCGTCCTTAGCACTCGGCGTTCGAAAACCTCAAGAGCTTGCAAGTCCTCCTCGAGCATAGTCCACGCCTCATGCCCATAGAGGACTACCGGTCTTATGAGCGTTTTGTACATCGTGCATTTGGTGCGGGGGTGAATCTTTCTTGACCGCAGTTTCTTCTGGAGCCCATAGTAGGCACGACTTCCACTGATGATGCGCCTTCGTATTTCCCGACTAACGTTGTTGTCAGCCGTCAACAAGGATCCGAGGTAGACGAACTCGTCCACCACCTCGAAGGTATCCCCGTCTATCGTAACACTGCTTTCTAGGCGGGCCCTGTCGCGCTCAGTTCCGCCAACCAGCATGTACTTTGTTTTCGACGCATTCACCATTATCCCGACTCTTGTTGCTTCGCGTTTCAGGCGGGTGAACAAATCTGCCACCGTTCCAAATTTTCGTCCGCGAAGCAAACAAATTGTCCGGATCTCGTGAAAATCGTGCCTCGACTGTTAAGTCCGGCTCTCCGCATGACACCTTCAAGCGCAATATTGAACAACAGGCACGAAAGTCCGTCGCCCTGTCGTAGTCCCCGCCGAGACTCGAACGAACTGGAGTGTTCGCCCGAGATCTTCACGCAGTTTTCCACACCGTCCATCGTTGCTCTGATCAATCTTGTGAGCTTCCCGGGAAAGCTGTTCTCGTCCATGATTTTCCATAGCTCTATGCGGTCGATACTATCGTATGCCGCCTTGAAATCGATGAACAAATGGTGCGTAGGGACCTGGTACTCACGGCATTTCTGGAGGATTTGCCGCACGGAAAAGATCTGGTCCGTTGTCGAGCGGCCGTCGATGAAACCTGCTTGATAATTTCCCACGAACTCGTTTGCTATAGGTAATAGACGACGGAAGAGAATCTGGGATAGCACTTTATAGGCGGTGTTTAGGATGGTGATTGCACGATAATTTTCACACTCCAGTTTGTCGCCCTTTTTGTAGATAGGGCATATAACGCCTTGCTTCCACTCCTCCGGTAGCTGTTCCGTTTCCCAGATTCTGACTATCAGCCGATGCAGACAAGCGGCCAACCTGTCCGGGCCCATCTTGATGAGTTCGGCTCCGATACCATCCTTGCCAGCAGCCTTGTTGTTCTTGAGCTGTTGAATGGCATCCTTAACTTCCCCCATCGTGGGAGCTGGTTGGTTTCCGCTGTCCGCTGTGCTGACGTAGCCATCGCCTTCGCTGTCCTGACCTTCTGTGCCTGTGTTCTCTGCGCCATTCAGGTGTTCATCGTAGTGCTGCTTCCACCTTTCGATCACCTCGCGTCCGTCCGTCAAGATGCTCCCATCCTTATCCCGGCACATCTCAGCTCGCGGCACGAAGCCTTTGCGGGATGTGTTGAGCTTCTGATAGAACGTCCGCGTTTCTTGAGAACGGTTCAGCAACTCCATCTCTTGGCATTCCACCTCTTCCAGGCGACGCTTTTTGTCCCAGAATAGGCGGGTTTGCTGTTTCCGCTTCAGTCTGTATCGTTCCACGTTTTGCCGCGTACCATGCTGCAGCATTGCAGCCCGCGCTGCATTCTTCTCCTCTAAAACCTCCTGGCACTCCTCGTCGAACCAATCGTTTCTTGAGCTCCGTTCCACATATCCGACAACGCTTTCGGCAGCGTCGTTAATGGCTGCTTTGACTGTCCTCCAGCAGTCCTCAAGAGCGGCCCTATCGAGCTCGCCCTCATCCGGCAACGCTGCCTCAAGATGCTGCGCGTGCGCATTGGCGACATCCGGTTGTTTCAGCCGCTCGAGATTGTACCGGGGCGGGCGTCGGTACCGTACATTGTTGATGACGGATAGTTTTGGGCGCAGTTTCACCATCACCAGGTAGTGGTCGGAGTCAATGTTGGCGCCACGATAGGTTCTGACGTCGGTTATGTCGGAGAAGTGCCGTCCATCGATCAAAACGTGGTCGATTTGCGATTCTGTCTGCTGAGGTGATCTCCAGGTGTATCGATACGGGAGGCTGTGCTGGAAATAGGTGCTACGAATGGCCATGTTCTTGGAGGTGGCAAAATCTATCAGTCGTAGGCCGTTCTCGTTCGTCAGCCGGTGGGCGCTGAACTTTCCAATCGTCGGTCTGAACTCCTCCTCCTGGCCAACCTGAGCGATCAAATCTCCTATGATGATCTTGACGTCGTGGCTTGGGCAGCGGTCGTACTCGCGATCGAGCTGCGCGTAAAATGCGTCCTTGTCATCATCAGTGCTTCCGGAGTGTGGGCTATGCACGTTGATTATGCTGAAGTTAAAGAATCGGCCTTTGATTCTTAACTTGCACATTCGTTCATTGATCGGCCACCACCCGATCACGCGCCTTTGCATATCACCCATCACTATGAAAGCTGTTCCCAGCTCGCGTGTGTTGCCGCAGCTCTGGTAGATGGTATGATTACCTCTAAACGTTCGCACCGATGCTCCTGTCCAGCACACCTCCTGCAGCGCTACGATGTCGAAACCGCGGGTCTTCAGTACATCGGAGAGTATGCGAGTACTTCCAATGAAGTTGAGAGATTTGCAGTTCCACGTACCAAGTTTCCAATCGCTAGTCCATTTTCGTCGCTGTGGTCTTTGCCGATTGTTTCGGTCCGTATTCTCTCGTTGACGTTCCTGTGCTGATGTGTTTTTACGGTTGGCTTGCAGGGCCTGACACCAACCCCCTAGATTTCCGGAGGACCATTCCCCCTAAATGTTCGGAGGGCCATAGTGCGCAGTTTAGCTTAGAGTCCTTCTCTGGCACTCGGACGATGATCAGCCGCCCCTGACATGGGAAACAGACGCTGTTGTGAGCCGCTCCTAACATGGAGTACAGACGCTCCAGGTTTGCAAAAGCAAACCCCCCCTTCCCTGTCAGTATACGACCAAAGTTCCCACCGGGGGTTGGTTACCCGATCTTCCCCAAGGTTACTCGTACCCCGGTCAGTACCACGAGGAGATAGGGATAGGAGTTGCTGGGCAAGAGGCTAAGGACCGCACAAAGGGGTCTATTTTATTCCTGCAGGTACGCGAGGTACCAATGGTACGCCATGCCCAGCCATTTACCGCGCCTTGAAACAAACAATATAATTTTCAAATGTCAATATTTTTCAAGTCCAACAACATGGTTACATTTTGACAACATATTTACTAGTGTATGCATGAATTTTATCGAATAATTTCGAAATTGGGAAAACCTTATAAGAAAGTTGTAAAATTAGCCATTAGAAGCAGATACTCGCTAAACAGGGCAAGTCAACAATTGCAATAATAGGATTAATAAATCACATATTTTTAATTTTGAGTACATATTTGATGTAGGTACATAAGGGGTCAATCATACCTGACGCTTTGAGAAAAAACGTACATTTAATTGTATGTCAATCGCAGTTAATATTAACTGATGTTCAAAATAGCGGACTTTGGGGCAAGTGTGCCACCCCTGCTTTTTATAAAAACTTCAATATATATTTTCTCTTTGAGCTTAACAATATGTTCCCTTATAGTTCACAATACAATGATCAAAATATGATGACAATCGCTCTATTTTTCACGTATTTACATCGACTTGAGCAAAGACAACCAAATTTGAGTGGATTTTTATAAGATTTCGTTGTTTCTAAATAGCATGGTGAACGATAAATTATTAACAGATTTTTATAACGTACTGTACATCTTGAAACTATTCAAATGTGTAACTTATTGTGGTATTTGAACGAAAAAAGTATTTAGTTTTACACACGAAATCCAGTTTGATTGAAATGTATACTTATTGGGGCAAGTGTGCCACCTATTTGATAAACAAAAATTATTGGAGTGAAATTTATAAAAATGCAAACATCATCAACAAAATCATAATAATAAACTAAAATGAGATGCCAGTAATAGTTTCTAAAGTTAAGTAGGGGAATAATTGACATGTTTGCCCCCCAAAGCAATTTGTTCTCAAAATATTCAATAATAACATGTTTTTGGCTTATTAACTAAGGGCTTATTCACAAATTTCATAACGCTGAAGGGGGTGGGTGGGTGTCTTCATGATGTTACGGCTCAAACAAAATTTGTAGAATATTCATACAAAATGCGTTACGAGGGGGTGGGTGGGTGTCAAATATGGCCATTTTCGGCGTTATGAAATAAATGAATGATCCCTAACGTTTTACATATCTACATCAATATTTTACCGTTATTTAGTGCTGATATAGTTTAATATTATACATATTCGCCATAATATAAAGGTAATACATATATTGTATTGAATGGGGACAAATATAACCATACTAGTTATTCGAATTAAGCAATAGGGAGTTACGCATGTTACGAACCTTGTTATAAAGCCCCCCCTTATTACGGTAAAGTTAAAATATTTTTTTGAATTATCGATTAGCGTCTGCTTTGTAAGTAATATTAATAGGAAATAAAGAAAATTTCATTACAAGTAGAATTACATGCGATGTTCATTCGGTGGCCGTCTTGCCCCATAGTGTCGAAAAATATGTTAGTTTGGATGATATTTGAGAAGCTCCAAAACTAATACTTTTTGAAATTATTTTCTTTTCGAATGGCACAGTGGTTATGAAAAGATGTGAAACTAACCTCATGAGGCTAAATTGGTGGATTTTATAAGATTTAGGCAAAGTTAGAGAACAATTTGCTTAAGGTGGCACACTTGCCCCAAATTCCGCTATATCATTTACAAGTTATAATATTAAAAAGTAGTACGAAAACTTGAAAAAATGACGAAATTGTATATAAGTTCTTTCATATTGTTATACATGGCAGAAAACTACTTAATGGGGTGTCCTACGCTAGGCAGAAACACGAAAGGCGGAAACACAAAAGGCGGAATTTTGAAAGGTAGAATTAACAAAGAGCGACTACGGACAAAAGGAATCACAAAAGGCGGAATCACATAAGGCTAATTTCAATTAGGCGGACTTTTTGAACCAACAGAGCAAACGGCCGACCGATTGCTCTGCTGGTTCAGCCTGATTTAAATTAGCTTTATGTGATTCTGTTAATTGATTTTAGGAAATAAATAGGCACTGTTACCCATATCGCTCAAATTATCGCAATCCATAACTTCCTCTCAATTTTGATTCTACAACATTAGCCCAAATGACACAAGCCCGAACCGAGCAGCTTGAATTTCACCAGCAATATAACGCGAGAAAACAGCATAAGTTTCTAAAAAAGAATTATGCTGACTCTTAGTGACTCGTGGCGCCAAACATGTTCCAGGTGATAAGTCCAGAAAGAATAGCCGATGATTTAAAGAAGAAAAAATCACTAACAATATATCAAATAAATTTATCCGAAGAGAGAATGAGAGAGAATGATTGACCGCCCGCAGTTGCTACTCCGTTATTGTAAGTTGTACGTACACAGGGAACCAACAGACACTACTCGGGATCAGTAGCATCCTCAATGTGTAAGTACTGGTGCTCGCATTATTATAATAAACAATACCGGCGCCGGCTGCGTCCGAATGCAGGTCAATTTGGGAATGGGAGGGAAATGTTGACGTGTTGCTTTATGGAAGCCGAGGACCCCTCTGCACTTCCACAAGAAAACAATGGGAGTTTGGATATGGGAAAGGATTCGTTTTGGTAAACGGTAAAGATATAATTTTAAATGAATACGTGAACATAAATATACACGGATGATCGATACCGATAGTGCGGTTACTATGCGAACCGGACACGATCCGATTTCCGTCGCTCGCCCTCAAAGGAGCATGCAACAGATTGAACGGATCAAACACTACCAGGCTTCCGAATTCTCACTCACTCTCACGATAATGGAATTATCCCTCACAGCAATTTTCAGCGATTAGCTGCCTTGCGATTTTATCCGTCCACAAAACAAAGCGAAAATAGATAATTGCACATTTCCGCAGCTGTGAGAAGATTGTTTTCTCTTCCTCCGATCCATGGAGAACTTTTCCTGTATCCATCAGTGAAAAAGAAATTATCCCCAGAGTGGAGTGATTTTCGGTTATCCTCCATCGTTGCTCCAGGGAAAATTAGTGTGAGCGATAAACAATGTTCACGTGAGGAAGCGAAAAAAGCATTCTCCTAACGTGCGAAAAATCGTAGATTTCGCATCATCGATACGAAAATTCAGAACCCTGAACACCACTCTATATCAAATAAATTTATCCGAAGAATATACTATGTCCATCATTCAGGCTAGTGGTATTCGAGCTAATATTACTTTCGGGCTAGTGACGGATTCTTCGTACACGATATACGAGTGCAAAAGTGGCATCTTTGGCAAATAAGTGTGGAAGTGCTTATTGAACTCTAAGCTGAGAAGCAGACTCTGTTCCAATAGAGACGTAATGCCAAGAAGAAGAAGCAATAAAACTGGCCAGGTTAATCGAACATTTAGAGCACACCTAGGGCTGATAAAAATAAAAACAGGCACAACTATTTCACCCAACTTCAACCTCGTGTGGAAAGATATTTCTCGGCCATAGTGGGGACACCGTAGCGTAATGAAGGACATTGGGTGATACCCTACAGCTATGTATTATTAGGCTAATAACTACATATAAATTGAAAAAAATATTATGAAACTGTATGCAGGTTTCCATGTTTTTCAATCGGGAGTCTAAGTCCGCTCAGAGATTTTGAATATGCTGACATGAATAGGAAACGCTAACAACTCAGTCTAATTATTAAATAATTATAATTTATATATAATTTCAATATGTTTTTAACCAATACCGCCTTTTTAGATTATGCCTTATGTTATTTTCCGCCTTTTGTTACACGTCTAGGACAGTCTGCCTTTTGAGTTTCTGCCTTTTGTGATTCCGCATTTCGTGTTTCCGCCTTTTGTTAAAGTCCCATTAAAAAGTAGTACGAAAACTTGAAAAAATGACGAAATTGTATATAAGTTCTTTGATATTGTTATACATGGCAGAAAACTACTTAATGCGATGAAATTGGCTTCAACAACAACTAAGTTTGGTAGAAATAAAGTTCAGTAAAAATCAAAAATTATTCATGCATATGATGCATTTCAAATTTAATCTATACTTTACTGTACTAATTATTTAGTCTTGTTGGTTGCTCAGTCGTCTACAAGATAATGTTTATTTAGAATTATTTTTACTTACAAGAAGTCTTACAATCATTGAATTGCTTGTGTTCTAAAAGTGGTGTTCTAAAAGAGGCGGTACTTGGAGTTAACTTTTGGTATGTAAATATAAGCCAATCAGAATTTAGCACTATGCATTACAAGCGAAAAGAAATATAACCATTGGCCTCTTGCATCGTGAGAACGATGCACTTGGCGTAGGCAAGGAGATGGAATTACGCTATTGCATATATCGATTGTCTGGAATGATCGTTGGCGTCAGAGTGTAGTGACAATGACATGGATCATTGCCTGAGTTGTAATTTGAAAAAGGTTGGCAATAATTTGGTTTGAATGTTAGCATGATATGAATGCTTGGGAATTGTGAAGTAAGGTTTTTATGATCGTGGGAAGGTTCAGCATTTCAGTTAATGTGAAATTTAGTTTTACTGTTTTATGCTTTTCACACTCTTTAGGATTTGTGAGAGCTAGGAAACGTTCTGTAATTTGATATTCTTTATGAACATCGGAACATGAACATGTTCTAATGCTTTGTAATGCAAGTCTATCATGCTACAATACCATTGTTCAACTAAAAATCGTTTCTCAAAAAATAATTCGAACAGACAACATTTTATCAATCCTACGTGTTTTGCAGACGAAATTCTACTCGTTCCGCTCTAAACAAACTCAACTTTTCAATTCTAGACCGTTTATTTTCAGTATTTACAAAACGGCGAAAGATTTTCAACTTTCGAAACCTAACCATTGCTTTCCCAGCTCCGTTGTATGGAGAGACAAAGTGACAAACCACGAATCAAAACAAAACATAGCGATCCTTTATCCTTTATTCGTTATCAAACGTCAACATCCCACCGCAAAATCGCTAGTGTTTGGAGGGGATTTTAACCTCCAAATTGCCAAATAACCTCCAAATCATCACCTCCAAGTGAGTTCTAATACCCTCCGTTATTTGAAATATGGTGGCGCGTCGATCGTCGCAAGTTTATCGTTAAACAGTCAATAGAGAGATAAGCGGAAGTAAAATGGAATGATTTGTCAACAGACCAGCAGTGCTGATTTTGCTCGGCGTCGAGAATAATATTGTAACACGGACATGACTTCCTCATCCCTCCCCTTGGTTATGCGACCTTGCCGCGATGAGAGGGCATAATCCATTAGCGCATATGATGGAAACCAAAGGCGTAACCTGTAGTGGTGGTATCACATTTTGGCACTTTTTGCTTAAAGCCGCGTCATAATTCATATGGCATAGACGCAATAATATCTCGGATGTGATCCAACGGACATTCTGCGTCATTGATAGAATTGATGCCCATTTCAAATAATTAATCTATTCGAAGTAGACATTAATACTATTGGTGACGTTCAGTTTGCCTTTTGCTAACCAGAATGATCCGTAGCCACTCTTACTATTAGCTATCATATACGACGAAAGGAATACTTAGGAAATCTTAGGAAAATGACTAGTAGATTCACTGAGTAGAAATAAGTGGCGACAATCTTATTTTAATATGGTTTTTACATTGCCATAATAAGGAACACTTTTTTTTTGTAACAGCGGTATAAATAATCTAATTCCAGCTTCATTTTCGCAAAATTTACAAGTAGAAAGTAGGCGTTGTGAAGCAATGCCACCGAAAAGTGAATCTTGTAGGAGACTGTAATAGAAGCCTAAGGTAACTTTACTCTTCAATATTCACTATAAAAATGACTATGGAAAGTAAGACGCTGAGATCGATAATTAGGGTACACTTGCTAGTTTCGAAAAATTGTTGAACAGACAAGGAAAGCGACTTTTTTCTTTAAGGATATATGAACGTAATGACCAATAAATACTTTTAACAACAAAAAATGAAATTAACTAGAACTCTTACTAAACACCCTAATTTTGTTAAGACTTGACGACAATTGACATTTAAGACTCTAATCTTACGTAAAAGACAGGAGTAATCAGAATAGCACTTGAATGACAAATTATTCAAAACCATTTCGACTAGACAGTATTAGTAATGACACTACTACACTACTATTTCAAACAATTTCTGATGGAACTGCTGATTTTCACAATGCTTCCTTTTCTCAGAAGCAAGGTAATATGGGTACTTTTCAATACTAATAAAAAAAGCAGTGTTCATTAGCCTGGGACACGGTTATATGAAAAATTTAGATTCTCGCTCCAGTCCACTTTTTGAATTGCATTTAGGTCCCATAACAACTGTGCAAAATTTCAGCTCGATCGGAGAAACTATATTTTAGCGCCAGGCGTTCAAAGTTTGTATGGGATTTACTATGGGAAAACTTACAGTGGCTCAATTTCATTTTCGTACGGGGCACTGTTTTCATATCAAGTTGGTATAAAACTATTAAATGGTGCATGGACTTCGATATACTTTATCAATAATGTAGGTTATAGGTGTCATCTATTGTTTGGCAATGACAAACTGTATTCATTTGCTTAAATCTTTGGAATAATGGAAAAGTATTGAGATTGTGTCTATAATTGACCCAATTCCACATTCGTACACCGAACAAAAAAGAAATATACAGCATTCAAAACTAATTTCTAATGGACTAGATGATTACTTAAGCCCTTCGTTGAGTTGTTCAGATGCAGTAGAATACATTTGGAAAATTTATAAACGGATATATTTGAAACTTAAGTAAATTTAAGAAAAATACCAGTTTTCCCATGTTTTTTGCTAAAATATTCGGTAAGTCGAAAAATAAATTGCATTTTTTTCATCATCACTTCCTTAAGAATGATAATTGCGAATATTGCACAAGTTTCAAAAAATTATAATCAGTTTTAGAGTAGCTAAGAGTGGATATCGACAACTTATACTTTTGAATCTTAGGTAATATAATATTTATAACAAATCCAAAACCAAAAATTTTTGTCAATTTCTTTATGTTTGGCTCCTAAATGTATATACATAATCCATAGTTAATGTTCCTATCAAAACATTGCGTAATTATCATTTTCAATTTACATTTTACCACCAAACATGATTATAGAGATTTAAAGAATAAATATTATTGCCATAACCGCAACACAAACGTGTTTTTAAAATGATGAAAACAACAGGATATATTCTATTAAATAGTGCATCAATGTTTTCTGCTCATTCAAGTTATTTTGTATTTTTCTTATAAAATCAATAAATTGCAAAATAGGGTGCTATTTTGAATATAATTTAAATATTATTTCAAAGATAATTGAATATTACGATGACATCAATTATGTGGAGGTATGTACAGCGTAGTTTAGGGTACTTTATTGTAAAATGAAGTTCGTAGTTCAAATTATTTTTACAGACAAATTCGAAATTAACATTTACCTGTTGTTTAGAATGAAAATTTGGTTTACATTGATTAAAAATATCATTTTAGAAGAGTTTTGAACTTATGGCACAACAATTTTCTGAACTCAAAAGGGATAAAAACTGTTTATGATTTCTGTAAAGTGTATATATTTCAACTAAATTTCTATCAGAGCTTACGAGTATAATCTATAGATTGGATCCAATGACAAAAATAAACGTAATTGTTCGAATTATTGGATTTTATAGCAAAAATCATTGGAAAACTGGCATTTCTCATAATTTTACCTAAATTTTATATGTGTCCACTAATAAATTGTCCAAATGTATTTCACTACATCTGAACATCATAATAAAGCACTTCAGTAATCAAATAGAGCATCTAAATTTAGTTTTGAACGTTGTGCGTTTGAATTTTGGTAGGTGTACGAATATGGAATTGGGTGAATTTTAGACATCAATTCAATATTTTTCTATTAATCCAAAGATGAATGTAAATGGAAATATTTTGTGCTTGGCAAACAATAGATGACACCTATTACCTTCAATGTGGATAAAGTATTTGTAGCTCAATACTTCATTTAATAGTTTTTTACTAACTTGATGTGGAATCAGTATCCTGTACGAATATGAAATTGGGCCACTGTACTTTTGCAAAGAAAAATCGCCAGAGGTCGCCTATTGACCTCTAAAAAAATCTGAACACAGATCTCGATAGGTTTTTCTACAATGAACAACATTGCCGAAGACCGGAAAGCAATCCGATGCTTGTGAAAAAAGTTATTAGGCATAGATCATTCGGAAATTTTGCCCGATTTTGTTATTCCTTTAAGTGTTAATCAACGTCGCCTTGCAAATAGGTTTTCATTGAATAACTTTTTTCACAAGTGTCGGATTGTTTCGCGGTCTTCGGCAATATTCTTCATTGTAAAAATACCTATCGAGTTCTGTGTTCAGAATTTTTATAGAGGTCAATGGCAAAAGCCAGACCGAGGGTTCAGCCTTGACAAGTTAAGCTGTCAGGCAGCTCCAACTGAATACCATACAAAAAAAAGGATAACTTTATTGATGCAAAAAGGTTGACTTCCGATCAAATTAATGCAATGATATAATGCTTGTGGTTACTTGGGTTGTTACACTGAACCAAGGAATCATGTAAGATTTTTCTGAAAACACATTTCAGATAAAACACATACATTTGATGAGAAAATCATATACAAATTAATGGATTGTTTTAATGAATTCCATGCAAAAATCAGATGAAAATTAATTTTTTCGTTCGTGATTCTTATATGATCGATGATATACATTTTCAAAGGATTTATTTTGTATTTTAGGGATTATTTCTATCAAATAGTGGGAAAATATAAGTTGCGTTTTAATTTCTTTATTCACATTGTTATACAAAATACATGTTTTCATTGATATCTTGCACTTTGGACTACTGACTCCAAATCCGTTTTTTTTTCCTACCATCTTCATCGTCTGCGACTGGTTTTTTTTCTAATGAAATGTTCTATCATCTCTCTGTAAATTTTGAATCTGCAATAAAGCAACAAATTTATTTGATTGTTTGGTATATGAACATTGATCTTACCTTTCTTTGCCATTAATCAATGACATTGCACTGAAAGCTTTTGAAATTCAACCAACCAAGTGCGCCATGTTGAAAACAGAGCTGTTAAATGTCATGAATATCACGTAACTTTGACATTTCTCGCGTAACTTTTCAAAACGACATATCTAACAATTCACATATTTCGAGTAAATCGAACTTTTGAAGGTTGTGAAAATATACTTTGAAACTTTATCAAACTGAAACATTTTTTCCCCACTGTGTTGCTTGCAGAGGGGAGCAGTATGATAGAGTTCAACGTAAGAAATGACATTTTGATAATTTATTCGGAAATTACACTGAAATCTATAAAAACATCAGATAGGACGTTTTGACCAAAAATATGTACATAGGATAAATCACATAGGTCGTTCTGTTTCAACAATTTTTGAATATTGCTAATATTATCCTTCCTGTGGAAAAAGTCATCGGAAAATTTGTTTCCCGGTGACTTTCCGAATTAGGGGAAAGTGGGGCAGTTTGGCTACCTTAAGGAAAAGTCAACAAAAGTCCTGAAAATATTATGGGAACTTCTGATTTTTGCATGATTTCCAGCAATTCTTAGATCAATACACTAGATCAGTATGATTTCCGTTGTCTTATAAAGTTCACGAACAAATGAACGATTTTTCAAAATTTGTAAATTTTTGAGTCGAATTTTTACCGATGGGGTGAAATGAGCACCCTATTTTTGGTTGTAAAATTATCTCATATAATCTAAAATTTCAATTATATTTTTCATTACATTTGAAAGTTATTAGTGTTTATAAACACGCAGTGGAAAAAGATTCAATTTTGAAGAACATTATAACAGTCAAACATCATCATTCTAAAATGATGAAATTTGAAAAAGCTATTCGGGGCAATATGAGCAGTTTTTTCGAACTTCATTTATTTCTTTTTCTTCAGGTTTCGAACACTGACTTATAGCATGCCTGTTGCTTAATTTCCTTGTCAGCTTTGGGGTTGCATGCTATTTCAGATGAAATTGCAAGGATGTATGCAGTTTTCAAGGGGTGCTCATTCCACCCCATTGGCCAAACCGCCCCGACTACCCCTACTATCGTTTGGCAATATTTGCTGATGCTATATTTCGACTGGGAAAGTGTAATGAAAATCGTATAGTTGAGATTCTTCAAACTTTAGAGACTTTAAATTGAAATATTTTTTTATCTTTATTAACGAGATTTTTAGCCCTAGACTAGTTCATCTCGGGACCAACGGCTTTACTTCCCTTCCGAAGGAAGTCCTCACTATAACATTTTTCGTCATAAGTGACTATCTCGGGGATGGGATTCGATCCCAGATCCTCGGCGTGAGAGGCGTGTGTTCTAACCACTACACCAGGTCCGTCCCCTGAAATAAATATATTGTAATATTTGGCAACCTCTTTTAGAGAAGTTCCATAATATCTAATAGCTTTTAACACTTTAAGTAAAGTGTTTCTTAAGTTAGCAGCACGTTCTGTTTTACTATAATAATTGCGAACTTTGTTTATGTACCTACCTGAAGAGCATCACAAATTCAATCTCTAATGAGAAACTTTTCACTTGCTCCACGTGATTAGAAAGTTGAAGGTGTTTTAATTCTAAAACTTTTTTATTTCAGTTTGAAACTTTCTGAGATAACAACTTAGAAGTGGCAAAGATTTTTTTCCGCAGCTTTTTGCCACTGCAAATCATAAATTAAGATTGCACGCCGCCAACTTGTTACGAAGTTATAGTTGACAGGTTAACAATATTTCGCTCTATTATTGAATAATGGCTGAAAAATCTCAGTATTCTCTTACCTATCGTAATCTTCTGAATGTCCTTAAAGGTTTGTGCATGAGTTTAAATATAATAAATATACAAATAATTTTCACTTACCCCATTTACCCACTTGCCCCGCGATATCTTAACAAATTTGATTCGTTCCAACAAATCTGAAGGCTTATCTAATGGTCTTGCTCTTCTAGATATAGAAAAAACATTCGATAGTGTTTGGCATGAAGGCTTGATTGTAAAATTAAAAAAACTTTAATTTTCCAACATACAATGTTAGAATAACTCAAAGTTATCTGTCAAATCGGACACTTCAGGTTAATTATCAGAACTCCAGGTCTGAAAGACTTCCTGTAAGAGCTGGTGTTCCCCAAGGCAGCATTTTGGGACCAATATTGTACAATATTTTCACATCTGACTTACCTGAGTTACCTCAGGGATGTCAAAAATCTTTGTTTGCGGATGACACAGGCCTCTCCGCCAAAGGACGAAGCCTGCGTGTCATCTGTAGTCGATTGCAAAAAAGTTTGGATATTTTTTCTTCATACTTGCAAAAATGGAAGATTTCTCCTAATGCTTCCAAAACTCAACTAATAATATTCCCACTTAAACCAAAAGCTCTTTATTTGAAAACTTTAAGTAGACATGTTGTTGCGATAAGGGGGGTTCCGATAAATTGGTCAGATGAAGTTAAGTATCTAGGCCTCATGCTAGAAAAAAAAATTAACTTTCAAAAATCACATTGAGGGCATTCAAGCCAAATGTAAAAAAAATGTTAAATGTCTTTATCCCCTTATTAATAGAAAATCAAAACTTTGTCTTGAGAACAAGATTTTGAACTTCAAACAAATTTTCAGGCCAGCCATGTTGTATACTGCACCAATATGGACTAGCTGTTGTAATACCAGGAAGAAAGTTCTGCAGAGAATTCAAAATAAAATTTTGAAAATGATTCTGAAGCTTACTCCCTGGTATAGTACAAAGTTTCGATGATGACGATGATTACGATGACGGAGCGTTGAACGTTAAATAAATTGAAAGCGTTTTTTATAAGCAGATGAAATCAACTCTACTGTAAAAAATCTGAACTGCTACGGTAAATGAAATGTAATATGTTGTAATTGTAATTGTAATTGTAATTGCTCAATCCACACCCTGGCAGACAATTATCCGCCAATCTAGACACGGGCTGGGTGAGGACCTACCAAGCCTCCCCCGTTAACATGTCCTATACCGTTTAGCACACCGGGTTCTTCCACAAGCAGGCGCCGGAATTAAAGCGGTCCCACAAGTTTCAGATACATTAAATAGATATAGTCCCTCTGCCACTAAACCGAATAGCGCCCTCCACCTCATCACCAGCACTGCCCATCCCGCACACCAAACAAAATGTCGGAAGTGGCGTGCCGTGTAGCACATCAGATGTTCTACAGAGCACACCACCTCCGACACCATGCTCAACGTACAGCAAAGACAGCGCTAATAAAAGCGGAATGCGCCATTCGATTCAGTACCAGAGGGACTATAAATGTAACGAAGAGGAAATGAAAAGATAGTAGAAATGGTTTGGCTGTTGGATTGCTGGAACGAGAAGAAAGAAATAAAATTATTACGTTAAAACGTGATATTTATAGTTGAATAAATGTATCGATAGTTTCTCATCTGTTTCTTTTCCGTATCGTAGTTCCGTCGATTCTATCCACCTCGAGTTTTGTCGACTCCGCTCGGGCAATGAGGACCGTGATGAAATGAAAAATATAAAAATATAAAAATATGAGCATTAGTGTTTATCTATTATTTAATGTGGTTCTCATTTGCTTTCAAATACCTAAGTAACATGTGAACTCTGCCTCTATTAGAAAATTCTAATAAATCATAATTTATTCTCCTCCACTTTCCCTAACACAAAGTATTCCTATTTAATAAGACAAGTGCAAAAGCACAAATAAAAGTGTGAGACCGCATCGAATCATGTTGATGCCCTCAGAGCACTCATTCTTCGATTTGCGAAATATGAGTCCGCTGAAAACACCGACCCGACTCGACGCAATCGCGCACCTCTACCGGCACCTCCGCACATGTAAAAACTTCTGCGATAATCCTGTGGTGTGAAAGAAATGCGCAATATTATTTTGATTCCAATCCTAACTTCATGACCCGTAGGCTCTACGCGTATGATTGTTCATTATTTTGGCTAAATATACCTGTTTATACCTGTACATCAGAAAAAAAAAAAAAAAACGAAAAACGACTACGAATATCTTGCAGCGTAAAGTTTAAGTGATAAAATATTCATCCTCTCTTCGACCCTGCACTATAATAAACTCCTAATATAACGCCGAGCTAAAGATTCTTTCTAGCGTTACACAATCTGAACAAGAAACCATTTTCAAATACTTCCCATAATTTATGCGAAGCAAAACAGATTCCACTTTCTACGTAATGTAACCCAGCATAAACAGCTGTCCAACTCTCCAGACCAACGCCCTCCAAGATCCAAGGTGCTGCTGCCTTACGTTCAAAACTTCTTTCCTCAAAGTCTGTCTATCAATTCCGAACTCTATTGCATACTACAATACCAATCAGACCCTATTCCTGACAATACACAGAGTCACAACCCCAATGTGATGGATTTACCCACAACCTTGTCATAACCCCTCTTACGTTTCGCTATCCTCGGAAGTCACCCATATTGATGCTTGGCAAAAAATATCAGTATTCAATCCACAAATCCCAGATTACACCACATTACGTTGGTCCGTTTGGCGTCGCCGGTGGATACCTGTTCTGACATTCTTTTCTTTCAAACCCCATTTCAAGCCTGTCCCCCCACTTTATCAATAAGAATGTTGACGAATCACGATAATCTGAAGATCGTGACCAGAACGGAGGTAGGATTTATCACTAGGGACCAACCACCACCATGAAATGTAATATGTTGGTAACAAAATCTTAATGAAAGCTTAAATTTGTTTTACCAAATTAGGATGATAGTGTTGTCTATCACAGAACACCTAGATTTAAGTAATATTTGGAATGATACTAATAAAGAAATAAAAATACCCTATCTAGTGCCGCTAGTTCAGTAAGTATTCGCACTCAACATTTTGGAGTATGTACCTATGTTTGGTTTTATATTTATTACAGCTGATTGTAACTTTAAAAGTTCTAGGGCCTTTCACAGTATCTAACATACAAATCGGTTATGAAATCAGAGATATTTGTCTATAAATAAGCTTTATTTGTATAAGGACTAAGTTTTAACATTTTTCCATAGTGCTTTAAAAGCATTTTCATTTATTTACATTACTTGTCGCCTTGGACTCAAACTACCAATTACTGTACCTTTATTCTACTTTTTATCATCCGATGTCCTCTCTTGCGCCTTTGGCGTATCGTGAGAACGTTCGTTCAACAGTATCAAGCCATAGAACATGGCAACGCCAACCATCGCGTAAACCACGTATCCTTGAAGGACGTGCGAGTCGATTTGGCTTTCCCGCTCTGCTTTGGCGCGAAACTTGGCATCGGCTGCTTTCTTTCGTTCGAAGTTTTTCCCATAATGGTTGCGGGACCACTCGTCAAAATCGTAGATAGGTGTCCGCCCCGATGCCGTTGGGACGTGCGCCCGGGTCATACGTTTCTTGTAGAAGCGGGTCTGCGGATCGTCTTCTTCCGGTTCTCTTTCGACCGGTTGGTGCTGGGCATATTGCCGACCCGCAGTATGAAGTATTCCCTTATCGTACAACTTTCGAAGTCGGTAATTTCCTAGCACCTCGTAGGCCTCGGTAATGGAGCGGAATTTGTCCGCTGCGTTGTCACAGCCTTTGTTCTTGTCCGGGTGGTATAGCTTCGATAGCTTGTAGTAAGCTTGCTTGATGTCATTCTGGGTTGCACCTGGAGTCAATCCGAGAGAATCGTAATGCGAGCGCTGCAGGATATTGCACAAACTTATGCATCGATGCACCACTAGATAAGCTGCACTTTTGCCACTATTTTCCACATTCAACTTGCTTTGGTTGAGGATACTGTTTATTACGTTTGAAGATTTGAAAATGCTCATCTCCAAACGTAGTTCAAAATTGGTTTATTTGTGCAATTTAAAAAATGTTCATTTTTCAATGTTTTACGTAAAAATCTACCAACCAAAACAAGCTGACGATTGGAACAACAGATGTTATGTCAGAACTGTCAGATCAAGCGATTTGCCATGCCGTACACGCTCGTTCAAATCTACTCAAAAGAGAGTAACTTTGACTCACTTTTGAAGTTTCAAGTTAGCTGTCAAAAGTGAGTAACTTTATTTTATCAAAGTGAGTAACTTTTTACTCAACCATGAAAGAAAACGACCTTACTCACTTTTGAGTAAACACAAACATATTTGACTCACTTTGTAAACGTCAAAGACTTGTGAAAATTTCGCGCGCTCGAACTGACAATTCAAGACTAACAATTCAAAAGGCCTCATCTCCAAAAAGTAAACAATGAGAAAAATGCAATCTCGTTTTGTCAAACAATAAATCAAATTTATATTATGAATTTAAGCTTTTTATGTCATTTTATCGTCCAGAAAGTCGATGGATAAACTGATTTATAGCTATGAATATTCATTACTATCATTTTAGCAAAAAATCCTGCTAAAAAAACGAGTCAAAGGAAATGAGGCTTTTATTTCACCAAAAGCTGTGCAGCCTTTTTCATTTGTGCCCATAGACGCCGGCCGACGCTGATGAGGCCTGTGAGTTGACGCCTTTGTTTACTCTAAAATGTGTTGAGGCCTTCTAGTTGTGGCTTGTTTTTTCATCATCTTCTGATGTGGCCTTTTGAAAATCATTCAAAATTGATGATGAAATAAGAAATTTGAAGTGTAGAAGAGTGTTAAGTGGTGAAGTAAAGTACATGGAGATCCCTACAGCAAGAGAAGATTCGTGCGGTCGATTAAATATGTGATTGATTGAACCCTTCGTCATCCATGAACATTATGTATGTGCTACGCGAGTTTGTCGTCGAGAAAATGTATGGAAAATTGGTTCAATTGATATAATATTGCAATTAAACGTTATTTTTCATGCAATTGAAACCAAATCGTGTTTTTGTTGATAATTTGTGAAGTACAGACAGGCTGACACAGGTATTATTAGGTAGTATGATACAAAATACATCACTTCCCAGGAACCCGACAGAAAATTTGATTATGTTCGCTGTTGAAACTATCGCTGTGTAAAATAATACAGGGAGCGGAGCGGCTGAAGTATAACTTGTATCTGCTAAGTAAATTTGAAACATTTTTTCGTAATTTTAGTTGCAATTTTGATGTTTGTTTAATAGGCCTCAACTCGGTTTCAAGTAAATATAGAAATGGGGCCTTTTTGGGAAAAGGCCGCATTTACGATTAATATCCTAATTATCGGGAAATGAGATGGGGCCTTTTAGAAAAATGATAATTTTTCAACTTTCATGCATATTTTTGCATGACTATTGTATGTTACAGTAAGAATAGGCTCTTATACACTTAAATCAGCAGAAACCCGATTTGTTTACATTTTGGACTTGAGGCCTTTTCAATTGTTGGTCTTGAATTCCTCCGTTGTGGTGAAATCTCTTCCGACGGTGATATCGGACTGTTTTCAAAAACAATCAAGACAAAAGCCTAGCCGGAAGAGCAATGACAGTTAGTTTGCTTAAAACTTCGCTTCGGAAGTCGAATTGGCGAATTCCAGATTAGTGCTGCGAAGTCAATAATCCTGATATCAAGTGAAGCGAGGTCAGAGTGAAAATGGCCAAGTCCTGGTTTTGATCGAACAACCACAAGAAAAAAATATAAACAGTAAGTTTTACCGTCGTACTTTTTATTGGACTAATTATCAATTCTTTACAGTCTAACTGGGAAGGCTACTGGCTCGGTCAAACTACATCCTCCATGACTTTCATCAATCCCCCAGAGATTTATAACATCCGGGGATCCATTCCAGAGCAGCGAAAATTTTAACTCAAATATCATTTTTTTTAACTTGTTATACATGTATTATTCATATAGTTATGTAAGAGATCATGAATAAATATTATGCTCTTTGTATATTTCTTCTGATTTTATGAATAACATAATACATTTATTTCCAAAAATATTATTTCCTGAAGTGAGTGACATCTACTCACTTCGCAAATTTCAGATTAAACGAAGTGAGTAAGTGTTACTCCCATATTGACATTTGACAATGTTACTCTAAAGTGAGTAACGATGGTGTTACTCACTTTTGAGCAGTTCCACTTTGTTCCGAAGTGAGTCTAAATCTACTCACTTTTGAGTAGATCTGAACGAGCATGTATAGGCCTATTCACATGACGTCTCAAATCAGCTGATCGGGAAGCACTTTGACAGTTCTTCTATGAAAATGACAGGCCCGTGTTAGCACCGGTCCTCCACCGATGTAAACAAATGCATAGACGGATCTGTCACATGAAAAGGCCTATATGCATATACAAATCTATCAAAATGACATGACAATCGGATTTTCCCAATAGAGCTTAGTGACATTTGAACACACGTAGACTAGCATACGCTCGTCATACACAGTTTGTTTTTGTTTTCCTCAAAGAAACTTGCACACGCTTTCCAGACTCACCAAAATGCATATGGAAATATTACCCAATTTGAAAAATTTAAACCCGTTTTCTGCGTGTTTTTCGAGACTGAGTGCATATTGTTTTCCTCTAAGGTTCACAACTACATCTACACTAGGGTACCCATTAGCCTGGGACACGGTTATATGAAAAATTTAGATTCTCGCTCCAGTCCACTTTTTGGATTGCATATAGGTCCCATAACAACTGTGCAAAATTTCAGCTCGATCGGAGAAACTATATTTTAGCGCCAGCCGTTGAAAGTTTGTATGGGATTTACTATGGAAAAACTTACTTTTGCAAAGAAAAATCGCCAGAGGCCGCCCATTGACCTCTATAAAAATTATGAACACAGATCTCGATAGGTATTTCTACGATGAACAACATTGCCGAAGACCGCAAAGCAATCCGATGCTCGTGAAAAAAGTTATTAAGCAAAGACTATTCGGGAATTTTGCCCGATTTTGTTATTATTGTTATTCCTTTACGTGTTAATCAACGTCGCGTTGCCAATAGGTTTTCATTGAATAACTTTTTCAACAAGTTTTGGATTGTTTCGCGGTCTTCGGCAATATTCTTCATAGTAAAAATACCTATCGAGATCTGTGTTCAGAATTTTTATAGATATCAATGGGCGACCTCTGGCGATTTTTCTTTGCAAAAGTACACGCAGAAGAATTTCTGTATGTTAAGATTACAATACTGTCAATTACTTTTACTTACGCACAAATAGTTGTTTCGAAATAAAATTAACTTATGCCAACACTAAATTAACGTCAAATCAAATACACACACTTCTTTGATTGAGCTATCCACTTGTACTTATAACAATTATAATTTTGATAATTATCACTATTCGGAAACATTCACCTCCCTAGACTTCAAGTCATGCTCACAAATCTACTTACTTCTAACTTGCAAAGAATAGTGTAGGTGCTAAGATGACCACCTCTCACGCAGGAGACCACATATCAAGTTTGTCAACTCGCCTCGCCCTTTGTTTTCATTTTTGCAATGTTATTTTTAGACCGACAAAGCAGCACCGAATCTTTTCAGATATGTTGATAAAGCAGAACAAAATACTGAGTAAACATTGCAAAATATTGTAAACTCAATAAAATTCACTTTGAGTCAACTAAAATATAGTTAAATTTTGACGTTTGACGTTTGTAAATTCAATCAAAAATATAGTTGTCAACAACTGTATGGTATAGTTATGTTTAACAATATACTGTCAATTCAACTATATTTTTAGTTATCTCCAAATTAACCTTAAAATATAGTTAAATTGACCGGAAAAATGATTACGAACACTATATTTTGTTCTCCGTGTATGTTTTCCCATAGTAAATCCCATACAAACTTTGAACGGCTGGCGCTAAAATATAGTTTCTCCGATCGAGCTGAAATTTTGAACAGTTGTTATGGGACCTAAATGCAATCCAAAAAGTGGACTGGAGCGAGAATCTAAATTTTGTCCCACACTAGTACCCATACCATTGGGCGTGAAAACCACTATGGGTGTATTCAGTAATATCTGAACTATTTTTGAAATAATTTTAGTATTTATTGTAATTTTCACGAATGATTAGACTTTCATGACGAAATTGAGAAGCTGCCAATAATGTACTCATGGTACATTTTCAAACACCATCGACCTTTCATCCTTGATTTTATTGTGCTCTGCAAGATAAATCCACATAAAGCGATTATCTGGAAATGTCGATATACCGTCGCAGTGATAATAAAAATCACCTAATGTTTCAGATTTAGCAAATTTGAAACATTTGCGTCCATGAAGAACGAAAAAATCCAAGCCTACTTGAATTTTGACGTTGCGTTTGAATTGCGCGCATATCTTCTGCGCGTTACCGCCGCCGCTGGATGTGGATTTAAAATGAGCGCCGCAATAGTCAATACCAGCTGGTTTTGACACGAAAACACGATCAGCTGGAACATGAGAACAATGACGATGACTGTAAACATCGGAGGACCAGCTGGTGTTGTTGTGTACACAAGACCAGCTGGTGAATCGAGAACAAAGAAAAAATGGTAAACATCAGCCGGCCGGAGAAAACTGTCATGAACATCAGGGGTCATGCACAAATTACGTCACGCTCCGAGGGGGGGAGTAGGTCTAGCCAAGCGTGACAAGCCTTACAAAAATTTCGGAAGACTAATACAAAAAACGTGACAAAGGGGGGAGGGGGGGGGTCAAAAAAGTTGAAATTTAGCGTGACATAATTTGTGTACCATCCCTCAGGATAATTGCATGGGCGGCGGTGATCGAAAAGGGGCAGCGAAATCGATGGCGAAATCTGAGAAAGACGAAATTTAGATCACTAAAGTCTAAGTGGTGAAAAAAATCGCAATATTCAATTGAAAATTATTATTTACTTTGAATATGAAAATTACTTATAAAAAAGAGTTCATATTCGACACTTCTGATCATGTTTGACTTTCACTTAGTCGACAAAAACGCCACTGGGGCTCAACTTTTTTACACTATGGTTGTTCCTCAGTAGTGAAAGAAATACACAATAAAAAGAGTATTGTGTATTTCTTTCACCACTGGACTGCGAAGTGCGGCTTCATAAGTGCGAAAATGCGAATAAAAGTGCGGGATTGCATCGAGTCATGTTGGTGTCTTCAGAGCACTTATTGTTTGGACTGCGATGCATAACCCCGCTGAAGACACCGACTCGATTAGATGCAATCGCGCACTTTTATTAACGTTCCCGCACTTGTAAAAACTTCTGCGATAGTCCAGTGGTGAAAGAAATGCGCAATATATTTCAGGTTTTTAGTATGTATGCACTAGTTTATTTATCGAGCAATCACAACTGGTAAGCTTCAACTTATTTTCTCTTCACTTTCTTATTCTTCTTAAGTGCGCATAGTAAGGAACTATGCGCAGCAGTTACAAAACTTTATTTTCAACATACAATCAACGCTCCATAAGTCGATATTGAAAGAAACCATCGACGTATCGACAAGCATGGGAAAATTCACTCACTCACCCGAACGCAACCGATAAAAAATCTGCAAAGTATCTGCTGCCACCGAATGTTCAATGACTGCCGAACGCTACTAGGGTGAGCGCAATCCCGACGAATCGTAAACGATTGAGATAAACCGAAAATGAAAAGAAATACGGAGCGGAGAGAGCACCTATCCTCTCTTAAATTGGAGACACGAAAGAACGCGTTCGCCATTCGATCACTGAAAGCTTCCTGCGAAATGTACAGATTTTGCGTTCACTGAAACATTTCGCCTTGTGTATTACCAGTCAGTGAACGCTCTTCAGCTCTCAAATACGAATACCACTCGTGCGGAATCGGAATGTAAAGAATCATTTGCTACAGCAATCGGATGCCTTCGGCACCAGGAGTCGGTAGTGAATCATTCTGTTGCCGTTTTTGTCTAACTTGTCGCTCGGCGAACAAGAAGAAAGCGCATTGGAAATTGAAACACTCAGCTTGGTCGGAGAAACGGCAATCTCGCTCTTGACCGCTTGTGGATGTGAGCGAGAGAAATGCAATATTCGAGTGAATGTTTCCCATGCTTGCTTATCGACACCATCGAGATATGGATTAAAAATGCTTTAGAAAAATGTTTGAGGGGACCATCATAGTAAGGAAAGATTCAAATATGACATCCATATTTTTTTTGGAATTTCTAGACATTATCCCCATTTCGGCCGTCGAAAATCATTCAACAATTGAGTAAACATATGTTTCTGGCCTAAACTTAAGCATTTGGTACTAAAATCGGGACAGGGCTTTCGGACTTTATTATCAAATGGATTTTTTTTTCAAATTCAAAAGGACGGTATTCAAAACGGAAAAGGCAATTCGTCATCAAACGTCAACATCCCACCGCCAAATCGCTAGTGTTTGGAGGGGATTTTAACCTCCAAATTGCCAAATAACCTCCAAATCATCACCTCCAAGTTAGTTCTAATAGCCTCCGTTATATGAAAAATGGTGGCGCGTTGATCGTCGCAAGTTTATCGTTAAACAGTCAATTGATTGCTCAACGATAAACTTGCGACGATCGACGCGCCACCATATAACGGAGGGTATTAGAACTAACTTGGAGGTGATGATTTGGAGGTTATTTGGCAATTTGGAGGTTAAAATCCCCTACAAACACTAGCGATTTTGCGGTGGGATGTTGACGTTTGATGACGAATAGATGGCTCTTTTTCAGTGGTACTAAAAACGAAATCCTGTAGCAAAGAAAGCACCATGGAAGATGAACTAAACACAAGAAGTTATGTATTCGCATTACGCTTGATTTCTAATCACAACTTTTTCGATCCAGTTTCCTAATTGCAAGTAATTTATGTTTTCCATTATTTTCCGTATTTTCGTTTTGACAGTTCCCGACTACCATTCTTCCATGCGCTTGTGTTGGAAGTTTGAGAATTTGAGAATCCAACGTAGCGTGATCAGTGGGTGGAATACGAACATCAGTGTTGCCGCTCGGCGGCCAGTGAGATAAACTGTATGTTCGAAAGGTTGTTGTCTGTACTTTTTGCTGCTGGCGAGAACTGTTAGCGATTAAGCATGATATGAGCAGTCGTTACCCTATTATTTACTTGTATTTTCATCTTATAGAAACATCTCACGGAAGTACAAGAAATTTGTGGGAGTTCGGAAATACCGGGATTATGATGTCAACAATTTTGCAAACTGCCTCAAATCTATTAATCGTGAAGTAACGCGTAAATTTAACTATCTACGAAGTTTTAAAATAATCCCTGTTTCAGCACATCGAATCAAATCGCGAATCCTGTTAGGCGTGAATGATATGGTCGGCGTTAAGTCAGAGTGGACCAAGTGACATTTTTCATATTTTGAGAAAAATGCACTTAAAGTCTAACGCTTTGTAAATTTTTAACTCGTGATAATTTTAGTTCAATATTTCTACACATCTTTGTGCAACTTTCACAGAATATAAGGTGAAGTGATAATCATGAAAAATCATAATCCAAACCTCTGACAGAACGATTTTTTAATGGACTATGTGTACTTGGTCCACTCTGACTGAACTAAAGACCACCGTTCAGTGAGTTGGTTCACTCTGACTGAACAATTTCTAGGAAAATAACAATCATTCAATGATTGAATGGTCAAACAGGGTGCATATCTCTGAGATAAACAGATTATCAAGACCCTTAGACACCAGTTTCGTAAATTCTTCAATTATACATATCGTAAATCCCGAATTGAGTGGCGTTTTGATATCTTGATAATTAAGGTTTTGCAGGGTCAGGGCATTGAAGACCAGAAATATCCAATTATGCGTTCAGTCAGAGTGGACCAAGTGAAAATCTGGAGTACCGACCAAAATATACTGGTCCAATAAGCGAGTTCTAAGACATGCCATACATACAGTATAGAACTCCCATGAACTTCTATCGGACTTTGAAATCGATTCAAAAAATGCAATAATCAATCAGTTTATTGCTTTTCAACACTTGGTCCACTCTGTCTGCACAGAAATTGTTGCAATTTCTGACCACCCATCCAGATATGTTAGATGGCCAAAAGTCAAAATCAAATGCATCGAATTAAGCAATATTTATGAATTTATATTGATAGATAAGTAGAAGAATCATTAGATGTCGAAAAATCGGACAATTCTCTTGAAATGTTTTTCATTTCCTTGCATTTCTCAGCGCGCTGATCATTTTCGCTGTTATGGTAATGAGCACTTGGTCCACTCTGACTGCATACTTTTATCGATTTTTATTGATCATCCAAAGTAAATCTATTACATATCTCTCGCAATTTACAACATTCATCAAATCTGATCAAAGTGAAATGGAGGTAAAGTAATTTCGCATCTAATGGAAGAATAATCCAATTTTCCTAAATTTTGTACTTGGTCCCCTCTGACTTAACGCCGACCATATATGGATCGCATCACCAATCAAAGGATCGTTACCTTATCCCACTAACTCAATATCCTTTCCATGATAACTGTGTGGATACAGAAGATTATTCGGTCTCTATTAATAAAGGTTGTCTAATTAACATTTCTTCCCTTCCTCAATGAGCGTAAGCGTTATTGACTTGTAAATTTTGAGCTCTCGACGTGTGCACATCTATGCTCATGCTCATGCTCAATCCCTGTTTCATTTTTTTTCTATTTTTTTTATCTTTATTAACGAGATTTTTAGCCCTGGGCCAACGGCTTTACTTCCCTTCCGAAGGAAGTCGTCACTACCGAAATTTTTTGTGACTATCTCGGGGATGGGATTCGATTCCAGGTCCTCGGCGTGAGAGGCGTGTGTTCTAACCCCTACACCAGGTCTGTCCCCACACAATCCCTGTTTCAGTACACCTGTGAGAGAACTGAACAAGCTATTTGGCAATGGGGATAAAACTTGGAAGACAATTTGAACAAAAATACAAGAACATTTATGCACACTTGACGATAAATGCTGGTTTTACATACTATTTGCACAAAGCTCTTAATATTTTTTTTTTTGGTATAGTCGAATGTAATTTTTACTACTGTTCATTTATAAAAAAAAATTTTACTACTTTTCATTTATACAAAAATCAGAGCCTTTAGATGGAACTTGGGTGTTACTATTGGATGCATTTGATTTGTTGTTTTTTTTTAAATTTAAGTACCGTGAAGGCTGTGGCTGCGCACTTAAGGCATTTCAAATTTCAATCAGCTATAATTTATTAAAAAAAAAACAACCCTGATATTTTGTGAGCAAATACTTAATATGTATAAGGGAAAATGTTTCTTATTCTGCGCATTATTGTTTCTGACTGTGCACTCGATAAATTCTTTATACCAGGTAAAATATTTTACTAAAAGCATTACTCGCGTTTAAACGCCGAATTATTCTTCATTTTCTTGCATTATACGGCTTTACGTTACGTTACGTGGATCGTCGTATGTCTTTAACATCAAATTTACTAAGTAAAGTGAATTTTATCTATAATTCAATCCGTGGTAGTTACTGCAGGGCTATTACAACAGTCGCGAATTTCGCGATTCTCGCGGATTTTGCTATTTTCGCGGATTTGTAGCGGATTTATGCCGCCAGACGCGAAAATCGCGGGTGAATGAAAAACAGTCGCGAAAATCGCGGATTTGCTAAATCATGCCTCGAAAATCACATACAATAGATTTGCCAGACACTTTTAATTGTCATGTTTCGAATAACGCATTTTCAATTTTACCAAAATTACAAAGTTTTTATTTTTCAGTATCTTTGCAAGATATGAACAGTGTGGAAAAAGTGCGGAACGTCGTTCCCTCAGGGGAATCTTGCGTGAAGTTTTGTGCGAACACCCCAATATATTGGAAGTGCAGAGAGTTAGGTCATATTGTAATGTTGTCATTAAATTTCTATTTCATATACAATTTTATACAGTTATTAGCAAGCTTGAAACTGTAGAGCTATATATGTCTTATTCTAAAGATTTTAAAGACGTAGACTGGCTTGTTTAGGAATATCCACTTTCTTATATAGTATATCTACTTTAAAAATTGAGAAAGCAAAGTTTCATAATTTTCCATGTCCTGGAACTATTTTTAAAACACGTTTGAAGTTTGTATGGAAATCACTTTTGAATCACCTCTCGACAAATTTTACTTCGGAACGAGCTGTTATTGTGTAAATTGAAATGTCATAGAGTCTATGTGTTTTTTTTAAATATTTTTTTACCAATGTCAAAATTATGATAATTGGGTCCTAAAATTTTTAATGAAATCTTGTTTTTATTTAATAACACGAAAAAGCATGTTACTGTAACTACTTTAGCAATTTTTCCCACTCAAATAATGGCTGTATCATGTTTAAACTTTAATTTAAAAATTTGGTCCATAAATGAACCTTGACACTTTTGATCATGTTTGACGTTCGCTTAGTCGACAAAAACACCACAGGGGTTTTAGTTCGACCACTGGGGTTGTTCCTATCTGACATTTCGTAAAAGACACGGAAAACAAAATACACCCAAAATTTGAGTTTAAGCCAAAGGATGTGACAAAATCTAAAAAAATGTTTTTTGGGCTTAAACCAACGGAAAACATTAGAAAATTGACTAAGCATGTGTTTTTGGCCGAAACTTAAGCGTTTGGCACTAAAATTGGGACAGGGCTTTAGGACCCTATTAAACGCAAATACTTTTAGTGTACCAGTATCCGCTCATGCCCCTATTTCCGCTCACTAGTGTAAAAATTGATTTTTCGTGTCAAAAACCAACATTTTTCGCACGGATATATTCTTGCTATACTAACAACTTTTAAATGAAGTCGTCTGACATTATTTTCATTTGATAATATAATTCTTTATATTGAAAACACCGCTCATGCAAAAAAATAAACAAAATTTCAAAGAAATGTCGATTTTAGTATACTATACAGCCTTCTTTATTGCAGTAGTAGTTATGGTTTGACCATAAAAAAAATACCAGGGTAAATAACGAAATTCGAAATAATGCATTTTTTAGTAAGTTCGTCCCGAAATCTATTTACCGTGAGCGGAAATAGGAACACTTAGATGCAGTAAAAAATGCAATCAAATATTTTTTTATGAAAGTTTTTCAAATTCTTTTTATTTTGCCGCTGATTACCTTTACTTGGAGCTATATTGTGACATAAAAATATATTCGATCGACACAATAGTTATTTTATAATAAACATTTAGACACATTTCCCTTAAATGAGCGGAATCTGGTGCACTGATGGTAATTGTGCAATACATAGAAAAATGCGCTTTTTCGATCAAGCTTCAAAAACTGCAACTTTTCTACCGCCTTTTAATTTCCTAGTGATATTTAAAAGTCGTTGTTAAGGCAAAACTGTTACGGTTGTTTTGGAAATTCTACTGTTATTAAAGAAAGTTTTCGGTTCAGTATTTTTAAACTCAAATATTTTAGAAAAAATAAACAAAAATATAAAATGGGATTTTTTATTGTGTTTTAGAATATTTTGAACAGACTGTTAAACAATGACATTGTTTCAGAGGTATCGAATGAATGTTTGACGTTTTGGTCAAAACCAGTCAAATATTTGACCTTGCAATCTTTTGGCGATCTAATATGAAGTTAGAGGAGCGAAAATTTGAATTGGGATTTACTATTTCTCATGTGTCTATTTGATAACATAAGTTTCATAATTAGGCACATACAAGTTATCACCAATAACTTTCATTGGAATGTACAAGACTCTTTATTTATAGAAAGACATCTTGATCTTTTTTCCGATGGTCAAGATATCGATAGCAAAAACAATTTTCAACATGTTATATATTGAATTTAAAAAGTTTTCTTCTCGCTTTTTGCTGTTTTTCCGTTTCAATGCCTCACATGCTCTAATGGAAAGATTTATTATATTCTAATTCTTATGACATTAAAATTATGTACTTGGCTTTCGAGCAAATGTGGTAAAGCTCTCTAAGGTATAAAAAAACACATTCATTTGAAACATTGCTTTCATTAATTGAACTTGACAGTAACTACTGTGGCAAAGAATTTAAATCTTTGACAAAACCTAATTTTTACTATAACATTTCGTCAGATAGATTAGCTGAAATTTTGCAAATCGACTGGAAGCATTCTTTTGGATGGAAAATAGCATATGGTGTTTTTATCGAAAATATTTGTTGTGACCTACTGTTTGAATTGAAGTACTGATACTTGGTACTGATACAACCATTGGTCCAGGTGTCCTAATTTTAAATTTGAGAAAATGTTATTTTTTGACGCGGATTGCTGCCTCCAGACGCGGATCGAGTTTTGGTAGTCGCGATATTCGCGGATGAAATTTTGAAGTTTTTGTAACAGCCCTGTTACTGTTACTGAATGCCATTGAGTATAACTCTCAAAATAATCAAAATCATCTTATGATTTGCAAAATACGTAATTAACTTAGTTAGAAATCTAAGTAAATGTAAACCCAATGGGTCGTATGAATAAAATGTAGTAAAGTTGAGTTTACTACATTCTCGGTAGTAAACGCTAAATGTGGAACACGAGTGGAACATGTTTGTGTCATTTTCCTTTCTACACCTTTCGAACATACTACAAACAACGCATTGATATGAATAAAGGTAGCATTTACTACAAAGCTACAGGTAGTTAGCTCCAGAGGTTGCTACACATGCTTTGAGATTGCGGAATTGAATGGAATAATGTACTTGTGAGTAAAAATCATGGCAAAACGATATGAGTTTTGATATTTCGGAAGGTATTTTGAGTTTTGCTTAGGAATTCTGAGGTTATGAAAACATTCGCCCCGCCAATTCTGAGATTCCGGTAAGATTATCGGCAGTAGCAATTTGTAATATTCGTGTGAATTCTGGCATTAAGATAATTATGTTATTTTCTAGGAATTTTAGGATGTCGGTAGGAATTCAGATATTTATAATGTAATTCTGAATTTTACGTGTAAATTCTGACATCTCAGATTCTCAGATTTCCTTTGGAATTCCGGAATTCCTATAGGAACTTTGGGATTCCGATAGGGATGTCGGATTTTTTATGATAATACCATTCTAGGAATATTGCGGAAATATTAGAAATCTGGTAAAAACTCTAGAATTGGGGTGGGGATGGGATTCCGGATATTAATCTCTTAAAATTCTGTGGGTATCTTTGAGACGGTATTTCTGTAAGAATCTATGAGATTGCGGTGGGATTCCTGCGAATTATTGTGTGAATGTTTGTAATTCTGAAAATCAATCTTGTTAATTATTGTAAAAACCTTTAAGATTCCGTTGATCTCCAGTTCCATTGCATTTCACAGCAAAGCTTCAATATAAACCTTTTGAATGTCGGTAAATATTTTATAGATTTCAATGGGATTTTTTGTGAAATCGATGAGAATTTTAACAATTTCAAAGGGAACCCTGGTGTTTTAGGGGAGATCCTCATTGAATTCTAACGACTACCAATGGAATCGCTACAATTCCCATAAAAATCTCTACATTCTAAGTTCTAGAAATTCCAAGGATACTATCAGAAACCCCATCAAAATAACGAGAATATCACAGAAACACTTAGAACTTTCGGAATTCAACATGCTGTTAAGAAAACACACGGGGAGCATCAAAATTCTACCGCAATTTCACCAGAATCTCAGTACTGGTGCTAGAAAATATGTGGTTCCCAATTTGATAGCTGTAGTCTCAAGATCTCTTCATAGATAGATGAAAAAAACCGAATTTAGTACTATACCATTTAATTCCACTAGAGTTTGTATCCTTTGACAGATACGCGTATTTCGACCTCAACTGTAAGGCCGTCTTCAGTGTCGTGTACTAGACTCGACTTGAAGAAAACCATCGTATGCACACATTATATATTAACACTAGGTATAACCGTATTTCCCTACCCATTATTATTTTTTAACTTAAAATTTATGAGCTTTAGGTACATTCCATCCCTCTTTTGTTGAAACTTTAAATGCTGAAAGGTACATCACGGGAACGATTAGTAGGTACCAAGTTGAATAGCCATGTATTGCCGTTGCCGTTGTCTCTGTTGAGTAGCGTCGTAGGTACCTGTTTGCAAATTTCCAGACTCTCCGCCACATCCAGTTTCCAAGGAGAAGAAACATTTCTCAAAATTTTGATATCGGCCGTCGTAATTGTATGTCCTTCTGAAAAGATATGTTCTGCCACCTTAGATTTGAAATCGTATGTCATCCCCTTGTCTATCGTCTTCTGAGCTTTTCCTATTTCCGCTAAGTGTTCCTTGAATCTAACCTCGAGAGACCGCTTTGTTTGACCAACGTAGACCTTATTGCAGTGGGAACAGCTGATTTTGTAAACACCATAGATGTTAAGCTAATATAAAAAAAATCATCAATCACTGGCGTTGGCGAAGACCGAAAGCCACTCAGAAAATTCTTTGATGTACCATCATCATAAAATCATAGACATAAAGAGAATACCAGACTAATCGCAAAATTACACTACAAATCTTGTCAAATAACAGCACCTTCATGATTTGTGCAAATTATCGCGTAATCGATTAGATTCCATGCATTTTCTTCATATGCATGATTGTATTAATTTTAAGCGTCACTCTGAATAGATTGGGTGATATGAATAAAAAACGTTGAACTTTACTACATGTAGCATCTACTCAAAAACAAAATCCACAAAGTTTACTACACTTTTGGTATGAATAAAAAACTTTTCGAACATGTAGTACTTACTACTTTCGAACATGAGCAGTGACTGAAGCTGCACGTTAAGAAATTTCCATTCAGAGTGCAGAGTGATTCTACACGTAAAGAACAATCTATTCAGAGTGACGCTTAAAATTAATACAATCATGCATATGAAGGAAATGCATGGAATCTAATCGATTACGCGACAATTTGCACAAAATCATGAAGGTGCTGTAATTTGACAAGTTTTGTAGTGTAATTTTACGATAAGTCTGGTATTCTCTTTATGTTCATGATTTTATGATGATGGTACATCAAAGAATTTTCTGAGTGGTTTTCGGTCTTCGCCAACGCCAATGATTGATGATTTTTTTTTTAAATATTATCTTAACATCTATGAAGTCATCTTGAGACTACAGCTATCAAATTAGGAACCACATATTTTCTAGCACCAGTACTGAGAATTCTGGTGAAATTGCGGTAGAATTTTGATGCTCATGTGTTTTCTTAACAGCATGTTGAATTCCGGAAGTTCTAAGTGTTTCTTTGATATTCTCGTTATTTTGGTGGGGTTTCTGATAGTATCCTTGGAATTTCTAGAACTTAGTATGTACAGATTTTTATGGGATGGTAGTCCCATTGGTAGTCGTTAAAATTCAATGAGGATCTCCCCTAAAACACCAGGATTCCCTTTGAAATTATTAAAAAAAAATCCAATTAAAATCTATAAAATATTTACCGACATTCAAAAGGTTTATATTGAAGCTTGCTATTTGCTTTGAAATTCCAACGGAACTGGAGATAAACGGAATCTTAAAAACCTTTAATATATTTACAATAATTACAAAGATTAATTTTCAGAATTACAAATATTCACATAATAATGCGCAGGAATCCCACCGGAATCTCATAGATTCTAACAGAAATACCGTCTCAAAGATACCCACAGAATTCAAAGAGATTAATAACCGGAATCCCATTCCCACCCCAATTCTAGAGTTTTTACCAGATTTCTAATATTTCCGCAATATTCCTAGAGTGGCTTTTAAAATTCCAGAATTATCATTAAAAATCCGACATCCCTATCGAAATACCAAAGTTCCTACAGGAATTCCGGAATTCCAAAGGAAATCTGAGAATCTGAGATGTTAGAATTTACACGTAAAATTCAGAATTACATTATAAATATCTGAATTCCTACCGACATCCTAAAATTCCTAGGAAATAGCATAATTCTCGTAATGCCAGAATTCACACAGATATTACAAATTGCTACTGCCGGTAATCTTACCGGAATCTCAGAATTGGCGGGGCGAATGTTTTCGTAACCTCAGAATGCCTAAGCAAAACTCAAAATACCTTCCGAAATATCAAAACTCATATCGTTTTCCCATGATTTTTACTCAAAAGTAAATTATTCCAACCAATTCCGCAATCTCAAAGCATGTGTAGCAACCTCTGAAGCTAACTACCAGTAGCTTTGTAGTAAATGCTACCTTTATTCATAGCAATGCGTTGTTTGTAGTATGTTCGAAAGGTGTAGAAAGGAAAATGACACAAACATGTTCCACTCGTGTTCCACACATAGCGTTTACTACCGAGAATGTAGTAAACTCAACTTTACTACATTTTATTCATACGGCCCATTGTCTCGGATTCGGGTCGGGTCCGAGTTTGAAAAAATAAATAAGAACCTGATTCTGGCTTGTTATATGTGAAACCCGAACATTTCTACTAAATACGAAGATTAGTTTAAGTGTAAGGGTAAATTCATTCATTGCGTCACGCAAAATTTAGTAATATCGTTCCCTTTCACACATTGGGCCGTTTGAATAAAATGTAGTAAAGTTGAGTTTACTACATTATCGGTAGTAAACGCTATATGTGGAACACGAGTGGAACATGTTCGTGTCATTTCTCTTTCTACGCATTTCGAACATACTACAAACAACGCGTTGCTATGAATAAAGGTAGCATTTACTATAAAGCTACTGGTTTACCATTAGCTGCAGAGGTTGCTACTCATGCTTTGAGATTGTTGAAATGAATGGAATAATTAAAATTTGAGTAAATATCATGGGAAAACGATGTCAGCTTCGATTTTCGAAAGGTATTTTGAGATTTCCGTAGAAATTTTGATATTTCGAAAACAATTTTGAGATTCCGGTAAGGAGTTTGGAATTTATTTGAGAGATCTGGTATTCTTTCTGGCGTAAGAGAGCCTAATTCTCAGCTTAGTGTTCTTATGAGTACTTACACAGTTTGTAACTGTGAGCTTTTTAATGTCAATTGTCCATTTTGCATGTGAATATTGTGTGTCTGGTACGAAGATACTCATTACGATAATTATGTTCAATCTGGTATTACGATAATTATGTTGTTTCTTAGGAATTGTCGGATGTCGGATCGATTTCAGCTAATTATAAAGTAATTCTTAATTTTATTTAAGAATGACTGACATCCTAGATTCTCTGATTTCCTTTGGAATTCTGGAATCCCTATAGTAATTCTGGGTTTCCGATAGGTATTCTAGACTTGTTATAACAATTCTGGGATTCTGGAAGCCATTCTGGGATTCTTTTGGAAATATTGTAAATCTGATATTTGATCTGGCTATTTATCTTTTGAAATTATTTGGGTATCTTCAAGACGGTATTTCTGTAAGAATCTCTGAGATTTCAGTGAGGTTCCCGCAAACTCTGGTCCGAATCTTTGGGATTCTTGTAAATTTTAGATCCCTTTGATTTCCAGTTCCGTTGAGATTTCAAAGGAAATCTATTATATTATAAACCTTTGAATGTCTGAATGTAAAAATGTGAAAAAAATCCTTAATTCAACCACTATTGTGAGAATTTATTTTTATTCCTAAGAATTCCAGTGATACTACCAGGAAACCTACCGAAATGACGAGAATACCACAGAAATACTAAGAAACCCATATCCATCATCGGAATTCAACATGCTGTTTTTTTTAATTCACAGAGGAAGCTCAAAATTCTACCGCTATTTCATCAAATTCTCAGTACTGGAATCTTGAAAATGTTAGGAGGTTTATAATTCCACAAATGCTGTAATCTCAAGATTCCTTCATAGGATACAGATTTCTAGCTGAAATTCCAAAATTCTCAGAAAAATCTTTGTAATCATCATAAAATTCACATGTACATAAAAGGAATGCTAGATTTATCGCAAATTTATACCTCAGATCGTGTAAAATTACATAGTTTACATGAATTAATGTCCATGCTCAATTACGCGATGTATAGCGGGAATTCACATGGTTTGTCGTGCGAATAAGCGACAAATTTGGCATATATGCATGATTTTATTGATTTTAAGTGTCACTCTAGATGGAATTTTCTTAACGTGCAGCATCACTTAGCACTCTGAATAAAATTTTCTTAACGTGCAGCATCAGTCACTGCTCATGTTCGAAAGTAGTGTACCGTTCTGATTCAAATTCCGGACAGCTTCTGATTCCGGACACTCTTCTTTGTATAGGAAAGGTTTCAATAGAAATGTTTCAAAATTTCCCGTTGAAAAGTTCCCAATTTTCAGGCGCGTTTGAATTATGATTTTTAAATAGCAATCCAAGAAAATTTATATTTGCGCAACAAGTTTTGACGTTGGTCTTACGAATGCGGGAGTTTGATTTATAATTTGACTAGTTGAGTTTTGGTTTTCGAGAGCTGTCCGGAATTCGAAACGAGGTGTCCGTGAAATGGAGCAAAAGTGAGGTTGCGTCCGGAATGAGAATCAAGGAAAGATCATTAATTTCTATTTATTTTAGGTAATTCAAGCAGTGGAATCCTAATCTTCGCCCATCGTTCGGAAGTTAAGTGTTTTAGAAGCCTGATAACGCACAGGTATCTTACATTATGTTTCAATTTATATGCTTTTGAATCGGTTATACTTCACTGAGCTCTTAAGTGTCCGTAATCTGAATCAAAACGGTACTACATGTTCGAAAGGTTTTTTATTCATACCAAAAGTGTAGTAAACTTTGTGGATTTTGTTTTTGAGTAGAGGCTACATGTAGTAAAGTTCAACGCTTTTTATTCATACCGCCCGATGTATAACATATTCGCTGCCGCAAACGCGCTCATCTCGTTCCGACCTTTATAAGTCAGCAATTCTTATAAGAATATACCCCTTCCACTTAGGAGCCGTCCACAAATTATGTAACACTTTAACACTTCTGTCGTCGCGCTGTTCTATTTTGTACAACAGTGCTGAAAAAACCTCGCTTACCGTACACAGCATTAGCGTGGTGGTTCTGACGGTGGCAAACTGCGCGTCGACTGAAGGGTTAAGCTAGGTATGCTGTTCGGCTCAAGAAAAGAAAAAAATTCTGCTCAAGAAATGGTCAAGAAATTTCCTTCAGCAAACTCCATTAAGCCATTTTACGAGACGTTCGAATGACGTTTTCTGGCGGGCCGCTCTTTGTTGTTGTTCAAAAAACTGGCGCTGGTCACATTTTTGTTGGCGATGACGTCCCCGTCTCTTTCAGCGCATGTTTCTCCCGGTTTACATGTATTACAGGTAACGTAGATGAAAAATATCTTCCCTGCCTACTGATTTAAAATTTACATGCGAAAATTTAAAACTTTGTTGCACTGCCACCAGCGCCATTGTTCATTATGCTTCTTCCAAATGTAACGCTAGAAGAAACGTAAATAAATCGGCCCGCCAGAAACTTTCAAAGCTGGTAAACAAACGGAAACCATATGATTCGAAACGTCTCATAAAATGGCTTTTTGAGTTGACATTTCTTGTCAACTGCGTACTGCGATCAAGGAAAAATGCTTTTCTTGAGCATTTCTTGCAAGAAATTTCCCACGCATCGAGATGGCGATTACTTTTCTGGTGAAGTGCATACTTCGTTTTAGGGAGGGAGGGAATATGCTCAAACGTTACAGCTCATACCTAAGAGCAGCCGTAACGGTGCGCGGCTAAACTAAATTACATAGCGCAGTATCATTACGCTGATCCGTACCGGGCGCTGCTAACCGGGGTAGCAAAATGACAGCGCTCCCTTCGGAAAGCATCGGGTGAGCAAATTTAGCAGCGCGATAGTTGCGCTGCTATTCGATCTGAATTCAAGCATATGGTGTGGGATATGAAATTCTGGTTGGAGTTTTGGAAATCTGATGCGCATGAAGTAGAAATTTCAAAATTTTGGGAATTCGGGTAAACCTTCAAGATTTTGATAAGAATACTAGGAATCTGATGCAATTATTGGAAATCCGATAGAAGTTTATGAAATATTCGAAAATCCTCGTAAGAATTTATCGATTTCGGAGAATTATGGGATTTTGGGATTCCGCCTGGAATCCTCGGGATTTCGACTGAAAGCCTAGGGATTCCGACTGGAATCCTTGGGATTCCGACTGGAATCCTTGGGATTCCGACTGGAATCCTTGGGGTTTCTGACTGGAATTGGAAAGAGATTTTGATAAGAATACCGATTGGAATCCTTGGGATTCCTACTGGAATTCTTGGGATTTCGACTAGAATCCTTGGAATTCCGACTGGAATCCTTAGAATTCCGACTGGAATCCTCGGGATTCTGACTGGAATTGGAAAGAGATTTTGATAAGAATACCGACTGGAATCCTCCGAATTCCGACTGGAATCCTTGCGATTCCGACTGGAATCCTTGGAAGTGCGACTGGAATCTTCGGGATTCCGGCTGGAATCCTTGGGATATCGTCTGGAATCCTCGGGATTTCAGCTGGAATCTTGGGGATTTCGGCTGGAATCCTCGGGATTCAGACTAGAGTCCTCGGGATTCTAGTCGGAATCCCAAGGATTCCAGTTGGAATCCCAAGGAATCCAGTCGGAATCCCTAGGATTCCAGTCGGAATCCCAAGGATTCCAGTCGGAATCCCAAGGATTCCAGTCGGAATCCCAAGGATTCCAGTCGGAATCCCAAGGATTCCAGTCGGAATCCCAAGGATTCCAGTCGGAATCCCAAGGATTCCAGTCGGAATCCCAAGGATTCCAGTCGGAATCCCAAGGATTCCAGTCGGAATCCCAAGGATTCCAGTCGGAATCCCAAGGATTCCAGTCGGAATCCCAAGGATTCCAGTCGGAATCCCAAGGATTCCAGTCGGAATCCCAAGGATTCCAGTCGGAATCCCAAGGATTCCAGTCGGAATCCCAAGGATTCCAGTCGGAATCCCAAGGATTCCAGTCGGAATCCCAAAGATTCCAGTCGGAATCCCAAGGATTCCAGTCGAAATTCCCAAGGATTCCACTCGGAATCCCAAGGATTCCACTCGGATTCATAAACAATCTCAAAAATTTCCGATGGAATTCTAATAATTCCGCACCAGAATATAATAGATATGCCAGCAGAGTTACAAAAATTCCCAACCTGAATTGATCACCATTATTTTCACAACTCATATGTTAACCCAAAAAGCAACGACCGGTACGGAAACGAGTTACTAAATATGGTAGCCACCGGTGTGAGAATGAGTGACTAAACTAAAATGACAACTCTGGGGGTGATCATTTTAATCACCCGAATAGTCGCCCCCGTTAAAGATGCTCTAAGACAAGACGTGTCAGGTCAGAGTACAAAAATGAAACCAATTGCCTGTCAAAAAAGACCACTTCCCATTGGTCGTTTTGGCAAAGGCCTACTTTCACATCGTTGAGTTGGATTGCTCATAAATTGGAGTTTTCATCAAAAGTTTGTAAATTTTTCACAAAATCTTTTTGTTTCAAATCTGTTTATATTCGATGTTAAGTGTACCACATGTGATCTTACAATACTAAAATAAATAAAAAATACTGAATTGAGAGCAAAACAAAAGAAAATTATGTCAAATTTCTCTAAAAATATCGCCTGTTTGAATATAAACCTGAATTTTGAAAGAGATAACACCCTCAATTGCACTAAACGAATAAAGCGTGTTAGAAACAACCACATTATGAGTTTTTATATCTGAATTTGTTCACAACATTTGCTTAAAAAGAATACTAGCAGGACTGGCTTTTGTATCGTCAAGGTTATCGACTGAAAAACAACGGGGCAGTCTTAGTTGAGCTGTCACGTCCTGTCCTAGGCTCAAACAAAAAATAAAAAGTTTTCATACGAGGAGGAAGGGGGGGTGGTTTCAAAAATTTTATTTTTTAGCGTTACGTAGTAGATGGACGCTGCCTTATGTTGGGAGGGAGGAAAGCTCATCATCCCAACTGTCAAATCCAGCTGTTTATGTTCTGTTTCAGTTTGGATATCGTTGTGATTGGAGAATAGCGGCTACCGTGTGTAGGGAAAATTCAGTGAAAAACATTGCCACTAAACATCTAGCGGCGCGTGGAAAACCAAAAATAGGTCGACTTACAAGCAATACTAACCACAGGTGAATTTCAATGTGCTCGTCGCTGTGAGAATGAGTGTTTATTCATCGAGTTCTTGCGCATAAGGTTTTGGAAGGGAAGGTAAGTAAAGTGGATTACAGTTTAATGCAATTAATGAATACTGGTGAGGAATGTTGCCTACATATATGGAAATGATTTGTTTTCTTGAATTGTTTTCATCGATCCACAATTAGTTTAACTAATAAAACATTACATCGAGATATAAGCTTAGAAGATGATTCAACCAACCGTACAGTGATTCCCAAATATTTGTCACCAAACAAAGAAATGTTTTTAATTGTGGCTGTGTTTTTAATATTTTGCCAAAAAGTTACAACTTTTAATTAATTTGAAATATACAGTAAATATTAGACAATACATTTGTTTCTTTAACTTCATATAAAATGTGAACTAACAAGTTATCGTATGAATAAATAAACAAATTACAAATTTGCAACTTTTTCGATTTTCTCTACAAAATTGTCAATGGATCATTGAAGGTAGTTTTTGCAAGTGCTCACCGCATCAAAACAAAGGCGCCACTGTATATGGGATTTAACATTGTGACAGCATTGCTGTTCTGTCAAACACACAAGGCTACGGTGGCGCTATCTGTGCTTTCCATAGCGGCCGTTTTGGTTATTTTAATGATCCATTTTGTACGCTAGATTTCAGTTATTTATAGACGGATTTGAATGAAATATATACAACGCATCACCTGGAATTTCAACATGTAATTTTCTTTTCATAATTATGTTCAAAACTATGTCTAAGTGAAATATGTACGATAAAAAATATGTACGATTTATCTTAACAAGCATACACAAAGTTGTCTTTAGCAAACTTGTTGATCTTTTCTTAATCAGTAATTAAAATTTGTCAAAATATCATTATTTAAATCGACACGTAGGGAGACTTACGGCTTCGGCACCATGCGACTATTATCGGCAACCAAATTTCAAACGCCAAATCACAGCATTATTCTATCAAAACACATCATTGAAACCATTCAGATGATTCTTTGTTCTGTCCGCTTCCCACTGACGAGATTTTCGAGACTGAGCAAACAATACCGCCAGAGATGTCATCAATTCAAATGAATACGCCTCAAAATGCGACTGATTTGGAGCTGCCGAAGTGATACACCAGCAGTTCTTATGGGAAAGTTGCCGAACAGAATGAGGCTGCCGACAATAGGCCAGGGGAAGTGGTTCACCTAGAGTGAATTTATGTCAAAGAAAAAGTAGATTTTGTATGAGAATTGACAGAAAAATGAATACAGTAATACAGTAATGTATCGTTGTTATATTAATAATCAACTATCCATTGTTTGTTTGAAGTCTTTGCTAAACTTAAAAAAAAAAAACAATATTCATGATCCACTATGCACATTGTTTTTACATCCGACGGTTTGAAACCTCTGCACGGTTCACTCAAATCGTTTGTTTTGTGACCAAACCGATTTCCTACAGGTTTCTCAAAGTTTCACGGCAATGTTTTCCTCTCACCAGCGTTCATTCGCGGCAATATCTAGTTCTAAAAATAACGCATTTTCATCCGGCAGTGCTTTTCACGTTTTCAACTCTCTTTCGTCTTTGCACAGTGTCAGAAGCAAGTCGCACATTTTTCGGAACAGCAGTGCAGTTCTAGAACCCGATAGAATCATCGAGAATCTTCCGATTTTCTGACGAAATAAAACTTGGGAATCATTCCCGGTCGAAACCCAATAAAAGACGTTGAACTACGGTGCTTACAAGTCAGTATCATACAACAGTGATAGAAGTGATATAGTCCAGAGGGATTTAAAGTAAAATCTAATCAGTAATCCATTCAATCCATGGTTTCAGACGGCAAAAAGATGGTGAATGATAACACGCAAAAACCTCAGGAAGATCCAAATGCGTGCAAGGAGCGAGGCAATGAAGAGTTCAAGAACGGATACTGGGATTCGGCAGTTACATGGTACAGCAAGGCAATTGCACTTGGAGAAAAGCATAAGGATTTACCGGTGTATTACAAGAATCGTGCCGCAGCGTATCTAAAGTTGGAAAAGTTTGAACAAGCAGCTGAAGATTGCTCTAAATCCCTGGACCAGTGTCCAAATGATCCGAAGGCATTGTTCCGTAGGTTCCAGGCCTATGAAGCTCTGCAGCGGTTTGAAGAAGCTTATAAGGATCTCCGGACGATCCATACTTACGATCCGAATAACAAAATGATCAAACCGCATTTGGAAAGACTGCATGCAATTGTCCAGGAACGAGCTCGCGATCGGGCACAGACGACGAACAAGGTCACCAAGATGTTCGAGATTGCCTTTGATTTGGCTGCCCCCAAGGAGAAACGCGAACAAGCTATGAATAACATTGTCGTGCTGGCTCGTGAATCTGCGGGTGCTGAAGTTATGTTGAAAGATGGTTTGGTCACTCGTATCGGCAAGCTGCTGAAAGTGGAGAAGAATAACGACATTATTATTAACGCTGTTCGAGCTATTGACGAAGTTTGCACCAAGAGTGTGGAGAGAACCAAAACCGTAATTAAAGAGCTCGGAATTCCGTGGTTCCTGCAAATCCTGGACAGTAACGTTGAAGATCGCGTTGTTGCATCGCAACATTGCATGCAAACCGTTCTCAATTCTTTATCTGGCTTAGAGAACAAGGAAGATTCCAAACCTAATAAAGACCTTGTGGAAGCCAACAAGCAACTTATCGATACCCTGCTTAGTTGTTTGGTGTATTCAATCACGGAACGCACCATCACTGGCTTGGCTCGTGATGCAATTATGGAACTGATCATTCGGAACGTGCATTACAAAACCATCGATTGGGCCGAACGCTTGGTAGAGATGAAAGGACTTCACCGATTGATGGAGGTCTGCTCCGAGCTAGAGGAATACAAGTATGAGAGCGCCATGAACATTACCCCATCCTCGAGAACCATTGCTTCGGTTTGCTTGGCCCGTATCTACGAAAACATGTACTACGATGCCGCGAGGGAACGCTTCAACGAGCAGATCAGCGAGTTCGTCAAGGACAAACTGCTAACCCCTGATCACGAGTCGAAGGTCCGAGTTACGGTGGCGATTACATCGCTTCTGCTGGGTCCGTTGGATGCTGGCAATGCGATGATATCGAGGGAAGGCATCATGCAGATGATCTTGGTTATGGCGCAGTCGGATATCGTGTTGGAACAAAAGGTAAGTCGTTAACATGCTTGCAATCATTAAGGTGAAACAGTTTTGATTCCAATTTCCAAGATTGCACTTAAACTTCAAAGGCACTGATCTCGCGTAGGAAGTATCTTACAACAGTGCATTTGGGTAGGGGCACAATTCGGCCATTGTGACGGCCATCTTTAGCTTCCGAGATGTTTCACTTTAAGTGTGTCCAATGTCCATTTCTCGCGTTCAGTATCATAAGGGCGTAACTGCAATGATCGATTTCTCTTTAGCTAATTACTTGACCGGGCGACTGTTCTCGACTGCTATTTTTTGCTCAGTAGAAAGTGTTGCGGCGTGCAACTGGGACTTTGCTCGGGTGAGCGGGAACGGAAAGATCGGATGATCTTCCGTCCACCTGTTGCCGGGAGCAACAGGGCACAGGACCGATAGCTCGACTGGAGGGGGGACTTAACAACTCTAGCCTTGGAAAAGGCTGTTTGGTTTCCACTGGTGGAGGGAAAGGCGGTATGGTTCACTTTAACTTAACTACTGTATTTCTATCGAGGTTAATAATATAATGGTTGGAAAGAAACTGAATGGAATCTTGCGCATGCAAGTTTCTTAAATAGGCTGTAGGTAAACAACAACTTTGCATGCGCAGCGGTGTGGGGACGATGGTGGAAATTTCCACTGCATGCTATGTATTACTGAGCGAACGATGCTCGGGCGGGTGTCTTCACGCAATACATAGCTGGGATGGATGGTTGGTCGGCTTGACTGCGTACAGGTATATATTCGATCATGTCGCTCGGAAGGATGGAAAGGGGAAGCAAAACTAACGACGTGGTGCGTGTGTGTGAGTTATTTGGGGTGGTTGTTAGTTTGGTATTGGAGGCCGATATACTCGCGGCGGCTCGAGATTAGTAGGGACAGGGGTGTGAGGGACACACATACAAACGGAAACTTCGCGTTGGCGCGAACATACTCCCCGGCCAAAAGAGGTAAAGGGATGGGTTCAATGGAGGACTTGGTATGACTACAAAATTCACGGTGATGGGGAACTCAGGGACTCGACTCATAAGAACTGTCAGGGTGGAAAGATAACATTTCAAAGGCTTCCATTTCTTAAAAACTTATAGACTCTGGCCGAAAAGGGAAAGGGATGGTGAATTCAAGACTGGCTTATTACGACAAACATGCTCGGAAAGGGGGAACTCAGCAAGTCAACTCTAGGATTGGTAGGATGGAAACATTAACTTACTACGGCTTAACAGATAATCTCAAAGGGATGGAAGGAACTACGGACTGATTTGCGGAGGGAACTGCTTGACTCACAGGATATCAAGAATCTAATTTCAGGAAACAGTAAGGTATATCAGCGACACACTTTAGGCAGCAACTCTTTGCACACTTCTGAAATAGTTCAATCTTGGTGGGTGGGGAAATAATCGAGGGAAAAGAGAATTCTTCTTCAGGCACTGCAAGGAATTTTCAATCTCTTACACAAAGGGCACATTGGTGGGCAGTTTATGGTAGACTGCCATACTAACTCAAATGTTGGGGATTTACACGGATGTATCAATACTTGTGGACTGTATTTGGATAACTGGATACTATTAGGCATTGTGGACACATAAGCTTCAATAAGGATTGGCGATCTATTTTGACTCGGTGAAAGAGCTTAACAAACACTGGATAGGAATCGTGGCAAACTAAGGAGGACACAACTTTCAGATGGAAATTCAAGGTTGGATAAAAGGTTGGTTACGACGCTATCTAACTGTCACGAAATGGAACATTGGTAACTTGAGGGAATCGGCTACACTCTCTTAGTGGGCACGGTATCATACATCATACAACTTGGTAGGGAAGGATTTCAACGATCAAAAACTCAATGGGAGGAAAATTCATATGGACTAACATCTTGATCAAAGTAGAGGGAATCACGGATCACATAATGTCATATCAAACTTGGAATTTTGGAATTAATTGGCAAACACTTCACAGGGTCATATTCTACTAGATACGACATTACTCAAGTAGGCAATGGAAATCAACTCAACAAGGGAAAAGGAAGGATTATCATTTCATGTAGGGCTCTTCAATGGTGGACTGTATTATGGGATTCAATCGGTGGAAAACTCATATGGATTCAAATCTTACTCGGAGAGATGGAAATTGGCGATAAGGAAAACTCATTGACGACAGGAAGGACGGAAAACTCATCAAGAACAATATCGGTTTTGAGTGGGACTATTCAATGGTGGACTGGGGAAACCACTTTGAGCCAGGATAGGGATTAGGCACACACCACAAATCGAAAGCTTGCTTACCACTTGATGAACATCTTCGGGTGGATGCGTACGGGACACGCACTCCGGGATGGCTTTGCTGGCTCGACGTCGCATGGGGGCTTCATCTGGTGGTTTCTCCGACAGGGACATGGTATGGGGTTGCTTGGAACCACCAGTCGGGTTGACTGGCGGCATCATCTTCTCGGTCAATCTCTGGTTCGGGGCTTCGCTCAATACCGGACGTTTTCCGGTGGGCATCGGGGTTGGCTCTTTCGCCGGATGGATTCCGGCTATCGTCGGGATTGACCTCGCTATCGGTGGAATCGTGGTTGGACACCGCAACCACTTGGATACCGGATGGCTTCTGGTTGACACTGGACACGGGTGCTTCGCTGGACACATCTCGCTCATCTGTGGCTTAACCATCGGAGGGATGCCGGCTGGCATCAGAACCGGCTTGAAACTCGCAGGTATTTCGATGGACGGCAGGGCTTGCTTGGATACCGGAAGGATACCGGTCGGCAGCAGGAACATCAGCACTGGATTCATTTCGATTGGCAACCGAAACGACTTGGGAACCGGAGGAGGAATACCGGTCACATCTGGAGGCTTGGGGACCGGAGGAGGAATACCGGTCACATCCGGAGGCTTGGGAACCGGAGGAGGAATACCGGTCACATCCGGAGGAGGAATACCGGTCACAACTGGAGGCTTCTCTGGTGCCGGATGGGATTCGACACTAGGCGGGAATCGTTTCAGAACCGAACGTGGTCCGGCCGCAGAAGATGGCTGCTCACGAATCGGATGGATTCTGGCCACATACTGGAACTTCTTAGCCACCAAATGGAACACGCTTGCGGCTGGAAATCTCTGGGACACCGGCTGGTATCCCATCACACTGGACGGCTGCTTCATTACCGGAGGAAATCCGGCCACATCTGGGAACACACGTTGGAAAGGCTTCTCTATCGAATTGGATCCGGTCAAGCTGGAAGAATACTTCAATGCCGGAATGGATCCGGCCACACACGGGAATCGTTGGGGCGTTCGACGGAATCCGGTCAAATGGGATAGCTGCTTCGAAGCTGGACGGAATTTTGCCACGCGCTGGAAAGGCTTCACTACCGAATTGGATTCGGTCAAGTTGGAGAAATGCTTCAATGCCGGAATGGATCCGGCCACACACGGGAATCGCTGCGGCGTTGGATGGAATCCAGCCAAACGGGATGACTGGCCAAACGGGATGACTCGGCCAAACGGGATCGATGCTGGACGGAATCTGGTCCTACATGGGAATCGTTTCGCGACCAGACACAATCCGATCGCACTCGGGAACTCGTTGAGAATTAAGCGGAATCCAGCCACACAGGGAAACCGCTGGAGTACCGGACGGGAACCGGTTGCGCACTTGAATGGTCGGAAACTTGCTGCTGGATTCTTGGGCACTGGAAGTACGTCAGTTGGCATCGATGCCAACCTGGGCGGTGGATGGAAACCGGGTGGCATAAGTAACGTCTTCGGTAACGCACCACATCCGGCAGCTCTCTGGGACGGCGTCGGCTTCGAACGGATTCCAACCAGGTTGATTGGAACTGGAATCGGGTTCGTCGCTTCACAGGATTGAATGTTGCTTAGGCTGTCGACAAATTGGGTTGACTTATTGCCGACATGGAAATCCTCTGGGGTCGTCTTTGCTGGATTAGCAGCATGCTTTCTCAGCTTGCACGGAGGGTTGGACGTGTCTTCGTAGGCAACGGTTGTCACCTCTTCAGACCACGTTGGCACTTTTCCACGGTGGGTGGAATCTTCTTCTCGATGGGCGGGTTGCTCATTTTTGGTTGGCACACTCTCTTCACGGGGGTACTTCTGAAGTGTTGGCACATCAGAAGGCGGGACAATCGGCGTGGGTACCGACTTGCCCTGGATGACCTCGGCGAGATCACCCTCGGAACGGACCAGGGCTGGTCCACACACAGGTTTCGGCTTCTTGGCAAAAGCTTCAGCGCTAGCCACTCTCTCTTCACAGGGGAACTTCTGAAGTGTTGGAACATCAGAAGGCGGTACAATCGGCGTGGGTGCCGACTTGCATTGGATGACCTCGGCGAGATCACCCTCGGAACGGACCAGGGCTGGTCCACACTCAGGATTCAATTTCGCGGAACCTTCAGCGCTTGGTGGCTGCACGGACAGAATTGGCTTGATGGCACTCGAACTCACCTTCACTTCGTTGGCTTGGACTGGGTACAGTTGCTTCTCTGGGGAATGCTTTCTCAGTGGCGACGTGTTTTTCTCCTCCATCACGTCTGGAATCGGAACGGATTGTTCCGTCGTTGGGCTCGGGGATCGACTACGTACGAGCGGGGTGCGCCAGCGTGGCACAGTGGTCGCAGGGAAATAGTTGGTTGATGACGCTCGACTATGCTGATACCTGTTATCGGTGGTCGGAAAGGAAAGCAACATCGTTTCCACCAACACGCAGGCATCAAAATGGAGGTTCTCGAAGCTCTGATAATCCTCATCCAATTCTGAAAATCTCTCTTCTGGGATTGCGGACAGGATCTCACCGTACACTCTCTGGTATTCTTGGTACAGGAACTGGAGTTCACTTTCGTAAAGCTTCACTCGTGCAAGACTTGGTCGGATGGTACCATCCCTGTCAACCAACTGCTCCTGGAGCCGCTTCACTTTTAGCTCGACGAGGCTGCGTTGGGCGAACAGCCTTTTCACTTCGGCCATTCTGGAACAGGAACACACGCGCGCGGTTTACTTTCGGGTGGAAATGTTTCGAAACTTTTTCACTCGCGCGCGACTCACTTTCGGATTGGAAATGTGCTCGGACTTTTTCACTGTCTATTCACTACACTTGGGGAATTTCGTCGCCTCTCCGCCAATGGAAACCAGGAATATTCTTTCTTAACACTTTGGGTCGAGCTACCGGGGGCAGGAACTACAGCAATCCTCTCGGTAGGAATGCTGATTGCTATCGGCGATAGCAATTGGGAGGGATTGTTTCAATCGGATGATTGACGACACACACACGGCTGCGGTTGCAGCTTCCACGGAACTGGACCCTCTATCCGGTTCGATTGGACCAAATGTTGCGGCGTGCAACTGGGACTTTGCTCGGGTGAGCGGGAACGGAAAGATCGGATGATCTTCCGTCCACCTGTTGCCGGGAGCAACAGGGCACAGGACCGATAGCTCGACTGGAGGGGGGACTTAACAACTCTAGCCTTGGAAAAGGCTGTTTGGTTTCCACTGGTGGAGGGAAAGGCGGTATGGTTCACTTTAACTTAACTACTGTATTTCTATCGAGGTTAATAATATAATGGTTGGAAAGAAACTGAATGGAATCTTGCGCATGCAAGTTTCTTAAATAGGCTGTAGGTAAACAACAACTTTGCATGCGCAGCGGTGTGGGGACGATGGTGGAAATTTCCACTGCATGCTATGTATTACTGAGCGAACGATGCTCGGGCGGGTGTCTTCACGCAATACATAGCTGGGATGGATGGTTGGTCGGCTTGACTGCGTACAGGTATATATTCGATCATGTCGCTCGGAAGGATGGAAAGGGGAAGCAAAACTAACGACGTGGTGCGTGTGTGTGAGTTATTTGGGGTGGTTGTTAGTTTGGTATTGGAGGCCGATATACTCGCGGCGGCTCGAGATTAGTAGGGACAGGGGTGTGAGGGACACACATACAAACGGAAACTTCGCGTTGGCGCGAACAGAAAGTATTCATCGTAAGGAGCCGGATCCTATTATTGGCACTTTTGATTCACTTCGGCAGTGGGGTTTTTCGAAAGCAACAAAGCTTATATTTGGCCACAATATGTGTCGTATTAAAATGCTTCTTATTGCAAAGTTTCAGACAATTCGGCCGAGTAATACCCCTCATGCCAAAGTGAATCATGAAAGTGCCCAAGCAAGATGCATCATAAAATATCAGGTTCTTTCTTTTTTTTTAAATAACATGGCATATTTAATGCATTGGGCTTATTTTTGATAAAAATGCGCTAAAAAATCCCTGACATAATGACTCTGGATGTTATGTATGATGCAATTCCAAAAGAGCTTAATTGGATATTGTTTTCCATGGAAAATGAAGATTAGTAGTGTGTTGTATCAATAACTGACAACGGAATGTACGATTGCTAGCAGCTCGTCAACATCCCTTTGCTTAATGGAAGTAATTTGATCAAATTCAACTTTTTTCACAATTATGCCAAACGGCTATTAAGCCAAATGGCGATTATGCCAAAGTTGGTCGATTTGAAATCGATGAGCTCTCGCTGCTCGATTGGCTCACACTTTGACAGAAATGTCAGCTTCCGCGAATCTCTCTTATAAAGGATCACTACTCGCATTTGTCGTGAGTAAACGAAGCTAAAGTGATTCGTAAACGTATTCCGAGCTGTTCAGAGCAAATGTGTACAAACTGTACAAACACTAACCCTGTTCGCGAGTCTGTCATGTTTGTTTTGCGTTGGTTTACACTAGTGATCCTTTATAGAGAGATAAGCGGAAGTAAAATGGAATGATTTGGCAACAGACCAGCAGTGCTGATTTTACTCGGCGTCGAGAATAATATTGTAACACGGACATGACTTCCTCATTGCTATAAAGTGTATTTTGTTTCGTTATAGATCTTTGAGCTACATATCAAAACTAATAAACAGCCGAAAAAATCAAAAACTAAAAATCGCATTGACAAAAATTCAAAAAAGTAAAACATTTCATATATTTTGCTTCATGCAAAATTACTTTTACCGAAATAATTTCAAGCGGATTACATTACTCCTCAAGAAAAGTTAAAAAAAATTACGCGTGTTCGTTTGGCTCACACTTTGTCAGTTCTCGCTGCTCGATTGGCTCATACTTTGACAGAAATGTCAGCTTCCGCGAATCTCTCTTATAAAGGATTTCTAGTTTACACTCGTGAGGTGCTTCGTGAAGCGAACGTTTCCACCACTGCTACCCAGGGCATACAGTATCCTCGTAGCTACCACACGATATACGCATGCAAAAATAGTCCAACGCCAAGAGAGCTCTCAGTTAATAACTGTGGAAGTGCTCACAAGAACACTTAGCTGAGAAGCAGGCTTTGTTCCATTTGAGACGTAACGCCAGAAAAAAAGAAGAAGATCTTACCAACTGTATTTTTTAATGAATCTGACCTGAGTTTTATTATTAAGAAAACCACTCAGATTTCTCAAGAAATTTTCCAAAAAATCTTTTAGCTAAGCTATTTACCAACTGCTTTTTTTTTCTAGAATTCCAGGATTTCTTTCATATATTTCACTGAACATCTTATACCAGTTCACTAGTTCAACCTATTCAATGCTTTCTCAAAAAACTTTCATGTAAGGTACCGTGGGGGGTGTCCGGCCATTTGGCCGAACGCCGTTTGGCCGAACGCCATTTGGCCGAATGTCATTTGGCCGAACGGGTCATTTGGCCAAATGCCGTTTGGCCGAATCACGAAAAAAAAATTGCTTCAACTCTGATAAGTAGGAGTCATAAGTGTGGCCCAATAACTAATCAGGTAATTCATTTATTGATTTTAATAATGTAGCCAAACGTCATATTTGTCGCTATATTGATGATCCAAGAGAATAATTAAAACGATCCATCTCGCATCAAGACTCAAAGTCGTTCCTGGATTACCAACGGTGTGCTAGGTTTACTCCTGATTGATTTTCATCAGATTTTTTTTCTTTTAAATATAGGCTATTCTTTCGATTTGTACTGGTTCCATAACTATTGGTAATAATAAATCTTAGATTTTTTTGGATATTTTACCTTCTCTAAATTACCGGCAGATCTTTGTAGTTATACTGATGTAATATTTTTTTGCATTACACTTGCTTTAATTTTTATAAGAGATGTTTCCTTCTTTTGATCATAGGCTGTTCTTTCATATTTGAATAATTTTCATAGTTTATTGGAATTATGGCTTATAATACGCTCATAAAGAATCTTATTAAAAACATATTATTTAGCGTAAGGGTTAACTTAGGTAAGATTTCATTCTCCTCCAAGATTAACTCTGCACCGTTGCTTTCGTATATCAATAAATCGAACGATTCAGTTAACGTCAAATAGGCTCACTGTTTCTCCGTCGAGAAAAGAAGAAGCCAAAACTCGTGTTTGCTAGAACTATGAATAAAATCGCCTAATACGATTGGAAGCATTGAAGCGAACCGATGCTACAGAAGGACGAATAAATCTTAAACTGTCTTTTAGTTACTGTCAAAAGCTGACTACAAACGCATTGCGAAAACCTCTGCTGGCTACTATTACCGCTAGCAGAGAAGTTAATAATTGCTTTCATTTAGGATGTTCTTTTTTCAGCATGGACTATTTCTTGAACTAATACTAAAGAGCTGTACATACATGATGATTTATCCTTCTTTAAGAATAAAATGTTCTTTGAAATTCATTAAAAAATCATGCTAACTATCATCTATCATCTATTATTTTCAATTTCGGCCAAACGGCATTCGGCCAAATGGCGTTCGGCCAAATGTCCCGGAATCCCGTGGGGCAAGTGGGTAATGGATTTCGCATAATTGGTATTCTTTAAATCCTAGAAACTTTAAATTAAAACAAATAAGATCGTGTATATTTTTTAGCTTGACTCCCACCAAATATGAGCAGTATGCTAAAATTTATTGTTATGTAAAATTGAAAAAAAGTACAGAATTTTTTTTGAAAGACGTCTCCTTACTATTCACTTGCTCCAAGTGAAGTGCGACAAGTGAAAAGTTTATTGTTTTGAACAATAAATTCAAAAACTAACAGTTATATTCACGATTTCTATAACCTTTAACATTTGTTAAAGCGTACCAATGAACAATAACATAAGTAACATGTAAACAAAGAAAATTTTATTCTTGTTACTTGAATTTTCTTCTGTTCAGTTATGTTTGTTGAAATGATTGACAACATTATAACTGCAACATTTCCAATGTTAGTTCTTACATCATGAGACTGCAATTGCATTTCTGCTCTGTAGAATTTACAACGCTCGTTATTTGTTCAGAAAATCGGATATGACGTCGGGTAACTCTTGGGGAGAAATCGAACGGAATCCTTCAATAAAGTATTAAGAAACTTTTTTATGTGGATACACCTATACCCCATTTTATATGTTTTGAACTAACTTTACATAGACATTCCACGAGATTTCCGTGCGTTCTCTTATACTGGAACTTTTCAATCAACGTCTTCCTTTTGATCGACTGTCCGAAGTAAACATATCAATATCGTAATATTTGGCAACCTTTTTTTAGAGAAGTTCTATGATTTGGCCATGATAATAGCTTTTAACGCTTTGATATAGTGTTTCTTGAATTATCAGCACGTTCTGTTGTTCTATGATAATTGCGAAGCTTGTATACTTATAGCTACCTAAAGAGAAAACACAAATTCATTCTCTAATGAGAAACTTTTCACTTGCCCCACGTGATTAGAAAATTGACGGTGTTTCAATTAGGTTATTTTTAGGTCTATGTCGAATTAATTCCAAAACTTTTTTATTGCAGTTTAAAACTGACAGAGGGGGCAACTTATAAGTGGTACAGAAAATTATTGTCCGCAACTTTTTTCCGCTAAAAATATTAAAATAAGATTGCACGCCGCCAACTTGTTACGGAGTTATAGTTGACAGGTTAACAATCTTTCGCTCTATTATGCAATAATGGCTGAAAATCTCAGAAATCTCTTACCTATCGTAATGTTCTCAATGGCCTCAAAGGTTTACGCATGAATTTAAGACGTTAATTCACATATTCAGTTAAATATATCAATTATTTCACTTACCCCATTTACCCACTTGCCCCGCGGTACCATTATGTGAAATACATCCTATTTGAAACAAGGAGCATGACTATGGTGGGATGCCTAATGGTCATTATGCCAAATGGCCACTCAGTGTTTCATACAGTTATGCCAAATATTTTTATACCAACTCATTTTATGCTAACCTTACCATACGAGTTCTCCATCGATATATTTCGCCCATATCATTGATAAGATAATACTGAAAGAAATGTGTTGTGTAGAATTAAACATATCGTTTGTACATTTTATGGGAATTTACTGTATGAACAATAATCATGAATATCTATGTACTTGTTATGTCACATCCACATAAGACGTTAGCCTGTCATATATGAGATACACGCAAAGGCTTCAGCTTTCTGGGGAATGTTATAGAATCGAAACTACCTTTTTTTCAACGCAAGTTGATTGTATGCAAAATTTAAGTGATGTACACAGCGAAAAAATGTGAAAAATGGAATTCATTGCAAAACAGTTTCAGAAGACATGTTATGATTCTTCTTAATTAATTTTATCAAAACCGTACGAGAGCTACTTACAGTCAGTGACACAAAAGCAATAACCAAACAGCATTTTTTCTATACAAAATGCTCAAGATTGGGCTCTGTGTCTCGGTTTCTGGAAGTCCGAGTTGACTGTAATTTGGATGACGAACAACAAATAATTTGAAGTTTTACCTGTAGTGAATTCGTTTTATTGCAGTCATTTTACAAAGAGTTTCAGAGGGTTGTTCACTACCGAAAAACTAAACATTACATATACTTTGCAATTGAATTAAATGGACAAATGATGTAAAGTTCGCGAAATGTTGGAAAAACCGGTTTAATCTAAATTTAATCGTGTAATTTCAACCAAATTGTATCTAAAATGAAAGTTTAAGTGCAAACTAGCATGCTTGGTGGATTAGATCACAAACAAAGTTTGATAAATTTTATTTTAAATTTTATGTAAACATCAATAAAACTCGTGTTTTATACAACTTCGATGACCTGTAGCTAAAAATTGTGACGTGCTGGAACATTTATGAAAATAGCATTAGATTCAGCAACCCCAAATCTACTCGAGACACATAATTTGATCCTAGAGACATGCGAAAATGTCATTTTTATTACGCTGTGTTACCCTTCTTTAGCTTTGAGTTGTGAAATTATGAAGTTTGGATGTTTTCCCCCAGGGAACCGGGAATTCAGGACAATTTGACATGTGGTCAAGTTATTCAAATATATTCGAACCACCTGTAGACTTGATTTGCAAATTCATGAAAATTGATATGTCACAAGCCAGGTTTCAGATTCGCCAATATAATGGCCAATTCCACCAGTGAAACGGTATTCGGAAAACCCAGCATGTGACCAAGTCATCCAAAAACGGTCGAACTATTTTTATTTAGACTTATCATTTATCATGAAGTTGATATGTCGCAAGCCATGAACTCGAAATTAAAGTGTTTACTGATTCTTTAAGTGGAATTATTTCAGTACTCCTCGTGATGAATCCAAAATCACGGTGAATTTCTAATCGATGACGGGGGTTCAAAAAAATTTGTGATTGACCCTGAAAATTCAACTGAAATTCATTGAAAACGGATGGGAAATAATATTTTGATATTGAAAATTTCAATCAAGTTTGATGTCAGTCTAGACTCGCATGAAGGATGAATGCACCCCGGTAATACAAACACATAAAACAGGTTGTGTTGCACATGGGATGTAAAGCCAACGTAAAAAGATGTTCAAAACGATTTTCCTAAGCACCAGCTAATTCAAAACTGACAACTGAATATTTTGTTCGAGATTAGCGCAGCGAATTGTATAGTGTGACAGTTATGCGTAGAAATAAAGTAGTTGGACAGTTATGCGTGGAAATTCAACAATGGGACAAATTGACTTGGCTGGCTTTTCATTGAGTTTCCGAACAAAGTTAATTTTTGGTAAGTGTTTTCTAAAACTATACGTAAAAATAAACTGTTTGATGACAGAAAGTCAAAATGCACAAAAAGTAACATGGGACAATTATGCGTATAACGGCAGTGTACGTCGATTTGAAAAAGTAATAAAAAATTGTTAATCTATATGCATAAAAAAGGAATGCACTCAGGCAAATGGACTATCGATAAACATAGGAACCCCTTATGAAAATTCGCCACAAGGAATCGGGTTGAAATTCATAAATTTACCTTATGAAACCGAAATTTGAAAACAAAAATAGTTTTCGCGGCAAGCTGGAATCGAACCAAGGACCTTGCGATCGATAGGCTCGGTCGTACACCTCGCGCCTATCGACGCCTTGGTGTTGAGTGATGCTAAAACGAAACATAAAGCGTTTGTATTGCGATAACCGTTCCATCTTTCATAAGGCAAAATGCATGAATTTCGATTGTCCAGTTCTCTGCGTGTGCTGCTCTGATGTTCTGAAATTGCATAAAGTTTGTCAATTGTGAAAAAAAACTTTTATAGCTATTTGAAGAAACTACATCAAAAATCATAGCATGCAATTGAATATTTAAAAGTCAAATGAAATATTGAAACTTTTTATCAAAAATGTTTGAAAAACATGAAAACTATGATGTCATTCGATTTCGAATACTGAGGCATTCGGGATTATTTCTGGAATTGGAATTGAACTGATTTTTTTTAACACCATTCTTACAATTCTTCCCCTAATTGCAGGTTGCATGTGAATGTATCATCGCCGCTGCATCTAAGAAGGACAAGGCCAAGGGCTTGGTCGAAACTGGTGCAGAAATCCTGAAGAAGCTGTACACTTCCAAAAACGAGGAAATCCGTGTTCGAGCTTTGGTTGGCCTCTGCAAGCTGGGAAGCTCGGGTGGTTTGGATGCATCGATTCGCCCATTCGCCGACGGTTCGACGAAGAAACTTGCCGAAGCTTGTCGGAAGTTCTTGATCAAGCCCGGCAAAGATAAAGACATTCGAAAGTTTGCCGCCGAAGGTTTGGCTTATCTCACGCTGGATGCTGACGTGAAGGAGAAATTGGTCGAAGATCGTGCCGCCATACAAGCGCTGATTGAACTGGCCAAAACTGGAGATCAGTCGGCGATTTATGGTGTCGTAACCACGCTGGTCAATTTGGTCAACGCATACGAAAAGCAGGAACTTCTTCCGGAATTGGTACAACTTGCCAAGTTCGCAAAGCATCACATTCCGGAAGAACACGAGTTGGATGACCCGGACTTTGTGAGTGGTCGTATAATAGTTCTCGCTAATGAAGGAGTTACTTCCGGTTTGGTTGCCTTATGCAAAACTGAAAGCGACAACAGTAAAGAAATGATTGCTCGTGTTTTCAACGCACTCTGCAGTGAGCAAGAAGTTCGCGGAAAGGTGGTTCAACAAGGCGGAGCTAAGGTACTGATTCCTTTATCTCTGAAGGGAACCGCCAACGGAAAGCGCCACGCTGCTCAAGCATTGTCTCGCATTGGCATCACAATCAATCCTGAAACTGCTTTCCCAGGTCAGAGAAATCTGGAAGTCATAAGGCCTCTACTCAATCAATTGCATCCAGACTGTTCCTCGTTGGAGAACTTTGAAGCATTGATGGCTCTTTGCAATCTTGCGTCTATGAACGAATCCACCCGACAGCGCATCATCAAAGAACAAGGTATCAGCAAAATCGAAACTTACATGACAGAGGATCACATGATGTTGCAGCGGGCAGCTACTCAAGTCATGTGTAATATGGTTCAGTCCCCTGACGTTGTCAAGATGCATGAAGGCGAGAATGACCGAGTCAAGTTCTTGGTGTTGCTTACAATGGAAGAAGACGAGGACACTGCAGTTGCCGCATCGGGAGCACTGGCTTACCTTACATCGGTTAGTGACATCTGCTGCGAAAAAGCATTCAGCCCTACCTGTTGGCAGGAAGCCTTCAACACGTTGGTTGCCAACCCGAGCCCGGAAGTGCAATACCGTGGCACTGTCATCATTTACAATATCATCAAATCTAATAAAACACTGGCAGAGAAAATTTTCGATACAGATCTACTACGGATGCTGTATGGCGTGACGCAACTAAACGACGAAAAACGAGCCAAGGCCATCGAAATGGCACAAAAGTGCCTGAAGATTGCCGAAGAGTATCGCCTTATTGAGGAGAACAAGGATGCTGATATGGCCCCTGATGTATTCGAACAGCAAAAGCAGGATGCGACAATTGAAGAGATCGATGAGTAAGACGATTACCGGTCTCAAGCAAAAACTTACGTACTGAAAGTGCATTACACGGGAAAAGTTGTTCATTTCCGACTTTTATGTAATTTAGTTTTAATTTTTAAACTACATTAAGAGTTTGATCAAAACTAGGTTTAGTGTTTTCGTAATAAAATATTTATCCAAGTCTGAACGGTTTTTATTCATCCTCTCTAATTAAGTCGGTGCACCGCGGTAGTTAGTAGACAGCATTCTAAGTTCTTGAGGCTTTTTCCATGGAAGTCGCATAATACTAAACGCACTATATTCTGTTCGAGTAGACTGCCATGTGTAGCATAAGCATAGATGACCGTACAATTCGTAGTTGCTACTCCGTGATTTACCAGAATAATCGAAGTAGTACAAGGAACCTTGAAGCTTGAGAGTAGCTTTCCATCTTCAATGTACACTCGAGAACTCCAAACATTAAAAAATCTATAACGGCGCCGGCCATGTCCTTAAGGTCATCGTGGAAGGGAAGGAATGTTGGTATGACATCCATTGTTACTAGAGACCGAGTACACCTCTGCATATCCATGGTTGTCATGGGAAGGAGTTTTGTTAGTGGGGAAGGATCGAAGCTGCATGATCAGGATTCACCTTGGTAACTGATGCGATTAATGCAAAAATACTAAAACCCTCATCTCTCAGCAAATACATAATGGATTCATATAATATTTTGGCAGTATACTGGCTCGCATATCTAGTTTCTAAAAGTGACCAGAGGATTTCGGAAATGTTCCTGTGGACGAAGTTATTCCGGTGGGTCACTGGGTCAAGTCTGGGTCAGGTGAAAGAATGCCGTGGATTTGTGCCCCTATAGGTAGGCAAACTTCAAGCCGCAGATTATTTCCTGAATCGAATATAATGTAAGCTGCTTACGAAAAACAGGTGTTTTGTTTTCATTTCATATGAAAATTTCTATAGTCTAACATACCCCAAAATATCTTTATACCCCGGGGTAAGTGGGACCTATCGAAACAAGCACCAGAAAGGTTGGTAAATGGCTGGGCATGGCGTACCATTGGTACCTCGCGTACCTGAAGGAATAATATGGACTCCTTTGTGCGGTCGTCCTTACCCTCTTGCCCAGCAACTCCTATCCCTACCTCCTCGTAGTACTGGCCGGGGTACGAGTAACCTTGGGGAAGATCGGATAACCAACCACCGGTGGGAACTTTGGTCGTATGCTGACAGGGAAGGGGGGATTTGCTTTTGCTTTTGCTTCTGCAAACCTTGATCGTCTGTACTCCATGTTAGGAGCGGTTCACAGCAGCGTCTGTTCCCCATGTCAGGGGCGGCTGATCATCGTCCGAGTGTCAGAGAAGGACTCTAAGCTAAACTGCGCACTATGGTACTCCGAAGACCACAGCGACGTAAAGGGACTAGCGATTGGAAGCTCGGTACGTGGAACTGTAAATCTCTCAACTTCATCGGGAGCACACGCATACTCGCCGACGTGTTAAAGGACCGCGAATTCGGCATCGTAGCGCTGCAAGAAGTGTGTTGGAAGGGATCAATGGTGCGAGTGTTTAGAGGTAACCATACCATCTACCAGAGCTGCGGCAACACACACGAGCTGGGAACAACTTTTAAAGTGATGGGTGATATGCAGAGGCGCTTGATCGGGTGGTGGCCGATCAATGAGAGAATGTGCAAGTTGAGGCACAAAGGCCACACTGATGATGATATAGACGCTTTTTACGCGCAGCTCGAACGTGAGTACGACAGCTGCCCAAGCCGCGACGTCAAAATCATCATGAAGATCTGAACGCTTAGGTTGGCCAGGAGGAGGAGTTCAGACCGACTATTGGAAAGTTCAGTGCTTACCGGCTGACGAACGAAAACGGCCTACGACTAATTGATTTCGCCGCCTCCAAGAATATGGCCATTCGTAGCACCTACACTCCCGTGCATAAATTTGGGTTCACCCCCTAAAAAACATGCAAAAGTGTTCTGGCCATATCTCTGTGATTACACGTCCAATTGAAACTCTCTTAGCCGCATTCGAAAGGCAAAGAGTTATTCTTACTTCGTATGTATTTTTCCAAACACATTCTTTGAACTTTGTGTACTAAATTTGTACTTAAAGTTGGGACATTTTTCAAAAAACACACTGAAAAATCATATCTAATTACCTCAGCATCGGATCGACCAAAATTTTGAATCAATTTGTCATTAGAATCGTAATCTTATATAATTTGAAGAGCACTCATGAAATTTTGGTGGAAAAATCTGAAAAGTATTCAAAATCAATAAAACAGTCAGTCAAGTCATCGTTCAAAAGTTTGGGTTTACCCCTCAGTATGGTGTATCGTGCAAAAGTTTGGGTTCACCTGAACTTACTTAAATCTGTGAAATCTCAGACCACTCATGTACGCGCCATTATTTGCGCTCAAAAAAGCTTTAAACTATTAAAATCGGTTGAAAAATGGCCGAGATATTGACAAAAATTATGTGCGTGCTGATCAGGTGAACCCAAACTTTTGCACGATGACTTGACTGACTGCTTCATTGATTTTGAATACTTTCCAGATTTTTCCGCCAAAATTTCGTGGGGTCTCTTCAAGGAATATAAGATTACGATTCTAATAACACTTTGCTTTGAAATATTGGTATTAAAGAAAATTAGATATGATTTTCTAGGGTGTTTTTTGAAAAATGTAACAACTTTAATTAAAAATTTAGTATACAAAATTTGAAAAATGTTATTGGAAAAATACATACGAAGAAGAATAACTCTTTGCCTTTCGAATGCGGCTTTAAGAGTTTCAATTGGACGTGTATTCACAGAGATATGGACAGAAAACTTTTGTATGTTTTTGAGGGGGTGAACTCAAACTTTTGCACGGGAGTGTACTTCCAGCACAGCCTTCCATACCGATACACCTGGAGATCACCACAGCAGACAGAATCGCAAATCGACCACGTTCTGATTGATGGACGGCACTTCTCCGACATTATCGACGTCAGGACCTATCGTGGCGCTAACATCGACTCTGACTGGATAAAGCCCCTCTTGAGGACTGCTGGAAAACAGTAAAAGCAACTGAGAGCAACGTCGGGTACGTGGGACGGAGTGACGAGGAGTGCTAGGAGGTTTTGGAGGAGAAGAATGCAGCGCGGGCGGTCATGCTGCAGCAAGGGACCCGGCAGAACGTGGAGCGTTATAGACGGAAACGGCAACAGCAGACCCGCCTCTTTCAGGAGAAAAAACGCCGCCTGGAGGAGACGAAGTGCGAAGAGATGGAACAGCTGTGCCGGTCTCAAGAAACGCGTAAGTTCTATAAGAAGCTCAACGCATCCCGCAACGGCTTCGTGCCGCGAGCCGAGATGTGCAGGAATAAGGAAGGGAGCATTTTGACGGACGAGCGTGAGGTGATCGAAAGGTAGAAGCAGCACTTCGACGAACACCTGAATGGCGCTGAGAGCACAGGCAATGAAGGACGGGACAACGGAGCAAATGCCTTCGTCAGTATTGCGCGCGATGGAAACCAACCAGCCCCCACTTTGAGGGAGGTTAAGGATGCCATTCATCAGCTCAAGAACAATGAAGTTGTTGGTTAGGATGGTATCGGAGCTGAACTCATAAAGATGGGCCCGGAGAGGCTGGCCATTTGTCTGCACCAGCTGATAGGCACAATCTGGGAAACAGAACAGCTACCGGCATTGGCGTAGCTAGGATTTTTTTCTGGAGGCGGCCTAGGGGGGGGCTAGCAAATACTTGTTTTACAGAAGTAATGTCGGTCGCAATAATCACGATTTTCACAAATTTGGTAGTTTTTACAGATTTGTATCGATTTCATTCATTTATAATTTTGTCTCATTTCGTGGCATATCAGTGATATTTGTAAATTTCAATCGTCGCTACGAAACAGATTCAACAGGTTACAACCAGTCAAAAATCTTTAAAGAATTCTAGCAAAAAGCTCACAAGGATTGTCTTTTGTGTTTCTCCTTTGATTATTTCAGGAATTAAATCATGTGCTTTGAAGAGTTTCCTCTGAGAATCCCTACGGGAATTTATTCATGAATTATGTTCGCACTTTTCAGTTTTTTTTTTTTTTTTTTTAAGAACTCCTTTACTAGTTTTCATTGAGTTCGTCCTGGGATTCCCCAAGAGAATCATTCTCAGACTTTTTGATCTCATCAGAAAAATTCTCGAAGAATCTCTATCGAACTGCCTAAAAAATCGTTTGAAGAACTCCTCATTACAAATTCTTTTAATACTTTCTCCTCGAAGGTCCTCTAGGTACACATTACATATAAATTCCAATTGTAAGTTTAAAGTATCCCCCTGCGTTCATAAATAATTTGTTTAGGATTTCTAAGGATTTCTCCAAAATATAGAACAAAAATATATAGGATTCTCACCAAAAATGACTTCACAATCAACAAGTAAGGATTCATCCCACGAATTCTTCAGAGAGTTCAAAAACAGTTTTTCCAACTTTGCTTTTGAATTTTTTTCTAAGGTTTCTCTATAGAATTGTTTGAAGAAATCGTAGCAAAATTATCCAGACATCCTGCAAAAATATTAATTGGCTCTTCCAGGTGTTACTGTAAGGATTCCTAGCAATATTCCACAAAAATTTCCTGAGCAATTTAAAAGAATTCAATTGGGAAATTTTATTCATGATTGCTCAGTGAAGCTCTCCGCAAGAAATCTGTACTTTTTCACAGATAATTATTTTTTTGATTTATCTAAAATTAAGGTGCAACATCTCTTCCGTGAAAATAGTCAAAGATTCCCGAGTAATTTGTACAGAGATTTATTAAAGAATTATGTTATTGTTTCTTGTAGATTCTTCTGAAAAATTACCAAAGATTCATCTTAGCATTTTCCAGAGCTTTTTTCATAAAACCGCACTAACGATTCTTTTGGGATTTTAATTGAACATTTTTTTCATCAGATTCACTAAACACTTGCAATTCATTCTTAATCTTAAAAAAAATCTCCAGAAGTTCCATCAAGTATTCTTTCAGGTTCTAGAAATAACTCATTTTTTGCGAATATAAATCTCAGGAATCTTCCATATAAAAAGACTTATAAAAATTTAAACACTCAATTTTTTGGGTCTAAAACTACTCCTGGAAAAACTTAATATTTTTAGGGATTGCTTTATAAATTCCTCTATGAATCACTCCATATCAGATTTCTAAAGTAACGAAAGGTTTGAAATAACCTTGTTGATAAGTTATTGAATAATTGCAGCTTAAACATACTTCGGAAAATATCACTGAATTCCTGTCGTAAAATTTGAGAATTTCTAAAACATGTTAACAATGTACCTCACAGAAAAGCTCAAGTGGTTCTTGTAGGATTTACTACATAAAATCGTATTCTTTTTCGACGTCTTTTATAATAGAAAATGATCCATGTTAAAACGTATGAAATTTTTACTGAAAGTATTTGTAACTTGAGTCTTATATAATATTTAGTATGAACTCTGAAGATTCATGATACTATGGTGAACATATTGATATAGAACCCATTTTTTCCTAACTCTAGAAATTCCAAACAAACATTTTTGAAGGTTTTATTATCGACTATTTTGTAGTACTGTAGAAGTTTAACGTGAAAATGCAAGATTCTAATTAAACCCTTTCTTTCCCACAGCTTTGTTTGACAATTTAACTATCAAAATGGCGTTTCAAAAAACAAAAAGTTTTTACAAATAAGCTATATTATTGAAAATCACAATATTTTTTTATTGTTTTTCAATAGTTAGTTGATTGTTTTCCAATAGTTTGACCCTAAGGTCACTTATTTCGATGTTTGATAATAAATTTATTCCAATCATTATTGAGCTACTCGTACCAATTCGGTTTAGCTACCGTTCGTTGAAAATCGGTGGCACCTGTGCTACCATGGGAAAGAGAGGGTTAAATCTTAGTGAAAACTTCTGCATTACTCTGAAATTTTGTTGAGGAATTCCTTATGGATTTTCAGGAATAAGAAACCATACGCATAAGAATTCTGTAATTTTTCACAATTTGTATAATTAGATTTAGATTCTTTAAAACGATGCTTTTTGGAGTATGGAAATATTTGTACGAGGTTCCTCAAAGTGGTTTGCGAAGGAAGAAGAAACATTAAAATGTTGAAGCAAGTCGAACAATAGGTGGGCAATGGTACAATGAAAGATAATTTATAATATCTTCTCTACAGGTAAATTACAGGATAGTAAAATATTCTCTAATGAATTAACAAATAAAACAAATTTCTCAAGGTCCATCAGAATCTTTTTTATCCTTAAAAGCTATCCTTCCTTGATTTCTGGTTTTCCAGGATTCTGCCAGAAAGCCTCTAGAAATTACGTTTTCGTATCGCACAAAAATTCAAACCAAGAACCAATTTCCAACGAAGTGTTTTAAGGAAAATCAATAGAAATTTCTTTATGTATATCTTAATAATTTTTCTCCTTCCCAGTTATAATATAGGGTAAGGGATGTTTTGAAATCATTTTTTTTTTACAATTCTTGAATGATCCGGGGATTTGAACCAAAATTTCTAAAAAAGAAAACATAGAAAACTTTTTGACGCAATTTGTGAAATATTTTAGAAATATTTCTTAACGACTTTTGATGAAATTTGAGGAAGAATTTGTAATAAAATTTTTGGGAAAACTATTTAAAGCAATTCAAAGAAGAATTTCTAATAGAACTTTCAGCGAAATACCTCTGAATTAGATTTAACAGAATTAATTATTTTTTGGAGGAATTGCGAGGAAAAACTTTTTGAAAGATAAAGTAACATTTTTAGGGTAAATCTGGGAACATTTTCCGAAACCAATTTGATAATAAAAAGTTGACATAGGAGTGGATGTCCACCAGGATGAATTCGCTTTGAAAGCAGTGTTGATCAGACTCATTTCCCCGAAATTCGAATTGTGAAGCCTTGAACTGTTATAACTGTGCGTTGTATTCCTGAGATGGAGGGGAGGTGGTTGGGCTTGAGTGTTGCACATGGGATCCGACAGTTTCGATCTCGGTGGGCCGCAATTCAAGTTTCGGTGAAATGATTCGCACTCACTCACTCACTCATTTCATTTCACCGAAACTTGAATTGTGGCTCTCTGGGATCAAAATTGATCGATTTTGTGGGCAGTACTCAAGCTTAACCATCTGCTTTTCTATCTTAGGAGGATAGAGCATGGTTGTAGTGGTTCGTGGCTTCGTAGTTCGGAAAATGTTATTTTCGGGGAAATGAGTCTGAGCAACACTGTTTGAAAGTATGAACAAGTCCAACAATATTGTTTGACTTATTTCGAAAAGATTTGCAATAGTTCTGAAGTATTCCTTGAGGTATTTGATTAAACTAAAATTGTATAATGCATATCGAAAAGTTTTTTGAAAAATTGTGCTACTAATTTGTTGAATATTAATCAAATAATTTTGGAATTAATAATCTTTCTTGAAAAAATATTGTTCAAGCAATAAATTTAATCATGCAAAACTACTTAAAAATTGAATCAAAATCAAAGAGAGCTAAGGTCACTATGGTCGATTTTGTTACATTTTTTTTTTACGCCATGTTAAATTTCTACCATTCATTTGAAGAAAACTTGGCCATGCCGAAATTCCTTGAAAAATTCTTATTTTTCTACAAGAATTCCCGCTATGTATTGTCTGAGAAATTCCTTTAGTAACTTTGTCTATTTTTTCAATTATTTTTTTCGGACATCATACGAGTTGAAGTTAAATGGATTTTTTTAGTGGATTCTCATAAGGGTAATCATCATCACCACACACCTCGAGCAGGGTATCCTCCAAAAACATGAGAAATCAGACTGCAGTGCTGCTCTATGCTGAAACAGAATTAATTGGATTGTTCAGAAAAAAAAACTATTTTTTGGGATCAAACTTCCACTTTTTCATACCACGATATTTTTGGTAATGGATATGTCAGAAAAATTGTGCTTACCGCATACAACATGAAGCTAGTTCTAACAGTAACCAATCGATCGACAGCCGGATGGATAAGCTTTCGGTTGTCGCGTGATTCACCAAAGTCAGAACTATCACGCTGATGCTGTATAAGACAAGCGAGGTTTTCTCGCTATAGTGTTCTACAACATAAAATAACGTAACTACTGAAGAAATTTTTGTCAGTAACAAGAGTCATGTACCTAGATTGATTCAGAAGATTTTGCTGCAAGTTAAATTGTTTGTTTGTTTTTTTTTTAATTTTTTAATTTTATTATCATCAAAAATTCTGGGGGGGGGGGGCTGGATGGTTCTGGAGGGGGCCAGGCCCCCCTGGCCCCCCCTGTTCCTACGCCAATGGCTACCGGAGGAGTGGAAGGAAGGGGTAATATGCCCCATCTACAAGAAAGGCGACAAGTTAGATTTGAGAACTTTCGAGCGATCACCCTTCTAAATGCAGCCTACAAAGTATTATCCCAGATCATCTTCCGTCGTCTGTCACCTGTAGTAAACGAGTTCGTGGGAAGTTATTAACCAGATCTTTACTGTACGGCAAATCCTCCAAAAATATCGTGAATACCAGGTCCCAACGCATCACCTTTCCATCGATTTCAAGGCGGCATATGACAGTATCGATCGCGTAGAGCTATGGAAAATCATGGACGAGAACAGCTTTCCCGGGAAGCTCACAAGACTGATAAGAGCGACGATGGAAGGTGTGCAAAATTGTGTGAAGGCAAACACTTCAGTTCGTTTGGATCCCGCTGGGGACTACGACAAGGTGATGGACTGTCGTGCCTGTTGTTCAATATTGCAAAAGTTGGACTGGTGGTGAATGCGACCAAGACAAAGTACATGCTAGCTGGTGGGGCCGAGCGCGACAGGGCTCGCCTAGGTCGCAGTGTTACGATAGACGGGGATACGTTCGACAAGTTCGTCTACCTTGGATCCTTGCTGACGGCTGACAATAACGTTAGCCATGAAATACGGAGGCGCATCATCAGTGGAAGTCGGGCCTACCATGGCCTCTAGAAGAAGCTGCGGTCAAAAAAGATTCACGCCCGCATCCAATGTACCATGTACCAAACGCTTAAGGCCGGTAGTCCTCTACGGGCATGAAGCATGGACGATTGTCGAGGAGGACTTGCAAGCACTTGGAGTCTTTGAACGTCGTGTGCTTGGGACAATCTTCGGTGGTGTGCAGGAAAACGGTGTGTGGCGAGCCACGAGCTCGCCCAACTCTACGGCGAACCCAGTATCCAGAATGTGGCCAAAGCTGGAAGGATACTTATTTATTTATTATTTATTTTATCTTTATTAAGGAGACTTTCAGCCAGTGGCTGGTTCGTCTCCGTAACTGGAAGGATACGATGGGCAGGGCATGTTGCAAGAATGCCGGACAGCAACCCTGCAAAGATGGTGTTCGCTTCGGATCCGGTTGGTACAAGAAGATGTAGAGCGCAGCGAGCTAGGTGGGTGGATCAAGTGCGTATCTATTTGGCGAGTGTGGGGCAGAACGAAGGATGGAGAGATGCGGCCACGAACCAAGTATTGTGGCGTGAAATTGTTGATTCAGTGTTATTTGTCTAGATGTTAACTAAATAAATGAAAAAATGGTCAGTCTAACCAGAATCAAAACTTTTTCTACACGTTTCAAACATTTTCCTAGACAGTAGCACTGGGCCCAGATAGCCGTAGCGGTAAACGCGCAGCTATTCAGCAAGACCAAGCTGAGGGTCGTGGGTTCGAATCCCACTGGTTCTTTTCGGGTTGGAAATTTTCTCGACCTCCCAGGGCATAGAGTATCTTCGTACCTGCCACACGATATACACATGCAAAAATGGTCATTGGCATAGTAAGCTCCTCAGTTAAAAACTGTGGAAGTGCTCATAAGAACACTAAGCTTAGATGCAGGCTCTGACCCAGTGGGAACGTAATGCCAGAAAGAAGAAGAAGAGCACTAAAACATTCAAACGCACGATTTTTACCAAAAAAAATCAATCTTATATTACTTAATCGTTGAATAGGGAAAAAATAACTTTTTTTTAATATTTTTTTCTATTTTTATTTTTGAAATATGATTTTAAAATTGATCGAAGACAGAGAAAAAGAATCAAAATAAAGTATAGACCTAAAAATAACTAAATTGAAACACCGCCAATTTTCTAATCGCGCAAGTGAAAAGTTTCTCAGAGATTGAATTTGCGTTTTCTCTTTAGGTAGCTATAAGTAGGTATACAAGGTTCGCAATTACAGTGAGAGGCAAAATAAAGTGCCCACCTTACCAGTTTTCGAATTTCTCTCATTGATTTGGTTCAAATTAAAGTTAACACACCTAAATCTTTTGTGATATTTTATTTTTGATGTTCTTTTAAAGTTGCACTTACGAAATTTTGATTAAAAAAAGAATTTTACTTAAAGAAAAAGAAAATCAATTTGTATTGAAAAAAAAGTAGTGACAAAAATAAGTGCCCACTTCCTTCTTGGCCCCAGAAAAGATGATTTAAGAAAAATAAAAAGCAATTTAATAGTTAATGTGTCCTCCTTTGGCCTTAAGGACTTGCTGGAGGCTCTTCGGCATGCTTTTCACCAGGTTTTGTAGGTGTTGTGGATCTAGTTCTTCCCAGGCGCGCTCCAAGGCTTCAAAATAATTATTTTTGTTGGTAACACCAGTTTTTTCAACCCTAGCATCGAGAATCGCCCACAAATTCTCGATGGGGTTGAGGTCTGGGCTTTGTGGAGGCCATTCCAGCGGTTTAATCCGACAAGACCGGAAGAAAGACTTGGTCTTCTTTCCAGTATGCTTCGGGTCGTTGTTCTAGAGAAATATGAATTTCTCTTCAAGGCCCGTCTGGATCAGCGAAACCTCCAGATTTTCCAGCAAGATGTTAATGTAGGAATCTGCCGTCATTATTCCGTCGATTTTCACGACGCTTCCTACTCCACTCCATGAAAAACACCCCCAGACCATCACATTTCATCACATCACACTTCCATGCGTCACCGTTCCTTGGATGTGGCGCTCCTGAAGCTCGAGCTGTCTAACCGAGAGCGGCGGGCTCGTGTGTGATGCAGAGCACCACATCCAAGGAACGGTGAAGCATGGAGGAGGAAATGTGATGGTCTGGGGGTGTTTTTCATGGAGTGGAGTAGAAAACCTCGTGAAAATCGACGGAATAATGATGGCAGATTCCTACATTAACATCTTGCTGGAAAATCTGGAGGTTTCGCTGATCCAGACGGGCCTTGAAGAGAAATTCATATTTCTCTAGAACAACGACCCGAAGCATACTGGAAAGAAGACCAAGTCTTTTTTCCGGTCTTGTCGGATTAAACCGCTGGAATGGCCTCCACAAAGCCCAGACCTCAACCCCATCGAGAATTTGTGGGCGATTCTCGATGCCAGGGTTGAAAAAACTGGTGTTACCAACAAAAATAATTATTTTGAAGCCTTGGAGCGCGCCTGGGAAGAACTAGATCCACAACACCTACAAAACCTGGTGAAAAGCATGCCGAAGAGCCTCCAGCAAGTCCTTAAGGCCAAAGGAGGACACATTAACTATTAAATTGCTTTTTATTTTTCTTAAATCATCTTTTCTGGGGCCAAGAAGGAAGTGGGCACTTATTTTTGTCACTACTTTTTTTTCAATACAAATTGATTTTCTTTTTCTTTAAGTAAAATTCTTTTTTTTTATCAAAATTTCGTAAGTGCAACTTTAAAAGAACATCAAAAATAAAATATCACAAAAGATTTAGGTGTGTTAACTTTAATTTGAACCAAATCAATGAGAGAAATTCGAAAACTGGTAAGGTGGGCACTTTATTTTGCCTCTCACTGTATCATAGAACAACAAAACGCGCTGATAATTCAAGAAACACTACTCAAAGCGTTAAATGCTATTATCATGGCCAAATCATGGAACTTCTCTAAAAATAAGGTTGCCAAATATTACGATATTAATAAGTTTACTTCGGACCGCCGATTAAAAGGAAGACGTTGATTGAAAAGTTCCAATATAAGAGAACGCACGGAAATCCTGTGGAATGTCTATGTAAAGCTAGTTCAAAACATAAAAAATGGGGTATATGTGTATCCACATAAAAAAGTTTCTAAATACTTTATTGAATGATTACGTTTGATTTTTGATTGCAGTCCCATGATGTAAGAACTAGCATTGGAAATGTTGCAGTTATAATGTTGTCGAATCATTTCAACAAACATAATTGAACAGAAGAAAATTCAATTAACAAGAAAAAAGTTTTCTTTGTTTACATGTTACTTATGTTATTGTTCATTGGGACGCCTTAAAAAATGTTAAAGGTAGTAGAAATCGTGAATGTGACTGTTAGTTTTTGGATTTATTGGTCAAAATGATTAACTTTTCACTTGCCTTACCTGTGGGGCAAATGAAAAGTAAAGAGACCTTTTTCAAAAACTTTTTCTGTTCTTTTTTCTTCAATTTTACATGAACATCAATTTCAGTATACTGCTTATATTTGGTGGGAGTCAAGCTAAAAATTATACACGACCTCATTTGTTTTAATTTAAGGTCTCTAGAATTTGAAGAATCCCAACTATGCGAAATCCATTACCCACTTGCCCCACGGTACCTTACATCATGAGAACGATTATTATATAATTTTTATTGAACTTTATTTGATACTAGTGGTCCCGGCAAACTTCGTCTTGCCATCAAGTAGGCTGTTGAAAACGCTATTGATCGTCCCATACAAAATGACAGTTTCGTTCGCGCTCGTTTTTTTAACTTTCCCGGAGAATATCCTGGTATTTTTATACACACAAACAAGCCATTTCGTGACATACAAACACCATTCCATTTTTATTTATATAGATTTCTACCAAAGTCAGTAGTTGCGAAAAACAGTTCCATCCCACTATGTGGTTAGCCACCATGCATAACAGTAGTAACAAATAATAAAAAATATTTAAAAATTCGTCAATTATTGAAAGTTTACGTGCTGCATTTCGATTGATAACTTATAAATGATATATTTTGAACTTGTTTTATACCTCTTTACGCTTTTAGTGAGGATTTTTTAGTTAAAATTAAACGCGAAATGACATAATCTTACATTTACGTTTTCTTCCTAAAACGTTACGTATTCTATGGCTCATTCCTTATGTACATCAAATGTGTACTCAGAATTGAAAATCTATGATTTATCAATCATATTATTGCAATGGTTGACTTACTGATGTGGTTTAACGCATGAAACTGGACGTGTCCCACTTGCCCCATTTAGCGAGGAAACTGCGTCTAATGGCTCATTGTCCATCTTTCTTCTAAGGTTTTCACAATTTCGAAATTATTCGATCACATTCATGCACACACCAGCAAATATGTTGCCAAAATGTGATCGTGTTGTTGGATTTGCTAAATTTTGACATTTTTGAATTATATTGAACAATCTGTTTGAACTATCGTTTTTTTATGTCCCAGTTGCCCCGGGGTACCTTAATACAAAAGTTTTTCTAAGAACAACTTTCGGACGATTTTCATAATTTTATATTTGTATTATTGTTTTTTTTTTTGTCCAAATAAATACGTTTTGATGATACAATAAGAATCTTGAAATCATTCTGAACCAGTGAATCAAATTGTCATCAAAACAGACGGAAAACGAACAACAAAGCAAGCTCGATAATTCGAAAAGGGCTACTTCTAGGGCAGTGATCATAATAATAATAATTATGGTTCAGAATATGTTCAAAATTATTATTGTATCATCAGAACGTGTTTAATTTGACAACAAAATATTGAAATTCGACCAAAAGTTGTTCCTAGAAAAACTTTTTTTTATTTAAAATTTCTCCATCATGAAACTTTGTCCGAAACATCTGTTTATCATTATGATTCTAATGTAAAAATTAAAAAAAAAGTATCAAAAATGGAGCTTTCTGTGTAATTTAAAATTAAAGGTTTATTTTTGATTTTTTCATAAAAATAAGGCTGATACAAATATTAATTTTTCTTTTATGTCCGTGACCACTTGGAAGGTACCGGGGGGGGGGGGGGGGGGGGGGGGGGGGTTTATAAAAGTAAATAAGGAACAAAAAAATAAAAATGAAAAAAAAAAAACATTTTTTTATATCTAACATAGTTGTTAAACTTTTTTCAATCGTCCTCTGGATCAATATTTTACCTGTTTTATACTTTAATAATTAAAAAAAATGAATCTTTTTTTCTCCCCTTCAACATTTTCGGATTTTTGAAGGGGGGGGGGAGGGGTTGACATAAAAGAAAATTAATATTTGTATCAGCCTAAATAATAAACCAAAATGTTCCAAATGTGGTGGAGTTCATACTCAATCCGAATGTAAAAAAAATCTGATGGTTGTGTTTATTGTGGAAAAAAACATAACTTGTTGAAGGAGTGTTCAGTATATGTTGCACATCAACAACAATTCAATTTGAAAATAAAAAATAAACATAAATTATCTTATTCTGATACTATTAAAACTTCCGATGGCATTGCCTCTCATAATTTTTTCGAACCTTTATCTGAAAATAATTGCAATGAGAAGTCAAAAGAGGAAACAAATAATTTTGTTTATAAGCCTCCTATAAAAAGAAAAAGAAACAATAAATCTTACAATCACAATCACATTTTTGAACCTCAACCTTCAACATCTTGTGATAAAAATTTTCCTTCCATGAATTCTTTAAATGAAAATCAGAGCATTCTTGGTTTCCAAAAACGCACTTCCGTATTTTCTTCTGACAAATTTGATGAAAGTAATAAAATTAAAAATAATTCTCAGAATAATAGGAATCAAAATAATGAACCTAATGAACATTTTGGAAGATATTATCGATTTTTTGGAAGTGAATGATTTTTGGAAGAACCTGATAAAAAAATTACCATTTTTAGCCACTTTTCTTGAAAAACTAAATTCATTTGGACCACTCATTAGTTCTTTGTTTTGTATCTAATGGCTCAAAGAAATAACCAAAACTTGAATATTTTGCAATGGTATTGTGGAAGTATTATTTCAAAAATTGACCGATTCAAAGCTTTACCTTCAAACAGTGGTGTTGATATATTCTGTTTAAATGAAACGTGGTTAGTAGATACTAAATATTTTAGTATTCCTTCATTCAATATAATCCGCAAAGATCGTAATATTTCATATGGTGGGATCATGTTTGAAATTCGTGAAAATATTCAATTCAAATTTTTAGAATTTTCATTGGATTCTCAAATTGAAAATGTTTCTATTTCTGTCAAACATAATGACATTGAATTTTCGATTATTTGTTTATATATTCCTCCACAAGCAAGATTTTCTCTACAAGAACTTAAAACTATCTTGAACTCTGTTCCTTCTCCATTTTACATTCTTGGTGCCTTGAATGTTCATCATTTTGCTTGAGGCAGTGATATCCCAGTAAACACACCATCGTATATGATGGTATACAATAGTACAAAGGAGGAGGCGATATACGTACATCATGCATGCAGCCTTATGGCGCATGTACGTATATCGCCTTCACTTTTGTACTCTTATACGCTATCGTATACGAGTTTGTGTTCACTGGGATGACCGATGGTAGAGGATCATTAATTATGGACCTAATCGACGAATTAAATTTAAATATTTTGAACGATGGATCATTTACTAGGATTGCTGTGCCTCCTGCTCGTCATTCCTGTAGGGAAGATGGTGTATTAGTAGAAAAGAAAGCTATTATGTAGACTAATGTTTGCGTAGAATAACGAATCCTTAAAATATGCATGCCTTTTTAAAAAAGTAGAAAAGTTTGAAAATCTTAAAAAATTTGACGTATCGCCTTAATTTTGAGCCTATTTAGTAATTATTATGAATATGAAAAAATACTTTGGATCACGCAAGCATGATCGAACATGATCCTAATTTGATAGAATGAAAGTATTTTGTACCATAATTGAACTAAATATGGACAAATTACAATTTTCGTTAAGCACCTTCTGTCCCTCAGTTTCGGACAGCTTCATTTGTTATATGATATCTTTGTAATTATTGCGTCAGTGTCTCAAAATACTTTCATTTTTCATGGGTTCCGTCGATCATGGTATCAAACATGCAATAAAATGAAGAAGAATGAACATTCAGAACAACATCGTAAAATGTGCTATTTTCCATCATATATGGAAGAGTTTTTTGATGGGCATCTTGCAAATTAAGAAAAACGCAAATTATTCTTGTAAATGTTGCAAATGCATTTAATTGGTAATTATAAACTATTCCTATAGTGTACACATTCAATGATGTTCAAATTTGCAGAATTCAAAGCATTTCCAGATCGTGTCCGGTATTGGGTGCCACCTTTCAAAATCGATCAATTTGGTACTAAAAAACATCATCAAAATGCATTGTCAAAATTCATATTTATATTTTCAAATTTATTTTTGTACACTATAAAAATGATAATATTTATCACAAATGGGTAACACGAACCCATAAAATCAATAGTTTTCGAATTATGAATTTAGTGGCTTAAGTGTCCGGTACTGGGGGATCTCCCCCTATTGATTTATCGCTTTGTTCAAATAGTTTGTACTTGAAGTCGTCTTGGAAAATAATTGATGATCCCATTCAAATTTCCATTCACAATCCTCTCCGTGGGCAATTGAGTCCAGAACCTTCCCAAGTAACCACAAGCATTAAGGCATTCCCGTATTTTAACTTTAATTCAACGAGTGCAATGCATTATTGCTTTTATTCTGCAATATGCGTGCAGTAATGCTTTAATTCCATTTTATGAATACAATGTAGCATTGTTCTGTTGTAGCAGTGAAATGTGCATTAATGGGTGATATACGGTCACCATTCAATGCTTCATTGCATCATCTTACTCAATGCTTCATCGCAACAAAAATGGCAAGATTTCATTGCTCTATTCATTGTCAACCTTCCCCTCACTCAGGCAAATAGACTATAGAAATAGTTGAATATCCCTAATGAAAATTCATCACAAGAAATCTTGTTGAAATTCGTAGATTTATCTTACGAGAAACCAGAATTTGAAAACAAAAAATAAGCAACAGCCTGCAATTGAACCAAAAACCTTACGATTGATAGGCCCGTGCGCACACCACACGGCTATCGACGATTCAATGTTCCGAGATGCTAAAACGATATATAAAACGTGAAGATTTAGCCCCACACAATGAAAACAAAACAAAATCTCAACAGCAAAAAAACGACAGCCGTGGTAAACTTGTAAGTGCAACAGTCGTGTCCACTTACTTATTGCGCACTTCACCCCAAATTGGACTATCACAAAGTTTGAAGAGTCCAAAAAATGTGATAAGGGTGCACGCTTGCATCGGATCATTAAAACGTATTCGGTACACTTGTTCCTTGAACCACAAGGAATAAGTGCACTAAAAACACTATCATGATTCGACGTAATCCTGAGCTGCTTACACACTTTCAATCGACAATATTTATCACTGGCAATGAAAGGGAGCTGCTTGAAGTTGCACAATTTTCCCGGCCATGACATCCAGCATTCATGGTCCGGAGGATAGGCGCGGCGAGTCATCGAAAACATCACACAATAGGTTAAAATCCCAGCAACAGGGAGTAAACAAAATACACATATGAATCGGCAAAAAAAAAGCAACGCTGACCTGACATCCAACGAACAAAAAAATACAAAAAAAAATTGTGTTTCTATTTTCAATCCTTTCCTTCATGCATTAAATACACTTTGGCTAAAGCTTTTATACGGTACAGACAGTAACTATACTTTAGCTATTGCCAGCATAGAGCTAGGAAATGTAGCCGTATTTACACTTTAATAGCGCCCTTTTCCACTTTAATACTGCATTAACGAGACATGTAATGCAGTATGACTTTATATGCCATATTTTATAGGAGCATATAAAGTGATATTAATGCAACTATATACAGCTGTACGGTTACTTGGGTTATGTTCATGATTTGACGAAAAATGTACATTGGAATAAATCTTCAAACTTGGTTTCTTCTGCTTTCAATAAATTTGATTATTCGCTTTCACCTCTTCAAAATTATGATAGTTTTTCACAAATTTTAATTGAATGTTTATATAAATCACAATGTAAGCAAATAAAATTGGGACCAGCGAAAAGAAAACATATTTCGTTTTGGTGAGATAACGATTGTACGATTGCATTGAAAAATAAATCAAATGCTTTTAAACAATTTAGGCGTTCAGGATCAAGGGAGCATTATATTTTTTATTGCAAAACTGAAGCTCAGTTTACTCGAGTAACTAAATTTAAAAAAACGAAATTATTGGAGAAGTTTTGTTGAAAATCTTGATCCTGAAACTTCCTTATCTAAATTATGGTCTGTTGCTCGAAATTTAAGAAATTACAATATACCTTCTACATCTGATCTGGAATATACAGAAGATTTGATTGATCAATTCGCTTCTAAAATTTGTCCTGATTTTGTTCCTACATCCATCACATTTAAAAAACAACAATGTTATAATTATTTTGCTGAACTTTGTAAAGAATTTTCAATAGAGGAAATGGATTTGGCACTATCTATTACCAATAACACTGCTCCAGGATAATATTAAATTTATTGTGTTGAAAAATTTACCCGTTGATGGTAAATTACATTTACTTTCCTTATATTATTTATTCCTCTTTCAGAATATATTTCCATTACAATGGCGTTCTATTAAAGTAGTTAGTATTCTAAAACCTGATAAAAATCCTTTATTAGTAGATAGTAGAAGACCTATTAGCTTATTATCGTGTCTTCGTAAGCTAATGGAAAGAATGATTCTTAATCGTCTTGAATTATAGGCTGGGAAAAATAATGTACTTTCATCCTCACAATTTGGATTTAGGAAAGGACGTGGAACTCGTGATTGTGTTGGTCTGTTAGCTTCGTACACTACCCGTCATAAATACGGACTCACTAAAATAAGTATTGCAACACTCAGCTGAATATTGAATCACCCTGAAAAGTTTAGCATCACCTCAAAACAGGTAATTTCACATTGCTATATCTCGAGATCCTTACGACTTACAAAGAAGCGATCTTCAGCAAAGTTGTTCAGGGGATCAAGGACATCCGGAAAGCGATCAGTTTAGTTCGCAATTTTGCCGCTAGGTGGCGCTAGTGAGCATGTAAAATTGAGCATTTTGAACTAGTTCTAGCTTGTGATCCATAAGAGATAGAAAGTTTGGGTCTTCGGCAAAGTTGCTCAGGGGTTCAAGGACATCCGGAAAGCGATCAGTTTAGTTCGCAATTTTGCCGCTAGGTGGCGCTAGTGAGCATGTAAAATTGAGCATTTTGAACTAGTTCTAGCTTGTGATCCATAAGAGATAGAAAGTTTGGGTCTTCGGCAAAGTTGCTCAGGGGTTCAAGGACATCCGGAAAGGGAACAGTTTAGTTCGCGATTTTGCCGCTAGGAGGCGCTAGTGAGCATGTAAATTTGAGCATTTTGAACTAGTTCTAGCTTGTGATCCATAAGAGATAGAAAGTTCGGGTCTTCGGCAAAGTTGCTCAGGGGTTTAAGGACATCCGCAAAGCGAACAGTTTAGTTCGCGATTTTGCCACTTGGTGGCGCTAGTGAACATGCATTCAAAAATGAAGTGTCACATGACATGAATCATTTGGATATAAAGCGAATCATATCTGAATAAGTTGAACAAGAATGTAATCGGTCCTGCATTATTTGTGTATGAAGTGAATATTACCTTAAACACTTGACTATGAAGTGAATTAGATATGAATCACATGGAGTGATTCTCACCTGAAACACTTGAATATAAAGTGAATGAAGTGAATGAGACCTGAATGCCTTAAATTTACTTTAAAAATCAAACATCAATCACTTGGATATTAAACTAATCAAATCTGAAAAACGTACATAAAGTGATTCAAGCATGAATCGCTTGAAAATGAAGTGAATCAGCCCTAACCTGCTTGAACATCAAGTCATACCTGTAAAAGTGGAAAATTCTAGTTGAATCAAACCTGAACTACTTGAATATCAAGTAATTCGTACTTGAAATAGGCGAATATGAAGTGCTTCAGACCTGCAGCACTTGAATATAAAGCGAATCAAACCTGAATCACTTGAATATGGAGCGAATCCGACATGAATCACTTGGATATGTAGCGAATCAAACATAAATCACTGGAAATAAATCCTAAATCTCTTGAACATGAAATCAATCAGACCTGAATCACTTGTACATAAAGTGAATCAAACTTGAAACATTTGAAAATGAAGTTAATCACTTGAAATCATTTGAACATCAATGAATCAAACCTAAACCAGTCGAATATGAGTGAATCAGATAAGAATCACTAGGATATGGAACAAACTTAATCACTTGAAAATGAAATGAATCAATTCTGAATAACTTAATAATAAAGTGAATCTGACGTGAAACACTTGCGGGTATGGAGAGAACTAAACTTGAATCTATTGAATATAAAATGAATCAATCCTGAGTCACTTGAACATGGAGTGGATTTGACATGATTTTTGTTTACTCCATATTCAAGTCAAACCTGAATTTCTTGAATATACAGTCGACTCTCCACAACTTGATATTCTATAACTCGATATACTCTATAACTCGATGGATTTTTTGGTCCCTTCAAATTTCCATATATCGTGCTCTCCATAAGTCGATATTTCTATAACTCGATATCTCCATTAGTCGATGGAAGGAAAATTTCCCTCCATAACTCGATATCCATTTTAAAATCCTTCTTATACTGGGAAACTAGAACTAATTATTGCCTGGAAGTGTATAAATACTTGCAAGTTGAAATAAATATTTAAAACATTAAAACAAAGAAAAATTATGTAAGGAAAAATAAGGGATTTTTCGAACATTTCGCAAAAAGTTTTCAAATAATTGTTTGTAAAAAAATATCAACAAAATATTATTGCTTTCTTACAGAAGTAATCATATATGTATTGGAAATACAGAAATTTGTGTTTTTTCTATTTTGGGATTTTTTGCGTTGGTATATTCTATAACTCGATAATTCTATAAGTCGATGGTCCCTTGAATATAGAGTTATGGAGAGTCGACTGTAGAGTGAATCAAACCCGAAAGAGATGAATATAAAGAGAATAAGACATCAATCACTTGGATATGAAGTCAATCAAACTTGAACCATGAAGTGATTCTGACTTGAATAAATTGAATATGATGAATATGAGTCCTGACTGAGTCACTCGCACATGGAGTAAGTCATACCAGAATCAATAGAATATAAATCAGATATAATACACTTGAATATACATTTTATCAGACCTGAATCACTTTAATTTAATATGATTCCATCCCTATTCACTTCAACTTCCAAATGTCAAAGGATTTCTGAACAGCATTCTGGAAATTTTATCTTATCAAATTCATAATGTTTAGGTACAGTCATCCCTCCTGAGTAAACTGTTTCCTGGATGCCCTTGACTTTCCGAACAACTTTGCCGAAGACTCAAACTTCCTATCTCATCTGGCTCGAGAGATAGAATTTATTTCATATATTTAATTAAATATGCGTACTAGTGCAACCTAGTGGCAAAATTAGGAACCAAAAATTTGATATTTGGATGTCCTTTACTTTATTTCTGTTCTTTACTTACCGAAGTCTTGAACTTCTCGAAGCTAGAACTAGTTTATGCTAAGTTTAACATGCTCACTAGCGCCACCTAGCGGCAAAATGTCGAACCAAAGTATCTGTCTTCCGGATGTCCTTGACTTTCTGAACAACTTTGCCGAAGACTCGAACTTTGTATCTCATGTTGATCCCAAGCTATAACTAGTTTGAAATGCTCAATTTTGCATGCTCACTAGCGCCACCTAGCGGCGTAATCTACAACCTTACTGTTTGTCTTCCGGATGTACTTGGCCTTCTTAACAACTTCGCCGAAGACCCGAACTTTCTATCTCTTATGGATCACAAGCTAGAACTAATTCAAAATGCTCAATTTTACATGCTCACTAGCGCTACCTAACGGCAAAATCGCGAACTAAACTGATCGCTTTCCGGATGTCCTTGAACTTCTGAGCAACTTTCAGCAAGTTTTCTTTTTCTTTTCAGCTATACAAGTTCAGAACTTTTTCGTGTCATTGATTGGCTCTGTGAAACGTTTGGATGATCCTTAATTATGATGACCTCACCTGAAAGATATTGGCTCCGTTATGGATCTACTCCGGAAGAGCCTTTAATTATGTATTTTTGATTTTGTAACGTATTTTTGAAAAGATGTATCAGCCCAAATAAAATATTTTTCAGTGTATATTTGTTTTTTTTTTTCTTTTAGCCCAAGCGGTTGACTACAACTTTTGCATAGAACATTTTTCTCTAAACTCAACAGTTTCGGAGTTACAATTTTTCTAAACACGTATAGGCCATTTTCAAAACTTATTCTTGAGTCAAAATGAATGATTTTTCTATGGAAAACACTTATTCTACCATACCAAAACCATATGCAAAATTTAATCCAAATCGAAGATTATCGAGCACGATTTTCATTTTTTTTTCAACTCATTCTGTATGGAATTCGTCATATCTAGGATATACCAGGATAAATCGCTGTGTATTTTCTCAAGAAATAAATAGATTTCAGGAAAAAAATGCTGGAGGTAAAAAATCAGGAAGATGCGATGAAATCTCTGAATGATCGTATGCAGAAACATGAAACAGAATAGTTTAGAGTATTTTTCACAGATTACTGTGTTTCATTTAAATTGTGTAGAAGAGTAAAGAATAAATGTTAGTTTAAATATTTCCCATTTCATACCTTCTGATGATTCTTTCATAACAATTACCTGATGATTCAAGATAAGTTCATTTTTATTATAGGACGAGCAAAGATTCTGCCGGCAAGGCTTGAATGAACATCGAATAAAGCACGTGGCTGGATTCCCCTGTTTTCATCCTGTGAATGCCTTTCGAAGGAGAAAACCAACCCCTCTTGATACCTATCTCACCTTCTCAGTGGCATGGAAAATGAGTTGTTTCACTTTTCACTTCGTGTTGGATTTTCTATAAGGATGTGATTTCGAGTGAGAGAGTGCTGCTCCGAAATTGTGGTATTCTCATTCCAGTTATCAACATGCGGTTCGGAGAGAAGGGATGCGTTCTCAATGGTCATTGAGCAGAGATTGCAATGCGTCATAACGTGAGAATGCAACATAAATCGGGATTTCTCGTGGGAAAAATGAAGAGAATAAACGAGAGTCCTTCATTGGGGGGCGACACTTACCTACCTTCAACTAACTAAGCGAGCGACCCTCATTCGGGTAAACATTATCGGAGACTGGGTTAACCTTATTTATGTTTTACTTTGTTCACACTCGCACTCCACCAACGGAAGGAGCGTAGAGCGCTGAATAATGGTGTAATATTTCATGCAGCTACAAATTACGATGTTGATGTTAAGGTTTCTATTATCGTTAACGGTTGCTAATTGAAATGAAACATGAATGGGACGAAGTGCGGTGTTTGGGTGTCATTTTTATGGTTTCACTGTTACTGCATCTGTTATCAGATCACGCACCTGTTGGCGATAATGAGGCGTTGAAATCTATTAAATTTTACCGGTGATCCTCCGTTCGATGTCGGTGCATGGAGTACAGCGCGAATTATAGTGGATGTTATTTTATCCGTACAGGTGATTTATGATAGCGTAACTCAATGTAGCACAATTCTTTTTTTAACTAGAGTAAACTCCAGTGTACAGTTTTATGTGTAAGATAATTGCGTTGTGTATTGCATACTGTTTTGTTCCAATTAGTTATAGTAAACTATTTGGAGATAGACAGTCATCTTATTTGAGGTCAGAGATGGAAAAGCATGACAACTTCAATTGCCGACCACTCCTCTTATTTTAGTTACTTAGTTTTGTAGTCCGTTTGCTAACTGAGTGATTGATATAACAAGTGAAAGTCGTTTATTTATTTTTAAGTTAAATTAACAGATTTGGTGAGTTTTTCAATTATACTAGTTATTCAAAATTCCTTCAGAAATATTTCTGCCTCAGTGTCTTCAGTTTTCGTTAAACTCTGACCTTTTTTTAAAAAAAAAACACTATTGCAACTCCTTGACATCTATGAGGGCGTCTCGTTTTCTAGCTGACCCGATACCCCCGTTGGTTTGACCACATTTAATCTGAACACTTTTTAATCTGAACCCCGCTAATTTGCACATCGTTCAGATTAATAATGGTTCAAACGTCATTTAGCTCATGGAACGGAGTGAAGTGAGATGGAACGCTGTGGAACGGAACGCAGAATCAAAACAAAACAGTGAATGAGGTAACCAGAAACACGTTTCTAGGGTGACTAGATGTTCAAATTAAAAATGAACCCCGATGGTTTGCATGAGGTACCGTTCAAATTAGCGGGAGTGCACGGTATAGAAATAATTTCAAATCTGTTTTTCCGCAAAAAAAAAATTGTTCCAGAAAAAAAAAAATTAAAATTTAATATTTTCAAAAGTATTGTGAAAACTTAAATTTTTGTTTTTGCCAAAAATCAGTAACTAGAAGGATCTCAAAAAAAAAAATTAAAAAGAATACGGATGTTCAAAAATAAAAATTATAAAAATCAAAAACCAATATTCACAAATTTTCGAATAAAAATAAATTATTGCCAAAACGTGTTTAAAACGATTCTAGATAATAAAAAATTGGGGTTTGCAACCCCGGAAAAAATTACCGGGAAATGAGATTTCTCGGGATTCCCGTTTCCCGGGAAATAATTCTGATTTGCGGGATTCCCGTATTTCCCGGGAATCCCATATTGCACTAAGAAAATGACCATCTTTATTCAAACAAAAACTATTGCACAATATACTTTTCATAAGTAAATGGAAACCGAATTTAGTACACTACCATTTTATTCAACTAGAATTTGTATTCCTAGACATATACGCGTATTTTGACCTCAACTGTAAGGCCGTTTTTAGTATCGTTCGAGTTTGACAGAGTTGAGTCTAGTACACGATTACAGTTTAGGTCGAAATAGGCGTATATGTTAAAAGACATAAAGTCTAGCTGGATTTGAAGGATATAGTACTAAATACGGTTTTTACTTACTTCTAAGTATTCCACCAAACAGTTCGAAGATTTAATTCACCAATACTTTTCGTGTCATACTAACCAATATTCTCACTAGATCACTAGTTATATTTCAATATTTATTTGTTGTTATATTCATCGCAAAAAAAAAATCTGCGCGCTTCCGGAGTTGAACAAAAAATCTTTAAATTATCAATAGCACGCGCCTACCGACAGGGCTAACACAACTTCTTGGAAATGTGCTTGCCCAATTGCTAACACAAGACACCTTGTTGACTAGTAGTTTGTGGCTCAGACTCTCTTTTTCTGCAATTGTGCGCTCGGTGACGATTAGAAGCTTATGTTGGTTCAGTGCGGAGGGGTGACGGGAAGAGTGACGAAAAATATTACTCTTGGACTTTTTGCGGCTTTGTTTCGTCGTGGTCTCGTCGCCAGTCATTGAAAACAAAGGAAGTGACGATCTTTTACGCACTGAATATATTTCTCAATTTTTCGTCATCGGTCAGTGACGAAACCGATGGTTACCAACCCTGCCGTGTTACAAATAAAAGCTTTATAGACCTAAGGCCCTGTTTGGAATTTCTTATGACATTACGACAAGTATAACAGCTCGATTTAGTATAGATTTCTTTCACTTATTACTCCGCAGATCTCTTCATGAGTTTGTTTTGAGATTTGTCATGAACTTTCTTAGTAATTGTTCCATGAATCTTGTTTTATATATCTTCAATTATTCAATCTGGATTTATTCCAAGGATAATCACATCAGGAATCATCTATCCAAAAGAATATTCCATTGATTTCCCTAGGACTTCCTCCAGCATTCCCGTTTAGAGCATCTTCAAGAATGCAAAATTCCTTTTTTTTTTGAAGCATTCCTTAAAGAAGTCTCGCGGAACATTACTAAAGGACCTATGTACAAATGAGAGATTCTCTCCTCTCTCGTTCTCTTTTGATTATAACAGTGGAATACTAAATATTTTTGGAAGTTTTTCACTATAGATCGAAAGTCAATTTCCTTGACTAGCGTTTCATACAAAAAAAGCGACAGAAGAGATTAATGTGACTCAGTTATTAATGAAAGAGAAAGTAAACAAAGAGAGCCTCTCAATGTTAGATAGGTCCTTTAGTAATGTTACGCGAGAAGTCTTTAAATATTTTTTCATCCAGTGAAACATAAAGAAATTTTTTAGATGTTTTGGAGAAAAAAATAAAAAATCTGCGATGAATTTCGAAAGAAAATCCTAGAGTAACCTCAGATGAAGTTTATGTGCGTTCTAAGTACTCCTTGAAGAATTCCTACGAGCGTGTCTGGAAGACCTCCCAATTTATTGATAAAATTCATCCTAAAACATTTAAAACATAAATAAGAATCTTCAAATAATGTCCTACAAGACGTTTTGAAGCAATTCGGACCGAATCCCTGAATTTTGACTTAATTTTTGAATAATCCAAGGATATTTTATTTGAAAAATTATTGGAGAAGTGTTTGAACCGCAGCAACAATATTTTGATGATATGCTGGAGACATTCCAAGATAAGTTTCTGGAGCAACTTAATCCTATGTCATATTTATCGAAGAATTCTTCGAGAAGTTTACAATAGATATCATCGAATAATGCCTGAAGGATTTTTGGAGCAATTCCTGAGAGTAATAGTGGATGAATATTTGAAAAAATCCTTATGAAAATGCCTGGAATAAATGAAAAAAAAAAACGGCTTAGGAATTATTTTAGGATTTTGTAGGAAAATGTCGGAACATTTTTTTTTTTCAAAAACTCTAGATTAAACTTTTGAGGAAGCGTTAGAGTGCTCTAGAATTTTTGAACCAAATTCTGAAGAAATGCCTCTAAGCATCCATTGAAATCGCTGGTAGTATCTGGGGAGACAGTTCTGAAAGTATTCAAGAAGAAATCACTGGAAAAATTACTATAATGACTGAAGCATTCCTCGCGAGATCCAAGAACTTGTGGATTAGTCGCCTAAAAGCCTAATAGTTATAATATAATTTTGCATCAGAATTCACTGCAAGCAGATTGAAAAGGGATTTTAGAGATAATTTTTATTAAAATAGACTTCAGAGACCATAACCAAAAATAAAGACTTGCACAGTAATCTAGACTCTAAAAGAAAATTTGCTTACTTGAGAAATGTAATATTTTTCGTGTCTATTGTAAATTTTGATCTTTCCTTACAAAGTTTATTATTTTGGTATAATAAACAAAAATTTTTTTTTTAATTTTTTTCAACTTATCAACTGCATATGAACGACACCTAATTGGAGCTGTACTTGCCTTTACCAATTTGCTAATCTTAAGTGTCCTTGTCTAAATAGGTTTTACGCTGATTAATTAAAAATCGTTGAAAAGACTGAACATGTCAACTAGCGTTTTTATAGCGGCGCAGCCGAAAATTTTTTAAATTGAGGACATTTTTTGTCACAAAAACGACATTTTATACCATCTATTACTGTTTCAAAATAATTTCTCTGAGTGGAGCCGAAATTCCCTGAGAATTCCAGGTTTTTCCAGGTTGAATAAAACTCCCTGATAATTCCAGGTTTTCCAGGTTTTTCCAGGTTGTAGACACCCTGTTTGTGGTAGACCGCGCACACGATGGCTTTTTGCAGTTGAGGAGGACTTAAGGGCACTTAACGTTCAGGGCGACTGGAAGCGATTGGCCCAGGACCGAGCCCAGTGGAGAAGACTCATCTATTCGGCGCAGATTCATCGTAGCGAATTGTAATCCATCAAGTAAGTAAGTAGGCTTTATGCAGCATTAGGCTTTCAGCACGCTCATGCATTTTACCAACCCTATACTGCCGTGAATCGTCCCATCTGTAAAATAGGCTGTGAAGTTTCCAAACTCATAATAGACTGTTAATAAGACTTTTACAACATCCTCATATTACCCCTGTTATAGAGGAACAAAACGCCACTAATATATTTGTTTTCACTTGCAGTTGAAAAATTGATTATTTGTTGATTAATGATTAACCTATGAATTATATTGTTATTAGAAATCATTTTTTTAATTTTGGGCACATAAAGCACACGACAATTCACAAGCATCATCATTTGGTTAACTGCGTACAAAATGCTATTGTATTTCATTGCAAAAATACTTTTTAAGCACAACACTCCCATTACAATACACCGAAGCGAACCAAAGGATTCTTCCTCGAAAATTAGATTAATGATTCAACTTTTGCTGGCATGCTATGAAATTAAAATAAGACGAAAAGAATGAACAAACGAGTGGACTGGAAGATTAATCAAATAATTGGGAAGAGACCGACTTTGTGCGTTAAGCTAGGGCGGAAAAGAGGCTTAACCGGGAAAACCCATCTGCCCCGAAAGAGAACAAACGTCAGAGAAACGAAAAGCACGAAAATAATGGAGCATCGCGAGGGAGGAGTTCCTTTCTGGTCGCGTGTGTTTCCACTTCACTCATGCTGTTGCTGCGATGTTCGGTTTGTAGCAAGCTTCACTTTTCATTCTTTCTTCATGTCCATTGGAATCGGAAGCCGGAAGGTACAATCAGGATTTCTGTCGCATGTCTTGCCACATGTGAACTTTGTCTCTTCGGGCCTAATGTAATTGTCAACCTGCTAATTAGAACGAGGAAATTCTCGTGATAGAAGTCTTCGGTAGCTGTTGAGCAGTAGTTGGATGAAGGGCTGTTCGTAAACCACGTGGTCCTAAAAAGAAAAGAAAAGGAATTTTGGGCACACGGTGCATACAAGTTTAAATTTTAGTTTTGGGAAAAGACCTCAAGCGGAGAGGATTATGGACTATTGTTATGAAAATTGTGAATTCATTATATTTATTAGCCAAAAAAAAACACTTATATTATGAGAGTCGATCGCAGCAAGCCGTACGCGCGGGCGGCTGCGTTTTTAATTTTGTGTCACGTTTACCTCGTTCAGCGTTTTTTTTTACGCCTCGTGCAAGTGTATTTTTTTTTCAGAGATTGTATCTGAAGCTGATTTTTGAATTTTGTTTCACTTTTATTCGATTTGCTTGCGTTTTGCTCGAGAGTGCGCTGTGATTGATCCAGCAATTGAATTCGTTTCGCGCGACTCGTTTAGACGTCGGATAACGTCTTACGGCAACATACTAGGGTAGGGGGAGATCCCCCAGTACCGGACACTTAAGGCCTTTTGGTGCGTCATCACAAAATGGCTTCTTCCAAAATCATTAACATAATGTTATGATAGTATTGGTATTTGCAACATCGATGAAGTATAACTGCTTATCACCTGATTTAATGGATAATTTATGCGAAGAAAAATGCTTCAGGTGGTATTTCAATATTTAATCAACACTTTCAGATACAGCATTATCAATTTAGCGACAATAGACATGAGATTTATATTCTCAAAAAAATCTCCGATTTCATGCCGCATTTCATTGCCTCACACAACTACACTTGTACATTACCTTTTCGATTGTAATTCAGCGGCAAGCATTTGTGTTTTGGATTCCGTATTGCGTTCACTACACTTCCACTAAACAAATCTTTTATTCACTTTCCTTAAAGGAACACATTACCACCGGGATTTCAATATTTATAAAGTTTTATCAACCGCATTACTCAAAACTATTATGGCGATAGTTTTCACTTGTTGCGAACCGACGCCGCCACCGCACACTGAGACATGCCTGTGTTTATAGTCTAAAACATCCAACTTTTTTTATGTTGTATTAATTTTCAGTGCGGAAAGGTTGGGCAAAGCATAGAAACTTGAAACTCATACGTTGTTTGTTTTTCGATTCTCTCAACTTACAGAAACCATCTCTACGAAGCATAAAATCATACCAAGTGTTTATCAATTTGGACCACCCAAAATAATTGAAAAGCTCCACAGTGCGATGTGTCTGTAATGCGTCGGGACGCGTCTATCGTGTGTGCACAATCATCGCGATCGTTGAGCGCAGTGATGTCAGAGTTGCTATCTGTAAAATCATAGCATTTAATGTGGATTGATCACAAAAATCATTAAAATTTTATTAAATCTTGTGATGAAAAACTATTTGCAAAATGATAAGTTTTTATAATATGCAACAAATGTTCTGAAAACAAGCATATAACAATTGCTAGAAAAATCTTTCACCAATCACCTGGCAACACCGTCATCCCTTCACGGTAAAAAATCAGCACGTTCGATTGAATAGATTGATCACTTGACTCAATTCAAAACACAAATCACCATGATTTGAAGAGTTTCAACTTTGGATTTGCTCTACTGTCTCTAGAACTAGACTCTGAAGTGAAAAGTCGTTGATTTTGAACATCATGTCTTTTGTATGAGAGCAAACATTGACAGCTCGTTGTAGAAAGTGATTGAGATCAATTCAATCCGTTTCAACAGATGCGAGTTAGTGTCGAGGTAAGACACTGGACTTGCACTCCGAAGGTTGGTGGTTCATATCTGGGTCAGGCGGATATGTTTATTTTAACTTTTTTTTTTATTTCAAATCAAAACATGCAACGTTGAATTCAAGTGCTGTTACCTTGATTTTGTCAAGATTCAACAGTAGTGCAAATCCAAGTGCAAAACTATTGATAGCATGGTGCCTATTTTTTACCGTGTTGCAAACATAAACCGTACCGATGCATAACAAAAATATGCGATAAATCCAATAGAAAACAGATAAATTCCGATGTCCTTCATTAAATTGTAATGTTTTCTTTTGATATGTACGATTGAACAGTTGATTTAGATTTCCAATACTCGTCAATCTACTAAATTTCCCATGTGTTTACATAAAAATATGCTTAACACAAATGTTATATTTTTTTTTTTGTTTTGAAAATATACATGGAAAGGTATGATGATGGAATGAGGAAATGATGATTGTAATGAATCTTTGAGTTACACGCCGCTTCACCTTAAACCACTAAATTAATAATTCGAAAAATATTGGGTTTATGTGCTCGTGTTACCCATTTGTGATAAATATTACCATTTTTATAGTGTACAAAAATAAATTTGAAAATATAAATATGAATTTAGACATTGCATTTTGATGATGTATTTTAGTACCAAATTGATCGATCTTGAAAGGTGGCACTCCAATAATGAAAACTGTTGATTTTCATGACTGAACTATTGAAAAATTGGAAAATATGGAAGCATGTCTTATTTTCCATAGAAGAGCACATTTTTCGTCTGTATTCCTAACACAGACATCATTGCACGATATCTTAGACACGCAGACTACAGGCCAGCTGGATTTCCTTCGGCATGATGGTGACACGCTTGGCGTGGATCGCGCACAGGTTGATATTCTCAAACAGCCGACCAAATAGGCCACGCTCGCTTCCTGCAGAGCCATGCCGACGAGCTCTGGAATTGCAGATCGGTTTTGATGTCCTGAGTGATTTCATGGACCAGGCGCTGGAATGGCAACTTGCGAATCAGCAGCTCCGTCGACTTCTGGTAGCGTCAGATCTCACGAAGAGCGACCGTTCCCGACCGATAGCGATGCGGCTTCTTGATTCCTCCGGTGGCTTGGGCGCTCTTGCGATCGGCTTTTGTTTTCCATGTCGCGGAACTTCTTCGAGTATCATAAGGATACCATGTCAATCATCCTGACATGCAACTTCAACATCGATTTGAGCAGAGGAGAACATTGAGTTCGCGGATTTCATGGACAAGTACTTCAACTTCGAAGTGGCTTTGGATCCCATGCGTGGACCTTACGTTCACCTGGGATATTTGTTTAGAGAACAAAAGTTGCCGCTCATGCTTCTTTTCCATCGACCGGTTCTATCCGGTCCGGTGTGAAGTGTCAGCCGAACCAACCAACAAACGAACCAAACCATTCTTTCAGGGCCACGAAATCAATGGAAAAAAGTTAATTTGAATAAACTGCTCCAAATTAACAAGCACTATTAATGTCCATAATAGGTCAAAATTATAATGCAACAAATAGTGTTAAAAAATATCTTTTGTGAAATCTTTTATGAGTTCGTGGCGGTCTCAAGCCAGGAAATAAGCTAACGTTATCCAACGTCAACTTGGCGGTCGTACCTCGGAAACAACCTCTTACTTTGTTTTATCTCCTGTGACTTAATGGATCACAAACAACAGTTTTTTTTGGGCAGTTCTAATGCAGCCCACAGACGCTCAGACGGTTTGACTAACATTGACTCCACCCCTGGATTGATACTCATGTTGGTGCTATATTTGACCGTGTGTGATGCTGCTTGACGAACCAATTAGACAGTTTGTAAACCGATTTGACGGTTGGCGAATCGGTCGGACAAAGTCGATCGAGTTTGATTTTGCTCAAATCACCGGTGGCGGAGCCAACTGTTTGACGAACTGATCGTACCGTCTGTAGGAATGTTGTATGAACATTGTCGTCAGCATGTCAAATGGAAGCTTAAACGTCCCATGAACTGCCGATGCAGATGGATGGCAAGTCAAAATGCGTGAATCTATACAGCGTCGACGACATGATGATCTAGAAAATGAGCGCTCTTGAGTTGTTTCTATATATTCCACTGGTGTTTACCCACAGCCTTCAACTTATTCCTTTAGCGAATGCACCAGCAGTTCTACCGACAATTCCATCAAATGTTCAATACAGAATTCCTCCAATGATTGTACAAAGAATTCCTACAAGGAATCCATCAGGAATTTCTGCCAGAAATTCATCCAATTAATGGGAAGTTCTTCCAAGGATTCCATCAGGAGGTTTCCATCAGAAGTTATTGTAAGGATTACACCAGGAATTCCATCAGAGATTTAACCAGGAACTCCATCAAAATTTTCTCTAGGAATACCATCAGGGGTACTTCTAACGATTCAATCATGAGTTCCACGAAGGATCACATCAGGGTTTCTATTAGGAATTTCTCTAGGGATTCCATCGGAAGTACCTAGCTGGAGATTACATTCGAAGTTTCCCTAGGGATTCCATCATGGGTTCGTCTGGGGATTTAGTCAAGAGTTTCTTTTGGGATTCCACCTAAAACTCCTCTAGGAGTTCCTCTAGCAGTTATATAAGAAGTTTCTCCAGGGATTCTCTGAAGGAACTAATATTCACCTGGGATTCCATTAAAAGTTCCTTCAGAGATTCCACCTGGACTTCCTCCAGAGATTCCATCAGGAGTTTCCGTAGAGGTTCCATCAGGAGCTCTTCAAGGGATTTGATCAGGAGTTCCTCCTATGATTTTTTGTGAAGTTCCTTCAATAATATCTTTAGAAAAACCTCCAAGGATCACATCAGGAATTCTTCCAGGGCTTGCATCAAGAGTTCCTATAGGGATTCTATCAGGAGTATCTTAGGGGCTTCCATCAGAATCCTTTTGGGGATTTCATCAGGAGTTCCTCCAGGGATTCCATTCAAAGTTTATCCAGGAATTCCTCAAGAGATTCATCAGGATTTCCTCTAGAGATTATATTAGGAGTTCCTCGAGGAATTTCATCAGGAATTTTTCTAGGGAAATAATAAGGAGTTCCTCTAGGGATTCTATCAGGATTTACATCAGGAACCCCTGAAGTTCTACAGCAGTTCCTATAAGAATTCCATCAGGAACTCTTCTAGGGAATTCATCAGAAATTCCTCAAATGATTCCATAAGGAGTTCCTTCAAGAATGTCTTCAGGAATTCCTCCAGGGATTCCATCAGGAGTTCCTATAGGGATTTTTCAGGAGTACCTCATAGAGTTCTCTTGACAATCTCATCAAGAGTTCCTGCAGGGATTCCATCAAAAGATCCTTCAGAGATTCCAACTGGATCTCCTCCAGAGATTCTATCATGAGTTCCTCTAGAGAATATATCAGGAGTCCCCCGAGGAATTCTATCAGGATTTCTTCAAGGCATATCATAAGCAATTCCTCTATGGGTTTTATCAGCAATTCCATCAGGAATCTTATCTGGAATTCCTCCAAAGATTTCATCTGGAATTTCCGTAGGGATTCCATCAGGAGCTCTTCAAGGGATTTCATCAGAAGTTTTTATAGGGATTCTATGAGGAGAACCTTCAGGGTTTCCATCAGAGTTCTTCTAGGGATTTCATCAAAAGTTCCTCCAGGGATTTCATCAATAGCTCCTTCTGAGATTCCACCTGGAATTCTTTCAGAAATTCTATCAGGAGTTCCTCCAGAGATTATAACAGGAGTTCCTCGAGAAATTTCATCAGGATTTCTTCGAGGGATATCATAAAGAGTTCCTCTAGGGATTCTATCAGGAGATTCATCAGGAATTCCTCCAGGGATTCCTTCAGGAGTTCCTCTATAGATTACATCTGAATTTTCTTCGGAGATTCCACCTGGATATCACCGAAGTTCCAGGTGATTACATTGTAAGTTCTTCTAGGGATTACATTATGAGTTCTTCTGGGCATCAGGCGTTCTTTTACGGATTTCATCAGAAGTTCCTCCAAGGATTTCATAAGAAGTTGAACATTTGGTCGTGATGGTGATTGGTGTGGAATGGTCCATATGGGAACGTGTAATGTAGAATGGACTGTTATCTTTCGAAACTAAAATACACAATTAGATAAAAAAAACTTGACCATGATTAAGAAAAAAAAACTTTATCAAGATGAAGAAAGAAAAAAAGTTACTGCTTCTCAAAATCATCTCTGCGACAATGTCTTCCAAACACTTTTCCAGGCCGTTAATAACGGCACGAGCACACAATCATAATCAGTTGATCATCTCGAGTGGAATTTCCTTCAGCGAAATCAATCATGTTATGAAGCGGAAGTTCAGGGTGCAGAAATCGGCGTAAGGAAGGAAAAATAAGATGACAAGGGTTATGAAAATGAATCAAATTGCTTTGCCAGAGCGGTCATCCAGCAATTCTTGTGAAACTTTGGTCCTATTGCCGTCGGCAACATCTATCTAGGGAAAATTGCTCTGAACGGGGTGGCCGGGTGTGGGATTTGACTCGTTCGCGTCAGAGATGACGATGAGTAATACCGAAGCGTAGCAAAAAAATAAATCCATGAAAATATCCGAACGATGGGTTCGATTAACAACCGGACGGAATTTATCGATCGATTTTACTGTGATGACTCGCTCTAAAAAGGAATTCAAATTGAAAAATAATGAGATGCAAATGTGGTGTGATTTTTTTTTCACGAGGATGTCCGAAGTATTGTTGCACAAAAAAGAGATAAGGAAAATATTCGATAGAGGTTGATTGCTGTGGTGGTAAGCTATGCAAATTAAAATTTATGCATTCCCAGAGAATGGATGCTGAATGGCTTCTTAAAATAGCGTCGTACCATTGAAGTTTTCATTCATGGTTTGATGTTCTTTTCCTTCTCTGTTCAAATATCTATCATTAATTAGTCTTTGGTTTTAGAATATGCTCCATGAGCAATAAAATTTTCGATCCAAGTTTAGTAAGACATCATTATTATTATTGATTATCAATTATAAATCTCTTTATTTTATGTGAGAATCTTCTGAGGTAAAATGCACCTCAAGCTCTTATGTTTTGAAAATAAAACATACAAAGTTTATAACAAACCATGATTAAGCTATATGATTTTACGAAATTCAAGAAATCTGGACAAAATAAGTGTTAATTTTACAACTTTTCGATACAATGATATCCATGAATATATGTATATATACATGTAGTAATGAAACACGTATTTTTGTTTCAGGGGTTTATTATACAATGATCATCCCTAACGTCAAACAACTACTACTTTACTCTATGTCAGCCTACTATGATCTCACTACAGTAACAAAGATTCATATTTCACGCGAGTTTACAGAACAAGTTGCTGAATGATGATTTTTACAGCATGAGTCGTAAATTCATCCTATGAGGCTTGCCGAGTAGGATAATTACGACACTCATCAATGTTACCCCGGATTGCGGTACTACATTTTAAGATTGCTTTTGAAAAATAAAAAAAAAATTACATTGAATTGAAAACATTCATTCAAGGCTTTCGATTGAATCTGTGAAACGGTTTATCAGCTCTTATTAAAATGTATTCATCAATTTTGACCTTACAAACTCGTTGGACATGTAAGCAACGCTTGTTTCTTCATTAAAAAATAATTTTAATGAGGAACAGTTACAGTCATCGCCAAAATAATGTGTCCATTTTCATGAAATCCTGCAAATCAGCGAAAACCATAAATCAATACGGCAAATTCTGTCGTTAAATTGATTTTACTGCATAGTTCACACACAGACAAACAGACGTCACACTCATCGATATCCATCGACCACCTTTTTAGTGGTCGATTCAAATTCACCCGCAGCGCTCGCATCGTTTGACGTTTACACACTACCGCCATCTGTTGGCCCATCGGCGTACATGTTCTCACGACTACTATTTTTATCGTGATTTATTCAAAGTGTTACGTCTGTTTGTCTGTGGTTCACATATGATCTATGTAATATAACTTTTCGATACAATGATATCCATGAATATATGTATACAGTCATCTCTCCCTTACTCGATATTGAAAGGACCATCGAGTTAGGGAGGTATCGCGTTATAGAACACAAAACCAGTGCAAATGCGATCCAAGGGACCATCGAGGTAGCCATGAAAATCAACTTTTACTATGGTTCTCTAACTCGATATCGAGTTACGGAATATCGAGTTCTGTGACGAACCACCTTTGAGTTCGGACGCGCTTTCATATCGCTCTTGTAAATATTTTACAACTAGACTTCTGACCCCGGGCCCGCGCGCGTACCGGTCAGTCCGTATTTCAATTGTATATATTTATTTTCTACTTTTGACAACATAGCTCTGCGCGCTTCTCGTGCTTTGCCAGTAATTGCAATTAAACTTTTTTTTTTACCCTCGACGCGAGCGTAGCGAAGTAACTTTTTTTACCCCCGTGTGTGTAGTGTGGTCATATATCAAACATGCCTTGCGGAGTGAAGTCTTGCAGCGTCAACGACGACCACCTTCTATGGAGGTGTACTTATTGCGACAAAAAATACCACGCTGCCTGTATTGGAGTCCAAAGACATCGGGAGCACATTATTACCGCGTTTATGGTACCAATGTGTGCCGACTGCCAGGACATTCTTATGAAGGAGGCCGACGTGCGGAAGCTGCTTCATCAACAAGAAAAACTTCTTGAAGCAGTGCGCTCACAAAACGACACAAATCAGCGTATTGCTGCTGACCTAAGTAAATTCAGCTTAGTGTCAGTATTATTTGAAAGCATTGAGAACCTGCTCAATGAAGTAAACGAATCGTTGGCTTTGTCCAACAAAAACAACGAAAGCATACGCAATGCACTCGACCAGCACATGGTGTCGTGTGACTCACGCGTGACTTCAGCTATCACCGACATCAACATATCCAATACAAAAATGTCACAAAAAATTAAAAACTTTTTTGACGATTCTGCATTGGCTATTGAAAAGGCAGTCAATTCGGCAGCAGAAGTAGCAGTAAATGCAATCACGCCAACGAAGCCTCCAACCACTCCTGACCCACTTCCAATAATAATTGACGAGGTCAGAAATGAATTGGCCTCATTAGCCAAATCAGCTGCATTTGCAGCAATAGCAGAAGCATCAATGACGACGGAACATAAACATGCAGAAATCCTATTCTTATCGAAGGAAATATTGGAGGAAGTTAAGTCTGTCTCATCTGCTGTCGAAACTATCGAGAGCAGCACTGGAAAAAACTCATCGCAAGCCGACAAAACATTAGCCGAAGAGTTAGCCGAAGACATTCTTTCATCGGTCATCCATAAATCCAACACCAAAACCCATAAACCAAGTCGGGCTCATCAACAAATTCAACATCAGCAGAAACCACAGCCGTCACCCAATAAACATGCAAATAATGTCATCAAAGAACTTTTCGCTGAACGTCGAGCAAAAATGTCCAGAATACGATCCGTCCAAACGACTGAATCTCAACCACCAAATAGTGGTTGGCGATTTATAAACAACGGGAAAAAAACGACTTTGGCTCCAAGACTGGTCTAAGTATGATGCCACATACTCAAATAAAATTGCTGAAAGAGGATCAACACAGAATAAACATGAACGGGATTCCAACCTCAACAAGAAAAGCAACAACAACCAAATCAAACCATCAGACAAGCAGCTTCTAGCAACTGCTAAAGTGCAATTCGCGGGTCCGCCACCTAACACCGACCACCCAATCGCTGCTCTCACGGTTCCGAAATTAATCAATTTCAGAAAGGGTGAAACCATAAACCCCTACCGCGTTGAAAAGCAAACACAACCACAGAACAACACACAATTGCCAACAGTGCCAACAACAAATACTGCACCATCATCAACGTTAACTGAATCACCTGGCTGGTCACTCGATCCCTTGCGACCACCCATCGTCACCTTAACACAACAATCAGCTGAGGGTGATGGCCGCTTCCTAAAAGCAAGACTGCGTGATCCCAACATCATGAAGATCGTCCGACTGGCATACATGAAGGACCAGCCTGCGAATATCTGCATTGATGGCAACACACCAACCAGCATTACACGGAGACGGAATTCAACTTAATTTTGGGTTGTTTCAACGCAATTCCGTAGTTGAGCCCAATAACTCAATTTTGGCTAAATTTCCAAGGTCCCCACTAGGTAGTTTGGCTTTAATTCCATTAGAAAAATATACTCAATTTTGGGTTGATTTAACGCAAAATTGAGTTCTTTCGACCCAAACATAAGAAAAGTTGCATTTACCCAAATTTGGCTTATTGGGCTAAAGTACCCCCATTGGGTAGATACAGCTCTCTCTATTTTTGACAACATTCGTGTGGGAGAAAGAGAAAACCGAGAGATTTTGGGTTGAAACTATAATCGATATACTTAATTTTGGGTAAAGTAAACTCAAAAATTAGGTAAAAATATTTCTCCGTGTAGGATGGTCCTCGCGTCGGAAGGATTGCCAACGGATCCCGATCATCTTCTTCGAATTTTTTCTGACGTTCATCAGGAATATGGAGTTGGCCCAGCTGAAGCAGCAGCGGATCTGGAGGCGTATCGTCGGTACCTATCGAGCGAACGTACTAACCGACTTCAACAATTGCGGGAGAATTCGCACAAATTCTTCTCTCCCTATCCAGGACCGTCAAATTTTCGCAAGTAAGGACGCCCACTTCTACGGAAGAACACAGTATAATTTTATCAAACGACGTGCCTCCAAACACTTCTTTGCAATGTAGACAAAGTGTGACTGAAATCTTGATATACTGTCAAAATTTCAATCGCATGAAAAGCCCAGCAAAAATGAAGGAAATTTATAAAAACATTTTAAGCTCATCCTTTTCGGTTATTCTGGCAACTGAAACAAGCTGGGATGAAAGCGTAAAAAGCGAAGAAGTCTTTGGAAGCGGCTTCAACGTATTCAGAGGCGACCGGAATTTTTCAGAGTCCGGAAGAAAATCAGGTGGGGGAGTACTCGTTGCTCTTTCAACTGATTTTAATTCTGAAGTAATCAACACACAACATTTTAAAGAATTCGAACATGTCTGGGTAAAGTCACACATAGCAGGTGAAACACACTTGTTTGCCTCAGTGTATTTTCCACCTGACCATGCGCATAAAGACACGTATGAAAATTTCTTACAATGTGCCGAACAAATTTTATCACAACTCCCCCCAGAGGTTAAAGTTCACATCTATGGTGATTTTAACCAACGCAATGCTGATTTCATTCGGGACTCTGAAAACGAAAGTATTTTACTTCCAGTCGTTGGGGACAATGAAACATTGCAGTTTATTTTCGATAAAACCGCAAATTTAGGACTAAATCAAATTAATCATATTAAAAACAGACAAAACTGTTATTTGGATTTCTTATTGACAAACATTTACGAAGATTTCTGTGTAACTGAGTCATTGAATCCATTATGGAAAAATGAAGCGTTTCACACAGCAATCGAATATTCCCTATTCATCCATAAAAATGCAAGACCCAACGACTATGAATACGAGGAAGCCTTTGAATACAAATCAGCAGACTATGAAAAAATTAAATGTAGATTAAATAGTGTTAATTGGCAAGAAATAATCAGAAATGAAGGAAGTGTCGAAACTGCTGCATACATATTCAATGAAATTGTACTAGAAATCATAAAACAAGAAATTCCTTCCAAAAAAATACGACGAAACCTCAGTACAAAAAATCCAATATGGTATAACAACCACATAAAAAATCTGAAAAATCGGAAGCAAAAGGCACACAAAATTTATAAGAAACACCAGAAAGATGAAAACTTAGCAAAATATTTGGACATTTGCACTCAATTGAATCTTGCCATCAGTGATGCTTTTGAAGAATATAATTCAAAAACTGAACTTGAAATAAAGTCATGTCCAAAGAACTTCTTCAATTACGTAAAAACAAAACTAAAATCTGACAATTTTCCATCTGTTATGCACCTCGATGAAAATGTGGGCGACAACTCAGAAAAAATCAGAATCTATACTACATTTTCGGAAGAAGACCGCGATCGCAATTATTTTGCGTTTTACCCGGAATTTTCTAGAGATATTGGTGTGAATCAAATCAATGTGCGGGAAATTTCAGACGCTCTAATGAATTTGGACGCTTCAAAAGGTCCCGGCCCTGACACGATTCCACCAATATTTATGAAAAATTTAGCAAAAGAACTTACAGCGCCATTGTTTTGGCTTTTTAATAAATCCCTTGAATCCGGAATCTTCCCAAAAATATGGAAAAGCTCCTTTTTAGTGCCTATCTTTAAATCTGGCCGAAAATCTGACATACGTAATTATCGTGGTATAGCCATTATCTCTTGTATTCCAAAACTTTTCGAGTCAATCGTCAACGAAAAACTATTTCTTCAAATCAAAAATAGAATTACTGACACACAACATGGCTTCTTTAAAGGTCGCTCGACCTCAACAAATTTACTTCAATTTGTTGACTATTCATTGAATGCAATGGACAATGGAAACCACGTAGAAGCTCTTTATACGGACTTTAGCAAGGCATTTGATCGCATAGACATACCAATGCTACTTTTCAAACTAAAAAAATTGGAATCGAGCCAAGACTGCTGAAAGGGCTTGAATCGTATTTAACTGACCGCCAACAAATAATAAAATTCAAAGGAAACAAATCAAAACCAATTCAAGTCACTTCGGGTGTCCCTCAAGGCTCTCATTTGGGACCTCTTCTTTTTATTATGTATGTAAACGACATTTCCTTCATTTTTAATAAACTCAAAGTGTTAATATATGCTGATGACATGAAGCTCTACCTGGAAATAAGAAATGAAGAAGACATCAATGTATTCCGCAATGAAATAGAAATATTCTACATATGGTGCAAAAAAAGCCTATTAGAACTGAATGTAAAAAAATGCAACCTAATATCATTTAGCAGAAAAAGAACAACACCGCGAATTTCAATTTCATTAGGAAATCAAAATGTAGAAAAATGTGAAAGAGTAAGGGACTTAGGAGTAATCTTAGACTCTAAGCTTTCTTTCGTAGACCACTACAATACAATAATTCACAAGGCTAATAACATGCTAGGGTTCATAAAACGCTTCTGCTACAACTTTCATGACCCATACACAATTAAAACTCTATATATTGCATATGTAAGATCAATTATGGAATACTGCAGCATTGTATGGTCTCCTTTCTCAATGACACACGAAGAAAGATTAGAATCTGTACAAAAACAATTTCTACTATATGCTCTTCGTAAATTAGGTTGGACATCATTTCCACTTCCACCCTACAAAGCACGCTGCATGCTTATTGACATACAAACTTTGAAAGAGCGGCGTGAAATCGCAAGAGTTTCATTTGTAAATGATATAGTTTCGCAACGTATTGATTCTACAGAAATCTTATCAAAATTAAATTTCTACGCTCCTTCTAGACAACTACGAAATCGTAACTTATTCTTGACAAATCATCATCGAACAAATTATGCCAAAAACGGGCCTCTAAATCAAATGATGGCCATTTACAATCAACATTGCGAAACTATTGACTTTACCATGTCTCGGCAAAATCTAAAAACATACTTCAAATCCACTAAAAATCGCAACACATAAAATAAAACAAAATGAAATTAACATTACTTACACTACACTTTTTTTTTCAATATTTTTTATAAATTTCATAATTTTAGTATTAAGAAATAAAACAAAAATATGTATATGTAAAATGTACTAGTCTACGTCGTTTGACGAAATAAATAAATAAATAACTGTATATACCTGTAGTAATGAAACACGTCTTTTTGTTTCAGGGGTTTATTATACAATGATCATCCCTAACGTCAAACAACTCCTACTTTATGTCAGCCTACTGTTATGTCTGACATGCACATCTCTAGCGTTAACGATAATTAACGATAGTCGACGTTCGCCAATGAGACGAACGACCGGACAGCCGAAGGGCTCTACAATAAAGCAAAATAAACTAGACGAGTAGTCTAATCTGAACCATCAAACTGAACAGTACAACTTTCTTCTTTATACAAATTCCAACAGCTCAGTCTCTCCGCTTTCTACCTTGAAGTTATCTTAGTCGGTCAGCTCCGCAAGTAAATCTCTAAACTTAAAAGTGGCGACGAGGTGAATGTATAGTTTTTGCGCGTGCTATGTAAAACTTCAACAAAAAGCTATTTTTGTTAGCTAACAATATTACTATACGTATCGCCATTGTAAAATTCGGCCGTTTATTGAGAGCTTGCAGAGCACCTATTGTCGTATGAACTGCATCGGTAATCGCTGATATATTCGAAATTGAGACTGTGGAAAGAAAGTGCCTTGCTGATACTCATATCGTTTGCTGGATTATTTAGAACTGAAGCTGTGTTACCGTCTGTGGGCTGCTGTAACAACTGTGACCTAGAAACAAATGATTTTTTTTTCTCTTTTTTTGGCACTCCGTGCTCGTGGCCACTACTGTGCCGGACTCAGTTGATCTGTAGCTACTTTATCGATACAGATCTATTTTCAACTTATCTATATTTACATCTAGTTTCACTCTCTCCTACTCTTTTACTCTCACACCGAGCAGGTAGGAGAGAGCTCAGCTATTAGTGAGGCTAGCTGCCTGCGAAGAGGGTCAGTTTGTCTCAGTCACCATCTGATACTGACATAGGATGGATGTGCTCCGTGAGGCGTCTTCTGGTGGCTGGACGGGTTTTTTTGTGGAGGGGTTGGGAATCGAACCCATGATCTTCCGCTTATGAAGCGGAAGCGTAACCTCAAGGCTACAGACCCCCCAAGAAACAAATGATGAAATTGACGAAACAAACAGCAAAACATGTTACACGGTGATTCATGGGACTGAATTAATTGGCGACATTGTGATTGAGTATTGGGAAGCGCTGAGAAGCTCCGGAAACTAGTTGGTGGCTTTTTCCAACACAATTTTTCAGTAAGCTTTAGACAGGTGGCTTTTTGGTAGAGTGAGTTTAGTGGACTGTTCTCTAGACTAGAGAGACGCTGGGGGTGATAAGAGTGACTAGGCGCAATTTTGAATGCCAATATATATTTCAATCAAATCACCAAATTAAGAGAATAAAATAAAGTTGCCCATATTATCATATTGATTGGCTTCATAATATTGGCTGAAATAAAACTTTTGTATGCGGCAGACTATTTCAAACAAATTGGGTTGGATACTATTGTATACAGACTTAAAACGAAACTAATATTGGTACACATGTACATGTTCAACACTAGATTGCAGTGCCACAATGAAAGAATGGACTTGTATTACTTCTGAGGCAAGGAAGTAATAATATATTGTGCATAATAGTTAATTATTTAACACAACTTGATACCGATAATATTATGGTATTCCTAGAACGGAATATTCCTAAACAGGCCAAAGTAGTAGACTATTTATTACATCCAATAAATGATATTTGAAATGAGATTAATGATCGTTGCAAACTCTGTGGATGGTTTAAGCATCCTTATTTTAAATATCCTTTTAACTGTGTCTTACAGGCTTTCTAATATTATATCAGCGCAATGGTGCACCAATCGCATACCAGAGTCTGTAAAGGAACAGTGCCGAGGCAAAGGCCAACATATTTGATAACGAAACATGAGCGACACAAGATGTTGGACAACGATGCGGTAACTTTCCGCGATGAAAAGTATGCTGTCGATATGGAACCGAAGAAGGTTTTAAATGGAAGCAAAAAATGCAAGTGTTTGAACTCCGTTAATGCGTTACGAAAAATCTATAAGTCTGGAAGTTCTGCAAATTGGATCATGAGAGAAAGATTACACGATAGGAAGATCTATAGAACGTTAACTTTTATCGTGATATCGCCCAATGGTGAAAATGATCAAGAGGAGGCTCCAAAGGGAGAGAAACAACTAGAATCGAATATTTTAATCAGTGAGCGGACTGATTTCCTGACTGACTCGAATAAAATAATCCGTCATGGTGATTTTTATCACAATCGAATAGACTTAAGGAAAATCCAATTGTATTTCAAAGATTTCTTGTTAATGGTTTAATCAATTTAAGGATAATTTGAATTTTGTAAAGGGGAAGAACTGTTATGTCTGACATGCACATCTCTAGCGTTAACGATAATTAACGATAGTCGACGTTCGCCAATAAGACGAACGACCAGACAGCCGAAGGGCTCTACAACAAAGCAAAATAAACTAGACGAGTTGTCTAATCTGAACCATCAAACTGAACAGTACAACTTTCTTCTTTATACAAATCCCAACAGCTCATTAACGAATCTTATTTTAAATATCGAATAACACCACATGCAATTGAACAAAAAGGATGTGATTACAACAGACTTTTGATATTTTCAATTCTGAACCACCGCAAAAAAAAAAAAATATTGGGAATCAAAATTCTCCTGAGAGGGATGATGTGGGGGAGGCTCATTCTAATTAATATTGTCGTTCAATTATGGGGATAAATTAAAATTGTTATTGTTCTATACATACTTATTTATTATAATTACCTGTAAATATTGATACAGCACAATTCAAGTATTTAAATATCAAATAGCAAACATAGATATGGTCGGTGTTCAGACAGACTGAACCAAGTGTTTTTTTCAATCGAGTAAGAAAAATGTACCCCAAACATGTGAAACATCAAAATATTATAGATATTTACTGTAATAATGGAACTTATCTATTTGATGATACATTTGTATCAAAATAACATGGAAGATTTAAAATTGATGGAGTTCTTTACGTATCCTTAGAGCTCCAAAATTCATTTAGTCTGGTCTGTCTAAACACCGACCATATGATTCTCAAAAACTCATGAGAATGGTATTTTACTCTTTGAACTGTTACTTAATTTGGATGTGTTTAAAAGATTTATAAATTTAATTTATTATTGATGTTACGAGCTATGTCTGTAGTTAAACTTAATGCTACACAAGAAATATATTTGAATCAAAGTATTTTTATATATAAATCATATGAAAAAAAATGTTCCAGAAAGTACTCTAGAATTCTTTGGGAGCGTCTCCCGGGATTCTTCCTTAAATCATTCATGAATCCTTCAAATCCTCTCTGGGATTGTTCTGCTGAAAATCTTGAGATTATTTCTGAATTTTCTTCCAGATATCGCTTTGGGATTCATCCAAAAAAAAAAAAACGTTACCATTCCGGTATTACTTCTGAGATTCTTTCGGATATCCCATTGCGATTATTCTGGACATCTTTTTGGATTTTTTTGCAGAACTCTGTATGTAATTTTGCGTGTATCTCCTTAAGGATTACTTTTGAAATCCAGGAAATTAAATTCTTTGAAATTCTTGAAAATTGTTTTCGAAATACTATGGAAGATTTTACCATAAATCCTGATGTAATCCATTTGGATATTTAAAGAGGATTTTATCAAAAAATGTACGACTCTACTAGAAATTCTTCGAGAATTCCTCCGAAAATAACTCTAGATTTTTTTCCGGAAATACTTCTGGTATTCTTATGAGAATGCCTCTGGTATTCTTCCAAAAATGACTTGAGATGCTTTCGGAAATCTTTCTGAAATTCTTCAAGAAATTCCACTGAGATTTTTACGCCAATATCTTTGAAATACTCCTGGGACTCTTACAAAAATCCTGTTGGAGTTTTTTTTTCGGATATCTTTCTATTCTAAATTTTTCAATAAATTTTGCTGGGATTGTGCTGTAAAACCTGCTAAGATTCATCCAAAAATACGACTGTAATTCTTCCGGATATTATTCAAGAATTCCACCGGAAGTTTTCGTGAGATTCAACCGTAAATCGTTCTGGTATTTTTCAGAAATTCCATTGAGATTCTTAAAAATATCCTTCTAAAAAATTTTCTGAGAATTGTTTTGGGATTATAGAAGGATTTCCAGAAGAATTTTAAGGCGATTCACAGAAACATCACTTCTGTATGAAGGATTATCGTTAATATCTGAAATAATCCCATGAGAATTCTAAATCCATATTACAGTGATATTCAAAAGAATCCCAGAAGTTACTTTGCCAGAATCCCTAAAAGATTTAAAGGATATTCACAGACATCCAGAAGATTTCATGAATATTTTCCAGAATGATTACGATGTCCAGAAGAGCTCCAGAAAGATTTACGGAATAATTTCAAATGGAATTTCCAGAACCATTCAAAAGTGACTTTCAAAAGATGCTCAGAAAAAGAAATCAGTAATCAAAGTAATCGAAAAAATCTCATTATTTCAAGCAATGCTCGTTGGTTCATGTCGAAGGATCAACATGTTCGGCTTAACGAATCTTATTTTAAATATTGAATGACACCACATACAATTAAACTTGTATGTGATTACAATTCTGAATCACCGCAAAAAAATATTTAGAATCATAATCCTTCTGAGAGGGATGATGTGGTGGATGCACATTCTAATTAAAATTGTCGTTCAATTATGGCGATAAATTAAAATTGTTATTGTTCCATAAATACTTGTTTATTATAATTACTTGTAAATATTGATACAGCATATAAAAATACATTGGTCCAGAAATTACTCCAGAATTCTATGGAATTTCCCTCCTGGGATTCTTCCTTAAATCACTTATGAATCCTTCAAAACCTCTCTGGGATTGTTCTGGAAATCTAAAGATTATTTCTGATTTTTCTCTAAGTTCTTCTGGAAATCACAGAATACTTACAGATATCGCTTTTGAACTCATCTAAAAAAATCGTTAGCATTCCGGTACTATATCTGAGATTCTTTCGGATATCCTTTGTGATTCTTCTGGACATCTTATTGGAATATTTGCATAAATCTGTATGTGAGTTTGCGTTTATCTCCTTAAGGATTACTTTTGAAATCCTGGAAATCAAATTCGAATCGAAATTCTCGAAGATTCTTTCGGAAATTCAATGGAAGATTCTAACAAAAATCCTGATGCAATTCTTCTGGATATTTTTAGAGGATTTTGCCAAAAAATGTACTACGACTCTACTACAAATTCGTCGAGAATTCCTCCGAAAATAACTCTGACCTTTTTCCGGAAATACTTCTGGGATTATTATGAGAATACCTCTGGTATTCTTCCGGAAATCACCTGAGATGCTTTCGGAATCCCTTTAGAATACTTTCGAGGATGCTTCCGAAAATCTTTCTGAAATTATTCTAGAAATGCCACTGAGATTTTTACGTCCATATTCTTGAAATTTGTCTGGGACTCTTCCAAAAATCCTGTAGGAAATCTTCCAGATATCTTTCTAGCATTCTTTCGGGAAGCCTTCTGGGATGCTTTCGAAAATCTTTCTAAGGATCCTTCAAATCCTTCTGTTAAGGATTCTTGCAGAAATTCTTCTACCTCTAGACTCTGGGAGTTTCCTGAATTTTTCAAGAAAACTGTTATTATTTCGACTATCTCTCTAGGATTCTTTCGGAAATTCTTCTACAATACCCCCAGATTTCTTTCTGTTATCCTGCTGGAGGACTTCAAAACATCTTTCAAAGATTCTTCCAGAAATTTTACTGGAATTTTTCAAGAAATTCTGCTGGGATTCTTCCGTAAAACCTGCCGAAATTCATCCGGAAATACGACTGGAATTCTGCTTGAATGATAAGCATTCAAGAATTCCACCGGAAGTTTTTGTGGGATTGAACCGTAAATTGTCCTGGTATTTTGTTTAAATACATTGAGATTCTTAGGGAAAAATATACAGGATTCTTAAAAATATCCTTCTGAAAATTCTTCTGGAAATTGCTTTGGAATTAAAGGAGGATTTCCGGAAGAATCCCAGGTCGATTTACAGAAGAACCACAGAGAAATCACTAAAATATTATCAGGGAGATTTCTAAAGGAATTATTTTAAGGATTCTCGTAAATTCCTGAAACAATCTCAGGAGAATTTCGAATGGATTTTGAATGTTTTTTACAGTGATATCCAAAAGAATCCCAGAAGTTATTTCGCAAGAACCCCTGAAGATTCAATGAAAAGTCACAGACATCCAGACGATTTCATGAATATTTTCCAGAATAATTACGATGTCCAGAAGAGCTCCAGAAAGATTTACGGAATAATTTCAAATTGAATTTCCAGAACCATTTAAAAGTCACTTTCAAAAGATGCTCAGAAAAAGAAATCAGTAATCAAAGAATCTCATAGGTATTTTTTTAAAGTCCCAGTGACTGTCCGGTAGTTTTCTTGGAGGATTTCCATTTGAAGTCAAGAGGGATTTTCAGAAAATTCTGCCAAGGATTTAAGAAAATTTTCAAGGAAAATCAATGATAAATCACGAAAAAAATCAAAAACACTTCCTTATGAATTTCCAGAAGAATCACAGAGTTTTTTTTTCTCAAAAAATCTTAGAAAAAAATTCTAAAGAATCACGAAGGAATTTTCGGAATAATTCTGGATATACAAAATTATCTCAGGCAGAAACAATAAAATCAATAGCAATAAATCTGTAAGAATATAAGAAGGATTTCTGTAAGAATACAAGGAGGATTTACAAACAATTACAGAGGAATTTTCGGATGATTTCCATAAATAAAGATTTAAAAAAATCCCCGTCATCTGGAAGATTCTTAGCAGGATTTTCGGAAGTATTCCACAGGGATTTCTGGGAGAATTCCATTGGGATTTACAAAAGAATTCCAGAGGAATTTCTGAAAGAATCCCAAGAATTTGCACGGAAGAAAGTGAAGTGAAATAATAGATTTTTTTGATTATAGTCTCAGGCGTCTTTCCGAGAGTATTCTAGAATAATAGGTATAATCTAAGACATTTTTCGGAAAGAACCTCAAAGGGATTTTGAAGAACTTTCAAAGAGTTTCACGGAACAAATACTGAAGAATTACGAGGAAAATATCAGAATTTAAATAATAATTTCGATTGGATTTCCAGAAGAAATCCCGAGAAATTTTGTGAGAATCCCCGAACCCAGATTTTTAAAATAGATTCCATTACACTGGAAAGCAATCATTAAATCATTTTCGGCAGAATTCCAGAATTTTACGGCAGAATTCCAGAATTTTACAGCAGAATCCTAAAAGGATTTCCATAATAACCCAAGATGGGTTTCTGGGATAGTCCAATAGGAAGTCCAAAGGAGGTTATTGGAAAAATCAGAGCGATCAAAGAAATAACTACATACAATTTCAGAAGGGTTTCTGAAAGAATCTCAGTGAATTTTCAAGATGTCCTCTAGCAACACAACTAATATATACTAATATTTACAACTCAATACTTAATTATAAATTGCGTTAAGGTGATTATAGAACAAAGCCACACCTCAAATTTTCAAAAGCACAAGACTTGAGAACCAAACAGCTCTCACCGTTGAAAATTTATCCCATTAGTCACCACCAGCAAGCAAGCAGATTGATTGGTTTTCAACGCAAACTGTTGTCAGATTCTCCAGTCTTGTGCCCTTGTTTGGCTTCGTTTTATAATCACCTTAAGCTGAGTGTACGTCATCCAGTTTGAGGGCGGATTGACGGTATCGAAGTGGATTAGAACAATTATAGGAGAACGTGTGGAAAATACATATGAACTGCGCAGAATACATCAGACCGATTTAGCATTGCTGCGCACTTCTAAAAGCATTTTATTTTTATTAAAATGTTTGATAATAGTAAAACGACAATGATCATCAGTTGATTTTCCGCTACTGTTTTTTTTTTAAATCACAATTGTTATTTCTTTCCGTGCACGCGCTCGGGAAATGAATCTGGCCATGGTGCAACAACCGCGCTACATTCGATGAATCCTATGCGACAAAAGTTGTCGGCGCTATCCGTCAAATTCGCTCACCAAAGCTATTTTGGTGACTTTAACATCACAGCTCATTCTGTTTCAATGCGTTACTGGAGCACTAAACTACAAAGCGCTCAACAGTCAAGCGACGCGACAGTTGAGCGACGTTGCAGCGGTTACTCGGATGCACAATATTGAGAATCGCGACGCGGCTAAGTTGGTCAAAAATCGAATTTCGCATGTTGGTTAACCCATTTTTCAACGCGAAGCAGTGTATATGCGACAGAAAATTACACGCCTTGTTCGATCCGTCCACTTGATGACTCAATAACTATATTCTAAAATTGTACCCTCCTGAGCTATTGAGTCATCAAGTACACTCTTAAAAATAATGGAAATTACTGTGGACGTAATTCATAGTATGACTGAATGACACATGATGTAAATGATAAAACGACACAAAAATGTGTCCTTGTAGATTTTTTGAACAAAAAATGTAATTTTACACATTTATGGACACGAAAACGATGGCATTCCTCGAATCAGACGCTATGGTATTTGAAATGTGACATAAATTCATGTCATTCGTCTCGCTTCTTTTATGTGCATCCAAAAGACGTAAAATCACAGTTTTCGGAGTGTGTAGGGTGATTAAATAATATTCATCATATTAAGCTTTGTTCAGTGAAAACCTGCAATTTTCCCAATATAGCAGTAAATGATACTGATATAAACCGAAGCCAAACAATTCCTTCCCAAGACGGCTTTAGCATTGTGCAATAAGATTTTAATAAATCTTGATCGTTTATTGGAAATAATGCTATGAAATTATTACTTACCGTTGCCTCTATTAGTCGTATCCATTTTAATTTCGATCGTCAGTTTTCAGATTCGTCTCACAACTAACAGCTCACTGTGATATTATGAGTGATCAAAATACAATACTTCAACATAATAATACAATGTTTTACTAGAATATCCAGATCTACGGGTATCGTACTACATTCCTTCAGCATGGTGGAAAAAATAGATTTCCTTTAAAATTCATTGGCGCCATCAAAATACAGCCAAAACATATAAGCACAATGTCTTTTGACCGAACAATCACAACGGCTGCTCACAGTTCAGTGAAAACACCACAATGAATAGAGTTTAGTGACATTTGAACTCACGAACACTCGCATACGCTCATCATACACATTTTGTTTTTGTTTTCCTTAACGAAAACAGCACACACTTTTCAGGTTCATCAAAATGCATATGGAAGTATGATCCAATTTGATTTTTTTACCCAGATTCTTGTTGTTTTTTGAGACAGAGTACATACTATTTTCCTCAGAGTTTCACAATAACATCTACACTAGGGTACCCACACCATTGAGCGTGATAACCACTATGTAGGGGCCCAGGTAGCCGTAGCGGTAAACGCCGAATTATTTTTGATTGGCGGCGGCATGAGGGTATTTTTGAACCGGCGGCGGCGGCGTCATCGGCGTCACGCCGATAACAAGTTTTGGCGGCGGCGACGGCGGCGTGCATCGGCATGGAGAAAATTTGACATCAAAATGTTTGAAAATTGTCTTCTTTTTTCCGGCATATTCCAATTGGGACAAAGCCTAAATCTTAGCTAAGTTTTCTACAAGCACTTCCACAGTTATTAACTGAAAGTTTTCTTGACAAAGTTGCCATTTTAGCATTCGTGTCTCGTGTGGCTGGTACGATATTTTATGCCCAATGAAGGCATAGAAACTTCCTCTTATATGAAAAGATCCTGAACTGACCGGGAATCGAACACAGACACCTTCAGCATGGTTTTCCTTTGTAGCCGAGGGCAAAACCATTAGGCTAAGGAATGCCCCCAAGATACTCTATGTCCTGAAATGGACATTTTTTGGAGATTTTTTGGAAATTTCTGGTTCAGTTCTAAAAAACACAAACAAGATTTTTAAACAATTTTTCTGTAGCAAAAAACATTGCATTATACTTTGAAAAACTTTGAGAAAAAAAAAGTTTTACTTTTTAGGAAGAATCAATGTGGAACAATTCATGAACTAGTGCATCAAGATCATTTTTGAACAAATGTACATCCGGTATGTGAAAGGTGAAGGGATCCATGAATTTGATGCAGGAATCCTGGAAACAATTCTGAAGAAGCACTAGGAGAAATATCTAAGGTTGGCAGAACTCCCATTTTTCCCTACAAACACAATACATTTTCGCCGAAAAACACTTTACACTGATAGGCAAAATAGTGGGCACTTTATTTACCAGTTTTCGAATTTCTCTCATTGATTTGGTTCAAATTAAAGTTAACGCACTTAAATCTTTTTTGATGTTTTATTTTTGATATTCTTTTAATGTTGCACTCACGAAATTTTGATAAAAAAAAGAATTTCACTCAAAGAAAAAGAAAATCAATTTGTGTTGAAAAATAAATAGTGACAAAATAAAGTGCCCACTTCCTTCTTGGCCCCAGAAAAGATGATTTAAGAAAAATAAAAAGCAATTTAATTGGCCTTAAGGACTTGCTGGAGGTGCTTCGGCATGCTTTGCACCAGGTTTTGTTGGTGTTGTGGTTCTAGTTCATCCCAGGCGCGCTCCAAGGCTTCAAAATAATTATTTTTGTTGGTAACACCAGTTTTGTCAACCCTGACATCGAGAATCTCCCACAAATTCTATATGGGGTTGAGGTCTGAGCTTTGTGGAGGCCATTCGAGCGGTTTAATCCGACAATACCGGAAGAAAGACTTGGTCTTCTTGGCAGTATGCTTCTGGTCGTTGTTCTAGAGAATTATACATTTCTCTTCAAGGCCCGTCTGGATCAGCGAAACCTCCAGATTTTCCCGCAAGATGTTGATGTAGGAATCTGCCGTCATTATTCCGTCGGTTTTCACGAGGCTTCCTACTCCACTCCATGAAAAACACCCCCAGACCATCACATTTCCTCCTCCATGCTTCACCGTTCCTTGGAAGAAAGTGTTAAATTATCCTGAAACAATCTTTAAGGGATTTTACCTGCAAAAAATGGATGAACATTTAACGGAAGTCGAAGAAGTATCTTTGGTGGAATTTCGGGAGAAGTCGATGGATGAGATACATGTAAAACATTCTGGAGAAACTCTAGGAGTTTAGATTGAGAATTTTCTGAATAAGCGGTTTACCTACTCCGAAATTCGTTAAAGTAATGTAGTTATCCATGTAATCCTTTGAAAAAATCCAGAAAATAACACTTTTCTGTATCCCTGCATTAATTTCTCAATGAATCCCTATAACAACGTTCGGAGTAAAAACTAGAGCAATTCTTGAAGCGTATCATTGATAAATGATTGAAGGTATTCGTGCAGAAATATATGAAAAAATACCGGAAGGTTTACACAAGAATTTCTGCAGGATTGTTTTTTTTAATGAATTCCATAACACGATTGTTTTTTTTTTTGTTTCTAAAAGAGACTGCAGAGATAATCTTTTAAGTAATTTATGAGAGAATATTTTGGAAAATTCCTACAGATTCAAAAAAAAAAAAAAATAAAATTAAAAAGCATCGGAGAAGGATTGGAAAAAAAATCTCAAATGAGTTCCTTAAGAAGTTCCAGAGGATTCTTAGAAATATCTATGAAACTATTAATCAAAATATCACTGGGGCATTTTTTAAAAGAAACATATGAGAGAAAACTTTGAAAAAACTTCTTTGACAATAATTACTGGGCATACACTTGCTACAATTCTTTGAGGAATATATGATGCAACTCATATAAATATTCCTTGCTACTGTCTTGGAGGAACTCCTGGAAAAAAATAATTGATTTTCATGGAGAAATCTTTTGAGATCCGTAGAGTGATTACTGAAGAAATCTCTGTAGTCATTCTTAGAGTCATTGCTGGTCTTATAGGCATTTTGAAGTTATACCTGAAGGAATTCGTAAGGAAACTCTGAAAGAGCTCAAGGAGAAATCCGTGTAGGTATACCAGGATAAATCCCTGAGATTCAAGATGGAGTTGATAGAGAAATTCCTGAAGTCGCTAGAGAAACATAGAGAGAAATCCTTGTATAAATTCCTTGATGAATTTCTGTAATAATTATTATAGGAATTTCTTACGTAATATTGAATAATTTTTCTTAAAAGTATCAAGTTTAACGAGCTGAATTATTCATCGGCGCGAAAATACGAAATCGGCGATGTAGTGCTGATCGGCGTATGGCCCCAGACAACCAAAATGTACATGTTACGAAATCACCTGGAGGCTTTGAATGTGCAAAATGCGAGTGTATAAATATTCTACCGAACTAACTTGTGATCTTATGCGATTTAACTTATGATAAAAATGTTGATTTGACAGCTGCTACGGATTGATTCGACTTACTTTGTACGAGTGTACGGGACGAAACAAAATGTACAAATGAACTAAGAAAAAAAGTGTTTTATGCAAGGACACTCATCAATCTGACGAGTTTATCCACGGTGTTTTGCGAGTTTGATGTAATTAGTATCAGAGTCTATGAATGGAGAGTTGCGCGAAGAGTGAAACCAAATCTACCTATCGAACTGTCAAACCTTCTACCTATCGAGCAGCCCAGCAAAACAGATAGGGGCTGTTTTCGAAGACGAAGAAGAACAAGCATTCAAAGAAGTCTTTCCGCGCAACTCTGTGTATATAAACTCTGATTAGTATGAATAAACGAGTAATAACGTGAATTTTCATGCGATTTCTGGTTGTCTGGGGCGCGCCGCCGATAGCTCATTCGGCGTCGGCATGACGTAAAATGGATCGGCGGCGGCGGCGCACAGGTTTAACGCCGAATATCGCGCAGTACGACGAATATTTCTCAGTACGACGGATTGAACTTTGTTTACGTTCTCAACAATATGAGGTCTTCTAGGCATTATCGTCCCCACTGGGAAAGAGCCTGCTTCTCAGCTTAGTGTTCTTATGAGCACTTCCACAGTTATTAACTGAGAGCTTTCTTTGCCAAAGTTGTCATTTCCGCATTCGTATATCGTGTGGTAAGTACGATTATACTCTATGCCCAGGGAAGTCAAGGAAATTTCCATTACCAAAAGTTCCTGGACCGACCGGAAATCGAATCCAGACATCTTCAGCATGGCTTTGCTTTGTTGCCGCGGACTCTAACCACTCGGCTAAGGAAGGCCCAATATTAAGTCGTTGAGGGAATTTCATGAAATCTCGTGAATTATATTAGTTTTACGGAGTGTGTTTGGAATTTAATTCTTCAGTGAAAAAGTACTAAGGTTTTCCGTAGTGTAAATAAGTGCCAGATAAAGAAAGTCACACAGGGGGCGGGATGAACTGTGAATCGTTATTGACTCAATCGATCGTTTATCAGATTTTGCTCGGTACAGCTTCGTCCATACGATTTCGGTGAAAAAATGCAAAGTCGATGATTGAACTGAATTTATTTATCGAAATTATTTTCATTGAATTGTTGTTGTACAAGTGGACGAACTCTCATGAAATTACACTTGGTAAATGAATCTATGTTGCAGGTAAGTTGGATTATCCGCCGTAGTGGAACATTTTAAGTTTGATACGACTTATACTAGCGCTTACGACGAAGTAGATCGAAACCCTATGGCAAAGCGCTCGTCTAGTATGCAAGTGTCGTGGATTCAAACCACACCTTGGCACGTGGTTTTCTATCAAGCAGTTTTCATTTACTTCTTTTAAATTTCGGTAGCTGATTAGTGCTCTTGCCATAACATTACGTTATTTACGAACGATTCTTGAAGTACAGCAAAGAAGCTGCCAGTAGAACGAGTTCGTAAAAGTTGTATTATTTATCGTTTAATAAACGCCATTCCCGAGCGGACATATTCGATGTTGGGCAGGAATATTCCCAGCCGGCAAGCGTATTTAGATGAGCTCGTAAGATTTTTTTTCCATTGCACTTGCCCCGGGACGGTATTCCACATTCCACACAGCACTACAAATTTAGCGCGGCCGGACAACCGACAGGAAAAAAATAACAAACGGGGTGTTTGATAGTGGGTTGTGTTCGTCCCGTTTCCTGTTTCTTTTTAGTGGGCTGCAATTTGTTGTGCTAAAAGTTTGTTGCTCGATTAGATCCTCTCGAAGTGAAAAAAAACTAGTGAGAAACAAAAAAATGCTTGGATAGGTACATCATTTTAGGTCCGCTAATGAATAATAAACAGAAGAGCTGCGAAACTTTAGATGAAAGAAATGCAAAAGAAGTTTTCTTATTTACGTTTAATTATTTATGATGCAACTTCTCAAGTGACTTTAAATTTATGCGTTGTCAACATTACCTATAAATTGTTTTGATGGTGTAGCCATTTCAGAATTAATATTATTACGAGCACAGACTACGCACCGATCTGGACTTTTAACAAAGGTTTACAATTTTAGAATATTTGATAAACTACAAGTTGGCAATCTACATAAAAGACCAAACGTTGGTTCCCTACACCTAACCACCAGACCACTACCTTGTGACGGTTAAAGTGCGCCAACGACTCTCCGTTGTGAACAACATTCGGTACCGACGCCCACCACGCTACAATCTGGAACGACTCAAGCTACCCGAAGTCGCAACTGATTTCGCGCAAAGCCTTGAAGCAGCGTTGCCGGAAGAGGGAGAGCTCACCGAAGCCCCTTTTGAGGACTGCTGGAGTAGTCTCAAAGCAGCCCTTAACAAGTGTCATTGGGTTTGTGGAAGGAAATCGACAGAACGGTTGGTTTGACGAGGAGTGTCAGGTGGTTTTGCAGCGCGGGCGATGATGCTGCAGCAAAGCACCCGTCAAAACGTGGAACGATACAAACAGAAGCGAAGACAGCAAACTCATCTATTCCGGGATAAAAAGCGCCGCAGCTGTATCGTTCTCAAGAAACACGTAAGTTCTGCAAGAAACTCAATGCATCCCGCACAGGCTTTGTGCCATGAGCCGGAATGTGCCGGTATAAGGATGGACGTATTTTGACGGACGAACGTGAGGTGATTTAAAGGTGGAAGCAGCACTACGATGAACACCTAAACGGCACAGAGGAGGAAGATCAAGACAGCAGGAGGAATGGCTTCATCAGTACGGTGGATGAGGGAGTTGTGCCAAGTCCCACAATAGGTGAAGTTATCAGCTCAAGAACAACAAAGCAGCTGGAAAGGATGGTATTGGAGCGGAACTTACTAAAATGGGCCTGGACAAGTTGGCCACTTGTCTGCACCGATTGATAGGAGGAGTGGAAGGAGGGAATAATATACCCAATTTACAAAAAGGGTGACAAGTTAGAATATGAGAAGTATCGAGCGATCACCATTCTTAACGCAGCCTATAAAGTGCTTTCCCAGATCATCTTCCGCCGTCTATCGCCACTGGCAAGCAGATTTGTGGGAAGTTATCAAGCCGGTTTTGCATCCCGGCAAAAATACGCAAGCCAGCATCACCACTCCACCCTCGCCTGCCTTGGTCACCATACATAATCAAAACCAATCTTCCACACTTTTCAAAGGTAAGGTTTTTTGGAAAGAACAAATCGTTGAATGTATTTGCGTTCCTCGACGACGGCTCAAATAAAACACTACTGGAGAATTGCATTGCCAACGAGTTAGGACTCGACGGCGAGAAACAGTCTCTCGTACTTCAATGGACCTCAAACGTTATTCGGAGAGAAGCAGCGTCGAAAAGAGTTGAACTGGACATCGCTGGGATTGGGAATGCTCATAGATACCACCTCACGGATGTGTGCATCGTGGAAGAACTTGGACTACCACGGCAGAGTTGAGACTACCCGGAACTTTGCAAACACTTCACTTATCTTCAAGGTCTGCCGGTCAGTAGCTATCAAGAAGCGGAGCCACAAATACTCATCGGACTAGCGGATGCCAGGTTGAAATTGGCTTTGAAATCAAGAGAGCGTCGAGATGGAGAGCCTATCGCCTCAAAGACTCGGTTAGGATGGACGGTATTCGGTGGGCGACGGTCTGTTCTAGAAAGTGTGCAAGTTATGGTTCACGAAACCACCGAACTAGAGTGCCTGTAAACAAGAGTGACGTCATGTTCCAGTTTTGACAGGTCTCCTGCTCGATTGGAACGCGGATTTGTATGGAAATGACAGTTCGCCGCTGTTCCAATTTTGACATTGATGCCACTCTTATCTAGATCCACTCTGCACCGAACCAGATGAAAACATTCATGATGTTATCAAAGAATATTTCGACAGTAAGAATTTTGGAATAATCCGAGCACATCCTCCAGAGTCTCCTGAGGATCAGCGTGCATGCAAAATCCTTCAGAGCATCATAAAACGAACGGCCACTAGGAGGTACGAGACTGGTTTATTATGGAAAACTGACAATGTTGAATTTAAAACAGTTTCTCAATGGCTGAGCGACGAATGAAGTGCCTGGAACGTCGTTTAGAAAAGGATCCGGATTTGAAGAAAATTATAAACGATCATCTGCTGGAATACTTATAGCGCGGGTATGCCCATTAGCCTGGGACACGGTTATATGAAAAATTTAGATTCTCGCTCCAGTCCACTTTTTGGATTGCATTTAGGTCCCATAACAACTGTGCTAAATTTCAGCTCAATCGGAGAAACTATATTTTAGCGCCAGCCGTTCAAAGTTTGTATGGGATTTACTATGGGAAAACTTACTTTTACAAAGAAAAATTGCCAGAGATCGCCCATTGTCCTCTATAAAAATTCTGGACACAGATCTCAATAGGTATTTTTACGATGAACAACATTGCCGAAGACCACAAAGCAATCCGATGCTTGCGATCGTTAGGATGGATAGTCGAATCGCTCCTGAGGCCGCTTATTTTGCGTATGACTTTCCTAATCCTATTATTGTTCCAAGAGAACACTACGTCACCAACCTGATGGTCAGTCACTTTCATCAACGTTACGGACATGCCAACACAGAGACTGTGCTTAATGAACTGCGACTGAAGTATTACATCCCCAAGATGCGATCAACGGTGAAGAAGGTAGTCAACCGATGTCAATGGTGCCGTGTGTATCGTGCTAAGCCAATACCCCCAAGAATGGCACCGTTACCTCAGCCAAGGGTAAGTCCCTATGTACGTCCTTTTACCTTTGTGGGCCTTGATTATTTTGGACCGATGATCGTTAAGCGTCATCGAACTAACATCAAACGTTGGGTTGCACTTTTTACATGCTTAGGGCAAGTGTACCATTAGTGGTGCACCTAAGGGAAAACTGCTAAAACACGGTGTTAAGATCATGAAATATATGATTTTAACGTATCATTCGATAGATCTCAAATCCTTCTATCATTCAAATGTAATCACGATTCATTTGAAATTTCCCTGCAAAAAGCCTTGCACCAATAATAGGAACACTGTTCCTTTAGTGGAGGTATATTTTAAGGATGGTTCCTTTAGTGGCGCAAACCATTGATTTCTTATGGGACCCTCCACTATGGGTACTGATGCACCACTATAGGTGCAAAGGAGCAAAAAAATTAAGCAGAATAATTGTTTTAAATAGTTTTATGGTTAAATTTCATGAATATTATTCGATTACTTGTATCATTTTCGCATCGTACATAATACAAAAATATCACATAATCATTTATTAGCGCGAAACATGCCAAAACACACTACCTCCACTATTGGAGCTATCTCCACTAAGGGAGCGTTTGCCCTAACTGTAAGGGCGTTGCATCTGGAAGTGGTGCATACTTTGTAGGCGGAGTCGTGCAAAATGGCTATTCGGCGTTTTTGGCACGAAGCGGTGCACCACAAAAGATTTATAGCGACAACGGTACAACGTCGCCGCACTGTGTATTGTCATCTTTTAGCAGCCTACGTCAGTCGAGAGGACAATTGAATTGTCATTGTAAACATATAACATATTGAACTAGTTGGAGATTAGTTGAGTTTATTATAATTTACGATATAAGTTGCTGTTGGCATATAAAAACAAATAATTTAGCGTTATCTTTGATTAACGGAGCTGTAAGATTGCCAGCATATGAATTACTATTATGTTATCATGACTATTACTATGTACTTACATGCTATAAACGTTGCTTATTTACAGTATTTCCCTGATTTGTAAAATCAGCCAGTAACTATTACTAGCGAGTGAATCTAAAAATTACACGATTACTTAGTTAATATGTAGGTATCTCATGAATTTATAGCTGGGCGATATTAATAAGAATTTTACCATCGCTAGCTCCCTAACCTCATTCGGCTTTGTGGGATTCTTAGGTGTAGGATCAAATGAGTTGCGAAAACTAATTTGTAAGTATTTTGTTATACGTAAGTTACCTTTTCTTAACAATAAAACATTATTTCAGTTGAGTCTCTCTCACACCGCGAAAGGATTATTGTCAATTACAGAAGCTTGGAAATAATGCTAACCGATAGCACACTAGAGCACTTCAAAACAACAAGCTTTTATAAAAATAAAACGAATTACCTGAACTGTAAAAAACTGAATGGCGTCAAATGTATTGTGTTAGATCAGCCCGGTGTTTTCGAGGTCAGCATCAAAGTCAAGAGCAACAACGTACATTGTCGTAATCATATTAGGAAAATTTTTCTCCGATATTTAAATGTGTTCCACGCTAACCATATCAACTCTAATTAACTTGCTGTACTTCAAACGAATAGTTTGCAACCGTTTGTTTGTGTAAATAAAACTGTAGTTGTGAGAAAAGAAAGTTTTCGGCAAAGAAGATTTCGCCTTCCTCGAATGTTAGTCCTTAAACGACTATTTGTTTACAAACATTGAGTTGTCAGTGGGAACCACTTCCCAATAAGAACCAGAGATGTTTGCTCGTTATTTTCCAATGGGGTTGTATGGGCGGTGTCAGGAGGCTGTGTTAGATCCTAGCCTGACGGTCGGTAGAAAAACGGTACACACGATTTTTTCAATAGCGTTAGTATTGAGATATGCTCGATGGTCCGAATTAGAACTGGGTCCGAATTGGACCAGCTTCCCCTATGATGCATAACCGTTTGAGAAATTCTTGCTGGACTTGATTGAACAACTGCCAAAGGGATTTTCCGACAAAACTCTAGAAGTACATTGGATCACACATATAAAATTCAAGAACAATTAATTCGGAGTTCTGTGATTTTCTAACAATCATAATATAGGGTGCAGAGCTACTTAGGCACTTCCATGATTCACTTTGGCATGTGGGGATTTTCTCGGTCGAATCGTCTGAAACTTTGCAATCATTTCAATACAACGCATATTGTGTCCAAATGTGAGCTCAGTAGCTTTTGAAAAAACCCCACTGCTGAAGCGAATCAAAAGTACCAAGAATAGGGTGCGGCTCCCTTTTACGATTCTTTTGAAAATTTTCCGTTCTGCGGTAGCAGCCAAATTCTATCGCAGCTGTTAAAATTCTACCGCAGGCTAGAAAATGATTGTATCATTGAACAAAACCATCTAAACAAAGTATGCTAGAGATTCCAAAGCTTTGAAAAACATCAGAAAACAACAGTCAATTGCATGGTTTCCAAGATATCATCGCAGCTAATCGATAATGCTTTGTGAAAATCAGTAATGTGACAGCTGCGTTAGATTTATGTTCAACCGTAGAAAGGAAAGTTATCCCTAAAATTGAAATACTTAGTTCCGATTTCTTCGCCTTCGCTTAAGCCGTAAACCACGCTCACCCGTATGGTTAAACCTGGGAGGGAGGCATCGATACTATACACGAAATATAATGCACCGTTATTTTGAACTGCAAGATAACTCCAGCTTGCCAACAACAATCAAGGCAGGCTTGGGGAAAATCGCTAGTTTTCTTTTGTTGTGTACCTTCGATCTTTCCTAACAAACATGGAAAAAGGGCCACAGTTTTCTATGCACAAAATATTCATTTTCATTGGAAAAAGTAAAACGATGCGTTTTTCAATGTTTATTATGCAATCAGATTAAAAGGTGCTCACGTGACATTACTTGCATAATGTGCATGAATTGATTTTCATTCGGTTTTTGTCACTTTTGATGAAATGCGAAAATGTGTTTTAATCAGTTACGCGTTTTTTTCATGTTAGTCCAATGTTTGAGATCTGGGCTCACAGTGACAGTTCGTGACAGCGGAATCCCGGCTCACTATGACGCACAGAAATTTTGTATCGGTTTCTCCCTCCCAGGGTTAAACTAGGTTTAAGGCTAAGTAGCCCGTCATTTGTTTTGGCAACAATGATGACTTTTCAGCTTGCATTTCAAAGTGATAAAACTCAGCCTTGATAGTTTATATTGACTTGAAAAAGTATCAGTGTACGCGCTAACATGCATTGAGTATGCTTATACCTTTTCTGGTTTGTCAGTGAAAAACCAAATGATTTTCTTTGATTCGAAATCGTGAGATTAATTAGCAACAATCATCAACGACGCGTACACATTTCAATGACGGCCTACTTCGCCTTAAGGCCTAAGCGATGGTGAAGAAAACCGCTTATTAAATGCAACAATATTGAATGCGATAAATGGCAACAAATTAGAAGTTACTCTTCATTTATGTCAAGATACATATCATCTATATTTATTTATATCACGATACATACCATCGCTGGTTGGGACAAACCACAAATATAAAAGCTCGAATGTCTAAATGGTGCTGATAACGACACACTGAAGTCTCCATACATGGAATATATGTTCATGACTAAATCACTCAATCGAAGTATTATCTGTATTTTTTTCTATCTTTATTAAAGAGATTAGCCCAGGGTTAAAGGGCTAGTTCACCTCGGGACCAACAGCTTTACTTCCCTTCCGAAGGAGTCACTATAACTCTTTCGCTATTGTAATGTATGTATTAGAGTGGTCCAAAAAATTGTTTTTGCTCCACACCACTCATTCAAGTCCCGATCAAATTCTGAGTGTCCTCCCAAAATTTCAGCTCATTCTGGTGAAAACTGAGACTGCACAAGCCCTTCAAAGTTTGTATAGGAATTACTATGGGAAAATGAATCAATTCATTCAATCGGTTGTAGTGTTTGCCCACGTGCTCTTAGGGATTAAAGCTACGTTGATACTGTGAGCTACATTCATCAGCTACAACTTTGCCGAAGACCGTTTTCAAATCGGCCGTATCAGTGATTACCTAATCGCAAATTCTTTAACAGTGCTCATATAACTTCTAAACATGCAACATTGCTGCATTCGACTCCAAATGCACCTGGGGAAAGCACATCAAGTATCTGTACCAGAAGTGCCAACAAAGAATCAACTTCATGCGTACACTCACAGGAACGTGGTGGGGAGCCCATCCGGAAGATCTGATAATGCTATATCGCACAACGATCCTATCGGTCCTCGAATACGGTAGTTTTTGTTTTCAATCCGCCGCGAAAACACATACACTACCCGTCAAAAATACGGACTCACTAAAATAAGTATTGCAACACTCAGCTGAATAATGAATCACCCCCAAAAAGTTTAGCATCACCTCAAAACAGGTTAATTCACATTGCTATATCTCGAGATCCTTACGACTTGTAAAGAAGCGATCTTCAGCAAAGTTGTTCAGGGGATCAAGGACATCCGGAAAGCGAACAGTTTAGTTCGCGATTTTGCCGCTAGGTGGCGCTAGTGAGCATGTAAAATTGAGCATTTTGAACTAGTTCTATCTTGTGATCCATAAGAGATAGAAAGTTCGGGTCTTCGGCAAAGTTGCTCAGGGGTTCAAGGACATCCGGAAAGAGAACAGTTAAGTTCGCGATTTTGCCGCCAGGTGGCGCTAGTGAGCATGTAAAATTGAGCATTTTGAACTAGTTCTATCTTGTGTTCCATAATAGATAGAAAGTTCGGGTCTTCGGCAAAGTTGCTCAGGGGTTCAAGGACATCCGGAAAGCGATCAGTTTAGTTCGCGATTTTGCCGCTAGGTGGCGCTAGTGAGCATGTAAAATTGAGCATTTTGAACTAGTTCTATCTTGTGATCCATAAGAGATAGAAAGTTCGGGTCTTCGGCAAAGTTGCTCAGGGGTTCAAGGACATCCGGAAAGAGAACAGTTAAGTTCGCGATTTTGCCGCCAGGTGGCGCTAGTGAGCATGTAAAATTGAGCATTTTGAACTAGTTCTATCTTGTGTTCCATAATAGATAGAAAGTTCGGGTCTTCGGCAAAGTTGCTCAGGGGTTCAAGGACATCCGGAAAGCGATCAGTTTAGTTCGCGATTTTGCCGTTAGGTGGCGCTAGTGAGCATGTAAAATTGAGCATTTTGAACTAGTTCTAGCTTGTGATCCACATGAGGTAGAAAGTTCGAGTCTTCGGCAAAGATAGTCAACGACATCCGGAAGACATATAGTTTGGTTCGAGATTTTGCCACTAGGTGGTGCTAGTGAGCATGTAAAACTGAGCATTTTGAACTAGTTCTAGCTTGCGATCCACAAGAGATAGAAAGTTCGAGTCTTCGGTAAGTAAAGAACAGAAATAAAGTAAAGGACATCCAAATATCAATTTTTTTGATTCCTTATTTTGCCACTAGGTTGCACTAGTACGCATATTTAATTAAATATATGAAACAAATTCTATCTTTCGAGCCAGATGAGATAGGAAGTTTGAGTCTTCGGCAAAGTTGTTCGGAAAGTTAAGGGCATCCAGGAAACAGTTTACTCTGGAGAGATGACTGTACCTAAGCATTATGAATTTGATAAGATAGAATTTCCAGCATGCTGTTCAAAAATCCTTTGACATTTGGAAGTTGAAGTGATTAGGGATAGAATCATATTATATTAAAGTGATTCAGGTCTGATCAAATATATATTCAAGTGTATCATATCTGATTCATATTCTAGTGATTCTGGTATGACTTACTCCATGTGCGAGTGACTCAGTCAGGACTCACATTCATCATATTCAAATTATTCAAGTCAGAATCTCTTCATGGTTCAAGTTTGATTGACTTCATATCCAAGTGACTGATGTCTTATTCTCTTTATATATGTCTTTCGGGTTTGATTCACTCTACAGTCGACTCTCCATAACTCGATATTCAAGGGACCATCGACTTATAGAATTATCGAGTTATAGAATATACCAACGCAAAAAATCCCAAAATCGAAGATACAAATTTCTGTATTTCCAATACATACATGATTACTTCTGTAAGAAAGCAATAATATGTTGTTGATATTATTTTACAAACAATTATTTAAAAACTTTTTGCGAAATGTTCGAAAAATCCCATTTTTTTCTTACATAACATATTTTTTATTTTCATGTTTTAAACATTTATTACAACTTGCAAGTATTTATTCACTTCCAGACAAGAATTAGTCCAAGTTTCCCAGTACAGTCATACCTCGATATAACGTAACCTCGATATAACGTAACCTCGATATAACGTAACCTCTTTATAACGTAACTCGATATAACGTAATTTTTACCTCGATATAACGTAACTTTTTTTGGCTTCAATTTATTTTTCAATTCTCAATTTTACATGCTCACTAGCGCCACCTAACGGAAAAATCGCGAACTAATCTGTTCTCTTTCCGGATGTCCTTGAACCTCTGAGCAACTTTGCCGAAGACCCGAACTTTCTATCTCTTATGGATCACAAGCTAGAACTAGTTCAAAATGCTCAACTTTACATGCTCACTAGCGCCACCTAGCGGCAAAATCGCGAACTAAACTGTTCCCTTTCCGGATGTCCTTGAACTCCTGAGCAACTTTGCCGAAGACCCGAACTTTCTATCTCTTATGGATCACAAGATAGAACTAGTTCAAAATGCTCAATTTTACATGCTCACTAGCGCCACCTAACGGCAAAATCGCGAACTAAACTGATCGTTTTCCGGATGTCCTTGAACCTCTGAGCAACTTTGCCGAAGACCCGAACTTTCTATCTATTATGGATCACAAGATAGAACTAGTTCAAAATGCTCAACTTTACATGCTCACTAGCGCCACCTAGCGGCAAAATCGCGAACTAAACTGTTCGCTTTCCGGATGTCCTTGATCCCCTGAACAACTTTGCTGAAGATCGCTTCTTTGTAAGTCGTAAGGATCTCGAGATATAGCAATGTGAATTAACCTGTTTTGAGGTGATGCTAAACTTTTCAGGGTGATTCAATATTCAGCTGACTGTTGCAATACTTATTTTAGTGAGTCCGTATTTATGACGGGTAGTGTATCCTGAAGATCCAGCGTATCCAATACCGCTGTCTTATATATGACTCTGGAGATTAACCCTTCTTCGAATGTTTCCAACCAACCCAAGCTTCTAAAATACCTCTATAGTTTTTGATCTGCTCATGAGGCAAGATATCCGTGGAATACCAGATCTGCTTCGCTCGGAGCACATATTTAAAATTTTTGCAAGAAAGTTCGGTCAAGTCAGCTGCGACAAAAAGTTTTACACCGACGGGTCAAAAACAAATGATTCCACTGGTTTTGGTGTATTTAATGAAGTTCATAGCGCCGCCCATAAACTTCAGAACCCTTGCTCCGTATATGTCGCGGAATTAGCGGCTATACATTACGCATTAGAACGAATTGCCTCTCTTCCCTCTGATCAATACTTCATTTTTACGGATAGCCTCAGCTCCTTGGAGGCTATTCGTTCAATGAGGCCGGTAAAGCACTCTCCGTATTTCCTTAGGAAAATACGATCTTCCCTGAGTGCTTTATCGAATCAATCATATACTATCACCTTGGTTTGGGTCCCTTCCCATTGCTCTATTCCGGGTAATGAGAAAGCGGACTCGCTCGACAAGGTGGGCGCTATAGAAGGCGTTACTTATGATCGACAAATCGCCCTTGATGAATTTTTTACGATTGCTCGTCAACATGCTTTGATCAGCTGGCAACAAAAATGGGATGCAGGAGACATGGGCAGGTGGTTACATTCCATTCTCCCACAGGTATCGAAGAAACCTTGGTTTAAGGGTTTGGACATCAGTCGAGACTTTATCAAGGTAATGTGTCGCCTGATGTCCAATCACTATTCTTTAGGCTCACACTTCTATCGAATAGGGATCATAGACAGCAATCACTGCAGCTGTGGTGCGGGCTGCCCCGAATACGATATTGCCAGATCCGATTTATGTCTATCCCTCAGGGCCCAAAGGAAACCAGTAAAGGAAGACATTAGAGATGTGTTGGGTAAGCTTGACCTAGACTATATGAAGCTCGTGTACGATTTTATCAAAAAAGCCGAGATTTCTGTTTGATCCCCCCGTCTTGTCGTTTCGCTTGTCCACCTTGTGTCCCCTCGAAACCCGTCTTTTTGTATCGTTACAGGTTGTCATTGTCTACTCAACGTTCGATCAGCAGCATAAAAGCCACAACCCTACGCTGCTTGATGTCAACGTAAAGCCCCTATATCCTATTCCTTCCTGAATATTATTGTTCCCCCTAGCCTCGGCCAAACCGCGAGTTTTACGGTTCCCCAAAATTAACCCTATTGTTAAGAAGTAAACTTGAAATTGTAACATAAGTTTCAAAGATCTCGGCTCCGTAATGCTTAATGGCGCATGAGCCTAATAAATAAACATTACATAAAAAAACATTGCTGCATCTGGCACGAAAGATAGCACATGCAAATCATGGCTACTTTGTTTCACTGCATATATTCAGTGATGCCTGCAGAGCAGCTCAATTATTATAGCCTAAGATTTTGAATTTATACAAAATTCAGCACACTGTCAACAAATTCTTCTTTCAACATCCTTTAGCAATTGATCACGACTCTTTCAATCAATACGAACCACGCGCACTATGAAAAAACGCTCTCCAGTACGCCAAACCTTGCTCCAGCCATTACGAAACCCTGCTCAGCAAACCTCACATAAATTGGGAAACAAAATGTTGCATGCGAAGACGCGAACTAACTGAACTCCATGACTTCTGTCTTCACGAAAAACTCGCATTACACTTTTAAAAATGCACTATTCGATTGTTTATTAGATTTGAATTTTCCATTGAATCACGAAACATTTTTTAACATCACACAAATGAGATTCGGCTGGTGCAGTTTTTGAAAAAAGTGTCTCTATCGGAAATAAAACGGTTCATTCTGCACGCATTCTGCTGGGCAGTGCTTTGATAAAGCCCAAGCAGCCAAACCTCAAATTTTCAGGAGCGCGGGTCTGGAAGGTCGGAAAGCGGATCGGGCTGATAGTTACCAACTGATCAGGTTTTCAGCTTGAGTCGCTGTCTGGTTTTCTAGATTATTTCTGTTGAGAGTTTGAGTTTTGGCTTCGTTTAATTTTTACCAGAAAAAATGTTTTTTTTGCGTCGTCGCGTCGCTGGATTTTTTATCGTTTTAGTTTGCACGCATTTTGAGTGCGATCGAGTTCAGGTTTTCGCGTCGCCAGAGTGATTATTTGCTGTTGTGAAATGAGCATGTTAATTAAATTACCTATAGGGTAACGTATATAACTTGGACATGCATATAATTTGGACAGGCTAGTCGTTGTATGCTCATTTCCAATGAGATGGTGAGGAATACATGTACGGGAAATCATGTATTGCATTATTAATACACTATGCTGCTTATTAATGATGACCATACCCATAACAATTACAAATTGGCTTCATAAATATCAAAATTGTAAATTGTATCAACAGAACATCTGTGAAACCTACGAATGCAAGAGGATTTACATTTCATGAACATACATTAAATGCAATAATAGCGCTCAGAATTGGCATTCATAAAAAGTTTAAAAGTGGCAACATGATAAAATATGTCTAAAATTTAAGCTAAGTTCATCTAAAATCTTAACATGAGTATATAAGGCATAAATCAGGTGGTGTCCAAAATAGATTATGGTTTTTGTTCAGTTTATATAATTTAGCCATCTGATGAAACACACTGAAATGTTACATGCATGCATACTTGCAGGCGTTTTTCGTGGATCTGATGATATTTGCTTGCATTACATGAAATTATTGATTATCACTAATATACACATCCGATTAGCGAAAAAATGCATAAGTCACATGTAAACTCCTGAAATTTTATGATATGATCGTCTTTTTAAAAAACCATTGCATGGATATTGAGATAACGCCCCTGTCCAAATTATATTCACATGAGGGTGTCTAAAATGTATATATGGTGTCCGAAATGTATAACAGACAGGTCGCCAAAAAACGCTATTTTGGAACCTAATGCTACAGTTTGTATGCTTTTGCTCCCCAGAAACTCAAAGTACAATGGGACATTAAGCATGTAAGTAACATTAGGTAATAAAATATTAGTATCTAATGCAGTTAATCAATCGCCGTTTCCAGACATATCCTTAGCCTGTCCAAAATACATAATTTACCCTAGCTGCTCAATCAACGATGGATGATCAATATGGTGAGCTCGTTTCATGCTTTTATTTTAAATGTGCAATATATTATAAAACGTATTTTTATCATGACAACGGTAGGAATATTCCTTGAATGAATTGATTTAGACAAATATATGAACAGTTCGTCACTGTAAGTGTTGACATACACTCTTGTACATTAACATCGAGAACCCCATGCCTTTCTTTTTACCTGATGTTTATCATTATAAAAAAAGAACTTTTGAATGGTTCGACGCTAAAATTGTCGACTTGCCGTATGTTCCCGTTGTCTTTATAGTACTGATAGGTGATCTTTTAAACAGACGTTGCACGAATCCCATCATTTACCAAGGTGAATCCGGATCATGCAGCTATGATCCCTCCCCACTAACAAAACTCCTGCCCATTACAACTATGGAGATGCAGAGGTGATCTTGGTCTCTAGCAACAATGGATGTCATACCAACATTCCTTCCCTTTCCCGTTGACCGTACGGACGTGGCCGGCGTCATTATTGACTTTTTAATGTTTGGAATTCTCGAAAGTGTACATTGATGATGGAAAGCTACTCCCAAGCTACATCTCTTGGTTCCGTATACAACTTCGATTATTCTGGTCAATCACGGAGTAGCAACTACGAATTGTACGGTTATCAATGCTAAATCACGAAACACTTTTTAATCACACATTTGTCTTCACACAATTTGCCGGATGACATAGCACCATCAGCCGAATCAATTTTTCACCAGCCGAACTTGAAATAGCGCGGAAGCGCGTATAACTCTTACGTTATTGTTGACGCAGAATTAGTGTTTTAAAAAAGTTAAAATTTCCAACAATCTTCTCACTTAACAGCATGTAGGGTGTACACAAATCAACTATATTCGTTTATTGCAACACAACAAACATGATTTTAGTATTAATTTCGGCATATATTCCTTACTGGTGCATTTTACACCAGGGACCCCTATTTATCCTGATTCTGTACCATTTTCATCACGACACATGCCAAGCTCCGTCGTCCGAACCATGATATTTCTCGATGTATTGCTCTGTTGACCTCAAATTTGGTTCCTCCTGTAAGTGGCACCACCTTGCTGTGGGACGACATGCCCTGTACCGTAAGCGCACTAACTTCATAATCTGTGCGTCATAAAATCTCAATGCTCTGGTTTTCTGTTCCTGAAATTTATTCCAGCTGAGATATGCAAATATCGGTTTACATTTTAGTGGTTTCCGTAGCTCGACCAATATGTCGGTGAGGATGGGCACTCACTGACTTGGTCCTGTTGCGAGACATTGGACCAACAGAGAAGCAGTTGCAACAAGGTTACCAGGATCAACATGGCCTTAGGTGTGAGCATTCAAGCTAATTTCAGACAACTTTTCGCCCGGAAACATCACCTCTGAGAGTCATCCCCTGTGTGATGTGTGAGATATGACAAAAATAAAACTTTTACGATTTCACATTCATATTCATTCTTGCTTGGTTGCCCACTTATGACATGGCCCCAAAAGCTCATGTGTTGATTTCGGCTCGGATCGGACAGATTCCTGTTGAGCAGAATGTACGTTACGAACTCTCCTTCCTTGTGGAACGAATGAATGACTAGCTTACGCTGTTGTCTTGCATCGCACTGATATGCATGAAATTTTGCGAAACCACAGGTTGGGTGCATGTTGACTCGCCTAGTGTGGTAAATCTTATCTGGAGCATGTGTGCATCACAGCAACTAGGACGAATCGTTCTGTCGGCGATGGATGGGCCAATCTTGGGAAGGATCCGTATGCCATCAGAATTTGCAATCCATACATAGGTAGTTTTGTGACCAATTTTCGTCACTACCAGCAGTCTGGAAAAGTTATGCTCTGCTGTAGGCATCCATCAGGGATGTAGATTCTGATAGTTGTGGACTGGAACCATCGTGAATTTGAAAATATGTATCTCTCAAAAATGTTAACTTGAAGTTTCCTTAAATCCTGCAATGAATTATGGTTATTTTGGTATAAGATCTTATAGTTTTCATCGCCATGTCTTTATTCTACTCGAATTTTAGCCAAGAATTGTAAGAAACCATGGTAATAAATAGGACTTAAAGTATAAAACGTCACATAATGTTATATTACTTAGACAAAGTTCTGTCCTCGGCCCAACTGCATTTCTAGACTAACATAAGAAAAGAACGGATCTAAGTTTTCAAATCAAAGCTTGTCGGGAGTCAGATTCATCGAATAAAGGTTAAAAGTTTTCAAGAATTTATCGAATTACGTCTGAGGTGCACGTTAGAAGCTTTAGCATGAAAAGGTTGTTCCGCCTTATTCATATGTTAGTCTTGATTTTGAGCATGCTACTAACAGTTTATGATGTCCATCACACAATTTAAATTTCAAGGATCTATCCTTGAAGCTTCATACCTGTCGGGAAACGATGGCTCTTCTTCTGGACCACCGACATACCCACTGGAGATAAGATGCAACATGATCTGTATGTGTTTCTCTCCTTTTCAATTTTTCTCATCCAGGCAGGAAAAGGCAGTCAAATAATTTACACTCAGACTACAGTTGCTGCTGCTGCTGGCAGTGCAAGTTGCATCAGGCGAAAACTCAAAGTGACAGAGAGAAAATTTAATATATTTCATTTCGTACGTTTCATAATTTAGCAAATAAAATATTTTATTTTATGCGAAGGCTGCAGGAACAATTTGCATTCGAAAAGAAGGACCAGAACTCATCTGGTGTGACTGTTGCTGTTGATGTGACGATGTTACCATGTTTCTGGTGCTTCGGTTTGAGTGGCCTCTTCACAAAGGCGTGTTTATCAGGGTTAAAAGGGTCCCGCATTTCAATAATCTTACGCGTTGTTGACTCTCGATTCTTGAATAGTTAGCCTAATTAATCCGTATAAAATATCATATAGGATATGATAGCACAATGCAATCTGTGATAGCTAGTCCACTCGAAACTAGGGACTAGCGATATTTGCATCCAGGTTTTACGACTTCACCAAATAATCTCCAATAGCTTCTGCCTTCTTTACATACATAAGTAATGAGTAGGAAATCCTGAATCTTAAGAGGGTGAATAAGCCTTGATTTGTTCTTGAGACCCTTGAAAATTTTGTAAATGACCGTGTAGAGCCACTTAACCCAATGATGCTCAAGTTGCTGCATATTGCGGACCAAATAGCGATTTTTCATCAGAGCTACGGCCGAATGGGAAAGTTCAAATGATTCTGCAAGAATGCGCATGCATTTGGTTTTGATGAATTAAAAGTCATAGCATTGATGTTGTTATGGTTTCTCTTATTAAAAATTTTTATTGGGTTTTATAAAGCTACACAATTGTTTTTTAATATTCATGTTGATTTTTGGAGTTTTTGTCTCTCTGTCAGTGAGAAATAATTTATTTCTACATTCTGTAAATGGTACACGGTATCTTTTAATTCCGCTCCTACTAGTGGATACGAGTAACTGACACTGAATAAGACTGCAAGTGGTAGTCAAAATACGCGTATCTGTCAAAGATAAACATTTGGGAGCGGAATTAAAAGGTACACGGTATTCCATCTACTTTTAAGTTTCTCTATTGTGATTCTGCTCAGATGATTTTCGGCATTCATCCTGTTATCAGTAACATTTGAAAAGTATTCAGTACAACATTGAATAAATAATCCCAAAACATTGAAAAATGATATACAAAAGTACAGCAATTCCTAGTAAATTTAAATATAAGCTAGTCATCATTTTTTTCTCCGCCAGACTTCGTTGGTAAAAGCTACACGTAGGAGAACTTACGTATTCTCGGCAGTCTAAGCAGCTGGAATTTTAAAAAGGCAATTATATACAACAATTAGGCACAATAATTAGCAAGAGACACATGAAATACACTTGAGCACTCTTTATTTATTGTTTATTACACACAAAACACTATTTTGTTCTCTAAATAATCGGTTTTTCCTCGCCAAAGTCACGAGGCACTTGTTCTTTTATCGGCAATGCAATTACTATTGTCGGCAACTAAAATGTTCTCTTCGGCAATCCAAAACTGTTCAAAAACTAGCTTATGTATTGGTTACTTTTCGCATGTGATGACAATGACTGAAATTAAACGTCACTCATTATGTTCTACTCGTTGAAAGGGCCAATGCAGGAAATACAGACTACACTAAAAACAGCGTTGCAGTTATAAATACAGTAACAGATAATCAAATTGAATGCACAACGCCACTGAATTTGTGCAGACTAAGGCGCCGTCCACACAATACGTAACGCTCTAGGAGAATGGGAAGTAAGCTCAAGTGTTGCGGCTCACACATTTTTTTCATACAAAGACCGTTACGAAGGGGGGAGAGGGTCGAACATTGTACAGTTTAGCGTTACGTCATAAATGGACGCTGCCTAATTTCGTTGTCATTTATTTCATCGAATATTTTTTGTATTAAGTCCCACTGTGGCAGCATTTCGGCTGTGAAAATTGACATGCCATGGTTTTAAACTTGCAGCAGGTGCGATTCTAACCAAGAATCAACCAACCAACCAAGAAGTTCCAGCGTGACGTCATTGTTATTTGGTTCATAATATTGTGCTCTGCAAGGAAAATCCACGGAACGTGATTATCGGACAATTTGAATTGCGTTTGAATTGCGCGTAATATTGTCTGCGCGTTACTGCCGCCGCTGGATGTTGATTTAAAATGAGCGCCGCAATATTATCCCTTTTATTCGCTCCAGATCCACTTCATCCGTACGCATTCAAACAACACGCATGACTTTTGTCGTTACGAAAGGAAGAAATCACAAAAGAGAAAAGGATGGACACACCGTCCTCTGGTTAGTGCGGACGACTGTAACTCACCACTTGCTACACACTGGTTTCCTCTCCTTTGAAAACAACGGCACCAGTGCTTGTCAAAGTTTACAGGTACTGTCGTCGAGGGTGACATTAGGCCAAATTATAATCTGAAATATCTCAGCAAACATTGGGAATATTAAAAAAACTTTAATGTAGTCCCTCTTTAATGAATGTTCGAATCCTCTGAGCAGAATCTCAAATAGAGAAACTTTCTATCTACTTTAAAGTTTCTCTATTTAATGTAGTATTCCCCACGGCATAACAATTAACAAGGCAGGCTCCTTACTGGGGGTCATGCACAAATTACGCCCCGCTCCAGTGGGGGGGGGGGGGTGGATCAAGCCGAGCGTGACAAGCCTAACAAAAATTTTGGAGGACTCATACAAAAAACGTGACAAAGGGGTGGGGTCAAAAAAGTTGAAATTTAGCTTGACATAATTTGTGTACCATCCCTAGGTGTAAACTCGAATTTGATTGTAAACATGTGACGTCACTTCTATCGTACTATATACCATCACGAACACTAGATCATTTTTTTTCACAAATTTGTTCGAGATGGATAGAAATAACGTCATCAAGTAGCTGTCAGTTTTCAGAATATATCACCTTCTCAATATAGTAACCGTGGTAATCCTTGAAATTATCTACAACTATAGTCGAATTTCGTTCGTTACACTATCTTTAAGTGGGCTACGTTTTAATTGGGCTCCCGTTAGTTGGGCTATAGCCCACCTAAAACGAAGGCAAACGTCATTTATCAATATTGGTAGCTCCGTTTTATTTGTTTTATGTTATTTGGCAGCTCGAAACTCGTCCCGATTACTCAAAGTCTTGCACTAAGTGTTAATAACTTACTAACGCCTGGATAGATTTTCAAGATTCTTGCACCAATCGATTGGAAATCTTTCTGCGAATCTACTCCAACAATGAAAACTATTGATTTTCATGATTAAACTATTGAAAAGTTGGGAAATATCAAGATATGTCTTATTTTTCATAGAAAAGCACATTTTTCTTGTGTATTTCTGACATAGACATCATCGAGCAATATCTTAGCCACTTTCGTCATTTAAAGGGAAACGTCCCTTTCGGTCTTCTTCTTGCTCCTCTTTATTATATCGTGTTCAGTCGAAGTCAGCCAAACTCCATTTAGCCACGCACGCATCAATCAAGCGTCAACCAGTAACCAGAGAAGAACTCCTATCGGAATAAATTTTACATATTCGTCGCTGCTGCTGCTTCTGCTGTTTATTCATAATCTAAATACTGCGGGTGCCGTGAAATCGGTCATCTTGCCCATGGAAATCCAGCTAGCCTATCGAATTCGTGGAGAATGCGTCCAAAAACCTTGAAAATTGCCGTCGGAGAAGTGAGCAAACCATCGAAAACAAGGATGGACAAGGAGGCACACACCGCATTTAAATTGAACCGGCTTCGGTAATCTTTTGGTGTGTTTCTGTCTAACAATGGAATGAAAACCCAGTTCGATCTGCGGTGACTACCCCCAACCGTCCTTTTCAGGACGACAATTTCATTTTGAAAGAGTTATGAGAATTTTCCACAGTGAAGAGCGACATTACTGGTGATTGGTGATCAGGGCCAAATAATGCTTTTCGAGAATCACAGTGCCAAGAAATAAATTCACCTGTGCACGCTAACTCTGAAGTACCTATTAAATGGGTTCCAAATACCCATTTTTATGACCAGTACTGAGTTGTCAGAAAAAGGGTATTTTTTAAATGTCATAAAAAGGGTACTTATTCCCCATAAAGAAGTTCCTATTTGTTTTACAATGATGGGTAAATAGTATGCGGGATGATTTTGAAGACTTGCACCTCCATTTTGAAATTGCTTTTGCAGTCATGTTTTCTTCGGTGATATTTAACTCTATTTTCGATGCCGGATCCGTTTGTAATAGCTAGTAAACGCTGCAGGAAATCATATCCAAGCAATATCTTTAAAGGTAAGTAGTTTCTGAGGTGATTTTTGTTTGCTTGGAGAACTATTGTTTTCTTCGTATTTATTCCACAGAACCCGGATCAAGACCCGGATATTGTTGTGGCACAACAGTTTGCGGAGCCGATATCCGAGGAACCGAGGAAATGTGTCGACAGTATCGAATCTTACAAATTAAAAAAAAAAATGTTTGTGATGATGTGTGAACACAAGAAATAATATAATAAAAACATAATTCATTTATATAGTATTGATATTTGTTTTTCGTCTTGATTTTCCAATGTCCCAATTCTTAACCTGAATCCAAAGCGAAATCGGCAAAAACATGAGGCATTTTTACCCATTTTTTCAAAATTAACCAGGAGTAAAAAATACCCATGTTTTGAAGTTCGTGTCTAATACTCTTTAATGGGTAAGTCGACTTTACTCTTTAAATGAGTTAAACCACTTTAGTAAGAAATGGGTACGAAAGTACCCATTAAAGGGTACTTCAGAGTTAGCGTGTGGGCAAGAGTCGGAAAAATTCCGGACGGCACTAGAATGAAGAATCCATCCCGGTTTGCCTCGCATTTAGCGATGATTAAACAATTCCGTTATCATCGTCGCTTTTAACATGCATGCTAGAGCGATCAGTATCAACTTTTCGAACAAAGAGCTAAAACTAATCAGCAACAGATTTGTTGATGTTTTGATTTGCTATGAAAGTGTCGATCGAATCGACTACAAAAATGCTAGCGCCGCCCGATCCGAGCGACGGGAACCTAGGTAAAACTTTGTTTGCCATTTCTCGGTTTGAAACAAATCAACCGAAATTATAATTGATAATTAAATGAAATGTCTCTGGTTGTAACTCTTTTACGTGGAATGCATTGTTGTGGTAGGTACTGCCGAATGGAGTCGACATACTCTTGTACGCCGACGACGGGTCAAAGTGCGAAGACACGGTAGGAGCCTCATTCTTCAACAATTGCCTTTTCAGAACGTTTAGTCTACGGAAGGAGTGCAGTGTTTTCTTTGCAGAAGCGTATACGATAAAGAAGGCGGTTTCAATTCCTAACCTACGAAATGCGGTGGTGATCCTTTCGAATTCGGCGAGTTGCCTGCAAGCCTCAGAGGCCGGATCTTCGAAGCAAACGTGGGGTTCAGGAGACTGAGAACATAGTGCGAAACAAAAACGTTTGGTTTTTGCTCAAAAACACAAAAGCTCACTTCCCCATTGCTTATTTTGTACCAATGTTACATATTTAGTACAATAAACAATTGTCGATATGGGTCCCTATACCACCATCACCACCTCAGTCTTGTGATGGGTCAGTAGTTCTTCCATCTATACGCCATAGACCACTAGTGTGATGTTGTTGGCGAAGCCAATGGCATGGAGAACGTGTCTTTGGAGCCGCTCTTCTGAACTTTGATAGTGCGGGACACACCACATACCAAACGAAATAAGATAAATTCTGTTAATCAGTTAGCAAATCGAATGCAAAAGTAAAGAATATTAGTATGACATTTCATGTCAAAGCTATTTTCATTTGAATCGAGAACATTTGAGACTTAATATACAAATATTAGAAATTGATGCAACTTTAGCAATTTCGAAATAGTTTACGAACAATCTGTTCTAGAATCACTATTTGATGCAGTTTGTAATAGTTCGTCAACTTAATTTGATAGCTAAGTAATAATAGAACTTGAATATAGTCTCAAATCTCTTAGCGAAAACCATTTTTATAAACTAAGACCATTTTTGTAATCTAAGTCAGAAACTTCCATATAACGTTAAACACCTAGAAGTATGCAATGCCCTAAAAAAAGCGTAATTCACTTAATTTTGTTCGATTTATCGTCTATTATCAAAGTAACCCCAAAACAGAAAAACGACTTTCGATTATATGAAAAATTGTATATCCATTCAAAATAAATCTTTAGGCAATATATCAACTGAAATCGATAGCTAGCATGACAGTATTTGTTTTAAAAATATACATTCTAATTCTTTGAAACAGCATGCATAAATATTCAAGTTTTTCTTTTGAAAAAAAAAACTATCAAAGTTACCCCGTTTCACGGTACTTCTGTGGAAATTCGAACGACTTTCTACCCCTCTTCTGTCCCAAACGGTAGAATCCTACTATCAAAATTGCTGTTTAGAAGCTTACAAATGGGGATTTTTTTTATTTCCGTATGGGTTTGGGCCGAAAGGTCTCAGATTTTCATGAAACTTTTTCCACAGGCAGGGCTGATCAATACATGAATAAAAAAAAATTGAGAAAAATTCAGGGTCGCCTATTTTCCCGGAAAACTCAGTTGGAAATTTTTTGTTTTCCCCTGACACTACTTACTTTGAAAAATCATAACTCAAGAACGAAGCATCATAGAAACTAAGTTTTTTTTTATGAAAATGAAAGCAAATTTTCTCAGGAATAAAAAAAAATATTAACTGGAAAAAGTTTTCCACCAAATTTGTAAAGAAAAGCTGGAAAAACTATGCTCCAACTCGTGGAAAATTTTCAAAAAAATATTTTTGAGAAGGTAATTTCATAAGCTTTAATCGCTGAAATTTTTGAAATGGTATTTTTTTTTCGTTTTTGAGTTATGGCCAATTTTGTAAAAAATGTGCAAATGTGCCATTTTGAGCCTTTTCTTTGAAAAATCATAGCTCAAGAAAGAAGCATCGTAGAAACAAAGTTTTTTTTTTATGAAAATGAAAGCAAATTTTGTAAGGAATAGAAAAAAAAATGTTAACTGGAAAAAGTTTTCCACAAAATTTTCCACCGTTGAGAAAATTTGTAAAGAAAAGCCGGAAAAACTATGTTCCAACTCGTGTAAGATTTTCAAAGAAATATTTTTGAGAACAGAATTTTATAAATTTCAATCACTGAAATTTTTAAGATGTACTACTTTTTAATTCCTGCGTTTGGTCATAGTTTTGTGAAAAATGCCCAGATTTCTCGTACAAGTCTTTTCGCTCGAAAATCATAACTGAAGATAAAAGCGTCATAGAAACATTTTTTTTGTAAAATCGGAATCAAATTTTCTCAAAACTTTGAGATTTTTTGAAATGGAATAAGTTTCCCAGGACATTTTTTACCTTTAAGGAAAATGAATAATGATAACCCGATTAGCTATTCCAGCTTACACACAAAGTATATTTGAAAAGAGCGATCAATAAGATCCAATCCCAAACATTTTTTAAATACGCTCCTTTTTCGTTCCTTAAACACGATCAAATATTGCCAAGATGAGCTGTCTACAAATTTATACATTTATAAGTTTATAAAGCCCAGTCTCGCACTAGTTACTTCGTATGGAATGTTTCAAATGCTATTTATAAACTGAGTAACTGTGCGTTTCTCTTCAAAATATATATGTAAATTTTATTTCATGAGTGCGAAAACATTTGATAACGAACAGCCAAATTTACAAACGCCCCTCTTTTGAACAGAACCTATCTACTTCTCCGTCTTTGGCCTATCCTCTCAAAAGTAGTAGTGGGTGGGCTTCATTTCTTCAGGACAGATGGTGCTGCGTGCAATTTTGGAATCTACCAAGTAGGATCGCTTTGAAATAGGGTTATAGCAGGGGAACTGACTTTGCGGCTCCAGATATGACTGTGCGGTTACAATTTAATCCTTTTTCGTTACACCTCTCTCGTTACCGACCACACCTCAACAACGCACCAGAATGTGGAAACTACTACTGCTGCTGACTGTTACCAGCATCTAAACTAGGGTCGGACTGAGAGTGCGATAGCGCTTCAACCATTCAAAAGCGGTTTCTAGCGTTGGGTAGTCGGTAAGGTCCATCGGACGGTGTCGCACAGAGGTCTAGTTTTTTGAAAAGCTGGCAAAAACCCAAACTCAATCAAGCTTTTATTAACATTTTGTTAACAACAAGTTACATGTTATTTGCCGTAGCAGTTTAGAATTTTTACAGTTGAGTTGATTATACCTGCTCATATGAGAACAAAGAATGCTTTCAATTATCTCAAACTAAATATGTAACGCGGTAATCTCGGCAATAAAAAATTGCAACGATTTGTGTACAAATAAATGTACAACTTTGCTTTTTCAGGTGTTTTTGGTGACAGGCGGCAAGACATATCGAGCAATTGAGACTCAAATAACTGTTGCAAGTTACCCCACAAGGGAAGTCAAAAACGTTTTAAATTTGTTTTATTGTTTAAACGTGAAATTAAAAAAAAACTTTATCTGGCCCTGATGGCAAATACCACAAATAATATATTCTCACCGATTATGTGGTACTAGGAACGATTTTCAGACTTGCTTTCATACGATCATACGTGTGATATGATTTTCACCTCCGGCAAACCAACAAAAATGGGAATAATACTCAAATCGCCGCCAAAATCTTCTGTTTTATACTTAAATAAACATCAAGTCGATTATATGTCGATGTGTTGCAAGTTTAACCCCTGTTGAAAGTTATCCCGCTTTACGGTACTATACTGCCGTTCTACGCATATTTGTCCCGCGGTCCATAAGGTTTACATAGAACATTGGACAAGTAGAAGGATAGTATACCAGGAAGGAAGCTTCAGAGTCATTCTCAAAATTTGATTTCCAATCCTCCTACTTTTTTCTGGTATTACCTTAGTAGGCTATGAATCTGACTTGACTGTTGAAATGAAAGAAGATCACATTCATTCATATTTTGGATTTCATTAAGGGGGCAGGATCCGTCATCGACTTCGGAATTTTCAAAAGCAGTTTTTTCGTTCAAAGTCAAGAGAATTCACAGGAAAAAGTGTTCACTGTATTCAATTCTCCAACCACAACACGGTGAACACATTTTCGTCGAATAATGTTCAGTTTTGAACAGAAAAACTGCTTTTAAAGTTTCGATGATGACGATGATTACGATGACGGAGCGTTGAGAGTTAAATCAAGATCTGTTATTACAACTGCTACATTGGCAACGAAAATGGGATTTCTTATATATTTGGACACGCATGAAGCATTTCAAATCAACATGAAAACGCGCAAAACACGAACATCTGAAAAGTTCGGATGATGACAAGACAAAAGTTTAACCAAACCAATAAATGTGAAAATGAATGTGATTGGTAAGCTCTAAGCAGCATCTAAACCATGATCTAAGCTGGTAATCGTTATCTACCTTTGGCCAATATAATATTTGTTCATATTTTAGAAAAATAGATGGTAGAAAATAATTCCATATGAAGGAAATTTGTTAGAGCTATTGAAGTTGAATGAAACGAATCTTGCATTCTAGGCCATTCAAGTATATACATGAAGGGAAATAAACATTCCAAGCCATGTATCTGTAAGTTCACATAAGAATATAAAGGAATGGAACAGAGATTCCAGGCCATTTAGGTACAGTGAAACCTCCATTAGTCGATGTTCCATGATTCGATATCGACTCATGGAACCATACTTGAAACATTATTTCATGGTTGCTATGATGGTCTCCGGAAACAGCTTTCCAATGTATTTCTGTTCCATGACTCGATATTTCCATGAGTCGATGATCCCTTCCTGGGAGGGAGAAACCAATATAAAATTTATGTACGTCGAGGTGAGCCGAGATTTTGCTGTCACGAACTGTCACTGTGAGCCCAGATCTTAAAGAGTGGACAAACATTATAAAAGCGCGTAATTAATCAAAACATATTTTTGTGTTTCATCAAAGTTGACAACAATCGGTTGAAAATCAATTCCAACAAGCCAAAAGCAATGCCACGATAGCATCTTTTTATTTTTATAGAATACTAGTGGTCCCGGCAAACTTCGTTTTGCCATCAAGTAGGCTTGTGAAAAATGTCATGAAATCTTCCATACAAAACGGTAGATTAGTTTTCTCCCGTTTTCCTAACTATTCCAAAAACTTTCCTAGACTTTTTCTTCGCACGAACACGTCGCATCCCCTGTTGAATACAACAGTGAAAAAATTACGCAAATCCGTTGACCCGTTCAAAAGCCATTTCGTGACATACAAACACCATTCCATTTTTATTTATATAGATAAAGTATTGAAACACGCATATTTTTACTCTTTTCCAATAAAAATGAAAATAAAACGCAGGGGTCCACATGGACGGAAGAGGTCCGGGTTGGACGCTGGGGTCCGATGATGGTGTGCTTGTCACTGTCCGATGGAAAACGATTGGAACAGTCCAACGGGGAGCAGCGGTTGCCTTCACACGGCGTCCAGAAGTTCTCTCCAAGCACTATCCTGGTCACGGCACCAATGTTTCGTCTGGCATGAGACGAGCCCTACGTTGGCTTTCCAATCGCTTGGGACCAGCGCTTCAAGAAATTCCACGCTTCAAGCACCCGATACGCAAGAGGAGACTCAGTTTGCGAAGGTGAAACTTCCAGAAATAAAGCTGCCGTCATTTATGCTGCCCATAAATGCACATGGGTAACATTCGACAAAAGTAGGCATTGAGTGAATGGAGTACCAAGTGTGCATTTCATGGCAGTAAAAATGGGTTGTAGGACAAAAGGTCGAATGACAGAAGGTCGAATGACAAAAGGTCGAAGGACAAAAGGTCGAATGGACAAAAGGTCGAAGGGACAAAAGGTCGAATGGACAAAAGGTCGAATGGACAAAAGGTCGAATGGACAAAACATCGAATGGACAAAAGGTCGAATGGACAAAAGGTTGAATGGATGAAAGGTCCAAATTGTACCGTTGAAGGGATTATCGTACACTCAGTTGCTAACATTTTAATCATAAATTCCTCCCTTCTCATCTGAAGTTTTTCCTTCTTTTAAATGAGAGCTGTTTTTCAGAACTATCGTTTGAAGCAATAATTTGTATTAATGCTATTATTTCCAAACAAAAGATTCATTTTCTGAATTTCGGTTGTTATTATTTTGATACTTCAAAGCATAAAGTAATTATTATTAGCTTTTTATTTGATACATTCTCAATAGAGATTTGTCCTTCTTTGAAACATTGGCTGTTCTTTTGGAGTTATATATTATAGTGATTTTATACTGCTGTAGACACTTGTATCGACGATTATTCCTTCTTTTATACATCGACTGTTCTTCATAGATTTCACTTTTACATCTTGCCTGTTTTTTGTTTTTCCAAATGAAATGTTGCCTTCTTATAAATATCGGCTGTTCTTCATGCTTTACAGTGTTTATGAGCATTTCAATTACATTTCTAACAAAGTATTTTCCTTCTTTTGAAGATTTGCTGTTTTAGGGCTATGCATTAGAGTTTTATCTGACTGTTGGTTTCGACTGATTTATTGCTGTGTGCGTTTGAAACGCAAATATCAAATGCGGGAACACCAAACGCGGTAAGATTTTCCACAAGAAATGCGATGTCAAAGATATGTTTTTCTATCTAGGACAGCGGTGATTTAGATAATCGTTGCTAGGAGTCCTTTGATTGGTTTGTGTTACCGCATTTGGAGGACATTTAGGGTAGATGTACCAATAGTGGAGGTACTAAGCACGATTGAACTTCTTTTAACCGCCTAAATTTAAGAAGCGCAATTAATGTACATGTTAATGTTGTAACGGGAAGTAACGACCATTGACTTAATGAGAAAATTGATTTCATCGCAGTAATCCACGGCATGTCAGTGAAAAATAATACCTCCACTATTGGTACACTGTTCCTTTAGTTGCGGTATTTTTTTAATTTGTGTTCCTATAGTTGCGGTATCCGTTGTTTTCTTATGGAATCCTCCACTATAGGAACACTTTACCGCAACTATTGGTACAAGTAAGAAAAGTTTTAGCAATTTTAGTGATATTTCATCAGTTTTGAAGCAATTCGAACGCTTTTTTCAACTATTCCGTGTATCAACAAGCCAATACGTCGATTGGCAGTGTCAGTTCTGTGGCGAATATAATCAAATCAGTGAAAACGGCACTACCGCAACTATAGGAACACTCACAACTAAGGGAACACTTACCCTAGTCAAGATTTGCACCTGAAATGCAAACAGCAATAAATTAGCATCAGGGATAAATAATCATCCTTTTTCTGGAATTAGGTCACAACTAGGGGAGAGTTTGCTTCTCAGCTACACTAGCATTTACTGAGAGCTTTTCTGATAATTTGATCATTTTTGTATTTGTGCATCATGCTTTTTATTAGGAGATGATCTGCAACCCGAACCGTTAGAAGATAATTCAAGGAATGCAGGTGTAATGTCGCACCACCGACGATCTGAAATCTACCCATGCTTTGAATGGAGGTTTACAGAAACACACACATTACTCTTGGACTCTATTTCATATAGCTATTTGAGCTATTTGCAGCAGAAAAAGCCTAGGCAAACTGCTTTTCCTAGCCGCCTTGAACAATATTACAGGGAACCAGCATCTGCAGAGCGAACCCTCTGCTCTGCAGTCAACTCATGGCGGCACGCCATAGATGCTATAATTCCAGTATAAACTGAATGACAGACGCAGTGCATTCCAGCACTCGGCATCCCAACACATAGCACATAGAGTGGCATGCACCTCGATGCACTTAGAGTTACATAATTACCAGGAGAACATAAATGAACTAACGAGTCTCCAACCAAACCGCTTTTCAACGCATCAGAATCGTAGTGTGCTACGCTAGGTTCACAAAAATTCTGGAAGCGCGCGCTAGGGGAGATTCAACGCATGCGCTGCTCGGTGCTACGCTCGCCATCGGTATCCAAGTTGTAAAACAACTGCACGGTAACGAAGAGTCTCTACAGCTATTTTTACCTTATTATGCAGGTGTCTAGATGGTCTACATGATACGGTCGAAGACGCGCGATCCGGAAGCTCCAATCTCGATTCTCGTTTCAAAATGTTGTCTTCACATCTATTATTGTGCTGATTTTGAACAACGCGTGTTACGATGCGCATGAGACGCATTGAGAAATTACCCTAAAAAAAGCGAGGAACACCAACATAGGTCTCAAAATGTACAGTGCACGGGTGAGCATGGAAGGAATGTGGCTCTTGCACATAAGGCTACAGCACGTACACAGTAACTCTGGATGCACTACGACCTGAAAAGTCTAACACAATTTGACCCCGAAAAGATCGTTGACCAGCTGAAATTGAACCTCCCTCAGTATGGTCTTTCTAAAAATATGCGAGTTTTCTTCGTGTCTATTTTAGCTGTAGCGCTTGTGATCAGTGCTGGGAATGGTAATAGTAGTAGGCTTGAATTTCGCGAAAATCACGTGGCTCTCTCATTACAGTAGTTTAAAATCGTGAATCTCATCAAGTAGCCTATATTGGGTACATGAATTTCTCTAAGCTATACTCCAAAAAACACCCGTTGCTGTAGAAAAATGTTCTATTTCCCGCTGCATTTCCCGCATTTAGAGCCTTCAATGACACTACTGATTGTCATTGAAGGCTCTAAATGCGGGAAATGCAGCGGGAAATAGAACATTTTTCTACAGCAACGGGTGTTTTTTGGAGTATAGCTTTTGGTTCTTCCTAAATTGTTGTCCATTCGACCTTTTGTCCATTCGACCTTTTGTCCATTCGACCTTTTGTCCATTCGACCTTTTGTCCATTCGACATTCTGTCATTCGACCTTTTGTCATTCGACCTTTTGTCCTTCGACCTTTTGTCATAGATTCTCATTTTTACCTAAAATTTCTAAAAATTACCAAGAAATCAAAAGTGCTAATTTGAGGCTGAAATTTTGTACAGTTAACATTGCATATTGGGTGAATAGTCAGAAAATAATTCTGATGAAAATTTCATTGCTACTACATTACAAGACTCATGTATAATCTTATAGTGACGGTTTTTATTAGCAATGTGACAAAACAACTTGATATTTTTTTCGAATTCTCTAGAACGATTGCACAGATTTAAGTAAGTTGATCGAAATTATCTGTTCCTGTGGATTGGGAACACTGCCAAGGTGAATGTGAAACCAAATGTGGATCCCCCGTGGATAACAATAGGATAAGTGTCAAATTCATATACAATGAAATATTGTGAAGTCGCTCTTAACAACTGAGTAGAAGCTTGAATTTATATTGAACTATTAAACCTGAAACTCTTATTAAATCTAAATTACTTTAAACGAATCGGTTCGGTTCAAGGAGTGTGAGAAAGTCCTCATACTGATTAGGTTGGTAAATTGATATTTGTGCTTGAAGTTTAAACTATATTTTTATAATAACCCTGCAGAAAGCTCACTGAATGCTAACATCCGATTGCAGTCAGATTATATCTATGAACTAAGCGAATACTGAATTGTGAGTCAAGAAGTTACATTTATGTTGGGATATTGCTAAAGAAATTTGTATATATGAGTTTGGAGCTGCTTTTGTTCTACGAGAACAATATCCATCATTTGACTCTACCCGGCATTAACTTGAAATTGTCAAAAATATCGAATGTGACTGATATGCAGTTATGGGCAGTATTGTGGAAAGATCACGATTGGGTGCCATACCGTTACAGCTTCCGGAGCCTGATCCACGACAACACACTACTCTCCGATGTGGACAAGTTCACCTATTTGATGTCATCGTTGTCCGGTGATGCGCTGAAGGAAATTAATTCATTTGATTTTTCTGCAGCTAGTTGTGACATGTAAGGCGTTGGAAAGTCGCTACGAAAACAAGAAGTTGATCGTCAAAGCGCATCTCGACGCACTTTTCACCATGGAAGCGCTCAAGAAGGAAAGCTACGAGCGGCTCAACCAGTTGATTGGCGACTTCGAGAAGGTCCTGCAGATGTTGGAGAAGATTGGGGAGAAACCATCAGACTGGAGCACAATTCTGGCTTATATGGTGTGTTCCAGATTGGACATGGCAACCCTACGCCACTGGGAAACCCATCCCAACAGCACAGCAAGGACGAAGCGAAGTATTCGGCATTGATGGAGTATTTGAAGGGTCATTGCTCTGTCCTACAATCGATTGCTCCATCGAAGGCTACAAGTTCCATGCAGCAGCGACAATTTCGCCCATCAGTGTGTCATACCACCTTCAAGTTCGCCCCGAAGTGCCATTTCTACAGTGAGCCGCGTCATTCCGTGTTTCAGTGCGTGAGATTCCAGCGGATAAGTGTTCCAGAGAGGATTGAGGCTGCAAACAGGAACAAAATTTGCCGGAATTGTTTGTAAGTACAGTGGCCCAATTTCATATTCGTACAGGATACTGTTTCCACATCAAGTTAGTAAAAAACTATTAAATGAAGTATTGAGCTACAAATACTTTATCCACATTGAAGGTAACAGGTGTTATCTATTGTTTGCCAATCACAAAATGTTTCCATTTACATTCATCTTTGGATTAATAGAAAAGTATTGAATTTATGTCTAAAATTCACCCAATTCCATATTCGTACACCTACCAAAATTCATACGCACAACGTTGAAAACTAAATTAAGAAGCTCTATTTGATTATTGAAATGCTTTATTATGATGTTCAGATGTAGTGAAATACATTTGGGCAATTTATTAGTGGACATATATGAAATTTAGGTAAAGTTATGAGAAATGCCAGTTTTCCGATGATTTTTGCTATTAAATCCTATAATTCGAACAATAACGTTTATTTTTGTCATTGGATCCAATCTATAGATTATACTCGTAAGCTCTGATAGAAATTTAGTTGAAATATATATATAGTTTACAGAAATCATAAACAATTTTTATCCCTTTTGAGTTCAGAAAATTGTTGTGCCATAACTTCAAAACTCTTCTAAAATGATATTTTTAGTCAATGTAAACCAAATTTTCATTCTAAACAACAGGTAAATGTTAATTTTGAATTTGTCTGTAAAAATAATTTGAACTACGAACTTCGTTTTACAATAAAATACCTTAAACTACGCTGTACATACCTCCACATAATTGATGTCATCGTAATATTCAATTATCTTTGAAATAATATTCAAATTATATTCAAAATAGCACCCTATTTTGCAATTTATTGATTTTATAAGAAAAATACAAAATAACTTGAATGAGCAGAGAGCATTGATATACTATTTAATAGAATATATCCTGTTGTTTTCATCATTTTTAAAAACGTTTGTGTTGCGGTTATGGCAATAATATTTATTCTTTAAATCTCTATTATCATGTGTGGTAGTAAAATGTAAATTAAAAATAATAATTACGCAATGTTTTGATAGGAACATTAACTATGGATTATATATATATATATACATTTAGGAGCCAAACATAAAGAAATTGACTAATATTTTTGGTTTTGGATTTGTTATGAATGTTATACTACCTAAGATTCAAAAGTATAAGTTGTCGATATCCACTCCTAGCTACTCTAAAACTGATTATAATTTTTTGAAACTTGTGCAATATTCGCAGTTATCATTCTTAAGGAAGTGATGTTGAAAAAAAAATGCAATTTATTGTTCGACATTTTAGCAAAAAACATGGGAAAACTGGTATTTTTCTTAAATTTACATAAGTTTCAAATATGTCCGCTTTTAAATTTTCCAAATGCATTCTACTGCATCTGAACAACACAACGAAGAGCTTAAGTAATCATCTAGTCCATTAAAAATTAGTTTTGAATGTTGTATATTTTTTTTGTTAGGTGTACGAATATGGAATTGGGTCAATTATAGACACAATCTCAATACTTTTCCATTATTCCAAAGATTTAAGCAAATGAATACAGTTTGTCATTGCCAAACAATAGATGACACCTATAACCTTCATTATTGATATTCATTTATACCAACTTGATATGAAAACAGTGCCCCGTACGAAAATGAGATTGAGTCACTGTATCTTGGTCAGAACCTGCGAGAAAGGGGCGTATCGACAGTGCCATCAGAAGCATCAAACACTGCTGCACACTGAACAGCCTAGATCCTCCGTTCTACCCACGCAGTTAAGACCTCCGACAGTCAACCAACAATCTAGACAGCCACAATCCAAGCCGACAACACCGGACCAACAGACTCGGACTGCTAACACTGCGAACACCCAAGACTCCCTCAGCCACTCTGTCAGCCACAGAACACTCCACCACAAGCCGAACACATGTATCTCTCAATTACACACATATTCTCAGGCTTGATAATTCTCCTCAACATTAGAGTTCGGTGAAATACTCTAGAGTAGCCTGCTGTCTTTGCCTTTGCGAGGGAGCGAAAAAATAAGTAAACGGAGAGGCAACGAAAAATGAGCGAGGAAGATGCAGCACAAAAAACAACAGAGTAAAATTCCATCAAGGAGGGTCCGTAGCCTTGAGGTTACGCTTTCGTTTCATAAGCGAAAGGCCATGGGTTCAATTCCCAGCCCCTTCACAAAAAAAAACCCGTCCTGCCTGCTTCCATCCTCCGTCAGTATCAGATGGTGACTGAGGCAAACTGACCCTCTTCGAAGGCAACTAGCCTCAAAACGACTTAGGAACACGGCAAAAATGAACCACCGCAAGAGCAATGGACAATGGCTTATGGAAATCAATTGGACTAACAGCAAAGCACTCTCCTACCTGCTCTCCTACCTGTGTGAGAGTAAAAGAGTGAAAGAGAGTGAAAGCAGATGTAAATTTAGATTAGTTAAAAATAGATCGCATCGGTAAAGAAGATGCAGATGAACTGATTCCGGCCTTAAAAAAATCCATCGAAAAAGGGTGCTTTTACTATTCCCCGAGGACTGCTTTGTTCGGGCGGCAGACTCAAGAGTTCACGCTAAGCATGCTCAACGCAGCGCATGTGTAAAAACTACACAGAATGAGGCAACCAAAGCAGGACTCTCTGGCTGAGTGAAAATTCTGTGTAAGTCGCACTCATGCTGTGTGTAGCCGATGTGTTGGCCTTTGGCTGTGCGGGGATCGATTGAAATGGAACTGTCAATCTCTCCCGCGCAGCAGCAAACAGTTGGCCGTTGGTAGGATGGGGAGTTTCCGGTGATTTTTTCAGGCGAAAAGCCGGAAGATGGTCGCAAATGTGGAAGTTTTTTCCCCATTTGCTTCTGCTTCGGCTATTCGAATGAAAAAATCTCTGGAAACTTGAAAATTTGAATGGTTTTTTTTATGTTTTCAGAAGCAAAACAAAAATGGAAGCGAATTTCGCATTCCAAGCGTTCCTCCTCTGTGCGCATTTCACTCATTTGGTTTGTTTACCACCGTTTGCACAAAACTGTGTACAGCCCCCTTTGCACAGAATCTGTGCTGCATGAAGAGAGGCTGATTTTGTGTACTCGGCACTCATTTCTGAGCGTGACAAGTTTAGCGTGTTCTTTTGAAGTGTGAGTAAAGCTGAGCATCGCAACAAGAGAGAGAGAGAGAGAGAGAGTGCCTGAAAAAATACTCGCATTTTTTTGCACTCTCACTCGAATCGCTTGAGGATCTGTGTTGAACAGGGATTGAATCCTGAGAAAATTGAGAGAATCTCTCACGTATCGCTCTCTGTAACTATCATAACATGCTGCACATTATGAGAGACTGTTTATCGTATACTGCTACAAGTTTGATCAGATTGGGGGGATAGTAGTGCATGATAAAACCCCTCTAAACATGCTCCAAGCCTGGGGGACACTGTTGTTATTGGAAGTTCGTGGATTGTTTATCGTGCCAGTAAAGAAAAACACCTATCCCCAACGGTAAACAAGCGAGAAAAAAAGATTTTATCATCGCTCTCTCGTTGGGGCTCTCGCTCGCTGCTTCCATTTATCAGACTTGTTACACCTTGCGATACAATGACGATCGTGGACCGCAACAGATGGGATGTTTTTCTTTGCTTGCTTTGATCGTGCTTCATTCTCAAATGAGAGCGAATTCTGCAACGCCTGGTGTTGAACATTTTGAGTTCAGTTTTTTCTCCTCAGAAAAACGGCAAAACCACCTCCTCTTTGCATCGCAGAGGAGTTTTTATCAAGCCTGCATATTCTTTCGACCGCGCTAGTCAGCATTCAAGATCGCTACGGCAAGACCATTCCAGCACGAGCACTGCTGAACTCATGTTCGCAACATTGTCCCATGACAAAGAATTTCGCTAGCAAGCTTAAGCTAGACGAAACGCCAGTCTATCTGTCGATTCAATGCATTGGATCATCTCAAGCAGTGTCAACAAGACTGGTCACCGCCGTAGTGGGTCCGAGATCGCCGAAGAGATGTCTTTGCATGTGCTGTCGAAGCTGACTGTGTCGCTGCCTATCGTCAGTATCAATACCGCTGCGTGGAATCTTCGGAATTCAACAGTGTCAATTCGTAGTTTCGCACACACCACAGTCACCTACGGTACAGCGTCCGCCTCCTACCTAGCCACGAAGTGTATGCAGCGTATGACCGAGAAAGGTGAAGAGTTGCATCCTGCGGCTTCTAATGTCTTCAAGAAGGATTTTTACGTCGATGACATGCTGTCTGGCGTAGACGACATCGAAGAAGGGAAGAACCTCGTCAGTCAGATGAATGATCTTCTTCAATCGGTAGTATTCTCGTTGCGAAAGTGGAATCCAAACAGCAAAGAATTGCTGTTAGCGATGCCGGAGGGTTTGAGAGACGAACGATCGATTCTAGAAGTGGATTCATCGAGCGCCGCAGTCAACGCGTTAGGTTTGACCTGGGAGCCTAGCACGGATTACTTCCGATTCAGTTCACCAGCGTGGAATGAGTCCATAGCGATAACGAAGCGTTGTGTTCTTTCGGATGCGTCTCGTTTATTCGATCCGTTGGGACTATAGTAGGTCCAGTGATCATCCAGCCGAAGATCTTCCTCCAAGATCTCTGGAAGCACGACTGCAAGTGGGATGAATCGCTCAGTTCGCAGTTACAAGACCAGTGGCGCGAATACAGGTGAAACTTCGCCGGCTTAGACGGAATCGCTGTTCTCTGATGGGTTGGAACGAGCCCTAATACCGAAGCAGTTAAACTACACGGTTTCTGAGACGCATCGAACAAGGCATATGGCGCATGCGTTTACGTCCGCACTGTAGCAGCAGATGGGAGCGTAATGGTACACCAGCTAACCTCCAAATCGAGATTAGCTCCGCTCGAGAATTTGAAGAAAAACAGAAAGTCGCTATCCATCTTTCGACTAGAGTTGTCATCGGCACTACTCCTAGCATACTTGTACGAGAAAGTCGCCAAGAACAGCACCGTCGCTACCAAATGTCGTTTCTGGACCGACTCATCAATCATCGCATGAAGCAGTTCGTTACAAATCGCGTCTCTGAAATCCAGCACATTACAAAGGGTAGTTAGTGCATGGAACCACGTCACCGGTGAAGATAACCCTGCGGATATCATTTCTCGAGGCATGAGTCCAGCGCAGTTTTACGAATGATACCGTACTAATTGTCCTATGTCCGGAAACCTTCACCGGAACCGTTAATCCGACTCGAAGGACCAAATGTTCACGCGTCACAAAAAGGTTTTTTCGGACACTTCGAAATTAAAATCGCGGCGGACTTGTCGAAAATACTAATTTATTGCGCGAACAAAAACACTTTATTTACAAATGATACAACGGTGGTACTTTCATGACGGATTTATTCTGACTGTGATATTCCTATCTGCTACTCTGCAACTATGTACACTTCCAGCTGACCAGCGATCGGGTCAAAAAGCATATTCGAAACGAATCACTTACTACGCTTCTTTCTACACGTTTGTGTATAATGCGACAAACCGAGAACTAGCAAGGGAATAAATGAGATGATGATAGTTCCGACTGTGTGGAACTTATTGATCATTCCGTTTGTGTTTGCGTTCTATCCTGCTTGACCAGCCACGTTTAGTAACAGTTTTAGAATCCACTTTTTGAACTCAGGGATCCACCCTTGCTATTGTTGCAACCATGTTCAGTGAATCAACGAAAGAAGAAGAAGAGACCTTCTTCTTCGAAAGCAAAAATACTATAATCCTTACTTCTTAGCGAATACCTACCGGATTCAACTAAATTTTTGTCAGTATAATGGCAAACATATCAAGTTTCTAAAAGTGGCCAGAGGAACTCGGGAATACTCCTGTAGCCGGAGTTATTGCGGTGGGTCACTGGGTCAAGTCGGGTAGAAAAAGGCGATTTTTTGGGACATGCCAAGTTATCTTTATTTTTTCCAATGGCACTCATTTTAATTTGCATTTATCATTAAGATCTGATATCCAACATTATACATCAATAGTTTTTCACCGTTTAGAGTGTACCAGATGCGGACACTCGGATTCAAGCCGGATGAACCGGCTCTACATTTGTTAGGTTCTAAACCGTGTCAAATCTCTAGAAGTACAGATTGAACTTAATAGTTCACTAAAATACGTTCCCACAAGATAAACAAAGCTAAACACAGATGTTAATATACAAATTGCGCACTTTATCATAAATTTGAGACATCCCGGGAACAAAAAAAGGGTCATTTGTAGGATCAATCAAATGCAGTTGACATAACTATTTAATTTAATCGATTATCAGAAGGTTTACGCTGATGCGTTTTTTTTAAAACTCCTCGATATAGTGGCCACATTATAGCCGATTCTGGAAATTATCTGTGACATTTGCATACCTCCAGGGGCACAGAAGCACAGAACCCTTGTCACCCGACCTGACCCAGTGACCCACCGCAATAACTCCAACCAAATGAATATTCCCGAGATCCTTTGACCACTTTTAGAAACTAGATATGTGTACGAGTATACTGACAAAAATAATTGAAATTGAAATTAAGTATTCGCTGAACTGAAAGAGTTTTAATAATGTTTATTTCACTCAGGCCTATACGGGTTAAGACGGTGTTCAAGAAGGGTTAAAACCGCCAGCTTTCGCTAACGGCGCCAAAGAAAACTCGAAGGCGCGGGTCCAAACAAGGATCGTAAAGGTATCAATAAGTAGAAAAAGTAGCACTGAAAAGTACTGTTTTTGTAGAAATGAAAAGTACAGTTGCTGTAGAAGAACTGTTTATTGCTTTAGGTATGCGCACTGAAATATTGTTCTATAAATACCAAAAAAGGTTTCTATGCTTAAAATAGAGTATACATCCCTAAATCATGTTCCACAATATTTATCAGATACAAAACATGTAAATATCAGGTATTTATAATTCTCATCATCATTTTTAAAATCTGAACCACTCTGAGTAGGTTTGGTTGATGGACTGCACAGTGGGGTGGGAGTGTTTGCAAAATTATGGCTTCATGGTCACAAACTGCTCGCTCGGGCTTGTATTATAACAGGACGGAGGTAGTGCACCAATCGAAGGGAAAATAGCTGAAGGTGGTTTGAAAGCTGGGAAATTTATATACACGTACATCTACATCTCCTATCACCACACACCACGCGAACCCCACTCTATTCCGTAGCTGAAATTGTATGAATAGATATTTGATGGGCGATGAAATTATCATTCCGACAGATGGTGGAACTAGTTTTCCTACTACGATTGGCAATTGCTGCTGGTGGGTAATGGTGGGCCACAATTTAGTTTATTTATGGCAAAATTAGAGGTTTCATCCCGGGAGCACAAATCGGAAATCGATCATCGGTTTACTTGAATTTACGACGAGATGATTGGACAGAAAGCGGAACTGGCTGATGATTTGATGCAGATTGTGTGTGAACTGAGATGAAGCCAATTTAAGGTAAACGGTTTACTTACTCGAAATTGGATGCATTTTACCATTCGCTGCAGGGGGTTTTGATTTACTTTCGAGAAATAAAATGTGAGAACCTGGTGAGAACGATTTGGTTTCTTTAGACGATTAGAAAACCAAAACCTTTTAAGATGAATTACAGAGCACAAATTTAAAGAACCATAGCACCGTTCAGGTTGAAAATTCGTTTGATTGGTCATAATCAGCGAGTTGTCAATCAATTAATCAAATTTTCAAAGCAATCGATTGTCTGGTTTTCTAGATTTGTGCTTTAGAAAATTTGATAGTTGGCTTCGTTCGGCCAAACCTCAAATTTTCAAGAGCGCAAATCTAGAGACTGGTTTGAGCCGAATGCATATTAAAAAAAACTTAGATAATTTTTAATGTAAGAGTTTGAATTATAATATAATCCATGCTTGTCACTGGAAATGTTTGTGTTCAGGAATAATAAACACTTAACATCAATCATATGCATTGATTTGTTGCAAACGAAATGTATTTTAGATAGTTCTACTCTATATCAACTGTCTTTAATTAAAATACGTGATGTTACTTGTATAATATTATTAAATTTTGAAGTTACAGCTTTCAGTCTTTGATGAAACTCAAAAATCGTTTGCCCTTTAGTTATTTCTCCTGTATTCTTTTTCAAATGTCATTATTTGTTGTGCCTTCAATTCATCATTCATCATTTTTTCGTAGGTGTAACATAAGGAAAAATGTTTTTTTTTTGTTTTTTCGACAGCTGAAAACGCTATTGAAACAAAACTGTCCACAGATTGGAAATTGCTTCATCCACAGTTTGGGGTTCAAACATTGTGTCGATCGTTTGTTGTGATTGTAATTTTACCTGAAAGCCATCAATAAATTGTTTGAAATAGTCTTTAAATTGTAATAATTGATTGTCTATGGAGGCCCAACAATTGGGTCCTAAAGCCCTGTCCCAATTTTTGTATCAAACGCTTAAGTTTAGGGCAAAAACACATGTTTACTCAATTTTTAAATGATTTTCATTTGTTTAAGTCCAAAAAACATTTTTTATGATTTTTGAGATTTTGTCCCACCCTTCGATTTAAACTCAAATTTTGGGTATATTTTGTTTTCCGTGTCCCTGCTAAAATTTCAGATAGGAACAACCCTAGTGTTAAAACTATATGCCCTGTGGCATTTTTGTCGAAACTGTGAATGTCAAATGATCACAAGTGTCAAGGTTCATATTTGGAATAATTTTTAAAATTGAAGTTTAAAAATGTTATAGCCGTTATTTGAGTTAGAAAAAATGCTAAAGTAGTTGCCAGAACATGCTCTTTCGTATTATTAAATAAAAACAAGAATTCATTGAACATTTTAGGACCCAATTGTTGTCGTTTTACTAGCCTCACATGGTAAGGTGATAAGTCTCAAAGTTTATTTTTACTCATTGTTCAATTTCCCGTTCTGTGTAACTCGATGATAATGATGTCAATGAAAAGCTATAGCATCTAAAGCGAAAGCAAGCTAGCTTCCTTTCGCACAAAGTGCACATTTTTTCCTGCGGATCTGCATCAAACAGCTTCGGTTCGTTTCATTCGCCTTTTGGAGTCTGTTTTGTTTCGTTTAGCAACAAAAATGTATTTGCTGGTTCAGTTCTGTGTATGTATTTCAACGAATCATGCAACATTGAAAACCGACAGCGGAAGGACAAAGAAAGCCGGAAACGAAAAGTTTTACTTTAAGAAAGAAAAAAGATGGAAGCACGAAAGCTTAAGCTATCACGTTGGGGAAATATAGTTAACCGTATTATCGTTGAAGTTTTCAGCAATTATACATCGTCTTAGGGTTCGGCATGTGATGTGATGACGACACGATTTCCCGGCACGGCACTGGCAAGGCGAGAGGAAACCGTTTTTACATTTCTTTCTTTCCAGCTCCCGGTGGTGTTTTCATTGCAATCCCAACGGCAATGGAAAATTTAATTCACTCCTCGATACTGTACTGCTCGGCAGTGTGCTATACCAGTAGTTGAAAATACGAGAACTCTTCGTTGCACGTTGCCCATGCAAATCAAAGAAAGAAGATCTTGTTTCTCAAGTTTCTAGTAGATTATAACCGTACTTTTGCCGTAAGGGAAAAAGTTTCATCGCCGTGTGGAGCTCTCACTGTGTATTACTGCACGATAAATAATTCACTACGGCAAATGCGATATCTTCCTAACGATTCACGTTATTTTGATGAATAGTATAGAATATATAATTCAGGTTAAACATCAATCGTTTGTTATGTCCAAATTTGGCCATTTGGAAAAAATAGTGCACAGAGTCTAGAAAAATACCGGCTCAAGATAATCCTACACACTTAAACGGTTTCGCCGAGAACCCAACAGCTGATATCTCGGTAATAATTTGACGATTCTCGGTAAAAATTTTACCGAGATCTCGGTAAATGTTTACCGAATCTCGGTAACGTTCGCCGAGATCTCGGCAAAACATTCGGATTGCCGAAATCTCGGTAAAATAAGTACCGATATTCGGCATTAAAAAATACCGAATTCTCAGCTGTTGGGTTCTCGGCGAAAAATTTTACTGAGGTCGGTGAAATAATTTAAGTGTGTAGTCCGTACTATGAATCGAACGCAACGTGTACTTCTAAAGGTAAACTTATGCACTTAAATTAGCCCTATATATTACATAAATTACATAAGATCAACTTCCACGCTCATCTGGTTCTGTCTCACAACGAATGCACATGAATATATTTTTCGGTTTCGGGGTTACTGTATTAATGGGTATGTAAATACGTGAAAATTCACAAGAAAAGTGTTTTTAGCTGAAACAAACACTACTGTAATTCTATAAATATTTATATAAAATTATATTTCTGAATAGATTGATTCTTATGTTTTGTCGTTAATTTCAACAAAAATCGATTGTTTTTGGAATATCGTCCCCCGTTCGACAGGATAAGAATTCAGATAAACCTAAATCAATTTGGTTCCCTAATCTCCACGTAAAGTAAACCATACAGTATTAAGTTTTTATACAGTTATTCCATGAAAAACCGATCAAATGGGTCACCGAATTCCGTAAAAATTTGCTATTTTGTTCCTTATCCGAAATGAGGATACACATGTTTTTGGATTTTTTGATTAGGGTGACCATTTCCGAAATAGAATGACCAGAAAAATCGCGATTTTGCTTAATTTTTATTTTAAAAAATATCATAACATTTGAACCGTTCGACCGATTTCAATCTTTTTGGACGAAATGAAAGCTAAAGATTTTGACTTTTCAGGAAAAATATAAAATTTCACAAAAATGGTTTTTTCACATGAAAAAAAAATCATTAATTTCCGTTTTCTCGTGTTTTGAAGGCCTCGGGACCAAAGGGGCTATTGCTGTTCTCATTTTTTCTTGAAAGTTTAGAAAATTTTACGTTTACTGTCAAATTTTTAGCGATGTATGTTTCTTAGTTTAAGAGATATATTTTTTTTTGAAAATAAAAAAATCAGTCATTTTTCATCGGCACACACTGTAGGTCTCAGCGCATTAGATTTTCTATTTAAAAAAAAAATCATAACTTTTGAACAGCCAAATTTTGTCTGAAATCTTATGCTTTAATTCCATAAAAAAAGATTGGAAATCGGTCAAGCTGTTCAAAAGTTATGATAATTTTAAAAATTGAAAATCTACGCCCAAAACTATCCGTCATCAACAAAGTACGGTATCGACACCCGCCTCGGTATAACCTAGTGCGACTGGCCCAACCGAACTTCGACGCCACATACCCCAAGTAACCAGTAAGCACGACAATCCCAACTAACATTTTTAGCGCTATAAGCCAAGATTATTTGCTTTGTGCTGTATAACAGTTGAATTGAAGCAGCGAACGCAGCAAAAAATGAAAGCTGTCAAAAATAGAACGATTAGCGTTAATACAGCTGTAACGCAAACGTTTTGCAGCTACAAATCTTAGCTGAATAAATTTCGTCAGTTATCGCTTTCGCTGCTTTCACTAAGCTGTAACTCAACACCGTTAAAGATAGCAACCTAATGATGTGGTATAAAACTCGCCATCATCAATCCGGCTGCTTCTATACAATATGATTTGTTATGCTGCTCAATATATATTCAAGAAGCGCTTTGTCGTTAGTTATACAGCGAACATACAGCATTATGCTGTAAAACAACAACTTGTGGCGCATCTACTCAGCTTGTTGGATGTAAACATTGCGTTTGACATTTCGCACCCTTTTACAGCCTGATGAAGTGGTGTAAGTGCAGCTATGGCATCTTTTACGATCATTATAAAATATTGTGTGAACCGTTTTCGATGTAGAACAAAACGGTGTGTTTTCTTTGCTTTTCGATATAGACTGTGGTGGCAACAAGGACAGTGTCGAGACTTGTGGATGCAGAGATCGTGAGTTCGATTCCAAGCGGTGGCAGGTAACATTGGGAACATTAAATTCAGATACTTATGATATGAATTCCGGAAGCTGTGAAACAGCTTGAAAATAATATTTACTCGATAATACAGCGAAGCTGTATAATAATTATTGCGAAATGGTTGAAAAAGCGCCTTCCGAAGATGTTACACAGCTACTTGTCGTATAACTGTCGAGATAGAGCAATGATCGGTATGAATAAGAGCTGCCAACACAGCTTAAAAGTAGCTGAGTAGATTCGCCAGATTTGTTGGTAAAAGGATCGCATAGAAACTTTCGTTCGTATGTACAGCGCCTTTACTCAGCATTAAGCCGTATAAAGAGGGCCTAGAGAATGTTTACATTTGCACTATATGTTAGTTGGGATGCGGCACGGTAACAGCATTATATGCGCATATAGGGTAATCATTTGATGCATGTCAGTTTTATATACGCATATAATGCTATTATAATGCTAGAAAAGGCGAAATAGCGTGCCACTATAATGCACAGATATAACCGTGCGTCTCTGCACCACTAATGCTAATATAAGACCACGTGAGAAAAGTCAGTTGTTTTCGCCAGGTTTTTAGGGCGAATATCTTGTGCTTTCGCGTACGCAGCCAGAGAGCTTTCGCGTATGCGGCCAAGCAGCTGGTACATCAGATAAAAAATGAATGAATGAAAATGGATACCTTGAATAGTATGCAAAAATATAATAATATGATTCAGACAGTAACTTCTCTGTATAAAACTTATTTATTTTGGTGGTTTTTATCCCTTTGAGGGTTTGCATTGCCACATTTTGATCCTTGTTTTATGATGATGAAAATTCCTCATTTTGTGTCTCGAACCTGCGACACCCGTATTGATGAGTTGTTGAAGTCCTGCTCCTTTGCTTCTTCGGCCACATAAGATGAATATTATTGGGAAGAAAAGTGACCAATTTAAACCATCCCTTTTCCCCGTCATAAAACCTGCGGTTGTAGTAGTAAGACGATTTATTTTTGACTCATTCTTACCACTATAAGCAAACACAAAGCACGTTGTATATCTGTCAAAACACTGGAGGACATTCAAACATGCCCTATATGCGAATATAGAGCCAATATAGTGCTTGTTTAATGCCTGTATGCATCAGGCTTAGAAGCATTAATGATGCAGAAATAGGGTTTCTATGCAGTAGAAGTGCTGTTATTAAGCGTGTAAACATTTGTAGTGCTATTATAATGCATGTATGCATCTATGATGCTGATTAAGGGCTTATTATTAGTGCTTATGGTTACTTGAGACGCGCAGCATCAAGAGGTAGCGTTGCCGGAAGAGGGCGAGCTTGTCGAAGACCCTCTTGAGAACTGCTGGAGAACCATAAAAGCAGCCATCAACGTAAAAAGGAGAAATGCACGCAGGTTTTGAAGGAGAAGAATGCAGCGCGGGCTGCAATGCTGCAGCAAGGAACGGAACAAATCGTGGAGCGATATAAAAGGAGACGGAAGCAGCAGCCCCACTTATTCCGGAACAAAAAGCGCCGCCTGGAAGAAGCGGAATGTGAAGAAATGGAGCGGCTTCAACGTTCACAAGAAATACGAAAGCACCACGATGAATACCTAAATAGCACGGAGAACACAGGTGCAGAGGGTTACGACAGCGGAAGAAGTGACTACGTCAGCATGGCGGATGAAGGAAACCAACCTGTTCCTCCATTGAGGGAAGTTAAGGATGCTTTTAAGCAGCTCAAGAACAGCAAGGCAGCTGTTAAGGATGGTATTGGAGCTGAACTCATTAAAATGGGCCCGGAGGAGTTGGCGGCCTGTCGGCACCGGCTGATAGTCAGAATCTGGGAAAAGGAACAACTGCCGGAGGAATGGAAGCAAGGGGTCATCTGACCCATCTATAACAAGGGCGACAAACTGGAATGTGAAAACTATCGTGTAATGACTATGCTAAATGCGGCTGTACGGCAAATCCTCCAGAAATGCCGTGAATACCAAGTCCCAACGCATTACCTTTTCATCGATTTAAATGATAGCTTATGACAGCATCGACCTCAAAGAGCTATTGAAAATCATGGACGAGTGTAGCTTTCCCGGAAGTTCACCAGATTAATAAGAGCAACGATGGAAGGTGTGCAGAACAGCGTGAAGATTTTGGGCGAACATTCCAGTTCGTTCGAATCCCACCGAAGACTTCGACAGGGTGATGGATTTTCGTGCCTACTCATGCTCACGGTGTGAAGGTGTCATGTGGAGAGCCGGGTTTAATAACCGAGGTACAATTTTCACAAGATCTAGTCATTTTGTTTACTTCGCGGATGATTTGGATATTGACGGCAGAACATTTAGAACGGTGGCAGACCTGTACACCCACCTGAAACGTGTAGCGACAAAAGTCAGCTTGGTGGTGAATGCGTCAAAAACAAAGTACATGCTGATAGGCGCGACAGAGCCTGCCTAGGACGCGGTGTTACGATACGACCTCGGATCTTTATTAACGGCTGATAACAACATTAGTCGTGAAATACGGAGGCGCATCATCAGTGGAAGTCGCTGCGATCGAGAAAGATTCACCCCCGCACCAAATGCACCATGTACAAAACGCTAATAAGACCGGTGGTCCTCTATGGACATGAAGCATGGACCACCCTGGAAGAGGACCTGCAAGCACTTGGAGTGTTCGAACGAAGAGTGCTAAGAACCATCTTAGGCGGTGTGCAGGAAGACGGTGTGTGACGGCGGAAAATGAACCACGAACTTGCCACGCTTTACGGAGAACCCTGTATCGATATTTAACCACTTTTGCACATTAAAACCATTCTTCAGCACGTGGACGCCGAAATCGATAGATGCATTGGCAAGATATTGACAATGGCCGTTCTTTCCCCATTTCGTCACATTCTGTCATTATCTCTATATCTCCTGTTTGCTCATTTCTCCAGCCATCTCTTATCATTGGAAGCGAAGAGAAACTTTCACAGCGGTACTGGACCCTATCACTACTGTAGTAGTTCTACCCAAGTAACCGTACAGCTGTATATAGTTGCATTAATATCACTTTATATGCTCCTATAAAATATGGCATATAAAGTTATACTGCATTACATGTCTCGTTAATGCAGTATTTAAGTGGAAAAGGGCGCTATTAAAGTGTAAATACGGCTACATTTCCTAGCTCTATGCTGGCAATAGCTAAAGTATAGTTACTGTCTTCTGTACCGTATAAAAGCTTTAGCCAAAGTGTATTTAATGCATGAAGGAAAGGATTAAAAATAGAAACACAATTTTTTTTTTGTATTTTTTTGTTCGTTGGATGTCAGGTCAGCGTTGCTTTTTTTTGCCGATTCATATGTGTATTTTGTTTACTCCCTGTTGCTGGGATTTGAACCTATTGTGTGATGTTTTCGATGACTCGCCGCGCCTATCCTCCGGACCATGAATGCTGGATGTCATGGCCGGGAAAATTGTGCAACTTCAAGCAGCTCCCTTTCATTGCCAGTGATAAATATTGTCGATTGAAAGTGTGTAAGCAGCTCAGGATTACGTCGAATCATGATAGTGTTTTTAGTGCACTTATTCCTTGTGGTTCAAGGAACAAGTGTACCGAATACGTTTTAATGATCCGATGCAAGCGTGCACCCTTATCACATTTTTTGGACTCTACAAACTTTGTGATAGTCCAATTTGGGGTGAAGTGCGCAATAAGTAAGTGGACACGACTGTTGCACTTACAAGTTTACCACGGCTGTCGTTTTTTTGCTGTTGAGATTTTTTGTTTTCATTGTGTGGGGCTAAATCTTCACGTTTTATATATCGTTTTAGCATCTCGGAACATTGAATCGTCGATAGCCGTGTGGTGTGCGCACGGGCCTATCAATCGTAAGGTTTTTGGTTCAATTGCAGGCTGTTGCTTATTTTTTGTTTTCAAATTCTGGTTTCTCGTAAGATAAATCTACGAATTTCAACAAGATTTCTTGTGATGAATTTTCATTAGGGATATTCAACTATTTCTATAGTCTATTTGCCTGAGTGAGGGGAAGGTTGACAATGAATAGAGCAATGAAATCTTGCCATTTTTGTTGCGATAAAGCATTGAGTAAGATGATGCAATGAAGCATTGAATGGTGACCGTATATCACCCATTAATGCACATTTCACTGCTACAACAGAACAATGCTACATTGCATTCATAAAATGGAATTAAAGCATTACTGCACGCATATTGCAGAATAAAAGCAATGATGCATTGCACTCGTTGAATTAAAGTTAAAATACGGGAATGCCTTAATGCTTGTGGTTACTTGGGTACTGTTCTTACACAAAAATTGTGAAAGGTCCGATATTCAATAAACAAAAACAAAAATCAACAATTTTGTAACTAATCGGTTATAGATGTCTAATGATGATTTCTAGAGGTGTAGCTAAGTGAGAAAAAAATGTTCACAGTTTTTGAAAATGGAAACAATAGTGATCGAAAAGTCCGTACTAAACAATCCGCTATTGCCAAGCCTACAAGCAAACTTTGAGTGTTTGAAATGTTGTATAAGCTCAAGTATGAACTACTCACATCATTTTTCAAATCAAACAGCATAGTTTTTTGGTTCTTTAACGCTTTAATTTTCAATGAAAATTGAGTACATTTAGGCGTATCAAGCCGATTTCCACCATTCAGTTTAAGATTCAAAGGCCCCAAATTTAATAGCTTATTCTTAAACCTGTTTTGTTACACAATGATCAATTTCGCCCAGCGTTTCATTTTAATTTTTTAACATTTTATCTTATTTTATGAAATATCAAATGCTCTTTCATAAAAAAAATCAATTATCGTAATCCGGGGTAACATGGACCAGTTTTTTATATTTCTTAAAATTTTCATTTGGAAATGCAATTATTGCAAGCTTTATGTTTTTCAAACAAGTACTGGTACCAATCGCTTCTGACTGTATACTGTTTTTGATTTCCTGAAAGTTTTAAGCATGTTAAATGAAAGTTGTAGATAGTTTTTTTATTTAGTTGATATTGGTCAAGTCGGTAATGTGGGAAATTTTGGCTTTGGCTTTTTTAGCTCCCAAAGCCAAACTTGAAGGCCACAATCTTACAAGTTATATACTTTTTGTATTAGTTTGAAATTAAAACACAATGAACCGTGGAATACTCCTAAAGGTAAGCAACTCTATAAGGAAATTCTGCATGCTTTGTACCTTGTTGAACTTTGTTGTGAGCCTTCAGCAAGGATTCGACGTATACGAGCTTCCCGAGCAAAGTTTGAGATCAAATTGAAAACTGAATTTGATGTTGTGATGTCGCATGATTACTAAATTTGTTCTCATTTTGGTCGTTTTAACGGTTAAAATATCAAAATCGAAAGAACAGAAAATTATTCTCATGACATCAACTTGAAAACTATTTTTGCTGTCGGTGATAGCTTATAGAAAACTCGTTTTGATGTCGTTTTTTTTTCTACTGATATCAAAACGAGTAATCAATATGATGCTATGTTGAAACAATGAAACAAAAATTTGATAACACAGTCTGATGTTTTTTTTATATATTTCTTTATTAAAGAGACTTTCGGCCCAAGGCCGGTTCGTCTCTGAGTCTGATGTTGGTTTGCTCTTAAAATACACGAATGAAAACAAGATTATTACCATTAAATTCTGCAGTAGGTTTGTTCTCCATCTCCAACTAAACTTAGATAACATATGCAGTAATTTACTAAATAGTCATAATTTACTAAATATAGGTAGTAATTCTGTGACTACCCTTATTGCTGAGTGTAGTTCCGCGTTTGTTCAGGCTACACTATATTGACAAACTATGAACGATTGTTTCTAAAACTTGGGGTGCTTCGTGATTTGGGCGATACTGAAATAATATATAAAATATTTAATAAAATATATCGATGATATTGTTACTTGATTGTCTATTCACTGCTCCTTCACTTTTCCCCACGATAATTTAACCATTTTGTAGTATATAAAGGTTTTGTAGTGAATTAAAAAAATAAAATAAAAGCGTATTTGATGACATTCCCGAACATCCCTGTAATGTAATAGATTCAATTGTGTTTGGGGTAGAGATGAAATGTTAAGAAAGAGAAGTCACTCACAAATATGTCCGGAGCTTCGGCTTCGGTAGTCGACAACGAAGCGGCATGTACAGTGTAAGTGTAGATGCCATCATCGACCGCGTGTTGGAGAAAAAAAAGCGGCTGAAATGTTTCACTTACACACCTACACGGAATCGGAAGGTATACATGTATGCATCCTTAGGTTATATGATACAAAACCTTTATATACTACACACACAGACAAACAGACGTAACAATTAGAACAAATTTCTTCAAAATCCATCGCCCAGTTTACACCATCGTCATCTGGTGAGCATGTTACACGAAAAGGTGTTTCGTGCAACGAGACCGGCAGATGGCGTTAATGTGAAACGTCAAACGCGAAGAAAAACGATGCGCGCGCCTCTGGTTGTGAGATCTGTAACATAGCGTATTTGAAATGATCGTTAAATGAGTGGTCGATGGAAATTTCTTCAGTGTTACGTCTGTTTGTCTGTGCTACACATTTAAAAACACAAATTTGTAGAATACAAAACTTCACTGTTTGACAAACAACACTGTTCATTGATTACGTCTGTGTTTTTGTTTACGAAAGAAGTGGACGAATCTGAAATCATAACAAAACAAGGCGAGTGAAAACGGCGACATTCCCACTTCCAATTGGGACTAAAAATGTAATTGGTTATTTTTCTCATTTTAATTGATTTGTCGGATAAGCCCTAACCGAGAATCTCTCTTGATATGTAAAAAAGCCAAAAACAAACAACTAATTTGCATTACAGCAAACTCATATTTAACATTCAAAAATTTAATTTGCGATTAACAAAACTAACTAAAGTCAGTATGGAACGCAGAAATAAACGGCATCATTATATGATGAGTGGAAATTTGGGACGTAAATATGTGCGAAAGGTATGTATTTTTTAAATTTTAAATTTAACCTCTGGATCGAACCATTGTTATCTTTAATTTTAGCCTGTTATTCGAGGGCCTTATCCTGCACTATTTTGCGGTGAAATAGTCGAGGAACCCGATCCAATTTTGGAGAAGGCAGCTGAGTCTTCATCGGATTTCAACGGAAACTCTCTAGGAATTGCTCCAGGAGTATCTTAGGGATATCTTCAGGAATTCTTCAGGGATTTCTCCAGGAATTCTGCAGGAAAGGCTTTCACAAATTCCTCCAGGAAATTCTACAGAAATTCCTCCAGGAGTCTTTTGAGGAGTGTTCTTTCGGGATGTTTCGGGATTAGTTCGGACAAAAAAAAATGGAGGATGGTAATTGATTACCGAAAGGTAAACAATTCCCTTCAAGATGATAGGTTTGAATTAGGAAATATCGAAGACATTATAGATTCTCTGGCAGGGGCCAAGTACTTCACGCACTTGGATCTCTCGCAGGGATACTATCAATGTGAGATAGATCCTAAAAGTAGACCTATAACAGCTTTTTCAACAGCCACTGGTCAATTTCAAATGACCAGGCTGCCAATGGGATTAAAAATTAGTCCCTCAACTTTTTCAAGATTAATGACAGTCGCGATGTCGGGACTGAATATGGAAAAATGTTTAGTTTATCTAGACGATATAATAGTTTTTGGCAAGACACTAGAAGAACACAATAAGAACCTTATTGCTATTTTTGAAAGACTTAGGGGAGTTAATCTTAAATTAAATCCCGCTAAGTGCAATTTTTTGCAGCAAGAGTTGCTTTATTTGGGACATTTCATATCGGAAGAAGGAGTTCGACCTGATCCTTCGAAGATAGAAAGTATAAAAAATTGGCCTGTACCTAAAACAGCCGATGAAGTTAAACGTTTTGTTGCTTTCGCCAACTACTATCGAAAGCACATAAAATATTTTTCAAGGATTTGTATTCCATTGAATCAGTTGACAAGGAAAGGTGTAGTATTTGAATGGATACCAGAATGTCAACAAAGCTTCGAAATATTGAAAACTAATTTTGTTAACCCACCAATTTTGGATTACCCGGATTTTGAAAATTCTTTTAAATTGCAAACTGATGCGTCAGGGTATGCTTTGGGAGCAGTGCTGTCTAACCGAAAAAACGGAAGACCAGTAGCATATGCATTCAGAGCACTGAACAAATCAGAATTAAATTATGGAACTATTGAAAAGGAACTATTGGCTGTAGTTTGGGCGATCAAGCATTTCAGACCATATCTGTATGGAAGAAAGTTTGATTTGGAAACAGACCACAGACCATTAGTCTATTTGTTTTCAATGAAGGAACCTTCTAGTAGGCTAACTAAATTCAGGTTAGCACTGGAAGAGTATGATTTTAGTATAACGTATATTCCAGGAAAAGACAACGTATTGGCAGACGCCTTATCTAGGATGACAAGCGACAATTTAAAAGAAATAAACAAGAAAGTTGACCAAGATGTTCTAGTGACCACGCGAAGTAAATCAGCAAAAGAGGATTCTGATGGGGATCCAAATAATGAAATGGCTGGCCAGCATTCATTATCAGGATTGTCAATAGAAGTAATCTTTAATGAAAACAAAGTAATACCTGAAGTAAGATTTGATGCTCCAAAACATCAAATTAAAATTAATCCAGCTAAGACTCTAATCCAGCTACGGCGGATAGTAGTAATGCTGAAAGAAATGTGCAAAATAAACAAAATAAACGAGCTCGTAATAAAGAATACTGATCCAGGAAAACAATTTTACAACATGATACATACCAACAACTTAAATAATGGCATGCCACCATTGAGAATAATGGATCAGAAGATAAAGCACATTGAAAGTAAAATGGAGAAAGATCTCATAATAAATGATTTTCATTTACTGCCTACGGCAGGCCATGCAGGTATCGCGAAAACACTAAAGAACATACAAAGGCGATATTTTTGGTCGACTATGAAAAAGGATATTTCCAATTTCATAAAGTCTTGCGAATCTTGCCAGAAAAATAAACACATAAAACCCAAAAATGTACCACAGATCGTAACAACAACGGCAAATAGTGCATTCAGCAAAATCTATTTAGATTTGGTTGGACCACTTGTGCCTAGTTATGAAGGTCATTCATACATACTAACAACACAGTGTGAATTGACAAAATTCATCACTGCGACACCAATATTAAACAAATCAACCAAAATTGTTGCTAAAGCTTTTGTAGAGAATGTTATATTAAATTATGGAGTTCCCGATGAAATTGCTACTGATCGAGGAACAGAATTTATGTCAGAGTTTTTTACAAAAATTTGTGAACTTTTAAAAATTTCTAAATTAAATTCAACTGCTTATCACCATCAGTCGATAGGCGCATTGGAAAACTCGCATAAGAGTTTAGGAAATTTTTTGAGAATCTATGCAGCAGGAAATCCTGGAGAATGGTCATCATGGACCAAGTTTTATCAATTTGCGTATAATACCACAACTCATCTGGAGACTGAAAAAACTCCATTTGAGTTAGTGTTTGGAAAACATTGTAAACTGCCTGACACCCATTTACAATTTGGACGATTATTCAAAATTACTAAAAATAAAAATTCAAGCAACACAACAAGCAGCACACAAATCATTAACTGAAGCAAAAACAAGAAGAACTCTAAAATTAAATACAAACACAAAAGAATTACACTATGTCACTGGACAGTTATTGTTAATAAAAAATGAAACAGGGAACAAGTTTAGTACAGTATATGAGGGACCGTACCCTGTAGTAGAAGACAGAGGACCGAATGTAGCGATTCGAATAAAAGATAAGGTAGATTTAATTCATAAAAGTAGGACAAAACCTTTTATAACAAATCCATCAATTTTATAATCAATATAATACAGTAAAATATTTTTAGGACGTGTGGCGGATGAGCTCGCTACCACTTACGTTTTTAATAATACCAAACAAATATCATTCCATTTCACATAAATGAGTATCTCTAATGTTAGTTCTGTAGAGTCTTGAGAAGACTGAGCTGGAGATATGAGATATCAAAGGCGATCTACAATGGATCACATTAGTTAAACACATTTACATTTCAAATTATTAGAATTAAAAATAAACATGTATTTCAAACTAAATGTTTTACGTTTCAACCATTATAAACTAAATGTTTTAAATTTTCAACTATAAGATAAAAATTTAAAAATAAATAAATAGGGCGTGTGGCGGATACACCCCTGACTACGCCTGTGGAACGCGATCGGTAGAAGTAGAAGTCGAACGACAGAATGTTATGCTGGATAATCATAACATTCAGCCGTTGTAGAACGATGAACTACCAAATGCTTACACAGCAGAAAGTATGTGTCACGCCACTCAGTAGGTAGGCTAGCGTAAGGAAATGATTTTTGAATAGAGCAGATATATACGAACCACCGACTGGACAACATCATTCTATCCAAACTAATCCAGTCAATGCAGGGAAAATGCTCCAGGTATATCTTCAGGAATTCCTCTAACAATTTCTTCATAAATTACTTTTGAAGATCTATAAAGATTTCCTCCAGGGTTCACTTCAAGAATTGCCCCAGGAGTTCCTTCAGGAATTTTACCAAGAGTTCGTTCAAGAATTACTCCAAGAGAATCTTCAGGAATTTCTCCAGGTGTTCCTTCTGTAATACCTCCAGGGTTCCTTCAGAAGTTTCTACAGGAATTCCTTAAGAAGTTCCTTCAGGAATTACTCCAAGTGTACCTTCAGGAATTCCTCCAGGAGATCTTTCAGGAAATCCTCCAGGGTTTCCTTCAACAATTCCTTCAGGAATTCATCCATGATTTCCTTCAAGAATTTTTCCAGGATTTACTCAAGGAAATCTTTCAGGAAATCTTCGATGATTTACTTCAGGACATCCTACACGTAATCCATCAGGGAGTTCCTTAAGGAATTCCTTAAGGAATTCCTCCAAGACTTCCTGTAGGAAACCCTTCGGAAATCCCTCCGGAAGTTTCCAGGAATTCTTCAGGATTTTTTTCCAGGAGTTCTTTCAGGAATTCCTCCAGGATGTTGTTCGGAAATTCCTCCAGGAGTTTCTCCAGATATTCCTTCAAATTTCACTCCAAATATTCCTGCAGGAGTTCCTTCGGGAATTCCTTCAGGGTTATTTTCAGGAATTCCTCCCGTAGTAGCTTCAGGAATCTCTTCTGGAGTTTCTTCAGGTATTTCTCAGGAATTTCTGCAGGGGTTCTTTCAGGATTTTTTCCAGGAGTTCCTTTAGGAATTGTTCTAGAAGTTCCTTTAGGAATTCCTACAAGAGTTTTACTAGGAAACCATTATGGGATTCCTCCAGGAGTATCTTCAGGAATTACTTCAGGAGCTCCTTCAGGATTATTCTTCAGGATAATCCTTCAGGAATTTCTATAAGAGTGCATTCAGAAATTCCTCCACGAGATTTCTACAGGGTTTCAGGAGTTCCTTCAGAAATTTTACCAAGAGTTCTTCAAGAAATTCCTCCAGGTGTTCCTCCGGTAATACGTCCAAGAGTTCCTTAAGGAATTCCTCCAGGAGTTCAAATCAAAAAAAAAAAAAAAAAAAATATATATATATATATATATATATATATATACATATATATATATATATATATATATATATATATATATATATATATATATATATATATATATATATATATATATATATATATATATATATATATATATATATATATATATATATATATATATATCCTTCAGGAATTATTCCAAGAGTTCTTTCAGCAGGTTGTCTACTACCTGGAAAAACCTGGAAAACCTGGAATTATCAGGGAATTTTATTCAACCTGGAAAAAACCTGGAATTCTCAGGGAATTTCGATCACAATCAGGGAAATTATTTTGAAGCAGTAATTCATGATAGAATATGTTCACGACAATGGATTTTTGCGTTATAACCCAGAGCTATCATTAATTGCCAGAAAATTATCTTCATTCGAAAAAAATTCGGCTGCGCCGCTCTCCAAAAACTATATGAGATGTTCAGTGAGAATTCTTTCGAGTATGAAATTTCATCAGCTTATCAAAACATGATTGATATTTTTAATGTATCTGAATTTATTCGGTAAAGGATTAACATATCTAGGGCTAGTAGCAGGTTTCTTTTTATATACATTTTTTTTGCAAGTCTTTAAAAAGTCTCTATTTTTGATAAAAGGTGTCTGAAGTCTCTATTTTAACCAAAACAGTATCTAAAGTCTCTTTTTTTTCCTTATCTTGCTTGCAGATAACTGAGATGCAAAATTTCTTCTCGTATTTCTCGAGAACAGCCTCAGGAAATATCCTTGTGGTTTCTCCAAAGGTTTTGTTATGAATTCTTCAAGAAATTGCTTCAGCATTTTTTTCAAAGGATGCTTACAGGAGTTCCTCCATAATTTGCTTCAGGAAATCCTTGAAATTTTCAACGTTAATACCTCTAGTAATTTTTCTCAGGCAGTACTTTGAACAAAGACTATCTTAGGACTTCCTCCAGATCAGTCTTCTAAGATCATCCTTCTGTTCCAAGATTTGAACAAGCATGCATTGAATTCATCTCAATGATCGGGATCCTTGCGAATCATGATTTTTAAATCTCAGCATGCGTGATTCGTGCAAGGATTCAATCCCAGGATTGAATCCCTGTCATTGAACATATAGGGTGCAGAACCACTTGGGCACTTCCATGATTCACTTTGGCATGGGGGTTTTTCTCGGCCGAATTATCTGAATTTTTTGCAGTAAGAAGAGCTTCAGTACAACGCATATAGTGACCAAATATGAGCGAAGTAAGTAGTAAGTAAGAGTGAGAACGACACGTTGATAGCCTTCCCACATCTTTACTCTTCCACAATACAGTTGTTGTGGAAGCGATGTAGGTACGATAGGCAAACAGTTTCAACACTAAATAAATCGCACTCGCTCGCTCCGCGTGTGTAGGAACATGAGATGGATGGATATTGGTTATGAAAGGGGTCCGCGTGGTCTGTAGGGATTTGAATTCTAAACTTGTAACCAACTCAGTTATTGGGTCACCAAGTGGCTCGGTAGCTTAGTTGGTAAAGCGCTCGTCTAGCATACAAGAGTCCTGGGTTCAAATCCCAGCCGAGCACGTGGATTTTTTTCATAATTTCACCCATAATTTGTCCATCTTTACCACGCGTAATGAGTTAATTAATTTAATTAATAGAAGAATTTCCGAGAAGAAATTCTAGGTGCAATCCTGAAGGTATCCTCAGAGAAATTTGTAGTCAAAATCTTATAAACAATTTTGTAGAAAATCCTGAGAAATCCTTGGAGGCATCTGGAGAAGTTTCTAGTTGAATATTACAACATGTTTTAAACGGGAGTCTTGGAGGATGTTCTAGAAAAAAAACTAATTGTAGAATCACCGGATAAAAGGGTTTTTTCACAAAAAATATCTGAAGGAATTTCTGATGAAAGCCTTGTGGTATTTTTTGTGATAATGTTTGGAAAAATCTTGGTTCTATTTTGAGATATACAAAACAAAATTTTTGGAGGAATTCCTTAGGAAAATTTTTGGAGAGTGAATATTTTAAATATAGATATGAATCCATCCTATTCGTAATGTCGTCGTAATACATCAATGAATGTTTGTCCTTTACTGGCATATACCAGATGTGCTGGTATGTCGTCGTAATGTCGCAAAAAAAAAATGTTTGAAAAAAAAAAAGTTTTAAACATATTTTCAGAGAAATGTCTGGTCTGATTCAACTATTTTGTCCTGGTTCCTGTTAGGTTTCGGTTTTTGATTACTGTTTTGTCTCTTTTCGGTCTCTTTTTAATTATTTTTTAATCTCTTTTTTCCTGGAAAAAGGTATCTAAATTTCAAATTTTCAAGAAACTCATTCATTTTTTAAATTATTGGAAAATATTTAACTTCAGAAAAAAATTTCGAAAAGTAAACTGGAACTTGAACAACAATCAATTCGAAATTTCGTAACAATCATGACTAATTTAGAACTTTTTCGAATGAAATGCAAACATTTATTATTTAATCATATTACCACAGTCAAATGTTATACGGTCGAACGCGATTACCCAGGGGCTTGATAATCCGTGTTTCTATCATAAAAAAAATGGATCCGGGATCCAAAAGTTTTACGAATTATTTGTGTTAATTTAGATTGTAGATATATTGCCACATATCCAAATAAAGTTTAATTTAGCGCCCATGAAGCTGTCTAAGTTATCCAAACGACCGATGGAAATGAATGGTACATAATCTGTACAAAAAAAAATACTTTCAAGAAGACACATACTGATGCACTTGAAAGTTCCGTTCATTAATTTGTTTTAGACATATAAAATTACAGTATTTCTTGAACCTGGAATTATTTTTATAAAACCTGGAAAAAACCTGGAAATATCAGGGAATTTCATTTTGCTAAACGAGTAGACACCCTGTTCAGGAATTCATCCAGTTCCTCAAGAAATTCCCTCAGAAGATCCTTCAGGTTTTTTTTCTAGAGTTCCTTCTGGAGTTTCCTTCAGGAGTATCTCCATGATATGGTCCAGGAATTCCGTAAGTAATACCTCCAGAAATTCTTTCAAGAATTTCTCTAGGAGTTCCTTCAGGAATTCCTCCTGGAGTTCGTTCAGGAATTCCTCCTGGAGGTTCTTCGGAAATTCCTCCAAGAGTTCCTCCAAGTATTCTTTTGAATATTACTCCAAATATTCCTCCCGGAGTTCCTTCGGGAATTCCTTCAGAGTTATTTTCCATCAGAATTTACTTCGGGAATTACTCCAGGAGTCCCTTAAGAAATTCCTCCAGGAGCTTCTCCAGCGATTCCTCCAAGCGTTTCACGAGAGATTCTTAAAGGAGATCCGCTAGAGATCCCTTAGGAGTTCTTCCAGGAATTCTTCCTTGAGTCCCTTAAAGGATTTCTTCAAGTTCCTCCAGAGATTTTACTTTATGGATTTCTCCAGTTGTTTTTCTAGGAGTTCCTTCAGGGATTCTCCTGAAGTTTCTTTAGGAATTATTCCAGGAATACTTCCAGGAGTTCTTTCAAAGATTTCTCTTAGCATTCTTCCTGAACTTTCAGATTTTTTTTCTAATATGGAATATTAACGGTTGTTCCGGGTTAGTTTAAGAATCACAAAATGACCATAATAGTCAAACATTCATATAACTTAATTCGACATTTAAGAATACTTAATTAAAACTAATATGGAACACAGAAACTATCAGAACTTTTTTTCAATTTTACGGATGTTCCGGGTTAATTACGGAACCATAAGATGGTCAAAGTGATCGAATATTCATATCAATAAATCGAATATGTTAGAATACTTAATTTCAATCAACAAGGAACATATGAATAATCTTCTTTTTTTCAATATGGAATATTTTACAGATGTTCCGGGTTAGTTCCGGAACCATAAAATGGTCGTAATGGTCAAACATTCAGATTACTAAATACGAATTGTAAAAGTACTTTTTTCTAACAAACAAGAGACAAAGGAACTATCAGAAAATATTTTTTTCAGTATTTCCATTTTTTCGGATGTTCCGGGTCAGTTCCGGAACCATAAAATGGCCGTAATGGACAAACATTCAGATTATTAAATACAAATTGTAAGAATACTTATTTTCAACAAACAAGAGACAAAGGAACTATCAGAATATATTTTTTTAATATTGCCAATTTTACGGATGTTCCGGGTTTGGTCCGGAACCATAAAATAGCCATAACGGTCAATCATTCATTTCATTAAATCCCCCTTGTAAGAATATTTTCGTGTGCGGCTTCGCAGCAAAACGTAATCATGACAGTTTATTTCAGTTCCATTAATTCTACTTGCTGTAAGGAACTCAGGATGATTCCAGGGCTCTAGGTGATCAGGGCGAAGTCTCCGGTTAATGGGACCACCACCAATCGAATCTGCAGCCTTTTTCCGATCTAGAATGGCCAAAATCATTTCCTGGAACCGTTACCCAGCTGAGATATTGCATTTAGTCGCGTTTTGGAGCCCGATTTTCTCACTGTGCAGTGGAAAGGTTGTGAATGGGAATCAAATTCGTTATCCAGCCATAACTGTACAACAAAGGGACCATCATACTGTACAACAAAGGGACCATCATACGACAAGGTGTGATGCGAAAAACCGTGCTGAGGAATGAATGGTCGAAGGGGTGAAAAAGATGTTCGGCCATTAACGGAGCCTGTGGGGCACCTGGGCACCCCTCACAGTATTTGTCCCTTACCGCGTTAATGCAGGGCTCTGGAGTGGTTGACCTCTTTTCCCGTGCTACTCGTGGGATCCAAAATGAGTACAAATTCAAATAATAATCAGATTAGTAGTGGTAGTGCAGGTAGTTGCAGTAGTAGGGAAGCGAACCCCTTCGCAAGAAGTGGGCTAGCTAGATCTCCGTTGAGGAGAGTAGAAGCAGGAGGAGGCAGCAGTGCACGTAGTGCCAGTGCTGGAACCCATATTTCATCCCCGGCTAACGCATCGGGTGAAGTTATGGATGGAGCGTGGTTGATGAGGGCCATCAATAAAAGTAGAGATGGGCTCTCTGCGATGGAAGTGGCTGCACAGCAGCTCGACTCCATAATTGACTTTGCGTCCTCGAAGTCTAACATCAGCAAGGACCTCAAGCAGGCCTTGCTTAGACTTCGTAAGTCAATGTTGGCGGCCAAGCAGAACCATGTTGAACCCATGGTGACTGTGGCTGCGGCAGAACCCGTGGAACTGAAGGTGCCGAAGTCTACCCAGACGGAACCCTTCGTTTTCGCGGGCAGCCCCAAAAGCGTGGAAGCGAATGCTTACAGCAAGCAATCGCAGAAGCGCGCGAGGCAGCCGTCAGGGGAGGAGCTACCCGGCGGCGCTCGTAAGGCCAGGCGGATACTGACCCCGAAAACCGGCAGAAGTGCCGGAAAATCGGACCCCAGCCAGGCGTCCCGGAAAGCCGAGAAGGGTGGGCCCGAAAAGGCTGGCCCCTCACGGAGTGATGGGAGCAGGGGGTTGCGACCTTTGAGAGGTCCTCCATCACCACAGGTCAGGGCGGAGCAGGGGGGGGACGCCCCCTGGACAACCGTAGTGAGGAAGAAGAAGAAGAAGAAACAGGAGAATCAGGAGCGCAGGGATACCAGACCTAAGAAAGGTAGGAGGGTAGGTGCCAAGCGCGAAAAGGGTGATGCGATCATCATCAAGACGGAAGAGTCCAAGTACTCGGAAGTCCTGAAGGCGATGCGCAGTGACGCGAAGCTTGCGGATCTAGGAGCCGACGTACGCAGTGTAAGACGCACTCGTACAGGTGAAATGATCCTCGAGCTCAAGCGCGACAAGGAGCGCAAGGGCGCCGCCTACAAAAGTTTGGCGGAAGAGGTCCTTGGCGCTGGTGTTGAAGTGAGGGCTCTGACGCAGTCAGTGACTCTGAAGGTGATGAACCTTGACGAGATCACTAACGCAGAAGAGCTCGTCACGGCACTGCGGCAACAGTGCGAAGTGCAGGTGCCCACCACCGCCGTTCAGCTACGGAAAGGTCCGGCAGGTACTCAGGTGGCCTTAGTACACCTACCTGTGGCAGACGCAAATAAGTCCGCTAAGGTAGGTAAGATCAAGGTTGGTTGGTCAGTATGTTCACTGAACATACATGAGCAACCAGTGATCTGCTTTAGGTGCAGGGAACCTGGACACAAGTCCTGGGGCTGTAAAGGCCCTGATAGGACTAAGTTGTGCAGGCGTTGTGGTGAGGAAGGTCATAAGGCACTAGGCTGCAAGAACCCTCCCAAGTGCTTGATTTGTTCCGGCAAGTCCGTGAACAACAATCACCCAACGGGAGGCTCAAGGTGCCCGACCTTCAAACGAGCCATCAACGAAAAATCACAGTGCAGGTAACGCAGCTGAACCTGAACCACTGTGACGCAGCTCAGCAACTGCTGTACCAGTCAGTTGCTGAGTGGGGGACGGACATCGCCATCATATCGGACCCATACCGAGTACCCGCCGGCAACGGCAACTGGGTCGTGGATGGATCCGGAAAAATGGCGGCGATATGGACAACGGGTAAATACCCTGTCCAGCAGTTGGTGTCTACTACCTACGAGGGCTTCGTGATCGCCAAAGTAAACGGGGTCCTCTTCTGTAGCTGCTATGCGCCTCCGAGTTGGTCGACCGAGCGGTTCACGCAGATGCTGGACTGCATGACGACCGCGCTGACAGGGCGAAGGCCAGTTGTAATAGCGGGCGACTTCAATGCCTGGGCCGTGGAATGGGGAAGCCGTAACACGAATCAGCGAGGTCAAATCCTGCTAGAGGCACTGGCCGTGCTAGATGTCGATCTGGCTAATGTTGGTGCCAAAAGTACCTTCAGCCGTAACGGAGCGGAGTCGATTATCGACGTTACTTTTTGTAGTCCTGGCCTAACGAGTAGTTCGAACTGGAGGGTAGACGATGGCTACACTCACAGCGACCACCTGGCGGTTCGCTACAGTATCGACTACAACAACAGCAGGCAGCGGGTTGAGGAAGCGGCTAGGTCAAGGCCAAGCCCTCGTAGGTGGAAGACATCGTACTTCAATGATGAAGTACTTAGGGAGGCGCTCCGCCGTGAGCGTAACCTACTCGGCCTAAGCGGGGACGAACTGGTAGCGGTGCTTACGCGTGCATGCGATGCGACCATGCCTAGAAAAGTCCACCCTAGGAATGGGAGACCACCGACATACTGGTGGACTCAAGCTATTGCGAACCTGCGCCGTGCCTGCCTACGGGCCAGGAGACGGAAGCAGCGAGCACGTACCGAGCAGGAGCGTGAAGAACGACGGGCGGTGTTCACCGCTGCCAAAGTCGCGCTGAAGTCTGAGATAAGGGCAAGCAAAAAGGCCTGCTTCGAGGGACTCTGTCAGAGTGCCAACGCGAACCCGTGGGGTGATGCCTACAGGATCGTAATGGCGAAGACAAGAGGTGCAACTGCTCCTACGGAGCAGTCTCCACAGATGCTGGAGGGGATCATCGAGGGGCTCTTCCCGCGCCACAACCCTAGCCCATGGCCTCCTTTTGTAGGACAGCCGGGGATTGGGGCTGGTGATGAGGATAGAGTAACTGATGAGGAACTTGTAGGGATTGCAAAATCCCTAAGCATGGGGAAGGCACCAGGTCCGGACGGAGTTCCAAACCTGGCCCTCAAAGTCGCAATCTTGGAGGCTCCCGGTATGTTCAGATCTGCTATGCAGATATGCCTGGACGAGGGAGTATTTCCAGATGCGTGGAAGAGGCAGAGCCTGGTACTATTGCCAAAGGCGGGGAAACCACCCGGTGACCCGTCGGCGTATAGACCAATTTGCTTGATTGACACGGTGGGGAAAGTGCTCGAGAAGATCATCCTCAACAGACTGTCGAGGTACACCGAGGGTGTAAATGGTCTCTCAGGCAACCAGTTCGGCTTCCGGAAAGGGAGGTCCACTGTAGACGCTATTCTGGCGGTTAAGAAAACCGCTGAGATAGCACTCCAGCGTAAGAGGAGGGGTATTCGCTACTGCGCAGTAGTGACTCTGGATGTAAGGAATGCATTTAATAGTGCCAGTTGGGCGGCTATTGCTGATGCGCTCCTGCGTCTGGGGATACCCGAGTACCTGTACAAGATTCTCGGAAGTTACTTCCAGAATCGGGTATTAGTCTATGACACAGAGGTGGGTCGGAAGTGCTTTCACATAACCTCAGGAGTCCCGCAAGGTTCCATCCTGGGTCCGGTGTTATGGAATGTCATGTACGACGAGGTGTTGAGATTGAAATTCCCGGCGGGTGTGGTCATCGTTGGCTTTGCCGACGATATTACGCTGGAGGTCTACGGTGAATCGATCGAAGAAGTGGAATTGACTGCAGCCCACTCGATCGCAATTGTGGAGGAGTGGATGAGCTCCAGGAAACTGGAATTGGCTCACCACAATACGGAGGCTGTTGTTGTCAACAACCGAAAGTCGGCGCAGCAAGCGGTGATCAGTGTAGGCGACTGCACAATCACTTCGAAGCGCTCCGTCAAACACTTGGGGGTGATGATCGACGACAAGCTTACCTTCGGTAGCCATGTCGATTATGCCTGCAAGAGAGCCTCCACAGCTATTGTGGCACTGTCCCGGATGATGTCCAATAGCTCTGCGGTGTACGCCAGCAAGCGTAAGCTTCTGGCCAGTGTCGCCTCGTCCATACTGAGGTATGGTGGCCCGGCTTGGGGCACGGCTTTGAGTACCGATAGCTACCGTAGCAAGCTGGAGAGTACTTATAGGCTAATGTGCCTGAGGGTTGCGAGCGCGTACCGTACCGTGTCACACGATGCACTTTGTGTCATCACCGGTATGATGCCTATTGGTATCCTTATCATGGAAGACATAGAGTGCTTCGAAATGCGCGGCACAAGAGGCATACGCAGGACTGCCAGACTGGCCTCCATGGTCAAATGGCAGCGTGCGTGGGACAGTTCCACCAAGGGAGTGTGGACTCACAGGTTGATTCCGAGGTTAGATATCTGGGTCAATAGGCGCCATGGGGAACTAACATTCCACCTAACACAGGTCCTTTCGGGTCATGGATGCTTTAGACAATATCTACACCGTTTCGGTCATGCGGGTTCTCCCGAATGTCCAGTTTGTGCAGGTTTAGAGGAAACGGCGGAACACGTTTTGTTCGTGTGCCCGCGTTTCCGCACAATGCGTGACCGCATGTTTGCCACATGCGGTCGGGACACGACTCCGGACAATTTGGTCCAGAGGATGTGTGCAGACGAGTTTGGCTGGAATGCCGTTTCATCGGCTATCACCCACATCGTCTCGGAACTCCAAAGGAGGTGGCGTGTGGACTCGAGGAGTGACTAGTGCAGACGCTAATCAACAGGTGGTCCAAGGGTTCGCAGTCGGCTACGTAGGTCATACCGGTGCCCTACGGTCGAAATCGACCCTTACAGCGATTAAGTGGCCGCGGGGAGAACATCCTGGTAGCGCTGCTGTCGTGGCGCCGGCCTACTGGGTGGATACGAGCCTCTGGTTGTTCGGGGCAGGTGGAGGCCCCTTTGTCAGCAATCCCAGCTCGTGCTAGCTGATAGGGCCTGAGCCTTCAGTAGGTCAAATTGCGAAGCCCGCAGTATCAGTTCTTGATACCTGCGGTGCAGCTGGGCGCGGGCTTAGTGGTCGACCCTGCCCGCCTTCAGCGGACAACGGGAGGTGAGGACCACCCGGGAAGCTGGCAATGCGCCAGCATGCTACCTTGGTGGACCCCCATAAGCGTGTCATCGATGTTCGTTGCTGCATGGCTACGCAGCTAACCTGGAGGATGCGATGTGCAATAGCCCCTCTCCGAAGCAATGCCTTCTTGGTGGTCCCGGAGAGACGAAGGGTTTGGCGGCAATGGAAATGGTTTAGTGGGTCGGGGGTGTAGTCCTGTTTACTGCTTGTACGTAGTAAATGGTCCCCAACCCCACACTCCCGGACCTCGGTCCGGAGTCTGTTGAGCAGATTATCCCCCCATTGCTTAGAAGGAAAAAAAAAAAAAAAAAAAAAATACGACTAAACGTATAATGTTGGAGGTTCACGAAACAAAAAATCCAAAATTGGGAATAAAGAATTTGTCGGTATTTCTTGCTGTTCCTGATTCGACATAGTATTAGGTAATTATAGTAGATTGGTTGTATTACAAATTATTAAAATGAAAAAAAATAATTTCAGGCTTCCCTCTAGATTACATGCACAACGTCCTTTTGAGAGTGGTGAAAATGATGTGGGAACCTTTTACTGCTTCCTCAAATCACGACAAGCCGTTTTACGTAGGATTACAACTAAAAGAAGTTGAGGAACGGTTGACCAATATTCGCCCTCCAAGTGGATTTTCACATTACCCTGGAAAATTGGAGGACATTAAAAAAAAAAACAAAGCCGCGGACTGGGAAAATATGATGTTCTTCTATTTTTTCCCTTGTTTTTTTGAAATACTCCCAACGAAATTTCTTAATCATTTCATGCTATTATCTTCTTCTATCTTTGAGTTATTGGACACACATCTCACTGAAGAACAAATCAATGCTTGTGAACTATCGCTCACAAAATTTGTAAAAAAATTTGGTGAATTGTACGGCGAAGAGAGCATGGTGTTCAACATACATTTGTTAACACATTTACCGGAGAGTATCAGAAACTTTGGGGCATTATGGAATTCTTCCTTGTTTCCTTACGAAAACGCTAATGGAGCAATTCTTAAATATCGTACAGGTAATAATCACCCGGTTGTACAAATCTGCACAAAATATGTAATGAACAGAATATGTCATTATGAAACAGTTTTGAATCCAGAAATCAAGCAATGGCATTCCAAAATTTGGAGCACAAAAAGATTTGCCGACGTACACTACGACCAGCGATTATTATATATCTTGTCAGAAAATATTTGTATTGATGCTGACATACATGAATTAGAGTTTAGTTACCATGACATATTGGTAATATTCAATTTCGAACTCATCAATCCTGTAAAAACTTGGCTATGACGATTCTTATGTTTGTATGTTCGTATTGAGCAGATTTTAACAGATAAAAATAATGCGTTTTTCATTGTTGCAACGAAGTTAATCATCACAAAACTGTTCAAAAATATGTTTACCTACGAAATTAGTGATATTGTAGTACTAAAAAGAACCAATCTTAAATTTCAACAATGTGTTAACGTGGCTATAAAAACAGGAGGTAATACTAGGAACTTCATTTCATTATGTAAATATAACACTCAAGTTAATTGATGATTATAAACGAAAAGCTCGAAAGCTTTTGCATATAACCATTTTAGAAATATATGTTTTTCAAAGTTGAAAAGAGTTATTTCATTCTTTTCTAGCATAAACAAACATAAAACTCCGAATAATTGCTAAAAGTGTAATTTTTATAACAATTCAGAATAATAGCCAAATGAAAGCAAAATTTGATGTTACATAAAATTTCAATAAGCTGATATCAAATGGTGATATCGATTTGATGCTGAATACAAAATATGTTTTCAATTTGCTGTTGTTTTGATGTTGGACTTTGCTCGGGTTGGCCACCATTTAAAAAGTATCCCCGTATGTGACACGCAAGCAAATCGTTTTTCGTTTTGGGACGATTCAATTATGACGTCCATCGTTTTTCGGGATTTCTAGACTCCCCCTCCCCCCTCTGTCATGCTTTTTCTAATACCTATTACATGCACTAGACCCCCCTCCCCCTAATGATGGACGTCATTTTTGGATGACCCCTATACCTCTACCATTTTTCGATCAATTGAGTGTTTAAGTATGTTCTAATGATCGCAAACTTTTTCTCGATACTGAGGGGTGACCCAAATTTTTTAGACGATAACTTGACTGACGGTTTGTTCGATTTTCAATAATTTTCAGATTTCCAACCAAAGTTTTCCAAAGCTCTTCAAAGAATATGAGATTACTGTTCTAATGCCTCATTGATTTAAAAATTGGGTAGATCCACTGCTGAGAAAACTATTTTTTTAGTGTAAATGTTGAAAAATATCAACTTCAAGTAAACATTTATAAAATATTGTTTTATCATATTTTGTGTGGATAATATAATTAAATAAAGGCGATTCTTATAAGCATTGGGAATTATTCTCATCAGCTATTCTCATACAAATGATAAATGTCACAAAGTTATTTCAAAAACCTACAATAGATATCGTATTTCGTATTCGTAACCATCGGCGCGAATTGAACCGTCGTGGCTCTTCGTCTTTATCGCCATTCAGAGGAAGCACCGTGCAACTCAATGGTGCAGAATATCGTATACGTGCGTGAAGCGCGGCTCCTATCGTTCATATGTGACAGAAAAGACCCATTCAGGCAAAGTTTGTTCACAGATTTTCCCCAATATGCATCCGCTGGGGACGTGCTACAGAATTCTTACAGCGCACCAGGATGTGTTTTATGAATTTCTTTTGTTGCGCGAAATGAAGAATCTATCCGCATCCAACGACGAACGCTTCATTTGGAGGCAACAGCATCAGCAGTAGGGTGTCCCAAAAATCAATGTGCGAAAAGTCATGGTGCTCAACCCAAAAACTATCCAGCTTGGCCAGCCTCGTTAGTAGTTGCAACATGTTGCGTAAACTACTGATGCATAAATATGTTGAAAATTACAAATTCTGTCCAAATTATATACTTACGAGAATGTCTAAAATGCATATTTGGTGTCCTAAACATAAAATAGACAGATCGCTGAAAATCGTGATTTCGTACTGCACTTTACAAGCTATTTTCTCCAGAAAGTTCAGTAAGACATCAAGGCAGTGGGCAGTGCGCAAAAACGGATGTGTTGAAAATTGATCTGTCACGTTTTTATTGTCTCCGAAAATTATTAGATTCGGCTGAAGAAACGGCTGATGTAGTTTGTGCAAAAAGTGTCTATAGTGAAAATAAAACGGTTTATTCTGTACGCGCTCTGCTGGGCATTGTTTCGTTAACCCTTATAGGCCTGAGTGAAAGCAAAAATACTAAAACTTTCACCGCTCAGTGAATTCTTAACGGATTCAAATGATTTTTTGTCAGTTTACTGGCCCACATATCTAGTTTTTAGAAGTGGACAGAGAAAAGCGGAAATATTCCTGTGGCTGGAGTTAAAAATAACCTTTGAATGGTTCGACGCTAAAACTGTCGGCTTACCGTATGTTCTTTGTCTTTAGAGTAGAGTAAGGTGGGCCAAAAGTTCGACCTTAGTGGTATAATCAAAGTTTCCATGAAAATAATAGCAGATGAAACAAAACAAATACCATACAGCGAACCTTCAACATATTGGCTATAACTTTGCTGAACAAACTTTTGTCAAAATATTTACCCATTTTTAGTTATAACAGTTTCAAAATTGATTGTCTTAAACGAACTTTTGCCCCACCGGTGGGGCAAAAGTTCGAATCTATTGTGGGGCAAAAGTTCGTTGGCTAAAACATAAAATATCAATACTTTTGTGCCAGGCATACTTTATACCAGCCGTAAACTTATGTTTGCCGAAAAATACACATTAAATTTTCATCAAAAAATGCCCAAAACAGGGTTAATTGTAATACACCCAAAAAATAGCAGTTTTTCGCAAAACTAAGTGAAAATGTAAAATTTTTGTGACATTTTTCGCACGATCAGGTAAATTTCGCTAAATTTGAAGATAATATGTAGATTTCAGGAAAATTGAAAAATTTTCCGTGGGTTTATACATGGGTCGAACTTTTGCCCCGCAAATTCGAACTTTTGCCCCGCTATGGGCCAAAAACTGATTCCAACTATTTATGGAAAAACTAATACACGTCAAAGCATCTTTATGATAGACCTAGAAACGCCCTTACATGAAATATTGAAAAATATATTATCTTCATTTGGTTCCATGCATCGAAAGATTGACCAAATATTACAATATTTACGTCGAAAAACAACAAATAGTTATAACTTTTCCAAATCTCAATCGATTTTTATTATATTTGGAGTGAAAGTCTCTTACTTGAATAGCATTCGAACCACCATGACATTTTTAAGTTTTGATTTGATTGGAGCTAGAAATCTTAAAAAGAAACTCTTGCCCCACTCGAACTTTTGCCCCACTTTACTCTACTGATAGGTGATTTTTTGAACTGAGGTTGCATGAATCCCATCACTCACCAAGGTGAATCGTGATCATGCAGTTACAATCCCTCCCCACTAACAACCAATTGAAATTTTTGGAGAAAAACGTTTACAATTTGCTGTAGATTGAAAAATATGCGTACATGATTTTAAAACTATGAGACTTTTTAGTAAAACGACCATTAAGAATAAAATGTATACATAAGGCTGACCCACGATTTAGCTCTCGTTTATACAAATATAGATTCTTTAGTAATCTCACACTGAGAAAAAATTACCGACTTCGGTGATTCGTTTACTGAAATCTCAACAGCTGAACTGCAGTTGGTAATCGTTTCGGTAAACGAAAAATTTACCGACTGATCTGTAAGCTAGGACAGGAGCAGCAACTGTCAAATTTACTGACTGATCGGCAACGCTTACCGAAAAAAAAGTGTGGTTTGTAATTTATTTTGTAGGATAATTGTATTTTTATTATAGAAATGAAAAATCTCCGACGGCTTCCTGTTTGCAAGAAAAAAGTAAGAAATTATGTTTTCTATTTCATTTTAATGTATTTTTTTTATGAAAAATCATTTGTTCGGGACAATTTTTCTCTCGTTGATGCTCACGGTTATAACGGTTATTACAAAACCTTAATCTCGTGGCCAATAATCATCCATCTGCTCGTTCTTCAGCTGGTCACAAGAATACGTTTTGCAGTTGCATGTACAATGATACCATTTGCGTAGCAGGACATGCGGTAGGAACCGAGCACTTGATTTGTTTGCCCTATACATCATTGTGCAGAGACAGCTTATGTCGAGTGCATGTGGTCATCACCCAACCATCTGAAAAAAAAACATGTTTTACTTCGTGAATATATAGCACCGAATAATTTATATCCTAAAAATCTTACCGTATAGCGTGGCTGCTTATATTTCGCATATATTCTCTTCACGATATTGATAAAACTGCCTCTAACACCTGGTTTTACAACACAGAAACATCGAAAAAAAAACACAAGAGCTGAACGAAAACATAATATGGCGGGGTTGACTTCTCGCTGTCCAGGTTACCGATTTCGGTAATGACGGACATGATTTACCGACAATCAGCTAATAGCTTTACGGATTTCGGTAACATGGCTGATTTACAGGATAATCAGTAAAAACTTTCACCGTATTCGGTAAATTCGTGAGAATTCGCTGACCTTTCGTCTTTTCATTTACGGATGTCGGTAATCAGGCTATAAAATACCGAATTATCAGTAAATTTCTACATTACCGATTTATTCCGGTAATTTATTTTACCGAACTCCGAGTGTCTGTTTAAGTGCGTAAACTAGTTTTGAACACGCTTTTTACTTTTATCTTTTGCTGGGAGTGAAAAGAAAGTGTAGCAGTGAAATTCGGCCATAGATATCGAAATCACTAAAGTTACCTAATATCAGAGAATGGTGGAATATAATTGATTTTTTAAAGCTATTCCTTTAGTATAATAGTAAAGGATACAAACATACAATTTGTTCATAAAAATGAGAATTTTTATTTTGTGAAAAATAATGTCAAAATATGACGAACAGCTTTTCTTAGGAGTTTTTGGAAAAACTATTTGACTCTTCAACCAAAAGCATTTTCTAAGATCTTATATTTTCATAGCATTGTAGAATAATAGTTGAACGATGCGCAGAAAACCCATTACGGTTTTATCAAAAAATAAAAAAAGATAAAGCATAAACAAAGTGTCCACTTTATAAAATGAACAGCCCTTAATGTTTGAAGTTCTCGAGAGTGTACATTGAAGATGGAAAGTTACTCCCAAGGTACATCTCTTGGTTCCTTGAGCAACTTCGATTATTCTGGTCAATCACCGAGTAGCAACTACGAATTGTACGGTCATCGATGCTTATGCTTATGCTTAGAAAGTTCAGTAAGACATTAAGCATATAAGTAACATTACGCAATAGTATATTAGAATCTTTTGCAGTAGATGAGTCATCGTTTCCAGGCCTGTCAAAAATACAGAATACAGAGTCAAAATATGTAAATTTTCACAATAAATGATTGTTTTTTCATGAACCGATCTGGCGGAACCTCTGGACGATTTTTATAAAGTTGATTTGTTCCTTAAAAATGTTATAAAAAAGTATATTTTTCATTGTAGGGTTGAGCAGCACAACTTTTCGAACCTTGCTTTTTTTCTGAAACACCCTAATCCGCAGCAGCAGTCAGTAACACATGTGCGATCGAACTGCACATTGTCTTTCGCCGCTTTCGGTTTGTAAACGATGGCGATGGAAGCGTGCGAAACGAACGATTGTTATTGCAAACTATGAGCGAAAGATTTATTACTCCATTCGCATAAAACTTGTACAAACATCGAAGACTGTAAATCAAGGCAAAGTGTGACACAAAACACCCCAACGCCAACGGACACAAAACCCAAACATGCGAATTCGACGCGGGGCCTAGTTTTGAGCTAGAGGGGAGAAAGATATTTTATGAAGAATTGCTACAACAGGGATCTCTTGCACAAATATGGCGACGTTACAACATGGTTCGGCTTAACGCCTATACACAATGCATATTTGCGGAAATTGTGTCACACGGTTGATGATGGGTTGTCTTGGGTGAGAAATTATTTCGATGCCTGCCTGTCGTACACTGTGTTGGATTTGATGTCATGAAAAGCAAGTCCTTTGAAGATCGTACATCACGAGTTGGTTTCTGAACAGCGATTGAATTCCGAAAAAGGGTATCTCTCACTAATCGCTCTCTGTAACAATCATGATCCGCTTCACATCATGAGAGTCTGTTTATCGTTTATCTACTGTAATACAAATTATATTTGGGAAAAAAGTGCATGATAAAACCCATCTAAACAAGCAACTATGCTGGCACTATTGCTCTAGGATGTTCGGGGATTGTTTGTCATGTTAGTGAAGTAAAACACCTACCATCAAAGGTAAATAAGCGAGAAAATGGATTTTATCATTGCTCTCTTTCTCTGGGGCTCTCATTAGTTGATGATATTTTTCAAACAAGTTGCAACTTGCGAAACATTGCCGATCATGGACCGATACAGATGCGATGTTTCTCTTCGCTTGCTTTGATCGTGCTTCGATAACTAACTTCGCAACGCTTGACACCCTTCAAAAAGGCGGGGTAGGGATATTTTAAGGCCTAATCCATATCAATAGTTTGATCCTGATCAATACTGTTCAATACGGTCCATCTTCAATACCGTAATGTCTGCCCTCTGCCCAACAGCATAGCTGTACGTAGCTATATAACCATAAAAAGTCTACGATTTAATACAAATACATTTTGATTCCAGTTAGACATTTGAGAATTAGATCAGTTTCCTATGTAGGTAGTTATTTATCTAAACCAACTTTTTTTTTTTTGATGTATTTTGGACCATGAAGTGGAAAGCACGTGACGGCAATGGCAAAGTCTAGCTTTGTCGCTTCGTCAGCATAACAGGGTAGTATGAGTTGTCTAACTTTGTTTCCCAACACCTGAGAAAGATAGTTATCTCGTTCGTTTAAACCTGCACTTTCTTTAACATATGTCGGTAGGATGGTCGATACATGGCAGATACAACACCCCCATGATGATAGGTTTTAATTAACATGTAAACTAGCACGTGATGGAAGTGTTTTGTGGTTTCCCTGTGCCTCGTCAGAGGTAGACACATTCTGGTTGGCCCTGTAACGCGTTCCATCTCCGATATGCGTGCTTCTAACCTCTCTCCTGTGTGATGTGTATCACAGTGAAGTGCACTGCACACAGAAGAAGTACTATCCTATGCAGTTTTACGATTTTACCTCGCTGAAGGATAACTTTACCTTGTACAGCAAACATGACGTCGCAGTACGTGGCGGAACTTGGTCTATTTGCATTTTAATCCGAACTTGCAAATTTCTTGTTCAACCATCAACCAACCACTAGCCAGTGGAAAGGAAAGGAAAATGGGATATATTAACCTATAATGGGAGCTTCACCTTATTTTAGTTATTTACATGTACTTCTGTTGGAGATGAAGTAGTTCCACTTGTTTTGGACTTTTCAACAAAAAGTTGAAGTTAGCTCAATCGGTTTTGAGATACGTGTCTCTAAATTCTGTACTACCCTATGAATTATAAATGGTCGGCGTTAAGTCAGAGTGGACCAAGTGATATTTTGAATATTTTGAAAAAAAAATGAGCTTAGACTTTAAGCTACTTTGTATTTTTCGAACTTGTCAAAATTTTGGTTCAATATTTCTACACATATTTGTGTTGCTTTCAAACAGTATAATGCGAAGTGATATTCATGAAAAAACACAATCCAAACTCTAATAGAACGATTTTTTGATGCACTATGTGTATTTGACTGTCTGACTGAACACTTTCTAGAAAAATAACAATCATTTAATGCTTGCATGGTCAAACATGCACCCATCTTTAAGACAAACAGATTATCAACAACCTTCGACATCAATATCGTAAATTCTTCAATAATCCATACCTTCAATCTCAAAACGAGTGGCATTACGTAGGCTTGAAAATTAAAGTATTGCAGGGTCAGGGCATTGAAGACCAAAAATATTCAAATATGCGTTCAGTGTGAGTGGACCAAGCGAAAATCTTGAGTACCGGTCAAAATATACTGGTCCTGGTCCAACAAGCGGGTTCTAGGACATTCGATACAGACACTATAGAACTACCAAAAAATCTATCGGACTCTGAAAATGATTCAAAAAATGCAATAATCAATCAGTTTATAGCTTTTTGACACTTGGTCCGCTCTGTCTGCACAGAAATTGTTGCAATTTCTGACCACCCATCCAAATAAGGTAAATGGTCGAAAATCAAAATCAAATGCATCGAATTTAGTAATATATATTATTTTCTATTGATGGATGAGAAGATAAATCATTCGATGCTAAAAAATATAATAAATCACTTGAAATGTTTTTCATTTCCTCGCATTCCCCAGCGTACTGATCATTTTCGCTGTTATGGTGATAAGCACTTGGTCCACTCTGACTGCATAATTTTATGGATTTTTATTGATCATCCATACTAAATTTGTTACTTTTCTCTCGTAGTTTACAACATTCCTCAAATCTGATCAAAGTGGAATGGAGGTAAGGTAATTTCGCATCTATTGAAATAATAATCCAATTTTTCCATGTTTTGTACTTGGTCCACTCTGACTTAACGTCGACCAAATATGGGTCATTCTATTACAAGTGTCCACAGCATGTGTAATCGACCATTCCCAATTTCACAAAATTTTGGTCAAATGTTTATTAACTTGAAACATGCAAACAATACAAAAGTCACAACAGTTTTGTCAGATTACCCCTTTCAGTTGTAATGTTGAAAATTATGTCAAACCAAATGAGCATGAAACAAATTAGAAACTCTTGTATTGTAATTAAAAAATATATTTGAATGTGTTATGTTAAGTTTTAAGGCTAAGTAGCCCGTCATTCGTTTTGGCAGCCATGTTGGTTTTGCAGCTCGCAATTTCAAAGTGACAAAACTTAGTCAATATAAGTATTATTGATTTAAAAAATTATCACTACTTGCCCTTGCATACAGAATGTATGCTGATACTTTTTCAGCTATGTCAAATTGTCGAATTAGCCGCAATCATCGTTGCCCAGTACAAATTTCAATGACGGCCTACTTCGCCTTCAGGTATCAGAAGGCCGGCTCCAAAGGCACGTTCCCCACCAGTTGAGAGATTTGTGCCATCGCCATATTTGAGCCTATTTTGTCATCTACCCGATGGGAGAGGAAAGGGAAGGGAAAGATGGGAGGATATAGGAGTGGGGTCCCTTGAAGAGGGAAAATCGCATAAGCGAATTGAGAGCATGTAGCTCCATACCACAATGGGTTCGAACTGCGCCCTAAAAAGGACACTGCAAAACGCAAGAGCGTAAAGAGAGCCTATGGCTCATTACCACAGCGGGTTAAGAATAACAGAATGTCCTGAAGATTCAGGCTTCTGAATTCAGTTTCACTTAATAAGTGTTTACCAAGTAATTGGAATCGCATTTGCGCAAAAACTGGACAGTTACATATCAGGTGATACGAAGTTCCATAATTGAAGTTACAACTATCATACACAAATGAGTCAGCACGCTGAATATTTGCCATGTGATAGTTGAGTCGGCAGTGGCCTGTCAACGCTCTGACCAAGAGACTGCAATTCTGCTTTGACAGATTTGTTAAATACTTCGCCACCCTTGGAGATGGCTCAGTAATGTACAATTTTGTTTGACGACATGACTCCAAACTATTCCAATATTGCTTGTGCTGTTGCCGCCCAAGAATTTATCTGAAGCTTCACCCAGCACTTCGAAATTGGAATAGCCGGTTCAGGGCCAATGAAGTCATGCGATGCTCCATCGCGAGCTAGCTCATCAGCCAATTCATTTCCAGCGATGGAAGAATGGCCAGATACCCATACAAGAGTTACAGAGTTGACTGAATTCAGTTCCTCAATTTGAGTTCGACATGCGATAACAAGCTTCGACCTTGAGTTGGCCGAAGCGAGAGCTTTTATAGCAGCTTGACTATCTGAACAGAAGTATATGACTTTACCCATTACGCGCTATTGAAGTGCTGATTGCACTCCACACATAAGGGCAAATATTTCCGCCTGAAAAACGGTGCAGTTGTTGATTTAAAAAATTATCACTACTTGCCCTTGCATACAGAATGTATGCTGATACTTTTTCGGCTATGTCAAAGCAAAACCAAGTGATTTTCTTCAATTCGCAATCATGAGACGAATTAGCCGCAATCATTGTTGCCCAGTACAAATTTCAATGACGGCCTACTTCGCCTTAAGTTGCAATGTTGCAAAACATGCGAAAGACAAGACATAGAACATCGACATTTTTTCATACTTAATGTAAATATAAAATACATAGATTAACGAAAAAGATAAAACGTTTGTTTATTATTTAAATACTACTAAACCTGGCTCCATTATGATCTCATGTCTGGTTAAAGTTAATTTGTTTTTGTCTAATGATATAACGACTGCAAGCAAAAATTCAAACTGTGAACTTTTTTAAATGTCTATGGTTTATTAATCAGATCAAAATACAGCATGCCCACAAGTGCCATCTGATGGCAGAATTTCAAGTTAGATGACCTTTAATATGTTATTCCATAACCTACTAAAAATCTTTTTCGAAGACCGCATCTTTCTAGGTTATCACGATCCTGAGATATCTATGTTTTAAAAATTACATGCTCACTAGCGCCAACTGGTGGCAGAATTCCGAAACAAGCGGCCTATCCCATGTTAGTCCTTGACCTACTGAACAACTTTGCCGAAGACACCATTTTGCTAAAATATCTAGATCTTGAGATGTTTGTGTTCGAGATGTTGCATTGCGAAATGTCCACTTCATCGGTTCCCCCGGGCACAATCAGATGGCCACTGGAACGTGAGGATGTTTTTAAAGTTGCATTTGTCCACTGACCAATTACCAGTAAACTGAAGAAATTTGCCGAAGACATCAATACTCTATATCGCCCAGCTTTAGATTGACAATCAAAATTGCTCCGCGTGTACTCAACACGACGCAACCGCTGGTGTAACTTTTTTTTTGAGCGACTGATGGAAGATTAAGCTGCATACCATTTTCTATACACCAGAGATAAAGTTCGTCGATGTCAGCTTGGAGTTCACAACAATTCAAGATCGAGGAAATTATCCTATACATCCGTCAGCGTACGATACTATTGTTGGTTTCAGAGGAACGGACAGGTCGTTGATGAAAAGCAAGAAAATCAACGGTCCCCGAACACTGCCCTGCGGACTCCAAAGGTTGTACCAAAAATGCGTGATTGTGAGTTGCCAAATTTGACGAAAGCTTGGCGATCAGATAAGTAAGAGCGCAGCCATTCGGTGATCCAGACATTGAACTCCATGTGCTCAAGTTTCTCGATTGCAGTACTATGCGGGACTTTGTCAAAATTCTTTCTAAAGTCGAAATTCACTGTGTCTACTTGTTTGCGGTTTTCGATTTCTCTTGAAAGGAAGTTGGTGTAACACATCAAGTTGGACACTGTTGAACGCTTCTTCATGAACCTGTGTTGTCGATCCGAAATCAAGTGCCGGGTAGCGTTGTACAGAACGGTATGAAAAATACCTTGGCGACACAGCAGAATATGGAGATGCCGCGATAGATTTCCACGGAGTTGTAGTTATCGATGCAGTTTTCCAAACAGTAGGGAATTTCTTCTCAGTGAGAGATCGATTGAAGATTATACTGAAGGGTATTTTAAGAGACTCTGCACATTCTTTCGAGACTATCGGAGGTAGACGGTCCATCCCAGCGCCTTTAACAGCATCAAACTTTATAAGCTCAGCCTTGACATCTTGTTCCGTTACACTATGGAGAGGTAAGTTCACATCATGTGTACGAACACATTGTCGAGTCGCTGCAGAGAGTGTTAGGGAATGGATCATTAAAATAACCAAAACGGCTGCTATGAAATGCATAGATAGCGCCACCGTAGACTTGTGTGTTTCACAGAACAGCAATGATGCCACAATGTTAAATCCCATATAGGTACCGGAGATCAGGTGACCACGGCAGTTTGGGTACTAGATTAAGGCGCTTGAGTTTGTATGGAACAGCATTGCGAAAAACGTCGAACAGTGTGGTATGATTGAACTGAATTCAGTTTGGTGTAGAAAAGTGCCACTGCTTCGTCAGATGATTCATTACTAAGCAAATCAGGCAGCGTCCATTTATTACGTAACGCTAAAATTGGAAATTTTTGAACCCTTCCCCCCCTCCGTAACGCTTTTTGTATGAAAAATTTCAAATATTTGTATGCGCCGTAACGCTTGAGCCCATTCCCCCCTCCCCCTAGAGCGTTACGTAATTTGTGGATGCCGCCTCATACCAATTGATCGATGATAGTATTTGATTCAATGCTAAGAAATCACAGCGGTTAAAATTGAGGTCGCTGTTGCTCTCTGAAGGCGTCAGGTGACGGTTGTTTGTAACTTCAATTCGGAGTACGAAGGGTTTGTGATGTGCATCTAGTCGTAACAGATTCTTTGGAGGATCAATCACTTCTCTACTTCGCCAGTATCACTTACAAAAGCCAGATTGAGGAGGCGATCGTTTGTATTGAGCAAGGAATTGACTTGATGGAGTCCCGTAGAAATCATCATTTCGATAAATGTTGTCTCTGCTTCGGATGAAGCTTTGGAAGGTAGATAGCTATTCAGATTGTCGTCGTGAAACCAGAACAGCCCTGACAGATAATCGTTTCCAACAACCACAATTGTAAACTTCAAGAGAAGAAGTGGGTCGTATGTTAATACCACAGAGATGAATCGTTGTCTCCGGTAGTATTTTAGATACAAAGACTTATTCCAAGGAATTAAAGTCAGTCAAAATAATAGATAAACAACGATGAGCAGATTTCACTGCAATTAGCACGCCGCCGCCGCGTTGAAGGGGGCTACAGTGGTCACACTATTATGTGTCACCCACTAATATGGGTCATTTGCATTTACATTGCATGTGGAACAGAGTGACTAATAATCGCAGACTGTCGACATCGATGGAGACACCATCTTCTATGGTGACAGAGGGCTCGATTGGCTTGTCAGATGGATCGGGCCCGGGACATTCTGTCTACTGCAAATCGCTCCAGTTGATATAGGGCATGTCCATAGGCTGAATAATCGTGACTAGGTGACCCATAATAGTGTGGCCACTGTAGTTTGGCTGTTGCGATTGCACCGGAAAATTGTATATTTTGAAGTCAGCTCGGAGCTGTGTATGTCGGTGCTGCGCAGCCAGGTTTCCGTAAGTATAATAATGTCGTAGTCGCATGCTGCCGTGATCAGGAAAAAGTCAGTGGTTTTTGTGCGCATGCCTCAAACATCTAGATAATAAACGGCCACGTGCCGTAGAGAAGAGGTAACATTTTGAGGCGGACTGCTACATTCTTGATGCCGTGCATGGAGGAAGCCCGATGTGTTTCTAGTACTGGATGCTGGGGATCCACTATGCGACCTAGGAGTGAGAAGATCATCAGAGGCAGTAGATGCATTGCAGAGCCCTAGGACGTCAGGAAATCGAAGCTGGCGAAGCGAAACAATGAGTGTATGGCACGACTGTGTTGGATAAACCAGAGGCTCCCACTGAAGCTGTACATCGTTCGCCCTGGCGTCAGCAGTCAGCAGTGATCATAGAAGAGGAAGCATGCTGAGGGGTCTCCAGTGAGTCAGTTACAATTATTGACGGAGAACAAGGCATCGAATAGTTTTTAGCACGATTGTCCACGAGAGTTTAGTATAACCACGATTCCTTTCGAACAAAATGATGGATCAAGAGCTGATAGGCGTAATTGGGATCGGCACCCACTTTGAGCGATATGAAGTTCAAGAAGTTGATATCTGTGCCCTGTTTGGCCAAAGGAACTGCTTTAGCTGGCTCACAATGCAAAATGTATTTCGTTAATTTTTCCACAATGTCAGGCTTTACACTGGTATGTAAACGAGACAGATAGATCCAGAACAAAGGGTAGCTACTAGGGTGCCAATACTAACATCATCGGTAGATTCTTTTCCTCTTAGTAAAGGATTAGCGATTGGGGCAATGTCCTCAATACGCTGACGTTTCATTACACGACGACTGACAGAGTCCGCAATTGTTGGAGTGGTCGATTGAATGCGGCTAGAAAATTGAGCAATTTGTTCACTGTGTTTCGCCAACACACCTTTTAGAGTTCTGTTTGATCTCTCGACCTTGACACATGCTTTTCCCGAGGCAAGCGACGAGGGCAGGATCAAACATGTCACGCGTCGGTCTCGTAAGAGAAAAAGTGGCGTGATCGGTGAGTTCGGTTGAAGAAAGTGAAAAAGTGCCGCGATCGGTTAGTTCTGTTTGATCCTTCGACCTTGACGCTTGCTCCTGGGCAGTGCGTCAAGAAAGCCCGAACAGTTTTTTTTTATTCTTTTTGGGTCGCGCGCCTATTTTTTTTCCTGAGTGTTTTTTTATAGCCGAGCAAACGAGTGAAGCCGAAAGTGTATTGTGGCTGCTCAGTCAAGGATAACGGATCAATTGGTGAGCTCGTTTCATGCTACTATTTCTAATCTATAAAATATGTATGACTGCACATTCAATCGTTACAATGGTGGGATGTAAATATGATTTTTCAACAAACTATGGATGGTTCGTCACTGTGAGTGTCGGCTCAAACTCTGATTCATGATTTATTTATGTTTAACATTTTTTTTTTCAGAACACCTCTTATATACCTTTATTTTTGTAATTAAAAAAACTTTGAATGGTTCGACACTACAAGTGTAGACTTGCGAAAGGTTCACTTTATTCAACAAACTTTGGATGGTCCGCCACTGTAAGTGTCGGCATAAGAATAAGAGTGTTCTATGATGTCCCAACCAATCGAGTTTTTTGTTTCTTTTCAAATGAGTAAAATATAATAACACATGCTTTCGTCCTGACAGCTGTAGGAATGTTACATTTAGGAATTTGTTCAACAAACTTTGAATGGTTCGTCACCTCAAGTGTCGGCATAATTTTCCTCTACATAGAAATTGTTCATATCAAATGAAAATATTATATTTACGTATAAGCATGTTTATATCTCACAAATCATTGTTTATCATGGTCTAATCGCTTATCAAAGTGAATCCTATGACCCAACGATCCTCCCCATTAACAAACATCCCTCCCAGTAACCTTTGTGGAGATGCAGAGGCAAACACGGTCTCCAAAAAGCAAAGGTTACACACTAACATTCCTTCCCCCAATCCCACCTGACTGCAAGGACGTGGCCGGCGCCGTTATTGACCCTGTATAAATAGAGGCACTGAATTATGCACACTGAAGAAGATTATGGCCAATCCCAGCCGAACTTCTAGTTGATTCTTTGTGCATTTTCACTGACTTCGGTCAATCACGGAATAGCAACCATTGATATGTGTAGTCAGTCTAAGCTAAGCTAAGCTAAGCTAAGCTGTGTTTCGCCAACACACCTTTTAATTCAGCATCAGCCGCTTTTTGATTCTTAGCCAGTTCGTTGATCGAATTTCCGACAGATGAAGGAGCATTTTGGAAGCAAACGATCTTTATTAATTTCGTCCAGAACAAATTTTGTGAGTCGGATATGGCTTTGGCGTTACTTTTTTTTTTTTGAAGTTGCTGCATCTGAGATGGACGATATGCTCGCAGAATCCCATGCATGTAATCACTTCATGGGCCCGTTTGATGGATTTTGTACAAAGAACACAAGCCGACATATCGATGATCTTGTTTTTTATTGCAGCACCACAATGTTTATCCCAGGTTGAATTGATTGTGTATATCAGCACTGTTAGCGACTCTTGTTAGAGGTGCGCAGTTGTCTATTGTTGTTAAACGAGCTGGATATTGTACGATGCATTGACGAAAAGTGATATTACAGTCGACTCTTCACATCTCGATGTTCTACAACTCGATATCTCTCCCTATGTCGATGAAATTTTCGGTCCCTTCATTCTGCATACATTTTCACTCTCCATATATCGATATCCCCCTCATCTCGATCTCTCCCTATCTCGATGGTCCCTTCGATATCGAGATGTGGAGAGGTGACTGTATATGACTACATGTGGCCACATAGGCATGAAAGCACACGCAATTAAAGCATAATACGCGAACAAAGCACACAAATAAACAAAATGACGATTTATTGGTAACAAAATCATGCATTACTAGCAAATCAACTTTAATCCTAGCTTTAAATATACACTCTTAAAAATAATGAAAATTACTCTGGACGTAATTCTGGTTATGACTGAATGACACATGATGTAAGTGGTGGAACGACACAAAAACGTGTCTTTGAAGATGTATTGAACAAAAAATGTAATTTTAAATGTTAAAGGACACGAAAACGATGGAACTGTGATCGACATTTCCCGAATCAGACACTAACGTTCTTGAAATTCGACACAAATTTACGTCATTCGGCTCGCTTCTTTTATGTGCATCCCAAAGGACGTAAATCACATTATTTTTTGGTACTGTGTACACACTCCGAAAAAATCATGTGATTTTACGTCTTTCGTATGCACATAAAAGAAGCGAGTCAAATGACGTAAATTTGTGTCACGTTTTAAATTCGATGGTGTCTGATTCGGGAAATGTCAATCATAGTGACATCATTTTCATGTCGTTCATCATGTAAAATTACATTTTTCGTTCAATACATGTAGTAAATCTTAACTACTAGCTCAACTTTTCCCACACTAGAAGAAAGGATACAGATGACTACTTCGGGTATCGAAACCTTTTTAAAGACGGCGAATCAATTTAAAAGTATATTGAACCAAATTAAACGCTTGCTCTCACATTCAAACACTAACTGTTTTGTATGCCTTTCATCTGCTTGATCGGAGGCTCCTCGAGTTGCATTGCGTAACTGGGAGAACACGTAGGGGTGTTTAGGATATTATCCCCACATAAGTACATATTTCAGAACACATTTTTACGTTATTGCATCACTTACATCATGTGTCATTCAGTCATAATGTGAATTACGTTCGTTCCACTTAACGGGAGCCCGATTAAATCGTAGTGCAATTAAACAAAGTGCAGCGAACGTAATTTATCTATACCGTAATCCGGGGTATCATTGATCAGCGGGGTAACATTGATTGGCATGACTCATCTCATCAAAAATACGTATTATCATTTATTGATGAAACATTTCCAAATTATGAATAGTGCTTCTCTTTCTTATATTCATGAGCTAATGAAAGTTAATGTTTTTGAGAAAATTGAGTTTACCTTATACGTAAATTTATCAACTTTTTGAAATAATGATTTTAATTGTTAAGGATGACACTACCGAAGATTCATGTCTCACACAAGTTCTGCAAAAGATATAAGCAAGGAAAATGTGATTCTTACTAAAAATGGCATCGCCGAAAACGATTCCGTTGTCAAAACTTTTATAAGTGTGCTCAATTAGGCAACATTACCGAATTACTGTTAAGAATGTACAATTCCCTTAGGAAATTGCCTACCTTTAGGCGTATTCCGTGGTTCGAGGTGTTTTTAATTTTAAAATAACTCAAAAAGTAAATGACTTGTAAGCGTTTGGCCTTCATATTCGGCCTCAGGGGCCATGGTTTAAGTAAGTAACGACATTTTCAGTATTACCGAACTTTGTTTATATATGTGATCAATGTTACCCCATATCAGATAATTCAAAAAATCGCCTAAATCATTTTTTTAACATGCTTAAATCTTTCAATTAACAAAAAACAGTATATAGTTTCGAGCTATGGGTGGCAATACTTGTTTTAAAAATATAAAATTTGCAACATTTGCATTTTCAAACGAAATATTAAAGAAACATTCAGAAAAGTGATCAATGTTACCCTGGATTACGGTACTCTGTATTTGATCGCTGATAAAATTGACCTGTATGTAATATAGATGTGAGGTTTGCTCAAATTTCAATATGTGAAATAATTTTTCATTACATTCTGCACCTAGTTCAAACCAGATGCCATTAGAATACTTAGATATCTCAATTAAGGATTGAAAAATTGCAGAGTCGTTATTTTCCAACTCACGAAAGTATATCAAAAAGATAGGACGTCGAAAAGACCACCTGTGTGCCGTCGTCCTAGGATGAGATTTCCCACGATGCAAATCACAGATCGATCCCAATCGACAGAGCGCAGAGCGGTGCCCGGTAACAATTGTCGTGAAGCTGAATAAATCAATGAGAAATTATGTATGCGACATATAAATTATGCACCACTTGATTCCTTTTATGCGAACGGCAAATTAAAATTTATGATAATGTGTCAGACGCGTTGAGTGATTAAAACGAAATTAAAATGTGCACCTATCTATAGTTTGAGCGAAAAAAAGGCAGCTGAAATCCATTTTTACATTATGTGATACCCGGTAATCATCGTGATAAAGGCACGGAACGAGCAATGAAAATGGTACGGAATAGTGAACAGTGCTGAAGGAGTATGAAATCAACTCCGGGTAAGGTCCAAAAGTTCAAAAATGAAGATTTTGTGAAAACGAAGGTTGAGGAAAGCGATTATATCTCATAACCGCTTTTTTTAGAACTGCCACCACTAGTACTCGGTTGATTTATGGAAGAAAATTGCTAATGAATTTCGAAGTAATAAAGCTCAATCTCTCAATAAAAACAAATAATTGTTATATCGTATAGAACATTTTGTAATCAGTATTCGTTGATTTTGTATTCAGAACCCATTTTTGAAGGTTTAGTGCATTCTACGAAATTATTTCGCACATTTCACAAAAGATACTATTTTCTAAAATAAATTAGTACATATATCGATGTTCTATATCTCCATATCTCTCACTATGTCTATGATTTTTTTGGAGACTTCCTTCTACATACATTTTTACTCTCTATATCTCGATATCCCCCTTATCTCAATATCTCCCCATCTCGATGTGTTTTAGTTGGTTTTCATTCTCGATTTTCTCTCCGTATGCCTGTAAGTCCATTTTAGAAGGTAATTAGAGTGGATTCGAAATAATTTGCAAACATTAAATGACCAGGAAGGTAACAATCCTGGTAACGGAGTAATTCCTGGAACTTTCTTAACCTTCCAGCCGTCGCGCGGTATTCCACCGTCAGAACCACCACGCTGCTGTTGTGAACGACAAGCGAGGTTTTTTCACTAGTTTTGTACAAAATACAACAGCGCGACGACTGAAGTGTTAAATTGTTAAATCAAAACTACAATATTTAAGTTGAAATCCCACGTTTGAGGGATTATTAGCAAACATTGATTATATTTTGAAAAGTAATGAAGTTATAAACGTGCTATATTTGATAAAGTTGTTCAAAAACCTTTGTGAAGATATTATCTTTCTATCTCACTTTTAGGGAGATAGGATCAAATGCTGAAAAGATTAAATGAAGCGCATCTATTTACTGAAAAACTTTCTAGAAGACACCCAAACGCTTGGAATCAAAACTAAAATAACGAAATCTCGCACTGTGCAATCGCGTGGCGCTACGCTATAGCCATTCAGGTGGGTATTATCATAAACTAAAAGAATAATCTTGTTTTTGGATTCTGATTTCTACCCGTGTATAAGGACTGTTCATTTTATAAAGTGGACACTTTGTTTATGCTATATCTTTTTTATTTATTGATAAAATCGTAATCGGTTTTCTGTGCATCGTTCAACTATTATTCTACAATACTATGAAAATATAAAATCTGAGCAAATGCTTTTGGTTGAAGAGCTAAATATTTTTTTCAAAGACACCTAAGAAAAGCTGTTCGTCAAAGTTTAACATTATTTTTCACAAAACGAAAATTCTCATTTTTATGAACAAATTGTATGTTCGTATCCTTTACTATTCTACTAAAGGTGTAACTTTAAAAAATGAATTATATTCCACCATTCACTGACATTAGGTAACATTAGTGATTTATCCATTTATGCCCAAATTTGTTGATGGGCCATCCTTTCACTCCCAGCAAAAGATAAGAGTAAAAAACGTGTTCAAAACTAGTTTAGATTACTAAAGAAACTATATTTGTATAAACGAGAGCTAAATCGTGAGTTTAAACCGCAGTCCTAAGTATACATTTTACTTTATTTTTATGGTCGTTTTACTAAAAAGCCTCATACTTTTAAAATCTTGTACGCATATTTATATCTATAGCAAATTGTAAACGTTTTTCTCCAAATACTTCAATTGGTAATATCAGAATAACATGTTATGAAAATAGTATGTGGAGAATGAAATCGATTTTATTACAGCAGTGTTGCCAATTTTGATGATTGTCATTGTGCTATGAGAGCTCTTCTAAAAATAAAGCAATTGCTTTTCTATTGTGCTTTAAATGTGACGTGGGGACTAATTAAGTGATTCTATGAAAGCGTAAGTTATATTCATTATTAGTACTATATTAGCACTGCCGTCAGGACGTACTTTAAACCAAAAAAAATCTATTGATATCAGTTACCTTCGGTTCTATACCATTTCCAGGAAAGACGTTTCCCGGAAATCATTTCTCGGATACCCCATTTCCCGGAACGACATTTCCCGGAATGACCCATTTCCCGGAAAATCATTTCCCGGAATAACCCGTTTCCCAGAAAGCTACTCAATGGTAAATAAAATAAGTAATTTCCGGTTCTATACCATTTTTTAAAGCAAAGTAATATGAGAACCACGAAAAGAATGGGCAAATTTCTAAGAACACTTTATAAATAGTCACTAGATTGTCAAAGATTAGTTTTTCGACGTTCATTCCAGCCACGAAATGTATCGAAAAGAATGATCAAAGTCACCCCGCACGGCGGTAACATTTCATTGACGTTCCAATGCCTAATTGCATCCTTGTTTTTCATGTTGAATAAAACCATTTGAAAATTTAATAATTTAGCAACAGACAACATGCTTTTAGCTTTATTAATAAATATTTTTTTAAAATATATATTAATGATTTTATCCAACATATTCTTAGTTTTTTTTTCAATATATCAAGGTTTTATAATAGATCGAAATTTTAACAGCTAGGATTTTTTTTTTCAAGCAATCTGATTCCAAGCTTAGTTAAGTCTATTTATGATGTAGACCAATTTTCTAGATCTTTCATCCCTTTGAAAGGTTTCCAACTGTAGGCTTACTTCAAGACTAAATAATCTCAAGACATTTAATACCTCTACACCATTTTTGAGCAGCCTGTGAGAAAATTTTTGCCCGGTACAAGTTATTCTGGTATTATTATTATTATTATTTTTATCCCAACGCTTACATTTTCATTGGATAATTGCCCTTCTTCCATACATACGCTGTTCTTTCGAGTTTTGCTGTTTGAACAATTAATAATGTTCAAACTGATGAATAAACACATCAACATACATTCCTGTTATAGCTATTGAATTTTCATAAAGAATCACCCTTCTTTTAGAAGTTTTCCGTTCTTCCGAATTATATCGACAGAAACATTTTTGGCGAGAAGACTGCTAATATTGAACATCAGAAAATTTCCCTTCTTTCAAACTAAGGTTATTCTATTGATTAATTGGATTATATCAGGGCTGCGAATGGTAATAGTAGTAAGCTTGAATGACGCGAAATTCACGTGGCGCTTCTTACTACAGTAGTTTGAAAACGTGTACCTCATAAAGTAACCTATTTTTAGTTCTTGAATTTTCTAAATCATTAGTGTCATCGAAGGCTGTAAATGGGGGAAATATGCTCCGGAAAATAGAACATTTTCCTACAGTAGTTTTGGGTTGCCTTTAGCAACGGGTGTTTTACTACATTCTAGGCATTTTGCCTACAGCACCTTAAGCTTTCGGTTTCACCGGCTTCGTTGACTGCGATTAACTCTGCTTGGTAGCTTGAATTTCATGACTTTTTGCAACCCTGGATTACATACAAATTATGTCACGCACATTTTTTACATATTGGGCGAACTCCTTTCTTGTCAATTTTATAAGGCTTGTGACGCTTCCTTCAACTCCTTCCGCACCTTTGGAATGAAACACTAGCTTGAACTTTATGCTGTGATAGTGTTTCAATTGATATCATCGTCTTCTATTTTTTTCTTTCTGGCATGACGTTTCAACTGCTTCTCGACTCTATGTTCATATTAGCACTACCGTAAAATCGGGTGTAATTGATCAGAAGGGTGAAATTGATCATCGTATCACACGATTTTATTTATGCGTAATGGAGCATAAATATCAATGTAAGCTGCAGTAAATTAACGTTGTTTGTCGTAGCTATTGTTGAATTGTGTGTTGTGAAGTTTTTTGCGTTGAAGAATGTTTATTACTATGAAAATAATGTAAATTTTCAAAATCATGCACGGTGCAGTATTGACAAACACATATAAACTTCTATTTCTAAGCAAGGATTTGAGCATAGTATAAACCTGAAAGTTTGTGAGGATGCTTGAGATACATCCGCAAACCAGATTTCATCACCAAAACTCGTACTAATTAGCTCAAATGGTTGAAATAATTGAATTTCTGGTAGATATCATTGATTTCCTTAGAAAATTGCATACATTTAGGAGTTTTTTCACGTAATTCTTGAAATTTAACTATTCGTTTATTTATATAAATATTGCATTGTTAAGGTTTTGACAAGCATATTCGGATTCAGGATGCTCAAGTTTATCATGTAGAGTTGTTTTGAAAACTAACAATAATGGCATTGACAAGTGATCAATTTCACCCCGAAATGAGATCCCCTGATTTTTTATTTTAGAGATGTTTGTTAACACTAAAATGACATTTGTTAGAAAATTTCGGTACATGAGTCGATGAGGCTCACTTTTGTACTTGTTTTCATGCATTTAGTTGTTTGGCGTTGTTAACATTATAGAAAACAGACTAGAAAAACCGTGAAAAATGATCAATTTTACGCGAAATTACGGTACCAAAGTTATTAACTGAGAATATTCTTCGCCAATTGACAAATAGACTCTATGCCATCAAAAGTAGAAGAATGTTTCATTCCTAAAAATTCTCGACCGGCGGGATTGGAACCTGCGATGCTTAGCTGGGGTCTTGCTGAACAGCTGCTCGTTAATCGCTACGAATATTGGGGTTCCGCGAAAGTTTATTTTTAGTGCATTCCGGGAAGTGGCATTCCGGGAAATGGGTTTCCGGGAAACGGGTCATTCCGGGAAATGGCATTCCGGGAAATGGCATTCCGGGAAATGGTTTTCCGAGAAATATCATAGAATCGTTCTCTTCAAACTCGAAATATTTTCCGCCAAAAATATCAGGGAAAAATGATTTTATTATATCTATAAAATAGTTGCTTCAAAAATAACTTGATTTTTTCCATCAGACTTTTGATTGATGTTGCTTTCGAAAAACAAGCCTTTTTTGGAAATAAAAAATATAGATTGTCGAATTTTCCAGCAATTTTTTACAATAATTGATTTTGAAAACCTCCAAAATTCGACCGTTCTAAACGTTGTTCCATATTCGTGTGCAATTAAATTATTTTGGAGAATATTTTATTATCACAACACGTAGTCAAACGATGTACAGAAAACTGATTGAAATTTCATTGATAAATTAAAAAGATACAGCATGCACAAGGTGTCCACTTTATAAAATGAACACTCCTTAGCACCAATGAGTTACATAGAATATCCAATATTGAAGCTTTGGAACAAATTTCAAATAAAATAATTAATAATTTCAGGAAAAAATCGTTACAATCGTTGCCACGATTAATGCGTTATATAACTAGGTTAACTTAGGTTAAGTAAATTGAAAGCTTTATATTAGCAGGTAAAATCAACTTACCTGTAAAACATCTGAACTACTACGGCAAATGGAATGTAATATGTTGTTAACAAAATGTTAATAAAATCTTAAATTTGTTTTACCAAATTAGGATGATAGTGTTGTCTAATAACACCGAACACCTAGATATAAGAAATGAATGTAATGTTTGGAATGACACTAAGAAAGAAAAAAAGAGAAAACTAAAAGAAAAACATGTTTCAAACTATAATAAAGTGTAAATGATCAACGATAAATGTAAAAGCCAGCGTGGCAAACATTCTTCATATTATTGAAACCATATCTTTGTTTCAATGATACACTATTTTTGAAGAACGACTATAACGAATTGTTGAAATAAATTCTTCTTACTTATTTTTTTCTATGAGTATAACACTTTCTTCAACTCCGGACCGTAAGATAGTTTTTTTTTCAAAGGAATAATTTCAAATTCTTCCATAAACCTTTGCATTAATTAGTGTAGCTGCAGTTAAAACTAGTTGCTTACGATAATGATGATGGTGATGAATAAAATGAAATACAAATTTGGCAGGAGCAAATAGCATCTCAATATGTGTATTCAGCAAGCATTTTGACAAAGCTTTGCAATTGAATATTCCACTGGATTCAGTGGAAGCAAAATGTTCGGATGTTAAATTAATTTGTTTGCTTCCATCCGAATGTGTCACTTTCGATTGTGTAAACAAACAAATCGGATTACGGGGGATTTTCTGGTTTTCACAGTACATCACAAATTCCTCCACACCGTGCGGCAGACGCACAGCTATTAAATACGAAACGGGGTGGAAAATAATCTCATTAGCATCATCTGGCTAATTACACTCACAAAAATATAAATTTAACTTCATTAGTTACCGCACTTGATCCTTTATTCGTGTTTTCCTGCGCATCAATGTCATCCGGATCGCAAAGTGCCTTTTAAGCGACGAATGATCTGAGCCTCTTGTGTCACCCGATGGCGCGAAATTTGAGGAAAAAAAATTCAAACTTTTTATTTCGTTTCGTTCGAATCCCGTCCATGCACTATGGGACAGAAATTATATTTTCATGACAAAATCAAAAAACCTTTTTTTGATACAACAAATTATAGAAATAGTTGATTTTTGTCGTTTGGTTTCGAGCGAAGTTTAAGGGATTCTGACATATTTGACAACCAAATTACTGACGCTGCTTTCATAACCGTGCAATAATTGGCAATTTACCCAATGTTTAAATTTCATCCAAATCATCGAGTTACTATAAACGTCGCAGAATATCCTTAGAAAATTGTCTTCTTTTAGGTATATTCCGTGGAAGTATTGTCAATTTTATAATAACTTGAAAAGTAAATGACGCGTAAGTATTTGGCTTTTTGTGTATGTTCAGTATGTTCAGATTCAGGGGCCGTGAAGTGGAGCCGGGATGTCGCATAAAATAATTAAAATGTTCGTTACAAAATCCCGGTGATTCCTAGCTGACTCCAGGAATTTTCAAACTGCATCCTTGAGATTCTTTACGGGATCTTATGTCCGTATTGTGGGCTTCTGAGAATTTCCAAAAGATTCTTGAGAAAATTGAAAATTTCGACTTTGTTACCGAAAACGGAATCCCTCTGTACCAGTGCTGCAAACATTCGACACTTTGCGCGACGTTTGTTTCGTTGCCATGGTCAGCAGTCATTTTATTTTTCTGCATTCATCTGCTACCGTCACCGACAGCACGAGTAGTAGAATGAAGTTTTGCATAGAACTCAGAGATATCGGGTCACGAACAACTTGAATAGTTTGGTCGTGCATGTTATGTCGAATATGACACGCATTCAGTGAAAGCAGCGCCTGTTACGAAAAATGATAGAAACAAACAAAACCGTAACGTTTCCTAGCGAAGATATCGTGGTCAGAGGCATTCAATTGATATTTTTTTTTGTCTAAAGAAAGTGCTGCTGAATATCAGCAGAAACGTGTCAACTACGATGATTGCTTACAACACTGCTTGCAACAGTCGCATTTTTATATGATTTTTTTTAAAAGAAATTTTCAAAGAACTGATCAATGTTAACACCGCTAGCGCATGACGGCTCACCATAGTAGCATGTCCGAAAGAACTTGAAACTATTGAGAACCAGAGCTACAGGTCCAAAGCCCTGATAAAGGTGGATGGTTGTGATGGCTGTGACCGTGGTCATCATGTAAAGAACAAGCGGACGATGCTGTATCGTGTCAGCATCGAGGAGGCAGCCCCTCTAGCACGATGTAGGTAGCGCAACCCTGGTTAGGTGGCCTATCGAAGACTCTTCACCAACCAAGAAAGGCAAAAGTAGAGCAAACGGATTGATTTTACGGCAACAGACCCGGCAACGAATAAAGGACAACGATTGGAAAGTTGGATCTTGGAACGTGAGAACTTTGAATGAACCCGCGCGTGTTGGGCTCCTGGCTCGTGAACTGCGGAATGTCGGCGTGAACGTGGCAGCTATCCAGAAAATACGCTGGCCGAGAACCGGAGAACGCGAATTCCAAGCGGTGGACCCCATCGCCAACACTTCATTCAAGTACTACAGCGGTGGCGACAGAGCAGAACGTGGGGTTGGCTTCATAGTGATTGGGAAGCAGATGAAGCGAATTATTCGGTGGAAACCGGTAAGCGACCGAATCTGTGTGTTGAGAATGAAGGGCAAGTTCTTCAACTACAGCCTGATCAGCATATATGCGCCAACGAACGATAAGCCCGATGACATGAAGGATGAGTTCTATGAGAGCCTGGATAAGGCCTACGGAGAGTGCCCAAAACAAGACGTCAAGATAGTCATCGGCGACGCAAATGCGCATATCGGGAAGGAGATTTCTTCCGACCCGTCATTGGAACGGAAAGCCTTCATTCCGTTACCAATGATAATGGCCTGCGGCTAGTAACCTTCACTGCCGCTAGAGGGATGGCAATTAGCAGTACATATTTCGCGCGAAAGAATATCCGCAAACACACCTGGCGACACCCGAGTGGCGATGCCTGCTCCCAAATAGACCACGTGCTGGTTGATGGGCGACATTTCTCAGATGTCATTGATGTCAGGACCTCCCGAGGCCCTAATATCGACTCGGATCATTATCTCGTTGTAGCTAAAATTCGGGCGCGGTTATCCAGCGTCACGAGTTCCGCAACACACAGAACGCTACGCTTCAATATACAACGCTTGTCGACTGATGGGGTAGCTGCGCAGTACCGTCAGCAACTAGACGAGAAGTTGGGAAGAGTCAACGTTGCTGGAGACGTCGACAGCCTGTGGGACCCTATCCACGAAGCTGTGACAACAACGGCGCGGGAAGTGATCGGCACTGGTCAACGACGAAGACGGAACGACTGGTTCGATGAAGAGTGCCAGAGGGTGACAGACATGAAGAATGTCGCCAGAAGCCGTATGCTTGTGGCCGGTACCCGACAGAACAGAGAGCGGTACAGGGCAGCGAGAGCCGAAGAAAAGCGAATCCACCGCAGAAAGAAAAGGCAGCACGAAGAAAGTGTGGTAGCTGACGCACAAGAAAGCATGAACCGGAATGATATGCGGAGATTTTTATGCAACGGTCAATGGTGCGCGGCACAATACCGTACCAGTGCCCGCCATGTGCAATGATCGAGAAGGGAATTTGCTGACAGATAAAACGGCGGTGGCTGCCAGGTGGAAGGATCACTTTCAGCAATTGTTGAACGATGAGAATGGAAATGTAGCGAGGAACAGGATGAACATAGATGATGACGATCAAGCTGTGGACCCACCGACCATAGGAGAGGTTAAAAAGGCTATCAGCGAGCTGAAGAACTGTAAGGCTGCTGGGAAGGACGAGATCCCGGTCGAGCTTCTCAAGCACGGAAGCGAGCAGCTTTACCAGTCGATCCACCGGTATGGGAAGGTATGGGAGGACGAAGAATTTCCCACCGGCTGGTTGGATGGCCTCATCCGCCCTATCTACAAGAAAGGGCACAGACTGGAGTGTGCCAATTACAGAGGAATTACCCTGCTGAATTCGGCGTACAAAATTCTGTCGCGCATCCTGTTTAACAGACTGAGACCGCTCGAGGAGTTCTTCGTCGGCGAATACCAAGCTGGTTTTCGTGAGGGCCGTTCGACAACGGATCAGATGTTTAGCTTGCGAATGATCCTAGACAAATTCCGGGAGTATAACTTGCAGACTCACCATCTGTTTATTGATTTCAAGGCGGCGTACGACTCAGTGAAAAGAAATGAGCTTTGGCAGATAATGTCTGAAAATGGTTTTCCGGCGAAACTAATTAGACTGATACGTGCTACGCTGGATGGTTCGAAATCAAGTGTTCGGATCGCAGACGAGGTGTCAACCTCGTTCGTGACGTTAGACGGATTGAAGCAGGGAGACGCACTTTCGAATTTACTGTTCAACATTGCACTTGAGGGTGCTATTAGGAGATCTGGCGTGCAAAGAAATGGCACTATTATCACAAGGTCGCACATGCTCCTTGGCTTTGCGGACGATATAGACCTGATTGGAATCGATCGCAGGTCAGTGGAAGAGGTTTTCGTGCCTCTGAAGAGGGAGACAGCGAGGATAGGCCTGACCATCAATTCTACCAAGACGAAGTACATGGTTGCAGGTAGAGATAGAGTCAGGCATGGTGGTGTAAGTGCTGAGGTAGTGTTTGATGGGGATGTGTTTGAAGTTGTTGAAGAATTTGTTTACCTTGGAACACTTGTGACATGTGACAACGACGTTTCCCGCGAAGTGAAAAGACGTGTTGCGGCTGCTAATAGGGCCTTTTAAGGAATACGTAACCAGCTTAAGTCCCGCAGCTTGCAAACCGAAACAAAATTCGCCCTGTATAAAACATTGATTCTTCCGGTGGCTCTCTACGGGCACGAAGCGTGGACGTTGAAAGAGTCAGACCGGAAAGCTCTCGGTGTTTTCGAGCGTAAAGTGCTGCGGACAATACTCGGTGGGAAACTCGAAAATGGTGTGTGGCGCAGACGCATGAATCACGAGTTGTATCAAGAGTACAAAGATGCGAATATTATCAATCGTGTAAAATACGGCAGACTTCAGTGGGCTGGTCACTTAGTGCGAATGTCGGAAGAAAGAATTGCGAAAATAATATTCAGCAGGGAACCAGGTAGAGGTCGGCGGCTTCGGAGAAGACCACGAATACGCTGGCTGTACGCAGTGGAAGACCGTGGCCCAAGACCGACGAAGATGGAGCTCTACAATACGCCCGGCAATGGCGTGATGCTACGCTGTAGCCATCAAGGTATCAAGGTAGGATCAATATTACCCCGGTTCACGGATCTTAAGTTTGTGTTTCTTCTAGGTTTATTTTTGTTCATTATGAAAATGCTTGAAATATTTTAGTGAAATTTTTATTCCTGGCCCATAGTGCGATGGTCGCTGACCTACCCGAATAGCACTACTTTCAACATATGGTGCATGCTGAAGAAAAAATAGTGTGGAAAACCCCTAAACACTATGCACGTTGATCCTCTTTTATAATAAATAAACGAAGCGACAACGAACCAACCAGAGTCCAACCCACCACCCCCGATTCCACGATGTTCGTCAATGTCATTGTGTGGTGACGATGATGGTGGGGGTGGCAGTTGTTGTTCCACTGTAGTCGTCCCGTATAATAAGTACGGCAACGTCAGCGAAACACAAAAACATCACGCAACATATACAGGACCGGAAGCTGCGAGACTCCAGTGTGTGACTCCTCTCTCCACCAAACACTACCAGACCAGTAACCGTCAGACAAGAATTGGAACTCCTCCGGTGGTTTCCGCTTCCGTGGTATGAGGAAAGGGAGTTTGAGATAAAATGCGCCAAACTGAATGATTTATGGAATTTTTAACCATGCAGCAATTATTTTTGAATTGCTCAAGTGGTGCACAGTGCATCGACATGACCCTTGGCCTCATACCCTTATCTCCACGGAACGACCTTACGGTATTTCTTAGGGGAGAGGCCAGTGCATATAGCACAACACATGTAGTACAAGTAGCCTAGGTTAACTGCTTCTCCTAGCCGACTTAAACAATGTTACAAGGGACCAATACCGGCAGGGCTAATCTTTTGCAGCCAACTCTAGCCCAGTAAACCACGTATCGTATAAGAATGTGCATCCAAAATCACATATTCGTACGTCAAAAATTGGAATCGCACAATATGCCAAATAAGGCATTATCAATGTTAACACACTACGATTCATAAACGACAATCTGTGTTGAAAACAAAACATGTCGTAAATAATGCAACATAGAATCGCGTCAAGTTGTAAAAACTGACAGATCATATATCAATCTAGAAAACATCATATGAAGTCGCAATAACTTAGCAAATATTGACTCCCAAACTTGATACCTGTTCACGATGGGTCTCAAAGAACAACAAAGAAAGTGTCTTTGTACATGAAACATGCATTAATATTGGCAAATAATCAGAATTCTGTCATGAAACTCTTGGTGGTACAGTGGTAAGGTGTCTGGTTTATGATCCAGAGGTCCGCGTTCGAGGCTTGCTGGCTTTTTTTATTTTCATCCAAATTTTGTGGCATCGTATATCTGATCGCAGAAAGTCTGGAAAAGTCATGCCAAGTGCGTATATAGTCTCCACTTTGGTAGGTATATAGCCTTTTCATGCATTCTATACGATGGAATTGATTCATATAGAATGATGTATAACAAAAGTTATACCGACCAAAATGTTGACTGGGAGGTCGACGCGCCATGGTCTAATCCACCGGTGTACTAAATTTACTCGGTCTGAGAATTGTGACACTTGAGCGGGGCACGCTCCCGTATGATCCCCACGTGATCTGGACCCGCTCTAGTGTCAAAATTCTTCGACCGAGTCAGTTTAGTACCACCAGTGGATAAGACCATAGGCGTTGCAATTCTAGCATAATGTGAGTGACAGCCGTAGTTACTGCATTCCAGCACTCGGCATCCGCACACATTCTCTCTATTATATTGTCGGGGGACGTGTCCTCTCCGCATGTAGTGAGCATGCGACCTCTCACAACAATGAAACGGGGGCAATCGAATACGACATGCTCCGCTGTTTCTTCCACACCAGCACAATTGGGGCACGCAGGAGATTCTGACTGCCCGAACCTATGCAGGTACTGTCTATAGCAACCTTGCCCTGTCAGAAACTGCGTCAGGTAGAAGTTCACTTCTCCATGGTTTCTACTATACCAATCTGACACATTTGGTATTAGCCGATGGGTCCATCTAACTTTAGTGGAGTTATCCCATTCCTCCTGCCAACTTCTGAGCGTTTCCTCTTAACACGTGTCACGGACTACTCTGGTACCGTAATACGGGGTATCATTGATCAGCGGGGTAACATTGATCGGAATGACTCACCTCATCAAAAGTTCGTATTATCATTTATTGATGAAACATTTTCAAATCATGAATGGTGCTTCTATTTCTTATATTCATAAGCTAAAAAAAAATAAAATTTTTGTGAAAATTGCGTTTACCTTATGCGTGAATTTGTCAACTTTTCGAAATAATGATTTTGTTAAGGATGACACTATCGAAGATTTATGTCTCATATAAGTTCTGCAAACGATATAAGCAAGCAAAATGTGGTTCTTACTAAAAATGACATCGCCGAAAATGATTCCGTTGTCAAAACTCTTAAAAGTATGCTCAATTAGGCAACATTACTAAATTACTGTTAGGAATGTATAATTCCCTTAGGAAATTGCCTACCTTTAGACGTATTCCGTGGTTCGAGGTGTTTTTAATTTTAAAATAACCCAAAAAGTAAACGACTTGTAAGCGTTTGGTCTTCATATTCGGCTTCAGGGGCCATGATTTAAGTAAGTAACGACATTTTCATTATTACCGAACGTTGTTTATATAGGTGATCAATGTTACCCCATATCAACTAAATCAAAAAATCGCCTAAAACATTTTTTTTAACATGCTTAAATCTTTCAATAAACAAAATACAGTATATAGTCTCGAGCTATGGGTGGCAAATATTGAAGAAATATTCAGAAAAATGATCAATGTTACCCCGGATTACGGTACCTCTTTGGTTGAAGAATTGAATATCTTGCTTGATGATGAGCCCGATGGGCGTCATCCTGGCTATGATGCACACGGCCTCTTTAGAGACCATCCGGTATGCACTTGCTACTCTTAAGCACGTTATCCTGTACGTGCTTTCCAACCGCTTTAGGTTTCTGCTCGTTCTAAGCGCTTTTGACCAGCTTGGTCCTCCACAGCGATTAAATAGTGCCACGCTTGCCAGGAGCTTGTGCGCCGTTTTAGCCGTAGATGCCCTTTTACAGGCATATTCAACGTGGCTAGCGAAGCTGAGCTTGTCATCGATCATTACCCCAAGATGCCTAAGGGATCGCTTGGACCTACCGAGATAAGCACCCGTTGCTTCGGAAGGGGCAGCCTCAGTACGTTATCGTACATCGCATTCCATAACAGCGGGCCCAGGATTGAACCTTGAGGTACTCCCACGCATTTTCGAACGCTTTTCTGCCCCTCCTCTGTGTCATACAGTAGAATCCTACCATCAAAATAGCTTTCTAGAGGCTTACACAATTGCACCGGTACCTTGAAGCGATGACGTGTGTTTGCTATTGCCTCCCAGCTTGCGCTGTTCAACGCATTCCTCACATCCAGAGTGACAACCGCGCAGTAACGGATGCCGCTCCTTTTATGCTCGATTGTCACCTCAGCTGTCTGAACGACCGACTGGATAGGGCCCAGAGTAGATTTACCTTTGCTGGATCCAAACTGGCTGTTGGACAGGCCGTCCGCACCTTCAGTGAATACTTCTCCTTGGGCTCCGTTTTCGGGTTTCTCCTTTCTTTATTTTTTCCAACTCGTATCCACGGGTTGCTGTTGCCTTGCGCCCGTCGTTCCTGTGGATGCACTGTCTGGTTCGGGCTATCCCGTGGCTCTTTTTTCTAGGCTTTCTTGGCCTTAGGCTTGGTTTTGGCCTCTCCACCGTTGCCATGTCCTCTTGATCGCGGAGCTTGGCTCGTGCCAGCTTTCCGCTCTGGAGGACGGCCGAGTAGGTCACTTTTCCCTTAGCAACCATACGTCTTTTCACCACGTATTCATCCTCGGAAGGTCCTCTCTTTCGCATCGCGTATCGAATAATATCATCAGATATATTCGCGTTGCCTGTAAAGGAAAACACTTCAGTCTGATACGACTTGGTGTCTCTTTCGTCTTCTACCTTGCCATGTTGTGTTGATTGTCGCAATTTCAGTAGACTTATTTCCAATTCTTTGCTGATATTGCTTTTGCTCTTAACAAACTTGATGATGATATCGAGTTGCTCAGCAGTTAACTGCATTTTCGGAAGGTACTCCCTATTCCGATCCATGGCCTCGATTGGACCCGGGCTATCGGTCATCTCATATGTTGCACTGAAGCGGCCAGTGCCTGCCGTCGTCACAGTGTCTAGGCTTTTGTCTACACTGTTCTCACTTAAGTCGATTTTGGACGCCTCCTTCCTTGGCGGGAACCTTAGCCGGTTACTGATGGGTCCAGAAGCCTCTCCTTCACATTGCGATAGTTGTTTGTTTTGATTGATCATCTCTTATGGGTCCCCCTAAGAGCCGCTATCATACTCCGCTGGAATAGTCGCCTTTATGATCCCATGGTTATCTATGCAAGCAGGGAGGCCATGCTAGGGTTGACATAGTCCTTTATAGAGTTGTTCAGAGCCGGATCGGTGCATGTCAGGTAATAGCATCTGAGCCTACTCAGATCGCCCCTGCCACGGTAGATCTTACCTCGTAACGCACCACGTAAAGGTGATCTTCCTGCGTTACGGGTGACACATTGAGAGTCTGTCTATCGTCTACTGCTACAGCTCTGATTATTTCTAGGGGACAACAGTGCATGGTTAAACCCATCAAAACAAGCTCCAAACCTGGGAGGCACTATTGCTTTCGGATATTCTGGGAGTGTTCATCATTCCAAAATAAAACACCTACCCCCAATGATAAACGAGCGAGAAAAATGGGTTCATTCATCGCTCTCTTTTCGATCAGATATCATCATGTTCAGTTATCTTAGATGTTGATATCACAAAGTTAAAATTAATTTTGAATTAGTTTTCATTCCCTGCTCAGGTAGATTCACGAGACTTTAAAAGATTTTTTTATAAGTCCCAGGATGCATTTGATAGAAATTCGAAGAAATAGTTTGAGGAAAATGGTTATTGTGACCCTTCATTGAATTTTTGTAGTAACTATACGCCAGAATCCTAAAAATAATGATGTCGAGATTCATTTCTTGCAAAGATTCCAAAAAAAAGTGTGATCTCCCAAAATTAATTTACGAGTTTAATAAACAGTGGCTAAATTTATATTATGGAATAAAAATGGTTTCTGACAAGGATATTGCCAGCAGAACTACAAGTTATCATAAAATATATTAATAAATGAATTTATGGGGCGATGTCTTGAGGGCTACATTTCCACATTTTTCCAATCTGCGGATTCATCTAAATATGTTTCATGAGAATTGACAATGAAATAGCACAATATTTGATGCAACGATTTTTCAAGAAATTCAATTCATGCTATGAAAATTTTCATCCTACGTTTTTTTTTTTGCATGAACTACCTACTATCTTCACTTATATGAGGAATAAAAAACATTCAAACCTTGAATGCAATTTTAATGATAATATTTCACTGAAATTGTAGAATTCAATAATCCTTAAATATAGCTGCAGTCTACGCTACGCTACGTTGAATCATCGCATTTGAACTTCTACGATCAAACTAACATTTATACCCGTTCTCTCTCCTCGCATGGCTGGATGTGAAATAGTACAGAGCAAAAAGCCTTTCCAGCTTTAAACCGCCATTGGTGTGGGGCGGCGCGGAGTAGCGAAAAAGCTCATATCTAATTTGGTTCACTGTGATGTGAAAACGATGGAGAAAATTATAATCGTATTAAAATTAAATTTTAATATTTATCTTGCCTCTTTTCACTGGCTTCCTGGGTATACACATATTCGCAAGTGCCAAAGAGTGTGAAAGTAGAATGCAATGAATAAATGCATTGTTTGAAGAATCATAGCTGCATCGCTCCGGCTGGCTTGAACAAGTTTCTACGTAATTACATACTTTACACAAAAAATATTCAAGGATCAAATGAATATTGTTACGTATTCAATAAGTAGCTCTATGATTCCATATAAATGCATTGACATAATATTTTTAAATTCTTGCGACATGCGAATTTAAACTAACAATGAATCCGATAGTTAACAGCCTGGAGCCACCTCGCTGATGACGTGTACGAAAAACGAGTTTTTTTTTACTTGTGTTGTGGAAAATAAATCAGCGCGACCATTGAACAGTAAAAAATACATTTTTAAACCATCGTCCATCCTACGTCAAGGACTACATCTTTTTTCTCTATACAGGAGTGAAATTGGAATTTCAAAACCAAGAGCGTTGCGTTGGCATGGCGGTCGAACTGTGAATACGGTTGGGCGAGTCATTCTCGCTTTGCGGTTCACCGCTTTTTTGCCCAGCCATCGTCATAGCCGCCGCAAATTTCATCGGCCGAGGAGCTGTTGACCCGCGCTTCAAGATTTCGACTCGTGATAAAATTAGCATTGGTGGTCAAGAGACAATCCCGTTAGGAACAAATACCAGAAGCCCTCTGAGTTGCTGATCCGAGGAGCTGCTAATCGAGCGTTGGACTAGTGAAATCGCTCAAGATTTCAAGAGTGAGCAACGTGTCCAGATTTCTACTTAAGCCCGGTGATCCACTACCCGTTGCTGTTGTGCGCCATCCACGCCACGAAACATCCAGCTGGTTCGTCGTATAACCAAATAACTTGCTCAAATTTATACATTTGTATTGAGGATTTCCCGTTTGACCATGACAATCAACTGATAACATCCCGCAGTGTTATTTATCTGTAAGAGCATCGAAGCTAACAAAGCAATCGGCCCTTTTCAGGGCTATCAAACTATTGATTAGCAATGGAACAATGCACGTGTTCACTAATTTGACGTTTGAGCGGTGCCGAATTCACTAGTTTCCATGGTCACATAAATAACACGGCACCGCTCAAACGTCAAATAGTGAACCCGTGCATCGGTCCATAGCTCGTATTGAATATTTAGTTAATGTGAACCCTTCCAACAATTCATGTTCGACCAATTCTCACGCATTAGCATTCTCCGCAATTTTCAAGTAATTCCGAGCCCAACACATTATTGGCACATACTCATTTTCCAGATTGGTCGATCAGGTATCAGGTATCAGAAGCCCGGCTCCAAAGGCACGTTCCCCGCCAGTTGGGAGATTTGCGCCATCGCCATATTTGAGCCTATTTCATCATCTACCCGATGGGAGAGGAAAGGGAAGGGAAAGATGGGAGGAAATAGGAGTGGGATCCCTTGAAGAGGGAAGATCGTATAAGCAAAATGAGAGCATGTAGCTCCATATCACAATGGGTTCGAACAGCGCTCTTAAAAAGGGCACTGCAAAATGCATGAGCGTAAAGAGAGCCTATAGCTCATTACCACAGCTGGTTAAGAATAACAGAATGTCCTGAAGATTCAGGTTTCTGAATTCAGTTCCATTTAATAAATGTTTACCAAGTAATTGGAATCGCATATGCGCGAAAACTGGACAGTTACATATCAAGTGATACGAAGTTCCATAATCGGAGTCACAACTATCACACACAAATGAGTCAGCACGCTGATTATTTCTCGATTACTTTTTCAAATCGACGTAAGTAACATTTATACGGTTTTGAGAAAATTAATTAGGAAAAATCACAATCTATCATCTAAAACTGTTTTAAATTGAATCACTTTTTTAACATTTTATTGCCGTGTACTTCGCTCAAATTTTGCATACACTCAGCTCACGTTTAAAAACTAGGTAGTTTCTATTATTTCCCACAAAAATAATTATAAGAAAATGATAAGCCGTTTCATTCAGTTACTTTCGACGTTTTTCTACCAGTGTAAAATCGGCTCAAGTAGTGTTTTGTTTTGATTCGTGGTTAAGTCACTTTGTCTCTTCATACAGCGAAGCGGCGAAAGTAGTGGTTAGGTTGCGAAAGTGGAAAATGTTACTTTCGTCGTTTTGTAAATACGGAAATTAAACGTTCTAAAAGTGAAAAGTTGAGTTGGTACAGAGCGGTACGTGTAGAATTCCGCCTGCTTAACACGTAGGATCGATAAAGTAAGTTTGTATACTTTTTTGACTTGAATCTGTATGAATAAGTTTTCGAGATTTGCCATCTGATAGTTGAGTCGGCAGTGGCCTGTCAACGCTCTGACCAAGAGACTGCTATTCTGCTTTGACAGATATGATATATCCTTCGCCACCCTTGGAGATGGCTCAGTAATGTACAATTTTGTTTGACGACACGACTCCAAACTCATCGAGTTCGGGACACTGTTGTTGGATACGACAACCGCGACGTGCTCGGAATAGTATTGTGTTTTTTGGTGGTCTTCGCGATCGGATCGTTTTTCTAAGCCATTCGACGCATAGTGGCTAGTGATTACTAGTGGTCGAACGTAAAATCCGAGTTAGATCGGTGAATACTAGTGCGAAAACAGTGAAGATAAAGTGCTTCTAACGCGTGGGCATGGTGTAAACAAGAGCCTGCTGTTTCACTGTGTGGTGGGTTTCATTGAATCTCACTGGTGGACCACCCGTGTAACATAAAGTTGTAAAAGGTGAACAAACCAAGTTTTCTGTTTTTGGTGAAAAGTTTGTTATCGAAGGAGTAAGTGCCAAAAGCCACCTTGTTGGTGATTTTGCTAAACGGATTCGACGTTGAAGGAGTCAAAGGTAGGAAATTCCATTGTTTTCTATATCACATTGCCTCTGGGGTAAGCAACGGGTGACCGTTGCACTTCTCACTGTTTTCCAACGTCCGCCGTGTATAAGCGAAAAATTGGTAGAGTAGGGTATTGAGGTCATGGCGGCCGCGAGTAGCGGCGATCCTGGAGGATCCAGAAAGCGATGGCCAGCCTTAGGACAACTACAGAACGACTTTGGAGAACTGACGTACCTCCAACTGCGAAGTAAAGACGAAAGGAAGTCTTTGTCATCCGATCCCTTCATTGTTGGATTATCTGTGGAAGCAGCTGCTGGTGGTCCTATTGAAGATGCTGCGATGGAAGCACAAGGTACCCGGTGGACACTAAAAGTGAGGAATCAAGCGCAGGTTACCAAGTTGCTGAAGCTGACCACTCTTTCAGATGGCGCTGATGTTATCGTCGAACCGCATCCAAACCTAAACGTAAGCCGTTGTGTTATTTCTTGCTACGAAATAGTTCGCATGTCTGAGCAGGATATCTTGCATGGTCTAACCAGCCAGGGAGTTATGCGCGTACAACGGATTACCCGTAAGGAACAAGGAAATTCTGTGAATACGCCAGCCCTTATTGTAACATTTAGTAGGTGCAATTATCCGTCCCATGTAAAGATAGGTCTCCTTCGCGTTGCTACTCGACCCTACTATCCGAATCCGCTCTTATGCTATGGTTGCGTCCGCTTTGGTCACCCACGTGCCCGCTGTCCTGGTCCGAAACGTTGTTTGAACTGTTCTGCCGAGCATGAATTAGAAGAGGGTGAAACATGTCCTGCCGCAGCTCACTGTATCAACTGTAACGGACAACACCGACCGAATAACCGACAATGTCCGGTTTACAAGAAGGAAGTGGAGGTGATCCGACTAAAAGTGGACCACAACCTAACCTTCCCGGAAGCACGTAAGCGTGTTGAACAAGGGCTAGGGAGCTACGCTGTAGCGGCAGCCCAACAGACTGGTACTCAGCGAAGGCTTGAAGAGCTCGAAAAGAAATTGGAAGCGAAAGATGTGCTAATCTCCCAGCTAATGGCCGCGATGAAGGAGAAGGACGATAAAATCGAAGAGCTGATGTCGCAGACCAGACATGTCCAGATCCCAGCCCCAGAAAACCAAGAAAGCCAATCAACCTATCCGAAACCGACCCAAGTGAACCAACACATCAGTCCAATTGAATCGACGCATCATAATCATGTCGTCAGGAAAGCAATAGAACCGCAAACAAAGATGCAACTACGAAATAGATCGCCAGCTATATTACCGCCCAAAGTAATTGAGCAAGAAGCCAAGAAGAAGAAGAAAAGACAGAACAGAAGTAACAACAGTTCACCCGGCCGTCAAAGTCCGCCTCCGAAAAAGATTCCCGCAGAGCAACCACCTTTGTCGGATCAGGAAACATTCAGTGTTGACGAAGAAATCGAAGAAACCCCCCGCAGCCAGCACGTTTGATAATATCGAACACTCTAAACGATTACCGACCAGCAATACTATCCTGACCAACGAACAGAACAACACCAACAATCGATTTGATGTAGTACCCCTATCACTCTCACAAGCGAGAGCGCGGCAGGCTAGAGGATCCGTCCGGGACGTTATACCCCAACCCGTTGATGGAGAATCCCCTGCTGCGGTCGATTTTGAAACCTCATACCCATCTACTCTAATACCAACTCGCACTCATACGCACATCCGAAACACACCGACCGGAGAAGTGCCTGCTGAAATTCACTCGTCAACAACTAGCCAACCACGTAGCACATATCACCATTCTCGCACCGTACACATTACTGGCGACGCCACTTCAGTGTGCACTGCTGAAGATCATCATCATGGATCGTCATCACGAACACAACAACAACAGCAAACAACCGCAGCTAGAACCGGAGCCAACACGGTTTCCAACAATTGGCGTGGGGATGGAGAGCGTGAAGTACCTCCCCCCTCTCAGTGACGGGAGTGGATGTCCGGGGGGATGAGAGTGGGACCAGTCACGAGCGTCTTACACCCTCTGTTTCCTCCTGGAATCCAGCCAATTCGTCAGTAAGAACCCTCAGAGGACCACTATTGTCAACGTCGTCATCATCGTCGTCTGTGTCCCACCCTGAAGGCACTAACTGCCTTCACTGCAGTGGAATATACGCGGACTGCGTACCAACATCAACGAGCTTAAGCTGTTGATCAGCCAACTTCAACCACGTGTTATTGCGCTTCAGGAAACAAAAACGGATAATCTGGTGACTCCAGCCGATTTCATCGGCAACAACTATACTCTAATGCTCAGATCCGGCAGTCGACGTTATTGGCAGCAAGGAGTGGGTCTTGCTATTCGCGAGGGAGTTCCTTTCGAACGAATCGATATCGACATTGATCTCCAAGCCATCGCGATACGGATACACCTTCCGACTCCAATGACGGTAGTATCGATTTACGTCCCTCCTAGTTCCCAGCAATGTCAATCTGAGCTTGATGAGCTGCTCGACCAATTACCTAAACCGTTGTTAATTCTTGGTGACTTCAACGCAGAGAAAACTCTGAATGAGCAACTCGTCGTCTTAAATAACGGATCACCCACTCGTATTGATCCAGCCATGGGTTCTACTTCAGTTTTGGACCTCTCAATATGTTCTGAGACACTAGCCCCCAGACTTGTGTAGCGAATTGTACCGGACAGTCATTATAGCGATCATTTTCCGATAGCTGTCTCTTCATTGGGTCTCTCTCAGATACCGACAAAAAGATGAAGATGGTTGTATGACCAAGCGGACTGGGACACATACGAACGAATTACGGCCAGCACTATCAAACCGGGCAACGAAATCGATGTAGACGAGTTTGTGGAGCTCATAATTTCAGCAGCAACAGCGAGCATACTGAGGACATCGGGTAATGTCGGACCCAAATCAGTGCCGTGGTGGTGTTCAGAAGTAGAGACAGAAATCAAACAACGTCGAAAAGCACTCAGAGCACTGAAGCGAGTTCGGGCAGCCGGCTTAGACACAACCGATACCTTAGAAAGGTTCCAGAAAGCGAAAGCTTCTGCAAAAAAGGCAGTTAATGAAGCAAAGTGTCGATCGTGGGCAAAATTTCATCAAATAGCTCGGCTACCGAAATGTGGCAGACAGTAAACACATTACGTGGTAAGCGGCAAAACAGCGTACCTGTCATTAAACGGCAAGACGGTTTTACGGATAAGGCGGCGTCCATTTATTACGTAACGCTAAAATTGGAAATTTTCGACCCCCTCCCCCCCCCCTCCGTAACGCTTTTTGTATGAAAAATTTTAAATTTTTGTATGAGCCGTAACGCTTGAGCCTACTCCCCCCCTCCCCCTTGAGCGTTACGTAATTTGTGGATGCCGCCTAAGGCAGACGAAGTAGCAGAAGAATTGGCAAAGCACTATTCAGAGAGATCAGCGACCTCCAGCTATCCTCCATTATTTCAAATGGTGAAAGAAAAAGCTGAACGAGAACGTGTGAATTCGTTACCCAATACAAACGACATCTATAACTCGGATTTCACCCTAAACGAGCTGCTGTGGGCACTCGATAAAGGACGCAGTGTTTCTACAGGCCCAGACTCAGTAGGGTATCCGATGTTACGACGACTGCCGCTATCCTTAAAAACAGCATTACTGGACACGCTCAACAAAGTATGGCAAAGCGGTACCTTTCCAGCCAGCTGGCGAACTGGTTTTATTGTCCCTATTCCGAAACCGAGCTGTTCCGTCTCCGGCCCAGCAGCGTTTCGGCCTATCACGTTGATCAACTGTATAGCAAAAGTGTTTGAGCGTATCGTTAATAGGAGATTGACCACAGAACTTGAGGAGAAGGGACGACTCGACCAAAGGCAGCATGCCTTCCGGGCCGGCCGCGGCGTCGATACGTATCTAGCGGAGCTGGATAGATCGTTACCCAATCGCGATGAACACTGCCTTGTAGCATCACTAGACCTTTCAAAAGCCTACGACTGCACATGGAGATTCGGAATTTTGCGTACCCTACGGAAGTGGCGGATTTCTGGGCGAATGTTCAACATTTTGAACAGTTTTCTCGCTGACCGTACATTTAGAGTAAACGTGTGTGGTGTGCTCTCGCAAGAAATGCAACTGGAAAATGGTGTCCCTCAGGGCTCTGTGTTATCGGTCACGCTCTTTCTCGTAGCGATGCAACCGATATTCCGTGTAGTCCCACGTACCGTCACTGTTCTCCTATACGCGGATGATATCTTGCTGATAGTACGGAAGAATAAGAAGCAACATTTACATCATGAACTGCAGGCCGCTGTAACAGCAGTCAATAAGTGGGCAAAAAGTGTCGGTTTCAAAATCTCAGCGGATAAATCTAATATATTTTATTGTAGCCCAAACGCTCGCCAGCAACCGAAGAAAGACATCACTATCGACAAGATGGCTGTGCCAAAAACACGGCAATTGAAAATTGTCGGCATTATTCTGGATCGAACTCTGACGTTTAAACAGCACTGCAAGCTGTTAAAGGCTACCTGCGAATCACGATTACGAATACTAAAAATAATTGGTGCTAGAAACCCTCGTGGACAGCGGGGATCGTTGCTGCGTATAGGTTCAGCGATCATCACGTCACGCCTTCTCTTTGGCGTTGGAATCATCAGCAGAGCGAAAGAATCGGTGATTCGAAATCTCGCACCCATATATAATAAGATGATTAGACTAGCATCCGGCGCGTTTGTAACAAGCCCGATTCCAGCTGTTATGGCTGAAGCAGGCACTTTGCCATTTAACCTCGTGTACCTCCAAGCAGTAGTTCGTGTTGCCATCCGCATGTTGGAGAAGGACTCCAGTTTAGCAGCAGTGTGCAAAGATCAATAGGCCTTCCACCACAGTGTAGTGTTTTCTCAGTGGAGGCGTTTCAAATCAAATCAGCCTTATTAAATGTCACATCAAACGAATTGCTGATATTATCTGATTCAGCTAGCTGTCTTTCGGCCATAGAAAGTGGCAAATCGCAGCATCCTTGGATTCAAGAAATTGAAGACATAGTTCGAAACCGCCAGGTACGCCTCTGCTGGATCCCTGCACATACTGGTGTCCACGGCAATGAAGCAGCTGATCGCCTAGCTGGCGAAGCAAGAAATAATCCGCCGCAAAACGTAGCAATTCCAAGAAGAGATGCCGTGAAAGGAGTGAACTACACCATCCGTCAATAATGGGAAAACCAATGGATGTTAATGACAGACATGAAACTGAAGGAGATCAAGTTCGACACAAAAAAGTGGATGGATCAAGAAAGTTCAGCTGATCAGAGAGTTCTCACTCGACTTCGCATCGGACACACAAGACTAACTCACGAATTCTTGTTGAAGAAATCATCACCCCCGGTTTGTGAATGCTGTGGAACGGTCGTTGATGTTCGTCATATGATTCTGCATTGCAGAAAATACGATGACGTTCGAAGGAAGTACGGAATCGAACCGACGAGTCTGCGTGAAGCCTTGTGTAATGATGATGACAACGAGAAACGAATGCTGATGTTCCTAAAAGAAATTGATGTTTATCGCAAAATCTAAAAAGAGATGCGTTTAAGAAGAATGAAACCAGCTGGAAAAAGAAGAAGATGGAAGAAATGATGAAGGAGAAACGAGTAAGAACAGAGTATGGCGTGAAAAGTGATAAAAGTGATAACTGATAAAGATGAAATTAAGGGAAAAAACTACATAAGTGATTCATGAGAACACGAGTTGCGCGAAGATTAGACAATGCAAATAAAACAGTGCCTAAGACAAACTACACAATGTAATGCAACGGAGAAAGCAGGCGAAGCAGAACGGACCAGAGCCACATAATTGCAAATCAAGGAAACGAAAACGTCCAAGATAAGTACAGAATGAATCTAATATTATGTGTAATACAAAAGTGATTTCTTTTTTATACGACACGAATGCACTTCGGTGTAAAGTGTCTCTAATAAATAATAAATAATAATAATAACGACTCCAAACTATTCCAATATTGCTTGTGCTGAGTTGCCGCCCAAGAAATTATTTGAAGCTTCACCCAGCACTTCGAAGATGGAATAGCCGGCTCAGGGCCAATGAAGTCATGCGATGCTCCATCGCGAGCTAGCTCATCAGCCAATTCATTTCCAGCGATGGAAAAATGGCCAGGTACCTATACAAAGTTTACAGAGTTGATTGAATTCAGTTCCTCAATTTGAGTTCGACATGCAATAACAAGCTTCGACCTTGAGTTGGCTGAAGCAAGAGCTTTTATAGCAGCCTAGCTATCTGAACAGAAGTAAATGACTTTACCCATTACGCGCTGTTGAAGTGCTGATTGCACTCCACACATAAGAGCAAATATTTCCGCATGAAAAACGGTGCAGTTTCTACCAAGTGAATAAAACTGATTCAGCCTTAGCTCACAAGAATATACACCTGCACCAGCTCTACCTTCAAGAAGGGCCATCATACATCATATAACATACTATATTGTTTGATATACTTCTTTCCAAATTGCCAGACGTCCACTTTTCTCGTGAAGGGAATTGTGTGGTAAATGTCCTGTAAGGAAAGTGTCAAGCAATTGTGAGATCACTTGGAGCAAGGACCATTTTGTCCCAATTCACCAAAAGTGGAAACAACGAAGTGTGTGTAGATCTACGATTCACTGGATGTTACGTTTATGAAGAATCGTGATTATGGCTCCAGGAATCATGATTCGTCGTCTTGATATCATGGCCTAACCAATTCATTGTAAATCATAGTGTGGGAATCAAATTTTTATCCGTGTGCCCGTGATGAGAAAAAAGGATAAGGTCGAGGAGTTCTGTGATTATGTCGTCTGTCGGGATTTGTTGGTTAGGTTTGTGTGGTCTCAGTTCTCGAAATATAAGATTCCGTCGAGGCCAGGTTGAAGCAAGAGTCTGTCCACTTGTTCCCGAACACTATCGAGTATTTGGAAGCTGACTCTTCGATCAGTATCTAGCCGGGCCTCGTAAAACACGACGAGTGGTCCTCCTTGGAGGTGGCACTCAAGCCACTTGTTCAAATTCAGTCCGGAAACTCAGTAGCAGACGCAGAGCCGCCTTTTTGGCCGCTACAGAGTTAGATAGAATATTCAATATTGAAGCATTGGAACAAATGTCGAATATTATTAAAAATTTTAGACAAAAATCGTTGAAACGTTCTATTGCCACGATCTTTTTTTTTGTCTTATGTAACGAGATTTTTAGCTCTGGGCTAGTTCATCTCATAAGTCATAAGTGACTATCTCGGGGATGGGATTCGATCCCAGGTCCTCGGCGTGAGAGGCGTGTGCTAACCACTACACCAGGTCCATCTCGCCACGATAAATGCATATCAGTTAAGTTTTACCAATTTAGGATCATAGTGTTTTTCTAACATAGAACGCCTAGATATAAGAAATGAATGGAAACACTGCCACTGACTGTCTTCCACATCGTGAGTTTTAAGAGCGTTAAAACGAAGTGTAGCAGATTGAAGTTCATTCATCAACACAATACTACACGTAGGTGCTCCCCCCAAAACATCAACGTTGCTCTTTTTCTAATTCAGAAATTTAAGTACTATATTTAAAGATGACTGCTTCTGGTAAGCAAAACTAATTGTTTGTTTTAGTATATGAGCATCAGCTGTCGGTTCGATGTTGAATATCTGTAATTAGATCAAACCGCCGACAAATGAACAAAACTTTCACTTGCTGTATACTCCTAGTTCCTACAATACACATCATGCCATTAGCATGGCGCAGGCTGTTTTCAAACGTGTGGGTGGTGGCACGTTTCATAAGCTATCCAAGGGCCAGTTCAGTGACGTTTCGGTGCACTCGCTTTGGGTCCAGACTGGATCCTGGTGGATCACACTCTTGGTCCTGGCTGAATCCCGCACATACCCGGGCGAACACCAAGGGAATCCAATTAATTCTATTTGTAAAATTTGAAACAGAAAAGTTTTTTGATTAGGTTTTAATTGTTTCGAGTTGAGCTTTTGCCCGGCCGTGTTGAGTTCAGCGGACCCCGGATTGTACTGTTTTAACCCCCATGGATGAGCAATAGAAACATACTCCGTATTGTATGATGAGAGTAGGGTGTCTCATAAAAAAGGATCAAAAAATCATGTTGTCCAACTATACAATGGAAGGTATGCGCATTTATAGCACTTATATAAAAAAAATCAGCTTGTTGAAAAAAATAATTCAAGGGTTCCGCCAGATCATTACCAAAATTATCGTTTTTGACGTTTTGTGGAGAAACTTTTAAAGCCATCTATTTTTCTAATATTAGGGGTATTCACTTAAAGTTGCGTAAAGTGTGTAACAAGTCAAGCAATGTTTCAAATGAAATAATTCTTCTTGGTGATAAATAACAAATACATAACCTAGCAACCCATCAGGATCGTTCAAAATTCTTCGCGACATTTGTTATTCTTTGAACTCAGATTTTCCCGTCTGTTAGATATTGTTCGGAAAAAAGACCGTTTTCCTCACGATTTTTGGACCACCGTTCAATGCCAACATTCTGGTGCAGTTTGGACAGTATTATGTTGAAAAAGTAAGTGTTAGGCGATATGTGGTTGAATCAATTCATGTTGACTTTCTTTAGATACTCGAAACCCTGGTTGATTCATCGATGGTCATTATGATGAAGATGCATCGAAGCCTAACCTTTATTGACAATTGCTGGAAAATAAAGCGCTATTTGAAGAAGCACATAATTAGGATTTTGATTCCCAGAACTATAGAACCTCCTACCCCTAAAGGTCTCATTCGGTAGTAACTTGAGAACAGTAATCATTGTTCAATTTCCAGTATTTGTTACTCATCGAGTAAAATTATGTGTTTTAATATGAATGATTACATTTTAACACAGGATCAGATCACGATCGATAATTTTGGGACAAAAGCGTAATGGAAATGAAACAGAATGCATTTCCTATTGACCTGGTCGCTCATGAAAAGCTGTTGATATGACCTTTCCACGAACTTTGCTATTGGATAGGTCCACGCCTATCATTGGTAGTTGCATCACCGCCAGACACTTCTTTCAAAACTCTGCCTAAATTCTGCTCTTCCAATGTGTTGCATCTTTCAAGCCATTTTTCGCAAAGTTTCAACAATTGAATTCACGTATATTTTCATCAAAATTTGTTACCAATTTTGTTTTGATGACAATCCTAACGATGACGGCCAATGTATGCTTAGATTGAAAATGTGTCGAATTTTGACAGTTTGAAATGTTCTTCTCTCAGTTTACTCAATGTCGTGAAACATTTCAGGTAATCAAAAAATACAGCGATTTACGCTGTTAAGTGAATACCCTTATTGTTTTAATATTTAGTAAGTGTGTTTAAGCACTCGTGCGGTAAATGTTTTTGAAAATATTCAGTTTTCTTATCTTACCTTATTTTACTTTTTAAAACCAAATTAAAAATCGATATTTCTGGTAATTTTTATATTATTCAAACTAATTTATATGTACAGCTGAACATCAAATAAATTATTAAATTAGGTGTATCTAATGAGAATCACATAAACTACAATTAGTTGTAAGTGACGCGTGCAAAACAGAGGACTGAAGGAAATAGCTAGAATTGCAAGAAAGCTACGCTGTGGTGAGTTCAAGCGTATGGTTAAGATCGCCATAGATGTGAAGCCACCCCTTATTCCGGTGAAAACTATATGAAATACTAATTTTATGATGTAACGGGATTTCCTAAAGCAAAAGAATTTTTCACCAACCTTGTTGTACACTTCAAAGAATTGGGTAAACTTTAACTACATAATGGTCATAATTGAACATTGATAAAACTATTATGTTACAGATCATGACCAGTATTTTCCGAAGAGTATGTATAAGCATTTGCGCCAACTTACGATGCTAACATAATAATCCTGAAGTAGGATTGTTACTGAGTCAATTCTATTATTATTGGCAAAAAAAAAAACTCAAATAGACAAAGTTTTGCTCGAAAGCCACGCTCTGCGAGCTGCGCTCTATTTAAACTCCAGATTTAATAACGCCGGTTAGCAAACTTTCACAGTTCAGTGACCCCCACAGTTATGAAACAACTAGGGCTAATTTTTGATTAAAATCATGGTCACGTTGTACAATTTAAACAAATTTCCATCTTAAAGATGTCGATTAGTGGGATAGGTGGTTTCTTGCTGTAGCTCAAACCTACACAGATTATGGATCAAAACACTATAACAGCAATTTATCTGCGAGTTAAATAAATGGAGCGTTGATGAAAACATACTTTTTGAAATTTCTTTTAAGATCTTTGATTCATAACTGTGGTATGGTTCTATGGTTCTCAATACCCTACTCATATATATGATCAAAATAATTGGGACACCCTAATGATGAGCTTGAATATGTGCCGCGTTCCGCTTTCTGTCATACTAAATTGGATACATGTAGGGTAGATATACGCTGGTATTCGCCGCTGTCGAGAGACCTTCGTTTGTTCTGTGGATTGCTCTTTCTGGTGCACAAAAGTGTTTTTGCATCCGTTGCCATTATTGGTTCGGAGTAAATGCCTGTACACAAAAGAGAGCGAGAAATTCGGGGAGTTTTCCAACCGGAATAGCAAACAAGTTTAATTGGTAGGAAAATGGAAAACTTGCAGCAATTAACAGACGATTTACCAGCTAGTCAACAATAATGCATCATTACATCGAATCAAGGGCAAAACGAAAAAGTAGCATAATTTTCGTTTTAATCAAGTTAAAAATAAATTTACAATCTCCTTCTGTTTGCTGGCGGCACCGCGTTGCCTTCGTCGTCGTCGTCGACGATGAGAAGGGATAGTGGTCGTGTTGCAGTTAAGTTTATCAAATTTGCTTTCAACAGTATTTGAGGTAGAAATAAGCTATGCAGTAGGGATGAGCGTAATTAATAGACGTATCGTTTTTAAATTGAATATTAGTGCAGTGACTGATAGGAGCACATTAGTGTAGTGACTGATAAGCAAGCGTGACATATAAATTATAAAACAAATTTATGCTGTTACTATTCTAAATTCATCAAATATTTGCAGTTAAAAACTATTTCAGAATTTATTATATTTTCCCGATACTACTAAAGATTTCTCCACGAGCTGTTTTTAAATTTCCTACGTTAATATGTCACTATTATGCAGTATATATACAAATTCCTCTATAAATTTCTCCAAGAATTCCTATAAATATTTGTGTAGGTTCTACAGGTTTTCCAAATATTTTTCGATATATTTTTAGGAATTAAATGTACTGTGGACCTCAGATGCTGAATATTTTGCGTATATGAGTTTGGTTTTGATGGGTTTCCCCTGCTCGAACTAATATACTTATCCACTTTAAGAACTCAATCATATCTATAGGATGGGAATCAGGATCACGAAATACGGCTTCTGCATTCGTAAATTTGCATATTTTATTTATTATTGACACATAGAGGAATTTAGTATGCTCATCTTCTGGTGTTTCTATTTTACAAACATCGATTTTGAATCCGACCTTGAATTCATCGAAATCACGCAACTTTGAAACAATAGGTTCCTGTGACGACCATTTGTATTCAGATGACTGACCCCAATATATTCGATTCTTCATCTTCAGCGGCGGTGAACGGTAGCTCCTCATTCTCTTCGGCTTCATTGTCCCCTACTGTATACCCTTCTTCATCCGAACTATTCGTTACATTCAAAACATTAGTACAGTCACCCCACAGTTATGGATAGCACACAGATATGGATCAAAGTTGGGTTAAAACGGGAATATCTCTTCAAATATAGTTGCAATCACTCAGAACACATTTTACCTACGTGAACCATAAATCTGTATAATATCGCAACCAACTATAATATGCTTAAGCATATTTTATCCGTCCGTAGGAAATAAAATGTTAACCGTATTCACAGAATTGTTGATTCATAACTGTGGGGCATTGTAAACCATACCACAGTTATAAGACTATTCGGAAATAAACGCCAAAACGTATGCTTTGACTAGCACACCATTCGTTTGTCTCGCAGATAAATTGCTGTTATAGTGTCTTGATCCATAATATGAGTCGATTTGATCCATAATAAGGATCCTCTTCCCCAATGATCCACATCTGTGGGGTGGACATCGTTTGAAATTTCTATCGAAATCGATACTTCATTGTAAAATACCGGGAATTTTGAGGTCTATTCTCAAAAACAAATACAGTCATCCCTCCATGAGTCGATGTTCCATTACTCGATATCGACTCATGGAACCATACTAAAAACATAAAATCATGGTTACTATGATGGTCCCTTCAAACAGCTATTCCAAGAATAGCTGTTCCATGACTCGATATTTCCATGAGTCGATGGTCCCTTCAATATTGACTCATGGAGGTTTGACTGTATATTCTTCAGTACCAGGGAGGTAATTTTGTTTTGTACAGCGTCACCATGATTTTTAATCATATTTTATTCTGAAAAATTACCCTTAGCTGATCATTTTGTATGGAAAATCGAAAATGTTGCAAATGTTTCGTCCAATACTGTATAATCTTTCAAATCGTTTGGTTCTAATGACCGCAAAATAGCCTAAATTTATGCTTTTTTATATTTTAGTTCAGTTTAAGTTTGTTAAAGGATAAGTATAATCAGGTTTCTTACATTAATTTTTCCTCATCCAGATAGGCTCACCAACAAATTCAGATAATTTTCTTTTTGCAGATCCTACTGTAGAGAGTTATACAATTTAGTTAATTAAGTTCAAAGCAAAAGGTTATAAAAACGATAATTTAGGCTAATATATAGGAATGGCTTTCATAAACCGCATCAATTGTCTGTATCGAAGCTAACCTATAGTTTATAAAATAGTGAAAATTCAGTCAGCATTTATCGATCGTGCTTTTCATACGCACTCACCAAAATACGCACAATCAAAATCGTAAAGGCTTCTACTATTTGCACGAATTCACCGAAAGTCTTATTTAATTCACAAATAATTCCCAGGCAGTAAATCGCATCTATTCGCATATGGCTTGCACGAGTTGATGTTATAGGTATGGTTCGTGCAACCTCAGTTCACACATATAGGTATCATATTTGACATTGACATCTGTCTGAGCTTTCGCAGTATCAAGCTGTCGAGGGATTCACCACCGGGCAGTCTATTCTCGCTAATCCGATCAGTCCCCAGTTCATAAACCCTGGTCATACTATCGTTCGGAAGTTTTCCCAGGTTTATCATCTATTTCGAGGACGGTTAACCGGGAGACCGGTCGTCTGAAGACTCCTCCCGTTATACGAACAACTGCTTGTCGCACTCGCCCATTAACTCCAGCAAAAACCTCTTCAACGATGCCCCGAACTCCTACAGCGCCCTTACCATCATCCATGTTGAAGACTAGGTCTCCTTGATTTGATGGATCTGTTTTCTACATTCCACTTGCTCCGTAGATTCAATGTCGGCAAGTATTCTTTGCACCATCTAGTCCAGAATTCATTTGCCAACGCCAACGAACGCTTGTAACTGCTCCTCAATTCTTCTGCCACAGTGATTGGTACTTGAAACAGCAAATGTTGTCCCGAAGTACTACCTAGGAGAAAGTGGTTCGGAGTAATTGTATCCAGTTCAGCGTCTTATGTTCCAGAACAGGTTGACGGACGAGAGTTGGCAAGATATTCGGCTTCGGCCAAGGTTGTAACATGTATTTCATCAGTCATCCTCCATCCATCACATAAAACTGCCATTGCTTCCTTAACGGACCTCACCATTCGCTCCCATACACCACCCATATGAGGAACAGATGGTGGGTTAAAGGTCCATTTCGTGTTTGCACCCGTGAACGTATTTGCCCAATCTAGATCTATTCTCGCAAGTTCCTCACGCAGCTCTCTACTAGCCAAAAAAATTGTACCGTTGTCCGAAAATATCTCTAGCCCCGTCGCCGAATGAATCGCCGGATCGCATGCTTACACGATTCAGTGCTAAGACTATACGCTACCTCACAATGGACCGCTCGCACGACCAGACATGTGAACAGTGCTACATAGCGTTTTTCGGTTTTTCCTTGCGTCTTCCTACAGTAACGTCGATCGGCTCAAAGTAATCGAGTCCTACGTAACTGAAGGCACACACGAAAGGCTGCATTCGCTGAACAGGAAGTGGCGCCATACGCAGTACCACTGGCTTGCTTTTCCGAAGTCGACATTTCAGGCAGCTGTTGATGACTTTTCCGACAGCTGTACGTAGCTTCGGAATAAAATACGCCTGTCGTTCTTCGTTTTCCGTTGATCCATGCATGTTATAGGTATAGTTCGTGCAACCTCAGTTCACACATATAGGTATCATATTTGACATTGACATCTGTCTGAGCTTTCGCAGTATTGCGGCGCTCATCTTAAATCCACATCCAGTGGCGGCGGTAACGCGCAGAAGATATGCGCGCAATTCAAACGCAACGTCAAAATTCAAGTAGGCTTGGATTTTTTCGTTCTCCAAGGACGCAAATATTTCGTATTTGCTAAAGCTGAAACATTTGGTGATTTTCATTATCACTGCGACAGTATATCGATATTTTCAGATAATCGCATTACGTGAATTTATCTTGCAGAGCACAATATTAAGCTGTCGAAAGATTCACCACCAGACAGTCTATTCTCGCTGATCCGAACAGCTATTGTAGTGCTCAACTAAACTTTTCGATGAAACATTTCAAAGCGTTACTTACAGACAGACAACTCTGGGCTTTTGTGTATATGATGTACGACAAGGTGTTATATATATATAGTAGTGAAACAGGACACATGACGTATGTCTGTGAAAGGCATGCAAATTGAAACATAGCAAGGAATGATTCCCATTCATGCCCGAATAAACATTATCGATTTCCACTTTGCTCGAATAATAAGCTCGTGGTTTTTATTGTTATGTTTTTTTTTATCTGATTTGTGTAACGTTCACGCAAACTAATATTATTGTATAACCTACAGAACCCATGGTAAAATTAAGACCTGCACCAACGAAACATAAATCTGTTAGATATAAGAATTTGATGTAATGTTTGGAATGATATTATTAGAAGAATTGGACACAAGTCTGAAATACAAGGGTAAGATACCATGTTGAGCATCTCTAAGTATTTGGCGGTCTCGGTTAGCAGTACGATTCCGTCGTGATTCGCGACTCACCGTGTCACCGTTGTCTACGGAAGTTGTGGTTGGTTGTATGGCAGTCGATGTCATCAAGTGTGAATGTCAAGCAGGGTTCAAGTTTAGAGTTGGGTTTCCTGTAAGCAACTCTCCCCACACTCATCTTCATCCATCTGTAGAGACAAAAGGTATTCCACGTGTGGGGGATATTCGACCAAAGTCTCGATAGCAAACTCCGTATTTGTGTGATAGTAAGCTTCAAGCTGAAATTTTATTTAGATTAGTTCATAGTTTTTGGCTGTTGGTTGGTTTACTCACACATTTTGGTGAATCTATGCAAGCACAGAGTGATTCTTTCGCTTCAGCCGGTCTACTAGTAAGCCTATCTAAAATTTAAGTCCAAATTTAGCAATATTTCATTGAATCTTCATATATCATACCTACTATTTGACTAATTCGTTAGGAATTACAAATTAGCGAATGATGGGACACCTTTTTAGGTTATTAGTGCAATCAATACAACTATATGCTTTCGAAACTATGGTGTGAATAAATATATATATAAAAGATTTCAATTCACTGATTTTCAATATAAACTAGAATAATTCAATAATTTGGAGTCTTCACTTCATGTGGTTTTTGAGCACATCACATTCTTCTCTTACGCCTTTCCATACAGTTCAGCAGTCGTTGACGTGGATGCTTGACGTTTCGTCGGTTTGCATGAATTTGACGGCACTGTTGTAGAGGCGCCGCTTCTACGAGGGGTCTCATCGTAACACTCCCCTTCCCGTAAACCTTGGTCAAGATCCGTATTGCTGACGTCATCCAGATCAGGTTTACTAGACTCCAAGATGTCCAGCACTGCTAGCTTCAATGCTGGCCTGCGTAGTATGCCGGTTGACGTACGTACCAGTGCCTGACGAACTCTATGGTCTTTACCGACGATCACCTGTTCCACTCTTCCGCGAATCCAATGGTTTCTAGTTGATTCGCCAACTATTAAAACAAGATCTCCGACTTTCACATCTTCGCATTCTTTAAACCATTTACACCGTCTTGTTATCACTGGTAGAAATTCCTTAATCCATCGGCACCAGAACTGATCCATAATGTGCTGCGCCAATTTCCAGCTACTTCGAAGCGTTCTACGGATGTCCACAGGTTCCGTAGGGAGCACCTTTGTCCCATTAGAACACCCAAAAATAAAATGATTTGGCGTTAAGGCCTCGTCGTCTGCTGATTCCAGGGGAACGTAAGTTAGAGGCCTTGAATTGACCATACATTCGGCTTCGTATAAAATGGTCAGTAGTGTTTCATCGTCTGGATTTCTTGGAGATTCAAGGAGAACATTAGTGGCTGATTTTATTGAACGAACTAATCGTTCCCATACGCCACCCATGTGGGGGGCGCTTGGTGGATTAAAAATCCAACGTGTTTGAGCGCTAGTAAAGGTTAGTGCCATTGCTTCGTTGGTTTCTCGCATCTGTAACTGCAGCTCCCGGTTTGCTCCGTGGAAGCAAGTTCCGTTGTCGCTGTATACTTCCGCCGGTGGTCCTCGGCGAGCTACAAATCTGCGTACTGCCATTATGCATGATTCCGTAGTTAGACTATGGACGACCTCTAGATGAACTGCTCTGATGGATAGACATGTAAAGAGCGCTACCCAACGTTTCACTTGACTCCTTCCGACTTTCACAGGGATTGGGCCGAAATAATCGAGACCAACTGATGTAAACGGTTTGATGTACGCCTCCAGTCTTGCACGTGGCAAAGGTGCCATTAATGGTGAACGGACAGACGCCTTCTTTATACGACATTTCATGCAGTCTTTTTCAACTCTTTCCACCACCGCTCGGAGTTTGGCTATTTCAAATCGCTGCCTCAGCTCGTTTACCACCGTTTCGCGATTTGCATGACGGTAATGGTGATGGTACCAATCAACGATCAGCTGTGTAATACGGTGTCTACGAGGCAAGATACAAGGAAATTTTGCTTCAAAGGATGCGAAGCGACAGGCAGCTATGCGGCCTCGCATTCGTAATATTCCTTGTTCATCGAGATAGGGACATATTTTGAACAGCGGGCTAGATTTCTTTACTGCTTCATGCCGTGCATCTGGTGGTCCTTGCGTCAACCGTAGAACCTTCATCTCATCAGAAAAGGCATCCTTCTGCGCAATTCTCCATAGTCCTATCTCAGCTAATTTCAGTTCATGTTGAGTCAACGGTCCCTTTTGAAGATGCTGACCATTTTTCTTCCGCCCTAGATTACCGATAAAGCGGTATACATAGGCCATCATACGGTGCAGTCTCGTCCACCGGCTGAATCTGAATATGTCAACTAGCGGTGCTGAGATCCAGTGAGAATGGTTTGGACGTAATTCTTCTCTAGTGGTGAATGGTTTGGGAAATTTCGGCCAATGTCCCTCCTCCATTCGCAAGAACAATGGACCGCGGAACCAAGAGTTGTCTACATTGAAGTCAGGACCGCCGTTCCATTTAGTTGCCTTATCAGCTGAGTTCATTTCAGAGGGCACCCAGCGCCACTCATCCTGGTCACTAAAACTTAGAATTTCTCCAATTCGTACGGCTACAAACTTCTGATATCGGCGATGATCAGAACGAATCCAAGCTAATACTGTTGAAGAATCAGTCCAGAAAATCCTGCGTGAAATTGAGAACTTATGATGACTCTGAACTGACTCCGTTAAACGAACTCCAAGAACTGCTGCTTTCAGTTCAAGTCGGGGAATAGACAGCGTTTTGATGGGAGCAACTTTAGTTTTTGCGGTAACTAGGGTTACCTGAATTCCAGTCTCGCTAGGCAGTCGAAAGTAGGCAGAGCATGCATACGCCGAAGAGCTTGCATCTACGAATACGTGAAGCTCTATTCCCTTCAAATCCTCTGGAAGTGGCTTATTGAAATAGCAGCGTGGAATTTTGATGCTCTGCAGCATTGGAAAAAGATTTATCCATTGTCGCCACTTAGCGTAGAGTTCATCTCCGATCGCTCCGTCCCATGAACAGCCAGCCGCCCAGATATCTTGTATTAGAACTTTCCCATGTACAAGGTAAAACGAGATCAGACCTAGTGGGTCAAATAGACTCATGACCACTTTTAGAACCTCCCTTTTGGTAGGTATGTGGTCATTTGCCAGTATCGGCTGAAGATCGTCTCGCATGTTGAACGTATAGGTGAACAAATCTTCCATAGGCAGCCATTGCATTCCAAGCACTGATTCTACCTCACCTCGCATAAGAACCAATGCTTTGCCCGTTCTATCAGGGGTTTCACCAATTCCTTGAAGCAACTTCTCGGAATTCGAAGAAAAATTTCGTAATTCGAATCCACCTCGGGAATGGATTAACCTCACATCGTTTGTCACTTCAATAGCTTCCTGGACAGTTCTGAAGCTGTCCAGGTAATCGTCCACATAGTGGTTGTCTACTATAGCAGCTGCAGCTCGGGGGAACTCCTTCGCAAATTCTTCAGCATTTCGGTTCTTGATGAACTGAGCAGATGTGGGGGAGCAAGTAGACCCGAATGTAGCAACATCCATGACATAGGTTTGGATTCGGTCTGTTGGTTCGTCACGCCAGAGAAAACATTGAGATGAACGATCTTGGGGTATGATGGAGATCTGATGAAACATCTCACGGATATCTCCACACACCGCCACCGGATATTGACGAAACCGACTCAATACTGCGACCAAGGGAGTCAATAGGTCTGGCCCCTTAAGTAGTTTTGAGTTGAAGGAAACTCCGTGAGATTTGGCAGCAGCATCCCAAATCAGCCTTATTTTTTGTGGCTTCTTTGGATTTCTAACGACACCCAGAGGTAGGAACCACATACGATTCGAATCCATGGAATCCAATTCACACATTGTAGCCTTATGTGCGTATCCCTTCCGTTCGTAATCCCAAATCAACTGTCGAACAGAATCCCGCAAGAAACTATCCTGCTCAAGCTTTCGCTCCAGCGACTGAAGACGGCGTACCGCCATCGAGTGGCTTTCCGGGAACTCCACGTCGTCCATTCTCCAAAGAAGTCCAGTTTCAAAACCAGAAGACGTTCGACGAGTTGTCTCTTCCATAATTGTTCGCGCTCTCCTATTCTCTTCTGATTCTAAAACGCAGGTAGAAGAATTCGGTGTTCCTATTGATTCCACGGCAAAATAATCTCGAAGTTGTTCGTTTAGCTCCCGGTCGGAATCTGAAGCAGCCGCAATATGGAAGTTAATTGGAACTACCCTAGGAGAACATCGTGGAGCACATCCATAGATGCCCCAACCGAGTCGGCATTTCGCAGCGATAGGATCCCTAGGCGCTCCTTCACGTATTTTGAGTGGAACTGATAAGTGCAAATTATTTATTCCTATGAGAAGCTTTGGTTGAACATTTTCATATTCTTCTATAGGCAATCCTCGCAGATGCGGGAATCGAGCGGACAGGTCTTGATATCGCAATGTTTGTGTTGGGAGAACCAGGCTATTGACTGTATGAGTTTGCATTAAATGCGATGGAGACTGCGAACCAGCGCTGGCAATTTCGAGTTCAATCCGTTGAGCCTTGGATTCTTCGCGACTCACATTTCCAGTCCACAGCAACGTTAGAGGCTCTTTAGGTCCGCATACACCTAGTTGTTCGGCTATGTCGGCCTCTAACAAAGTCAATGACGAACCTTCGTCGATGAAGGCAAAGACGGTTAACGAGAGCCCATTTGCAAAAAGGACCACGGGTTGAATTCGGAACAAGGGAAGTGCTTCACTATTGGAACTGAAATGACTAGTGGACACATTCACCGACGGCGGGCCAGCGCTTGGAATATGCAACGAGGTGTGGTGTTTCATGGTGCATCCGCTTACGCCGCAACCTTTCCAAGATTTGCACGGCCATTTACCGTGGTTATTGAGACATGTCCGACAGAGACCCTTTTTTTGAACAACTGACCACCTCTCTTCTACGGTCATCAAATTGTATTGTGTGCAGTCCCCAACGCGATGACCTTCTTTGGTGCATATGGAACACGTCTTACCTGGTTTTTGACCATCTTTACCATTGTTCACCGTCGTACTAGAACCCGATGGCAGCGTTCTTGAGGAATGTGTTTGAAGAAACCCTTTTTCTCGACTCCTTTGATGCTCATTTCGCGGCGCTCTGCTGAAGACGGGAATCTCCATTGTGACCTCACTTGCAGCCGATACTAATTCGGACATAAAGCTTCCGAAGGTGGCTAAGGTGACGATTACATCTTGTCTCTTGTAGACCGCCCAATTGAGTTTAAGTGATCCTGGTAGCTTCTCGACAAGCTCTTGAAGGAGAACTGGGTTTGAGAGATGATTCTCTTGTTGGGCCCCAACAAGATGATCGACGAGATTTTGCACAGCAAGGCCAAACTCCATCAGCGTTTCCAGTCGATCTTGACGGGGTGGTGGTACTCGTTGAATCTTCGCTAATAAGGAACGAATCAGCAACTCGGGTCGTCCGTATAACGTGCGCAGCGTTTGAATAACGTATGGCACATTTGTGGGTAACAGAAGGCGGCTTCGGACGGCCTCTAAGGCATGGCCTCGCAAACATCTTTGGAGGCGTATCAAATTCTCAGCATCCGTGTATCCACAAGCAATTGTGGATTGCTCGAAACTGCTCACGAAGAGTGGCCAGTCTTCAGGATTTCCGTTGAAAACTGGAAGCTCTTTTCCAAGCACCTGTCGAGCGGCGATCTGTTCTGACGTTAGTACTCTATGATGAATTGCTGCAGTCGTTTGGGGCTGTAGCGGCGACTGCCTTGCTTGAATATTCACTCCTTGTAATTGAACCGGCGGTTGAAGTCCCTGCTGTGGCAGCGCTTCCGGCGTTCGACGAGGGAATGTTAACCCACCGGCAGCACGAGGTGCTGGCTCTGTGTAGCTATTTTCCCTTGGATTCGAGACGACGTGCTCTCGAGGGTGTGGTGATGCAATATGACGTAGGGAGGCTGGGCCAATATTTGCTGCTTGTTGAAAAATATTAACGTTGTGCTCTTGTAAAGCTGGCTGCTGTTGATGTGCGTTTCCCGGCGGTAAACCCGTTTCATTCACCGACAATTGCTCTAGCGTAGCTTCGAGATGATGCATAGCGGGTAAAGAGGCAGGACCTGTCTGTCGGCGTGGTGATGGGAGTCGTTCTCCATGCTGATGCGGATTGCACGGAGGTGTTGACCGAATCGAATTGCTGGCCCTCCAGTCTTTGGATGCACGTTCAGGCCCCTCGGCTGCCGTTTCTAACCATTTCGTTACTTTATCATTGGAATTAGTAACCGAACCACCCAATGAACCACCTTTACTACTCGACTCAGCTATCTGACGAATCAACGCGGTTTTTTTCTCAAGGGATTCCTTCCTAATCTGTTGTTGGCGAGCACACACTTCTTTGTCCATAACCAGCTGTCTCTCTCTAAGCTGCCTTTCCGCTTCCAACAAACTTTTACGTTCTTCGAGGCGACGTTGCATCTCATCTATTTCACGCTGTTGAATCTCAGTCTGCTCTTTCAACTCCTGTTCCTCGAGCTGTTGTTGCTCCTCCACAACTTTCAGGTGTGCTTCGAGAACAGATCTTTCACTTGAGACGTGACTAGGAACGTTTACTCCTTTCTTAACGGAGGATCGTGTCGACCTGTCCGTAGGAGGGATTTTCCGAAGGGAAGAAATCTTCAACTTGCATCCATTGCAAGTAAATTTTAGATTAGCGTAGTTTTCGATAGTAGGATCAACTCCGGCGCAGCTCAGATGCTGCCATTTGCGGCAGTTGTCGCAGGCTATCATGCGAGGTTCTGCTTGATCAGGCTGATCGCAGGATTGGCAGGTATAGGTGAGCCCATCGTTGGTGCGAGATCTCTCCATTTTGCTTCCCACAAACAAAATTTCTTGAAGAATTGTGGGGGATATTCGACCAAAGTCTCGATAGCAAACTCCGTATTTGTGTGATAGTAAGCTTCAAGCTGAAATTTTATTTAGATTAGTTCATAGTTTTTGGCTGTTGGTTGGTTTACTCACAAATTTTGGTGAATCTATGCAAGCACAGAGTGATTCTTTCGCTTCAGCCGGTCTACTAGTAAGCCTATCTAAAATTTAAGTCCAAATTTAGCAATATTTCATTGAATCTTCATATATCATACCTACTATTTGACTAATTCGTTAGGAATTACAAATTAGCGAATGATGGGACACCTTTTTAGGTTATTAGTGCAATCAATACAACTATATGCTTTCGAAACTATGGTGTGAATAAATATATATATAAAAGATTTCAATTCACTGATTTTCAATATAAACTAGAATAATTCAATAATTTGGAGTCTTCACTTCATGTGGTTTTTGAGCACATCACATTCTTCTCTTACGCCTTTCCATACAGTTCAGCAGTCGTTGACGTGGATGCTTGACGTTTCGTCGGTTTGCATGAATTTGACGGCACTGTTGTAGAGGCGCCGCTTCTACGAGGGGTCTCATCGTAACACCACGAAAGAAGAGGTTTTCCGGCCTTAATGTTAGCTCCAAATTTTCCGGCTTCAATGGCCTCGTCTCACACTGCATTCTGAAGTCTTGACCCTGGACTGTGCCTGAAAGAGCTATACGCGATAAGAAAATGAAACCAACAAAACTAGATAGATGAGAGCAGCAGCCAAGCAACCCCAACGTGAAGAGAACACCAGAGGCAAAAATGCGCCACCTAACAAGGCGAAAGCAATAATGAAAGTTAAGATTGTGGCAAGGATAAAATCTTCGTGGTAACTCGCCTCTTGATGTGCCTTTCTTTTGCCGCTTCCTTCAGTGCCGTGGAGGATATGCATCAAGAATCATTCTTGTTTTTTGCTGTCAAGCGTTTCCTTTAGCATCCATCGCCCACCGGTTTTCCTCGGTCTGGACAAATCGTGGCCATGTATATCTGACCAAGGCCGGAGGAGGGTAAAATTGCTTGAAAGGCAGAAGAAAATAATTAATTAATGTTTACTGTATGATAGAGCAAGTTTAACACTAATTAAATCTATCTGCTCCTTGCCCTTGATTCACTAAATTGAAACGCTGTAACTTTTCTTTTCACTTTTTGTACAGTTTAGCATTTTTACTTCAACGACTATTTCGTATGCTGGAGTGTAGTTGAAAGTAAGAGGTTTTTAAATAATGCATGTGTAAGAATTTTTAGTTGACCACTGTTGTGTAACACACTAAATGGCAAGGGAGCAATTTCAATTTGATACTTTGGCTTGCTCTTAAAAGGGAACAGCTTTTAAATTGACACTCTGAATTAGTAAGTGGGTTTTTTTTTTCTCCACTGTTTGCCCAACTAAAGTAAAGTAGAAAGCACTATATGTGTTCAATTTAGTATTCGATATGGTCTTATTGACATTGATTCTTAGAACTGCCGCTGAAAAGCGTTCGACAAGATCATTTGGGTTACTAAGTTAGCTAATTGAGCAATACTGGTAGTCATTTAGGTGCTCAATGGTGACAGCCTGGCACATAAACTTGCAGTATGGATAACTATCAATGGCTTCAACTAAGATCTCGTCGCAACAGTGGAGAACGGAATCGGAAGTAGTATATACATTAGACCAGTGGTCCTCAGCGTAACCGATTACACGGGCCATCTCAACGCTTACAAAATAAGGCGCGGGCCGCAAGATTTATAATAATTAATTTTAACAGCTTTTAATGGGATTACAAAAAATCACTATTTCCATGAAAACGGATAATACATATCTGGGAGTTTTATGATCAAAGTAGAGGGGTTTGGAAGCAAAGATAAAAGTGACAGAGAAACAATGCCAAGATTTTGATGAATTATGTTAGCTATTATAAAAATAAATTCATGACGAAAAAACTCACCTTGAAATTATTTTTAAAAACTTGAAACAGAGTTTTATTAGTACACTTTACTCAAATTCGATCAAAATGTCACTTACAGTATTGGACAATGTATTTTCAGCTTTTTCGATCAATAATACAAAATAGTCTACTTTAGAGGGTTACTTGAATTTTAACATATATTTGTAACTTTTTTCTCTTTTATGAGTTAAAAGCAGTAACAGTAATTTTTTCGACAAATTTCAAAACTTACACAAACCAAAAAATTGACGAAATAGATTGATAGTATTTTCAACAAACTTGTAAATCTAGATGAGATTAACAATTATAATGAAGATACTTGTAGGCCTCTTATATTTTGATATAAATCGTTTAATATTTATTGCGAAATTCACTTTATTCGAATTGGTATTATTTTTGATCTTTTGAGTTTTGATTTCTGACATTTTGAAAATGTGGACACTTGAGTAATGTCCGAAATGCTGTGTACATTTTATTCATATCGGACTATAAATTACTGAGATTTATCCCAAAAAAGTTGACCATTTGGTATGGAAGGTCGAGAAAGTTGCAAATGTATTGTCCAATATTGTACATTTCTTTGCCTTTGGGCTCCTCAATCCATATTCAAATATTTCAACACAATTTCCAAAGATTTACAGAAATAGGAGACATTTTAGGAGTCAAATTAAAAAAAAAATTTTTGTAGAAATTTTCAACCTTTCAATGAATTAAAGTCAATTTCATATTACTCCTTATGCCATGAAGATGGATAAATTCAGAAACATTTTACATGATTTCAATGACAGACTTTCTTAGAACAAAGTTGCAAGAGCAAAGTATTAAACATCAGCATCAATAAAAATTATAACATGCGGGCCGCATCACATTAATAATCAAAATCCATTCGCGGGCCGCACAAAACCTTCTCGGGGGCCGCATGTGGCCCGCGGGCCGCAGTTTGGTGACCACTGCATTAGACTGATGCAAATTTTGAAGTTTTTGCTCCCCTATGCTTAAACGGTGTCAATTATGATGAAAATTATTCTCCCAAAATTTGAAGTGATTTGGAAGAAATTTGGTTGTGCACACGCCATTTGAAGTTTATATGGAAATTACTATGGAAAAGCCAAAACTTTTGCGTTCAGTCCTCTATCTGCTCGCCATAATAATATATGGAAAAGCGAACACACTGTTCCCATGTAAAATCTTCTCAGCTACAACTTTGCCGTAGACCACATTTTGATTGGACGTAAGGATAATTTGTTATTCTTGATTCTAAAGTCTAAACCATGCTGATATGATCATTCAATTACTTTCAGAGCAACACTGTTTTTTTTTTTGCTGTAGAACATAATAGCCCGGATTACTTTGATCTATAGACGAATTCCATCCAGAATCAGTCGAAAAAATAAGAAATCGAACTCGACCATCTTCGATTTCGATCAAACTTCTCACATGTTTTCGGAATAATAAAATGAGTGGTTTCCATAGATAAAGAGATCATTTTGACTCAAGAGTAACTTTTGAAAAGGGCCTATTGGGTTTTGCAGTTATCTTTTTTGAAAAAATCTTGCTCCAAAACTGTTCGTTTTAGAGAAAAACGTTCAAAGGCAAAGTTGTAGGTAACTGTTTGGACTATTTAAAAAAATACACACTGAAAAAAAAATTTTTTTCATGAAAAAAATCCTTAAAATTCAAATTACAAAAAAACCCATTTTTAATATTTTTTAAATTTTCACCATGAAAACTTGATGGAAAACATGATGTTTGGAAGGTGGTTTCATGATGGAGAAAAGTTTTATAAAAAAGTTTTTCTAATAACAACTTTTGTTCAATTTTCAAAATTTTGGTTTTTTAAAGAAATTTTGTCGTCTTAATGAATAAATATGATTCTTAAAATTGTTTAGAATCATAAATATATTAATGATGAAATCCTTAGAAGCGATCATTTTCGTGCTATTTCAAATCAAGTGTAAAATATATCTTTATATGTAATGGAATAGGCCCTTCTCGTAATTTTTTTTTTTTATTTATTTATTAAACATACTTCAAGTAAACTACATATTACATATTTTATACTATACCGTTAGTTAACAAATATTTAAATATTCACCAAATATTTTTTTAACTTTTTTTTCTGATTCCATCTGAATTCTCTTATGCTTTTTTTAAATACAAACAGGCTTATTTTTGGATGTTTCTGTACACAGAATGCAATATAATGTACTACTAACCAAGACACAGTTTTCTGACGAGGACACTCTAAATCAAAATCCCAACTTAAGATGTCTTCAAAATCATTGAATTGTACTTTCAATGTGTTATGTATAATTCTACACACCCAGTCCCTCACTTCCTTCGAAGAGCTGCACCTTTTAATACGATGCTCATTACTATCAATTTCGTTGCATCCACATCGTTCACAGAAGGCATTTTCAACCCCACCGATACCGTATTGGACCTTTTTCAGTTTATTAACAACCAAATCGTTGAATAATTGAAACAATGCTGATTTATCTTCAGCAAGAAGATAAGAATAACTTAAGATTTTCCATCTAGAAGCCCAAATTATTTGCGGATATAATGATTCCACAAGAGGTGTGAAACCTTGAGAACTGAGAAACGATCGATAAAGCAGTTTTACAGAATCGAGACCATTGTCCAATTGGGGTATTAGTGTTATCCATTCCTTTCCATTCCCTGTTAATTTAGACATGTGCTTAAAATTTATAAGATATTTTTCTCCAACTTCACAGTTCTCGTCATTGTTTTTAATGATATTCCAAACAAAAAGGGCTTTACATTTTTCCGTTGGGTCTATCAAGCCAAGACCACCACTATCAGTATCGCGATAAAGCTGTCGCCTATCAACTCTAAAAATACAATTTTTCCATATGAAGTTTCCCACTATTGTTTTAATTTTAGCCAAATGGAGATTTTTCGCAGGAAAAATCTGGGCCAAATACCACAACTTTGATAAAACAAAAACGTTGACATACCAAACTTTTTCCAATAAGCACATGTTGCGGAATGACACTTGCCAAATACGATGCCTCATTTCACCTAATAATTTTTCATAATTCGATTCAACAGTATCGTTCCAGGATGATTTGAAAGTAACTCCTAGTAACCTTAAATTTTCAGTTTCTGGGACCTGGAATGGGCCACCACGACAGTTATTAATCCTTAAAAATTTTGATTTTTTCAGATTCAAGCTAATCTTCGAAAACTTTGAAAAAATAGCTATGATATTCAGCACGTTATCAAGCTCTTCCGAGTTTCGAAGAAAGATATTCACGTCATCCGCAAATGCGATCACTCTCAGGAATTTGTCATACACAAGTACCCCGAGCACGCTTTGATCAATCATCCGAATAAGAGGTTCCACATATGAAACAAATAACAACATGCTCAGAGGGCAGCCTTGTCTGACAGACGACCTTATTTGAATTTCCTGCGTCAGGAATCCGTTGAACAAAATCTTGGATGTTGCCTTTCCGTATAAACGCTGAATACATTGAATCAATTGGTCTGGAAAACCAAACTTTCCTAGCACTTTCCATAAAAAAACGTGATCAACCTTATCGAAGGCTTTTTCCAAGTCGAGACTAAGGAGTAGACCTTTGAACCGTTTGCTTTCTGTAGCTTTAGTCATTATCCTACGCACATCTTTCAGGTTTTCAATACAGGATCGCCCTGGTATGCATGTACTTTGTCCGGGTCCTACGAGTTTCTCAACACTTATCTGCATTCTATTACAAATCATTTTGGTGAAGAACTTGTAATCAGTATTTAATAAGCTGATGGGGCGATGGTTGTCCAAATTTGTCAGATCTCCTTTTTTTGGAATCAAATTAATAATTCCATCAGAAAAATCTTTTGGAGGTACAATCTGTCCACTCAAGTACGCGTTGTACAATCGCAAAAGTTCGGTTTTCAAAATTTCAAAGTTAGAAAGGTAGAACTCGTAGGTCAAACCATCAGGACCCGGCGATTTTTTCTTATTGCAAGCTTTTAGAGTCCTCAACAATTCATCCTCAGAAATTTCTTGCACCAAATCATCAACCTCTTCCGCAGGAAGAGTGTAAACGATTGAATTCAACGAATTTTCATATCTATTTAAGTCTGAGTCATCTATTGTACCTTTATACAACTTTGAAAAGTGGTCATGTACCAAAGAACCTATCTTTGAGTTGTCTGTTTCAAGAGTATTTCCATTTTTTAGTCTCAACACAAACACATTTGATCTGTGGATTCCTTTAGAAAGATGATAAATTGTTACTTTTTCGTCCTCCGTTATTGCACTTGTAGAAATTTTGGCACTTAAATTCTGTAGTCTGCTCTGCTCTAGATCCATTAGTTTGGATTTGGTAATAGCAATTTCGTTGGTAACATCTTCTCCTGAGGTTTGTCTGTTGAAATACTCAAAAAGCTTGCTGGAAAGAATTGCTTTCGATGATCGGTTGGATTGGTTCAAATGCCAACTCTCCGATTTATAAAAACTTCTTGCTTTTGGTTTAAAGCAATAATGCCACCAAGCGCTAATATCTGACGTATACGATGACCTTTGCTTTAGTTTTTCATACTCAGCACGGAATCGGTTTCTGGTTTCAACATAATGTAAAAAACTAGGATTAACTTTCCAATAGCCACGGCCACGTGATGATATCTGTTCTTTTGTAACTTTTAACGTTAAAATCACGCAATGGTGATCAGAAAACACAAGTGGCAAAGTTTTGCAGTTGCTAACATTGCAAACAAACTCCTTCGGTATATAAAAACGATCTAAACGTGAAGCTGATTGATTTCTATGAAAGGTGAAACGGTCTGATTTGAGCGATTTGGCTACATCTTTAAAAGAAAAAAGTTCAACTAAATTCTTCAACCCATTAGAAAAGTTCTTTGTCGACCCCAACGAATCTTTAGGATCCAAAATACAATTGAAATCCCCTCCAAGCATCGCGAAAACAGTTCCTGGTTTGTTAAGGTGAACGCTTAAACCTTCTGTGAACAGTTCATCCCTCTCTCGCTTCTTATCACTTCCTGACTGCGCGTAAATATTTATATAGTTCACTCCATTTACAACTACTGATAAAATCCTACCAGATGGATCGAATATAAAATCCGAGTAGCTGAAGCTTTTTCTAATTAGAATTGCCGTCCCTTTCCTTTCTACGCTTATGTTCACCAATGCATTGTGTGATGACACAAAAGCAAAATCATTGTAGCTTACTTCCTGTAAGAACACAATATCAATATTGTGCTCGTAGATGAAATCTTTTAAAAGGCTCCTATTGACTGCTGTGTTAATACTGTTAAGGTTTATCGTTGCTACTGAACAAATAAACTTCATTGTTAGTATAGGTTAGCCTACTCTCTGTTGTTGGTTTTCTTTTTGGTCGTGACTGACCTTGACCTACGGTTCTGTGCGACTAGCAGTTTGCTATCGTCGGATGGTTTGCTTCCTCGACACCGCATCAGACTCTGACGCAGACATCATGTATACGCGCTTCACATCAAGAGCTTGAGATCAGCTTGCCATGAGCGCACAAAAATAACCGCGCGCTTGAGCACGTGCTATGGTGAGACACATTTTTTTAGATCTCATGTAGCAATGTACTAGCTCAAACGATCACATCTGCACTGGCTCATGCGCCATCTCATGAGAAAATCTCAATGTGACAGTGCATTTGAGCCTCGCAGGAGAAGGTTTCAGAAGCAAGGAAAAGGGATTAAACTATGGATCAAACTGCCCGTAGGCAGTTTCAAAGGCTTGACGTGATTCAACGCGGTTAAGATTCTAGAATCTGAATTGAAAAACTTGGGCTGGCCAACGAAGAAGCATAGGTATAGACCGAAGTCGTATGCTTCCGTGGAGTTATTGTACTAGGCAAACATAACTGCATAGAAGTACTCCTAGTAAGCGCATGTGACGAGCCTCACGAGATGTCTCATCAGACTCACTCACTAAGATATATTTTGTACGTATCCGCATCTCGTGTCTCACATAATCTGTGAGCTGCGATATGGAATATCGCATGGCACACTAGCTCATTCAGGTATACATGAGAAATACGACTCAGAGTCCACGCGTTTCAGATCACGTGTACGTTTTTTTGATCCGTTTCCTTCCTCTATCGACTCTACCACAGCAGGCTTGCTGGGAGATTCACCGGCCGATGGTTCGGCTGGCACCACGACGCTGTTCACATTAGAGGCACCCAATAGTTCCTCCGGTTTACTGCCATTTTTGGTTAGCACCACCATACCCGGCATGGGATCTGATTGTGCCAAGAGACCTTTGACGACAATGTTTGCAAAGGATCCAGGTTCTTTACTTCCACAGGCTGCTGCGGCTCTCTGGCCAGAAACTTCCTCCGTAGAAAGCTTCATCCGCGCGTTCACACTCTGACGTTTTGGACAAGCCGCTTTCAGGTGATCCAAAGCTCCGCAAACGAAGCACTTATGCTGCAATCCTTCATAGAAGACCCTTGCTCTGATGCTCTGGATATGGAGTTGCGCCGGAATCTCGGACACCATCTCCATATGTACTCCTCGAATACCATTCCAGATAGGGAAACCCGTCTCCACAGAGTATCGTTCACGGACCATCTGATAAATGGTACCGTACTTCGCCAATACAGTAGCGATCTGTTCGTCCTTCACCTCTGGCGGCAAACCGAAAATGCGGACATAACGGAACGTTCCGTTCGCCAAACTCACCGATACTTGTACCTTATCTCCGTTAGCGTACTTGAAATCCACGTGCTTGCCCAGCTTAATAAGGGCATCCTTCACACGTGCCTCCGTCTGGAAGCGCACTAACAAGCTAAAATCCTCTCGGTACATAGCACTCAGGTCATCACAGCTCCATCCTTGTTCCTTGAAAAACGTGAACACTTCTTCGTTGGACGGATTCCGCGTATGCGATCCAAAGCGAAGCTTGATGGTATTTTCTCGTTTCGGTTCCATTCTTCGTTCCTATAACTAAACACTACTATTATACAAAAAAAAGGGAAACAATATCCACAATAGCACTCTTTCACTGTCTCGAAACACGTCTGATTCGGACGAAGACTGAAAGCGAACTGAGTAAATCAATCGCGATTCTCCATCATTAACAAGTTTTCATTAGTGCAGATGATAGTTCCCACAACTCATCCCTGAACGCCCCTGAAAATTCAACAAGCTGTTTTGAAGATGAATGATTTTTTTTATTGTTTTGAAAAACACAATAATTTTTAATCTTAATTAATATCCATTCTGTTCTACTACCTGAACTATTATTATTAAATAGTTAAGCTCTCGTTACCTATCGCTTTCCATTTATCGAACTAATAATAAACACATTTTTCATCGAAGTGAATGTTAACACAGTTAACAGTTAACCAATTCAGCTTAAAACAAAGACTAACAGTGTCAGAAATCTGCTTTGAAAACCGTTTATTAATACATGCGAAAGAGACAAAAAAGTAGATGTGTGCACTCAGTTTCTTGTAGCTTTTTTAGGCGTGCTTCAATTTCCACTGTAGTAGGCTATTGTATTTGAGTCATAGCTTACTTTGATATAGTGGTGGTCATCACGAGATGAAGTGTTTGTCAGTTACTATCATACACGCGTGGAGTCAACACGTGCCACCTAAACGTGGAAACCAGCGAAATTGAATTTAAAAAGAAAGTTAGTTTTCAGTTCAAAAGCGTGAACATGAAGATCAATAAGGTGAAGTGTTGTAGAACTTTTCCATCGAGACGATGCTCATCGAAACTTCGTAACCTTACAACAAAAATGGTAGATAAGCTAAAAACACTGGACGGAGCAATCAACTTAAACACGTCGCTGTTAATTTGTGAAACATGCCAATTGCATTCTCTAAAAGTACGTGCTCCAGAAACCATGGAACAATCCGTTGCTGAAGAGTTTCAGCGAGATGAGCATTTATCAGCAGCCTCCATTCTACATCAACCACCATCTTCATCGCGGCAGCCTCTGGAAGAAGTTCCATCAGCTGCATCATTCATCTCAACGTCTTCCCAGGACACCATCGATGATACCTATTCGAGAACACATAATATTGAATTACTCAATAGAGGTGTAGCCGGAATCAGTGTTTCACCAATATCTACGAAGAAGATGCGGAAGACACAGTATCCCCAGAAAAAGTATTTGGAAATCACTCAAGGCGTGCGGAATCACATTTTCAGTTTCGGAGCAGAAGACGATCTTGAGCTGGTGAAGTTCAAAGCAGCTGACTTCGATGAAATTATTTCTCAATTGAGAGAGAAATTTGCCGAACCATCATGTTCCAGAAACGATCAACTGCGAATATTATCGCTTTTGCCAAAATCCTGGTCAAGCCAAAGAATAATTGATGAGTTTGGTGCAAACAAGTACATCGTGTCACAGGTACAGTACAACTTACCTATGATGTAAGTTCTATTTAATAAAATATTTAAAAACTATTTCACAGGCACGCGGGTTATCGAAAGATCAGGAAATATTAGCTATTCCTCAAAACGAAAAGCCAGGACATGGATTGGATCCCGAGGTAAGAAACAATGTACTAAAGTTCTTTGAAAGCGACCATATCAGCAGAGCTATGCCAGGACAGAATGATTACGTTTCTTTTAGAAAGGATGGGCAACGAATTCATGTTCAAAAACGACTATTAGTTTGTACATTAAAGGAAGCTTATATAAGGTTTAAGGAAGTAAGTAAGAATAAGATAGGATTTAGTTCATTTGCCCAAGTACGACCCAAACATTGTAGACTGCTATGCAGCTCAGGATCTCATAATATTTGTGTTTGTACCATCCAGCTGCATGCTCTCAAAAAACACTGTTTCGAAAATGATTACAAGCACTATTGTGAACAACTTTTATGTAGCTCAACATCAAGGTCGAAATATTGTTATCTACGTGAGTGCAAAACTTGTCCGACCCTTCCTGAGTTTGAAAGTCTTTTTTCTGCGGAAATTGAGAAACGTGGACTATCAGAGGTCTGTTTCGAGCAGTGGATTTCAACCGATCGATGTAATCTGGAGACAATTGTTAAACCAGTGGATGAATTCACATCGTACTTTTGTGAACGGTTCATGACTACATCAAAACACAGCAGTCTACCTTTCTAAGACAAGCCAAAACCACTTTAAAGGATGGAGAAGTTGTAATAATATGTGATTTTTTTGAGAACTATTCGTTTGTACTTCAAGATGCCGCTCAAAGTAGTTATTGGACAAACAATCAAGCGACAATTTATCCGTTTGTTGTTTATTTCAAAGAAGCAGGAACACTGAAAAATTTGAGTTTTATTGTTATATCGAATGTACTAACACATAATACGGTTGCGGTGCAAGTTTTTATTTCTAAATTAATGATTTTTTTAACATCTAGAATTCAGCTTAAAAAGGCAATTTTTATGTCAGATGGTGCTGCATCCCAGTACAAAAACAGGAAAAATTTTGCAAGCCTTTGTAAATACAAAACTAAGTACAATACTGATGCTGAATGGCATTTCTTTGCGACAGCGCATGGAAAAGGACCTTGTGATGCAATATGTGGCACATTGAAGTGAATGGCAAGAAATGCCAGCATAGCTGTAGAGCATGAGCATCCAATCAGAAATGCAGAAGAGCTATATGAGTGGGCAAATCAAAAGAGAAATGACTATTTGACGAAGTTGTCTTTCTGTTACATGTCGCAAGATCAAAATGTGGTCTTCGGCAAAGTTGTAGCTGGTAGAATTTCACATGAGAAGAGTGTGTTCACTATTCCATAAAATATTATGACGAAGAAATAGAGGGCTGAACACAAAAGGTTGGCGTTTTCCATAGTAATCTCCATATAAACTTCAAATGGCGTGTGCACAGTCAAATTTCTTCCAAATCATTTCAAATTTTGAGAGGATGCTTTTTACCATAATTTAAATCGTTTAAGCTTGGGGGATTTTTTCTAAATTTGCATCACTCTTATATACATCCATGAATCACCCTCAGCTTAGTCTTGTTGAATAGCTCTGAACTCCTACAACAGGCAAGTACGCTGATCTGTATCGTTCGTCGATTCAGGATGCTTTTTCGAAGGATGCACTCACTGACTATGGACGGCTTCATTAGGCCATTAGGCGATTCCCAGTTGGCAGTCCGTTATTGCAAAGAAAAAAAAATGAAATTCCTTTGAAGGTTCCTTTGCCACATAATTTGTATTTTTAAACGAATTCTTAGCGTTTTTACAGGCATTTTTTTAAGAGTTTATCTAGAAATATTTTAAATATACCGGCAGAAAATAATACATATATTTTATAAAAATAGCAATGATTCTTTTAGCATAACATCTAGAATTACTTTTATCATTGTATTTCTTATTCCTACAGAAATAGCTGGAAGAAATATTTTTTTCCTTGACATTTTTTAAAACTTCGTTCAGAATTCCTGAAGCATTTTATTACGTAAAGCTGTTTCTGGAAAAGAACCATATTTCTTCAAGAAATATCTTTAAAAGTTTCAATCGATAGAAATTGTGTGAAGAAATATTGGCGAAATATGTATCTTGTACAATTGCTAATATTATAGGGGTTTCTAAACATTGCTAAACAATTTGTTTCTCTGAATCTGGAGCGATTTCTGGTTAAGTTCCTGAAAGAGCGTTTTTGAAATGATTAAAAAAATATTAAAAGAATTAATTTATATATTATTTCGGAAATGTCGTGCTTTTTTGATGTATTTTTCAGCCAAGAACATTGAAATTATTGTTATTTTATTCTAATAACAGTTTAAAAAGATTTATGTCTTGCTTGTCATTTCTAGGATCAACATACATGTACTTCCGCCAGGGATGGGGTGCGACTCAAATATCTTTCGGTGCTACCAGCGCTGCTGAGAGATAGCACCCTAAATTCGAAGGAGACGTGCACGAGTATTTTTTCTGGACTGCACCCTGGCAGTGCTGACTCGCAATGTGCTTTGGGCTGCCTTGTATCGAGTTGTCACATTTTCACTCTTTGCGTTTCGTACACGCGTAAACAATTTTACTCGAATTAATTTCAGTCATATGTGAGCAAGAGCATGAGCATTGATGACCGAAAACTCGATTCTAATGAACTGTAAACTGTAGGGATAGATAAGGATAATTTGGATTACCTAGAAGCCCACAATATCCGTTGTGAAATATAACTAGAAAGAACAACCTCTATTTAAAAGAAGGAAAAATACTGATGAATGTGTTAGCAATATGAAATCGTAGTAAATGATCAAAAGTTATTTCGGCCTAACGACCTTTTCGGCCTAATGGCCTTCAGTCTAACAACCTGCACTCGAATTCTAGGTTTTCAGTGTGAATCCTAGGATTCTAGTGAGGATTGTGTAACTTCATTGTGGATCCTAGGTTTTGTAGTAACCGTATATGCAAACAATCGATCTGGCGACGCACTGGCACGGCTAAATAAATTGCTTAATTAACTTAAAACATTTAGCTATAACCCCATACCCTCCCCCCCTAACAGAAAAAAATAGCAAAATAGATACGTTGCTGAATTGCAATAACTGCCTGTTTTGTCATTAGAGTGTAACTTACTAACGTGTCCATTCGATTAAATGTCCTTTCGACCAAATGTACTTTCGACCAAATGTCATTCGACCAAACGACATTCGACCAAATGTCATTCGACGAAATATCCTAAAGCCTGCCACGTCAATTTGTTTAAACTAACAGATTATAATAAAATTTTGTGGTTTTAATTTTTTTATCTGGTGTTAGATACTGAAAAACACTTTTGAAATTTATCTAGATTGTCATTTGAACAGGGTCATGGTTATTACTAATCAGCCAATACTGATATCTACTAATCTAACGCATGATAGTGATTTTAGGAAATTGTCCAAAGCATTCAAATATGTATGATTAATTCTTGCACAGGATATTTAGAAACGTCCTTTTGAAGTGTATGGGAAGAATATTGCATGGCGAATTCCGTTCCATCTATATTCAACGGTGAGGTGTATATATAATCATTACAGCTTTGCGGTTGTTCTTATTTCATTCAATTTAGCAAGTTGCATAAAATTTACTCGTACACATATTACCTAGACTAACATTAGAAAAAGGCCAAAGTATTACTGAAATATATACACATCAGTATAGCTGAACAATGACTGTATCAAAGTTGATCGAACCACTCGAACATCACATATCTGTATCTATATTATATATCTGTATCCTATTCAATTCTATAAAATTATTTTCTATTCTAGTCTGTTCTATTGTATTCAATTCTACTTAAATTTATTCTATTATACATATTTTAACAAATGGACACTGTATTAATCAACAACTGCGCTCAGATTTGAACGGTATACTTTTGATGTTTAGCTTATAGCGCTTCCAGGTCTGTGAAAGATCACTTTGCACAGACTCTGACTCCTAATCCGTGCTTCTCATATGCTCCAAGAAAATGAAGATTTGAATAATTATTATTATTATTGAAATTTGTATTAAATGTTTTTCATTCGAGCTAGATCCCAGTTCTGAAGGTAATTTGAACAAGTTTGTCGATAGCTGTCTGCTGAACTCTTCGAAATATCTTATCATTAAGATTCATGTAATAGACTTCTGCAATGCGACTGATCTAGGGCTAGGCTGACTTAATGAACAGGCACCGGAGTCTATGCATAACGCCGTTTTACAGACCTGTCAACGCTATAAAGTTGTACAAACATCGAAAGTGTACCGTTCAAATGATTTGCGCGCAGTTGTTGATTATGACAGTGGCAATTTGTAAAAATAAGTATAAGAACAAATAGGGTGAATCAGAATAGAATAAATTTAAGTAGAGTAGAATTGAATAGAATAGAATACATTAGAATAGAAAGATATTAAACATTATTGAATAGAATACAGATATATTATATACATACGGATAGGTGATATTCGAACGTTTTGATCAATTTTGATACAATCATTGTTCAGCTATATTGATTTGTATATACATATTTCAATTAAACTTTGGCCCTTTTCTAATGTTAGTCTAGACAATATGTGTACGTTAAAATTTTTGCAATTTTCTATTTAAATAAAATGGAATAAGAACAACCGCAAAGCTGTAATGATTATGTATGCACCTAACCGTTGATTTTAGATGGAACGGATTTCACCATGCAATATTCTTCCCATACTTTCCAAAAGGACGTATCTAAATATCCTGTCCAAGAATTATTCATGCATATTTTAATGCTTTGGACAATTTCCTAAAATCACTATCATGCGTTAGATTGGTAGATATCATTTTTCGTGTATTGGCTGATTAGTAACATCTAAACTTAGCATTGCCCTTTTCAAATGTTGGTCTTTTTAAATTTTAGAACAATGTATTTTTCAATGTTCAAAACCAGATTAAAAAAATATAACTACACAGTTTTATGATGATCTGTTTGTTTAAACAAGTTAAAGTGGCATACAGCATGTAATTTCTATAATATAAACCATAAAAAAGGGGCAGCTCTCAATACTGACCAAGGATTTTTTAAAAGTCGGCCCAGAAGTGCAGAACAATATCAGGAATCAACTGCCGACTGCCGTTTGGATAGTATATTTTATTTGATAATAACGGTAATTGGAGCACCGTGATAGTCAGATAACTCAAACCTAGATTCTCAAAATTTCAGCGCTCTGTGATGAAAACTAGAGATGGTCGGGTTTAACATTCTTCAAACCCGAACCCGACCCGTACCCGACATATTTCATTTCTTCAAACCTGGACCTGACCCGAACCCGGGAAAATAATTGAAGGGCAAACCCGGACCCGACCCGAACCCGAAATTATTTCGCTGTTTAAACCCGAACCCGACCCGAAACCCGATTTTTTTTGTAAGAAAACCCGAGTGGAACCCGAGCTCGAAAAGATGGTAAATTCATCGCTTCTGATGCACAGGCAAGCTTTCAGGTTGCTACTCTGTTTAAAATTCTCACGAAACCCGACCCGAACCCACCTCAACCCGTCTTTTTTCAAGCCCGAACCCGACCCGTACCCGATAATTTTGTAGCCTTCAAACCCGACCCGAACCCGAACCCGAGAAATTTCAAATTTTCAAACCCGAACCCGACCCGAACCCGTCGGGTTCGGGTTCGGGTCGGGTTTCGGGTTTGAACGAGCAGGGCCGAGCAGTCTCAAGAGACCACCGCCACAGTTTAGTTTGGGGTCTATACTTTCTGCGGAAAAATAATCCATCTGCGGATGAGCGTCATATTGGTACAAGGTAAAAAAATGATTTTTTCGATTACTATTATCGATTATGCGAGCATAAAAAAAATCGTACTAATCAAACACTGCTTGATTACGGTGGAAATTTGAACCGGTAATTATTATAACAATCAATAACTTTCTAGTAATAGAATTAGCTTAGCTTAGCTTAGCTTAGACTGACTGCACATATCAATGGTTGCTATTCCGTGATTGACCGAAGTCAGTGAAAATGCACAAAGAATCAACTAGAAGTTCGGCTGGGATTGGCCATAATCTTCTTCAGTGTGCATAATTCAGTGCCTCTATTTATACATGGTCAATAACGGCGCCGGCCACGTCCTTACAGTCAGGTGGGATTGGGGGAAGGACTGTTAGTGTGTAATCTTTGCTATTTGGAGACCGTGTTTGCCTCTGCATCTCCACAAAGGTTACTGGGAGGGATGTTTGTTAATAGGAAGGATCGTTGTGTCACAGGATTCACTTTGATAAGCGATTAGACCATGATAAATAATTATTTGTGAGATATAAACATGCTTATATGTAAATATAATATTTTCATTTGATATGAACAATATCTATGTAGAGAAAAAATATGCCTACACTTGAGGTGACGAACCTTTCCAAGTTTGTTGAATAAAATGAACCTTTTGGAAGTCTACACTTGAAGTGTCGAACCATTCAAAGTTTTTTTTAATTACAAAAATTAAGGTAAAAAAAAGAAGGAGTTTTTAATAAAAAAAAAATTAGGCAGAAATAATTTGTGAATCAGAGTTTATGTCGACACTCACAGTGACGAACCATTCATATTTTTTTTTTAAATAATATTTACATCTCACCGTTGGAACGATTAACGGTACAGTCATACATATTTTATAGAATAGGAACAGTAGCATGAAACGAGCTCACAAATTGATCCGTCATCCTTGAGCAGCAACAATCCTCTTTCAGCTTCACTCGTTTGCTCAGCTATAAAAAAGCACTCAGAGAAAATAGGCGCGCAACCCGTGAGGGAAAACAACTGACGACTGCTGGGGCTTTATTGACGCACTCCCCAGGAGCAAGCGTCAACGTCGGAAGATAAAACAAGAACTAATCGAAAGCGGCACTTTTTCACTTTACTCGATCGACGCGCGACATGTTTGATCCTGCCCTCATCGCCGGCCCCTGCAGGAGCAAGCGTCAAGGTCGGAAGATCTAACACAACTCTCAATAATTTTCTAGTAATAGAATTTCATACAAATTTTAAAAGGCTTGTAATAGTGTTTTTATATTCGTTTTAATCAAAACAATTTTGTATGTGATGTTTATATAAATTCCGTACTTAAATGAATAAAATCTTTATTAACATTCTCTCATTTCCAATTGAAATGTTGACGAGTTTTGTTTTGGATTTTTATGTGATTATACTTATTCTCATGATTACCCTTACACCATGAATCGACTTTCGATTGTATGAAAATTCAAAATGAATCGTTATGCAATCTTTCAAGTGCTATCGTTAACTGGGATACCAGTACTTGTTTCGAAAGTATAAAATAATAATTACGGAATCAAAATGCAGAAATATTCAGGTTTTCTTCCATAAATCTATCAAAGTTACTGCATTTTACGGTATAAGTTTGATGAGAATTCTTGGTCCAATTATTAAAGTGATTTCTCATAACATCTTTAGCTGTTTTGAAACTTAAAATGCATTGATCTATCTGATATCATTCTAATTTGCATGTTTTCAAATAACGAATTACTCATCCTGGTTGGTCTCTACTCTACATGCACAGAACGTCCCAGAAAGGCCCTACTACCATTAGTTGAATCGATCGAAGATTTTTTGATAAATTGATTTCAGACGCACTTCTTAAACATACTTCACTAAGTAGCCAATGGCCATGAGTGGCCAGGTCAAATGCTCGAGTACATCGTCCGGTCAAGTCCATCAATCAAGCAGATTACATGTAATATGTAGCTGATAGAGGCTAATCTTTCCTGCTGCTTCATTTTCGTCCAAGAAAAGCTGTTTTTCTTCTGCCACTGCTTCTGAAGCAAAGGCTCATAGAATGCGCTTCCGTTTGCTAGCAGGAAAAAGGAATCCCCTTTCTGCCAAGGCGAAGGTTGTATTTAACCTTCGCTCGTATTATGGCGATTCTCCTGTCCTTCCGTAGTTTGGTGTAGATTTCCGTGAAGACATGACAACGGCATTGAAAGTAGACGATAGAAGCGGCGGAATACTTTCTGCCTCATTCCATTCGCCTTTTCATCCTACAATGCAACACGAGCTGTGAAGATGACACACGATCCTTTAGCAAGCGCAATCGGTGAATGGAGATAGGTCCTACATATAGACCTCGGTTGACTGCTTGCACAAAAGCTTACCATCTTATAAGCACCGAATTTTTCGTGCGAGATTGCAGACCGTTATTATCAGAAAAAAATCTGCATCAAATCTGTGCTCACCAGTTGTTTTCTATGACTAAGTTGCATATTTAAGTAAAATTTGAAGAAAAAAACATCGTAGGGTCTGTTTTGAGATTACGTTTTTTTTAGTTTATGACCACAAATTCGAAGGAAATCAAACAAATTTGTTTATGTTTTCATTTACCATGATTATCACATAGAATATACCATCAGAATTTAGTTCAAAGCTCAATTGTTTGTAACCTGTAGGAGTTTCGAATAAAAAGGTTTTTAAAGTTTTGAGTTACGCCTTTTTTGCGGCGCAACCACCAAAAGCAATAATTTTAACTAGGTTTATGATATTCAAATGTTGTCAATGACAAACTGCAATGCCACGTTTTCTTTCACAAATATCTTATTTTCATCGGCTCAAGTGCTATAAAACATTACCGATGCAAGTTTTTATTTATGATATTCATAACATAGTTTTTCTAGCACAATTATCTGGATAACTGGGCGAATATTTTGAGCACAAATTTGTTGGAATTTTTTTCGGACATTAACGATCTGAAGAGCACCGTGACTGAATCTTGCAGAAAAACAGGCTCATTGTGAGCATACAAATGCAAAGTATCGTTTATTCTTCTTCTTTGAGTTGAAATTTCATATCTACTGTGGCGGAGCCTGCTCATCAACTTCTTAAAGGACTTCAGCACTTAGTGCTTGAGAGCTTTCTTTGGTACAATCTTTTGCGTTAGGAGTTTCACCGCATGATTGCACTATTTTCTGATTCCTTAAATGACTACGGCATTCTAAAATTAGATGTTAAAAATTATTATTATGATGCGTATCTGCTGGAATAAAAACGAATTCTTTGTGATGTCCTTCGTCTCATGCCCAGCAACTCCTATCCCTACCTCCTCGTGGTACTGGCCTGGGTACGAGTAACCTTAGGGAAGATTGGATAACCAACGAACATTGTTCGTATGCTGACAGGGAAGGGAGGGTTAGCTTCTGCAAGCCTGGAGCGTCTGTACTCCATGTTAGGAGCGGCTCACAACAGCGTCTGTTCCCCATGTCAGGGACGGCTGATCATCGCCCGAGTGCCAGAGAAGAACTCTAAGCTGAACTATAACTCTCCGAACATTTAGGGGGAATGGTCGTATGGAAATCTAGGGGGTTGGACCTGCAAACCAGCCGTAAAAATACATTAGCAACGTCAACGAGAGAAGACGGACCAGAATAATCGGCAAAGACCACAGCGACGGAAATGGACTAGCGATTGGAAACTTGGTACGTCGAACTGCAGATCTCTCAACCTTATCGGAAGTATACGCATTCTCTCCGATGTACTGAAGATCCGCGGTTGCGCAATCGTAGCGCTACAGGAGATGTGCTGGACAAAAGCAATGGTACGAACGTTTAGAGGGAACCATACCATCTACTTACCAGAGCTGCGGGAACACACAAAGCTTTTATAGTATTGGGTGACATGCAGAGACGCGTGATCGGGTGGTGGCCGAACAGCGAAAGAATGTGCAGGTTGAGCATCAAAGGGCGGTTCTTCAACTTCAGCATCACAAACGTGCATAGCCTTCACTCCGGAAGCACTGATGATGACAACGACGCATGCGCGGGCTGCAATGCTGCAGCAAAGAACAAGTAAAACTTGGTTCAATATAATAGGAAACGACAGCAGCAAACACGCCTAATCCGAAACAAAAGGTGCTGCCTGGAAGAAGCAGCATGTAAAGAAATGGAGCAGCTGCATCGTTCACAAGAAACGTGAAAGTTCTACGAGGACCTTAAAGTATCCCGAAAAGGCTTCGTGCCGCGAGCTGAAATGTGTAGAGATAAGAATGCAAGCATCTTGACGGGTGGACGTGAGATGATTGAAAGGTGGAAGATGCACAATGCACCTGAATAGCACGGAGAACACGTAGAGGGTCACGACAGCGAGTGACTACGTCAGCACGGTGGATGAAGGATACCAACCAACCAAGCTTCCATTGACGGAAGTCAAGAATGTAATCAACCAACCATTCTGTACCGGTTGATTGTCAGAATCTGGGAAACTGAACAGCTACCGGAGGAGTGGAAACAAGGGGTCATATGCCCCATCTACAAAAAGGGCGACAAACTTGAATGTAAAAACAATCGGGCGAACATTATCCTGAATGCCGTCAACAAAATGCAATCCAAGATTATCTTCCATCGTATATCACCAATAGCAAATGAATTTGTGAGAAGTCATCAAGCTGATATCATCAACGGCTGCCCGACGACGGACGAAATCTTCACTGTAAAGCAAATCCTCAAGAAATTCTGTGAATATCAAGTCCCAACGCATCACCTGTTCATCGGTTTTAAAGCGGCTTATGATGGTATCGACCGCAAAGAGCTATGAAAAATCATCGACGAGTACAGCTTATCCGGGAAGCTTACAAGACTAGTTAGACCAACGGTGGACGGTGTGCAGAATAGCGTGAAGATTTCGGGCGATCATCCCAGTCCGTTCGAGTCCCGCCGGGACTTCGACAGGGTGCCTGCTGTTCAACACGCGCCAGAAGGTGTCATGTGGAGAGCCGATTTTAACAATCAAGGCACGAATTGCATGAGATCCAGCCAATTTGTTTGCTTCTCGGATGAAATGTGGATATTGTCGGCAGAACTTTTGGAACGGTGGTAGATCTGTACACCCGCTTGAAACGTGAAGCGACAAAAGTCGGTATGGTAGTGAATGCGTTAAGAACAACGAACATAATGATAGGTGCGACAGAGCCCGCCTAGGAAACAGTGTTACGATAAACGGGGATACTTTCGAGGTGGTTGATGAGTTCGTTTGCCTTGGATCGTCGTTCCTACTATGGGGTCCACAAGAAGCAGCATACGAGAAAAAATCACTTGGAGTTTTCGTGTGCAGGAAAACGGTGAGTGGCTAAGAAGAATGAACCACGAGCTCTCTAGGCTCTACGGCCTTCTGTATCCAAAAGCTGGCAAAGGCCGGATGGGTGCGTTGGGCAGGGCATGTAACAAGACTACCGGACAACAACCCTGCAAAGATGATGTTTGCGCCGAATCCGGTTGGTACAAAAAGGCGTGGAGCACAGGGAGCGAGGTGGCTTGCCCTTCTACACCTACTTGTCCCGTGTTGTATGTGAGCCTTATGGAAAAGAGAAATGATATCTTCTATTTAAAGAACCAAGCAGACATCATCGTTGCTCGCCAAAGCTTTTTTAGGGGTCGCCGCCACTTCCCAGGAGGCGATCATCTTATCTGTTTGTTCCAGCGCAAATTTTGCACTGTTATTAGTGAGAAGATGATGTTTAAGATAACGATCCGATAGGCCAACAATAATTTGATTCAAATTGAGCCGATTTTGGTCACCGAACACGCAATGTTGAAGCTGTAGTGCAAGATAAAATCCCTGGCCGACTCACCAGCTTGTACCGGACAATTATACCGTTGGAATAAAACTGAATCTGTATTATCAAGCTTATGAATCTGCACTTAGTAGAAAACTCCGTCCATCAGTGCCTCTGTCGGATAATGCTTTTCAGCCGTACTGCACTCCTCCCTATAAGAACATTTGATCTTTCTAGTCATTTTCGTTGACCCTGTTCAGAAACATGGCGTTTCGGAAATCTTCCGCCGAAAACCACGCCAAGTGGAAATTTCCACTCGCAGGTATAACTTTTTTCACTGTTCAACCTTAAAAAAACTATCATAGAACATGATATGAGGTTTTTAGAAATTTTAATGGGTCATACTGTATTTGTAAAGATAGTGGAATTTGAATTTTTCAAGATTAGTTAGATTATCCCCAGATAAGTCAAGAAAATTCAGTTTACGAAAAGACAGACCAGGAATTGAGAATCCAGCATGGATTTTCTCTATAGCCGCTGACTTTACCACTAGACTAAGAGAGAAAACCTCCAGAACTACCAGAACAGAGAGATCCTGAAGTAACGGAAATTTAACATAGGAATTATCAACCTTCTATTGGGTTATACAGAGTGTTACGCCAAGTGATACGCTTCCAAGTTTTGTTGATTCGTCAGGTAAGCTAATGATATTTTATCGGAATATAACAGTGATTTTATGTTTGCAGTCAAACATCCAGATCAAAATTGCATATTCTCATGTGCCCAGACAATGGAGAACCCGAATGCAGATACACCAATTCATAAAATGATGTGATGCTTCTACACATTCTCCTCATACATCATTGTCGCTGATCATCCATCTGTATTCGCCCCGATATGATAGAGGATCAACAATCGGGGCTCGGTCTAACGCATGTAGTTTATTGCAATCCTCAACCAGTTCCGGGATAAAAAAAAATCCGGGTTCAGACGGACGGTTGTGTGTCACCTAGCTACTGCACGGTTGTTTTCCTTCAGGGACCGGGAAACGCCAGCCAGGGTGGATTTCCTTGCAAATCGTACCCATAGTAGCTCACTTCATCGCCACAGAGTGGTGTCAGCGCAGAAATCCCCCCGAAGGCACTCCATTTAAAACGAACATGATGAATAGCTATTACTGCAAATATTTTTCACAAACAAGCATTTTCTCATCATCCACCGGGAGCTTTCGTCTCGGATCTCCGTTCGTTCTCCATTTGTTGTTGGCCCTCGCAGTGCTGGACTGACGATGCTTTCCGGCAGGCAAACAGGGCTGATAGCGAGTAGCTTTCTAACGACTTGGTTACATTTTTTGACCTGAAAAGTCACTGAAAACTCACTTCTTCTTCTTCTTTTTGTCATTACGTTCTATCTGAGATAGAGCCCTCTTTTCAGCTTAGTATTCAATGAGCACTTCCACAGTTATTAACTGAGATTGAATCTTTGCCTAAGTAGCTACAGTCATCTCTCCCTTACTCGATATTGAAGGGACCATCGAGTTAGGGAGGTATCGAGTCACAGAACACAAAAGCAGTGCAACTGCGTTCCAAGGGATCATCGAGTTAGCCATGAAAACCAACTTTTACTATGGTTCTCTAACTCGATATCGAGATACGGAATATCGAGTAAGGAAGAGTTAACTGTATTTTCGCATTCACATATCGTGTGGCAGGTACGATAATACTCAAGCAAGTCAAGGAAATTTTCGTTACGAAAAAAATCCTGGACCGACCGGGAATCGAACCCAGACACTTCTTCTTTTTTCTGGCATTACGTCCCTATTGGGACAGAGCCTGCTTCTCAGCTTAGTGTTCTTATGAGCACTTCCACAGTTATTAACTGAGAGCTTACTGTGCCAATGACCATTTTTGCATGCGTATATCGTGGGGCAGGTACGAAGATACTCTATGCCCTGGGAAGTCGAGAAAATTTCCAACCCGAAAAGATCCTCGACCGGTGGGATTCGAACCCACGACCCTCAGCTTGGTCTTGCTGAATAAACCAACCGAACTAACCGAACCCAGACACCTTCAGCATGACTTTGCTTTGTAGCCGTGGACTCTCATCACTCGGCTAAGGTCCCTGGTCAATAATCATGATAATTTTAGTTATTAAAGTCACAATTATTTTGTCGCCTATCCACTACCAGCCCTGACAGATGCAATGTAAAAATGCGAAGTTGAGGATACATATCTGTTTGCATTGAACCCTTCAGCCGAGACGACGACGGAATGCGTCGTAGGAAATACGGTGGCGTCGTTGGTGGCCGGAAGTGTGGCTAGAACGATTTTGCTTTAGCCGGCGGGAATGCTGCAGAGAGTCAGTTGATAGTGAAACGACAAATGGGAAAAGGAATGGTTGGGCAAAGAGTCTTACCACCAGTTGGCGATCCAGATTTATGCACGTTTCTTGATTGTCACAAATTCTTCTCATGGCATCCGAAGCAAATTGAATTTAAAGCGTGCCTTCGGCACTGAAGATTGTGTGTCAGTGGAAGATACGATAAAAGTGTAATATCAGAGAATTGCCTTAATGTGCGCCCGTTCGTGACAAAAATGTGTATTTCTGAAAACTTGATATTTATTTAGTTAGGAAATGTGTTTTGTATTTTTGGACAAGGTTTCCGAAATTGATAAATGGGTGTTGCCGCACAAGCATTAAGTAAGTATATGAAATGCATAGCTGAGATCGCTGCACTCTTAAAAATAATGACAATTTTATAACGCAATCACTGGAGCAGGAATCTACGGCCCTGGGACAAACGTCTCCGTGGCGATGGGAAGCTATCCAACAGTATTCCAAGCGGAGATTTTTGCCATACTAGAATGCGCTTATATTTGTCTTAAGAGAAAATACAGACATGCAAATATCTGTATTTTTTCTGATAGTCAAGCTGCGTTGAAGGCATTGGGCGCATATAAATGCTCATCAAGACTTGTCTGGGAATGCATTCTCTCATTGCGAAAGGTGTGCCAAGAAAACTCTGTATGTTTGTATTGGGTTCCGGGACACAATGGCATTGTAGGAAATGAAAAGGCAGACGAGCTTGCTAAACAGGGTTCAAATACACAGTTCATTGGACCGGAGCCATTCTGTGGCATATCATACTGTGCACTAAATATGGAACTAAAAAGCTGGGAACGACAAAGGGTGATGACCAATTGGATGGTCACCACAAGGTGTAATCAATCTAAAAGATTTTTAGTTCCAAATGAAACTATCACGAAAAAACTCTTAGAGCTTAACAAGAGACTTTTTTGTATATATACTGGCCTATTAACTGGACACTGTCCGAGTAGATATCATTTAAAGAATATTGGTCAGGTTCAAAATGATATCTGTCGTTTCTGTAATATGGAACGCGAAACCTCGGAACACCTGCTCTGCAGTTGTAGTGCATTATACAAGCGCAGATCCAAATTTCTAAATGGGGGTTATTTACCACCAAGTGAAATTGGACTGGAAATCCCAGTAAGGTTGTGGGTTTTATTAACTCTATTTTGCCTGACCGGGAAAAGACGCGTCAAAGTGCTTAAGCTGTTCACTTGATTCATGGTGGACAGTTTTAGTTCCTTCAATGATGCAAATAGTAAAAAGGGACATGCCACAAAAGTTCAATCCAATGGACGCAGTGGCTTAACCTTCCCAACAAAAAAAAAAAGCGCTATTTAATCCTGTTGGCATGGGATGGTTAAGGTAGGATTAAAGTTATGTTCATGGGCTACTGGGTTTATCGCTGGGTAATTAATTCTATAGGAATAGCATACCTGGTTCACTTAACCGTGTAAATGCGGTGTATCAATTTTACTGCCACTGGCGGTATTTATTAAAAGTTTAATATCAGCTCTTGAAGAGGCTTTAGCTGAACTCTAGCGTCTTACAACTTTGGCGATCACTATAGAAAGAGACCGAGCCAGCTTTTTAATTTCCCCAGTAGCCTACCCTTTCCATACCGAATTCCCTTTTTCATCTTTTTTTCCTGTCCTTTCCTAAACTCGCGACACTTCCCCGAAAGTTTCCTCTGCAGCAGTTTTTAGTTTTTTGTGTGCAATGTTCTAAATGTGTTTTACAAATTTTGTTCTATTTACCAATTACAATTTCTTTTAAATAATTTTACTTATATATTCTACCATATTCAGTATGCATGCTTATTGTACAGGTTTCTTTGAAGATTTAATTACTTCTTAGTACATACATAGTTTAAGTTTGATATAGCTTTAAACGACTAACATTTTAACCTTACTGACGAACTAAACACATAATAGGTTTTTCTTTTTATTCGGCATTATGATTTTGGATTTTATGCCCCAACGGTAATAGATTTTTTTACAATTATTAGCTCTATAACGATGATTCAAATGATTACAATCTATGGGTGAGCTGCACAGTTCAGAACCCATTTGATTACTTTGGAACCGGTTCCGGGGTCAATCATTACAAATCAGTAAACATTGTCATGCGACATATTATTATTATTATTAATATATTGGGATTCTGTGGAACCGGTTTCGGAGTATTTTTTAAGATGAGTCTTCGAAGGTCAATAAATACTGCCATATGACACATCAAACTTTTTTTTTTAAATCTTTGAAGATGAGTACATGCTGTTATGTGAGACACCAAACTTCATGATTTTGAAAAATATTGCATTCTGGTGGAAGAACTGCACAGTCTTTGGCTTATTTAGTCGCTTTGGACCAGATATCTGCGTATCCGAGGAAGTGACTATATGCTATCAAGCGACACATCATCAAACAAAATTATTTTAACAACTTTTGCTTCATATGGGTGAGTTGCACAATGTAGAACTCATTTGGTAACTTAGGAATCATGATAGGATTTCCAAATAATCAGTTCTAGGACCAGTTTTCGAAGGTGTGTAAATACTTTCATACGACAGATCAAATCACTGCAACGATTTTGAAGTTATCGAAGTATATATGACTATTCTGGGACTGATGTAAGTTTAACTGGGAGCTAGTTTTACATCCTTTGATTGCTCATAATCAGGGTTCTATATTTTCGTATCAATGATACGAAATCTACGATTTTTCACACGTAAGGAGAATGCTTTTTTCGCTTCCTCACGTGAACATCTTTCATCGCTCACACTAATTTTCCCTGGAGCTACGATGGAGTATAATCGAAAATCACTCCACTCTGGGGATAATTTATTTTTTACTCCATCATATCTTACAATATATTGGGGGTGGTTGAAAGCACGACCGCTGTTGAGTAAAGGCACTTCCTAAATAGTATCGAAAGGGTGGGGTACCTTTGGGGAGAAACATAAAAGGAACATGCTGATCAGTGTCCACGTAACAATTGATAAATCTTTAAAGATTTTTAATCGACGTACTTTATTTAATATTCATATTTTTTCGTATTGATAAAACAGTACCGATGATCGAAGACTGGATGGAAAAAAATCCTGAACCTAGATAAACCATATGAAGTGATTATTACGAATCGCCAAATATGGGAATCAGGAGGGCCTATTATTTCACCAGGATCGATTATTTTTTACACAGATGGTTCCAAAATGAATGATAGCTTCGGAGCTGGTATTATAGGCCCGGGGATTCATGTTTCAATACCTATGGGAAGATGGACAACCGTCTTCTTTGCAGAAGTATACGCCATCTTAGAATGTGCATATATATGTTTGAAAAGAAACTACAGACATGCAAGGATTTGCATATTTTCAAATAGTCAGGCGGCTCTGAATGCATTAAAATGTTTCACATGCCAATCAAAATTGGTTTGGGAATGTATAACAATTAAGCAATTGGCTATGAAAAACCAGGTCCATCTGTACTGGGTGCCAGGCCATTGTGGGATTGAAGGAAACGATAAAGGACAATATCATTCAGTTCAATTGGAAAGCTATAAAAAATTTAAGGCAATCAAAACTCTTCATAACTCCAAACAAACAAATAACGGAAAAAATCTTGAATTTAAATCAAAAATCACTAAGAATATTTATTGGGCTGCTTACGGGACACTGTCCGGCAAGATATCATTTGAAAAAGATAAGTCGAAGTCAAATTGATGTCTGTCGGTTTTGTGGCTGTGAAAAAGAGACCTCTCAACATCTGCTTTGTGACTGTCCAGCATTATTTGCAAGTAGGAAAAAATATTTCAACAAGGGCATTCTAAATCCTTTTGAAATTTGGTTACAGAAGCCTAATCTAGTAGTTAAATTTATTTTAAAGGTCATTCCGGATTGGGATACCTCGCATCATCAGATAACGGCAGTTATCCTGAATGGTAACTCTCCGTACTGAGCACGTTGCGATAGTAAACAGGGGTATACCACAATAGATCAATTAATGGTCGCAGTGGTTCAAATCCCAACAAAAAAAAAAAGATCATATTCAAAATTATAGAAAATTCATCATAAAATGGTCCTACTGTGGCCCAAAATCAAGTAGTGGACCCAATTGAAGCTGTTATTGTAATTATTTATGCATATCAAACACTACTAATCTAAATGTCATTAAAACTGACACTTGATAGAGGCTCAAAATCGTGACTTGGAAGCATTGTAGACGTGTATGTGGTCGACTGTGTTTGTTGTTTTTGGCTCCGGTAATTAATTGTTCGTTGCGTGTTTTCGATCTCAATACCTGCCTTGCTGTTTGAATAGTGGTAGCCGATATTCATAGCTATTGTTGCCAATAGTATCAGCACACGATAGTTAAGTTGAACTATCGAAAACGATTAGAGAAGCAAACCTGTTTTTGGTGGAGTCGTGTGGAACCTAAATCGAAACAAAGGATTGTTGTGTTCTGTCGATGATTGTTTCTCTTGTCTGCATCTACAACGGCCTCAGTGTGTTGCTGTTGCTTCTATTGAACTCTCGCCGAGCGGTGTCACGAACACGTGCGCAAATTTGCTGGTTGAAAATACTGCCGTTTGATTTTGCTGGGAACAGCTGATCTTTGTTTATATTTTCAACCAGCATTCTTCAAGTAGTGTAGGTGACATGTAACGTGTATGTACACGAGCGCAAAAACCACTATTCGCTACTAGTGCCACCTACCTTTGAGAAGCGGAAACTTGTTTGGAAATAGGGTGCGTCATAATGGAGCAAAAATGTAGCACATGCAAAAAGGACTGCTGTGCCGGTGAAGCAACAGTTGTATGTGAAGGTTTCTGCGAAGGTATTCGTAGATTCCATGCGATTTGCGTTGGACTTAACGATGAAGAGGCAGATGTTTGTCTTCATAGGAACATTATGTGGATGTGCGACAACTGTCGCGGCTTCATGGAAGATATGCGTTTCCGTTCTACAGTTAATGCAGCAAAATCGTTGGAAAGCCCCGTCATAGGTTGACTGCATCAAAAGTGAAGTTGCAAAGATCAGTAGAATGATAAGCGAGATGAATGAAACGGTCGGTTCATTGATCACTAATTCGCACACTGTGTCGCTCAATGCATTATCATCGCCACCAGATGAAATGCCACCGTTATCGTCGACACAAATTTTGCCGAATGCGTCATCTGCCACATGTGGCGAGAACCTCAATGGAACAAACGAGACATTCAAGCTTTATCTTTCCAATATTGCGAACGACGTTACTGAAGATGAAATTAAACAAATGGTTAAGGATGCTATCTGTGTGGACGCAATATTTGCAATAACTTGCTTAAAACCAAGTTGGAAGGACGTTTCTACGATGGAATTCATTTCATTCAAAGTGGAAATCGACGGTAGGCATCGAGCTACAGCACTGAATTCAACAAACTGGCCTAAGGGGATACGCTACCGTGAATTCAAAGAATACACCGCAACAACGTGGAGACCCGATCGTCGATGATGGACTTTTTATGCTAAATTGATTTTGATTTGTGTTTTTAATAATGTTTGCTTGTTATAATGTTAGTAGTGTCTATAAGCTTGATTGTTCATTTCATGTTGATGTGTTAACCGTTGTAGTTGGTGTATATTTTGCATTCGTATTAGAAATTAAGATTCAGTCTGTGCAGTATTATTACTGAAGATGGTGAATAAATAAATAAATAAATAAATGATGTAGGTTTAATTTACAAAAGTAATACTCTACATGATGTTTCTATAACTAATTATAATTAAAATTATTTTAACAAATGCTTGGGGTTGGTTAATTGGAGTTGGAAAATATTGCAAGTCATCCCGTTTGACGGTATATGAAAATCAAGTGGATAGCAGCCAGAAGCCAAATACACATTTGTACTATGTTTTTGTAAGGAAAATTGCAAATCAATAAAAATCTGAAACAGGTTAAGCCTTACATGTTTTTATTGCAACTATCAACATTTTCACATAGTTTCATTATTCGTTTCCATTTCTAAGCATGTTACAAAGCCATTGACTCGCTATCAAATTTTCTTTTGCGAGTTTTCTTAGGTTCTAACGTTTTCAATCTGAACAAAGTAAATTTCCTGATTAGTTTATCTTTGATGCTGTGACAATTTATAAAGTGAGATGCTTCAACTGAACTTTATAAGGATACAATCTTTTCAAACTGATTACCTACATTAGTATTAGCTGTTTTCACATGAGTTCTGAACATAACTTCGGGGCCAACGAAAAATTTGAACGTTTCTCTGCTAGCATACTCTAGTGCATTGCCTGTAAAATCCTTAAGTATTGTAAATTTCGTAAAATTCGATAAGAATGGTTGACTTGAAATGCATGTTTTATCACACATGAGTGATTCCAAGCAACAGCACTAAAATTTGGTAAATTTTTTAATTCATTTTTTTCTATTGAGCTGAAACTTTGCACAGTTTTCCAGTTCCATCTAAATCGTCATTTTCCGATATCAAATCTTCAAGTTGAGTCACGACTAACTTTTCAAAAGGGTGTATGTGAAAATGGTTCAAAAATATTCAAAAAGCTGCACAGCAAAAACGGTTCGTTCGATTGTTAGACAACTAAAGAAACAAAGTTAGACAACTAAATAAAGATTCCAAAAAAAATACACACAGTGAAAAACAAATTTTTTTTTGCACTAAAAAACATAATTTTTGACACAAAAACTCAAATATCTCAAAACCCTATCGGAATACCAACGTAATTTTTTGAGGTCCATTATATTAGCTATCTACCATAAAAATTTGGTGATGGTAAACCAATAAACAAAAAAGTTATGACATTTCAAACTTGTCACAATTTTCACATTTAGTAGAAAAAAAAAAAAAATTCGGTGTAAATTATTACGGGAACCGCAGTTTGTTGCTGATTTTATTGTTAAGGGCCTTGCGTGAATTAAACAAGTCGTTTTCATGTATTCATTAGTATTATGTATATTATATGTATATGTATAAATATTATATGTATATGTATATATGTATAAATTAAAATGAATTAACAGATTACACGAAAATATTTTTTTTTTACCGGGATATTTTTTTTTAGAGTATGATCGATGAGTTTCTAAATGTTATAGGGCAAACGCTCCCTTAGTGGAGGTAGCTCCAATAGTGGAGGTAGTGTGTTTTGGCATGTTTCGAGCTAATAAATGATTATGTGATATTTTTGTATTATGTACGATGCGAAAATGATACAAGTAATAAAATTCATGAAATTTAACCGTAAAACTATTTAAAACAATTATTTTGCTTAATTTTTTTGCTCCTTTGCACCAATAGTGGTGCATCAGTACCCATAGTGGAGGGTCCCATAAGAAATCAATGGTTTGCGCCACTAAAGGAACCATCCTTAAAATATACCTCCACTAAAGGAACAGTGTTCCTATTATTGGTGCAAGGCTTTTTGCAGGGAAATTTCAAATGAATCGTGATTTTTATACATTTGAATGATAGAAAGATTTGATACGTTAAAATCATATATTTCATGATCTTAACACCGTGTTTTAGCGGTTTTCCCTTAGGTGCACCACTAATGGTACACTTGCCCTATATAAACTTTAAAAGTTTTGGATTTGGGTATGCGTTATGAGATCATGAAAACATTTTATTAATACTTATTTATTTATTTATTGTTATTCAATTTTTTTACAATATCGAACACTTTTGCATCATTATCAGTACAGTTCGAGTATAGTTTTGCTTTAATTTTATTTTCTGACAATGGAATGAAACAGTGAAATTTTTGGGTTCCTTGGATCGTTTTCGCGTTATTATATTGCTCGCTGAGCTCTGATGCCGTTAATTCGTACTCTTCAGTAGTAGTAAAACAAAATGATAATTTTGTTAAATCTTCTTCTTTTCTGCGATTCGCCCAATCAAATAGTTCTTTTGCAGTTTTAATTGGATGCTCACGTTCTTTGACTAAACTTGCTCTTGTGGCCATGCGTTATGGCATAGCATCACAAGGACCTTTGCCATGTGAGGTAGCAAAGAAATGCCATTCTGCATCAATTCCGTACTTTGATTTAAATTGACATAGGCTCGAAAAATTCTTACGGTTTTTGTACTGCGATGCTGCTCCATCAGACATGAAATATATCTTTCTGATTTCTTTATCCTTATCAACGCGTAAAAAGTTAATCATTTTGGCAATAAACAAATTTACAGATACTGAGTCGTGTCTTAAATCTTCGGAAATTACAATAAAACTAAAATGTTCAATTTGCGTACTTTCATTGAAATAAATAACGAATGGATGAATTGTAGCTTGTTGTACGTTCCAGTGATGGAACTGCACTTCATCTTGCAATACAAAGCTATAGTTTTCAGAAAAATCACAAATGACTACAAATTCACCATCTTGTAATGTATTTTTCGTATTTTTTTAAAAGCGGGATTGCTCTGTTTTAATAAAGTCGTGAGGAATTAAACTTTCTAATTTCAAGCAAAAAAATGACACAAACTCATCTACAGGTTTTACAATAGTTTCTAGGTCACACCTATCCGTGGTCACCCATTGCTCAAATGATAACTGATCAATATAATTTTCTTCAAACTCAGCGAATAAAGTATTTTCCAATGATGAAGAATCTGGACAATCCGAACAAGATCGTAGATAGCAATTTGATGTTGTATTTTCACACAAAAGACTACCAGTTAACATTTTAATATCCTTTAATAAATTGATTCTTTTCAAACTATGTAAGATTAGGTTAATATTTTCGTGTGTTGTGCACACACAAACATTATGTGTTCCTGAATTGGATAGAAGCTTGCATTGCTTTGGACGAAGGCTTGCAAATGAGGAAAAACCTACCTTAATATTTTCGTTAATTTCCTTGAAGCGTGTATACGCTTCTTTCAAAGTAGTCATCATTAATCGTTTTTGGATTGCTTGACGCTTTCCATCTTTTTTTACAGATACATAATCTTTTTGGCCAGGCATAGCTCTACTTACTTCATCGTCTTCAAAATATTGAATTATTTTTTCTTTTGTCTCATCTGTTAATGAAGTACTCGACCTAGCATTTTTGGTTGCAAGACAGTTATTTTTGAATTGTTTTGCCTCTTTTGCTGTATTTCTATTGGTTTTGAACTCATCAATGGCGTCTTGAATAGTCCACGAGCTTGGCAGCATCGACAAAATCAATAATTTTTCTTTCCTTGTCGTGGCTAGATTCGAGAACCTTTCCTTCATATTCATAATTACCTCATCGTAGTCTGTATTTTCCACATCCTCAGGTCCTAATTTGAAGAGGTTTCTTCGTACAGCTTCGTTGATTTCACGGTATTTTTTCTCGGGATAATTGACGTAACCCATCTTCGTCCATTTAATCGGAGTCACTTTTATTCCAGCTATCCCTTCGTTGAAGCGTTCGATGTTGACCTTCTGGATGCACTCATCTTCTGATTGATTTGTTGAAACAGATGTCGCTGATGGTACCGTGGCAAGACTATCTGCACTTGGTACTTCTGGTAACTCCTCAGTTGTTGTCGGTGCATCTAGTAATTCCTCAGTTGTTGTTGTTTTCGAACTTCCTGCAACCTGATCCACCGATGATGTACAGATTGCCCGTTTGTCAACGTTTAAACGGCAGGACGTACAAATGCGTAAATTTGTATTCAATGTAGACATTGGAGCATAACCAGTCGCTTTCAGTTTATCGGTGAGATTTCGTAGCTCTTTCGAACACTTTTTATCTGCAAACGGCCTGCAACAGTTGAGAAAGCGACTACTCATGTTGCTCGTTAGATTTTAATAAACAAAATCACTTTTAAGTTTTTACTGACTAGTTTGGTGTCGTTTGCTTGACTGAAGAAAAATTTTACAATTAAATCTTTTATAACCATAGTGGTAGTATATTTTTAGCTTTTTCGTGAGTATGTTCATGGTATGTACCTATCATGTTTTTGATGTTGTTGAAGTTACTCGCTTTCTCCCAAATATGATTAACAAAGTCTATTCTCTACCAAGGCGGGTCAATACCCAGGTGTAATCAGATTTTAACTTTGTGGAGAAAACCAGCGCCGAGAAAACCGACCTGCTTTACGTATACTAGATCACCTGGGTATAGACCCGCCTTGTTCTCTACGAGGTAAACTTTTTGCAGGTACCGTAAAACGGGGTAACTTTGATAATGCGGGTAACTTTGATAATGCGAGACTCTCAACATACTAAACGAAATAACAAAGTTTCTATTAATCTGTTAAGCAAAACGAATGCAAAAGTAAAGAGTATTAGTATGACACTTCATGTTAAAGCTATTTCTGTTGGAATCAAGTACATTTGAGGATTTATATGCAAATATGGAAAATTTATAAGATTTTAGCAATTTTGAAATGCTCTCAAACAATCTGTTCTACGATCACTATTTGATGAAGTCATTTTGAATTCGTCACTTATACTTGACAGCCTAGTTATAGTAGAACTCGTATTCGGTCTCAAAACTCTTAGCGAATACTATTTTTACAAACTGGGGCCATTTTTGTAATCTAAGTCAGAAATTTCCATATAGCTTCAAACGCCTAAAGATATGCAATGCCCTACAAATGTTCTGTAATTCATTCAATTTTGTTCGACTGATGCTCCATTATCAAAGTTACCCCAAAACAGAAAACCTACTTTCGATTATATGAAAAATTATAAATCCATTAAGAATAAATCTTTTGGAAATCTATCAACTGGAATCGATAGTTAGGATACCAGTACTTGTTTTAAAAATATGAATTAAAATTCTTTTAAACATCATGCGTAAATATTGAAGTTTTCTTCGAAAAAACTATCAAAGTTACCCCGTTTTACGGTACTAACTTTTCCAACAGTATTGCTTACACCTAAAAAAAAAACTGTTAATATTTCTGTGCAAAACTATCCTTATAAAACTAAAACTGTTTGAAATCTTGGCACGTATGAAGCATCCTTAAAAGATATTGCTTTTTGATACCGACCAAATTCGCCAAATGACCCGGATTACGGTAACATTTTATTAGTCCGACAGTAATTGACCAATATACAGTACATTGCATAATACATTTAAAGCTCTTTCGACGTTTTGTAAAAGATGCGTGAATATTTTGACTCGCAGATTCTTTCCTTATCCCACTAACCCAATATCTTTTCCACGGAAACTGTGGATATGCAGAGGTATACTCGGTCTCTAGTAACAATGGTTATTTAACATTCTTTCCCTTCCCCGATAACCGTAAGGACGTGGCCGCCACCGTTAACGACTTTTAAATTATAAGCTTTCGGATTGTGCATTTTCAGAATGGTAGCAAATTGTTTAACTGACATTTTTCCGATATTATATCTAGATACACAATGAATCCTAACCATCTTAGCAAGTGCCTTCAGATTTTATATTCTTTGATGCTTTTTGTTAAATGTCGAATTACAGATAATTATTGCCATCATCGATACTTCACAAACAGTTTTTCAGTTTGAAACTGAGACTTATACGATGAAATTGTGTTCACTGTGTTTCAGTTGAAAAATTGAATATAGTGAATGCATTTTCTTTCAAGTAAAAAAACGCTATTTTCTGCAAAATTGGACCTTAGTGACTAAACTATAAATTGCACTTTACAGCACTCAATGAGATGACGAGAGTTTACATTTTTAAATACAAATTTCCTAATGATGAACTGCACAACTTGTGTCAAAACAATTTATTGGCGATTTTTGAGGCATGATTTAGGAAATCCGCGATTTCCGCGACAAAATTGCAGTCATTCGTGATGTTTGCGCCTGGCGAAATTCGCGACTGTTGTAACAGTCCTGATATCGAGTCGCAGGATCTTTTTGCAATATGTTTTTTAAGTTCTTGGACATCCGGGAAAAATCCGGGAATTTGAAAACTGATTTTGAATGGACACCCTGGAAATGGGCCACCATCGATGAAACTAAGAAACAAAAAGATTTGAATAGTACTAACGGATCGGATGAGACCAAAGAAATGAAAAGAATTTATGAAGCATTGCGTCACACGAAACCATCCACCTGGTTCGTCGATAAAGGTCAACACAGTATTACACCTGGAACTTCAGGACTACATAAGACGTCGGCACGCGTATCTGTGAAAAGGTATCGTATTGTCTTAGTCGATTATAGTTTACACAAATTGTATTTATTGTAGAATAAATATTTTTACATTCACGCATTACTCTTAAAGTGTAACGTAATTCATTTAGGGGTTGTCCATTAATTACGTAAGGAGTTATGGGGGAGAAGGGGCTTAGAATTCTAACGTGCCATGCAAATAATTTCTCGTTCACTCTTATCATATATTGCAGCATTATTTTTTTTTTTTGAAAACTATATGAACCTTGTCCTGTTTTATGTATTATTCACCTCCCTTTTGAAGCGCGGCACAAAGTAGCCTGAACCCTTATATAGGGAAACTTAGTATTTTCAGATGTTTTGTTTTCATCGTCATGAGTGGTTTTTGTCGACCAAATCTTCTGAAATTCGACAGTAAAATAGGCCTATGTGCTAAAATCCTAATAGTATTGATTCAAATTTCGAGTCCAATAGGTTTCAGATAACCACCCAATAGGAAAAGAACTGCCGAAAATACAATAAGTCACTCTAATACCAACCACTAATGTGACTACAATTATGGAGACGCATTGTGCTTCGTTATTTTACTTTCTTTAAAATGTTATATTCTATGGATTGATCCTGACTGATTCATTGTTAATTCAGGCCAAGTTAAGAAGTTAAGTTTAAGACCCTTTTTATTTGGATATGTATGAATATTAGTGTGAGACAAAATTTAGATTCCCGCTACTGTCCAATCTTTGGGTCCTATAAAAATAGTGCAAAATTTCAGTTCGAATGATGAAACTATAGTTTAGCGCCAGCCGTTCAAAATTTGTATAGGTTTTACTATGGAAAAACTTACTTTTGCAAAGGAAAATAGCCAGAAGCCTGGCCTTTATAAAATATAAAATTCTGAACATATACCTCGATAGGTCTATGAAGAATATTGCCGAAGACCGCGAGGCAATCCGACCTTGTGAAAAAGTTATTCAATGAAAACCGATCGGTAAGGTGACTTTAATTAAAACGTAGAGAAATAACAATAATAACAAAATAAGACAAAATTTCCGAATAGTAAATGCTTATTAACTTTTTTCACAGGTATCGAATTGCTTACTTTTGGCGATTTTTCTTTGCAAGAGTAAGTTTTCCCATAGTATATCCCATAGAAACTTTAAACGGTTTGCACTAAATCATATCTTCATCAATCGGATTGAAATTTCGCGCAAAGTTAAAATAAAGCTCAAATAAAACCCGGAAAGTAGACTGGATTGAGATTTTATATATTTCATATAACTGTGTGCTAGGCTAATGAGCATGTACCTATATATTTTTTGTTTGTTTTCCAGACATCAAGCCATCGATGCTGATACGTATTCCAAGGTGGAAATACTACATGAAAAACATATTCATGGTCGTCGGATCGTTGACTACGAATATTTTATCAAATGGATAACATTGGCTCAAGCCACTCACTCACAGACATGCTTGGGAGTATTGAATCCATATCAAGAGAATTATAAATCAAAGGGGTCTTCCATTTATGTAAATGTTAACTTACAATGTAATGTTTGCGGTAAAATGGTAAAAGGATCATCAGAACAGCCTTCGACAATGAAACGTCTCCGGCGTACTGTTGGCTGGGCGATTCTGTGCAGTGGTACTACATACACCCAAGCACACGAATTGTTTTCTTTTTTGGATATACCATTTTTGACACGTAATGCTGTAATGAAAGATGAGATAGCGTTACATAATGTGCTTGAGGAAGCACTGCAAGATTCGTTGAATCAAGCCATCGAAGGGGAAAAGGCCGCGGTGTTGGAAGAACAATGCCCAAATGTAAACGCATCAGTGATCGAAGAGTATGTCAAGTCCTGTGCTGCTTTGGATGGTTCATGGGGACAACGTAGCAACGGCCATAGGTATAATTAAGCATCGGGTTGTGTAGCTATAATTGTAACCAGAACCAAAAAAGTATGCTATGTCGGTTGTAAAAATAAGCGATGTGTAGCTTGTACAATCAATGTGTCAAGGGCTAAGAATAATCAGCCCATACGCAAGCATAAATGCTACAGGAATTACAAAGGTTATTATTAAAATTCATTGGCTTTTTTCGGTGAATACAATATCTATACTCAGAGTGAAAGGGAGTAACGAAAGTAATGAAATGACAAGATGGATAGAATCGCAAGCGAGCGACGAGAGAAATGAATAGAAGTTGAAAATTTGTTTTAACAGAGGGCCATATGTGTGAACAACACAATCGAAACGACAAATCGTTGCCTAACGTCCTGGTCTTGAACGGCTAGATGTTGTAGTGTTGGTCACTACTAACACTAGACAGGCAAAAATTTGTCGCCTCGACCTGTTAACTATATTGTTCGGCGTATGTAACAGTTCTATCGATCGTTGGCATATTTTCGGAGATTGATACGAAATTGACGTTACTTATTGGATCACTTGGGCAAATTAGGGGTATGCGATATTAGACGCGAAAAAATCCAATAAGTAACGTCAATTTCGTATCAATCTCCGAAAATATGCCAACGATCGATAGAACTGTTACATACGCCGAACAATATAGTTAACAGGTCGAGGCGACAAATTTTTGCCTGTCTAGTGTTAGTAGTGACCAACACTACAACATCTAGCCGTTCAAGACCAGGACGTTAGGCAACGATTTGTCGTTTCGATTGTGTTGTTCACACATATGGCCCTCTGTTAAAACAAATTTTCAACTTCTATTCATTTCTCTCGTCGCTCGCTTGCGATTCTATCCATCTTGTCATTTCATTACTTTCGTTACTCCCTTTCACTCTGAGTATAGATATTGTATTCACCGAAAAAAGCCAATGAATTTTAATAATAATAAAGTCATGCGGTGATTAAACCTTATAAATGTAGAATTACAAAGGTGCATCCGGAGGCATGGAACCCGCTATAATCATTGAAGGATTTGAGGTTCTAAGAAAAAAAAGGATTGAAGTTCACTACGGTAGTTACCGATGGAGATTCCACTACAGTAGCACACCTAAAAAACCGTTGCAAATATGGACCAGAAATACGTCACCAATTGTGCTGCAACCATGTACTGAAAAATATGGGAAAAAAGCTACGAGAGGTATGTGTCCTATTATTGGTACCCTATTCGCCAGAAGCACGGATTCGCTTCACCTAACATTGCAACACCCTAGAAAAGTTTAGAACCCCTACAACAGCAACTGTTTAGGGTGTTGCATAATCCAGAACGAGGGTGGCAATACTCGGTGAAGTGATTCCATGCTTTTGGTGGGTAGTGTATTTTGATAGTTTCAACATGCAATGCATTTGAGGAATCGATTAATATATAAACAATTATTGATTAACCTATCATTAAGGTACGGAATATAAAATAGTAATAAGATGTCGGCAATCGTAGCGTTTCGATCCAAACAGAACTTTTTTTGGGGACGTCTTATTCTTCATTCAAGTTTACGTTTATTATTAAATTTTAAATTTTAGCTCTACGTTATTGGTATACTATGGGACATAATAGTACACTACAGTACTAACCCGATTGTCACAGCTTCATTTGAGGATGATTTTTGCTCTAACTTTTTCTTAATTCAATTTTCTTCAAAATGTTTTAAGTTAACACTTTTAACCCAGTTCAAATTATTAGGAATATGAATAATATAGGGAAGAATGAATTTGATGATATGTTTACATTTTAAAAGGAAACTGAAAAGCATGTTGGAAAAGGGGCTGACAAAATCGAGTTTCTTATATTTGTGATTATGAACATTGTGAATATTTAATACCCTAATAAATGCCTTTATGTCCAATTTTGTGCATTTTAGATTAAAAGTCCAAAGCAGTATGCGGTTGTTGTCAAGAAATGTATCGATAGAACCACAAGAGGCATAAGAGCTGCAATAAAGCACTGTGCTGAGAACACTTCCGGAAAGGATATAGAAGGTTTGAGATATGATATCCGCAATGCTCCATTTCATGCATTTGGGAGACACTCCAAATGCCGTGACTACTTCTGCACAATTAAAGAGGATACTGAGGAAAGTAACTTGATTTCTGAACTGGAGGAGGCTGGAATTTGGAATAAAATCTTGGTGATAGTCGAAAAAAACCGTTGCCAAAGCTGAATCTATTATTGAAAATAGAACCAGTAATTTGTAAGTGGCAACATATATTTGCAAACTTCCAGGTATATTTTGCATATTTCGTCAACAGGGTCGAAAATCTATACTGTCGGCTCAGCAAATATAATGTAGGAAAGAGGGTGGACACCATGAGTAGAGGTTCTTACCAAAGAAGAGTACAAGTGACAGTGTTGCAGCATAATGATGGATACTCGTGGCAAGAGAAATACATGCGCATGTTCACTGGAGATGATCCTGTTTTTTTTTTCATGAGGAAAATGATAGAAGAGAAAAAAAGTTCTTCGCGTCGGACAAAAATAGCACGAAACAAAACTACTCATTGTCGGCGCAATGCAACACAATGTGTCGAAGAAGAACTCGATTATGGGGAAGAGGCTGTGGCTGCTGCGGAAAACTAAACTAATGAGCATTATGATCATTTGACAGTTAAGTCAAAATATGAGGTAAATTTGAACAGCTATAAATTTCATATATAGACTATGGATTTTATGTTTAATTGATGCATACATGCTTGACTATTTGCTCATGCTGCTAATTTTTATTAAGGTCATTGCAATCATTTAATAAATTTTAGCCTATATTGTCGATTTCTCCTCAAGTTGGATCGCCACAAAAGTGTGCACGCTCCTTCAAAGTCAGATAGCAGCTCAGGATTAGGTCAAATTATGATGGTGTCGTTGGTGCACTTATTCCTTGTAGTTAAAGAAACAAGTACCGTAAAACGGGGTAACTTTGATAATGCGGGTAACTTTGATAGTGCGTAACCCACCGCAAACTAAATGATATATCATAATTTCTGTTAATCAGTTAAGCAAAACGAATGCAAAACTAAAGAATATTAGTATGACACTTCATGTAAGAGTGGTTTTCATTTGAATCAAGAACATTTTAGGCTTTGTATACGAATTTAAAAAAATTACACAATTTTAGCATTTTCAAAACGCTTACAAACAATCTGTTCTACGATCACTATTTGATATAGTTTTGAATAGTTGGCCACTTATCTTTGATAGCCTAGTTATCATAGAACTTGAATACGGTCTCAAATCTCTTAGCGAAAAGCATATTCACAAACTGGGACCATTTTTGTAATCTAAGTCAGAAATTTCCATATAACGTTAAACGCCTAGAGGTATGCAATGCCCTACAAATGTTCGTTATTCATTCAATTTTGTTCGAATCATACTCCATTATCAAAGTTACCCCAAAACAGAAAACCAACTTTCGATTATATGAAAAATTATATATCCATTCAAAATGAAGCATTTGCCAATTTATCGACTGTAATCGATAGCTAGGATGCCAGTACTTGTTTTAAAAATATTAATTGTAAATCTTTGAAACAGCATGCAAAAATATTCAAATTCTCTTCGAAAAAACTATCAAAGTTACCCCGTTTTACGGTATACTGAATACGTCGAGATGATCCGATGCAAACGTGCACTTTTTCACACTTTTTTGCACCCTTCAACTTTTGTGATAGTTCCAATTTGAGATAAAGTGCATAATAAAAAATTTCAATATATTTAAGAGGCGTCATTTATACACTTTCTTATAGTTTAAGTTTTTTAATGACAAAGTTATGTTTACTAATAATTTAACACATATACATATTTTTAGTTTTTTCTTACTATTCCCCTCATCTCTCGTACCCTATACGAGGTCTCCGACATAAAACCATAAATATAAACCAATATTATCTCCGGCATAATCCTAACTAACATCCAATATTTATTATCTTCTTGAAGCTATCAGAAGCCACCAGAAAACAACTGAATACTAACATTTCAATCACCACAATGTAGGAAATAGCAATGGGCCGGATACTCACAAAATTCGTTCCTGAGGTCAATAAATGGAGAAAATGTGATATGATTCTCCAAGCTACGAATACTTGGAACTATTTGAAAAGCAATCGAACTATAGTTGGATTGGCTCTTCGCTCTCTACATGATCAGCTTGGGTCTAAAATAGGAGAAAGCCAAATGTTTGTAGACACGTGTCACACATATTTATGCTGCGTTGTAGATGGTAATTTGTCACTCAAAAAATCTAAATTGTGAAAATTATAAGGTTTTTATTCTTAGCAATTTCGGAGGATGGCACTACAGTTCTTTTGATAAGAAAATGTGATTCAAAGGATACAGTAGCTAATTCCATCATGAAACCTACAAATAAGTTTGGATGCCGAATGAAGAATGGAAACTTATCCATCTGCAAAAGCTTGCAAATTGAAGCCCAAACATTGTTACATACGTGCAAAGTCTCCAAGTGTCTGGTATATTTTGTAAATAAATCAATGTTTTTGAATCCTTGAGTGGTTTTGTTGGAGCAAAATTTTGCCAAGCACTTCATTTTTGTCCTTGAAAGAATCAACACCGCGAAGTGGGTCAGTTTGTCTCAGTCACCATCTGATACTGACGGAGGATGGATGTGCGCCCCAAAGCACGGTCCTCCGTGCGCTGTCTTCTGGTGGCTGGACGGGTTTTTTTTTGTGGAGGGGTTGGGAATTGAACCCATGACCTTCCGCTTATGAAGCGAAAGCGTAACCTCAAGGCTACGCCCCCCCCCCTTTATTCTTATTTTTGTTAGAGAGATTTTCAGCCAGAGGTTGGTTTATCTCTGCCAATTGAAGGAGCAAATCTGTAATTCTCCCGTTATTTTTTTCTTATATAAGAAGACCTGAACAATCCATTGCTTCCGAATATGACATCAAAAATAGTTTAATTATCATATTTTTGTCTCAAATCAGCTAGGGAGATCCCACTGTCCACTGTCCAATGTTGCGCAGAAATTTTTAAAGTAGCTGTTTTGCGTAACAACAGCTTTCTGCAAGGCCAAAATCATTTCTTGGATTGCCGTTTCTGTCACGTGATTTTTGGATAAAAGTTTAAGAAACAAGTTTCCAAATATGTTTATTGGAGACTCCAAGTTTTCGGTCTGAAATAACACGTCGCGGCAATGAAGTTCACACGATTCGTCAATTGAGAGCGGTTCCTAGACTGATGGGTCCTCGGGAGGGGCGTAACTCTCAACAACGTGGTTACTGTATTTTATCCGAACATTCTCGTTACGATGAAAATACATGTTGTGTATACGCATACTGTTCGCGGTCACGAATGGTTTCTTATTTATGCACCCAAGTGGGCAGAACACAGGCTAGCCAGATTTCAAGTGTTTGGCCATTAGCTTCACACTTTGCACAACGCAATCGCAGGATGAAACTGAACAACGAAAAACGCGAGGGGCTTTCAAGTGAAGATGCTGCTGGCGGAGATGTTTTTGCACGATTCGAACGATTTGCACCGCAATCCACACTCCGGAATCAGACATTCGAAGGACTTCTGAAATTTGTGCACACGCGTGTGATAGATAAAACGTTCTAGATCACTGAAAACAGCGGCACAAAACTTACACACAATTTCGAACGACATATTTTTTTTTGCGAAGGGGTCGTCCATAAATGACGTAGCATTTTAGGGGGGAGGGGGGACTTCACGAATTTGTGACGATGTGTGACGAGGGGGAGGGAGGGATCCTAACTAGTGGACGTAGCATTTTGAATAATTTCAGTAAAAAGCTGAAAAAATGACAATCATTTTTTTTTTCAAACGTTTTTGTCTGACTCAATAAACTTGGGTCATAAATTGATGAATCAGCTTCAAAACAGTAATATGATAAGATCAAAAAATTTTCAAGAAATGTTTAATTTTCCTGATAAAAAAAATCAAACAGATTTTATGAATATTATATTGTATTTGTGTCCAAACTATTGTATTTATAAATAAACAGTTGCAAAAAAAGTTTAACAAGTTAGGTTAAAATCAATGCTCTATCGACTTGGAAAAATATTGTTTTCTTTTTGGGAACAAGACATAAAATCAACCGTTTTAGTTTTATTCATGTTTTCTGTTGAAGTTTTAATTCTTCAAAGATTGCAATACGCTAATTTAGGCACATATTAACGTTATTATGAGTAAAGTAATTTATTCAATGTGTTCAATGTTTCAGGAGATCTCCACTCAGTCAACTCATCGAATTGTTTTTATGTATCAATGCTCTTGATGGAACAGCCTGGATAATAATGAGGACATCAAATTCCTACCATTCAGTTTTCTAATTTTCTCGGTAGTTTAGCAAAATAGCCCTTTATCATTTCATTGTTTCATTATAAGTTATGTAAGAAAATGTCAGTATTGGGAACGATGATGAAGTTTAGTTGACATATTAATGAAGATTATTGTTTACAAATAGCTGATTTTTGAAACATTCCAAATATTACGATTGTTATTTTTCTATCTGGCTACTGCTGAATGGATTTGTATTGAGAGAATGATGACGGAGATCCATTCCAAATTAAGGTGTTTCGTTGAATATATTCGCTGAAATCTGTTACTTAACCACGAATAATTTAAACCAATCCTCTAATATAAAAAAATCTGTAATATATATTAATAAAATATGTTGAACCCTTACTCATTGCTGTTAGCTTTATCAATCCGAATAAAATATTTTCCTTTTTTCCACATTCGCAGTTGTAAACTTGTTTAAGGTTATAACAACAGCAAAAGTACTATAAATTAAATTTATCCTGTATAAACTGGAATCAAACTTATGTAACTTAAACAGTTTGTTTGAACTGTTTCCCAAATACTTTTTGAACGTTACGGTATATCGAAATATCACTCGTAAGATTATCCTGACGTTTTAGTCAGAAATTAATATTTATTCATACCAAACCTTGTTTTAAATTTAAAAAAATAGGGGGGGGGGGGTGTGCTTGATATGCTACGTATTTTTAAAAAGGGTGTCTGCATTTGTGACTAAATGCTACGAGGGGGGAGGGGGGTATAAAAATTCAGTGAAAAAATGCTACGTCATTTATGGACGGCCCCGAACAGAAACGACGCGATCAGTTCGGCTCGCACGCCATTTTTGTTTTTTTTTCAACGAATGTTGCTATAAATTTACACGTTGATTAAAAATCCAATTTACATCGCTTGGAAATACAATGTACATGAATTCATTTTACAACCAATCACTGGAAAATACATTGCGAGATAAGTTTACATTAATACAAATTGAATTTACGATGCTTTTTAATGCTCTAAATATGTGCATGTCTTTTGATTTAATTTCCAATTGAATTCCAAATTCAATTCGTGTATATTTGAAAGCTTATCGTTTTACATATCGTTTAAAACTCAATGTTTTGTGCTGCAGAACATGTGTTGTCCAACTCGTAGCACTTGATTTTTCCAAATTTGGTTCGATATTCAATATAATTATATCATAGGGGCCTTCCTTAGCCGAGTGGTTAGAGTCCGCGGCTACAAAGCAAAGCCATGTTGAAGGTGTCTGGGTTCGATTCCCGGTCGGTCAAGGATCTTTTCGTGATGGAAATTTCCTTGACTTCCCTGGGCATAGAGTATCATCGTACCTGCCACACGATATACGAATGCGAAAATGGCAACTTTGGCAAAGAAAGCTCTCAGTTTATATCTGTGGAAGTGCTCATAAGAACACTAAGCTGAGAAGCAGGCTCTGTCCCAGTGAGGACGTTAATGCCAAGAAGAACTGTTGAAAGCTTTTTCTCCAAACAATCAACTATTGCCAAGGCCATAAACACTACATAGCTAAAAAATATTGTAAATTCAAAATGAACTGAAATGTCAACGATCAATATTCAATGCACTTTAAATTTACACAATCATGTAAAATTCAAGTATCTTCATTTGAAAATTGAACGTGATGCTGTAAAAATAAATGCATTTGGTTTATTTTCACTATATGCTTCAGTTTACACTTCATTTGAATTTAAATGAGGACTGGGGGTAATTTGCCCATGTTAAAAAAAACAGTGATTTTAAAAGCATAGCATAGCATAGACTGACTGTACATGTCAATGGTTGCTACTCCGTGATTGATCAGAACTGGTAATAATTGCACTGCGATCCAAATGAATAAGGGATGGGAGTTTCCGCTTACTCTCGGAGTGCAATTTTAGCAGATCTAATATTATTGATCAATAACGGCGCCGGCCAAGTCCTTACAGTCAGTTGGGATAGGAAAGGAATGTTAGGGTGTAATGATTGTTGCTTCTAAAGACCGAGAATACCTCTGCATCTCCACAATCACCACGGGAAGGGTGTTTATTAGTGGAAAAGGAAAAGATCTGGGAGTCACCTTTGGTCGGTGATGCGATCCATGGATAAGGAAGAAAAATACGATTTATACTTTAAGCTAGTTTTTAGTTTTGTCTCAAAAAGTTTTTGGTAGAAGATTTAAAATAAACGTCAACATCTATAATGTCGAACCATTCAAAAGAAGTTTTTATTAATGGCGAAAAGAGAAAAATATATGCGTTTATTTTAAATTATATGAAACAGGAATAATGCCGACACTTTTAGTGACGAACCATACATAGTTTGTTTGAAAATTACATTAAAGTATTATTGAACATTTATGCCTCAAGAAGAAAAGTCTTTGGTAGAAGTTTTAAAATAAACCTCGACATTCATAATGTCGAACAATTCAAAAAATATTTGAAGTAGAGTCAAAAATTTTATATGTATATTAGAATTGTATAAAACAGGCATAATGCCGACACTTGTAGTGACGAACCATACAAAGTTTGATTAAATATCACAAAAAAAGTAACGCTTTCATGAAAAAATGTGTTATCATAAGCATGAAACGAGCTCACCAGTTGGCAATCCATCCTCGACCGAACACGAATATCTTTTCGCACTCACACAGCGCGAACAGCAAAACTTCTCGGCGCCCCGAAAACGAACCGTCTTGCTTGGGCTTTCCAAAACACTGCCCAGCAAAACCCGCGAAACGGAAACCAAACTCCCGGCGTCCCGAAAACGAAGCGTCTTGTTTGGGCTTTCCAAAACACTGCCCAGCAAAACCCGCGAAACGAAAACCAAACTCCCGGCGTTCCGAAAACGAAGCGTCTTGTTTGGGCTTTCCAAAACACTGCCCAGAAAAACCCGCGAAACGGAAACCAAACTCCCGGCGTCCCGAAAACGAAGCGTCTTGCTTGGGCTTTCCAAAACACTGCCCAGCAAAACCCGCGAAACGAAAACCATACTCCCGGCGTCCCGAAAACGAAGCGTCTTGTTTGGGCTTTCCAAAACACTGCCCAGCAAAACCCGCGAAACGAAAACCAAACTCCCGGCGTCCCGAAAAAACGAAGCGTCTTGCTTGGGCTTTCCAAAACACTCTGTTAAAAAAAACAGTGATTTTAAAATGAGAAAAACATTATTTCATGCTCTTTCTTAATTATGATCGGATATACAAACATGTTTTCTATCAAATAGCAGAAACAGCCATCTAGTTTAGTATTTCTGGGGTAAAAATCTTTTTTTGAATGCGTGCTTAAATGCATTTGTATTCTTATGCGGGGTAAAACGCCCCGCTTGGCGTTAGTCGTGTTGTAAACGTACGTACACAATATAAAGCATACCTACAGGCGTTTGTTCAGATGTTTATTGTTTAAACATGATTATGCAAAAAATGCGCAATTGCGTAAGGTTCCAATTTGCGCGTTGCTTCAGCGTGACATTACGTTATGGTAGAATTTGATATAGTGACTTCAAATTCATATTCATGTCAAGACTGGACTTACTTGACTTACTGTCAAGACTTACTTAGTATTGTTTCCATATTGGTTCAAAACATATTTGTTCGATTTGCACTACGAAACGTGTAAGTTTTTCGCAAAAGTAGTTTTGGAATATTTGAATCTTTCAACACTGATTCACACTAACGATCGATATCTACACACTCCGAATTACAAGCCCGGCAAATAAGATTCAAAATTGCACTTTCTAAAAAAAAATGAAATGCATCGTCATGCCATTCCCAGATCTTCAGTAGGACACAAAAGTATGCGACAACGAATCATCATCCACCGGATGCTCAAACCATTGGAATGATGTAAGGATTCGATTCGCAACCCTACGGGCGAGGGCGGCATGGCAAACGGCATCCCAAAGACGAATCCTCACCAGCTGCGAGATACCTAGCCCCTGAACCAAGCAAACATCCGGCGAGAAAACAACTGGCAGTTTCCAGTGGCTGCCAATTCCTTTGCTCGCTTGGCCAAATTTTTCGATTGCCTTTGATTTGCATCATCTGTCGATTATTCTCTACCTTTACAGTCAGATAAATTGTTCTGATCACAGGCTAGCCTAATATACTGTAAAACTGTTTTAATAGATAAAAGGCGAAAATTTCACTGATATTACTCCATGTAGCAAAACATAATTCAGTGATGCAGGCCTATACTAACACGGAGGCAGTTCTTGGAACATCATAGCTGTTTTTAGTGCTTGAATTTTTATGGATCTACAGGGAATCCACATGCTAACGTATCTAGGATGACAGCAAATCTTACAATAAGTTCTGAATTCAACCCTGCTATAACTGCTGCTTCGTTGGGATGACTAAAGAAACATCTTGAAGTGTTTTCGCCATTTGTATTTTCTGATCCTTGTTCCATCACATCGACTAGAATTCCTAATTCCTGGCGAAGGCCATCCTGTATCTTCCGCTTGTGTTCTTTATTAGCATCTAGACTACTTACTTACCTTACTTTTGCTGGCTCTACGTCCTTCAAGACATGACCAGCGCCACAATGTTACGCCAACTAACTCGGTCCATGGCTGCTATCCTCCAATTTCTCGATCGCCCCACACTTTCAAGATCCTGCTTCGCTTGGTCAAACCACCTAGCTCGTTGCGCTCCTTTTTGTCTTGTAGCGGCCGGATTTGAGGTGAACACCATTTTTGCGGGATTGTTGTCCGGCATTCTCACAACGTGTCCCGCCCATCGTACCCGTTCAGTTTTGGCGACTTTCTGGATACTGGGTTCACCGTAGAGTTCGCAAGCTCGTGGTTCATTCTTCTCCTCCATACGCCGTTCTCACATAATCCACCGAAGATCGTCCTAAGCACACGTCGTTCAAAAACTCCTAGCGCTTGCAGGTCCTCTTCGAGCATTGTCCACGTCTCATGCCCGTAGAGGACTACCGCTCTTATGTGCGTCAAGTACATGGTACACTTAGTAGGGAAGTGGAGATTACCAGAGCGCAAGGTCTTGTGGAGTCCGTAGTAAGCACGACTTCTGGCAATGATATGTCTTCGAATTTCTCTACTGCAGTTGTTATCCGACGTTATCAATGATCCGAGGTAGACAAATTCATCCACCTCCTCGAACTCATCCCCGTCGATCATCACGTGTCTGCCAATGCGAGCTCTATCGCGCTCGGTTCCTCCAGCCAGCAGATATTTCGTCTTCGACGTATTTACCTTCAATCCAACCCGATCTGCTTCACGTTTCAGCCTGGTATACTGTTCAGAAACCACCTGGAACGTTCTTCCGACAATACAGAGCAAAGCAGATGAACTGGGTGGATTTATTGAAGATCGTGCCCCGCATGTTGAAGTGCGCCCGTTTCATAACACCTTCCAGCGCAATATTGAACAGGAGGCAGGAAAGACAATCGCATTGTCAAAGTCCTTTGCGTGTTTCAAACGGGTCCGATAATGCACCCGATATCTTCACACAGCACTGTACACTATCCATCGTTGCTTTGATCAGTCTAGTCAGTTTCCCGGGAAAAACATTCTCGTCCATAATCTTCCATAGCTCTTCGCGGTCGATGGTATCATAGGCCGCTTTGAAATCGATGAATAGGTGGTGCGTAGGGACTTGATATTCGCGACACTTTTGGAAGATCTGCCGCAACTTAAATATTTGGTCTGTCGCCGATCGCCCGTCCACAAAACCGGCTTGATAGCTTCCCACAAATCTGCTTGCCAGTGGCGATAGACGGCGGAAGATGACCTGGGAAAGCACTTTATAGGCTGCGTTAAGAATGGTGATCGCTCGATAGTTCTCACATTCTAACTTGTCACCCTTTTTGTATATTGGGTATATTATTCCCTCTTTCCAATTCTCCGGTAGCTGTTTTGTATCCCAGATCCTGGCTATCAATCGGTGCAGACAAGGAGCCAACCTGTCCTGGCCCATTTTAATAAGTTCCGCTTCAATACCATCCTTTCCAGCTGCTTAGTTGTTCTTGAGCTGTTTGATAGCATCCTTAACTTCGCCTATTGTGGGAGTTGGCACGTCTCCCTCATCCGCCTTACTGATGTAGCCATTCCTCCTGCTGTCCTGATCTTCCTCCTCTGCGCCGTTTAGGTGTTCATCGTAGTGCTGCGTCCACCTTTCGACCACCTCACGTTCGTCCGTCAAGATACCTTCATTCTTATCCCGGCACATTTCGGCTCGCGGCATAAAGCCCTTGCGGGATACATTGAGTTTCTTGTAGAACTTACGTGTTTCTTGAGAACGATACAGCTGCTCCATCTTTTCGCACTCCAACTCTTCCAGGCGGCGCATTTTATCCCGGAATAGATGGGTTTGCTGTCTTCGCTTGTGTTTGTACCGTTTCACATTTTGACGGATCCCTTGCTGCAGCATAATCGCCCGCGCTGCATTCTTCTCGTCCAAAACCGTCTGACACTCCTCTTCGAACCAACCGTTCCGTCGATTTCCTCCCACGAACCCAATGGCACCTTCCGCTTTGAGACTACTCTACCAGTCCTCAAGAGAGGGGCTTCGGTGAGCTCGGCAACGCTGCCTCAAGACATTGAGCGTATTCAGTTGCGACTTCGGGTAGCTTGAGTCGTTCCAGACTGTACCATGGCGGGCGTCGGTACTGAATGTTGTTCACAACGGAGAGTCGTTGGCGCACTTTAACCGTCACTAGGTAGTGGTCCGAATCGATGTTTGCGCCGCGATAGGTTCTGACGTCGATAATGTCCGAGAAGTGTCTTCTATCAATCAAAACGTGGTCGATTTGCGATTCAATCTGTTGGGGTGATCTCCAGGTGTACCGATACGGGAGGCTGTGCTGGAAGTAGGTACTACGTATGGCCATGTTTTTGGAGGTGGCGAAATCAATCAGTCTAAGGCCGTTTTCGTTCGTAAGCTGGTGAGTGCTGAACTTCCCTATAATCGGTCTAAATTCCTCCTCCTGGCCAACCTGAGCGTTGAGATCTCCGATAACGATTTTGACATCATGGCTTGGGCAGCCGTCGTATTCACGTTACAGCTGCGCGTAGAAAATGTCCTTATCTTCATCGTCACTTGCTAGGTGAAGGCTATGCACGTTGATTATGCTGACATTAAAGAAACGGCCTTTGATCCTCAACTTGCACATTTTGTTGTCGATTGGCCACCACCCAATCACGCGCCTCTGCATTTCGCCCATCACGATAAAAGCTGTGCCCAGCTCTGCTGCCATGGGCTGTGCCCAGCCCTGGGTCTATGCCGATTGTTCCGATGCGAATTTACATTGTATGCTTTCTGTACTGATGATTTTTACGGCTGGCTTGTAAGGCCTGCACCAACCCCCTGTCTCGCCGGAGAATCATCGTGCACAGCACTGTTTAGAGTCCCACGCTGGCACTAGGACAATGATCAGCCGCTCCTAACATGGAGAACAGACGCTGTTTTGAGCCGCTCCTAACATGGAGAACAGACGCTCTGATAAGTTACACCCTCAGAAGAGAGGAGCCCCCCTTCCCTGACAGCATACGACCAAGGTCCCACCAGGGTTGGTTACCCGATCTTCCCTACGGTTACACGTACCCCAGGCGGCACCACGGGGTGGTAGGGATAGGATTTACTGGACAAGAGGCTAAGGACCACAAATGGGGTCTATTTCATACGCATTGTCCAGTCATTTACCAGCATCTAGACTAGCACTCCTTTTTTATAGTTATTAACCTTGGGTATAGATTTCTGATAGAATCGAATTCGGAGTTTTGTGCTGAACAGGAGCTTGCTGTCGAGCATCAGTCAAATTTAGCGGACCTCCTAACCAGTCAACTTCCGCGTTTTTTGTTTTTGTTTGCGGTTTGCGGATTTTTGTTTGCGGTTTGAGTCGATCAGAACTCTGATGAAGAAATTTCATGGTTTGGGTTTTGGAACCATTAACACATATCTTCCAATCCGTGAGGAATTTTATGTACGTGTCAAGACCGCTTTGGAGCCTAGCCACAAGAGGGCGTATGACACGTCCTGAGTAGGTGATCGCTGAGCCGTCTGCAAATAGCGACAAGGAGCCTCCTCCTGGGAGCGGAGAGACGTCAGCCGTGTTCAAGGTATACATCAGGGTTCCCAGAATGCTACCTTGGAGGACTCCGCCGGGAATCGTATAGGGATCCGAAAGTGCACTGCCTACACAGACTTGCGATGTTCTTCCCTCAAGATAGCCCGATATAATTCTCACCAGGTATACACCGTAAAGTTGTACTGGATGAGTTTGTGAATCAGGCCGTCGTGCCATACATTGTCGAAAGCCTTTTCGACATCGAGCGGGACCATTACTGTTGTCTTCGAGATCTTCTTTGGAGTTGATGGACCGTCGAGAGACCTCGGTGGAAACTAAATGGCTCCTTTGGAAGTATGTTGTTGGCCTTGGTGTGGAACAGAAGCCTGGAGTATATTGGCATTTTAAAGAGTTTGCCAATCGTGGAAAGCATATTGATTTGTCTGTAGCACGAAAGACTGATGGGGTCCTTAGCAGTGACGCAACCAAGAGGGGTTTTGGGGGTCAAGCCAGCCCCCTCACCCAAGAGCTGAAAAAATATATGGCCTATCATTAATATTTCAGTAGTTCACCCCACATCCTATAACTAAAGAGGAGTTATTTTGTATGGTTTGCACCAAATTTCTGAGTACACTTACTACTTATGAAAACACTACTTGTACTCAAAAAAGTCTTGTAGATTTTAAAATGTACGAACAAAACGACACAAACAAATTATTTAAAATGCACGGAAGAAGGATAAAAATCGACCAGCGATGAAAAGAACAACACATGTGTTGCTTTCTACGCAGAAAACTTAGATATAATAAACGAAAGATATGTTTGATATTACACAAATAAAGAAAATTATATGTAAAATTCCCTCAAGACGTTACACATCCAAAAAGATTGACAATCACTGCTCTAGACTCATATCATTTGCCGGTACAAAGCGTGTCACCCACTAGGTTTGCTGCGTTAGCCGGTTCAGTGTTGGATCTTTGGAAATCTGAACCTGCCATCCAACAGACAACCATCGTCTAGCTCTCGGTCTCTCTATCTCTCGCATGCCTGGTGCACGACCTCCTTTATTCCATTTTTCCACATTTTTTTTCTATTCCTATAGCAGCGTGAAGCGTGTCATCCTCTAGTAAATTGAGTTAATGATGTGAAAGAATGTTGCTTCTCGTTTCAAAACAGGATTATACTCGTTTTCCCATTTTATCCTCTTATCCGGAATGCGCACAGTGTCAACATCCGGGCTCTCGAATTTCAATGGTTGAGGAATCGAATCCACGAAGGCATCACACACAACTTCCCACGTGCACATATACACCCACTCACGCAGGTCATCACCAGCAATGGTGCACGGCTCCTAATGAACCATTTGATTGGCAAAAACGGGTTGAAGCAGCAGAAAACATACATTTTGCTGGAAGATGCAGCTGGGCTATTCAATTGAGGAGTACGGGCGTACTTTTGTAAAAGTTGGATCATGTTCATGGTATGTTAGGATTGTATGATAGATTCAAACATGAAATTAACAATTGCCGTGTTGATGTAAAACAGTCCAGAAAATTCAGAAAAGGTCACCACAATTGTCGGTAGTGACCTTAACTCAGCGTTTATAAGTATTGTCTAGTGAACTAATGGGTAGATAGTCACAAGCATCTCATATTATCTTTTCTCCTAGTGCATAAGATTGCATTCATCACTAGGAAGCTTAATTAAACATCGTAGTTGGATGATAAATTTTCTCATGTTTGTTTTGAGGATAATTGAGGTTCCATTTCAACATTTTCAAGCAGTGCATAGAACACTTCGTATAAGTTTTAATGAAGTTGCCTTCGCTGCGTGGTATTTCCATTCAAATTGCTCGTTTAAGATTGCAAGCCTTTTAGGCAATTCCTTGCGAGAATTTGGGCGTACAGATGTCCCATGGTTATGGATCACCTAAGAATATGGATCAATGTTGGATATACTTCATACAGTCACCCCACAGTTATAGATAGCATACATATATGGATCAGAGCTAAACGGCCTAAACGGAGAATACCTCAGAAAAAAGAGTTGCAATTACCGTACAACGGGGTAACTTTGATAGTTTTTTCGAAGAAAACTTTAAACATTTATGCATGCTGTATCAAAAAATTACATTTCATACTTTTAAAACAAGTTTGTACTGGCATCCTAGTTAAAGATTGCATTTGATAGATTTTCAAAAGCTTTATTTTGAATGGATATATCATTTTTCATATAATCGGAAGTCGGTTTTCTGTTTTGGGGTAACTGTGGGGATTTTTTTTATTTCCTCACAAAGTGGGCCGAAGGGTCTCAGAGTTTCATGAAACTTTTTCCACAGGCAGGGCTCATCAATATATGAATAAAAAAACAATTGAGAAAAATTCAGGGTCGCTTATTTTCCCGGAAAACTCAGTTGGATTTTTTTTGTTTTCCTCTGACACTACTTACTTTGAAAAATCATAACTCAAGAAAGAAGCATCGTAGAAACAAAGTTTTTTATGAAAATGAACGCAAATTTTCTCAGGAATAAAAAAAAATATTAACTGGAAAAAGTTTTCCACAAAATTTTCCACCGTTGAGAAAACTCGCAAAGAAAAGCCGGAAAAACTATGCTCCAACTCGTGGAAAATTTTCAAAACAATATTTTTGAGAAGATAATTTCATAAGCTTTAATTGCTGAAATTTTTGAAATGTAATTTTTTTTTCGTTTTTGAGTTATTGCCAATTTTGTAAAAAATGTGCAAATGTGCCATTTTGAGCCTTTTCTTTGAAAAATCATAACTCAAGAAAAAAGCATCGTAGAAACAAAGTTTTTTTTATGAAAATGAAAGCAAATTTTCTCAGGAATAAAAAAAATTTGGGGTGGGTAATGTCTGTTACATTACCTCGGGGCTGTCGTAGAACTACTAAGGACACAACTTCGATCAATTCTTGGTCAGACTCTTACAACAGTGCGGTTGCTAATGTGGTCGCTTCATTTGGACGATTTTTCAACTTTAAATTAAAATGTTTATTCATGAAATCTACGAATTTAATATTTTCTTGTTTGGAAACGTCAATCGGTCATCGGTAACTACAATAGGAGCATCTTGTTTTACATAATTGAATAAATTATGGGTCATGAACATTTTCGTATCTTGCACAGTAGTACCTGGAGATATATACACTGTTATTAGCAGTACTTCAATGTCTATAACCATAATCGATGCCACACAAATGTCTCCAAACTGATCTGCTACGCCAAGCATTGCATCATATTCCTCACTAATCTTCTGAATTGTGTGAAGAACAGCTACGTTGAAGGCCGTATCCTTCTGGTGAATCGTCACCCCTCCAGCTCTCACGTCTGGGCATTTGAAATGGTTATGCAGCTGCAGCCAGCAATGTCGAAGGAGGAGTGATCGTCTAGCCAAGTCTCACTCAGTGCAAGGAATTCTAGACTGGTCAGAATTTGGTCTGCAGCAATATCCATTGCATGAGCATTAGGCTCTGTACATTGATACTCATCAATATGCAGGTAGGGCCGCTATGATCCAGTATATCACGCAGTTCGTCTCCAAGCGTCCGTAATCAAGCGCTGCAGCTCTTGGGAGAATTGCTGCCTTTGGCGTGATGGAACTTGAAAGAATTGGTAGAGTTTGTCAAATATAGTCCTTGCAGTGAAGTAACCCGCGACAAACCAACATATACCAATTGCTGATCCCGGCTTTTGTCATTGTCATACACGACCTCGGGGAAAGTTCCACCCTGCGACTTATGAACAGTAAAGGCACAGGCACTAACCACCGGAATGCCGCACAGTTTGATACTAAAATAATAATGCTCTATACAGAAGTGAAATTGAAATATCATGTCGTTTACTTACTGAATCCCACATACCTGCCCAAATAGTTTAAAAAACTGTTTTAAAGAGAACGTTGATTTCAAGCAAATCGTTAAATAGGGGTGCTATTGACGTTATTTGCTTTTCACTCTCCACTTGGATCGCATCTCAGCAGGCGATCTGTTGCCTGACCGGGCGTGCTTCTCAGGCACAGACATCGATAGCAAAGGACCACCCCCTCCGTTTGTCGTGCTTCGCTCAAATCAAACTGACCGTCGACCGACCGAGAGAAGATGCCGTCGGAAGCCAAAGCTATCACCGCTGCCGCCGCCAAGAAGAAGAAGACGAAGCAGTCCACTGGAGATTGAGATGGTTGTGGCCGCCAGCGCAGTCCTAAACTGTGACTGTGGCTGACATCCGAGAAAAAGGAGGAGCAAGTTCCTAAGCAACCCACCAAGTTTCAAAGACCGCCGTGATGAAGAAGATCCCGAAGAAGCCGCCACCGCAAACCTCATCGGGCAAGGAGGATTTCAACCAGTGCGCTGTCAAAATGTGTCTGTGTTACTCAAATTTAACAATTCAATCGGCCCTCTTCAGGGCCAACAAGTGTGCACTAAAGAGTTATTTGTGTAATATTTCATAATGTGTAAATTACATACTGGCTATAATCTCTTAATCCATCTCGTAGCATCATACAATATCTGATTTATTACGAATAATCGACAATACGATAATTTGAGGATGTTTAAGAGGACGCAGCTGCAGTGCCGTCGGGATGCAATAACAGCATAATGCTCATCTTGTAATCCCTTGCTAAGACATCAATTTCATATAGCTTATTTCCTATTTAGCCTATTTCCTCGCTTTGTGATTTGGGAAATAAGCTACATGACAACCACAGGGATTTAGTCAAAATCTGGAAACGTAGCTCAATCTTAAGCGATTACACATGCCCGAAGATTGGCAGCTTTTCGGATCAGCTGATCATGAGGCTTGTATCTTGACTGACAGCCTAACGGGATTGTATCTTGACTGCACCGATGCTGCGATTATCACAAGGGTCTCTTACTAGCTCGAATGTTTAAATGAAATAAACCGAATCAGTCGAAAGTAGTATGTTTTACACAATTTGAATAGCAGACGATGTCCCTCTCTTTCGTATTCTTCGCCTTCTTCTGATCGACCAATCTGGGACATAAGGTATAAGAAGTTGATGTCTTGGTTAGGGATTTACATATCTTTTAAAATTCATGGACGCGTTCGGATGGACTATAAAACATTATTTCAATAGTTTACAATAAAGGAAAAAACACGAATGGTTTGCCTACGAGCAAATTTTTTTATATTTCTGATCAATGTGCGTAAAAGTTATGGAAATCGGAATTCGAAACCCAAAACAAGCGTTAATATGAATGCTCTGCTTTATAATATGACATTTTCAATGGATTTCTTCATTGAAACTAACATGTAGAAATATTTCAGATCAATAGATGCTTATTACAACTGGTCAAGAAACAGTTTAGTTAACAGTATTTAAAATCTGTTGCAATTTTAACACATTGCCCAATTTTCGTACTCTAGAATTAAGGAAATGTTCCCCCATTATATGATAAATCAACGATGCTGTTAGATATGCCATACAATGCTGAGTACTATGATATTATTACGGTCCGACGGCGCTGCATCATTAATCTGCTGATTAAGATCATGATAGTTAAATCAGGAAATATTATTCAATGAACCCTTTTATGAACGTTTGTTGGCCCTAAAAAGGGCCGATTGAGCTTGTATTCTGTCACAGATGAATAGGTGCCCAACAGCAGCAGGGTAGTGGATTACAGAACATTATGATTTAGTTGACATTTGGAAACGTAGCTCAATCTTGAAATCTTGAGCGATTTCACAAGCCAGATGCTCGATAAGCAGCTCCTCGGATCAGCCACTCAGGGGGCTCTAGTATTGATGCCTAGCGGGCTTGTTTCTTGACGGCACTACCGATGCTGAGTTTATCACGAGTCGAAATCTGGAAGCGCGGGTTGAGCTAGAAATCTTGAGCGATTTCAAAAACCAGCTCAGCAGCACGGGTAAAAATGCGGCACTCGAAATAAGGAGAATGAGTCATGATTTCGGGAGGAAAGTGTGTTTTCATGTTATGAAAATACACTATGACCAAAAGTCATGAAATCATGAAGCATTTTACCGTAACGCCGGCAGTACTTCAATTTAAACTTTTTCAAAAACTATTTTTTGTAATTTAATTAGAAAAAATCACCGATTGCCATGAGACGCATTGACGAAGATGAAGAAAGTGACAGTTAGATTTGTGTAACGCCCTGAGTATACAAATTCTTGCCTAATACTCACGATTTCATGACTTCTAGTCATGATATCATGAAACATAAAATTTTATGAATTCATGACTTTTTGTTCATGAATCCGGTAACCGATTTCTTTCCGTGAGGTTTCTAGCAGCGAGGTGCTTCTCGCTAAGCAAGTTCGGAGGAGCTATTACCAGCTCGAAAGCGGAAATGGAATAAATCTGAATCCGACGAAGCAAGCATGTTTCATAACCTTAGAATAGTAGATGATGCTCCTCCCTTTTGTGCTCTTCAATTTCTGATCGACCAATCTGGAAAATGGGTATGTGCCAATAATGTGTTGGGCTTGGAATTACTTGAAAATTGTCGGAGAATGTCAATGCGGGAGAAATTGGTCGAACATGAATTTGTTGGAAGGGTTAACATTAACTAAATATTTAATACGAGCTATTGGTAATCAATATTTTTCTATATTATGAAGGTACATTTTTGATCCATGAGTGCCAAAATGATTACAATTGTTCAATGAGAATGTCTTTTCAAAAGCATTCTAAATATGTCGCAATTTTGTTACATGTGATAATTTTGCTAATCAAAGTGTTCCCATAAAATATGGAACATCAAAGACGCTGTTGGAAATGCCACTCACTCCGACGGCACTGCAGCAGCGTCCGCGAATACAGTCTCAAATTGTTGAGTCATAAATTATTCATGACAAATGAAATTTTGTATGAAGCTATGAAATTGATTTAGGAATATAAGAAGTCATAAATAAAGTCGGAAATATTTCTCTTTTCCACTTATTTGATGGCCCTGAAAAGATGGCTTTGTTAGCTTTGATGCTCTTACAGATAAATAACACTGCGTCATGTTATCAGTTGATTGCCATGGTCAAACGGAGAATCCTCAACTCAAATGTATAAATTTGAGCAAGTTTTCTGCTTATACGACAACCAGCTGAATGTTTCGTGGCGTGGCTGACGCACAACAGCAACGGGTAGTGGATCACCGGGTTTAAGTCAAAATCTGGAAACGTTGCTCTCTCTCTTGAAATCTTGAGCGATTTCACTAGTCCAGCGCTCGATTAGCAGCTCCCAGGACCAGCCACTCAGAGGGCTTCTTGTATTTGCTCATAACGGGATTACTTCTTGACTACCATTGCTAATTTTATCATGAGTCGAAATCTTGAAGCGTGGGTCAACAGCTCCTCGGCCGATGAAATTTGCGGTAGCGATGACGATGGCTGGGTGAACGCAAACAAGCGGTGAACCGCAAAGCAAGAATGACTCGCCCGACCGTGTTCACAGTTCGACCGCAAATTCTCCTGTGGACTGCTTTCTCTTCTTCTTCTGGCGGCGGCAGCGGTGATGGCTTTAGCTTCGGACGGCATCTTCTCTCGCTCGCTCGACAGTTTGATTTGAACGAAGCAAGACAAACGGGGGGTCCTTCGCTATCGAAGCACGCCCGGTCAGAGCAAGCCGACCGATTTCCTGCTGAGATGTGATCCAATCAGAGAGTGAAAAGCAAATGACGTCAAGTTTTCTCTAGCAACCCTATTTAACGATTTGCTTGAAATTAACGTTCACTTTTATAACAGTTATTAAACTATTTGGGCAGCTATATGGGGTCCAGTAAGTTAACGACATGAACCTTTGTTGTCTTGTCTTTCGATCGAGGTGCTAACCAAGAAATTTCGTTGATCCAGCAAAAAGTTATAACCGTTTAAAATATTTCATGCCAACGTAACGCTCTTGGTTTTGAAATTCCAATTTCACTCCTGTATAGAGAAGAAAGACGTAGTTCTACGTCAAAAAGAGCTTCTTGCCTTTGACTCGAGAATCTTCTCACCATTCAAGATCCGTTTGACTTTTTGCACGTCTTCTCTTGGCTCTTTGAGACCTGGATTCGACCGCAGAGCACGCAAAACCTCCATGTACGAATCTTCGCTTGATTTAGGATTGAATGCTTCGCCCTTGTTCCGCCCCTTAATGGACACATGATTTTCGGATGGGTTTTTTTACTTGTTTTCTTTTTTTTCCTTCCGATAACTTGCCACAGAATTTGGTTGGCTTCCTCAGTAGCTGCCTCCGTTATCAGTACCGGGGTGTCCCTTGTGCTTTTTGAGCCGCCTGGTCTAATATCTTATAGTGTCGTTCTTGCCCTTTTCGGCGTGAAAAAGGGCGTGGTTTGCATGCTATTGACATTTCTGTTCGACACGGTGGCTTCCCCCATCACAGTACTCATTTCCACTTTTCGCGATGCTGAGGCTCGCTCGGATGGTAAATGGCTGGGCATGGCGTACCATTGATACCTCGCGTACCTGAAGGAACAAAATAGACCCCTCTGTGCGGTTCTTAGCCTCTTGCCCAGTAACTCCTATCCATACCTCCTCGCGGTTTTGGCCGGGGTACGAGTAACCTTAGGGAAGATCGGGTAGCCAACCCCGGTGGGAACTCTGGTCGTATGCTGACAGGGAAGGGGGGGGGGGGGTTGCTTTTGCTTCTGCAAATCTTGAGCGTATGTACTCCATGTTGGGAGCGGCTCACAACAGCGTCTGTCAAGGGCGGCTGATCATCGTCCGAGTGCCAGAGATGGACTCTAAGCTAAACTGTGCATGGGAACCAACCAGCCCTCACTTTGAGGGAGGTTAAGGATGCCATTCACCAGCTCAAGAACCATAAAGCTGCTGGTAGGGATGGTATCGGAGCTGAACTCATAAAAATTGGCCCGGAGAGGCTGATAGGCACAATCTGGGAAACAGAACAGCTCACGGAGGAGTGGAAGGAAGGGGTAATATGTCCCATCTACAACAAAGGCGACAAGTTAGATTGTGAGAACTTTCGAGCGATCACCATTCTAAATGCGGCCTACAAAGTATTATCCCAGATCATCTTCCGTCGTCTGTCACCCGTAGTAAACGAGTTCGTGGGAAGTTATCAAGCCGGCTTCGTTGACGGCCGATCGACAACGGACCAGATCTTTACTGTACGGCTAATCCTCCAAAAATGTCGTGAATACCAGGTCCCAACGCATCACCTTTTCATCGATTTCAAGGCGGCATACGACAGTATCGACCGCGTAGAGCTATGGAAAATCATGGACGAGAACAGCTTTCCCAGGAAGCTCACGAGACTGATAAGAGCGACGATGGAAGGTGGGACGAATTGTGTGAAGGTTTCAGGCGTCAGTCAATTTGTTTGCTTCGCGGATGATATGGACATTGTCGGCCGAACATTTGAAAAGGTGGCATGCCTGTACAGCCGCCTGAAACGCGAGGCACAAAGGTTGAATTGGTGGTGAATGCGGCCAAGACAAAGTACATGCTAGCTGGTGGGGCCGAGCGCGACAAGGCTCGCCTAGGTAGCAGTGTTACGATGGACGGGGATACGTTCGAGGTGGTAGACGAGTTCGTTTACCTTGGATCCTTGCTAACGGCTGACAATGACGTTAGCCATGAAATACGGAGGCGCATCATCAGTGGAATTCGGGCCTACTATGGCCTCCAGAAGAAGCTGCGGTCAAACACAACCCACCAATTGTACCATGTACAAAACGCTCATAAGGCCGGTAGTCCTCTACGAACATGAAACGTGGACGATGCTCGAGGAGGACTTGCAAGCACTTGGAGTCTTCGAACGTTGGGTGCTTAGGACGATTTTCAGCGTTGTGCAGGAAAACGGTGTGTGGCGGCGAAGGATGAACCACGAGCTCGAACAACTCTACGGCGAACCCAGTATCCAGAAGGTGGACATAGCTGGAAGGATACGATGGGCAGGGCATGTTGCAAGAATGCCGGACAGCAACCCTGCAAAGATGGTGTTCGCTTCGGATCCGGTTGGTACAAGAAAGCGTGGAGCGCAGCGAGCTAGGTGGGCGGATCAAGTGCATATCGATTTGACGAGCGTGGGGCAGAACCGAGGATGGAGAGATGCGGCCACGAACCGAGTATTGTGGCGTGAAGTTGTTGATTCAGTGGTATCTGTTTAGATGTTAACTAAACAAATGAAAAATGGGGCTCGCATTGCTTCTAACGCGGACTTGGTCACCGCTAGCTATTTTTCAGCTGCATCAGCTCTCGCATCCGGGGTTTTCCATTCCTTGACGGCCGCTCCAAGGGTTCCTTGGATGTTCGTCATCAACAGTTTGATGTCTTTGTGCAAATACTCTATGCCCAGGGATGTCAAGGAAATTTTCATTATGAAAAGATCCTGGACTGACCAGGAATCGAACCCAGACGCCTTAAGCATGGCTTTGCTTTGTAGCCGCGGACTCTAACCACTTGGCTGAGGAAGGCCGTTCAATGAAAGATTAGCAAGGTATTTTTATTTTCAAGTGACGTTCATCCCATGGTTTTGGTTGATTGAAATTGCAAAGGTTTGTAAATCACTCCGTTTGACGGTAATCGATAATATTCATTCAAATCCTAGCTTTGATTACATAACTATGTTGATATTTTTCCCAAGTTCAAGTTGACAACTCAAAAATTGAAACGATAAAAGTACAGCTTCAACATTTCGAATTTTCCCAGAAATCTGTTTGAGGGGTTTAATCTGCTCTGGTAAAATAAGAAAAATGGGAGTTAGTGCATAGGTAAACTAAGATTATAGTTTTTAGTATAATTGTTTAGCTGGTTCTGGAATATGTTTTATTTTTTTCATTCTACTTATTTGATTTTGTTCGTCCAACATTTTCAACAATCGCCAGCATATTATGTATAAATATCGACTGCAGTGATTTTTATCATTTATCGCTTCCATCGGAATCCGGGAAGAATGCTCAAGGGTCCAATCCCATGTGACACACAAACAACTCAGCATTTCCCGCATTACATTCGCCTTATGGCTGTTCGGTGGTCTCACTCAGATCCATACATCTACTTATATCGGTAAGCACCAGTAACAGGAAAATGCTCTCTGAGGCAATCGGTTTAAGTTTAAATACATCCTATCGTGTTTGTTAGGCGTGCTCACAGATAACTGGTGTACTCTGCCGGTGTTCGAAAGCTTCTGGGATGGAATATATTTGCAATATCTCTTCCTAGAGGATTAGAGGTGGATTGCGAGGAGATGCACGTTGATACATTTTTTTCTGTTCGTAATCCCTTTGACGTCAGTAACAATGCACATGGTTTGTTAAATATTATTTCGATGATGTGAAGATATTGAATATTTTCCCAAGACCACACCAGGTCCGTCCCCGACATGAACAGTAAATTGTGCGATAGTTTTGTTTTATGAGATTAAACTTCCCGGGAAATACGGGAGTCATGGAAAACATAAAACTATTTCTTGATATTAATGAAATATATAATATATGGTGAATATTTCAAATCCGAATTTCAACGTTGAGTGTTTTTTAAAGGTATACATTTTCATGGATGACTAATAAAACTTTTAAAAACTTTAAAAAATTAAATCACATCCATATGTTTGAAGTAAAACTGGTGTTTTTGAAAAACAACAGCAAACGGCTGCCATAGCGCTTACATTCAACGCAACCGAAAAGAAGAAACACTCTTTAAACTTTTGTTCGACAACGATTTCGTATCCTGCGGCATCCATCCCATTCAACGCCATTATCCTTCTGCAACACATTTCCTTCGCAATTTCCCCTTTTTCGAACCGTTGCGGATTATGAAATATCTCTCGGTCGCGGAAGCTGCAAATAGATGAACGATTTCGGCACGGTGTTGTTTTTCCTTTCCATTTGGGGCTGAAAGCTGCTTCTCGAGGAACGGAAGCTGAGTGAACATCACTTCCACTCCCGATGTATATATAGTGATAAAATCTCGAAAATATTTTCCGAAACTAATCGAATGCCCCCCAGCCGCGAGATTTACAAATTTCAATTAAAAACTTTTAACTTGTTTTCGTCTTTGTCTTCATCCGTTGTTCATCTTATTTTGCCGTTGAGTCGTTGGCAGTGTCGTAGCTAGGGGGTGCAGTGGATGCGATTCGCACCGGGTCCCAGGTTCATAGTGGCTCCAAAATCGTGGTAACGAATTTTTGGGAAAAGGAATATTGGTGTTTCCCTAAAAATACAATATGGATGAAATTTCCAATCATGTTAGAAAAGGAATGTATAAAGAAATTTCCTAAAAAATACGTAGATCAAATCCCGAAGATGGAATTTTAGACCTTGAATAATCCCAACAAGCTTCCCATGTCTGGAAAAGCGACCTACGCGGCCGTCCTCAAGAGAACATGGCAACAAAGAAGAGGGGGGGACCTAGGGGGTGCAAACTCGAACATTTAGGTTGTTCAAATTGAATACAAACTTTTCCACGAGTGCTAACCGTTGTTTGTTTGGTTGTCTCGCAGGAAACCACAGTAAAAGTGCACCCTTAAAATACTTCACACAAATTTTCATCATTCTGGTGTAGGCAATAAACCTAATAAATATACTAAATCAGAAAGTTGATAGCTGTATGTTAGTTAGAAACATATTTCAGAAAAGTTGTAAAATACCCATGCATAATTTAGACCAAGTACAACTTTTCTTAACCGTTGGTAGTCTTTATGTTATATAAATTATATAACATATTTAGCGTGACGAATTCATCTAGGCACACTCAGATCATTTCTAATCTAATCTAATCTAATCTAAGCGCTTGCACAGCCAATATTGAAGAGCATCCTGGAAATACTGGAATTTCTTCTAGTATTTTCTTGTCAGCATTAATATTTGCAGCATATCAGTGACATGACACAAATATTAAAATGGCCAGGCCCACTGTGCAGACTTGTTTTTGAAGATAACTCAAAAATTCACGGCGATCAGATTATCCACTCATGAATAATATGAGAGACGTAAATTTTTGAATTGTTTTAAGGAAGAAACGGGGACAACCGTACCAACCGTCTCAGTTTAGGGGGAAAGTTTAAATCGTTGGGAGTGACGTGGCTAAGAAGGTTAATGCACACTCCATTGTTATAGGTGCTTCCAGGGATGGGACACAAGTATTTCTTCGTTATGTCCTGGCTCGGAAGCCTGGGCCAAAACGCCGTTACTCGCCTCTGAAACGAGAAAAAAATATTAAGGGTGGCTTTCCCACCCCCTTTTTCTTTTGTTAAACGTATCAAAGCACATAAATATTCACAAATCATATAAATACAATTCAGATTAATACTTTTTTATCAACTAGTCCAGTCTGATTGAACACCGATAAGCATATCTGACCTGGCGCTTATCCAAAACATGCCCAACTAATATATGAAAAAGCTGACTACCGTTAAGTCACCAGTCACCGAGCGGCCTCCATTCACCGTGCACATATACAAATTCCTACAGAATATTCATACAATTTTCACAATTTTTTTTTTGTCAGCAAAATAAGATAAAACTGATGAAATGAAGTGGTTTTGTCACAAAGAATTTTGAAAAACCTAGTTTATGTAGTAAAAATCATGTGAATTCTGTTTGATAATAAGATTTTTCAACACTCTTAGTAGAAACACCAAAAATTCACATTTTTCATTTTAACGATAGAGTATGATTTTTTTCAAAATTTCAACAAGTTTTCATTGTGGATACTATTAGTAAGATGTATTTCATCGTATGAGCAATGAGATTTTATGCAAATTAGAATTTTATATTGTGTTTCAGTCGAAACCCAAATGCACGGTGAATGGACCCCTTTCAGTATGTATGGTTCCTAATACCGTGCATTAGTGTAAAAGGCATGAAATTATTCGGTAATATTAGATTTATTATTATATCGTCATTAAACTACTTCATATTTAGTTTTTGAGTGAATATGGAATGATTTGAACAATACAGTCAAACCTCCTATAACGATTTTAATGAAAAACATAATTATTTAGCCAATTTTTAAACTTTTTGTGGATTTTATTGTAAATGAAGATTTGAACAGTCTTAAAAATGAGTGCGCTCACTATTAGCAACATAGTTGCTCCATCAACAACGTTTCTTCAAGAAACAAAATTAAATCATGGGGAAATCTATACGCACGGTGAATGGTGCACTAGTGTGCACGGTAAATGGTGACATAGTACAAGGCGACCTTAACATGAGATTTTCAAACATAATTTTTGAGTAATTTTTAGTTATGCATCACTAGTTTTAGATTTTCCCCTGAATTATTATATAATTGTACGCTACATAGTGGTATTCTAATACGCTTCAAATTATTTGGAAAAGTTATATAATTTTTTGAAGTGCAATTTTTTCTTAAATGCACGGTGAATGGTATTTAATCAGCGTGCAAACCTTTTATTAGAGTTCAAATATGAAAGATCTCACCGAATCCAAAGCAGTAAAATGGCTGCATTTGATCTAGCATAACAAACATAAGGTATTCGGGGGACCCATCGGCTTGTTTTTTTTTCAATGGTTGCTTCCAGGTTTTCTTTTGGACTTTTGCGTCTTGATAATTTCACATTACAAAAACGTCTTGATAATTTCACATTACAAAAACGTTGCATCGAGGGATCGGAATGTCGTTCAAAATCAAAAAAGTCGATGAATTGAACCACGGGTGATACATAAGTTTAAATTTGATGCAGATAGTCCTACACGTATTTCACCACAAAACATACAATTAGAGTTTTGTAATTCATAATTTTCAAATAGTTTCTATTATCTCACGCACAACATAAAAAAAAACAAACTGCAAACTCAGAACGTTCCTGAACACTGTAATTCACTCTGCACTTTCAATCCACTCGCGACAAACAAAAATTCGGCTAATTTAGTAAAATTATACTTCTATATCAGCCGAAATTAAAATTTACTCAGAGCGAAAAAAATGCGACAGAAAACTTGAAACACGTCAGCTTTCACGCGCGGCTTGCTGCGATCCTCATCTAGGCACACTCAGATCATTTTTACGAAAATTTAAGATTTAAAGCAGCCTGGCTGCTTGTTGGTTTCTAATTCGCATCCTCCAGGTCAACATCAAGCCTAAGGCCAAGAAAGCCAAGAAAAACGAGCAACGGGATAACCCAAACCAGGCAGTGCATCCACAGGAAACACGGGCGCAAGGCAACAGCAGCCCGTGGATACAAGTCGGAAAATAGAAAGAACGGAGAAACCCGAAAACGGAGCCCAAGGAGAGTGCTAAACCGAAAACAGCGAAACGTAGGATTTTAGGTGAGACCCTCGTTATCAAAACGGAGGAAGCGAAATACGTCGAGGTTCTGAAGGCGATGCGAAGCACGGAGCAGTTATCGCCATTGGGCGCAGATGTGCGGAGGATAAGGCGGTCTAGGTTTGGTGAAATGATTCTAGTCTTAAAGAAGGACGCCAAGGAAAAGGGTGCAGTCTATAAGCAACTGGCACAAGAAATACTTAGCGACGAGGTTGATGTGAGATCCCTTATTGCTGAAGCAACTCTCCACTGGATGAGGTCACCGATGCAGCGGAGGACTCGGCTACCCTCAAAGAGCAGTGTGACATCGACGTAGCCAATAAGGCCATCCACCTTTGAAAGGGCCCGAAGGGCACCCAGGTGGCGGCGATCGGGCTGCCGGTCGCAGAGGCCAACAAAGCGAAGAACTTTGGCATACTCAAGGTAGGCTGGTTGGTTCGCCGGTTGAGCATACAACAGCCTCCTGAAGTTTGCTTCATGTGTTTCGGGAAGGGCCAAAAGTCGTGGAATTGCAATGGTCCCGGCAGAAGTAAGATGTGCAGAAAATGTGGCACCGAAGGCCATAGGGCAAGCGATTGTAAGCAAATCGCTAGTGATAACTGATAGCTGGCGACTTTAAGGTGAAACAGTTTTGAATCAACTTCTAAGATTGCACTAAAACTTCTAAGGCACAAATCTCGCAAAGAAAGCATCCAACAACCGTGAACTTTTTATTTTGGCTTTGTGCACTAGCAGAAAGCTTAAAATAAGAAGATCATAAAAGTTTGCCAACTATTTCTCCAGTTTTGTGCCTTTGATTTCGAGAGTAGGGGCACAAGTCGGCCATTGTGCCGGCCATCTTTGGATTCTGAGATGTTTCACCTTAATGCATGGGTAGTAAAAAATATTCAAAAATATATGTTAAAGTAAAGGTAGTCGCTGCACCAACCCAGGAGGCCAACAGGAATTCATTGCCCTCATTACATGTAGAGCTGGCAAATGTGGGTACAGTGAATACCTTCTACAGAAATGGTGCAGAATCGTTCATCGACGTGACGTTTTGTAGTCCTAATCTTTTAGGTACCATTAATTGGCGCGTTGATAAAGGTTATACTCTTAGCGATCATCAATCGATTTGCTATAGTATAATACCAGGCGGGCGGAAGATGTAACTCGACTCGAAGTATTCACTGAAGCCCTGAGGCGTGAACGGAACACTCTGGACCTAAACGGTGAAGAGCTAGTTGATGTGTGCAGGAAATAATAAGATTGAGATGTTCTCTTTTCAATAGTAATAGTTTATTGCGTAATAATCATTGTCAGTCATTAGTCTAAGTCAATGCCTACTTCAATTTAGATTTATTCACCAAAGCCTACTACAACTCGGCCATTCTGACATACTCGATGTCCTCATCGAGACAATCATGGATCAAGTCATCACTATCTATCCACTTTCGCATAAAAGGGACATTTGAAATTTGAAACCCTTCAATATCAACTACAACATATCGATCATTTGGCAGTATTTTGGAAATTTTATATGGACCCTTAAACTTCGGAGAAAGTTTATGTGAATCAAGATTTTTAAGAACGACGAAATCCCCTTCTCTATAATAGCTAAATTTTAATCGCTTCTCAACTGTTAATTTTTTATTATAATTTTGCATTTTTATATTGTTCTGTTGAGCTGTTTTTCTAATTTCATTTAGATTCTGACTTTCACTCGATGGTTGTCTGTTTCGAACAAAGGTTTCAATATTAAAGTTTTCATTTTTAATACTATTTTGCAATTGACCAAACATCAAAACACTTGGATAATTACAAATGGATTTATTATATGTGTTATTAAAAACAAATTCTATCTTAGATAACATTTTAGCCCAATTAATATTAGTTTCACTACACACTTTTGCCAACATAGGAGTCAAAGTTTTATTTATTCTCTCAACTTGACCATTTGCTTGTGGAGTGCGAATTGCCGTTTTCACATGGTCAATACAATTTATATTCATGAAATCTTCAAATTTTTCAGAAGTGTATCTGGTTCCACAATCAGTAATAACTCTTAATCGTTTACTATAGAAACTTATATAACTTCTCAAATGTTGTAATATTTCATCAGTGTTCGTTGTTTTAGTTGGAAAAAACTTAGTAAATTTGGTAAAAGCATTAGTCAAAATTAAAATATACTTGAAACTTCTAAAGTAATTGATCCATAATGGTCCAAATGCAATGTATTAAACGGTATATTTCCTTTGTCTACTAATTTTAAAAATCCTTCTTTTTTCCTATCGTATTATAAAATATACATGACAAACAGTTCTTTATATGCCTCTTCACATGTTTTCTCATACAAGAAAACCAATACAACTTTTAAATTTCAATTATAGTTTTTTCAATGCCTATGTGGCCGCAATTATCATGACAGACCCTCAAAACGTTATCGATCATGCTCTTTGGAACAACTAATAACTTTTTTTTATTGTCTTTTCTAAATAATATGCCATCTAATAAAAAGAAATTTGGAAATGTAGAAGATTCTAAAGTTTGTTTAATACTTCTCAATTTGGGATCTTGTTCTTGTACTAAAATTATATTTTGTTCTATCTCCGATTCATCAAGTAATGCTAAGGCCACAGATTCTTCAGCTTTATTATTTTTATTATGTTTATTATTATTTGTTTTCTTACCCATATTTAATCGACTAAGAGCATCAACATGTTTCATTTTATCCTCAGTTTGTATTCTAATTCAAAATCATAATTTTCTAAAAAGAGTGCCCATCGGTTTATCTTTGGATTAATTTATTTTTTCTTCAATGTTTGAACTAATGCATTACAATCAGTACCGTTTTGATTCATATTACGGACAGCTTCAAATTTCGGACACTCTACTTTTTTATGGGAAACATTTCACACGAAATGTTTCAATTTTTGCCGTTTAAAAGTGTTCACTTTCAAGGCTCGTTTCAACAAACAGTTTTCCATAAATATCTTCTTCTTCTTCTTTCTGGCATTACGTCCCAACTGGGACAAAGCCTGCTTCTCAGATTAGTGTTCTTATGAGCACTTCCACACAGTTATTAACTGAGAGCTTTCTTTGCCGATTGACCATTTTTGCATGTGTATATCGTGTGGCAGGTACGAAGATACTCTATACCCTGGGAATCGAGAAAATATCCTTAACGAAAAGATCCTCGACCAGCGGGATTCGAACCCACGACCCTCAGCATGGTCATGCTGAATAGCTGCGCGTTTACCGCTACGGCTATCTGGGCCCCTAGATATCTATGAAAATTTATAATACCCTAGTGGTTTAACGATTTCATTTGATGATTTGACTTTTCTATTTGTGATTTTTTTGACCTGTCCGGAATTCGAATCGAAGTGTCCGGAAAATGAGGCAAAAGTAAGGAAGCGTCCGGAATAAGAATCATGTACCGTTTTGACTCATATTCCGAACACTTAAGGCCAACAGTGACTTCAAATGCATCTCATGGACACAAAATAAAATTATATTTGTTAAAATTTATATTTCTTCGCAAAGTCTGATTGCTAGCTATTGAATGTGCCGATAAAAATGTTCATTTCAACTTATTAAGTATTGTTTTCATGTGAAAGTATGGAACAACATTTTGATTCAAATGCCGAACACTGTTCAGTCTGTCTCATATTCCGAACACATTGTCTCGAATTCCGAACACCACGAATAAATCGTATTCAAATGAATATTTTCGCAAATAAATTTATCTGAGCTAGTCTTAAGGACCTCGAACTAGAGAATCATCACTACTTCGGAGGTCTAAAATAAATTGGAATATGTTTAAATTGAATTGCAATTGACTGCTGTTTCCTGGTTATTCGATGATATATTTTAGCGAAACATTTCAACTGAACCGCCATACATAAACCGAGTGTTCGGAATATGAGTCTGATCGGAATTTGAGACAAAACGGTTAACTTCACAGATTTATATTTGTTTAAAATTACCTATTCATGTTTCGGAATCGAAATCTTCACTCACCATTCGAAAGTTAAGGGGTTTGAAGGTTTGATAACGCGGAGGAATCATACGGAGTGATTTATTTTACATGCTTTTATGTGAGTTATACTTCACTAAGGCCGTAATATGTCCGTAATATGAATCAAAACGGTAAATATTTTGAAACTTTTACCCGCTAAATATACATGGAACCTTTTGATTGCATGAATAACAGCCAAAGTCTCTAATTCAAAACTATGAAGTTTAGATTCGTATTCATCGGTTTTTTTACTGAAGAAACTGATTGGGTGGTATTGGTTATCTGACTGTTTTTGCATCAAGATAGCACCAAATCCATATGAACTGGCGTCACAATGTAACTCATTATTAGCATGTGGATCAAAAATTGCTAATATTGGAGCTGAAAACAATTTTTCTTTCAAAATTTCGAATGAATTATTTTGTTCTTTCTCAAAACGAAACACTGTATCTTTTTGAAGTAAATTATATGAAGGCCTTACAATAATAGCAAAATTTTTGACTTTTCTGAAATAACTCATCAGTCCAAGGAATTTATGAACATCTTTCAAGTTTTGAAGAATTGGAAAATTCTTAACATTATCTATGTGACATGAATTTGGTTTTCTTCCTTTATTATTAACTGTAAATCCTAAATAATCTATTTCTTCGAATAAAAATTTGCATTTGTCCAGATTGATTTCTAATAAATTTTGATTCAGTATTTCCAACACCTTGCTCAAAACTTCAAAAGGATCTTTAATAGTTTTAGTGGTTATCAATATGTCATCTAATAAATAGACACAAATTTTACCTTCTTTAATTAATTTTTCAAAAATTTTATTAACAAAACGTTGAAACACAGCAGGTGCATTGCATAGTCCAAAAGGCACTCGTAAATATTCATACTGACCATTATGTGTGACATATGAAGTATATTTAGTGCAATTTTGAGAAATTTTGATTTGATGAAAACCAGATTTAAGAATCTTTTGAAATATTACCAATTTTTACATTTTCAGTCATGTTAGAGCTGATATTGAACAAGTTTTTATCAAATACCTTATTTTCAGGGTCTTCAGATTTCAAATCATCAGGATCAATAGCAAAAATTTTGATGTTGTTTTGAATGATCGTCCGAATACCGGGTTGCATAATGATGTCTCGTCCAATAATTGCATCAAGGAGGTTGAGTGTGTTATCCGGAACAACATAGAAATCAATACTGAAAATAATGTTTTGTACAACAATTTTGTTGGTGAATAATCCTAAAATGCTTAGTCTCTTCCCACCGATACCGCGGAATGTTTTTAGTTTGTCATATCTTTTAATACCATTTCCATTGATTAAACCTCTGCGTATCAGTGAGATAGGACCAAGGATGGAAAAAAATCGCCTCTAGCGACTAACAACATAGTATTTGAATGGTCTAAGAGGGCCGTTGCTCTTGCAGAAGCATGATTTGAACAGCTCATCACGCGTGCATAGTAAGGATAAATGGAGCATCCGATGCACTGTTTGTCGCGGGACAAACCGTTTGTCGGATGTTGTTACAAGTCACGATTAACATGAATCAGAACGCGTTCACGGCATAATTTTTCACTTAGACCATACCCGATTGATATTTGAATCTTAAATGACATACCACAAGGCAGATCGCGGAATAAAAACGTAAAAATCCCCTAAAAGTTATGACTTTGGTTTGCGAAAAATTGATCGTAAGCACACATGCCAAGCGATTCATTTTTCGCAGAGCGGAGTTTGTTGTTAGGACTTGACGACTAATGGTTAATCGTTGTTGCTATGATCGCACGATAAAGAACAACCGCGATGCATCATTTATTTTGTCATGATCACTAGATTTCCATCCTTGGATAGGACTTCCTGTGTCGAAAAGAACTTTTAAATTTGTGGAACAATTTATGAATTTAAATTTTACCAAACCGTCACATTTAACCGTCACAACACGTCCGTCGAATTGTTTTGAAAGTTTGTCTTCTAAATTCTGTATAGTTCTGTCATAAGGCTTGTGTCCTGATGATGATACAAATTTTCTTTCGGGTTTTTGAAGATGCCTTTGATTGTTCTGTTCTCCACGGTAAGCTCTGCAATTAGCCGCAATATGCCCCGGTTGACTACACGAATAGCAAAGGGGTATCTTCCTTCTATACGTCGCTGGGTTTATCTCTATCGCTCGAAATGCTTGAATAACCTCGCTGGCGTTCTTGAAATTTTGAAACCTGGCCTGATTACGAAGTGATCGGTCATCTATTCCTTCAACGAGATATTCAACGAATTCATTCTCCGGTAAATTGAGTTTCTGCGTCAGAATTCTTTTTGACTGATAGTATTCTTCAAAATGTTCACGGCCAGACCAAGTTGAATTCTTGAAAACTTTTCAACATGAAGTCCGCGTTCGAAAACAACCAGTTTTGAGCTTTTCCTTTCAATTGCTTGATCAAAACCATCTTCATTGTTTGGTCGTTTACTTGAAGTGCTTTGTTGTATTATACAAAGTTTTCAAAAAATGGTTAACGTTTTCTTGCAAATAGCCGGAAAATGTTGGTAATATCAAGGAAAGTTCATCTTGGCGAATGTTGTTTGAAAAATTTCTACATGGTAACGAGTTGCTTCTGGCTTCAGGTTCATTAAGAGCAGGTTGATGATTTACATACACAGGAGCGTTTGATGATGAACTGAGATGGACGTCTGCTTGCAAGTTTCCGATATTTCTTGTCATGGTCGACGAAGACATCTGTGCTTCTGATCTTACCTCTTGATGTGATTTTCCAGTTACATTTTCCACTGTTCTGGTCCTTGTTCCAAAAGCGATACGACCATCCCCTAGAATAGCTTGTACTTGACTTTGGTATGCTTCAGAACTTTTAGTGGACTGCTCATTTTCGCAAACGAATGCTGACGGAGTAATTCTCGAAGTAACTTCGTGATGCGCGAGATTTCCATTCCCTAGATTGGAATCCGCTGATCCACGTTGGTTTTGATATTGCTGTGTGCGTTTGAAATGCAAATATCAAATGCGGGAACACCAAATGCGGTAAGATTTTTCTCAAGAAATGCGGTGTCAAAGATAGATTTTTCTTGCTAGGTCGGCCTTGATTTATACAATCGTTGCTAGGTGTCCTTTGATTGTTTTGTGTTTCCGCATTTGAAGGACGTTTTGTCAAGATTTGCATTTCAAATGCGAACAGCAATATAACTCATCTGAAGTTCGCTGGCTTCGAAGAAACATTTTGGTTATCCCACTTCTGATGTTGCAGCAAATAATAAGATTGAGATGTTCTCTTTTCAATCGTTTATTGCGTAATGATCATTGTCAGTCATTAGTCTAAGTCAATGCCTACTTCAATTTAGATTTATTCACCAAAGCCTACAACACTGTGATATCTCGAGCGTGTGATGCTTCCATGCCGAGAAAAGCCCCTCCTTGAGATAACAGGCCACCGGTGTACTGGTGGTGCGAATCGATTGCGAATCTTCGAGCAACTTGCCTTCGGGCTAGACGGAGAATGCAACGTGCACGCACAGAAGCACCAAGAGAAGAACGCGGTGCTGCATTCAGAGAGGCAAAGTTGGCTCTCAAAAAGGAAATCAAGACTCGAAAACGAGCATGCTTTGATAGTCTATGCGTGAGTGCCAATTCGAGTCCATGGGGTGACGCCTACAAAGTGGTAATGGCTAAGACCAAAGGTGTCATAGCGCCACAAGAGAAGTCGCCCGAGTTGCTGCGATCGATAATCCTTGTACTCTTCCCGCACCATCCCATAAGCCCATGGTCCCCAGCGCCGTATGCGGCAGATGAAGGAAAAGTAGTGGCGAGAGTGACGAACGAAGAGCTGGCAGAAGTCGTAAAATCATTCGCGTCAAACAAGGCACCGGGACCGGATGGTATCCCAAATGTTGCCTTAAAAGCGACAGTGAATGCGGATCCGGACATGTTCAGAGCCACGATGCAACGCTGCATTGATCAAGGAGTCTTCCCGGATATATGGAAGCGACAGAAATTGGGGCTACTACCAAAGGCGAGGAAACTACCAAGTGACTCGTCGGCGTATAGACCTATCTGTCTGCTAGATACGACGGGCAAATTATTGGAGAGGTTGATTCTCAACAGGCTAGTATCGTATACGGAGAGTGTGGACGGCCTGTCCAACAACCAGTTTGGATTCAGGAAATGTTAATCCACTCTGGACGCTATCCAGTCAGTCGTTCAGACAGCTTAGGTGGCAATTAAGCATAAAAGGAGCGGTATCCTTTACTGCGCGGTTGTCACTCTGGATGTGAAGAATGCGTTCAACAGCGCAAGCTGGGCAGCAATAGCAAACACACTTCACCGCCTCAAGCTACCGGTGCAGTTGTGTAAGCTTCTAGAAAGCTGTTTTGATGGTAGGATTCTACTGCATGACACAGAGGAGGGGCAGAAAAGCGTTCGAATTACCGCGGGAGTACCTCAAGGTTCAATCCTGGGCCCGCTGTTATGGAATACAATGTACGATGACGTACTGAGGCTGCCCCTTCCGACGGGCTTCGCCGACGATATCACCCTAGTGGTCTATGGTGAATCGATGTAGGAAGTAGAGTTGACAGCAGCGCACTCTATTTCCATAGTTGAGGAATGGATGAAGTCTAGGAAACTAGGACTGGCCCGTCACAAGACTGAGGTGGTGGTGGTCAACAACCGCAAGTCCGAGCAACGGGCGCTTATCTCGGTAGGTGATTGCACCATAGAGTCCAAGCGATCCCTTAAGCATCTTGGGGTAATGATCAATGACAAGCTCAACTTCGCTAGCCACGTTGAATATGCCTGTAAAAAGGCATCTACGGCTATAGCGGCGCTTTCAAGAATGATATCTAACAGCTCTGCTGTAATTGCCAGCAAACGCAAGCTCTTGGCAAGCGTGGCGCTATCCATACTTAGGTATGGAGGACCAATCTGATCAAAAGTGCTTAGAACGAGCAGAAACCTAAAGCGGTTGGAAAGCACGTACAGGATAATGTGCTTAAGAGTAGTTAGTGCATACCGAACGGTATCTAAAAAGGCCGTGATGCACCGTGATGCCGGGATGACGCCCATCGGGCTCATCATCAAGGAAACTGTTCAATGCTTCAACCTAAGAGGTACCAGAGGAGTCCGCAACTCGTGTAAAGAGGTAACACTCAGAGTTTGGCAGCAGGAATAGGATAACTCCACTGTCAGGACATGTTTGCTATAGGCAGTACCTGCATAGGTTCGGGCATTCGGAATCTCCTGCGTGTCCCTATTGTGCTGGTGTGGAGGGAACAGCGGAGCATGTCGTGTTCAATTGCCCATTCCACGGTGACGTCATTAGAAAATCGATCTCTTTCTCTTCTTCGGGAAATCTAAAAACAACGGTGCAAGTACCTGTCAAAGTTAACAGGTACTGGCACCATTGTTTTCAAGTTTTGTTGAAGAGCGAAAGAAAGAGAATTTCACCGTGAAATTCCTAATTGCCCGCATCTCAATTGGTTTATATCTATTCAAAAATTGACATCTTATCCACAAAATGAGTGCACCAATTGACGGATACAAGTACCATTCAAAGACAGTTAGGGGCCGTTGTTCCACACTAGGCTCGCTACGCCACTGGCCGTTGGTTACCTCTTTTCCACCAGGGGTTTATCCCTAAGGCAACACTTTGAAGCAAATGCATCAATCCCATTTCGAGAGCTTTTTCCATACATTTTGCATCCCTCCTCGTTTGGCACTAACCTAGAAGAGTTGCACGGTGCGAAAAGTAAAAGCGAGGCGAGCGAAATGGAAATAGAACACATCGAATCCGCTGTGTTTTGCGCAGAAGTTTTCCTTAATCTTTTTACAATATTGCAGTGTATCCCCGCTGCCATTTTCCTTCCATTGTCTTTGCGGTTTTGTCGAACAGTGGAAGCTACTTCTGTCTGCCCAACCGGAGAGGTCGGGTTCTTTATGAACTTTGGCTTTTTAAGTTTTTTATGTTTTATGCCCCAGTGGTAATTTCGGTGCATTCTGTTTTTCGCCTTCCGTCGTCGTGTTAAATGGTAGTTCGGGTATACGGTGGACCGACGAACTTTCCGAGTCACGATTTGGACTTTGAAATTTATTGTCGATAGTTCTGCGGTTTTCCAGTTTCTTTGTCTTGGTTGAATGAGTCTTTCGGCGGAAAAACTCCGAAAACAGCGTCGAGATGCTTACCGGATTTGATGTAATTGCAGTTCGCACTAGATGATTCATTTAAATCTGGACACGGTTAGTTATGTATTTTGGACAGGGCAAGGACATCCATATAGTGGTGATCAATTAGATGCAGTGGAAACTAATTCTATATAACAATTAACGTAATGGTTCTGGAACACTTGATTCAAATATTATGCTAATGGAATCACAACGTATAAGTGGAATGTGTTTCTTTTAGAGCATGCACCCGATGTAGGTCGTTCCTTTCCTACACAGTTTACATATAGGGTTTTGTACGATGAAGACCTGTGAGATTTCGGTTGATTTGTTCCAATCAGGAACATCTTTTCAACCTTATGACATAGAAGGTCCGGACCATGTTTTCGACAATGTTGATCAACGGTTCAAGATGGTTCTGATATCCAACGCCCTTTTAGAATTGGAACGTTAGCATGATTATGAAATCCGGTTGAAAATCATAGGAAATTAATGCAATTTGTGGTCATGTTTATACCATATGATAAGATATTCCTTGGTCCTGATGGTTTGGAAGGTTGACGCCTTCGACAAAGTTCAGTAGATCAAGGATTTGATGGTTTTAACCATTGGAATCGGAATTCTGCGCTAGTGAGCATGGAATTTTTAATTTGCTGATTAAGGGTCTTGAATACTTAGGAAAATAGCATCTTCGATAAGCTTGTTTAGTAGGGCAAGTGCTCTCATTTAAAGAACTATGCCACCAAGTAACACTACAGGAACGTTTATCCTGTGATAAAATCAATTACATGCTGTTGGCTAGATCTTCTCCTTCTTCTTTCTGGCCTTGCATCCCAACTGGTACAAAGCCTGCTTCTCAGCTTAGTGCTGTTATGAGCACTTCCACAGTAATAAAAGTGTTTTTTTTCTCTTTGCAGGTGAAATCACCTCTTACGATAAATGAAATTGAATATGTTGTTAAAAAAATGTTAATAAAAGCTTTATTTAGTTTAACCAATTTATGCTGATGGTGTTGTCTAGCACAGAACACCTAGACATAAGAAATGAATGAAATGATTAAAATTATACAAATGAAGGAATTAAAAAAAGGAATCGTCATTCATTAAAGTTATCAGCAACTCCAAACCATCTCCTATAATTGCAAGTCTTATTACAAAAAGAAAAAAAAATAACAGCTCTGATTTATTAGAATAATTTCTGGGTTGATGCAAACTATGCTACTTACGGTGGAATGATATGTTATGCAACAAAGTTTACTTCAGTACAATAAATTCTCAAAGAATATGCATACTAGCAAATACTAAGCGACTAATGAATTTCATCATCAAGCAGCATGTCTTCAATTGAAACGAAAATGCAACGCAAAACAAAGAACGGCCATGATGAATTGCCAACGCCAACACCTGTGCACAATTTGCAATTGTATGCAAAGATCGTTTTCCTTTTCCATCTGCGGAAGAATCACCTTGATAGGAAAGTTGAAAACTTAACTGCTGCGTTTACACAAGAAGGCGCATCTGTGTCCCCGAAAATACATTACTATGTATCCTTGGTGGCCATTCATCCTCCTCATGCTAGAGTCCGTTGGGTTCGCCTCCTCGATGGCAGACGGATGGAATATCTTCGATTCAACTCAGTGCCTTCATAAATTATGCATTTTACGTCCACTATAAAGGGAACACAGAGAAAATATGCTGCCACGGCATGTAATTTGTCTTCTTCTCAGACGTACCAAGCAATGGAAAGCAACAGATTTGCGAACGGGTAACACTTCTACGACGAAATAGTTTTGGCCAGAATTGTAAATACAGCAGATTATATGTGTTCAGGTCAAGGCTAACGGCAGCAGTTCCTGGAGCATAATCCAAAAATATGAATGGAGTTTTCTTTTCTACTTCCTTTTCGTGCAGAGAAGAAAACCAAGGATATGGAAAAATTGCAAGCAACAGCATATGCAAGTAGGACGAATCGGAGGGAAAATCATCAGGTACTGATTTTAAGCTTCGATTTAATATCGATTAAATAGACTCAAGATATTTGTTACTTTTCTCGTATAACTGTTCGTTTGCATCCATGGATTAGTTATTGAAGAATGATGTCAACGACGTAGTAGGTAACATACCGGCAACGAATAAGGACAACGCTTAGAAAGCCGGATATTGGAATGTGAGAACTTTGAAACAAGCCGTGCATGTTGATCCGGCTCAAGAACTGTTAAATGTCCGCATAAATGTGGCAGCAGGGTGACTCAAAATACAAGAATAAATAAAAATTCAGTCTCCCTTTTTTCATTATAATCGATGGCGCTAGTAACAAGTTCTCTTCAGTTGTCTGAATCTTAAGATCCTTACCATCTTTAGAAGGTTAGTGTCTTTTGCAAAGCTGTTTAGCAGATCAAGAGCTATCTGGCAGTGAAGAGTCTGATTGGAAATTCATCCGCTAGGTGGCGCTAGTAAAAAGAAATCTTCAATGTACTCTGCCTCAAGATCCCTATCATCTAGAAGGTTAGTATCTTCGGCAAAGATATTCAGCAGATTTATAGCTATCTTGAGATGAAAAATCTTATTGAGAATTTATCTGCTAGGTGGCGTCAGTAACAAGTTTTCTCCAATTGTTGGTATCTCAAGATCCTTATCAGCTAGAAAGTTGGTGTCTTCGGCAAAACTCTTCAGCATATCAAGAACTCTAGAAGAGATCAAGGAGAGTCTGATTGAAAATTCATCCTCTAGGTGGTGTTAGTAAAAAGAAATCATCTCAAGATAGTTCTGAATCGCTGAATATTTTTGCCGAAGACACCAAGCTTCTTGATTGAACAACATCAGTCACTAGCGCCAGATACATTCTCAATCAGATTTTCCATCGCCAGACAGCCCTTGATCTACTGAATAACTTTGCCGAAGACATCAAACTTCTAGTTCATTTGGATGTTATGGCTTGATGCCAATTTTGAGCCAATACGCCTTTTCCGTTACTGTTTAGTATGCTTTCGAGAGCCCAAGCAAGCGAGTTCGGTTTGTGCGTCGCCGAAATGATTTTTTTTCGGCTTTCGTTTTTGCGTGTTTTTCGAATGCGATCCATGCCATCAGGATTGTTTACACAAACCTGTGTAGACAGGTTTTATTTGGACGGTCGATTGATCGATGAATTGCAGACAGGATTCGTCTACCAAACGTATCCTATGGCCTTTCCCATCCCATTAACATTCCACAATATCCCGTAACACCTATGCAAGGTCGTAGAGTTCTATGCATCTTTCTTAAATGAGTGTTCAATTTATCATTCCTTCCCATTCCTCAGCATTCGCAAGGATGTGACCAGGACAGCTTTCGACTGTTGGAGGATGCGTCAATCTTATCTAAGAGTCAAGGGTTCATCCCAAATCTTTGACTATGGTAACGGACGGGAAGGAGGCAACCCTCATACAATGGTCTAGGACTGTACCACCTACGAATTTGTGCGAATAGCTTAATGCTAATGCTAATTCTTATACGCTTTTTCAGTTACTTTAAGAAACGAGGGAGGGGTCAGGGGAGATGCCTCGCCTAAGGTTTTTAGACCAATTAATCGCATTTACTTTGAAATTTATTTTAAGATCATTGATCTACTGGTCCCCAAATTGTGGCCATTTAAAGTTCAAGGTTTGGCTCAGGCTTTTAAGGTTAAAACAAGTAGGAATGACAGAACAAGTTACTACTTTTTGAATAAAACCATTTAACATTTCTTACCAACTTCCGAAATGGAGTGACACGTTGGTTTGTCGGTGTTATTACTATAAATTATAGATTATCAGTTATCCCCTCCAGATTCAACTTAAAGTTATCTGAACAAATGCCTTGACATACTTACTTTACTTTTGCTGACTCTACGTCCTTCAAGAAATGACCTGCGCCACAATGTTACGCCAACTAACTCGGTCCATGACTGCTAACCTCGAGTTTCTCGATCGCCCCACGCTCCCCTTCGTCTTGTACCGGCCGGATTTGTGGTGAACACCATTCTTGAGGGATTGTTGTCCGGCATTCTCACAACGTGTCCCGCCCATCGTACCCTTCCAGCTTTGGAGGCTTTCTGGATACTTGGTTCACCGTAGAGTTGCGCAAGCTCGTGGTTCATTTTTCTCACATACTCCGCCGAAGATCGTCTTAAGCACACGTCGTTCAAAAACTCCAAGCACTTGCAGGTCCTCTTCGAGCATTGTCCACGTCTCATGCCCGTAGAGGACTACCGGTCTCATGTGCATCTTGTACATGGTACACTTAGTACGGAAGTGAAGTTTACAAGACCGCAATATCTTGTGGAGTCCGTAGTAAGCATGACTTTCGGCAATGATACGTCTTCGAATTTCTCTATTGCAGTTGTTAGCCGACGTTATCAATGATCCGAGGTAGACAAATTCGTCCACCACCTCTAACTCATTCCCGTCGATCACCAAGCGGCAGCCAATGCGAGCTCTATCGCGCTCGGTTCCTCCAGCCAGCAGATATTTCGTCTTCGACGTATTTACCTTCAACCTAACCCGATCTGTTTCATGATTCAGCCTGGTATACTGTTCAGAAACCACCTGGAACATTCTTCCGAGAATGTCCACGTCGTTAGCAAAGCAGATGAACTGGCTGGATTTATTGAAGATCGTGCCCCGCATGTTGAAGCCCGCGCGTTTCATAACACCTTCTAGTGCAATATTGAACAGGAGGCAGGAAAGACCATCGCCTTGTCGAAGTCCTTTGCGTATTTCAAACGGGTCCGATAATGCACCCGATATCTTCACATAGCACTGTACACTATCCATCGTTGCTTTGATCAGTCTAGTCAGTTTCCCGGGAAAACCATTCACGTCCATAATCTACCATAGCTCTCCGCGGTCGATGGTATCATAGGCTGCTTTGAAATCGATGAATACGTGGTGCATAGGGAATTGATATTCGCGACACTTTTGGAGGATCTGTCTCAACATAAAGATTTGGTCTGTCGTCGATCGCCCGTCAACAAAACCGGCTGGATAACTTCCCACAAATCTGCTTGCCAATGGCGATAGACGGCGGAAGATGATCTAGGAAAGCACTTTATAGGCTGCGTTAAGAATGGTGATCGCTCGATAGTTCGCACATTCCAACTTGTCACTCTTTTTGTATATTGGGTATATTATGCCCTCTTGCCACTCCTCCGGTAGCTGTTCTGTATCCTAGATCCTGGCTATCAATCGGTGCAGACAAGTGGCCAACCTGTCCGAGCCCATTTTTTTTTAATATTATTCCAAACATTACATTCATTTCTTGTATCTAGGTGTTCTGTGTTATTAGACAATAAGTTCCGCTCCAGCTGCTTTGTTGTTCTTAAGCTGTTTGATAGCATCCTTAACATCATCTATTGTGGGATTTGGCATGTCTCCCTCATCCGCCGTACTGATGAAGCCATTCCTCCTGCTGTCTTGGTCTTTCTCGTCTGCTCCGTTTAGGTGTTCATCGTATTGCTGCTTCCACCTTTCAATCACCTCACGTTCGTCCGTCAAGATACCTGCATTCTTATCCCGGCACTTTTTGCCACGCGGCACAAAGCCTTTGCGGGATGCATTGAGTTTCTTGTAGAACTTACGTGTTTCTTGAGAACGATACAGCTGCTCCATCTCTTCACACTCCAACTCTTCCAGGCGGCGCATTTTATCCCGGAATAGATGGATTTGCTGTCTTCGCTTGTATTTGTACCGTTCCACATTTTGACGGGTGCCTTGCTGCAGCATAATCGCCCGCGCTGCATCCTTCTAGTCCAAAACCGTCTGACACTCCTCGTCGAACTAACCGTTCCGTCAATTTCCTTCCACGAACCCAATAGCACCTTCCGCTGCGTTGTTAATGGCTGCTTTGACACTAGTCCAGCAGTACTCAAGAGGGGCTTCGGTGAGCTCTCCCTCTTCCGGCAACGCTACTTCAAGGCTTTGCGCATAATCTGTTGCGACTTCGGGTAGCTTGAGTCGTTCCAGATTGTACCGTGGTGGGCGTCGGTACCGAATGTTGTTCATAACGGAAAGTATTTGGCGCGCATTAAACTTCACAAGGTAGTGGTCCGAATTGATGTTTGCGCCGTGATAGGTTCTGACGTCGATAATGTCCGAGTCTTCCATCAATCAAAACGTGGTCGATTTGCGATTCAGTCTGTTGGAGTGATCTCCAGGTGTACCGATACGAGAGGCTGTGCTGGAAGTAGGTACTACGTATGTTTTTGGGAGGCGGTGAAATCAATCAGTCTAAGGCCGTTTTCGTTCGTAAGCTGATGAGCGCTGAACCTCCTCATAATCGGTCTAAATTCCTCCTGTCCAATCTGAGCGTTGAGATTTCTGATAACGATTTTAACATCATGGCTTGGGCAGCTGTCGTATTCATGTTCCAGCTGCGTGTAGAAAGCATCTTTATCGTCATCGTCACTTGCTAGGTGAGGGCTGTGCATGTTGATTATGCTGACATTGAAGAAACGGCCTTTGATCATCAACTTGCACATTCTGTTGTCGATTGGCCACCACCCAATCACGCGCCTCTGCATTTCGCACATCACGATAAAAGCTGTGTCCAGCTCATGTCTGTTGCCGCAGCTCTGGTAGATGGTATAACCATCCCTATACGTATGTACCGTCGACCCTTTGCAGCAAACCTCCTGCAGCGCTATGATGTCGAACTTGCGGACCCTCAATAATTCGGAAAGAATGCGGGAACTTCCCAAGAAATTGAGAGACTTACAGTTCCATGGTCCGAGTTTCCTATCGTTAGTCCGTTTTCGATGCCTGGGTCTATGCCGATTGTTCCGGTGCGAATTTACATTGTATGCTTCCTGTACTGATGATTTTTACGGCTGGCTTGCAAGGCCTGTACCAACCTCCTGTCTCGCCGGAGGATCATCGTGCACAGCACTGTTTAGAGTCCCACGCTGGCACTAGGACGATGATCAGCCGCTCCTAACATGGAGAACAGACTCTGTTTTGAGCCGCCCCTAACATGGAGATCAGACGCTCTGATGAGCTACACCCTCAGAAGAGAGGAGCCCCCTTCCCTGTCAGCATACGACCAAGGTCCCACCGGGGTTGGTTACCCGATCTTGTCTACTGTTACTCGTACCCCAGGCGGCACCACGGGGAGGTAGGGATAGGAGTTACTGGACAAGAGGTTAAGTACCACACATGGGGTCTATTTTATACCTGCAGGTACGCGAAGTACCAATGGTACGCATTGTCCATTCATTTACCACCCACCTTGACATACAAGAGACTATTTTGCCTTGAAATACTCTTATTCTTCTTGGCATTACTTTCCCACTGGGATAATGCATACTTCTCAGCTTGGTGTTATTATGAGCACTTCTACAGTTAGTAACTGAAAGCTTTCCATATAATAGTTGTCATTTTCGCATTAGTATATAGTGTGGCATTCTGGGGCCTTCCTTAGCCGAGTGGTAAGAGTCCGCGGCTACAAAGCAAAGCTATGCTGAAGGTGTCTGCATTCGATTCTCGGTCGGTCCAGGATCTTTTCGTAATGGAAATCTCCTTGACTTCCCTGGGCATAGAGTATCATCGTACCTGCCACACGATATACGAATACGAACGGCACATTGGCAAAGTAACATCTCAGTTAATAACTGTGGAAGTGCTCATATGAACACTAAGCTGAGAAGCAGGCTTTGTTCTAGTGGGGACGTAATGCCGAGAAGAAGAAGAAGAAGAAGAAGAAGAAGAAGAAGAAGAAGAAGAAGAAGATATAGTGTGGCAGGCACAGTGATACTCTTTGTCCAGGGAAGTCAAGAAATTTTTCATTACGAAAAAAATCAGGAATTGGATCCAGACACATTCAGCATTGCTTTGCTTTGTAGCAGTGGAAGTTACAACTTGGATAATAAAGGTCCCTATTTTGAAACACTTATCATATTATGCAAAAATATATAGTTTGGCTTATAAAGATGTAAATATTACCAATACTAAAAAACGGCAAAATTCAATAGTTTGATTACTTGGTACAAATGGCAGAGTGAAGGATTGCGAAAGTAATATTCAGCAGCAAACCAACAGTGTACGCAATCAAGAAGGACCTGAGAAAACTAAACTTTTGGAGCAACTGGAGAAGTATTGATCAACAAAATCGGGCTCTACGGTACGCATGGCAACATCCATATTGTACGCTGTAGCCATCACTGTACAAAGGACAAGCTTAGGTTAATAATAATGATCTTCATAAAGAAGATTCCAAGACCTGTCTAATTTGCTGAAAATCGTTGCAAAAAGAAATCATAATCTCAAAATTGAATGTGCTAAATACTGCCATAAACTATCCCCAAGCTCAATTAAACGTCCCAAAGGGCACCAAAAAAACAGGTACACATTGAATGCACTTGCCGATACTAGCAGTCCCTAGAACTCTTCCATCTAGATAATCCTGACAAAATCCCCAACATGTGTTGTTCGTTCGGAGCAAACCTTTATGAAGGAACCCCCGATAGGTCGGAAGCGGATCGTCAGCGGGGATTTAATAGCAATGAACCAGACGGGCCACTCTCTGCTATTCCAGAGCTGCACAAGGCAGAGTTTCGATGTGGCACAGCTGCTGTTTGTGCTGTCGGACAGTGTTCCTCTCATTGCTAGATGCATTTTTACTTTCAATTCCCATTCCAGCAGAGCCCCCCGCCAGCAGCCTCAAAGCTTCCCCTCTCCCGCAGATATGGTTCTCATTTCATTTTAATGTGCTCCTTTTAGCCAATGTCCGAAAGTATAGACTCCGCAATAGAATCACCTAAATGGACTGGGAATCATTTATACATTTTCACAACTACACTGGGCCCACAGTTATGAATCATTGAAGATTTTATTTTTCCCATGCAAAGATGAATGTCTGATTCCACCAAGTCTTACGCTATACAAAACACGGTATACACTTGGTTTCCCAAGTAACACTTTTAGTTTTTCGAATTATAAGGTACGCTTGCCTTAATCACATCTCCTGAAACATCTTTTAGGGTAGACTGTGTTTATTTTCCCATTCAAGACGATGCTATGATGTGTATAGTTATATACAGTGCTGGGAAAGGTAATAGTAGTAGGCTTGAATTTCGAGAAACTCACGTGGCTCTTCCCAGTACAGTAGTTCGCCTATGTTGGGTGCATGATTTTTATAAATCATTAGAGCCTTCAATCTAAATTCTGGAAATGCAGCGGGAAATATTTCTACATGAATTTTGGGTGTTTTGCTATTTTCAAGGCTTTTTGTCTACAGTAGCGATGGGTGTGAGTTTCACTGGCTTCGCTGACTGTGATTTGCTCTGTTTGGCTACTGTGGAATGAATTTCAAGATTTTTCCCAAACCTAGTTATATATTACACATATAGAGTTGAATCAGAACGGTATTTAGTTAATACCGAGTATAAAACAGTTTTTATTGAACTGGTTAAACACATTGTGTAATTAGTCAGCAAAATTGGTTTCGAATTGCATCGTGATAAATTTTATAAAAATGTTGTCCTTCGAAATCATCTGATTCATAAATTGTGGGGTGACTGTATGCATGCTTACGACTGCTGACTGAAATATACCTACCGTCTGGTGCCGTATTTCCAGCACATCATTACCAACTCCTCTAGGAACTATTTGTCCTGCCGAATGTGTCGAGTGTAAACGGTTAACATATGGCATCTGGCACTCAGTTGGTCCATCCGAACAGTGTTGTGACAAACATTTATTGCTTGTTTGTGAACAAATAGGTGAGAATGTTTATGCTGGACTTAATGCTTTGCCCTGTCGGTCGATCAGTTGATTGCAGTTTGTTTGCATAGGGCAATGTCAAGTCACAGGGATAGAAAGTGAACGTGTGAATGGTAGTACTAGTGGTATTAGTAGTACTAAGTGATAGTACTAGTACATTCCTTGGCGCTTCCTGTTCCGTTAGTGAACATTTTGGCGATGTGCTTATCGTTACAAGTTGTGAGTAATGTGTAGCCTTGGGGGTTTCTGAGGTTCCTCTCATGAAGGCTTCATTTCTGTGGGTTATCAAAAATCATGTACCGTTTTGTCTCAAATTCCAAACAGACTCATATTCCGAACACTCGGTTTTTGTATGGCGACTAGGTCGAAATATTTCGCTGAAATATGTCATGCAATTACCAGGAAATGGCAATCAATTGCAATTCAATTTTAACGTTTTTCAATATATTTTACACCTCTGGAGTAGTGGTGATTCTCTAGTTCGAGACCTCAGATAAATTTGATTGTGAAATTCTGCATTTGAATACGATTTATTCGTACTGTTCGGAATTTGAATCAAGGTGTTAGGAATATGAGACAGAATGAACACAGTGTTCGGCGACGTTAGGAATAAGTACAATAGGCATAAATACGATAGGCATAATATACGTTAAGCATAATGGACGATTGGCATAATTTTCGAAGTTAACTCGAAATTATTTCAGCGATAGATTGTGGGGAAAAAGTAGGTTACATCTGATAATAAATCTTCGAGCTGTTACTTCTCTTGGCTTTTGTGAAAGGCTTAAGGGGTCCAACATTAGCAAACAAGCTTGGTGGGTTTATGGACGAAAGGTCGAAGGACAAAACGTCGAAAGGACAAAAGGTCGAAAGACATTACTATATTACCCATTTAAGTTTCATAATACTATAACTTTGTGAGAAATGTGGATCAATGAAGATGGATTTAATAAATATGAATATCAAATGGTCGGCGTTAAGTCAGAGTAGACCAAGTGACATTTTTTATATTTTTTTTAACTCGACAGAACGATTTTTTATGGACTTTGTGTACTTGGTCCACTTTGACTGAACTGAAGACCACCGTTCAGTGAGTTGGTTCACTTTGACTGAACATTTTTTAAGAAAATAACAAACAGTTAATGGTCAAACTGGGTGCATATCTTTAAGATAAACATATCATCAAAAACCTTCGACATCAGTATCGTAAATTCTTGAATAATCCATATCTTCAATCCCAAAATCAGTGGCATTACGATAGCTTGAAACTTAGGGTATTGCAGGGTCATTGCATTAAAGACCACAAATATTCAAATATGTGTTCAGTCAGAGTGGACCAAGTGAAAAATTTTGAATACGGATCAAAATGGCTTGAGGACATTTGGTCGAAAGACATTTGGTCGAATGACGTTTGGTCGAATGACATTTAGTCGAAAGTACATTTGGTCGAATGGACATTTGGTCGAATGGACGTTTGGTCGAATAACTTTAGAAAATTTCGTCGAAACTTTATTTAGTAATGGTTGATTGAAAAATCGATTAATTCAGCAGAACCAAAATCAAGCTAGAATTTTTGCTCAATGGATGACCTTAAGTTTATTTTGGGCAAACATATTTTTCATCTGAAGTCAAACACGAATATTAATACATGATAAATATTACCTACGATTTGCAACGTGGTGAATGCTTAAAGGCTGTAGCATAATTACATTTTCCTGACAAAAATTTCAAATATAGACGCTAGAACATATACTACTAGCGTCCATATATGATAAATTATTCTTGATAATGTTATTATTCTGCAGCCTTTTTGAATTTGAAAGCAGGACGTTTTGTTTCATCCAATTTTGTAGAAGTTCAAAAATATTTATGCTCAACTTTGAATCATTATGTTGAGTTTATTATTCTTTCAAAATATCATCATTCTTCGTAAAAAAAAAACCTCCTAAATGTTTGTGTCGTGCAGTTATTGAAATATTAAACATTGTTGAATTTATTATTCCTTCAAAATGTCATCGTTCTTTACATAAAACTGCTGGTATTTATCCAATGGCAATGTGACTTAGGGTAAGAATTTGAAATTTGAGAACTAGAACTGATACAGATGTACATTGAAAAGTTGAGTCATCTTGAATTATCTGCATATAATGCACTTTTATAACAATTTTATTTCCAACGATTTTGACGAAGTGAACTAAAATTATTACCTATATAATTCGTTTTCCTACTAATTGTTATGATTGTGACTTCAAGCTACATTACATTTCTTGGGTAAACACGTGGATTTGAAAACGGTGTCGATGGATTCAATTGAAAATAAGTTGATAATTGGTTCAATCGAAAATAATCAAACAAGAGATTTGTGTTAATCCTGTGTATTGTGTGTGTTGATGCCAATTATCACTTAGATCAGTCCAAATTGAAAGATCGACTGGCTTTTCGAGCAGTCAAGTAAAAAAAATAGATTCTAATAAGATCAGGTAAAAGTATACGACGATTAATAGCCATTTTTAAAGAACTTCGGGATAAACTCGGGTTTCCCGCTCAAATAGCATTATTCTGTAGACTATAAAATCCCAAGAAGTTTTCTAAATGAACTATAGTTCGAAAATTACTGTTCGTTCCATATAAAGTTATTGTTACATACCTTTGACAATAAAATGAGTGTTTCGTGTATTGTGTATGGACATAGTTTTCAGTCAGTTCTCCCGTAAAGACAATCCCTAGTATCGTGTATCCAACTTGTCCAGCAGTTATGATCATTTCACGGCACCAGTCCCACATACGCTTAAATGTGCGATAAGGTACTGTGGGGTAAGTGGATACAGAAAAATTAATAGTCAACTTCATTGTAATGCACAGCTAACATGAATTATGTAATTCTAACTTTTTTCTGTGGATAACAAATGAGGGACTAATATACTTCAAATCGTCATTTATTTCGATTTTTCTGATTGTTATGTACTGAGTATGAGAGACTTCAAAATTTGCGCCAAATGATCCACTTGCCCCACCGTGGTGGGGTAAGTGGATCACCAATAAAAAAAAATCTGTTCTCAAACAAATGCGGTGTAATTATGTTTAGCAAGAATGATATTACTCTCGTTCTTGTTATTGCTAGTGCTTGTAATGTTACATTTAAAAACTTTAAAATTAAAAAGTATCTTTATTTAATTAAAATATAATGAAAAATTTGTGTACATTAATTCACACTAATTCGAACATAAAAAACATTGTAACTAGAATAATTTGGCGAAAATTCATCCATTTATACACATAAGTTATACAGAAGTATTGTAGGATTTTTCCTAAAGATGTTTTCGAAGAACACTCATAGTTTAAAAATATTAGTTACATTTACTTTTGAATAACGAACTGAAATCCTTCTATTCTATTTATCAATATATTTGTATCAACTGTCTAGAACAATTTATATAGTCAAATAAGGTACGATAATATGATTTCAATTGGAAAATTAGAATATATTGCACTTTTGCAACTCAGCTTAGATAAACCACGAAAAGTTTCGTGTGAATTTTGAAATTTTTATTTTTTTATTTATTTTTTTATACCAGAAAGGTTAAACAAACATTTAGGTGGATTAATTCATATTTTCTATGGTCAATTTGACAAATTCAAGCTGGGAATGAAAAAAGTTATAGGAAAACAATATTTGCGGATATTAAAACTTATTAAAATTCTTGTAAGCAGTCGGCCAATAAATGAAAATAATACTTGATCCACTTACCCCACCCCAGTAAAAAGAAGGGGTAAGTGTACCATGTATAATATATTTGTATTTATTCATAAAAATCACATATTTCTCATTGTGATTCATTCAATTAGAACTGAAATGCTCACCATGTGTCGAAAAAAGTAATAGTTTTCGATTATAGACAGAGATACAATAAATTTTTGATTGATGGAAAACAATTTTAAAATTAATTATTTTTTGCAGCTAACAAGTTTGTTTGTGTTAGTGTGCGTGTAGTACCAGTTTTGCAATAGTATCAGTGTGGGCGTGAGAATATAACCTAAAACGAAGCGATGGTGCGAAAACATTCAACATATTCAAGGATTTATGCTTAATAATGACAAATGATCCACTTACCCCACTGATACACTTCCCCCACTGTACCTTAACAGTGTGAGTTGAGACGAGTTGACCTATGTAACAAGTTGATTTGCCTTCATTTGATATCAGCTTGACGCGATTCATCCGACCCGTAGAATAAGCTTGAATGAGAAAAATGACATCAAGTAACGCCCCCAACGCAGGAAGTCGAGTTTGTGGGGGAGTCTGTGTTATCAACTGAAATTCCATAATTATGCATGTCACATATTGAAGCTTTGAAGTTTGTCTAAGAAATACCAATACACCAATGCAGGTTTCTTGCAGTCTATCATGTTGTACCAGCATATGCAACCTCTAGTAATACATACAGACTATACAGACCGTCACCTTTTCCAATGATTCTATCACTGAGTTTTATCGTCAAAACTACACTCTGTAAAATAAACTGAAAAATCCCTATTCGACTAAATTTTCGACTAAAAAATATCATATGCTTGTATGAGCAATAAAATTATTTTCGACCAAATGTCCATTCGACGAAATGTCCATTCGACCAAATGTACTTTCGACTAAATGTCATTCGACCAAACGTCATTCGACTAAATGTCATTCGACCAAATGTCATAGATTCAAAATGGCTTGAGGACATTTGGTCGAAAGACATTTGGTCGAATGACGTTTGGTCGAATGACATTTAGTCGAAAGTACATTTGGTCGAATGGACATTTGGTCGAATGGACGTTTGGTCGAATAACTTTAGAAAATTTCGTCGAAACTTTATTTAGTAATGGTTGATTGAAAAATCGATTAATTCAGCAGAACCAAAATCAAGCTAGAATTTTTGCTCAATGGATGACCTTAAGTTTATTTTGGGCAAACATATTTTTCATCTGAAGTCAAACACGAATATTAATACATGATAAATATTACCTACGATTTGCAACGTGGTGAATGCTTAAAGGCTGTAGCATAATTACATTTTCCTGACAAAAATTTCAAATATAGACGCTAGAACATATACTACTAGCGTCCATATATGATAAATTATTCTTGATAATGTTATTATTCTGCAGCCTTTTTGAATTTGAAAGCAGGACGTTTTGTTTCATCCAATTTTGTAGAAGTTCAAAAATATTTATGCTCAACTTTGAATCATTATGTTGAGTTTATTATTCTTTCAAAATATCATCATTCTTCGTAAAAAAAAAACCTCCTAAATGTTTGTGTCGTGCAGTTATTGAAATATTAAACATTGTTGAATTTATTATTCCTTCAAAATGTCATCGTTCTTTACATAAAACTGCTGGTATTTATCCAATGGCAATGTGACTTAGGGTAAGAATTTGAAATTTGAGAACTAGAACTGATACAGATGTACATTGAAAAGTTGAGTCATCTTGAATTATCTGCATATAATGCACTTTTATAACAATTTTATTTCCAACGATTTTGACGAAGTGAACTAAAATTATTACCTATATAATTCGTTTTCCTACTAATTGTTATGATTGTGACTTCAAGCTACATTACATTTCTTGGGTAAACACGTGGATTTGAAAACGGTGTCGATGGATTCAATTGAAAATAAGTTGATAATTGGTTCAATCGAAAATAATCAAACAAGAGATTTGTGTTAATCCTGTGTATTGTGTGTGTTGATGCCAATTATCACTTAGATCAGTCCAAATTGAAAGATCGACTGGCTTTTCGAGCAGTCAAGTAAAAAAAATAGATTCTAATAAGATCAGGTAAAAGTATACGACGATTAATAGCCATTTTTAAAGAACTTCGGGATAAACTCGGGTTTCCCGCTCAAATAGCATTATTCTGTAGACTATAAAATCCCAAGAAGTTTTCTAAATGAACTATAGTTCGAAAATTACTGTTCGTTCCATATAAAGTTATTGTTACATACCTTTGACAATAAAATGAGTGTTTCGTGTATTGTGTATGGACATAGTTTTCAGTCAGTTCTCCCGTAAAGACAATCCCTAGTATCGTGTATCCAACTTGTCCAGCAGTTATGATCATTTCACGGCACCAGTCCCACATACGCTTAAATGTGCGATAAGGTACTGTGGGGTAAGTGGATACAGAAAAAATAATAGTCAACTTCATTGTAATGCACAGCTAACATGAATTATGTAATTCTAACTTTTTTCTGTGGATAACAAATGAGGGACTAATATACTTCAAATCGTCATTTATTTCGATTTTTCTGATTGTTATGTACTGAGTATGAGAGACTTCAAAATTTGCGCCAAATGATCCACTTGCCCCACCGTGGTGGGGTAAGTGGATCACCAATAAAAAAAAATCTGTTCTCAAACAAATGCGGTGTAATTATGTTTAGCAAGAATGATATTACTCTCGTTCTTGTTATTGCTAGTGCTTGTAATGTTACATTTAAAAACTTTAAAATTAAAAAGTATCTTTATTTAATTAAAATATAATGAAAAATTTGTGTACATTAATTCACACTAATTCGAACATAAAAAACATTGTAACTAGAATAATTTGGCGAAAATTCATCCATTTATACACATAAGTTATACAGAAGTATTGTAGGATTTTTCCTAAAGATGTTTTCGAAGAACACTCATAGTTTAAAAATATTAGTTACATTTACTTTTGAATAACGAACTGAAATCCTTCTATTCTATTTATCAATATATTTGTATCAACTGTCTAGAACAATTTATATAGTCAAATAAGGTACGATAATATGATTTCAATTGGAAAATTAGAATATATTGCACTTTTGCAACTCAGCTTAGATAAACCACGAAAAGTTTCGTGTGAATTTTGAAATTTTTATTTTTTTATTTATTTTTTTATACCAGAAAGGTTAAACAAACATTTAGGTGGATTAATTCATATTTTCTATGGTCAATTTGACAAATTCAAGCTGGGAATGAAAAAAGTTATAGGAAAACAATATTTGCGGATATTAAAACTTATTAAAATTCTTGTAAGCAGTCGGCCAATAAATGAAAATAATACTTGATCCACTTACCCCACCCCAGTAAAAAGAAGGGGTAAGTGTACCATGTATAATATATTTGTATTTATTCATAAAAATCACATATTTCTCATTGTGATTCATTCAATTAGAACTGAAATGCTCACCATGTGTCGAAAAAAGTAATAGTTTTCGATTATAGACAGAGATACAATAAATTTTTGATTGATGGAAAACAATTTTAAAATTAATTATTTTTTGCAGCTAACAAGTTTGTTTGTGTTAGTGTGCGTGTAGTACCAGTTTTGCAATAGTATCAGTGTGGGCGTGAGAATATAACCTAAAACGAAGCGATGGTGCGAAAACATTCAACATATTCAAGGATTTATGCTTAATAATGACAAATGATCCACTTACCCCACTGATACACTTCCCCCACTGTACCTTAACAGTGTGAGTTGAGACGAGTTGACCTATGTAACAAGTTGATTTGCCTTCATTTGATATCAGCTTGACGCGATTCATCCGACCCGTAGAATAAGCTTGAATGAGAAAAATGACATCAAGTAACGCCCCCAACGCAGGAAGTCGAGTTTGTGGGGGAGTCTGTGTTATCAACTGAAATTCCATAATTATGCATGTCACATATTGAAGCTTTGAAGTTTGTCTAAGAAATACCAATACACCAATGCAGGTTTCTTGCAGTCTATCATGTTGTACCAGCATATGCAACCTCTAGTAATACATACAGACTATACAGACCGTCACCTTTTCCAATGATTCTATCACTGAGTTTTATCGTCAAAACTACACTCTGTAAAATAAACTGAAAAATCCCTATTCGACTAAATTTTCGACTAAAAAATATCATATGCTTGTATGAGCAATAAAATTATTTTCGACCAAATGTCCATTCGACGAAATGTCCATTCGACCAAATGTACTTTCGACTAAATGTCATTCGACCAAACGTCATTCGACTAAATGTCATTCGACCAAATGTCATAGATTCGATCAAAATATACTGGTCCAATAAGCGGGTTCTGGCACATTCCATACATGCACCATACAACTACCATAAACTTCTATCGGATTTTAAATTTGACTCAAAAAATGCAATAATCAATCAGTTTAGTGCTTTTAAGCACTTGGTCCTCTCTGACTGTGTATCGATTTTTATTGATCATCCAAAGTAAATTTGTTACATATCTCTCGCAGTTTACAGCATTCATCAAATCTGGTCAACGTGAAACGGAGGTAAGGTAATTTCGCATCTAATGAGAAAATAATCCAATTTTCCCAAGTTTTGTACTTGGTCCTCTCTGACTTAACGCCGACAAATTTCTGTATGAAATCAAATTACGTATATCACTTGAGGTACTTCTAACTAAAAATCTCATGAAGAAATTTCATCATTCTGAATTTTTATGTAAAACCTGGAGTAATTTCTAGTATAATCCAAAAAGGAATGCTCAGAAAACATTGACAGGAGTATTATTGAATTTATTTTATTTATTAGAGGTGTAACATCTGCGAAGAGGCTCTAAAGGCATTTCTAGGACAATTGCAGATATATTCAAAAACTTTTAAAGACAAATTACTTTGAAGATTCAATGGACAATTTTTTTGAAATCCTTTGAGAAAAATCTTGGAATGGTTCATGTATCTCTGCAATTTTTGATGGAAATTCTCAGGATGGTCATAAAGAATTTGGTGACAAAATTTCAGAATAAAAGTTTGTACAGTACATTTCAGAGGAATTATGTTAGGAAAACTGTTATGGTATCTTTGAACACATGATCCTTAAAGAGGTTAACAAATTATCAAAAGCAATTTCTAAAAAAATGTTTTGAAGAATATCTAAAGATATCTTGAGAAAAGGAACTAAACAAATTTTACAATGAATAAAAAAACGCTCTAAATGATTCATAAAATCATATAGTTCCTGATTGAACTCCAGGTTCTAGAGAGAATGCATGAAAAATCCCAAAAAATATGCAGAAAAATTCCCGAAGGTATCATCTTGGACGAACACTTAGAGGAACTGCTATGAAACTCTCAGCTAGTTCTTTGCTAGAACACTCAAAAATGAATGAATGAGAAATTCGAGATACTACGAGGAACGATTTCTGAAAAAAAACCTGGAATAATTATTGGAGAAATTCCTTGAAGAATCGTAAGAAAAACATCCAGATAAATCCCCGGCAGAACTTCTGCGAAATGTGAGACGATCTCTGAGCAAATGCTTTGACGTATTCTTCGAAAATTTGCTGGATTATTTTATGTTAAGATAACTAGGAAGATCCTTGTCATAATTCTTCCGAACTGCATATTTTTTTGTTGTTGGCATATTCCTTTATATATAGATATACTACGGACTGTTTACAAAACCATTTAGCGATAACAAAAAAGCAGATATCAAAATGTTATATTATTTACAGTTAACTGGATTATTGAGAGAATTGTAAAACTTTTTAATTGGTGCGAATTAACTGGCTAATTAAATTTAAAGCTCCATACCGTTAAGTCACCAGTCACCGTGCGGCCTCCATTCACCGTGCACATATACAAATTCCTACAGAATATTCATACAATTTTCACAAATTATTTTTTTGTCAGCAAAATAAGATAAAACTGATGAAATGAAGTAGTTTTTGTCACAAAGCATTTTGAAAAAACTAGTTTATGTAGTAAAAATCATGTGAATTCTGTTTGATAATAAGATTTTTCAACACTCTTAGTAAAAACACCAAAAAATCATATTTTTCATTTTAACGATAGAGTATGATTTTTTTCAAAATTTCAACAAGTTTTCATTGAGTATCCACAAGTAAGGTGTATGTCATCGTATGAGCAATGAGATTTTATGCAAATTAGAATTTTATATTGTGTTTCAGTCGAAACCCAAATGCACGGTGAATGGATCCCTCTCAGTATGTATGGTTCCTATTACCGTGCATTAGTGTAGAAGGCATGAAATTATTCGGTAATATTAGATTTATTGTTATATCGTCATTAAACTACTTCATATTTAGTTTTTGAGTGAATATGAAATGATTTGAACAATACAGTCAAACCTCCTATAACGATTTTAATGAAAAAATAATTATTTAGCCAATTTTTAAACTTTGTATGGATTTTACTGTAAATGAAGATTTGAACAGTCTTAAAAATGAGTGCGCTCACTATTAGCAACATAGTTGCTCCATCAACAACGTATCTTCAAGAAACAAAATTAAATCATGACGAAATCTATACGCACGGTGAATGGTGCACTAATGTGAACGGTAAATGGTGACATAGAACGGTACGAGGCGACCTTAACATGAGATTTTCAAACATAATTTTTGAGAAATTTTTAGTTATGCATCACTAGTTTTAGATTTTTCCCTGAATTATTATATAATTGTACGCTATGTAGTGGTATTCTAATACGCTTGAAATTATTTGGAAAAGTTATATAATTTTTTTAAGTGCATTTTTTTCTTAAATGCACGGTGAATGGTAGCTTGACGGTAATTAAAAAGGAACAAATGCATACAATATTTGTAAGAAAAACCCTTATGGATAATATATTAAATCTCGAATAGATTCCAGATTAGATGTTTGATGAATTCCTGGCTAGAATATTGTTTAATTACTGATGAAATCCTTGACAAATCGTGAGATTTTCTTTTAGGTAAATGAAAAACCGAATTTAGCACTATACCATTTAATACCACTAGAGTTTGTATCCTTTAACAGATACGCGTATTTTGACCTCAACTGTAAGGCCGTCTTCAGTGTCGTGTACTAGACTCGACTGTTAGTTTGTTGCACGTGGAATTCCTCCATTTGTAAATGTGCGGTACGATTGACGGAATGGACGTTTTTATTACGAAATTACTCTTTAAATGGGTAATAGGTTGTTCTCTTTATTTATACTGTTACAATAATTATTAGCAGTGAATATGCCAAAGGTCCGTATATCAAAGGGATATCATCATTCGTAAGAGTGATTTTAAGTTTTTCACAAATTGATTGAGAAAGTCTGGCTGGTTAATAGATAAATTCTTTGATGATATTGATAAAAACTTCGAAGTACAAAACTTGGTGACATTCCAGCCAAACATTTTTGAGGATTCTTGTTGGATTTCTAATAATGTTCTAAACAAAATTCTGGCAGACCCCTTATTAGATTTCTTTTCAGTTCTCTGCTGAGTTTTCACTTGCTCCGCAGTACCTTCCTGGCAAGGCTATAGTCCATTTTACGAGACGTTTTTGAACAGCTTATCGCTTATTTTATGAATAAATTTTTGACAGAAGGCGGTGTCGTAACGTGTGAAAGTAACAGCAACATCATCAGTGTTGTCGTTTCGTAAAATGGACTATTGGCGTATTTATGAAGACCTGCCTGGCAGATTTTCCAAAAATCGTGGAAACCATCCGTTCTTAGAGATCCTGCTTAAAACTGCATCAGCGAAGAGAAGCCACATCAGTTTGTATGCATTTAAACATAGATTTATTTAAATACTTTCCAGAATTCATTATGCTTTACCCGTGGCACATTGTGTTTTGTGCATATAACGGAAAAGTTTCAAAAGAGGAATTTTGTGTCACGTTTACCTCGTTCCGCGGTTTTTCAGCTGGTGAAAATTAGATTTGGTGGATGGTGCTATGCCACGTGCAAATATTCTGTGGAATATGTTTTCCAAAGTGATAAATGTGTTTTTTTTTCGGAGATTGCATCTGAAGATGATTTCTGAAGTTTTGTTTTTTTACTCTTATTCGATTAGCTTGCGTTTTGCTCGAGAGTGATCTGTAATGGCTCCGGCTATTGAATTCGTTTCGCGCGACTCGTTTTTTTTTTATTTCTTGTGTGTGTGTGTGTGTGTGTGTGTGTGTGTGTGTGTGTGTGTTAAGAGTGTTGATTCAAAAATTGAATGTTCGTGTATGCTCGGTTCGGGATGGATTATGAACTGTAGTTTTTGTCAATTTTTCGTGTGGTGCGTGCATTTTGATGGCAAGTGCTGAGTTACGGGTCATCCTTTCCCATTCCCCAGCTTTCGCAAGGACGTGGCCAGGACAGCTCTCGATTATTGGAGGATGCGTCAATCTTGTCTAAGAGTTAGAGGTTAGTCCCAAATTTCTGACTTTGGTAACGGACGGGAAGGAGACAACCCTCATACAATGGTCCAGCACTGTACCACCTACGAATTTGTGCAAAATGCTTAATGCTAATGCTAATCCTAATAACGGAAAAGTTTCAAAAGAGTTTTCGGCGGAACCTGCTTCTTGTGCTCTGGAGTGGCCAAATCTGTTGATAGCGAGTTTATTCTTCGTTTATTGACATGTTTTTGTCCGTCATATAACGAAAATGTCTCAAAATAGGCCCTCCTGGAATCGGTGCGATGTGCTCTAGAGTGGCAACATATATTTACACAGAGCATATTCCTTATTTATGGACATGTTCTGTTGAATTCACGAAGATTGCGATGTTGCGCAACAGGTTTTGGCCATGCAGCTGAAATGTCCCCTAAGAGGCCTTAGCGCAACCAGTACCATGTGCATAGAAGTGACCTTATTGGTTGACACTTAATTTATTCTTCACTAGTGTGGTCCCGGCAAATTCGTCTTGCCATCAAGTAGGCTATTGTAGAACGTCATGTAATCCCCCATACAAAAAGGCACATTAGTCTTCTCCTGTTTTCCCGATTCTTCCGGAGACTTTTCCAAACTTTTTCTCCGCACGATCACGTCGCATCCCTTGTCGAGTGCAACAGTGAAAAACTTACGTCAATCCGTTTATCCGTTCTCAAGTTATTTCATGACATACAAACACCACTCCATTTTTATTTATAACTAGTGGTCCCGGCAAACTTCGTCTTGCCATCAAATAGGCTACTGTAAAACGCTATGGATCGTCCCATACAAAATGACAGTTCCGTGCACTCTTGTTTTTCAACTTTCCCGGTGAATATCCTGGAATTTTAATACACACAAACACGTCGGAACCCTTGACGAACAAAACGGAGAAAAAATCATTCAAATCCGTTGACCCGTTCGTAAGCCATTTCGTGACATACAAACACCATTCCATTTTTATTTATATAGACTAGTGGTCCCGCAAACTTCGTCTTACAATCAAGTAAGCTGTTGTAAACCGTCATGTCCATCCCCCATACAACATTACAGATTAGTTTTCTCCCGTTTTCCCGACTACTCCGAAGACATTCTTAAGTTTTTCCTTCACACGAACACGTCAGAACCCTTCACAAATTCAACTGTGAAAGATTCATGAAAATCCGTTGGCCCGTTATTGAGCCATTTCGTGACATACAAACACCATTCCATTTTTATTTATATAGAAGAAGAAGATAGATAGATAGATAGAAGATTTATTGACATATTCTCTCGAAGATTGAGACGTCGCACAGTATGTTTTGGTCATAAAACGGAAATGTCCCCAAAGAGGCCCTGGCGGAACCTGTGTCAGGTGCTCTGGAGTGGCCAAATAGTTTAATACTTTTTAATTGACATGTCCTTTCGAATTCACGAAGATTGAGACGTCGCACGGTATGTTTTGGACATTAAACGAAATTGTCTCCAAAGGGGCCCTGGCGGAACCGACTACGGTGTTCCGGAACGGTTCACTAATTCAAATTATGTTTAAATGATGTCAATCGATCATTATCTTACGTTGTACATACAAAATTCGAAGTTGTACCTGAAAAATAAAAAAAAAATAATTACATTTTCAAAATTTGGCACCCTTGTGACCCCAGTACAATCCGGAATATCTCTGGTATGGTTCCGAGTTCCTCATTGTTCATTTATTTATTTGTCAAAAAAACGAATGGAAATAGATGAAACGGCTATTTGAAAAGGCAATGTCGGAGGTCGCTAAAGTAAAGGTTAAAAGAGTAAATTTTTTAACATAGTCATCAGGAATTTTCCAGAAAATAGATTATCGTTCTTTCTAACAAATGTTTGTAGGTGGCATATTTTTCTGAAAATGAAAAAAATACCAAGGTAGAACCAAATAAAAAAAAAACCCGAAAAAAATCCTTCTGAAAAGGGTCTAATTGCCACCAAAAACTTTGTAGAAGAAAGCTTTTGTCCAAATTTCCATAAATTTGATATTTTCTCGTAAGCCTGCATCATACACCTCTTTGCACTGTTAAGTACTCTAAAGTGAACTCCAAGTCACTGTCCTTAACAACACAACTTCACCAGCTACTAATTCATAAAAGACAACATTTGGTTCCAAGTCCGAGAAGATTATCGTTCCGGCTGACTTACCCATAAATAAATTTATTATTTTCCATCAGACCCATTCGAGCAGCACTGCACTCTGAGCTTGTGTTTTCGCGCTGCACGGCTGACCGGTTCTTCGCTTGCTGTAGTATGTTATCCTTTCACCCCGAATGGTGACTTTCCGCTGCCACTATAAACTCTCAAGTGACTTGACATCAACATAAAAGGATATTGGAGAAATTGTGATCGGAAGTGCGCTATTACATAGATATTCTTCTTGTTCAGCTCCCGTCCGGTTGGGTCCGGCTTTTCGATTGAACTTTTCCGATAGCATTTGGCAACAACAATCGACAGCGGAGTCGTATTCCTCTGTTCTGCGTCAAGATTCCCGGTGGCCTAGCCGCTGAACAGGGAATTGCAAACCATACTTCACAGGGCGCAAGATACGGATTAAGTACTAATTTAAAAGAATTTTCAACTGCAACTGGTATCAAAAACGATTCCAGAGATGTGCACAGAAGGTTATATCCTTCCAACTAATATTACGTAACGCAAAATTTGCCAATTTTGGACCCCCTCCCTCCCCCACGTAACAGCTTTTGTATGGAAATTTTTAAATTTTTGTATGGATCGTAACACTAGGTAAGACCCCCTCCCTCCCCCTGTTGCGTTACGTAATATTTGAACAATCCCTTATTATTAAGATTTTTCAATCATTGTTTTTAGTAGTCTAGAAATCCCGAAAAACGATGGACGTCATATTTGAATCATCCAACTGGGGAGATTTCCATAGGTCGATAAAGCAGTGAATTTCAAAGATGTCAAACTTCGTTCTTGTCCATCTTGCCCAACTCCGACAAGAAATCTGTCAATATCATTACAATAATTGTGCGTTTGGTTTTCGATTTGTGTGATTTGGAACAGTGTTTTTTAATCAAATCTAGCAAATATACAAAATATATCAGAGTGATAAGCTTTTTTTATTTTTTTTATTAGTATCATTCCATGTTATTAGAAAACACTATCATCCTAATTTGGTAAAACAAATTTAAGATTTTATTAACATCTTGTTAACAACATATTACATTTCATTTGCCGTAGCAGTTCAGATTTTTTACAGGTGAGTTGATTTCACCTGCTCATAAGAGGAAAATAAAATAACGTTTTTAATCTACTTAACCAAACTTAACCTAAACATATAACGCATTAATCGTGGCAATAGAAGATTGCAACGATTTTTGCCTGAAATTATTAATGATTTTATTTGACATTTGTTTGAATATCAAAAGCTTGTTCTTAAGACAAAGTTTTGATTTTCTATTAATAAGGGGATAGAGACATTTTACATATTTATTACATTTGGCTTGAATGCCCCCAATGTGATTTTTTAAAGTTAAATTCTTATCTAGCATGAGCCCTAGATACTTGACATAAAATGGTCCTTCTAGTCGGATAGGATCATCGTCGCGAGTGCCGAACTTGTTGTCCGTCGGGAATTCGTTTAGCAGTTCGTTCGTTGTTGACTACAATACAATGTGTCAGACAAGTGGGGGCGAAAACATGAATCGTCGCCGAAGAAAATACGCCGAACCAAAAGCCCTCACAAATGAGTTACAAGTAGTGTCAAAATTTCATTCCATCAAATGTGTACAAAAAGTCAGATTTAAGCGACACTCTATGCCTAGTGTGAAGAAGAATTAGTAAAATGTTCCATTCTCCTCAATCCTCATAATGTGTACCAATGTGTTCAATTGTCACGTCTTTTGTGAAGAAAGTTCATTCAAAACGAAAAAGTGTCAGATGTGAAATTCTAACCGGTTTACGAAACGCGACTATCCACGCGCGAACAAACTATGTACCGTGAAAACGGGCGAAAGGCGAAATCGGTCTACATCAGCTGTCGCTCGTGGAAGCTGTCAAATCCACCAAAACAACGAAAGAGTGGATCGGTTTTGCGGATTATTTTTGTTTTCGACGGACATTTTGAGTAGTTTACAGCACAATGGCCAAACCTACGTATGGTTTTTCCCTGGAGAAAGTGATGGAGAAAGATACGGGTCCATTGGTGACCCTTGTGATGACCATAAATGCTATCGATGTCAATCGCCAACTGGTTGATGACGAGAAGGAGTTCCTCAAACAATGCCGTCGATTGTTCATACAGTGGAGAGAGCGAATTCACGAAAAGTGCGCCGAAAGGAAGTATGACCAACTGGAAATGGCCCATCAATTCGAACGGATCGAGGAAGCGTTGTGCTGGGTACTCTTGAAACGACGTGGGATGGATTGGGACGACGAAGACGGTATTGCAGTAAGGACACTTCCGAAGGACGACAAACGCAAGGAAACGTATGGGCATGATGATGTCGAGAAACTTGAAACTTCGTCTGGAACTTGAAACATCAGACCAATTGAGCAAGACATGCTGGCAAAGTGATTCATTCAGTGCCATCTATGTAAAGGCCCACATATCCTGATAAATTGTGATCAATACAGACAATTGTTGTCTAGCGAAAGGCTCTAAAGCAAACCATTGTGTGTCAACTGCTACGGGGTCAATCACGGCGTTAAGGATTGCCCTTCTGGAGGTTGCTGTATGCGATGCGATGGCAAGCAGTACACCAAGCTGCACGCAGGGCTGCAGCGCAAGCAGTGAACGATCTAGAAGTTGGACGATAAATTATCAGTTGGACGAAGATGATGAATTTGAAACGATGTTTTTTGTATTCTATTTCGAATGAACTGAAACAAATTAACTTTTATTTCGCTATTGTTTAATTTCATCTCATGATTCCCATATATATTGTGAACTTTAAACTGGGGATTATTTTTCTAACAATGTTACATGTTTAACGCTAACTCGCCTGAGACGAATCACAATCGAAGGAAGAAACTTTGATCGAGCAAGGTTTTAAGCAAGTCCAAGTTTCACCACATCGAAAGCAGCTGTGAATCTATTGCACAGTGGTCACAATGGGGATTTTTGTGCGACCGAAAATTCATTCAGTCGGCAATATACACCAGCAAAGGAATCAGGAGATAGGTCATCAGTTACGTTGAGAGACGTGTACGGGGGCCAACCGGTCCCCGTTTCCAGGCAAAGTGGTTTATAGCGTTTGCTGCATAAGTGCAAGCCTTATACAGTTGGGAGCCCATCAAATGGTCGTTCGTTACTCGGTGGCGTTTCAGTAGAAATAGCCTCAATATGTTTTGAAACGATTTATCCATCCTTCAATCAATGAGATCAACGTGGTGTCTAAGAAGAAAGGAAATACAATGGAAACATATTTTTGCAGGCTTGGAAAGCAAACACAAGGCTGTCCTCAAACTCCATTCAAGGCTCAGCTCAGTGTTTGTAACAGGAGGCAAATCTAATCGTGTTTCACATCTTGACACCAAAAGCCATATGCAAGCATCAATAAAAAAATCGAATCGTATCGAATATCAAGTAGCAATGTAACTGAAGCAGAATTGAAGATCAGCGGATGGGCTGTAGAGAACAATACTTCATTAGCCGCAGTGGACAAGTTAACTGATTTTTTGAAATCTATTGACCCGGTTTCAGAGCTGCTCTCAAGAATTACCATGGGACGAACATAAGCCACAGCTGTAACCAATGGAGTAATTGCGGAGGTGCAGCATGACAATTTACTGAAAAGCTGGTTTTGCCCTTGCCTGAGACAATTCATCACGAATTTTCAACTGATTCATCATTCATCTGCGACGGTGGAAAGCGTTTTCTTTCAGTACAATCTCAACAAGCCGAAAGTTTGGAATCGCCTGAATCTACCGAGACACTGCTTCCTAGGTAAGTGCTCAGTTTCGCTGCTCGGTTCTTCGCAACAGGTTCTGCGAAAAGGACCTGGTGCTCATGATATTTCATAAGGATCTGTCACACGGAGAAAAAGATGTGGTTCGTTGTCGAACGGTCGTCGAAAAAAAAAACCGCTCAACAATTCTCCACGAACTCTGAAAATCTGTACCGTAATCCGGGGTAACATTGATCATTTTTTTGAATATTTCTTAAACATTTGATTTGAAAATGCATGTGTTGCAAATTTTATATTTTTAAAACAAGTACTGCCACCCATTGTTCGTGTTTATGTACTGTATTTTGTTTTCAGAAAGTTTAAAGCATGTTTAAATAAATGTTTTAAGTGAGTTTTTGATTTAGCTGATATGGGGTAACATTGATCACACCATGAAAACATCGTTCGGTAATATTGAAAATATCATAACTTACTAAAATCATGGTCCCTGAAGCCGAATATGAAGCTCAAACTCTTATAAGTCATTTACTTTTAGAGTTATTTTAAAATTAAAAACACCTTGAATTGTGGAATACGCCTAAATGTATGCAATTTCCTAAGGAAATTCTTCTCGCTTTATAATAATTTGTGAATTATGTTTTATTGAACATATACAGGGTGTTTGGTTCCATGTTTTTAATAATTGGAGGGTAGATAGGTCTCCATGAGATATGAAAAAGTGCCCATGGAACATAGGGTCGCAAATCACTGCTAAGTGAGTTATTCACGATTTTAAGATTTTCAACTTGTTCATCTTTGGAACCACATATCTAATTAACTATGCGTCATACATTTAATCTCAGCGCATGAATCGAAAGCTTATGATCTAATCTATCTTAGTTTCTTGGACGTATTTTTTGTAGAAAATGGTTCAAAGGCTCAAATTACGAAAAGTTTGCAAAAAGTGACGGAAAAATCAGCATTTTTCGACGTATTTTTATGAATTTTATTAAAATTATCGTAATTAATGTTAAAAAAATTCTTCTACAAAATATGCATTAACTTGTTAGCTACCAAAGTGTCTTTGAGAGCAAAAGTGTATCTCTTGTAGATTCGTCACAATATCATGTTGAAAGTTGTGCTTCAAAGAGCAAAAAAATCAAAATAAATATCGGCTGATAACTCTATTCGTTCGTCCGTTCGTGTGTTGATGCCTCCGCGTGTGGATGAAGTGCTCGGAAACGACAGATGTCGGTCGTGCCGAAGCGAAGGGGAAATGAAATCGCTTCGCAACATGCGCCATTTGTTTCTTCTCTTCGCGGCGTTTGGTTTGCAAACAGACGCATAAATAGATTTAGTGCGGTCGCCGCACGACCACCGCAGTAGCGAAAGTGTGTTCATAAGGACTGATCCCTTTAAATTCCTCGCACTAGTAGCTGAGCTACGGTGCAGAGCAGATGGGGGGTGCGCTTGCGCGTGTAGCGAGGACTCAATTTATGCATTTCTCGCCTATGACGTGGAACTTTTGATGCATTTTGAAGGGTTTTAGGTCGTCTATTAATTACATAGAGGTGGACAAGTGAGAGTAGAATTTATGACTTGCCATTCACGCCGTTGTAAAAGTACAACACTACCAAGTAAACCTCGCCCGTGATACACAGCACGAGCGAGGTGAATTCTTAGGTTCAATAAAGTTATCTAAATTTATCGCACTAATGCTCAGCGTGAACTGTTGGAGCAGCAGGATGAAATATCTCACAAAATTAGTGACCGTCTATCCTACTACAGCTTGGTTTTCTGTATAAGGTTGCTTACAAATTATGTTCAATAGATCAATAATCTCTCAGTTAACTATTTTTATAAAATCAAATAATAGACCTACATGTAATATTTCGTATAATTTTCAGTGTCGTATCCAGAAAATTGCTCAGGGGAGACGAACGACGCAAAAAAGTGGATATTTTTACAAAAATTGGGATGGCTTAAGACGGTTCAACCACATCATTTTGTTTTTCTTTTATCCAGCAAAATAATAGAATAACTGCATAAAATTAAGAATTTCTTTTGAAATTGAGACTTTGGCAGTTTAATAGGTTCTATGTGCAGTCACAACAATTAAAAGTCACAATTTGTAGATCAGTACTTTTCTTAAAAAAAAAAGCCTGAAGCCTTGCAATGTTTGTAATATGAAATCAAATATTTTGAAAAAAAAAAATCAAATAATTCATCAAATTCCAACATTTTTACTTCATTATTGAAACAATTTATGATAGATTGAGCGAAAACGACACAATTTTATCAAGCAGGTTGATGCGGTTCTTGTACAAGAAGCCTGATGGTAAAAATCGAATTATTTTTGGAGCAACAATTTTACAGATATCATAAAATCATTTTTCCCCTATATTTTTTTGGATAAAAGTACGCCCTGACGGAAGTGATAATATAGTATTAATATGAAAAATAACTTACGCCTTCACAGAGTTACTTATTAAGTCCCAATGTCACATTTAAAGCACAATAGAAACACAATTGCTTCATTCTTAGAAGACCATTCAAAGTACATTGACAATCATCAAAATTGGCTACACTGCTGTAATGAAATGGATTCTATTTTTCACATATTGTTTTCATAATATGTTATTCTGAGATTACCTATCGAAATATTCGAAGAAAATCGTTAACAATTTGCTGTAGATCGATAAATATGCGTACAAAACAGAGTTGTTAACGTTAATCAACGATTAACGTCGTTTCGTTAATTCGTTGACGTTAACCTTAAACAGTTTACGAAGCATGCGTTGATTGCGTGGAAATACGAAGGAAAATAAGCAAAATAATAAACAAGCAGACGTCATCTTATGCATCTATATTATTTTGAATCACGAAAATTTGAACTAGTATTCTTTGAAAATGGGCATAGCGACGTACGGAAAGAAAATCAGGAATGAAAAAACTACAAGACTAAACTATCCATATCTGCATATTTGTAACATTTGACAGAAGTAGGCATTTAGTAAATGATATACCTAGTTTGCATTTCATTGCAGTATTGAAGGAAACGAAAATTTCAAAAAATCACTATGAATCCATAATTGCTTATTTGAGGCTGAAATTTTGTACAACTCATGTTGCATATAGGAAGAGTAGTCAAAAAATAATTCTGATAGAAATTTTGTTGCTACTACATTATGAGGCTCATGTATAATCTCAATGTGACTGTTATGCGGTTACAATTGCCAATGTGACAATACAACTATGCATTTTTTTTCTAGAACAATCTCATAGATTTCGGTAAGTTGATCGAAAGTATTTGTCATTTGATAACTCTCTTCGGTACAAACTCGAAATTTTCAAAAATGTCGATTTTGACAAATATGCAGTTATGAGCAGTACATCGATCGAAGATATCGACACATGGAGATGATAATTATATGCAGAATAAAAGGACCGAAGAATTCATCGACATAGGGTGAGATATCGAGATGTGGATAGTCGACTGTATAAAATACTGTTCAGTTAATCGTTTTTAATCATTGTCCGATAACCGACAATATTAAGGGATATGCAAATCGAAGACATTTTTTGGCATACATATGTGTTTCATAAATTAAAGTGGCGATTCCAAAAAATATTAGCCTAAAGGGGGCGAAAGTTAATAAAGTTTGGGAAACACTGCTCTAAGAAGTTCCTCCAAGAATTCCTTTAGGGTTTCATCCAACAATTTCCTTAGGAATCTCTCCGATGATTCCGTCCGGAGCTTCTTCATTGGTTTCTCCAGGAATTCTTCCAGAGTTTCTCCCTATTTTTAAGAATGGATTGATTCCTGAAGGGGTCACTGTAGAAATCTCCATAAGAATTCTTGAAAAGATCATGAAAAATATCCTGAAATTATTCCAAGAAGGATTCTTTGAAGTTCCAAGAGAAAATCCAAATCGTTATTCTTAAAAACAGGGAGAAACTCTGGAAGAATTCCTGAAGAAACCAATGGAGAAGCTCCGGATGGAATCCTTGGAGAGATTCCTAAGGAAATCGTTGGATGAAACCCTAAAGGAATTCTTGGAGGAACTCTTTAGAGGAATGCCTGCAGGAGTCACCGAAGAAAAGTTTAAACAGAATTCCAGAAAGACTCCCTGAAGGAAATCTTCATAGTTTACTTGGAGCAATCTTTTTAGATATTCATGGAGGTAGGATATTTCTGAAGAAATCTTTGAACGTTTTCCAGTAGGGATTCATGGGTTTATAACTGACGGAATCCTTGGAGGTATTCCTAGAGAAAACCCTAGTGGTACTCTTGAAAAAAATCAATGGATATGTTATTGATTGCTAGAGAAAACCCTGACGGTTTTCCTAACAAATCATTGGAGATATTCCTGGAGGAAAAAATGAAAGTATTTCTGGAGGAATTTCTGCAGGAATCTCCGGAGGAGTTACAGGATGTTACTAGACAGCTCCTATACAAATCCACGGAGAAATTGATAAAAATATCCTGAAGTTTATCAGGAGGAACCCATGGTCAAATTTCAGGAGGAATCTTAGAAGCTATTGCTAGCGGAATCTAAGCAGTAATTTATGGACGAATCCTGAAAGATATTCCTCTACCTGAAGGTATTCCTGGAAGAAACCATGAAGTTAATCCTAAAGAATCCCTGGAGCTATTCTTAGTAGAATTTTAAAGTTATTTCTTGTGTAGTTCGTGGAGGAAACCTTGGACGTATTTTTAGAGGAATCCTTAGAGAAACTCTTGAAAGTATTCTTGGTGGTATTTCTGGAGAAAATGCTGAGAGAATGTAATTTAAGGAATTCCTGGAGGGAGCTCTGGATGTATTTTACGAGAAATCCTTTTAAATATTTTTCTGTATGAGTGAAGAACTAGCCATATGTGTTAAAATTCACATTAATAAAGAAAAAAATGTAAATATTTCTGGAGGCATTCAAAGAGGTATTCCTGATAGAATCTTTGGAAGAATTCCTGTTAAAATCTTTGGAGGAAATTCTGAACAAATCCCTAGTGGAATTCCTAAGAGAAGGAGTGCTAGGTGAAATCCGCGAAATTCCCGAAGAAATTTTAGAGGAGTTCCTAGAGGAATCATTTGATGTATCTCATAGGAAATCCCTGAAAAAAAATTTGCCAGAATTTACCAAACAATTTCTGGAGAAAATCCTGGAGAAATTCATAAAATAATTCTTGAAGGAGTATCAGGGGTGATCCCTAAAAATATTGCTGAAGGATGTTTTTCAGATATTCCTCAACGAAATCTTGGAGATATTCAGATTCTGCAGAGCCTCGAAAACCTCCTCCACTGACCTGCGATCGATTTAAATGAGGCCGATATCGTCCACAAGACCAAGGACCATATGTGACCGTAGGCCTTCCTTAGCCGAGTGGTTAGTAATCAGTGCATCAGTGCAGTAATCATGCTTTTGTTTTGTGTGAAAAGCATTTAATTGAGATCATGAAAAAAATTAAAAATATTGTGTATTAAATCTTCGAGCTGTTTAGTGGAATACCTATAAATAAAAGAAAACCCGAATCTAGTACTATACCATTTAATTCCACTAGAGTTTTTTTTTTTCATTTATTTAATATTGCAGTGCTTTTATGGCTGTCCTTATTGATCTATACATGCTCATTTCCAAAGAATTTCAGAGCTGGAAGGGGTCTCGTGGACTTTGTCCCATATAAAATATTTAAAACGTATATGCCTCTGCCCATATACACATACAAAACAGCAACTTTGGCTGAGAAAACCTTTCAGTTAACAACTATGTAAGTGCTCATAAGTACACTAAGCTGAGGAGCAGGGCTCTGTCTCAGTTGGGACATAACGCTAGAAAGAAAATTAAGATCATATTGTCTACAAAACAGAAACAAGTGATCAGTGGGAGGGGGTGTGTTTGAGGGTCAACCCTCCCTCCCTATCCACCTTAGGATTTTGGAGTAAGTTTTTGGTGTGAAACTACTTGAAATACGAAAAACGCTCTTAAAAGCATGTTTGGCTTATTCAGTTTTGAAAATGTGAATTGAATTTTATTATTAAAATTAAACATTTGGATTTGAAATTCAAATTAGTGAGAGGTCTTAGTGATCACCAAAGTTCTTGATAGTGAGACATACTATTAATGAAATATTGTTCATCCCAAAAAATGTTTTGCTACGTGTCGTGTTTACACTTTCGCCTTCTTGACATTTCGGAGGTTCTGTTACTAAAATGATGAAGGATATTTCCCTTCACGAAATTTTACAGGCTTGCCATAGTGACAACCATTAGCATCCGTAAATTGCTGTGGGAGCTTTAAATAACATGAAACTAGTTTTGTTTGAAAAATGACATATTCTCATATTTCCGGGTTTTGGTGGGTTTCCAGCAGGTATTTTTTTTTAAATTAAATTCGTGTAAAATCATACACATTTATGCTTTGAATATGTTCCATGAGTCAAATTTCAAATGATTTTGCCATCGCTAGAGTTACAGTTAACTTGATGATTAAAACTTGACTAAAGTTTGGAAAGAGCTTCAATTTCTAATTGTGACTGTGACTGTTTTAAGTTCATTTTAATACATTTAATTGTTAAATTATATTCAATTTGATTTCTAATTTTCCATCTATTAGAGCAAACTGCAAATATTTCAAATGTTATCGTTCAAAATTAACCCTTCTCTTTTAATACAAATTTAAAAAAATAAGACTCAGTAACTCAACAGAGAGAGAAAAAAAAATGAAATTTTGAACTACAAATATTTGGGTACTGATCTGATTACTATTTGATTTAGAGCATAACAAAAGGTTTATTTATATTTTATTATTCTTGTACAAGAACCGCATCAACCTGCTTGATAAAATTGTGTCGTTTTCGCTCAATCTATCATAAATTGTTTCAATAATGAAGTAAAAATGTTGGAATTTGATGAATTATTTGATTTTTTTTTTTCAAAATATTTGATTTCATATTACAAACATTGCAAGGCTTCAGGCTTTTTTTTTAAGAAAAGTACTGATCTACAAATTGTGACTTTTAATTGTTGTGACTGCACATAGAACCTATTAAACTGCCAAAGTCTCAATTTCAAAAGAAATTCTTAATTTTATGCAGTTATTCTATTATTTTGCTGGATAAAAGAAAAACAAAATGATGTGGTTGAACCGTCTTAAGCCATCCCAATTTTTGTAAAAATATCCACTTTTTTGCGTCGTTCGTCTCCCCTGAGCAATTTTCTGGATACGACACTGAAAATTATACGAAATATTACATGTAGGTCTATTATTTGATTTTATAAAAATAGTTAACTGAGAGATTATTGATCTATTGAACATAATTTGTAAGCAACCTTATACAGAAAACCAAGCTGTAGTAGGATAGACGGTCACTAATTTTGTGAGATATTTCATCCTGCTGCTCCAACAGTTCACGCTGAGCATTAGTGCGATAAATTTAGATAACTTTATTGAACCTAAGAATTCACCTCGCTCGTGCTGTGTATCACGGGCGAGGTTTACTTGGTAGTGTTGTACTTTTACAACGGCGTGAATGGCAAGTCATAAATTCTACTCTCACTTGTCCACCTCTATGTAATTAATAGACGACCTAAAACCCTTCAAAATGCATCAAAAGTTCCACGTCATAGGCGAGAAATGCATAAATTGAGTCCTCGCTACACGCGCAAGCGCACCCCCCATCTGCTCTGCACCGTAGCTCAGCTACTAGTGCGAGGAATTTAAAGGGATCAGTCCTTATGAACACACTTTCGCTACTGCGGTGGTCGTGCGGCGACCGCACTAAATCTATTTATGCGTCTGTTTGCAAACCAAACGCCGCGAAGAGAAGAAACAAATGGCGCATGTTGCGAAGCGATTTCATTTCCCCTTCGCTTCGGCACGACCGACATCTGTCGTTTCCGAGCACTTCATCCACACGCGGAGGCATCAACACACGAACGGACGAACGAATAGAGTTATCAGCCGATATTTATTTTGATTTTTTTGCTCTTTGAAGCACAACTTTCAACATGATATTGTGACGAATCTACAAGAGATACACTTTTGCTCTCAAAGACACTTTGGTAGCTAACAAGTTAATGCATATTTTGTAGAAGAATTTTTTTAACATTAATTACGATAATTTTAATAAAATTCATAAAAATACGTCGAAAAATGCTGATTTTTCCGTCACTTTTTGCAAACTTTTCGTAATTTGAGCCTTTGAACCATTTTCTACAAAAATTACGTCCAAGAAACTAAGATAGATTAGATCATAAGCTTTCGATTCATGCGCTGAGATTAAATGTATGACGCATAGTTAATTAGATATGTGGTTCCAAAGATGAACAAGTTGAAAATCTTAAAATCGTGAATAACTCACTTAGCAGTGATTTGCGACCCTATGTTCCATGGGCACTTTTTCATATCTCATGGAGACCTATCTACCCTCCAATTATTAAAAACATGGAATCAAACACTCTGTATATGAAAATTTTGACAACGGAGTCGTTTTCGGCGATGATTTTAGTAACAACTGCATTTCTCTTGATCATATCGTTTACAGAACTCATGTGAGACATGATTCTTTTATGGTGTCATCCATAATCATGAAAATCATTGTTTACAAAAGTTGAAAAATTTACGCATGAACACAACTTTATTTTCGCAAAAACCTTATTGTTTATTAGCTCATGATTAGAAGAAAGAGAATCGCCATTCATGCATTGAAAATATTTCATCAACAAAGGTTGATTCGAGCTTTTTACGAAGAGGGTCATTGCGATCAATTTTACCCCGCTGATCAATGTTACCCCGGATTACGGTACCCAAAATCTGTACCACATACAACATAAATTGTTGAAAAAAACTTTAAAAATCCTAATTAATTTGGAAATTTTACATAGTTTTTATTAAAATAATTGCACTTATTAGATGATAAATACTAAATTCTATGGAAATAATATTATCTCATAATAGTTTCATGGTAATTAGTTCCGAATTTCATTTCATGAACATCTGTAATCTGTACCGTACAGAATCTGTACCAAAAACTATCAGAAAATCTGTACCTTTCCAGATAAATCTGTACTTGTGGCAACACTACCCATGGCCATGATGAGCGATTTCACGGGACCCGCAGCTTTTAGCTTGAGAATAAACAGCAGCAGCAGCAGCGACGAATGCGTACATTTTATTTCGATAGGAGTCCTTCTCCGGTAGCTGGTCGATTGACTAATGCGCGCGTGGCTGATTGGTGTTTGGCTGGCTTCGATTTAACATGATAGAACAAAAAGGAGTAAAAATAAGACTGAAAGGGGCGTTTCCCTTTGAATGACGAACGTGGCTGAGATATCGCTCAATGATGTCTGTGTTAGAAACACACAAGAAAAATGTGCTTTTCTATGGAAAATAAGACATGTCTCGATATTTACCCATTTTTCAATAGTTTAGTCATGAATCATGAATCAATATTTTCCATTATTTGAGTCGATTCGAAGAAAGATTTCCAATTGATTGGTGCAAGAATCTTGAAAATCTATCCGGGTATGTTATTAACAGTCAAAATCTAACGGTGGTAGGTCATTTGTGTTGAAAGGCTAGTCCGCTAAGACCACGCAGATCCTAGAGAGGCTAGCCCGTCCACATCCGATTGCAAATCATAAAGAAATACAATACAGTAGATGTCTCCTTCAACTGGGCAGCTAACTGACTGATACCTCAATCAGCAGCTGCAACTCTCTTTATTCAAACCAGGTATACATTTACAATTCAATATCCTACACAAATATCATACCTCTCTCAACGAACTTCCACGCTTTTACCTACGACGACGCATGCTTCTCAACCGACGATTCTTCTACCTGAGGTGCGACACTACCTCTATTCCAACAATTTGGCATAAAGCCGTTTGGCATAAGGTCGTTTGGCATAATGGTCATTTGACATAAAGTCGTTTGGCATAATGGTCATTTGGCATAATGGCCGTTTGGCATAATAGTCGTTTGGCATAATGGGTCTGAAAACAAGCAAGAAAACATTCGTTTTTTCGTTTCTATTGAATCTTTCTGATAACATCAGGCTTGTTTTGAAGTCAATTGACACTTTATTCAACAATCATATGCTCTTGAATAAACTAAAGCATATTAGGAAAGTAATTGCCAATAGTATTTTGTTATTTATCCAGAAATTACCCTTCTTTCAAATATTAATTCTTCTTTTGAGTTTCCCTATTGGAAAAAAAAAATTGCGCTGAAGATTTTGATATATTTAGCACAAATGTACCCTTCTTTCAAACGTTCTAAGGTTTTTTCTTCTGCACCATAATGTAACCATAATTATGGGTATGAAAACTGTTGAATCAATTCAATAAATTTCAACTTCTTTCATACATAGGCTGTTCTTTGGAGCTATATTTTTAAATATTTTATTGTTTACATTTGACATATGGGCGGCATTCGATAACATTGATCTGCTCAAATTTTTAACACTCATAATTGTCGTAACTGTATACATTTCATGGTGGTGAACGAACTGGCCATCCAATATGCACCCTTCTCATCATTTTTTCCAACATGTGTATAGCCGAGAATGGCAGAATACCTCCTTCTTTTCACGAACGATAACTTTCTCGTTCACTATCCAGCCACTGAAGACTATTATAGCACCTATTTAAATTATTCGGGGAAATCGGTCATTTGGGGAAATGGCATTCGAGGAAAAGGGTCATTCGAGGAACTGGCATTCGGGGAACCGACACTCGGAGAACGACATTCGGGGAAAAGTAGCACAATCACTTCGATAATTCTGAACGCGTTGATGTCTTTTCGATTTATCATGCCGCAAAAATTTGTGGCGTCCAATCTTCTATTGGGGTTAATCATGAATTTTGCCTTCTTCTTAAATAGGCTCATCTTTATATTTAGACGAGAAGAACTAGCTTATAAGTTAAAATTCTCGTTAATAAAGAAATAAAAAAAAAAAATCTTTATATTTAAACTGCTTTAAATTTTATTATTAAGTAAGGCTAAATGTAAATCATTTTTATATTTTGCTGTTTTATCAATTCTTGCAAGACATGCTGTTATAATGACAATTACTTTAGAATCTGCTAATATTCATCACATTCATTTTTTGCAAATACAGGCCTTTCGAGATATGTTGGAAAAAATATTGTCTTAATCACAAATTCTCGCTTCTTACGTGTTTTTGATGTACAATTCCAGAATTAAAATTTTTATTGAATCGTTGAAAAGTTTTGCTACAAATATTTTCTTTTAAAAATGTGTTGTTTATTTGAGTTATACTGTGAGAAGATTTTTTTTTTTTGCGTTAGAGCCTTAAACATTTTAAACGAAAAATAATCTGCTCTCCTATAAAGGCTATTTTTGCATTATGCTGCAGTAACAGATCTTTGGATTAGAGCTTTTAATATTTTGCAAATAAATTTTCCCTTCTTTTATCAAGTAATTTTCATCAAGTGTTACGTTCGAACTGGGACAGAGCTTGATCTACAGCGAAATATTCTATAAGCGTTCCCTTTATTAAAAACTGCGAATTTTCTTTGCCAATTTACTATTTTCGAATATGTATATCTCAACAAGCTCAAAGATACTCTATGTTCTGGGATGTAGAGAAAATCATTATTCCGAAAAGATCTTCCACCAGACCCATGCTTTATTTAGTAATGCTCTCTTATGTCATAAAAATTTTGGAAAATCTCTGAGCGAACACCACGCTTGTTGAGAACCTACCATTTTTTTTATATGGGCTCGGTGGTGTTGATCTCGGTAAAAGCTTCAAAATGCCGATATAAATTCTAAGTCAACCATTATGCCAAACGGCCATTATGCCAAAAGACCATTATGCCAAACGGCCATTATGTCAAACGACCATTATGCCAAACGACTTTATGCCAAACGGCTTTATGCCAAACGACCTTGTGCCAAACGACTTTATGCTAAACGGGATACAATCAAATCTAACCACTTTTCGTGACGCGAGCGATTTTTAGTTTTTCGAAATTGTACCACAGTATGTTGCCGTAAGACATTATCCAACGTCAAAAAACTGAGCTGAATAACTCCGATGAAAGTTTAAATTTTGAAAACGTTAGGAATATCTATCGAGTAATATCAATATTTCCTTAAGGCAAAGTAACGCGTCATTCGTTTTGGCTGCCATGTTCATTTTTTAGCTCGCAATTTCATTTGTTATCTTCATCAATGGAAACGAGGTGAATGACTCTTTAGTTAAAACCTCTTAATAAATAATAATACTAATAATAATCATCATCATCGATTGAAGCTCGAGCTGTTTAACCGAAAGCAGCGGGCTAGTGTGTGGTGCAGAGCGCCACATCCAAGGAACGGCGAAGCATGGAGGAGGAAATGTGATGGTCTGGGGGTGTTTTTCATGGGGTTGAGTAGGAAGCCTCGTGAAAATCGACGGAATAATGACGGCTAATGATTCCTACATCAACATCTTGCGGGAAAATCTGGAGGTTTTGCTGATCTAGACGGGCCTTGAAGAGAGATACATATTTCTCTAGAACAACGACCCGAAGCATACAGGTCTTGTCGGATTAAACCGCTAGTATGGCCTCCACAAAGCCCAGACCTCAACCCCATCGAGAATTTGTGGGCGATTCTCGATGCCAGGGTTGACAAAACTGGTGTTACATACCAACAAAAATAATTATTTTGAAGCCTTGGAGCGCGCCTGGGATGAACTAGATTCACAACACCTTCAAAACCAGGTGAAAAACATGTCGAAGCGCCTCCAGCAAGTCCTTAAGGCCAAAGGAGGACACATTAACTATTAAATTGCTTTTCATTGTTCTTAAATAATCTTTTCTGGGGCCATGAAGGAAGTGAGCACTTTTTTTGTCACTATTTTTTTTTCTATACAAATTGAATTTCCTTTTCTTTGAGTAAAATTCTTTTTTTTTATCAAAATTTCGTAAGTGCAACTTTAAAAGAATATCAAAAATAAAATATTAACAAAGATTTAAGTGTGTTAAGTTCAATTTGAACCAAATCAATGAGAGATATTCGAAAACTGGTAAGGTGGGCACTGTTGAGTGTAGTATTACTGACCAAATCAATACAACCCTAGATAGGTAGGATTCGATGTTTTTGTAGAGTTTCTCGATTATCATTTGTCCTTATCACTCTGTGTATCTATGTATTGAACTTTGCTATGTGACCCGAACCCGAAGATACGATCATTAGACCTAGCTAGAGATAACACGAATTTAATAAAATCAATTGGCTCTTGACCACCGCACGTTACGGTCGTATTATTCCAGTCCGCGCGCTTCATTTCAGTGAAGTCCGAGTGTCCCGAGTTCCTCCGTTTTCCGTGGCCACAGTCTACGCCGCGTGTGCAGCTATTGCGAAGTGTTGAACAAGCACTTTATTTTGCCTATCAGTGTATAACGTTCTACGTTTGCCGGGTCCCTTGTTGCAGCATGACCGCCGGCGCTGCATTATTCTCCTCTAGAATCGCACTACAATTCCTCGTTAAGCCAATCGTTGCATAGATGTCTCATGTACTAGAAGTTGCTCTCAGCTGCATTTTTGTTAGGAGGGGCTTCATCAAGCTCACCCTCTTCCGGTAATGCCTTCGGTACCGAATATTGTTGATAACGGATAGTTTTTGGCGCAGTTTCAGATCATCAGATCCTGGCCAGAGTTGATGTTTACGCCACGATAGATATTGACTGTTAGAGAAGTGCCGTCCATCAATCAAACTATGGTCGATTTGTGATTCTGTCAACTGTGGTGATCTCCAGGTGTGTCGGTATGGAAGGCTTTGCTCGAAGTAGATGCTACGAATGTCGAATGGTTATTGTAGAATATAGAACTGTTAAATAAATACATAAAAACGTACTTACAGCTGAATTTGATGCTCGTGATAAAATCACTTTGAAAATGTTTACCCTAACAACCAGTTTGTCCACTCAATTCGTGATGGGATCAAAACAAATTTAACATCGTAAAAAAAGTAAGAGGTTGTTTCCGAGATACAACCATCAAGTTGACGTTGGATAACGTTAGCTTCTTCTATTTCCTGGTTTGAGACCGTCAATTCTGACCTATTATGGACATTGTATGTTATTATTTAGTTGGTTCGGTGAACACTTCAACACCGATAGAATCGGTCGATAGAAGAAGAAGCATGAGCGGTAACTCTTGCTCCCCAAACAAATTTTCCGGTTGAACGTTAGGTCCACGCATGATCCACTAAGATTGGTTGCTTTAGTAAATTCCGAAACCAGTTTGAGGTTGAGGTACTTCTCCATGAAGTCCTCGAACTCCATGTTCTCCTCTTTGCTCAAATCGATGTTAAAATTGCCAGTTACAACCAGAGACACTTCATCTATTTCTATTAATAGATTAATTAATTTATTTATTAATAGATAAGAGATAAACGGCAGACAAAGTTTTAACTAGGTTCGCGTCGCTCGGATCGGGCGGCGGTAGCATTTTTGCAGTCTTCTCTGCATACGTATTTCGATTTGATCGACAATTTCTTACAAATCAAAACATTAACAAATCTGTTGCTGATTAGTTTTAGCTCTTTGTTTGACAAGTTGATACTCTGATCGCTCTAGCATGCATTTACATTTAGATAGCGACGACGACAACGGCATTAACAACATTAAGTAAAGTTTGTAAGGATTCTTCAAAATGTATCCCCGAGCCCGATTTCATCTTCTAAACTCGTACCAATTAGTTCATAGATTGATATAATTAAATATCAGGGTTTTCCTTAGGAAATTGCCTACATTTAGGCGTTTTCATTGCAATTCTTGAAATTAACTATTCATTATTTCTTTAAATATTGCATTATTCGGATCCAGGGAGCTCATATTCATTATGTAGAGTCGTTTCAAAAAATAACAATAATCGCATTGACAAGTGATCAATTTCACCCCGAAATGGGATTCCCGATTTTCTATTTAAGGGATGATTTTTAGCTTTAAAAACACATTTGTTAGAAAATTTTGGCACATGAGCCAAAGAGTCGGATCGTCGTACTTGTATTCCTGCATCCAGTTGTTTGGAATTTGCAACATTATTGAAAACAGACAAGAAAAACCATGAAAAATGATCAATTTCACAACTATGGTACCGTAAAACGGGGTAACTTTGATAGTTTTTTCGAAGAAAACTTGAATATTTATGCATGCTGTTTCAAAAAATGTTAATTCATATTTTTAAAACAAGTACTGGTATCCTAACTATCGATTCCAGTTGATAGATTTCCAAAAGATTTATCCTTAATGGATATATAATTTTTCATATAATCGGAAGTCGGTTTTCTGTTTTGGGGTAACTTTGATAATGGAGCATCACTCGAACAAAATTGAATGAATTACAGAACATTTGTAGGGCGTTGCATATCTTTAGGCGTTTAACGCTATATGGAAATTTCTGGCATAGATTACAAAAATGGTCCCAGTTTGTTAAAACAGTATTCGCTAAGAGTTTTGAGACCGAATTCGAGTTCTACTATAACTAGGCTATCAAGTATAAGTGACGAATTCATTATGACTTCATCAATTGGTCGCCGTTAAGTCAGAGGGGACCAAGTACAAAACTTGGGAATATTGGATTATTCTCTCATTTAATGCGAAATTACCTTACCTCCGTTACACTTTGATCAGATTTGAAGAATACTGAAAACTGCGAGAGATATGTCATAAATTTACTTTGGATGATCAACAAAAATCGATAAAAGTGTGCAGTCAGAATGGACCAAGTGCTTATTACCATAACAGCGAAAATGATCAGCGCGCTGAGGAATGCGAGGAAATGAAAAACATTTCAGGAGATTTGTCAGATTTTTCGACATCGAATTATTCTTCTACTTATCCATCAATAGAAATTTATGAATATTACTTAATTCGATGCATTTGATTTTGATAATTGAGCATTTACCATATTTGGATGGGTGGTTAGAAATTGCAACAAATTCTGTGCAGACAGAGTGAACCAAGTGTTGAAAAGCAATAAAATGATTCATTACTGCATTTTTTGAGTCAATTTCAGAGTCCAATAGAAGTTTACGGTAGATCTATAGTGTATGTAAGGCATGTCCTAGGTCCCGCTTAATGGACCAGCATATTTTGGTCGTTACTCAAGATTTTCACTTGGTCCACTCTGACTGAACGCATATTTGAATTTTTCTGGTCTTCAATGCCCTGACCCTGCGAAACCTTAATTTTCAAGCTATCGTAATGTCACTAATTTTGATATTTACTATATGGATTATTTAAGAATTTACGATACTGCTGTCGAAGGGTCTCGATAATTTGTTTATCTTATAGATATGCACCCAATTTGACCATGCAAGCATTAAACGATTGTTATTTTCCAAGAAATTGTTCAGTCAGAGTGGACCAAGTACTCGCAGCCCATCAAAAAATCGTTCTATTAAAGGTTTGGATTATGATTTTTAATGATTATCGCATTACATTATATTGTTTGAAAGTAACATAAAGACGTGTAGAAATATTGAACCAAAATTTAAACGAGTTCAAAAATTACAGATCGTTAGACTTTGAACCCATTTTTCTCAAAATATCAAAAATGTCACTTGGTCCACTCTGACATAACGCCGACCAATTAGTGATCGTAGAACAGATTGTTTGAGAGCATTTCAAAATTGCTAAAATCTTATAAATTTTCCATATATGCATATAAATCCTCAAATGTACTTGATTCCAACGGAAATAGCTGTAACATGAAGTGTCATACTAATACTCTTTACTTTTGCATTCGTTTTGCTTAACAGATTATCAGGAACTTTGTTATTTCGTTTAGTATGGTGAGAGTCTCGCATTATCAAAGTTACCCGCATTATCAAAGTTACCCCGTTTTACGGTACATGTAAACTTCGATACGTCAAAACCTTATAACAGCAAGAAAAATGTGCTTTTCTATAAAAAAATAAGACATGCCTCGATATTTACCCATTTATCAATAGTTTAGTCATAAAAATCAATAGTTTTCATTATTGGAGTCGATTCGTAAAAAGATTTCCAATCGATTGGTGCAAGAATCTTGAAAATCTATCAGGGCGTTAGGAAGTTAATAACAGTCAAAATCTAACCACTTTTCGTGACGCGGACGATTTTTCGTTTTTCGAAATTGTACCCCAGTATGTTGCTGTAAGACGTTATCCAACGTCAAAAAGTACATAAGATTATAGATGACGTTTCTCACCCCAATGAAAATAATATGCATGAGGTTATAGTGCTACCGGGCCTGAACATTTTGGCTACCAATTATGAATGACTTTTGAAAAGGGCTTAATACATGGAAGTGAACGGAAAATGGACCATATATGAGTGTGGATTTCCGGCTAACTAAATTTACAGAGGAGAAAGAGAAGGAGAGCGTTTGAAGAAAGCGGAAAAGGGATAGAAACAGCGACTTGGGGTTTGGATTTGCGGGAACGGGATGAGCATTCATTCTGGTGACTAATTTCATAGCGAACGGTTCGTTGTGATATTTTCGCGAATTTTTCGAAGTGCGGAATGTCGGAAAAAGCAGACCTCGGACACTACAGTTATGTTTTTGGAGGCGGTGAAAACAATTAGCCGTTGCTTGATATTTTTACGATTGGCTTGGAGGGCTTGACACCAACTCCCAAAGTTTTCGGAGGATCATTCCTACTCAACTGTCGGAGGGCCATAGTGCACAGTTTAGCTTAGATTCCTTCTCTGATCAGCCGCCCATGGCATGGGAAACAGACGTTTTTGTGAGCCGCTCCTAACATGAAGAACAGTCGCTCCTGGTTTGCAAAAGCAAACACCCTACCCTGTCAGCATTCGATCAAAGTTTCCCTAATCTTCCGTAAGATTGCGCGTACTCTGGCCAGTACCGGGAGAAGGAAGGTACGGGTGTTGCTGGGCTAGAGCCTAAGAATTCACAAAGGGGTTCTCTCTGCCCATCATGCATGTGTCAACCTGTAAAATTATCTGTAAGAAACGAGTTTTAACGAATTTCATAAATACTTACGAATGCTACTGGACGTTTCGGTTGCTAAGTTGAAGCAAAGTGCTCTCCCTAACGAAGCATCCGAAAACCCCTGATCGTAACCGGTGCCAATCCCGAACAATATCTATCCCAGCGCATTGTGCCGAAAGATATGTGAAAGTGGGTTTGTTTCCCTTCCGCTAGAGGGTATAGAGCTAAGACTGGAAACATAAGCCAAGCCCCAGCGAGAAAGACAAAAAGTCGAACAAGCATAAAGAGATACCATATTGGGACCGTGGAGGCAAAAGTTTTCCGCGCAACAAACCAAAACGGACGATTGTTTTCTTTCATAAAATTTATTTCTATAGCATAAGTTTTCCCAATGCTTGTCACCGCACTTCCAGACACGATATGGATTGTGTGCTGGTATACATTGATATTTTGCCATCTCCTGAATGAGAGAAACCAGCCACAGAAGCCATGGCCCAGGTACGGCATGGCAAGAAGGCGAGAAGTTTATACCGAGTTGGGGATGCGCACCCATCAACAAGAAGCAACACAAACGTTTCCCAGAACTCAACCATCTTTCGGATTGGCTTCTGCAAAGAGTGGCGTTTCCGTTTGAAAACTTTTCTCGTGATATGTGCAACGTAATATGGCTAATGTACTTCACTTTAACGAAGCTACTCTTTGTTTTATTAGTTTATTGAATCGTTGTCGATTAGAATGTGTATATTTGTACATAAAATATACAAATTATTGGGTTCTAAACTCAAATAACCATATTTTCGTAATGGATGTATTTCTTCTTTTCATTTTTGTGTGGAAATGAGCTTATAAAGTGGACACCTTGTTAATGCAATTGGTTTTTAATTTATTAATGAAATCGCAATCGGTTTTCTGTACATTGTTCGAATAATATTTTACGATGTTGTGATAATACACGATCCACCAAAATAAATGAATACCACACGAATAAGAAACATCGTTTAAAACTGTCTGTTAGGAGTGTTATCAAAATCAATTGGCTGGAAAATGTGACAATATATTCTTTTTCGAAAAGGATTGAAGCAACATCAGTAAGATGTATATTCTTAAGCAAAATCTTAGAACGTCAAATTTAAAATTGGGCTTCGTAGCCGTGCGGTTCAGTGTCACCAAGGCATTTGAATGCTAAGGAGAGTGGGATCGATTCCCGCCTCAAGCTGAAAAACTTTTCGAGAGGATTGTTTTTCCAACTGTGCCACTGGGCTTTGCATGCTAGTCCGTTGTCTAGTGTAGTACTTCCTTTAAAGGGTGAAGATAACCCACTGAAAGCATTACCGTGTCGATGTCTTATTTAAAATCAACAAAAAAAAAAACATCCAGCTAAAATGAACGATAAAACAAATTTTTCTGTAGTTCATCATTTGATCGGTTTAGAGCACTTGGAAACCCAATGAACGGGGGATGGTCACAAAAATTGGGGTGGGTAATGTCTGTCTCATTACCGCGGGGTTGAAGTAGGACTAATATGGACATAACTTCGATCAACTCTGGGTCAGACTCTAACAACAGAACGGTAGCTTTTTGCAGATGATAGGATGTTTTATGATAGATGATAGGTGCTGTGATTGTGAGTATTCAATTACGTTATGGTTTTAAGGACATTGTTGGGTTTTTGGCTAAGAACCTCCTTCGATATCCGCAGTCCATTTGTTGGATTAGCCAACCACCAACAGGATTTGAAATGGAAGGAAATCTTTCCTAAATGTGTAGAACAATTGAACTCGCGACATTGGATACGAACTAGAACATATTTTATTAGCGTATTTACAGTAATTACAAATCGAACAATAAACAGCCGCTACCCATGATGGTTGGTAGTACACTAAACTGTCTAGATACAATGGATTTGAAGAGTGAAGTCTCTCATAGAATCTACATGGTGCAATAAATAGCGTAGTATGGGGTCATTTGAAATTTGTAAAACCGATGTGCAGAGAGGTGGGTTCCCAACAGACATAGTTGCTTGAGTACCAAAATGGCTTCTAATATGGCATCTCACTTTCCGCTCCCCTCTCCGGCACATCTCATAGTGCATAGTGTCGTGGGTTGAGAACCACTGATCACCGAAACCCACAATCATAAACAAACTCAAAGGCCATCCACCTGAAACCGACCAATGCACTCGAAAAGTGCAAGATATTGAAATTACAACCATATGCGACAACCGCACCTCAAGTGCCAGAATTATTTCCATTCCTTTTTCCCTCCTCCGCGTGAGCCCTACACGGACGGGCAAACGAAATCGAAAGGTGGACCGTGGAGGCAAAAGTTTTCCGCGCAACAAACCAAAACGGACGATTGTTTTCTTTCATAAAATTTATTTCTATAGCATAAGTTTTCCCAATGCTTGTCACCGCACTTCCAGACACGATATGGATTGTGTGCTGGTATACATTGATATTTTGCCATCTCCTGAATGAGAGAAACCAGCCACAGAAGCCATGGCCCAGGTACGGCATGACAAGAAGGCGAGAAGTTTATACCGAGTTGGGGATGCGCACCCATCAACAAGAAGCAACACAAACGTTTCCCAGAACTCAACCATCTTTCGGATTGGCTTCTGCAAAGAGTGGCGTTTCCGTTTGAAAACTTTTCTCGTGATATGTGCAACGTAATATGGCTAATGTACTTCACTTTAACGAAGCTACTCTTTGTTTTATTAGTTTATTGAATCGTTGTCGATTAGAATGTGTATATTTGTACATAAAATATACAAATTATTGGGTTCTAAACTCAAATAACCATATTTTCGTAATGGATGTATTTCTTCTTTTCATTTTTGTGTGGAAATGAGCTTATAAAGTGGACACCTTGTTAATGCAATTGGTTTTTAATTTATTAATGAAATCGCAATCGGTTTTCTGTACATTGTTCGAATAATATTTTACGATGTTGTGATAATACACGATCCACCAAAATAAATGAATACCACACGAATAAGAAACATCGTTTAAAACTGTCTGTTAGGAGTGTTATCAAAATCAATTGGCTGGAAAATGTGACAATATATTCTTTTTCGAAAAGGATTGAAGCAACATCAGTAAGATGTATATTCTTAAGCAAAATCTTAGAACGTCAAATTTAAAATTGGGCTTCGTAGCCGTGCGGTTCAGTGTCACCAAGGCATTTGAATGCTAAGGAGAGTGGGATCGATTCCCGCCTCAAGCTGAAAAACTTTTCGAGAGGATTGTTTTTCCAACTGTGCCACTGGGCTTTGCATGCTAGTCCGTTGTCTAGTGTAGTACTTCCTTTAAAGGGTGAAGATAACCCACTGAAAGCATTACCGTGTCGATGTCTTATTTAAAATCAACAAAAAAAAAAACATCCAGCTAAAATGAACGATAAAACAAATTTTTCTGTAGTTCATCATTTGATCGGTTTAGAGCACTTGGAAACCCAATGAACGGGGGATGGTCACAAAAATTGGGGTGGGTAATGTCTGTCTCATTACCGCGGGGTTGAAGTAGGACTAATATGGACATAACTTCGATCAACTCTGGGTCAGACTCTAACAACAGAACGGTAGCTTTTTGCAGATGATAGGATGTTTTATGATAGATGATAGGTGCTGTGATTGTGAGTATTCAATTACGTTATGGTTTTAAGGACATTGTTGGGTTTTTGGCTAAGAACCTCCTTCGATATCCGCAGTCCATTTGTTGGATTAGCCAACCACCAACAGGATTTGAAATGGAAGGAAATCTTTCCTAAATGTGTAGAACAATTGAACTCGCGACATTGGATACGAACTAGAACATATTTTATTAGCGTATTTACAGTAATTACAAATCGAACAATAAACAGCCGCTACCCATGATGGTTGGTAGTACACTAAACTGTCTAGATACAATGGATTTGAAGAGTGAAGTCTCTCATAGAATCTACATGGTGCAATAAATAGCGTAGTATGGGGTCATTTGAAATTTGTAAAACCGATGTGCAGAGAGGTGGGTTCCCAACAGACATAGTTGCTTGAGTACCAAAATGGCTTCTAATATGGCATCTCACTTTCCGCTCCCCTCTCCGGCACATCTCATAGTGCATAGTGTCGTGGGTTGAGAACCACTGATCACCGAAACCCACAATCATAAACAAACTCAAAGGCCATCCACCTGAAACCGACCAATGCACTCGAAAAGTGCAAGATATTGAAATTACAACCATATGCGACAACCGCACCTCAAGTGCCAGAATTATTTCCATTCCTTTTTCCCTCCTCCGCGTGAGCCCTACACGGACGGGCAAACGAAATCGAAAGGTTTCAAATTGCATCGCCCTGGCCGGACCACCGAGATACGAATTGCCGAAATAGCAAGATGCACATTTTTGGGCACGGACCACCTAGGCATACAAAATGCCACATTTGCAAAGATGAATGATTTTTAAGTATGGACTCCAGTTGTCTCATTCTCACCAATAGAAAATAGATTAAGCAGTTAAACATTGTAAGCTTTTGTAACAATATATAAACCCAGAAACGACGAAATAATAAACAGATTCTTACGAACCAGAAACTGGGAAAGGAGTCTCGACTTTTATTGAGTCCTTACTGGTGATAGCTCTCGAGCTCACCATAGTTTGGATACTCTACAAAGAAAAGACCTTCTCCAATATTTCTAAATACCGTAGGATGCCACAATAGTTTTGAGAACGACCACAAAAAATGATTATTTGAAGTTACTAATCTTATTGGAGAGGGGTGGTTTCTTAACTAAAAGCATTGCATAATGTGTTTTTTCACATTTTATTAGTTTTTTAACGCAAACACGTAGTTATTGCTGTGATTTGTGTTTTAATATATAAGTCACTACCGAATCACTTCTTCTTCACGCACCGTGTTGTTGTTTGTAGGCTCTTCAGTAACCGTTCTAAAACTCACTTTTAACTGTACTGAAACAAGCTTTGTTGATAAAAATACCATTTTAGGTGTTACTACTAACAGAACAGCACTAACGATTTTCAACTGAAGTTATTTTAACTTGAAAACAACAAGATTTATTGTAAATTTTACTGCCACTGTGGTTTGTGATGAAGATAGTAATTTTTATCACATTTTAGTAAAATCAACTGCTAGTTGTACTGTTAGTCAGTTCAATTCAACCATAGCATAGTTATTATGAATAGCCACAAATAGTAATATTGAAGTAATTATATACAATTTATACCATGTTGTAGTAAATTTAAGAATTGATATTTCTATAGAAATGCTACAACATCGTAAAATAGTTTTCTTGATAATATTTTTATAGTAAAATAAAAAAAATACGATGATTTCTGTTTTTGTTTTGTATTTTTGTTTCAAACTGCTTTATTTTACACAAAATATGTCTGCATTCATACAAACTTATTCTCCCACGCCAAGGTAAATCATGAAGTGCCCATGTGGCTCTGCCATTTCGTTTCACTCCAAAACATTGTCCAATAATGCTTTCGAAACACTAAGTGTCTTGTCGGAATCAGCTTACGTTGCGGTAATACGACAGTCGATGGAGTTGCCATGTTTTTTTTTCTGAAACTTAGTAACTACAGCTTGCGTAGTTTTTAATTAAATTACTAATAAGCATGTCATAAACTACTCAATCTAAAGACAGGGTTTCGAAAATTCATTGTAGAAGCTCGTTATTACTCTCAAAGTCCGAATCGGCATCTAAAATAAACAACAGAAAAAAAGTAACCTTAAAATAAAAAAAAATATAATTTTTTGCCTTAGGGCCAATTCATAAATTTCATAACGCTGAAAGGGGTAGGTGGGTGTCCTCTAGATGTTGAAGCTCATACATGAATTGTAAAATATTCATACAAAAAGCGTTACTAGGGGGTGGGTGAGGGTCGACAATAGCGATTTTAGCGTTATGACATTTGTGAATGAACCCTTACCGTCGGATTATTCGGTATCCTCCAGATAAGTGATAATCAGCTCCACCAACTCACATCAGAATCATCGTTTTCATACATTACTACGTATTTTTTTTTCAATTTTCCAAGGTGTTACAGAAAATTTCCACACGGTTCTACTCACATATGGGAATAAATGATAAAATGGCGGCTCATGCGACAAATCACTACCTTGATATAGTTGGTTTGACTGTCAAGCCACTTCGGTTGAATTTTGTTGGTCACATTTCTTGATTGTACTATGAATATGGTAAAATTTATAACAACGAATGTTTAAACAATTATGCATGTTGAAATTCAATACAAATGTAGTTGTTTATACCATAATATGTTGTCAAATTGCATGTTTTTTTCATCTACAGCTTGTTGTTAGTTTTAACACATGAATATGACGAATAACATTCTTAAAACAATGAAATGGCAGTTACTTTTACTGATCTTATGGTATTTTTAACGACAATCATGCAATATAAGTTTAACTATTCAAACAACGTTCGGCTTATAATGCAATTTATTTCAGTGTGTATTTCTACTCACCGTAGCAATTCAAACATTTATGGTGGTAATCGAGGATAATACGCGATCGGCGTATTAACTTCGATGGAGCTTACCACCACTAATGCGTTACTTGGAACATTTTGATATTTCACGCACCGTGCTTCTGAGCAGCGTTGCCAACCTTCTAGAATTGTCTGGAATATTCCAGATGTTTGAGGCCTAATTTTACAATAAATCTGGAAGATCCAGTTAAAATGTGTAATTTATTTGTAAGGTTTTGTAAATAATTTGTAAGGTTCTCCAAGTACGACATAGGAAATCCTGACTATTCCAGACAAATTTTCAAAATCTTCCAGATTTTTGAAAAATTGACTTGGTATCCCTGCTTCTGAGAGCAATAAATCACTTATATTCATCAATTTGTGCTCGAAAAACAGCACCGAAAAGCGAATTCACTATGCCAATATTGTTTATGAAAGGAGCGCGCAATTCTCACTGATTGTAAGGGATGGTACACAAATTATGTCACGCAAAATTTCAACTTTTTGGACCCCCTCACCACCCCCCTTTGTCACGCTTTTTGTATGAGTCCTCTGAAATTTTTGTAAGGTTTGCCACGCTTGGCTTGACCCCCCCCCTCCTCAGAGCGTGACGTAATTTGTGCATGATCCCTAAGTGATGTCAGTTTTAATGTTTAGAATTCAAATTGTTTGGATATTAATACGCTTACTTCAAGCACGGACTTTACAATTGGGTTGTTTAGCGATGACAAAGTTACAGTTTTTCATAGCTTCATAGCTTAAGTATAACACAACTTTATTGCGCTTCACTATCATAATTGTGACATTATAAATGAGTAATGAAAATTTCAATCTGTAGACTCAATGACATTTAAATTTACATAATGACAGCTCGTCCCGTAGTAAAATTTGCCGAGGGGTGATACAAAAGCGATTTCCATACTAATTTCAAACGTGTTTTAAAATTAGTTCCAGGGCACGGAAAATTATGAAACTTTGGATTCACACTCAATTTTAGACGTAGAATCAGAATACGTAAAAAACTGGATACCCCTAAACATGCCAATTACAAAACACTCAGAAGTTGTACACAACATCACAAGTGTTGCAAAACATTTTTGTGTGCGAGAAAAACGCATGACGTTAACTAGATATGCCATGTGATTTACTGCATTTGAATTTAAGTCAATAGGGTACCGACTGTTTATTTCGTTCATAACCGCTAACAGTTGGCGCCAGTGGCAAAAAGTACAGATAACAACCTTTAGAATATTCAGTTTCTTTCACTGGCCGCCGAGCGACGACACTGTTGTTTGTATTCCTTCTACTGATCGCGGTACACTGGATTCTCAAATTTCTCAAACTTTCAACATCTAGAGATCGAGATTAACTCCTGTTATTTCCGAACTTGTTTTCGTATCTGCGAAAAACCTTCGTGCTGTGTTTCCATCATTGCTGGACCCATACCCCGGTTTTGGCTTATCGACGACTAGACCCATCTCTGTTTTGAATTGTTCTTAGATATCACGTTTCCTATTCTCTAGTTCATGCTTATGTTCGTCCGTTGTTACCCGCCACACTTGAATGTTCAACCTAAAAAATAAAAACAAAAAACAAAATAATTATTTACTTCATCTTCAGTAAGTAGGCCTTGACCGGGTAACAGGTTTTTTTTTCTGCGCTTGTCAATTTTTTTTCTATTTTCAGGTGAATTTCTACCCCGAAGTTTTGCGATCTAAGGCGTTTGGATTTTGTGTGTAATTCTTTGGAAGAGAAGGTGTGCTGTATCGTTGGGAAGCTTTAATTTGCTAGATTTCTCGTAGCTGTTGATAATTCCAGCCGTTGACGTTTTTCGATTGCTGTTGTTGGCGTTGCCAAAGTTAATTTTTGCTCGTTAAGTATTATTTTATTTTCTTTTGTTGTTTTTTTATTTCTGTTTTTATACTGGTGTAATCGAGTTTTTATTATCCCCGTCATTTTTCCATTATGGAGACTGCCGGGGAGTCAGTTTCTGTTGTAGATAGTGCATCTAAAGACTCTTCTTCTACTGTTAAACACATTCGTGTAAAAACTTATCCTACTACCTTTCTGGGTCCCTTTGTGGTATTTTTCCGTAAAAAAAAACCATTAATGTCCTTTTGATTTCCTCTGAGATTTACAAATTGTATAAATCTGTCAAGGAAATCGAAAAGATTTCCCTCGATAAATTGAGGGGGGGATTGATTTTTTGGATCTCGAGAAGACGTTAATGCGTTGTTAGACTCCAAATTATTTTTGAATTCATATCGAGTCTACGCTCCATGTGACTCATGTGAAATTAATGGTATAATTCATGACGAAGCTTTAGAGCAGTGATTCCCAAAGTGGGCGAATTCACCCCCCTGGGGGCGATTTTAAGGCCTAAGGGGGCGAAAATTTGAAAAACAGAATTTGGGGGGCGAAAAATCCAGAAAGGGGGCGAAAAGGCTAACACAGGAGCATTCGAAAACAATTATTCATATTCTTTTGAGGACACACAACTGAAGGTTAATCAATTTCACAAATATTGTACCTTGGTTTGATATATCTCCAATCAGGGTCATTTTAAAATCATGATAGTTGATTATTGTCAAACACAAGTTATGTATTCAGGTTTTTTTAATATCATGTGAGTTTTAAGAATGGTCTGTATTTGAAATTTTCACAAGTTCGGATGATGAGTCACAGGCAACATTTAAAACACAACATAATTTGGATGTACAAATCACTTATCTGAGAATTTTTAGAACTTCTTTGCAGATGCCCAATATTTTAAAAATGGATTTTTTTATATGAGAGCTTTGAGGTTAGGAAACTAATATTCTTTGGCATCCAGCTTTTTTGACAGAAAAAATCTACAGTACCCATTTTCAAGTTTCAGTCGCACTCATTTTTATCATTTCTTATGGTACAAAACATTTTGAAGACAAATTTTTCTTGGTGTTGAAAAAAATAACCTTTCTATATATTGCAATGAAATATGAGTTCCAAAACATTCTAGATTTTCATATATTTGTTCAGTGTTTTTGGATTGAATGAAAAAAAAAATCGTCGAACATTTGCTGTTCACAATATCTGAAAATTATTGCAGTAGTTTTTGAAATAAAAGATAAATCAGTATGAAATCATTATGAACGAATCATCCCCCAACTACTTCACAAGTTGGTGCCTATGCATATATTACATTCAAAAAGTTGAAACTGGGCCGAACTTGTATCGAGAACTGATTCAGTAGCCTGTATTGCACGAAATATATTGTTAAACTTGCTATTATAAATTGTTATCTAGTAAATCATACCTAATAATTTGGGAATATCGATATCAGGGGGGCGATTTCAGATAAATGTTGGCCTCAAGGGGGCGAAAGTTGAAAAAGTTTGGGAAGCACTGCTTTAGAGTGTGATGATATTATAAATCATGGTTCTGGAGTTTTCAAAAATCAGGCAATTTCTCCTGTGAAAATTTTAGAATGTGTCCGTTTATCTAAATTAACCTTTTCAGATAAAGGATCATCCTATACACATTCTAATTGTATCAAGATAACATTTGAAGGATCTATTCTTCCTGATTATGTTATTATTGATAATGTGAAATTTCACGTCAGATTATTTTATCCCAAAATTATGCATTGTGATCGTTGTCTCCTTTTTGGACACTCATCACATTTTTGTTCTAATAAACCAAAATGTTCCAAATGTGATGGAGTTCATCCTTCATCTGATTGTAAGAAAAATTCTGATGATTGTATTTATTGTGGGAAGAAACATAACTTGTTGAAGGAGTGTTCAGTTTATATTTCTCATCAACAGCAATTTAATCTGAAAATTAAAAATAAATTATCTTATTCGGATGTTATTAAAACTTCCGAAGGTATTTCTTCTTATAATTTGTTTGAACCATTATCTGAAAATAATTGCAATGAAAATTTAAAAGAGGAAACAAACAATTTTGTTTCAACTTCCTTTTGAATTTTCAGAACAGCTTCAGTATCTTCTTTGATGAACATAAACTTGACTGGCCTGCACTAAAAAGTCGACCCTGGACGAGGTTTTGACCAGAGGGTTTGGTTTCCCTTTGTTTCGATTATTTTCAACGACAGTCAGTAAACTTTCATCCGATTTTCCTGCTTCCGAAAATGTTTGTTTGTACATGCTGTGTCCTGAACTTCCATCGAAGCCCCACTTGCAAACCAGTTTTACTGCAGTTGAAGCTTTCAACGAGATATCCTTCATGATACTAGAAGTAGTACAATTCATGAGCACTTGTAGATCGACCGTAGCAGAGGTTCCTGATGTAGAAATCGGTTTCGGAATTATTTTTTGTTTCTCTCGCCTTAGCGCATTAAGGCTAGGAAGCAAGTTCGGATGTAATTCGTTCAAAGTGTTTCGAAGCAAATTGTACTTTCGTTCTGACAGATCTAAATCAACGTACAAAGCCAATGCCTGTGCTGCAGTCACGACCTGTTCTTGATCCCCACTCGAAGAATTTGATACATTGGCAGCGAACGCAAGCTCTTCAGGTGCATTATTGTTGATAAGAACAGTGCGCATCGTACCTTCGTGCTGTGCGTACACGAATTCTCTCTGTTCATGGAAGTTTTCTTAAAAACTACCTAAAGCAATAAAACAGTACTTTTCAGTGCTAAAATTAAAAACGGTACTTTTCAGTGCTACTAAAACAGTACTTTTCAGTACTATTTTTTCTACTATTGATACCTTTACGATCCTTGTTTGGACCCGTGCCTTCGATTTTTCGTTGGACCCGTTGGCGAAAGCTAGCGGTGGTAATCCTTCTTGGTCACCGTCTTGGGAAAAAACCTCTCAGGAGGTCACGTCTTCTTCCGTTTATTAACTTAACATGGTATCAACAACATACAAACGGAAGGGTGAATCTCTGAATTCACAACTTCCTTCCAAAAAAGTGGGATTTAAAACTGTCACTAAACGTGGCAAGAATGGAAGAAAGGACGTTTCTCCGGAATGCGAACTTTCTTCCAAGGGTGAAATGAATAACACTGCGGAACACGTTTTTGTCTCAAGCACCAAAATACCGCTATTTACTTATTTAATGGTTGCTGAATACATTGTCGTTTTTAGAAACATCATAGCACGTCTAGTTTTCTAGATATTGGATGTTGAAAATACAAAATTTGACTTTTTCAGCCAACTTGCATGCAAGTTTGCCAGTTTGTAAGGTAATTTATTTGCTTAATTTGCCTCAGAACTCATACTTCATGTGTATAACATCAACAAAGTTCATAATATTTTTGATTCTCAAAAGTTATTTTTTGATGATTTAGAAAAGTATTGTATTGTGCCATATAAAAGAAGCGAAGAGTTTTGTATGGAGACTGTGAGTATGTTGAAAAAATCGATTTAATCGAAATTGAATCGTGGGATTTCAACCAAATTATATCTGAAATGAAAGTTAAAGTCCTATTTTGCATGCTTGATGGATTAGATCACGAAAAACTTCGATAAATCATACTTTTAAATTGATGTAAAGATCAATTAAACCAGTGTTTTGTACAACTTTGGCGACCTGTAGCTAAAAATCCTGACGTGCTGGAACATTTCTGAGAACGGCATTAGATTCAACAACCCCAAATCTACTAGAGACACATTATTTGATCCTTGAGACACGCAAAAATGTCATTTTTGTTGCGCTGTGTAATTGTATCGAAATGAGCAATCAGTTTGATGCTCTAGACAAATTTTCCGAACACCAAATCGAAGCAGCCTCTAGCCCAGGCTCTTTGATTCAAGTGAGGAAGCAAAGAGTGCCGCCTATCGTGGTCAGTTGTTCCGAATTTGGGGGATTTAGGCAGGAGATCTTGAACTCCATTAGGGGAATCAAGGTTTCCTTCCAAATCGCAAAGAAAGGAGACTGTCGCGTTTTGCGGGAAACTCTTAAAGATCGCGAACTTCTTCTCAAACATCTTGAAGAGAAGAAGTACAAGTTTTTTTACTTATGACGACAAAACTGAACGTTTGTTCAAAGTTGTCTTGAAAGGTCTCTCAAGTGACTATAAGTCACCTGAAGAGATCAAAAATGGTATACATGATTTACTTGGATTTTCCCCAGTCCAAGTAATCATTATGAAAAAGAGAACCCAATCTTGGTGAATCGGTAAGTAGATCAACTTGACGAATTAGGCGATCTACGGGTCTTACTGGCGTCTTCCATATGTGACTGGCATCGAAAGAGCCCAGGTAAAGACCGCAACGACTCGGCCGAGTGGGATCCTCCTTAACGATTAGGGCACCCTTGGGGCCCGAGAAATCACTCCTTAACGTTTATGGTCTCGCAAGTTCAGAGCGGCACTAATCTTTTACGTTTAGGCGTAATGGACAACTAATGAGCACTACGCCGAATCGTGCGCTTCACCAACTTTCGTTGGTACAAAATGGCGGAGTACCGTAAGGTACAACAAAAGGTCCTTTGAGGGAGGTTTTACATTTACCAATCACTTCAATTTTGACTTGGAACTAAGGACACTTTTAAAATTTGATTTTAACGATCCGAAGCACAAGAACGCCAGAAGTTAAGTGAAAGATGGTTGATTTTCTTTGCGCCTATATCCTTTCAATATTTCAATATTTATATGTTGCATTCTACGTATGCCGACTATGCCTCTTGTTGTACCTACTAGATTATACAAGATGTCTACCAATTGTACCCCACGCTGTCTGAACCAGACGATTATAAAAATCGAATGTACATCGGATTTTTTTCTCGCTAGAGATCAGTATTTGGTCTATATTTTCATAATCGGAAGGTTTTAAAACATTCTATCGGTTTCTATTTTTTCCATACATTTTGTATGGGCGAAAATGCGTTGAAAACTTGATTTTCATGGGATTTAGTATGAAAAATTGCTAAAAAGTGGAAAAAAATCAAAATTTCACCGATGGAATATAATAAAACCTTCCGATTATGAAAATATAACCCAAATACTGAACTCTAGCGAGAAAAAATCCGATGTACATTCGATTTTTATATTCGTCTGGTTCAGATATAGCGTGTACCCACTCTATTTTGTACTGTTTTAACAATTTTTGAGTTTAAAACAGAGATGCAAACTCAATTTTTCAAAAATCTGTAATTAATTACAAATTTTATCTGGATCTTCCAGATTTTTGTAAAATGGGGCCTCAATAATGGAATATTCCAGACAAATCTGGAAGGTTGGCAATACTAGTTTGAAACGACTAACCCTACTAATCAACATACAATTAGTTAACCCTACTAAGCAAAGAAACGTTACAGTATCATTACACATAAAGCACACATCGAAAATCTAAAGATCGTGTAATACTCGGTTACAGTGTGTTAATATTATTCGATATTGGGCAGAGATGCAATGGATTTTTGATTGACAGAAAACAATTTTAAAATGAATTGATTTTTGCAGTTTACGAGTTTACTTGTTTTAGTGCACGTGTAGTACAAGTTTTGCAGTAGTATCAGTGTGAACGTGAGAATGTACATCGAAGACCATATCAAATCGTTCCCGGCATATACATCTCATTACGCTAGGAAAAAGTCTACAAAATGGTACTTGAGCATTGCCAAGTTGTACAGAATTCATAAAACAAATTGTTCCGAAGATAATCGCGAATTTGTTCAGTACAATGCATGCAGATTAGTGTTCCGCTCCTTCAAGCTGGCATTTCGTCGTAATGAATGCGATAGATTTTCAACCCGACTAAGAGCTGATTCGTGTAAAGAAAAGAAGGCCGAGATACTAATGCTCCGTGATATTCACCTAGCTAAACCAAAGAGTATGTATGAACATATGAAGACGGATTTGAAAATTTCCTAGGCTACACTTGGAATCCGAACAGCGTCGTTTGACTTACAAAAAATGTTAGACTACTCCACAACTTCAGTTCAACAGCTTATTATTAACGTAGCTGTTACCTTTAGGACGAGACTAAGGCTAAAATATGATTGCGTGTTCTTCAAGACGAAAATGGATCCGACAGTGGACGGATCTGGTGAAGTGGTTAGGACACATGTCTGTCACGCCGAGGACCTAGAATAGAGTCCTACATCCGAGATAGCATTAATAACTTTGAAAGTCCTTCGGAAGGGAAGTAAAGCCGTTGGCTCCGAGATAAACGAACCCAGGTTGACCCGACAAACGAAGTAATAAATTATTGGTCCGATCGTTTTTCCGGTCGAAACCTGAACTACGTTATGTGTTGCACTTTTTTGAAAGCTGTTAGAGATGTACGGCAGGCTTAAAAAAATAACGGATCATTCTAAATAAGCTGATGATTTTCGGACACATTCATATGGACGTCCACGCGGCTGTTGAAAGGACCAAATCCAAAACCACCTTCAAAAATATGGTTTCACCGATATCAAACACAGGCGAATCAAAAAGGCCGTTTTTGTACAGTAAACGCTTTATCATTTCCAAAACTATAGAACATTTGTTTTGTGCTTGAAATTACGGTATTAATTTTATATAATACGTTATAAATACGATTTGAATTTTAACTCGCAATTTTCAACCGTTGGTAACTCAATGTTGTGAATTTGTCATTTAAACACTAACCGCTCAGCTCTTTAAAACGCAGAAGTTATGGGCCGTCAACCTTACAATTGCGCATTTTTCGTATCGGCATGTACCTACACGGAACAAAATTCTGTGGTAAAAATAACTATTTTAGCTGACTACGCCCATTCTTGAAACTACCATGGAAATTCAGACCAATTTACTATGTTTACGGTACACACTGTAAACTCGTCTTACCCTTAAATGTGGAAAAAATACTTATTATTTTCTGATATATGAAGACGTCAAAATAAAGGGTAAATTATTTTTTCGAATAATGGGTGTTTAGTACCCTTTTATATATTCCGGCCATTTACTCTTTAATGGGTGAAAATTTCCTTGCAATTTAAAAATAGATTTAACTTCTCCCTCAGACCCTGCACAAGATATAATAGTTTATGTACACAATCCCGTAACAATTTAATGAAAACCAGAATAGCCAGTAATTTCAAGGTATGTGCATTCAAATTATTTTCCTATCGTGTTCTTACTATGAAAACAATCAAATTTCACAGGATGTTTGCCCGAGACTTCTGATGCCAAGTCTCGTATGCTTGTCCCGCTGCGCATAACCTCCGGTAGCAGCAGTACTAGGCCAGCAAGTCAGCCTTTAATAAATAATGCTCCCGCATCGGACTAAATTATGTGTTATTATATTATTCAATAAAATGTTTTTATGGTCATAGTTTTCTATTGATTATTTATCTTAGAAATGAAAAATTAAAATCGATTTGCATTTTATATATTTCAAAAAGAGTAAATTTTACTCTGTTTCTTAGAAAAAATGTTTTTGGATAATGGGTAAAATTCACTCGTTAATCTGACGTACAAGCCGTTTACTCTTTAATGAGTAAAGGCCCTTTACTCGTTTTATGAGTTAAACTAGTTTCTTTCAAAGAGGGTACTTTTTTACCCTTTAAAGGGTACTTTGATCCTACAGTGCACCTCACCGCATTACTGGTACATTTGACAGAAATAATTTACAACAATCTGATTCCGACTACAGACATGGTAAAATCAAGCGCATTTCTGGTCTGCTGAAAATTGCCGGTGCGAGCGCTTAATTTAACCCCCTAAAATGGTAGTTTTTACCGCACAATTTTTTTGCGTGTATATTATTATTGAACAATCGCATCTTATTAAACGCCATGATGTATGCAACTTTGTAACCGTTCGGTTCCAAGATTAACTTGTTGGCTCCACCACAAGGTTTATTCCTTCTCTTTCCATAATGAGACCTTTTCAAATGTTGAACTTTCACACTCACTGGTCGACGATAATGTCACGAATGAGTGCGTGTTCCCATTTCATAACCGAACCAAGCAGACAAGATGTGATATACATTCGAGCAGTTTGAGTTCGGGCACAATAAACACAGCCCTGTTAGCGTTGTTTCCACACACAGAGGGTGTTGAATGTAACAGGATGTGCAAACATGAAAGCATAAAACATAGATGTCTGCTACAAAATTATGAGAAACGGCATTCTATATAAGAAGCCGGTTTGTAAAAATCCGTTCTCTTTTATCAAATAGTGATCCCCAAAGGAAGTAGATTGCGCGCGTGTTAATAGTATATTTAATGGTGATAGTTTTTTTCTTTAATGGTGAAGTTCCGTTTAATTCTGTGTTGTTTTTTTTTTTCTTAAAATAGGTTATTGTAAAATGGTATTCGTTTAAGCAGTAAATGTTAGTCGATAGAAAAATGTGTTAGTAAAAATAGTATGGAAGAGCATGGATTAAAAACCAGTTAGGGAAAGTGTACCAGTTATGGTCCTATTGGTCCCTTATTTGGCCATATGTGTAATTTCAAAAACTTTCACATTTTGAATATTTTTGAACATTTTAACATCAAGATACATCCTTTATCTTACTCCTAAAACACAAAAAAAAATTCAAAATGTGAATAAATTCAAGTTATCTTGTATGGCGAAATAGGGAACCACTATGGCCATAACTGGTACACCTACCCTAGTATGGTTAGTATTGTAGTGTCTAAAATCTAACCTAAAATAATAATCAATCAAAATTATAGTGAAACTAGCTTCGAACAGTGATACAAACAAATAACGAATACAACAAACAAGCAAAAACAATAGAAAAAGGTAATTATCAGTGAAACAGCGGAAAAGTAGAGGTTAGGTAGTGACGTCGCAGGGTGCTAATTCTTGGTGTCCAGGTCCACGTCAAGGGACCTTTTTCTTTGTACAGATAACTCTCCCTTACTCGATATTCCGTATCTCGATATCGAGTTAGAGAACCATAGTAAAAATTGGTTTTCATGGCTAACTCGATGGTCCCTTGGATCGCAGTTGCACTGCTTTTGTGTTCTGTAACTCGATACCTCCCTAACTCGATGGTCCCTTCAATATCGAGTAAGGGAGAGATGACTGTACTTTATTCCAAGGTCGTCAGTGCAGTGCCGTCGATGTGCCTTCCGGGAAGATCAAGCCAGCTTCCGTTGCCCCGGTTCCGTTGATCTCGATGATGTGACCGTTGGGAAGTGCTACAATCCGAGTGCATGCCGCCATTGTCTTTGGCCGCCAAGAATAGCGTCACCGGCGTCGGCCATCGCGATCCTGCCACCCTCCTACCATGCACCAATCCAACAACACCATCAGCAAAACTCCGGATCCGTGAGAACACCTAAAAGCTAAGTACCCAATAAGTGACGTCACAAATAAATTGTTGTAAAATGTTGAAGCCTCAGGTGTAGCTAAATCCGTAAAGAGACCAGCCCTGAATTCTTCCCCTTTCACCAAGTTCTCTTTGTGTCGTTCTCCGGGTTCAAAAGGAACCATCAAGCCTTGTCCTTTGTTGATCACTAAGTATTCAAGAACCCCCCCTCCCCCCTTTTCTAATATGTAATATGTTTGCCTATTCTGTATTCATCCTTTTTGTGAAGAGTTGAAATTTGACTCCTGTTTGAATCAATCATCCCCTGCTTGCGTATTGGGAGAATTGAATGTCCATACGACCCTGAAGATCCCAATCCCATAAGCCGGTGAGTTAGCAAGTTACAACTTACAAGCAAGCACGATTTTGGCAGTATACGTAGCAGTATAGCTAAAGGCATAATTAGTGGGCTAGTGGTTGCTTGGAATTATTTTGTTCTTATACGTCACAATATATATAGTTGTAGGACGATGTGTTAGTATCCATCGTATTAAGCTTTGATCAGTGAGAAGCTGCAATTTTCCCAGTATCGCTGGGAATGATGCTGATACAAACAATACCAAACAATTCTTTCCTAAAAACGGCTTTCGCATTGTACAATAAGGTTTTGATAAATCTTAATCGTTTATTGGAAATATTATATTGAAATTATTACTTACCGATTTCTCTATTCGTCATATCGTTTTCATTTCTATCGCAATCAGTTTTCAGATTCGTCTCACAGTGAGCCGAAATACAACACATCAACACTATAATAAAATGTTTTACTAGAATACATAGATCTACGAGCATCGCCCTCTATTCCTTAAGCGTAATGAAATATATCAGTTTCCTTTAAAATTCATTGTTTGCCATAAAAAATCAGCCCAAATATATGAACACAATTCCTTTTGACCGAACAATCATTACAGCTACTAACAGTGCAGCGAAAACAACACAATCAAACGAACCGTTATCTACGCACGCTGAGCATCGCGCACACATTGATGCGCACAAGCTTATTTTTCACAGTATGACGGAATGAACTTTGTTTACATTCTCAATTATGCGCGGTCGTTGAGGAAATTTCAATACATTTCGTGAGTTATAGAAGTTTTACGGCGTGTGATTGGAATGACATCTTTCAGTGACTATGTACTTCAAAGGTTTTCCATAGTGAAAATAAGTGCCTGGCGAAGTAAGTCGCACAGGGGGAGAATAAACTTGTATCGAAAAGTGGTGTGGCTCAGTCAATCGCCAAGCATTTTGCTCAGATCGTGTTCGTCCATGCGATTTCGGTGAAAAAGTGCAAAGTGGATAAAGAATTACCTGCTTTGGTCTTGTCCACAGTTGATCAGCAGAAGTTTTCTCGTTTCATTTTGTATGGGGAAAAGCATCTAACTTCAAATTTATCGTAAATGAAAGCATTGATCGAAAAAATAATTGGCAGGCGTGATAGCCATTACCATTACGTACAACCGGAACCAAATATTTTTTCGAAAAATGTTCCCAATTTTGAGAAATAAATCGTTAGATGCACACAGCAAAAAAAATCTTAAATTTACATGGCACGTAAACTTCTATGATAATCATGTTAAACGAGTTATAACTGACTGTTAAACGATAAATAATGTATACTGTCTCATTGCATTCAAAAATGCTTGTAAGCTTGAGTGAAACTGAAACATTTCATGATCTTCTATCCAACATTTGCCAATATTGCATGCTTTCTTGCATCTAGAAAGTGAAATTGCAAAGAGAATGCTTGATTCTACGCTGAATATTCTGTCATATATAATGCACATGGATGAATCGACGGCTTGTCATTTGATGTGCATTATTTATGATTGAATTTTCAGCGTAAAAATCATGTAAACCGAGCCGTTTTGCATGCAACATTCTTTAACAGAAGACGTTTCGTGTTCAATATTAAAGATTTCGCTAGCAATGTTGGATATAATAGATGTGTTTGTAGGTTTTATCATTAAATAGTACATGAGAAATGGCTTTTCATGATTAAAGCTAAACTTACGTTACGGGTAAATCTAAGATTTTTTTCCTAAATGAGATGGTGACGTCATCATGGTCTTCTAGCGGAGTCTCATTCCAAAATGAGGTATGCCGTCACATAGGGTAACGTATATAACTTGGACATGCATATAATTTGGACAGGCTAGCCATTCTATGCTCATTTCCAATGAGATGGTAAGGAATATATGTACGGGAAATCATATATTGCATTATTAATACACTATGCTACTTAATACTGATGACCATTTTCAAAACAATTACAAATTAGCTTCAAAACTATCAAAATTGAAAATTGTATCAATAGAACATCTGTGAAACCTATGAATGCAAGAGGACGTGCATTTCAAGAACATACATTAAATGCAATAATAGAGCTCAGAATTGGCATTCATAAAAAGTTTAAAATTGGCAATACGATAAAATATGTCTAAAATTTAAGCTAAGTTCATCTTAAATCTTAACATGAGTATATAGGGCATAAATCAGGTGATGTCCAAAATAGATTATGGTTTTTGTTCTGTTGATATAATTTGGCCATCTGATGAAATACACTGGAATGTCGTGTGCATGCATACTTGCAGGCGTTTTATCGTGGATCTGATGATATTTGCTTGCATTAAATGAAATTATTGATTATCACTAATACAGTCACCCCACAGTTATGGATCAACTAAGGGTCATTTTTCAGAACAAAATATGATTAAAAAACATGGAGACGCTGTACAAAACAAAATTACCTCCCTGACACTGCAGAATATAGTTGTTTTTAAGAATACACCTCAAAATTCACGGTTATTTACGAAAAAGTGTCGATTTCGATATATATTCCAAACGATGTCCACCCCACAGATGTGGATCAGTGGGAGAGGAGGATCCCTATTATGGATCAAATCGACTTATATTATGGATCAAAGCACTATAACAGCAAATAACCTGCGAGGTAAACGAATGGTGTGCTAGTGAAAGCATACGTTTTGGCGTTTGTTTCGGAATCGTCTTATCTTTGATTCATAACTGTGGTATGGTTTTCAATGCCTCACAGTTATGAATCAATGCTTCTGTGAATACGGTTGGCATTTTATTTCCTACGGACGGAAAAAATATGCCAGAGCATATTATAATTGGTTGCGATGCTGTACAGATTTATGATTCACGTAGGAAAAATGTGTTCTGCGTAATTGCAACTCTATTTGATGAGATATTCTAGTTTTAATCCAACTTTGATCCATATCTGTGTGCTATCCATAACTGTGGGGTGACTGTATACACATCCAATAAGCGAAGAAAATGCATAAGTCACATGTAAACTCCCAAAGTTTTATTAAACAATCGTCTTCTTAAGAAACCATTGTATGGATATTGAGATAACGCCCCTGTCCAAATTATATTCATATGAGGGTGTCCAAATTTTATATTTGGTGTCCGAAATGTATAACAGACAGGCCGCCAAAAAACGCTATTTTGGAAGCTAATACTACAGTTTGTAAGCTTTTTTCCCCGGAAACTCAAAATACAATGAGACATTTAGCATGTAAGTATCATTACGTAATAAAATATTAGTATCTAATGCAGTTAATCGATCGCCGTTTCCAGACATATCTTTAGCCTGGCGAAAATACATAATTTACCCTATGAGGTTTATCTTTATACTTTTCGCCTGGCTCGTTTGTACTCCACTGTGGGCAGTTTCCATATAGACTGGCGGCCAAAAACATTTGTATCGTCTCATGTCATATAAATGAGTTTTATGATGCAAATTTGATGTTTTGTTTTTAATAAAACAAGTTTTCGAGACTTTTTTTTGAAAAGGGCTTATTGTAAAATAATGAGTTTTGTTTCTAATGATGCATATAGGCCACTTGTGCAATTAACGCTGCGATCATTAATTGTTGCACCGTAAAAAATAAAAATTCAGACGATCACCCATTTTTTTCAAAATTGATTTATTAACTCCAGAAAACTGGTAATGGATGACTGTTTCTATTATTTCATAGAAAACATGTATGTCATGTCACAACTAAAATCCTTTTTCCTTAACTTTCGGAAACTACTCCCAGTTCTCCTACAGTTATGCAAAGGGGTCTGACATGGTGTTCTGCCTGAAAAAGTGCGCAAAATTCGCGCTGAACTGTGCCAATTCCCACGTATTCATCATTTGTCCCATCTGTTATTCATTTTAACACGTTTTGAAAGTGCTTAACTGGGACCGAGGGTTTGAAAATTAGTTCTGATGAAAAAACTACCCTGTACAGAGGAGAGCACTTGTTCAGAAAAACCTACACACGTTCGCCGATAGCAAAATCACGTTGGTTACGGGGATGGGGACTTTGTAGCTTGTAGTGCTGCAGTATTTTAGCCACGCTGAAATTTGCGGTGTTAAAATGAGAACAGCGAAAGTTTTCATCTGGGCTAGCGTGATTCTGCTACTGTATCCCTCTCTCCCTCTATATCGAGTGGACATAGTGCCATTTAGTGTTACCACTATCACTGATTTATTTGACAGCACGATCGTGGGATGTGAACATAATTTATGTCCACTTTCGCTGGTTTACCACATGAGTTGGGTCAGCAACGTATGCCAGCCGATGTTGAACGGGGTTGTTCCTTCTCATTGAACTTATGCCACGCAACTCCACTATAGCGTCAAGTAGCAGCGATGCTAACAATTTGCTCAGAAATAGGTGGGGTCGCCAGGATGAATTGAGTATACAACTGCATAATTTGCAGGACCGTGGTAATCATTTATTTCAACTGCACTGTGGCACTTGATTATACGATATACTTTATTATATAAATGCATATACCATTAAGGATTCTAGGGTAACTTGTGTGTTTCGGCTGTTTTTCACTCTTTTTCTAAAACCTTGTATTTAATGAAATCGAATAATCCCTATGTATACATAGATGACCCAATTTTGTCAGCCCCTTTTACAAATTGGTTTTCAACTTCCTCTTCATATTTTCAGATTTTTTTTCTTTTTTATAATAAATCTTCGAGCTGTTTAGTAGAATACCTGTAAGTAGATGAAAAAACCGAATTCAGTACTATACCATTTAATTCCACTAGAGTTTGTATCCTTTGACAGATACGCGTATTTCGACCTCAACTGTAAGGCCGTCTTCAGTGTCGTGTACTAGACTCAACTAAGTCGACTAAGATAGCCGTAGCGGTAAACGCGCAGCTATTCAGCAAGACCAAGCTGAGGGTCGTGGGTTCGAATCCCACCGGTCGAGGATCTTTTCGGGTTGGAAGTTTTCTCGACTTCCCAGGGCATAGAGTACCTTCGTACCTGCCACACGATATACGCATGCAAAAATGGTAAGCTCTCAGTTAATAACTGTGGAAGTGCTCATAAGAACACTGAGCTGAGAAGCAGGCTCTGTCCCAATGGGGACGTAACGCCAGAAAGAAGAAGATGTTTTGCCTCTCTATATTAACTTGAACTGAGTCTAAACGGATTCGAAGATTTTAACACAGTGAGAGCAAAAATTTCTGCGAGAAAAAAGGCTGAAACTGCCTTAATTCAGGTGGATTTTTTTCATGAAAAAAAATGTGAATTTCAATAGCCAGTGTCTAAAGGCACGCTTTGAATGCAGAATTTGGTTGACTTGTGGTTTGTAAATTTAACCGAGTAGAGATCGCGAACAAAAAATAATCCTAACAGCGAAAGTTAGAAGCAAGTGAAATAGAATTGTAACTTAACAAGGTAGTTATTGGTGTAAGCTAAAAACAGCTTTTGAGAATTACTTAATAAATTATTCAGGTAGGGAAGAATCCAGTGATTGGATTTTCTATTTATCTATTTATTATAACAATACTTCTCGCATAACTCATGATCTCGCCCTAAAAGCCATTGTTTACGGAGTGTGTAGCTTGCAACGGAAGGTCGATGACGAAACGATTCGTAACGAGCGCCCAATTACCGAAGTTTACTGTAGAATACGTCGTCAAATAGCTCGCACGGAGCGAGAAACCATAATTTTAATGGAAATGATCCCAAACCCAAGTTCATGTAGTGTTATAAATACTTTAGTTTGTTTGAATAAAAGTGTTTTTTTTTTCTTGATGGTCCCATAGGAGTTTTAACTTTCGAACTCCTACTCCACCCCATACGCTTTTTTGCAAAGGGGAGGCTTACAAGACTTGGTTTATCAATTTGATATTTTATTCGTAGTGTCCTCATGTGTCATCGTCTTCTATCCGTTTTTTTATTCGTCTGGCTCCCGCGTATGTCCATCGTCTTGTTTTCTTAAGTTTCCATCAGATTTTTTATTAATGGTTTACATTTCCGCTTGAATCGATTCTCATTAGTCTCATACTTTACTTCATCTGGAAGTGAGTTGAAAAGTCTTAATCCTTTGAAAAATAATGAATTTTGTGTTCCCGTCATTGTCAAATTTGGTAGTCGAAAGTCATTTGCTCTTCGTGTCGCATATCGATGCACGTCTGATCCGTATTGCATGTTCTCTGTCAAATATTTCGGTGTCAATCCATTTCTTATCTTAAAAACAAGTGTGAGTATTCGGAAGGTTATTCTCTCTGATACTGACATCCATTGTAGAACTTCTCTCATTAGTTGACTTGAAGTCTTTCGGTCACATCCTAATATTAATCTCATTGTCCGGTTCTGCACAGTTTGCATCCTTCTCATTTGTCGTTTTGAAGCCAGAAACAGTATCGAAGCGCAGTATTCGAAATGTGGGGCGATTAAAGTTTTATATATCATTATTTTGTTATCGAATGTCAGATATTTGTTGATTTTACATAACATCCCATACTTTGATGCTGCTTTACGTATTATGTAGTCAATATGTTCGTTGAAATTGAGTTTCTCGTCAACTATAACTCCTAAGTATTTCACCAGTTTTACTTGCTCCACAACCTCACCATCAATAGACAATGTATCCAAATATCCGTTCCTAGATTTGTTTGTTATTACCATATACTTAGTATTTGTTACATTTAACTTCAACTTCTTGATCTTCAACCATTTCGTTAACTTATTTAGTTCAACCCTCATTACCGCATATGCTGCTTCAATGCTGTCTGCAATAACAAACAATACTGTATCATCAGCAAACAAATTTAAATTACCCAACGTTACTACATCCTTGACATCGTTTATGTATAAAATAAAAAGAATCGGCCCTAGCACGCTACCTTGTGGAACCCCTAGGTCAACTCTTCTGCACTCCGATTCCTGTCCTCTATATAAAGTACACTGCATTCTCATAGTCAAATAACTTCTAAACCATTCAATAACCTTTCCACCAATTCCTAGTTTTCCTAGAGTATTGATCAATTTTTTCCTGTCAATTGTTTCGAAGGCTCTTTTTAAATCTAAAAATATCGTCATAATAACTTTCTTATCCTCTAGAGCTTTTTTCCATTTGAACAGTAGCAAATTCAAAGCCGTTTCACAAGAATGTTGTTTTCTGAAACCTGATTGCTCTGGCAACAAAATGTCATATTTGTTCACAAAATCCATCAAGTCTTCCGTAAGCCACATACTAATCGAATGTCGTCTCTACGAAAAAGAGTGCAGAAATTACAAACTCGGCAATTCCCTGCATGAACTGTTGGGGAACGACACGAGCACCCTTGAAAAAACAAAACAATTTCTGAAAGACTGCAAACTCGACAAGCTGATATAAACCTACAAAAACCACCAAAAACACACACCAATGCTGATCCAACATTAAGCTGCAAAAGCCATCCACCATCAAGCCAACATGTCAGCATAACTCTCCTACTTATACCGTCGACGAATGACAAACAAGCATCAGTAATATTATCGACCACCAGTGGAAAACCAAACCTCATCAACATCATGGGCAACGACAACTCCAAAAAACTCACTCAAAACGGTGACCAGGACGTCACCATTATCGAGAATCAGGAAGTCCACACCGGACTTCTAGAAGACGACGATTGGAAGATTAACCTGATCCTGATAATCTCAACAATACAACTGCTCATCGGCATCCTAACTATCCTAAGGAAACAGTGGAAGAAAACCGCAATGAAATCTACAAAATCTGTAGCAGCCCTCGATGTCTAGGCAGAAATCTCCAACCCCGGAAACAAATGGAACATAGAACCTTTTAAAAAGTGTTAGAATTAAGAAGTGCACAACATAAGACCAAATTGTATTTAACATGAAATCAACGACCGGAATGACCAAATGGTTAAACGGTCTCTAATAAATATACATACATACATACATACTTCCTTCACTAACACCTCCAAATCCTTTTCATATACTGGTAACATGTTTATTGGTCTTTTGTCTTCGGGTTTTTGAGAATTGGGATCTTTTGGCAGTGGTACAACTAATAATTTTTTCCATCCCGATGGGAACTCTCCTCTGCTAAGGGATTTGTTAATGAGGATGAGAAACTCATGTTTGATTGCTTCGAATGCATCAATTAATACTGATGTACTGACGTTATTGATTCCACCACATTTTTTTCAGATTTAGTACTGTGTTTCTCAGTCGTGACATATCGATTGGTTTAAAAGTAGACCACCTATAATTTGGATTTAGATTGTCGTTTCCAGTATCACTTGATCCACACTCTAGAATACTGTCGTGAATCTTCTTGACACTATCAATAAAGTATTCATTTAATTTATCAGCTTTTGCTTTGTCACCAAGATCTTCATCAATATCTGAAAATTTTACACCATTATCCGTGCCTTTAGCTGGGTTTATTAATTTTTTCAAAGATTTCCATAACTTTTTAGAGTCACTTTGATTTGCTCTTAGCTCCTGTTGTATAGCCGTCTTCTTAGCATCACGAATTGCATTGACATAATTATTTCTTTTTCTCTGGTATTCTTTCTAATCTTCTTGACTACGCGATGTTCTAAATTTAAAATGAGCTTCGTCCCTACACAATTTCATCCCATGTAATGAACTCGTGTACCACGGTGCTGTCTCAGTAACAATAATCTCTTTCAGCTCTACCATATTATTAACAGTATCTTCTAACGCTTCAGCCAACATGTTTGCAGACTCGTCAATATTACTACATTGATGAAAATCTCTCAATTTCCAACGGAGCTCGGATTGCAAACGTACTTTAGAATATTTTTTCCAACTTCTGATTTTAGTTCTAATAGGTGTCGATTTGTCAGCTATGCTACTCACTAAAACACTTATTGTTGCATGGTCAGATATTTTGTCGGATGGTAATTCCGTCACTTGTGGTATATCGTTATTACTAAACAAAAGGTCAATCATTGTATTACTTCTATGGTTTACTCTTGTAGGAAAATTTATAAACTGATGCAGTGATAATGAGTCCATTAGATTTTTAAGTTCTCTTCTATCCATATTTTCTAACCAGTTGATGTTAAAGTCACCAATGACTGTGACTCTACCATTATGCTCAAGTACCCTTGGCAACCATTCCTCTTCAAGGTACATGAGAAACGTTGCATCATTAGCATTAGGTGAATGATATAAACCACCATACATACCTTTCATAACTCCAACAGATACATACATGGTCAAAAACCAATTTCCACTACACGATTCATTAGAATGCACAACCCATTTAATATTATTTTTTACATAAAATGTCACTCCACCAGTATGGCTCGAATTAGACAAGCAATTGATCATATCATATCCCTTTATATCAAACAAATTCACATTATGTTTATCTGTCAAGTGAGTCTCAGTAATGACAAAAATATTTAGATGGTGTTGTCGTATTATCAATCTTATTTCTTCAATGTGACTACTAATAGCACAATTTGCATACAAAATATCACTTTTTGATTGCTATGCTTCAAAATCTATCTTTTCTTTCTTTTTATCTTTCATTCTTCGATACACTGGACATTGCTCACTCCAGACAGCATGATCCACACAGATACCCTGCCTGCCTGATTTCAACATTCTGATACAGTTAGCACATTTATACTCTACAGAATCACATTGTTGAATTGAATGAGAACCAGCACATCGGGGACATGTTATCCCTCTAGCACTACAATCAGCTCCTTTATGATTGAATGCACAACACTTATAACACCTAAGCACATCAATGCCATCGACAACACGACAACGATCCCATTCACAGATTAATTTTCCGCGCTCCATAAGTTTACCATATGTATAAGCATCAACTTCGATAACAGCATTGAACAGCCCATTGACTGAATAAATTTTCAACACTTTTAGGTGCTTCACATCATTCAATGTTTCGTTATGATCCAAGAGAGATCTGTTAAGTTCATCTTTATTAAGCTCTTCAGTTATACCTAGTAATTTTACCATAGGTCTAAATGGCTGAGACATTTCTACCTCATATCCGTCTCCCATAGCGCTTTTTACAGCTTGCTTGAACGTTTCACTTGAATTTTCATCATTTAACTCAACAATTACCGCACCATCGTGACGAGTGATTACGTCATTGACTTTTACGGAACACGTCTTAAGTTTTTCGCTCAACACTTTCTTCGTATTTCTTTGATCGTCCGAATTACGCGGTTTGATAATCACTCTCAGGTTTGGTTTCTTTTTCGATTCATTTGAATCATTCATACGATTTTTCGTTTGCAAAAGAGCTTGATGATCCTGGAATTGCATTGCGACCATTCACTTTGTGATTCTCCACAACGATATTCGTACTTGATTTTTCACGTCGCATATCCGACATGTGTGTTTTACCCGCACTTCGATAAACCTTCCTACTAACAGCCCTCCATTCACCTTTTTGGCCGGCACTTAAAGATGATTCAACCACAGAATCTACATTATTTTTAACAACGTCACTATATGAAACCATGCCCTCGTTTACGATTCCACTTTTGGGCGTATTTTCTACATTTCTCCCAGTGTTCTCTGACCCAGTTTTGTTTTTATTTGAGCGCAAATTGTATCGCGGTGTATCACTCAATGAGATTTCACCACTCACATTCGTTGATGTACACAATTTATTTAGTTCTTCTTTAAACAGTGCTCGGACTTTTCCGTCGAAGTCTTTGAAGAAACTAAACTTTTGTTCCATCTCCCCAATTTTTTCCAGCATAACGTCAATTTTTTTCTCAATATTCATACGATCATCATATTCGTGTAAAGCCAAACATGTATCACAAACATACATCGCATTTTTTATTCCTTTTAGCACCTTCCACTCATCTTCGTTGACACATGGTAAGCAACGCATATGGACGGTCTCTCTGCATCCACTAAAGCACTCGAGAGTATTCTCGTCCAACTCAGACACTACACCATGGCAGCGCGCGCATATATCACTCGTTATTCTGCCCATTTCTGTGTTTGATGTAATTTGTACTAGACTAAAATAAATTGTGTAATTGTGAAAAGATGAGTTGAGTTTTGTAGATGAAACCCGAGGAGAAACCCATCAAGGTGTCGAAAAATCGGTTAGCCGACCGCCAAATAATTTCGCTGGACGTTCACATCAGCCACCAGTAGAATTGCTGCCAAACACAGTCCACTCTTAGGAAGGGGAAGGACCAGCTCCCAAATATTATAAATTAGGTGAGATTTGAATTCCAAAGTATAACGAAAAAAGTAGCGAAATAGTCATCAATTTACCCCCGGATTACGGTATGTAAAAGCATTTGAAGAATGTAGTCCCTGTGTCAAATATTGTCGCTGTTCTTAAGTATCACTATTGTATTAAACAGAAATTAAAGTAATTAGAATACAGATGATTTGATGATCGATACTACCAAAGATTCATGTCTTACGCGCGTTCTGCAAATGATGTTAGCAAAGAAAATGCGGTGTTCACTAAAGATGGTAACGTTGAAAATGATGCCATTGTCAAAATGACTTCCATCATTTTTCGGGATTTCTAAAACCCCCCTCTCTGTCGTACTTTTTCCAATAACTTATGTATATACTGTCCCACCTTCAAAAACCACACCCCCCTCACTCTAATGAAGGACGTCATTTTTGAATGGCCCCAAGAAAATAAAGTATTGCTTAAGGAAATTGCATACCTTTAGGCGTATTGCGCAATTCTGCTTGTAGAATTTACAAAGTAAATGGTTTGTAAAAGTTCAGCCTTCATATTTGGCTTTAGGAGCCATGATTTTAGAAAGTAATGGTATTCTCAACATTATTATTATTGTTTGCATGGGTGATCAATGCTAACCTATATTAACACTTCAGTCGTCCTGGTGTAGTGGTTAGAACACACGCCTCTCACGCCGAGGACCTGAGATCGAATCCCATCCCCGAAATAGTCACAAAAAATTTCAGTGACGACTTCCTTCGGAAGGGAAGTAAAGCCGTTGGTCCCGAGATGAACTAGCCTAGGGCTAAAAATCTCGTTAATAAAGATAAAAAAAAAACTTCAGTCGTCGCGCTGTTGTATTTTGTACAACACTGGTGAAAAAAGCTCGCGTTTTGCTCACAATCGCGCGACGGCTGGAAGGTTAACTAGATAAAAACTATAAGGGTACATCCCTATGGGGTTGTACGAACTGGTGACGTAGGACCACGATGGTTTATTTAACTGAATTTGATGTCGTTCTTGTTGCTCGGTTTGACTTCATACTGTTTTCAGTGCTCGAAAATTTCGTAAATATTTATGCATATGTGTACGTTTAATCATGTTTCAAATATATATTATCTTTATCCGATGAATTCGTCATATTTATCTATGAAAATGTGAAATTTCACTTCAGGTTGTATGATCATTTTGAAATTATATTAGTAACCTCATATGTAATATATGGTAGCATGGGAAAGAACAGTAGTGATTGAGGTTTGTTCAGTATGCTGAAGCAAAATCTAAGTAATTCTATTTAACGAATATTTAAAGCAATGTGTCTATAGGAAGTTATTCGAGGATTATAATGAAAGCTTCAGTCATCGCTTTGTTGATCTTATGGTTTGAGAGAAATGGCAATGTGATAAATAAAGTCGGAAATATTACTCTGTTAACTCTCTTACTCATATTTGGTGGCCCTGAAAAGAGCCAAAGGCTTTGTAAGCTCGGATGCTGTCATAGATGAATCGCACTACAGAATGTTATCAGTTGATTGCCATGGTTAAACGAAGAATCCCCAACGCAAGTGTAGAAATTTGCATAAGTTCTCTGCTTATGAGACGAACCAGTTGAATGTTTCGTGGTGTGGATGGCACACATCAGCAACAGGTATTAGATCACACGGCTGAAGTCGAAATCTGAAAACTTAGCTTAATTTTGAAATCTTGAGCGATACCACAAGCCGAAGGCTCGATTTGTCTAATAATGGTAGTAATGATGCCTAACGGGCTTGATTCTTGACTGCACCACAGATGAATTTATCACGAGCCGAAATCTCATAAACCAGATGCTGATCAACAGCTCAGCAGGCTTCTGGCTACGAGGTGCTCCTCGCTAAGCAGTTTCGGAGGAGCTCTTACCAGCTCGAAAGCGAAAATGGAATGAAACCGAATCCGACGAAGGAAGCATGCTATATACCCTTAGATTAGCAGATTATGCTGCTCCCATTCGTGCTCTTCTCTTTCTAGTCGACCAATCTGGAAAATGGGTATGTGCCAATAATGTGATGGGCTAAGAATTACTTGATAATTGCGGAAAATGATAATGCGTGAGAAATCGATCGAACATGAATAGTTGGAAGGGTTGACATTTACTAAATATTCTATAGATAGCTATTGATAACCAATAGTTTTCCTTAGTATGAAGGTGAATTTCTGATTATTGGGTGCCAAAATTATGAAAATTGTTCAATTAGAATTTCTCTTGACAACCATTCTAAATATGTCGCAATTTTGTTACATGAGATAATTTTCATAATTGAAATGCTCCCATAAAATATGGCAAATCAAAGACACTGTTGGAAATGCCACTCTAGTTTACAATCGTTGTGAAATGTTGAGCACTCACCCCGACGGCACAGCAGCTGCGTCCAAGAATAGACTCAAATTGTCGTGCCATCTATTATTCACGACAAATTAAATTTTATACGAAACTGTGAGATTGATTGAGGAATATAAGATGTAATAAGGTCGGATATATTATTCTTTCAACTCTTTTCCACAAATTTGATGACCCTGACAAGGGCCGATGGCTTTCTTAGCCTCGATACGGTCACAGATAAATAGCACTACGGGATGTTATCAGTTGATTGCCATGGTCAAACGGGGAATTTGCTTATACGACGAACCAGCTGAATGGTTCGTGACGTGGATGGCGCACAACAGCAACGGGTATTGGATCCCCGGGCACAAGTCAAAATCTGGAAACGATGCTCACTCTTGGAATCTTGAGCGATTTCACCACTCCGACGCTCGATTAGCAGCATCTCCTCGGATCAGCAACTCTGGGGGCTTTTGGTTTCTGGTTCCTAACGGGCTTGCTTCTGGACCACCGATCACGAGTCGAAATCTGGGAGCGCGGATAAATTTGCGGCGGCGATGACGATGGCTTGGACGCTTCTCCGAGCGGCAGTAGTCCGGCGATGACGATGGATCGCCACCGCAAATCAATCTTGCGTCTTCCTCTTCCGACGACACAAATTGGACTGTGACGCGGGTGCAAAAGCAAAGCGAGAATGACTCGCCCGATCGTGTTCACAGTCCGACCGCAAAAAGAAGACTGAGGGAAGATGCAGGGACCCGTTTGCTTTTATAGTGGAAAGCGACACAAACATTTTTAAAGCATGCTGAAAAATAACTGCACCTAAAAAATGCGAAAACGCATCGAAATACTTTAGTTAGATTTAATAAATACCCCTTAGTGGGATGACACAGAAATAAGGAAATAAGATTTATCGAGAAATTTGAGAGAGGTATTGCAGAATGGCAGACGCTCTCCAAAATCCGGGGAGTTCGACTTATATGCTGCTAATACAAACGGCCCAGATAGCCGAAGCGGTAAACGCGCAGCTATTCAGCTGAGGGTCGTGGGTTCGAATCCCACCGGTCGAGAATCTTTTCGGGTTGGAAATTTTCTCGACTTCCCAGGGCATAGAGTATCTTCGTACCTGCCACACGATATACGCATGCAAAAATGGTCATTGGCATAGTAAGCTCTCAGTTAATAACTGTGGAAGTGCTCATAAGAACACTAAGCTGAGAAGCAGGCTTTGTCCCAGTGGGGACGTAACGCCAGAAAGAAGAAGAACAAAACACTCAACCACTTGTTTGATATCACTAAGAAGAATGGAATTCAAAAACTGTCTGAAAATGGTTTCGACCTGGGAGGGAGAAAGCGATACGAAATTTATGTTCGTCAAGGTGAGCCGAGATTCTGCTGTCACGAACTGTCATTGTGAGCCCAGATCTCAAACAATGGACAAACATGATAAAAGCACGTAATTGATTAAAACAAATTTTTGCATTTTATCAAATGTGACAAAAAATCGATTGAAAAGCTGTTCATGCTTATTTAAAAGTAATGTCACGATAGCATATTGGGGGCCTTCCTTAGCCGAGTGGCATATTGGGGGCCTTCCTTAGCTGAGAACCGCGGCTACAAAGCAAAGCCATGCTGAAGGTGTCTGGGCTCGATTCCCGGTCGGTCCAGGATCTTTTCGTAATGAAAATTTTCTTGACTTCCCTGGGTATAGAGTATCATCGTACGTGCCACACGATATACGAATGCGAAAATGGAAACTTTGGCAAAGAAAGCTCTCAGTAAAAAACTGTGAAAGTGCTCATAAGAATACTACGCTGAGTAGCCGGCGCTGTCCCAGTGGGGACGTAAATGCCAAGAAGAAGAAGTCACGATAGCACCTTTTATTCTGATTGAATATATAAGTAGTATTCAAATACGCATCATCTTATTTTTTCCAATAAAAACAAAAATTAAATGCATAGAAAATTTTGGCCCTTTTCCCACGTTTGTCCAGAACGATCGAAGGTACACAACAAAAGAAAACTAGCGAGTTTCATCAAGTCTGCCTTGATTGTCGTTGGCAAGCTAAAGTTTTCTTGCAGTTTGAAATAACTTTGTGTCATATTTCGTGTGTAGTATCTGTGCCTCCCTCCCAGGTTTCGACAAACAATGCTATTCGGAAACCTCAAAAAGTCGAGGAAGATGTTATTTCAAAGGAACTGACATTAGCCTTAGATGCAGCAAAGGTTAGCAGGCGGTTAAAACGATGCATTGACTAATATCAACGACAGTTCAGTCAGAAGAAAAAGAGCACAGTGATGTAATTTAATTGCTACAGATGATCGAGCTCGTTTTCAGACTGACAATTTATCCTGAAATGATCACGTGGATCGAGTTGCAATTCAGGTTACAGCAATTTAATCGAGTCATATGATACTTGGAGCAACAGTGATGATCTCAAGTACTAAAAAAAGCTGTTCCAGAGACCGCCATTAAACATTTAGATGATTTCAACATAATACACGGTAAAAAATCAGCACGTTCGATTGAATAGATTGATCACTTGACTCAATTCAAAACACAAATCACCATGATTTGAAGAGTTTCTACTTTGGATTTGCTCTACTGTCTCTAGAACTAGATTCTGAAGTGAAAAGTCGTTGATTTTGAACATCATGTCTTTTGTTTGAGAGCAATCATTGACAGCTCGTTGTACAAACTGATTGAGATCAATTCAATCTCTTTCAACAGATGCGAGTTAGTGTCGAGGTAAGACACTGGACTTGCACTCCGAAGGTTGGTGGTTCAAATCTGGGTCAGCCGGAAATGTTTATTTTAACTTTTTTTTATTTCAAATCAAAACATGCAACGTTGTATTCAAATGCTGTTACCTTGATTTTGTAAAGATTCAACAGTAGTGCAAATCCAAGTGCAGAACTATTGATAGCATGGTGCCTATTTTTTACCGTGTAAGTAATCTCAGTGCTATGAATTCGATACAACTGTGGCCAACGCAGGTCATGGAAAAAAAGCTGAAATTTCATTAGGTTTCTTAATTTTTTTTGTCGATGTTTGGATGAGAAAATGGAGCAATCATTGCATTGTCTACCCTAAGGTTTGGATCAACTAAGGATCATTTTTCAGAATAAAATATGATTAAAAATCATGATGACAAAGTACAAAACAGAAATACCTCTCTGGCACTTCACATAAAGTTGTTTTCGGGAATACAACCTTAACTTTGCGATTATTTACGAAAAAGTGTAGATTTATGTAGAAATTTCAAACGTTGTCCATCTGACAGATGTGGATCAGTGGGAGACGATAATTCTCATTATGGATAAAATCGAACAAAATTAATTCTGGATCATATAAATATAACAGCAATTAATCTTCGAGGTAAACGGATGTTGTGTAAATGAAAGCATACGTTTTGGCGTTTCTTTCGGAATCGTCTTATCTTTGATTCGTAACTGTATAATGGGTTTCAATGCCCTATAGTTATGAATCAATGCTTCTACACAGGGACAGTCTTCTAAGATCATCTTTATATTCTGAGATTTAAACCAGCATGCTTTGAAGTAATCTCAATAAGCAGGATCGTTTCGAATCCTGATTTTTTGCAATCACAGTGAGCGGGATTGTTACTGGGATTCAATCCCAGAATGAAAACCTTATGATAGGAATTGTCAATTACCTTCAGCTCAAATGCAAGTGAGAATGTCAAGATGGTTGTGAAGAAGAGTGCACGTTTTGTCGTAGGTATGAATACGTCTACTATTCGCAAAAAAAAATCAAATTAAAATTAGTCAAATAGCTAATTTTCTTGGATAATTCATGTAAGATTTAAAGTGGTGGCAAAAATGTGTAAACGAAATGACCAGCAGCAATCATTCGTTTGGACAAGTGAATTTAAGAAGATTTTCCATAAAATTCGAATTGAATTGCCTGGATTTTCAAGAAGTAACATCTAGACTTGCCGTTTTCATCATACAAAGTTATCCATCTTAGCTACATCTCCATTTTTCGTATCTCAAAGCACAAATTATATGCCTCCAGTTAATTTAATTTGGGGTTGCTAAATCCAATACCACTCTCAGAAACTCCCTTACCAACTCTGCTTTTCGCGTAGTTAGATTTGTTGTGTGAAAATCATATAAATGTCATAAAACATGTACATATAACCCCATTATGTTTTAGTTTCTGAAATAAAACCGAAAACTGAATGTTAAGCATAATAATAAAAAATAGGGAAAGTGGCCATAGCGCGGAGAAGAATGTAGAAGTTGTGCCACTTTTAATTTTCTTTTATTTGTAATAATCAAATAGAGCATTGAGATTTCTGTTTTTACATTAAGCATATTTTGCATGTAACAAATCATTACGACACTGTAGTCTGCAATCCAATTCCGAATCATATTAGCTCCATAGACACTGTAGAAGCAATGATCGATCGATTTACGGGAATAGAACTCTCTGTAATACATCGAAAAATAAAACAAGTCAAAATGTAGAGCTAAGATCACACAAAATACTTCACCGTACACGAACAAATGTCATCTGGCAGCTAACTGAAACAAACAAAAAATCTGAGCATCAAAACTATAAAAAATTCTTCAAGAATGATTACCAAGCCTCAAGCGCATCCCGTGTGTCCTGTAAAAGACAATTTTCCCACGAATGTTTGACGCATTATCATGGATGACTTGATATATTTCGATAACACTAATCAATCAAGGATTGAATCCTGGGATTCAATCCTCTCATACAAAACGCATGATTCAATGCATGCTCGGATTGAAACATAATTAGCGCGCGCAATCGATCTCGACCCGCAGTTTTTAAATCTCAGCAGCTCTTGGAGTGAGATTTTTTGAAGACTGCACAGGGATGCCAAGTCAATTTTTCAAAAACCTGTAAGATTTTGAATATATGTCTGGAAAAGTCTGGATCTCATACGTCGTATATGGAGAACCTTACAAATTAATTCCAAAACCTTACAAATTTCAATTGAATTTTCCAGATTTTTGTTAAATGTGACCTCAAAAATCTGGAATATTTCAGACAAATCTAGAAGGTTGGCAACGTTTCTCACAAGGATATTAAAATTGACTGCGATTTCAGATTTTTGAGGCCCCATGTTACAAAAATCTGGAAGATCCAGATAGAATGTTTCAACGAATTTGTAACGTTCTGTAAATAAATTGTAAGGTTCTCCACATGAGCGATCCAGACTGTCCCAGACAAGATTTCAAAATCTGCCTGATTTTTGAAAATTGACTTGGCATCCCTGGTGAGGCGACTGTATCTGAAATGGAGTGAAATCTCGAAAACTTGTTCAAACAGACTCAAGTAAGAAAAGTAAACAAACTTACTTTATCGATCCTACGTGTTCCGCAGCCGAAACTCTACACGTTCCGCTCAAGGCCAACACGATTTTTCACTTTTAGAACGTTTAATTTCAGAATTTACAAAACGGCGATATGTAGATTTTCAACTTTCGCAACTCAACTATAACTTTCACCGCTCCATTGTATGGAGAGACAAAGTAACTTAAACACGAATCAAAACAAAACACTACTTGACTCGATTTTGAAATTGAAAACAAAATGGACAACGGTCGAATGTTTCTGCGCTCTTTTTATCAAATATTTTTGGTTAGGTCAGCAAACAAAAGATTTTTTGTCAACTTAAATTCCAACCAAGAAAGATGTTTTGATTGTTTTTTTTTTTAATTGTATAAAATTGAAGGGTTTTCCAGATAAGGAAGCATGAAAAGAACTGCGGAGAAAGTAACGTGTCTGGATTTGAATGACATCAAACGGAAAGATCACATAAAAAAGGAAATGAAAAAGTATATAAAATCTGGCGAGGAGATATATTGAAATTCTACAGTCGTTTCAACATTTAGTTCAATATTAAGTTAAACAGAAAACGAACGTCTAATACCGATCGTGACCTGAAGTTTATTCGTTCCTTGGAAAAGCCGTTGAAGTGCATACTGTAATATAATAAAGGCGAAACGGCAACGGAAACGAAACCTGTAGTACCAGAATGAACCCGATTCCGTGTCCGTTGCCATTCCACCCGTCATTGTATTTGGACCTCAAACAATATCTAATTTAAAACTGCGATGTAGGTTTCTGCCAACGAAATAAATACCAACATTGAAATTTGAATAAAATAATGTAAGCACTCCTTCCAACAAGAAATGCAATATATTTACATCTAATGTAACTGTCGCTCTGGATACAGACCGGAATGCTGAAATAATACTGGATGCTTTAATTATGGATAAACATTTGGACACTTCATAAAACTATACTATCAACTAGAGTTCGATCCGTAGACACCGTATCACCGATTTCTTCGTATTCAGTTTGTACATTAGGCAAATGTGCTTAAGCGATGTCAATTATGGTAAATATCATTCTTCTAAAATTAGAAGACATTAAAAAAATTGGCTGTGAACATGCTATTCAAGATTTGTATGGAAAATGCCAACGTGCTGTCTTCAACCCTCTAACTCTCCGTCATAATATTTTATCAAAAAGTAAACAAATTTTTCTGAAGCGAAATAACCCCAGCTACAACTATGCTGAAGGACGCATTGAGGTAGGACTTCTTCTTCTTTCTGGCGTTACGTCCCCACTGGGACAGAGCGTGATTGTCAACTCAATGTTCTTATGAGCACTTCCACAGTTATTAACTGAGAGCTTACTATGCCAATGACCATTTTTGCATGTGTATATCGTGTGGCAGGTACGAAGATACTCTATGCCCTGGGAAGTCGAGAAAATTTCCAACCCGAAAAGATCCTCGACCGGTGGGATTCGAACCCACGACCCTCAGCTTGGTCATGCTGAATAGCTGCGCGTTTACCGCTACGGCTATCTGGGCCCCTATTTCGGTAGGACGTCAGGATAATTTTCTAATCATAATTATAAAGTGGGTTTGAATAATAGAAGCAGTAACCTAAGAATGCTAATGTTGCTGCTGTTCGTGTTACCAACATCTAGTTTACCACGAATTGACAGCATGAATACCGGGCTTCAAAGTGTCAGATTGATTTTAAAAACCAAAACAACGACTTAGTATTGAACAAACCATGAAAAACCAAAATTTAAGGTACCGTAAAACGGGGTAACTTTGATAGTTTTTTCGAAGAAAACTTGAATATTTATGCATGCTGTTTCAAAGAATTATAATTTATATTTTTAAAACAAGTACTGGCATCCTACCTTTCGATTGCTGTTGATAGATTGCCAAAAGATTTATTTTGAATGGATATATAATTTTTCATATAATCGAAAGTCGGTTTTCTGTTTCGGGGTAACTTTGATGATGGAGTATGCATCGTACAAAATTTAATGAATTACGAACATTTGTAGGGCATTGCATACCTATAGGCGTTTAACGTTATATGGAAATTTCTGACTTAGATTACAAAAATGGTCCCAGTTTGTGAAAATGTTTTGACGTTGGATAACGTCTTACGGCAACATACTGGGGTACAATTTCGAAAAACGAAAAATCGCTCGCGTCACGAAAAGTGGTTAGATTTTGACTGTTAATAACTTACTAACGCACTCATAGATTTTCAAGATTCTTGCACCAATCGATTGAAAATCTTTCTACGAATCTACTCCAATAATAAAAACTATTGATTTTCATGACTAAACTATTGAAAAATTAATAAATATCGAGGCATGTCTTATATTCCATAGAAAAGCACAATTTTCTTGCTGTTATAAGGTTTTGACGTTTTGAAGTTGACATGTATTTAACTTCGGGTGAAAATGATTATTTCATGGTTTTTCTTGTGCCAAACAACTGAATGCAGGCAAACAAGTACGACGGTTAGCCTCTTTGTGCAATATTTAAAGAAATAATAGTTACAATAGTTAATTTCAAGAATTGCTATGAAAACGCCTAAATGTAGGCAATTTCCTTAGTAACTCCCTGATATCTAACAGAAATTTAATTATCTCAACCGTATGAGCTAATTGGTACGAGTTTAGAAGATGAAATCGGGCTCGGGGATATATTTTAAGCATCCTTACAAACTTTACTTATTTTGAATAATGGCGTTGTCGTCGTCGCTACCTACATGTAAATGCATGCTAGAGCGATCAGAGTATCAACTTGTCAAACAAAGAGCTAAACCTAATCAGCACCAGCTTTGTTGATGTTTTGATTTGGTAAGAAATCGTCGATCGAATCGAAATACGTACACAGAGAAGGCTGCACAAATGCTACCGCCGCCCGACCCGAGTGACGGGAACCTAGGTAAAACTTTGTTTGCCATTTATTTCCGTTGAAAACTAATCATCCAAAATTATAAATGATAAATAAATTAATCAATTAATAGTAATAGATGAAATGTCTCGGATTGTAACTCTTTTATGTCGAATGCATTCTTCTGACCCGTTTTGTTTGAAATTGTGCTGCAATTCAATCTAAGCGCGTTCTCCACGGATACGACGAGTCAGCTGGATGTCCTTCGGCATGATGCTGACACGCTTGGCGTGGATCGCGCACAGGTTGGCATCCTCAAACAAACCGACCAGTTAGGCCACGCTCGCTCCCTGCAGAACCATGACGGCTGAGCTCTGGAATCGCAAATTTTCCTCTACCTTTCCCCGGATACCACGACGAAGCAGAAGAAGTTCTTCAAGGTGCAGAACTTCTTTGAGTATCAAAAAGAGATCATGCCAATCATGCCAACTTTAACATCGATTTGAGTAAAGAGAGAACATGGAGTTCGTGGACTTCATGAAGAAATACCTCAACCTCAATCTTTCCTCGGAACCTACTAAAGCAACCAATCTTAGTGGATCATGCGTGGACCTAACGTTTAACCGGAATATTTGTTTGGGGGGCAAGAGTTACCGCTCATGCTTTTTCTTCCATCGATCGATTCTATCGGTGTTGAAGTGTTAACCGAACCAACCAAATAATAACACACAATATCCATAATAGGTCAGAATTAACATGCTACAAATAGTATGAAAATTGATTGGATTTTTATCGTGACGGTCTCAAGCCAGGAAATAGAAGAAGCTAACGTTATCCAACGTCAACTTGGCGGTTGTATCTCGGAAACAACCTCTCACTTTTTCGCTAAGAGATTTGAGACCGTATTCAAGTTCTATGATAACTAGGCTGCCAAATATAAGTAGCCAACTATTCAAAAGTATATCAAATAGTGATCGTAGAACAGATTGTTTGTAAGCGTTTCGAAAATGCTAAAATTGTGTCAATTTTTAATATTCGTGTAAAAAGCCTCAAATTGTCTCGATTCAAATGAAAACAGCTTTTATATGGAGTGTCATACTAATATTCTTCAGTTTTGCATTCGTTTTGCTTAACCGATTAACAGAAATTATGATATTTCGTTTAGTATGTGGTGGGTTACGCACTATCAAAGTTACCCGCATTATCAAAGATACCCCGTTTTACGGTAATAACAATTAAAATAAGTTTTGTGACAACAACGCCATTAGCGTTCTACTACTAATAATTCTATTGTTTAAATTCAGCATGCTTCACCAACTGCTCGACTAGCAATAACGCCGCACCTGGTGGAATGAATAGATCATAGTAATCCAGGATAATATATTCTACTGCAGAAAAAAATATAATTAAATAATCATCTCAGGTTTATACTTTGAAAACAATAATTGTTAATTATCCATTAGTCTAATCAAAATGTGGTCTTCGGCAAAGTTGTAGCTGGGAGAATTTCACTTGAGAAGACTTGGAGAATTTTCCCATAGAATATTGTGACAAAATGTCACAGAAATATTGCACCTTGAAGGTACCGTAAAACGGGGTAACTTTGACAGTTTTTTTCGAAGAAAATTTGAATATTTATGCATGCTGTTTCAAAGAATCATAATTTATATTTTTAAGACAAGTCCTGGCATCTTAGCTATCGATTGCAGTTGATATATTGCCAAAATATTTATTTTGAATGGATATATAATTTTTCATATAATTGAAACTCCGTTTTCTGTTCTGTGGTTACTTTGATAATGGAGTATAAATCGAACAAAATTGAATGAATTACGTAACATTTATAGGGCATTGCATACCTCCAGGCGTTTAACGAGATAAGATAACAAAAATGGTCCCAGTTTGTGAAAATGCTTTTCTCTAAGAGATTTTAGACCATATTCAAGTTCTATGTAACTAGGCTGTCAAATATAAGTGAGCAACTATTCAAAACTACATCAAATAGTGATTGTTTGTAATCGTTTCGAACATGCTAAAATCAATTTTTAATATTTGTATATAAAATCTCAAATGTTCTCAATTTAAATGAAAACAGCTCTTACATGAAGTGTCATACTAATATTCTTTAGTTTTGCATTCGTTTTGCTTAATCGATTAACATAAATTATGATATTTCGTTTAGTTTGTGATGGGTAACGCACTATCAAAGTTACCCACATAATCAAAGTACCCAGTTTTACGGTACCGTAATTTCGGGTGAAATTGATCATTTTTCACGGTTTTTCTAGTCTGTTTTCTATAATGTTAACAATCCCAAACAACTAAAAGCAGGAAAACAAGTACGAAGGTGAGCCTCGTCGACTTATGTACCGAAATTTTCTAACAAATGTCATTTTAGTATTAACAAATACCTCTAAAATAAAAAATCAGAGGATCTCATTTCGGGGTGAAATTGATCACTTGTCAATGCCATTATTGTTAGTTTCCAAAACAACTCTATATGATAAATTTGAGCACCCTGAATCCGAATATGCTTGTAAAATTCTTAACAATGCAGTATTTATATAAATAACGAATAGTTAAATTTCAAGAATTAAGCTGAAAACGCCTAAATGTATGCAATTTCCTAAGGAATTCAATGATATCTAACAGAAATTCAATTATTTCAACCATATGAACCAATTGGTACGAGTTTTGGTGATGAAATCTGGTTTGGGGATATATCTCAAGCATCCTCACAAACTTTCAGGTCTATACCATGTTTAAATCCTTGCTTATACATAGAAGTTCATAGGTGTTTGTCAATACTGCACCGTGCATGATTTTGAAATTTTACGTTATTTTCATAGTAATAAACATTCTTTAACGCAAAAAACTTCACAACACACAATTCGACAATAGTTACGACAAGCAACGTTCATTTACTGCAGCTTGCATCAATATTTGTGCTCCATTACGAGTAAATAAAATCGTGTGATACGATGATCAATTTCACCCTTCTGATCAATTACACCCGATTTTACGGTACATACAAAAATGTGTATATATTTTGTTTAAATACGGTGGAATGATGCTTTCATCTTGGATCCAAAGCTGTTGAAACAAATTCAAACGAATCGTATTTCATAACGCGCTTTCGCAACAAAACCTGTGAAACCCTGCGTGTGTGTACATTACAGCGATGTGCTAAAACATGGCATCACATTACCCGAAACATTTCCTGTGACAATTTCAGTGGCAGGCTGCCATGTCGTTCGTCGGATTGTCACCATGTCTACGCGCTAAAAACAATTACACTAGTTGGTCATTTGGATTCTTGCAACTGGATTTAATTGAATTAAAATGACCCATATATATTGTATTGCCTCTCGCTTGGTGGGGGCTATCACGACGAAATTAATGTGGGTTTGTAGCAACACGCTATAGGAGCAACCATTTCGAAAAGTTGCAACTGCAATAAGGGAAACCTGGGGTAAAATGCATGAGTTGAGAGAGAAATTGAGAACAAAAAACATTTATGAAGTATTTCAATCCACGAATCTACTTCATTTGATTCTACTCTACTCTGTATCAAGCTTGTTTTTATCATAATCATGGTAAACTTTTGGAAAATTAGGCTTATTCCCAAAACTTATTTTGTGTGAATAATAATTTTAATGCGCACGATGTTACTGTAACTGAAACAAATTGACCAAAGTGAAAGTCCACTGTAATGTTAAGATAGCACGTATATGATGTTTTTTTTGTAGATTTTACTGTACTACACTGCGTCCCTGCGTGATGCCAATGCTCATCACATCATCTGGGGCAGCTCGGATATCAATTTGATAGGCTCCAGTCTGATGGAATACTTAAGTAGTACAGATCTTAGATTACAATCGTCCAACCTTCATGGTATCTAATAGAGCAGAAATGTTAGATATAACGCTCTGCTCGAATAGGATCAGTCACGAGTTGATGAATTGGCATGTATCAGATGAGGAATCATAATCTGATCATCGCTACATCTTCTTTGAACATTCAAATGCAACTGCCCAGACAGCGTTTTAGGAATCCCCGGTCAACAAACTGGGAACTCTATATTGAATTGGTTGTGACCAAATTTCATGGATATTCTCCGTCCATTGAAAATCCAAGTGATCTGGATGATGCCGTTGATACTACTACATCCTACATTATGGAAGCTTTTGAAGAAGCATGTCCTCTGCGGTCTGTAAAGACTACAAGAGGGACCCCATGGTGGAATTCCGATCTGACTAGACTCAGGAAACAATGTAGAAGGAGTTGGAACAGACGCCGTTCAGCTGGATCAGAGTCGTTCAAGTCGGCTCGCAAGGCTTACAAGAAGGCTCTTCGTTCTGCTGAACGATCCGGCTGGAAAAACCTTTGTACAAATGTTTCCAGTTTGAGTGAACTCAGTCGGCTGAACAAAATCCTTGCAAAATCTAAGGATTTCCAAGTGAACGAAATTCGCTTACCTAATGGTGACTTTACTTCTTCCGATGAAGAAGTTATAGAATGTTTATTCAATACACACTTCCCCAGATGTGTGGACATAGCATCTACGGATGAACCAAATGTCTTTTCTTGTAGTTACGAGTCTCTGGCTTCGGCTCGCAGTATCGTAACTACTGAATCGATTCAATGGGCACTTAATAGTTTTGCTCCTTTCAAATCTCCAGGAGCCGATGGGATTTATCCTGTTCTGCTCCAAAAGGGATTTGAGTTTATCAAACATGTTTTGAAAAAGCTACTTGTAAGCAGTTTTGCTACCGGGTACATTCCCAAATCCTGGCGTGATATTACTGTAAAGTTTATCCCAAAAGGAGGACGTGCGTCGTATGAGGAAGCGAAGAGTTTTAGACCAATCAGTCTGACCTCTTTTCTTCTGAAATGTCTGGAACGCATTATCGATCATCACATCCGTGATGTTTATTTGGCAAACATGCCTCTTCATGTGAATCAACATGCTTACCAAACTGGAAAGTCCACAATGACTCTTTTACACAAAGTTGTATACGATATCGAGAAAGCATTCGCTCGGAAGCAATCCTGCTAGGGTGTTTTCTTGGATATTGAGGGTGCCTTTGATAACGTGTCTTTCGATGCCATATTGGAAGCAGTACGAAACCATGGGCTACCTACAATGATTACCAATTGGATTCATCAAATGCTCAAAAACCGACATCTCTTCTCGACATTGCGTCAAGCAGCGATTCGAAAATTGAGTGTTTGCGGATGCCCCCAAGGGGGAGTCTTGTCACCACTTTTGTGGAATCTCGTAGCAGATACGCTATTGAGGCAACTCAATAATTACGGTTTTCCAACTTATGGATTTGCCGACGACTATCTAGCTCTGTTAGTTGGTATGTGCATAAGCACCCTATTAGACCTGATGCAAAGTGGTCTTCAGGTAGTCGAGAGTTGGTGTCGCCAATATGGCCTTTCGGTTAACACGAATAAAACATCTATTGTTCTTTTTTACGGAAAGACGAATCCGCGATGGAATTCGACCTTTGCGTCTTTTTGGCACTGAGATTAATGTGACTGATCAAGTAGAGTATGTCGGAGTCATTCTAGATTCCAAACTTTCATGGACACCTCACATTGATTTCAGAGTCAAAAAAAGCTTGCATGGCCTTCGGTCAATGCCGGCGAACCTTTGGTAAAACTTGGGGCCTCAAACCCAAATATATCAAAAGGATTTACACAACAGTTGTTCGACCAATATTGGCATATGGATGTCTTGTGTGGTGGCAAAAAGGCGAAGTGAGAACAATTCAATCAAAATTGGGCCATCTCCAAAGGATGTGCTTGATGGCGATGTCTGGTGCGTTCTCTACAACTCCCACAGCAGCGCTTGAGGCCATTTTCGACGTTGCGCCACTACACATTAGACTGGCCCACCTTAGTATGGGAGAAAAATAAAGTTGTATTATTCCACGGGGCACCCACCAGGATTATTCTTTAGGGTTAGAGGAAGACTTCCTGAAAGTTTCAGCTCATTTGGTCGTTCCATGAGCTGGCGCAATTGAATTGAAGTTAATATGGGATTTTCAGCTCCAACATAAAGGAAACAGCACATCATCTCCTGTTTGAGTCAGGAAAATAGTTGATCGCGTTCAATTGAACCCAGAATGTCAAAAACACTACTTGATACTATAGCAAACAATATTGTAGAAGGTTGTGTGATGATAAAAATTGATAAAGTTGGTGTTTTAACTATCTGAAGTAGATTTGCAATATTGCTTAGTATTCCTTCAACTTAGCTGGGTGGTAGCCACTAAGCGCATCATAGCCACCTTTGACGCTGGGCGAGCTGCGGCACAAGGTGCATGCACATGTGTGATTGTACGGGAGTGCTGATCTAAGCCTAACTTTCAACAACTGAAAGCTTAATGAAAATGAACTTAAATCCAGATACAACCTTCGGCAACTATGTTCATTAGCGTATAAACTAGTGAATTTGTCATTCTGGGCTCAATTGAACGTGATTAACTAGTGTACGAGATGAAACAGTGACATAGGGTCAATTTTCAATATATTTGAGACGAATATTCCATACAAACTTTGAATTGAATGCGCCAGCTGGGGGAGCAACCAAATGAGTTGAAATTTTGAGAGAGCTTTTTTCTTACCCTAAGGCACATATCTAGGGGGTGCCCCGTTGAATTTTACAACTTTTTTGTTTAAGGGCCAGTCTACTACACATATATCTTAAAGAAGAAGCACTTTCTTGCTCTTACCGTTTATGGGTACTGGATCTACTGGAGAAAAATCCAGTGAATCGTCGATCTACACACACTTCGTTGTTTCCACTTTTGGTGAATTGGGACAAAATTGTCCTTGCTCCAAGTAATCTCACAATTGCTTGTCACTTTCCTTACAGGACATTTACCACATAATTCCCTTCACGGGAAGAGTGGACGTCTGGCTATTTGGAAAGAAGTATATCAAACAATATAGTATGTTACACTGATGGCTCCCTTCATGAAGGTAGAGCTGGTGCAGGAGTATATTCTCGTGAGCTAAGGCTGAATCAGTTTTACTCACTTGGTAGAAACTGCACCGTTTATCAGGCGGAAATATTTGCTCTTATGTGTGGAGTGCAATCAGCACTTCAACAGCGCGTAATGGGTAAAGTCATATACTTCTGTTCAGATAGTCAGGCTGCTATAAAAGCTCTCGCTTCGGCCAACTCAAGGTCGAAGCTTGTTATCGCATGTCGAACTCAAATTGAGGAACTGAATTCAGTCAACTCTGTAAACCTTGTATGGGTTCCTGGCCATTCTTCCATCGCTGGAAATGAATTGGCTGATGAGCTAGCTCGCGATGGAGCATCGCATGACTTCATTAGCCCCGAGCCGGCTATTCCAATTTCGAAGTGCTGGGTGAAGCTTCAGATTAATTCTTGGGCGGCAACTCAGCACAAGCAATATTGGAATAGTTTGGAGTCATGTCGTCAAACAAAATTGTACATTACTGAGCCATCTCCAAGGGTGGCAAAGTATTTAACAAATCTGTCAAAGCAGAATTGCAGTCTCTTGGTCAGAGCGTTGACAGGCCACTGCCGACTCAACTATCACATGGCAAATATTCAGCGTGCTGACTCATTTGTGTGTGATAGTTGTGACTCCGATTATGGAACTTCGTATCACCTGATATGTAACTGTCCAGCTTTTCGCAAATGCGATTCCAATTACTTGGTAAACACTTATTAAGTGAAACTGAATTCAGAAGCCTGAATCTTCCGGACATTCTGTTATTCTTAACCCGCTGTGGTAATGAGCTATAGGCTCTCTACGCTCATGCGTTTTGCAGTGCCCTTTTTAGGGCGCTGTTCGAACCCATTGTGGTATGGAGCTACATGCTCTCATTTCGCTTATGCGATTTTCCCTCTTCACGGGACCCCACTCCTATTTCCTCCCATCTTTCCCTTCCCTTTCCTCTCCCATCGGGTAGATGATGAAATAGGCTCCAATATGGCGATGGCACAAATCTCCCAACTGGTGGGGAACGTGCTTTTGGAGCCGGCGTTCTGATACCTGATTAGATAGCACGTATATGATGTTTTTTTTTATAGATTTTACTGTACTACACTGCGTCCCTCTAAAAGCAACGCAGTGGAGAAAAATGTTTGACACATTTTCAAAATATAACACAATGCAATATTCTGATATTTATATTAAGGATATTACCAACATTTAATAGCGTCAATAGTTATTATGGTTTGAACAATTTACAATGTTTCATTAATCTGCGAAATATTTTTTTTTACTCACTAACTTGTTTATCCCACATAAATTGACAAGGTGCTTTTTGCCCCTGTAGTGCATATTACCCCACGCACCCCTATATGCTGCACACTTCAAACTTACCCATTTCAGATGCCTGAGCATATGCTGGAAGGTGCTCAAAAGGGAGGGGCGAGAATGGGTCCTCTAAATTATGTCCGGCGAACAAATTTCGCACTTCCATTCCTGAAATTTCCCATCCGACCGTGGCATTTGTTGGTTAGCTGGTTGGCTGTAGTAGGACGTATGTTAGCGGTGCCCCCTGAATTGTGCAACACCATTTGGTTTGCTGCCGGTGGCCTGATTATGGTCAGCGGGTTTTGTGATATTACATGGCAGATCAATGTTTTTGTCGCTTGGTTTCATCGTGAAATAACTGGATCGGATTGACCAAAATGTGTGGTTTAACACGACATGTAATTAAGTTTTTATTTTATAACGAAAGTTATGCTTCACCACGTGAATTGAATTTTTTTTCGGGATACGTTAAAAGCTCCCAAAAGCGGGCGGTATTGAACAATACTGTTTAGAAATAAATGTAAAACTGTAATTAATTCTATCAGATATGTTATACAAACCGTCACTTTTGGGTTGTTTCAACGCATTTCCGCTAAATGTCCAAGGTCTCCACTCGGTAGTTTGTCTTTGATTCCATTAGAAAATATACTCTATTTTGAGTAAAAATTAACGAAAAATTAAGTTCTTTCAACTCAAGCATGAGAAAGGTTGCATATATCCAAATTTGGCTTATTGGACCAATGTACCCCCACTGGATAGATGCAGCTCTTTTTATTTTTAACGAAATTCGTGAGGAAAAAAGAAAATAGCGAGAGATTTTTTGGGTTGAAAGTTTAATCGATATACTTCTTCTTCTTCTTCTTGGCATTACGTCATTTATTCACAGAGCCTGCTTCGCAGCTTAGTGTTCAATGAGCATTCGCACAACAATTAACTGGAAGCTTTCTTTGCTTTCGGTTTTCTTCTTTGCCTAAATTGCCTTTTTATTTATTTATTTATTTATTTACAACATCTTCGACATTATGCCGCACAGACTGAGCTTAGGTCTACTTAATTCTATTCTTAAACACAAATTTACTAATATTAAAATCAAAAACATCACAAACGTCATTAAACAATCTACAACATGAATCGAGCGGATTATTATACCCATAGAGCGAGCGATGGGAAGGTATCCAAAGCAATTGTCGATTCCGGAGCTGACGAGCTGGCGCGTGAAACTGCACACATTCGTACATCGTGTGGTACGATGACACTCTACGCCCAGGGAAGTCAAGTAAATTTCAATTACGAAAAGATCCTTGACCGATCGGGAATCGAATCCAGACATCTTCAGCATGGCTTTGCTTTGTAGCTGCGGACGCTAACCACTCGGCTCAGGAAGGCTCCTGAGGAAGTATGGACAGGAAATAAACCAACTATGGTACATCAACCGAAGCAGAAGCGACGAAAGTTGGATTCTAAACCGATCAAATGTGTTTTAATGGGATACGCTGAAGATACGAAGGGCTTCCGGGTATGTTGGGGGTAGTTTCGGACCTCGTGTTTTGCATCACGTCATTTAGGGATTATATCGAACTCAAAAGCTGAAATTCATATTACGTATGATATGTTCATGATTGGATCGAATTCATTACCTTATATGCTACTTACAATTTTGGTCGAACAACAATTTCTCCTACAAACCAAAAATTATGATTTTAGATTGAAATTTTATTTAAACTCTGCCTTTTTCGTGACTTGCGAATAATGGTTTGAGGAATTTCACAATCAAGCTGTCACCACGCTTCGACTCAACTGCTGTCAAGTGAACGCATCTGTCCGACATCCTGTTGTGGTGATCAATGGTCTCCGTTTGTCCTGCCTCCTGCCTTACCAAAACCCTGTTGCGAACTCTTATCCTGGATGTCCAAGATTTCAATCTTTGAATTGGGTCTCCGTAGAACTCCCCAATGGTTGGCAAGTACTCCTTTAACCAGCGGTGCCAGAATTCATCCACTCATCATTAACGCAAAATTGTTCCGCAGAGCATCCGTCCGCTCCATGTATTTCTTACGCGCCATACAAATTATTTTTAGTTTTCATAGAAAAAATCTTACTGTGGGGGGAGGGGGGTCTAAAAACCTCTAAAATTGTCTTACATAATTAATGGACAGCCCCTTACGTAGTCAGTAAAAGGCCCTATTCGCAGCCGCAACACGTCTTTTCACTTCGCGGGAAACGTCGTTGTCACATGTCACAAGTGTTCCAAGGTAAACAAATTCTTCAACAACTTCAAAAACATCCCCATCAAACACTACCTCAGCACCTACACCACCATGCCTGACTCTATCTCTACCTGCAACCATGTGTAACGTACCGAGGCACTCGCGGCACTGGTTTTTCGGATCATTGAACAGTCAATTTATTCTCCTGCACAATTCGATTTATTTTGCCACTTTCCTAGTCTAGTCAATGTTATTAATTCTACAATCTCTACACTTTAATGCACTACGCCTAGGCTAACCCCCACGGGGGGGGGGGGGGGGGGGGGTGGGGCGGTGTGGTTCGTTAATGAGGAAAGTTTTATAGATGTTCACACTAAAAGTCGTCACAATCCACTAACTTTCCGCCCTTAGAATCGTTTTTAAGGAATCGATGGAGACACTTTCACTTTTCCCTCGATTCTGATCGCGTATGTGGGTGGTTCCACCAATTTCCCGAAATATACTTTATCCACCTTATATCACTATCAAACACTCTCGACCCGAAATGACCCGCTCGTCAATTTGGCAGAAAATGTCCACTGAACTTTGAATGAAAATGTCGAAAACGAAAAGTAGGTTTAACCCGAACGCCACACCTCCTGTAACGGACCGTCAGAACTGGGGACCTCACCGCCAGCGATACTAAACTTTTGATGCACCCGAACTTGAAGGCGATGATGATGGTATAAGCTGCCATCTATTGTAACAAGGTATCCACCGGTAGCAATGGCCTTTTATAACTAAAAAAAATGTTCAAGATTGTATTAGTAATTATATTCAATCATGTCTGAAGGGCCAAAAACGAATGACCCATAAGCAGAGACACTTACGCGAATTTCGCAAGGGAAAAAAATCTCCTTCCAGAAGTAAGTATAAACAAACAGTTGTTCAATCAAACCATTGCTTGTCAGAAAGACCCAATAGATAGGAAGAAGATCCCATTTTCCACGTTTAACATTTCGATAGAAAGTTGACAGTTTCACTCTTCCTATCCAAAAGAAAAGATCTCTTAATCATCAATGTTAACTTCACACTAAAAAAATATCATTTTTATAGCTGACACAATGTTTAAAGTTGACGTAATTCATCGTGCCATAGATCAAAATATGATTTACTTTTGAATCATCCATGATGTAAACACGAACTTCAACCAATGATTTCAACATTCGATCATCTGACTTGATTTTAAACTACAAGTAACAGAAAATTACAAGAACGATAACTCAATCGTACAATCTCGTCGGGGGAATGTGAAACGTCAACGGCACAAAGTTGGAAGTGTTGTTTTGAATCAATTGTTTAGTTTTGCAAAGTTATTTTCCAACATTAGCTGCAGAATTATTTTGGAGAAATGGAGTTACTATTTATTGCTTTCCACATTTTTATCATCGGAACCGTGAGTGTGGAGTGCGAAACAAACGTTCGCCTCATCGCAGCGAATCCATAAAACGTTGTGGAAAACAATGTACCGTTTTGATTCATATTACGGACACTTAAGGCCTCAGGAAAGTATAACTCAGCATAGGGCCCACAAAATAAATCATTCCGTATGATTCGTCAGCGTTATCGAACGACGGAAAGCCTAAACTTTCGAATGATGACTAAAGAATATGCTTCCGCAACTAGCTTTATTTTAAATAACAAAAAATGTTTAGCCTTTCTATGATTTTTATTCCGGACGCTTCCTCACCTTTGCCTCATATATTCCGGACACTTTGATTCGAATTCCGGACAGCTCATGGAAATCATTGATAGAAAAGTCAGATCATCAATTGAAATCGTCAAACCACTAAAGAGACGTCTAAAGCATTTGAGCATTATACATTTGAATAGATATTTATAGAAAAAGCTTATTAAAACGAGCCTCGAAAACATGGACTTTTGAACGGCAATAATTGAAACATTTCGTGTTAAATGTTTCCCATACAAAGTAGAGTGTCCGGAATTTGAAGCTGTCCGTAATATGAATCAAAACGGTACTGTAGAACGGAAAAGTGATTAGATATCTGTTCTATAAAATATAAATTGTGTTGTAGGTGCTACATGAGAAGAATAAATTATAATTCCAAATACATGTAAGGTGTTGTTATTGCTTATATGTGTGATAAATACACAGTTCGAATGAAACGTGTAAATTTCTGAGACATATAATGCACATAATTGGAGCGTGGAGTATTATTATTATTATTATTATTATTATTTATTACACACGTAGCATAAGATTTACATCTTTTGAACGCTACAACGTTTTTTTGCATGAAGTGCGTCACAGAAATATTCAAACTACTTTCTACCATTTTTCTTTTCTATAACGATTATTTTACTAACAACTAACTATTTGAAGTGAACCTTGCATTGCTTCTTAAATTTAAACATTGAATTTAACTCCTTAATGACATTAGACAGAGAATTCCATATAATGACACCTCTTACGAAAAAAGAACCTGCGTACAAAGTTGTGAGATGTGCAGGAATTAAAAAGTTTCTTATTCTATTACTACGAAACGGGTGTAACTTAGAGTGTAGGTAAGAGGGCTGTTTCGTTATAATTATCTTATGCAACAAAAGACATATACGTGTTTTAAAGAAACTAAAAAAAGAGTTACCTAACAATTTATGTTGCAGGTGTGTAACATGATCTTGGCGCTTGAGATTATAAACAAAACGAACACATGAATTTAATGCAACTTTCAATCGTTCTTGAGTGTTAGAGGACACATTGAAAAAGAGAAAGTCACATGAAATAAAATAGGGTAAAATGAACGTTTTAAATAGTTTCAGCTTTACATTTGTGCTTAATAAACTAGCTTTAGTATAAAGAGATCGCAATGAACCGTAAATTTTACCACACTGACCTAACACATAACTATCCCATTTGAAGTTATTCCCTACAGTAAAACCTAAGCTGGTTGCACGATCTACAAATTCAATAGTTTTGTTACCTATTTTAATTTCTGGATATTCGACCTGAATGTAGCGAGAAATCAATAAAGCATTAGTTTTCTTCGCATTAAGTTTAAGCAAATTTCTCTCCGACCACGCTCGGATACATTCCAAATCCTCATTGATTTTGTTTGCGACCATATTTAGATCGGATTTGTTACAGTTCATATAAAGCTGGACGTCGTCCGCAAACAAATGAACTTGACAGTGTTTGATAATCGGGGGAAGATCATTAACCTATGCGTACCCAACGTCTGTTTTTGAGGATTTTCAAATCTTCAATCAGCTGTTAAAAAGTCATTTTTCAACCGATTTTCATGAAACCAATGGCATGCGATCCAGATTTGTCTAAATTTGCAAGGGCCGCAAAACGGAACCGGTTCACCTAATGGTTCCGGAGTTATTCCGGATTCCGTTGGGGTCAGAACCTGTCGAAATACGAATTTTCAAACAATTTAACTTCTTTACTCGTGCTATTCGATATGTTTATACATAAAACACTATCAATATTTATAATCATATACAAATAAGTGTTAATGACCTCTTTGGACACGACAATCCGTTTACTTGTGCCAGATATGTTCCGGAAGTCCTGGGGGAGGTGGTCATTCCCACAATGTTATCAGAACCATTCGTGCGACACCTCAATCTTCATGATTTGTCATATAATGAGTGGAAATGGTTATAAGAAAGTTCAACGACCATTCGGGATTGACCTGGTCACACCGGACATGTTCCGAACACCCTGGCGGAAGTGGTCAATTCCACAATGCTGTATAAGCCGTTCGTGCGACATATCAAACTTCATGATTTGTGGAAACAATAACGAAAATAAATGTTCTGGACATCCATGACCATTCTGGACCGAGGTACACCGGACATATTCCGGATACCTCGAGGGGAATGTCAATTTTCTAAGTTTTTCCGAAACAATTCGTACAACAACTGAAAACCCACGATTCGTCAAATAATGAATGGAAATGGCCAAAAGAAATTTTCAGAAATTAGTGTGGCCAAAATTGTAAAAAGAGAGATAAAAATAGAGTACACTACGCACAGGTTGAACCGTTTCAAAATAATTCTTGACAACACAATCTGAAGTCATTACTGTCTGGCTCGGATGATGCTGAAACTGAAGCTAACTGTGCTGCCATCAATGTGGACGAAATTGTAAAAAAAGAAAGAAAGAAGTAGAGCACACAAGGAGCAGGTGCGACCAGATTATTAGAGTTTCCAAATTTCCCGGGATTGGATTTCCCGGGAAACGGGAAATACAATTACAATTTCCCGGGAAATCCAGGGATCCCGGGAAATTCTGAAAAACGTGAAAATAAAGCAAATTTGATGGAATTTTCTTTTTCAAATTATTCGTATTTCGTGTAGGGTCGGTGTTCCCTTAGTAGACAGTCCCCTATAGTCACACTAGTGGCTTTTTATGGCCGTTTTGCTATAAATCGTTGCAAAATATTATTTGACATGAGGCTCAGGAACTATTTATTTAGGTACCATTGATATTTTGTTAAAAATTCGATTTTGTTAAAAAAATGATCCAAGTATAGTTTAGTTTATAATTTAAGCTCCCTTGCATCTATAGCAAATCTTTTATTCCTATAGTAGCAATAGTAAGAGAAACCTTTTTCAAAAAAATAAATAAAAATAAAATATGAAATAAGAACTTTTTTATACAACCGAAAGCTTTTAATCCACACTTTGAAGGAAAAATATAGAAGTTTTGTAAAAATACGGTTTTGATTTGTTTTTTGCTTTGTATCAAAGGCACATGTATACCTGTAGTGACACAAGCGATAATAAATACAAAAAAATGAGATTTCGTATTTTTTGTTTTTTTTTTCGCAAAACCGAGGTAAAAAGCTTTCAAATGACGTAAAAATAATGACACTGGCTTTATTTTTCGATTTTGAACGAATATTTGTTCTTAGTTATGCGGCTTCAAAATTCAACATGTATTTGGTACATCGACCCTATATATATGTATTTGATACCAGTAAATCCATGAAACTTTTATAAGCCTACTCAGTTCAGTTGGAGCCTTCCTTAGCCGAGTGGTTAGAGTCCGCGGCTACCAAGCAAAGCCATGCTGAAGGTGTCTGGGTTCGATTCCCGGACGGTCCAGGATCTTTTCGTAATGGAAATTTCCTTGACTTCCCTGGACATAAAGTATAATCGTACCTGCCGCACGAGATACGAATGCGAAAATGGCAAGTTTGGTAAAGAAATCTCTCAGTTAATAACTGTGGAAGTGCTCATAAGAACACTAAGCTGAGAAGCAGGCTCTGTCCCAGTGAGGACGTAATGCTAAGTAGAAGAAATTCATAGCAAAGATCCATCGAAAGTTCCTTTATTTTATATAGCAAATATTCTTTCGCCAAAAACGATATTCATTTTATGAATAGTCATTACGAAAAATAAAACAAAAATAAGCATCGAAATATAACTATTGATGTAGTGAGTCCATTGGTTAGAATTATATGAAAATTAAATTGTGCGATGGTTTTGTTTGACAATAGATAGTAAATTTTTATTTTTTTATAGAAATATGAGAAATATGAAAATCCCGGGAAATACGGGAATCCTGGGAAACAGAAAGTCATTTCCCGGGAAATCTCAATCCCCGGGAAATGGTCCTGGGAATGTAAACTCTAAAGATTACAATAATTCTTGACAACACTCCTTCTCCAACCAATCAGGAGTCAATCTCTAAATTACCTATCTAAGATGTTTGAAAACAAAACGGCAAGCCCTTCCTCACCTACCCTGTCTGGTTTTCTCCACAAAGTGTGCATAATGAGTCACCTTAGTAAAGTGAACCCGCCTTGCTGAAAACAACGGTGCCAGCACCATTGTTTTCAAGTTTTATTGAAGAGCGAAGGAGAGAGAATTTCACCGTGAAATGCCTAATTGCAGGGTGATGTCACCAGAAAATCGCTCTCTTTCTCTCCTTTGAGAAATCAACTTTGACAGGTTCTGGCACCGTTGTTTTCAAGTTTTGTTAAAGAGCAAAAGAGAGAGAATTTCGCCGTGAAATGAGCTATTGCCCACTGCACGGTGACGTCATCAAAAAATGTTTCTCTTTCTCTCCTATGGGAAATTTGAAAACAACGGTACCAATACCTGTCAAAGTTGACTGGCACCGTTGTTTTCAGGTTTTGACAGGTACTGGCACCATTGTTTTTAAGTTTGGTTGAAGAGCAAAAGAGAGAGAATTTCGCCGTGAAATGCCTAATAGGTCACTTCACAGCGATATTCTTTCTCTTTCGTTCTTCTAGAAAATTCATTCGATAGGAGCTGTTTCTTTTTTTTTAGTTTCCCATAGAAAGAGAACAAAGTTTGACTATTACAAGCGAACATTTTATCCATGATTCAAGGAAACATTGTGCGCTACTCGGGATATCCAGATTTTGTTCGGTATGGTCACAAACCATCTGAAATGTTTCCAATTTCATCTAAACGAAATGAGATACACACGAATGGTTTTGGAAAAACTCAGCTTATGACGACTTCTCTTGAAGCAATCAGATTATATACAAAGGAACCCGTCCTGATTGGTCCTGAAACCGGTGTAAAATGCCGCAAAAATTAAATTTGATATGTCGCATGAACAGTATTGTGGAATTAGCCTTTTCCGCCAGGCCGTACGAAACATATCTGGTGTGGCCAGGTCAATCCTGAATGGTCAAAGGACCATTTCCACTCATTATTTGACAAATCTGGAAGTTTGACGTGTTGCACGAATTGTTTTGAAAAACTTAGAAAATGGCCATTTCCCTCGAGGTATCCGGAATATGTCCGGTGTAACCCGGTCCATAATGGTCATGGATGTCCAGAACATTTATTTTCGTTATTGTTTCCACAAATCATGAAGTTTGATATGTCGTACGAACGGCTTATACAGCATTGTGGAATTGACCACTTCCGCCAGGGTGTTCGGAACATGTCCGGTGTGACCAGGTCAATCCCGAATGGTCGTTGAACTTTCTTATAACCATTTCCACTCATTATATGACAAATCATGAAGATTGAGGTGTCGCACGAATGGTTCTGATAACATTGTGGGAATGACCACCTCCCCCAGGACTTCCGGAACATATCTGGCACAAGTAAACGGATTGTCGTGTCCAAAGAGGTCATTAACACTTATTTGTATATGATTATAAATATTGATAGTGTTTTATGTATAAACATATCGAATAGCACGAGTAAAGAAGTTAAATTGTTTGAAAATTCGTATTTCGACAGGTTCTGACCCCAACGGAATCCGGAATAACTCCGGAACCATTAGGTGAACCGGTTCCGTTTTGCGGCCCTTGCAAATTTAGACAAATCTGGATCGCATGCCATTGGTTTCATGAAAATCGGTTGAAAAATGACTTTTTAACAGCTGATTGAAGATTTGAAAATCCTCAAAAACAGACGTTGGGTACGCATAGGTTAATATATAAGCTGAATAAAATGGGACCTAGGACAGAACCTTGTGGCACACCTGATGAAACATCTAGAAATGATGACAACATATCATTTGAAAAAACAGCTTGCTTACGATTTTTTAAATAAGACGAAATCAAATCGACAGCGTCCTTATAAAAATTAAAATTGTGTTGGAGCTTTTTACAGAGTAAAGAGTGCGATATAGTGTCAAATGCTTTTGAAAAATCTAACAATATCATTATTACACTATTTCCCCTATCTAGAACAAGTCCAATGTCATCACAAATTTTTATCATGACAGTTTTTACACTATGGCCAGGCCTATAACCAGACTGACATTTTGAAAGTAAATGATTCTCATGAATATAAGCGCATATTTGTTTTTTGAGAATGCGTTCAAATGCCTTGGATAACGCGCTTAGAATGCTAATAGGGCGGAGATTGTCCAGCGAGCTACAGTTGTTCTTTTTCTTAATTGGAATTATTTTTGACAACTTCCATGCCCTCGGAAAAACTGATTTGGTGATGATACAATTATATAAATACGTGATTGGATGCAGCAACAGCGGTAGAACGAATTTGATAAATTTAATCGGTATGTCATCCAGTCCAACAGCATTTGAATTAATATCGAAGATAGCATTGATAACATCATACTCTTGTATATTACTAAATCGAAAGCCATTTGAAACGAATGATTCAGATTGAACAGTATCACTAGACGACGTTGAGAAATGTTTGTGGAGTGACCAGTTGATTTCATCTGCGGTAAAATTATTCTCCACATTCAAAGAGCGTGTAGTAAATCCTAGCTCCTTCAGTTTATTCCACAGTTGCTTCGAAGGCAAGTCTGTATTCAATTGACAGTTAAAGAAATCACGTTTTGCTTTTGTTACTAAAGTATTCGTAACATTTCTCAATCGCTTGAAGTTTTGAAAATCGTTATAACTTTTTGTAATTTTCCATTTTTTGTATGCACGATCTCGATCTACCATAGATTTCTGGATTTGTGCGTTAAACCATGGATTACTTCTGCCTCTTGGATTTTTTAATTTTCGTAGGGGTATACAGCATTCATAAAGAGTTTTTACATTAAGATTGAACAAACTAATAAGAGTATCAGGATTGTCAGCGTCATAAAAACTTACCCAGTCAAGTTGATTAAACTGTTCAATGACTCGATTCGGATTAACATTCTTATAGTCACGATAGTAAACATCTTGTTCTGATTGAACTGTCGTTAAATCAAGGGACACAAACATCAGATCATGGTGAGAAATATTTGGAACGCTGACTTGACCGAACTTGAGAATACTGTTGTTATTATTGGTCATACACAGTTCGAACGAAACGTGTAAATTTCTGAGACATATAATGCACATAATTGGAGCGTGGAATATCATGGAAATTTACATGATATGTCATGTAAACTTGAATTATATATCATGTAATCCAGCAGGATCCTGAGTGATTACATGACATATAACACATTTTTACATTATTTCGGACTTAAATTTACATGATTTCGAGTTTACATGGCATAAATGAAGTTTACATGACGTGTAATCTTCATTATTTTTAACTGTGTAACTAAGTCTAACTGGGAACAGCCTTGTGAATAAAAAAAGGTCGGCTCAATTCCAACGTTCATCAAACCAAGAACATCCAGTGTCTCTAACAAACGTCCAGACTTTGTATTCTTTTTTAAAAGATTAGTGTTGAAATCTCCTGATACTAAGATTTCATCGTAATTTGAACCATATTCAGATATTTTTTCAAACAAAACATCCGAACAATCCAATTCAGGATGATTGTAGAACAGACCTATTAAAATCTTCCTATTTTGAATATGAGCTTCAATGAACATGAATTCAATTGTATGGCCATTGATCGTCACATAAGAAGTGTCTAGAGTTTTAAATTTGAAGCACTTTTTAATGTAGATCAGCAAACCGCCTCCTGTTCTACCAATCCGATCACTTCTTATTGAGTTATAGCCAGCAATTTCAACTAAGCTAGTATCGATTCTACTGTTCAACCAAGTCTCACACACACATGCAACATCCACATTAGACACATTCATTATCTGTCGCAATTCATCAAATTTGATCATATTTCTAGCACACAAGCTCTGAACATTGAGACACATAACAGATAACTTTTCAGCCACAAATGCAGATCTCAAGACTATACCAGGTACACAAATATTCGTAGAGGTGTTCAAATCGGTTTGTTCAGCCATTATCCATGAATGAAATATTTAAGCAGCAATGCAAGGTGTCAAAACTAAAACTCAAAAACATTAATCAAACATAGCTACAGTGACGCAAATAAGAACTCAAAAAGTACACACAATATTCAAAATATTTTTTCAGCAATAACATTCTTCTTGAACAAATACATTTTTAGAATCATTTTGATAATCATCCCTAAATTCGGATAGCATTCTTCAGCACAGCAGTCAACAGCAACAGCAGCATCCTCGCAACAGCATCCCAACAGCATCCCAACAGCATCCCAACAGCATACAGGTCCAGATAACTTTTAGGAGAGGAAACATAGGATAATTTTGGGAATGGATTGGAAGGACAGAGAGCGTTTATTAGGAGAGGGTGCAAGCTATCGAATGACTTTTAGGAGAGGAATCATGGGATTGTTATAGGATGGACTGGAAGGAGAGTGAGTGTAGCGAAGGAAAGGTTATAGTTGTTGAAGTACTTGTACCAGATGACTCTCCGACGAAATCAGGATAGCATTTGCTCCGGCAGATCTCTTGACGAATATTTCCCCGTTTTTCGAGAAGACAGAATGCAGCTTTCCTTCTTTTTTCACCAAGAGTGCCTTAGCCTTGATTGCTCTCGCAAGAGGTGTAAGATTTTCATTGATGAAAATCCTGTCGTTGCTCTTAAATCCAATTTGGTCCAGCGCGAGTGATCTTGCCTTCAGATACTTGTGGTAAAAATCGCTTCGTTGGTTGGTGATTGCGAACTGGAGCAGAATTTTGTAGCTCTTCCCAACATCCATCGCTTGTTTTGAGAGACGACGTATATCAACGAGTGGTACAGAGGTATATCCGAGTTGTTTGCACCATGTTTCAAAATAGTTCGTGAGAATCTTATCCTTGATGTACGGCACACCACTCACGATCAAGTCGTTCGTATACTGAGAATGACTTAGGGCTGACGTAGTGGATTGGATAGCATCACTGTTTGTAGCCACCGACTTGCTGAGATCACGTATGGATTTATCTAATTGAGAGCGCATAATATCCAGTTCGGTCTTGATCTCTGTTTTTACGCTCACCATTCCTTCGTTGATCCTCTTCACCAGTTCCTCCTTCGTAGTGTCGAGTTTGGACGAAATCCACTGGGCAAGCTGAGAGACGGACATATCCTCACTACTGGTTGCAGCCTCATCTTGCTTGGCTCGCCAAGTGCTCAGATCTCGTTTGGTACTCATTATCGATGAATTACACCGTAAACGATAACGATAAAACCGCTAAGTCAACCGATCCAAACTTTTGATGACACCAATCAACACAGCAATTTTTTTACTTTCAGTTTTTAAGCTTGTCAACTGATATTGGCACAAGATATCACTTCTGCATTTTAAATGATAGTTTTGAAATAAATATGCACTACACTGGGGATTTAATTTACGGTATTATTGCACTTTTTGAACATTTCTTTGCGTCAGCACTTAGCTTCTATGACTACTCCATATACCAGTGTTGCCAGTATCATGGATATTTTCATGATATGGCATGTAAACTTCAATTATATGTCATGTAATCTAGCAGGATCCTCTGTGGTTACATGACATATAGCACATTTTTACACGATTTCAGATTTAAATTTACAAGACGTCATGTTTACATCGCCTAAATGAAGTTTACATGACGTGTAATCTTCATTATTTTTTACTGTGTAATATTAGAAAGAAATGGGAAAGGTGTGTCTTCTGAGAGTTGATGTTATGTTTATACTAAATTACGTCACATTTAGAAATTACAAGATGCGAGTTTTTTACAAGTAAAATTACAATTCTGTCTTCTAAGATCTGATGCAAAGCCTAAAGAAGACGTAATTTTATGTCATTTCGCTCGCTTTAATATGTCGGGCTTTTGTGACACAAAATTACATGATTATTTCCAAGTGTGTACGATTGAGTTATCGTTCTTGTAATTTTCTGTTACTTGTAATTTAAAATCAAGTGAGATGATCGAATGTTGAAATCATTCGTTGACGTTCGTGTTTACATCATGGATGATTCAAAAGTAAATAATATTTTGATCTATGGCACGATGAATTACGTCAACTTTAAAGATTGTGTCAGCTATAAAAATGATATTTTTTTAGTGTGTAATTCATGCGGTTTTAAGCTTACCGTGCCTAAGAATGAATGATTAGGGGGGTCTAAATAAAACCAAACCGCAAACGGAGCCTGTGGAGTACCATGCACGTAAAAAAATCCGTGCCGATATTCGTGAACAAAACATCATGGGAAACAGAACGCATAGATTATGCTAAATCGTGATTTAGTTCCCGTATACGTGACTTGACGCATCTTATTTTCATGAACGCTACCGTCAAATCAGGAACAAAGATCTTGTTTCTAAACTTGCATCTTTGTTTTGTAACGCCTCCAAAATAACGAATCTAAAATCATGATATCGAGAACCTCAAATCTCACATCCATGATTTTGGTCCTGATAAGGCGAACTCTTTTCACGCGCGCTGTCAATAATAATAACGCATGCGTAGAAGCAAGCGTCCAATAGTCAACAAAACATATCGAAGCGCAAAGCTGCCATTCATTTTCCGACAGAAACTTTGCTTATTTTCAGCAAATTATTCAATTATAGGTGAGATTTCTCACATGGAACACCAAAGAAGGCTAACAATAGAGTCTGCTGCTTGTTGTGTCCGGATCCGGAGACTAAACTTCTCAAAATTTATCGATTGATGCGTAGCTGCCTCTCCGACGGGATGATGTTTTCTGTTGCTGTCTTCTCAAATTGTGTAGTTTAACAATGTACAAGTGCCATTTCAGCAAAAGCCATGATATCATGTTTTATTGCATTCTTAGGCTCCAGCTTCGCCAATTTGGATTTAAAATTTCCCAAAATAATTCTCCAGAAAGTGAGGAAACATGGGCTCTCTATATGTGATGTAAATTAAGAAATACCAGAACATGACCCAGAACAATTTTCTCGCATTCGTGAACGGAGTTCTCTATTATAAGAACAAAATTCACGTATCTATGATTTCTTTTGCTGTCAGTTATCTCTTTCGCAGGCGTTACGTATGATTTGTGGAACAAAGTTCTAAAATCCATGACTTTTATTCATGGTGTACATTCGTAAACTGAAAATCAGCTTGTTCCAGAGATCGTGACTGATTGTGCGCATTTTCTGGAACGGATTTATTTGCGTGTACAATATCACTGTATTTGTCATGTTACATAATTGTACATTAATGCATAGTAAGTTTAGTTCTTTTAATTCCCCAAAGATGTTGTATTCAAGATTCTATTGTCCAAAATTAACAGCATCGAAAATTTTCAAATTTCGAAAATAATAATATGCTTGACAGCACAGCATTGATTTTGCAGTATAGTTAGGACATGGACTTGAAGAACCAATAGTACCGTCTGAAGTAATGAATGTAAGTACTCATCTTTCCAACTAAAAACGTTATGTTAATAGTGAAAGTTTCGTCAAACAATTATAGCACAACAATTTACCAGAATAGATCAAAATAAAGCTTTTCCTCAAACTATATCTTTCCAGTATGTTCCGTTCAATAAACACCCGCAATTTGTGATGATATAAACTGTACAAATAAGGTAAGGGCATGTTTGATGAACTATTTTCCACTCTGTTGCACTTCACTGACATCCTTGCGCACAATAACTGCAAAAAAAAAACAGTTGAATGCTAACATTGATTTGAACTTTGTTATGCTTTCCTACTTCCGTTTTCAGTTAGCTCAAGTGGAAACCCGATAATGCTGTACAATATTGAAAATGTTTCGTTCTCGTTTACGGAGGCCAAGGTTCATTGTTCATTGCCACAACCAGGTTTGTGCACATAAAAAAATAGTATGGAAAGAGCTAACCCATACAATAATGCGAAAATCTTCATGGGGTTATGAGTCAATCATGTTAGAGCTAGTGCAACTTATTCAACATTACAGTTATGGATAGAATGCAACACGCATTGGTATGTTTTATGCGAACTATACAAGTTTGAAGACTTGGTTCTCGATTTGTAGTGACACGATTGATCTGAACATTTCACAACAGCTCAGATAACAGCATACAATTGAAATATTTTGAAAACCTTAACTTCACCAAAAATTTTATTCAATAAACATGTTTGTTCAAAATTTTGCCCACAAGTCTGTCACATATTGAAATTATCGGCATTCACGAAGCAAGCATATTCTCTGTCAACAGGCACCAAAGTCCAACACCTTGTTGTACCTAGTCCCCGACGAGATACAGGGTTGCTGTCCGGCATTCTTGCAACATGCCCTGCCCATCGTATCCTTCTAGTTGGGCGAGCTCGTGGTTCATCCTTCGCCGTCACACCCAGTTTTCCTGCAAACCGCCAAAGATCGTCCTAAGCATCCGACGTTCGAAGACTCCAAGTGCTTGCAGGTCCTCCTCGAGCATCAACCACGTTTTATGCCCATAGAAGACTAACGACCTTACGAGCTGTTGCGACGAATGCGTCTATTGACGCGTTCCCCGAAAGCTTCGACCGTATGGGTACCAATAAGTGATGCATGCGTATGCAGACTGTCAGAGACGGTGAAAAGAAAAATTGATTATCATTGATTTGATATAATCGTGGATACTGTGTTAGAAAAGTGAATTGGAAATTATTATTTATATTATTTGAAATACTAAATACTGACTAATTAATTACAGATCTAAACCTAAAATACACTAGTATAAATTAAAATTTGAACTTAAACTACCAAGTACGAGACCAATTGTAAATAGAATTTGCTTAATTTGTTGCTTTTTACAGCTTTGAGCTATTTATCACCGGCAAAAAGGTAAATTTTGCTACGAAGATCTCCGAAAGGTAACCTCGACCACAACATTCTCAAAGAATTGTGGCAAGACCATCAACCGATTCCCCCAGAACATTCCAGTGGGCCAGTCGGATCTTCTACACCCGTGAAAGTCTGTGAATTCTCCGTCAGTGGTCACTAGCAAGCCCTAGAAGGAATGACGGAATCAGTCCCTCGTACGATCAACAGCATTTCTATCGGAGACAGTCCGGAGATCCAGGAGAATTTCGCGAACCACCCTTTCGGCCAACAACAGCGCGATTCCGAGCTCCAAGTGCAAGTCCCTAATTCCCTACCGCTGGTCAACATCCAACCATATGTACGCCTTCTGGATGAAGATCAACCTCCGAAGAGTTCGGAGTAAGCCCGAAATGCAAATTCGCTGAATGCGGACCACCTTCCGAGGATCGTCCCCAAGCTACTCGGGAATCCTCGACTATATGCAATGTGGCAGCGTGAAGTATCCAATTTGCGACGTCAGCATTTCCGTGATCAGCGGTGTCCTGATGAGCTGGAAGAGGCCCAACGTCAACAACAGCGTGAGCAGGATTTGATCCGACTACTGAACCGATCCGAGGAACAACGCGAGCAGGACAGGCAATGCCTTCAAGAAATCGAAGCCATGTTGAAGAGACAGCGAGACGTCGAAGTGCAGCATCAGGGGGAAAACGATTCACGGAGGAAGCGAGAACTGGACCTTGTCAACCGGTTGAAATTTTTCGATGAGCAGTACGCGCAGGAGCAAGCTCGGCGTGCTGAAGAGAAGCAATCCTTTTTGGCTAAGGAGCAGCACTTCATCGAACAGTTGAAAGACATGCGCCTAACCTGCGTGCAATATTCGGCAGCGCAACAGCGATCGAACTTCTATCGGCGGCGGAACAGCGCTCAGCAACGGGAGAGTGTCCCGTAGCGGAAAAGCGCACATCGGCTGAACAACATTCGAAGGAGTACCCGCACTTCGCGGTGAATTTGCCCACATCGGCTGAACAGCATGGGAACTACAAAGAAACTATCCAGCGAGGTCTAGCCGTGAGTACAAACCCACCAACGGCACCGGAAAGTAGTTCTTAAATTAAGCCAAATAAATTTACCCAAAATTTACCGATGTGATGAGCGAAATATAGCGGCATCTTGTCCAAGTGTCGCTAGTCAGGATAGGAGAGTAGGAACACTCCATACAAATTTTGTACCTCCTATGCTAGGGCCATTTTCGGTAGATTTGTTAGGGCAATCAGCGTTGGTACAGAATGCTTCCGCAAATGTGAATCGAAACGCGCCCTTGCATAACCAGTCTGTTCAGGGTCCGACGTCTCATCATTTGGCCGCGAGACAAGTCATCTCCTACCGGTATTCAGTGGCAGATTCGTAGACAGAGCGTAGATTTAGATGCATAGAAAAGCGTTTGGAAAAGGAACCGTAATTGTACGACAGCGTTCGGAAACAAGTAGCTGACTACGCATTGAATTTGATCCGCGGCGTACGTGGTATCTTCCACTAGGCGTGGTGCTGAACCCAAGCAAGCCTGGAAAAGTGCGAGTGATTTGGGATGCGGCCGCAAAGGTGAATGGAGTGTCGATATACTCCATGCTCCTCAAAGGACCTGATCTTCTGACTCCGCAGCTGTAAGTTGCGTTCAGATTTCGAGATCGCGAAGTGGCGACATTCAGAAAATTTTCCTGCAAGTGGGAATCTGGAAAGAGGATTGAAGTGCGCTTTTGTTCGTCTACCGTAGCTCACCGAGTGAACCTTTTGTGATCATGGTATTCGACGTCCTGCACAGTCACAGTATGTGAAAAACCTCAATGCAACAGAGTATGAACGAGAATACCCAAAGGCAGCAGCGGCCATCAAAAAAGGCATTATGTCGACGACTACTTTGATAGCGTCGACACAGAAGAGGAAGCTGTCGAGCTAGCATTGCAAGTTGCCGAGGTCCACCGGAAAGCAGGTTTCCACATACGCATCTGGGTGTCGAATCGGTCCTCGGTTTTGGAAGCCATAGGAGAAGTGAACCTGACTATCGTGAAAAGTCTAACGATGAATAACCAGAGTGAATTCGAGCGGGTGCTTGGCATTTCGTAGCTACCAGGCGAAGATTTGTTTTGCTTCACGATTTGCCTACAAAAGGTTCTGGAGAGTGCGACCGTACCGACTAGGAGGGCGATGCTGAGCTTCGTGATGAAGATCTAAGATCCGCTGAGACTAGTTGGCTCGCTAGTAGTTCAAGGGAAGATTCTGTTGCAAGATCCAGACATCTTGCAATAGGATCTTCCCTTGAGCGAAAGTGGATTGGGACGACAAAATACCCGATGATCTATTCACACGCTGGAAACTATGGCTGCAGGGTTTGAAGGAATTGGACAACGTGCGAATACCGTGGAGCTACTTCCCGGGGTATGATCCTTCCTGCTACGATGATCTGGAGATCCATATATTCTTGGATGGGAGCGAACAAGCTTACTCATCTGTAGCTTATTTCCGTGTTCGAGACCGCAGACGCTGTGCGCTAGTGGCGTCAAAGACAAAAGGAGCTCCACTACAACTAACTTCTATACCTCGGCTGGAGTTGCAGGCTGCCGTAATAGGCGCACGTCTTCGTAATAATAATAATAATATAATAATAATCCATTTATTTATCTTTTGATAATATACATTAAATACATACAAATTCACCTAATTATCTATACTTATTCTTTATCCACATTGCACAATTTCTTTTAAATTCTGAGACAGATCTTGCATTTCTAACTTCAATCGGTAATTCATTAAAAATTCTAATTCCATTATAATAAATCGATTTTTGAGTACTTGTCATAGTAAACGGCACAACACGTAAATCATCTCTTCGTCTAGTTCTATGGTTATGTATATTTCGTCCTCGTATGATAATATTCGTCAAGTATTCTGGCAAGAGTTCATTGGTCAATTTGAAAATAATAGTAAGCACATTGAAAATTATACGCTCTTTCACAGAAAGCCATTGAAGCGCCTCTAACATGTTTAATATTGGAGTATACCTGTTACAATTTAAAATGAATCTCATTATTTTATTTTGTAGTCTTTGCAGTCTATTCAGGTGCGTTTTACTTGCCAAGAATAGCACTGAAGAGCAATAATCGATATGTGGGGCCACTAAGGTTTTATATAAAAATATTTTGCTCCAAAACGTGAGTTGACTATTTAAACGGATCAGCAAACCATATTTTTGTGCTACTTTTTTTACTACGTTATCTATATGCGCTTTAAATGTTAATTTTTGGTCAATTAGGACCCCAAGGTATTTAAAAACATCAACTCTCTCAATTTCATCTCCTTCGATACAAATTTTTAATTCAGAATAATTTAATTGCTTCCTATTACTTATTACCATCGACTTAGTTTTTTGGACGTTTAATTTAAGCTTTTTTATTTTCAACCACTTATTCAATAATTTTATATCACTTCTAATTTTCTTAATTGCTATCTTTTCGTCTTTATCTGCAATAAAAATGACAGTATCGTCTGCGAATAAATTAATATCACAATGCTGAATAGCTTTCTTCATGTCATTGATATATAAAATAAACAGAATCGGTCCTAAAACGCTACCCTGTGGAACTCCAAGCGGCACTGATTTTGGCGAAGAAATATGATTTCCGTATTGACATACTTGAGTGCAATCAGCTAAATAAGACTCAAACCATTTGAGGACATTTCCTCCCATACCATATTTACCCAAAGTCTTTATCATTTCCAGCCGTGATATAGTTTCAAATGCTCGCTTAAGGTCTAAGAACAAAACAATAATAGTTTTCTTTTCTTCGATCATTCGCTTCCATTTGTACAACAATAAATTTAATGCAGACTCACATGAATGGTTTTGCCTAAATCCTGATTGTTCATTTATTATAATTTTATGCTCGTTCAGGTACTCCAGCAATTGGTCTTTGACAATGATCTCTAACACCTTCTCGTAAATAGGTAACATGTAAATCGGCCTATACTCCTCAGATTTCGTTGTACCGGATACTTTTGGTATCGGAATCACTGTGGATTGTTTCCAACTACTAGGGAATTTGCCCTGCTCAAGTGAATCATTAATTATTCCTAGTAAATATTCTCCAGTAATTTCTAAAGAATCTTTAAGGACCTGTAAATTTAAATTATCAATGCCCGATGAACTACCAATTTTGGCAATAGGTTTTATCAAAGTTTCATAAGAAACTCGATGAAAAACGTTCCAACAATTTGTGACATGACCTTCATAGTTTCCAAAGCAGTCGTAAACATCATCTATGCTTTCATTTATTTCTTGTACGCTTTTAACGAAATAGCTGTTAAAGTTTTCACAAATGTCTTGATCGTTATCAACATCAACTCCATTGAAACTAATTTTACTTTCCGGTTTTTCTTTACTCTTCCACAGCGACTTCAATGTTTTCCAGAGTTGTTTGCTGTTTCTTCTATTTTGCTCTATTTTTCTCTGCGTGTATTCTGCTTTTGCTGTTCTAATCGAATATGTATATTCATTTCTCAAAACTTTGTATCTTTGCCAATCAACTTCATCCCAACTTACACTAGCTTTCTTGTACGCGACATCTCTTGCTTCTTGTAGGGTTTTTAATTCTAATGTGTACCATTTTTTCCGGTTTCTACATTTTATGTTTCTCTCAACTACCAGTTTGTTTATATTCTCCTTCAATACAGTTTTCAAAACCTCAGATTTTTCGTCTAATTGTCTTTCGCTGTGATTTGGCATACAATTTCTTAGTAATGCAAAAAGTGCTGCAAAAGTGAATACTTCTTCCAACATTTAATAGTAATGTGGTTCTCTACTGGTTGGAAACATTCGTTAAACTGAATTGTTATTGTTTCATGATCTGAAATCTTGTTATCGTGATCAACAGTAACATTCAGCTGATCGTCGTTACAGAAAACTAAGCCTATAATAGTCTGTGATCTTATAGTACATCTTGTCATTTCTTTTACTTTTTGGTCTAGATTAAAACACTCCATTACACTGCGAAGGTTTCTACTGTCACTGCTATTTTTCCAATTAATGTTGAAATCACCGGCAATAAGGTTCATTTTATTGGCATTAACTATTTTCACAAGCCAGTTTTGTTCCAAATGTAATAAAAAATCTTGTTCGTTTACACTCGGCGTATGATACAACAATCCGTGCCTTGAGTCCTTTGACTACATTTATTGCCATAAACCAATTTAATCCACAAGTTGAATTGTCAACAACATGATATTTCACAGATTCATGGATGTACATTATCACACCTCCAGTGTGCCTGGATACCGACAAGCAACATAACATTTTGTAATTTCTTATGCTGTACTCACTTATATCAATATCTGATGTGAAATGAGTTTCCGTCAACATTAGAATTTTGGGTTTTTTTTCTACTCACCAACATTTCCAATTCAGTGAAATGCGACGTTATGCCAGCAGTATTTAAAAGAATGACATCCGTCGCTCCTTTTGATTGCTATGCCTCATAATTTATGTAGCGCCTTGAAATTGTAATTTTTTGCAAATAAATTGGACAATCCACACTCCAGGATGAGTGGTTGACATCAAATTGGGTTTTTCTTTCTTTGTTGGAATGGATACAATTAACACAGAACTCTTGTTCAGATGAACAATCCTTAACATCATGCCCCTCAGCACACTTAGCACAATGGAGGTTATTCTTACATTCGCTTGACTTATGTCCATATCCGCAACATTTGAAACATCGAAACAAATCAATACTTTCCATGATACGGCACCTTTCAAAATCAATATTGAGCTTACCTTTTCGAATTACCCTCTCAAATGTGATCGCGTCAATTTCGCATATTAATGAGAACTTATTTTCTGGGTTTTTCTTCGATGGAACACATTTCAACACATTTAGGTACTGGACATCTTCAATGTCATTCTGATTTCGCAAAATGTTAATTAATTCATTTGAATTATAATTGCCGCCCACTCCAAGTATTTTTATTCTTGGCCTTTTTGGTTGTTCAATATCTGCAGAGTAGCCTTCGCTTAATTTATCTTTAATGATTTTTGCAAGCCCTTCGGCTTCATTTTCATTATTACATTCAACAATTATTGACCCATTCAAACCATTTCGTACACTTTTTATTCCAACTTGGGCTGGATTGACTACACTTCTCACTTCTTTTTTCGTTTGATGATTGGACTGCGTAGCATTCGGTTTGACCCGCACTGTATAGCCGAATTTCCTATTGGAATTACTTCCATTCTCGTTCACTTCGCTCACTTTTCTATAACTAACTTGCTGTGCCCTCGCACTCATATTTCTGTTCTCATTTGATTTTGGAGAAGCAACACTCTTATTTCTAACACGTACAGAGCGCAAAATAGAATCATTTTCTTGCACACGTTTTTTTCTCCTCACAACTTCAACAAAGGTACCGTAATCCGGGGTATCATTGATCAGCGGGGTAACATTGATCGCAATGACTCATCTCGTAATAAGGTGGTATCATCATTTATTGATGAAACATTTCCAAAGCATGAATGTTGCTTCTCTTTCTCATATTTATAAGCTATTGAAAATTAAAATTTATGCAAAAATTGCGTTAACTTTATGCGTAAATTTGTCAAGTTTGCGAAACAATGATTTCAATAGTTGAGGATGACACTACCGAAGATTCATGTCTCACATAAGTTCTGCAAGCAATATGAGCAAGGAAAATGCGGTTTTCACTAAAAATAGCATCGCCAAAAACGATTCCGCTGTCAAAACTTTTATAAGTATGTTCAATTAGGCAGCATTAACAAATTATTGTTAAGAATGTTGAAATCCCTTAGGAAATTGCCTACCTTTAGGCGTATTCCCCTGTTCGAAGTGTTTTTATTTTTAAAATAACACAAAAAGTAAATAAGATGTAAGCGTTTGGACACCATATTCGGCTTCAGGGGCCAAGATTTATGTAAGTAACGACATTTTCAATATTACCGAATGTTGTTTACATGGATGATCAATGTTACCCCATATCAGCTAAATGAAAAAATCACATAAAACATTTTTGTAAACATGCTTAAATCTTTCAAAAACCAAAATACAGTATATAGTCACGAGCTACGGGTGGTAGTACTTGTTTTAAAAATATAAAACTCAGAACATTTGCATTTTTGAAATAAATATTTAAGAAATATCCTAAAAACTGATCAATGTTACCGGATTACGGTACCAGAAGATGGATAACTATCGCTGTGGATTGGGCCGTTGCCCATAGCAGGACTGCATGCTGAATTCACAATTTGTGTCTCCAAATTCTTCAATTGCTCACCATGCAATTTTGCGGACTCTTCCACCACTAACTTTACATTTTGTTCACATTGTTTCACTGCTTCATCACAAACGTTTCGTTCAATCTTTGTCTCAATTTTCTCCAAACGATTTTTAATTTCGTTTATCGCAACGAGAATATTATCGCATTTACTCAACATGTCATTCAGACTCACTTGTTTCTTCCTACAATCATGGCACAAGTATTTAATTGACAAATTCTCTCACAAAGCTGTTTCCCCCGCGCTGGTTAAGTCAGCACATTTTGCATGTAGGATCTGACCGCAGCCACCGAAACAGAACACTCTTTCCTTCGCCACATTTATTGCTTTGCAGCAAACGGTGCACTGCACAGACATTATTGCCGCCACTTTCTCGTGTATTGTCTTCACCCGGCCGTAGGCCGCTTTGTTCGGTTAATTGATTCCACTAATCGTTTCTCGATAGTACTTTTTGAGGAATATGAATTTCACTATAGTTCAAGAACATCTACGTGTTCGAAAACGCACCATATATTATTAGACGTAAAATTGCATTACACGTCGAATGATGTACGTATTGTCACAATTAAAATTATTTGACACGTTTTAAAAAAGTATTTATTTTACAGCTCGAAATTAACGCCTTATCTCACGCACGGGTAACTCACGAAGTGAGAAGACCATTGAAGATGATCATTCAGTGCAAATCAAACGCACTTTCTATTGGAGTGATTCAAGCACCGTTGTCTCGTGGATAAGGTCGGATACTCGACGATATCGGCAGTACGTGGCGTTCAGAGTCAACGAGATCCTGAGCCTGTCGAAAACGGAAGAGTGGCGTTGGCTGGGAACCAGAATCAACGTTGCTGATGAGGCTACTAAGTGGAGAAAAGGTCCAAACTGCGAGCCCGACAGTCGATGGATGCGCGGACCAGCGTTTCTATACGAAGACGAGAAGGATTGGCCAAAGAATAAGTTCGAGGTGAAAGATAGGTACAGAAGACGAATTGCGATCGGCTGTCGCTTGCAATCACTTCTTATCATCTCCGATCATCGACGTGTCGCGGTTGTCAAAATACGAACGGCTTCTGCGAAGCGTGGCATAAGCTTATCGATTCGGTGAGAAGCTTCTGCGACGAATTCGGAAAACAAAGAGCATGGAAACTGAAGATGTCAGCAGTGAAGAATTGCGGAACGCGGAGAGGGTCCTCTGACGGTTTGCCAGATGAGGTGGCTACAATGAATCGGAACGCACATACGGCTGTCGAAAGCAGACGAACACTAAGCAGAAGCAGTCCACTGGTGAATCTTTCACCAATGCTGGACGAACACGGATTGTCGCGCGTAGACAGTCGTATCGCTACCGCAGATTGCCTTGAACAGGACACTAAGTTTCCGATAATACATCCGAAAGGACACCCAGTTACTAACTTATTGCTAGACTGGTATCATCAAACATTTCGTCATGCCAACAACGAGACGGTCGTGAAAGAAGTTTCCCAGAAATTCCACATTCCTAAGTTGATGGCACAGATTAGATCCATAGCGAAACGCTGTCAATGGTGCCGTATATGTAAAGCTACGCCAGTAATACCGAAGATGAGCCAGCTGCCACAATTACGAACTACACTGTTTCTGCGACCCTTCACGTTTGTAGGCGTAGACTACTTCTGTCCCTATCTAGTGAAAGTTGGTCGTAGTGCCGTAAAACGCTGGGTAGCGATTTTTTCGTGCCTGACAGTTTGGGCTATCCAGCTGGAGGTAGTGCACACTTTGTCTTCCGATTCGTGCAAAAGGGCTGTCCGATGTTTATCGCTCGAATGGGTGCACCACAAGAAGTGTAAAGCAATAATGGCACGAACTTGAAGACGAGTTGCGGGTCATCAACAATCGCTTGGGTAGCACTTTCACGGACACAAATACCCAATGGAAATTTAACCCAACATCAGCCCACATATGGGTGGATGTTGGGAACGGATGGTTAGATCCGTAAAGACGGCCCTCGGATCATTGCACATGTCACAAAAGCTAGACGACGAACCATTCGTCACTTTATTGGCCGAAGCAGAGCATATGGTGAACTCGCGGCCGTTAGCATTCCTGCCGCTAGATAGCAAGGAGCAGGAATCGTTAACCCCCAACCAACTCGAGTGGTGTCCGGCAACCGGTCAAAGCACCAGTAGATGAGAGGGGAGCTTTAAAGAGCAGTTGGGAGATGATTCGGCACAAACTGGATACGTTCTGGAGTCGGTGGATCGTCGAATGTCTCCCGATAATATCTCGACGATCAAAATGGTTCAGGGATGTCGCATCAATTAAAAAAGGAGCGTAAGTTGTGGTCGATGACGGAAAGATCCGGAACTTATGGGTTCGTGGTCGTGTGTGCCGAACATATCCAGGGAAGGACGGTGCTGTACGTCTAGCGGACGTCGAAACACCCGCCGGAATCTTAAAGAGGAGAGTGGTCTGCAATCTGGCAATCCTGGATGTTGCCGGACATGGAAAAGTGGAATTAAGCGGTCGTGGTGATAAGGATGGTACTAATTAATTACAGATCTAAACCTAAAATACACTAGTATAAATTGAAATTTGAACTTGCGATCGTGTGATGATAAGGCTCGTTGAACAGCAGTTTCGAAAGTGCTTCAATCCAAGGTCACAAACAAGGTTGACACCTCATCTGAAATCTGAACACTTGATTTCGAACCATCCAGCATTGCACGTATCAGCCCAATCGGTTTCACCGGAAAACCTTATTCAGACATTATCTGCCACAGTCCATTTCTTTTCACTGAATCGTTCACCGCCTTGAAATCAAGAAACAGATGGTAGATCTGCAAAGTATACAAAGGGATAATCCCATGCTACCAATCGATAAGCATTTCTTGGTCCCCCATACCTTCAAAAGTATACGGTGGATCAATTGGTAAAGCTGCTCACTTCCTTGCTTGATAAGCTCGGCCGAGATCTCGTCCTTCCCAGCAGCCTTACAGTTCTTGCTTGCTGACAGCCTTTTTAACCTCTCCTATAGTCGGTGGACCACAGCTTGCAACTATAACGACACTGCATAGTTCTGTGCTGTGCAGTGCAAGTAGGTCATATGGTTGTAGTTTGGCTTGATGAAAAAGAGTCTATTACGATGAGAAATGGCACAAGCCAAATTTTCCGTGTTATAAATTGAACAATTCTTGATGATTAATCTTATCAAGTGCATACCAGAGCTGTTTGATCAACACCAAAATTGCTGCATGGATCTCGATTATAAAGTATTACGACACTGCTATAGGTAATTTTCTACTCAATCAATAAATTCTAAAATATTGCAATCATTGTAGGCTACAAAATATATAACCACCACACGAATGAGATTGCAGGTTTCGAATTTCACGCTAACGCAGGGGGGTCGGGAAGTATCGCGGGAAAAAAGCATTAAATATACATCAAACATTTTTTCCCATATCGCTTTTCGGTGCATGGTGTATGGTACGGTTCCAGTCATTTGACTAGTTTTTGTGTTGGATGAGAGAAATGGGTGTCGCTAATCTCATCGCTTTTTTTCCTATTTTTGTCGATTCAATCCTACGGATTTTTTTCAACCATTAACAATTGCAAAGCCACTAGAGCCCAGTGAAGGGTTTGTTTGAAAAAAAAACGCGAAATCGAACGAAAATAATTTCAGCAAAAATTGTTTCACGGCTTTCGTGTAGTTTTCTGCCGTCATACTGGCGATGCACTGGCGCTGTTCACACCGATAGATCGGATCAACGTTTCAAACACATCCGATGCCGCATTCGCGATGGACAGTGGATTGGAAAATAATGACTTTCGTAGGAATAACACAACGCAGCAGTGAGGTGTACAATATATGATTCTGCTTAACTAGAGCTTAATTCCCAACGCATGCAGTTGGAACACGCGTAGAATTCATAAGAAATTGAAGACTTCTGAGGCATTTTATTTTGGAAAATTTGAAATATAATTCAAATCCTTTAAAGCTTTTTGCTCTTAAAATTTCATTATTTAAAGCCGTTAACAGCATCTGTTTAGTTTATTAGAACCCATTTTCATCGTAATAACATGTTTACCTACTTGAAGATTTGAAATTCTTCCATTTTTGTAAAGATGAGAAAATAAAATATCGGAACATTTTTGCAATCTACTACAGATGACACTCATATGAGGTACGAATATTTGGTAGTGTCGTCCAAAATCATGAAAATCGTTGTTTCGAAAAATTAATACATTTTCGCAAGAACAAAACTCAATTTCCGCAAAAACTTCAATCTGTATAAGCTAATGAATATAAGAAAGAGAAGCACCATTAATGCCTGGAAAATTGTTCATCGAAAAATGTTGATTAACACTTTTAAGGGACGATTCAAATATGACGTCCACCGTTTTTTTAGATGTCTAGAACCAATGAGAATATATACCGAGGTGTGGAAATGACATTTAGTGTGCGTGACATTCGTGTACGGTGCAAAATGTTTCACAACTACAAGCGAATGAGCTCCCATAAGAAGCCGTGTAAATTAGTGACGTAGTTATTTGTATTTACGTTTTTTCTCCTTACAAATACATAGCCATTGCTTCTTCTTCCACACCTTGATATATATTCTCATTGGTCTAGAACCCTACCCTCCCCCCCCCCCTCTGTCACACTTGTTTCAATACCTTCTACACATACTGTCACACTTTCTTAGACACCCCCCCCCCTCCCCCTAACAATGCAAGTCATTTTTGGATGATCTCTAACCTGGAGGGTCATTCCGATCAATGTTACCCCGCATACATTCAGGCGTTAACCACGGTTTTCTTGAAATTTCGTTTGAAATCGTTTTAATGACTAGTTTGAAAATACAACACAGGGATAAAAAAAAAACCGGTGAGATCTTTCCACGATGGATTGTATTATTTGATTTCATTTCCAGTTTTATATGCATTTTGCGTTGGGTGGGACCATCAGGGCATCCGATTGAAGCGAGATGGATAGGAAGAGTGAAACTGTCAACTTTCTATCGAAATGTTAAACGTGGAAAATGGGTATCAGGTATCAGAAGGCCGGCTCCAGAGGCACGTTCCCTGCCAGTTGGGAGATTTTTGCCATCGCCATATTTGAGCCTATTTCATCATCTACCCGATGGGAGAGGAAAGGGAAGGGAAAGATGAGAGGAAATAGGAGTGGGTCCCTTGAAGAGAGAAAATCGCATAAGCATAGCACAATGGCATGCACCCTAAAAGGGTTAAGAGTAACAGAATGTCCTGAAGATTCAGGTTTCTGAAATCAGTTTCACTTAATAAGTGTTTACAAAGTAATTGGAATCGCAGTTACGCGAAAACTGGACAGTTACATATCAGGTGATAAGAAGTTCTTCTTCTTCTTTCTGGCGTTACGTCCCCACTGGGACAGAGCCTGCTTCTCAGCTTAGTGTTCTTATGAGCACTTCCACAGTTATTAACTGAGAGCTTACTATGCCAATGACCATTTTTGCATGTGTATATCGTGTGGCAGGTACGAAGATACTCTATGCCCTGGGAAGTCGAGAAAATTTCCAACCCGAAAAGATCCTTGACCGGTGGGATTCGAACCCACGACCCTCAGCTTGGTCTTGCTGAATAGCTGCGCGTTTACCGCTACGGCTATCTGGGCCCCTAGTGATAAGAAGTTCCATAATCGGAATCACAACTATCACACACAAATGTATCAACACACTGAATATTTGCCATGTGATAGTTGAGTCGGCAGTGGCCAGTCAAGGTTGTAACCAAGAGACTGCAATTCTGCTTTGACAGATTTGTTAAATACTTAGCCACCTTTGGGATGGCTCAGTAATGAACAATTTTGTTTGATGACATAGAATAGCAAGGACCCATACAAGGTTTACTGAGTTGACTGAATTCAGTTCCTCAAATTGTTTTCGACGTGCGATAACAAGATTAGACCCTGAGTTGGCCGAAGCAAGGGCTTTAAAAGCAGCCTGACTATCTGACATATTCCTTTTGTGAGGAACATTTGTTATAAGCAAAGTGACAAGCAATTGTGAGATCACTCGAAGCAAGGACAATTGTGTCCCAATTAACCGGAAGTGGAAACATCCAAATCAATAGAATTTCCAATGGACGGAGAGAATCCATGGAACCAATTCCTAATTTGTGTAGTATAACAAATGCTAAGTATTACAATACATTATCAATAGCACCAATCGTAACTATAATATATTATATATCATACAGGATACCCAATTGAGGCAATATGGATGAGGAGAGTGGAATTGCCAACTCCTTATCACTAACATATTGTAGATAGAGGGATGGTCCTTAAACCCCACTCATTGAGACATCCCTTAATATGATGAAATGACCGGTAGATCGGTGACCAGTATCTGGGTTATAATTTTGGAAATGCCTTAGGTAAACCTTAAATAATAACAGAGAACTGAAACAATCAACTGAATAACATCATATAAAACGGACAGTCTACTGTCTAACGGCTGTGCCATGCAACAATGAGTGGTTACCCTTACATACATACATACATACATATAACAAATGCAAAGTCTGCGAATTTACATTCATATGTTCATATAGAAATGTAGCGATGATCAAATAATGATTCATCATCTGAATGATGGGATGATTCATCATACATGCCAATTCGTCAACTTGTGACTGATTCTGTTCGAGCAGAGCATTATGTCTAACACTTCTTCTCTAGCAGATATCATGAAGGTTGGACGATTTCCTACAATAAGTAATCCAAGATATGAACTACTTAAGCATTCCATCAGACTGGAGCTTCTCAAATTGATATCTGAGCTGCTATCAGCATTACTGCCCACAATCAGCAGAAGGCCTTTTCATAGGCAGCGAACGACAACTCGTTTGAAATCATCCATTGGGGATGATTCATCATGTGGTAAATACACCACAGAACGAAAGATGTATTTCCTGTTCAGGTCACCGACAGAAATATCAATTGTGACAGCACATACATCTCTGGTTGTTAACTCAGAAATGAGTGTAGCAACGTCAGCGCTATTTACGAGGCATGTCACGCGAGTTTGCCAATTCATGTTTCTGAAAGTAGTAGCAACTGGGTCCACAAGGTTTTCTAGGTAAAAGTTCACAAGAGTAAGGTTTTTGAACTAGTGCCACTTGAGCTGTACCATTTGCAGAAGTCTACAAAGATTGATCGTTGCTGATATTTTTTGCTGAAGATTGGTCTAACTAAGCTATCCTAACCGTAGCCACTACCCAAACTAGGAAGGATTGAGCTATTCGCAATCTTAGCACGAAAAAGACCATAGTGATGGATAGGATAATAGTTTACCTAATTAGTTTTTCTTTATGAATGCTTACCATGTTACATGAAATAGTTAAAAACTATTAGTTCCAAATATTGCTTTAGCCCAACCTAAAGATTTCTCTACAATAGTTATAGTTCACCGATGCACTGTCCTATTTATCTTCAGCACACGAAAATAATCTTTATCTTACCTTCCCCGAAGCACCAGCTCAACATAATTGATGCACGAAGGAGAGCTTTATCTCCTGTCTATGCAGAAGAAACACGGGGTATCATTCCGTTCGAAAAAGGAAAACTTTCATTTTCTGTTATTGTTTTCCGTTTGTTTCCACTTCCGTTCACGGGTATTGTTTTGAGTATCTTTTTAATTATCACGGTTGCACTTTCCGGCATTCGAATGAAGCTGCCAGAAACGGTGGCAAGGTAACTGCAGATTTGTTCGTTCGTTCGTTCAAAGGGACCTTGAGTTCAATTTCGCGCACCACCGATTGAGCATCAAGATGAGCACCGAGATGAGTTTGTGCAAAAAAAAGAGCAAAATTCTGGCATGCAGCGCAAATCAACATCAATCACTTCGAAATGATTGGTAAGGACTGGATCAGGAGTATATAAGTTCCACGGGTTGACATTGAGTTGCATATTTCACGATTCAAATTATTGTTCAAAAATGTTTTTCGGTATCATGGTTTTGATACGGACTTTAAAAAAAAGACAAAGGTTTCCAATAGCTTTAGTTAATGAGACTGAAAAAAGGTTTACCATATCAGCGTATCAGCGTGCAGAAAGATCTCAATTCTTACAAATAGAACATCAATATCAATGAACTCTCAAACAAATAAAATCAGTTTGTTGTCTTCATTACCAATTTGTAATTTAAAAAGTTTTTGCGTTATTTCAGGAGAAAATACGCCACCTAAAAGATTCGGAGCGCTAAGAGTTAGAGTAGCTGTACCATTATCAAGAAACTAGGAAGTTCTACCAGAAGCTTAACGCATCCCGTCAAAGGCTCCATGCCTCGAGCAGAAATGTGCGCCACACAATTTTTCGACTGGGCTGTGTCGCAAAAGGTGAAAGACCAATTTAAAAAAGATTGGGAATTTATGTATGCAACTGAAAATAACTATTCAGAGGTTGAAAAATTTCTTCAGGAAAGATTTCCTAACCTTGTTCCAATTCCTGGAACAAAAAAATATCATTCATTTATCCCAAAAGACGAACGAAGCATTTTTGCTAGTGAATTCTCAGATACACATGAAAACCAAGAAAATACAGCATGCTTTGTTCTTCATAATACAAACAAACGAAAATCTTCTGGTGTTAGCAACCAAAAACAATCTTCCCGGTTGAAAAAAATAGATAGTATTAAGATGAAAATGTAAGTTATATATTGAATAATTGGATAAATAAAATTAAAAAATAATAATAATAATCTTATTTGTTCCATAGAAAAGAAAGAATCCCTTTTCAGTGTAATGAAAAATTGAGGCAGGAACAGTTTTTTTTTCAGTTTTTATTAGCGGTGTAATTTTTCATTACACAGTGTAATTTTAATTACACTTCATTAAAACCAATCCTATATCTTTTTTTTTTTTCAGATGTATAGCGTAATTTTAATAAGGATTATATTTAAAATTTTTATTAAAAAAATTGAAATAGATTTCTTAAGATTCCTCATAGGGCTTTTTTTTTAAATTGGCCTAGAGGTGCATAATGACCTCAGGAATCGAGCCCTGTGCTTAGATTTGATGGATTTTTTTTTTTCATAATAACGGTCTTTCGGAGCATCGTGACAGTATTATGCCTCGCGCCATTGACCGTTGCATAAATTTCCGCTCATCGTTCCGGTTCATGTTATCTTGAGCTTCAGCTACCACACTTTCCTCGTAACGCCTCTCTTGATGCGGTGAATTAGCTCTTCTTCAGCTTTCGCTGGCCTGTGCCGCTCTCTGTTCTGTCGAGTATCAGTTACAAGCATACGGCTTCTGGTGACATTTTTCACGTCGGTCACTCTCTGGTACTCTTCATCGAACCAGTCGTTTCACCTTGACGTGTACCTGTGCCAATCCACGCAATGTTGCTGAATAACCGCGCCCGAATTTAGCAACAATGAGAAAATTATCCGAGTCGATATAAGGGGCGGTCCATTAATTACGTAAGACAATTTTGACGGTTTTTCAACCCCTCCTCCCCCCTTTGTAAGATTTTTTGTATGAAAATTAAAAATAATTTGTATGACGCGTAAGAAATCTCAACCCCCCCCTCCCCCCATAACCCCTTACGTAATTAATGGATAGCCCCTAAGGCCCCGGAAGGATCTGACATCTATGACATCTAAGAAATGTCGCCCATCTACCAGCACGTGGTCTAGTTGAAGGCAGGTATCGCCATTCGGGTGTCACCAGGTGTGTTTGCGGATATTCTTGCATGCAAAGTAGGTATTGCTGATTGCCATCCTTCTAGAAGCAACCAAGGTTACAAGCTGCGGTCCATTACCAGTGGTAATCGAAAGAAGGCTTTCCGTTACAATGACGGGTTGAAAGAAGTCTTCTTCTCCGATCTGCGTATTTGGATCGCCAATGGCTATCTTGACATTTTGCATTGGGAACTCTCCGTAGGTCTCTAGTCTCTCATAGAACTCATCCTTCATATCATTGGGTTTATCGTTTGTTGGCGCATGTATCCTGGTTAGGCTGTATTTGAAGAACTTACCCTACATTCTCAACACACCGGTTTGGTCGCTGACCGGTTTCCACCGAATAACTCGCTGCATCTGCTTCCCATTCACTATGAAGCTAACTCCTTGTTCTGCTCTGTCACCGCCCCTATAGTAGACGTGGTACTTGAATAAAGTTTTGGCGACGGGATCCACCGCTTGGAATTCACCCCGACATTCCGCAGTTCACGAGCCGGGAGCTTAACACGTGCGGGTTCATTCAAGTTTAATCTGTTTACTCTACTTTTGCCTTTCTTGGTTGGAGAAGAGTCTTCGATAGGCCACCTAACCAGGGTTGCGCTACCTACATCGTGCTAATGAGTATATTACATATGTCCGCTTGTTCTTACATGATGATCACGGTCATAGCCATCACAGGGCTATGGACCTGTAGCTCTGGTTCTCAATAGCTTCAAGTTCTTTCAGACTTGATACTATGATGAGCCATCATGCGCTGGCGGTGTTATTCTGTAGTAGAATAAAAAGTTAACACTTTTGTATCAATTCACTTTTACTTACTTTACATTTACTGATAACCGAAAATCAAAAAAATGGGATAATTTTTTACTAATTATTTTGAAATAAGTTAAGCTAAACATATCTTAAGAAATTCGGCTCCATCATGCTTTCAGACAGCTGAGCATAATAAATACATGCGTAAAGTTTGAAACATGGAAAATACATATTTCATATTCAATTATATCCATTAGGGTGCCAATGAAAATCGATTTTTCGAATTTCAAAAAAAGGTAGGGCTCAAAAGTTTTGTCTCCTCGAAAAAAGTCCCCATGCAAAATTTGAGCTCAATCGGACTTCATTAAGTGGACCCCCAAAGCGGTCAAAGTTTGGCTTTTTTGACCCATGAAAAATCTCCAAAGGGGGGGGTACATGAAATTTCCGAAATCGAAATTTTTTTTTTGATGCCAGATGTCTTAGAAATGCATGAAACGTCGAGATCTGGTGTTATTTGGAAAAATTTTTTTTTGAAAAAATCGACCTTTTGGGACTTAGTAAATTTTTGAGTTGGGGGAGTGAATTGAATTTGAAATGAACGATTTGAATTCAATTGCTGAGAAATTCAAGGCAATAGTATTGAAACATATCCTATATGATTGTTGGCCACTGAAAGCATATGATATGTGATATTTCATTAGGGTGGTTCATTTACTTTGCATTAGAGTGGTCCTTTTTGTTAAAAAATAAAAAAAAATAAAAAATAGAATTTTAATTGAATATTGAAGACAATAGTATTGGAACATCTCTCACATTATCGTAAGCCATTTTCTACATTTAATATGTGGTATTTTATTAGGGTGGTTCACTTATTTTCCATTCGGGTGGGCTTTTCTGTCGAAAAATCATAATTTGAATGGGATATTAAAAACAATAGTATTTTATCACCTCTTTCATCATCGTAGGGCATTTCCTTCATTAGATTCGTGATATTTTTGTTTAGAGAGGCTTTAAATTCCTCTGAATTCATGCGCCTCTAGTTCCATTTGATATGCGACATCATCGTAGGATACTGTTAACATATTTCATTAGGGAGTTTCTCTTATTTTCCATTAGGGTGCATCATTTTTCGTATAGTTTGAAACCATGATTTCTCGAAAAAGTCTCGTCCACTTTCCTTAATTATGGTATCATTGTAAAAATTTCAACCTTAATATCTACAGACCGAAAGATTATGGTGGGACTACTACATAATATTTGCGTAATGTTCGACGAAAAATGTAAAGGTAACTTAGTTAACAACAAAAGAGTTTTCTAGAAAGCCTCTCATTGTTAGAAAGGTCTTTTGAAAAGTTTTGCGTGATTTTCATTCGGAATGCAACACTTCACTAAGCTGAACCAGTTTGGAGTCCTCGTCTCATACAAAATCCGCTTGCTACTTCGTGATTTCAGATGCACTCATCTCAGAGATCAAGCATTGAGCCTCGTGACCTTTCCAATTTAGTTTTGCGAATTCCAAAGGAAATTCTACAGAAAATTCTGAAGGAAATTCTAGAGGAAATACTGAAGGAAATTCCAAAGGAAATTCCAACGGAAATTCCAGAGGGAATTACGAAGGAAATTCCAGTGGAAATTCCGAAGGAAATTCCAGTGGAAATTCCGAAGGAAATTCCAGTGGAAATTCCGAAAGAAATTCCAGAGAAAGTTCCGAAGGAAATTCCAGACGAAATTTCTCAGGAAATTCCAGAGGAAATTTCGCAGGAAATTCTAGAGGAAATTCCGAAGGAAATTCCAGAGGAAATTCTGAAAGAAATTCTAGAGAAAATTCTGAAGGAAATTCCAGAGAAAATCCCGAAAGAAATTCCAGAGATAATTTCGAAGAATATTCTAGGGGAAATACGGAAGGAAATTCCAAAGTAATTTCCGAATGAAATTCCAGAGGAAATTGCGAAGGAAATTCCAAAGGAAATTCCGAAGGTAATTCCAGAGGTACTTCCGAAGAAAATTCCGAAATAATTTCAAAGCTTCAAAAGAAATTCCAAATCAAATTCCGAATCAAATTTAGCATGAAACTCCAAAAGGAATTCCGAAGAAAACTCTAGAAGAAATTCCGAAGCAAATTGCAAAGTAAATTTCGACGAAAATAACGTAGAAAATTCCAAATCAAATCCCGAAGGTAGCTCCAAATGAAATTCCAAAGCAAATCCCGAAAGAAATTCCAAAGCAAATTCAAAAGGAAATTCCAGAAAAATAAATCCGAATGGATTTTTGAAGGATGTTCCGAAGCAAATTCCAAAGTAAACTCGGTCGAAAATTGCGCAGAAAATTCCAAATGAAATTCCGAAGCCAGCTCTAAAAGAAATTGCAAAGGAAATTCCATAAGAAATTTCAAAGGAACTTCCGAAGCGAATTCCAAAGGAAATTCCGAAGGCAATTCCAGAAGAAATTCCAAAGGAAATTCTGAAGTAAATGAGATATGAAGTTCCGAAGAATACAAAGAAATTTTAAAGGATACTCCTAAGAAAATTCCGAAAAAACAATACGAAGGAAATTCCAAAGTAAATTTCGCAAAAATTCAACGGAAAAAAGTCCAAAGGAAAAAATTCCAATCAATACTTCTAAATAAAATTTCGAAATCTTCATAGGAAATTCCAAAGGAAATTCCGAGGAAACTCTATAACAAATTTGGAAGTAAACTTCAAACGAAATTCCGAAAGAAATTTCAAAGAGAATTTTGAAGGAACTAATAAAGGAATTCCTAAGAAAATTCTGAAGAAAATTTGATAAGTAGCCCCAAAGAAAACTGCAAAGGAATTTTAAAGGATACTCCTAAGGGAATTTCGACGGAAATTCCAAAGTTAATTCCGAAGGAAACTAAAAAAAATCCAACGGAATTTTCGAAGCAAATTTCAGAAGAAATTCTGACGAAAATTGCGTAGAAAATTCCAAAGGAAATTCCGAAAAAAACCCAAGGGAATTCCGAAGAAAAATCCGTGGAAAATTCCAAAGGAATTTCCGAAAACTCCATAGGAAATTCCATAAAAAAATTCAAAGCAAATTCCGAATGAAATTCATAAAGGAATTTCTAAGGAAATTTCGAAGAAAAGATCACAGCTCCAAAAGAAATTCCAAAGGAAACTTCGATGGAATCTTTCGAAAATACAAGGGAAATCCCGAAAAAAAAATTAAAAAAAAATGAATAAAATTGCAAAAGAAATTCTGAAGCACATTCCAAAGGACATTCCGACGACAATTCTGAAAAATATCCAAAGCATATTCAAAAGGGAATTTCTAAGGAAATTCCAAAGAAAATTCCAAAGCAAATCCCGAAGCAAATTGCAATGAAAAAAGGAAGTTAAAAGGAAATTTCGTAGAAAATTTCTAAGGAATTTTCTATGGAATATCCAAAGCAAATTTGTAAGGAAATTCTCAAGAAAACTCTGTGGAAATTCCAAAGAAAATTGTAAAGGAAATTTCTAAGAATATTCCGCAGTAAATTTCAAAGTTTTGAAATCCCAAATGAAATTCCGAAGAAAGCTCCAAAGAAAATTTCGAAGGAATTTCCAAAGTAAATTCCAATGCTTCGAAAGAAATTCCAAATAATATTTCGAATACAATTCTGAAGGAAGCTCCAAAGATAATAACACAGGAAATTCCGAAACAAACTCTAGAAGAAATTCGGAAGGAAACTCCAAAGCAAATTTCGAAGGAAACTCAAAAAGAAACTCCGAAGTAAATTTCGAAGAAAATTCCAATGAAAAGTTCAGAATGAAATTCCGGAGGACACTTCATAGGAAATTTCGAAGGAAATACCACAGAAAATTCAAAAGGGCACTTCTAAAGATACCGAAGAAAATTCCACAGGATATTCCGAAGCAAATTCAGGATAAATTTCCGATTTTAATAAAAATTCCGTAGAAAAAAAAGGAAATTTCGTAGAAAAGTCAAATAAAAATTTTTAAAAGGAATTTCGAAGGAATTCCGATTAAAATTCAAAAGGAAACTCCAAAGAAAATTCCGTTGAAAACTCCAACGAAAAAATCCATATGAAATTCCGACGAAATTTCTTGAAGGAACTTTGTTACATCTTTGAAGAATAAACGAGAACTGATTGTCAAAACTTGAATTACCTACGTTGTCACAACCGAATCGCGTGTACTATAGCAAGCAGAAGGCAACGTACTTTTGTTTCGGGAATGAAGGAGCCCAAGGCTGAGAATCTCTTTTGAAAATATAAACTAAACACTTTTGTTGCCCTTCATCGTCGCCCATCAAGCTATTGTCATAATTTGTATACGTCAAAAATTATTTCATTCCTTTTTTATCTGTATTTTGATTATGGCAGTTAGAGTTGTGCTTCACGGAATTCACTGATGATTGGAACGTTTTATTTTAACTATTCAAAAGAAACCGTTAATGAAAATAGCTTAACGAAGAGTTGCATGCCAATGAAGAATCATGATTCAAAACTATACAAACAAAGTTGATTTGTTAGATCTATTGAGAATTATTTACAAATTAAATGATCACCCTTATGCAAAACTGAGGACAATAGCCCCAATGAAATATCACATATTATACATTAACAGTGGCCTACGATGACATAGGAGATGTTTAATTACTCTTGTATTTACTATTCCATTCAAATACTCAATTTTTTTTAAAGAATCACCGTAATTGAATATAAGTGAGCCTTCCCAATGAAATATCACGAATCTAATGAAGGAAATGGCCTACGATGATGAAAGAGGTGATAAAATACTATTGTTTTTAATATCCCATTCAAATTATGATTTTTCGACAGAAAGGCCCACCGTAATGGAAAATAAGTGAACCACCCTAATAAAATACCACATATTAAATGTAGAAAATGGCTGACGATAATGTGAGAGATGTTCCAATACTATTGTCTTCAATATTCAATTAAAATTCTATTTTTTATTTTTTTTTTATTTTTTAACAAAAAGGACCACCCTAATGCAAAGTAAATGAACCACCCTAATGAAATATCACATATCATATGCTTTCAGTGGCCAACAATCATATAGGATATGTTTCAATACTATTGCCTTGAATTTCTCAGCAATTGAATTCAAATCGTTCATTTCAAATTCAATTCACTCCCCCAACTCAAAAATTTACTAAGTCCCAAAAGGTCGATTTTTTCAAAAAAAAAATTTTCCAAATAACACCAGATCTCGACGTTTCATGCATTTCTAAGACATCTGGCATCAAAAAAAAAATTTCGATTTCGGAAATTTCATGTACCCCCCCCTTTGGATATTTTTCATGGGTCAAAAAAGCCAAACTTTGACCGCTTTGGGGGTCCACTTAATGAAGTCCGATTGAGCTCAAATTTTGCATGGGGACTTTTTTCGAGGAGACAAAACTTTTGAGCCCTACCTTTTTTTGAAATTCGATGGCAAAATTTTTCCCATACATTCCATTGGCACCCTAATATCCATGCATGTGCAATTTTTGTAAAATATCTCTTTCCATGTTAGGTTAAAATAACAACTGAAATGTGATGGCTTCAGCAAATGCGGTATATTCAGTCAATTTTGCCGTCGCCGAAGCTAAATGTTACACCACCAAGCTTGAGCATCGTGCAAATGGTGTGTCCATCCATGCCAGACATCAGATGCAACGGATAGACTTTCGTCACAAAAGACCCAACAGATTTATAGATTCGCAGACAACGGTTCCTATTTCCAAAGGGAAAAGTTTTTTCTCCCAACCACACAAACATGCCGATATGTAGGTATTGAAAAGGAAAATGCACTCGGGATTCGCGTCCTATGGACTTCTCTACTAAAAGAGTGCTAGATTGTAACTGTGTTGAAGGTCATTGCAGCATGAGGTCGCAAAAAAGCTTTAGCTCTTACGTTCCAACCAACTATACAGTGTAGGTTTTCTGAGCAAAGAGTTGTAATAGAATCGTAAAAGATTTTTTGCAATTTCTCATCGTAATAGGCTGTTTTTCATCACGCCAATCTGACTTGAAAAGGCCTACTTTCCTGCACTGAAGTATGCAGTGTGGTAATAGTCATTACGCAACTGAAACCAGTGATTCATTACGCAATGTTTTCTCATTACGCAACTGTTTTGAGTTGCGTAATGAATCATAACACAAAAATTTTTCTGAAATTATGAAATAATGGTAAATGCATTCCGATATAATTTTTGATACCCTTATGTGGTCTTCTACGAAATTGCAAAAAAAAAAAATGTTGTACGTAACTCGTTGCAGAACTCGATTTTACAGCACTCGTCGTAATTATCGTAATTAATTTACGACTCGTGCTGTAAAAATCATTATTCTGCAATTTGTTCCGTAAACTACTATTTTGCAATTTCTCATCGCAGTAGGCTGTTTTCTTTCACGCCAATCTGTCATGAAACGGCTTATTTTCATGCACTGAATTATGCAGTATTGTAATAGTCATTACGCAACTGAAACCAGTGCTGTAATGACTCATTACGCAACGCTTTCTCATTACGCAACTCAAAATGGTTTCACTTTTTTCAGAAATTATTACACATTTTTTTCTTCGGAAAATGTAAAATAATGGTAAAACGATATGATTTTTGATACCCTCAAGTGGTTTAGGCCAATATGTCCTCTACTTTAAACAAAACAGAAATAAAATATGTTTTTTATTTGTTATAATAATTGTTACTCAATACGTTATAATAAAAAACATTTATTTCATTAAAATTAAATAAGACTTCTCATTTGCAGGCGATTGCCCCCTGATTGTTTATAACAAATTTAGTCATAGTTTCGTTTTTAACTGAAAAAAAAATTAAAGCATTTTTTTTTGTTATGACTGATCTAGTTCCGATCGTGTATTAATTACTTCACAGACTCAAAGTGCTGCTAATAAAAATGAAACAAAATTTTTTATTTGCAACAAATTCTTATGTAATTAAGGTATAATTTTGTTGCAGTCTTCTGGTCGGGATTCGTTGTATGTAAGGGAATGCTCACAAATGGTGCTGAAAACTGATCCGGCGAGAGCATACAGCTTAGCAAATAAAACAAAACAAACCAAAACTACGAAAGTGATTGCGGTGATAGTGTTTTCAAGTATTAAGTGGAGCAAAAAATAAGAACATTCGGAAAATGTAGCCACACACCACGGATAGTTGGTGTAGAAGCCAACGATAAATCGACTTCCTTTTCCGCGAAGTGACTGACATCGTTTAGTTCGAAAAGTTCGAAATCCAGTCGTCTCGGTTTCAAATTGCTGGAATTAATTTCAAGATACCACTTTTTTTCTTTCTAGGACACCCTTGAATAGAGTTAATTTTCAAAGAAAACATGTAATCCATGTCACACAAAGGATTCTACGTGTGAAGTTTATCGGAAATATTCATCAATTAAACCTTTTCAGCAAGGTACATTCAATTGACATGCCTATTCCTGTGTGAACAGAACCCAGATAATGAAGGGGTTCATAGCGTAGGGAAAATCTTCAAAGCTCTTAAGCAAGCACTTCGATTTGTAATACCATATGTGCCAGCAGACGATCAATAGCAGAAAATGATTGCCGTTATCCCCACAACAAGAGGCAATTTATCATCTCTCTTTCAAGACTGCAACCACTCCGGCCATCAAATGATGTAGGGTAAGATGGGGCAAAACAAGAAGTGTTGAAAAGAAATGAACTCCGCACAGTGAAGCTATAATCTCTCGGTTACACGTTTCCAGAAAAAAAAACTTGTTTCAAAATATTGATAAATTTTTATTAATAACAGTTTAAGGTGAAGATGCATCGAAGCCAAATCTCAAAATTTGCTTTTGCTTCTGCAAACCTGGAGCGTCTGTACTCCATGTTAGGAGCGGCTGATCATCGTCCGAGTGCCAGAGAAAGACTCTAAGCTAAACTGCGCACAATGGTCCTCCGAACATTTAGGGGGAATGGTCCTCCGGAAATCTAGGGGGTTGGTGAGAAGCCCTAAGCCATGACGTCGAAATCATCATAGGAGATCAACGTACGTGTAGTATCCAAGCCATTCTCGATGCAGAAAACCGGAACAAACTCACAAACTGCAAACCCGATACGATTAAAACTCGACGCGCAACACCGAACCATTCGTTCTCAATATCGTCAATAGAGCGCTGCATATGCCGAGCCTAACCTCACTTATTTGACAGCTGCTGGTCTTGTTGTTTACGTTTCGGACTTAGTCGTTTTTTCCATCATTTTTTCATCTTCGCATTTCTATCACCAGCATGCTGATGGTGACGATTTTCCACGGTAGGAAGATAGAATAATACGATCCGTGGGTATCTGCAGTGGATTTGACCTCTCCTCGCAGCAAACTTTCACGAAATTAAGAATGATTCGAAAAAAATACTAAGTCCAAACTGTAAACAACAGGACCAGTACCTGTCAAAATTGATGCGTGACGTCACAGTGCAGTGGAGTATAGACTGCCGATTCAGATTTATTTCCTTCTACTCCCCATTCATGCTCTCTCCTTCGTTCCGTATCAGATCCATCTCAAAAATTTCCCATCTCTCTCCCTCAAATGGAAACTTTGTCTTTCATCGCATCGCGATTCACTCGCTTCTGCCAAACCGTTAACTACGACGCGAGCTTTCGTTGTTCAAAACGTCAAGTTGCAAAGCTTGTTGGTAATAGGCTTGGGCGATTCCACTTCTAATGAAACACTCTAAAATCTGTACACTACATGCGCCCCCTTCTCTATCCCATTGAATTTTAGTTATATCCAGGGCAGGTAATCGTCACCGTCAAATGGAAAAAGTCGTCGACTAAACTAAAAAAAGAATCGTCATCGTCACTCAACCAGCGTTGGATGACGATTTGCTGCAGTTGTCCGCCACAAAGGCTCGGCGTCATGACGAACAAAGGAGCCTCCTTCGTTATGGTCGATTCTTCGTTCGGGAGCTCTGAGTGAACTAACAAGTAGTAGTATCTCGTCGATGACGAGACGACGACCTGCCCGAGTTATTATACTGGATGACGATGTCTTTTTTTTATTTCGTCATCGCACTGTGACGAATCTGACGATTGCCTGCCCTGGTTATATCGTTAAAAATTATTCAAATTTGAGTACCATAAGATTTCAAATTAACTATACACGTATGATCATCTAATCTTCCAGCACACACGATTCTGACATGCAACTAAAAATTTCTTTCGCTTTTCTTAATTTACCTATTCATGCTTCCACGACACAAAAACAGCCGATTTAAAATCTGCTTATATAGATGGAACTTTTCTAAGCTCCAGAAGTTCAAAGAACAAAATCAAAACAATTTCTTCTACTCCTCTTCATTCACATATTCTTACATTCACTACAGCCCATTCTAAATCAATTCAAAATCAGAAAATTCTCTGGTTTTCAAATTTGCGCTTATGGATTGAGCTTGTCAAGCTTCAAAAGTATCCACAGAATCTGAGAATTTTAAAAAATCTCTCCAGCATTCGAATTTGCATTTTTGGATGGAGTTTTCCATACTACGGCAATAGGATGCAGAGCTACTTGGGCACTTCCGGAATCCACTTTGGCATGGGAAAGCTTTTCTCGACCGAAATGTCTGAAACTTTGCAACAAGAAATACTTCAATATGATGCACACTGTGGCCAAAAATGAGCCAGTAGCTTTCACAAAATCAGAGAATTTGTAACATCTTATTTTGCTGCTCTTGATTTACACATTCTCGTTTTCATTACACAACGACATCTGATTCTGAAGCAACTCTTATGAATTAACCTTGCCCATCTCCAAACGCATCCACGAAGCACAAAATCTGTTAGAATATCAACGAATCTTCTGCTTGTCTTTACTATATTAATTTACACTTTCAAATGATTGCTTGTACTCCTTTGAGTAATGCATTCTTGCTTTCCCTAGGCAACAACAGCTAATTTTAATTCGACTCTTATAAATGGAGCTTTCCCGGCTAAAAAGTAATCATGAAGCACTCTTAAATCTGTACACTACATTCGCTTCATTCTATATCCCATTGAATTTGAATTATATCACTAAAAGATATTAAAAGAAATCTACTGCTCGTCCTAATTTACACTTTCTTGCTTTCGCGGAGCAAAAACAATTGTTTTCGAATCTGTTGCTTTGGATGGAGCTTGCCAGGCTCTAGAAGTATCCACGAAGCATAAAATCAGAAAATTAAAAAAAATCTCTTGTTTTCGGGGCTGCTCTTTTGAAGAGAGCTTGCTAGGCTCCAGAAACTTCAAATGATTGTGTGTGCTTCTTTCAGTGACACATTCTTGCATTCACAAGGCAATAAAAGCTAATTTGAAATCAACTCCTATGAATAAAGCTATCTCGGCTCCAAAAGTAATAATCAAGCACAAATTAAAATATTTCAAATAATGTCTTTTGCTCTTCTTGATTTATACATTCTTGCTCTCACGATCATCAGATCTTACTCTATTACTTATGGATGGAACTTCTCCGACTCCAAAAGTATCAACGAAGTATAAATTAAAAAAATTAAAATAATATCCCCTACTCGTCTCAATATACACTTCCTTATTTTCACGACACAGTATCAGCTGAATTTGAATCTGCTCTTTTGGATGGAGCTTTCATGGTATCGAAAGTATCCACGAAGCGCAAAATCATAAAATTTCAGACAATTTCTTCTGCACCTCTTGATTTTCTCATTTTTTTTTTTGCATTCATGACACAACAACAGCAGATTTTGAATCCTTGTTTTATTTCAGAGACCTACTCGCTAAGTTTTTTTTTTACTAGTAGAGACCTACTCGCTCTATTTTTGTTGTTTCAATCGGAGACCTACCCGCTCCGTTTTTTTTAAGACCTACTCGCTCAGAATTTTTTTTACAAGTGGAGACCTACTCGCTCTATTTTTTTTTATTCAATCGGAGACCTACTTCCTCCGTTTTTTTTTCTATGAGAGACCTACTCGCTCTTTATTTTTTCAATAGGAGACCTACTCGCTCCGATTTTTTTTACTAGTAGAGACCTACTCGCTCTACATATTTTCCTGTATCAATAGGAGACTTACTCGCTTCTTTTTTTAAGTAGAGACCTACTCGCTCTACTTTTTTGTTTTAATCGGAGACCTACTCGCTCCGTTTTATTTTTTTTCGCTGGTAGAGACCTACTCGCTCTACTTTTTTTTTTTTTTGTTTCAATAGGAGACCTACTCGCTCCGTTTTTTTACTAGTAGAGACCTACTCGCTCTATTTTTGTTGTTTCAATCGGAGACCTACTCGCTCCTTTTTTTAAGTAGAGACCTACTCGCTCTACTTTTTTTGTTTTAATCGGAGACCTACTCGCTCCGTTTTATTTTTTTCGCTGGTAGAGACCTACTCGCTCTACTTTTTTTTTGTTTCAATAAGAGACCTACTCGCTCCGTTTTTTTCCCGCTGTTAGAGACCTACTCGCTCTTTTTTCAATAGGAGACCTACTCGCTCCGATTTTTTTGTTACTAGTAGAGACCTACTCGCTCTACTTCTTTTTTTTTGTCCGATAGGAGACCTACTCGCTCCTTTTTTAAGCAGAGACCTACTCGCTCCGACTTTTTTTTTTTAATTGGTAGAGACCTACTCGCTCTACTATTATTTTTGTTTCGATAGAAGACCCACTCGCTCTATTTTTGAAAGACCATTTCGCTATTTTTTTCACATAATGAAACGCTCTATTTTTCAATTGGAGACCTCGTCCAGTTTTAACAGCCGAACAGCTCATGATATAAAGAAAATATAACATTCAAAACATTCGAAAATGAAGCACCAACTTGTATTATCATCGATCAATGATTGACACTCAGCCACAAAATTCACATTTTCACAAAGGATCTCTAAAGCCAATTTTAGGCTCATAGCTTTTAGAAGATTCCTGTGACGAAATCAACAAGTGTCGGAAGAAAGATAACTCATAACCATTCACAAGTCCGCTATTTTTTCCGATTATTCCGATCACTTTAAATGAATGTGAACCTGTTTCTTCAAATCACTGCCAATTTCGAAATAATTAATATATTCTGCTTATAAAACATACCGCCTGCGCCATGTAGTATCCAAGCCATTCTCGATGCAGAAAACCGGAACAAACTCACAAACTGCAAACCCGATACGATTAAAACTCGACGCGCAACACCGAACCATTCGTTCTCAATATCGTCAATAGACTGCCGATTCAGATTTATTTCCTTCTACTCCCCATTCATGCTCTCTCCTTCGTTCCGTATCAGATCCATCTCAAAAACGTCCCATCTCTCTCCCTCAAATGGAAACTTTGTCTTTCATCGCATCGCGATTCACTCGCTTCTGCAAAACCGTTAACTACGACGCGAGCTTTCGTTGTTCAAAACGTCAAGTTGCAAAGCTTGTTGGTAATAGGCTTGGGCGATTCCACTTCTAATGAAACACTCTAAAATCTGTACACTACAGTACGGTACAGACGGCCGCTCCGGTATGACCTAGAGCGGCTCAAGCAATCAGATGTCGCAGCGGCATACGCGCAGCATCTCGAGGCTGCATTACCGGAAGGGGTGAGCTGGATGAAGCCCCTCTTGAGGCCTGCTGTAGAACAGTTAAAGCAGCCATCAACAATACAGCAGAGAGCAACGTCGGGTACGTGGGACGGAGTCGACGGAACGATTGGTTCGACGAGGAATGTAGGCAGATTCTGGAGGAGAAGAATGCAGCGCGAGCGTTCATGCTGCAGCAAGGGACTCGGCAGAACGTGGAACGCTATAGACGAAGGCGGCAACAGCAAACCCGCCTCTTTCGGGAGAAAACACTCTGCCTGGAGGAGACGGAGTGCGAGGAGATGGAATAGCTGTGCCGGTCTCAAGAAACACGTAAGTTTCAACAGAAGCTCAACACATCGCGTAACGGCGTCGTGCCGCGAGCTGAGATGTGCAGGGATATGGATGGGAGCATCTTGATGGACGAGCGTGAGATGGTCGAAAGATAGAAGCAGCGTTTCGACGAACACCTGATTTGCGCTGAGAGCACAGGCAATGAAGGTCGGGACAACGGTGAAATGCCGTCATCTGCGGGCGATGGAAATCAACTAGCCACTACTTTGAGGGAGGTTAAGGATACCATTCACCAGCTCAAGAACAATAGAGTTGCTGGTAAGAATGGTATTGGAGCTGAACTCATAAAGATGGGCCCGGAGAGGCTGGCCATTTATCTGCATCGGCTGATTGGCACAATCTGGGAAATAGAACAGCTACCGGAAGAGTGAAGGGAAGCGATAATATGCCCCATCTACAAGAGAGGCAACAAGTAAGATTGTGAGAACTTTCGAGCGATCACCATTCTAAATGCTGCCTACAAATCGTTATCCCAGATCATCTTCCCCCAGTCAACATTTTGGTTGGTATAACTTGTGTTATACATCATTCTATATGAATAAATTCAATCGTATAGAATGCACGTAAAGGCTATATACCTACCAAAGTGGAGGCTATATGCGTACTTGGCACGACTTTTTCGGACTTTCTGCGATCAGATATACGATGCCACAAAATTTGGATGAAAATAAAAAAAAAAAGTTTCTAGCGAGTCTCGAACGCGGGACCTCTGGATCAGAAATCAGGCACCTAACCACTGTGCCACCAAGGGTTGCATATCCGATGGGTGATTATTTGTCAATATTAATACATGTTTCATACTTTGTTGTTCTTTGAGGCCCATCGTCAGCAGATGCCAAATTTGGATGGCAATTTTTGCTAAGTTATTGCGATTTCATACGATGCTTTCTGGATTGATACATGATCTGTTAGTTTATATAACATAACGCTATTCTATGTTGCACTATTTACGACATGTTTTGTTGTCAACACAGATTGTCGTTTATGAATCGTATTGGGGATTTATATACAACTTGTATTGACATTGATAACGCTTAATATGGCATCTTGTGTGATTCTGATTTTGGACGCATGAATATGTGATTTTGGATGCACATTCTTATACGATACGTGGTTCACTGGGCCGTCGTCTGTCATCAGTAGTGAACGAGTTCGTGGGAAGTTATCAAGCCGACTTCGTTGACGGCCGATCGACAACGGACCAGATCTTTACTGTACGGCAAATCCTCCAAAAATGTCGTGAATACCAGGTCCTACCGCATCACCTTTTCATCGATTTCATGGTGGCATACGATAGTATCGACCGCGTAGAGCTATGAACAATCATGGACGAGAACAGCTTTCCTGGGAAGCTCACGAGACTGATAAAAGCGACGATGGAAGGTGTGCAAAATTGTTTGAAGATTGCAGGCGAACACTCCAGTTCGTTTAGATCCCGCCGGAGACTACGACAAAGTGATGACTTTCGTGTCTGTTGTTCAATATTGCGCTAGAAGGTGTTATGCGGAGAGCCAGGCTTAACAATCGGGGTACGATTTTTACGAGATCCGAGATGGTGGGTCCGAGCGCGACAGGGCTCGTCTAGGTAGCAGTGTTACGATAGACGGGGATACGTTCAAGGTGGTCGACGAGTTCGTCTACCTTGGATCCTTGCTGACGGCTGACAATAACGTTAGCCGTGAAATACGGAGGCGCATCATCTGTGGAAGTCGGGCCTATAATGGCCTCCACAAGAAGCTGCGGTCAAAAAAGATTCACACCCGCACCAAATGTACCATGTACAAAACGCTCATAAGACCGGTAGTCCTTTACGGGCATGACGTGACGTTGCTCGAGGAGGACTTGCTAGCACTTGGAGTCCTTGAACGTCGGGTGCTAAGGACGATCTTTGGCGGTGTGCAGGAAAACTGTGTGTGGATGTGAAGGATGAACCACGAGTTCGCCCAACTCTACAAGCCACCCCAGTGTCTAGAAGGTGGCCAAAGCTGGCAGGATACGATGGGCAGGGCATGTTGCAAGAATGCCGGACAGCAACCCTGCAAAGATGGTGTTCACTTCGGATCCGGTTGGTACAAGAAAACGTGGAGCGCAGCGATCTAGGTGGGCGGATCAAGTGCACAGCGATTTGGCGAGCGTCGGGCAGAACCGAGGATGAAGAGATGCGGCCACGGACCGAGTATTGTGGTGTGAAATTTTTGATTCAGTGTTATCTGTTTAGATGTTAACTAAATAAATGGTATGAAATAATGGAAGTTGGTTATAAAAAACTACAATTTGCGTTGCGTTGCGTGGTAACGGAGTATTTCGTAGATTGCATACTGAAAACTGTCATGTTATAAACTTTACAACACTTATTCCAATTGCTCATGGGAAATTATTTTGGATCAAATAGTTATCCATTCGGAAGTCAGAGATGCAAAGACATGATAATTTCCATTGCCGGCCACGCCCATCTCCTCCGTTACGAGGAAAGGAAAGAAAAATGATGATATGACACCTACTTGAAGAGAGGCCAGCGACTCACCGACGCCCTCATAGATGTCAAGGAGTTGGATGATGGGAAGAGTGATGGTCTAGGATTCACTATAAGCGAGTGATGCGGCCGAATTAAAATTTAGTGTATGTGTAGTTTAGTATACTTTTTGAAATTGAGTGTAAGTGTGAATGTAATGTTTTCATCATCGTTGGGAGTGACGTTGCTAAGAAAGTTAAAGTCACTCCATGCGTGTTCGTCTTCCAGGGATGAGACACAGGTGTTTCCACCTTGTGTCCTAGCTAAGAAGCTTTGGTTTGAGCGCCATTACTCACTCTTTGAAACGAGAAGATAAAATTCATAATTATTACAAACGAATAAAAACTATCTGGGTGGCGTAACACTAACGGAATCAAATCTTTGCAAATAAAAAATAACACTTAAATCACTGCACCATCAGCCAGTTTTATTGCAGCTGTTTAGCATTGTACAAAGCACTACAACCCGGATTACGTTGCACCTGCTAATATCGGTGGATTCCAAGAGCACAAACATTTTGAAGGTGACATAGCGCCATCAGCCGAATCTGTTTTTCGCCGTCCAAAACGCGGAACCGAAGTAAACGTGACAGAAAACTCAAAACGCAGCCGCCCGCGCGCACGGCTTGCTGTGATCTTCCTGGATAAAAAAAACTACAATTTTCACGTCAAAAACAACAAGTAGAAATGAGCTAGAAATCTTCAAAAGAAACTTTTGCCCCATCTCACTCTATCCACATCTTTACTATCTGCTCCTCCTAGAAGTGCCTCACCGCTTCCCCCATTGCCTTTCTGTCTAATCCGGTGCAAATATCTCGTTCCTTCATCCCGACAGGCAAATGCTGGAATATGGTTTAATTAATTACTCATATCAAGTCAATATTTTGAAAGTTGAAAACTAATTAGCCCTTCTACACTGCAGTAGCAGCAGCATCGGCAGCCTCTTGCAATGACAACAATCGCTTTCAGATGAAGAATAATGGCCTATGATTAAAGCCCGGAAACTTCAGCTGCAATTTCACGGTGCGATTTGTGCGAAACTTCACAATGACATCGATCATCTTGGCTGCTGCTGGTTTCCTGTTGCTTGTCGCTGGGAATGGAACGATATGCTTTGGGTGGAGGGAAGTTTTTGCCTTTGACGTCGAGTTTGAGATATGTATTATTACACCTGAGAGATGCTGTTAATGAGCACCTTCTTCCGCCGATGAATGGAGTGTGGTACCTAACCTACCCCCGATTGGATGTATTTCAAACGCAGTTGTTCCACACTGATAGCAGCACAATGAAATGATATGCAATGAGAGGATGTCCTCCAATCGATAGGGGTAAATGAAGCAATTTATAGAATCAATGAATGTTTTTAAATGGAATGAAAATAAAATTTCAACGAGATAGGGGAGTTGCAGTCATAATGAACATACTTCTTCTTATTCTTCTTTTTGGTATTACGTCCTCACTGGGACAACGCCTGCTTCTCAGCGTAGTTTTCTTATTAGCACTTTCACAGTTATTAACTGAGAACTTTCTTTGGCAAAGTTGCCATTTCCGCATTCGTAAATCGTGTGGCAGGTACGATGATACTCTATGCCCAGGGAAGTCAAGGAAATTTCCATTACGAAAAGATCCTGGCCGACCGGGAATCGAACTCAGACACCTACAGCATGGCTTTGCTTTGTAGTCTCGGACTCTAACCACTCGGCTAAGGAAGGCCCCACATGAACATTCTTACAATGTGAAATAAGAACTCTCTGTATCTTCAATACTAATGATTTCACAACTCAAATGAATTTACTACACCAAGTTTTATCGTATATGGACTCTTTCAGCGCCTCAACCATTTATTATATTTCAAAACGAAACTTTAAAAAACTACGACCGACATATATTTCACGCAATTTTATGACTTGATATTAAAAGTCTTATCAGTTACAAATTTCATTACGAAGACATAGAATAAGTCTAGATTAATGTTTAGCTCAAGTAACAATTCCACAGCAATTTGGCATTCGTGTGGATTTATTAATGTTTTATGACAGTTACGTGAATGCTATGATAGCTAGAGGCGACATTTAACGTTGCTAGAAGATGATATTTTGTAAGCCAACTCTTAGTTGTTTTCAAAACCATTCAGAGACTAATTATAAAGTTAAAATTTTGTGGCTACAAAACCAGCTTTATTGCAGCATATAATACCTCATTTAAACTGCATATGGTGGCTGCATGACACTTATTTGTGACGGCTATGATCTTCTTCTTTTCTGGCGTTACGTCCTCACTGGGACAGAGCCTGCTTCTCAGCTAAGTGTTCTTATGAGCACTTCCACAGTTATTAACTGAGAGCTTTCTATGCCAATGACCATTTTTGCGTGCGTATATCGCGTGGCAGATACGAAGATACTCTATGCCCTGGGAAGTCGAGAAAATTTCCAACCCGAAAAGATCCTCGACCGGTGGGATTCGAACCCACGACCCTCAGCTTGGTCTGCGCGTTTACCGCTACGGCTATCTGGGCCCCCCCCCCCGGCTATGATAAAAGATTGATATAATACACCTTGTTGTCATAATAGTGGCTTTTAAACTGATTGAGTTGCACTTGAATCTTGATAACTTACCTTATTTATATCTATTGAATCAGTATTTGAGCTCTTAAGATGCATTGCGATGCATTCCGAACACTTATTCCTGACGAAAAAAACGACAAACTATTGTCAATTTTCATTGTTTCTGCGTATATTCTTCAGAATAGCATACCCAAACTGCAAACTTTGTTGAATGCTGCTTGTTTACCATGAAAAGCGAAAAAAGCTGCATCATCTTCAATCTGCATTTGTTATGGCAATTTTACATCCACAAATGCCGAATCATAACAATGTGACCTTATTTGTGTATTTATGATGACAAAACAGCATTTGTCGATGACAATCAATCAATTATGGTTCGAATATAGTTTAAAGCACAATTACTGCCCAATCAAACCAAGAAATGTTGAATATGTTTTATTCTTCACCAGGCGGTTTATTTTAGCAAATGCTAAATAACTCTAAATATACCACTTTCAGAGGGGGCACCCGCATTTTCACTTCTTTTTCATCACATTTCACAGTAAATCTCACTCGGCACTAAATATTTGAGCACTATATCCAAATAAATCACAAGATCGACGTTATGATAAAATCATTTTCAAGATGATGCAACATTAATCTAGAACAGATGGCCTCAAAATAGCTACCATAAATGCTATTTTGCTTTATTCGTGTGACATAATTATACACTTCATAGCCTCTTTCAGAGTGGGCCAACTAGTCACGTTCTAATCTACAAGAAGTTTTGGGGGATGTGATTAAGGCACCAGTGCCTTGACCTTGGTTTTATGGGCGTTTATTTATAGCACCCTGGAAGTACTTGGTAAAACTAAATTTGTTACTTGGGAGTTAACTTACTATAGTCCTAATATGCTAGGAATATGGTTCTTGTATTGATAACGTTCACTCTGTTCTGCGTCAATCATGTTGTTGGAAAATACATTACTTCGTTTGCTTTGACACTGCAATGCATTCCGCGTATCATCACATATAATTGCCAAAGATATTTACATTTATCCTAACGGTATGTATGCAAACGTGTTGAACGAGCATCAGCTCAATCCGTGCTCTCGCCTAATTCGTCCCCATTATCTCTAATATCCTTGAAGCAGTTCTCTCTACAGCTCGTATACGCTCCTTATCCAGTGTAGCTCGATTTTCCCATTCCGAGCACACTTTTTGTAACGCATCAAACCGTCTTTGGCAGTGCCACGTCAATCTGGGATTCTATAACAAATACCCGAAAATCATTTACCCGAAACGTTTACCCGAACGTCAGAAACTCGGACGTCATTTTCCCGAATGTGACACATTCTCGAATGTTAGATGTACCCATACGGGTAAAGTAGGAAATCTCTAATGATTTGAGATACATGATACGATATGATCAAAATCTTATCTGGTGTTTGATTTTCTGGACCTTGATAATGACGCTTGAATAAAAGTTCTTCCAAATTGATGCATGTTTCTCCCATCTCAGTCTTATAAGGGTTACAAGAGCAGTACGATTTAACAGCGAGAGTTTTGCATTGACTGATGTTTGCATTATACCCATAATATTAATTATGATGAAATTATTTGCATCCATTAATTTACACACGTGGTTTTTTTATATTTTCCTTTTTCTTCTTTTTGGCGTTACGTCCCAACTGGGACAGAGCCTGTTTCTCAGCTTAGTGTTCTTATGAGCACTACCACAGTTATTAACTGAGAGCTTACTATGCCGATGACCATTTTTGCATGCGTGTATCGTGTGGCAGGTACGATGATACTCTATGCCCAGGGAAGTCGAGAAAATTTCCAACCCGAAAAGATCCTCGACCGGTGGGATTCGAACCCACGACCCTCAGCTTGGTCATGTTGAATAGCTGTGAGTTTACCGCTACGGCTATCTGGGCCCCTTATATTTTACTGTTTTTATTAATTTATATTTTTCTGCATAGGGTGCCGGTACCAATGGTTGTAATATTTATTTATTTATTTATTTATTTTCAAATTCAACGGACATCATGGGGTCTAATTGAACTATAGCTATACTAATATTAAAACTAATATGACAAACAAACAACGGCAATACAGTTAGATGAAGAACGACTATCGCAGACTTATGATAACATTATTAGATAAATACGAAATAACAAATTGGTAGTGAAACACATTGCGTTTGTTCAAACAACATAGACGTCTCTTCGTTACAGTGGTTCCCAAAAATTGTTGCGAAATTCTCTGAATTGCAATCCGCTAGGCCAAATTTTTTGGAAGAAGTGCCGTTCGATTAAGGCGAATATCGATCCCGATTTTGAAAGATATAAAAGGCATTGAGATTGAGTCCTTCCATGCTGAAACTAACTTCTTAACAACTATATCATCGGTGCCTAAAGCATTGGAGGCCAATTTGAAAATTTCTCGTTCATTCACACAGTTTTTGATTCTAGATAGAAAAAGCCAAAAACGTTCGTCTGTAGACCTCTTGTAGACCTTGTACTGCTCAGATGGTCTGCAGCTCTTGTCCCCAGTTGGGTTTTAGATAGACCTTTCAACGACGACACAGCAGCAGGGCGATTTACGATCGATGAATCCATATTCTTCGTTTCGTTGCGAGAGGGAATGACAGCGGCATTTGCGAGCGTATGATGAATTGATTCTATCTGCTTTTTCAATTCCGCAATTTCATCATCAATGCTAGTAATTTCTTCTGGTTTTGGGGATTTCGCTTCAGAATAAACTCGGTTCAATAGCGTACTACGGTTGTTTCTTTGGTTGGACATCAAATCGCTGCATGAGTTGCACATCCACCACAAGTTGCGAGATTTTTGATAACGTATAAACTCTTCGGTATTCAATTTCGCACAAGAAGCGTGAATTTCGTTGCAAAAACCCTCACAGCCAATGCACGGGCGATGGGTTGTGGGCATTGTTTGCACTTCGATAGACTGTCTTTGAGAGTGTTTCCATCCATATTGAAACTGACCCACGGGTTTTGTATACAAGTTGTTTAATTGAAATTACGGATTTTATAAAGCATCAAAAGAAACTTGAACGATATCACGAGAATGATCAAGTAGGATAACTTTAACAATGCTCAAAACAATATTTTGGCAATACTACACATAATATTGCAAACTTCATTCAATGAACAACAATGCATATGGTAAAAAATGTTTGTTTATTTCAATCAATGTTTTTGGACGGTTTTCATTTATTGAATTTATTTATTTATTATTACCAAATTCAAAGATATGTCGAAGAATTATTCTATTATAAAGAAAATTCATATTTAATAACCTGTATTTATAACTAATAAAGCTGAGTATCAGGCTCGGTTCCAGTATGGACGTAACGTCAATAAAATGAAGAATATTAAGAAGAAGAGTACAAGTAACCTTGTTTTTATTGATAGCCTCTAAATTCAACATGTTGAGTGCTAACAAGGTGAAAACTCATTCTACTACTTAAAACTAAGATGGCGTCAAAATCCAAGATGGCCGTCAGAGTTTTTCATTCAAAATAATACTCCTATTCTTCATCTGACTCGAATAACATACCAACGATTGAAAACTTGTTTCATTGTTGTACAAAAAAAGATGTTTGCATTGATTGCACTCGCCATATACGTCAAAATCGTAGAACATGATTTAGAAAATCGTTCATTTCATAGGGTATATACCATTGCTCACCTAGTTTCTGTAGCCTATCTTACGCAATTTTTCCTCAGCTTTCTGATGGTGATCTCAGAATTCAAAACGAGTGGTGCGCTAATGGTGAAATATCGATTTTTCTAACAAAATTCAAGATGGCAGTCAAATTCAAAATGGCCTCCAAAATTTGTTTGGCTTTAAATGAAAGCTATATCCTTTCTCTATACGAAGCCACTAAGTTTGCTATGTGTTCCAAGCGAAATATGAGACATATCACGCCAAGAAATAGCCAAGATTTATTAAAAAATGGGCTTTTTCGCAAACTGTTTAGCTAGCTGGCGTACGAGGGGTCCACCAATTTGAGAAAACAAAAAGGACCACCCTTAAGTTTTATCGAAAACTAGCGATCAGTGACATAAAATTGGAATTCTAACGATGGGTGCCGATGGCGGCCTGGTTTCAGCGAGAATTGCTCAGTAGATTGGACTACGAAATAAAACGAACATTTTTGGATAAAAACGACGTGCTATTTTTGGTGGATAGATCGTCTCTAGTTTAGTCGATTTGCCAAATTTCAGCTTTTTATTTTATCAAAAAGTCATATAAATAATTAAATTTATGCAAAAAAATTTGCTCCCTTGCAGCAGTCGTTGCCGTCGTGTTCCAGTAGTGGATCAACGGATGGAAGCAGTTTTTAAAATGGATGTATGAAAATGAAGAAAAGCCCTAGAGATGATCTTTATGCTTCATTCGAAAGATATTAATTGCTGTTCCGATGAGAAAATTTACCATTTTGTTTAAAATTCATTGTATAATTCCCAAACGTCTACTACTGGAGCACAAGCGCAACTACGGGAACACGTGTACCAATAGTGGCTCAAGCGATTTTATGTTAAAAAATTAGTTTTATCACTCTTTTTATATTTTTCCCATATAGTAGAAGTTAAAATCTTTCTGTTGACGCCTAAAGATTTCGTTATTGTGTTATGATTTTTTATAGCTTAGGTAGTTCACTAATGGCACCGGCACCCTACGATAAATTATGGGGTCATATCATTATGAAAAACAAACACAGGCCTCTCCGCCAAAGGACGAAGGCTGCGTGTCATATGTAGTGGATTGCAAAAAAGTTTGGATATTTTTTCTTCATACTTGCAAAAGTGGAATATTGCCACATAAACCAAAAGCTCTTTATTTGAAACTTTCAAGTAGACATGTTGTCACGATGAGAGAATTAATATTATTAATAGAAAAAAAAGAACAAGCTTATGATATTCAAACAGCCATGTTGTATGCTGTACCAACATGGACTAGCTGTTGTAATACCAGGAAAAAATATCTGCAAAGAATTCAAAATAAAATTTTGAAAATGATTCTGAAGCTTTCTCTCTGATATAGTACTAATGAGTTACATAGAATATCCAATGTTGAAATATGGAACATATGTCAAATAAAATTATTAATCATTTCAGGCAAAAATCGCTACAATCTTCTATTGTCACGTTTAATGCGTTATATGTTTAGGTTAAGTTAGGTTAAGTTAATTGAAAACGTGTTTTTTTTTCTCTTATAAGCAGGTGAAATCAACTCACCTGTAAAAAATCTGATCTGCTTCGGCAAATTAAATGTAATATGATTGTTGCGGTAATTAAAACCCTTGCACTAAGGTTCGACAGCTATATTTTATTCAGCTTCAAAGCTATAAATAATCATAATATTAAGGATCATAGCAGTTATAGATTTCAAAGGGTAACTTACAATTTAGTGCTTTTAAGTTCACGAATAGGGTTAGGGTATAACAAATTTCCGCATATATCTCTTCAAACCTATCAACAGTTAAATATAAAATCTAATTATTAGTGAAGAGATGATTGAATTCAATTTTAATACTTTTAGTTTGATGAAAGTATAAATAAACGAATATTATTTAATTAATTTCCTGCTCACAATAGGGGAACACTTGCATGCCACCTTCTCGATCACACTTTAATCCCGTTGACCACAAGCGCTGATGAGTGGCAGCCGAACAATGGATTTCTCGATGACAGGTGTCATGATACCATCCGCTATTGGTCTTCACCCTTTCGGTACTGGTGCGATAGACTTGCGGCAACATCCTCCGCCGGGTGCATCTTCACGTCAGTTGAGACTGCACTACTGTCCCCAACATCTAGCAAGGCTATCTTCGTTACAGGCCGTCGTAATACCGCATTGGCGGTACGCAGGATTGCTTGACGTATCTTACCATCTGGTCCACGAATAACATTCTGGACACGACCTCTGGGCCACTGGCATCGTTTTCCATCCTCGGCAATCAGAACCAAGTCACCTTCCTTTATCTCCCTAGCAGCTTCTCCGAACCACTTCGGCTGCCGTCGGATGACGGGCAGGTATTCGCGCAGCCAGCGCGCCCAGAAAGAGTTAAGTTGGCCCTGAATATCAACAAAGGTCTTCTGCAGAGCGCGAGGTTGATCATGTATGTCACAACCAGGTTCCTTAACTCCACTAGAGCTCCCAAGCAAAAAATGGTTTGGAGTCAATGCCTCAGACTCTTCAGAGTCTAGCGGCAAATACGTCAATGGCCTGGAATTCACTACGCTCTCAGCCTCAACTACCAGAGTCCATAAACCTTCTTCGTCAAGCTTCCCGTCCCCATATGCTTCGCCCATAGCTGCCTTCACTGATTGTACCATTCTCTCCCAAGCGCCACCCATGTGTGGTGCACCTGGAGGAATGAAGAACCATTTTGTTCTTGCGCTAGTGAAGGTCGATGACAATTCCTGCTCAATTTGTTCTCGCAACAACCGTTCAGCGCCTTGAAAATTCGTCCCATTGTCGCTATAGAACTCGATTGGTGCACCACGTCGTCCAATAAATCTACGCACCGCTGAAACACAGGATGAGGTCGTCAGACTATTCACCACTTCAAGGTGGACAGCGCGCACAGTAAGGCACGTGAAGAGTGCGATCCACCTTTTAACGTTTGTCCGACCTTGTTTGACCAACAGTGGGCCAAAATAATCCAGTCCAACATAGCTGAAAGGCCTAGAATACGCTGCGAGGCGTGCCGGAGGAAGAGGAGCCATCGGCGGAATCACTGCTTGTGCTTTCCGAAGCTTGCAATATTGACACTGCCGCCCATAACGTCTAACGATTGATCGAAGTCTAGGAATTTCGAAATTTTGGCGGATTTCATTTACCACAGTTTCTGGATTCGCGTGTTTGTAGGTTCTGTGATATTTGTCCACTATTAGCATAGTTACTATACCATCTTTCGGTAAAATTACCGGATACCGCATGTTATACGAGGCATGTTTGGCTGCTCCAATGCGCCCATTTTGGCGCATAACTCCTCGTTCATCTAATGTCGGGACCAGTTGATACAGTTTGCTCGTTCTTGGAATCGTTTGAAGATTGTCCTTCCTTGCAGTCGTCTGGGTAAGCATCGCCATCTCTTCTGGAAAAAACGTCCATTGCACTTGCCTAAAGATGAATGCTTCGGACGCCTGAAGCTCCTGTTGTTGTAACTCACCAACCATCTTACTTTGGTTTGATATTACTTACAAAACGCAGCACGTATGCTACCGTTCGTTGTAGTTTCTCCCATTTTGAGAATCGTTCAAAGTGGATCAGCGGTTCTACAGAGAAATGATTCATCACGGAAATGCGCCGCTCTTCTTTATCTTCGATGGATACCGTTGGCATACTTGGCCAGTATTCTTCGGAGTAGGTGAGAAACCGCGGTCCAATAAACCATTTGCTATCATGGCTAAAATAAGGACCTTCACCCCATTTGGTTCCTTCGTCCGCTGGGTTATATAACGACGGCACGTAGTTCCACTCATCTACACTTGTAGAGTCTTGGATTTCCACAATCCGATGGGCAACAAATGGTCGGAAGTTACTTGGATCCGATTTTATCCATGAAAGAGCCGTTGTGCTATCAGTCCACAAGAACCGCTTCGAAAAGGAGATAGAGTGATTTTCTTCAACGAACTTCAACATTCTCACACCAAGAACACATCCCTGCAGTTCTAGCCTGGGTACCGACATAGGTTTTAATGGCGCCACTTTTGCCTTCGCAGCCGCCAGTGAACAACGTCCATATCCTTCTTGATCTGTCACACGAATGTAAACGACGCAGCAATAGGCAACAGGACTCGCGTCCACAAAGACGTGTAGCTGAGCATTTTCGTAGGTCTGTTGCGTTGCCGATGAAAAGTAGCATCTTGGTATACGAATCATGTCTATGAACTGGATCATTTGTACCCAGTCTCTCCATCGGATGAACTGATCGTCTGTAACTTTCTCGTCCCAGTCGATTCCTGTTTTCCACAATTCTTGGATCAGTACCTTCCCATGGATTAAGAAGGTCGCGAGCAGTCCTAGGGGGTCGAAAAGTGTCATTACACAGCGGAGCACTTGACGTTTCGTGGGACGTGTAGAGGTTTCTATCAGTGCGCAAACCTCTTGACTCATCTGAGTTGCAAACCGTAATTCATCCGTTTTTGTTACCCACAACATTCCCAGAACTCGTTCAGTAGGCTCCTTGTTAATCAGGTTGATATTCTTATCGCCGTTAACAGCTGGCTCATCGAGATACTGTAACACTGCATCGCTGTTGGCATTCCAGTTTCGAAGGTTGAACCCGCCGTTACGGTGAACTAGCCGTACTTGTTCGGTGATCTGTTTAGCTTCATCCTCATCTTCGAAACTATCCAGATAGTCATCGACATAATGGTTGTCGACTATGCGCTGGGCTGCCTGAGGGTACTGATATGAGTGCTCTTGGGCATTTAAGTTCTTAACGAACTGTGCTGATGCCGGAGAGCAAGTGGCCCCGAAGGTAGCCACGTCCATAACATATTGCGACGGAGGCTGTTCTGTATCAAAGCGAAACAGAAATCTTTGAGAATGTTTGTCTTCTGGTTTTATCAGTATTTGATGAAACATCTCTTGTATATCGGCGCTTACCGCTATACCAAATTGTCGAAAGCGAGAGAGCACAGATGGGAGCGCAGTTAACTGATCTGGCCCCTTTATTAGATGACTGTTCAGTGACGACCCATCAACTTTTGCTGCTGCGTCCCATATGATGCGTACCTTATTCGGTTTTTTAGGATTTGTTACAGCTCCCAATGGTAGAAACCAGACTCTTCTGGGATCGGCATTAGCAATTTCGTCTTCGGTTGCTACGTGAGCGTACCCTTTGTCAACATACTCTTGCACTTTCTGATGAATTTTCAGCTTCAGACTCGAGTCTTTCTCCATACGGTGTTCCAAACATTTCAGCCTGCTGACGGCCATGGGATAGCTGTCCGGTAGTTCAACGTAATCTGTCCGCCATAGCAGTCCTGTTTCGTACCGTTCACCAACTCTACGCGTTGTATTCTGCAGAAGTTGTAGAGCACGCTGGTCTTCTATCGAGAGAATGGGTTTCGAAGATCCAACTTCTTCAACCGCAAAAAAAGTTTTCACCGTGTCATGAAGCGTTTCGTTGGATGTGCATTCACATACATGAAAACTATAGGCTTCCCGATCACCTTCTCTCTGTTGGCCGTAGACACACCACCCAAGCCTTGTTTTCGCAGCTACTGGTCCGCGCACATCTCCTTCCTGTATTTTCAAAGGCACGGCGAGGTGTAAATTATCTACTCCGATCAAAATGCCAGGTGTAGCATTTTGATAGCTTCGTAACGGAAGATTTTTCAAATAATCGAAGCGCTTTACGGCCTCATCGTAGTGGAAGCTTTGCTTTGGTAAATTTAAGGATTCTACCGTTTGGGCTCCAACTAATTTGTACTTTTGTTGCTTATCAACACCAGAAATGGAAATAGACACAATCTGGGAGTTTTTCTCAGTTCGGCACGTGTTGGCCGTCCAGCGAAGACAGAGCGGTGCGGGGCTCCCGGTAACTCCCAACTTGATCATTAGATCCTGCTCAACCATCGTAACAGATGACCCTTCATCAAAGAATGCAAAGGTATTCACTCTTCCGGTATCACCATATAGTGTGACGGGAATAATTCTGAAGAGAATACTTGAAGTCATTCGACGGTGCGTATGATTTTCTGCTAGTTGGGTAGAAATAGCATTCGATGGCCGTTGAACCGAATGCAGGAGCGGATGATGTTTATGTTGGCATCCATCGGTTCCACAGCGTGTATTCATACGGCACGAGCGTCGACCATGCCTGAACAGACAGTTCTGACAGACTCCTAATGAGCGTATTTTTCGCCATCGGTTATCCACGCTAAGCGATTTGAATTCAAGACATTCTCGAATACGATGACCTAATTTGCCGCAGCTGACACATTCGATCTTATCGGTCGGTTTCGGAGCTGGTACTTCCAATGTTCCTTCACGGCCCGAAGTGTGAGAATTGAGAAAACGTTTCTGCTTCATCCTCTCTCGTCCGTGCTCTTTCCCGATATGCCGCCTTTCCTCCGATTCAAACGAAAGCACACTCGTAGCGTCCTCAACGACTTGTTGCATGTAATTGCAGAAGGTGCGCAAATCCACGTTATTGACACCACGTCGGAATCCGGCCCACATCATCTTTTGATCCGACGGCAACTTGGCTACCAACTCCTGTAGTAGCGTAGGGTTTGCTAGATGACTGAGTTCGTTCGCAGCCTCGATGTGATCGCACAACGCTTGTATTGCTATTCCATATTCGACGAGTCCTTCTAGTCGATCGGCCCTTGGCGCAGGAATCGATCGCACCTTCTGAAGAAGTGCGTTAATAAGAAGCTCCGGGCGACCGTAGCGCATTTGCAACGCATTGATGACTTGAGGTACGGTTGATGGTATCACTAAGCGGCTCCTTACACTCTCCAGTGCACTCCCTCTTAAACACCTCTGCAAACGTATCATATTTTCTCCATCGGTAAAGCCGCATGCTGCCGTCGTATAGTTGTAACTGGAGATAAAAATTGGCCATTCTGCTGGGTCCCCGCTGAATACGGGAAGATCTCTGGCCAGCGATTGTCGCGCTACAAGTTGCTGGGCGTTAGGTCCTAGCTGTGGCTCAGCATGGGTGACTCTAGGGGGAATGACGGGGGGAAGCTCTTGACGTGTCGAGTGAGATCGGTTCATATTGGGAACACGATCGTATGGATTCGAGTATGTGCCAACTGGCAGAGACTCAAAGTGAGAAGGAGGATTTCTGGTATTGTTAGCGGGAGGACTGATATCGAAAAAACTAGTGCTGTTTTTATTTTGAGCGTAGGAAATGGCCGGACGCTTACCTGCTTGGTCCATTTGGTGTGGATACGTTTTAGGGAGGGCTCCTGTACTTGGACCTGGCTGCATGGTTGATGGAAGAGTCAACGGTGGGGGCTGCGGTTTTGTCTGCTGGTTAACATGGAAGCCTTCTTCCATACGCCTAATGCATGTCTCCAGTTGAGCTCGAAGTTCTGCTACGTCTGTGTGAGTCGGCATCCGGTCGGTTGATGTGGCGATGGCCAAAGATGCTGCCGGGACTTGCTTAGTAGCGTCAGGGCGCTCCGGGTGAAGCTGTTGGTTACCTTGGTCTGTTGGAGAGGCAGCTTGTTGAGATAAACCTACAACTGCGCCTTCTTCTTCATCGCCAATGGTGTGATTCACCCAGTCTTTCATCCGTTGCGTATTTGCTTCCTGATCTATGTTGCTCGATCGATCCTTCGTCTCGTCTGTCGTTGCCGCTTTATTCAACAGTTCCTGTTGTTGATCCAGAAATTTCATCTGCAATAACAGGTTCGCTCGTTTCAACTCGATCTCTTGCTGCTGCTTCAAACGTTCGAGCTCTCGAGCAAGAGATGAACCGGTTTTGCTGGAGTGCCCACTTTTTCCAGATATGCTGGGAGCGGCGCGGCATTTAGCACACACCCACACACGTTCGCTTACTGATGCATCGACGCCAGCACATGAAAAGTGACACCAGGCATCACAGGCGTCACACTGAACGAAGTTGCCGGTTACATCGAGCCTATTGCAGGTTATACAGCTTACTTCATCAACCTGAGGAGGTTGTAGATCCAGCGACTTGGGCATATTAAATTCTTTGAAGAATTGTTGCGGTAATTAAAACCCTTGCACTAAGGTTCGACAGCTATATTTTATTCAGCTTCAAAGCTTTAAATAATCATAATATTAAGGATCATAGCAGTTATAGATTTCAAAGGGTAACTTACAATTTAGTGCTTTTAAGTTCACGAATAGGGTTAGGGTATAACAAATTTCCGCATATATCTCTTCAAACCTATCAACAGTTAAATATAAAATCTAATTATTAGTGAAGAGATGATTGAATTCAATTTTAATACTTTTAGTTTGATGAAAGTATAAATAAACGAATATTATTTAATTAATTTCCTGCTCACAATAGGGGAACACTTGCATGCCACCTTCTCGATCACACTTTAATCCCGTTGACCACAAGCGCTGATGAGTGGCAGCCGAACAATGGATTTCTCGATGACAGGTGTCATGATACCATCCGCTATTGGTCTTCACCCTTTCGGTACTGGTGCGATAGACTTGCGGCAACAATGATGTTAACAAAATGTTAATAAAATCTTCAATGTTTGTATCAAATTTAGATGATAGTGTTGTTTAATGAACCAGAACACCTAGATATAAGAAATCTCTTTTTATTTCTTATGATAAACATATACAGTTCGAGTAAATGTCACATTCGGGTAATGACATTAGGGTATGTGCCACATTCGAGTATATAATTTTCGGGTAAATGTCTTTTGGGTTAATGGTTTTCGGGTATTTGTAATAGAATCCAATTAGGAGGGAGGGGGAATGTGGCGCCGCGGATAGAAAGTACGGATCCTTGTAATCTCGCGCGGAATCGGATTCTACTGCATGTGCCCTGTTGCTGCATTCTCAAGTGCTTTTCAAACATTGCACTGAGCGGAGTGTGCTTTCCTCGTTATCGAAACGAGCGCGTGGTTTTCCTCAACCCATTCATGGTTCCGTTGTTGATAGTGGTGTGCCGTGAATTGAAAAACGTTTCTATTTCCTTTTGCGGATTAGGGTGGATGATCCAATTGTGATGGTATTAGCGAAAAAGGACGCAACCTGCATTTTAACAAGAGGAATACTCTGCTGAGAACGGCTAGTAGGTGTGACTGTTTAAAAATAGTACTTCAATCAACGTTGAGTGAGTCACATCATTGCGGTATCATAAACTGATTATAGTACCCTACGGACGTCCCCAAGTGCAAACGAATTCAATCTACCAAGATTCAGTTGTGCATACGAGGGAAACATAAATGCATCATTCACTGATAACAATCCATCCCAATACAAATGTAAGCAAGTATTTACTCAACAAATTGAATAACTTCTATATTGCACGATATACTTACTGCTCTAGTTCCAGCAGTTGTTTTTAGTGTAAAGCTCTATACGCCAACAGCAATCATGTTTCAATTAAGCGTGTTGCATAATACTCGAAATCCTAGCACTGAAGAGGACACCTAAAAACAATGCTAAGATCAGATGATATTTTTTAATTATTATTCAAAATTGGTTTGAAACATCGTTTGTCAAAGTTGGCAGTCGATTCAAAAACACGATAAGACATGCAGTTTCGGAAATATAAAATTCAGAAAAGTCGTTTTCCCATACAAGCTGTATCTGCACCGTTTCTCAACCGATTCCTTGAACTTTTATTTTGTGACAAACTACAAATTATCTCAGTTTGAAAAACTTTTGAAAAACATATGCGAATACTATTAATTTAAGCTTTATAGATACGTTGAATTTTGACAAAAAAAAAAAATGCACCAAGACAAAAAGTGTCCGACAAGTTGTTGCATAAACTACTATTTCTTGATTATTTATTCGAAATATTGACTATTAGCAGTTTTTACTAGTGTGGATGGGCTAGGAATTATTTGTTTGTCAGAATTATGGATCACTTCCAAAGAAAGTAGATTTCTGCTATTTCAATTATTGAATTTGACATTTCCAGGCAACAGCACTAAGGATAAAACACTAACAATATCAAGAGTTGTAAATTTCACTTTAAAAATAACACATATGGATGAAGTTTGATGTAGAGCGAAACCCGTTCATGTCTCAATTACTACTATTATCAACAAAAATCTAAAAAAAAAAAACAGCAACTTATTTAGAGATCATAAGTAAATAAATTGAATATGCTTGAAAACAAAAACAATTATCATGGTTGAATGATCAAAGCGGGGTATCTTAAAAGGATAAACTGAGTAACAGTATTATTTATTGATCCATTCCTTATTACATTCTTTACTCTTCATAAGAGGACGTTTTACCCTTGTTTGCAACTCCAACCCTGTTGTTCTTTGTAATAAAATGTGGCGCATTGTAAACTTTCACTATATATAATATAAAAGCATTGAGCTGAAAATCTCTTGATTTTGTGCACTTATCTTGAATATTCCACAATTTTATGCATAATATATAAATTGATCCATAGTAGTGTTTTCAGGAATTGATATAATTTTTAATTTTTTTATACAATTTCGAGTAAATATTACTCCCGATACAGTTAACTAAACGAAGTTCAAATTTGAAACGATGCAATTTGTGCTTTTATATTAACATTTTATGTTTTCTATGAATTGTAGGGTCATGGTATATTCATGATATTGGTCTACATAATTGTTCCCCTAAATGAATAAAATTCCACTTGAGTTTTTAGATGACTAAATAACATATGATAAATCAAACTTGAGTAAGCATTAGAAAAAGCCCTGGAAAAATCTCTGAAATTATTCCTGTTGCATTTTTTGTGTTTGAATATATGGAGGAATCTTTAGAGAAATTATAAGACTTTTTTCTAGATAAACCACTAGTTAGACTCCTGGATAAATACATGCAAAAAGTTTTAGATATTATTCCTGTATGAAATCGTATTTTAAAACATGAGATACTTCTGTTTAACTTCTTCAACTATTTTTCCGAATGAAATTGTGAGCATTTTCGGATAACTTTTTGGGAAGTCCTTAAGAGAACTCCAGGAAAAAATCCTAAATTAAATTCTTAGGAAAATCTCTTAGGCAAAGTACTTTGAAGAATTCCTGAACCAGGGAATCCCAGCCTAAGGCAAAGCTTGGAGATATTCCTAGTGAAATTCATGACCGAATCCTTGAATCCTGTAGCAATTTCTGTGATAACTGGTTTCCGATGAAATTTTATGATTAATGTTATAATTGCTTTCATTTAATCAAAGATTTACAGAAAACGATTTCTGGAAATAAACCCTCTAGTTGTTATTTCAGAAATTCTGTGAAGAATTGAAGGAAAAACATCTAGTGAAATTCCAGGGGAATATGCAAAGATTTGAATACTCTTCAAAATAAGTGCAAATGCTACTAGTCACAAAATTTCTCCATCAACATGGTTTCTTCAAGACGGTCAATTGTGCACTAGCTTGCACTGCACATGCACGGTAAATGGTAACAAAAAAACGGTGCGAGGCGACCATAACATGGCATTTGTAAACACAACTGTTGGGGATTTTTTCGTCGTTTATCACTAATTTAAGATTTTCCCTTGAATCATAATGTAAATGTTCTCTTCGTAGTGGTATTTTCGTTCGCTCTAAATTATTTGCAAAAACTGTATAATTTTTTGAGCACTGTTTTTTTACGGTGAATTGACGGTATATGTTAATGTTTATTCAGAATTTAGGTTAGGAGAATTTTATTTTATTTTCATAAAAGGTTTCAGGGAGCCGGATGCTTTTCTTGGCACTTTTGATTCATTTCGGCAGTGGGGTTCTTCGAAAGGATGAGATCGCTGTAGGCAGCGTGCGCGAACGAATGTGTTGAAAACTGATCTGTCACTTTTTATCGTCTCCGAAAATTATTAGATTCGCCTGGTGAAATGGCTGTTGCAGTTTTTGAAAAAAGGGTTTATAGCGGAAATGACTCGGTTCATTCTGCGCGTGTTCTGCTGGGCAGTGCTTTTTTAAAGCCCAAGCAGAAGGTGAAGATGTATTGCAGCCAGAGTGATATTTCACTTTTTTTAAATAAACACGCAGATAAAACAAGCTTAGTGAGCTCGTTTGATGCTTTTGTGTTTAATGTACAATATGTTATGAAATGTATTTTTTACCATGACATCGGTGGGAATGTTACTTAAATGAATTGATTTAACAAAATATGAACAGTTTGTCGCTGTAAGACTCACATTCACGTTGTCTTTAGAGTACTGATACACTCCCGTGCATAAGTTTGGGTTCACCCCCTAAAAAACATGCAAAAGTGTTCTGTCCATATCTCTGTGATTACACGTCCAATTGAAACTCTCTAAGTCGCATTCGAAAGGCAAAGAGTTATTCTTACTTCGTATGTATTTTTCCAAAAACATTCTCTGAACTTTGTATACTAAATTTTCACTTATATTCTTTGAAAAGAAGCCACGAAATTTTGGCGGAAAAATCTGAAAAGTATTCAAAATCAATGAAACAGTCAGTCAAGTCATCGTGCAAAAGTTTGGGGTCACCCCTCAGTATGGTGTATCGTGCAAAAGTTTGGGTTCACCTGAACTTACTTAAATCTGTGAAATCTCAAACCAATCATGTACGCGCCATTATTTGCGCTCAAAAAAGCTTTAAACTATTAAAATCGGTTGAAAAATGGCAGAGATATTGACAAAAATGATGTGCGTGCGGCTCAGGTGAACCCAAACTTTTGCACGATGACTTGACTGACTGTTTCATTGATTTTGAATACTTTCCAGATTATTCCGCCAAAATTTCGTGGGGTCTCTTCAAAAAATATAAAATTTCGATTCTAATGACAATTTGATTTAAAATTTTGGTCGACCCAATGCTGAGGAAATTAAAAATGATTTTTCAGCGTGTTTTTTGAAAAATGCCACAACTTTAAGTAAAAAATTAGTATACAAAATTCAAAAAATGTTTTTGGAAAAATACATACGAAGTAAGAATAACTCTTTGCCTTTCGAATGCGGCTTAAAGAGTTTCAATTGGACGTGTAATCACAGAGATATGGACAGAACACTTTTGTATGTTTTTGAGGGGGTGTACACAAACTTTTGAACGGGAGTGTAGGTGGTTTTTGTCACTGATCGGATGCATGGATCGCATCACTTACCAAGGTGAATCCTAATCATGCAGCTATGACAACCCTGGAGATGCAGAGGTGATCTCGGTCTTTAGTAACAATGGATGTCACTCTTACATTCCTTTCCTTCCCCGATGACCGTAAGTCGTGGCCGGCGCCGTTATTGACTTTTTAATGTTTGGAGTTTTCGAAAGTGTACATTTAAGATGGAAAGCAAGCTACATCTCTTGGTTCCTTGTGCAACTTTGATTATTCTGGTCAATCACGGAGTAGCAACTACAAATTGTACGGTCATCAATGCTTATGCTATTTCGGCAGTGAGGTTTTTCGAAAGCTACTGAACTTATATGTGACCATAATATGCGTCGTATTGAAGTGCTTCTTATCGCAAAGTTTCAAACAATTCGGCCGAGAAAAACCCCCCATGCCAAAGTGAATCATCGAAGTGCCCAACTAGCTATGCACCATATTTGAACATATATGATAATGTTAGCACCTCAGAATTGCGATATCTCCACTCCTTTAGATGCTATTTGACGAAATATCTTTTACGCATGCGATTTTTGACCCTTGAATAGGTTAGTTGACTGATCACTATGAACCCGAATATCCATATGAACAGCTGGAGAGGATTCCTATGCTAGTAGAATGGAACAAAGAGCAAAGAAGAATGAGAGAAAGAAGTAAGAACACAGAAGATATAAAGTGGGTGGGTTTAACAGGTGGGAGGGTGAAACTAGTAATATTTTGAGTGTAACTGAGGAATCTTGAGAAAATCTCGATTGTACGCAATGGAGAAAAGGTCCTGTAGAAAACGATGATTGTATTGATTTATATTTAATATTACCTACTTCAGAAATATTTCGAGCAATTTTTCTTCAAGTAGGGGAAGAGCACCAATGTTTGACCCATCTCTAGATTTTACCCATGCATGCGATTTTAGATTAATCCTTATGTAAAAAATGCAGTAACGGCTAAAATGTCTCCAACACTTCCATTAGACATATGCATTAGTATATCGTGTGTTAATAAAATGACAATCTATGCTCAGGGAAGCCAACGAAATTTATATAACAAAAATATCCTAAATCAATCGGGAATTGAACACAGACCTCTTCAACTTGGCTTTGATTTGAGGCCAGTAAAGCCCGATCATTATCAAGCTACAGTCACAAAGCAGTTTTCAATACGCACTTTTATAATAAGGCGAGGTTAAAAATATAATTTGTGATCATAAGCATTGTATGGTATCTTTTTAACTTGTTATTTCTTATTGACATGTCACAAATATTACACTATCGCAATAAACACAAATTTCTTTTGAATTAGATTCCGCGGCTACAAAACACAGCGATGCTGAAGGTGCCTGAGTTTGATTGCCGGTCGGCCAAGATCTTTTCGTAATGGAACTTCCCTGGGCATAGAGTATGATGGTAACTGTCACACGATATACGAATGCGAAAATGGCAAGTATGGCAAAGAAAGCTCTATAATAATAATTGTGGAAGTGCTCATATGAGTACTAAGCTGAGTGGTAGGCTCTGTTCCAGTGAGGACGTAATGCCAACAAGAAGAATAAAAATAGTTCGCATTTTCTTTAATAATTACAAAAATATTATAAAACTAGACTCTAACGAGATCCAGTAAAACATATTAGTTCTACAAATCCTTATCAAAGGAAACTTCCTTTAAGTACACTAACCTCTGCTCCACAATTAAAAACCAGAACTAAACTGGAACCCCATTCATTGTTTAATTTGTTCGTGATAAAAAGCCATAATGCAAGATACCCAAACAAATTGCTAACGTGCTCGGAATGTACTCGGATAGCACAGAGAGAGAGCACCAGTACGAGAACATTTGTTTCTATTTATTCGAAATTTATCTCCCTTGAAGTCTGGCGTGGGTGTTCCCGGGTGGAAGTGCAGGACAAGAGCCTCCGAGCCATGCCAACAACGCCAAGTCCACGTTGAAAGGAACCGGGAAAGGTAGATTTATGAGCGGAGGTTGTCGCCACAATAATTGCAATAGGTCCCTGCCTACCTACTGGCGGTGCGGCAACGGCAAATGAGGAAAAACTGAGAGACTTTTTAATTTTTGCCCATACTTTACACGATCATTATCTTCATTCAGAACCATAAAAAGAGGCGACGGATTTGTGAAGAGTGAGTATGGAAAGGCATTTGCGTTTCAGTTCGTCGACCAATGCGATGGAGTAGAGAAACCATCTGATTTAAGTGTAAGGGCTGTTCAGTTTATAAAGTGGACACCTTATTTATAAGATATATTTTTTCATTTTTTATTGAAATCTTTATTGGTTTCAAACAACTAGTAGTTTACGATTATATGATAATGAAAGATAAAATAAAAAGCTTTTGATTTAAGAAGGGGAGGAAGGGAAGGAAGGGAAGGAAGGGAAGGAAGGGAAGGAAGGAAGGAAGGAAGGGAAGGAAGGGAAGGAAGGGAAGGAAGGGAAGGAAGGGAAGGAAGGGAAGGAAGGGAAGGAAGGGAAGGAAGGGAAGGAAGGGAAGGAAGGGAAGGAAGGGAAGGAAGGGAAGGAAGGGAAGGAAGGGAAGGAAGGGAAGGAAGGGAAGGAAGGGAAGGAAGGGAAGGAAGGGAAGGAAGGGAAGGAAGGGAAGGAAGGGAAGGAAGGGAAGGAAGGGAAGGAAGGGAAGGAAGGGAAGGAAGGGAAGGAAGGGAAGGAAGGGAAGGAAGGGAAGGAAGGGAAGGGAGGAAGGGAAGGGAAGGAAGGGAAGGAAGGGAAGGAAGGGAAGGAAGGGAAAGAAGGGAGATAATGAGTTTTGTTACTAATTATGTATGAAGGCCAAATATGCGATTATAGTTGCGCAAACTATTATAAATATCAGAGCTTACATAGTAATGATCAGGCATTGCAAAATTTGCTCTCATTTGACTTTGAAGCACGATCAACTCAAGCGAAGAAAAACATCCCATCTGTTGCACTATATGATCGGCAAGTTGTAACAAGTCTGATAAATAGGAGCAGCGAATGAGATCCCCAAAGCGTGATCGATGATAAAATCCATTTTTCTCGCTCGTTTACCATTGGGGATAGGTGTTTTCCTTTACAGGCACGATAAACAATCGAACTTTCTATGGCAACAATGCCCCCCAGGTTTGGAGCTTGTGTAGAGTGGTTTCATGCACTGCTATCCCCCTGATCTTATCAAAGTTGTTGCAGTGTACGATCAACAGTATCTCATAATGTGCTGCATATTATGATAGTTACAGAGAGCGATACGTGAGAGATTATCTTAATTTGCTCGGGATTCAATCCCTGGTAATGATGTTATGGTCGTGCAAGTTTGTGCAGCTATAGTAGTTTACGGAACAAGTTGCAGAATGATGATTTTTACAGCACGAGTCGTAAATTTATCCTACAAGGCTTGCCGAAGTCCTTACATTTACCCGAACTGAAATGAGATTTCTTTTATATTTTTTTTTTTCTAAGACTGCTTTATTTCAAACCGTGTATAAAGATATGTTTAAAATATTACGATTATGCAGCAAATATCTTTCAACGAAAACCTTGTATTTGCACTGATTTTTTTATGTTTCTTAATAATTCTAACTTTGACGTACCGTAAAACGGGGTAACTTTGATAGTTTTTTAGGAGAAAACTTGAATATTTATGCATGCTGTTTCAAAGATGTACAATTTATATTTTTAAAACAAGTTCTGGCATCCTAGCTATCGATTACAGTCGATATATTGGCAAAAGATTTATTATGAATGGATGTATAATTTTTCATATAATCGAAAGTTGGTTTTCTGTATTGGGGTAACTTTGATAATGGAGTAAGATTCGAACAAAATTGAATGAATAACGTACATTTGTAGGGCATTGCATACCTCTAGGCGTTTAACGTTATATGGAAATTTGTGACTTAGATTACAAAAATGGTCCCAGTTTGTGAAAATGCTTTTCGCTAAGAGATTTGAGACCGATTTCAAGTTCTATGATAGCTAGGCTGTCAAAGATAAGTGGCCAACTATTCAAAACTACATCAAATAGTGGTCGTAGAACAGATTGTTTGTAAGCGTTTCGAAAATGCTAAAATTGTGTAATTTTTTTAAATTCGTATAAAAAGCCTAATATGTTCTTGATTCAAATGAAAACCGCTCTTGCATGAAGTGTCATACTAATATTCTTTAGGTTTGCATTCGTTTTGCTCATTAGCGTAACTTGAACTCAAATCTAGAGGGGGCTTGACCCATTCAATAAAAAAATCTCTTAAGCAAGGTGCAAATTTAACATGAGAGTTCAAATTTTCTAGAGGGGGCTTGAAGATTTCTAGGGGGGACTAAGACCCCCCTAGCCCCCCCGTATTTACGCCAATGGTTTTGCTTAACTTATTAACAGAAATTATGATATTTCGTTTAGTATGTGGTGAGTTACACACTATCAAAGTTACCCGCATTATCAAAGTTACCCCGTTTTACGGTACTGTATTAATGAAAGCTCAGTGAATATCACAAAAGACGTAAACCTATGACGAATTTCATGTCAAATTGGTCAGTTACAGAACTCGACCATCTTCGATTTGCAGTAAATGTTGCACATGTTTTCGGTTTGATAGATAGAGTGTTTTCCATAGATAAATCGATCATTTTGACTTAAGAATAACTTTTGAAAATAGCTTATAAGTTTTGAATGTAATTTATTTAAAAAAAAAATCCGAAACTGTTGATTTAAGAGACAAATGTTCAACGGAGATTGTAGTGAATCGTTCGGTTAACTAGAGAAAAATATACACTGAAAAAAACATTTTAAATTTTATCATCAAATAAAAAAAAATAACTTTCACCATAGATGTTTGATACAAAGTTCCACGATGGAGACATTTTTATTTAAAAGCTTTTTCTCAGAACAATCTTCGGTCGATTTTAAAAAATTTGCGTTTTTTCAAAATAAATACATTTTGATGATAAAATAAAAATCTTGGAAAAATTCTCAACCATAATGATTATCATCATCATCATCTCTCAAGAAATAGCCATTTTTCAGTGATTTCAAGTTTAATGCATACATGAATAAGTATAAGTTTTTGAGAGTTATGGTCACATTTCTCTCTATTGTCTTATTTTTCTTGATGGAAAACCGCGAATAACTAATAAAAATGGACTATTATATAATTTAAATAATAAACTTGAAAATTGATTGAAAGTTGTTTTTAGAAAAGCTATTGTATTAAAAATTTCTCGATCATGAAAATTTGTCCCAAACATCTGTTTCCTATCAAGATTCTATGGTGGAAATTTCAAAAATATTTAAAGTGGAGTTTTAGTGTAATTTAAAGTTTGGGTTTTGATTTTGAATTTTTCATGGTCAAAAATATTTTTTTTTCGGTGTACATATATTTTTTTCGGTAAGTTCACTACAGCTTTTCCATAAATTTTTTTTTTTCTTAAACCTACAATTTGGGAACTAGAAATTTTCAAATAAAATGTATGCAAAAACTCATAGGCCATTTTCAAAAGTTATTCCCGAGTCAAAATGATGTATTTATCTATGAAATACACTTATTCTATCATACTGAAAACATGTGCGAAGTTTAATTCAAGTTGAGCATAGTTTCTGTTTTTTCATCTTATTCTGGACGGAATTCTTCTATAGTGAGTCGTTATTTTTATTGTCGAACCTTTCAAAGGATTCTTTATAATTCCTAAAGTAAGTGAAATGGAATGCAAGGTTTTGAACAAAATGTGAATTAAGGTTAGCAACTTTCAACTTTTTACTCAATATAAATGTTTTACTGCGTTATCTTCCAATTTCATTTTACTCCAGCCGTTTCAACTTGCCCCGGTGTACGTTATGTGTATCTAATATTATATAAAGCATAAACGAGAGATTATGCCAAAACTTATAGCGACAAACCACTGATATTAATGTTGCACAAATACATGAAGGTAACATTTCTATGATTCTACCCCATTACTCCGCGTGCCATGACTCCGAATTTCATCTCCCCGACTAGTACCATTATGCTTTTATCTTGAATGCACCATTACCCTCCATTTTCCCATTTATGCGGTCTAATGCGATTCGGGATCATTAAATTCTGAGTAATGGTGCATTCGGGGAAAAGTTATTTGAGGTCATGGTTAATGGCATTCGGGGTAATAGGCTTCGGGATTATGATGTAGAATATATTACTACACTTCTAGAAAATAAAAAGTAAGATTGCTTAGTTTTTATTTAATAAACATTGTTCTTTGTAAATATTTTTTGTTCATACCTTTACAATTTAATTATCTTTATGGCTCTTTTATTGCCTCAAAACTGTAAAATATTAGTCGAATGGTGTACTGAAAACCAATTGCGATTCCAGTAATAAAATAAAAAACTTCAAGCATGTACAAGGTTCCCCTTTTATAAAATGAACAATCCTTTTATGAAAACTCTATACCTGTAGCAACTGACAGCAGTGCATGAGAAGGGGGAGACGCCGAGCTGGGTGTTTCAAGCGTAATGTGCATTTGTCGTACATTTGTGGCTGGATAGAAGACCGTCGTCGTCGAGTACGTAAGTTGGGAAAAGTGTGCTTCATAATTCATAATAAGAAAAGGCTGAAGGAAAATAAGAGAAGCAATAACCCAGAATGCACATCCCCCTCCTCAAGGCTGCAGTTGTTGGTTGGTAAGATTGCGAATTGCTTACCCGACTCGGTTTATTTTCTTCAGTGAGAGGCGCACCGATGTCGGTGAGGTGTTGTACCGTACTAAGGCTTTTTAATAATTTGCAACCATGTGGTGTGCAAGAATTAAAGTGCCATCATGTGACTCATAGATATGAAAGTGTTTCTATAACATCAGGTGAAGTCAGAGTGTATAAGACGCAGTAGTTTCAACTGTGAAAGAAATTGCAATTACAGATATGTAGGCATGGAGTCATTCTTAGCCTAGTGATAACGTCTGTAGCTGAAAATCAAAGGTGTTCGATTCTAGGTGCGGTCCATTTTCTTTCCGGGTGCGGAAGCGACCTTAGAACCGGGTTTTGATTTCCTTCCAATCTATGATCTATGACCCAACATGTTTATCATGTGTGAATTTCATATTTCTAGTGGCGTTCATTTCCTTACCAAAGTACCACAAATTTGGGTGAAATTTGTCGTTTTTTCGATAATTTTCCAGTTTGTTTTCAATATAATGTTGTCAATGTCAAATAACAGTATGCAGGGAAATACGTACGTGATAAGGGTGAACTTAGTTAGCTCATGTACCGAAATTTCTATCAAATGTGATCTTAATGCTAATAATCTGCCAGTTCCAATCAAACCATTAACAACTGTTATAAGTAAACGTGTATAGGGGGAGATCCCCCAGTGCCGGACAGCACCCAATACCGGACAAAGTCGAAACATTGAGAAATCATGGTCCAATCAAGATGGTGTATTAGCAGAAAAGAAAGCTATTATGTAGACTAATGTTTGCGTAGAATAACACATCCTTGAAATATGCATGCCTTTTTAAAAAAAGTAGAAAAGTTTGAAAATCTTTAAAAAATTGACGTATTCTCTTAATTTTGAGCCTATTTAGTAATTATTTCGAATATGAAAAAATACTTTGGATCACGCAAGCATGATCGAACATAATCCTAATTTGATAGTATGAATGTATTTTGTACCAAAATTGAACTAAATATGGACAAATTTCAATTTTCGTTAAGCACCCCCTGTCCCTCAGATTCGGACAGCTTGATGATATGATATCTTTGTAATTATTGCGTCAGTGTCTCAAAATACTTTCATTTTTCATGGGTTCCGTCGATCATGGTATCAAACATGCAATAGAATTAAGAAGAATGAACATTCAGAACAACATCGTAAAATGTGCTATTTTTCATCATATATGGAAGAGGTTTTTGATAGGCATCTTGCAAACTAAGAAAAACTCAAATTATTCTTGTCAATGTTGCAAATGCATTGAATTGGTAATTATAAACTATTCCTATAGTGTTCACATTCAATGGTGTTCGAATTTGCAGAATTCGAGGCATTTCCAGATCGTGTCCGGCATTGGGTGCCACCTTTCAAGATCGATCAATTCGGTACTAAAATACATCATCAAAATGCATTGTCAAAATTCATATTTATATTTTCAAATTTATTTTTGTACACTATAAAAATGATAATATACATCATAAATGGGTAACACGAACCAATAAAATCAATAGTTTTCGAATTATGAATTTAGTGGCTTAGGTGTCCGGTACTGGGGGATCTCCCCCTACACAAAAGGGTAACGACTGTTTACATTGTTCTTAATTGGTAACAGTTGGCTCTAGCGGCAAAAAGTACAGACAACAACCTTTCGAACATTCAGTTTCGCTCACTGGCCGCCGATCAGCGACACTGATGTTTATATTCCACTCACTGATCGTGCTACGCTAAGGTTCACAAATTTCTCAAACTTCCAACACAAGCGCATGAAGGAATGGTAGTCGAGAACTGTCAAAACATATGGCAAATAATTGAAAACGAAATTACTTGTAATCAAGAAACTGGATTGATAAAGTAGTGATTATAAATCTGAATATATTACTTTTTTGTGAGGTTATGTTAGGTTAAGTAAATTGAAAACGAGTTTTATTTTAAACTTATAAGCAGGTGAAATCAACTCACCTGTAAAAAATCTGAACTACTACGGCAAATGAAATGTAATATGTTGTTAACAAAATGTTAATGTAATCTTAAGGTGAAGATGAATCGAAGCCAAACTTCAAATTTTCAAGAGCACGGATCTGGAGAACCAAATATCCGTTTAAGATGAAAACTTAATCGATCGATCACTCGCTGGTGGTGACCAATCGATTAAGCTTTCAGCTCAAACGGGTGTTCGGTTTTCCAGTTTTGTGCTCTTGAAAATTTGAGGTTTGGCTTCGATTCATCTTGACCTTAAATTTGTTGTACCAAATTAGGATGATAGTGTTGTCTAATAACACAGAATACCTAGATATAAGAAATGAATGTAATGTTTGATATAATACTAATAAAGAAATAAAAAAATACTCATTTCCTACTAACAATTTTAAGCCACAAATAATCACAACAAAATAATATCAGAATCATGCAAACAATGTAGCTAGTTTCAAGAATACTTTGTAAATAGAAACTATATTATCATCAATTAGTTTTTCACGTTCATGCTAGCCATGAGATACATTGAAAAGGGCGGACAAAGTCACACTTAGGCCCCGCATGGCGATAATACTTCATTTATGTATCGTTTGAATAAATCATGCTTAAATGCATCCTCACTTTTTCATGTTGAAATAAAATATTTACAAATTTATCAATTTAGCAAAAGGCAACGTAATTTTAACATTTTCCTTTTTGATAGTCTGCTTTTAAAAGCAGTATTACCGGCTAATTCAGTAGCACATTGGTAAGACACTTTCTCGGGGATACGACTGTGATAATTATATTCTAGGTTTTGGCTTTCAGCCTATTACGCTCAAAAACGGATTTTAGGTTTTTATCCGACGTTTCGGACACATTTATTTTGCCTTTCTCAAGGAATCTGTGGACAATGATCATTTTATGTTGTGTTTATATTTGATTATGTTGAGTTCACATACTAGCTACCGATGTCTGGCATTGTCTCCAATCCCATTTGAAACTGTTTTGATTAACTTGCACAGTTTCGGGCTTCATTCAAGCCAACATTATTTCAGCGTTTTTTTCTTCTCGACATTTTCCAAAAGCCTTCTGAATGCACCCGAGCCAATACCCTGGTGCTGCAAACTACACCTCGCAGCGGTGATTGAAATATGATGGAAGCCTCTGAAAATATAATGCACAAACACCAGTCGGATGTTCACCTCAAAACCTCAAATGTTGCATGCATTCTCTGGCCACAATGGGTGCGGCGTACAGAAAAACCCAATTCGATACACATATCCCGACCGAGAGTTCCCTACATACAACGGAACAGATCCGCATAACCTCACTGCGTAACCGTGTGCTGCCAACTACAAAGGACGACCAACGTGATAATACCTATCCCCGCACAGTGGCGCTTATTCATACACAGCTTGGACAAATCATTAAATATGTCCTGTTTTATTTCTGTATAATTTATCGATCAATTTGTCGATTAATTATAGAAATAATCGAACATCAAATTTGATTATCTAGTGCGGTGGTTTTCAATTTTTTTTTTATTTCATACAGCCCTTTTGTTAATCTCGTTGCCGAGCGGCCAGCATGGCATTCTCCCACGAAGGACTCCTTGAGCGGTTTCAGTCTGTTAAACAGGATTTGACAGTATTTTGTACGTCGAACACAGCAGGATCATCCCTCGGTAATTGGCGCAATTCTTATAGATTATTTTAAACGAGTCCGATAACAAACTCGATATATTCACACAACACTGTATTGTACACCATCCATCGTTGCCTTGATCATTTAGTCCGTTTCCCGATAAAATCGGGAGCCTTCTTCTTCTTCTTATTTTCTTCTTCTTCTTCTTCTTTTTCTTCTTCTTATTCTTCTTCTTATTCTTCTTCATGTAATGATGACCTCACTGGGACAGAGCCTACTCCTTAGCTTAGTGTTCTTATGAGCACTTCCACATTTATTAACTAAGATAATGTGACCAGACGTCCCGCGTTTCGCGGGGCAGCGCAGTTTTCAACATGATATTACGGTATATGGACAACAGGTCGAAAGGACAAAAGACCGAAAGACAAAAGGTGGTCGAAAGAACAAAAGGTGGAAAATGATTTGCTTGGTGGGATTTTTTTCCTTTTTTTGTCATATTTTCTGATATTACTGCGTCAAATCTGTTTGTTTGACTAAACTGAGCATTTAGGTCTAGATATAGACCTAAAATGTTTGTAGAATACACATCCAATACGAATAATGTTTGATTGATAATGAGATTTGATATATATGGTCGCTTTAAACTGAGAGCTTTCTTTGCCAAATTTGTCATTTTCGCATTCGTATAGCGTGTGATACTCTATGCCCTGGGAAGTCAAGGAAATTTCCATTGCGAAAATATCCGGGACCGACCAGGAATCTAACCCAGACGCCTTCAGCATGGCTTTGCTTTGTAGCCGCAGACTCTAACCACTCGGCTAAGGAAGGCGCTTAAAATCAGAAGCCTAACGAGATCAAATTAATTAAGATTTCATTAAGATACATCTGTTTGGAGTTTACTAGGTGAACTACCGTTTGAATACATCACTTAATTGATGGTTTTGAGAACTTAACTTTTTGAGGATTTTCCAGTCATGTGTCACTGTGCCCGGCTTCGATTCAAATAATGCTCGCTCGGATTCGAAAGCCTCCGGATTCACATTGTGCACTCGGTAGGTTGTGGATACATGCATGCATCATCGATGCTCCATGTCCCTAAAAGAAAAAAAAAGATCCCAAAAGCGATGACAACAATTGGTTGAAGCTGAATGGGTACACTTTGATTCTTCAGCCTTCCATCAGGTCTATCTGCACTCTCTATGCTCGCTCGATTATGGATATGTACTCACTGTTTTTTTTTTTCATTTTTTTTTTCGTTCATTCTATGAATCGTCACTTTTCACGGGAAGTCATGAAGATGATGTACTGTGCTACATTGTGTTCCCGAGAATTTCTGCAATGGGTATTATCTTTTGTGCGCGGGAGACTTCCAGAAAAATAATGTAATATTAAACTTCTGGGAGAATTTGGAAATAAGGTTTCAGTATTTAAGTACGGAGTTGTACATGCATCACAAGGACAATGTTTTGGATTATTGTCTACCAAACAAAATTTGCTGAAAATTTTTAAGGCTTGTGAACTTTGGTTGGATCTCTGTCATCTCTGACAACAAGTTCGTGTGCTTTTTAAATGTGTGTAATGATCGACTTGATGGTGCATGTGAAGAAGTTTTTTCGTCATTCGAAACCAAAGTTTTGAAACTTTAGGCGCTTCTGTTGAAACACAGAGTGGTAAATATACTTTCATAGCTGCCAAACTTCCAGAAAGTAGCTAATCATTCTTAGTTAATATGTTAAACAAATGTTTTCAGTTGGCATATTTTCCTGACAAATAGAAATATGCTAAAGTTGTACCAATTTTAAAACCAGACAAAAATCCTGCAGAAGCATCAAGCCATCGTCCAATCAGTTTGCTTTCCTCCATCAGTAAACTTTTTGAAATGGCCATTTTGAACAGAATTATGGTTCACATCAATGGAAATTCAATTTTTGTCAATGAACATTTCGGTTTCCGCCATGGACATTCGACCTCCCATAAACTATTACGTGTAACAAATTTGATCCGTTCCAACAAATCTGAAGGCTGTTATACTGGTCTTGCTCTTCGAAGCATAGAAAAAGCATTCGAAAGTGTCTGAATGAAGGCTTGATTGTAAAATTTAAAAACTTTAATTTTCCAACATACATTGTTAGAATAATCCAAAGTTATCTGTCAAATCGTACACTTCAGGTTAATTATCAGAACTCCAGATCTGAAAGACTTCCTGTAAGAGCTGGTGTTCCTCAAAGCAGCATTTTGGGATCAATATTATACAACTTAAAATATTCCCACGTAAACCAAAACCATTTTATTTGAAACCTTCAAGCAAACATGTTTGGGCCCTCCTAAGCCGAGTGGTTAGAGTCCGCGGCTACAAAGCAAAGCCATGCTGAAGGTGTCTGGGTTCGATTCTCGGTTGGTCGAGGATTTTTTCGTAATGGAATTTCCTTGACTTCCCTGGGCATAAAGTATCATCGTACCTGCCACACGATATACGAATGCGAAAATGGCAACTTAGGCAAAGAAAGCTCTCAGTGAATAACTGTGGAAGTGCTCACTGAACACCAAGCTGAGAAGCCGGCTCTGTCCCAGTGGGGATGTTAGCAAAAAAGCAGAAGAATAAACGTTTGCGAACAAATGAAATGCATCCGAGAAGGGTGCTCTTAGAGGATGTTTTTAGTGGTGGTTAAATTTTTGGAATCAGAGTTTTTTCCGGAACAAATTTCCAGAATTTCTAATGAAAGTTTGAATATGTATCACCCGTACTGAAAATTTAGGTTGTTGGAGTTTTTCTTGAATAAACAGTGAATTGCTTGGCTGGGTATTGCAAATTCTTTAAGAATGTGTAGATGATATGGATAGTTTTGTAGCTGCAGGGTTTTAAATTCCTACAGAATTTCCTCGAGATGTTCTTTAAGGTATTCCTACAAGAATTTCTTAAGGGATTCCTCCAAAAGTTCTTCGTGGAATTCCTCCTGAAGTTTAACCAATTATTGTTTAAGGAATTCTTACAGGGATCGATGGGATTTTCAAATAATTTTTTTCAGGGATTCCGTCATGAATTCATCCAGGAGTTCCTCTAAAAGTTCCATAAGGAATTCCTCGAGGAGTTCCTTCAGGAATTCGTCAAGAAGTTCCTGCAAGTATTCCTCCAGGTATTCCTTCAAATATTCCTTCAGGAATTCCTCCAAATAATCCTCCAGGTGTTTGTTCATCGATTCCTCCAGGGATTCAGGAACTTTTCTGGGAATTTTCTCCAGGAATTCCTCTAGGTGCTCCTTCAGGAATTCAGTTCCCTAATAAATTTCTCCATAAGATCCTTCTGGAATTCCTTCCATGGTTTTCTCCAGGGATTCTTCCAAAGATTCTTAAGGAGATCTGCCAAGAGTTCCTTCTGGTATCCCTTCGCTAGTTCATCCAGGGATTTTCTCAGGAGTTTCTCTATGGATTTCTCTGGGTGTTATCTCAAGGATTCCTTCTGGAGTTTCTTTAGGAACCTCTCCAGAAGTTCCCTTAGAAATACCTCCAAAATTTTTTTCAGGGCTTCGTCTTAGAATTCTTAAAGAAGTTTCTTCAGATATTTCTCCAGGACCGCCTTCAGGGACTTCACCAGGATTTCATCCTGAAATTCTTCCACGAGTTCCTCCAAGGATTACTGCAGTAATTTCTCCAGGTATTCCTCCAGGAGTTCCTCCAAATATTCCTCTAAGGAATCTTCCAGGAGTTCCTCCATGTATTTTCTCAGAAGTCCTTCCAGGGATTCCTCCCAGATTTCCTCCAGAGATTTCACCAGGCATTCCTCCAGGAGTTTTTTCTGGGATGCCTCCAAGAGTAATTCGAAGGATTCCTCCAGGAGTTTCGCTAGACATTCCTAAGGAGTCCTTCCAGGAGTTCCTCCAGGGATTTTCTCAGCAGTTCCTATATGAATTCTTCCTGAAGTTTCTTCAGGAACTATTCCAGAAGTTCCTTCAAAAACAACTCCGGGAGCTCTTTCAGTGATTCGTCTAAGCATTCTTCCAAAAGTTTCTTCAGAAATTCGTCCAGAAACTCCTTCAGGAACTTTACCAGGATTTCTTTCAGGGTTTTCTCCAAGAGTTCCGCCAGAGATTCCTCAAGAAGTTTCTCCAGGGTATACTCCAGGGTTTACTCCAGGAGTTTATTCAGGTATTCCTTCAAGAATTTCTGCATATATTCCTCCTGGAATTCAGCCAAGGATTCCTTCAGAAGTTCCTCTTCCAGGGATTCCTTCAAGAGTTCCCGAAGGATTCCAAGGTGCAATCCTTGGAAAAAATCATGAAGGACTTCCTAACGAAAACTCATGCATTCTCGGAGGAACATCTGGAGGAATTCATGGAGATATTTCTGGAGGTATAGTTGGAGTAATCCCCGAGTAATGAGTGGGAAAATCCCTATACGAGTAACCGAAAAACTCTAAAAGTAATTGTTATAGGAACTCCTGTAGAATCCTTGGAAGAATTTATGAAGGAATCCCTGGAACGGATTCGGAAATATAATTCTGTGCTTATTACTAGAGAAATCTCAAGAATAGTCACTGTAAGAATTTTTACATAAATCCGTGGATGAATGCTTAGAGAAATATCTTGCAGGAATCCCTAGAAAAATCCTGGAGAAATTCCAGAAGAAAGAAATCCTTGAAGAACTTGATGTAGGAGTTTCTGGATGGATTTGTGGAAGAGGAAATTTCTGGAGAGGTATATTTAAAGGAATCCCAACAAGATTACCGGGAGAAATTACTAAATGTATGCTAAAATCCCTGGAATAATTCCTGGGAAACTTTCAGGAGGTATCTCTTGAAGAAATCCTGAAAAAAAAAACGAAAAAATCTTTTTAGGTGTTTCTTTAGGAATCACTGAAAAAATCGTTGAAGGAAATGCGTGCAAGCACCATGGGAGAGGAAATTTCTGAAGCATATCCTGGATGAATGCTTGGAGTAATTCTGGGAGGAATACCTTCAGAAAATCCTGAATTTTAAGGAGGAATTCTGGAAGGAACCCTTCAAGGAATCAATAGGCGAGTCTCTGAAGGAATCATTCGAAATATACCTGGCGGTATCACTGATTCATAGGAACCCCTGAAGGATTTCGTGAAGAATATTCTGGAGGGTTTTCCAGAAGATATTCTTAAGAAATCCCTGGAGGAAGTCCTGCAGGAATCCTTGATAGAACTCCTGTAGGAATCACTGAAGAGACGTCTGGAAAAAGTCCTGAAAGGACTCCTGGAAGAATCCATAAGGAATCCCTTAGAAGAATCCCTTAAGGGATTCCTTGGAGGTATTCTAGAAATCCCAGGATGAATACCCAGAGAGACCGCAGGAGGAATCCTTGGTGGAATTCTCTAGGACTCCATCGAGGAATTCCTGTAGAAATTCCTTCATGGAGTCCTAGAGGAATACTCAGAGAATTTCTCATAAGGGAATCCCGAAGCAATTTCAGTATAAATCAGTTTGGAACTCTCAATTGAGTCCCATTATAAATTTCCATAATAATTTTTCTAAAAGTTTTATAATAATTTATAGAAAATTATTAAAATTTTACAAATTTTCTTTGCCTAAGAAACTTTGTTTAAAATATTTCTCCCAAAATATTCAGAGATTTTGACCTCTAAGTACACTTCTACAATTACTCTGGGGATTTCACATGGTATTGTACAAGTATTCTGCCAAGTATTCGATTTAAATTGCATCCCAGATTACCCGGATTACCAAAAGAAAGAGTCTTGCACCTCAAGGCATGCATCTTGAATTCTTATAAAGATTCTTCTGAAAACGCCTTCATTTTTTCAGGACTCATCCAACTAAAAATTATACCATTAAACATTTATAAATTATTCCAGGTAGAGGAACCTACAATTTAATCCACATGACTGTGCAAATAGTCATAATCCTTTGGCTTCCATTCAAAATTACTGCAAGGAATCATTTCAAAAACATGTTTGTAACAATTTTTTCAGAAATAATTTCAGAGTTTTTCCCAAAATATCTCCAGAAATTTCCTATCTAGAAATAATCCAATGACAATTCCAGGTATACTACAAGATTCTTCTAATTCACTTCACTTCAAAAAAGGCATCAAACTGAGAGAGAGCTTAAGAGAAGCTTCCCAATTTCCATTTAAGATATTTACTTCAAAAATTACCTCAGTGATTACTCGGAGTTTTTTTTTTTAAATAGTTCCTCGAAGAATATCTCAAAAAATTAGTTAAGGAGTCAAGAGATTCAAGTTGCAGGAAGATTTCTTGAAGGTTTTTTTTACATCTCAACTCATAAGAGTTATCAAGAATCCCATTCAGAAATTCCTTGAAGTATTACTGGAGTAATCCCCGGAGTATATCTTGAAAGAATTCTGAAAAAAAAAACTAAGAATCATCCAATCTCTGAAGAAATACCTCAGGTAAGAAATATTTAGAAGAAATGCTAGAAGAATCTTAAGAAAAATTTATTGGTGTATTGTTTTTATAAACGTGAATCGCAAAATTATTGATCGAAGTGATCTTTCAATTTGTTGAATTTTTGATTTTTTTTGTGTTTTTCTCTTAATAATTTTGTTTGATTTCATATATTTTTAATACATATCTAGAGAAATTCATTTGGTATTGTACACTCACGTATTCATTTCAAAATCTTTATCGTTTACCAAAACGAATCCTTTTCCCATATCCAAACTCACAGTGTTTTCTTGTGGAAGTGCAGAGGAATTCTCGACATCTATAATGGAAGTAACACGTCAACATTTTCCTTCCATTCCCAAATTGACCTGCATTCGGAAACAGGTGGTGCCGTTATTGTTTGTTATAATAATGAGAGCACCTGTACACACACACATTGAAGATCCTTAGAAGCATCTGTTGGTTCCCTGTGTAAGTACAGCTTTTCTTGCAATAACGGAGTAGCAACTGTGGGCAGCCGACAAATTAGTAACGATATGCTGTTCAAATATTGATTGAAAGACTTCAGCTATGTATACGTTTGAACTCTTTTAAATGAAAATCACAGATATTCCATGTTTTATTACAATAAATGATCAGTAAACTTAATAATCACTGCTCGTTAAAACTATAACTAATTTTAGTCTTCAAGTTGCAAGTTCAAATAAACCTACGAACTGATTCAATCTTCACCATCTTGGACTGTTTCATTTCCAGTCTGGCGAAAAAATCCCTTGTTTGAATACCGATACGGTCGCTCCCGACCTAGCATAGTGCCTTCTTTGACACGTGATTCACATTCCACAGACTGATGACTCTATCTGCACACAAAAGCAATAGCATTCACCCACCAATAGGTATTCCGTTTGGCATGCGTTTGTATCGAGGTACTATCCGACAAGTTCCACTAACTGCCGAAGCTGTCTAGTAGGTTCTTGCTGTTCTAGCCGGGGAAAACAATGCAAAAGCGATAAAAAAGAAAACGCTGCATGTAGACCGAAACATTTCAAGAGACAAAAAGTTCCAGAATCTATTTTCATGTCAAACGAAGTGATAATGGAAAGGAGATTATCGATGGAAAATTTCTCTTTCGCATTTCTAGGTTTTTTTTTCTCTCGCCTTATCTGATGATAGTTTCAAGGCTTCGCGAACAGGCGATACACGAGTATACCCCATTAGGCATAAAGACGTTAGGCATAAGGACGTTAGGCATAAGTATGTTAGGCATAATGGACGTTAGGCATTAAGACATTAGGCATAATGGATGTTAGGCATAAAATACGTTAGGCATAACGGACGTTTGGCATAAAATAACTTGCGTGTGTGCCATTCAAAACTCTTCTCATGTTGAAACTTGTTCGGGTTCATTTACAAATTCCATTACGTAGATGAGGGTGGATGGGTGTCCTTAACATGAAACAGCTCATAAAATAGTGAAAAATGCATACAAGAAGCGTTACGATGGGGTGGGTTAATTGATTGGTTATAAATTACTATTTTTGGTGTTCTAAAATTTGACAATGAATCCATTATCGCAAGATGTGGAAGAAGATTGTTGTCTTGGTCATTGTTATTATTCTAAGATCCAGCTCAAAAAATGGTTGTAAGTATCAATTTATATTTGCGATGGGCAAGTGTTATTTATTTCTAGAGATGTTTCATTCGGTGAGTATATGACACTCCTAGTTATAAACTGAGAGCTTTCTTTGGCGAAGTTGCCATTTTTCGCATTCGTATCTCGTGTGGCAGGTACGATGATACTCTATGTCCAGGGAAGCCAAGGAAATTTCCATAAGGAAAAGAACCTGGACCGACCGGGTTTCGAACCCTGCCCTGTCTACCTTCAGCATGGCTTTGCGTTGTAGCCGCGGACTCTAACCACTCGGCTAAGGAAGGCCGTTATATATCTCTTACATAATTACGTTAATTCTAAAAGAGGGAAATCTTGCATATAATCATTAGTACTAATAATGCGAATGTTTAACTTGAAGACAACAATATAGTGTCATGCCAAAAATCCTAGTTATTATAGGTGACATTATATGACAATAATATGCTGGTAGTGTGACGCCAAGAAAAGCGTTACGTTTCTACTCCGAGTCTTCTCAATTTAATGTAGTGAAAACAGTTTTTTTGCCTCTTCTGCCAACAATTTACAATGATTTTTCAACAATTTGTATCAGTCACATATGTAAGCATTGCTGAAAGCACCTTGAATATATTTGAAATTCATCGAGATTGAAAAGTAAAATTTGGTTTCAAAGTATATATAACAGTCAAGCTTCAATTTAACATAGCATAGTATTCAGCATTCAGCATAGTATTCAGCAGCCTGGCGTGTATTTTTTTTAATGGAAATATTTACATCTACAATTCCAATAACTAATAGAACAGCAAGAATCCACAAAACTGCATTTTATTGGAAGCAGGTCCCATTCTTCCAGTCATTAAATTGACCGAATAAGTATAAAGAATAGCCTATGATTCAAAGAAGGGAAAATGTATGATGGAAGTATTAAAAGCAATAATGACATTAATTACTGAATAAGTATGTCTCGAAAGAAGAAAAAATTGCTAATTAAAACATTAGCAGCACAAACTCCAATAATTTTGCCGTCAGTATACCTATAAAGAACAGCCTTCAATTTAAAGAAGGGATAATCTCTGATGAAAAATTTGCCAATAATATGTGTACAACCAAACTCAAAAGATGAGTAGCAATTACAGCGTCGTTCTTATTCTTGGCATTACGACCCAATCCAAGTTCTTAGCTTAGTGTTCTAGGAGCACTTCCACAGTTATTACCCAAATGTTTGCTTTGTCAAAGCGGCCATTTTGCATTCTCATTTGTGCACGATACATGAGCACGATTATACTTCATCGCCAAGGATCCTGGAGTCATAGAAGTTACCACATAGCTAATAATTTAGAGGCAATTTATAGCATTTTCATGCTCAAGTTTTGTTCTAGAAATTGACCTCAAAGGATTCACAAGTATGGGACGACTGCAGGGCAATCACATTTCAAAGGACACATTTTTGATCTTTGAAGCCCTTCACAATTACCAAAAAAGTCAGCTCACTTTTCACACAAACAATTTCAATTTTGATTTTGGAAATTATGCCTATCGTCCATTATGCCTAAGGTCCATTATGCCAAACATCCATTATGCCAAACGTCCATTATGCCTATCGTATTTATGCCTAACGTCCTTATGCCTAACGTATTTATGCCTAACGTCGTGCACCCGCGATACACAGCTTGTGAAATAACTCTTCCCTCGAACGAACTTTTGTTGAAAATACTCACATTTCGTTTCCGGGAAAGGCGTTGGAGCGTTTCTGTACAGTGAAGTCGTTGCACATACGTGGTTGAATCATACCACGTACGAACAAGTATAAACCTCCCACTTCATGTATTAATATTTTTGTTGTTCTTACAAATATCATTCTTTTATTTTCTGGAATTACGTCCCAACTGGGACAGAGCCTGCTTTTTAGCATAGTGTTCTTATGAGCACTTGCACAGTTATTAACTGAGAGCTTTCTTTGCCGGTTGACCATTTTTTGCATGTGTATATCGTGTTCCAGATACTAAGATACTTTATGCTCTGGGGAGATCCTCGACCGGCGGGATTTGAGCCCACGATTCCCAGCTTGGTCTTGCTGAATAGTTGCTAATACGTCAGCAAACGACCTTTAACCGATATTTGCACAGCTAAGCTCGGCATTTTGATTTAAGTGTGTATTTTATTCTAGCGTATAAATGTTTCTTTCCATAGTTAGAATACATGGACTTTCTTTTTCTTCTGTCTGGAATAACACCCCTATTGAGACAAAGTCAGCTTCTCAGCTTAGAGTTCTTCGGGTACCGTAATCCGGGGTAACATTGATCAGCGGGGTAACATTGATCGGAATGACTCATCTCGTTAAAAGTTCAAATAAAGATTTATTGATGAAACATTTTCGAATAATGAATAGTGCCTCTCTTTCTTATATTCATAAGCTAATGAAAATTAAGGTTTTTGCCAAAATTGCGTTTACTCCATGCGTAAATTTGTCAACTTTTTGAATCAATGATTTCTAGCACTTTCACTGACACTACCAAAAATTCATGTCTCACATGAGTTCTGCAGACGATGTGATCAAGAAAAATGCGGTTGTTACTAAATATGACATCGCTGAAAACGATTCCGTTGTCAAATCTTTAATAAGTTTATTCAATTAGGCAACATTAACTAATTACAATTAAGAATGTAGAATTTACGTAGGAAATTGCCTACTTTTAGGCGTATTGCGCGGTTCAAGGTGTTTTTAATTTTGAAATAACTCAAAAAGTGAATGACTTGTAAGAGTTTGGTCTTCATATTCGGCTTCAGGGGCCATGATTTTAGTAAGTAACGACATTTCTAATATTACCGAACGTTGTTTACTTGGATGATCAATGTTACCCCATATCAGCTGAATCAAAAAATCACTTAAAACATTTATTTAAACATGTTTAAATCTTTCGAAAAACAAAATAAAGTATAAAGTTAGGAGCGGTGGGTGCCAGTACTTGTTTTAAAAATATAAAACTTGTAACATTTGTATTGTGAAATGAAAAAAATGAGAAAAACTCAAAAAAATGATCAATGTTACCCCGGATTACGGTACTCATTAACTGAGAATTTGCTTCGCCAATCGTTCATTAATGTTTTTATGTTGCATGTAAGAAAAATAATCTAGACCGATGAGATCCAACCAACCATCCAGAAAAAAATTACGTTATTCATGACAATTTCACGTAGCTTTTCCCCTTATTACATTTTTCAATGTTAAATTCCGTACAAATTTAAAAACCCGAAACAACATGCCAAACTAATGATTCTTTGAATTGAAAATAGTCTTGAAGTTGAGTTATCTCAACTTTTATATACTTGAAAATATCGTGGTCATCAATCATCATCTGGCTTCATAAATGAGCAAAAATGCCATATTTCAAGAAACGCCATTCCATGATTAAGTAGTAATAGTTTAGACCAGCATTCGCTAAAAAAAAATATTGAGTTCTTTTTTTTTTAAACAGTACAAAACAGTCGATGATATCTTTGGAAGTTTGCTCATTATGTCTGCCTGCAAATTCGTGAAAATGGTCTTGACTATTACTAGCTTCAATAAGACGGCGATCTATGTCTCACTGCAAATCATTTTTTTCAGTTTCTGCAACGGAAATTTCATGGACATCTGATATCAAAAAGAAAGGACATATGATATGATTTTGAAGATCCTGATTTGACTCCTTCTGACTTAAGTTTTTGAATGTATTCGAAAAGCAAAATGTATGCTAGCAAATATGGGACTATTGACGAGCTCAAGGCAATCCCTTGTGCCGATGTCATTGCAAAACCCCCCAAAATGCTTCAAAAGGTAATGAAAAATGCAACAAAAGGAGCTTATTTATGTTGTTTTTATGAAATAGCCCAAATAAACTGCAATGGTTTAAATATCAATAAAAATACCTCATGCATAGAAATTGATAGATTGTTTACAAAGTTATTCTATTTTCACATACCGACGAAAACGGTGGCGCACTCTGTATATGCTGATGTGCGCACGAATAGCTAACTTTTCGAGATATTAAATACCTTTGAAGAAAGTCTTAAAAATGTACTGAAAATTATTGCAAGTACTCTACTCTGCGGGGCCAGTGAGACTAGATAATCTACCTCATAATACTTACCGTTGCCATTAATCACATGATTACCCATATTTCATGTTGAAAAAATATATTATTTGAATATGGTGTCAATTTAAAATTAATATAAAATGGTAAAAATTGCTTGTTTTGCCTACGTGTTTTAATCACTGCAGTTATTGTGAAAATTTTGTTATTGTTACTATATTCTTGTTAAATTTTGAAATTCAATTTTAAGAACATGAAAAAATCAATACCATAAAACAGTCTTTGGATTGTCACTTACCGGGTACCTCAATTATATGTTTAATGAGGATTTTTTAAGCTTTTTGCTGAAACTTGGGATGTTTAAGAATATTTCGTTCCCTTTCGCAGGATGTTGTAATGTGGATGGATTCTAGTTTTTATGAAACTCATGATAAACCAATAAGGACAGTAATTCATGGAATAACGGTTGATTGGCAAAAGAAACTCTTAATTAATAACTTCAACGAGTTCTTAGCTGGGAAACAGGCTATATCCCAGCAGAGGTGTAATGCCAGACAGAAGAAGAAGAAGAAATTTAATGTATTCTAACCATGAAAGGAAACTGTGATCGAATCGATATACACTGATAGGCAAAATAAAGTGCCCACCTCACCAGTTTTCGAATTTCTCTCATTGATTTAGTTCAAATTAAAGTTAACACACTTAAATCTGTTTTGATATTTTATTTTTAATATTCTATTAAAGTTGCACTTACGAAATTTTGATATAAAAAAGAATTTTACTCAAAGAAAAAGAAAATCAATTTGTATTGAAAAAAATAGTGACAAAATAAAGTGCCCACTTCCTTCTTGGCCCCAGAAAAGATAATTTAAGAAAAATAAAAAGCAATTTAATAGTTAATGTGTCCTCCTTTGGCCTTAAGGACTTGCTTGAGGCGCTTCGGCATGCTTTTCACCAGGTTTTGTAGGTGTTGTGGTTCTAGTTCTTCCCAGACGCGCTCAAAAGCCTCAAAATATCGATGGGGTTGAGCGCCCACAAATTCTCGATGGGGTTGAGGTCTGGGCTTTGTGCATCGAAGTCCGGGTATTGATGCAGCTTGGTATATGAACTTTTATTAGGAATTGAAGTTTTTATCGAGCTTAAGACCAATGAAACTGTCTTTCACAATGATTACATTTAAAAATAGTACTCTAAGCAACAAAACTTTAAAATAAAAAAATTTTCGGGATCCCTCGGTGAATTTTTTTGGTGAACACGTCAAATGAAAGCTTAATACCTTTATTTTCGAATGGTGAAAGATTTAGCGATGCCTATTTTTTTTTTTTTTTTTTTTTGATGATCCTTTCCCATATACACGCCGTGACATGAGATACGAATTTTGAAAATCGATTGAGATATGGCTGATTGAAATTTGAGGTACAACTGATATTTGATCCCGTGGCTCCTAGTGTTTAAGACCAATTCTACAACCTTAAAATGTCCGATTATTATTAGGAAATCTGAGTTCGTTTCAGAAATATTGATAACTTCTCGATTGAAATAGCATCTTACCACAATCTTTTAGATTAACTACGAAATAGTTGTTTGTGTTGATTTAGAGCATATTTTTGTGGTCAGAAATTTGGAAAATTCTTTTTAAAAACCCCAAAAAATAAGTTTCGGCCAGCCTGCAACTCAAAATTTCCAGTTATGCGTGAAATCGTTGCTCTTCATCTTGGACAATGTGGCAACAAAATCGCCCAGACATTCTGGGAAACTATCTGCGAGGAGCACTGCCTAAACGAGCGCGGCCAGTTTATAGGGAAACACTTTCTGCCACTTCAACGGATCAACGTGTACTTTGAGGAAGCTCCCTGCTGCAATTTAGTACCAAGGGCAATCTTCGCCGATCTGGAGCCGGGTGCGATGGTCGGTTTGAAATGCAGCCGCTTCGGGCAGCTCTTTTCCCCGGAAAGTATGGTCAACGGGATGCTAGGAGCTGGGAACAATTGGGCCCGAGGCTACCACACGGAAGGCGCCGAAATGTTGGACAGGATCATGAATGTGGCCCGAAAAATGGTGGAAGGTTGTGATTGTTCCCAGGGGTTCCAAATGGTGCATTCGATTGGCGGTGGAACCGGATCCGGATTGGGAACATTGATGATGGAGAATCTGAAGGATGAATATGGATGAGTATAATTTTTAATTTCTTTATTTCTATAATTTTACGGTAGGATACTTTAATAACACTATATATGATATATTACTATATATTGGGTATTGGGGAGGGGTAGCCTAAGGGAGTTAATTGAACTGTTGACTGGATGAAAGTGCGTGGGGTCGCCAGCCTTTTATCATGAGAAAACAGCCTTAGTGTTGTCTTCCAAAGGTCTTCAAAGATATTAACTAGCCCTGCTACAACAAACCATCAGGTAGATCATACCATCCCGGTATGATTCTGCAGCCATAGGTAATCCTTGCGCTGATGGTGGCTAAATAATCATCATCATCATCATCATCATCATCATTTAGAGCATATTTTTGTGGTAGATAGTCATGCTGGAATTTGTATGAAGAACATTTTGTCCGAAGGTTTAATAGAGAATCAAGCTGAAAATTTGAAAAGAGAGTAACTTCAAATTTCTAACTAATCTTTAAAAAACAAGGAAATCGCTGCAAGCCGGGCACGCGGACGGCTGCGTTTTGAATTGTGTGTCACGTTTTCTTCGTTCAGCGTTTTTATTTTTGGTTCAATTTGTGGGAATATGTTTTTCAAAATGATAAAAGTGTTTTTTTTTTCAGAGATTGTATCTGAAGCTGATTTGTGGAATTTGTTTTACTTTTTATTCGGTTTGCTAGCGTTTTGCTCGTGAGTTCTTTGATGGCTCCAGCAATTGAATTCGTTCTGCGCGACAAGTTTTTTTTATCTCCCGTGTGTGTTAAACTTGTTGATATAAAAATTAAATGTGATTCGTGGATGTTCGGTTCACTATTGTTCATTATAAAAGGAGCGACGGATTGCAGAGGAGTTCCAAAACAGGAATTTGGTAAATATTTTGTCGGCCAGAACTTCTACCGAACGTATCGTATGGCACTACCCTTTCCATCAACATTCCACAATATACCGTAACACCTATGAGAGGTCGTAGAGTTCTCTGCATCTTTCTTAAGGCTAAGTACCCGAGCAGAAGAAAATAACTACTGAATACCAAATTGAGGTATTGCATACCAGATAATTTCCAATACCTACAACCTCAATGAGGTATGAATGAGCCCTGCATAAGAGGTAAAATACCTCAAATAATATCTCAAGCATATTCTACGAACACCAAACTGATAACTAGATCAGGTATTGTAATACCTCAATAATACTTGATGGTTTTTCATATAAAAGTGAAATTTTCCAATAGTAGTTCAATACCTCCAGCAGTCCTCAATAGCTAGCTAATACCAAAATGAAGTATTTTTAATTGTGTCAAACATTTTTTTCAAATACCATCATAATACCAAAATGAGGTATTGATAACTGAGCAATACCTAATTATGGTATGATACCAAAATATGGTATGCATAAGTTATTGGCGAGTTATTCTTTCCTTCTCGGGTAGCCCGTCATTCGTTTTGGCAACAATGATGACTTTTCAGCATGCATTTCCAAGTGATAATACTCAGTCTTGATAGTTTATATTAACTTGAAAAAGTATCACTGTGCGTGCTAACATGCATAAAGTATGCTGATACTTTTTCAGCTGTGTCAGTGCAAAACCAACTCATTTTCTTTGAATCGAAATCGTGAGATGAATTAGCAACAATCATCAACGACGCGTCCAAATTTCAATGACGGCCTACTTCGCCTTAAGTAGGTCAATCATCCTTTTCCATTCCCCAGTTTTCGCAAGGACAGCTTGGCCAGGACAGCTCTCGACTATTGGAGGATGCGTCAATCTTGTCTAAGAGTCAAGGGTTACTCCCACATCTTTGACTTTGGTAACGGACGGGAAGGAGGCAACCCTCATACAATGGTCTAGGACTGTACCAACTACGAATTTGTGCGAAATGTTTAATGCTAATGCTAGTGCTAATGCTTATCTTTTAGAATTCAAGCAAAAGAGAATTTTGTTTACATCTTGTGTGTTGCACTGTGTAAGTATATGGCTGATATGCATATTATGAAAGTGTCGATATTATGTATTTCAGTCAGCGAACTTTTGAACCAGACTTGATTCGAACTCTTGCCTCGCCAATGGGGTGAATCCAATAAATTTTAAAACTGTTTGTACTAAAAATGGGGAAATTTGGCATTTATTTATATAATCATCATATATATATATATTCTAAATATATCTATTCAGAAGTTCATGTAACATTGAGTAATCATAACCAATGTTAACCAAATCTGTGCATTCTTACTATAGTTCTAACAGATTTAGTGTTTTTGAGCTTCTCTTACATAGAAAAACATACCTTGTAAATAAAATATCTCTTTCAAAAACCTTATATTTGTGTAAATCGCACCACCAGAAAGTTAGCAATCGAACTAGTTGTCTGCGTGAACAAACGTCTAGTTCTTTGAATCTGTGGCTTTTTAAAATTTGAGGTGTGGCTCCTTTATCGAAAAAAATGAATTGTTGGGAATAGTATGTATTTCAGCCAATGAATTGTCTAAGGAAAAAATACATTTGAAAGATGATTTTTTTAATTATTGTAAATTGCATATGTGGACATCCATATTAACGGAGATCGATACCCCATTAGCAAGCAAATAATATTCCAAAGCTCATCAGTTTCATCACACATCATGTGAAAACGTCCACATACCATAAGAGACATATAATGAAACGTCAACACACGCTGGTTTGGCTTCGAATCGATATTCTGTTCAATGCTTTCAATTAATGTCGCACCAAAACTGCACACTTGGCAAGTGTCTTTTATCGATATAAAACTCTCGCAACGCACAGCACTCAACATGCAATTGACGTGGAGTATTTGCGACCATTGGGCAACATTTTTCTCCATTTCCCTGAACGATTTTCGGCTCTTTCGTTGTTTCTGCTAGTCAGGCCCCAGAAAAAAAAAATCCAGCTCACATCGGCACAAGCACCCAGCATGCTGTCGACTATAATTGCGATAGCTATGTACCGGAAAATGGGTCCCCATTTTTCCTGTCCCCGTTCGTTTATGCAAGAGGGAATGGACCTGGACCTGGGCTACTCCATTCCTTTGGTTAGCGTCAATTTCAAACTCATTGATAAATGGTAATTTCAACCAGTTTCGAGGCTTTGAGGTGGCTTTCCGCAATCATTCTACTCGTTCTGTGAACTTTTGTAATTAGTTCTGCGGTGGACAGAAGTGGTCCAGCAGTCCTGCAATTTGCGAGCGAGGAATGACCGAGCGACAATCAAGTTGGGAACGGCCGATTTGATTTGATTTAAATCGCTTTCGGACATCCGAAGCCTTCAACCGGTTGGTTTCAGTGGCTACCCGTCCGCCATTGGTCGGTGTATGGTTTCTCGGAAGATTGATTATTTCGATACCCATTGGCGTTCTGTTGTATTGAGTTGGAGAGAGCTAAATGGTACATAGCATTGCATTTGTTTCGCGTTATATCCATGAATCCCTTTTGATTAGTAATTATGTTAAATAAATACGATATTTTAGATCTGAGTGTAGCAATATATTAGAACACACATTTATTTGGTTTCTGATTAATTACTCGAATACAACCAAACCTATTTGACTAGACCCCTAAGAAGATAACTCAGAGAGTGTGGGGTTGCCTAATCACCGACGACGCACATTAACACATGTAGCAGAAATAGCCTAAGCGAACTGCTTCTCCTAGCTTAAACAATTAACAGTGGACCAGCCTTGGCAGGGCCCTCTGCAGCCGAATCTTAGTCGGCGCGCGTTAGAAGCTGCAATTCTAGTATAATGTGAGTGACAGCCATAGTTACTGCATTCCAGCACTCGGCATCCACACACATTCTCTGGATTATATTGTCCGAGGACTTGTCCCCTCCACGTGTAGCAAGCATGCGATCTCTCACAACAATGAAACGCGAGCAGCCGAATACGAAATGCTCGAACCTGTGCAGGTACTGCATATACCAATCATGTCCTGTCAGAAATTGCATCAGTTGGAAGTTCACTTCTCCGTGGTTTCTTTTGTACCAATCTAACACATTTAGTATTGACTGATGGGTCATTTAGTGGGGTTATTCCATTCCTGCTGCTTTCCAACAGGTTTCTGTTCGTTCCAAGCCATACCTGAGTCCATCCATACCTAAGTATGTATAACGCTACGCCGGCCAGGAGCTTACGTATGCTGGCAATCACAATAAAACTGTTAGACCTTAGTGTCGCTATAGCTGTAGATGCCTTGTTGAAGGCATATTAAACGTGGCCAGTGAAGCTGAGCTTGTCACCGATCATAGCATCAGTCGATAACGTGAAATGGAATGAGATTATGGTATGACAAACAGTCTGCAGCATAACGTGTAATCAGGCAAGTTTTCCGGATTCGTCCATGGCAGCTGCCGAAGGGCGAAACGGATGAAGCTACGCTGGACCTTTTCAATCTGTATAATCTGGTTAGAGAAGAGTGCCAGAGAGTGACAGACATGGAGAATGTCGCCAGAAGCCGTATGCTTGTGGCCGGTACCCGACAGAATAGAGAGCGGTACAGGGCAGCGAGAGCCGAAGAAAAGCGCATCCACCGCAAAAAGAAAAGGCAGCACGAAGAAAGAGTGGTAGCTGAAGCTCAAGAAAGCATGAACCGGAATGATATGCAGAGATTGTATGCAACGGTCAATGGTGCGCGGCACAATACCGTGGAGTGGTATAATGAACACCCTGATTTTTACCAAGTACAAACCAATTTCAATGAATTTTTATCACGCACGGACGATTTATAGCATGAATCGGAGTGTTCAGGTTGATACGAAGGTCAATTGAAGTGAAAATATCAGCGAAAACTAAGATTTTAAATATCTGAAATTTTGCGAAATATCTTTTTTTGTATAGGAAAACAACTCTTGTAAATTTCAGCTCGATCGGAGAACATCAATACAACCTCCTGGGTTGCGGTACTCGCAAAATAGCTCAAGTTCAAACACCACCCGAAAAAAAAAATTTTTTTTCAAATATTTGTGAAACGGCATATTTGGACTACACCTCAAATGAAAGCCCATGAGTTACAAAATGTCATATTTAGTTTTTTGACCTAGTTCGGTTGGCAAGAAAAAAATCGATTTGAAAATCACTAAAATTTTGCCCTACAAAATGTCATATTTAGTTTTTTGACCTAGTTCGGTTGGCAAGAAAAAAATCGATTTGAAAATCACTAAAATTTTTATGAAAAACTTGTTTTTCTCGATTTGAAGTACTTTCAAAATTCATATACCATGCTCATCTTAATGTTTATATAGCGTAGAGTAAACGTGCCATATTTCAACATAATCCGTGCACTTTTACTAAAGTTATATCAGTTTTTGTGATTTTGCATGTTTAGTGACATGAAATCATTGGAGGTCATTTTGACCTACTTTTCCCTAATATAAAATTCTAATATTTTGCAAAACACCTTCTTTTATATAGAAGAACGATCCCTGAAAATTTAAGCCTGATCGGAGAACATCAATACAACTTCCCTTGGAAAAGGGGTTGCGGTTCTCGCGAACTGGCTCTTGAAAGTTCACCATGCACTTTCCATAAACACAAGATTTTTGACATTTCGAACCATTTAGGGTGATATTTACATTAAATTTTTGATAACAAAAATCAAAAACAAAGTTTCTGCTCGTCAATATTGAGTTTGATCTAAATTTAACAGATGCTCACTAAAGGATTTCGGGAGGGATTTTGTTGTAAAAACATAAAAATACTCGTCCATGCTTCAACAAAAATGTGAAAAATGCTGTGAAGTGAAGTGAGATATAAATTGTAAACATTTTGCTTTGAAATAAGGCCATAGCACAGTGATTTATTTCATCGATTTCACGATCAAAATAGAATAACTTCAAAACTATTGGTTCTAGATGTTTGGTGCCTTCGATGAAGTTTCTTGATATTGAAAGGCGCTTCTTTTGGTATTAGGGGTAAGATGATCAATTCACCCACAAGTGAGATAAAAAAAAATATTTTTTCTAAAAATTAAGTTAGATATTTCAAGTCTTCGGCATTATATGGAGCATTTTGTCTTCGACACCCCTTAAAACTTGTTTTTTGTACATAACTTTTCAATAGAATTTTTCACATATTTTGAATCTTCTACAAAGTTGTTTGGATCGATAAAATACACATTTTTGCTGAACACGAAAACCTTGTATCTCTTATCGTTAAAAAGTTATAAACAAATTTATGTTAAATTTTAGTCCACTTTCACCTTAAAAATATCCATTCTACGCAAAATGACGCAGCTAGTTTCATGGCAACTTCAAGTTTTAAGTTTCTACTTCTGCATACAGGTAATAACATTTGGAAACAAAAGGTTTTTTTCAGTGTTTTTCACAGATGATATATCGTTAATTTAAAATTTTAAGTTTTAAACCCTCCCTGTTAACTACAATTTTTTGTTAAGGTACATCGGAGCAAGTTAGAATGCTGGACAATGAAGACCTTGAGAAACAACTTCAGTGAAATCAAATTGTCAGGTATATTTTACAAGCTTTATAAAGCTATGATCATATATATAATACAAACATTTTTTGAATTCAATACAATGTATAACATGTACCAGTTCTCACTGTTTTGCAATACCACTTTAATTATTTTTTTTAGTGAGACTTTTAGCCTTAGTAAACTACTTGTGTAAGTTTCCGGGTCAGAAATTTTGCTGTGTGTAGTTATTAATTTAGTTTTAAATTCTCGAAAGTGAATTCTACTACCAAGATTCAAGAAATGGAATTAGGAAATTTTGAATGAAATGTTTGCAGGGCCCTCTTAGTCTATGTTAAGTCCACAGCTGCAAAGTGAAGTCATACTTAGGTGTCTGGGTTCGATTTCCCGTCGATCCATGATTTTTTTGTTTTAGGAATAGAGTATCACCGTTCCTGTCACATGTAGGGATGAATCGATTCAAGTAAATGCGAATAAATACTTGATACTTTTAATTCAAATAGGTATTGAATGGAATTACTTGAATCGAATGAGTACTTCCTCGTGTACGTTTTTGCAAAGGGTGGTGCAGTCTTTGAAAAATCTTGCTTTATTCACGAAAGTTTATCAAGAATTTTGACTCAAAAATATGTTTATTTTATGAATAAATCATCAATGCGATTCTTTAAAAATATCTATCGCAATCGTTTTAGTTCTATGTTTCCTTCATAATAAAAACTACTCAAATGATTCGAGTAGGTATTCCTAAGGTAAACTTATGACATTGTTGACGTGTTGATTACTGCAGGTAAATAGCAGAATTGGTGGATGCTAACCATTCAATACTATGAAAGCACAAAAAATAGTTTGACCTATCGAAAGACCGGCTCCAAAGTCACGTTTCCCGCTAGTTGGTATGTTTGTGCCGTTGAGGAAATTGTGCTTATTCTGTAAATCGGGTAAATGAGGTGACAAAGTTCGGCTCGCACCCATTTGAGATCAGCTCCTCTACCTATTAGATATTTGGTAGGTATTAATACTTTTCTAAGGCTTTGTAACAGTTTTTAAGGAAGTGATTCCAAAAAGAAGAACAATAAACATTCACTAAATTTCAAGAAAGTGTTTATATTGCCCCAATACCTTTTCACCAGTCTTGTTTTCGAACCAATTATAGATCTTGTTTTCTTGACATTTCATATCTAGCATTTACTAAGACGTAATTGCAATGATCGATTTCTTTCCTTCGATTTTCTGTTCGGATTAGTACACTTCAGTTCAATCGATTTTCGTAAAATTTTACAATGCAGTCTGATGAAGGACGATGAACTTTCCACCTAAAAAATAATTCGCTCTCGGGCTAAGCATTGGATATATATATATAGAAAGCGTTGTGTTTGGTTGGACATCTAATTCTTCCGAAAGAGGTGCACTTTGCGAAAAAGGACCACGTGATTATTGAGCTGAAATCAAATTCAGGTTAACTTCTGCTTCCATGAGTCCTCTAGTGGCGTAGGGGTAACGCGCCCTAACTAGAGATCAGGGAGTCGTGAGTTCGATTCACTGAGAAGACGTGTAACATTTTCGCAAAACTTCACATTAATTTGTCCATTTTATCCAATTGCAAAGTATACATATACTTTTGTAATGTTTAGCTTTTCGGTAGTTGTTAAACTTCCACTCGTTACCCGTAAATCACGATTCATAATTAAAAACAAGTAAAAACATTTTCTTAATTTTGTATACTAAATTCATACTTAAAGTTGTGACCTTTTTTTAAAAAACTTAGTGAAAAAACATGGCTGATTTCCTCAGCATTGGATTGATCAAAACTTCAAATCAATGTGTCATTAGATTCGTAACCTTATATTCTTTGAAAGGCGCTTACGAAAATTTGGTGGAAAATTCTGAAAACTCTTCAAATTCAATGAAACATTCAAGTCATCGTGCAAAAGTTTGGGTTCACCTGAACTTACTAAAAACACGATAGTTCTGTGAAATCTCAAGCCAATCATGAACGCGCCATTATTTTCGTTTGGAAAAGTTATGAACTATTGAAATTGATTGAAAAATGGTAGAGATATTGACAAACATGATTTGCGTGCGGCTCAGGTGATCCCAAACTTTTGCACGATAAGCATCATACTGAGGAGTGAACCCAAACTTTCGCACGATAACTTGAATGACTGTTTCATTGATATTGAGTAGTTTTCACATTTTTCCTCCAAAATTTTGTAAGCGCTCTTCAAAGAATATAAGATTACGATTCTTATGATACATTGATTTTTTTTATTTTTATCGATCCAATTCTGAGGAAAATGGCCATGTTTTTCCAGTGTGTTTTTTTTTTTTTGAAAAATGTCACAACTTTAAGTAAAAATTAAGTATACAAAATTCAGAAACTGTTTCCGGGAAAATACTTACGAAGTGAGAATAACTCATTGGCTTTCAAATGCGCTATTGAGAGTTTCAATTGCACGGGAGTGTATCATCTGTGAAAAACACTGCAAAAAACCTTTTGTTTCCAAAAGTTATTACCTGTATGCAAAAGTAGAAAGTTAGAACTTAAAGTTGCTATGAAACTAGCTGCGTCATTTTGCGTAGAATTGAGATTTTTAAGGTGAAAGTGGACTAAAATTTAACATAAATTTGTTTATAACTTTTTAACGATAAGAGATACATGTGAGATACAAAAATGTGTATTTTATCGATCCAAACAACTTTGTAGAAGATTAAAAAAATGTGAAAAATTCTATTGAAAAGTTATGTACAAAAAACAAGTTTTAAGGGGTGTCGAAGACAAAATGCTCCATATCTTATTACCGCGTATATATAGAAATTTTGCGTCTTCGGCAAAGTTGTTTGTAATTACATACTCTACAACTTTGCCGAAGACTTGAAATCTCTAACTTAATTTTTAGAAAAAATATTTTTTTTATCTCACTTGTGGGTGAATTGATCATCTTACCCCTAATACCAAAAGAAGCGCCTTTCAATATCAAGAAACTTCATCGAAGACACCAAACATCTAGAACCAATAGTTCTGAAGTTATTCTATTTTGATCGTGAAATCGATGAAATAAATCACTGTGCATAGTTGTGAAAATTGCGTAAGCGGGGTTAAACCGACCACTGTTGATGGGGTAAGACCGCCATCCCTAAGGCGGCATCCACAAATTACGTAACGCTCAAGGGGGAGGGGGGGTGGTGGTTTTGGCTCAAGCGTTACGGCTCATACAAAAAAAAAATTTCATACAAAAAGCGTTACGAATGGGAGGGGGTCAATAATTTCCAATTTTTGCGTTACGTAATAAATGGGCGCTGCCTAATTTATACCGAATAAAATCTCTAAACCATTTTCAAAGTTTTAACCACGTTGTACATTACTATTCGAGTAAAATAAAATCAACTTTGTTAAAAATACAAACCAAATACGCATATTTTTCCAAAATATGGATGTCTTAAGGTGATGATAAGTACATATCTAAGTTTTTTGAGTTAATTAACCCTAAAAATAGTTCATTATCCCTGTTTATCCATGTAGAAGCCATAAACATTATATTTCGCAAAGCCATAAACATTATAATTCGCAAAATTGTGCACAAAAATAGAATCGTGGTGGTCGCTTTTACCCCGTCGCTAAAAATAATCGTGATAAGACATCGCTTTTCAAGCATCAAGAAATGAATTATATTTTACATATTTTTGATCACGCCTAAGGCTTCAATAAACGACACGCAGCGTCGAAAAAGGATTTACTGATTCTTGGTTTTGACATGTGAATGAAATTGCTTAGGTCTTACCCCGTTTCCCCTATCAGGAAATTCCGTAGGAAAAAGCAAACATTTCGACGTTTTCCGCGTAATTCTTGAAATTGAACTATTCATTATTTCTATAAATATTGTATTGATAAGAAATTAGCAAGCGTTTTCGTATTCAGGGAGCTTAAATTTGTAATGTAGAGTTGTTTTGAAAACGAACAATAATCGCATTGACAAGTGATCAATTTCACCTCGAAATAAGATACCCCGATTTTTTTTATTTTATAGATATTTATAGTACTAAAATGACATTTGTTTAGAAAATGTCGGTACATTAACCAATAAGGCTCACCACCGTACTTATTTTCCTGCATTCAATTGTTTGGCATTGTGAACATTATCGAAAATAGATAAAAACATCCGTGAAAAATTATCAATATCACCCAAAATTACGGTAATAAAATTGCTTGAAAAATTGCAGAGATACTGACAAAAATGAATTGTGTGTGGCTTAGATGAACCCAAACCTTTGCACGATTACTTGAATGACTGTTTCATTGGTTTTTAATAGTTTTCTGATTTTTCCTCAAAAAAATCGTGATGCACTTTAAAAAATGTAAGATTACGATTCTAATGACACCTTGTTTTTAAATATTGGTCGATCCAATGCTGAGGAAATTAGCTATGTTTTTCCAGTGTGTTTTTTGAAAATTTTCACAACTTTAAGTGAAAATTTAGTATATAAAATTTTAAAAATGTTTTTGGAAAAACACATACGAAGTAAGAATTACTCTTTGCCATTCGAATGCGGCTTAGAGAGTTTCAATTGGACGTGCAATTACAGATATATGGACTGAATACTATTGTATGTTTTCTAATGCATGAACCCAAACTTTTGCACGGGAGTGTACATATGCAAAAATAATAAATTGGCAAAGAAAGTTCTCGGTTCATAACTGCAGAAGAGCTCATAGCAAACCAAGCTGGAAAGCAGGCTTTGTTCTACGCAAACGGAATATAGAAAAAGACGAAGAAGAATTCCTCGATTTCCTTAATACTTGCACATTATGATTGCCACGCAATGTACAAGAAGGATTACTTATACCAGTGACATAAAGAATATTATTGCATGGAAAATCATCTGCAAATGATTTGAGTGATATTTGTATTTTCAATAATGTTCTGTATAATATGTGGTCACGCTACAACGGTTGTTCTTTTGCGATAATTAAATACGTTGACCTGCTTAATTGATTCTAACCATCAAACTCGGTGGTCGTTGTACTTAGCTGGTATAATTATTAATTCATAATTCACTGATGTTACACGCATTGCATGGCACCGCCGGAAAGCCTTCAACCAATAAATGAATATTGTCAATCACGCTTTGCAAATAATTTCATGATCCACTAGGTTCAATTAGTGGAACACTGGTTTTGAATAGCTGCACATTTACGCTTCCATTAAAGGCATCCACCATAACCAAATTGAGCCTGTTTTTTTTTTCAATTACCGTCGGACGGGGCTACTTTTGATTCCAGGGGCTACTTTGGACACTCACCTTCTGTATTTATTAGCAGCGTAAATATTAATCTGAGCAATTTTGTGTCTTCAGCACTTTTATTAACCAATATATGCTCTACCACTAGGCATGATTTTTTCTTGGAACAACATCAACAATAACAGGATAAACAAGAAAACATTTCAAAAAAGCCCGAATAGATATTCACAAGGTTTAAAACATTGGCTATACAAACATTGTTTGAATTTTACCCATGTCTTGGAAACTTATAGAGAGCATCACAAAACTATCGAATCGTCATGTTTCATGAAAATCTTGTGATTTGTTTTGCTTAAAATTGTTGTTTTATTAAAATAATTGATCAAAGGTCTTATTTTTAAGACTTTAATTTTATTATAATGTTTTGGTTTGTGTATTCTACAACTTAAAATAAAATAAAATAAATGTTTGTGAAAGTGAACAGACATAAGACACATATATTTCAATACGTACCAATGCCAAATTCACAACATAATCTCTAAAAAACTATTTTTCGTCATATTTTACATGAATTTGTAGTACAGAACAGTTGCATTCTTCAAATGCCTAAATTAAACTACTCTTAAGCCAGCTCTAAACTGGTAAGAAGCTAAAAGCATATTACAAAAGCAAACTTACTTCTGTACGATCTTGCTAAACTTTACTTCATAGATTGCGTTTTTAATGAAAATTACTTACTGGTATTAAATTAGTTACCGGTATTAATGTGATCCTTCAACATATCGTTCATATAACAGTAAGAATAGGAAAAAAAAGAGTTTTTGTACATAACTCATTTATCATCGCAGTACCTAGTAGTTACGTCGTTCTTTTATGTCAACTTGAAAATCGAGCATTCGTAAATGATAGTTTCATATAAGAGGAAGTTGAATATTTAAGTTTCATACTGCAAACTTAGTGAATGGCATGTTTCGCTGAAATTTGTTATATATGTGTAATTGATTCAAGCTTTGCAATTTTCTACATTAGGTTTATCAATGAAAAACGTTCCATAACATCACAGTGGACGACAATTTATTGAATCAGTTTGAAAGTTATAAAAAAAAATCATTTCATTTGCAAATTGTGAAAATGTCCAAAGTAGCCCCTTTTTTTGTCTTGAAGGACACACTTTTTTCGCTATTCAAGCATTTTTGTTATTTCTAGATGGATTTGCCTCATATTTTGCACATTTGTTACGTACATATACAACTTAAATATAGGCAAAAATTATCAACATCTATCCATAATTCTAAGAGTTACAAATCCTTAAAGCTAAAGAATGTGGAAATAATGTCAAAAGAAGCCCCGTTTGACGGTACGCAACAAACAATTCTGGGCATCATTATTCATCGGCTTTATTACCTCACAGAGAGCCATTGAACTCTGCGTAAACACGATTATTGTTTAACCTGAATGAATCTTCTTAAGTGATTAAACGACATTTTTTGTAGCCGGGAACGTGATAACGAGATCAAATGGAGCTGATTTATCAGTTGAGGTCTCAATTAATGTGCTGGCTTTTTGAAACAAAAGAATATGGAAGTACCGTTTGTGCTGGGCGTACACAAATTCTTTCTGTTCTCGTAAGTTTTAAAAACTACCTAAGGCAATAAAACAATACTGTTCAGTGCTGAAACAACAGTACTAAACAGAGGTTATTCTTCATAAACATCGTCTTGGGAAAAAAAGGACACTTCTTCTCCTTTTATTTACTGAACATGATTACAAGTACGCACAAAAGGAAGGGTGAATTGCTCAATTCACAACATTCTTCCAAAAAGTGGGATTTAAAACAGTCACTGAACGTGACTAAATTGTAAGAAATGACGTTTCTCAGGAATGATTTCTTCCAAGGATGAAATGGTTAATGTTGATAATTGCATCGAAATGAGCAATCACTTCGATGCTTTAGACATGAAATCGAAGCATCCAATAGCCCATGCTCTTTGATTCAAGTGAGAAAACAAAGAGTACCGCCAATTATGGTCAGCTCTTCCGAATTTGGGGGAACTAGACAAAAGATCTTGACTTCCATCAAGGGACTCAAGGTTTCCTTCCAAATCGCAAAGAAGCGAGGCGTTTTGCAGGAAACTCTGAAAGATCGCGAGGTATTTCTGAAACATCTTGAAGAAAAAAAGCATAAGTTATTTTCACTTATGACGACATAACTGAACGCTTGTTCAAGGTCGTCTTGAAAAGCCTCTCATGTGACTTTAAGTCACCTGAAGAGATCAAAAATGTAATGAATGATTTTCTTGGATTTTCCCCAGTTCAAGTAATAATTATGAAAAAGAGAACCCAGCCTCGCATTCTTCGGAAAGGGCTTTCTCAAGAATATTATTTACTTCACTAAATCTCGTTATCTAAATAATATTAAAGCAAAAATTATGTTTAATGTCCGTGTAAAACGGGAACGATTCCAGAAACTTGGAGGATATTTTCAGAACCCCACTCAGTGCCGTCGGCCCAAAGTGGGGTCATAGCACACAACATTGTTGTATAGATGGTAAATGCATGATTTGCGGAGGTTCTTCTCACGCTAAGGACGTCTGCCCTGGGAAGGATGATAGCACAAAGTTTGTATGCGCGAATTACGGGGGCCACAATAAGTCTAACTTTTGGGATTGCCCATCGCGTAAGCGAATCGTCGAGGCTCGTACCAGGCAGATGAACCGTAACGTTTATCGTTCCCGGAATTCCACAGACAGAATCTCGAACATTTTTTTATTTTTCAGTTAATAAGCGATTAATTAAGAATCATACCCATCCGGTAAACTATTGATGCAATGTTCAAAGCCACCACTATACCTGAAGCAGTCCAAGTTGGTGTAAAATTTACTAATCAAATTGTAATCGGATTACGTTACTCTTATAGATCCAAATATATTTTTTTATATTTTAAATTGCAATGCTCTTTCGTTGAATAGTGAAAAAGACAAGATTTGATTTTTCTAATAGCTTATTATATACATATAGCAATTATTTCTTTAGTTTATTTGAAATCTGGACTAAAACTTAAAAAATATCCAAACTATTTTTTTTATCATAATGATTGACTTGATGGGGCATGTGGGGGAGTTGCTATCATCATTCATAGGCATATAAATCATCAACTTTTTTCGTCGTTTGAAACCATTTTTTTTAACTTTGGGTGTTTCTGTTGAACTACAGCTTGGTAGATATACTATACTGCCTATTCGCCTTTTCATTGCACTGGGGAGCAAATTAATTTGCTTCAGAATGACTTGCGGAAACTAACTGTAACATTTTAAATATCCCATGAGGCGATTCTCAAACCTATCAGCTGCTCATTCAATTATTAAGGTGCCGACTGGAATACATTTGAAACCTACATCGATAATAATCTTGTAAGATATACATAAAAACCTAGATGGCTATAAATTTAAATTCGTGATTATAACCGATGATCTTAAGATCGTGATGTGTCTTAAAAACGTGAGGAGGAGGCAATTTCAACGCACTCGCGATCCTGCTATGAAGAGTTTATGGCAGGATTTAAGATTTAAAAAAAGAAATTTAAAAACGTTTCACTCAAATAACTCTGAGCCCATTTAGAAATTATCTGAAATTATGAACCCAATTCCAGCATTGAAAGAGGAAAACAAATTATTACTAACTAATTGTGAAAAAAAAAACTTAAAAACTTGCTTTGCAGTTTGAAAGTGTGCATAATTATAACTTAGGACTCTCTAGTCCAATTGAAAATCAAGTTACTTGGGATTTCGAAAGCATTCTCAATCAAGAGAACGATTCCGAAAATTCCTGAGAGACTGATTTGGAAAAAGTGAGACCTATTATTAAAAAAAATCAAAAATATGAAAGCCAGGGACTGGAATTTTCTACATCCTCAACAAGAAACTTCCAGAGAGTAGCTTATCATTTTATCAAATGTTTTCAGTTGGCATATATTCCAGCCAAATGAGGTTGTACCAATTTATAATACCTGCAGAAGCTTCCAGCTGTCGTCCAATCAGCTTGCTTTTCTGCATCAGTTAATATTTTGAAAAGGTAATTTTGAACGGATTGATGGGCCTCATCCAGGGTTGGGAAAAAATCTGAAACTCACTCTACAGTAGCCAAACAAAGCCAATCACAGTCAGCGAAGCCAGTGAAACTCACGCCCATCACTGCTGTAGGCAAATGCCTTGAAAATTGCAAAACACCCGTTGCTAAGGGCAACCCGAAATTACTGTAGAAAAATGTTCTATTTCCCGCTGCATTTCCCGCATTTAGAGCCTTCAATGACACTCATGATTTAGGAAATTCGTGCACCCAACAGAGGCTACTTGATGAGATTCACGTTTTTGAACTACTGTACTGGGAGAGCCACGTGATTTTCGCGAAAAGTCAAGCCTACTACTATTACCATTCCCAGCACTGGCCTCATCACCGAAAATTCAATTTTTACCGACATGGACATTCGTCCACTCATCAATTTTGGCGTGTAATAAATTTGAATCGTTCCAACAAATTTGAAGGCTATTCTACTGGTCTTGTCTGTAGAGCCTTCTACCCACTGCGTCTACTGGTCTTGCTCTTTTAGGAATAGAAAAAAGCATTTGACGGTTTTTAACATGAAGGCTTGATCGGAAAATTTACAAACTTTGATTTTCCAACATTACACTTCACTTCGTAAGAGCTGGTGTTCCTCAAGGCAGCATTATGGATAGAACAACTTTTCCCAGAAACCCATTCCCGAGGATGGGGCTTTCCCCAGAAAAAAAAGTTTCTAGGACTGCTAAAATCCAGGTAAATAGGCACCGGTAGTATAGGGAAAGAGCACCAATTTTCGACCTAGCATTAGCTTTTATCCCATCCAGACGATTTTGGCCTACTTTGCAAAGAAAAGACGAAAATTGGTACAATTTTTGAAAGTCGAAAATTAGAGCTTTTCCCCATCAACGGCATTTAACTGCAATTAATACAAACGATTAGGATGGTCCATTCCTATATGAAAAAAATCAACTTGAAAAAATCGTTAGGTAGTTACACCCAAAATTGGATCATTAAGATCCAACTTATATGAGAATAAAATCAGAAAAAACAGCCAGAGTTCTGTTATATCCTTCGACCTTGACGCTTGTTCCTGCGGGGGTGGGCGATGAGGCAGGATCAAACATGTCGCGCGTCGGTCGAAAAAAAGTGAAAAGGTGGGTTGTATGACATTTGCCAGAAAACCATTTGTAAGAATGGACCATTCCCCAGAAAGACCATTTCCCAGAAAACAATATTACTTCATTACTTTGCTTTGCATAGTAATACTTTGATATGTGGAATCCTCCGAATCATTCTGATTTTCAGCAGACGATATATAATTATATGCAAAATAATTGTTTGGTAAGTTTTTTTGGCGTTTTTTTGATTTAATGGTTTAACCTAATAATTATATTATGGACATATGGGGGCAGATGGTCGGCGTTAAGCCAGAGTGGACCAAGTGACATTTGTCATATTTTGAGAAAAATGGGCTTAAAGTCTATGTGTACTTGGTTCACTCTGACTAAAGACCACTGTTCAGTGAGTTGGTTCATTTAATGCTTGCATGGGGTGCATATCTCTAAGATAAACTGATTATCAAGACCAGTATCGTAAATTCTTCAAAAATCCATATCGCCAAAAAAATGCAATAATCAATCAGTTTATTGCTCTTCAACACTTGGTCCGCTTTGTCTGCACAGATATTGTTACAATTTCAGACCACCCATCCAAATATGTTGATTGGTCAAAAATCAAAATCAAACGCATCGAAATAAGCAATATTTATGAATTTCTATTCATGGATAAATAGAAGAACCATTAGATGTCGAAAAATCTGACAAATCTCTTGAAATGTTTTTCATTTCCACGTATTCCTCAGCGTATTCCTCCTTATAAAATCCATAAGATATTGTATCTGAATTTTCCAGTTTCAATTAAATGTTTTTTTTTATCTTATTAAGTTTTACAGGAATTTATGGTTTATAATATTTCAGAAGTGATTCTCCCTTCTAATCATAATAAGCTGTTCTTTGAAGTTTTGTTGCTTCTTAAGGGCTAATTCATTTGATATTTACAAAATTTACGTTGCAACTCTTTGTGCCGTTTGTTCGATGAAGTAATTAATGCCTCCACTCGCAAACCAAACTTACATTTACCATAACAACTTTCAGGAACTTTTAGACAAATAAGACAGTTGTAAAATTAATAAGAAAATCCTATATATGAAGAATGGAGTACTTTCATTTGCCCCAAATATATCAAATAGCGATAGGCAATGATTCTTTTTTGAATACTGAAATTTAGGTGACCATTATCACTAAAAACCTTTTGGTTTATTTTCACCCGAATGTTGTTCCCATGAATATCTTTTCCCCGAACGGGTGTTTGGTTCTCCAGATTTGAGCTCTTGAATATATGAGGTTTGGCTGTGATTCATCTTCACCTTAATTGATCAAAATTGACACGAAAAATAATCCTGGGGAATGGTACTTTCTGCCAAATGGTTTTCTGGTAAATGGTACATTCTGGCGAATGGTTTTCTGGCAAATATCGCACAATCGTTTTCTGGAAAATGTCATACAATCAAAAAGTGCCGCGATCCGCTAGTTCTGTTTGATCCTTCGAGCTTGACGCTTGTTTCTGTGGGGGCGGGCGATGAGGGCAGGATCAAACATGTCACGCGTCCGTCGAGTAGTGAAATAAAAAAGCGTCGCGGATTGTTAGTAGTGTTTGATCTATTGATCGCGTCGCTTGCTCTTGCGTGGGCGAGAGATGAACACTTGTTCAGCGTACAATGCGATTATCGAATTATATCGCGAATCCGTTAGATCAATACTTGAATATTGCAGCATAATTTGGTCACCTTTTTCAACAGTACATAAGGAAAGGATAGAGCCGGTGCAAAAACAATTTTTATTATATGCTCTTTGCAAATTAGGTTGGACTGAATTTCCATTTCCATCTTACAAAGCTAGATGTATGTTGATTGATATTCAAACACTAAGAGAGCGTCGCGAATATGCTATGATTTCATTTATAAACGAAATTGTTTCTCATAAAGTTGATTCACCAGAATTATTATCTAAATAAAAATTTTATGTACCATCCAGACGTTTACGCCATCGAGAACTATTTGCAATCAACTATCACCGTACTGATTATGCAAAATTCGGGCCAATGAACCAAATGATGACTACTTATAATAAACATTATGATTCAATTGACTTAACTTGGTCCAAAGCGAAGCAAAACAATACTTCCGCACATTATCTTAAGTAGAAAAATTGAATGTATTAGTGAAACTAGCACATAAGATATTCTGTGTAACGGTCCACAGACATGATTGACGACAATAAATAAAAAGATTATATCATGGATCGCATCACCAACCATCTTTACCTTATCTCACTAACCCAATATCCTTTCCATGACAACTGTGAAGATGTCACACTCAGTCTCTAGTAACAACGGTTGTCAAACTCAGTGTTGCATTTGAACGCGTTCAGTTTGCGTTACAGTTCAAATTTTTGAACGAGCGATCAAGTAGGCTTGAACATTGTACAGTTCAAAAATTTGAACCCGTAGGAGCTGAAAATTGAACGCGAAATGAACATTGATATTATGGCAGATGCACAACTCATTGAGAAATGGTAAGCTAATCCCAAGCCCCATTCATTAAATCTCTGTGCAACTTCGATTGCTCTGGTCAATCACGGAGTAGCAACTACAAATTGTACGGTCATCTATGCTTATGCTCATGCTCAAAACAATCAGAAAGTACAGCCATTTTTCAAAAGAAGGTAGAATAATCTGTGAATAAAATAAAATACTTAATTCACTTAATAATACGTATATCACCAGTGTGTCTCATCTCAAGTATAACACGAGTGGATAAAGAATAATTGAACAAATTAAAAACTGAAACGAACTATCTACCGCAAAGCTGACAAAGGATTACAAGACAGTATTCAAGGAATCTAGACTAAACATGAGATAAGGGACGCAAACACTCAACTTTGGGTGAATTGGGGCTGGAATTCAAAACGTCTAGCAAATCAAACGAAATAAAAAGAAAAATTGTAGAAAGCCAAATTTGCGAGTAACTTTGATAGTGCGTTACCCACCACATACTGAACGAAATATCATAATTTCTGGTAATCGGTTAAGCAAAATTAATGCAAAACTAAAGAATATTAGTATGACACTTCATGTAGGAACTGTTTTCATTTGAATTAAGAACATTTGAGGCTTGACATACGAATATGGTCTCAAATCTCTTAGCGAAAAGTTTTTTCACAAACCGGGACCATTTTTGTAATCCAAGTAAGAAGTTTCCATTAAACGTTAAACGCCTAGAGGTATGCAATGCCCTATATATGTTACGTAATTCATTCACTTTGGTTCGATTAATACTCCATTATCAAAGTAACCTCAAAACAGAAACCCGACTTTCGATTATATGAAAAATTATATATCTATTCAAAATAAACCTTTTGGCAATCTATCAACTGCAATCGATATGATGCTAGTACTTGTTTCAAAAATATAAATTATAATTCTTTGAAACAGCATGCATAAACATTCAAGTTTTCTTCGAAAAAACTATCAAAGTTACCCCGTTTTACGGCACCTTGAAAAAAAAACGATTCTGAGAAAAGTCCTATTCTGGGGATAGGAACTCTGGGGTTTGATTTTCTGGGAAATGTTCTACAACCGCATTTTGGGGCCAATATTATACAATATGTTTACATCTGACTTACCTGAGTTACCTCAGGGATGCCAAATATCTTTGTTTGCGGTTGACACAGGCTTCTCTGCCAAAATACGAAGCCTGTGTGTCATCTGTGGTAGATGACAAATATAAATTGAAAACTTTAGAGAATATTCACACTAAAAACGTGCAGTTTTTTAACTATGGTTCAAAGTTTGAAAAAGTTGCAAAATTTGGATTTGATCGAATTAATTAGCCGCATTTTAAGAATTTTCCACGAATTTCCATCGTCCCTACTAATGAGCTTAAATATTAAAATATATGTCATTGCATTAGTGCCCCTACCATGCACTGTGCATCTATCGACTTTTCCATATGATAAGAGCAGCACATCCTTAACGAGCTGTCGGCTTAGCACAAAATCCTTCACACTTCACGCTTGCCGCTACAGTTGTTCAAAAACACTCTGCACTCGACATCCGCAACCGTTTCACTCGGCGGCCATAATTTAATACTTTCGATCGAATGTGCACCATGCAGGAATTTATATTTGTTACGCATACTTGACGATCGTTATACGCTTCCATGCATTATGATTTCCTGCGTTTATGCATCCGCGCGCCGTTTCGAGGTTCCAGCCGCAGAACATGGCCGCGGACTGTCCTAGTGGTCAGAGTATAGGAAGGGACTGGCGGAAGGAATTGTTTATAATGTAGTTAATTTCTTTGAAACCATAAGATTCTAACAGCATGGTATGGTTCAATGTTGAAACAGTTTAACAGTGTAAAGAATTGAAACACTACATTTTATTCCTTATTCTCGCCATTCCCTCATTTACGACCTCTTGACCTGCCTATGGACACATCATGACGAGAGTGCAATCCTTGCTCTTCCCATCATCAGTGTCATCCCGTCAGCGCCAGAATTTGAACCATCGCTCAGTGACGAAAAACCGGAAAAAATATAATAAATTATTATTAAAATTTTATGTTCAAAATATCAACTCAATTCAATGACATTGAATTGTTGTATATTTGGCAAAAATAGGAGATATTGTGACACTTCTTCAATATTCATCAACACTGTATGCAAATATAAACTCGATGGTGCATTGCAAATTTCAGTAAGGATATATACATTTAAATGGGGTCCTTTCTTAGCCGAGTGGTTAGAGTCCGTGGCTGCAAAGAAAAGTCATGCTGGAGGTGTTTGGGTTCGATTCCCGGTCGGTCCAGGACCTTTTCGTAATGAGAATTTCCTTAACTTCCCTGGACATAGAGTATCGTCGTACCTGCTACACGATATATGAATGCGAAAATGGCAACTTTGTCAAATAAAGCTCTCAGTTAATAACTGTGGAAGTATTCATAAGAGCATTAAGCTGAGAAGCAGACTCTGTCCCAGTGAGGACGTAATGCCCAGAAGAGGAAGAAGTTGATTACAAGAATGAAATTTAATTTCCCTGTACAAAATAGTATTAAAATATCAAATTAAATCGTATGACACAAAATATGAGAGGTAACAAAAAAAATAGAATCAGCATACAATAAAATAGTAGTAGAATAGTCAAATTTTCCGCCATTTTGGATCATTTTAAAGGTTTTGTCGGACTTTTATTTGGAAACCTGCCACTGCGTGTCGATCCAAAGGGGTCGCGGCCGAGGCCGAGTCCGGGACTGCGTTGTGAATGTGGGTGAATAAATTTTTATTGCGTTTTTTGTCGCCAGTACCCCGCAAATAAGCGTACAGGCGCACTTGTTAAATGTTCATAAATTAAACTGGAAAGCCAAATGATCCGGAATAAATTGAAAACATAAAATTTTTACATCACACAAGAGTGCACTGCTTCCTGTTCCTTTTGACTGCTCCTGGCACGTGCAACATTCAGCCCAGGCTCTGAACCCGCTACATATTATGCATACTTTGAGTGGTATGCCGCGAGAATGTAAATCGTTTTCACGCCAGAGGCTTTTGATCATTTTTTCTCACAGTTTGACAACTCAAATGGATGATTTGGGGGGATCTATCAATTATATCTTTGTGGCATTCAATCGTCAAAATAAGGGGAGTGGGGTCTAAATTATTGTTTATGGGACTGTTTATCAATCACGCAAATCTTCTTTAACGATATTGTACAGAGACAAAATATTTTCAATGAATTTGCTTATTGTCTCACGATGTAGAACATCAATTGGTACCGCTTAGACCTTGGGATTTCAGGTACCGTAAAATGGGGTGAAGTTGATCACTTTTGAGCGATTCTGTTCTATAATTCCTAGAAGGATGCATGTATTCTCATCCAAATATTTTTAAAACCTGTACTGGTTGGATGTTTATCGAATTATAGAAACGAAATTTTTACGAATTCTTATCATAATAACAAAAACCATTTTTTTAGAAATCAAAAAGTGGAATTTTTGATTCCGGGGTGAAGTTGATCAATTACTGTGACATATTTCCTAAAATAACGAGACATACTATTTACAAAATTTGGGATCACTGATCTCGAATCAAGTCTCAAAAATCTTACAACTTGTCGATAAATCGGTCAATTTTAGAATTGAATGTTGTGAAATCCAGAATACACCAAATAAAACACCTAAAGGTATGCAATTTTCAATGAAATTGGCAACTCGCTCACAAAAAGAACATTTTATCTCTGAAAATGATTTTTTTTATCCTCGATGCAAATATAAAACTGGGTTCACAGAACATATATAGAATGTACGAAACAGTTTATTTGAATGGTGTCTTTATATAGCCTTGGCAATAGTCGAATGTTTGGGGTATAACCCTTTAACAGTTCATCGAAAATTTCCTTAAAAATCTGTTTTTTTTTCATAGTATAACTATCTTGAACGACGAACCGAATTTAGAAACATCAAGAGCAGCTATCAGGTAATACGATATGACATAACTTGTGATAATTTAAAACGGATAATAGCTCTCTTGGCAGTTCTTACATGTGGGTACGGGAATGATCAACTTCTCCCCACTGATCAACTACACCCCGAATTGCGGTAATGGAACCACGTCTACGTCTGCAGCAATTTTCATTATTTTTAGGAGTGTAGCTTAGCTTAGACTGACTACACATACATATCTACGGTTGCTGACTCTATAACACCACCCCGAACGCCACTATCCCGAATGCCATTACCCCGAACGCCATTACCCCGAACGCCATTACCCGTAATCCATAACATTTTGAGACTAATTATAATTAGAAGAAGGGGAGAAATTGTACGATTCCTTATGAGTATTAAAAAAGTTTGGCATAACAATGATTTTTTTTTCAAATATTAGAAGATAACAAAGAAGGATTTTCGTAAAATAACTTTTACATACTAAGTTTCGTTTGAGTTTGTTCTCTAATTTTGATGAGATTGACATAGCTACACTGCAATGCTCTGAAGAACAGCCTATTTAAAAAAGAAGGGTCAGTGCGCATCGTACCTTCGTGCTGTGCGTACATGAATTCTCTCTGCTCTTGGAAGTTTTCTTAAAAAAAACTACCTAAAGCAATAAAACAGTACTTTTCAGTGCTAAAATTAAAAACGGTACTTTTCAGTGCTACTAAAACAGTACTTTTCAGTACTATTTTTTCTACTATTGATCCCTTTACGATCGTTGTTTGAACCTCTCGAAGGTCACGTCTTCTTTCAATTATTCATTAAACATGGTATCAACAACAAACAAAAGGAAGGGTGAATCTCTGAATTCACAACTTCCTTCCAAAAAAGTGGGATTTATAACTGTCACTAAACGTGGCAAGAATGGAAGAGTGGACGATTCTCCGGAATGCGAACTTTCTTCCAAGGGTGAAATGAATTATAATGATAATTGTATCGAAATGAGCAATCAGTTCGATGCTCTAGACAAATTTTCCGAACACCAAATCGAAGCAGCCTCTAGCCCAGGCTCTTTGATTCAAGTGAGGAAGCAAAGAGTGCTGCCTATCGTGGTCAGTTGTTCCGAATTTGGGGGATTTAGGCAGGAGATCTTGAACTCCATTAGGGGAATCAAGGTTTCCTTCCAAATCGCAAAGAAAGGAGACTGTCGCGTTTTGCCGGAAACTCTTAAAGATCGTGAACTTCTTCTCAAACGTCTTGAAGAGAAGAAGCACAGTTTTTTTACTTATGACGACAAAACTGAACGTTTGTTCAAAGTCGTCTTAAAAGGTCTCTAAAGTGACTATAAGTCACCTGAAGAGATCAAAAATGGAATAAATGATTTACTTGGATTTTCCCCAGTCCAAGTAATCATTATGAAAAAGAGAACCCAATCTGGCATTGTTCGGAAAGGGCTTTCTCAAGAATATTATTTCACTTTAACAAAAAAGAACTAAATACTATTAAAGCTTTAGATAAGCATAACTTGTTCGATGTCCGTGTGACGTGGGAACATTTCCAGAAACCTGGAGGAAATTTCCAGAACCTCACTCAGTGCCGTCGGTGCCAAAAGTGGGGTCATGGTACAAAAAATTGTCGCTTGGATGCTAAATGCATGATTTGCGGAGGTTCTTCTCACGCAGAGACGGCTGTCCTGTGAAGGAAGATACCACCAAGTTTACATGCTCGAGTTGCGGGGGCAATCATAAGTCCAATTTTTGGGCTTGCTCTTCGCGTGGGCGAGTCGTCGAGGCTCGTGCCAGTCAGATTAACAGTAATATCCGTTACGATAACGGTCGTTTCCGGAATTTGCCTGGTAGAGTATCGAACAATGCTCATTTTTCAGTTCTTGATTAGGAATTATATCCATCAGGAAGATCATTATCATGCTCATTCACAATCTAATTTTAACCCGTTGGGTAGCCGTTCGAATCTTTTAATTTCGAATGTATCTACCCACGGAAAATCCTTTGCCGATATCGTAGCAGGTAATTTGAACTCCTCCCCTCCTCCTGAGTACCCATTCTACTTGCTTCATATCAAATGGAAAAAAACCCTACTGCCACAGGTAACATCCACTTCGCCTGTTCGTCTAACGAAAATTCTAATGGGAAATCATCAAATGTACCCACTTCGAGTGATATGTCTGCCTCTGATTTTAATTTTCTAACTGAACAATTGAATCTAATAATTGATGCAATGTTCAAAGCCACCACTATGACTGAAGCAGTCCAAGTTGGTGTAAAATTTACAAATCAAATTGTTATTGGATTACGTTTTTCTAATGGATCCAAATAATAATTTAAATATTTTAAATTGGAATGCTCGTTCTTTGAATGGTAAAGAGGACGAGCTGTTTAATTTTCTTACAGTTAATAACGTGCATATAGCAGTTATTACCGAAACGTATTTAAAACCTGGATCTAAACTCAAAAGAGATACTAACTTTTTTGTTCATAGTAATGATCGACTTGATGGGGCATGTGGGGGAGTTGCAATCATCATTCATAGGCGTATAAAACATCAACTGTTTTTGTCATTTGAAACTTAAGTTTTTGAAACTTTAGGTGTTTCTGACTGAAACACAATTTGGTAAATATACTTTCATAGCTGCCCATTTGCCTTTTCAATGCTCTGGACAGCAAGTTAATTTGCTCCAAACTGACTTGTAAAAATTGACTCGCAATAAGTCAAAATTTTTTGTCATTGGTGACTTTAATGCCAAACATCTGTCATGGAATAATTGTCAAAGTAATGCCAACGGCAGAATTTTATTTAATAAGTGCTCTTCAGGATATTTCTCAATTCAATACCCTGATAGCCCTACATGTTTTTCCTCTTCTAGAAATCCATCTACGATTGACTTAGTCTTGACCGACTCTAGTCATCTTTGTAGCCAACTGATTACTCATGCTGATTTTGATTCTAATCATGTCCCTGTTACACTACAAAAATCTCATGAAGCGATTCTCAATCCTATCAGCTCCACTTTCAATTATTTTCGAGCCGACTGGAATATATATGAATCGTATATTGACTCTAATCTTGACAAGTAGATGAAAAAACTGAATTTAGTACTATACCATTTAATTCCACTAGAGTTTGTATCCTTTGACAGATACGCGTATTTCGACCTCAACTGTAAGGTCGTCTTCAGTGTCGTGTACTAGACTCGACACTGAAGACGGCCTTACAGTTGAGGTCGAAATACGCGTATCTGTCAAAGGATACAAACTCTAGTGGAATTAAATGGTATAGTACTAAATTCGGTTTTTTCATCTACTTATAGGTATTCTACTAAACAGCTCGAAGATTTATTATCTAATCTTGACGTTAATATTTCTTTAGAAACTAAACTTGATATTGACAATGCTCTTGAAACTCTAACAAATTCCATTGTTGAAGCCAGGAGCATTGCAATTCCAAAATGTGAAGTAAAATTTGAATTCGTGATTATAGACGATGACCTTAAACTCTTGATCCGTCTTAAAAACGTGAGAAGAAGGCAATTTCAATGCACTTGCGATCCTGCTATGAAAATTATATGGCAGGATTTGCAGAAAGAAATCAAGAAACGTTTTGCACAATTAAGAAACAAAAATTTTGAAAATAAGATTTCTCAATTGGACCCTGGCTCTAAACCCTTCTGGAAATTATCATAAATCTTGAAAAAACATCAGAAGCCAATACCGGCATTGGAAGAGGAAAACAAATTATTACTAACTAATCCTAATGCTTCCATAACTCTAATAATATTCCCACATAAACCAAAAGCTCTTTATTTGAAACCTTCAAGTAGACATGTTGTCACGATGAGAGGGGTTCCAATAAATTGGTCAGATGAAGTTAAGTATCTAGGGCTCATGCTAGATAAGAATTTAACTTTCAAAAATAGCATTGAGGGCATTCAAGCCAAATGTAACATATATGTAAAATGTCTCTATCCACTTATTAATAGAAAATCAAAACTTTGTCTTAAGAATAAGCTTTTGATATTCAAACAAATTTTCAGGCCAGCCATGTTGTATGCTGTACCAATATGGACTAGCTGTTGTAATAGCAGGAAGAAAGCTCTGAAGAATTCAAAATAAAATTTTGAAAATGATTCTGAAGCTTCCTCCCTGGAATAGTACCAATGAGTTACATAGAATATCATTGAAACATTGGAACGAATGTCAAATAAAATCATTAATAATTTCAGGCAAAAATCGTTACAATCTTCTATTGCCTCGATTAATGCGTTATATGTCTAAATTAACCCAAGTAGCACGCGAAACATCTTCCGAAGAAATGCTTTTCAAAAATGGTTTCAATCGCGTATCAATAAAAGCATCTGTAACTTATCTGGTTCTAGTTCGGTTCCATATCAATATCAAGGCTCATAAAGTTTCATTGCCGTTCTAATGAACATGCATTTCACTCCTTGTTTGACGTTAAACATATTTGAAATGACAAGATTTGCTGCAAATGTCCCTTGCAAATATCAATAAAGTCAAATTTATCAAGATGTTTTCAGCAATATTTCAAACAAACTCTTGAAACTTCTCCCAAAATGCCGGTTTTAATGTTATGTTTCACATTACTTTCATTTAAAGCATCCGCAACTTGCATTCAATTTTCGTTCCCATAGCAGATTCATCTCAGTTGCGAGAAAGTTGCACTAAACTTCGTGTATGACAGCTAGAAGTTTGTTTGTTTCAATCCAGTTGCAATATGGTTGAGTTGCATCTTACGTATCATCTAACAAAGAAAACATGGTCTAGCAACAGTTTGTTCTTTTAAAAGGTGTTTCTCAAGTGTTGCGTGAAAGTTTTTGCGAAAAGTTTAGATTATTTCAGGCGTGGCCTAATTTCGCCAGTAATGAACTTGTATTCCGAAGGGTGCACTCAAGTTATAAGCAACAAGCTTTGATCAATGGGCCATGTGGTCGCTTTTATAGTGCATTGGCGAAGTAATTGTTCGAAGAGCTGGTGGAGTAGTGAGTAGAGGTGAAGATTGGTAATCTTGAGATCGGAAGTTCGATTCTCGTTCATGTTTTTGTTTTCATTTTTTTTCTTTTAAGTATTTTGCAACAAATAAGCAATTTCGATATTACTCAAATATGTTGCAAACAGACTCCGCCTCTTGCGCTTTTTGCGTTGCTATTCAGTGCAATTGTAAGTCATATTTTCACCAGTTGACAACTCTGATTAGTTTCAAGAGAGAATTTTATTCTTGAGTTGCAACAAACTGTGCTGCTTGGGAAGTTAGGTTAAGTAAATTGAAAACGTAATTTTTTTATCTCTTACTAGTGGTCCCGGCAAACTTTGTCTTGCCATCAAGAAGGCTGTCTGAAACTCCATGAAACGTCCCATACAAAATAATAGTTCCGTTCACTTTCGATTTTCCCGGCGAATATTCTGCACTTTTCATACACACAAACACGTCGGAATACTTCACGAATACTTTAGTGAAAGAATTGTCAAAATCTGGCGGCCCGTTCGCAAGCCATTTCGTGACATACAAACACCACTCCATTTTTATTTATATAGATAAACAGGTGAAATCAGCTCACCTGTAAAAAATCTGAACTGCTACGGCAAATGAAGTGTAATATATTGTTAACAAAATGTTAATAAAATCTTAAATTTGTTTTACCATATTAGGATGATAGTGCTGTGTTTACAACACCTAGATATAAGAAATGAATGTAATGTTTCAAATGATACTAATAAGAAATTAAAAAAAAAAACTAAGCACGACAAAGACCAACAGCGGAAAAACAAGATCGGTATCTTTTAAAAGTCTCCAAAGGCGAAAAGCACAGAATACACTTAATAAAACGCATAATACGAAACCATAAAGTAAAAATATAAACTAAATTAAAACGTATTAATAATCCGACCCTTAATTAGCCTCAGGGCTGAGACTGAAGAAAAGCAGCCAATTATCTCGGAGAAACACAAGGTCACCTGCACCATTGCTCCGGGTAGCACAGGAAGGACATCATACTGTAGAGGGCACCCTGGTACTCCACAGGCTCCGTTTGCGGTTAGGTTTTATTCAGACCCTCCTAACCATTCATTCTTGGACACGGTAAGCTTAAAGCCATAAGAGTTAGGGGTCACCTGTGAGTTGGACTTTTACAACCGGAATAGGCAGTCCGTAGTATTAATTCTTAGCCAATTGAAACAACCGCTACCGACACTACGCGGCTATCTAGGCTGATCGGAAAAAAGGAAGTTAACATTGATGATTAACTACTGACGTGCCCTAACAGCCCTAAAAAAAGAAACTCCTTGCAATCACTAGCGCCGCCACACAACGAATTACGTCAAACAGTGGTGAGTATCATTATCTTGAAATATTCCATATTCATCAGTGACATGGTCATGGGAACTTAGCGATAACAGCGCCGCCACGATGTTGCTACTTGTGTTGCCATTTAAAATGACCGTTAATTGTCTTACACGGTTTTACAATCGGACTTCAACGTCTGTTATCTGTGGTCATACTGTATGTTCAAAGACTTGCTTAAATCACGGCTAAAGAATAACAGAAGCAATTCACAACATGTAAGCATTGTTGTTATTATTGTAGGAAATCTACATCTTCTTCTTCTTGTTCTTGGCATTACGTCCTCACTTGGACAGAGCCTACAGTATCATCGTACTTGCCACACGATATACAAATGCGAAAATGACAACTTTGACAAACAAAGCTTTCAATTAATAACTGTTGAAGTGCTCGTTGAACACTAAGCTGAGAAGCACACCCAGAAACACGCAATCACAAAATTTCTAAATTTTATTAATTAATGAACATTTTCTTTCTGGCTCCCTTTCATTCTGCTGGTAAAAATTCCTATTGCTATTTGTCAATGCACCTGGGTTGAAGCATCGCTAAGCTCCCAGTCGAAATGACTGTTGGTCGGCGTTAAGTCAGAGGGGACCAAGTACAAAACTTGGGAAAATTGGATTATTCTTTCATTTGATGTGAAATTACCTTCTTCTATTCATCCATCAAAAGATATTCATCAATATTACTTATTTCGATACATTTGAATCTGATTTTTGATCGTTTACCGTATTTGGATGGGTGGTCAGAAAATGCAATAAATGCTGTGCAGACAGAGCGGACCAAGTGCTCTTTTTGCATTTTTTGAGTCGATTTCAGAGTCCGATAGAAGTTTATGGTAATTCTATGCTGCCCATAACTGCATATTTGTAACATTCGACAAAAGTAGGCATTGAGTAAATGGAATATCAAGTGTGCATTTAATGGCAGTATGAGAGGAAACTAAAATTTATAAAAATTACCAAGAACTCAAAAGTGCTTATTTGAGGCTGATATTTTGTTCATCTCATATCGCATACTAGGTGAGTAGTTAGAAAATAATTCTGATATAAATTTCAGTGCTATTACATTACGAGCAGTGCTGGGAATGGTAATAGTAGTAGGCTTGAATTTTTGCGAAAATCACGTGGCTCTCCAGTACAGTAGTTTCAAAAACGTGAATCTCATCAAGAAGCCTATGTTGGGTGCACGAATTTTCTAAATCATGAGTGTCATTGAATGCTCCAAATGCGGGAAATAGAACATTTTTCTACAGTAATTGTGGGTTGCCCTTAGCAACGGGTGTTTTGCAATTTTCAAGGCTTTTGCCTACAGCAGCGATGGGCGTGAGTTTCACTGGCTCGCTGACTGTGATTGGCTTTGCTTGGATACTGTAGAGTGAATTTCAAGATTTTTCCCAACCCTGATGACGAGGCTCATTTATAATCTCATGTGACTGTTATGCGGTTATAATTACCAATGTGACGAATCAACTTGGTATTTTTTTCTAATTTTCTAGAACAATCTCACAAATTTCAGTTAGTTGATCGAAAGTATTTATCATTTGATGACTCTCCCCGGTATTAACTCCAATTTGTCAAAAATGTCGAATGTGACTGTTATGCAGTTATGGACAGTATGGTGTTTGTATGGAATGTCCTAGAACCCGATTATTGGACCAGTATATTTTGGCCGGTACTCAAGATTTTCACTTGGTAAACTCTGACTGAACGCATATTTGAATATTTCTGGTCTTCAATGCTCTGACCCTGCAAAACCTGCATTTTAAAGCTATCGTAATGGTTTTGACGATATGGATTATTGAAGAACTTACGATCTCTCCTTTGTCGGGTGTTGAATCACTGCGTCCAATTAACTTGAACTTGAACTTGAACTGCGTCCAATTAACTTGAACTTTTTTAAATTAAGAATTTACGATGCTGGTGTCGAATAGTCTTGATAATCTGTTTATCTTAGAGATACGTACTTAGTTTAACCCTGCAAGCATTAAATGATTGTTATTTTCCTAGAAATTGTTCAGTTACAGTGAATCAAATCATTGAACGGTGGTCTTTAGTTCAGTCAGAGTGGACCAAGTACACATAGTCCATCAAAAATTCGTTCTATCAGAGGTTTAGATTTTGATTTTTTATGATTATCACTTCACATTATACTGTTCGAAAGTAACACAAAGATGTGTAAAAATATTGAACCAAAATTTTCACGAATTAAAAAATTACAAAGCGTTAGACTTTAAGCCCATTTTTCTCAAAATATGAAAAATGTCACTTGGTCCGCTATGACTTAACGCCGACCAGTTAGTGTGAAAATTCATAGCAGAATGAAAGAGAGGCAGATAGAAAATAATAATAAATGCATAAACTTTAGTAATTTGGTGATTATTTTTATTCATGAGTGCAGGCTCTGTCCCAGTGAGGACGTAATACCAAGAAGAAGAAGAAGATAAAGTTTGATTCGTCACAAGATGGGTTACGTACATTATTGCAATATATACACTTCCCTGAGGGCACCAGGTTCCCGGAATGTCCATAGTGGTAGCCATTATGGTAATGAAGTCTCAAAATAATATCGGAGCAAGCAAATTTTTTTTTTTTGCAATTTCTTATCGTAATAGACTGTTTTTCATCACGTCAATCAATGGAACGGCCTACTTTCCTGCACTGAAGTATGCAGTGTGGGAATAGTAGTTTACGGAACAAGTTGCAGAAAGATGATTTTTACAGCACGAGTCGTAAATTTATCCTACGAGGCTTGCCGAGTAGGATAATTACGACGAATGCTGTAAAAATCGAGTTCTGCAACGAGTTACGTACAACATTTTTTGCAAATTCGTAGAAGACCACTTGAGGGTACCAGAAATCATATCGGAATGCATTCACCATTATTTTACTATTTCTGAGAAATCGTTGTGTTATAATTCATTACGCAACTCAAAACAGTTGTGTAATGGGAAAGCGTTGCGTAATGAATCATTACAGCACTGGTTTCAGTTAGGTAATGACTATTCCCGCACTGCATACTTCAGTGCAGGAAAGTAGGCCGTTCCATGATAGATTGACGTGATGAAAAACAGCCTATTACGATGAGAAATTGCAAAATAGTAATTACGCAACTGAAACTAGCGCTGTAATGTTTCATTACGCAACGTTTTCTCATTACGGAACTGTTTTGAGTTACGTAATGAATCATAACACAACAATTTAGCAGAAATTGTAAAATAATGGTGAATGCATTCCTATAAAATTTTTGATACCCTCAAATGGTCTCTTACGAAATTGCATAAAATGTAGAAGAAGTTGAACAACTCGATTTTTTTAGCACTTGTCGTAATTAGCGGACTTTGGGGCAAGTGTGCCATAGGGGCAAGTGTGCCACCCCTGCTTTTTATAAAAACTACAATATATATTTTCTTTTTGAGCTTAACAATATGTTCCCTTATAGTTCACAATACAATGATCAAAATATGATGAAAATTGCTCTATTTTTCACGTATTTACAGCGACTTGTGCTAAGACAACCAAATTTGAGTGGAATTTTATAAGATTTTGTTGTTTCTAAATAGCATGGTGAAAGGTCAATTATTAACAGATTTTTCTAACGTACTGTACATCGTGAAACTATTCAAATGTGTAAGTTATTGTGGCATTTTAATCAAAAAAGTATTTAGTTTTACCAACGAAATCCAGTTTGGATGAAATGTATACCTATTGGGGCAAGTGTGCCACCTATTTGGTAAACAAAAATTGTTGGAGTGAAATTTATAAAAATGTAAACATCTTCAACAGAATCATAATAATAAACCAAAATGAGGCACCAGTAGTAATTTCTGTAGTATAGTAGGGGAATAACTGACATGTTTGCCCCCTAAAGTGATTTTTTCTCAGAATATTCAATATTCAATACGTTTTTCGGCTTATTAAGTACAGTTTTACATATCTACATCAATATTTTACCGTTATTTAGTGCTGATCTAGACTAATATTATACATATTCGCCGTAATATAAGGGTAATACATATATTGTAAGGAATGGAGACAAAAATAACAATTTTAGTTATTCGGATTGAGTAATAGGGAGTTACGCATGTTTTGAATCCTGTTATAATCCCCTTATCACGGTAAACTTAATTCTTGTTTTAATTATCGATTAGCGTCTGCTTTGTAAGTATTATTAATAGGAAATAAAGAAAATTTCATTACAAGTGGAATTATATACGATTTTCATATGGTGGCCGTCTTGCCCCATATGGGTGGCACACTTGCCCCATAGTGTCGAAAAATAGGTTATTTTGGATGATATTTGAGAAGCTCCAAAACTAATACTTTTTGAAATTTTTTTTCTTTTTAAATGGCACAGTGGTTATGAAAAGATATAAAACTAACATCATGAGGATAAATTGGTGGATTCTATGACCTTTAGACAAAGTTAGAGAACAATTTGCTTAAGGTGGCACACTTGCCCCAAATTCCGCTATCCTACGCGGCAAGCCTCGTAGGATAAATTTACGACTCGGGCTGTAAAAATCATCATTCTGCAACTTGTTCCGTAAACTACTATTCTTCAATTGTTTGTATCTCAATAATTCCGAATCAGACTCTTCCCAGCAAAATATCCCTCGATATATATATGAACAGGTTTGCTGCAGACATCAACCTTCTATCTGATAAGGTTGTTGAGATACATACAATTGAAGTCATTCAATACATACACTGTCATTCAGACTCTTCACCGCCAGATAAGAATAACTTTGCCGAAGACAACAATCTCTAGCTGAAAAGAAACTAAAAGTAGAGCAGATTGAAGATTTCTTTCTACTAGTGCCATCTAGTGGATGAATTTCCAATCAGACTCTTCATTGCCAGATAGCTTTTGATCTGCTGAACAGCTTTGACGAAGACACCAAACTTCTAGCTGTTAAGGCTTTTTAGATACAGACAATTGAAGAAAATTTGTCACTAACGCCACCTAGTGGCTGAATTCTTAATCAGATCTTCCATCGCCAGATAGTGCTTGATCTGTTGAATAATTTTTCTAAAGACACCAACATTCTAGATCATTTGGATGTTGAGATATCCGTTTGTGGTCAATTTTTGACACCTCGTGTCCATGCCTTTTCCGTTACCTAGAAAAGGGGAAGGGACTAGGAAGGATGTCTCACCCAAGGATTGTAAGACCAACTAACCGCATTTACATCATTTCAAATTAATTGATCTACTAGTCATCGAGTTGTGGCTACTAAAAATTCATGGTTTATTTTCGGACGTTTAAGGGTTAATTAGGTTATAGCAACATATTACATGTATTTTTCAATTAAATTATTTGCCATAGCAGTTCAGGTTTTTTAAGAGGAATTTTCCTGATTGTAATAAAAAACTTGTAAAAACACTTTCTAATCAACTTAGACTTTAGCATTTCTTACTTATCTCGCATATATCTCAATTAAAAGTTCTATTTCAGCATCAGCCAACAAAACAAATGATTCTACTGCAAAACTGCAAATAGATCAATTCTGTGTTGAAATACAGCACCATCAACGCCGGTAGCGATCTGTTTATTGTTGCTATCAGTTGATGCACTCATAACAATGTTAGTTGACTCATCACTGCCTACTCGAATCAGAATTTCCTCCTTCAATAATCAACCCGATTTGCCTGAGCAAGAACCGCTCAGATAAACAGCAAGTACCCGAGCAGACGGGAAACGCTAAGAAGGATCATAATTAGTTGTTTTGAAGTGGATATAGTATGGATAAATATTGAACTGTTAAGATATTATAGATCAATATGAGATCTGGCAAGTTTATTGATTGTTAAACGAATCAATATCAATAAATGGTCTGACAGGACTGCCCATAACTGCATAACAGTCACATTCGACATTAATGCAAATTGGAGTTAATACCATGGAGAGTCATCAATTGATAAATACTTTTGATTAACTTACTGAAATATGTGACATTGTTCTAGAAAAATTGAAAAAAAAAACACCAAGTTGTTTTGTCACATTGGCAATTGTAATCGCATAACAGTCACATTGAGATTATACATGAGCCTCGTAATGCAGTAGCAACGAAATTTCTATCAGAATTATTTTCTGACTGTTCATCCAATATGCGATATGAGTTGTACAAAATATCAGCCTAAAATAAGCACTTCTGAATTCCTGGTAATTTTTAGAAATTTTAATACCCTCCCATACTGCTATAAAATGCACACTTGGTATTCTATTTACTCAATGCCTACTTTTGTCGAATGTTACAAATATGCAGTTATGGGCAGAGGAGCCTGCCATAGACTAGTGGTTAGAATCCGCGGCTACAAAACAAAGCCATACTGGGTTCGATTTCCATTTGGTACAGGATCTTTTTGCAATGGAAATTTCCCTGACTTCCATAGGTATAGAGTATCATCGTACTTGCCACGCGATTTACGAATGGATAAATGGCAACTTTGGAAAAGAAAGCTCACAGTTAACAACTAAGAAAGTGCTCTTAGAACACTGAGCTAAGAAGCAGGCTCTGTTCCAGTGAGGACGTAATACCAAGAAAGAGAAAAAGAATGATCTGACAGATGAAACATTATCAACGTCGAACCCTTGAACTACATTGTTAAAATACGGAGATGCTGACCAATAGGCTATGTCTGACAGATTAAAGATGCAGCAAATAAAAACATTAAAAATGTGTTTTCCGAGTCTACTATTTTCTTTTGTCTCAGCGTGTTTGGATGTATCATTTTACGAATTAATGTGTTTTAGTTCATTTGAAGGAACTCAGTTCTATCTTTTTAACACATTTTAGAAATGCGAGCTTTCGTCGTGAGATTAATAAAATTTTCAAACATCTTTCCAATACCAAATAGAGGTATGAGATCAAAATAGGTTCGATTCGAGATATGATCTTAATATTTCCGACTGTCCGGGTAGCAATCCCTTCCGTTTCCCATGACGCATCATCATATTATATGGACATTTGCGGTTACATAATGCCAATATCACAATCGATCCGATTACATGTGGACGCAATTGTTTCAACATTGTATCCTACCACCATCATCTCTATAATGGATTGATTTGTTTTGATTGACTTGCTGCACAGTTTCTTGTTGATTTTCGTCACACCACGGCAAACGGAAGATTCAAAGATGAGCGTAAATGCAGTCCACTAACTATCCTATCATCATTGCATAAGAAGCAGTACTGCTGTATATGCGAGTCTTGTGCCGCAGGATACTGTTGCTAATTCAAATCTATTTCTATATCTATATAGTGCAACGACTAGAGGAAACATTATGAGTTGAGTTTGCATAAGTAGGTGCCCGTCAGCAAACCAAGAGCCGGAGTATCGGAAAAGCAAAATTCATAATCTCCATCAGCGCTGACTGTTGACGGATGGTGATTAATTTATTGCTGTTTGTGTTGGCTGTCAGCACCTTTTTAAGATAAGCAACGTAATTGTGGGCCAGTGGGAAATGCAAACGATTAAGGATGGCGTCAATTTCTATTACTTTTGTTTGTTTGAATTCGACTAAGATTTATGGCTGCATATAATTGTAGCTAATATTAATAAGTGATGAAGTTATACAGAATCATTTTTTTTAATTCCTTCATATAAACATTGCATTTTTTCTTACTAGTGGTCCCGGCAAACTTTGACTTGGCTATTAAAAGACGTTATGAATACTCCCATACAACTGTTTCATCCTGACTACATGTCTACTTGAAGGTTTCAAATAAAGAGCTTTTGGTTTATGTGGGAATATTATTAGTTGAGATTTGGAAGCATTAGGAGAAATCTTCCAGTTTTGCAAGTATGAAAAAAATATCCAAACTTTTTTGCAATCGACTACATATTGCAGGTTTTGTCCTTTGGGGGAGAGACCTGTGTCATCAGCAAACAAGGATTTTCGACATCCCTGAGGTAACACAGGTAAGTCGGATGCGAAAATATTGCATAATATTGGTCCCAAAATGATGTCTTGAGGAACATCAGCTCTTCCTGTAAGAGACCTAGAGTTCTGATAATTAGCCTGAAGTATCCGATTGGACAGATAACTAACAATGTATGTTGGAATATTAAAGTTTTTTAATTTTACAATCAAGCCTTCATGCCAAACACTGTCAAATGCTTTTTTTTATGTCTAGAAGAGCAAAACCAGTAGAATAGCCTTCAGATTTGTTGGAACGGATCAAATTTGTTACACGTCAAAGTTGATGAGTGGTCGAATGTCCATGGCGGAATCCGAACTTTTCTTAGGCAAAAATTGATTGATTCGTTGATGTTGACCATCATTCTGTTCAAAATGACCCGAGTAGCGATGCCTGCTCCCAAATAGACTACGTGCTGGTTGATGGGCGACATTTCTCAGATGTCATGGATGTCAGGACCTTCCGAGGCCCTAATATCGACTCGGATCATTATCTCGTTGTACCTAAAATTCGGGCGCGGTTATTCAGCGTCACGAGTTCCAGAGATTACAGAACGATGCGCTTCAATATACAACGCTTGTCGACTGATGAGGTAGCTGCGCAGTACCGTCAGCAACTAGACGAGCAGTTGGGAAGAATCAACGTTGCTGGAGACGTCGACAGCCTGTGGGACCCTATACTCGAAGCTGTGACAACAACGGCGCGGGAAGTGATCGTGACTGGTCAACGACGAAGACGAAACGACTGGTTCGATGAAGAGTGCCAGAGAGTGACAGACATGAAGAATGTTGCCAGAAGCCGTATGCTTGTGGCCGGTACCCGACAAAACAGAGAGCGGTACAGCGAAAGCCGATGAAAAGCGAATCCACCGCAGAAAGAAAAGGCAGCCCGAAGAAAATGTGGTAGCTGACGCTCAAGAAAGCATGAACCGGAATGATATGCGGAGATTCTATGCAACGGTCAATGGTGCGCGGCACAATACCGTATCAGTGCCCGCCATGTGCAATGATCGAGAATGGAATTTGCTGACCGATAAAACGGCGGTGGCTGCCAGGTGGAAGGAGCACTTTCAGCAATTGTTGAACGGTGGAAATGGAAATGTAGCGAGGAACAGGATGAACATAGATGACAATGATCAAGCTGTGGACCCACCGTTAGGCTGCTGGGAAGGACGAGATCCCGGTCGAGCTTCTCAAGCACAGAAGCGAGCAGCTTTACCAGTCGATCCACCGAGTACTTCTGAAGGTATGGGAGGACGAAGAATTGCCCACCGGCTGGTTGGATGGCCTCACCGCCCTATCTACAAGAAAGGGCACAGAATGGAGTGTGCCAATTACAGAGGAATTACCCTGCTGAATTCGGCGTACAAAATTCTGTCGCACATCCTGTTCAACAGACTGCGTCCACTCGAGGAGTCCTTCGTCGGCGAATACCAAGCTGGTTTTCATGAGGGCCGTTCGTCAACGGACCAGATGTTTAGCTTGCGAATGATTCTAGACAAATTCCGGAAGTATAACTTGCAGACTCACCATCTGTTTATAGATTTCATGGCGGCGTACGACTCAGTGAAAAGAAATGAGCTTTGGCAGATAATGTCTGAAAATGGTTTTCCGGCGAAACTAATTAGGCTGATACGTGCTACGCTGGATGGTTCGAAATCAAGTGTTCGGATCGCAGACGAGGTGTCAACCTTCCGCGAAGTGAAAAGACGTGTTGCGGCTGCGAATAGGGCCTTTTACGGACTACGTAACCAGCTTAGGTCCCACAGCTTGCAAATGGAAACAAATTTCGCCCTGTATGAAACATTGATTCTTCCAGTGGCTCTCTACGGGCACGAAGCGTGGACGTTGAAAGAGTCAGACCGGAAAGCTCTCGGTGTTTTCGAGCGTAAAGTTCAGCGGACAATACTCGGTGGGAAACTCGAAAATGGTGTGTGACGCAGACGCATGGATCACGAGTTGTATCAAGTGTACAAAGATGCGAATATTATCAATCGTGTAAAATACGGCAGACTTCAGTGGGCTGGTCACTTAGTGCGAATGTCGGAAGAAAGAATTACGAAAATAATATTCAGCAGGGAACCAGGTAGAGGTCGGCGGCTTCGGGGAAGACCACGAATACGCTGGCTGTACACAGTGTACGGCAGTACCCTAAACGTTCGGGCAACTGGAGAAGTTTCGCCCAAGACCGACGAAGATGGAGCTCTACAATACGCCCGGCAATGGCGTGACGTTACGCTGTAGCCATCAAGGTAGGTATATCACTTCTTCCAAACCAGTCTTCCAGGAATTTTCGATAACGTTCTCTTTATTGAGAATATTTTCGAAGTCCTGAGTAACTTGATTTTCTATTGGACTAGTAAGTCCTAAATTTAAATTGTGCGCGCTTTCAAACTGCAAAGCAAGTTTTTGAGCTTTTTCGCAATAAGTAAGAAATAATTTGTTTTCCTCTTTCAATGCCGGTATTGGCTTTCTTTCAGATATTTTCAAAATTTTAGATAATTTCCAAAAGGGCTTAGAGCCAGGGTCCAATTGCAAAATATTATTTTCAAAATTTTTGTTTCTTAATTGTGAGAAACGTTGAAATTGCCTTCTTCTCACGTTTTTAAGGCGGATCAAGAGTTTAAGATCATCGTCTATAATCACGGATTCAAATTTTACTTCACATTTTGGGATTGCAATGCTCCTGGCTTCAATAATGGAATTTGTTAGAGTTTCAAGAGCATTTTCAATATCAAGTTTAGTTTCTAAAGAAATATTAACATCAAGATTAGAGTCAATAGGGTAAGTGTTCCCTTAGTTGTGGGTGTTCCTATAGTTGCGGTAGTGCCGTTTTCACTGATTTTATTACGTTAGCCATAGAACCGACACTGCCAAACGACGTCTTGGCTTGTTGATACACGGAATAGTCAAAAAGAGCGTTCAAATTGCTTTAAAACTGATGAAATATCACTAAAATTGCTAAAACCGTTCTTGTTTGTACCAATAGTTGCGGTAAAGTGTTTCTATAGTGGAGGATCCCATAAGAAAACCACGGATACCGCAACTATAGGAACACAAATTAAAAATATACCGCAACTAAAGGAACAGTGTACCAATAGTGGAGAAATTATTTTTCGCTGACATGCCGTGGATTACTGCGATGAAATCATTTTTCTCATTACGTCAATGATCGTTACTTTTTGTTTAGGACATTAACATGTACATTAGGTTGGTTGGTTTGACTTTATTAACGAGATACATGTACATTAATTGCGCTTCTTGAATTTAGGCGATTAAATGAACTTCGATAGTGCTTAGTACCTCCACTATTGGTACATCCAGAGCCGTAGCGTAGCCCCATGGCGCCCTTGGCGAACCGCCATTGAAGCGCCCCCTTTCATATATTTTTTGACTCTATGACACTACCCCGAACGCCACTACCCCGAATGTCTTTACCCCGAACGCCATAACCCCGAAAGCCATTACCCCGAATGGCTCATTACCCCGAACGTCATTACCCCGAATGCATAGCATTTTGAGACTTATTCTAATTAGAGAGTGGGGAGATAATTGTACGATTCCTTATGAATATTTAACGAGTTTGGCTCAATGATGTATTTTTCAAATATTTGAAGTTAAAAAAGCAGCTAGTTTTTCAGAAATATTTTTCACACACTAAGTTTTGTTTGGATTTGTCCTCTAATTTTGGTGAGATTAACACAGCCACTTTACAATGCTTTGAAGAACAGCCTATTTCGAAAAGAAGGGTGAAGTTATTATGAAAAGTATAGCTATAATATGCACAAAATTAGGATGTAGTAAAGTTATTGGACGTCAGCACCCACTTCCTTTACTCATTTTTGTAGGTGTCGGACTACTAGCATTAAAATCTTCTAAAAGATTTTGTTTCGTAAAACATGGTAATGGAAATCACCCTGAGATATTCGCTGCAAGTGTTGTTCTATGGAACCCGCTCGAAGATCAACCTGATAGACAACCATTCCGCTATAGCACGGAAACGTTAATACACTTGTATGTACATGTTAGAGAAACGGCGGCCTCTGATTGCCGCTACAGTAAAAACTTTCGTTGGTTTGTGGGATCATTAATTTAAATTTCGATGAAATAACCACATTTATTTTTTGATTCAAGACAATTAAGAAATGATAATGGCACAAAAGGGATGGTACACAAATTATGTCACGCTAAATTTTAACTTTTTTGACACCCCCCCTTTTGTCACACTTGTTGTATGAGTCCTCCGAAAATTTTGTAAGGCTTGTCACGCTTAGCTCAACCCCCCCTCCCTTGGAGCGTGACATAATTTGTGCATGACCCCAAAGTGGTGAGCAAATCCATAAGAAACCTGTATTTTTTAATACAAGATGATAGAAAGGGAAAATTCCTGATTCGAATTATAGCAGGATTCACTTTATGTGAATGCCTTCAGGATGTATTCCTTAAAAAAATAAGCTGTTCTATATGGAAATTTTATTGACTAGCTTATCCAACGAAAACTTGGAAGAACAGCCTATTTAAAAAAGAAGGGCAAATTTCTAGTGAAATGTTTGCAGCTATGACGCGAATGGTAACTGTTACAACGTAATGCTATGGCACAACCTATATTCATAAAAAAGATAATATTTGTTTAAAAACAAAATTGAAATATGAACAGCATCAAGAAGTCCAAACACTTTTGATCACGCATCTGTTCAGCAAGACCATATTAAGGGTTATGGGTTTGGTGGCGGATCTTATGCATTGAATATTTCCTTGATGTCCCTTTGAAAACAGGCACATGAACAAGCATGATAAATTGACAAGGAAAGCTCTCAGTCAATAAAAGGCTTATTTTATTGAAAGCCCATTCACAAATTTCGTAACGCTGAAGGGGGCAAAAATATGTTGTGGATAGTTATCCTCAAAATGTTACAGCCCATACACAATATGTAGAATTTCCATACAGAAAATGGTACGAAGGGGTGGGTAGGTGTCAAAAATGGCTATTTTTGGCGTTATGAAATATGTGAATGAACGCTTGAACTGCGAGACGCACTTTTGCCCGAAAAACATGATACTGCACTGTATATCGTACTATTCGGGGTAATGGCTCATTCGAGGTAGTGGCGTTCGGGGTAATGGAATGAATCCATTTTTTTACGTTTTCTGATGTGCTTCAAGTAAACATACAACGATTGTTTTTAAAGCCCTGGGTGATTATAAATTAACATTTAGAATACATTGAGTTGTTGGTAAGAAGGAATATAAAATATTTAAAATCTCTTTTAGACGTGATCTGACTGATAGTTCTCAGGCTATTCAATAATCAATAACCAATTATTTATTAAATACTAGTTGCCACCCGGAAAACTTTGTACTGCTACTGTGATGTAATATTTGACAAAAAAAAGAAGAACAGAAACCGAAAATACCAAAATTGCAACTATTCCCGTTAAATTTATCATGTGTCTTGTCTCATAGAGCTTTCTTGCGTAAGAACTAATATCACAAATCAGAGCCAGTAAAATTTGAATACTTCGTTCTGAAGTAATGCGCGGTCAAACGTTTGACTTCCATTTTTAATCTATTTTCTATATAAATAGAAATGAAATGATGTTTGTATGTCACGATTTGGCAGGGGCCAACCGATATTCATGATTCTTTTACAGTTAAATTCGTGATGGGCTCAACGTGTTCGCTGCCCATCTACGCCTACTTGTCCCATGTTCTATGTAAACCTTATGGACCGCGGGAAAAATTTGCGTAGAACGGCAGTTCGGGTGTAATAAAATAATTCAAGAGAAATTTGGAATAAATTCCTGATCTGGCATTTTGAAAGAAGGTTTCCCATAGTCTACTACAGAGCAATACACCGTTTGCCGAGTTAAGCAGTATATATCAGCATGAAGTTAATAAGATTATTCTCTCACAAATCAATCGAACCTTTCTTAAAAGTTTTGAACGGATCTTGAGGGATTTTTTTCAAACAAGCAATCCTTTTAATTATAACATTTTAGAAAATTAAGTCCAGAACATTTCTCACTGATTTTGACTCATGTTTTTATTTTAATGTTCTGAAGTGCTCTGAGAAATCCATGGTTCCACGGTAACACCGTCTAGTAACACCTAAGCATCCTGCTTGAACTCTTTTCGAAACCCGCCTAGCATGTTTTAGGTTATGGATTATTTAAAAAATCTGTTCAAAATTTACTGTGAGAATTATGTCCCGGGGTGTGAGTGAATCCAGCCAATATTTCTGTGAAATCATGCTGTGTTAACTTCGAGTCGTTAGAGCATCAACTTTCGTTTTATGGAGATTTCAAATATTTTGATTATTTTTAAATTATTTTAACCACGAGCACCGTGTGTATGATTTACAAATCATTACTATAGAGAATTATTTTCAAACAAATCTTCAATGTATTTTCATTCATAAGTCCAAAAATTTCTCTCGAAAATTTTCAAGTAAGGAAATTTTTACATCTTCTGCAATGTTTTCAACACATTTTGTCAAAACCGATTAAGAAATTGTTTCAATTTATCATGTTAATGTCGTCGATTTTTTTTTCTTAACTGTTATTTGAAAGGCACCTTCACAAAATATGTATACGTATCCTAAAATTTGCCACTACGACCGCTTTTTGGCGCCCCCTGATGGCTGGCGCCCTTGGCGGGTGCCAACCTGGCCAACCGCACGCTACGGCACTGGGTACATCTACCCTATACGATTCATATATATTCCAGTCGGCTCGAAAATAATTGAAAGTGGAGCTGATAGGATTGAGAATCGCTTCATGAGATTTTTGTAGTGTAACAGGGACATGATTAGAATCAAAATCAGCATGAGTAATCAGTTGGCTACAAAGATGACTAGAGTCGGTCTAGACCAAGTCAATCATAGCTGGATTTCTAGAAGAGGAAAAACATGTAGGGCTATCAGGGTATTGAATTGAGAAATATCCTGAAGAGCACTCATCAAATAAAATTCTGCCGTTGGAATTACTTTGAGAATTATTCCATGACCGATATATGGCATTAAAGTCACCAATGACAAAAAAATTTTGACTTATTGCGAGTTAATTTTCGCAAGTCAGTTTGGAGCAAATTAACTTGCTGTCCAGAGCATTGAAAAAAGCAAATGGGCAGCTATGAAAGTATATTTACCAAACTGTGTTTCAGCAGAAACAAATAAAGTTTCAAAAACTTTAGTTTCAAATGACGAAAACAGTTGATGTTTTATACACCTATGAATGATGATTGCAACTCCCCCACATGCCCCATCAAGTCGATCATTACTTTAATCAAAAAGTTAGGATCTCTTTTGAGTTTAGATTCAGGTTTCTAAAACGTTTCAGTAATATCTGCTATATGCACGTTACGCACGTATTCTTACAGCTAGAAAATTAAACAGCTCGTCCTTTTTACCATTCTGAGAACGAGCATTCCAATTTAATAAAATATTTAAATTATTATTTGGATCCATTAGAAAAACGTAATCCAATAACAATTTGACTTGTAAATTTTACACCAACTTGGACTGCTTCAGTCATAGTGGTGGCTTTGAACATTGCATCAATCATTAGATTCAATTGTTCAATAAGAATATTAAAATCAGAGGCAGACATATCACTTGAAGTGGGTACATTGGATGATTTTCTGTTAGAATTTTCGGTAGACAAAGAGGCGGAGTAGGGTTTTTTTTCTATTAGATTTGAAACAAGTAGAATGAGTACTCATAGTACGAATAGGGGAGGAGTTCAAATTACCTGCTACGATATCGGCAAAGGATTTTCCGTGGGTAGATACATTTGAAATTAAAAGATTCGAACGGCTACCCGATGGATTAGATAATTCTTTTGTGAATGAGCATGATTATGATCTTCCTAATGGGTATGATTCCTAATCAAGCGATCGTTAACTGAAAAATGAGTATTGTTCGATACTCTACCAAGGAAATTCCGGAAACGACCGTTATCGTAATGGATATTATCTTTCATCTGCCTGACACGAGCCTAAACGACTCTCTTGCACGAAGGGCTATCCCAAAACTTGGACTTATGATTGATCTTGCAATTCGAGCATATAAACTTGGTGGTATCTTCCTTTACTGAACAGACGTCCTTGGCGTGAGAAGAACCTCCACAAATCATGCATTTAGCATCCATGCGACAATTTCTTGTACCATGACCCCACTTTTGGCACCGACGGCACTGAGTGGGGTTCTGGAAATTTCCTCCAGGTTTCTGGAAATGTTCCCATGTCACACGGACATCGAGCATAAGTCTAGCTTTTTCTAAAGCTTTAATATTATTTGGATCATTTTTTGTGAAAGTGAACTAAATAATATTCTTGAGAAAGCATTCTCCGAACAATGCCAGATTGGGTTCTCTTTTTCATAATGATTACTTGAACTGGGGAGAATCCAAGTAAATCATTTATTCCATTTTTGATCTCTTCAGGTGACTAAGTGTTTACGTGATTAGTAAACGACCCAATCATCTAAGTTACACTCCATTGCTAAAAAGCTCACTATATTGCTTCCTTAACCTCAAATGCATATGATTAGTAGTTAGTACGTAGACGCATTTTCCGAAACATGTAACCAATCAGTATAATCGTTTGATTCCTCTATCAGAAATTGCAAGAACAGCGGATTTATGCACTCCGTTCCAATCAGTCAAATATTTAAGCCTACACGCATCGGAGAAGCACGATGGAATTTATCGCTTCCCAGCTCGGAGCTTTTCCCGTAGAGCGAAAGCCGGGACGGACAGTCTAATGGTGCCTGGCATGCAGCGGCAGGTATATGATGCAATGGCTTCCGTCGCCTGAACCGTCATTACATGTTACAGTAGGACGTTTAATCCACTCACTTTGGGTGATCCTTAGAGGCAGCGGAGTTTAGGGCAAGTGGGCCATAGGGACAAGTAGGCACCCCCTACTTTTTACAACAACGAGTATATGTTTTTTTTTTCTCTTTGAGTTTAACAATATGTCCCTTAAAAAGTCTGAGTACTATATTCATAGTATCATGAAAATTGCTTTATTTTATACGTATGTTTGTGTTCACAATCAAATACAGTCAATTCTCCCTTAATCGATATTTCGGTATCGAGTTAGAGAACCATAGTAAAAGCTGATTTTCATGACTAACTCGATTGTCCCTTGGATCGCTGTTGCACTGGTTTTGGGTACGGGTACTGGTACGGGTTAAACACGATACCTCCCTAACTCGTTGGTCCTTTCAATACTTAGTTATGAAGTGTTGACTGTGGATTTTTATTACATTGGATATTTTAAATAACATGGTATTTATAAATAGATTTTCCTAATGTACGGTGCATCGGACATTTGATCATGTGTAAGTTGCTGTGTCATTGCATAATGTGCCACTTGTTTTGTGCTGAAAAAGCGTTGGAGTAAAACAAATAAAAATACAAACTTTATCAACAGAAAAGTAATACAGTGAAACCTCCATGAGTCGATATTCAAGGGACCATCGACTCATGGAAATATCGATTCATGGAACAGCAATCCTTTGGAAAGCTGCTTCTAGGGACCATCATAGTAACCATGAAATTTTGTTTTTAGTATGGTTCCATGAGTCGATATCGAGTCATGGAACATCGACTCATGGAGGTATCACTGTAGCATACACTATGATGGGGCATTGATAGTGATAAAAGGGGATTTTCTCACTCTGATCAGAAAGCATTTTTTTTTACAAATATGTTACACTAAAATATTTTTAATATTTTCAGCACCCTTTTTCAATTAATTTTTAATGCACTTTAATCGCCCCTAAATGAGAATGTGTAAAAAAATCATGTTGGAGAACAAATTGCATGATGTGACACACTTACCCCAAATTCCGCTACGCGTGTTTCAGATTGGCAGATATCTAAATCTAATTAATATCGCCTTTTAACAGTATATTTTCAGTTTTCTCAAACTTTTTGTTTTAATAATTATAATTAGTATTCTTCGAAACCCATTAATTTCTTTTCAAGCATCCCTAACGGTTATAAACCACGATTTCACCATTGTCACGTGCCGTTGCTAAAAGTTAATGATAGCAATTCAATGTCCATTGCACTCTCGCCATGAGGCGTGCTACATAGCAGCGAGCTTTGGTGATGCTATTTCATCCTGTTGTGCCCATTGGTGTTCCCGCAGAGAAGTGTCTGTAGATGGTCCAGAGCGCACGCACACACACACCACTCAGCATCAGAGCATCAATATTTCGTCTAACGAAGAACTCCTCCACCAATCAGGCTATTTACGCTGACGAGAAAGTGTTAATTTGTCTCACTTGTTTTCGGTAGCTTACAACTTGATCGCAGCGATAAATTTAATATGAAAACTTTGTCTTTCATGAATGGTTGGCCATTACAATAGCACTACCGTTGAAGACATATGAAAACAACACTGACCACCTACATATGCCTTTATGTTGTCTAGGCCCTTTTACTGTTAAATAGCGTCCAATGACATGGACTTATATACCATGCCCACACAGTTACGGATCACCCACAGTGACGGATCACTTTGGCGTTCAACATTGTATAACTCGCTCAAAACATAAACGTTGACGTAAAACATATTTTTTTCATGTTATACTATTTGTCTTCTACCATTTGTAATGTTAAGCGTAACATTCAACCACTAAATAACGGTGTATTTGACAAATGTTTAGTTGGTACCATACAGCTATCATTATATGGTCGTTTTCTGTAAGAAGTGCCGTCAGCATTCATAAGCTCCCACAGGTGGTAAAATTCAAATGTAATAACATGTTCTACGCTCGTTCGCTTCGATTTAGTATGAATTCATCTTTGGAAAACATTTGACTTGAATTTTTATTCAAAATACCGAACATTAGCACTTCTAACTAGTGATCCATAATATGGACCAGGAAATGATTGTTTACCACGGTTATGGATCACTTCCAAAGAATGTAGATTTTTGCTATTTTATGCATTGGATTCAACATTTTCAGACAATAGCACTAAGGATAAAACTGATAAAACATCAAGGTGTGTAAATTTCATATTTTAGCAGACAAAAATGGGTGGAAAACTTGGTGTGGAGTGAAAACAGTTCATGTCTCAGTTACTACAATGCAGTATCACAATAAAAGGGCATTTTACCCTTGTTTCCAGCTCTATTACTGTAATTTTTTGCAGTAATATATGACACATTGTCAAATTTAGCCATACCATGCAATACAGATGCATTGAGTTAAAAATCTCTTGATTTTGCGCACTGATCCGTAATATGTCACAATTTGATCCATAATATGAAAATTGATCCATAATATGGTTTTCAGGAACCGACAAATTATTTAATTTTTATGCAATCCTATGTAAATATTAAACTCAAAACAGTTTACTTACCGAAGTTCCAATTTGAAACGATTCGATTCGTGCTTTTAAATCACAATTATACGTTTTCCATGTCGTTATATTGAATTTTATAGGTTGGACTCCACACTATTTGATCCATAACTGTGGGGTCATGGTACCTATAGATACTGTTTGATAATTTCATTAATGTTTCAGAGGTTTCAGTATCAGAGGTTTTATTCTCAGCTAAGTGTTCTTCTTCTTTCTGGCGTTACGTCCCCACTGGGACTGAGCCTGCTACCCAGCTTAGTGTTCTTATGAGCACTTCCACAGTTATTAACTGAGAGCTTACTCTGCCAATGACCATTTTTGCATGCGTATATCGTGTGGCAGGTACGAAGATACTCTATGCCCTGGGAAGTCGAGAAAATTTCCAACCCGAAAAGATTCTCGACCGGTGAGATTCGAACCCACGACCCTCAGCTTGGTCTTGCTGAATAGCTGCGCGTTTACCGCTACGGCTATCTGGGCCCCATGGGTTCAATGAATAAAGCAAGTTATTACCTGAGAGCCATATTTTTCAATTGATATATGTATCATACGAGGAGACTAATAACAGCAGTAACATTTTGATCACTTGCACACCTTTATCACTGTCCAGGGCCCAAACAGTCGTAGCGGTAAACGTGCAGCTATTCAGCAAGGCTATGCTGAGGGTCGCGGGTTTGAATCCCACAAGTCGAGGATCTTTTCGTATTAGGAATTTTCTGGACTTCCCATTGCAATGAGTATTTTCGTGACTGCCACACGATATTCAAATGCAGAAACAGTCAATCGGAAAAGAAAGGTAATAAATGTGGATGTGCTTATAAGAACACTAAGCTAAGAAGCAGGCTCTGTCCCAGTTGAGACGTAACGCAAGAAAGGAGAAGAACACACAAGAACAGAACAGCCAATCAAATTTATTGATATGCAGAATCTCTGAAAAACGATTCAACCCCATTACCCCGAATCCCATTACCCAGAATGCCATTAACCCGAACGCCATTACCCCAAATTCCAAATCCCCATCACTCCGAATGACATTACCCCGAATTCCAATATCATTGGGAAATGTCTTCAATATCATCAGATCAAGATAATTGTAAATTCGGGGAAACAGTGTTCGGGGTTATGGAATTCGGGGTAATGATACATTCTGGGTAATGGCATTCGGGGTAATGGGGTAGAATCAAACTGAGACTGCACAAGCCTTTAAAAGTTTGTATGGGAATTACTATCTTAGAACTACTGGTACTGAAGGAATATCTCGAGACATATTGAAGAAAAAAAATGGAAGAATTTTCCAAGGAGTAAAAGAAGATATAATGATTTAGGCCATGGTGTAGTTTGTTGTCGAGTTCAAGAGGGAATGCATGAAAAAACTTTAATTTAGATAGAAAAAAACCCTTCAGTGTACTCAGTATGTTTCTGGAACAACTTATAAAACACTTTTTAAATATTTTTGAGAAAGGGATTAAGCAGGATTCCATAGATTTATTTATGAAATAGTAATAAAAGAAATTTTTAGATAAATTCATGAATTGACCTGCACACCTAGTTTTTTTTGTCATGAACTCTGCTGTGTGAATCTCGTTTTTTTTTTATTAATTTTAAGTATTTTTTAACTAATTATCAGGTTGTTTAGTAACGAAACACAATTTTCTGATACTAGAGATCTCATAAAATACGCTCGTTTAATAGAAGCCGAAATTCAGCATACTACATTAAGTTTCTATGAAATAATTCCAAGAAGCATCTCCAAAAACACCTTAAAATTTGTTTGAGGAATCTCTGAAGAATTTTTTTTATCTCTAATTACTTCAATGATAATATTCTGCTGACAATATATTTGCAGAAACTTTTTGAGATTTCTAACAGATTTGATAAAACATCCGAATAACTTCAGGCAAGATGTTTTTCAAAAAGCTGATTGTTTGGTGGACTCTATAATTTGCCAATCTATCATGATGTTTTTACATGATTGTTATGACATTATTTTGTACATATGCGAGCGCTGAAGACAATCTTTGAAGAATTCAAACACAAGATTAATTCCCGTGATACAAGGCATTGCCGTTGCCCCCTCTGGCTACGCCCTTGCGTGCATTACATCAAACATCATCATCAATTTTAATTTAAACGTGGTAAAACATGACGAAACATTTTATTGTAAAATTTAAAATAGGCTGATAAAATCGGTGGTTGACAAAATCGGGTCAGTACTGTACATACAGTGGCCCAATTTCATATTCGTACATGATACTGTTTTCACATCAAGTTAGTAAAAAACTATTAAATGATGCATTGGGTCTTAAACACTTTATCCACATTGAAGGTAATAGGTGTCATATAGTTTTTGCCAATCACAAAATGTTTCCATTTACATTCATCTTTGGATTAATGGAAAAGTATTGAATTTATGTCTAAAATTCACCCAAATCCATATTCGTACACCAAACAAAGTTCAAACGTACAGCATTCAAATCTGAATTGAAAAGCTCTATTGGATTGCTGAAGTGCTTTATTATGATGTTCAGCTGTAGTGAAGAACATTTGGACAATTTTTTAGAGGATATATATAAAATTTAGGTAATATTATGAGAAATCCTAGTTTTCCAATGAATTTTGTCATAAAATCCAATAATTCAAACAATAACGTTTATTTATGTCATTGAATCCAATCTATCAATTATATTCGTGATCTCTGATAGAAATTTAGTTGAAATGTATACAGTTTACATAAATCATAAACAGTTTTTATCCCTTTTGAGTTCAGAAAATTGTGCCATAACTTCAAAACTCTTATAAAATGATATTTTTAATCAATGTAAACCAAATTTTCACTCTAAACAACAGGTAAAAGTCAATTTTGAACTTGTCTGTAAAAACTCTGTAAAAAACTGTGCACTAGCAGAAAGCTTGAAATGAGAAGGACAAGATAGTTACTATTAGTTCAATTTAGTGCTTTAGAAGATGTGAAAAGTGGCACAAGTCGAATATTGTGATGACCATCCTTGGATTCCGAGATATTTCATGATCAAAATCGACCAGAAAAATAATGGTATGGTACTTTCTGGCGAATGGTACATTCTGGCAAATGGTTTTCTGGTAAATGGTACATTCTGGCGAATAGTTTTCTGGCGAATGGATTTCTGGCAAATATCGCACAATCCTCTCTAGCTTGCTACGGCAGCTGTCGGTACTAAAAGCCGTGCCCCAAGCCGGGCCACCATACCTCAGTATGGACGAGGCGACACTGGCCAGAAGCTTACGCTTACTGGCCTACACCGCAGAGCTATTGGACATCATCCGGGACAGTGCCAGTAGCTGCGGAGGCTCTTTTGCAGGCATAATCAACGTGGCTACCGAAGGTAAGCTTATCGTCGATCATCACCCCCAAGTGTGTGACGGAGTGCTTCGAAGTGATCGTGCAGTCGCCTACACTGATCACCGCTTGCTGCACCAACTTTCGGTTTTTGACAACAACCGCCTAAGATTTGTGGTGAGCCAATTCCAATTTCCTGGAGCTCATCCACTCCTCCACAATTGCGATCGAATGGGCTGCAGTCAATTCCACTTCTTCGATCGATTCACCGCAGACCTCCAGCGTAATATCGTCGGCAAAGCCAACGATGACCACACGCGCCTCGTCGTACATCCCATTCCATAACACCGGATCCAGGATGGAACCTTGCGGGACTTCTGAGGTTATGTGAAAGCACTTCCGACCCACCTCTGTGTCATAGACTAATACCCGATTCTGGAAGTAACTTCCGAGAATCTTGTACAGGTACCGGGTACCCCCGTTGATTTGACCACATTTAATCTGAACACTTTTTAATCTGTACCCCGCTAATTTGCACCTCGTTCAAATTAAAAATGGTTCAAACGTCATTTAGCTCATGGAACAGAGTAAAGTGAAATGGAACGCTGTGGAACGGAGCGCAGAATCAAAACAAAACAGTGAAAGAGGTAACCAGAAACACGCTTCTAGGGTAACTAGATGTTCAAATTAAAAATGAACCCCGATGGTTTGCATGAGGTACCGTTCAAATTAGCGGGGGTGCACGGTACTCGGGTATCCCCAGACGCAGGAGCGCATCAGCAATAGCCGCCCAGCTGGCACTATTAAATGCGTTCCTTACCTCCAAAACCACTACTGCGCAGTAGCGAATCCCCCTCCTCTTACGCTGGAGTGCTATCTCAGCGGTTTTCTTAACCGTCAGAATAGCGTGGACCTCCCTTTCCGGAAGCCGAACTGGTTGCTTGAGAGACCATTTACACCCTCGGTGTACCTCAATAATCTGTTGAGGATGATCTTCTCGAGCACCTTCCCCGCTGTGTCGATCAAGCATATTGGTCTATACGCCGACGGGTCACCGGGTGGTTTTCCCGCCTTTGGCAATAGTACCAGGCTCTGCCTCTTCCACACATTTGGAAATACTCCCTCGTCCAGGCATATCTGCATAGCAGATCTGAACATCCCGGGAGCCTCCAAGATTGCGACTTTGAGGGCCAGGTTTGGAACTCCGTCCGGACCTGGTGCATTACCTACACTGAGGGATTTTGCAATCCCTACAAGTTCCTCATTCCTCATTACCATATCCTCAACGCCAGCCCCAATCCCCGGCTGTCCTACGAAAGGAGGCCAAGGGCTAGGGTTGTGGCGCGGAAAGAGCCCCTTGATGATCCCCTCCAGCAATCGATATTACTACTGCCCTTCGCCCTGTCAGTACGGTCGTCATACAGCCCAGCATTTGCGTGAACCGCTCGGTCGACCAACTCGGAGGCGCATAGCAGCTACAGAAGAGGACCCCGTTAACCTTGGCGATCACGAAGCCCTCGTAGGTAGTAGACACCAACTCCTGGACGGGGTATTTACCCGTCGTCCATATCGCCGCCATTTTTCCGGATCCATCCACGACCCAGTTGCCGTTGCCGGCGGGTACTCGGTATGGGTCCGATATGATGGCGATATCCGTCCCCCACTCAGCAACTGCCTGACACAGCCATTGCTGAGCTGCGTCACAGTGGTTCAAGTTCAGCTGCGTTACCTGCACTGTGACTTTTCATTTATGGCTCTTTTGAAGGTCGGGCACCTTAAGCCTCCCGTTGGGTGATTGTTGTTCACGGACTTCCCGGAATAAATCAAGCACTTGGGAGGATTCTTACAACCTAGTGCATTATGACCTTCCTCGCCACATCGCCTACACAACTTGGTCCTATCAGAGACTTGACAGCCCCAGGACACAAGCTGGTTCCCTACACCTGAAGCAGATCACCGGTTGCTCGTGTATGGCCAATGAGCATACTGACCAACCCACCTTGATCTTACCTACCTTAGCGGACTTATTTGCGTACGCCACAGGTAGCTGTACTAAGGCCACCTGAGTTCCTGCCGGACCTTTCCGTAGCCGAACGGCAGCGGTGGGCATCTGTATCTCGCACTGTTACCGCAGTGCCGTGACGAGCTCTTCTGCGTCGGTAATCTCGTCAAGGTTCATCACCTTCAGAGTCACTGCCTGCGTTAGAGCCCTCACCTCGACACCCTCGCCAAGGACCTCTTCCGCCAAACTTTTGTAGGCGATGCCCTAGCGCTCCTTGTCGCGCTTAAGCTCGAGGATCATTTCACCTGTACGAGTGCGTCTGGCACTGCGTACGTTGGCTCCTAGATCTGCAAGCTTCGCGTCGCTGAGCATCGCCTTCAAGACTTCTGAGTACTTGGACTCTTCCGTCTTAATGATGATCGCATCACCTTTTTCGCGCTTGGCACCTACCCTCCTACGTTTCTTTGGCCTGGTATCCCTGCGCTCCTGCACTTCATGCTTCTTTTTCCTCTTCTTTCGCTGTACGGTTGTCCACGGAGCATCCCTCCCTGATCCGCTATCTCTGAACCAGGAAAATATAAAAATCGGATTTTTTTTTCTCGCTAGAGATCAGTATTAGGTCTATATTTTCATAATCGAATGGTTTTAAAATATTCTATCGGTGATTTTTTTTTCCACTATTTGCCTTTTTTAAACTAAAATCTATGAAAATCCCGTTTTATGATCAATTGTACCCATAAATCCGATGTAGGAACCGGATCCTATTCTTGGCACATTTGATTCACTTCGGCAGTGGAGGTTTTTAATAGCTAAAGAGCTTATATTTGGCCACAATATGCGTCGTAGTAAAGTGCTTCTTGTTGCAAATTTTCAGATCATTCGGCCGAGAAAACCCCCCCATGCGAAAGTGAATCATGGAAGTGCTCAAGTAGATCTGTACCCTACATGTGATTTTTATAATCTGGTGGTTCAGACATTGCGTACCCACAATCGTATATGCTACCATAGGAATGACATCACATGTTAAAGGGACAGGATCCGTCATTAATTTCGGAATTTTCAAAAGCAGACTTTTCAAAATTAAGATAATTTATAGGAAAATGTGTTCACTGTATTCTATTCTCCAACCGAAACACAGTGAACATATTTTTATCGAATAATTTTTAGTTTAGAACAGATAAACTGCTTTTGAAGTTTCGATGATTACGACGACGATGAGCGTTGAACGTTAACAATCAAATTCGATGTTTACACTAGTGAATAGCCGCCTTGTTTATTTTTCATGCCGTTGTTTCACTGCATGTATCTAGTGATGCCCGCAGAGCCACTTAATTAATTAAGCTGTGGCTTTCTAACAGTATCAGCATAATACTTACTGCCAAGGGCACATGGAGAAAAACGATCCAAGTTCATTTAGCTGAAAAGAAGCTTTATAAACAGCGTTTTAGCTGTTGTTCAGCTACCAATGTTACTTGGGTATAGCCGATTCAACGATTTTATTGGTTTGACCATAGTAATTGCCATACAAACTAATTTCAGATAAATAAAAATAATAATAAAATAAACACAAATGCCTAAATAAATCAAATTTGAATGAAACATTTATTCGCTTAATAAAAATAATAATAAAATAAACACAAATGCCTAAATAAATTAAATTTGAATGAAACATTTATTCGCTTGCACCACATCTATATTTTAATATTTTTGGCTCAAACTGCAAGTGTGCAGTTTGGCTCTACCCTTTTAGACATAATGCCGTTTGACATAATAAAAAAAAACTTTCTCATTTCAAAATGTTTAATTTAGTGCTTGAAATGTTTGTCTAAGGCACGTAAAATTTACTGGAAGAAGGAGCAAATATTGACCATGATTTTTAGTCCAAAGATGTTAATGTAAAGTACAAGGAAGCACTTTAAGAGAGACTCGTTGCTTCTTGAAAAAGTATATTCTGAGAAGAAAAATAGGGCGATATTCAAGACTGAAAAGGCAAAAGATGGCTTTTTTCAGTGGTATTTAAATCGAAATCTTGAAGCAAAGAAAGCACCACGGAAGATGATCTAAACACTAAAAGTTATCTATTCACATTACGCTTGATTTCCAATCACTACTTTTTACATGCAGTTTCTTAATTGTAAGTAATTTACGTTTTTCATTATTTTCCATACGTTTTGACAGTTCTCGACTACCATTCATTCAAGCGTTTGTGTTGGAAGTTAGAGAAATTTGAGAGACGAGCGCAGCGTGGTCAATGAGTGGAATGCAAACATCAGTGTCACCGCTCGGCGCCCAGTGAGAGAAACTGGTTCTAAAGGTTGGTGTCCGTACTTTTTGCTGCTGGTGCCAACTGTTAGTATTTAAGTCCGATATAAACAGTCGTTACCCTATTATCAACAAACTTGCATATTGTCTCCTTTATTCATACAAGAGAGGATCGATGACGCCCTTACTCCCTTATTCTAGCACACACTTGAGCTGTTCTTTTGAGTATGCGATTCAGCGTATCATAACTTTTAAACCATGTTTCGAAAGCCGAACCATGGCCTTTTCACGGTGATTTCGGACTAAAGCCCTACTTTTTTACATTTTTGTAATCAAAGTAAGAAATTTTCAAATAACGTTAAACATCTAAAGGTATGCAACACCCTGTGTACTTAACGGAATTCATTCGATTCTGCAAAATATTCTCATTTAAATTTAAAAAATGATTACTTTGTGTTCAAGTTAAGGTCAAAGCATCAGAATCAATTGATATCTATACAGATTTGGGCAGTTCAAAATTTAAAAAAGTTTGGAAATCCCATTCCTTAAAATCATTACGATAATAATAAATAATGTTCTGTAAAATTTTAATCTTTTTCGGTGGTGATTAAACGGTGGTCCAAAGACAATTTAGATAAAAACTGCTATGGAGTAAATTTGAAAAATGTTGGTTGTGGGTTACCATGCGCTTACATACCCATTATCAAAGTTACACTAAAACCGAAAATCGGCATTCGATTATATCATTAATTATAGGTGAATCGCTGCAATCGATGAATAAGATACCAGTATACTTGTTTCAAAATACAAAATAAATATCTTTGACACAGAATGCAAACACCTATTTTTTTTCCAAAAAACTATCAAAAAAACCTCGTTTTTTTAATCTCAAAGTAATTTTTTAAATAGCATAAGCATAAGCATAAGCATAGATGACCGTACAATTCGTAGTTGCTACTCCGTGATTGACCAGAACAATCGAAGTTGCACAGGGAATTAATGAATGGGGCTTGGGATTAGCTTACCATTCTTCAATGTGCACAAATCGAGAGCTCAAATTTAAAAAACAATAACGGCGCCGGCCACGTCCTTACGGTCATCGGGGAATGGAAGGAATGTTAGTGTGACTACCGTTGTTACTAGAGACCGAGATCACCTCTGCATCTCCACGGTTGTCATGGAGAGGATATTGGGTTAGTGGGATAAGGTAAAGATCTGGGAGTCACCAATGTTTGGTGATGCGAGCCATGATATAATCACGCCTAACCGGATTCGCGAAATAATTCGATAATCGCATTAAACGCCGAACAAGTGTTCGTCACTCGCCCACGCAAGAGCAAGCGACGCGATCAATAGATCAAACACTACTAGCGATCCGCGGCGCTTTTTCATTTCTCTGAGCGAACGACGCGCGACAAGTTTGATCCTGCCCCCATCGCCCGCCCCCGCAGGAGCAAGCGTCAAGGTCGAAGGATCAAACACTACTTACGAACCGATCACTTTTTCACCGCTTCACTACCGACGCGCGACATATTTGATCCTGCCCTCATCACCCGCTCCCGCAGGAACCAGCGTCAAGGTGGAAGGATCAAACACTACTCTATTCAAAAGATGTTTTTATTAATGTCGAAAACTGAAAATTACATGTATATATTTTATATTATATGAAACAGGAATAATGCCGACACTTGTAGTGACGAACTATACATAGTTTGTTTGAAAATTACATATGAGTATTACTGTGCATTTTGTCTCTATATGGTACAAGTTTTAAAAAATACGTCAACATTCACAATGTCGAACAATTCAAAAGATAATTTTTAATAACGTATAAAAGAGACAAATATATGTATATTGAAATTGTATAAGAAAAAAACATAATGCCGACACTTATAGTGACGAACCATACAAAGTTTGTTTTAAAATTACTTAAAAGTTACGCTTTCAAGAAAATATGTGTTATCACAAGAATGAAACGAACTCACCAGTTGGTAATCCATCCTCGACTGAACACAAAACTGATACTGACAGCAAAACTTCCCGAAAACAAACCGTCTTGCTTGTGCCTTCCAAATACCTACCCAGCAAGACGCTCCAAAACAGAAAAAAAAATCTTAGGAGCCGAAAACACGCGCGAAACCGTGAGCCAAATCTATCGGACGACGCAAAACTGAACTGTCCTGCTTGGGCTTTACGAAGCACTACCCAGCAAGACGCTTGAAAACAGGAAAAAAAAAATCTCCGGCGACGAAAACATGCGCGAAACCGTGAGCCAAATTTTTCGGACGACGCAAAACTGAACTGTCCTGCTTGGGCTTCACGAAGCACTACCCAGCAAGACGCTTGAAAACAGGAAAAAAAAAATCTCCGGCGACGAAAACATGCGCGAAACCGTGAGCCAAATTTATCGGACGACGCAAAACTGAACTGTCCTGCTTGGGCTTTACGAAGCACTACCCAGCAAGACGCTTGAAAACAGGAAAAAAAAAAATCTCCGGCGACGAAAACATGCGCGAAACCGTGAGCCAAATCTATCGGACGACCTTAATCTCAAAGTAATTTTTTAAATATCGCAAAAACAATATTTTTACTTCAAATTTTCTTTTAAAAAAATCTCATATGTATATTGTACTGCATTTAAATTGATTTATTCAACTGATTCATTATATTTCTCGAAGTAATAAGATATAAACGCAGATCCTTTCACAGGACACTTAGGACACGAAATACCAATTTTCAACGCCGTACACGGCATTCGGTTTTAACGACTTCTTCATCGTAAAGCAGCTTGTTTTGAAATTCTCGATCCACTCGGTATTGACAGCAAAAAATAGTTGCCTTGCATTGCTTTGCAACTATTGAGCTGTTTCGTTTTTATCGTCCTCTCGAGTGTAGTCCTGCACGGAAAATATTATACGTTTCGTCTTTGTTATACTTGTTCATAGAAAGATATTGAATTATGATGAGATGCGACGAATAAGGTAATGAAATATTATTCAGTCTTACGGACATTGTATGATGCACAATAAGATTGAAAATTGATGAGCAGCAAATTTGTCATTTCAGTGTGTGACAAGCTCGGTTCTACCCCCAGAGCATCATCTGAATTCGTTGAATGGATAAAAGTTCGTCGCGTGTTGAGAAATAAAATCGAACACTCAGCAGCACAATAACCGCATCCAGCTACGTGATTAAACTGTTAAGCTTAATTTCGTTTTATTACTTTCTTTATCGGTTTTAGTGTGTCGAGTCCTGGATTATTCTTGGAATGGAAACGGGAAAACTTCGCCACCAATGCAATCGGTACTATCGTCAACACCAGGTTCAATGGTGTTGGCTCAACTGCACTGTTTCAGTTCAGTAGTTTCCGAAACAATCGAAGCCGTGAAAATCATCAAGAAGGTACTGCATAGATATATGTAGCGTCAATTCGCGTACCAGCGGCCTGGTTTTGCAATTATTGTCTTCCGGTTTTATGGAATAGTTGAATCTTAGCCGCCTGCCAGATGTGAGAAAAAGGAAATCGTTTTTCGACCTTTGAGGATGGCGGCTATAAAAATATCAGGCTTGGACTGATGCGGCCCTAAAACATAAGAAATGTGATTTCTGATGATACGATCTGCTCAAGAATTTGGGACAATAATAACGACTGATTTTGTTCTAGGCTTTTACAAAGAACAGTAAACCACAGGAAAAATAGCTGAGATCCGAAAAATTGTGCAACATAGGGCCCCATTAAGGCATACTACTGAAAGAGTTGTACAACACGTACAATTGCCGACCACAAGAAACTTTACTGTAGATATAAAAATAACACTATAATTTATGTTATTGTTTCTTCTTCAATTAACTTGATTAAAGCTCGCCAACAATATTTCGCAATTCACTCGGTTCATGGCCACCTCTCTCCATCTTCAACTGTGACTCACGCTCTCCACGTTCTGGTGCACCTGTTCAAACCTCCAGATTCGAAACGAACACCATCTTTACAGGGCATTGTTGTCCGGCACTCTTGCAACATGCTCTGCCCAGCGTATCCTTCTAGCATTAGCCACCTTCAGGATACTAAGTTTGCCGTAGTGTTGGGCGAGCTCGTGGTTCATTCTTCGCTGCCACACACCATTCTCCAGCACGCCGCAAAAGATTGTTCTGAGCACACGGCCTTCGGAAACCCCAAATGCTTGCAAATCCTCCTCAAGCATCGTCCATATCTCAAGCCCGTAGAGGACTATCGGTCTTATGAGCATTTTGTACATCGTGCATTTGGCGCGGGGTGAATCTTTTATGACAGCAGTTCCTTCTGGAGCCCATAGTATTTATTTACTTGTACTTGTACCTGCAACAGGCTTCAATGATGTCATCTTAAAACTAAACATATTAAAACTGGTCATTCTTACGATCTATCAAAAAACGAACTGAATCTTCGTCGAAGTAGTTGTGCTATACAAGTTGAAATCAAAGAGAGCAGCAACTCTATTGAAAAGCCTCTGCAGACCGTAAATAGCGCCAAACATCAAGAATATCGGCAATAAACAAAGCTCTAGCTGTATCTTTGCGGACGGGTAGGTGTATCAGGCGAATAAGTTGGCAACGGCTTTCATAAGTCAGCAGCCGTTAGGGATCCGACCACGGAAGTCTCCTTTGACCGGATTAAACTCTCTCAACTCCATTGTTGTAGTGAGGCGTCCAAACTACCGAGCAGTACTCTAAGACGGGAAGAGACAGGGAGCAGTAGAGCGATTTAAGACAGTAGATATCCGAGAAATGATTAGTAATTTTCAAGATAAGCCCTAGAATTTTGGAAGCTTTGTCAACGACGAACGAGATGTGCTGATGTGAGATGTGAGTTGGATATCCAAGATAACTCCCAGGTCCTTAATTTGGTTAACACGCTCTATGTCTTGACCAAATAAGGCATACTTATGGACAATTGTCTCTTTTTTGCGTGAGAACGATATCACCGAGCATTTTAAAGAGTTAACATCCATCTAGTTTAAATGGCACCAGTGAGCAAAAGCGTTCAGCAGAAGTTGAAGAAATCTGCATCATCAGTTGAGCGGATTCGAAGAAAGAGCTTCAGGTCATCAGCGTAAGAAAGCCGTGGTCCTTTGATCACCAGGTTGACATCGTTGCAGTAAATCAAGAAAAACAGAGGCCCTAGATGACTTCCCTAAGGGATTCCAGATGAGACAGCAAAAGCAGGCGACTGGCAGCCTCCCAAATCGACGAACAGATGACGACCGGTCAGGTACGATTGAAACCATTGCAAAAGGCTGCTGTTGATTCCCAGCCTATCTAACTTTGCAATGGCTACACGGGTGAAAATGCGACACTCTAAAACAAGAAAAAGAGTCATGATTTCGGGAGGAAGGTGTGTTTTCATGTTATGAAAATACACCATGACCAAAAGTCATGAAATCATGAAGCATTTTACCGTAACACCGGCTGTACGTTACGTTTTCAATTTTCAACGAAGAAAAATGTCAATTGAAATCCTCAAATCATGAAACATGTATGCTGGAACCATGAATCAAATTCATGGAAACATAAGCACTCTTCATGGATTTAGTCATCTGTCATTAATAATTCCTATTTTTGATACGAAAAGTGGCAATTTTGGTCATGAAATCAGGAAGCAGGATCTGATATTATGAACACAGGTCATGAAAACATAAGCACTGTTCATGTACTCAGATGCTTGTCATTTATGATTCCAATTTTGGTGCTGAAAAGTGGCACGTCGAGCCATGAAATCATGAAGCAGGATCCCTGAATCATGAACTCATTTCATGAAAACGAAACATTATACGTCAATTAAGATCCCAGTTTATTTTTGCCATTGGTAAACAAATAATATTAAGATTAAAATTGTTACTGCTTTTGTGCCGGTAGTTTTGTAATAAACCGTGAAAACATTCCACAAATGCCAACCTAACGAGTGTAACATCTTTAGCAGGAACGCAAACATTCGGTGGTTAGGTTCCAACAGAAATAAGGTATGGATCCAACAGAAATAAGGACAAACATTTTTTTTATATATATTTTTTCTCAATTTCTTCTACTTTATGGAACATCCAACAGCTCCGGCAGATTAATTGTGTCGTGAAACAATGCAGGAACTCACGGGAATTTCGCCAAGGATATCATCGATATGATGAGAAAGTTCCGAAAAATTTAAACTTTTTCAAAAACAAAACTATTTCACTAAAAAAACATCACCGATCGCCATGAGACACGTCGACTAAGGTGAAGAAAGTGACAGTTGGATTTGTGTAACGCCCAGAGCATACAAATTCTTGCATAATAGTCACGATTTCATGACTTTTAGTCAAGATATCATGAAACATAAGATATTATGAATTCATGACTTTTTGTTCATGAATCCGGCAACGGTTTTTTTTCGTGTATGCGGTGATTTAATTTGTCGAAAGCAGTTGTCAAATCCGTATAAATAACGTCTGTTTGCGCACGTTCAGTTATGCTGTTCGTGATATACGATGTTAGGCATAAGAGGTTAGTAGCCGTGGATCGACCAGCCAAGAAACCATGCTGATCGGTACTAATGTACGGCTTACAGTGCGAAAATAGGGGCTCCACGATAATCAGCTCGAACAGCTTGGCGATAGCACTTAATGAAGAAATCCCGCGATAATTGTTGCAGTTCCGGGGTATCATTGATCAGCGGAGTAACATTGATCGGAATGACTCACCTCATCAAAAGTTCGTATTATCATTTATTGATGAAACATTTCCAAATCATGAATGGTGCTTCTCTTTCTTATATTCATGAGCTAATAAATGTTAATATTTTTGTGAAAATTGCGTTTACCTTATGCGTAAATTTGTCAACTTTTCGAAATAATGATTTTAATTGGTTAGGATGACACTACCGAAGATTAATGTCTCACATAAGTTCTGCAAACAATATAAGCAAGGAAAATGTGATTCTTACTAAAAATGACATCGCCGAAAACGATTCCGTTGTCAAAACTTTTATAAGTATGCTCAATTAAGCAACATTACCGAATTACTGTTAAGAATGTAAAATTCCCTTAGGAAATTGCCTACCTTAAGGCGTATTCCGTGGTTCGAGGTGTTTTAACTTTAAAATAGCTCAAAAAGTAAATGACTTGTAAGCGTTTGGCCTTCATATTCGGGTTCAGGGACCATGATTTAAGTAAGTAACGACATTTTCAGTATTACCGAACGTTGTTTATATAGGTGATCAATGTTACCCCATATCAACTAAATCAAAAAATCGCCTAAAATATTTTTTTTAACATGCTTAAATCTTTCAATAAACAAAATACAGTATATAGTCTCGAGCTATGGGTGGCAGTACTTGTTTTAAAAATATAAAACCTGCAACATTTGCATTTTCAAACGAAATATTGAAGAAACATTCAGAAAAATGATCAATGTTACCCCGGATTACGGTATTCCCTTTTTTGAGAACAGTAAACATAAGCGCTACTTCCAACATGATGGGAAGACGCCGACGGTCCCTGACAGCTGAAAAACATTTTTTTATGAACATCAAGTACACCAGTAATATTCACCCACCCCCTCATAACGCATTTTGTAAGAATGTTTTCCGAGTTTTATATGACCTGTAATATCTTGAAGACACCCACCCATCCACCCCCTTCAGCGTTATGAGATATGTGAATGGGCCCTAAGGGTATGTGGGAGGAAACCTAAGAGCGTGTTAAAATACAAAATACTACGGCAAACGCCTAAATATTACCCTCTAGGAATATCCTTTCTTGCCTCCCTCAAAATTTGATATCAACGTCGACATACACCCAGCGGATTCCATTGGTCTGTCAATAATATTTTTCAATTATTATTCACTCACATCGTTATTTAGATGTGGGCTATACCCCTTTCCTTTCCACCACCCAAACATCGGTGACCGTTTCCCAAAAAATCCCATTAAACCCATAAATATTTTTCACACCAGTAACACGGCCATCCTGTACTTTTCCCCTGTGATTATGTAAAATGTATCCCGGAATACCACCGCACAATAAAAAGTCTTTCCTGGTGAAGTGAAACCACACAGGAAAATTAAAGATGTCAATGTTTGCTGACAATGTTTTCCCATAATTTTAGTTCATAGGGTTTTATAGCATATTATATAATAGCAAGCTTGGCGCGCTTGGCACACCTTGGCGCTCTGAAGGCACAACTCAAAAAAAATATGTGCCGGCAAAGTGTTTAGAGTGACCACCCCCTTGGGGTGGAAGCTACGGTGCCATTGAGCATCATAGTAGGCATGACTTCAAAGATGATGTGCCTTCGTATTTATCGACTAACATTGTTGTCAGTCCGAGGTATTTGAGGGATCTGAGGTAGACAAACTCGTCCACTACCTCGAAGGTATCCCCGTCTATCGGGACACTGCTTCCTAGGCGGACCCTGTCGCGCTCAGTTCCGCCTACTAGCATGTATTTTATTTTGGCGCATTCACCATCAGTCCGATTATTGTGTCCGATATTTTTCACACTTCTGTTGGTTCCCTTTTTTATAGCTGGGGCATATAACGACTTGTTTTCATTCCTCCAGTAGCTGGTCCGTTTCCCAGATTCTGACTATCAGCCGATGCAGATAAACGACCAACCTCTCCGGCCCATCTTGATAAGTTCAGCTCCGATACCATCCTTGTTGTTCTTGAGCTGTTGAGCAGCATCCTTAACTTACCGTTCTGATTCAAATTCCGGACAGCTTCAAATTCCGGACACTCAACTTTGTATGGGAAAGGTTTCAATTGAAATGTTTCAAAATTTTCCGTTAGAAAGTTCCCAATTTGAAGACTCGTTTTAATATGATTTTACCATAGCAATCCATGAAAATTTACAATGCTTAACTAGTTTTGACGTTTTTCTAATATCTGGTAGTGTTTATTTAACAATTTAACTGTTCCAACTTTGTTTTTCACGAGCTGTCCGGAATTTGAATCAAAGCGTCCGAAATATGGAGCAAAAGTGAGGTGGTGTCCGGAATAAGAATCGCGAAGAGGGCACACATTTCTATTTATTTAAATTTATTGAAGTTGTGGAATTCAAATCTTCACCTACCATTTGAAAGGTAAGTGTCCTGATAGCATGATAACGCTGAGGAATCATAAACATTGATTTAATTTATATGCTTTTAGATGACTCACACTTCAAAGAGGCCTTAAGTGTCCGTAATATGAATCAAAACGGTACCCCATAGGAGCTGGTTGGTTTCCACTGTTCGCTGTGCTGACGTAGCCGTCACCTTCCCTGTCCTAACCCTCCATGCCAGTGATCTTGCGCCATTCAGATGTCCATCGTAGAGCTGCTTCAAGATGCTGAGCGTACGCATTGACGACATCAAGTTGTTTCAGTCACGCAAGATTGTACCGAAACAACCGCTAGATTGTACCGATTGGGTTGGTGGTGAGTCGACAACCAGGAAGGAGCATCCAACATAGCTCTGATCATCGCAAGCCCCTACCTCACGCTTCCACGGGACTAACGATGACAAAGACCGCCAGCTAAGGGTTGCGTACTTAGCTGGTAGCGCAACCTAGGTACTGTTGTCCTTCTGACATCATGTAAAGTGATGGGGTGCCAGGTGGGAGCTTGGGATTCTTACCTTTCCGTACATAAAGCCGTATGGAATACACCCTTTAGCACTTCCTTCGGGAGGTGGTCGAGCATCTGGTCTATCTGACCAGAGGCTCAAGCATGGTTTACATAGGATGTGGCGAGGGTTCAACAGTGGGCTCTGTTGAATCTCTATAAAATAAAAACACATATCGGCAAGTAGCCCTGAATAAGCGACCTGGTACCGCTTTCAAAGTGCCTTAGCCCTCTGGAGTGCCAACCGGCACATCAGGATGGATGCTAATAAAATCCTGATTATGGTTATTAGTCACAGCACAAAACAACGGACAGCAAACGGATTAAGAATTTGATACGTCGACTAACAGTCGTGAGTTGGCAGCGCACTCTACTGTTCCCTGAGTAAGGAAGGGTGACCCAAGATGAAACGGCGAATAGGACTATGAGGAAACTGCCTCCGTCCTGATAAAACCTTCACAGGCCTTCGTGTACGTTCGAAACTCGTTACCAACCTCGGTGAGTAGTAGGCTAAGATGTAACATTCCCAGGGGTTGAATCCTGAGAAAGTTGAGAGAATCTCTCACGTATCGCTCTCTGTAACTATCATAACATGCTGCACATTATGAGAGGCTGTTTATCGTATATTGCTACAACTTTGATCAGATTGGGGGATAGTAGTGCATGATAAAACCCCTCTAAACATGCTCCAAGCCCGTGGATTGTTTATCGTTCCAGTAAAGAAAAACACCTATCCCCAACGGTAAACAAGCGAGAAAAATTGATTTTATCATCGCTCTCTCTTTGGGGCTCTCGCTCGCTGCTTCCATTTATCAGACTTGTTACACCTTGCGATACAATGACGATCGTGGACCGCGACAGATGGGATGTTTTTCTTTGCTTGCTTTGATCGTGCTTCATACTCAAATGAGAGCGAATTCTGCAATGCCTGAACATTCCTAACTTACGCCGATCCGGCTCTAAATGAAGAAATGTTGTAAACCCTAGCATGGCCTTCCTGCTTGCTATGGAATCTGCAACCATGGGATCACGAGAGGCGACTATATACAACGAGTAGAGATAATGGCTCGAAGGGGGGACCCAATCAAATGGAACAAATAATCGATTTGGATGGAGAATCTAGTGGAGAAAACGAAGATCGCCAGTGATACCACAGACGGTAGCAGCCAGCACTAGCAGATGCAGAACATCGAGTGAGCCACCGGGAAACCAGCAGGATGTAGGCTTCCTGAGTCAAGTGTTCACGCCAAAGTCGGGGAGTAGCACTGTTCAAGACGACCGGCAGCAGGAGAAGTCAGAGTTGTCGGAAGTAAAGAGAAAGGTCAACGAACTCTATGAGTTCGTCAAAAGCAAAAACAATATCCACCTCAGGATCAAGCAGCTGGTCACGAGCATCAAGTCCACCGTTACAGCCTCAGAATGCGGACTGCAGGAATTGCGGAGTAAAGCGAAAAAAACCGAAAAGGCGTTGATTTGGGTGAATGCAACAGCCGTTTCACAGGAGACGCCTAGGAGCAATCCGACCACCCACTCGGGAAAAAGAACGAGGGATACACCAGGAGAACAGGAAAATCCCAAAAAGCGGAGAAGTGACAATGAGTGCGTCAGCGAGCAGAACGGCAGTGAATGGCGCACCGTGAAAGGCCAAGAGGAGAAGAATACAGCACGTAGGGAGAGGAATAAGAAAAAAAATGAACCAAAAAAGAAAGAAAAGCGACGGTCACCTCGTGAGAGGTTCAAGGGCGATGCTCTAATCATAGGCCAGGGGAAGTGGTTCACCTAGAGTGAATTTATGTCAGAGAAAAAGTAGATTTTATATGAGAATTGACAGAAAAATGAATGACAAGTTCATCCACTTCTCCTGACCTATTGAGGCCAGTGACAAGACAAGCTACGCGGTGATTCTCAGGAGAGTGACAGAGGATCCAGAGCTGAAGGAGCTGGGTGAAAACGTGGTGAGAACCAGGCGCACCCAGAAAGGTGACATGCTCTTTGAGCTCAAGAGATCCGTCGATCAAGAGTTCGGCCTACCGGGAACTCGTCGCGAAGTCGTTGGGAAACGAGGCAGAGCCTTATTCCAGGAGGCATGTAGAGGAATGTAGAGAACTGGTCAAAATCACAACAGAAGACGACGTGAGTGGAAGCACCGCAGTCCATCCGGCTGAGAAGAGCGTACGGGGGTAAGCAAATAACGACGATCCGATTACATGTCGCAGCAACCCAAAAATTCGTCGAGGCTAGAAAGGTCAAGGTGGGATGGGCGGTCTGCCTACTGAAACTGATCCCTCGGGAGACAGGTAGATCTAGTTAAATTCTACATCTTTGCTGAAGACGGCACGCCGTTAACTTTAAAATCTTGAAAGTTACAAACGAATTTCGAGTTTTTTTAGTGTATTTTCGAAGTGAATTTTATCAATTTACAAAAATTACGTTCTCACAGTTTTTACAGCAAAAGTTGCCTACTGTATGGCCTTTCTAATGCCACTAAAAGAAAAATGTTATCGAACCAACTCCATGAGTTATGGATATCTAAAGATTTTATAGTTTTCCACTTCAAAATCACAAGAATTATAAGCTTGCGATGTTCAGATAAAATGTGTATCTTTACTTCCTCTCTTCTAAAGACCACATTCACATTAAACTGAAAATAAAAAAGTTAGATCAAAATAACTGATTTTTTGGGTCCACCCTAAGTTAAAACTTTCAAAATCAATTTACTTAGCTCAAATGAAGAGTTAGATCAAAAGTGTCTTCGACAAAGTTGTTCAAAATAACATTTTCTAAAAGTTTGCAGAAGAACGCAGCCACAAATTTCATCAAACAAAAAAAAATTGATTAAAAATTTCAACTCACCTAATTTAACTTTTTTTTTCTTAAAATATGCAAAACTCAATTACGAATAACTTCTCTGAAGACATCGAACTTCTAAAATCTACGAGAACAGAAAAAAAAATTTCCGGCTAAATTGTCGATTCGGTCCATTGTGCACAGTGTTTATCTACTTTTTGTTAGAACGATTTGTCAAAGCCCTTCAACTTTCTCATCTTCCTGAAATTACATCTCATAAAATCCCATGAAGGATTTTTTTAACCTGAAGTGATCTTCTATCGTACCGGAAATCGAGCTTCATTCAACGTGCCAAGGAAGATATTGTATGATTGGTTACACATAAATTTAGTTGCAAGATCTTCAAAGCTTCCCTCGATGAAGGTATAATGTTATGACTATTCAAGAATTGTATAAAATACTTGTTTCTAGCGCTACGGTCGTGACAGTACGAAACAGTCAACTGTGAGGAATTCTCCATTCGAGCTGAAACATATCTTCTGCATTCCAAGCATAAACAAACATATTATTTATCCCACCGGAGACATTTCTATTTCACAGCCGTTGACTTTGTCTGAAAACCATCTTGTGGTCAGACAGAGGGAAGGCATGGCAAGTGAAAGCGGACTCTACAGTCGAATGGTTGGCCACCAGAGCAAGGATTATTGCTCTCTTCGATGGCAACTGTGCTCAAACATGCACACCTTGGCTCGCATCCTTGGAATTCGCACACAATGCCACAAAATTAGCGGGGAGCAATAAAATGTCACTTGAAATTTATTTATTGACCCTAATAACATTTTTCTTCTTTACTTCGGTGATGGAGGCAGGTGCGTTGGATGGGATCCTTGGGAGCGTCTATAAGAAAAAGCAACATCTTTGAAAGAATGGGAATTATTTGTTGATTGTCAGACCTGCGGGGGAAATCTATACAGAATACAGCTGTCTGTGATGTTTATTCGTTTGAACTGGTGATGAAACTAGGATGGATAAAGCATTGGATTTATGGGCTAGGCTAGCTGGCAAAGGTTGGGACATGGGTTGGAACTAACAGACAACCTCAATATAAATGCTTATGATCATCTTTTTTTAGGAATCAACAATATCTGCGTAAGATAATGTGAATTACACTGAAAATAATTTAACGTAAATTCTATTTACGTAGTTCCGTTTACGGAACATTGCGTGAATGGAATTTAAATGCATTTGATAGTTCATTCAGCACATACTCATAAATGCTCTGAAAACTTAGGACGATGAAACTTATGCTTAACCAAGGATTGAAGCTTTTGCTAAATTAAAGATAATTATAGTTGAACTCAGGAACATCTTAGATTTCAGGTATTTTAGATATAGATCATATGATCATCATGAGCTTTATAATTTGTTCACATGCAAATAATATGTGGTCGTCCGATATAGCACCCAACGAGCGATGCGACATCCCGAGTAGAACCCAGATGTATCAGCACTCCACGTGTCAACCTGGATGACACCCTGCTGCCTTAGTGGTCAAGCCATCCAACACCTCTATCATGATACCGGCAATGTATGCGAGTACGACGATGTAAGGACGGAGCAACGTTGGCGCTAGTACAAGGAGCAGATCAACCAAGAGCGGGAGAGCTGGAGCAAGAACGATCATTTCCCGAACGAGATCTCACTTTTATGGGTGGAAATCGGGGTCTACGTGCTGTCGGGAAACCCATCAGACGGCAGTGCGCCTTCTACATCTCGCCGGGATCGGACGTTTTACTAGAATCAGTGCAATTCAATTCTCAAGGAAAATTACGTGAAATAAAAAAGTTTTTAAGAAGTTAGTGTAAATAAAACCAGTATTTGATTGAAGATTCGCCGATAAAGTCTACGTATAGTGTACAAAACGCGTTAAGTGCTTTTGAACTGCGAATTATAAACTCACTCCGAAACAAAAAGTGATTGTGTCGCTCGAGCTGAGTGTCGTCGATGGATCGAGTACTTTCGTTTTCTTGGATGTAAGTCTACTCTTCACCCTGACCGCTACATCATTTTTAGTCATACTCACACAGGATAAAACGACTGTGATCTAATATATTTTGAGTTCAACGCTTCTATATGGTTAGCCAGGTTTTCATTCAGATCTACACGCGTAATAAGTGACCTTTCTGACGATAATGAATGAGGTTCACACCCGTAAATGCTTAATAAAATAATAATAAAAAAATCAAGTTATGATTTCAACAATTGTCTGTGGTTATTCAAAAACTTTAGGTAAATTCCTTCAGTAACCAGAAGTCTATCGAAGGTTATTGAATAAGGTTCAAACCTCAAACAAACATAATCTATCAAGTTTTGTGTCAAAATATTGCTCACAGTTATTCAAAAACTTCTCTTAATACAATTCTTCTAATCTACAAGCGTAACCATCACCCCATGACCCATAACGCGGGTAGATCACCTTTTCCTGGTGCGTTATAGGGTAAAGATCTACCAGTGAACCCTAGTCCTGACTGCTTCAAACGAAGAGAACAGGATATTATAGTAATCAAAGGAACATTTTTTAGTCCTTGTTACATTTTTAAACCTTGTTGAAAGTGACAAGCCTCGGTTTTTTCCTGTTGCCGAGAATGATCTAGAGACAAGGAAAAAAAATGAGTCGAATACAACAATTTGTTTTCTAATCTTTTATTTATTTAGTTCTCTAGTTTGAAGAAGTAAGGACTAGGATTCTGATGCATGGACAATATCGGTGTAACTTCTTGGCTTTATCAAGAGATCCGATTTTGACTGATAAAGGGGCGCGCCTGTGGAGAGTGATCCCACCACATTCTTCAAAGGGTATAGATAGCGGAACCTTCCAATTAGAATCCTTTCCTGCGATCAAGTTAGGAATTACAATTGTAAGAAAACCGAATACTTTATCGCTTCTCAATAGTGATAAGGTAACACGACATGCACTAAACAAAGGACACGGGATATACTACAATAGATCAAATATTGGTCGCAGTGGTTTATGTCCCGAACAGAAAAAAATCACCCCAAATGCCATTACTCCAAATGGGCTATTACCCCGAATGAATAATATTTTGAGACTAATTGTAACTAGAAGGTGGGGAGATAATTTTACGATTCCTTATGAGTATTAAACAACTTTGGCTTAACAATATATTCTTAAAATATTAAAGGATTTAGCTTTTCAGCAAATACTTTTCACATACCGTAAAACGGGGTAACTTTGATAGATTTTTCGAAGAAAACTTGAATATTAATGCATTTTGTTTCAAAGGATTATAGTTTATACTCTTAAAACAAGTACCGTAATCCGGGGTATCATTGATCAGCGGGGTAACATTGACTTAAGCATGACTCATCTCATCAAAAATACGTATAATATTGATGAAACATTTCCAAATTATGAATGGTGTTTCTCTTTCTTATATTCATGAGCTAATGAAAGTTAATGTTTTTGAGAAAATTGAGTTCACCTTATACGTAGAGAGGATCGAAGTGTGCTGTGATGCAAATCGGACGCGAAAATTTTTCTCTGCCGTCAAAACAGAAATTTTATTCTGCTAATTCATATTCAAATATTCATTGTTTAAATATAATTGTTATGTACGAGAAAAAATAATAAAAATAGATGAAAGTGAAGTGAGTGACTTGTGTTCCTGATGCTGTGATTCAACTGGATTTGGCTGCCATGGTATCAAGACGAAACATATTTTTCCGTCCGGAGGGGACAGACATAATTACAACACATCAATCCGGTGAGTTTGTTCCGTTATTATTATGCATAGAATCTTAGAATTAGTCTGATTATATGATGCTTCGAAACTTCTAGAATCGGTATTTTTTCGTTTTCCGGGTGTTCGATAACGCATTTCAACATGTCAGTTGTCACGAAACTGATTTTTTTTGCTCGTTTTCACAGACAGTTTTTCGGTTTGCCCGTTCCGGTCAGTTTACTTTTAGAGAGCGCGTAGTGCTTGCAAGTTTTTTGTCCGCTTACATATTCAGAACGCGTTTTTATAGTTCTTTGTTTGTACTTTTTTTTTTTTTTTTTTTAAGAATTGTCCGATGACCCTGGAGGGATCGGTTCTGTTTTGTATACAATACTGAGCAGAAAACTAATTGTCTCCAAAGTTAAATACACATGTTTTCTCTTTTGATTGCCGGCTATCAAAAGATTAAATTTAAAACAATTAAACTACAAATGCCCTGGGTCCATCGCCAGCTTCTCAGGCGAATCCAGACGTGACCTTATACCCCTCCCAAACCCCACCTCCGTAGCACTTATGAGGGCGTCGCTGAGTCGGTGGCCTCTCATTAAGTAAGTGCTACATCAACATTTCCTTCCCTTATCCCAAGTTACGGTAAAGATGGGCGTGGCCAGGAATAGCAATATTCTTGCGTTTGGTAATATTATTCAAGATTGGTTCAAGGTTTATTCCCCAGCCTTGTTCCTGAAGGCAGTCTTGATGAGATTATCAAACGAAACATTAATGTTGTTAGTATCCGATCTACGAAGTATACCGTAACTACGCTAACGCTAACGCTAACGCTAACGCTAACGCTAAATTGAGTTCACCTTATACGTAAATTTATCAACTTTTTGAAATAATGATTTTAATTGTTAAGGATGACACTACCGAAGATTCATGTCTCACACAAGTTCTGCAAAAGATATAAGCAAGGAAAATGTGATTCTTACTAAAAATGGCATCGCCGAAAACGATTCCGTTGTCAAAACTTTTATAAGTATGCTCAATTAGGCAACATTACCGAATTACTGTTAAGAATGTAGAATTCCCTTAGGAAATTGCCTACCTTTAGGCGAATTCCGTGGTTCGAGGTGTTTTTAATTTTAATATAACTCAAAAAGTAAATGACTTGTAAGCGTTTGGCCTTCATATTCGGCTTCAGGAGCCATGGTTTAAGTAAGTAACGACATTTTCAGTATTACCAAACTTTGTTTATATATGTGATCAATGTTACCCCATATCAGATAATTCAAAAAATCGCCTAAAACATTTTTTTAACATGCTTAAATCTTTCAATTAACAAAATACAGTATATAGTCTCGAGCTATGGGTGGCAGTACTTGTTTTAAAAATATAAAATTTGCAACATTTGCATTTTCAAACGAAATATTAAAGAAACATTCAGAAAAGTGATCAATGTTACCCCGGATTACGGTACCGTAATTTCGGGTTAAATTGATCATTTTTCACGGTTTTTCTAGTCTGTTTTCTATAATGTTAACAATGCCAAACAACTAAATGCAGGAAAAGAAGTACGAAGGTGAGCCTCATCGACTTATGTACCGAAATTTTCTAACAAATGTCATTTTAATGTTAACAAATATCTCTAAAATAAAAAATCAGGGGATCTCATTTCGGGGTGAAATTGATCACTTGTCAATGCCATTACTGTTATTTTTCAAAACAACTCTACGTGATAAATTTGAGCTCCCTGAATCCGAATATGCTTGTCAAATTCTTATCAATGCAATATTTGTATATATAAGGAATAGTTATATTTCGAGAATTACGAGAAAAACGCCTAAATGTATGCAATTTCCTAAGGAATTCAATGGTATCTAACAAAAATTCAATTATTTCAACCATATGAGCTAATTGGTAAGAGTTTGGGTGATGAAATCTGGTTTGGGGATATATCTAAAGCATCCTCACAAACTTTCAGTTTTATACCATGTTCAAATCCTTGCTTAGAAATAGAAGTTCATAGGTGTTTGTCAATACTACACCGTGCATGATTTTGAAATTTTACATTATTTTCATAGTAATAAACATTCTTTAACGCCAAAAAACTTCACAACACTCAATTGGACAATAGTTACGACAAACAACGTTCATTTACTGCAGCTTACATTGATAGTTGTGCTCCGTTACGAATAAATAAAATCGTGCGATACAATGATCAATTTCACCCTTCTGATCAATTACACCCGATTTTACGATACTGGCTTCCTAGTTATCGATTGCAGTTGATATAATGCCAAAAGATTTATTTTCAATGGATATATAATTTTCCATGTATCTGTTTTGGGGTTACTTTGATAATGGAGTATAAATCGAACAAAATGGGATGAATAACTTAACATTATGAGGCATTGCATACCTCTAGGCGTTTATCGTTATATGGAAATTACTGACTTAGATTACAAAAATGGTCCCGGTTTGTTAAAATGTTTCTCGCTAAGAGATTTAAGAACATATTCGACTTCTATGATAACTAGGCTGTCAAAGATAAGTGACCAACTATTCAAAACTATATCAAATACTGATCGTAGAACAGATTGTTTGTGAGCGTTTCGAAAATGATTAAATTGTATCAATTTTTAATATTATTTTATGTTCTCAAATGTTCTCGATTCAAATGAAAAACATGAAGTGTCATACTAATATGCTTTAGTATTGCATTCGATTTGCTTAACCGATTAACACAAATTATGATATTTCGTTTAGTATGTGGTGGGTAACGCACTATTAAAGTTACCTGCATTATCAAATATACCCCGTTTTACGGTTCCCCATGTCAGGGGTGGCTGATCATCGTTCGAGTGCCAGAGAAGGACTCCGGAAATCTAGGGAGTTGGTGTCAGGCCCTGCAAGCCAGCCGTGAGAAATCAAGTAACGTCGTAAAGGGACTAGCGATTGGCTTTGCTTTGTAGCCGCGGACTCTAACCACTCGGCTAAGGAAGGCCCCAACAGATGTTATAATGATGGGTAATATGCAGAGGGTGTAACCGGTTGGTTACAAAATTGTTGATTTTTGTTTTGTATTTATGTTGAATTTCGGACGCTTCACGTTTCTTGTGTAAGAACAACAGAATTACCACAGTAGTGATAGGGTCTAGTACAGCTGTGAATGTTTCTCTTCGCTACCAATCATAAGAAATGGCTGGAGAAATGAGGTAATACGAGATAAAGAGAGAATGACGGAATGTGGGAAAATTGGGAAAGGACGGCCATTGCCAATAATCGGCCTCTTTCGATTTAGGCGTCCGTGTGCTGAAGACGTGGTGCAGTGGTTTAATATCAATTCCCCCCCTAGGCCCTTAGCAGGAGCTAAGTGGGCGCAAGGGAAGAAACCTAGCTCAGGACCTCTTGTTCTTTTGTTTCGGACCTTGAATAGGTTCCGCCGTCCAACACACGGCTCGGCTCATGAAGCCATTAAGCTTCCGGGCCTAAACGTTAAGGACCTTGTCCTCTAGGAGGACCAAAATCTCTGGCCGAAGGCCCTAAACGTCAAGGAGATTCTTCTCTCGGCCGTCCAAGGTGGCCATGCCACGGCCGGCCGATTGCGCCTAAGAGGGAAGACGCTTGCAACCCCACCATCCAATTTTATAATAAATTCATAAGAAAAGTGAAAGTTCCGTTTTGTTAGTTTTTGTATTCGCGAAAAGCCCTTAATTACCCAGTAGCTAGCCGACCCTGGGATTACCGGAGAGTCTCTTGTGTCCTGAGTTGGCCTGGCACTGTAGCATTTTTTTTTTTTTTTTTTTTTTTTTTTTTTTTTTTTTTTTTTTTTTTTTTTTTTTTTTTTTTTTTTTTTTTTTTTTTTTTTTTTTTTAATATTATATATTGGCTTTTCTCGGTGACAACAGACAAAAACAGCATATTTTGCGTTACGCGTTTCGGCTTACTTCACTTCAGCCCTCATCAGACGCCTAAAATTACATTTATTAAACAGTTACAATTTACAAAGAACATTTCAATTTTCACATAAACACTTACAACATGCTGAACGCAACCTTACAGCTTGGTCTGTCACTACTATACTAATGGTTTTCCCAAAACCCCAATTAACGAGCGCACCTTGCTCATCACCCAGTTTCATTTTCGTCAATGTTTCCTCTCTCAGTCGTCCGTGTATGTGGCTCTCCACGCAGTCTCGCCAATAGACCATTGTACGTGGAGTTGAAATTACCGCACTCACGTTGCAGGTTTACGGTCTCTCTTTCTCCCTGCTTTTTGATATGGAAGACCTCTGCGATCATCCTGGTCTCTGGGTTCTCGATGCGTTCCAAAACAGTCGTTTTTTCGAAATCAAAGACATGGCCTTCTTCGATCGTGTGCACTGCTAATCCCGATTTTGGATTCCTCTTTTTGCTGTCATTCTTGTGTTCCGCAATCCTCACTTCCAGCATGCGTTTCGTCTGTCCAATGTAGACTTTCCCATCAGCCGCACCACATGGTACGGGTTTACCATCAGCCGCACCACGGGTTTACTTTTCAATTTTTGTCTCGGGTTCGGGTCGGGTCCGGGTTTGAAGAAATAAAATAGGTCGGGTACGGGTCGGGTTCGGGTTTGAAAAATGTGAAACCCGACCATCTCTAGTATCCACGATCGTTTGGATGTGTTCACGCTTCGCAATACACATGCAGTCATCTACATACCGTTTATAGACTTTCATCTGAATTTCTTTCTCCTCCAGGTGTTTCATGCACTCCTGTTCTAGCGGCCAAACGTTTGGGGTCCCGATGGGTTCACCATTGTCACCAGTAATCGCCAACGTTGTAATGGAGAAGCTAGAACAGGAGTGCATGAAACACCTGGAGGAGAAAGAAATTCAGATGAAAGTCTATAAACGGTATGTAGATGACTGCATGTGTATTGCGAAGCGTGAACACATCCAAACGATCGTGGATACGTTCAACAGCTTCCACGATCGAATACAATTTACGGTAGAAATTGAAGTGGGTGGGAAGATGAAATTTCTGGATATGATGTTGGAACGTGGAAATAACCAGATAACAACATCCTGGCTTCCCAAACAGTTAGATGGACGATATCTGGATTTCACGTCTAAAAGCCCATTCCAACACAAACAAAATACTGCGATCGCACTAATTGATCGTGCGATTAAGCTAACGTGTGGGGAAAAACGTGAAGAAGCGCTTAACCAAGCAACGAAAATCCTACGGAAAAATAACTACCCACCGTGGTTTATAAACAGAGTTAGGAAAAAACGCGTACACAAACACTATAACACAATGGAAGTAGATAGTACGTTAGATCAACCCCACAAATATGTGTCTACGCCGTACATACCGTGCCTGAGTGAAAAGCTTGGGAAAATCTTGCGGAGAAATAATGTAATCCTTGCTTCCCGTCCGCAAAACAAGATCAAAAACACTGTTTTCAGTAAAACTAAGGATCCCATACCACCAGGGAAGCAGAAGAATGTGGTGTACTCCATACCATGTGGTGCGGCTGATGGGAAAGTCTACATTGGACAGACGAAACGCATGCTGGAAGTGAGGATTGCGGAACACAAGAATGACAGCAAAAAGAGGAATCCAAAATCGGGATTAGCAGTGCACACGATCGAAGAAGGCCATGTCTTTGATTTCGAAAAAACGACTGTTTTGGAACGCATCGAGAACCCAGAGACCAGGATGATCGCAGAGGTCTTCCATATCAAAAAGCAGGGAGAAAGAGAGACCGTAAACCTGCAACGTGAGTGCGGTAATTTCAACTCCACGTACAATGGTCTATTGGCGAGACTGCGTGGAGAGCCACATACACGGACGACTGAGAGAGGAAACATTGACGAAAATGAAACTGGGTGATGAGCAAGGTGCGCTCGTTAATTGGGGTTTTGGGAAAACCATTAGTATAGTAGTGACAGACCAAGCTGTAAGGTTGCGTTCAGCATGTTGTAAGTGTTTATGTGAAAATTGAAATGTTCTTTGTAAATTGTAACTGTTTAATAAATGTAATTTTAGGCGTCTGATGAGGGCTGAAGTGAAGTAAGCCGAAACGCGTAACGCAAAATATGCTGTTTTTGTCTGTTGTCACCGAGAAAAGCCAATATATAATATTAAATAGAAGTTCACGGTGATCAATTCAACCAATAACTGTAGCATTGTCCCGCTTAGTTTCAGTGGCAATAAGAGAACGTCATCAGGATCAAAGGCCGGTTCTTCAACTTCAGCATAGTTGCAGCATGAACGCGAGCGCGACCGTTGCTCAAGCCACGACGTCAAAATCATCATAGGAAATCTAAACGCTCAGGTTGGTCAGGAGGAGGAGTTCAGACCGACTGTTGGAAAATTCAGCGCCCATCGGCTGACGAAAGAAAACGGCTTACGTACTAATTGATTTCACCACCTCCAAGAATATGGCCATTCGTAGCATCTACTTCCAGCACAGCCTTACATACCAATACACCTGGAAATCACCTCAGCAGACAGAATCACAAATCGACCACATTCTGATTGATGGACGGCACTTCTCCGACATTATCGACGACAGGACTTATCGTGGCGCTAACATCGACTCTGACCACTATCTGGTGATGGTTAAACTATGCCCATAACTCTCCGTCGTTAACAACGTACGGTACCGGCGGCCACCCCGGTATGACCTAGAGCGGGCTAAGCAACCGAATGTCGCAACTGCATACGCGCAGCCCCTCGAGGCTGCATTAGGCAGCGTCCATTTATTACGTACCGTAATTTCGGGTGAAATTGATCATTTTTCACGGTTTTTCTAGTCTGTTTTCTATAATGTTAACAATGCCAAACAACTAAATGCATGAAAACAAGTACGAAGGTGAGCCTCATCGACTCATGTACCGAAATTTTCTAACAAATGTCATTTTAGTGTTAACAAATATCTCTAAAATAAAAAATCAGGGGATCTCATTTCGGGGTGAAATTGATCACTTGTCAATGCCATTATTGTTAATTTTCAAAACAACTCTACATGATAAACTTGAGCATCCTGAATCCGAATATGCTTGTCAAAACCTTAACAATGCAATATTTATATAAATAACGAATAGTTAAATTTCAAGAATTACGCGAAAAAACGCCTAAATGTATGCAATTTTCTAAGGAAACACAGCGTAACAAAAATGACATTTTTGCGTGTCTCAAGGATCAAATTATGTGTCTCTAGTAGATTTTGGGTCGCTGAAATTGATGCCGTTCTCAGAAATGTTCCAGCACGTCACAATTTTTAGCTACAAGTCGCCAAAGTTGTATAAAACACAGGTTTTATCAATGTTTACATGAAATTTAAAGTATAATTTATCAAACATTTTTGTGATTTAATCCACCAATCATGCAAAATACAACTTGAACTTTCAAGATTGACAGATATAATTTGATTGTAAATTTTGCCATTGAATTCAGTTTAAATCGATTTTTTCAACATACTTGCAGTCTCCATATAAAATTCTTCGTTTTTCTTATATGGCATAAGACAATACTTTTCAGAACCACCAAAAAATAACATTTTACCAGCGGAAGAATTATGAACTTCATTGAAAAGTATTGTTTAACACATGAAGTTTGAATTTTGTGACAAACTAAGTAAATAAATTGCCATACAAGTTGGAAAACTTGTATGCAAGTTGACTGAAATCGTCAAATTTAGCATTTTCAACAGTCAATATCTCAAAAACTAGACGTGCTATGATATTTTTGAAATCGGCAATGGATTCAGCAACCCCTAATTGAGTAAATAGTGGTATTTTGGTGCTTGAGACAAAAACGTGTTCCGCAGTGAAATCAATGATATCTACCAGAAATTCAATTATTTCAACCATTTGAGATAATTGGTACGAGTTTTGGTGATGAAATCTGGTTTGCAGATATATCTCAAGCATCCTCACAAATTTTCAGGTTTATACTATGTTCAAATCCTTGCTTAGAAATAGAAGTTTATAGGTGTTTGTCAATACTGCACCGTGCATGATTTTGAAAATTTACATTATTTTTATAGTAATAAACATTCTTCAACGCAAAAAACTTCACAACACACAATTCAACAATAGCTACGACAAACAACGTTCATTTATTGCAGCTTACATTGATATTTATGCTCCATTACGCATAAATAAAATCGTGTGATACGATGATCAGTTTCACCCGATTTTACGGTAACGCTAAAATTGGAAATTTTTTATTATTTTTTTTTAAAGCTAAAATTGGAAATTGAAAATAACGTTAGCCGAGAAAAACGGAGGCATGCGCTGGTGGAAATCAGGCCTACTATGGCCTCCACAAGAAGCTGCGGTCAAAAAAGATACACATCCGTACCAAATGCTCATGTACAAAACGCTCTTAAGGCCGGTAGTCCTTTACTGGCAAGAAACGTGGACGATGCTCGAAGAGGACTTGCAAGAACTTGGAGTCTTCGAAAATCGGGTGCTTAGGACGATCTCTGTCGGTTTACAGGATAACGGTGTGTGACGGCGAAGGATGAAGCACGAGCTCGCCCAACTCTACGACAAACCCAGTATCCAGAAGGTGGTCAGAGCTGGAAGAACACAATGGGCAGGGCATGTTGCAAGAATGCTGGACAGCAACCCTGCAGAGATGGTGCTAGAATTGGACCCCGTTAGTACAAGAAGACGTGGATCGTAGCGAGCAGTAAGCCGCATCAAGTACAAATCCATTTGATGAGTTGGGGCAGAACCGAGGATGGACAGATGCGGTCATGAACCAAGTATTATGACTTAAAATTGTAGGTTTAGTGTTATTTGATTAGATGTTAACTAAATAAATGAAATAAAAGCTGCTGGTGATGAGAGGCCCAGATAACTGTAGCGGTTAACGCGCAACTATTCAGCAAGACTATGTTGAGGGTCGTGAGTTAAAATCCCACCGGTTGAGGATCTTTTCGTAAAGGAATTTTTCTCGATCGCCCAGGGCATATAGTATCTACCTGCCACACGATGTACACATACAAAAATGATCAATTGGCTAAGAAAGATCTCAGTTAATAACTGTGGAAGTGTTTATAAGAACACTAAGCTGAGAAGCAGTTGGGACGTAACGCCAGAAAGAAAAAGAAAGCTACTGGTGAGCTATTGTTTTAGTTTTTTTTGTGATAAAATATGATCAATATCAAAATGAAACATGAATAACTTGGTTTGTTTTGCAATACCGTCTCAATGACATATTTAATAATTTAACAGCAAAAATTTGTGAATAAAGGGTGTCCACGATGAAATTGCCACACACAAAATTGATTCGCAAAATTCGAGTTTTCATGAGGCCAAATCCGGCCAGAAGATTGTTGAGACGTTGTGGGCCTTCAGGAGAGGCGTTCGGGTTTCGGTTGAAGGCCCCAACTACGCGGTTGTGATTTTTGGTGTTGTACGGAATACTTTTTCCTTCACTTCTTGGCTTCCGATCGGTGGTCAATCGTTCCTCGAACCGCTTAATCAATCGCGACACCGTGGAATTCGAGAGGTCCTTGTTCTCGTGATGAATGCGCAAGATTTTATCACGCATGACTTTAAAACTTGCAGGATGTAAATGATGCACTATGAACTAAATCCACCCAAATTTTCATTAAATTCTACCCAACGGTTGAAAAGTTAGAGCAATTTCATAGTGTGGCAATTTCATCGTAGACACCCTTTATTGAGCAGCACGCAATTTTGACATCGACGGAAAATTGTGGCAGGCATTTGAAAATTACAAGCATTAGCCAACAGCTGAAGCAAATATGACCATCTGTCAACCAATCAAGGCCCTTCCAACTATATTTCAGTTAAATCCGCTAGAAATTTACATGAATCTGCCACGAAACCACCCCAGCCACGCTCAACAATCAACGCATTGTTGACTGCACTTACAATCACTTTTCAATGAAACCGCCAACCGTCGAAGCCATTCTGTAATATACTAATTTTACGCAGAACGTGTTCAACTTTCGTCAGCCATTTACTAAGGTGGTCAGACAACCGAGAGAGCTCGGGCGTGTAGCTATCGCTCCAGAGGTAACGAGATCAAATTCCGTTTAGTACTTCTTTTATATATACATCTAGTTTGGTAGCTAATTATAGCTCATTTTCTTCAAACCAGCAGCAACGTCATTTTAAGATCGCACATAAAAATCTATCATATATGATGGAGTCCTTTTGTTACATTCGACTCGCTATAATTTTACAGGTTTCGTTCGTACTCAATAACTTATGGGACTCTTGAAAACTTTTACAAAGTTTTTTATGCACTTAGTACCGTTTGTTATTAAGCAATCGTTATTCAAAGAAATTTATGGAATTTTTTTTGGTATTACCTGCTTTTGAAGAACATACTTATAGTATCTTTTAAAGAACATAACATAGTATCTGGTCCCGATACCACGATGAAATTTTGATTTGTCATCATTTTCTGATTTTCAAATATTAAACATGTCAAACACTATTCTAAATGTCTTTGGAACAAAGAATAAGTTTATTTTTTGAATAGTGATAGTATTCTATCTCTATTATTTTTTGGAATGTTATCAGTTGACATAGATTTGGTTGAAGTTTTTACAAAAACATCGGATTCAATGAAAAAAAAACACGCTAAATATCAAAAGAATGAATTATAGTTGATAATTCATAGATCATATGGTCGGTGTTAAGTCAGAGGGGACCAAGTACAAAACTTGGGAAAATTGGATTATTCTCTCATTAGATGCGAAATTACCTTACCTCCGTTTCACTTTGATCAGATTTAAAGAATGCTGTAAACTGCGAGAGATATGTAACAAATTTACTTTGGATGATCAATAAAAATCGATAAAAGTGTGCAGTCAGAGTGGACCAAGTGCTTATTACCATAACAGCGAAAATGATCAACGCGCTAAGGAATGCGAGGAAATGAAAAATATTTCAATAGATTTGTCAGATTTTTCGACATCGAATGATTCTTCTACTTATACATCAATATAAATTTATAAATATTACTTAATGCGATGCATTGGATTTTGATTTTTGACCATTTACCATATTTGGATGGGTGGTCAGAAATTGCAACAATTTCTGTGCAGACAGAGTGGACCAAGTGTTGAAAAGCAATAAACGGATTGGTTATTGCATATTTTGAGTCAATTTCAGAGTCCGATAGAAGTTTATGGTAGTTCTATGGTGTATGTATGGTATGTGCTAGAACCCGCTTATGGGACCAGTACACGGGTAGAAATCAGAATCCAAAAACAAGATTATGACTCATGATATCATGATTCCAGCGTGTTTTCGTCTTATGAAAATACACCATGATTTGGACTCATGATATCATGAGTCAGATTGCCGTAACACTACACACGCGTTAGGTTTTTGTAGCTGATTGCTAGGAATCATGATTCAAATGCCAAAAATGCTGAGTTGCGCATCCGTTTATGATCGACAAAATAAAAAAAAGTTAAAATAGCATACATTGAGATTCGAGCCAAGAACCTTCCGATTGTAAGCCACGTACTCTACCACTCAACCGCTTCGTCATCTTGAATTACGAGTGATTTAGATGAAGCAATGTGCGCCGCTTAGTGTTTTCACACTCGATGTTACGCTTATAAGGAATCATGATTATGACTCCAGGAACCATGATTTGTGATCCTGATATTATGACCTAACCAATTTATGAATTTCATGATTTGTAAATCATGGTGAGGGGATCAGATTTTTATCCGTGTATAGTTTGGTCGGTACTCATGACTTTCACTTAATCCACTCTGACTGAACACATATTTGAATATTTCTGGCCTTCAATACTCTGACCCTGCAAAACATTTATTTTCAAGCTATCGTAATCATTCCTTGCTTAGCGCTTGCACGAGTCGGTTGACAGGTTCCCGGTCTCATCGCACGGCACAAAGTTGCAAAGTTTATTTGGCCTTTTTCTCCCACCGCCCGCGTGGGTTTTTGGTCTAGTTTCGACTGTTAATAATTATCTAATCAGTGCATTTAAGTGCTTAGGCGATCGCGCTTTGCGAAGGAAGCGAACTAGTGTAACTAGTATCGTTCCACCGCAAACAAAAAAAGTCATCACCACCGGCACAACGGTGATTGACTTTTTTTCCCGCACCGAGAGCAACATCGAAGCAGAAGGCGATTCGGTCAGTCTGCTACCTACGGTGCTTGGACGTTCTGCTGCTATACGGATAAGTATCAATTTGTATATCTATTGAACTGCTCTACATTTCCGAACAAACAAGTTCAAGGTTGTTTTTCGCTTCACCTCTGTCTCTCTCCCGGTGCAAGTTTTGCCCGTAAAGGGGAGGCTTGTACAAAATAGCTCACTGATCGGTTAAGTTTTTTTTTTCATATTTTTTTCATATTTTTTTTTCTTCTTTAATTAGTATTATTATTTTTTGCCCGTATAGGGGAGGTGTGTACAAAATAGTCCACTAATTAATTAATATTTTTCAAACGTTTTTTTTTTTTCTCCACATTTTTTTTTATTTTTTGTTGATTTGGTTGCGGTTGGATTTCTTCCCGCATGGACGATTCGGATGGAGGCGATACGCCTCCAAAAGATCTCGTTGCTCGAACGTGGTTTTACCAACCGTCTTCGGCTGGGCCTTGGGTTGTCTATTTCCGGCGCAAAAATAAGATTTTGAACGTGCTCTCGATCTCCCGAGAGCTGACGCGTAAATATCCAGGGACCGTTATTCACCAAGTGAAGCAATCCAAGCTGCGTGTAACTGCACCTAGTTACAAAGCAGCGAATGAGATTGCTCAGCATGAGGCTTTTGCTGTGGAATACTTTACCTATATTCCGGCACGAGAAGTCGAGGTGGAAGGGAAAATCATCGACGCGAGTCTGACATGTGAAGACATTAAGACTGGCAAAGGTGTTTTTGATAACCGGTCAATTCCTGATGTGGCTATACTGGATTGCAAACAATTGCAATCAGTTTCCATGGAAGGAAATAAGAAAGTTTTTTCGCCGTCAGCCTCGTTTCGAGAGACTTTTCCTGGTTCCGTCCTCCCGAAATTTGTTTGCATTGATAGTGTTTTTTACCCAGTGCGTCTTTACGTGCCGAAGGTATTCAATTGTACCAACTGCAAGCAGCTTGGCCACAGTGCTAGCTTTTGCGACAACAAGCCCCGTTGTGGCAAATGCAACCAAGCTCATTTAGAAGATGCTTGCACACAGGAAGCTGAAAAATGCAGCTACTGTAGCAAGGATCTGCATGAGTTGCAGAAATGCCCGGCATACAAAAAGCGCATTCGAAATGAGAGTCGCTCAATTGTGAAGCGCTCCAAGAAGACGTATGGACGTATGCGGAAATGGTGAAAGCCTTGAATCCGCCTGCAAAAGAGTCTTCATCAGCCATCCCAGTTGGTAACTCTTTTCAAGAGTTGTCTTCCGATGAAGCGAACGACGACGAAACCGATGGGGGAGATTCTTCGGAGGTACACGCACCCGGTAAAAGAAAGTCTCCATCTTCTCCGGGATTGCGCCGTAAGGTATTGAAATCTTCCCTCAGAAGTTTGCCTAATTCCAAAGGAGGTGGGGCAAATTTGAAAATCCCGAAGAAACAGGTCTTTGATGCTTCCGTGCCGTGTTGCAGCAAAAATCTGCCGCCCCCGCCTCCACAGATAAAATACACTTCGAAAAGAAGCTCTAGACAAGAAAGCAAAAGAAATGCTACTGAAGTCCCTCGCTCTTCCTCGAAAACGCCCCGGGCTAAGCGAGGACTGATAACTTTTAGGGCCCTGGTGGATCGCATATGTAATGCTCTCGGAGTTTCAGACTCATTCAGAGGCATACTCGACCTTTTTCTCCCCGCAATAGAAGAATATCTCCGGGAATTGACTATCTCGTGCCCCCTCCTTGCTTCGATCATATCTTTCGATGGCTAATTCATCAAGTGAGGTACAAGATATGATCGCTGTGCTACAGTGGAACTGTCATAGTCTAAAACCTAAATTAGACACATTTAAGTTTTTGCTTCACAATTCCGATTGTGATATATTTGCACTCTGTGAAACATGGCTTTCTTCTGAAGATGATCTTAACTTCTACGACTTTAACATTATACGCCAGGATCGAGATGATAATTACGGGGGTGTGCTTTTAGGGATCAAAAAGTGCCATTCATTCTACAGAATCCCCATCCCGACTCATCCAGGCATAGAAATCGTTGCTTGCCAAATAAACGTAAAGGGTAAAGATCTTTGCGTAGCTTCTGTTTATATTCCTCCAAGAGTTTCAATAAACCGCCGTCATCTTTGGAATGCAGTCTCTATGCTCTCATTCCCGGTTTTAATACTGGGTGATATGAACTCCCATGGTACTGGATGGGGCGAATCTTATGACGATTATAGAGCGGCTATTTTGTATGACTTATGCGACGATTTCAACTTGAATATTTTAAACACAGGTGAAGTGACACGTATTTCATCCGACGGCAAAGAAAGCCGCCTTGACCTGTCTTTGGGTTCAAGTTCACTATCATTCGATTGCATGTGGAAGGTTATCGATGATCCCCATGGTAGTGATCACTTGCCCATAATAACCTCTATCAAAAATAATTGTGAAAGGTCAGAACAGTCAATTCAGGTTCCTTTTGACCTCACTAGGAATATAGATTGGCAAAAATTTGCATCAGCGGTAACTTTCGGTATCGAATCATTCAACACTCTCCCGCCGTTGGATGAGTATCGATTCCTATCAGAATTGATTTATAAAAGTGCATTAGAATCCCAAAAGCAACGAGTTCCAAGTGCATCCTTCAAAAGACGACCAGCCACACCTGGTTGGGATGATGAATGCACTCAGTTGTATCGAGAAAAATCTAATGCCTTTAAAGCTTTTCGTAGATACGGTACCTCAGAACATTATTTAGAGTACTCGAAGCTCGAAAAAAGACTGAAGAATCTTATTAAAGCGAAGAAGCGTAGCTATTGGCGACATTTCATCGATGGCCTCTCACGAGAAACTTCAATGACGACGCTTTGGAGAGTGGCTCGCAACATGCGAAACCGCTCATCCTCAAATGAGAGTGACGAATACTCCAATCGTTGGATATTCAACTTCGCAAAAAAGGTCTGTCCAGACTCAGTTCCAGCTCAACCGCCATTTTGGGAAACCCAGAGAGACGACGCGTTGGACAGACCATTCACTATGCTGGAATTTTCTATGGCTCTTCTTTCATCAAACAACTCCTCTCCGGGACGCGATATGATTAAGTTCAATCTTCTTAAAAATCTCCCTGATATTGCTAAAAGACGGTTGCTTGACCTGTTCAACTCATTCATGGAACACAACATTGTTCCATCTGAATGGAGACAGGTCAAAGTAATAGCTATTCAAAAGCCTGGGAAACCAGCGTCTGATCATAATTCGTACCGCCCGATCGCTATGTTATCATGTTTAAGGAAATTGTTAGAAAAAATGATCCTATCCCGACTCGATCACTGGGTCGAATCAAACAACATGCTTTCCAGTACTCAATTTGGCTTTCGCAAGGGCAAAGGAACAAACGATTGTCTAGCGTTGCTTTCATCAGATATTCAACTAGCTTTTGCGGACAAAGAGCAATTGGCTTCGGTTTTCTTGGACATTAAGGGCGCTTTTGATTCAGTTTCCATAGAGATATTGTCAGAAAGCCTGCACAATAGTGGATTACCTGGAATATTGAATAATTTCTTGTACAATCTGTTGTCAGAAAAACACATGAGCTTCACTCTCGGTCAACTGACAACTTCCAGAATTAGCTATATGGGTCTTCCCCAAGGCTCATGTCTAAGTCCCTTGCTTTATAATTTTTATGTTAAAGATATTGACAACTGTTTGGAAGAACCATGCACGCTTAGACAACTTGCAGATGATGCTGTGGTCTCTATGAAGGGCCCACGAGCGGAAATCTTGCAAAGACCATTGCAAAATTCCCTTGATAATCTATCCACTTGGGCTAGAAATTTGGGGATCGAGTTTGCGCCGCAAAAAACTCAACTGGTTGTATTTTCAAGGAAGCGGAATCCTGCCCAACTAAAGCTTAAGCTATTGGGAACAGACATCGACCAGTCTTTGACTTCAAAATACCTTGGGGTCTGGTTTGATTCAAAAGGCACTTGGCGAACCCATACTAGGTATTTAACGGAAAAATGCCAACAAAGGATCAATTTTCTACGAACAATTACCGGAACATGGTGGGGTGCTCACCCGGAAGACCTCATAAAAATCTATAAAACAACAATTCTCTCTGTTCTAGAGTATGGCTCTTTCTGTTTTCTCTCAGCAGCAAACTGCCACCTTATTAAATTGGAACGAATTCAATATCGTTGTTTGCGTATCGCCCTAGGTTGTATGCATTCGACTCACAATGCGAGCCTGGAGGTGCTGGCAGGGGTTTTACCACTACAGAACCGATTCTGGGAGCTCTCGCTAAGAATACTTATTAAGTGTGGGGTGAGCAACACACTCGTTATCGAAAACTTCGAAGAAATGCTCAAACTGAATACTCAGTCAAAATTCATGAGAGTTTATCTCTACTACATGTCATCTGACATAAGTCTTCCATGTTATAACCCTCCACGTGTACACTTCACCAATGACAGTTCCTCTGTTGAATACGATCTGTCCATGAAACAAGCTATTCATGGAATCCCAGATCAACTTCGATGTATAACGATTCCACGTATTTTTAACGCAAAGTACCAGAATGTCGATTCCTACAGGAGATATTTCACTGACGGGTCCCGCATCAATGGATCCACTGGCAATGAAAACTCTTCCGCCTTCCGAAAACTTCAGGAACCTTGCACGGTTTACGTTGCTGAGCTGGCAGCAATCAACTTCGCATTGGGGATGATCTCAAACATGCCCGCAGACCACTTCTTCATCTTTTCGGATAGCCTCAGTTCTATTGAGGCACTTCGATCGATGAAACACGTTAAGCATGCATCTTACTTTCTTACAAAAATAAGAGAGCAGATGTGTGCACTGGTCGAAAGATCATATAAGATTACCTTTGTATGGGTCCCCTCACATTGCTTAATTTATGGCAATGAGAAGGCGGACTCTCTCGCAAAGGTGGGCGCTGAGGAAGGTGAGATTTATGATAGACAAATTTCACACGATGAATTTTTTCATTTAGTACGTCAAAGTTCTCTTCACGGTTGGCAAAGCGATTGGCTAAATGACCAACTGGGACGGTGGTTACATTCCATAATTCCTAAAGTTTCCTTGCGAGCGTGGTGGAAAGGTTTGGATGTAGGTCGAGATTTCATTCGCGTGATGTCAAGACTTATGTCCAACCATTACTCGCTAGGTACACATTTGCACAGGATTAACCTCGCGCTGAGCAATGTTTGTAATAGGTGTGGTTATGGTTATGATGACATCGATCACGTAGTTTAGAAATGCCCGGATATGGACGCCTCCAGAGCGCAACTTTTGGATACCCTTGCGGCCCGAGGTAGACAACCCTATGTTCCTGTTAGAGATGTGTTGGGCACCCGCGATCTCATTTACATGGTCGCAATTTACGATTATCTTCGCTTGTCCAGTATAAAAGTTTAATTCTCCTGTGTTCTCTTCTCCAGTTTTTTTTTACTGTGTTTTGTCCCCTGTATGTTGGATTGAGGATCCTGGCCATCCGGCAGACGAATACCGGCTAGAAATTGGTACCAACGCCACTACACGTTCATCGCGATACCACGATATACCTCCCGGATGTGCTGCAGAAAACCCTAAACCCAATCCTCACCATGTCCTTCCTTCCAAAAATTGTGACCATTAACCTCGAGTTGCCACGAGTACCCTGGCTAAATCCCATACTAATCTTAGTACAAACAAGTGAATGATTTGTAAACAATACAAAAAATGAATTTCGGCTCCGTAAAGCGTTAAACGCGATTGAGCCTCAAATAAATGAAATAGAAAAAAAAAAGCTATCGTAATGCCACCGATTTCGGTATTGACGATATGGATTATTGAAGAATTTTCGATACTGGTGTCGATAATCTGTTTTTCTTAGTGATATGCACCCAGTTTGACCATGCAAGCATTGAATGATTGTTATTTTCCTAGAAATTGTTCAGTCAGAGTAAACCAACTCACTGAACGGTTGACTTTAATTCAGTCAGAGTGGACCAAGTGCACATAGTCCATCAGAAAATCGTCCTATCAGAGTTTTGGATTATGATTTTTCATGACTACCACTTCACATAATATTGTTTGAAAGTAACACAAAAATGTGTAGAAATATTGAACCAAATTTTAAACGAGTTCAAAAATTAAAGAGCGTTATACATTAAACCCATTTTTCTCAATATATGAAAAATGTCACTTGGTCCACTCTGACTTAACGCCGACCATATGACGTCAGCAATTGAAATATACATCAATCAATTTCAATCTTTTGGTAATTATTGTTATACAAACCATTTTTTAATTCCCTACACAATTTGGATTTTAATTTTTACGATTCATTTGTACAACTGCCCTTGTATTTTTCGTGCAAGAAATATTGAAATGAATCTTGTTTACAATCTTGCGTAATTTTTTTACCTATGAATTTTAGTACATCCAAAATCTCCACCAGATGGCATCTCTTCCAGATGACACGCCAATTAAAATTTACATGTATTAGAACATATTTACCCTTTTTATCACACGGCAAACGATACCCACTCATAACCCGAGTAGCATTTACTCATCTATCGATTTCATCCCAATTTTGACCTGATGACATCAATAGTTGTGAACATTTCAAGCGTGCGCCACAATTGGGGCGAATGTAACATATTCTCTCATATTCTCGATCCTGTCTTCTATGAATAAAGGTGACAAGATGCAAGTTTCTCAACCCTTTTTCACTTCAGAACGCTAGTCAGAGAAACAATCTTGCATTATGATGTGGGAAAATTCTAGCACAGGTTTGATTTGATTTAAGACTTTTCTGCCAAAATGTTGTTTAAATATTTACACTCTTCAAAGAGTATATGATTAGTGTTCTAATGCCACATTGAAATAAAATTATCGATGTTTTTTTTTTTGGAAAATGTCACTATTTCAAGAAAAATTTAGTTACCGAAATTTAATTTTTATATTGTTCAAACTCTCCCCATGTAGGACGATAAATGGTACCGCGTAGATGAAAACTTATGGCCTTCCTTAGCCGAGTGGTTAGAGTCCACCGCTTCAAAGCAAAGGCATGCTGAATGTGTATGGGTTCGATTCCCGGTCGATCCAGGATATTTTCGTAGTGGAAATTTTCTTGACTTTCCTGGGCATAGAGTACAATCGTACCACACGATATGCGAATACGAAAATGGCAACTTTGGCAAAGAAAGCTCTCAGTTAATAACTGTGGAAGTGCTCACAAGAACACTAAGCTGAAAAGCAGGCCTTGTCCCAGTGAGGACGTAGCGCCAAGAAGAAGAAGATGAAAACTTGTGGCTTGTAGGATTTCAGCTTATTAATTCCAACACAGTGCCTTATGCCAACAATTACAGTGCAAATAAATCATAAATACAGACGGAACTGCAGTGATTAATTTCTTTTCGTCGATTTTTTTTTTTGATAAGTACATGAAATGCAGTAGATTTCCGTAACATTTCAAGATGCACCATGACGAAGAACGATGAATACTACCTAATGAATCAAAAATAGCAGTTGAAAATAGTCGTCCGGCCATGTAAATAGCTAAAGAGAAAGTCTATGACGAGAAATCGACCATTCAGTTCATTCAAATTCAATTCATTGCAGTAATGATACTGACACTGAAGACGACCATGCAGTTAAAAAGACACCGACACGTTAATGCTTCCAGTGGACGATTTGCCCTTTGAAGAAAGCACCACACTAGACAGCGGACTAGCATGCAACGCCCAGTGGCACAGCCGAAATACATTCCTAACGAAAAGTTTTCCGGACTGACGCGGGAATCGAACCCACACACCTTGACTTGATGCGGCTAAATGCTTGGTAACACTAACCGCATGGCCACGAAGCCCACAAAACAAGTTAAGGTTGAAATACGATTTGTCAAATGATACAAACTTTAGTGGAATTAAAGGATATAGTATAAAATTTGACATTCATTTATTTATAGGTATTTCACAAAACAGCTCAAAAAATTATTATCAATGGACCTATGCACGGGTTCACTATTTGACGTTTTAGCGGTGCCGTGTTATTTATGTGATCATGGAGACCAGTGAATTCGGCACCGCTCAAACGTAAAATTAATGAACTCGTGCATTGGTCCATATCACGAGTTCACTAATCTTATGTTTGAGCGGTGCCAAGTTCACTCGTTTCTATGGTCAAGTAAATAACACAACAACGCTCAAACGTTAAGGTGAAGATGAATCGAAGCCAAAATTCAAATTTTCAAGAGCATGGATCTGGAGAACCAAACATCCGTTTAAACTGAAAACTTTATCGATTGGTCACTAGCTGGTGGTGACCAATCGATTTTATTTTCAGCTCAAACGGATGTTTGTTTCTCCAGAACCGTGCTCTTGAAAATTTGAACTTTGGCTTCAATTTATCTTCACGTTAATCCATCTCTACCAGAGCTTTGGACTTGTAGCTCAGAAGATTCACGTTCTTTCAGACATGCTCTAATGGCCGTCATGCGCAAGCTGTATTAGAAGGTAAATGAAAATTCTCAGTTACTAAAAATTATAAGCATAATTTCTTTCGACATAAAAAAAAACTTTGTTTCAGGTTTTCGACTGTTTATTTCAAATATCTGTTTGATCTTAAATAACATAAGCACAGCTATTACAGATTTCGTTTCTTGTATGAAATATAATAAGCTTTCATTTCGGAAAAAGATGACCATAATGGCGTAGGTATTGGATTGATCGGAAATATGTCAATTTGGCGTTAGTAGTTTATCGCCGTAAATCATACGTTTGTTTAGGGACATATTAATGATTATATGTATGTGTTAAGGTCCATAGATACGGCCAGAGGTTAAACCTGCTGCATGAAATTTGTAGCTGAAAATTTACGCTGAACTGCTTCGCTTCCCGCGCTCGGGAAACTGCTCAAGATAGTGTCAAGTCTTGTTTTGGTGCGTTCATAACGTCCCATTCATTATGGCATCTACATATACTCGTAATCTGTTCACCGGAACGAATCCACATTTGTCCAGCCTGATCAAAACTATTGTTTGTTTCTCGTTATATTTGTATCATTAAAATGAGTTTTACATTACTTTTGGTACCATCTTTCTACCGTGCTATCATTACTTTGTCAATTGTATGAGGTAGTATTTTCGACCAGATTCCTATTCCAGTGTACACTAACTCTAGTGACAGATCACTAACAATCTGCTTTGTTACTCGTTTTCGGCATACAGGTACCTACAATATGGTTTTCGTAAAAATATTTAATGTTCTCTGTTTCATTCAGTCCATGCGCCATGTTTTTTCACCGCTGCTATCTCGTTTGGCTTTACTTAAGGGGGGGAAAGTGGGAGGATAACAGTTATCAAAATCGATCAAAATACAGAGTGAAATGCGGGTCCATAGCAATACGAGGCCAGCTCAGTGAACGAAACACAAAATTGTAGCATAAACTGCAATGATTAACGATTCGATAATCGAATGTGAAGCGATTCGGAACGGATTACTTGAGGAACCATCTACTTCTTTTAATCGTCGGTACTGAGTTCTAAATAGAGCCAAGTGTTTTTGAATTTAGTAAGCCTAGTCTTAACAATATGCAAACATTTTACGAAACTAACCCTACTTCTATAAACGGGAAAACAAAAAGACACCCACTAACAAAGATAATCACAGATGTTGTTTATAAAGAAAAAAAAATAGAGGTGGAAACATGAACAAAATGACTGTACCGTAAAACGAGGTAACTTTGATAATGCGGGTAACTTTGATAGTGCGAGACCCACAACATACTAAACGAAATAACGAAGTTTCTGTTAATCAGTTAAGCAAAACAAATGCAAAAGTAAAGAGTATTAGTATGACACTTCATGTCAAAGCTATTTTCATTGGAATCAAGTGCATTTGAGGCTTTTTATACAAATATTTAAAATTGACACAATTTTAGCATTTTTGAAACGCTTACAAACAATCTGTTTCACGATCACTATTTGATGTAGTTTTGAATAGTTGGCCACTTATCTTTGATAGCCTAGTTATCATAGAACTTGAATACGGTCTCAAATCTCTTAGCGAATAGCATTTTCACAAACTGGGACCATTTTTGTAATCTATGTCAGAGATTTCCATATAACGTTATACGCCTCGAGGTATGCAATGCCCTACAAATGTTCGTTATTCATTCAATTTTGTTCGATTCATACTCCATTATCAAAGTTACCCCAAAACAGAAAACCAACTTTCGATTATATGAAAAATTATATATCCATTCATAATAAATCTTTTGAAAATCTATTGACTGCAATCGATAGCTAGGATGCCAGTACTTGTTTTAAAAATATAAATTATTATTGTTTGAAACAGCATGCATAAATATTCAAGTTTTCTTCGAAAAAACTATCAAAGTTACCCCGTTTTACGGTATATAAAATGTTGACAGCTTTTGGAAGTGAGTAAAGTGTTTCAGCAGCATGACATCGTAAATGCAAGGTGGAACTGTTGAGAGGTGTTTATTGTATTGGTGCCAAATATGTGGAAAATGTTTGTATCTTCTCTATGATTGATTTTGCAAAATCATGAAACCGTGAGATATCAATGCAAACGAAACGACTTTCTCCTAGCCAAAAACGCATTTTCCAAAAAAGTGAAAACTGTCCTTCGCCCTTCCTACGCACTGCGGTTAAGCAATAAACGATACAACTTTAATATTAGCTCTCTGTAATTTACAGAACAAAACGCATCATTTTCACTTTTTTGAAGTAAATGAAATTTTAAAAGCTACTTATCTACGGTATATGTTCAAAACTTTGATTGCGTTGGATAATTTTCTTTTCAACAAGTTGACCAAATAAATGTGAATATCAATAGTAGTAATTTTCTGCCAACTCTGTAACACTCGAACCAACTGTGCTTAAACTTATCACTCGGACTTGGTTAAAATAAATCATCTTATTGTTATAATTATACAAACTTGATACTTAATTATACTTCATAATATGAATATAGAAGGTACATATGTTACCATCAGCAGTAGTTTTATCAATCGTCATTCCTATTTGGAAAATGGCTGAACTCGAATCTCATCCGATTCAAGTCCAAGCCTCAGCGATTCTTCGTCCATCCAGTACAGTAGATTATACATTGTTACACAACGTTAAAGTTTCAATATTTTCGAGCGTTTAATCTCAACAAAACGTAAGGAGCACTGTTTGCCTGTCTTTTCATTTTTATTCGAACGTACAGAACAATCCTGAGCTCGATTCTACCACATTTTCTTGAATCTATCACCCGGTTCAACCGCTACCAGATATCACCTCAATCAATCAGCCAGTTAAACTGACTCGTCGGGACACGTTGGATCGATAGAAAATAATATTCTCTTTCCCTGATATTGGCCACATCAACACTTCTTCCAGGAGAAGTGTATCAGCTGATGCCCGCGTTGTGCTCCTCATTGCGTCGTACAAAAAGAAGAAAGTATGCATAAATAAGGTGCAAATGGTCTTCTGCGCTGCTCTCTACACTAGTGATTACAAGTTCAAAAATGATCTGTTGCCTTAACGTCTAGTATTATCTTACAGTCTCATCATTCAAATCGTTTCATCTCGTCTCCCGTCAATACCATCTAAGGCGAATTTAGAATTCTTCCAGCACTTTGTCGATATTGACGCTATTACCAGCTTTGATAACATCTAATATTCTGTTGACGAATTCCGTAGAGTTTCCGGCAATTTTCAGCTCTAGAAAAAGAAAATCATCGTCCATGAGTGATTATTGCAAGATAAGGGTAATCTTGTATGAACTCACTTGTTGCAGAGCTGACTAGCGTTTCCATATTTTGCTTCTGATCCTCTGTGGGCTCTGAGGGAACCTGACTGCATTTGGTCACAAGTATTTGCTTCATCTGCTTGATGCCATTCATCAAACGCTCTGAAAAAAACAAATTTAATTAATTTTGGAATCGAACGATCATTCAGTCTAATTTCAACTTACTATGTTCTGTTTCCAGTCCGTATAGTTTGATCTTGTTGGCTTCGTGCTGAGCCTTCTTCTTCAAGCGGCAAGCCCTGGAAGCCAACTTGTTCTTCTCCTTCCTTGTCTTCGGTCGTGCGTTGAACGGAAGCTCGCTGACCGGAGTCATGTCGTTGATCACCCGGCCCAGTTTGTCCAACTCCTTGCCGATGCTGTGCAGCTTTTTCGGATTGGGCGTCAGATCGTTGCCGTCACCTTTGCGTGCCTTTCCACTGTGCTGTAAACGAAGGTTCTTAAGAGAATTATCAAGAAAAAATAGATTTAATTGGCATCGGATCCCCAGACAGCGCGACGGTGGCCATCAGCGTCTAGATGGGACGACGGCCATCGGATGCGAACACGTTGTGTGTGCCGGTTCAGGCTACAAACCTTTATGCCGCGTACGGAGCAATTCGGGCTGAAGACCGGATCGGTGACCTCGTTCAGGAAGTGCGGATCCTCGGTGTGGGTCTTGATGACCAGCCGCTGACCTTTCGGACCCTTGGCCTGTACGTTGTACTGCCAGAAGTATCGCTTCGCCTTGGAGCTGCTTGGACCACCGCCTGATGCTTGTCCCATATCCTCTGTGTCAGATCCCTCTGCAAATACGATGTAATTGGATTAAGAATGGAAAATTCACGATGCTCCGTTAAGGTGAAGATGAATCGAAGCCAAAGTTCAAATTTTCAAGAGCACGGATCTGGAGAACCAAACACTCGTTTGAGCTGAAAACCTAATCGATTGGTCACCACCAGCTAGTGACCAATCGATTAAGTTTTCAGCTTAATCGGATGTTTGGTTCTCCCGATCCGGGCTCCTTATGGGACACATTGATCTCGGATGGATGATCGAAAGCGACAGGCTTATTGTTTTGTAGTAACAATGACATGGTGGAAAGGAGTTCGCTCTTATCCCCATCGGCCAGTATACAAAATCGCAAGGACACCCCGCAACAGCTTTATAGAAATCCAAATCAACCATATCTCTATTCGCAATTTTTCGAAATAAACGCTGACAACGCATCTGACCATCATGTAAATATCAGCGCGATGGTTTGTGTATCACACAGATCCATCAAAAAATTGAGCAACGATTAAACACACGCTGACTGGAAGACACCGCACTTTTCCGTTCAAAGCAAGGAGAGAGTATCTAACCGATGAAGGTAAGAAAGCCGCAGCAATTTGCGACATCCATTTCCTCTGTGGTATGTAACGACGATTTTGTGATGAATAGATGAATGTCGACCGAGCAAACTTCTCGGAACCGCCAAGAGTTCGACGCATTACTAGTGTGTCGTGTACCGAAGACACGACATCAGATAGAAACAGTAATTTAAAAAAAAACCAAGGGTTCCATCGCATATCAGCAATGCTACGACGAACACTTGAATAGCGCTGAGAGCACAGGCATGGAGGTTCAAGGAAGCGGCAGAAATGACTACGTCGGAATGTTGGACAATAGTAACCAACCACTTTGAGCGGAGCTCACGAGAAGAAGACGTCGTACAATTATTGGAGTAGGCTTGATGCTCTGTCATGGATTAAACCAAGTTGAGCGATCGTTACGTGGAATCGGTTGTTGGGCGCCTGTGAACCAGAAGAGCAGTAACGAGCTATCGGTTTTGGGAGATTTTTCGTCGGAGAAGGATAGTTTTACCGCTGGATAGATCGCGAAGTATAACCGGCAGATGAATGTAGGTGCAACTGAGCCGAAATTTACCCCACACCAGAATCGCGGACCAATTGGAAAGTTCTTCGACCTCAAGGCAAATAATGCGCTCTTTTGCATGTTAAACTTTCGGCTTCGGAAGAAACCCAAAATGAAATTACACTAAGTTTATTTTTTCATGAAGTGCGTTGCGTAAAAATTGATTATTTTCAGCACCCGCCCTGCTGAGCCCCATAGCCTTCCTAATCTCATACCAAATATACACAAAAAATCTTAAAAACTTACCGTCACCGCTGGAAAAGTCCTCGTAATGATCGCTGTCGTCAGAATATCCTTCATCGTGCGAAAAGTCCGGCGCCTCCGGACTGAGAACGCTTCCGGTGCTAAGCGACGAAGTCGATCCAGCTTCCGCCAAGCTTCCGGTGGACAGCAAATGGGGCCGTGGCTCCCGACGTTGCCACATCAATACGTCCATTCCCATGTGGGTCGGTGCCGAAGAGGACAGCCGTGACATGGTACCACCGCTCGTGCCGCCACCACTGCCAGCACCACCAATGCCCGAGTGACTAGAACCGGCTTGGGCATGCATGTGATGCAGCATCCTACGTCCGCTGAAACTGCCCGGGCTCAGGGAAGCACCACTCATCAGCACGGAAGAGTTTCCAGGCACCGATTGTCCAAGCATCATTCCACTCCTGTCAGCCGTATTCGTCATCAGCAGCTGCTGCAATGTGGAGTACTTCGGGTTGTACTGCACCTGGCCAACGTTGCCAGTGTTTCTGCTGAAATTGTTGTTCGTCACATTTTGATTCTTAGTCTTGTCAGTATGGTCCATCTTCAGCAAACGATTGTTGTTATTCATAGCATTCATTTGTAGCTGCTGATGGAGCCGGTTTTGGAGTGGAGGGGTTTGCGCTTGAGAATACCCCAGCGAAGGACTGGAACTGTGGCTACCAGGAGAGAAAGTTGCAGGCGAACTGATGTTGGTATTGGTAGCGTAAGGAGAAGTTGAAATTCGAGTTTGTTCATCGTAGAGTTCGCCCATATTTGGAACGTGTAAGTCGTTAGTTTGTTGCATGTTGGTTCCAATCATCATTATCATGTTGTTGTTAGCATTTGAATTTGGATTGGACCGAAGAATTTGCTGTGGTAAACTAGGTGAGAGATGTATTGCACTGCCACTGCCACTGTCGGCGCTGAGGTTCGGCGATGGTTGACTCAGAGGAGGATTCAACAGCATCAAGTCCTCATGCAGTAGATCATGGGCAAAGATATCGCCTAGCGTTGGATCACCAATGAGCTCGTCCTTATCGAGCTGATAGATATCGTCTTCATCCATGTGAAATTGACCTTGCTGACCAAGTGCGTTTGCCGCGGAAGAGACCGTTGACGAGGGTGAGATAATCTGTCCGAATGAATCCACATTCCATGTTTCCGGGTTTGCAAACCCGTTGATGTTAATTGTGCCAATTTGGATTCCTTCACCTACGAGACCAGCGTCCGTAATATTCTGAAGAGTAAAAATTGTGTCCACTGGAGTCGAAGCACTAAGATTGGAATTGGCGGATGTGGTTATAAAGCTGATATCCTGCAGCATATGGGGTGACTGAGATTGGTCGATTTCGATGAAGTAGTCTGTCGGATCGGTAATCATCCGTTGGTTTGCATGCCGAGAAGGAATGGGTACGGAAGCCGTGGTCAGGATCGGATTGTTACTCAGTGCGTCCATCATGGATGTGCTGCTGGAGGACGGACTGGGAGAAACGGACTCTAGTTTGATGGTGCTGCTACTGCTCACGCTGGACTGATCATAAAACTCCGATATGGTGGAGAAGCCAACATTAGTGCCTTGAGCGTTTCCGATACCGCTCATATCCAGGTTTATGAAACGGGAGCTGCACCGACAACCGTTCTATGGTTCAATAATCGATTCTGAAAAGATAATAAGAGTAATAAAAAATCATATTAGATATATTGTAATATTTGTAGAAGAATAGTTTTTGGAAGATTGTTTAAGAAGGGACGCCTTCTACCTTTCCTTAGCATTACGTCCTCAACAGGACAAAGTCTGCTTCTCAGTTCTCAAAGTTACCCCCTTTTACCCAGGGAAGACAAGGAAATTTCCATTACGAAAAGATCCTGGACCAACCGGGTATCGAGCCCAGACACCTTGGCTTTGTTTAGTAGCCGCGGACTTTACCAGTATGCTAAAGGAAACCCAAAAATACCAAAAACATTCAAAGAATGTCTTGAGTTCAGTATCTGTTTGTCTGTGGAATGACTACCTTTTCAGATGCCGTCAACGCCAATTGCCCACTTCAAATAGTATCAAAAATTTTATTTCGAATATCGTTCTACCATTATTACATAAGCCTGTCACACTAAGCATTAAGAGCTCAACATGGATAAGTAGATTCTCAAAATCATCTCTGCAGCGGTAGTGGTGGTAGAACTCGGCCAACCGGCCGCACCGCGTAAAAGTAAACGATAAATTCCTGCCATAATACACAGTAGTGGAGCACACGCGAACAAAAGCCTTGAACTTCAGCTTCACATACGGGAGGTAGGTTACCTACATTGTCTAGGCAATGTAAGTGGAAAGTGACTGAGCGGGATTGTTTTGGTATAGGAAGTAGCCAAGCCGTGCTCTAAACTATGATGATGATTGGTGCACGTTGTGTAATCAGTAGTGTGCCGATGTAGGGGTATTTAAAAGAACACGCGCCTCCATCAAACTCACAGCTATGCAAGTTTGTTTCCCATCGTTGTTGAGCGCTGCTGGTCGTTACTATTTATTTACATTCCCAACGAGCGCGTGGTGGATTTGCTTTGTTTGGTGGGATCGGAATCGCAAGGAAACTTTACGGATGAGTTCGGTCTTGATTTCGTGCCAATTTGTCTGCATGAGTAGTTAAACTTATTTTTTTTAAGACTCTAGTTATTTGTAGTTTTCAAATGTTAACCCTCTCATTTTCACAACTTTGATCAACTAAATAGGTATATCTAGAACAAAAAAGAATTTCTATGAAAAGTAATTAACCTAATATTGCATTAAGACATATTTTGTCTATGGAATAGTAATAGTCATACCTGCACTAAACTTCAGAATACTCGTGAATATAGTCTCGAGATCTACAATCATAATCTATGAACCATTGAAAATCTTTGCAGATCCAAAAAAAAACAAAGCATGTTGCTTTGATTTTGTTGTTGTATTGTTGTGTTGTATTTAAGAGATGCTCTGAAACATCCAAGAACTTTCAGTAATAAGATTTACATACGTGGGCAACATAGTGGACGACAATTGATGCAGTACGTGATCTTTGTAATTCAATGAAACAAGCTAACTTAAACAGAGTTCATTGAGTAAAAATGTACGTGAACTGTCTGAATTATCCAAGAATTTCTTGAAATGTTGGTTGGGGCTGAAATAATTTGATACATATTAAAGAATTTTGAATTTGTTACTTGTTCATATATGTTTAAAAAACTTAACTCTTGGTGAATATAACAGAAGTTCCTATTCATACAAGAACTACCGGAAACATGTGCCATAAGATCTACCTGCAGAATAACTGACACGCTGTACACGTCAAGTAAAATCTCGTTATTTAGCTAGATGAATGGTTGAGTTCAACGGGCGCCCTTCTTCATCAAATAATTTCCTGGAATGTCATAAGATCTTCGTGGGTAATAAGTAACTTATTGATGAATTACACTGCGGAACATTTCTTTGACTCAAGCACCAACATATTTATTACATAATCTTGGGTTGCTGAATCTTTTGATGTTGTCTAGAATATCATAGCATGTCTAGTGTTTGCGATCTTGGCCGTTGAAAATGCATAATATAACAACTTGAGTCTACTTGCATGCAAGTTTACCAGCTTGTATGACGATTTGTTTGTGTTCAAGAATACTTATTAATAAATTTTATATTTTTGATGAACAAAAGTTATTTGATGATGCTTTAGAAAAGTTTTGTATCTTGCCATATAAAAGAAACGTAAATTTTTCATTTTATTTTGTTTTCTGGCTATAGCGGTCATGCGACTCAAAGCTAAAGGGAGTCTATAGAAGCAAATGATGGAAACGAATAGGTGCATAGGCGTCGCACCTATTCGTTTCCATCATTTGCTTCTATAGACTCCCTTTAGCTTTGAGTCGCATAACCGCTATAGCCAGAAAACAAAATAAAATGAAAACAATCACGGTCGATACCTTCTCCTACGTAAATTTTTCATATTGAAACGGCAGGCATGTTGAAAAAATTGATTGAATCGAAATTTAATTGTGCAATTTAAGGTGAAGATGAATCAAAGCCAAACCTCAATTTTTTAAGAGCACAAATCCGGAGAACCGAACATCCGTTTGAGCTGAAAACTTAATCGATTGATCACCACCAGCTGGTGACCAATCGATTAAGTTTTCAGCTCAAACGAATGTTTGGTTCCCCAGATTCGAATTTGAGGTGAAAATTTGGGGTTTGGCTTCGATTTATCTTCACCTTAAACCAAGCTATATCCTACATGAAAGTCAGAGTTGCTCGCTGTCACTATCAACGCTTAAAATTTGCTGATATGTACAGGCCGACTGCGATACATTTCGGATCAATCTATATCACATCAACATCATGCTGTCTACTCCATCACCAGTGCATTGATGGCGATAGACTATGGATATCACTGATGGGTTAAGTTTAGCCTTAAATTAGGCATATAAAATGGCAATTAATCAGTACGATATTTTTGATAGTGCTGCAGACAGATTGAAACTACTTGTTGATCATTGAAAAACATTAAAAGCATGGATAATTACCACGTGATCACTCATTCTGCAGCGATTATGATCTAGGGTGCGAAGTCGCATCTCTACTGTTGGTTGTCAAATCAAAGTGATATTGATAGCTCGCAAGTGATATTGACAGTTTTAGAGCATCAGCCATCAGTTGATATGATCAACTATTTTCTCCCTTTTCAGGAGGAGAAAATTTTTCGATTTTTTGATGTTCATTTCATGTTTCAAACTGGTTGACTTTCAAGCTTGAAATACTTTCCTGGACGTTGTTTTTGAGTTTATTTGGATTAAGCTGAGTATAATTTTTAATTTCCTTATTTCTATAATTTTACGGTAAGATACTTTAATAACACTATATATGATATATTACTATATATTGGGTATTTGGGAGGGGTAGCCTAAGGGATTTAATTGAACTCTTGACTGGATGAAAGTGCGTGGGGTCGCCAGCCTTTTGTCATGAGAAAACAGCCTTAGTGTTGTCTTCCAAAGGTCTTCAAAGATATTAACTAGCCCTGCTACAACAAACCATCAGGTAGGTAGATCATACCATCCCGGTATGATTCTGCAGCCATAGGTAATCCTTGCGCTGATGGTGGCTAAATAATAATCATCATCATCATCATCATCAGCCATCAGTTGATATGATTGATATTAAGCAACTCTGCATAAAAGTTTAAGCCCTTTTCTGCATACTTCGTAAACTAGATCACTAAACACTAAACTCAAACAAAACCAGTATTTTATACAACTTTGGAGGTTGACTTCACAAATCAAGATAGAGTTCAATAGAACAACTGTTCGTAGACAACTCAGAAATTTGTGAGTTATTTATCATCAATGCTACGAGTATACTCCATTGGAGAGTGTTTAGTTCCGTAACTGCTTAGGAAGGTTTAACGAATTTAACTGCGTATCTCAATGAACACTCCAACAATTATTTTTGCTGAATAAGAGGGGAAAAAATATTTCAACTGCATAAACTATTATTTAGCTAGTAATGTTGCTTGAGACAACCGAAATTTCAAGTCACCCAAGATTATCCAGACTTTCATACATAGCCAACGATACCCTCCTTCCTGGCCAACGAAAAACAACTTCAAAATCAACCGGTTTACTACAAAGGTTTAAATTTTTAAATTTCATGTCTTCATTACATTCATGTCAGAAGTCCAACTAAAATTCAGACTTCTGAAGATCTTATCCATCATTTGAAAGTTTTATCAACACTACGCAGTGGATCTTGCGAGGAATCAGCCAAAAACCTGATCTGAAACTCAAAAGGTTTTTTATTTAAGTTATATTGAAATAGATTTATGCAAGAATTCTTCGAAGAATTTACAACGAAATCGGTGCATTTTGCTTCAAGTCATTCGCATCGATCACCCATCATTCATCACGATAGATTGGTACTGTGGTAAAGTGCGTGGCTCTCAATCAGAAGGTACAAATCTTGCTCTTCCATATTTTGTTTTTTTTTTTTTCATTTTATCGGGTTGACTGACAGAAATATAAATAGATTCGAAATGGATGCGCGAATCATGATTTTCGAGCATGCGATGCATGATTTCGAGCACTCAGCTGCAACTTGTGTCGCATTACGACAATCTGACTCATGATATCGTGAGTCCAAATCATGGTGTATTTTCATAATATGGAAACACACTGGAATCATGATATCCGGGTGCATAATCATGATTTTGGATTCTGATTTTACCCGTGTAGAAGAATTCTAGAACAGAAAAAAAATACGATGAGCAATGTATAAAGAAACATCTTGACGATATCCCAATATTGACAGTAATCCTAAAACAATCCTTGAAGGAATTTTGAGTGTAATTCCTAAAGAAAATCAAAAGGAAATACAGTCGCCTCTCCACATCTCGATATCGAAGGGACCATCGAGATAGGGAGAGATCGAGACAAAGAACATTAATTTTATGAACACTAGATTGAAAATCACTCCGTTACTAAGAAAATAATAAACAAACAAACTTCATTTCGAGTTTCCAAATTATTCTGAATTGCTTAAATCTGGTCTAGTAACCTTTGATAATGTTCATATCGACATATAGAGAGAAAATTGGGAACATAAAATCAACAGGAACACATCGAGATATGGAGATATCGAGATAAGGAGGATATCGAGATATGGAGAGAGAAATCGTATGCAGAATGAAGGGACCGAAGCAATCATCGACATATGGAGAGATATCGAGATGTAGAACATCGAGATGTGGAGAGTCGACTGTACTTGGAGGAAAATGTTGAGAAATTGAACATATCATTGGTGGAATTCTTAGAAAAATACATACAGGAAAGCAATGTTACTATAGAATTCATGAACTTATGTTTTGTGTTGTATATTGTATATAATAAACAGAATCGGAAGAAAAACTTAAATCAAATCCTAAGGAAATCTATCAATCAAATTTTTGAACTTTTTAAAATACGGAGTTTTTCAAACCGTTAAAGGACATGCTTCTTAGAAAAAAATAACCAAGAAGGTTTTTAACTCCATTTTGCTAACTGTCCATGAAAAAGAAAAATATGTGTCCTTCATAGTTCAAAGTGTCATGCTAAAATGGTCCAGAAATTGTGTATAGGATGGTTAAGTTTCTCGGATGACAAGTAAACATTTTGCTGGAGTTCAGTAATTATGTTTACTGGTTTGCGGAAACTTTCTAATCGACTGCTGGTTATCAATCATTTGTCATACTACTGAAAATAAGTAAATTTGACTGTGTTGACAAGTATCCAGCAAGTCAGATTGCTGAATTCCAGTAAAAAAAAATCAGAAGTGCTGTACATCAAGACAAAGATGTATTGCTAAATTGGTTTAGCAAACGAAATTGCTGGAAGACAAATTCAAAATTTGGTGAGTAAAGTTCGACCATCTAAAACAGCATCCATTTATTACATCACGCTAAAATGGAAGTTTTAGAGCTCCGTAACACTTTTTGTATGATTATTTTTTAATAAATTTGTATGAGTCGTAATGCTTGAGCCTACCTTTTTCAAGCGTTACTTAGTTTGTGGACCTACGAGAAGTTGGATTCAAAAAAATATTCAAATTCGAAAGGATGTGATTTTAAAGCTGCTTCATTACAGACCTAAATTGAGACAATTTAACGTTCAGAGGGAACCCCTCCATAAAATGCATCTAGAGGACCACCACCAATTCTCCCTGGAATTTATCCAGTGGTTTTTGAAGCATGCATAGAGGAATTTCTCCAGAATTTGCTACAGAGATTTATCCACTTTTTTATAATTTTCTCCAAAGAGTTCGACAGGAGTTCTACCAAGAAATCTTCACAATTTTGTGCTACATTTTTTAAAGAAGCTCGTGTATGATTCGTTCCAGGAAACCTAACAAGAATTCTTCCAGGAGTTCCAACGTTGATTTTTGCAGTTTTTTAGGGATTGTTCCAGGAAACCTACAAGGAGCTATGATAGATATTGGTAAAAATTCGAGTATGGATGCATCATTAAGTTCCTCCAGCAATTTCTATGAAAATATATCCATCATTTTATACTGATCTTCAGGATTAAGTGCAGCAAATGTTGCAATGAATTAACGGAGGGGGTGGGTTTCAAATTCGTTGAAAATAAATGGAGCTCTTAAGCTACTATGTGAAGAGAAGATTGAACTTCGAACAAATCATTTAGTAAAACAAAATTGCATAGAGCTGATATAATAAAGTGGTATGATTACTGATCGGTTACCTACATTCATTTCTTATATCTAGGTGTTCTGTGTTATTTGACAACACTATCATCCTAATTTGGTAAAACAAATTTAGGATTTAATTAACATTTTGTTAACAACATATTACATTTCATTTGCCGTAGCAGTTCAGTTTTTTTACAGGTGAGTTGATTTCACCTGCTTATAAGAAAAAAAAAACGTTTTTAAATATACTTAACCTAACTTAACCTAAACATATAACGCATTAATCGTGGCAATAGAAGATTGTAACGATTTTTGCCTGAAATTATTAATGATTGTATTTGACATTTGTTCCAATGTTTCAACATTGGATATTCTATGTAACTCATTGGTACTATACCAGGGAGAAAGCCTCAGAATCATTTTCAAAATATTATTTTGAATTCTCTGCAGAGCTTTCTTCCTGGTATTACAACAGCTAGTCCATATTGGTACAGCATACAACATGGCTGGCCTGAAAATTTGTTTGAATATCAACAGCTTGTTCTTAAGACAAAGTTTTGATTTTCTATTAATAAGGGGATAGAGACATTTTACATATTTATTACATTTGGCTTGAATGCCCTCAATGTGATTTTTGAAAGTTAAATTCTTATCTAGCATGAGCCCTAGATACTTAACTTCATCTGACCAATTTATTGGAACCCCTCTCATCGTGACAACATGTCTACTTGAAGGTTTCAAATAAAGAGCTTTTGGTTTATGTGGGAATATTATTAGTTGAGTTTTGGAAGCATTAGGAGAAATCTTCCATTTTTGCAAGTATGAAGAAAAAATATCCAAACTTTTTTGCAATCGACTACAGATGACACGCAGGCTTCGTCCTTTGGCGGAGAGGCCTGTGTCATCCGCAAACAAAGATTTTTGACATCCCTGAGGTAACTCAGGTAAGTCAGATGTGAAAATATTGTATAATATTGGTCCCAAAATGCTGCCTTGGGGAACACCAGCTCTAACAGGAAGTCTTTCAGATCTGAAGTTCTGATAATTAACCTGAAGTGTACGATTTGACAAATAACTTTGAATTATTCTAACAATGTATGTTGGAAAATTAAAGTTTTTAATTTTACAATCAAACCTTCATGCCAAACACTGTCGAATGCTTTTTCTATGTCTAGAAGAGCAAGACCAGTAGAATAGTTTTCAGATTTGTTGGAACGGATCAAATTTGTTACACGTAAAAGTTGATGAGTGGTCGAATGTCCATGGCGGAATCCGAACTGTTCATTGGCAAAAATTGAATTTTCGTTGATGTGGGCCATCATTCTGTTCAAAATAACCTTTTCAAAAAGTTTACTGATGGAGGAAAGCAAACTGATTGGACGATAGCTAGAAGCTTCTGCAGGATTTTTGTCTGGTTTTAAAATTGGAACAACCTTAGCATTTTTCCATTTGTCAGGAAAATATGCTAATTGAAAACATTTGTTAAATATATCAACTAAAAATGATAAGCTACTTTCTGGAAGTTTCTTGATGAGGATGTAGAAAATTCCATCATCGCCAGGAGCTTTCATGTTTTTGAATTTTTTAATAATAGTTCTCACTTCTTCCAAATCAGTCTCCCAGGCATTTTCGAAAACGTTCTCTTGATTGAGAATATTTTCGAACTCCTGAGTAACTTCATTTTCAATTGGACTAGTAAGTCCTAAATTAAAATTGTGCGCACTTTCAAACTGCATAGCAAGTTTTTGAGCTTTTTCGCAATTAGTTAGTAATAATTTGTTTTCCTCTTTCAATGCCGGTATTGGCTTCTGAGGTTTTTTCAAGATTTTCGATAATTTCCAAAAGGGCTTAGAGCCAGCGTCCAATTGAGAAATTTTATTTTCAAAATTTTTGTTTCTTAATTGAGCAAAACGTGTCTTGATTTCTTTCTGCAAATCCTGCCATATAATTTTCGTAGCAGGATCGCGAGTGCGTTGAAATTGCCTTCTCCTCACGTTTTTAAGACGGATCAAGAGTTTAAGATCATCGTCTATAATCACGGATTCAAATTTTACTTCACATTTTGGAATTGCAATGCTCCGGGCTTCAACAATGGAATTTGTTAAAGATTCAAGAGCATTGTCAATATCAAGTTTAGTTTCTAAAGAAATGTTAACATCAAGATTAGAGTCAACATACGTTTTATATATATTCCAGTCGGCTCGTAAATAATTGAAAGTGGAGCTGATAGGATTGAGAATCACTTCTTGGGATATTTGAAATGTAACAGGGACATGATCAGAATCAAAATCAGCATGAGTAATCAGTTGGCTACAAAGATGACTAGAGTCGGTTAAGACCAAATCAATCGTAGATGGATTTCTAGAAGAGGAAAAACATGTGGGGCTATCAGGGTATTGAATTGAGAAATATCCTGAAGAGCACTCATCAAATAAAATTCTGCCGTTGGAATTACTTTGAGAATTATTCCATGACCGATGTTTGGCATTAAAGTCACCAATGACAAAAAATTTTGACTTATTGCGAGTCAATTTACGCAAGTCAGTTTGGAGCAAATTAACTTGCTGCCCAGAGCATTGAAAAGGCAAATAGGCAGCTATGAAAGTATATTTACCAAACTGTGTTTCAACAGAAACACCTAAAGTTTCAAAAACTTTAGTTTCAAATGATGAAAACAGTTGATGTTTTATACGCCTATGAATGATGATTGCAACTCCCCCACATGCCCCATCAAGTCGATCATTACGATAAACAAAAAAGTTAGGATCTCTTTTGAGTTTAGATCCAGGTTTTAAATACGTTTCGGTAATAACTGCTATATGCACGTTATTAACCGTAAGAAAATTAAACAGCTCGTCCTCTTTACCATTCAGAGAACGAGCATTCCAATTTAAAATATTTAAATTATTATTTGGATCCATTAGAAAAACGTAATCCAATAACAATTTGATTTGTAAATTTTACACCTACTTGGACTGCTTCAGTCATAGTGGTGGCTTTGAACATTGCATCAATCATTAGATTCAATTGTTCAGTTAGAAAATTAAAATCAGAGGCAGACATGTCATGCGATTTCCCATTGGAATTTCCGGTAGACGAAGAAGCGGAGTTACCTGTGGCGGTAGGGTTTTTTCCATTTGATTTGAAACAAGTTGAATGGGTACCCATGGATCGAACAGGGGAGGAGTTCGAATTTCCTGCTACGATATCGGCAAAGGATTTACCGTGGGTAGATACATTCGGAATAGAAAGATTCGAACGGCTACCCGACGGATTAAAATTAGTTTGTGAATGAGCATGATTATGATCTTCCTGATGGGTATGATTCATGATCAAGCGATCGTTAACTGAAAAATATTCTACAATATCTATTTTCTTATAACTGTAATACCTATGTTGTAACATTATGCGATGCCTCATGCCCTTTCGCATAACAGTCCACAAGCAAACGGAAAAACTTCTTCTAGCGGAAAATGTAGGCACATCCATTCTCGTCAGTCGATGCAAGACAAGAATAAGTGAAAAAAAATGTCAAGGAAGCTTTGCACGGTCGCCTACTCACTAAATATATTGTCGCCGATTTATTTTTAGCCTTCTGTTTGAATGTGGGGCAAAAGTATGGGACATAACATCCCCATTGTTGTGAGTAAATACGCCCACGGTACGGTTAATGAGGCAAATGACGACGACGATGGTAGGGCGGGATAGTATCCGAATGTGAAAGGTCGAGTTACCGGGAAAGTAGATTTGGATCATTTTTTTTTTTTGGGCGTAAAATTTACTAATAAAGTTGTTATTGGATAACTATAGCGGACGAGTCGTTGATTTTGTTTAACAGCTAATAACATTGCAATAATCAATAATCAATGCATAAATGCAGCAGTTATTACTGAAACTTAGTTGAAACCGGGAACCAAACTTAAAACAGATACAAACTTTTTTGTTTATTAAAATGATCGACTGCATGGAGCATGTAGGGGGGGTTGCTATCATCATTCATGGGCGTGTGAAACATCAACTTTTTTCGTCATTTGAAACAAAAGAGTTTGAAACTTTGGATGTTTCTGTTGAAACACAGCATGAAAAATATATTTTCAAAGCTGCCTATTTGCCTTTTCAGTGCACTGGACAGCAAGTAAATTCGCATCGGACTGACTTGCGAAAATTGACTCGCAATAAGTCAATTTTTTTTTCATTGGTGACTTTAATGCCAAACATCGATTATGGAATAATTCGCAAAGTAATTCCAAAGGCAGAATTTTATTTGATGAGTGCTCGTTAGGATATTTCTCAATTCAATACCCTGATATTCCTACTTATTTTTATTTATTTATTTTCGTCAACCGACGTAGACTAGTACATTTTACATATACATATTTTTGTTTTATTTCTTAATACTAAAATTTTCTCTTTTTCTCAACTAGAAACCCTTCTACGATTGATTTAGTCTTAACCGACTCTAGTTACCTTTGTAGACAACTGGTTACTCAAGCTGATGCTGATAATGTCCAGCGGTAACATTCATAATATCCCATGAAGCGATTCTCAACCCTATCAGCTCCACTTTTAATTGTTTTCGAGCCAACTGGAATATATATGAAACATATATCGATAGTAATCTTGATGTTAACATTTATTTGCAAACAAAACTTCATATTGACGATGCTCTTGAAACTTTAACAAATTCCATTGTGAGGGGGGCAAGCAAGGGACATTGCAATACCTAAATGTGAAGTAAAATTTGAATTCGTGATTGTAGACGACAATCTTCAACTCTTGATCCGTCCTAAAAACGTAAGGAGAAGCCAATTTCAACGCACTCGTAATCCTGCTATGAAACTGATTTGGCAGGATCTACAAAAAGAAATTTAAAAACATGCTAGTCAATCGAAAAACAACAATATTGAAAAATAAATTACCCAATTGGACGAGAGCCACGTTCTTAGCCGTTTTGAATATGATCTAAAATTTTGAACAAACCTCAGAAACCAATACCGGAATTGAAAGAGGAAAACCAATTAAAATAAACTAATTGTGAAAACGCTCAAAAACATGCTATGCTGTGCGCGCTGCACAAGGTTAATACAGGAGTTACTCAGAATTTTGAAAGCTTTCTCAATCAAGAGAAGGTTTTTGAAAATTCCTGGAAGTCTGATTTGGAAGAAGTGAGAGCTATTATTAAGAAAATAAAAAAAAAATGAAAGCCCCTGATTATGGATGATGGAATTTTCTACATTCTCATCAAGAAACTTCCAGAAAGTAGCTTATCATTTTTAGTTTATATATTTAACAAATGGAATTAAACAATTTCAGTTGGCATATTTTCCTGACAAATGGAAAATGCTAAGGTTGTACCAATTTTAAAACCGGACAAAATTCCTGTAGAAGCTTCTTGCTATCGTCCAATCAGCTTGCTTTCGTCCGACAGTTTTTTTTTTTTTTCAAAATGTCATTTTGAACAGAATGATGGTCCACATAAATGTAAATTCAATTTTTGCAAATTTTCAGTTCGAATTCCGACATGGACATTCAACCACTCATCAACTTTTACGTGTAACAAGTTTGATTCGTTCCAATATATCTGATGATTATTCTACTTGTTTTTGTTGTTTGAGAGGGACTTTAACCCGAAGGTCATTCGTCCCTTATCGCAGGTTTTTAAAGGTGGTCCAGTAATCCGGTGGTGGTTAAAAATGCAATTAAAGCTTCCTAGTTTGATGGCGATAACGTCTCTTCCAGGGTGCCGTCCAAATTACAAGCCAAGCGTTCAGTGTTGTAACTCTGACAGTCAATCAAAATATGGGATTATTCTACTGGTTTTGCTTTTTTAGACAGAGAAAAATCATGCAAAAAATGGTTGGCATGAAAGTTTGATCATTAAATTAAATTAAAAAAAAAAACTTTCATTGTCCAACATACATTGTTAGAATAATCCAAACTTATCTGTCAAATCGTACACTTCAGGTTAATTATCAGAATTCCAGGTCTGAAAGTCTTCCTGTAAGAGCTAGTGTTCCTCAAAATGCTGCATTTTGGGACCAATATTATACAATATTTTCACATCTGACTTACCTGAGTTACCTCAGGTAAAATCTTTCTTTGCTGATGACACAGGCCTCTCCGCCAAAAAACGAAGCCTACGTGTCATCTGTAGTAGATTGCAAAAAAGTTTGGATATGTTTTCTTCATACTTGCAAAAATGTAAGATTTCTTCTAATGCTTCCAAAACTCTACTAATAATATTCCCACATAAACCAAAAGCTCTTTATTTGAAACCTTGAAGTAGACATGTTGTCACGTTGAAAGAGGTTCCAATAAATTTGGTCAGATGAAGTTAAGTATCCATCTAGGACGCATGCTAGATAAGAAATTAACTTTCAAAAATCACATTGAAGGCATTCAAGCCAAATATAACCTATATGCAAAATATGTGTATCCACCTATTGAAATTTGTTCAGTTGCTTAGACTTTAGCTTACACAACATTTTATTTAAATTTTGCAAAAGATCTACAAAATCAGTAAATTACAAAAACAATGAATAATTTGCCAAAAGAGCGGTACAACAACACGTTATTATGGGAAAATTTTAATTTGTACCGCATAATCTTGAATGTTTTATCGCACAAATGTTCACCCCGTGCTCTTATCAATGATAAGGGTCGGTTATATTGCATCACTTAAAATCCGAAATAACTGGGTCAACAGTAGAATGGTTATTCCGCATTCATTGTGTGCCAATCAGTTAGGTTTGCGAATTTCACGACCAGTTATGCAAATGACATATGAAATTGCTCGGTTATAAACTCTGCCCGAAACATGTTTCAACCCTCTTTGCTAGCTACCGAAAGAAACTGATTTGATTGTCTCCGTTAATTCAGCCAACACCTGCCGCATTTGAATATGTATTTCTGAATCCACCGTCCATGATACAGTTTGTTAACACCTTCTTCGTCAATCCACCCGCTAGTGCACTTGCTGCTGTGACGCCTATAAACAACTCTAATCAGCGCTAATCTGATCGTCGGCCCCGTCATATGATGTTGTTCGATGGTAATTCCCGCTCGCCTTACAGTATCTTCCTCTCATCATCCCCCAGAAAAGCTCAAATTCCAATCCTAACGCCACTTACATCAACTGCTAGTTCTGCTAGTTCTGGTCACCAAACACCTCCAATACAACCAAGCACGCTTGTCTTGAAGCGGCTTTCCGAAAGGGTTGATTCGACTTGCCACTTAGTATTCTTCTCGATCTGTTCGTCTTGGTTCTTGTTTTGCTCCTTCACCTACTATATACTTGACGCTTTATGTACACCACGGTATATGTATATGTTCATTCACTTGAAGTATTTTTTCACGGGTTTCCACTTTTCGCAAGGGGTCACTCTATTTCCGCATTTACTTCATGGTCTATTTATAAAGATTTTCGTCTCGAAACATTTGTAACATTTTACGATTCTGTTTTGTGATACAATGGACAGTACATCTGCACAACTTTCAAAACAAAAACAAATTAATCACATCGCACTGAATGGCAATTGTGTGCTTTTGCACTCCTTCACGTTCTCCTGCTGGCACGGAGCGCGCTGATAAGATAAGCTGACCGTTGGTTATCAGTCGTGACATGAATTGGCACACATCAGACCATTCAGGTCTTCAAACGTTTCCTCTAGCAGCAATATTTATTCAACTCACAAACACTCCGCTCGGGTTTTTTTTTTCTTTGTCCCAAGTCCCCGCACCAAGTCATCTGAGTCTTCTTTTATTTGCTAATCAAATTCGAAACGATTCGTAACTGTGCGAAATCAAATAGTCACTCGCTGTATCGAGCAACTTTCCAAAATCGAACCCACCAATTCCGCCCTGGACTGTTACACACTTTCAAAAATATCTATCCTCGAACACGTGCTCCTGCGCCCCAAATCGATAGCGGATAAACAGCTGCGAGGCTGCGAAACACCGCAAAGTACCAGTCTAGGAGCTTCTAAACAGTTTTCAACTCGGTTCCGCAAAACGATAGTCTTTATCACCCAAAAATATCTTCAACTCAGCACTATCGACTTGTTTGCTTGAAAAAACGCGACTTGTGTTTATCAACGTCTCAGCTCGACTGATTGTGACGGAGCCCGAGCTGAGCGGAACCGATCGCGAATCTTCGCGGTCAACTTGCACACACAAGCCGCGACAAAACAGCCGAAGCCGCGTGTTCTGGTGGTGGTGGTGCGCGGCTGTACTGGGGGAGAACTTGGTGAAGCGCCTCCTCGGATGAAAAATCATGGGCTGCATGTTAAAAGAGTATTGGCGAAAGATGGCGGGGAACGTGCCTCTGGAGCCGGCCTTCTGATACATGTGATCCTTCCTTATCCCTCGGCTTTCGTAAGAACGCGGCCAGGGCAATTCTCTATTATTTGGGATGTGTCAATTTCGTCTAAGAGAAAGGAACTTGTTTCTAAATTTCCCTACTTTTCGTCATGTGCACGTTGAATATAACGGCCTAATTTTTCTAAAATAATACTACTTTCAGCACTCTCAAGGATTTTAAACAGTTGCAAAACGGTTACTCGGCAATCAAGAAGGAATATCTAGCTTTAGCTCTACATCACGTTTCGGTGGTACAAAGTCAAAGACTGCCAGCTAAGGATTGTGTAGTTAGCTGGTAGTGCAGTCTGAGCACTGTTGTCCTTCTGACATCAATAAATTTGAGGAGAAGAGACCGGAGCATAGGGACCTGGGTGTCTGGGTTCGATTCCCGGCCGGACAAGGATCTTTTCGTAAATGGAAATTTTCTTAACTTCCCCGGGAATAGAGTATCATCGTACCTGCCACACGATATACGAATGCGAAAATGGCAAGTTTGGCAAAGAAAGCTCTCAGTTAATAACTGTGGAAGTACTCATAAGAACACTAAGCTGAGAAGCAGGCTCTGTCCCAGTGAGGACGTAATGCAAAGAAAAAGAAGAAACCGGAGCGTATTTTGAACAAGGAATGTGGCTCTAACAGCGTCTGTTCTAGCATCTAATGACTGAGTACGAAATGCTGTATTACAATAGCTACACCTAAAATAGAAGCCACATCAACGCGATGTAGGTAGCGCGACCCTGGTGAGATAACCTACCGAATATTAACTTACCACGAAAATGGAGGAAGAAGAAATACGGAACGATATTTTCGACAACCGGTGGTACTGGCAGGGATACAAGGAGCCTTAGGGAAGATCAGGTAACCAACCCCGGTGGTAACTTTAGTCTTATGCTGACTGGGAATGTTCTAAAAACCTGGAGCGTCTGTAGTCCATATTAGAAGCGACTCACACCAGTGTCTGTTCTTCATGTCTGGATCGGATGATCATCGTTCGAGTTCCAGAGGAAAACTCTAATCTTAACCCAAGATCGGTCGCATGCGTGTACTGAGTAAACGCACTTCGAAAACAGCTCGCTTTTCATATACAACTCGAGCGAGGCGGTGCCGGCATTGGCTGAAAGCGCGACCGCTCTTGAGTTAACTGTACACTATGGCCCTTCGAGCCTTTAAGGAAAATGGACCTCCAGAAATCTAGGGAGTTGGTGTAAGTCAGCCGTAAAAAAATCAAGCGACCTATAACCAACGAGAGAATACGAACCGGGACAATCGACGAAGACCACAGTAACGTAAAGGGGCTAGCGATTGGAAGCTAGATACGTGGAATCGTAAATCTCTCAACTTCATCGAAAGCAAACGTAACGTTTCAAGAAGTATGTTGGTAGGGATCAATGGTACGAACGTTTAGAGGTGACCATACATACCATCTACCAGAGCTGCGGCTGCACACATGAGCTGGGAACATGTTTCATAGTGATAGGTGATATGCAGATGCACGTGATCGGATGGTGGTCGATCAATGAGAAAATGTGCAAGTTGAGGATGATAGGCCGGTTCTTCAACTTCAGCATAGTAAACGTGCACAGCTTAGTTGGCTACACGTTTGATTTAATCGAATGGTCATGGGTTCAGCCCTCCTCCAATACTTTTCATCAAGCTGCTAGAAGACGAACTCAGAAGACGATGCTCTGAGGAACGCCTGTCAGCCTCGGCCATCAGCTAGCGCCTAAGGCACTTGACCCTCTTCAGATGTTAATACATAAAAACATCTCCCATACCGGCAAACTGGCCAATGCTTCTTACAATGGAACACTCTCTGGATGAACTTCGTTGGTGACTGGGACCGGATAACAGCAGCAGAAATAGCAATAGGTATTGAGTGCAACGATGCCTCGTTTGATACAGCAATAAAATTCGATGCTGTACTCTGGAGCCCAGATAGCCGTAGCGGTAGACGCGCAGCTTTTCAGCAAGACCAAGCTGAGGGTCGTGGGTTCGAATCCCATCGGTCGAGGATCTTTTCGGGTTGGAAATTTTCTGGATTGCACAGGGCATAGAGTATCTTCTTATCTGTCACACGATATACGCATGCAAAAATAGTCATTGGCACAATAAGCTCTCAGTTAATAACTGTGGAAGTGCTCATAAGAACACTAAGCAGAGAAGCACGCTCTGTCCCAGTGAGGATGTAATGTCAGAAAGAAAAAGAAGACTCTGTACTGTTGAAAAAGTAGTTGTAAGTGTGCTCGGCTCGCATGGTGCCCACAGGGACGGCAGAGCCTAACAAATAAAATATCGAGAATAAGAATAAGGCCATTTGTAGCACCTACTTCCAGTACAGCCTTCCGCACTGGAGATCAGCACAGCAGACAGAATCAAGAATGATGGATGGCACTTCTCCGACATAATCGACGACAGAACCTATCGTGACGCAAACTTAGACTCGGACCACTCAATTAAATAGTGAAACTGCGCCCAAAACTCTTCGTCGTTAACAACGTACGGCATTGACGGCTGCCCCGGTATGATCTAGAGCGGCAAAAGGAGTACAGTGAAGGCAGCCACCAACGTTGCAGCTGAGAGCAACGTCGTCGGGTATGTGGGACGAAGTTGACAGGACGATTGGTTCAACGAGGAATGTAGGCAGATCCTGGCCTCTCATGAAAAATTGCAGCGCGGGCGGTCAAGGGACCCGACAGAACGTGGAACGTTATAGACGGAAACGGCTAAAGCAGACCCGCCTGTTTTGGGAGAAGAAACGCCGTCCAGAGGAGACGAAGTGCGAGGAGAAGGAAAAGCTGTGTCGGTATCAAGAAGCACGAAATTCTATCGGAAACTCAACGCACCCCACAACGGCTTAGTGGCGAGAGCCGAAATGTTCAGGGATAAGAATGGGATCATCTTGATGAACATCTTGATGATCATCTTGGTGATCGAAAGGTCGAAAGATGGAAGCAGCACTTCGACCAATACCTGAATGGCATTGGAAGAACTGGTAATGAAGGTCGAGACAACTGAAGAAATGCCTTCGTCACTACTGCGGATGAAGGGAACCTACCAGACCCTACTTTGAGGGAGGTTAAGAATGACATTGACCAGCACGAGAACAATTAAGCTGCTGGTAAGGATGGTATCGGAGCTGAACTCATAAAGATGGGCCTGGAGAGGCTGGCCTTTTGTCTGCACCGGCTGGTAGGCACAATTCGGGAAACAAAACAGCTACCGGAGGAGTGGAAGGAAAGGGGAAAATTGCCCAATCTACAAGAAAAGCGACAAGTTAGATTGTGAGAACTATCGAGCGATCACCATTGCGGCCTACAAAAAAAAATAGCGTTGCTCACCTATCTTACTCAGCTTTATCTCATCTTTCTGATGGCGACCTCAGAATTCAAAATCAACGGTGCTATAATGGTAAAAAACTGTTTTTCTGACAAAATTCAAGATGGCGGCTAAATTCAAATTGGCTGCCAAAATAATTTTAGCTTCAATGAAAGCTGCATCCTTTATCTATACGATGGCATTAAGTTTGCTACGTATTCCAAGGGAATTATCACGTAAATAGTACCTACAATTTAACAAAACAAGGGCTTTTTCGCTAACTGTTTGGCTAGCTTGCGAACGAGAAGTTCACTATTTTGGGAAAACCGAAACGACCACGTTCTAGTTTTAGCATATACTAGCGGTTCAGTGACATCCCGACTAAGGGTACATAACAAAATTATATCAGCATATGTTATTGTGTTATAAGTTTTTTTCGAACATAGGTTGTTACAAACTTGATGCAGGATGATGTTAAAATAACTAAAATTATAACAAAAAGTGTATGAATAGTAACATAAACCTAACAAAATGTGTATTAATTCTATCAAAAACATATCAAACCAAGTTATAATGTTTGATACAAAGTATCAAAATTATAATACTGTTCGATATACGATAATATTGTTTACTAGTGGTCCCGGCAAACTTCGTCTTGCCATCAAGTAGGCTGTTGAAAAACGCCATGTATCGTCCCATACAAAATGAAAGTTCCTTTCACGCTCATTTTTCCGACTTTCCCGGTGAATATCCTAGGATTTTTATACACCTAAACACGTCGGAACCCTTGACGAACAGAACGGAAAAAGAATCATTCAAATCCGTTTACCCGTTCGTGAGCCATTTCGTGACATACAAACACCATTCCATTTTTATTTATATAGATAGATAGATTATTGAAATGCATAACTATCTATTGATTTTGTTATAAAGTTGTTAAAAATGAACAAAAATATATCTTAAAGGGAAATAAAACACATTATGTTATATTTCTGTTTTATTATGTTCTATGGATAACGGAGCCTAACATAATTATATCATAATATGATATGCATATCAAATTCTGATAACATTTTATTATTTTTTTGTTACAAGCCTCTAGTCGGGATAAAATTGGAATTCTTAAGATGTGTGCCGATGGTGGCCTAGTTTCAACAAGCTTTGCTCAAGGAAGAGTTAATATAGCTTATCTACCTCAAAAGCGTCAAGTTAGAGTGTGAGAACTTAATCGATTGGTCACCAGCTGGTGGTGACCAATCGATTAGGTTTTCAGCTAAAACGGATGTTTGGTTCTCCAGATCCGTGCTCTTGAAAATTTGAATTTTGGCTTCGATTCATCTTCACCTTAAAATGAATGTAATTGATTGATCCACCGGAACAACTTCGGCCACAGGAATATTTCAGACTTCCTCTGGCCACTTCCAGAAACTAAATATGTGTGCCAGTATACTGACAAAAAATCATTTGAATTCGTTAAGAATTCGCTGAGCGGTGAGGATTTTAGTATTTTTGCTTTCACTCAGGCCTATACGGGTTAATTGAAACATACACTGAAAAGAACTTTGTAGTGAAAATCACTACGAAAAGGGTTGGCATTAACAGACTCGCACCAACGTTTTTCAACCGAAGTGATCTCATGATTATCATAAGAAGATCTATTGTAGTTTTTACCATTATGACATAATTTTGTCCAGGTTGTTGTCTACACTAACGATACACTATTGAGTAGTCAAATATACAAGACAAACTTATTATTTTCACTGTGTTGAAATGACTGCTACTTGGTTATTATACAGGGTGTTTGGTTCCATGTTTTTAATAATTGGAGGGTAGATAGGTCTCCATGAGATATGAAAAAGTGCCCATGGAACATAGGGTCGCAAATCACTGCTAAGTGAGTTATTCACGATTTTAAGATTTTCAACTTGTTCATCTTTGGAACCACATATTTAATTAACTATGCGTCATACATTTAATCTCAGCGCATGAATCGAAAGCTTATGATCTAATCTATCTTAGTTTCTTGGACGTAATTTTTGTAGAAAATGATTCAAAGGCTCAAATTACGAAAAGTTTGCAAAAAGTGACGGAAAAATCAGCATTTTTCGACGTATTTTTATGAATTTTATTAAAATTATCGTAATTAATGTTAAAAAAATTCTTCTACAAAATATGCATTAACTTGTTAGCTACCAAAGTGTCTTTGAGAGCAAAAGTGTATCTCTTGTAGATTCGTCACAATATCATGTTGAAAGTTGTGCTTCAAAGAGCAAAAAAATCAAAATAAATATCGGCTGATAACTCTATTCGTTCGTCCGTTCGTGTGTTGATGCCTCCGCTGTGGATGAAGTGCTCGGAAACGACAGATGTCGGTCGTGCCGAAGCGAAGGGGAAATGAAATCGCTTCGCAACATGCGCCATTTTTTTCTTCTCTTCGCGGCGTTTGGTTTGCAAACAGACGCATAAATAGATTTAGTGCGGTCGCCGCACGACCACCGCAGTAGCGAAAGTGTGTTCATAAAGACTGATCCCTTTAAATTCCTCGCACTAGTAGCTGAGCTACGGTGCAGATCAGATGGGGGGTGCGCTTGCGCGTGTAGCGAGGACTCAATTTATGCATTTCTCGCCTATAACGTGGAACTTTTGATGCATTTTGAAGGGTTTTAGGTCGTCTATTGATTACATAGAGGTGGACAAGTGAGAGTAGAATTTATGACGTGCCATTCACGCCGTTGTAAAAGTACAACACTACCAAGTAAACCTCGCCCGTGATACACAGCACGAGCGAGGTGAATTCTTAGGTTCAATAAAGTTATTTAGGTATCGCACTAATGCTCAGCGTAAACTGTTGGAGCAGCAGGATGAAATATCTCACCAAATTAGTGACCGTCTATCCTACTACAGCTTGGTTTTCTGTATAAGGTTGCTTACAAATTATGTTCAATAGATCAATAATCTCTCAGTTAACTATTTTTATAAAATCAAATAATAGACCTATATGTAATATTTCATAGAATTTTCAGTGTCGTATCCAGAGAATTGCTCAGGGGAGACGAACGACGCAAAAAAGTTGATATTTTTACAAAAATTGGGATGGCTTAAGACGGTTCAACCACATCATTTAGTTTTTCTTTTATCCAGCAAAATAATAGAATAACTGCATAAAATTAAGAATTTCTTTTGAAATTGAGACTTTGGCAGTTTAATAGGTTCTATGTGCAGTCACAACAATTAAAAGTCACAATTTGTAGATCAGTACTTTTCTTAAAAAAAAGCCTGAAGCCTTGCAATGTTTGTAATATGAAATCAAATATTTTGAAAAAAAAAATCAAATAATTCATCAAATTCCAACATTTTTACTTCATTATTGAAACAATTTATGATAGATTGAACGAAAACGACACAATTTTATCAAGCAGGTTGATAAGGTTCTTGTACAAGAATAATAAAATATAAATAAACCTTTTGTTATGCTCTAAATCAAATAGTAATCAGATCAGTACCCAAATATTTGTAGTTCAAAATTTCATTTTTTTTCTCTCTCTCTCTCTCTCTCTCTCTCTGTTGAGTTACTGAGTTCTATTTTTTTTAAATTTGAATTAAAAACCAAGAGAAGTGTTAATTTTGAACGATAACATTTGAAATATTTGCAGTTTGCTCTAATAGATGGAAAATTAGAAATCAAATTGAATATAATTTAACAATTAAATGTATTGAAATGAACTTAAAACAGTCACAGTCACAATTAGAAATTGAAGCTCTTTCCAAACTTTAGTCAAGTTTTAATATCAAGTTAACTGTAACTCTAGCGATGGCAAAATCATTTGAAATTTGACTCATAAACATATTCAAGGCATAAATGTGTATGATTTTACACGAATTAAATTAAAAAAAATACCTGCTGGAAACCCACCAAAACCCGGAAATATGAGAATATGTCATTTTTCAAACAAAACTAGTTTCATGTTATTTAAAACTCCCACAGCAATTTACGGATGCTAATGGTTGTCACTATGGCAAGCCTGTAAAATTTCGTGAAGGGAAATATCCTTCATCATTTTAGTAACAGAACCTCCGAAGTGTCAAGAAGGCGAAAGTGTAAACACGACACGTAGCAAAACATTTTTTGGGATGAACAATATTTCATTAATAGTATCAAGAACTTTGGTGATCACTAAAGCCTCTCACTAATTTGAATTTCAAATCCAAATGTTTAATTTTAAAATTAAAATTCAATTCAAATTTTCAAAACTGAATAAGCCAAACATGGTTTTAAGAGCGTTTTTCGTATTTCAAGTGGTTTCACACCAAAAACTTACTCCAAAATCCACTAAGGTGGAGAGGGAGTGAGGGTTGATCCTCAAACACACCCCCTCCCACTGATCACTTGTTTCTGTTTTGTAGACAATATGATCTTAATTTTCTTTCTGGCGTTATGTCCCAACTGAGACAGAGCCCTGCTCCTTAGCTTCGTGTACTTATGAGCACTTACATAGTTGTTAACTGAAAGGTTTTCTCAGCCAAAGTTGCTGTTTTGTATGTGTATATGGGCAGAGGCATATACGTTTTAAATAATTTATATGGGACAAAGTCCACGAGACCCCTCCCAGCTCTGAAATTCTTTGGAAATGAGCATGTAGCTTAAGGACAGCCAAAAAAGCACTGAAATATTAAATAAATGAAAAAAAAACTCTAGTGGAATTAAATGGTATAGTACTAGATTCGGGTTTTCTTTTATTTATAGGTATTCCACTAAACAGCTCGAAGATTTAATACACAATATTCTTAATTTTTCTCATGATCTCAATTAAATGCTTTTCACACAAAACAAAAGCATGATTACTGCATTCACATGAAAATATTAATTTAGAAAATATTCAAGATCTATCCTGCAATTTCCAAGTTGTTCCAATAATTTCTCCACAAATTCCTTCAGGAATTCTTTCAGTTAATGTTCTCAGGAGTTTCCCAGGGATACCTTCAGACTGAGACCACTTGAGGAATCCTTTGTCGGCCAATACCAGGCTGGTTTTTGGGAGGGCCGATCCGACAACGAATCAGATATTACCAGATACATCTTGCAAATGAACTTAGATAAATTCTTGGAGTATAACTAGCAGACTCACCATCTGTTTGGATTGGAGACGAGGTGTCAATGTCGTGTGTGAATTTAGATGGAAGTAAGGAGACGCACTTTGGAATTCATTGTTCAACATTGCACTCCAGGGTGATATTAGGAGACCAGCGAGCAAAGAAATGACACTATCATGACACGGTCACATCTTCTTCTTCTTCTTGACATTACGTCCTCACTGGGACAGAGCCTGATTCTCAGCTTAGTGTTCTTATGAGCACTACCACAGTAGTTAACTGAGAGCTTTCTTTACCAAAGTTATCATTTTCGCATTCGTATATCGGGTAGCACGTACGATGATACTTTATGCGCAGAGAAGTCAAGGAAATTTCCATTACGAAAAGATGCTGGACCAACCGGGAATCGAACCGAGACACCTTCAGCATGGCTTTACTTTGCAGCCGCGGACTCTAACCACTCGGCTAAGGAAGGCCTACGGTCACATATGGTCCTTGGTCTTGTGGACGATATCGGCCTCATTTAAATCGATCGCAGGTCAGTGGAGGAGGTTTTCGAGGCTCTGAAGAAACTGTATTTTTAGGGATTACCCCTGATACTCCTTCAAGAATTATTTTATGAATTTCTCCAGGGTTTTCTCCAGAAATTGTTTGGTAAATTCTGGCAAATTTTTTTTCAGGGATTTTCTATGAGAAACATCAAAGGATTCCTCTAGGAACTCTAAAATTTCTTCGGGGATTTCGCGGATTTCACCTAGCACTCCTTCTCTTAGGAATTCCACTAGGGATTTGTTCAGAATTTCCTCCAAAGATTTTAACAGGAATTCTTCCAAAGATTCTATCAGGAATACCTCTTTGAATGCCTCCAGAAATATTTACATTTTTTTTTCTTTATTAATGTGAATTTTAACACATATGGCTAGTTCTTCACTCATACAGAAAAATATTTAAAAGGATTTCTCGTAAAATACATCCAGAGCTCCCTCCAGGAATTCCTTAAATTACATTCCTTCAGCATTTTCTCCAGAAATACCACCAAGAATACCTCCAAGAGTTTCTCTGAGGATTCCTCTAAAAATACGTCCAAGGTTTCCTCCACGATCTACACAAGAAATAACTTTAAAATTCTACTAAGAATAGCTCCAGGGATTCTTTAGAATTAACTTCATGGTTTCTTCCAGGAATACCTTCAGGTAGAGGAATATCTTTCAGGATTCGTCCATAAATTACTGCTAACTGGAATATCTCTGATGAATTGTTAGGAATACCGTCAGGGTTTTCTCTAGCAATCAATAATATATCCATTGATTTTTTTCAAGAGTACCACTAGGGTTTTCTCTAGGATTCCGTCAGTTATAACCCGATGAATCCTCTAAAGCAGTGATTCCTAAAGTGGGCGAATTCGCCCCCCTAGGGGCGATTTTCAGGTCCAAGGGGGCGAAAATTTGTAAAACAGAAATTGGGGAGCGAAAAACTAGAAAAAGCTGACATGGGAGCAGTTGAAAATTGTTACTTATAACCTTTGAAGAACACACTCAAGTACAACTATACAACAAGAAACTATTACTAATGCATCTGAAGGAGAATCATTTCTAAACTAAATCATTTTCATGATTTCCTTTATCTTAGACTGCTTAGAACTCTAAGCATGTTCCGTTTAAAATTATGATAGAAAACACTGAATGATTGTCAAAAACAAAATGTTTGTAATATGCATTCATTTTTTCCGTATCATGTGAATGATCGGTATTTGAGATTTTCTCTGAATCGAAAAGATAAATCACTGATATCATTGAGAACACAGATAACATGTTTTGAAAGTTCAAAACATTTATCTGAGAATTTTAAGTAATTATCCCAATGTTCAATATTGAATACCAGGAGCTTTTTTGTATGGAACTTTGAAATTAAGGACTGTTCATTTTATAAAATGGACACTTTGTGCATGCTGTGACTTTTAAATTTATTAATTAAATTTCAATCGGGTTTCTGTACATCGTTCGACTAGTATTTTACAATGTTGTGATAATAAAAAATCTCCAAAATAATTAAATTTCACACGAATATAGAACAACGATTAGAACGGTCGATTTTTGGAGGTTATCAAAACGAATGATTGCTCAAATTGGCTGAAAAATTCGACAATTTATATTTTTTATTTTCATAAAAGGCTTGTTCTTAGAAAACATCATCAATCAGAAGCCTGATGGTAAAAATCGAATTATTTTTGGAGCAACAATTTTACAGATATCATAAAATCATTTTTCCCCTATATTTTTTAGAGAAAAATATTTTAAATTTGAAAGGAACTGATATGATTAGATTTTTTTTTGGATAAAAGTACGCCCTGACGGAAGTGCTAATATAGTATTAATATGAAAAATAACTTACGCCTTCACAGAGTTACTTATTAAGTCCCAATGTCACATTTAAAGCACAATAGAAACACAATTGCTTCATTCTTAGAAGACCATTCAAAGTACATCGACAATCATCAAAATTGACAACACTGCTGTAATGAAATGGATTCCATTTTTCACATATTGTTTTCATAATATGTTATTCTGAGATTACCTATCGAAGTATTCGAAGAAAATCGTTAACAATTTGCTGTAGATCGATAAATATGCGTACAAAACAGAGTTGTTAACGTTAATCAACGATTAACGTCGTTTCGTTAATTCGTTGACGTTAACCTTAAACAGTTTACGAAGCATGCGTTGATTGCGTGGAAATACGAAGGAAAATAAGCAAAATAATAAACAAGCAGACGTCATCTTATGCACCTATATTATTTTGAATCACGAAAATTTGAACTAGTATCCTTTGATAATGGGCATAGCGACGTACGGAAAGAAAATCAGGAATGAAAAAACTACAAGACTAAACTATCCATATCTGCATATTTGTAACATTCGACAAAAGTAGGCATTTAGTAAATGATATACCTAGTTTGCATTTCATTGCAGTATTGAAGGAAACTAAAATTTCAAAAAAATCACTATGAATCCATAATTGCTTATTTGAGGCTGAAATTTTGTACAACTCATGTTGCATATAGGAAGAGAAGTCAAAAAATAATTCTGATAGAAATTTTGTTGCTACTACATTATGAGGCTCATGTATAATCTCAATGTGACTGTTATGCGGTTACAATTGCCAATGTGACAAAACAACTATGCATTTTTTTTTCTAGAACAATCTCATAGATTTCGGTAAGTTGATCGAAAGTATTTGTCATGTGATAACTCTCCCCGGTAAAAACTCGAAATTTTCAAAAATGTCGATTTTGACAAATATGCAGTTATGAGCAGTACATCGATCGACGAAGATATCGACACATGGAGATGATAATTATATGCAGAATAAAAGGACCGAAGAATTCATCGACATAGGGTGAGATATCGAGATGTGGATAGTCGACTGTATAAAATACTGTTCAGTTAATCGTTTTTAATCATTGTCCGATAACCGACAATATTAAGGGATATGCAAATCGAAGACATTTTTTTGGCATACATATGTGTTTTATAAATTAAAGTGGCGATTCCAAAAAATATTAGCCTAAAGGGGGCGAAAGTTAATAAAGTTTGGGAAACACTGCTCTAAGAAGTTCCTCCAAGAATTCCTTTAGGATTTCATCCAACAATTTCCATAGGAATCTCTCCGATGATTCCGTCCGAAGCTTCTTCATTGGTTTCTCCAGGAATTCTTCCAGAGTTTCTCCCTGTTTTTAAGAATGGATTGATTCCTGAAGGGGTCACTGTAGAAATCTCCATAAGAATTCTTGAAAAGATCATGAAAAATATCCTGAAATTATTCTAAGAAGGATTCTTTGAAGTTCCAAGAGAAAATCCAAATCGTTATTCTTAAAAACAGGGAGAAACTCTGGAAGAATTCCTGAAGAAACCAATGGAGAAGCTCCGGATGGAATCCTTGGAGAGATTCCTAAGGAAATCGTTGGATGAAACCCTAAAGGAATTCTTGGAGGAACTCTTTAGAGGAATGCCTGCAGGAGTCACCGAAGAAAAGTTTAAACAGAATTCCAGAAAGACTCCCTGAAGGAAATCTTCATAGTTTACTTGGAGCAATCTTTTGAGATATTCATGGAGGTAGGATATTTCTGAAGAAATCTTTGAACGTTTTCCAGTAGGGATTCATGGGTTTATAACTGACGGAATCCTTGGAAGTATTCCTAGAGAAAAACCTAGTGGTACTCTTGAAAAAAATCAATGGATATGTTATTGATTGCTAGAGAAAACCCTGACGGTTTTCCTAACAAATCATTGGAGATATTCCTGGAGGAAAAAATGAAAGTATTTCTGGAGGAATTTCTGCAGGAATCTCCGGAGAAGTTACAGGATGTTACTAGACAGCTCCTATACAAATGACGGAGAAATTGATAAAAATATCCTGAAATTTATCAGGAGGAACCCATGGTCAAATTTCAGGAGGAATCTTAGAAGCTATTGCTAGCAGAATCTAAGCAGTAATTTATGGACGAATCCTGAAAGATATTCCTCTACCTGAAGGTATTCCTGGAAGAAACCATGAAGTTAATCCTAACGAATCCCTGGAGCTATTCTTAGTAGAATTTTAAAGTTATTTCTTGTGTAGTTCGTGGAGGAAACCTTGGACGTATTTTTAGAGGAATCCTTAGAGAAACTCTTGGAGTTATTCTTGGTGGTATTTCTGGAGAAAATGCTGAAGGAATGTAATTAAAGGAATTCCTGGAGGGAGCTCTGGATGTATTTTACGAGAAATCCTTTTAAATATTTTTCTGTATGAGTGAAGAACTAGCCATATGTGTTAAAATTCACATTAATAAAGAAAAAAAAATGTAAATATTTCTGGAGGCATTCAAAGAGGTATTCCTGATAGAATCTTTGGAAGAATTCCTGTTAAAATCTTTGGAGGAAATTCTGAACAAATCCCTAGTGGAATTCCTAAGAGAAGGAGTGCTAGGTGAAATCCGCGAAATCCCCGAAGAAATTTTAGAGGAGTTCCTAGAGGAATCCTTTGATGTTTCTCATAGGAAATCCCTGAAAAAAAAATTTGCCAGAATTTACCAAACAATTTCAGTAGAAAATCCTGGAGAAATTCATAAAATAATTCTTGAAGGAGTATCAGGGGTGATCCCTAAAAATATGGCTGAAAGATGTTTTGCAGATATTCCTCAACGAATTCTTGGAGATATTCAGATTCTTCAGAGCCTCGAAAACCTCCTCCACTGACCTGCGATCGATTTAAATGAGGCCGATATCGTCCACAAGACCAAGGACCATATGTGACCGTAGGCCTTCCTTAGCCGAGTGGTTAGAGTCCGCGGCTGCAAAGTAAAGCCATGCTGAAGGTGTCTCGGTTCGATTCCCGGTTGGTCCAGCATCTTTTCGTAATGGAAATTTCCTTGACTTCTCTGCGCATAAAGTATCATCGTACGTGCTACCCGATATACGAATGCGAAAATGATAACTTTGGTAAAGAAAGCTCTCAGTTAACTACTGTGGTAGTGCTCATAAGAACACTAAGCTGAGAATCAGGCTCTGTCCCAGTGAGGACGTAATGTCAAGAAGAAGAAGAAGATGTGACCGTGTCATGATAGTGTCATTTCTTTGCTCGCTGGTCTCCTAATATCACCCTGGAGTGCAATGTTGAACAATGAATTCCAAAGTGCGTCTCCTTACTTCCATCTAAATTCACACACGACATTGACACCTCGTCTCCAATCCAAACAGATGGTGAGTCTGCTAGTTATACTCCAAGAATTTATCTAAGTTCATTTGCAAGATGTATCTGGTAATATCTGATTCGTTGTCGGATCGGCCCTCCCAAAAACCAGCCTGGTATTGGCCGACAAAGGATTCCTCAAGTGGTCTCAGTCTGAAGGTATCCCTGGGAAACTCCTGAGAACATTAACTGAAAGAATTCCTGAAGGAATTTGTGGAGAAATTATTGGAACAACTTGGAAATTGCAGGATAGATCTTGAATATTTTCTAAATTAATATTTTCATGTGAATGCAGTAATCATGCTTTTGTTTTGTGTGAAAAGCATTTAATTGAGATCATGAGAAAAATTAAGAATATTGTGTATTAAATCTTCGAGCTGTTTAGTGGAATACCTATAAATAAAAGAAAACCCGAATCTAGTACTATACCATTTAATTCCACTAGAGTTTTTTTTTTCATTTATTTAATATTTCAGTGCTTTTTTGGCTGTCCTTAAGCTACATGCTCATTTCCAAAGAATTTCAGAGCTGGGAGGGGTCTCGTGGACTTTGTCCCATATAAATTATTTAAAACGTATATGCCTCTGCCCATATACACATACAAAACAGCAACTTTGGCTGAGAAAACCTTTCAGTTAACAACTATGTAAGTGCTCATAAGTACACGAAGCTAAGGAGCAGGGCTCTGTCTCAGTTGGGACATAACGCCAGAAAGAAAATTAAGATCATATTGTCTACAAAACAGAAACAAGTGATCAGTGGGAGGGGGTGTGTTTGAGGATCAACCCTCACTCCCTCTCCACCTTAGTGGATTTTGGAGTAAGTTTTTGGTGTGAAACCACTTGAAATACGAAAAACGCTCTTAAAACCATGTTTGGCTTATTCAGTTTTGAAAATTTGAATTGAATTTTAATTTTAAAATTAAACATTTGGATTTGAAATTCAAATTAGTGAGAGGCTTTAGTGATCACCAAAGTTCTTGATACTATTAATGAAATATTGTTCATCCCAAAAAATGTTTTGCTACGTGTCGTGTTTACACTTTCGCCTTCTTGACACTTCGGAGGTTCTGTTACTAAAATGATGAAGGATATTTCCCTTCACGAAATTTTACAGGCTTGCCATAGTGACAACCATTAGCATCCGTAAATTGCTGTGGGAGTTTTAAATAACATGAAACTAGTTTTGTTTGAAAAATGACATATTCTCATATTTCCGGGTTTTGGTGGGTTTCCAGCAGGTATTTTTTTTAATTTAATTCGTGTAAAATCATACACATTTATGCCTTGAATATGTTTATGAGTCAAATTTCAAATGATTTTGCCATCGCTAGAGTTACAGTTAACTTGATATTAAAACTTGACTAAAGTTTGGAAAGAGCTTCAATTTCTAATTGTGACTGTGACTGTTTTAAGTTCATTTCAATACATTTAATTGTTAAATTATATTCAATTTGATTTCTAATTTTCCATCTATTAGAGCAAACTGCAAATATTTCAAATGTTATCGTTCAAAATTAACACTTCTCTTGGTTTTTAATTCAAATTTAAAAAAAATAGAACTCAGTAACTCAACAGAGAGAGAGAGAGAGAGAGAGAGAGAGAAAAAAAATGAAATTTTGAACTACAAATATTTGGGTACTGATCTGATTACTATTTGATTTAGAGCATAACAAAAGGTTTATTTATATTTTATTATTCTTGTACAAGAACCTTATCAACCTGCTTGATAAAATTGTGTCGTTTTCGTTCAATCTATCATAAATTGTTTCAATAATGAAGTAAAAATGTTGGAATTTGATGAATTATTTGATTTTTTTTTTTCAAAATATTTGATTTCATATTACAAACATTGCAAGGCTTCAGGCTTTTTTTTAAGAAAAGTACTGATCTACAAATTGTGACTTTTAATTGTTGTGACTGCACATAGAACCTATTAAACTGCCAAAGTCTCAATTTCAAAAGAAATTCTTAATTTTATGCAGTTATTCTATTATTTTGCTGGATAAAAGAAAAACTAAATGATGTGGTTGAACCGTCTTAAGCCATCCCAATTTTTGTAAAAATATCAACTTTTTTGCGTCGTTCGTCTCCCCTGAGCAATTCTCTGGATACGACACTGAAAATTCTATGAAATATTACATATAGGTCTATTATTTGATTTTATAAAAATAGTTAACTGAGAGATTATTGATCTATTGAACATAATTTGTAAGCAACCTTATACAGAAAACCAAGCTGTAGTAGGATAGACGGTCACTAATTTGGTGAGATATTTCATCCTGCTGCTCCAACAGTTTACGCTGAGCATTAGTGCGATACCTAAATAACTTTATTGAACCTAAGAATTCACCTCGCTCGTGCTGTGTATCACGGGCGAGGTTTACTTGGTAGTGTTGTACTTTTACAACGGCGTGAATGGCACGTCATAAATTCTACTCTCACTTGTCCACCTCTATGTAATCAATAGACGACCTAAAACCCTTCAAAATGCATCAAAAGTTCCACGTTATAGGCGAGAAATGCATAAATTGAGTCCTCGCTACACGCGCAAGCGCACCCCCCATCTGATCTGCACCGTAGCTCAGCTACTAGTGCGAGGAATTTAAAGGGATCAGTCTTTATGAACACACTTTCGCTACTGCGGTGGTCGTGCGGCGACCGCACTAAATCTATTTATGCGTCTGTTTGCAAACCAAACGCCGCGAAGAGAAGAAAAAAATGGCGCATGTTGCGAAGCGATTTCATTTCCCCTTCGCTTCGGCACGACCGACATCTGTCGTTTCCGAGCACTTCATCCACAGCGGAGGCATCAACACACGAACGGACGAACGAATAGAGTTATCAGCCGATATTTATTTTGATTTTTTTGCTCTTTGAAGCACAACTTTCAACATGATATTGTGACGAATCTACAAGAGATACACTTTTGCTCTCAAAGACACTTTGGTAGCTAACAAGTTAATGCATATTTTGTAGAAGAATTTTTTTAACATTAATTACGATAATTTTAATAAAATTCATAAAAATACGTCGAAAAATGCTGATTTTTCCGTCACTTTTTGCAAACTTTTCGTAATTTGAGCCTTTGAATCATTTTCTACAAAAATTACGTCCAAGAAACTAAGATAGATTAGATCATAAGCTTTCGATTCATGCGCTGAGATTAAATGTATGACGCATAGTTAATTAAATATGTGGTTCCAAAGATGAACAAGTTGAAAATCTTAAAATCGTGAATAACTCACTTAGCAGTGATTTGCGACCCTATGTTCCATGGGCACTTTTTCATATCTCATGGAGACCTATCTACCCTCCAATTATTAAAAACATGGAACCAAACACCCTGTATAATAATGAATAATATGTCCTTTGTTTTATTAGTAAAACAACATATTTTTTTATTTATTTAGCAAGATGATAAAACATTACACAAAAATAATAGTATTGTTAATCAAATATACATTCTACGGTGTGTTGCCAGCTAGTATATTTTATTTATGTATTGGGGACCGTTTCACATTTTCCAAACATTGGTAAATTGGAAAGGAACATCCTTGAAGCCATATTATGTAGGACACAGCTTACTTAGGGTCCGTAAAAGCGATCTATTTGCCGCTGAAAGTAGTATAAATATTCAAGAATTATGCAAGCGAACAAATAAACTAAATTTACGGATCAATATAGACTTACCACCGGAATAATAGATCTACGTTAGAGCAGAAAATAATTTTGATCGAAGAATCTGCAGCCATAATCCTTATCGAATTGCAAACTGCGCTATGTTCCATGAAAAAATAACGTCCAATGGATAGTGGAAGGAAAAGTTGTTGAACTTCACACGATTCCCATTTGGATCTGAAGACGAAACAGCAGCAAACAAATGAGTGAAAAACAGCTTCTGTAAAGTACTGATTTACCATTAATGGCTTTCTGAGTTCTCCAATCAGTGCTTATTATTTTCGCAAATCCGAATGCTTCGAAATATGCTGACTAGAATGGAAACTTGATTTTTTCCCCGCACGTCAACTTTAAAGACGCAAATGAGAGATAAAATGGTGACCAGTAAACAAACACGATAGGAATAATTTACTTCGTAGTTAGTAAATTTAACATCATATATGTTGTAGACATTACAACTCATTTGTGAAAACTATTGTTTGTTCTATTTATTACAACAAATATGGTGGATTAAACCATAAACTTCAGAACATATGTGAGCTTTTTAAGAACATTGCATTCTTAAATTTACCATGCATAAATGACCGTGTGCATTCTTAGTGTAATGGAATGCCAATCAATTTAACTGATTTTATAGTAATTTCTCCGAAATTTGTCCATTGTAAATTTTACTGCTATGATGTAATTCGAATTACGATACCATTCATTTCAGTGTAGTGAGGGTCAAATGTTTTATTATAACATGGCATAGTAAAAATAAACAGTTTTGGGAAGTTCATGATACTATGATGTTATTTTCAGTGTAAGGAATGGGGCTTGATTTGTTTTTATTTTTCTTATTGACACCGACTCGTTAATGCTTCCAGTGGACGATTTGTCCTTTGAAAGAATCACCACACTAGACAACGGACTAGCATGTAACGCCCAGCGGCACAGTCGGAAAATTTTTCTGGCCTGCAGTGGGAATAGAACCCACACGCCTCAACACGATGCGGCTAAATGCCTGGTGACACTAACCACACGAATTAAAAAGTACAAAACTTGAATCTGCTTTTCTGATTCTCTTCATAAAGATTCTGCTCTTAGGGTTCGAATGCCGTAGTTTGGGTTTGGGACTAGGAGGCGACGTTAAGCCAAAGCATAATCTGAAGTTTGTTTAAAGGAATATCAGGACCTACACATTTTTAGCCCAATCTCACCCCGAACGGCGGTACGTAAAAAAGTACGTGTTACTATTTGTTACATACTTCACTACACTGTTGCTGTAAGTACCTAACAATAATTTCTAAAGCCGTTCGTTCTCTTATTGTCAATTTCCTATTCCTTATCTCTGCCCAATAGTAGGAACTGCATGTACGAAATCACAAAAAAGTAGGGTTAGCTGAAAATGCCTGCTCCATTAAGCTTTATAGCCCTACATCCCCTTCATCCTATATCACACATCACACATAGACACTATTTATTCATTCAACTAAATTCCACAATCTCAATGTTTGGTCTCTGCCAACGTGTTTATCAGTCAATATATTTTTCCTTGCTTGGGACGATAGACTTCACGCGATAGACCAGACGAGTTAGTCCACAAACGGATTATTACTCACAACGACTAGTTCAACGTGCAAAAAACTGTGGCAGTCTCAGTGTTGTTATGGAATTTGCAAATACCTTTACACGTTGCTAGGTATTCAACACCGAAGCACCACAGACTGAAAATATGTAAACAAAACTATTAAGAAAGTAAAATTGAGTGTGCTCTCGATTTCGCGAAAAGAGAACCGATGATCATTGTTCAGTCGCTATATTAGAACGAGTTGGATACCACCTCACATAACAGAAGCATTTGAGTGTGGTGGAGTTCTTGATTCAGATCGTTTGGGTATTTCCCAGTTTTTTTTTCACATTGACTTGCTAAATAACATCGCTCAATTACTGCAGAAAGTTTACAGATTCGAAACTGAATTGTTGGCGCCGAAGAAAGGCAAATGCAAGATAACATGACAGTGGAATTTTTTGGATTGATTTTTTCGGTACACAACAAATAAATTTTATCAATACGATTGGTGGCTGTTGAAGAAAGCAATAGCTAGAAATACACAAATAGAGTAACTAGAAAAACAGGAAGCGAAAAAGTGTATAGAAGCGAAAGTTTTTGTGAAAATGGATTCAACTTAGGCGAGTTTTAATCTATTCTGCTTTTGAAACATCGATTTTTGTGATTCTGAATGATCATGCCATGCCAAGATTTATGCCTTCAACCAGTAGGCTGCAGGACTGACATGAAAATTTCAAATTGCTCGTATTTGAGCATATGTAAATACTTGTTCATCAAATTTTGAGATTAAACCTAAATAAGTTCGTGGACAATTTTGAAGCGAGTCATGGCTACATTTCGTGGTTTACAGCCCTTAAAAATGCTAAAGAAACGACTCAGTTACAATAGATCGAATATTAGAGTTCATCCAAATCAATCTGGAGTTCGGATTCTTATAATCTGTCGACTCAACTAAAATCGTCACTCATGTCATTTTGACAATTGATTTTTACCATATGTTTTACTTCAATGTTTTACCATAAGATACGTCAACACAGTTTTCATAGTGTAATTTTAAGTTTCGTAGGGTGTTTCAATGAAGAAATTCCATTACAATCCATAACATGAATCTTAAGAAAACATGGAACTTATAGCGGGCTCCCGAGAATTTTCAGCGGCATTTCAAGAAATCTAGCAGATTGCAGCAAACAATCAATAATTAGGTCCTGCTTTTATGGGGATTGAGGAGCAAAATGTTTCGAAATTCCAAAAACTTGCATGACGAGGGAGGAACCATTGATAGTGGATGTTCCTTTACACGACAATGTTTTTCGTATTCTTCTTGTTGTCATTATGTCCTGCCTGGTGCAAATCCTGTTCTTAGGCTTAGTGAAGGGCCCAGAAAGCCATAGCGGTAAACGTGCAACTCTCGCATAATTTATGATCTCGCCCTAAAAGCCATTGGTAACCATGTGTGTAGCACCTTGTTTCTGAGCCTTTAAATAGAGTTACACGTTATCTAACAACATTATGTGGAAGAAAGGGTCATTCTCTACCTGCCAGTGGTGTTGGTTTGGATTCTTATTCATTCATTTGCTCAGAAACAATGAGCTACACACCTGGTTACCAATGGCTTTTAGGGCGTTATCTCAGATTATGCGAGAACTATTCTGCAGGGGTCATGTGTTCAAATCCCAATAGTTTCGGGTTGGGAATTTTCCCGACTGGGCAGAGAGTATGTGAAATCTCAACAGCTGAACCTGTTGGAGAGCAGGTACATCACACACCCTGTAGTGGAGATGTCTATGGATAAGAATTGTAGAGGTAGTACTTTAAGTGAATGAATTGTAGATATATTTACCCAGACATGAAATAAAAGAGAGGAGCTGGCTGGTAGCGATATCAGTCAGTAGCCTGCGGTATGGATGAATAGCCTGGTTGTTTGCGTAGTTTTATTTTCAACAGGTTATGGGCCCAGGAACGCCTGGAGGACGCTGTGGCGGCTTCAATGAGGGACCACGAGGAAGCACCTGGACGAGGAGACATGGCCTGGACGAGGAGGCAGAATCTCAGTGAGGAGGTAGAGCCTGGACGGGAGGTGGAGTCTGGACGGGAGGTGGCTTGGACGAGGTGCCCAAGAAATGGAGGCCAAGATGCTGAGAACGAGGCTGAAGATGCGGATGCTGGCTGATCGGACGACGAGCTTAGAAGAGCTGGAGGAACTCGAGAGTCAGGAGGAGCTCGTAGGATGGCGCGGTTGACCAAGAGGACGATGGTGCAGCTGGTCTGGAGAAGCTCGACTAGGAGGATTTCGGTAGCTAGAGCTCAGTGCCAGGAGGAGCTTAGTGGACAAGAGAGCTCGGTGGCAGATGGCGGTTTGAAGGTTGTGTGATGAGGAGGAGTGTTGGAGAGCAGGTACATCACACACCCTGTAGTGGAGATGTCTATGGGTAAGAATTGTAGAGGTAGTACTTTAAGTGAATGAATTGTAGATATATTTACCCAGACATGAAATAAAAGAGAGGAGCTGGCTGGTAGCGATATCAGTCAATAGCCTTCGGTATGGAGGAATAGCCTTGTTTGTAGTCGATTTCATTTCAACAGAACCAAAGACGAAATAAAGACCTCCAAAGGTCTGAATAATCTTAGTGATAAACTAATAACCCTATCGCTTGAAATGGAGCGTTACTCCGCACAACAAGTTATTCAAGAGCCATTAGTTCTCAAAACCCCTGTTTTATGTAATTATTAAGTCCTATACTTGGCAAGCTGTTTCAGAATTATCTTCCAAATTTTATGTTAAGTGTAACAAGCGTACAAATTTTCGAGATCTTGATATGCTAGAAGGTAGGTGTTTTCGATAAATTTGGGCAGCAAAGCATAGATTATTGCTGGTGCTCGTTACAAATTTTCTTCAACTATTTATATCTCGAGATCCTGATAGGCTAGAAGGCAACCATCTTCGGCAAAGTTGGATCAAGGGTGATCAATGGCAGTGAAACATCTGTTTGCGAAAAAGAAAACATCCATTAGATCAGGCCTGCCCAACCTTTTTCGCACTTTTTTGACATAAATGGTTGTCACGTTCGCAATAACAGTCCGATCTGAGAGATTTGTACGTCAATTGAAAGCTTGGTATTATATCTGATTGATTCATGTATAAATATTCAACTTTATATCATACTCTTCACTACGGATGCAGTTAAGTCGAAGAATGGTGCAGACCGTGGGCCGGACTGATGTTTGCCTTTGCATGCATCGCAAACAAAGAGTTCATTATAAATTTGAATTTTGATACATGGATCAATCAGATATATTACCACGCTTTCATTTGAAGAACAAATTTCTCAGATCAGAACATTATTGCGAACGCGGCAACCATTTATGTCATAAAAGAGCCAATAAGGTTGGGCAGACCTGCTCTAAAATATCGATTGAATCATTATATGATGGGCACTTAGATAGAAAGATACTATCATGAGCAGCTTGGATCATTGTGACCACATGGTACCAGCTGTACCAGGGTTCCGATAGGACACTAAGGGAATTTTACATATTTCATCTATAAGTAAATATACATGGTGCCAGATATCAATAACAAGACATGGCTTTATCCGCATGTTCCGATATCAGATCCGGTAGGCCTTATATGGGACACTTATCGACTTTTCGGTACCAGATTATTCTAATGGCTCAAGCTTTATGACTTTTCATATTGTATTGAATATGCATGATGGTATAAATCAAATGGCGAACTTGAATCCATCCAGGTATTCTGAATTCGGTTCCGGTAAAGCAAAAATGGGACATTTGTTTAACCAACCTCCAGGAATACTTCATGAAATACCTCCAGTAATACCTCAAAAACTTGCTCCAGGAATACCTCCAGGTCCTCCTCCAAGAATACCTCCAGGGATTCCTCGAGGAATTTTTCAAAGAATACCTCCGAAGAATTCTCTAGGACTACCTCAAGGGATTCCTCGAGGCTTACCTCTAGAAATTTTTCCAAGAATTCCTCCAAGATTACCTCCTATTTATCTGGGAATACCTCCAAAAGCTTCTCTAATAATACTTTACAAAATTTTACAGTAATTGCTTAAAAGATCTCTCCTGGAACACCTCCAGGGATTCCTTCAAGAATACCTCCAGGAAAAGGAATATCCCCAGGGATCCCTCTATGATTCTTTCAAGAATTCCTACAAATATTGTTCTAGGAATAATTTCAGGCATTCCTCCTGGGACTTCATCGAAAATTATTCTTAAAATATTAGTCCAGAACTTTTTTCCGATAAATATTCAAGGATTTCTTTCTGCAGGAATTCCTCCAAAGATTTCTTCACGAATACCTCCAAAGATTACTCTAGTACCGTAATCCGGGGTATCATTGATCAGCGGGGTAACATTGATCGGAATGACTCACCTCATCAAAAGTTTGTATCATCATTTATTGATGAAACATTTTCAAATCATGAACGGTGCTTCTGTTTCTTATGTTCATAAATGGTTGTCAGCTAATAAAAGTTAATATTTTTGTGAAAATTGCGTTTACCTTATGCGTGAATTTGTCAACTTTTCGAAATAATTATTTTAATTGTTAAGGATGACACTACCGAAGATTCGTGTCTCACATGAGTTCTGCAAACGATATAAGCAAGCAAAATGTTATTCTTACTAAAAATGACATCGCCGAAAACGATTCCGTTGTCAAAACTTTTATAAGTATGCTCAATTAGGCAACATTACTGAATTACTGTTAGCAATGTAAAATTCCCTTTAGGCGTATTCCGCGGTTCGAGGTGTTTTTAATTTTAAAATAACTCAAAAAGTAAATGACTTGTAAGCGTTTGGTCTTTATATTCGGCTTCAGGGGCCATGATTTAAGTAAGTAACGATATTTTCAGTATTACCGAACGTTGTGTATATAGGAGATCAATGATACCCCATATGAACTAAATCAAAAAATCGCCTAAAACATTTTTACAACATGCTTAAACCTTTCAACAAACAAAATACAGTATATAGTCTCAAGCTATGGGTGGCAGTACTTGTTTTAAAAATATAAAACCTGCAACATTTGCATTTTCATACGAAATATTGAAGAAACATTCAGAAAAATGATCAATGTTACCCCGGATAACGGTACCGTAAAATCGGGTGTAATTGATCAGAAGGGTGAAATTGATCATCGTATCACACAATATTATTTATTCGTAATAGAGCACAAATATCAATGTAAGCTGCAGTAACGTTGTTTGTCGTAACTATTGTCGAATTGTGTGTTGTGAAGTTTTTTGCGTTAGAGAATGTTTATTACTATGAAAATAATGTAAAATTTCAAAATCATGCACGATGAAGTAATGACAAACACCTATGAACTTCTATTTTTAAGCAAGGATTTGAACATGGTATAAACCTGAAAGTTTGTGAGGATGCTTGAGATATATCCCCAAATTATATTTCATCACCAAAACTCGTACCAATTAGCTCAAATGGTTGAAATAATTGAATTTCTGTTAGATATCATTGATTTCCTTAGGAAATTGCATACATTTAGGCGTTTTCCGCGTAATTCTTGAAATTTAACTATTCGTTATTAATATAAATATTGCATTGATAAGATTTTGCCAAGCATATTCGGATTCAGGGAGCTCAAATTTATCATGTCGAGTTGTTTTGAAAACTAACAATAATGGCATTGACAAGTGATCAATTTCACCCCGAAATGAGATCCCCTGATTTTTTATTTTAGATATATTTTTTTCACACTAAAATGACGATTGTTAGAAAATTTCGGTACATGAATCGACGAGGCTCACCTTCGTACTTGTTTTCCTGCATTTAGTTGTTTTGCTTCGTTAACATTATAGAAAACAGACTAGAAAAAACGTGAAAAATGATCAATTTCACCCGAAATTACGGTATATCAGTGATTCCTCCTAAGGTCCCTTTAAAAATTCTCCTATGAATTTCATCAAAAGCCTGAGACTATTGAAACAAATGTTGTACCTATATTTTCAGGTTTTCTTTGGAAATAAATGCAGAAGGATATTCCAAGGTAGAGGCGCGTCCACGTTTGAAATAATGGGTAGTACAAACGTTGGCACATATTTTGTGCACAGTGAAGCTAAAAAGATTTGTAACCCTATGGAATCCTAGGCTGGACATTGAAAGTGATTTAATTTGTGAGTGAGTCAAAAACTCAAAATGGTGTGAGTGTCATTTTAGTCGGTTTTGAGTTGAGTACCGTAATTTCGTCCACCGGCACTCAACTTCCTATAAGTTCTAGTTTTTAGGAACATTGTAAACATCTATACAACTTCACATCGCACAAAAATACAAGCAACAGAAAAAAATGCCATTTTGTTTTGTTTAGATGATGATGATGATGAGATGCCACGATGTTTTAGAGTGATTCAATGTATTTATTATTGAGCATCCTGTGTTGGCTGCCTTAGGTACCCCTCGAGACTTTGTAGAAGACTTCAATCTTTTAACTTATCAGGATCTTAGGATATTAAAAATTGAAGAAAAATTGTTACTGATGTCACCTAGCGAATAAATTCACTGATAAGATCTGTTACTGCTAGATATCCCTTGAACTGCTGAGAAACTTTTTCGAAGAAACCAACCTCCAAGCTTATCTAGTTCTCGAGATGTTGAACATTGAATAAAATTAGTTACTTGCGCCGCCTAGCGGATAAATTCTTAATTATGTTTGTTACTATCAGGTAGCCAATTATATGCTGCAAACATTGTCGAAGACACTAACTTTCCAGCTTATCAGGGTCTCAAGATATAGATGTATCAAGGAAATTTGTTACCAGCGCCATCTATAGTTTTTGATTTATGAAGTAGTATCATAAATTAGATTTTGATAGCATAAGGAGATTTATTTCGTTATTACAAGTATGAAAAATAATATAAAAACAAATTAGCAACACGCAACCATTTGCACTTGGGCTTCGTTCCTTGAGATAACTCATTTAGGTGTGAAAATATTGTACAATATGAATCCTACAATATCTTACAATACTACTGTCTTAAGAAACACCAACACTTATAGAAAGTCAACCTGAAGTGTAAAATAAGTTGGGGCAAAAATTTGACCGTAATAGGAAAATTGAATTTCTCATTTAATAAAAAAAAGTTTGCTGCATGATTTCAGTATTATATGATAGTAAAACAAATTACAAATCATAATACGATTTTTAACTCTATTGAACAGTGTGTAATGTGGAAGATGTACCAAGTAAGAGCTTATGCAAAATCCAGAACAAACTGATAAGAACATCCAGTCATACTTCCATCATCCTTCGAAAAGCTGCAGTTTCAATTCTTCCCACGCCCTCAGTACTTTCACTATCATACTCATGGGCGCACATTCTCCGACAGTACCATCAATGGCTATCGTCTAGTCATTTGTTTTGATCATTTAACGGACACCCACACCATTACAAATAAAGTTATCAAGTCTAAGAATCTCTTTCACATTCATTTTCCACTTCTAGCTGCCTCCCCCATGTTCTCTCCCTTCTCCAAACCAACCAGTTGAAATGTTGTTTATGCTGGCAAATAACGCCGCATCGAAAGCCATAGCGATCTGTTATTTTGTTTTCGCACAACCCATATACCTACCTACTCTTGAACCAGCGCGAATGACGTCATGTATTGTGGAGGGGGGACGCGAGTTGTTGGTCCTAGTTATTACACATTGAGCGGTACCACACACAAGTCGACAAGTTGTTGTTGTTTTGCTGAACTTATAGAGAAACAAGGTGTTTTTTTTTCTGGGGATTTTACGAGTGCTCAAGCGTGTGTAGATAGAAGGGAATCGCTTTACACACGCTACACTTCTTTCGGTGCGGGTGATCGAGAGAAACACTACTAAATTCTTACTAAATCCTTTCCCTTATAGTTCTGAAGTATGATAAATTGATTTTTTTTTTCTGATTAGCATTACACCTTCACTAGGACAGGATTGCTTCTAACCTTAACGTATAGGAGTATTTTCACAGGTAATAACTTAGAACTTTTTTTGTCCAAAATAGTTTTGGACCAAAACAACTTCAAATCGAAAGATATTCTGGTTTAAATAGAAGGCAACATATTTTGCATGCGAAAACAATCTATCTCAATGAAATCCCAAATATTATTATGTACAACAACAGATACAGTGAAAGGATAAATTTTGTTTTTGATTTTCAACATTCAAACGTCTCAGAATACGCACACACATTCACACTATTGTCTGGCCATAAGTGATAACTTCTCCCCACACAAGTCACGTGTTGATTGCAAAAGATTACTTGGGGGCTCGTCAATAATAAACAATTTGCGCTTTACAAAATTGAAGATTTGAAAACAACCTATACGTTCAAAAACACCTTCATTCAAAGGTATCTCGTAGCAAGTAACAATCTTGGTAAGCGGGACTGTTGTTGTACAAATATGCATCAAATTTCAGATTTGTGATTCAAGAAAATCCGTGAAACACTACTTATACTATATTCTTTTGAAATTCCTTTAACTATTTTACACAAACTTCGTTAAAAAATAATGTACTCTGCCAAAAAGGTCACGGATCAATAATTTGTAATTATGGGCGTGTTCAACAAATTTCAAACGCAGAATCTTGTAATTTATTTCAGAACTGTTCATAAATTCTATTCTATAGAAGTTTGCTAAAATTTGCAATCCTATAACCAAATTCTTGTATTTTATTTATGGGCCGCATCGTGAATGTAGAATATCTCTGCAAATATTGGGAACATTGTTTACAAATAATTACAAATTAAATGAAGTGTGCCTTGCAACAGCTTAACTCAAAAAGTAAACTCGTGAGCTAGTACTTTATTGTCAATGAATTATTGACAAAGCTGGAAAATGAGACCTTTTTTCAAATTGTCACTTTAGTGGTTTCTTAAAAAATGCACCTTAGGGGAATGAACACTGTGTCAAAATCTCACATGTAGGGGAACTGTGGGTAAAATGAACAGGTTTGTGTTTTACGGTAATTATGCTATTAATCTATACAAAACATAGCACCATCCTCAATCTTCAGACTAAGGAGCTATTTCGGCAACTCTAGTGTGATCTTGAACTGTCAAAAGCTGGAAAAATAAACAAAAACAAAGTACCCCCCCTCCGTTTTCTCATATGATGTAAATTTTCACTCGTGGAATTTAAGATTTGTATGACAAAAATCATGAAAAATCAATTGAGCTGCGTAGCACATCATATCTTCAAAGTATTTATAAAAAGTATACGGAAATTGAAAGTATTTTTATCTTTTAAATTCTGAGATCAAATGATTTGAATATGTAGATTCTTTGGGGGTAATATGAACACCAAGGAAGTACGAATATTACCGGATTTTATTTCAGATGCCGAGAGTTTTCTGGACAGACATGGTTCATTTTACCCCCAGCATATGTTCATAGTACTCCCATTGTATGTTCATATTACCCCCGTTACATGTTCATTTTACCCACATGTTTGGAACATTGGATCTGTGGAAAGAAAATTTCAAAATTATAATAATGTTGATAAAATTATATTTCCATCACAATATTTCAACTAGTTACATTGCATTAACAGCCTTCTTCAATTCTAAGCAATTGAAAAAGAATCTGACTACTTCATAAGTAAGAAAACATGAAAATTGCTTAGGGTGTTCATTTTACCCCCAGTTCCCCTATGCCCAATAATTGGAGAGTTGTTTAAAAGTTGTATGAAACTTGGGTGGAAGTGGACTGTCCTGATTTGCTCTTATTACACTGAAAATTGTTCTTCGTATTTTATCCAAAATCTATTTCGTAAACAATATTTCGTACATATAACGCTATTTTCATTCATTGTTATTTGTACATTACAGCATTTTGCGATTCAGTAGCTTTATGAAATATTCGTAAGATGCACGATTCACAATCCGTAGATAAGCGATTTCGTTTTTTTTTCTCCTACCCTATTCGAATACTTTCTCAAATAGCCGAAACTAGCCATAAGAGTAAATAAACTAAGATTCCACTCTGAACCAACTCGATTTTAACCCCTCTACCGGCAGCTTCATTTTATACCACCAAAAAAAATATTCAGATTTCGATAACTTTTTTGTTTCTCGATATTTTTGCACCATTTTTTCACAAGATCTCAAAAAACTCTTCTAGTTTAAGAAGCCGTATCGATATTAATCATTGGTGATCTAGTTTTGAAGATATTCCGATATTCCTTGGGGGACCGACATTTTCCATATAAAATGTCTTTGGCGGCCATTTTGTTTTCGGTCAATTTATCAAAAAAAAAAATGTGTACTATACAATACCAAGTAATGAGAAGCTACTCTGAAAAAATCATACAAATCGGTTCAGTATTCTTGTAGAAATCTGAAAATTACGATATGAGGTTTTTAGGAGTTTTCAAAATCTTTATTTGTCCAGGGTGGTAACAGAAACATAAATGCCCATTACTCAAAGACGGCTGCACCAAATTGCTTCATTTTTTCACAGCGTACTCGCATTAATATATCATTTCGATGAGTGTATATCCGAATACGATAATAATTCTGTAGCCTGAGATATTTACGTGGGTTATGGCTACGCGTCGGTCCCCCAAGGATTTTTGGAATATCTCCTGATCCAGATTAACAATTACCAATATCGCTACATATTCGAAAACTAGAAGAGTTTTTTGAGAACTTGTAGAAGAATGGTGCAAAAATATCGAGAAACAAGAAAGTTATCGCGATTTGAATATTTTTTTAGCGGTAAAAAATGAAGCTGCCGGTGGAGGGGTTAACATTCTTAGCGTTTGATTTTTGGAATTATAACTTAGCCACGAATCAAAACAAAACAATACTTGAGTCAATCTTATACTGCACTGTAGTTCAGAAAATAAATATACGCTGAAAGATGCATTCAGAGCTTTGGGATGCAATTTTTCTTCTACAAAGTTGTTTGTATTAGTAAGGCCCTTTGTTTGGTGTTATTCAAAATTAGGGTGATCCACATTCCAATAGAATTAATAATAGCCAACTTTCTTATTTAAGGGAATTATGGTATACATGTATCAGCACATTTGTACAGGGTGTCCGTAAATTATCGAAACAACCAAATATGAGAAAGATTCAAAGACAATCACATTGAAAACCATAAAAAATTAATGTCCATGTACCTTTTTAATGTGTTGACACCAAATGTAATTTGAAATAATTTCGGAATGCTTGCTTCATACTGAGATAGGCAAATTCAGATTTTTCGGAGACGCTTTTCCTGTGGGCCGCACCCATACTAGAGATGTTTTCTTTCTTAAATTGTAAATAGATGAATCCAAATGTCCTATTATTATTGGCTTCAAGTTAAGCAGAAAATAGAAAATTACACAGGTCAAAAACAGGTAGACATTTATTTTCAATCATAAAACACGAAAAACGACTCTCTCTAAGACCGCTCAACACATATAGCTTGATTTTACAAATATTTGAAATCGGAACTATGTCAAACTAACTGCTTGAGAATATAATAAGTGAATACATCAAACCATGCAAGAATATTCAATTTACTCCGCATGATTGCATATTTCTTCAGCATTCACATATGTATTGAAAGTATTCTCGAATTCAAAGAAACATTTCACAATACAACAAATCAATCAGAAAATACGTTCATTGACCCATTCTCACCTCCGAAAACGGTAATCCAGGAAAAAATATTAATGAACAACGGATTCCATTAGAGAACACTTAGTTAGTAATATTTGAATGTAATGATTTCATATGAAATTTTTGGAATATTACTCGGGAAAGGGCCTGCAGTAGTGGTTAGAACCCATACCTTGCCTATCATGTTGAGGACTTGGTAAGATGGTTATCGTAATGCGAGGTAACATAGATCAGTTTTTTCAATGTTTCTACAAAATTATATTCCAAGATGCTTTAGTGACAAGTTTTATACTTTTGAATCCATTGCATTTTGTTTATTGAAAATCTTAAGCATGTTTAAAAAAAATGATTTTTCCTTTCTTCTAAATAATCTAAAATAATGTTCGAAAGTATTAAAAATACCATCACTAACCAAATTGATTGCCTCTTAATACAAATAGTTAAGCCCAACTCTAACAAGCCATTTACATTTTAAGTAACTCATAAATTTATATTTTTTATAAACATCATAATTTATATATAATTTATAAACAATCGCGGAATACGCGTAAGGTTAGACGATTTCTTTAAAATATTTCAAATGAAAATTTCAAAAATCACACGAATCGTTTTCGGTGATTCCATTTTAGAAAAAAAAATCATTGCTCATATCATTTTTGCAACTCATGTTAGGCATACATTTTCAATAGAGGATCCATATTCATTCATATCAGTGCTTTGAAAAGTTCAAATTATTAAACCTTAGCAAAACAAAGTTTTTGCAAATGCTTCTGTTTCAACCAAAATAGTTATTTATGCAACAAGTTGCAAAATGATGATTTTTTCAGCACGAGTTGTACATTTATCCAACGAGGCTCGCCGAGTTCTGATACAAATATTAATTTTCTTTTATATTCGAGACCATTTGAAGGGTACGAAAAGAGATAAAAAAAGTAAAAAATAAAAAAAAAAATAAAATAAAATAAATAAATAAAAAAAAACCTAACAAATTTATTTTTAAGTTATTATTTTTGACGTTAAAATTTCCTCCTTTTACAATCTTTAACTGGATCGTCGTTCTACTGGTTTTTTACCTTTAAAATTTTAAATAACTCCCACAAATCAACAAAATGATCTTTTTTTATCGCCCCTTCAATAGTTTAGACTTTTTGAAGGGGTTTGTTGACGTGACAGAAAATTAATATTTGTATCAGCCTAATATGAGTACATTAGGCTGATACAAATCAAGGGAAATTGACTACTTTTAGGCGTATTATGCAGATGAACATAGTTTGATTTTGCAATAAGAAGATCGAATACACGAGTTGTAAGAATTGTTATGTCATTTTTAGATGCAGGAGACCCTTATTTTTTGATAGAGATTTTTTTCAATCTAAAACCTACTTTGTTATATGGTGATTAATTTCGCCCTAGTGTGTCATTTTCAATTTTTGATACAAAAACTAATTTTATGAAATGCTATATGTTATATCATGAAAAATCGAATACATGAATGGATAGAGATCAATAAAGTACTGATTTTGTGGAAATTATTTTGTCTATAGTTGAATCCCAAAGGATAACATAACCAAAAATTGTAGAAAAGTGATCAATTGCCCGCGGGTAGCGGTAAATTTGATCTTAACCCCTTTATTGGCAACATCATATTTTTATCACAAAGCAAGTTTTGAATAGCCACAACTTTTTTTGTTTTCGAATATTTTCTGTGTCAGTTTTGAACATCGGATTTCAAAGATATTCCAAAATACTTCGAGGGACCGACCTATACAGGGTTGTTAATGTTAATCAACGATTAACGCCGTTTCGTTAATTCGTTAACGTTAGCCTGTAACAGTTAACAAAGCTTGCGTTGATTGCGTTGAAAAACAATTTAACGATAACGTTAATGTACAGCGTTAATTCAACGTCAACGACTTCGTTATTTCTAACGTTATCGATTTGAAGATTCTAATGTCTGAAAAAAAAATAATAACTTAGCCACTGAAACATACCATGTTCAGAAACAATTATTTAGAATAAAAAAAAAGCTTGATCTTATTACAGGTTTTATGAAATGTTTACTTACTTTCTCTTAGTCGGATTTGATGGAAAATGCTAATTATATTAGAGCTCCACTTTCTCGGAAGTGGGAAAATCTGCTCTACGACTATTGCTACCTTCGATTGCAATGAAAACTTTTGTCTGCTATGGTATATTAGGGTACTATGGCAACTTGTATTTGAAAATGAGAAGTCGGGTAATCCTGGGGGCGGTCACTCAGAAATATTTGGTTGTTGGATGAGTAAATAAAGGATGTCGTGTGCTGGCTGGAGGCAAAGGAAGCCACTGTCTGGCAACGATTCCAGCCCAATTGTTGCGGGTAGCAGGAACGTTGAGAGCAAGCAATCACGAACTGAAGTTCAAAGAGGCTGACTGTTGTGTGCCAAAATTGATCTGCACTGTGAACTAAGATTTTTTCAATCAATTTTCCATGGGTACGGGGTATCAGCAAAGAAACGTGCTGTTTATTGAAGTTTCGAAACATTCTCGGAGAACCTGTACGAAACATAAAATCAACGCTTGGGTTAGCGGTGATCGTTGACGTTGATTCAACGTAAACACGTTAACGTTGACGCTAACAACCATGGAAATTAACGCAACGACGTTGACGTTGATCCTGAGCACAATAAACGTTAACGGCGTTTATCGTTGATTAACGTTAACAACCCTGGACATGTAGCCATAACCAATGTAAATATCTCGGGCTACATGATTTTTCTCATGTTCGGTTATTCGCTTATCAAAAAAATAGTTTAATAAAAGTCTGTTGTGAAAAATTGAAGCAAATTAGTGTAACCGTTTTCGAGAAATGAGCATTTATGTATTTTGTACCACTCTGGCCGTAACTAGACATGGAAAACTTAAAAAAATCATATATTAATTTTCACTTGTCTTCAAGATAACATGTTTTTTTAAAGAAGCTCGTTAAGGTTCTTGCGAGAAAGCAGAAACGAGGGTAGTTTTATTCTTAATTGACTAGAAACATAAAAAAGTATGTTTCCTAATTTTGTGAAAAACGATAAGAAGACGTTCTTGCTTTTAATAATTTGTAGACGAAAAACCAGATTTTTGAACCACCCTAATATTTAAATGGATTTTCAACTACACTTTATAGAATAATCCCTGACAAACATATATGGAAAAATATTGTTAGAACTTAGAGGAATGTCTAGAAGTTTGTGGTGAAATTTTCGACAAATATTTTTTCTGGATTTTCACGGAATTTCCTATTCCTGGAAGTTGAATCGAAAGAAAGAACTCAATTTTAGAGGATAACTTAAGAGAGATGCATATTTTAAGAAATTTATTGTTTAATCTAGAGTACCCTTTTCTTTAAAATGGCAGAGAGATGCTCAGAAAACTGCATAGAAATTTCCGTAGAAGTGTAAATATTAGAATGTATTTTTAGAAAACTATTAATGAACTTAATGTAGGAATCATAAGTTCCATTTTAGAACAGTCTACTGAAAAAAAAATGCAAACATAAACTTTCACAAATTGGTAATGTTTGTCAACATAATTTGTAAGAACTTTGTGTTTATACAAAATTTAGTATAAACTTTAGGTGAAGATTGCTGCTGGAAGTAATTCAATCCGACGGATGGGAGAAGAGATATCCATGAGTTTGTATACTATTGTTTACTTTTATATGGGAACATATCTCTGCAAACATCTACAAAAATCTCAAACATAATAAGCTCAAGAGGCTCAAAAGCTGAATTTTATCAGATAGGCACAATGTTAATGTCAACCATAAAGTTGAGAATACTCCAGTGTAAAGTAACAAAAACAATATGGTCAAAAAAATCGATTATAAATTATGATCAGAACATGTGTAAAAATTACTGTTTTTCAGAAATGTTCACACTAGAAAACCCCGAAAAAAAAAGAAATATCGTCAAATACCTATGTTCACAAAAACTTTTATTGAGAAATATTTCATCTAAAGGTAACATCGAAGGTGTGTACTTTCAGGACCTGATGTCAAGAAGTGTTCACAATTTGTGTATTGCAAATTCAATAGTTCGTGGCACAAGCGACTTGAAGATGAATTTTCAAGTTATGAAATAGGGTTTCAATGCTAGTAATGGACCCCTTAGTAGCTGAAATTCATTCTAGACTCATTTTCATTCTGTGGAGTCTAACAACAAATTCAATGTCTTTACTTCATAGTACGTCTATGAAACATACAAAATCATTCGATTTTTCCAGCGAAATATGCATTTGAAAAACTGTTGTCCGAATGCCTATTATGGATCCTCCCGGGGTCCATAATAGGATTGTTTACAAATTTGACGTTGCGTATTATGGACCCTCCATTTAATTCCCATGTAATCCGGCTCGCTGCCGACGAGCCTATTATGGACCCACCTGGAAATGCGTATTATGGACCCTCTTGTGTGGTTTCATTTACAAAACTGTTCAAATATCTGTATTTATGCGTCTCAAACCAAATATTTTGCCTGAAACTGCTGGTTAACAATGTAATCGAAGTTCCCCCGGTGGATTTTCATAGGAATAAAGTTGCTTTGAGTGTTAATTTTATGTTTTTCTGTAGGGGGTCCATAATACGCAAAGGGTCCATAACCAGCATCGACTCCCTATAAACTTCAGAGAAGTTAACACAACTTTGTTGTTTTTCAACTAATTTTGATTTTTTTAGCAGAATTATCTTCAAAACCCAATTTATGAAAACTTGTGGAACAAAAAAATTGTCTGAGACCATAATCAAGTAAAGTAAAAATTGTTTTCTCCAAATATTTAGTTAAATTAGGGGCAGGGGTAGTAAAATGAGCACCAGATGATATCGTTAATCTTGTTTCTGGTAGAAAAACAAGGAATTTGTGTAGTTCTAGCGCACAACATCAAAATTAGGGATGTTATCTATTGCAGCGACACGAATTCAGACTAAAATAGTTGAATTTTCACATATTTTTATCGCTAGTATTTCAATTGACCTCCGTTTTAACCTGAACACTCCGTCCGTACGTGATAAAAAATCATTGAAATTTGTTTTTTCTCTGTAAAAGGCACGGTTTTCATTTTAGCACCGTGCATCAAAAATTACTTTATTTGACCATTACTTCTTGAATAATTAACCAATTCCAAATGTTTTCACATGCCTTTGAAGATAATTAATAAGTGGTGAGTGAATAAAAGCGCTTTGTAGAATAAAGTAGGGCAAAAGTTGGAGTGAAGTAATAGTAGTTTACGCAACAAGTTGCAGAATGATGATTGTTACAACACGTGTTGTATATTTGTATGGCGAGGCTTGACGAGTTAAATAATAAGGACGAGTGCTGTAAAAATCGAGTTCTGCAACGAGTTGCGAACAACATTTGCAATTTTGAGAGCACTTGAAATTTCAGAAAATTTGTTAGGAAATGATTTATTAAGTAAATCATGCAGTTAAGTTATGAAAACACGATGCGTAATAGCCTTTTTGCATTTTCTCATCGAAATACTCTGTTTTTAATCACGCCAACCTGTCATGAGATGGCCTACTTTCCTGCACTGGATCATGCAGTGAGGTAATAGTTAATACACAAGTGAAATCCGTTGCGCAATGACTATTTTGCAATTTATCATCGTAATAGGCTGTTTTTCATCACGTCAATCTGTCACGAAACAGCCTACTTTCCTGCACATAAGTGTGCAGTGCGGGAATAGTCATTACGCAACTGAAACCAGTGCTGTAATGATTCATTACGCAACGCTTTCTCATAACGCAATTGTTTTTAGTTTTGTAATGATTTATTACGCAACCATTTTTCAGAGATTGTAAAATAATGGTGAATGCATTCCGATATAATTGCTGATACCCTCAAGTGGTCTTCTACGAAATTGCAAAAAATGTTGTACGTAACTCGTTGCAGAACTCGATTTTTACAGCACTCGTCGTTATTACACAACTCGCCAAGGCTCGTTGGAGAACTGTACGACTCGTGCTGTAAAAATAATCAATCATCGACTTGTTACGTTAACTACTATTGCGTAATAACTATTGAGACACTGTATAATGCAGTTTAGGAAAGTAGGCCATTTCATGACAGATTGACGTTATGATAAACAGCGTATTACGATGAGAAATCGCAGAAAAGATTTTTTCAACATTTCTAGCTCAAATGTTATAAATGTTGTTCTGGTTTTAATGGCATTCAAGTAAGGGACTTTCACTCTAAATACCATATAGATCGATCAAGATTTGAGAGAGTTTTAGCGATATATGGTTTTCAGACGTAAAAATTATAATTTCAGTTCGAACTTAAATTACATGGGACGAAATAATAAATAAATATTACTAGATAATACTATAGTAAGCCCTTACCTAGGCCTTTCATAAGAATGCTTAATTGTGTTAGTTTTTGCATAAATGTTTGGAAACCAATTTTATCCCATAGTTGGGTAAGAGTTCAAATTAGCGGGACAAAAGTTATTCACGAAAAACCGTGTAAACTGCCTGAAATCTACAAAGTATCTTTAAATTTAGCTAAATAAACCTGATAATGTGAGAAAACAGCAATATTCCACATGTTGCTTTAGTTGTGCAAGAAATTGCTATTATTGAAAATAAGTGAGTATTTTTATGCAATCATTATTTTACAACTAATAAAATAACTGAGAAAAAAAGTATTTTTGACACAAGAGCATCGATGTTTTGTAGTTCAGCCAGCGAACTTTTGCCCACACTTGATTCGAACTCTTGCCTCACCGGTGGGACAAACGTTCGTATAAGACAATAAATTTAAAATATTTTACAACTTTATATGGGTAAATATTTTGACACAAGTTTGTTCAGCAAAATTGTAGCCAATGTGTTGAGGGTCCACTGTAAGCTATTAATTTCTTCGTAATGGTTATTGTCTTCTTTAAAATATTGATTATACCACTACGGTCGAACTTTTGCCCCACCTTACTCTAATATCTTTAACGTTGCCTATTTTCTCTTCTCAGAATCAAATCAAATTCAAAAACCTAAAATACCTATCAATCTCAAAGCTTGCACACTTAATTTATTTCGCCGAGGCCGGCGAAAATAATTGCCGAGAACCCAACAGCTGAGATTTCGTTAAAAATCTCGGTAAAAGTTCAAAGTTCCGATCGAACTGCAAAATTTATAAATCAACCCAACTGTCAAACTTTGACGAAGAGATCGGTAATCCATTGCCGGAAATCTCGGTATACCTTTACCGAAATTCGGCGAAGCAATATTATTTTTCACTGGATGAATAGAATAATAAAAACAATGAATAATAAATAAAATTTTGATTAGAAAACAAATTTATTATTCACATTTAATGCCTGCACTACAAATGCATGAAATACCGCCACTCTGATAATCTCGCTTTACCCTCAATATGAGATATATTATCCTTTTCCATGTAAGTTGGATTTTGCCTGCTTCCTTTGCCATTTTCATCGTGCTTCATTAGTAACGAATTTCCTGAAAATGTATTAAAGCTAGCAATAGATGAATGCTGACTACACTGAACAGATGATCTGAATGCACAATTGTACGTAATAATCACAATAGCCAGTGAATTACATGAATACTTACATGTTTTTTGTCCCCTGGAATGCTCCTTTCCACGTCTTAAACATTTCAAGCATATTTTGGGTTACGCAGCTTTGAGTTTTAGATTTTGACAGATGCGCTTTGCCGAAATTCAGTGAAAATTGTGGTTTGCCGATTGATGTCGCAAAATACATTACCGAATCTCAGTAATTCATCCAAATTACCGATATTCGTCAATTTGCATCTGTCAATATTGTTCATCTGTCAAAATTAAACGAGATTTCAGTAAAAATATGTTTTACGGACTGAAATCGTCATTCAGTTTTACCGAGATTAAATTCTACGATTAAGTGTGTGGCACGCTGTGTTTTGTACAGTGTATCAAAGCCCCGGCTTCAGGACATTTGGTTGAAAGATATTTGGTCGAATGACGTTTGGTCGAAAGTACATTTGGTCGGATGGACATTTGGTCGAGTTTGGTTAAAATAATTTTTTTAAACAGATGTGAAAACGAACTAGATATTTTGCACCATGATGATGAGGATGAGGGGCACGTTTATTTTGGGTAAACATACTCTTCATCAGAAGTCAAGTACCACATGTGTTTAAGAATATGAAGTGTGTGGATCAGACCACATTGAACATAGAACAACTTGGTCACTATGAATTGTCTACATATAATTCACTTTTATACGTAGAATAAAGGGGCCAATTTGGGTGGCTTTTAATAAAAGATTTTGACGAAGTGCATTAAAACTTCCACCTGTAGGATACGGTTCCCTACTCATGGTGAAATTTTGTAGTGAATGCGACTTCAAACTAAATTACATTTCTTGAGAAAACATTTAGCTTAGATGGTAGTGTAATTGACTTCGATTCGTAACTATTAAATCGAAACTAATCCAAGAAGAGAATTATATTTATGATGTGTCATGTGAGATTAGAAGAATCAACTTAGCTGTCAAAAGTTAACTTGCTTCCATTTGAGATCATTTTGTCACGATTCACCCGATCTGCAGAATCAGCCGGAGTGAGAAATATGACATCATGTAACGGCAACAACGCAAGGGTTCAACCGACATTGTGGGTGAGTCAACTCGAATCCTGAAAAATCGCTCATCGCAAATAGAAGTTTGTTCAAGAAATAACAGTGGGCCAATGCACATTTCTTGCATATTATAATGTTGTTCTAGCGTTTATAACCTCCAGTATTATTACCTGCCATACATACTGTCCCCTTTTCAATTACACAATGACTGTGAATTAACGTCAATACGTCCCTCTGTGAAATAATCTGAAAAATCCCATTTCGACTAAATGTCCTTTCGACCAAATGTACTTTCGACCAATCGTCATTCGACTAAATGTAATTCGACCAAATGTCATAGATTCCAAAGCCCCAAAAGCTAAGAATTGAAAACGCTGAGAAGAAAAAAAAATGAATACATGTTTTTTTTAATCTATATTAACCCCTCTACTGGCAGCTTCATTTTTTACCGCTTAAAGAATATTCAAATTTCGATAACTTTTTTGTTTCTCGATATGTTTTCATCATTTCTTCACAAGATCTCAAAAAACTATACTAGGTTTAGAATATGTGTCGATATTGGTAATTGGTCATCTGGATTCGAAGATATTCCAAAATTCCTTGGGTGACCGACGCGTAGCCATAACCCCCGTAAATTTCTCAGGCTACATAATTTTTATTGTATTCGTATATTCACAACTTGGAATGATACATTATTGCGAGTATGTTGTGAAAAAATTAAGCAATTTGTTGCAGCCGTCTTCGAGTAATAAGCATTTATGTTTGTGGCATCACGCTGGACAAATAAAGATTTTGAAAACTCTAAAAAACCTCATATTGTAATTTTCAGATGAGTACTGAACTGATTTGTATGATATTTTCAGAGTAGCTCCTTATTACCTGGCATTGTATAGTCTACATTTTATTTTTTGATAAATTGACCAAAAACAAAATGATCGCCAAAGAAATTTTGTATGGAGAATGTCGGTCCCCCAAGGAACATCGGAATATCTTCAAAACTAGATCACCAATGATTAATATCGACATAGATTCTTAAACTAGAAGAGTTTTTTGAGATCTTGTGAAAAACATGTGTAAAAATATCAAGAAACAAAAAAGTTATCGCGAATTGAATATTTTTTTAGCGGTAAAAAACGAAGCTTCCGGTAGAGGGGTTAACAAGAATATAGTTTAAGATGGGAGATGCATGAAACTTTCCATGGTGTATAACTAAATACTTTTCAAACAAGCTTATCGAAACAAATGCGTCCAGGTATTTGTAATATCCATTTACAATACTTAGTACGTTTATTAATTCCAAAGCATATTACATCAAATCCTGTTTAAACAAATCATTACAGCGCATTTATGCTCGATCCCGTGGGTCGCGAGCTTCATCAATGGCAAAATACCGTTAACGGAAAACCGCCCACGGTTGTAAACCCCTACGGTGCGGCGCTGTCTGCACTCTTCCAGGACAATACAGTTGCACGTGGCCCAGTATCCTTGAACACGAACCTAATGCTCACTTCTTCCCATTCTGCCCCCTTTCCAAACGCCAACGCAAACCATACCCGATCAGGAAGACATAGTAAAATTAGATCATAATTATATTGACTGCTGATATTTATGATTCTGCAAAGAGTTTATCCGAATTAACTTATAAAATCGAGGTTAAATTTTGTAAAATCAATTTTAAAAACTCAAAATAGTTGGGCAGATAATTTCAATTGTAATGGAAATGTAGGAAAAATTGTTGTTATTAGAATCTTGCCCAATTTTACATCATTTAGACGACAGCAAGCTTAAACAATATCCAATTTTTCGGAAACATAACCTAACTTTTATTTGTCAATAATATAACAAAAACAAAACAATTAATATATTTTTAAATTTTGTTTAAAATTTGTTACTTGAAGATCTCATCAGCTTCTTTTATAACAAATTCGGATACACTTTGTTTTAATAAATAATACCAGTTGTTAAAATTATGTTTTTCTCCTCTGATCGGGCATCGCTTCCTTCGGGGTTTGCTGTTCAGCTGCGCATGTTGTTTGCCTACGTCAACAGCATCGACAAACTGTTTGTTTTGAGAAATCATCCGTCCATATTCATGCCGGTGATTGATGTGACTACACTGAACAATACCACCGAAATGCGAAATTCGAAGCACAAAAAGTGTCCAAAACTCCCAACGTGGTCGAAAGTAACCAGACCTCCAATTGCAACGTGGGCTCCGAATGGCCATGAACTTGGTCGTTCACATTATTGTGGTGCTTTTGGCGAAACGTTTTCCCCAATCTGTCTGGTAGGATTGGACACGTTGAACAAAAAAAATCTAGAAGCCGTGAAATTGCTTACCAGCGCACTCATGTTTCACCGGGCTACACTTCTTGCACGAAAAAAGCGATAAGAAAATCGAATCATGTTCCCATTTGGTATCTGACGACACTAAATAAAGAAATAAACACTGGTGCCGATGCAATCCGAGAGCTAACTGTACTAATTGGTTCGATTGGGGACATTTTTTGCTATGAATGACGACGGGTTGCAGACCTACGCGATTGAGATGCATAATACTGAGACAAGCAATTTATTTTAATAACTCCGGTGGAATCGATTTGCTTCCTTTGGGCGTATTGAATTGATGGATGTACTTTATTGATTTTAAAATATCAAATCAAACTCAAGTGTTTGATAAACATGATTTTTTGATATTATAATTGTGAGAAACTAACAATTTGATAATCTATCATCATTCATAGGAGTATAAAACTTCAAACGTTTTCTTTGTTTGAAACCAAAATTTTCGAAAATTTGTGTCTTTTTCTTCTTTTTTCTGACATTACTTCCCATCTAGGACAGAGCTTACTTCTCAGCTAAGTGTTCTTATGAGCACTTGCACAGTTATATCACTGAGATCTTTCTTTGCCAATTGACCATTTTTGAATGATATACACAAAAAAAATAAGTGGTGGCGAATATAAAGATACTCAATGCCCTAAGATTACCCCAACCTACATTGTTAGAATAATTCATAGTTATCTGTCAAATAGTACACTTAATTATCAGAACTCCCGGTCTGAAAGACTTCCTGTAAGAGCTGGTGATCCTCAAGGCAGCATTTCGGGACCAATATTATACAATATTTTCACATCTGACTTACCTGAGTTACCTCAGAGATATCAAAAACCCTTGATTGCGGATTACACAGGCCTCTCCGCTAAAGTCTGCTTATTATCTGTAGTCGATTGCAAAAATGTTTTTATATTTTTTCTTGGTACTTGCAGAAATGGAAGATTTCTCCTAATGCTTCCAAAACTCAACTAATAATATTCCCATATAAACCGAAAGCTTTTTATTTGAAACCTTCAAGTAGACATGTTGTTACGATGAGAGGGGTTGCAATAAATTGATCAGATGAAGTTAAGTATCTTGCGCTCAAGCTAGATAAAAAATAACTTTCAAAAATCACATTAGGGGAATTAAAGCCAAATGTAACAAATATATGCAACGCATATATCCACTTATGAACTATAAATTTAAACTTTGCAATAAAAACAAGCTTCTTAGCATGATATGATATATTAAAGAAAATGGTTTTATAATAAACGAAAATCATCTATAGCACAGGTCATCAACCTATACGATATGAAAGACCGTCTTATCCTTGAAAAAAAAAAACCAACCACATCCCTCCAAAACACCTTAAACTAACTATATTCTCAATTGAATCCAACCATTAGAAATCGAAATCCCAAAAGGATTGTGTCACCCTCCTCAGATAAATTCTTGTTAGAATCAACAGCAGAGGGGTCGCCGAAATTCCTCTGCACTGACTTCACCCCGGGAACCTAACGCAATGTTTAACCTGACTGGCCCATCAACCTAGATTCGAAACTCCCCTCGCGAATTTACCTGCACGTTTTGAATGTTCGCCCTATGCATCGAAGGAGGGGTTCTTTGATTGTACGGCCATAAAAAGGGTGCCTTTGTTCTCAAAAAGAAAGTGAAGTTTGTTAAGGGGTTCAAGCTGTTTTTCTATACTTTTGTAAGGGTAACCAAAAGACAGGTAATAGTAATTATATCCCTAAAATTCCGGTTTAATGAATCTTCGTGTTCTGTTCCAGTTTTTTATGTAGGAACATCTTTTTCTCTTCTCCTTGGCATTACGTCCTTACTGGGAAAGAGCATGCTTCGCAGCTTAGTGTTCAAATAGCACTTCCACAGTTATTAACTGAGAGCTTTTTTTTGTCAAAATTGCCATTTTCGCTTGCGTATATCGTGTGGCAATGGACCGACCGGGAATCGAACCCATACACCATCAGCATGACATGGTTTTGCTTTGTAGCCGCGGACTCTAACCACTCGGCTAAGGAAGGCCCTGCAATGTAGAAACATCTCATCTTTTTTTCTTTTCATTTCCTACACTTTTGAAATGGTGAGTCCCCCAAGCAAATCTTCCTCCACTTATCTGTGATCTATAAATTTTCCTTCGAGTGCATTTTAATATTCACCACCCCCCCACCCCCCCCCCCCCCCTCACCAAGCGACGACGCAGGAGGGGGTGACATGTCCGTCGCGACGGGTGGCAAGCGATGATTTGTTCTGAGACCTGAACGAAAAACATAACATTTAAGGAGTGCAAAACAATCAAAACATACGCATGCGCAGTGATTTTCCATTGCGTTCAAGATGTGGCGTGGTTTTCTCTCAAGCGTTCGTCTAGCAATCTTGGAGCGATTGTTTATGATGATTCATAACAACCCGACTATGGGTAGATAACAAAATTATATCAGCTTATGTTATTATGATATGAAGATTTTATTGAACATAGGTTGTTACAATGTTGATGCAGGATGTTTTAAAAATAACTAAATTTATATCAAAAAGTTCTATGAATTGTAACATAAATATAACAAAATGTGTTTTTAATCTATCAAAAACATATCAAGTCCAGTTATAGTTTTTGATACAAAGTATCAAAATTATAATGCTGTATATATTATAATTTTGATATAAAGCAAGGAATTTAAAGTCGCAACAAGTTACTATTCAATCACTTGCAACTAGTTAAAAATTAAATTAAGATCGTAACATTTTGTTACCGCTTGGCTGGTTTTACAAATCCAAGAGTTTAGTCTTTCATTCTTCTCAAATGAAAAATATATATTTCGCTTGATTTAAAAACCCAAGTTTATTAAAATGCACAGATGTGTAATTAATTTTATTTTAAAATTGTTAAATATAAACAAAAAGAAATATATTCAAAATAAATATAACACAATATGATATATTTTTGTTTCATTATTTTCAGTGGATAACGAGGTTCAACTAAATTTTATTATAATATAATATGCATATCATATTCTGATAAAATTTTATTATATTTTTGTTATATACCTCTAGTCGGGAACGTTTCGGTAGGTTTTGATACCTTTCCACGGGTTCAGTTTTATAGCTATTTAGTCAATACGATTTTGATGCAGTGGTAGCAATACTATCAAAGGTTCTAAACAAAACAAAACGCCAGGAATAATCATAACAATGTTGCAGAATGAAGATGACTGAAGCGGGAATCGAACCCACACTCCTTCGAACGATGCGGCTGAATGCTTGGTGACACTAACCGCACATACATTATACATTAATTCCTAGAATTATTTCTAGAGCAGTGTTTGGAGTAATCTTTGGAGTTTCTGTGTAATCTCTGTTTAAAAAGTTGTCTATCAATGCATCGATATCTTAAACATCGAACTATTCAAAGGTTTGTATTTCGATATTTCATAAAACATGAATGAGCGCTTATGTCAACACTTAAAGTGACGAACCTTTCATAGTTTGTTCAACAAATTCATAAAAAATACATGTTATGATACAAATGTGTTATTTCAAGCATGAAACGAGCTCACCAGTTGGTAATCCATTTTCGACTGAACAGTTACAATCGCAGCGTCAACACCTATAAGCAGAAATCTTTTGGAAGATTTTAAGAATAGAATACTTCAAGATTCCTAATTCATGGAGGAATCTTTATCCGTATTTCTTGAAAATGTGCTGTTAAAAAATCAAGCAAAGTTCGTGGAGGAACCATTGGAGAATATTCGAAGGAAATGCTTAAGAAATCGTCAATGATTTTTTTAGAAATTGCGAAGAGATACGCTGTAAAAGTAAATTATGGGTTTCCGACAAATTCGTACAGTTCGTATGATGATGGAAAATTTATATTTTGAGTCATACGGTCCTGAATCCTTGAAATTAAGGAGTTTCCTGCAGTATATGTTGAAGAAATTGCCAAAAAATTCTTAAAATGTGGAGAAGCGCAAGGAAAATGTTTTTAATGTTAATAAATTAATGGAAAATGTGAAAGTTATGTTGAAGCCGTTGCACTATGCTCAGGAAAACAATTTTACGCGGAAAGATGCATTTTGAGCTTTAATATGTAACATTAGATGAAAACGGTCTTCTACAAAGTTGTTTTTATTAGTTAAGGCTTATGTTTGGTGTTGTTGAAAATAGGGTGGACCACATTTTCATGAAAATTGTGTAACTAACTTTCTTATTTTTAGAAATTATAGTATATATGTAAAAAAACTGGTTTTCTGGCTCTAGCGTTTGAAACTCAAATATCTCATCGAAGTAGTCTATGAAACACTTTTAGAGCTCTGAAAAATGCGTAATTTAATGAGTGTAAAAACTCGCTATCTGGTTCCGTTTTGGAGTTATTGTTGTTTTTCTTACAAAAACATGGCTACTTTGATTATGAATATCTTTGATTGGGGCAAACATAAAAAATATCTTTTGACGGCATTCAAAGGACATAATAAAATAGTAAAGTAAATCAAAAAATTACAGCTATGCAATGCCCTATAAATGTTACGTAATTTATTCGATTTTGTTCGATTTAAACTCCATTATTAAAGTATTCTCAAAACAGAAAACCGACTTTCGATTATATGAAAAATTATATATCCATTCAAAACACATTTTTTGGCAATCTGTCAACTGCAATCGATAGCTAGGATGCCAGTACTTGTTTTAAAAACATAAACTCTAATTCTTTGAAACAGAATTCATAAATATACAAGTTTTAGTCGGAAAAATTATAAAAGTTCCCCCGTTTTTCGGTACACTTTTGCAAAGCACAATGATACTGATGACCACAAAATCGCCCAAATTTATGCTCTGACCATACTCCATCGACCACGCGGCCTAAATGCTGTTGTAATTTTTCAATCTGATATATCATTCTGATAATTACAGCCTCATATACTGTTGTGAAATATTTCAAAAGTTCTAGAAGATTCTATGAATTAGGTAGTGGAATATAGCTGTTACAGTGTACTATTATTTATTTTCATCTTTCAAAATCACTGTTTTAATGATGGCACCAAGGAAATATTGAGTCATGGAACAGGAATGTTTTGGAACCATCATAGTAAGCATACAATTTTGTTATTAGTATGGATCCATGAGTCAATATCGAGGCATGGAACAGCGACTCACGGATCTGGAGAACCAAACATCCGTTTTGGCTGAAAACTTAATCGATTAGTCACTCGTGACCAACCGATTAAGTTTTCAGCTCAAACGGGTGTTATGTTCTCCAGATTTGTGCTCTTGTAAATTTGAGGTTTGGCTTCAATTCACCTTAACCAAAACTATTGCTGTTTTTTTTTTAAACATTTAACCTTTTTTTCTGTTTGATTACATTCTAGAATTCTTCTGTGAATTTCATCAGATGTTCAACCAAGATTTTTTGTAGATTAAGAGAAAATTAACATTGCAAGATATTTACATGTATACAAAATACACATTCCAGAAAAATTAACATTTCAAGACATTCATGAGCTTATAAAATGATAAACTCAGAAATCTGCGTTTTGTGCGAGAAAATCTATCAATCAAACGATTTCATTCCCCACACCCGCGATGAAATTCACACAAGTAAACGACTTTTTCCGTAAATTGTTAGGCGACCTCAGGTTGTCTGGGTTATGCCAGACGTCCACAAATGTTTTTTATTTTGCCAACCTTACATGTATTGAAGAAATTGGATTGCTTTAGTCTGGAAGATTTGTTGTCAGAATATTTGGAGAAAATCCATGACACATTTTTAAAGCATTTTATAGCGTAAAGTTATTCTTGGACATGTATATATTTATATAGCAAAATTCCAAAGGAAATGTTTTGAAAATTATTTTTTCAATAGTTCTTATGTAACTTTTGAACATTAATTTAAAAAACTCCTTATAAATTACTGTCGAAATATTCCAAGGACTTTTATAAAATTTCTCAGTGCGATTGCTAGTATTATTATTGATGATATTCCTGTCCGAGTTTAGCATGAGATTTCGTACTTTGAGAATGTAGATTTTTACTTTCTTCTGAAATTTCCTGGGATCTTTTTTAATTGAAATTTATAGTGTGTAAATTATGCTAGTAGAATTTTCAATGGTTTATTACAGGCCTGCCCAACCTTTTTGGGTTATTTTTGACATATATGGTTGGTGCAGTAATAGTAGTAATAGTCCAATATACGAATTTTTAACCTCAAATGAAAGTTCTGTTGTATATCTATGAAGTAAATTTAAAGTAAAATTAAAGTTTATCTTCTATTTTAGGCTACCGATGCCATTTGCTCGAAAAAATCGTGCACCCCGCGGGCCGCAATGATTTGTGCCTTTGTTTACCTCTACACTTTTTTATTAAATTTAGGGGAGGGATTATTAGAGTATGTTTAAAACTACTAATTGAACTTTAAAGTTAAAGTTCAATTAGTAGTTTTGTTTACGTCGCTTGCTAAGTACTAGATAAAAATTCAAATTTAAATGCATCGATCAGTTAGATATACGGTCAAGCTGTCATTTGAGGTAAAGATGTCTACTGTTGGAATATTTTTGCGAACGCACCAACCATTTATGTTAAAAAAGAGCTAAAGAGGTTGGGCAGGCCTGGTTTATAAGGAATGTTTAGGAGCATGTACAGAGTAATTAGCGAATTTTTTTGAAGTGTTTTGCTGGAAATTCTCAAAGCAATTGCTAATAATTGCTAACATACAGGATACATTTAACTAGATTCTGGCATATTTTTGCTGGAAGATTGAACTTGACAACTCACTTGGGGGAACTGGTGAAATCAACTGTAAAATATTAATCCAATAATTTTTCCTCTAATGCCCAAGTTTAACAAATTCACCAGTTATTATTTCATGAATTCTGCTGATATTTCTGCCAGTCATCTTACCTTGAACTTCAATATTCTCTAGAATCATCCCACAAAGTCCTCTGAACATTCTATGATATTTGGAATGTAATTTTTAACAAAATTCCAGGACAAACTTCAAGGATCATTGATTGGCATTATTTCTAAATTTTAAAATTGCAGTGTTATGGGTGATGGAATTTCCTTACAGTTTTCTGTAGAGAAAATAAGATACGTTTGAAGTAATTGTTCGTAAAACAGTTTAATGATATTTCAAGAGTTTGTTCATAACAGACCTAGCGGTGGACTTGTTGATCAAATACGTGGGAAAATTTCTTTTAGAATGAGATGCACCGTTAATAAATAAACTTGATTAACTTGATTAACTTGATTTTTTGTTGATTTGAATTCTTAAATCAACACATCAATGTTTCCCCCTTTCAGCCCCTTCCCCACGTGTTCCTACTTCAATGTACTAAGATAAGTGGCATAACTTTTTTTTATTATTATTGAAAATTTTCTTGACCCCCAGATGTTTTGAAGACTTTCTTCAGTAGTATTTATGTTCAACAGGAATTACTATAGGGATTTTCAAGAGAACCCAAAAACCTATCTTACAGATACTGCTAAAAAAAAATCTAAAAATGCTTCCAGAAGCTGAACATTTTATCACTTTTGTAACGTTAGTCACTTCACAGCTTGGAAAGTATTTGGCAGGAAATCTAGAAATTCCAAAAACGATGGACGTATTTTTTAATCTATCCTTTATTTTTCCTATCCATGAAAAAATATACTCAAAACCTATAGAAATTAGCACGATACTTGTTTCGTACACAAGCGAATCATGAAAGTACCTACATATAGGCTGCACCACCACAGCCATTGCGCAACAAAGATCAATATCGACTTGCTCAGGTTCTAGCAGCAGCAACAACAACAGCAGTGCTGAGTAGTAATGCAATCAATAAAGGGAACCAAAACATTCCACCCATCTTGCCCCCGCTGACATCAGCTTGGCTTGGATTGGGCTGTAGCGTAGAAGATTTCAGCGAAATGTTTTGATCACAAGGCATTGGCGATTTTCTACCCTACTCAACTCATAAACAGACGGTCATCAGTATTGGTATGTTTACCAGCCAGATAAATACAAATATCGCATGTTTTCGTACTCAAAGCAGCAGATGGAAGACTATACTTGTTTTGCCCCGGGACTAAAATTCATATTCGAGTATTATTGTAATATGTACCATTCGAGTACTACAAACAAGTCGTATGTACTTACTCAGAGTTTAACACCGACTTAGGTGGACGATGATGATGAAAAAAGTAGCACGATTATATCATCTACTTTATATATTTCACGTTAAAACTTGTCCGAGGATGGAAAAAACAGATGATTTCCTTTGTTTTTATTTTTAAATATGGCTCCCCGGAGCTGGGATGCCCCGTCGATCACTTCCGCCAGCAAGTGCACTAATTGTTTCTGATTCAACGAATGCTAATATTTCACAATCTTTGTTAAATTGTTTCGAAACTTAATGTATACAATCAAAAATAGTCTTTATTATGATTTTTATTAGTTTTACTTCTCTATACAACAAAATTGTTTTTGTTATTATATGACAAATGAATCCAACTTCAATATCAACAGTATGTTGCCAAAACTGTTCAATAACACTTTTAATAGCCAAATGTCAGCTTGTCAATCAACTTGAATGTTTTTCAACACTCGTTTGAAGCTTAATTTTCACTTTCAAGCTTGCACTTTTCCACGCTATCACTTGCGGAGCACAAACATTATACGGCCATCTTTGAATCGCACAGACTTTGGTATGAAAATGAATGACTCGATGTTTACGATTCTGATGAATATAAAAATATTCTTTTATTCCGAACCTAGCCGAGCGTGCAATCGCACTACTACACATACAGTGCGCAGAACGTGTTTTTAATTCTTTACTCGACGACACGAGTGAATGAACTCCAACACTGCCAAACAAGCTGGATCATTGGTGTGCGTTTCAACCTCAAAATGCCTTCGTTTATCAACAACAACACTGAATTTGTGCAAATAATTCATACAAACATAAGCAGTCCACACGCATGCGCAAAGCGCAGCATGGCGTGGAACCCGATAAAATGGATAATAAAAACAAAAACAAAGGCATTCCGGCCACAGAGAGGAAAAAAAACTCATTCACTAACAAAATTGTATCGTTATCAATTCAGTAATTTGACCAATAATACTATTGGTGAAATCATCAAACTTCTGGATCTTTCAACACATCATTTTTGCAAACAATGTGACACATCGATATAGCACACATGGTGCCTCATTTTCCCATGTTGCCACTTCGGCTCATTCCTTTTAGATTGTTTTGATCTATCCATCCGGTCGATTGGCTCGGTGTCGGTATGCAATGTGGAAGCTTCCTTTTCCTCTTTGTTATTCTGGCTCATTCGGATCTGCTGTGCTCACCAATACAGCAATGCACATTGAAGAATCTTCCAAACATCGCAACACATGCTATGTTTTTCGAGCTTTCAGGTGATTTTAGCGTCGAAAGTTTGTAAAAAGCTTGTTTAATAAAATGAATGCTATAAAACCACCTTACTACATGGTTGAACAATCTGAATATCTGATGAAAATGTAATTTATTTAAATGTTGCGATATAAATAGGTCGTACATAACCCACGTGGCTTTAGAGGGAGGGAATATGATCCACGTGGTTTTCGTTTTTCGCTTCCTGAAATTTTTAAACAGATAGGTATCTGAACAGGTTCAAACGAAACGATGAAGAACAGAGCATTTGGTCGGCGTTAAGTGCAGAATGGACCAAGTGACATTTTTCATATTTCGAGAAAAATTGCAAAGTGTTAGACTTCAACTAACACTTTGCAATTTTTCAATTCGTTTAAATTTTGGTTCAATATTTCTATACATCTTTGAGTTACTTTCAAATAATATAAAAAGCAGTGATAATCATGAATCAAAAATCAATAATCCAAACCTCTAATAGAACGATTTTATTAAGCACTAAGTGCACTTGGTCCACTCTGACTGAACTAAAGACCATCGTTTGGTAAGTTGGTTCACTCTTACTGAACAATTTCTTGGAAAATAACAATCATTTAATGCTTCAATGGTCAAACTGGGTGCATATATCTATGATAAACAGATTTCAAACATCCTTTGACATCAGAATAGTAAATTATTCCATAATCCAAATCTTCAATCCTGAAATCAGTGGCATTATGATAGCTTGGAAATTAAAATGTTGTAGGGTCAGAGCATTCAAGACCAGAAATATTCAAATATCTGCTCAGAGTGGATTTAGTGAAAATCATGAGTATACCGGCCAATTCATTTATTTAGTTAACATTTAAACAGATAACACTGAATCATCAATTTCACGCCACAATACTCGGTTTGTGACCGCATCTCTCCATCCTCGGTTCTGTTGGGCAAGCTCGTGGTTCATCCTTTGACGCCACACACCGTTTTCCTGAACATCACCAAAGATCGTCCTAAGCACCCGACGTTCGAAGACTCTAATTGCTTGCAAGTCCTCCTCGATCGTCGTCCACGTTTCATGCCCGTAGTGGACTACCGGCCTTATGAGCGTTTTGTACATGGTACATTTGTTGCGAGTGTGAATCTTTTTTAACAGCAGTTTCTTGTGGGGGCTACAGTAAGCCCGACTTCCACTGATGATGCGCCTCCGTATTTCACGGCTAACGTTATTGTCAGCCGTCAGCAAGGATCCAAGGTAGACGAACTCGTCAACCACCTTGAACAAATCCCAGTCTATCATAACACTGCTACCTAGGCGAGCCCTGTTGCGCTCGGCCCCACCAGCTAGCATGTACTTTGTCTTGGCCGCATTCACCACCAGCCCAACGTTTGCAGCCTCGCGTTTCAGGCGGGTGTACACTGTACAGGTCTGCCACCTTTTCAAATGTTCGGCCAACTATGTACTTAGAGTGGTTCAAAAAATCGTTTTTGCTCCACACCGCTAATTCGATTCAAGACCAAATTCTGAGTGTCCTCCCAAAATTTGAGCTCATTTGGATGAAAACTGAGACTGCACAAGCCCTATAAAGTTTATATGGGAATTACTATGAGAAAAGCAACCAATTCATTCAATCGGTAATAGTGTTTGCCCATGTGCTCTTGGAGATTAGAGCTACGTTGATTCTGTGAGATACATTCATCAGCTACAACTTTGCCGAAGACCGTTTTCAAATCGGACGCCTCAGTAATTAGTTATTGATTTATATCCAGTCACAAATTTTTCAGCAGTGCTCATTTAATTTCTGAACAGGCAACATAGGTGCACCTGGCGCGAAAGATAGCACGCACAAATCATGGCTACTATGTTTTCCTGCATATATTCAGTGATGCCTGCAGAACAGCTTAATAATTATAGCCAAAGTTTCACAACTCATTCAAAAATCAATAACTAATTACCGTTGCGTCCGATTTAAAAACGGTCTTCGACAAAGTTGTAGCTGATTATTGTATCTCACAGAATCAACATAATTCTAATCCCCAAGAGCACATGGGCAAACATTATGACCGATTGAATGAATTGCTTGCTTTTCCCATAGTAATTCCCATACAAACTTTAAAAGGCTTGTGCAGTCTCAGTTTTCATCCAAATGTGCTCACATTTTGGGAGGACACTCAGAATTTGATCTAGGATCGAATGAGCGGTGTGGAGCAAAAACGATTTTTTGAACCACTCTAATGTACATATCATCCGCGAAGCAAACAAATTGACTGGATCTCGTAAAAATCGTACAGCGGCTGTTAAGCCCGGCTCTCCGCATAACACCTTCTGTGCAATATTGAACAACAGGCACGAAAGTCCATCACCTCGTCTTAGTCCCCGGTGGGATCCAAACAAACTGGAGAGTTCGCCTAAAACCTTCACACAATTTTGCACATCATCTTGTGAGCTTCCCGGGAAAGCTGTTCGCGTCCATGATTTTCCATAGCTCTACGCGGTTGATACTATCTTATGCCGCCAGTGTTTGGATTTCGATCAGAATAAGCCGATTGAACCATATTCGGAGAGTGTTCGCGAACCATAGCAGTTCGTGTCACATCACATTTGGAGAGCCCTATGAATGTAAACATTTACTCTCTCGTTTGGTACGTGGCACGAGAGCGTTCAAGAGCAGCAACTCTCACAGACTGCAACAGTATCGAGCCATTCGGGTGATTTATGTTTTTCATAAAATTGGTAATAACTTTCATATTTTCTGATAATGCAGCCTTTACCAACCTAACTATAATATATTGGACCATTGAACACCCCTTTGGTTGCAAACATAGCACAGAAAATAAAAAATATTCGCCTCTGTTTCTCGATCAGAATGAGTGTGGGTCAGCGAATGTTACAAGTGTTGACACACAGTGATCGGGGCCAAATAGTGGGTGGTGTGTGTCTGTCTTGTTTTAGTTCATGGCTCGTTATCTTCCATGAGCGATACATGCAATGCGTGTTGTGTGAATGCAGGCGGATAAATGAAAAGGTGATGCGTTGGGACCTGGTATTCACGACATTTTTAGAGGAATTGCCGTACAGTAAAGATCTAGTCCGTTGTCGATCGGCCGTAAACGAAGCCGGCATCATAACTTCCCATGAACTCGTTTACTGCAGGTGACAGACGACGGAAGTTGATCTGGGATAATACTTTGTAGGCCGCATTTAGAATGGTGATCGCTCGAATGTTCTCACAATCTAACTTATCGCCTTTCTTGCATATAACCCCTTCCTTCCACTCCTCTGGTAGCTGTTCTGTTTCCCAGATTGTGCCTACCAGCCGGTGCAGACAAATGACCAGCTTCTCCGGGCCCATCCTTATGAGTTCAGCTCCGATACCATCCTTACCAGCAGCTTAATTGTTCTTGAGCTGGTGAATCTCATCCTTAACCTCCCTCAAAGTGGGGGCTGGTTGGTTCCCATCGCCTGCAGTACTGACGAAGGCATTTCATCCGTTGTCTTGTTCTTCAGTGCCTGAGCCCTCAGCGCCATTCAGGTGTTCGTCGAAGTGCTGCTTTCACCTTTTGATCACCTCACGCGCGTCCGTCAAAATGCTCCCATCCTTATCCTGCACATCTCGGCTCGCGGCACGATCACGAAGCCGTTGCGTGATGCGTCGAGCTTCTGATAGAACTTACGTGTTTCTTGAGACCGGCACAGTTGTTCCATCTCCTCGCACTTCGTCTCCTCCAGGAGGCGTTTTTTCTCCCGAAAGAGGCTGGTCTGCTGTTGCCGTTTCCGTCTATAACGATCCACGGGTCCCTTGCTGCAGCACCCATGCTGCATTCTTCTCCTCCAGAATCTACATTCCTCGTCGAACCAATCGTTTCGTCGACTCCGTCCCACGAACCCGACGTTGCTCTCAGCTGCATTTTTGATGGCTACTTTCACTGTTATCCAACAGTTCTCAAGAGGGGCTTCATCCAGCTCACCCTCTCCGGGTAATCCATACCGATACATGTGGAGATCACCACAGCAGACAGAATTACAAATCGACTACGTTCTGATTGATGGACGGCACATCTCCGACATTATCGACGTCAGGACCTACCACTATCTGGTGATGGTTAAACTGCGTCGTCAACAACGTACGGCACCGACGGCTGCCCCGGTATGACCTAGAGCGGCTTAAGCAACCGGATGTCGCAACTGCGTACGCGCAGCACCTCGAGTATACGAGTATACGCATTAGTGTGGGACAATATTTAGATTCTCGCTCCAGTCCACTTTTTGGATTTCACTACTTCAGTGTGTTCAAGAGACCTTAAGATTTAACATATACATAGTACCGTAAAATCGGTGATTAACACGTAAAGGAATAACAATAATAACAAAATCGGGCAAAATTTCCGAATAGTCTATGCTTGATAACTATTTTCACAAGCATCGGATTGCTTTGCGGTCTTCGGCAATATTCTTCATAGTAAAAAATACCCATCGAGGTCTGTGTTCAGAATTTTTTATAAAGATCAATGGGCGACTCTGGCGATTTTTGAAATATAAAATTGTGAAAATTAATAGAATCGTTCTGGTAGGCTTCGATCCCACGACTCCCAATACGCTAGACTGGGTGCGTTAACCAACTACGCCACAAACAGGTAACGATTCTGCAGCGCAATCGGCCAACCTGCAAACAAAGTCCGTCACGACCCCATATTCACAACCCTATACTAGCCTGAGAAATGGTTATATGGTCAGATTCTCGCTCCACTCCACTTTTTGGATTGCATTAAGGTCCCATAATAACTGTGCAAAATTTCAACTCGATCGGTAAAACTATATTTACGCGCCAGCCGTTCAAAGTTTGTATGGGATTTACTATGGAAAAACTTACTTTTACAAAGAAAAATCGCCAGAGGTCGCCCATTGACCTCTATAAAAATTCTTAACACAGATCTCGATAGGTATTTCTACGATGAACAACATTGTCGAAGACCGCAAAGCAATCCAATGCTTGTGAAAAAAGTAATTAAACAAATACAGTTAACTCTCCCTTACTCGATATTCCGTATCTCGATATCGAGTTAGAGAACCATAGTAAAAGTTGATTTTCATGGCTACCTTGATGGTCCCTTGGATCGCATTTGCACTGGATTTGTGTTCTATAACTCGATACCTCCCTAACTCGATGGTCCCTTCAATATCGAGTAAGGGAGAGTTGACTGTACCATTTGGAAATTTTGCCCAATTTTGTTATTATTGTTATTCCTTTACGTGTTAATCAACGTCGCCTTGCTAATAGGTTTTCATTGAATAACTTTTTTCACATGAGTCGGATTGTTTCACGGTCTTCGGCAATATTCTTCATCGTAGAAATACCTATCGAGGTATGCGTTCAGAATTTTTTTTTTTCAATGGGCGACCTCTGGCGATTTTTCTTTGTAAAAGTAAGTTTTTCCATAGTAAATCCCATACAAACTTTGAACGGCTGGCGCGTAAATATAGTTTCACCGATCGAGCTGAAATTTTACACAGTTGTTATGGGACCTAAATGCAATCCAAAAAGTGGACTGGAGCGAGAATCTATATATTGTCTCACACTACCCTACACCTCTTTCGGCTCTCTGAGATGCCCAATTCGCTTCGTAGGCAGAGTGCTGAAAGGGGTGTAGGGTTGTGAAGGAGAATATGGGGTCGTGACGGACTTTGGTTTCAGGTTGGCCGATTGCGCTGCAGAATCGTTACCCGTTTGTGGCGTAGTTGGTTAACGCACCCAGTCTAGCGTATTAGGAGTCATAGGATCGAAGTCTAATAGAATGATTCCATTACAATTTTACATCTCAATTTGTTCAAATTGACTTTTGTATCTAAGACCTTCAGGTTAATAGAGGTAGTTATAACCCCCTTAACCCTTCTCAGCCGCACTGCTGGATTTTATTTATGAGCCTATGCTTGCTGTCACTAACATTGGACAACGGACAACACGGAACACCCAGTAGCCCAGTGATGAATTTTTCGTTTGACGAAAAGTTTCCACCGACTGGAGCGGGAATCGAACCCACGCCCCGTGACACTATACCAGGCAATGGACATGCCCTATATCAACTGCAGCGATTTGCAGTAGACAGGATGTCCCGGGCCCGATCTATCTGACAAGCCAATCGAGCCCTCTGTCACCATAGAAGATGGTGTCTCCATCATGTCGATAGCCTGCACTATACGGCTAAACGACTGACGCCGCTAACCGCACGGCCACGAAGCCCACATAACCTGATATCTGCTCTTGATGTTTTGAACTTCGTTTTTACTTGCAAGATAACTATACTATGTAAAAACAATGTTTTTATGAAATGTTTGATGAACTGTTGAAGGGTTCTTCTCCAAACAATCGACTATTGCCAAGGCTATATAAAAACACTATTTAAATAAACTGTTTCACACATTCCAAGTATATTCTGTGAACTCAGTTTTGAATTTGCACTGACGATAAAATTTCATTTTCAGAGAAAAAACACGTTCTTTTTGTGAGCGAGTTGCTAATTCAAGGGAAAATTGCATACCTTAAGGCGTTTAATGTGGTGTATTCTGTAATTCACAACTTTCAACTCTAAAATTAACCGATTTATCAATAGGTTGTAAAATTTTTGAGATTTAATTCAGATTCAGTGACCCCAAATCTTTTGATTAGCATATCGCTTTATTTTACGAAACCTATCGCAGTAATTGATCAACTTTACCCCGGAATCAAAAACTCCACTTTTTGATTTCTAAAAAATATTTTTGTTATTATGATAACATTTCGTCAAAATTACGTTTGTATAATTCGATAAATATTCAACCAGTACAGGTTTTAAAAATATTTGGATGATAATACATGGATCCTACTAGGAATAATAGAACAGAATGGCATAAAAGTGATCAACTTCACCCCATTTTACGGTACTTTGGATTCACTTCGGCAGGACTCGTTTTTTTAAGCGAGTGAACTCATGTTTGGTCACATTATGCGTCGTTTTGAAATGCTCGAGAAACTATTTCGAAGTAAATTGTTGAAGTGCCCAGATAGTACTTTACCTCTACTGGAAAGGAACAACAAAAATTATTAGAATTTGAATGGACGACCGCCGATAAAGGAGAGAAGTTTTATCGCTCCGAGTGATATTACATACTGCAATTCTTTATTTCAAATGAAATAAAAAATAAAATAATTGTTCGATCATAGCAAATGACAATAAATCTGAAGTACGTTTTATTCATATCATGTGTTCATTTCAATACAAGTACAATTTTCTTATCAGAGCAAATTTATAACTATGCTTCTCACTGTATCCATAACAAGACTTACACTACTATGCATATTATAACTTTAATTTATACTTCTTTGCAACAAAATTTTATCATGAGCATAAAGCTAAATGTTTCTCTACTGTCGTGCACTTTATCATTATTTCCATAAGCTCCGGGTACTACAATCGAATTTAACAGCTAAAAGTTACGCTTCACAACAAGTCCACGTTTCTTGCACTAAACACTAAAGGCCGCAGGCAGCACAACTGTTCAGTAGGACTGTTATCCGAGAGCAAAAAGTTCCCCTTGCCAGGCAACTATTGATTGTTTTATGGTACAGTTATGTCACTTACTTTGCATGTTATTTGTTGAATTTCTTTCCTACTAATTGACACGATTTGGAGACAATTTCAAATATTCTGTTCATGTTCGGTGCCTTAAAGAGCTTGATAATAGAAGAGAAGAAGAGAAATATAATTTCCCGTCATTTCCGAATACATCTGCTATCTCGTTTTACCTTCAAACTCTACTTTGTCTTGTTACCTTTTTATAATGAGCAAAAACTCTCAAGATACCCGAGTTTTTCTGGATTCTAACGTTCTCAAGACCGTTCAGCAGCTCCCAGACCGTCTCTCCCGAGACCAAGTGACAGGATTGTCCTAGCAGATTCAAGAAGCCCAACTCCACTCCCCGTTAACTCTTAATACCGATCCCGCCGTGCTGAGTCTTATCAATCGCAACGCCTCCAAGGCCCTTTCGACCCATCCCGAAGGAGAAGGCATGCCAACTTCAGGGGAGGCAAGGCCTCAGGCTCTAGAAAAAGAGCAACGTGAGAAGGAAGCCGTTGCACGGAGAATGAGTGGTGTGGCTAGTCCATCGAAACCTACCAAGCGGGTGAGTGGGGAATTTGGGAAGTCAACCCCTCCAGCAACTCCGTCAGCAGTTCAACCCGAATCCCCCAGACCGCCCCCGATGGGTCCGTATATCTCATCCATCCTGTCTGAAGAGGCTCCCCCGCTCCCTCTTGAAGACCAAGAGTCATCGGGGGTTCCTCCGGTGGAGATCCCGGTAGGTGTCGATGATAACCTCGTTTATACTGACCTTTGTTTTGCTTCGTAACAGTGGTTAAGGAAGAATCTTGATACCCTCTACTGCTTTACCTATCAGGGCCACTTTTTCAACCCCTTCAGGGGAGTGCGCAATCTCAAAGACTACAATGAGATCATTATGCAAATGTCCCATGGCTGATCTCTATTCCCCTTGCTTACCAGCCTGTTTAAAACTTGCTCTCCCTCCACCAGCAACAGGCTGCTATCTCAGGTCCGGTCTATGGCCACTTTTTCTGATTTGCAGGCTCTTGATATCAGCCTGTCCCTCCTCGGAAGCATGATTGAACATGAGGAGATCGTACGTGTGCAAGAGTCTCGGGACCGAGCTGTCTCTCACCAAGCCGAGCTCCTGGAGACCATTACAGGTCAGCTCGGGCACTTGAACAGCTCTGTAAAAGGGTTCGTGGACACCTTCAGGGAAGCTCGAGAACACATGACCGATTTTATGCAAACCTAGATCAACGCCGCAGCTTTACCAGTCGATCCACCGAGTACTTCTGAAGGTATGGGAGGACGAAGAATTGCCCACCGGCTGGTTGGATGGCCTCATCCGCCCTATCTACAAGAAAGGGCACAGACTGGAGTGTGCCAATTACAGAGGAATTACCCTGCTGAATTCGGCGTACAAAATTCTGTCGCGCATCCTGTTTAACAGACTGAGACCGCTCGAGGAGTCCTTCGTCGGCGAATACCAAGCTGGTTTTCGTGAGGGCCGTTCGACAACGGACCAGATGTTTAGCTTGCGAATGATCCTAGACAAATTCCGGGAGTATAACTTGCAGACTCACCATCTGTTTATTGATTTCAAGGCGGCGTACGACTCAGTGAAAAGAAATGAGCTTTGGCAGATAATGTCTGAAAATGGTTTTCCGGCGAAACTAATTAGGCTGATACGTGCTACGCTGGATGGTTCGAAATCAAGTGTTCGGATCGCAGACGAGGTGTCAACCTCGTTCGTGACGTTAGACGGATTGAAGCAGGGAGACGCACTTTCGAATTTACTGTTCAACATTGCACTTGAGGGTGCTATTAGGAGATCTGGCGTGCAAAGAAATGGCACTATTATCACAAGGCCGCACATGCTCCTTGGCTTTGCGGACGATATAGACCTGATTGGAATCGATCGCAGGTCAGTGGAAGAGGCCTTCGTGCCTCTGAAGAGGTAGACAGCGAGGATAGGCCTGACCATCAATTCTACCAAGACGAAGTACATGGTTGCAGGTAGAGATAGAGTCAGGCATTGTGGTGTAAGTGCTGAGGTAGTGTTTGATGGGGATGTGTTTGAAGTTGTTGAAGAATTTGTTTACCTTGGAACACTTGTGACATGTGACAACGACGTTTCCCGCGAAGTGAAAAGACGTGTTGCGGCTGCGAATAGGGCCTTTTACGGACTACGTAACCAGCTTAGGTCCCGCAGCTTGCAAACCGAAACTAAATTCGCCCTGAAGCGTGGACGTTGAAAGAGTCAGACCGGAAAGCTCTCGGTGTTTTCGAGCGTAAAGTGCTGCAGACAATACTCGGTGGGAAACTCGAAAATGGTGTGTGGCGCAGACGCATGAATCACGAGTTGTATCAAGTGTACAAAGATGCGAATATTATCAATCGTGTAAAATACGGCAGACTTCAGTGGGCTGGTCACTTAGTGCGAATGTCGGAAGAAAGAATTGCGAAAATAATATTCAGCAGGGAACCAGGTAGAGGCTGGCGGCTTCGGGGAAGACCACGAATACGCTGGCTGTACGCAGTGGAAGAGGACCTGGCGACCCTAAACGTTCGGGGCAACTGGAGAAGTTTCGCCCAAGACCGACGAAGATGGAGCTCTACAATACGCCCGGCAATGGCGTGATGCTACGCTGTAGCCATCAAGGTATCAAGGTAGGTAGATCAACGCCGACATGAAAAAGCCCAAAAAGACCGTTAGAATCTATTCCCCTCCTCCCCCTCCTCCTGCGACTGAGTTTGTCATCCCCTTTGCTCCTTCTCCAATAAAAATCCTGTTTAACTCGGATGCTCAAGACGTGTACAATATAATTGTTCATTGAGATCAGTTCAAGGATGACTACCGTCAGCTAGCGCAAACCATCAGGAAGTACCCTAAGATCTACAAGCCTTTGATAAAGAGGCAGGAACCTGCTGAAATCCTACAACATTTACTCCTATCTCTACAAAAGGATCTCTCATCTGAATTTTTTGCTCTGAATTTGGCCTGATTTTAAAGTTGCTCGTTAATTAGAATTAGGAAAAAAAAATATCATTAGAAATGTAGAAAAAACTAAGAAGATGCTTTGCATCATTGTTCTTTTTCAATACCATAGTGCTGTACGAGAATCTTGACTTGTGCTCTTCTATTTGTAAAATCTTTAAAACACGCGGTCGAATATAAGAGATAAAAATTGTGGACGAATTTGTTTGCAAAAAGTGCATTTTCTTTGTATAAGAGGAATAAATATGAATTAAAATACGCTTCGCGATAATTTCCATGTATTTTACTGAATTCTTCGTTCATAATGGTGTGAAAATCTTATGTAAATGTGACTGTAAAGCTTTGTTAGCGCTGGTACGCTGTTTTACTCAAATTTTGATTCCGGTAGCAAATCATACCATGCTTTAACACCTTGCGCCGTTGCAATATCCGGATCACTCAAAATCAGTTTTTGCTGCGAAAAAGAGAAAATACATCAGTTAATTGTTCATCAGCACATGCTTCAAATGTATTCATACCATTCCGATGACTGGACTTCCGAAGAATCCTTTCTGAGTACAAACCGTGACTTCTAATTCTGAGTTGACCAGCTCGGCATTCGAAATGATGTACTCAAAAGTAGCGTCAAACACCGGATCACAGTTGTCCTTAACGACATTGGTTTTTCGCTTGGATTCTTTGGATCTACCAGGAAGTAAGTACAGTTTAACGTAGGGATCCGGAATATTAGACGGATCTTTCTGTGGGATGTTGCTAATTTTATGAACGATCACGAGCAATCGCTGTCGTTGAACGCTGAATGCAATCGTTAACTGGATCCGTCCAAGACCAGCTGATCCTGCGGAAGAAGTGGTACTCGGACTACGTCGCAAAAGTTCTGAGCCATTTTCACTCAAATTAGGACTTCTGGGTGGAGTAGCCATCATGACTGTATTTAGCGTAGACACAACGAACGGTTCTTCCTGAATGGTCATTTGGTCGGTAATACCCGAGGTCGTAGATTTGCGAGATTCCTGTCGCTTGATGGAACTGGCAACCACCTGTTCCGAAGTTGTTGAATCAGCTGCAGGCGGCGAAGGAGCAGCTCTGATGGAACTCGATCTCGATAAGGTACTATCGCCACCGTATCCCTCAGATGTAGACGTTTTATCGGAAGTAGCATCATCAACCGAGTCACGACTACGCTTCAAGACTCGAAGAGACAAAGACATGATGATCTTGGTTTCGGGGCCCGATTTCTGCAACTGGAACGGCTGAGACATCAGTTCCAGATTTTTTTTCTCCATCAGTGCGCTCAAAATGTAGACCAACGAGCCCAGCGTGTTACCAGTCTTCTGGTCGACCACCTTCAACTGCAAGGTATCGTTGTCCGGATTTCCAACCAAGAATGTGAACCCTTGCTCCCAAACAGGAGCATCGGTTCTCATCTGAACGCTAGTTTGTTCCGTTTTCTTTCCTACACTTAACACCAGATAAGGATCCGGTTGGCTTTGCTGACGTGCTTGCTGTTTGGAATCGAAAAAAAAAATGCTTTTAAGAACGGAAATAGCTTTTATTTTGCAAATGCATGCAAATTAAGATAGTTATAAAATAAAATGACAAGAAGACAAATTTGAAAGACAGAACGTTGGAAGGTCGAAAGACGAAAGATAAAGGTGCTTCATTGGAAATTCCTTCTTTGAAGCTACATTTTCGATCTTTCGCGGATGCATTTTTTCTTCTTTGATCTTTAATCCGTTCGACCTTTTATTTTATATTCTCTAGACCTTTTATTCCACAATTAAGAACTCTTATCACAAATCGACTTACCGGTAGATTTTTGGCCGAATCTATGAACACCGTCAGCAAGGCAGTGCTCATCGAAGTAACGCGCAGCAGTTGAGTTTCTTCCAGAGCAGCTTTCAGATCGTTCTTGTCGGCGCTCAATCTGAACCAGGTCAATCTCAGGTGAACCAAACCATGCTTGGCTTGCTCAAGTGTCAACCACTGAAAAACGTAAGTTTTGTTAACAAAGTATTCGACTCAAGTGCAATGCTTTACTCACAGTATCAATTTCTCCATTTTTGGTAACACTGCTGATCTCGACGGTGGCTCTGCGTGATGATTAATTGGAAATAGTGAAACACAAATTAGTCTGAGAAAGAGTACAAAAATTCTTGAATTGCATGCCTTTTTCGACTACACTGAGAGCATATAACAAGTAATGCACAACATATAAAGGAAACATAATTGAACATAATTCGTAAGCATCAAGCACTCCAAGCAGTTGCATCAAGTGGTCTGGTCATCAAATTGAGGTAAATCTCTACTTGAGGTGAATGATCTTCTAAACTATATCCTAAAGGGCCAATCCTAGTAGGGCCTACAAAACTATTATAACTATTGTATATGCGATAGAGATAGAAACATAATCTTGTTTGATCATAGTGACAGAAACGAACTCAGAGCAAGCCGAAAGAGTTATCTTGAAGAACAGCGTGAAGAAATCAAAACGGTTAATTGAGAGAAAGAGAGAAAAGGCAGTTCTGTTTCAAATAGTTACAATTCCTCCGAAAAATATTGATTTTATAAAAGCAGATAGAAATGGACTTAGCACTTGTCTTCGAACCTGCCTAGGGGGTCGTGGTCGCCAGTTCGGTCCCAGTCGAATAACTTTATGCCAATCAAGGTTTGATGAGAAACGTCAACACAAGCCTGCGAGATCGTGGAGTTGCGAGGGTCGTCGTTTGTTTTTTTTTTTTGGCAATGGGTTAAGTCAATTTAGAATCGCGATCATCGTCCAGATTGAGGTGAAATGTGTTTGCAATGATTGGTTGTTTTTATTGAAATGATCGGCAGTTTTGGTTAGTAGTACACGGACGCGTTGAAGAAAAAAGACAAGAAATGAGAAATAGATTTCCATTAACAATGATATTGATTGCTTAGGGTATGCCAAAGATGTCCTGTTTTTGTTTTTTGCATTTTGGTAGGTGCTGTGAGAATAGTGTTTAAGGATTTTTGCGTGAAGTTATGTACAGCAATTGGCTTGACGAACGTCCAACAACTCAGAAAGAGGAAGTGAAGTTACAACATATATTTGTTGATACCTTTTAAATCTTTTAAACCTGTGTTTGTTCCACTGAATTTACTTTTCTTTCAAATAAGACTTAAGCTATCTAATTACTACAATAGAAAATAATTAGGAGATGAAAACTTTAGTTTTCTAATCCTTTTTTATGAACTTTCTTACAAGCTATCCCTGTTGCAGATGCACAAGGATTCAAATAGTATATTCGTCGTCATAGCAACTTATGAATGTAGTGCAATATTGTAAGTTTTGAATAAAAATCTTCATACATTAGACAACCAATAAGCTGAACCAAATGTTAATTCATGATAGGTATAGAATAGTGATTATTAAAGCTAGATGATTAATTAGACAATCATTGTTGTTATCGTCCTTTGACACAGGGTTACAAATTTTCGAACCCAACATTGAAAAAGCAGTTTTCAGAGCACTTTTAAAAAACAATTAGGAATTCGTGATATTTTTGTCATTTATTATTATTATTATTCTCTGGTAGACCTATTGAAGAATTTTATTCAAAATATGTTTAATGTTTCGAATGGCATTAAATTTTGGCATTGAGCTAAAAAGCATTTCTCGCATAATCTGTGATAACGCCCTAAAAGCCATTGGTAACCACGTGTGTAGCTCGTTGTTTCTGAGCAAATGAATGTATAAACATCTAAACCAATACCACTGGCAGGAAGATAATGATCGTTTCTTCACCATAGAGTTGATAAAAAACGTATAAATCTTCGTTTTGTACCGGCCTTAAAAGTACGCCGCTCATCGTACCCTTCCAGCTTTGGCGACTTTCAGAATACTGGGTTCACCGTAGAGTTGCGCAAGCTCGTGGTTTGCCACATTCTTATCCTCCATACGCCGTGCTCACCTAGTCCGCCAAATGTCGTCCTAAGCACATGTCGTTCAAAAACTTTTAGCGCTTGCAGGTCCTGTTCGAGCATTGTCCACGTCTCATTCCCATAGAGGACTACCGGTCTAATCAGCGTCTTGTACATGGTACACTTAGCTTGACCGGGCCCTGGATCCGGTTTACCGGTTTCCAGTTAGCCCAAGGGAAGGTTGGTGGCGGGGATTTAATGCAGGGCTCTGTTGATCTCCTACAAAAACCCACAAGTCCGTACGCACATCTCCGTACAAGCGACCCGTACCGCTTTCAAAGTACTTTAGCCAATCGCCAACTGGCGTATTAGGATCCATGCCAGCGAGATCCTGATTATGGAAGACTGGCAGCATTAGAACATAGACACGACTATGGACCACGCTACAGAGCTGACAGCCGTGCTATTCTACATCCTTAGTAAAGATGGATGACACCTCTCTGAAACGGCGAGTGGTTAACCCACTGGTACGGTTGCCGCGTCCCGTAAAAACCTTGGCAGGCCTCCAAGTACGTTTTAAACCCGCCACCTTAGCTGGTGGAAGTAGGCTCAGTTGAACCTTTCCTGATTTGCGCCGATCTGACTCTGTACTTGGCATCACATAAGGGGCCGGGTCAACCACTACTTGCATACATCACCATGGGCGACTACTTACGACGAGCACAAAAATGGTGCATTTCCAAAACAATTCCGATACAATTGAGTTCAACACAGCAGTAGTCGAGAACGCAGGTGCGTTCCAGAAAAGCTGTAAGGTGCCACAATCGCCGGCGCATACCACGGAGAATCTACCGACGTATAGCAGTAGCTCGAAGAAATGGGACACACAAGGACTACAAGGAGGATTAGGGATTCAGAGTCCAGTGTACACACCGTACAACGCTGCTCAAGGAGGGCAAAAACCTGAAAACTCGAGGTTTACGGAGTTGAAGAATAAGGTCGATGAACTCATCCAGTTCGTCAAGGACCGGCGCAATGAGCATGCCGCGATCAAGAGCAAGCTGACGAGCATCAAATCCTCTGTCAACGCTGCCATGAACAAGCAGAAAGCTGAGCTTGCCGAACAGGCACTGAAAAGGGTTACCGAGCAAGCTTCGGCTGACAAGCTTAGGACCCCGAAGGTACGAGGTGACAAGAGGAAGTCCAAAAAAAAGCAGCGCACCAGGAAAAGGTGTACCGAAATAGGACGGAAACAATGACGGATGACAAATCGTCGTCAACGCCAAAGATAAAAAAGAAACAGAAAGCAAAGATGGAGAAGAAAAAGGTCGAGAAGAAGAAAACGAAGAGAAGCCCGCAGCGTGAGTGGTCGAAAGGAGTTGCCATATTTGATAAGGCAAACGACCAAACAACGTACGCAGATATTCTTCGAAAAGTTAAGAACAATACGAACCTGAAGGACTTAGTAGAAAACGTGGTTTGAACGTGACGCACCCAGAAAGGGGAGATGCTGTTTGAGCTGAAGAGTGACCCAGCGATCCCCTATCAGGAGCTCAAAATCTTTGGCAAACGAGGCTGACGTTAGAGCACTTTCAAGAAGCAGTTGTTGAGCAATGCAGCCTTGGAGAAGAGGCCATGGTTATCCGTCTGAGGAAGTCGTACGACGGCACAATGCCAGCGACGTTTTGGCAACCAGTTGATACGGTGAACAAACTGGTGGAGAAAGGCAAGATGAGAATTGGCTGATCGATACGCCCACTGAGACTCGTCACACGAGCCAATAGGCCACCAATGCGATGCTTCAAGTGCATGGACTTCGGACATCCGTCGGCAAGGTCCGGAGAGAACTGAACACGAAATTGGGAAAGGCTGCAAGAATCTGTCTGTTTTACACCTGCAGGTAAGTGAAGAATCAATGGTATGCAATGTTCAATCATGTACCACCTGTTTAAGACGATCCAACAAAAACATAACGCGTGTGTTGCGTTACGGCAATCTGACTCATGATATCATAAGTCCAAATCATAAGCTGAAAACACTCTGAAATCATGATATCATGAGTCATAATCTTGTTTTTGGATTCTGATTTCTACCCGTGCGATCGTATATCGACCCTATTCGATATAATCCGCAGAAACAAGGAGCTTATGCGAACGTCTGTTCAAATGTAACACAATGTCCTATTTTAGATCGACTGTAGCAAAGTTTCACAAAAATGTAAACTAATGGTGGCATAAGAATCACGAATTTGCCCTTTAATTGCAACAGAACTCTGACGAACGCTTCAATTTTCTTGGGTCCAAAATCTTGCAAACCTGTGTACAGTCAACTTTCCATAAATCGATATTGGCAGGACGCATTAGGGAGGTATCGAGTTACATAACACAAAACCAGTGCAACTGCGATCCAATGGGCAATCGAGGTAGCCATGAAAACCAACTTTTACTGTGGTTCTCACAAAAATACGAAATAGGAGAGTTGACTGTAATTTAAAATACATATGGTATATAGGTTTAGTAGTCTGGAACTGTTTTCTGAGGTCTTTGATGGTTTTTGATAATGAAGTTTCTTTGCAAGAAGGCAATTTATGAAGTTGTGTGGATAATGATGAAGGATCATTAAAAATGATGCAACAATTTTAAGACTAACTTGATCAAAGAAATCGCTACAATGTTAAACCATAAAAAACAAATGCTGCGTCATTTTTAACGATCCTTAGGTTTTCATTACAATCTGATGAATGTATTAGAGCCTCAATCCAACAATGATGGGCCAACGATTCAGTACAACACACAGTCACCTATTCTAAAATCTCAAACAACATTCATCGCGTATTTCTATGGGGTTTAAATTCTGGGAGAAAACGCATCCGCTTGAAAATCGTAGCATGAGCTTTAATAGCGGATGAATAAAGCAAGAAATGTCAACTAAGAACGAAAAGCAAACCCCATCACCACCTGCCAAGATAGTCGTCATTCTGAACTCCTGGGAAGCCAGGATCCCAATCCCAAAGGTTGAGTTCGATTTCCTGTCCTAACGTTGCGTTTACCTCAGCCTACAAAACCAAAAAAGTAGCCAAATCAATAATGATCAAATGATGATTCAATTTGAAACAGTTAGTAAATGTATAAAAGGACAACTACCTGTTGTTAAACTGTTAAATATGATAGGGATTTTGCTAAAATATACATTAAAACGCAACATCGGCACATGCATCATTGTTTGTATTAGACAAGGAATATGTTACATGGGATAAACAATGTTGCTCCTCAAATACTCAACATTATAATTAATAAGCACCCTACCTGAACAATAATGATAATACTTAGTACAGGTTATCTACATAATGAGAATGCTTCAGTTACCCTGCTATTAAATTTATGTAACATCACACAAATAAAGCCAAAAAGCAAACCGGCCACTTCCCGCAATTGTCAGAACCAAGACCAAAACATAGCTGAACACCAGCTCCTGATAAACTTAAGCAGTAATTTACCTACATATAATTACAAACTAAAAAACAATCTCACCTTCCCAGCAGTTCATCGTCGCCGCCGGCGTCTTTGTCGTTGAGAACTATCTGCAATTGTTGGCCGCTTTCCGCGTGGATAAACGCCTTTTTTGGTAATATGAGCAAGCAAGCATATCATCGATGTGGTGTTGTGTTGTCAAATTGAGAGAAGAAATGGTGTGTTGGATTGTTTTGATGATCGAGCGATACGCAGTGTCAAAAGGGAAGAGGGGTTTCACATGGCAAATAAGATAAGAATAAATAAAAGAAAAGAACTGGCAGTCGCAATCTTTAGCGAGCATCGCGAATAAATACCTTACATTATAAACTGAAAAATGAATGTAGCAGTAAATAACTCACAAACGCATCAGTCTTGGAAGTGGCTTTGTTCAAACCTCGATAATGTATAGACTTAAGTGCGATTTTCATTCTTTGTACATGGACTCGCTTTTTCAACAATTGATTGAAGTAACAAAGCAAAGAAACAATAGCAGCCAAACAACCAAAACTTACACGTTTTCTACTTCCGGTGCCATTACTATGTGTAATAAATGGTTCAAAAAACTAAAAACAAGAAAGATGAAAATAATAAGAAAGAAAGAAATTTGGATTTTAAAGTCTACCATGAATAACTCAAGTTTTTGTTGATGAAGTGAAGTTGTTTGTGAAAAATATTATTAATAGAAGAATTGTTGTTGAGATGTTCTGTGAGAAATTGTATCTAAGTGTAATTTTTGCAATTGATTCGTATCTATGTACATACTTAAACACAAAAAGGTCTAGCTTTACTCGGTAGCCTAGTAATACCGCTGATGTGGTTTAATCTTTAAGCCCCAACTTACCATAACACTACTAAATATGTATAAGAAATGTCCCTGTATTAATCTTAGCATGTCCTTCTTTTCATATAAGTCATGTACGTAGATCAGGCGAAATTATGTTGCACTAGAATGCATATAAATGAACGAAAAGTTTGTTATGCAACAATGGCACATTGAAAGTACATTCACAAAGCAAATGTTTATGCTCATCTGCAATTGCTTTAACAACACACGTGTCAAATATTTGGCCTTCTTAGGTCTTAATATAGACGAAATTCAATTATTGCTACGTGAACAAATCATAAAAACTTGCATTTCAGTCTTTTTAACCCTATCAGGTTTATTTTTTTATTAATACTGTATTAAATGATTATCCCTATCAAGTCGATTACCTGGAAAGTCCGAACCCCGAGAGTATTATTTAAGACTAACGTTGTAGTGAGGTCTTTCTCAGGGCTAGTAGCAGGTCTGTTTTGAAGACTTGCTCTATATTTGAATGCAAGTCTCTAAGAAGTCTCTATTTGTAATGGTAGATTTCTAGGGTATATTTTTTGATCAAAATGGTCTTTAAAGTTAATATTTTCCTTCTCCTTGCAGTGAATTCTGATACGAATATCTAACTAGGAATTCTCAAAGGAATTACTTCATAATCCTATTTGCTTCATAATCCTATTTGCTTCAGAAATTTTGCCATTAATTTAAGTTTCTCATCGATTTTTCTAGTCGTTATTCCAGCATATCTTACAAAGATTTTTAAAAGATTTCTTTCAAGCAAATCCCCAAGGGTCTTTGCAGAGTCTTTCAAGAAACTCGCTAAAGATTTTTCTATGAACCTCTACGAGAATTCTTCAAGAAGTTTCTATGCCGATTTTGTCAGCCACTTACAAATGAATTCTTTTGTGAATGTGTCTACGGTTTATCTGAGGAATTGCTCTGAAATTTTCCTATTGATTTTTCGTGTTCAATGTTTTTTAAGAAGTGACTCAAAAAATCCTGCCGGATTTTATCCAACGATTCAATTGATTACACTGCGGTACCCGTTTTTGTCTCAAGCATCAAAATACCGCTATTTACTGAATCTATTGCCGTTTTCAAAATCATAGCATGTCTAGTTTTTGAGATATTAACTGTTGAAAATGCATAATTTGACTATTTCATCCAATGCAAGTTTGCCGGCTTGTATGACTTTTTATTTGTTTAATTTGCCACAGAATTCAAATTTTATATGTATAACAATACTTATCATCAAAGTTTATAATACTTTTGATACTCAAAAGTTATTTTTTATGGTTTAGTGTTGCATATTGTCATATAAGAGAATTTTGTATGCATACTGCAAGTATGTTGAAAAAATCAATATTATCGTGCAATTTCAACCATATTATATTTGAAATGAGGTTTTAGTTATATTTTGCATCCTTGATGGATTAAATCACAAAAAAGTTTGATAAATCATACTTTAAATTTCATGTAAACATCAATGAAATCAGTGTTTTATACACTTTGACGACCAGTAGCTAAAAATTGTGACGTGCTGGAACAATTCTGAGAATGGCATCAGATTCAGTGATCCAAAATCTAATAGAGACACATAATTTGATTCTTGAGACACGAAAACAAATATCACTTTTGTTACGCTGTGTTAGTTTTCAATTATAATCTTAAAAAATAATTTTAACAAAACCTCCAAGACTTGGTCTGAAATAAGTGAGTTTTTAGATTCCCGCAAGAGTTCATTAGAATTTTCTGCAGAAGTTTTATCAGAAATTACCACAAGATATAAGGATTTTTTTTTCTAGAATTTCTCCAATAATATCTTAAAAATATCCTGGGCGTCCTTGGAAAAAATCCTGGATAAATTCTTTGAGAAATTCCTTGGGGAATTTATCAAATTCTGAAATAATCATAGCAGGAATCTCTGGACTAACTTCTACCCTTAAAGCAATTCTAAGTTAAAAACTTGGAGAAATTGAACGAAAATTCAGAAGGGAATCTTAATAAATCAGAAAATATGCCCTTTGGAGGATTTTCTAAAGAAATTCATGGAAGATTCACTAATATATTTTTTGAGGTCATCCTCAAAAATAACATAGGTATAATTTTTGTAGGTATCTTGAACTAATTTCATGGAAAAAATTCTAAAAGGCCGATATAGAATCAGTACCGTTAAACGGGGTAACTTGCAAAACTTTCCAACTCCAAAACTATATGGATGAAAAATTTAAAAATTCAGATGAACTAAACACCAATTTGGCATCCTAATTGCCATGTAAAGAATACCACGCGGTATTTATTTTATCATAATTTGGTTTCCTGCAATTTCGAGGGACTAAATATTATTTTTTCATGCTTTCCCTGATGTAGGTAGCCTTCAAGACGTCCATCAAAAAAACCGCTCCATACAGGATGTCCGCAAATTATCCGAACAATGAAATATAACTTTTTTAATTTATAATAATTTTAAAATGATTGCTTCGTACTGGCATTTAAAATTAGATTTTTTTGGAGTTGTAATTATAGACGGCCGCTAGCCACTTTAGATATATTTTCTCCCTAAATTCTAAAAGTGGGTCATGCGAATGTCCTAATGAAGTAATACAATATCTACAAGATCTTGGCTTCAAGATAGGCTGGAAGTAGAAAATTATTTGGTTCAAATTCAGTGATTTCGAGAGACTTTTATCTTTCATCATAATTTTGAAAATCACCGTTCGCTTAGACCACTCACAACGTTCTGCTTGATTTTACAAATAATTGACATCAGAATGTAGGAATGCTCAATTTGTTCATCCTGGTTGCATAAAGGTATGCTTTCAAAATGTGTACGAATAATAAGCGGACACCCTGTATATGATGAAAAATAACATCTTTTCCTATACACTTCTGAACAGTTATTCTTATTATTTCTTTTGTATGTTCGATACCACGATGGACAAGATTCATGAAAACAAATGTTTTAAGACACTGGTAAAAAATAACTGAGATATCATGTAAAAAATCAAGCCGGAACTGGTGGACAGTATACGTAAGACCAAACTTGTATTTAGTTCACACTTCTTTCAAATGTGCAATATATTGGGAACTGTCCGGTACTAGAAGATTTATAGAAAAATGTCTGGCCAGATTTACTAAAAAAAATCACGAAAACTTTGAACTCCTGATCTCTTTTTTGGATTTTTTTTATTTCTTTTTGGTACCAGTTCGGGAAGTAAAACCAGTAGCCCTTAGTTGAACTATCATAGGGCTGAGAATTTCGTTACAAAAGAAACCTAAGAACAAGATTATTTTCGGATATGCATGATCCTTAAACTTGTTTTGCAGCACAGTATAAAAGTTTTGCAGTTATAACAGCAACGCTCAGAAGCAAAGTCGGAAAACCTGCCTCATGTAGCATTCAACGTGATGCCGTTACAATAGATGAATAGCCTCAGTGTACATCACATTTAAATTTAAATATTTTTATCTGTGTGGGTCATTCAAACTGTTTCAGAATTAAAAACGCAACTGTCGTCGTAACAGCAGCTTTTTGCTGTAAAAGTTGCAATGCTGCGTGTTATGTAAATAGAGTTCTGTTAAAATTCTCGTTGTTTTAAGTGATAATATAAAGGTCCTATGATGGTTTATATGAAGAAATAAAGCTAATACCGTTTTGATTCGAGATCCGAACACCTAAGCACCTGGACGTTCTCCGATCAGGCTGAAATTTTCAGGGATTGTTCTGAAGAAGATGTTTTGCAAAATTTTAGATTTTTATATTGGGGGTAAGTGGAACAAAATGACCCCCAATGATTTCATGTCACAAAACATGCAAAATTACAAAAGCTTATATAACTATAGTGGAGCCCAGATAGCCGTAGCGGTAAACGCGCAGTTATTCAGCAAGTCCAAGCCGAGGGTCGTGGGTTCGAATCCCACCGGTCGAGGATCTTTTCGGGTTGGAAATGTTCTCGACTTCCCAGGGCATAAAGTATCATCGTACCTGTCACACGATATACGCATGCAAAAATGGTCATTGGCATAGTAAGTTGTCAGTTAATAACTGTGGAAGTGCTCATAAGAACACTAAGCTGAAAAGCAGGCTCTGTCCCAGTGGGAACGTAACGCCAGAAAAAAGAAAAAAGAAAGAAGAACTATAGTATAAGTGCACGTATTATGTTGAAATTTGGCATGAGTACTCTATGTGATATAAACTTTAAGATAAGCATGGTATATGGATGTTGTAAGTGCTTCAAGTCGAAAAAAACAAGTTTTTCATAAAAAATGTTGGTGATTTTCAAATCGACTTTTTCACTGCCAACCCAACTAGGTCAAAAACTAAATATGACGCTTTGTAGGGCAACTCATGGGCTTTAGAGGTGTAATCCAAAACCGCCGTTTTAAAAATTCTCGGAAAAAAAATTGGGGGTACTGTTTGAGGTTGAGCCAGTTTGCGAGTACCGCAACCCCTTGCCAAGAGAGGTTGTATTGATGTTCTCTGATCGAGCTTAAATTTACAGAATTTGTTTTCCTATAGAAAAGAAGATACTAAGTCAAATTTCAGATTTCTATATTAGGGGGAAGCAGTAAAAACTAACCCTTATGAAAAAATGTAAAAAACTACAAAAACAATAAAAACTGCAATAGCTAAAGCGAAAATGCACGGATTTGTATGAAATTTGGCGTGTTTAATCTACGTTATATTGTTACCTTACCGTACAGTAAAAATGGTTAAAATAGATGTGGGACTGTAGGGTAATCAAAGATGTGAAGCAAGTTAACGTGCAAATTGAACGGTGCGGGCGGCTGGCTATCTAACGCTCCAAACGCTGCTTGACGAATGGGTGGTTGCGTAACAGTGGCTGCACCACAAAACGGATGGGGGAAAACGCAGCATCAGCCTCCTGACACCAGAGAATTTGTTTATATATAGAGAAGCACGGATTCTGAAACCAAAGGTTCCAATTGAACCGTCAAACGTGGTTCCAATCGAGCAAATTCAATGAAACTCAAAGAGATGTATCGCAAAAAAGACGATGGATGTGTGTTAGTGAAAAGCGATACGAAAGTGACGTCATTGATAAGCTTGGTTTCTCATGGCGACTGATAGGATGATACGCACACTAAAATATGGTTTGAATGACTACAATTATTGATAGTCATTGCAAATATTGTTTATAAACAAAGTCAAAATCCTCTCCGCGTTTCTCTAGTATAATCATATTCTCTGCCTAACACCGCCCGTACAGCCCCATTGGAAAATAACGAGCAAACATCTCTGGTTCCCACTGGGAAGTGGTTCCCACTGACAGCTCAATGTTTGTAAAGAAATAGTCGTTTAAGGACTAACAATCGAGCAAGGTGAAAACTTTTTTGCCGATAAATTTATGTTCTCACAACAACAGTTTTATTAGCACAAACAAACAGTTGCAAACTATCCGTATGCAGTACAGTAAGTTAATTCGAGTTGCAATGGTTAGCGTGCAACATATTTAAATATCGGAGAAAAAATTCCCTAATATGATTACGCCAATGTACATTGTTGTTCTTGAGTTTGATGCTGACCTCGAAAACATGGCTGCCTGGCACCGGGCTGCGCAGCATCGACCCGGGGAGAATGTATGTGTTGGGGCTGATATGATGCGATGAAGCTGAGAGGCGGCAGTGTAGAAGAGACTCCCACCCTGAAAAGATGTCCGATTTAGAGAATTTGACCGAATCTTGTCTCGTGGCGTCAATTACCTGCGACATCAGCCCTTAGTTTCCAAGCAAGTGGTGTATTGTGGAACTTCGGCCAACCACCTACCGGGTTCGCCAACCTATAAGCTGAACCGAAATCAGTTTTGGTAGTAACTCCCGCTCAGTAACCGAAGAGATTTCCTGGTGACGTCCAGGGAGCACGTGGCTCTAACCCCAGCAGCGAAGTTCCAAGCCCTGTCCTTGAGGCCCATCAGTCCAGACACCGTCATCGTCTGGCCCGCCGGCCAGCCCCTTGACTCCGGCTATTGTCGACACCCGCATATAGATCGGTGACCAGAGACTGCTTCGAACGCCTTTCACGAACACCCTAAACTGTCCGCCAGCGGAGACGATCCTGCTAGTTACCGCATGAAGCAACCGTGTTGAAGATACCCCATCGCATCCGCTTTCCTCGGGACGTCCGCAACATAGAGCCCTCCAACGTCGAGTAAACGTGGGGGAACCCCCGCCGCCGTAGACGTCGCCCAGCACCGAAGGTTATCAATAAATTGAAGTAAGTGAGAATTCATTCCATTTCTGTAGGACTCCCACATTCGAAACTCTCCCCTACTGAACACGCCCTGGGACCCGGGAGACAGAAGACGGCCTTTGGTGCCCACCCCGGAAGCGGCCGTTGGCTCAAGACCAGCTGCTTGGGGCTTAGGCCAGTCCTCTTCTGAGACTGAGCATTTCTCCCGGGGTCAACTCGTTTCAATATAAACTTCGAAATGAACATGGTATTTGGACTTAAAAAATGAGTCAAATCGAGATAAACCTGTTTATTTTTATGAAATTAGTTTTTTTTTTCAAATCGATATTTTTTGTTAACCGAACTAGGTCGAGAAACTAAATATAAAGTTTTTTTTATTACACCTAAAATGAAAGCCCATGAGTTGTCCTACATATTTAGCCATATTTAGTTTTTGACCTAGTTCGGTTGGCAAGAAAAAAGGTGATTTGAAAATCACCAAAATTTTTATGAAAAACTTGTTAATGGCATAATTATTCGTGCAATAATTGGCAATTTACCCTACATCAGTTTTTGTGGGTGGTAGGGCATTTGGCATAAAGTCGTTGGGCATAAAATCGTTTGGCATAATGGTCATTTGGCATAAAGTCGTTTGGCATAATGACCGTTTGGCATATTGAGTCTGAAACCAAGAATTTCTCAAGATGATATTGTTTTTACGTTTCTATTGAATCTTTCAGATGATATTAGGCATGTTTTGGAGCCAATTGATTCAAAATGACACTTTATTCAACAATCATATGTTCTTGAATAAACTAAAGCATATTAGGAAAGTTATTGCCAATAGTATTTTATTTTTTATCCAGACATTACCCTTCTTTTAAATATTAATTCTTCTTTTGAGCTTCGCTATTGGAATAATGCATTGCTATTGCACTGAAGATTTTGATATATTTAGCACAAATTTAGCCTTCTTTTGAACATTGAAGTTGTTTTTTATTTTCTAAATATGATGTAATCCTAATTATAGATAAAAAGACCGTTGATTTATAATTTAAATAAATTTCACCTTCTTTTACACATAGGCTGTACTTTGGAGCTTTATTTTTTAGATATTTTTTTTGTTTCCAACTGTCAAAAGGGCGGCAATCGATAACATTGATATGCTCAAATTATTAGCAAAAAGAGAAATCTATTACTGCAGTTACTTCTATGGGTTATGCTATTTTTCCCCGAATGTCGTTTCCCTGACGGCCAGTTCCCTGAATATTTCGTTTCCCCGATTAGCCCACTTCCCTGAAAAGTTTTTGGCACTCATAATTGTCGTAACTTTATACATTTCAGGGTGGTGAACGAACCAACAGTCTAATATGCACCCTTCTTTATTTAATTGGAGGTTCTTTCGAGTTTTACCATCCTCAGCATTTTTGCCTACATGTGTATAGCCGAGAATACCAGAATACCTCCTTCTTTTGATTGCCTATCGTTCTTTCTCGTTCACTATCCAGCCACTGAAGACTTCAGGGTGTCCGCAAATTATCCGTACAAACTTTGAAGACTTGGCTCTATACAATCGAGCATAATAAATTCAATATTCTTGCATGGTTTTAAACATTGGCTTATTATATTCTTAAGAAATAAGTTTGACACATTTCCGATTTCAAATAATTGCAAAACCAATCCAAATGTATTGAGGTGTCTTAAAGGGAGCTGTATTCCAAGCTTTATGACGGAAGAGAAATGTCCATAGAACTCACTGGATTTGAACCATACAATTTTCTATTTCCAGTTTAACTTGAAGCCACTAACCTGTAGATTACTTCAAATAATAATAGGAAATTTGGAATCATCTCTGTTAGGTTCTAGGGATAACACATCCCCAGTATGACTAGCGGCCCTCAGGAAAAACGTCTCCGAAAAATTTGAATTTGCCTATCTCAGTGACAAGCAATCATTTCGAAATTTTTTAAAGTTTTATTTTGTGTTAACATATAGATGTATTATAAAAGGTATTTTGGACATTGATTTTTCATTGTTTTCAATGTGAGATCATCTTTCCAATATGTTGCTGTTCGGATAATTTGCGGACACCCTGTATTATAGAACCTATTTAAACTGCTCCGGGGAACTGGCATTCGGGGAACCGATGATTCTGAACGCATTTTTTATGTCTTTTGGTTATAATAGGCCGCAATAATTGTTGGCGTCCAATCTTCTATTGGTTTAATCATAAATTTTGACTTCTTTTGAAAATAGGCTGTTCTTGATATTTATACTGTTTTAAATTTTATTATTTATTAAAGCTATCCATTAACCATTTTAATATTTTGCTGTTTTATCAATTCTTGCAAGACGTGCTGTAAGAATAATAATTACGTTAAAACCTGCCAATATTCAACATATTTTCTTGCAAACACATGATCTCCTTTCGAGGTATGTTGGAAAAAAAAATCAATCACGTACACTTCCAAAATTAAAATTTACATTGAGTCGTTAAAACGTTTAACTACATTATTTTCTTTTAAAAATGTATTGTTCGTTTGAGTTATGCAGTGGGAAGATTTTTTGCGTTAGAGCCTTAAAAATTTTAAACGAAAAATAATCTGCTCTCGTAAATATGTTATTTTTGCATTATGCTACAATATTAGATCTTTAGATTACAGCTTTTAATATTTTGCATATAATTTTCCCTTCTTTTATCAAGTAATTTTCATCAAGTGTTACATCCAAACTGGGACAGAGCTTGATTTGCAGTGAAATATTCTATGAGCGTTCCCTTTATCAATTACTGCGAACTTTCTTTACCAATTTAATATATCCAAATATGTATATAAGAGTGGTTCAAAAAATCGTTTTTGCTCCACACCGCTCATTCGATTTTAGACCAAATTCTGAGTGTTCTCCCAAAATTTGAGCTCATTTGGATGAAAACTGAGACTGCACAAGCACTTTAAAGTTTGTATGGGAATTACTATGGGAAAAGCAAGCAATTCAATTAATCGGTCATAGTGTTTGCCCATGTGCTCTTGGGGATTAGACTAATGTTAGTTTTGTGAGATACAATAATCAGCTACAACTTTGCCGAAAACCGTTTTTAAATCAGACGCCTCGGTAAATTAAAATATTAATTCTTCTTTTAAGTTACGCTATTGGAATAAATTTTTGCACTGAAGATTTTGATATACTTAGCACAAATTTACCCTTCTTTCAAACATTGGATGTTCTTTCTTAATATGATGTTACCATAATTATAAGTATAAAAACTGTTGATTTAAAATTGAAATAAATTTTACCTTCTCTTATAGGCTGTTCTTGGGGCTATATATTTTAGACATTGTTATTATGCCGCAATATTTTTTGGCGTTTAATCTTCTGTTGTTTTAATAATAAATTTTATTTAATAGGATATTCTTTATATTTATACTGTTACCATGCACCCCCTCTTATTTGAACGGTACCTCATGCAAATCATCGGGGTTCATTTTAAATATGAACTTGTAGTCACCCTAGAACTTTGTTTCTGGTTAACTCTTTCACAGTTTTGTTTTGATTCTGAGTTCCTTTCCACAGCGTTCCATTTCACTTTACTCCGTTCCATGAGCTAAATGACATTTGAACATTTTTTAGTCTGAGAAAATTAGCGGGGTACAAATTAAAAAGTGTTCAGATTAAATGTGGTTAAACCAACGGGGGTACCCTGTATAAGATAAAATTAAGTAAAGCTAAATGTTAAACATTCTTACATTTTGCTGTTTTATCAGTTCTTGCAAGCGGTGCTGTTAAAATTATCATTACTTTAGAACCTGCCAATATTTGAACATATTTTTTTTACAAACACGTGGTCCCTTTCGAGATATGCTGGATACAATAATATTTCAATCACAAATTTTCCCTTCTTTCGTTAATAGACGATGGTTTTACTTTACACTTCCAAGATTAAAATCAATTATGACTCGTTCAAAAATTTTGCCACACATATATTTTTTTTTTTAATTGTGTTGTTTATTCGAGTTATGCTGTGAGAAGATTTTGTTTAGCTAAGGTGATTTTAAAACTAAGCCAAACTTTGAATTTTCAAGTGCACAAGTCTGGAGAATCTGACAACAGTTCGCGTTGAAAATCAATCAAATTACTTGCTTGCTGATGGTGGCCAGTGGGACAAATTTTCAACGCGGAGCACTGTTTGGTTCTCAAGACATGTACTCTTGAAAATTTGAGGTGTGGCTTCATTCTATAATCACCTTAAACCTTAAACATTTTGAAAGAAAAATAATCTGCTCTCCTATATGGGCTATTTTTGCATTATGCTGCAATAATAGATCTTTGGATTAGAGCTTTCCGTATCAAGTGTTACGCCCCAACTGGGATAGAGCTTGATCCGCAACAAAACTCTATGTTTTGGGATGTAAAGCTAATTATTATTCTGAAATGAACTTTTGCCAGACCCGTCACGACGTTATGCTCTCACAACAATTTTCGACATCCATAGCTTGGCAAATCTCTGAACAAACACCACGCTTGATGAGTATATACATACCATTTTTGCTATGGACTCGATGTTGTTGATCTCGGTAAAAGCTTCCAAACATGCCGATATTCATTCTAAATCACTCATTATGCCAAACGACCATTATGAAATAATGAACATTAGGCCAAACGGCCATTATGCCAAACGACTTTATACCAAATGGGGAACATTCCACAAATTTTGCATGTTTTGTGACATGAAAATCATTGGGGGTTATTTTGTCCCACTTCCTCCTAAAATAAAAATCTATAATTTTGCAAAACATCTTCTTTTACATGATAGAACAAACCCTGATAATTTCAGCCGGCTCGAAGAACATCGATACAAGATGGGATTGCGGCTCTCGCGAACTGGCTCTTAATTATTTTCTTATACCACTACAAACAAATATGATAACACGCAGCATGTTGACTCCAATTACAGGTCGGACTCGACTATCCGGAGTATGTTTTTTGATATCCTTGTTTTTCAGTTTTTATGCATAAATTTGAGATAATTTATGATTGCAATATACAATATGAATAGTTTTGCAGTTTTGGACGTACTCTAGGTAGGAAGAGGGGGATTTGGGAAGGATTTTTTTTTTCTTTCTTTATTATTGAGACTTTCAGCCCTAGGCTGGTTCATCTCATAAGGATTTTTTGTGTATGCTGGTCAAAACATTTTTTTTCTCAAGACCCCTTATGTTCATAGAATTAATTTATGACTACGCCACTGAATCATATAATAAACAACGAAAAATGATAATATGTAAGTTCTTTTATCGCAGATTTTAAAGGCCTTAGTAAAACTGCAGTAGATTTTGAAGAGGAGAACGATAAATCTTTGAAAAAAAAAACACACCGCAGTTTTGTTTGTGAAACAAAAAAGCTGTTTTCTTTTATTTGTCATTTATTACAAAAAAAAAACAGCCTATTCATTTTTGAGATTTTCTCCAATTTCAATAGGACCTTTAAACTATGATGATAACTTTAGCCATGGACAGAAATCAAAAATGAATAAACAAAAGAAGATTTAATAAGATAAAAATCTTCCATAAGTGACGTAACATTTCAAGGAAGAGAAAATAGCATTTTATTTAGTCACGAACCGTGTATTGGCTATGAGCAATTTAGCTACGGGGGTTGTCGAAAATAAGCCAAAAAATGTAACGTCATTTATTGATGATCCATATATGAATCAAGCTGATTTGGTGAATAAAATTATATTTTTGTACGATCAATTACAAGCTGCCTGACATGATGCTCGATTGCCAGCCTAACGATAGCCATGTGAGTTATTTCGCCAAAACCATAGTCTGAATCAACACGCCTGAAATAACAACTAAAACGGGAAATCAACAGAACGGCACATCTAATCGTTGCATGCAAGCCAACCACAAATTTTCCAATCTTTACACTCTGGATTTTTCCCACGAGAACACCAGATAAAATCTAGTTCGGAATGGTTAGTTCAGGGCATGGTGTTAATTAGTCTCAAATGACCGTTGTTTATTCGCGGAATAATGGATTCAACGGATTTATTTCACTCTACTTCTGTTCTAGTGTGGGTGTGCAGATGTGTAAGTATGTGAACCGAACAACCGGTAGGGTAGAATGCTATGTTGGTAGTGAAAAAAAAAACTCCAAACTCAAAACGGAATGACCTAGCTAAGCTACTTACCTCGCACCAGTAGTCCCATTTGGGATTGACCGTGTTGTCGATGGTCTGCGTGCGGAACTGTTGAGCACCAACGGACACTATGGCATACGGGTCGGACTTGCCCTTGCCCAAAACACTGATGTCCTTTTTCATCAGATCCTTCGCCTCGACGACATGAATTCGGAGAACACCCTGAGAGGAAATTCCAAAATCAGGTGAAAGTCTGGCTGATGAGCGACACATTAATTATACACGGTGGGTCTGGAACTGTTAATAACGAAAAAAATGACCACCCAACATTCGAAAGATATAATATTGAAAGTCATCGTGATTTGAAAATGTTTGGCTATTTTGAAGGGATATTTATTGGCTTAATGTATTCCCTAAAAGTGCGCCATTATACAACCAAATAATAGTCAGGTTTGCGTTAGGAATTTAAAAGATCCAAGTATCCTGCCAATGTTCGCATAGTTGACGTAAATACATATATGACCAAAATTCATTTCACACCTTACACAAACTTATTTTACTATTCTATTCATTTAAACAAAATTGTAATAGCGTTAAATGCGATACCCACTTTTGATGATTTAAAATAAGAATGTACTGATGAAATCAAAGTTTTCGATTATTAAAAAATCAGTATGCAACCTCTTATTGAACGTCGAACTTCAAATTTCAAAGTACAACATTCTCTTGAACATCCCTTTAAAATAGCCCAAAACCTTCAAACCACGATAAATTTCGTTTCCCTCATTGAATACTATATCTTTCGAAAGGTAGGTGCCCGAATTGATGGACATATCTATTCATTAATAACGATTCCAAACACACCGTGTACCATAAACTCACCTCCGGCTCTGGCATCTTCAGTGAAAGCGCTGGAACACCATCATTCAGAATGATTGGCAGCTTGTTTGGTAGCACCATGATAGCGGCGACCTGCTCCACTATAATTTTCCTCAGAATATCACTCAACCCGGGCATGTCAAGCAGATCAACCACCCCCACCAGGTTGAAATCGATATTCGGATTGTTTAGGAAGAAAATCTGGAGACCACCGACCAGAGGCATCTGCGAAATAAGTGGCTTCATTATGACCCGCACCGTACCGTGGATTTGGAAGTCCTTAATTCCACCCCGTAATCCACTCAACGAGAAGTTGATATCACAGTCACCGGCGTAGAACAAGTCCAAATCCATAATGATTTCATTACGGGACACGTTCTTCTCGTACACCTTTACCCCACCGATTCGCGGGGGCTGAAAATATCCGGTGTCAGTTTACCATTTGCAAATTGTTTCCATAGTCGAAGTAATACTTACGATTGTTCCCAAGATCATTCGGTCGAATTTGAAACCATTCAGTTTGTATCCGGCCAACGCTTGTTGAATGTTGGGCTCGATGGATTCCTTGATGAGGTTCTTTGCGAAGAAGTTCGCGTTGGGCCATACTTGCTTCAGGATCTGGAACGGAGGAATCATTCACTAGTGAAAAAATACCTTAACAGCTAAGGGAGAATGAGAACATACCCTATTAAGCCACTCACAACGTTCAACATCTGGAAAGAATACCTGTAAATATAATTAAAAATAAGTAAAACTGTTGCGATATTCTGTATAATATGTGATAGTTATTTATACATTTTTGTGATGATGCAAAATCCATTTACAATATTTTCAATAAAACTAGCATGTTGGGTTCAACTATGCAACGTTTCAGAATCCGTATTGCCTGAAGCCGTATGATTGTGGGCGATACACGATATAATAGAGACCGGTACAGGGCAGCGAGAGCGGAAGAAAAGCAAATCCACCGTATAAAGAAATGACAGCACGAAGAAAGTGTGGTAGCTGAAGCTCAAGATAGCATGAACCGGAATGATATGCGGAAGTTTTATGCAACAGTCAACGAATCGCGGCACAATACCGTACCAGTGCCCGCCGTGTGCTCATTGAGAGGGAAATTTGCAGACCGATTAAACGACGGTGGCTGCCCAGGGAAAGAGCACTTTCAGCAGTTGTTGAACGGCGGAAATGACAATGTAGCGAGTAACAGGGTGAATATTGATGAAGACGGTCAAGCTGTGGACTCACCGACCATATAAGATGTTAAAAAAGTGTCAGCTGAAGAACTATGGACGATTACTTAAATTTTTAACATTTTTCATGTCTTCTACAAAGTTGTTAAACGTCTTAAAACGCGTGTTTTTGCTGAACATCGCACCTCTCTATCTCTTAAAGTAAAAGAATTATCAGTCGAATTTATTTTAATAAGGCTTATTTGTTTGATAGTAAAAACCCATGCAAAGACGCTTATAGACAACAGTTTTTATCAAATGCGGAAAGAGGAGATATGGTACTTTCATGATTTGTATGAGTTGTCTGCGCCATTTTGCGCCGAAGCCAGTTATAGAGGCCTAAACTACCCTTTGAAAAAAGAGTAATTCATGAATCACTTTGTTACTTCAAAAGATAGAGTAATGATATGTTCAGCAAAAACACGGGTTTTTTTATGACAAACAACTTTGTAAAAGACACAAAAAATGTTAAAAATCTTGGAAAAATGTTATGATAAAAAGTATGATTTTTAGGGGCCATTCACATACAACGGCATATATCTCAAAAAGTATAAGAGATAGAAAAATTGTGTCTTCGACAAAGTTGTTTCAAATTGCCAATCCTACAACTTTGCCCAAAACACCATACGTCTATCTAAATGTTTTGAAAAAAATAGTTTTTCTATCATCAATCAACGGTTTGGGCGCTATTTAAAAAGCGCATGAAATCGAGAAAATAAAACACAGTGGATTGAAGTGCGTCAATTACAGAAAGATTAACCTTCTGAATTAAGCATACAAAATACTGTCACGCATCCTGTTTAACAGACTGAGACCGCTCGAGGAGTCCACCGTCGGCGAATACCAGGCTGGTTTTTATGAGGGCCAATCGACAACGGACCAGATGTTTACTTTGCGAATGATCTTGGATAAATTACCGGAGTATAACTTGCAGACCCCTTCCTTAGCCGAGTGGTTAGAGTCCGCGGCTACAAAGCAAAGCCATGCTGAAGGTGTCTGGGTTCGATTCCCGGTCGGTCCAGGATCTTTTCGTAATGGAAATTTCATTGACTTACCTGGGCATTGAGTATAATCGTACCTTTCACACGATATACGAATGCGAAAATGGCACCTTTGGCCAAGAAAGCTCTCAGTTAATAACTGTGAAAGTGTTCATAAGAACACTAAGCTGAGAAGCAAGCTCTGTCCCAGTGAGGACGTTAATGCCATGAAGGAGAAGGAGTGTCGTCAACGAAATATAATTATTGTACCATGTCACCATGTTTTACGACTGTTGATAACAGCGGGTGGGATGTTTTTACACTCCAACTCTCACCATTGTGTCATGGGAAAGCATCAAATATTTGTATTTGTTTGTTTGTTTCCGGTTTTTATGAAGAGGGGGGCAAACAATTGGTTCTCGTGTCGGTGGATATCTTTTGTACAAAATTGGAACGGTATGCCTATTCACTCATCATTTACACAGTAGCAGTACGAGTTTTTTATCTTGTGGTAACTCGATAAAATGCATAATGCTTTTCAGTGTTGTTCAGACTCATTTCCCCGAAAATAACATTTTCCGATCTACGAAGCCACGAACTACTACAGCCATGCTCTATCCGCCTAAGATAGAAAAGCAGATGGTTAAGCTTGAGTACTGCACACAAAATCAATCAATTTTGATCCCAGAGAGCCACAATTCAAGTTTCGGTGAAATGAAATGAGTGAGTGAGTGAGTGCGAATCATTTCACCGAAACTTGAATTGCGGCCCACCGAGATCGAAACTGTCGGATCCCATGTGCAACACTCAAGCCCAACCACCTCCCCCTCCATCTCAGGAATACAACGCACAGTTATAACAGTTCATGGCTTCACAATTCGAATTTCGGGGAAATGAGTCTGATCAACACTGATGCTTTTACTTTCATAATCATCAATCAAAGCGATGCTAAGTAATAATATGATATCGATGATTTTTTTGCATATTAAAATGATTCAATTTGGCCATTTAGGACACCTTCCTTCGTATGTGACACTTTTCGTATGGAGATCAGCTTATCTTCGCTTAGCAATATCAAATGTACAGCAATATACATTTCACGGATGTTTGGGCACGTCATAAATTAATCATAAATATTAATTAGTTTTACCTATCCCGCGGTTTATCCCGAAAGTAATAAAAAGCAAATCCTTCAATATGTATTATGAACAATATTAATTACAGTACGACACTTGGAGTGTTGAACCAATCATAGTTTTTTGATCATATACATGAACGCAACATTCATGCCTTTTCATGATAAAGATACTTTAAACATATTTCACTCATTTGAAATAGAAGCCTGAAACGAGCTCACCAATTGATAATCCAGCTCATTTTTTTGTTTTGAAGTTCTTTACCAACAAGTGTAACGCACACGCGCAAATAAATAACAAAACGGCTCTTTATGGCTTTATGAAGCACTCTCATCACATCCATAATGTCTATTTGACAAAAATTTGAATTAAAAATGTGAATTACCATGCACACTAATATAGAAAGTCCACTGTTGTATACTATCGATAATACATTCGCTCCGAAGCTATCCTAATTGTTTTCTCCGATATTTAAGGTGCTTTTGAAACGTCTCTCCAGTGGTTGGGAGATTTCAAATGATGATTGGACATTTGTAATTATGATTTCCATTAGCTGTCCAGAATTCAAATCAAAGTGTCCGGAATATAAAGCAAAACCGAGGAAGCGTCCGGAATGGGAATCATGAAAAATCCATTTTTATTTATTTTTAAATTTTTCATGTTGTGGAATCAAAATCTTCACCCACCATTAGAGAGTTAAGTGGTATGGAAGCTCGATAACGCTGAGAAATCATATAAAAATGGTAATAAGTATTAAAAAAACATTCTTCTATCTCTATTAAAGCAGAATTACAGTCCTCTGATTAGAGTGTTGACTTGTCACTGTCAACTTAAATATTACATGGCAAATATGTAGCGAGCTGACTCATTTGATTGTGATCGTTGTGAGTACAATAATAGAACTTCGTATCATCTGATATGTAACTCAGGCTTAGCGCAACTGCAATTTCAACTTCTTGGTAAACAAACATTGAGTGAACCACGATTTTGAATTTTCAGGGAAAGCTCTCTTTATGCTAAGGGCCGCCCATGAACCATCCCAAGTAACAATTTTAGTTTTACGAATTACTTCCAGGGTGCTATAAATAAACGCCCATAAAACCACGGTCAAGGCACTTTTGTCTTCATCGCGTCCCCCAAAACCTCTTGTAGACTAGAGCGTGACTAGTTGGCCCACTCTAAAAGAGGCTATGAAGTGTATATTTATGTCACACAAATAAAGCAAAATAGCATTAATGGTAGCTGTTTTGAGGCCACCTGTCCTAGATGAAAGTCGCTTCATCTTGAAAATGATTTTATCATAACTTCGATCTTGCCGGATTTATTCCAACGTAAACAAAACAAAATAAGATTCAAAACACGTCTGTGATAATTTATTTTGTAGTGCTTTTTATTTAAAGTGATTTATCTGGATTTAGTGCTCAAATCATTAGTGCCGAGTGAGATTTACAGTGAAATGTGATGAAAAAGAAGCAACATTCTGAAAGTGCTATATATCTGGTTTTTTAGCATTTGCTAAAATAAATCACCAGGCGATGAATAAAACATATTCAGCAGTTCTTGGTTTGTTTCGGCAGTAATTGTGCTGAAAATTATATTTGATCAATTTAATTATCATACCATCGCATCTTATGATCAAATTAATGAAGATAATTCGATTCGAAAATAGTTAAATTGTACCAACCGGAGTAAAATTAATATGGCGGAACTATAATTGATAGTTATCATCGACAAATGCTGTTTTGTCATCATAAATACACAAATGAGAACACAATGTTATGATTCGGCATTTGTGGGTGTAAAATTGCCTTAATAAATGCTGATTGAAGATGATTCAGCTTTTTTCGCTTTTTATGGTAGCCAAGCAGCATTCAACAAAGTTTGACAGTTTGGGCGTGTTGTTATGAAGAATATACGCAAAAATAATGAAAATGGATTTTAGTTTCGCATTTTTTCATGAGCATTAAGTGTTTTTGAGTAATTTCGCAACGTGGATTATCATTATTGGTTGGTCTAGTGAGTAATAGATTCGCAATGTTAATGGTGTTATCGCGTCTTGAGTGCCGAAATACTGATCTAACAGGAATAGATAAGGTAAGTTATCAAGATACAAGTGCATGTCAATCAGTTTAAAAGCAGCTTTTATGGCAACAAGGTTTATTATATCAATCTTTTATCATAGCCGTTCATGCTGCAATAAAGCTGGTTCTGTAGCCACAAAATTTTGATTTTATATTTTGCCTCTAAAAGGTTTTGAAAACAACTAAGAGCTGACTTACAAAATATCATCTTCTCGCAACGGTAAATGTCGCCTCTAGCTACTATAGCATTCACGTAACTGTCATAAAACATTAATAAATCCACACGAATGCCCAATTGCTGTGGAATTGTTACTTGGGATGTGGTCATAAAGAATGGGAAAGACTAGCCAAAGACCACGGTTCTTACCAGTATTAAAATTTTTGTATAAGACCACGAGGGGAATAAAAAAAATGACCACGTAGTTTGTGGACGGCCCTTTCTGTATTTTGAAACATCCTTCTCAGGGCGCTGTTTCAACTTATTGTGGTATGGTAACTGGATTCACTATCCTGAACGCCGCCCACAAAGTGCCATCCCAGATTATCTTTTGTCGTTTATCACCTATAGCAAACAAGCTCGTAGGAAATTACCAAGCGGGTTTCATCGAAGGACGCTCGACAATGGACCAGATCTTTTTCTTCATAAATACTGTGAGTACCAGATCGCTACGCACCACCTGTTCATCAATTTCAAGGCGGCATACGGCAGTATCAATCGTGGAGAGCTATGGAAGATCATGAACGAAAACAGCTTTCCCGGAAGGTTACAAGATTGACTAGAACAACGATTGACGGTGTGCAAAACTGCGTGAAGATCTTGAATGAACACTCCAGTCTTTCGAATCTTGCCGGAGACTACGAAAAGGTGATGAACTTATGTGCCAGCTGTTCAAAATTTCTTAGAGCCGTGGTACGATTGTCACAGAATCCGGTCGATTTGTCTGCTTCGCGGACGACATGGATATTATTGGGAGACAATTTGAAAGGATGGCAGATTTGTTCACCTGCTTGAAACGCGAAGCAACAAATTTCGTAATGATGATGAATGCGTCAAAAACTCACTGAAAAAAATCCACACGTTTGATCCGTGTGTTCAAAATTATGGATCGATTCATGAACGTCTATATCGATTTGTTGTGATTTTCTTACAAACTTCGTGTGTGTTACACATTCGATTCTTTAGTTTTGCTTCATGAACTGATTCATCAGCCAACAACATGAATTCCATAGTTTTCCACATCAGTTCCTGAAGCTTTCCATTTAAAATTCATATGCGTTAACCTATAGGTGCATTAATTATCACCCAACACGGATTCAGTGTGTTTAACTTATGATTATCTTGTGTCATGATCATCATGTTCAAGTTGGTCGATTTGAATTCGATGAGCTTGCTATCGATTTCCGTGTTCCAAATTTCTAAATTGTCTGTGATCAACCCATAGCGAACTAAACTGCGGTCGGACCTCGTGTTGAAAGAAAAGAAGCAAATTCTGAAGCTGAAAGTGTTAGAGGAAAATTTGCGGATTCATTTTTCTCTCTATTAGTGAAGATGTCCGAGTGAAGATGAGGAGTTCATTCTAGTTTTCTATAAATAACATGCATAACTTCCAGCATTGGATATAACGTATGGTGTTGAAGAACAATCGGATTCCACTAACAGATTTTCCTAGCTTTCAGCTTCGAATAAAATGAAATATGCTAATCCCAGGCTTCCCAAATTATGGATTTGCGGTGCCCCGCTTGTTGCTGACTCACTTGTTTGAAAAAAAAAAAACATTCAAGTGAGCTTGCGACGAGCGAATCCATATTTTGAGGAGCAAGAGTTCTCTATCAAATTTCTTCTTTCAGTCTCATGATATTCATGTTCTATCACACATGACTATCAAAAGCTACTACATTTCGAATTCAATAAGCAAATCAGTTGGATACACATGTTATTATACCGTGAAGTCAGTGACGAAATCCATATGGCTACCACACTCAAATCATGTGATTTTCCTCATTGCGCAAATCTATAAGTAAAACACACGGCCTTGACGTGTTGATTTTTCTCAGTGCAAAGTACTTGTTGATAGGCGTAATTGAGCAGAAGGCAGAACAGAGCAGGTAGCAATGTGAAATGTGAAAATAAAGCTAATTTGGTGGAATTGTCTTTATCAAATTATTCGTATTGCGTGTAGGGTCAGTGTTCCATTAATAGACAGTCCCCTATAGTCGCACTAGTGGATTTTTATGGCCGTTTTGCTATAAATCGTTGCAAAATATTTTTTGACATGAAGCTCAGGAACTATTTATCTAAGTATCATTGATACACAAATCGACTATGTTAAAAAAATGATCGAATGAAGTTTAGAATAAAATCCAACTTGGGTCTTTATATTGAAAATTGTGACTGTTATATCCATGAAACCTTTTTAAGCCTACTGAATTTATAGAAAAGATCCTACGAAAATTCCTTTATTTTATATAGCATAAACTCTTTCATCAAAAACGATATCCATTTTATGAAGAACTCTTTCATAGTTGTAAAAAACAGAAAAAAATCAGCATCGAAATACAACTAGGGATTTAGTGAGTTCATTGGTTAGAATTATATGAAAAGTAAATTTTGCGATGGTTTTCGTTTGAAAATAGATAGTTTTTTTATATAGAGCAACCCGGAAAATATGGAAATCCCGGGAAAGACGAGAATTCCGGGAAACAGAAAATCATTTCCCGTGAACCGGGAAATCTCAATCCCAGGAAATGTTCCCGGGAATGCAAACTCTAGTCACGATATACGGAGATACTTTCGAGGTGGTGAATGACTCCGTCAACCTCGAATCCTTGCTGACGGCTGGCAACAACGTTGGTCGAGAGATACGAAGGCGCATCATCAGTGAAAGTCGTACCTACTATGGGGTCCAGAAGCAACTACGGTCGAGAAAGATGCACCCCGGACCAGACGGACGATGTACAAAACGCTCATGGGTTAAAATAAACCTCGTTTTAATCATTCCAAGACTGCGTAGCCGTAAATTCCACAATTGAAAGATACAGTCGATTCTTCCATAAATGAAATAATATAACTTAAAATAGTTCAAAAATTTCAGTTGAGTTTTAAACAAAATTTCTCACTATCCTCTGAGAGATTAGAAGCACGAACACAGGTTCGAAATGTTTGTATTAGACTTTGCTACATTATAGTTTTTGCAATGATTAACGTCTGTGCTTACACTAAATCTCTCAACTATCTCTCCATTCATCTCTTCATCATTAATTGTTGCTAATACCTTTTTCCACAAATAAATCATACGCTTGACAAATATTGACACGTTCCGACACACGGTTAAGATGATGATGATGATAATGAATGAAAATATATAAAGGTAAATATCGACTATCCATTACTACTCACCCATGCAGGTAAATCACCAAGCCGTGCCAGGATGACCTCCTTATCACTGGCCAATGCCGATGCTTTGGCCACATTACGACGAGTCTCGTTCTTGTTTCGCCACTGTTCGCGTGCCACAGACAGTAAGACCGGTGTAATCAACCATGCCACTGACCAGCCCATGTAACCGACGAAATATATGATACCCACTGTCACCACCTTCTTGGCGAAGGAATACAGCAGGGAGCCCACGTTGTCGCCAGTAGTGCCCTGGAGTTGTGCATTTTCCTCTTTTTCCGGATTTTGCTCCTTGCTGGCGCCAGTCATTTCGTCGACAACGTCGTTTGCTGCCCCAGTTTCACCCAACAGTTTATCGTCCTCAGAACTGCTCGGAAATGAGCTGCTGGGTATCTCTCCAGTGTCACTTATGCCACTAGTGGTATCACTGTTTCAATCAAAGGACAGAAAACGGAAAAAGAATATTGAAATATTCACAAACTGATAATTCAATTAACCTCGTTTGAGAAAACTAGAACATATACGCGACGATTTCTGCACTGAATGCGACCCGGTGATCTAATCTTTGTAAAACGAGAGATGGAGTGAGAATGAAGTCACAGCACAGCACAGCACGCAAACACAAATCATAGAATCAAATTTTGCTTCTGAGCATTTCCAAGCCAAAACGCAAATCGTCTAGACGCAACCCTTTTCAAATTGAATGATATTCTGTACATGTATAGCCTCATAATATGGCACTTTCCATCCAAATTTTGCTAAAACTACGTTTTGAAAAGGGCATATGAAATAAAAGGATTTTTAAAATTTGAAAACTTATAACTCAAAACGGTGCATTTGATTAAAATGGTATCTTCGCAGATGTAAGTAAATAACAAGGACTATTAGAAAAAGACACATTAAGAAAAATCGTATCCACGTTGCGACGTCCACAAATATCATAGCGCTCGAAACGGGGAGAGGGTGGGCTCAATTATTGACTGTGACTAATGGAAAAAATTTAATATAATTTAAGATGTTTCGATGTCACCACTAAGAAGAAGTTTCCATTAGTGAAATCGAGGAGCGGTTTTCGGTTTCTAATTGAATGAATTAATATAGCGGACGAAGATTTAGAATGGCATGTAAAGCTTTAGTGGGTACGCTGCGCATTGTTGCCTGTTGTGCACATTGTTGTTAGCCTTTGAAGTTTTCCTAGCTTCTGCTTGGCACATTTTTCCTTAGTTTTGTTTTCCACCACATTGAAGTAGGTAATGTTATTCTGGGTCAAATGATGGTCGTATTATCAAGTGAATCATAATCGGCCTCAGACCCAGGGCCATATTTATAAATGTGGGGGCCCAGGGGACATTGTCCTGTTGAGGCCTTTTTCCCAGAAAACATGTTGATACTTTAGAATAGACTTGATATTTTTAATGTTCTTTGTAAGGTTTTCATTATCAGAAGTCAAACTATTCTATAACGTTAGAAATAGCTTTACATTTCTTCTGAAAGTAAACCAATTTAAAATAATGAAACTAATCTTTTTCTCTCAAATTGTTCTTTGACATATAGATTTTTAAGGGGCTATTCAGCACACAGCACACTTTACAAGGAGTTCCTCTAGATAATATTTCACTAATCTTTCAACTGAACCACAGTTGTTGCTCAAGGAGATCCTACAAAGATTTTTTAAAGATTTTCTAAACGCAAATCTTGAGGATATACTAAGGAAATCGATGGAAGAATCACCGGATAAAATCCTCGAGAACTTTGAACTTCAATGAAAAATATCCTAATGAATCTTTGGAGAAATTCCTGATGTAACTTTTAGATAATTTCTATGATTATCCTAGGACAAAACCATATCAATTTATTTATTTATTATTTTTTTTATTTATTTATTTACTTAGATACTTAACTCTTGTGCAATTAAAGTTCTTTTCATATGAAGACCAGAAATTACCAATTTTCTTTTTTTTTTGGCGAATGGAATAATGTGCGTTTTTTGAGAATTTATGTTCAATCCTTCGGGTAATACACTATTGAATCATTTTGACGTATTAGTCTTCGTTAGTATAAACATATTTCATATCCGGAAATGATTTTCGGGACTTATTTAATTCATGCATAGAGATCTAGAATTCTGTACTGTGAATAAAATAAAAACGAAAAAACAACCGTAGTATGTTTCGACTGGATAGGTGGTAGATTTTTTCGTAGTTTCGGCTTTCAGTCTAATTAATTGCGTTGACTAATTTTAAATCATCGCCTACTTTTTGGTCCGGCTATTAGACCATCTTCAGGGCCTAAAATTTATTGAAAATTGGCACAAATTTTGTGTTAACGTGTGTCTTCAACTGTAGAATAATATTCAATTCTAAAACAAAGATTATTAAAATCCAGTAACCCGTTCTTAAGCCAAGTGGTGACATAAAAACACCATTCCATTTTTTATTTAAAAAAAATGATGATTACAGTACAAACTTGTATATCTCGCATAACATTCCGAATGGGTCGAAATGCAGTCTTCCCAAATGAACTTCAAACACGTTGGTTCAGGCGATTTCAAACTCTCTTTGAACTCTGTTCTCGTGTTCAAACTGATACACTCGAATCTGAACATGTGTAAAGTGAACATCGGATCCTAGCCTAGCCCGAGTGGTAACGCGCCCCAACTAGAGATCGGGGAGTCGTGAGTTCGATTCTCACTGAGAAGACGTGTAACTTATTCGCAAATCTTCACATTTGCCATCTAATCCAATTGCAAATTATATGTAATGTTTAGCTTTTCGGTAGTTGTTAAACTTCCACTCGGCTGGTTAGCCGTAAACCACGATTCATAATTAAAAACAAGTATGAAATTTTCGATAATTATAGTAAACTGATTAGACATAATTGACTGACGTATTGAGCTTCATTAAATTCTAAGATAATTGTGACTTTCACTTTTTTAGTTTGGTTTGAAAACGATAAGCTAAAACATTTAATTCAAAACAAGAAAAAGTTTTTGTATGGACGGTTGATAGTAAACACAATTACCTATCTTGTGACTAAATTTTATTAAAATAAAAAAAGACCATATGTTTTAATCTACTTTATTTTTTTTTTTGCACTGTGAGCCACAAACTGGATTTTTTTTCAGTATTTTATTTAAAAATTAAGACAACTGTCTAAAATTCATTCACACAACAGTTTTTTGTATGAGTTGCCATTTTTCGATTATATTATTTTGAAAAAAGCAGGTACAAAAGTTTTGCCCTATCCAAAAGATAGTCCAGATAAACATTGGGAAAACTATGTATGCAAAGTGTCTTACTTAGTCAAGGTCTGCGCATCCAAAAAGTTTTATTGAAATCTGAGAGGGTGCTGCCAATTTGTAATACGATTTAACGTGAAATGGGTTTATTCTAACGTGGATTCGCTATGATTTTTCCTCGTAGTATATTTTTATTTAAACCTAGTCCTAGTTATTTACTGAAATTTCTGCGAAGAAACCGTTTCAATCAAATGCACGGTGTTGAGCTATAAATTTTTCAAATTCTGAAAATACTCTTTTATAGGCCTTTTTTAAAATGTTGTTTGGGAAATTTTGCAATTTTTTAATGGGCAATGCCATATCTAATAGCTTCTAATGCATGCGTAAAGTTTCATTTGCTGTATCTGATGTCGTTCTCAGAAATGTTCCACCACGTTACAATTGTTAGCTACAGGTCGCCAAAGTTATATAGAACACGGTTTTCATTGAAGTTTACATGAAATTTGAAGTATGATTTAACAAACTTTTTTGTGATCTAATTCACCAAGCAATTGCACGATTAAATTTACATTATTCGATTTTTTCAACATGCTTGCAGTCTCCATACAAAATTCTTTTTTTCTCTTAAATGGCAAAATACAATACTTTTCGAAACCATTAAGAAATAACTTTTGAGCATCGAAAATATCATGAACATTGCTAATAATAATTGTTATGCACATAAAATTTGAATTTTGTGACAAATTAGGGGAATAAATTGTCATACAAGTTGGCTGAAATACTAAAATTTTGCTTTTTCAACAGTCAATATCTCAAAAACTAGACGTGCTATGATATTTTTTGAAAACGACAATGGATTCAGTAACCCTTAATTGAGTAAATAGCGGTATTTTGGTGCTTCAGATGAAAACGTGTTCCACAGTGAAATATTCAGTCTGAAAATGCTACTTTCATTATCGTTTTGAGCTGGAAGTGCTCTTCTTATGAAAACAAACCTCATTTTCTCTCTTGGATGGGATTACACTCGTACTGGGATGCTCCCCCCGGATGGATCGGAAATTTCTCGCTATGAAATTATCACCAATATTGCCAATATGTTTTTCTAACGAACCATCGATAACTTTTGAACTGAAAATATAAAACGCAAACATAATCAATAATAATAATTTAAAAATTAAAATTAAATGAATTAGTAAGCAATCTGATAAATGAAGTGCAGTCTGCGTTGCTGACAAACACCTGTTAACTCAACGAATATCACTCGGGGTATGACTAGACGGGGATGAATCGTTGCAGTTTCTTAAGAATATTCATGAATAGTATGTTCAGGGTGCACAATAAAGTGTGTGATAAGTTGTACAGTGTGTTGAATCGGGTGTGCAGCTACCGGATGGTGGTGGAATTCTGTGGGGTTCTGATGTGTGATGTGTTTATTCCCACCGTTCGAGTTCACCACATTGGATGTGTGTGCGATGCTTTGGACGTGCTAAAAATAGACGATGAGGAAACACCAAATATTCAAATCAAAATAAAACACGAACAATTTTAAGACAAATTATGCGGTTGTCGAGACTATGTGATTGAAGCAGCGAAAGGCAAGTTGTATGTACATCGAAAGATTGGAAGGGATACAGCAATAGGTTCCCAATAAGAAGTATTTTGTTTTAGGTTCTCGTTCGTAAGAATAAGTTTTAACTGGAACTTGTTTTTCTTTTTCTAGAAACCCTTCTACAATTGATTTGATCTTAATCGACTCTAGTCGCTTTGTAGCCAATTGGCTACTCACGCTGATTTTGATTCTGATTATGTCCCAGTTACATTTCAAATATCCCATTAAGCGATTCTCAAACCTTTCAGCTCCACTTTCAATTATTGTCGAGCCGCCTAGAATACATATGCAACATACATACGATAGTAATCTTGATGTTATCATTTCTTTGCAAACAAAACTTGATATTGACAATGTTCTCGATATTTTCGCAAATTTCGTTGTTGAAGCAAGCGCCATTGCAATACCAAAATGTGGAGTAAAATTCTAATCCGTGATTATAGACGATGATCTTAAACTCTTTATCAATCTTAAAAACGTGAGGAGAAGGCAATTTCAACGCACTCGCGTTCCTGCTATGAATATTATATGGCAGCATTTGCAAAAAAAAAACATTTTTCTCAATTTAATAAAAAGAATCGTAATTCTAAATAAGAATCAAAAGTTTTGAAAATTAAATTTCTCAAATTGGAAGAAGAAAGCAAATTATTATTTACTAATTGCGAAAAAGTTCAAAAACTTGCTACCAATCGAAGAAACGTTTTCGAAAATTCGTGGGAGGCTTATTTGGAAGAACTGAGAAATGTTATAAAAAAGTTCAAAAATATGAAACCCCCTGACGATGATACAACTCTCTACATCAGCTTCAGAAAATTGCTTATCATTCTTGGTTGATATATTTAACAAATGTGTAATATTTAACAAATGAAAAATGAAAACATGCCAAGTTTTTACCAGTTTTAAAACCGGACAAAAATCCTGCAGAAGCTTCCAGCTATCATCCACTCAGATCGCTTTCCTCCATCAGTAAACTTTTTGGAATGGTCATTTTGAACAGAAGATGGTCCACATCAACGAAAATTCATTTTTTCCCAACAGTTCGGATTTCGACATGGACATTCGACCATTTCTCAACTTTTATGTGTAAAACATTTGATTCGTTCCAACAAATCTAAAGGCTACTCTATTAGTCTTGCTCTTCTAGAAAATAGAAAAACAATCGACAGAGTTTGGTATGAAGGCTTGAATGTAAAATTTAAAAAAACTATTGTTTTCTGCCATATTTTGTTAGAATTCTCCAAAGTTACACTTTAGCTTCATTATCAAAACTCCAAGTCTGAAAAACTTCCTGCAAGAGCTGATATTCCCCAAGGCAGTATTTTGGGATCAATTTTATACAATATTTTCACATCTGACTTACCTCAGTTACCTCAAGGGATATAAAAAATCTTTGTTTTCGAATGACACAGGACTCTCCGTCAAAGGACGAAGCCTGCGTGTCATCTGTAGTAGATTGCAAAAAAGTTTGGATAGTTAGAAATGGAAAACTTATTTTTTTTTGTAAAGTTGTCAGGAACATTCTTAAATATACTAGCAAAATTGTTGAAATGATTTCAATCAAATTGATAACTTAAAAAAACGTACAAAAACAGGGGTTCCCCTGAAAAATATCGTACTTATTCCCATCTCGATATGCCCCAAATCATTAAAAACAAACTTAATCTGGACTAAACGGTCACGATTATCCACCCTTGTTGCAGATCAAAGGCTTACAAAGCAGAGCACGAAACTTCACGGACTTCCTACTATTCTTTTCATGATTCATTCGATTCCTCTCAGTCTCCCCCTTGAGGAAAATACGACATGCCGTAAATTGTGTAACCTGATCCATAAAGCGCCACAGCAACGGGAATTAAATTTGTCTTATTTCCTCTAGCATCGTTATCACATTTGTATATGTACATCATGAGCCATGGGTTTGCTTTGAAATTGATCCACATACGTTTAAGGTAGACAAAGAATTTAGGAACATTTATTCACGATTAGCAATATATAAATCTGGGAGTTTAGCAGCTACAGTCAGTGAGAAAAGTTAGTAACCAAATATTGTTTATCCACACAAAATGCTCCTAGTAGTCCGAATCGGCCGAAATGTTAATGACGAACTACAAATAACCTGAGCATTTGTTTACCGGCATATCGGTCTATTTTGCTCGAAGTAAGATGGAGCATGGAGAAGAAAGCAATGAATACTACATGGATAGGTACCGTAAATTCGGGTGAAATTTATCACCGTGTCACACGATTTTATTTCTTCCCAATTGAGCACAAATATTAATGTAACCTACAGTGAATGAACGTTGTTTGTCGTTATTATTGTCGAATTGTGTGTTGTGAAGTTTTTTGCGTTAAAGAATGTTTATTTCTATGACAATAATGTAAAATTTCAAAACCATCCACGGTATAGTATTGAGGAACACCCATAAACTTCTAGTCCTAAAACAGGATTCGAACATGGTATAAACCTGAAAGTTTGTAATGATGCTTAAGATACATCCCCAAATAAGATTTCATCACCAAAACTCATACCAATTTGCTCATTCGGGTAAAATAATTGAATTTCTGTTAGATATCCGGAAATTCCTTAGAAAATTGCATACATTTAGGCGTTTCCGTGAAATTCTTGAAATTTGACTATTCATTATTTCTATAAATATTGTATTGTTAAGAATTTAGAAAGCATATTCGGATTCAGGGAGCACACATTTACTGTGTACAGTTGTTTTGAAAACTAACAATAATCGCATTGGCAAGTAATTAATTTCACCCCGAAATGAGATCCACCGATTTTTTTATTTTAGAGATGTTTCTTAGCACTGAAATGACATTTGTTAGAAAATTTCAATACATGAACCAATGAGGCTCACCTTCGTACTTGTTTTCCTGCATTCAGTTGTTTGGCATTGTCAACATTATAGAAAACAGACAAGAAAAACCGTGAAAAATGATCAATTTCACCAGAAATGACGGTACCGTAAGGGAACGGCGAGAGAAATTGGATCAGATGTTGAAGAGGGCATACCGTATGAAACAGTATTACTTGGAACGTCCTTCCTTGTCACTAACGTCCCCTATGGGAACAGCTTGGCATGTTGTTCGAATAACACTACCAAGACAGCCTTGGTAGTGTTATTCGAACAACACGCCAAGCCACGAGGAAGGACGTTTCAAGTAATACTAGTTCATATGGTATTACCTCTACAATATCTAATACAATTTCTCTCGCCGTTCCATTACGGTACCTATCCATCTAGTATTCATAGATTTCTGCTCCATGCTCCCTCTTACTTCAAGCAAAATAGACTGATATGCCGGTAAACAAATTAAATTTTTATTATACAGTCACCCCACACAGTTGAATCACCCACAATTATAATGAAATTCATTAAAAAACATCACAGAAACATTTTGGCTGATAAGCTACACAATGTGTCCAACCATTTCAATGCTTTCCAAATGAATCAATGCATTATGTTTGCTGCCAATGAGGATGTATTTTTAGTCAATTTCGTAAGAAGCACGCCTGTAAACGGCTATTTAGAAGCGACGTTTTAAAAGGTTAATACAAAGATATTTGTACGAGAATGAGTTACATACAACATTTACAGATTAAATAACCATGGGTATACGATAAAAATGTGAAATATGATAGATTTGTCTGAGATTTTTGCGTGAAATACTTGATTCATAAAATGTGGGAAATAAACCTGTCACAATTTTTGAATCAGCGGTCAATCTGCTAGAACTTGATGAATTTTAAATGTTATACCCATTTATAATCAATTATCAAAAACAGATTTTGTGATGGGAGTTCGAAAAGTGCATGACATGGTTTTGGGACCGTTCATAAATCATGAATATCAGACAAAGTAGTACGTAAAGGCGAATAAATTGTTGTAGTCAAGTCTGGAAGGAACCAAACAGAAAAAGTGTCATTGGATAGGATTTCTGAAAAATTTATGACGTAGGGTAGAAGCACCGGTTTTCGTCATACGTCAGTTGCAGCCATAGTTGATTATACACTGTTTTACATCGCCAATCAGAATGAAACTTTTCGTGTTCAGTAGATCACATTCAAATGATACAGCTATAATCATTTACTCGGCCGAGTTGATTCAAAACATATCAAATTCCTTATAATTTTAACACCCATACATCTAACTTAGCCAGGGTACTCCAAATTTGGCCACTCTCATAAGAAATCAATGTAATTGGCCAATTTAGGAACCGAAATCAAATCTCTGGCCGAAAGTGGTTCTGGTGGCCAACGAGATTTTCAAAGCGGAAAAAGGGTTTTAGCTCAGTTCCGATATTGGATTGAAAGCTTGCATTTGACATAGGGTAGGTGTACCAGTTATGGCCATAGTGGTTCCCTATTTCGCCATACGTGATATCTTGAACGCCTTCACATTTTGAAAAATCTTTTGTGTTTTAGCCATAAAGTAAAGGATAAATTTTGATGTTAAAACATTCAAAAAGATTAAAGATGTAAAAGTTATCTTAATTTTGCATATGGCCAAATAGGGAACCACTATGGCTATAACTGGTACACTTTCCCTATATGGATTGAGAGCTTGCATTTGACATATTTGTAGTATAAATAGGGCTTCCCATATAATTTTTATTGACAATTTCTCTTAGACTGGCCAAAACCGGTGTTTTTACCCTACTTGATATGCGCCTCCTTTCAATTCTTTTTTTTTTTGTGTTACTTCCCTACTAGCGATTAGCCTGCTTCTCAAATGATTATCAACTAAGTTCTTCCACAATTATTAACTGACAGCATTATTTTCTAATTAATCAATGATCAAAACTTGTCTTTTTTCCAGCTCTAAACATCCTAGACCAGCGGAATTCAAACTCACGAGCCGCCCTTAGCATGGTCATGATGAATTGCTACGGTTATTGGGCTCTTCCAGGTGCTACATGATCTTGTTTGCTTCTGTAGGAAGCAATAACTATCCAGTTAAAAAAGCGCCAGTCTGCATCCCTCCGGATTCGTATTGATATCAGGTGTATGTAATAACTTTTTGGGATCGCAATTGTTGCACGCAAGGTGATTAAGGGCATAATGAACGCACGAGGCGCAATTGATCTCCAAGAATATGCATAATTTATCAAATTTTCATGCATTTTGTGCATATGAACTGTTTGACGATATAAAACATTATGATCTGCTTCATTTGACCTCTCCAATTTGATTTTTTTTTTCTCAGCTTTGAATCGGTTTATAAGCAAGTTACTAATCTAAAATATTTCTTATTGCTAATGTGAAAGAGGTGGAGCTCTTCTATATATCATAACGTATGCCACTAATTTTTAATATATTATTCTCTAAATTACATGAAAACGTTCATTTTGCCCCGATACCTTTTTACCAACCTTGTTTTTGACACAATTTTCTATTTCTATGTCGTTTGTCTGACATTCGATGTGTTGCTTTCGCCATAAATGATTGCAACACATCGTACTAACTACGAACTTGGTAATAAGCTGAGGGTAACTGAATAATATCGCAATTTTATGGTCTTAAAATATGCATTTATTTAATATGTCCTTTCTGTCCCTAATCGCCCTACGTTCCTATGGATTAACTTCCAGGCTACACCGTTGGCTCACGGTTAAATTAACAGACTTAAGGGGTTTACTAGTCTACAAATATATGTTCACTTTAACTGCTCAGCAGATGGTACAATTTTGAATCAAGCCATCATCATTCATTTCCTGAGTTCTCGGAACTGGTTCCAGTCTACCGCTGTGTATCCCTTATGATGTCCGAGACAGTGTTCTCATACACATATGGACTACAACAAGTAGAAAATAATTAGCTGATTCTTAAATTGCGGTCATATTGATTCATATTTGTGGACAGGTTTTTCGCCGATTCATAAAATGTGGTTTTAGACGATGTGCAAATAAGTGAAAATTTTCAATGTTATCAGCTATTCCAATGAGTACAATGTGCATGAACTGTAAGTATATGCCCAACTTTACCATTTGGTGTTGAATGCACTAAAATATGTTGTTTATTTAGCTTGCTATATTTATTTGCAAAGCCTTAATGGATTCATAATTGTGGGACCAGTGTAGTTGATACCGTTTAAGCAAAAGGATGCAAAAACTTCAAAATTTGTATCAGTTTGCATTTGTATATTATAACTTCTACAAATGAAAAAAATTATTGATTCATTTGAAAAACCACCCGAATGTGAACAATACTAAACAAAAATCCTAACTAAAACTTAAGTTTGAACAAGATAGTCTTTATCTTAAGTTTAATTTAATATCTCCAAATACATGTTAACTCGTAAATTTGCTTACTGGACCATATTGCAATGTTTTCACTCACATTAAGGGAAAAGCAGATTAATAATTTATGTCTTTCAGAAGATTAAAATTAGATTTTTTAGTAGGAGTGTATCTGGCAGTAATAGTCTTATCCACTAAATTTGAACCCCATAATCTGAAATGAGAGAATGAGAGAGCGTTCTTTTGTGCACAAATATGTACCTTAAAACGGGGTAACTTTGATATTGCAGGTAACTTTGATAGTGCGAATTGTGGGTTTCGCACTATCAAAGTTACCCCGTTTTACGGTACAGCTTAAAAGGTACATATTAAACGAAACAACGAAGTTTCTGTTAATCAGTTAAGCAAAACGAATGCAAAAGTACAGAGAATTAGTATGACACTTCATGTCAAAGCTATTTTCGTTGGAATCAAGTGCATTTGAGGATTTATATGCAAATATTAGAGATTTATAAGATTTTAGCATTTTTGAAACGCTTACAAACAATATGTTCTACGATCACTATTTGAAGAAGTCATAATGAGTTCGGCACTTATCCTTGACAGCCTAGTTGTAGTAGAACATGAATTCGGTCTGAAATCTCTTAGCAAAAAACATTTTTACAAACTGGGACCATTTTTGTAATCTAAGTCAGAAATTTCCATATAGCGTTAAATGCCTAGAGGTATTGAACGCCCAATAAACGTTCCGTAATTCATTCAATTTTGTTCGATTAATACTCCATTATCAAAGTTACCCCAAAACAGAAAACCGACTTTCGATTATATGAAAAATTATATGCATAAGTATTGAAGTTTTCTTCGAAAAAAAAACTATCAAAGTTACCCCGTTTTACGGCACTAATGCAATTTAATCATGCTTGTATCCATTCAGTTCTTAAGTATCTCATGACTGTCAGGGGTCATGCCGCGAAACCAAAAGAATGCAGGTTTTGCAGAACAGATGCTTGAAAATCATTTTTACATTAGCTCCCTTCTTTTCAACATTTTCGCTCTACAGTAAGTTTAATCACAAAGTTTTCCCTGCTCTTCCATTGCGCGTTTCCCAAACAAATATGTATGTTCACAATACTTCGAAGAATCTCAGTTTCCATCACAACACTATACAACATAATACTAGACATGTATTTGAACTTTCGAGAAGCAGAGGATACACGAATCTGAGGCTAGAACTCATCAGCAATTACGGGCCTTTAAAATGTAATTCACTTCCAAATGATCTAATATATAATTAACAGTATTTATTTTAAAAACATGCTCAAGCAATATTTAATAAGGAATATAAAAGATTACATTACAGTACGTGTTAACCATTCAAAAATGTAGGATTTTCTGGATCATGCTAATTTTACCTGCATAATTTTCTTACTCATAATTATTTACTTAAAGCCACTAAGCCATTAAGCCATAAAACCACAATCGTTATCACTGTTGTTTTTAATATGTTTACCATTCTGAAACATTTTTCTGAAACATTGTCTGTGAATCCATTCAAAGAAACAATGCTCCACTGGGTTTTCAAACTGTTTGTATATGTTATTTTAACCTCCGCGTGTTTGTTTAAAATAGATTTTATCGAAGTAATTATCCACTAGCAAAAGGCTCTATGTATGAGCTTTTCGATGTGGGGGTCAGTGGTGAATCTTAAAAAGTACATCAATTCAAGTAAAGTATATTTAGTGATATGTAATAGTAGTTTACGGAACAAGTTGCAGAATGATTATTTTTACAGCACGAGTCGTAAATTTATCCTAAAAATCGAGTTCTGCAACGAGTTACGTACAACATTTTATGCAATTTCATAAAAGAGCACTTGAGGGTATCAGAAATTATATCGGAATGCACTCACCATTATTTTACAATTTCTGAAAAATTGTAATGTAAATTGTAATGAGAAAGCGTTGCGTAATGAATCATTACAGCACTGGTTTCAGTTGCGTAATGACTATTCCCGCACTGCATACTTCAGTGCAGGAAAGTAGGCCGTTTCATGAGGATATGACTAATTTGTGTTCATGGAATTTTTACGAGGATGAAGTTGTGGCAAATGATTGGTTTTAAAAACAATTACTGTTTTATTTTAACAAGACACAAAAGTGTAATTAATTTTAGTTATTAAAAACTGTCGAACCTCATGGTTTGTAAATAAACAATAAGATTAATTTATGTGAAAACATTTCAAATTATTTTAATTCTTCAATTTCAAATGAGAAATTTTTTTTCAAGCTTTATCGAATGAGTTTATGAGTTAATGAGCCATCCATGAACTTCACTGGAATTCGAAAATAAAGACTCACATAAACTACAGAGGAAGTCTTCCGACAAGAAAAATTCCCTGAAGGTAGATTATGAAGCAAAAAAAGGTGTCGATTTTACCACAAATGAAAGTGTCGATCTTAGCCCGAGCGGACATTTATATTTCAAAAGCATTCTCAGCTGTCGAAAAACCAAAAATTAAATTTTCCTTCATGTTGTATGAACGTAATAGTAGTAAATGATAATGTAGACACAGAACAAATAATGGCATTTTAAAAATTTCACGTGCGAAATAGTTAAAGAATAACAGCGAAATAATGAAACTACTGTTGCTTCTATGTTATCCAATATGATTTTGTTGTTTATTTTGGCAGTTCATTAGTAGCGTCAGTTGTAATGTCATCCAAAACACAACATTTCACAAGTAAAGATAGAGCTTGGTGGAAACTGCATGAAAATCTGTTCAAAATTTGAAAAATCAAAGGGTGTCGATCTTACTCACAGTGTCGGTTTTACCCTGATTTCCCCTACTTGAACTCACCACATCAAAGGATTTTGAAAAAAAAAATCATTACTAGTTAAGTTCCAACAAAACACAAAAGTAGGGTCTGTGCTGGCTAGAAATCCTAAAATAATTTTCCTAAATAAAAATTTCTATTGTAAAATTTTATTTATTCTAGCAAAATTTCCATAGGCAGCATTTGAAATACCCCAAGGAAAAATACAAAAATATAAAAATATTTATTTATTTAAAACATATTGTTATAAAAGTCGTGCACATACTTTCTGGGACAACCTATATTAGGTTTACCGTCGTACTGATTTACTACATTTAGTTTGGTGGAATTGATAACATTATTAAAATCAAGCTTGAAAAAACTGAGAAAATGATCAATTTCATCCGAAATTCCGATACTTTCTGTTTAATAGAATACCAGTACAATTGATATTGTCATGCATAAATGTATGCATCGCACTAGGATTTAACTTGTGTACATATTACTTGTTCATCGAAATTCATACACAATTCAATCCCAATATCCTATGTGCGTAATTGATTAAGGAACTACTCCATCATTTGATAATAGCAAATTGCTTACGACCTTGCCGAAGGCTTCCCAATAACTGGTTCTAACGTTATTCATTCATGCCCGATCGAAACACCGACCGGTGTTCCCTTTACCAATAACACTGTCCCAGACACGATGCAGAAAACATTTCTGTCGAATGAGGTAAGCTCATGACATCATCGTCTTCTTCCCATAGTGGGCAAGTCACATCGTAATAACCTTCAGATTGTTTCCTATTGTCCAGAACAGCTTGCTCCATAAAACTCCTTAAATCTCACTATCACTATTGCTGAACTGTTTTGCTTCATGAAAGCAATCGATTTGTTTCACATCAAGACCATTTAGAATCAGGTAATTATAGTACCGTAACTAATTTGGTAAAGCGCTTATACACCTGCTAAATCTAAACAAACGTAACCGGGAAACTGAGAATGTTCCCTAATTATGATTCAAATAACGTTTGAAGTTTGATTCTTTACCGTTGTATCGCTCTAGATATTTAGTCGTAAATTTGACACATCAACAAAATCAAATTGTTTTACACAATCCGGAGTCCCTACGATAGTTCGTCGTCACTCGCGATGTCTTATACCGGCACTAAATTGCGATTCCGCAAATAGTCAGGGCATTCTACATCGTTTAGTGGATATATCTACACAGAGTGGCTCTCTGATGGTTGAGCTCTCGTTTCGCGTCAACCCCGAGAGGCCAGAGACATCAGCTGAAAGAGAACATCTCCGGTCATGCATACCTAACCACTACAACATGATTTTGGGGGGCCTTCGTTGGTGCTCACTCACCATAGAGCGGATTTATCGAGTGAACATCGAATTCTCGATACAAGGAAGGCATCGACATCACTTCAACGTCATATCATTGTGATCGTTTCTGTATTTATACACCTGTTTCAAACGTATCAAGACACCAAGATGTTTGGAACGAAGTAATAAGGTTTTGGACGAACAGAATGGTTCGGCTTTGGAATAATGAAAATAGTGCGAATTAAATTCAATACTTTTCTTTTACAGTACTTAATGTCAGCAACAAAATTTCACAATGGTGTGCATAGATCTATATTGATGATATTTTGATGTTTTATTTGGGCTTTGAGGATGAAACTCAAATAATGTCATGCTTAGTGATCCTTATAAAGGATTACTAGTCATGCTCTATTTGAACATTCTAAAACCCCTCATGGGTTGTATGAATTCTCTGGAAATTTCGTTAGATTTGTCACACTTTCCCCCCTTCCCATTTTAGAGTGACATAATTTGGGTATTTAAGGTCCAAATATTAATCTTCGATGTGAATTCTTGATCCAGTCTCCAATAAAATATTAAATCGCATATTGAAATAGCAAAGAAAACCTCGTTTTTATATGATCAGTTTGCCAATTTAGAAGAAAAATTGCCTACATTTAGGCGTTAAAAGTGCTTTTTTAATTCTTTATTAGTAACATTCTAAACATTACATTCATTTCTTATATCTAGGTGTTCTGTGTTATTAGACAACATTATCATCCTAATTTAATCATTTATTAACGTTTTGTTAACAAAGGAGAGAGAAAATAAAAATCTTTCGATTTACTTAACCTAAAAATATAACGCATTAATCTTGGCAATAGAAGATTGCAACGATTTTTGTCTTTAATTATCAATTATTTTATTTTATTTTATATATCTTATTAGTACTTTACCAGGGAGGAAGCTTCAGAATCATTTTCAAAATTTTATTTTGAATCGTCTTCAGAGCTTTCTTTCTTTCAACAGCTTCAACAGTCCATATTGGTACAGCGTACAACATGGCTGGCCTGAATTTTTTTTGAAGAACAAAAGCTTGTTCTTAAGGCTAAGTAGCCCGTCATTCGTTTCGGCAGCCATGTTGACGTTTCAGGTCGCAATTTCAAAGTGATAAAACTCAGTTCGCACAGTTCAAATTGCAATGGAAAAGTATCCTTATATGCGCTGGCGTACAGAAAGTATGCTGATACTTTTTCAGTTTCGTCAGTGCAATACCAACCGATTTTCAATAAATCTAAATTGTGACTTGATTCAGCAACCATCATTGACGATGCGTACAAATTTCAATGACGGCCTACTTCGCCTTAAGACAAAGTTTTGATTTTTTGTTAATAAGTGAATAAATACATTTACTACAGATGACACGCAGGCTTCGTCCTTTCGCGGAGAGGCCTGCATCATCCACAAACAAAGATTTTTAACATCCTTGAGATAACTACCGAAAAGCTAAACATTACATATAATTTGCAATTGGATTAGATGGACAAATTGATGTGAAGATTTGCGAAAAAGTTACACGTCTTCTCAGTGAGAATCGAACTCACGACTCCCCGATCTCTAGTTGGGGCGCGTTAACCACTACGCCATGAGAGGACTCATGAACGCAGAAGTCAACCTGAATTCGATTTCAGCTCAATAATCACGTGGTCCTCTTTCGCAAAGTGCACCTCTTTCGGAAGAATTAGATGCCCATCCAAACACAACGCTTTCTATATATATCCAATGCCTAGCCCGAGAGCGCATTGTTTTTTAGATATAGGAATAGCACACTACACTAGCCAGCAACTGCGCTGGCTGAGGTTTCTATTGTGTGGGCTTCCAATGGGTCGCGACGTTCTCAAACGACCGGTTACGGAACATGAGTCCGTTGCTCGATAAATACTTGTTTTAATTATGAATCGTGGTTTACGGCCAACCAGCCGAGTGGAAGTTTAATAACTACCGAAAAGCTAAACATTACATATAATTTGCAATTGGATTAGATGGACAAATTGATGTGAAGATTTGCGAAAAAGTTACACGTCTTCTCAGTGAGAATCGAACTCACGACTCCCCGATCTCTAGTTGGGGCGCGTTAACCACTACGCCATGAGAGGACTCATGAACGCAGAAGTCAACCTGAATTCGATTTCAGCTCAATAATCACGTGGTCCTCTTTCGCAAAGTGCACCTCTTTCGGAAGAATTAGATGCCCATCCAAACACAACGCTTTCTATATATATCCAATGCCTAGCCCGAGAGCGCATTGTTTTTTAGATATAGGAATAGCACACTACACTAGCCAGCAACTGCGCTGGCTGAGGTTTCTATTGTGTGGGCTTCCAATGGGTCGCGACGTTCTCAAACGACCGGTTACGGAACATGAGTCCGTTGCTCGATAAATACTTGTTTTAATTATGAATCGTGGTTTACGGCCAACCAGCCGAGTGGAAGTTTAATAACTACCGAAAAGCTAAACATTACATATAATTTGCAATTGGATTAGATGGACAAATTGATGTGAAGATTTGCGAAAAAGTTACAAGACGTGTAACTTTTTCGCAAATCTTCACATCAATTTGTCCATCTAATCCAATTGCAAATTATATGTAATGTTTAGCTTTTCGGTAGTTATTAAACTTCCACTCGGCTGGTTGGCCGTAAACCACGATTCATAATTAAAACAAGTATTTATCGAGCAACGGACTCATGTTCCGTAACCGGTCGTTTGAGAACGTCGCGACCCATTGGAAGCCCACACAATAGAAACCTCAGCCAGCGCAGTTGCTGGCTAGTGTAGTGTGCTATTCCTATATCTAAAAAACAATGCGCTCTCGGGCTAGGCATTGGATATATATAGAAAGCGTTGTGTTTGGATGGGCATCTAATTCTTCCGAAAGAGGTGCACTTTGCGAAAGAGGACCACGTGATTATTGAGCTGAAATCGAATTCAGGTTGACTTCTGCGTTCATGAGTCCTCTCATGGCGTAGTGGTTAACGCGCCCCAACTAGAGATCGGGGAGTCGTGAGTTCGATTCTCACTGAGAAGACGTGTAACTTTTTCGCAAATCTTCACATCAATTTGTCCATCTAATCCAATTGCAAATTATATGTAATGTTTAGCTTTTCGGTAGTTATTAAACTTCCACTCGGCTGGTTGGCCGTAAACCACGATTCATAATTAAAACAAGTATCCTTGAGATAACTAAAGTAAGTCAGATGTGAAAATATTGTATAATATGCTACCTTGAGGAACACTAGCTCTTACAGGAAGTATTCAGACCTGGAGTTCTGATAATTAACCTGAAGTGTACTATTTGACAGATACTTAACTTTGAATTATTCTAACAATGTATGTTGGAAAATTAAAGTTTTTTAATTTTACGATTAAGCCTTCATGCCAAACACTGTCCAATGCTTTTTCTATGCCTAGAAGAGCGAGATAAGTAGAATAGCCTTCAGATTTGTTGGAACGAATCAAATTTGTTACACGTAAAAGTTGATGAGTGGTCGAATGTCCATGTTGGAATCCGAACTATTCATTGGCAAAAAATGAATTTTGTGAACGTTGATGTGGACCATCATTCTGTTCAAAATTACCTCTTTAAAATGTGAACTGATGGAGGAAAGCAAGCTGATAAGAAGATAGCTGGAAACTTCTGCAGGTTTTGAAATTGGTACAATTTTGACATACTTCCATTTGTTGGGAAAATATGCCAACTGAAAACATTTGTTAAATATATCAACTAAGAATGAAAAATATACTGAATGAAATTTTCGAAAACGTTCTCTTGATCGAGAATGTTTTCGAAATCCTGAGTAAATTGATTTTCTATTGGACTAGTAAATCCTAAATTTATATTGTTCGCGCTTTCAAACTGCATACTAAATTTTCGAGCTTTTGCGCAATAAATAAGTAATCACACGCTATGTCTAAACCAGCAGATTATGCAAATCGAATGTACCTCAGAATTTTTTCCGCTAGAGTTCAGTATTGGGGTCATATTTTCAAAATCGAAAGGTTTAGACATAGCGTGAATCATTTGTTTTCCTCTTTCATTGCCGGAATTGGCTTCTAAGGGTTTTTTTTTTTTAATTTTAGATAATTTCCAAAAGGGCTTAGAGCCAGGGTCCAATTGCGAAATTTTATTTTCAAAATTTTTGTTTCTACTTCGAGAAACTCGTTTTTATAGATTTCTTTTTGCAGATCCTGCCATATAATTCTTATTGCAGGATCGCGAGTGCATTCACAGAAAGAAAAATCCATGCAAATTTCAGCGTAAAATCATGCACATGAAGGGAATGCTAGATATGTCGCAAATTTACCCGTCACATCGTGTAAAATTACAAAAACATCATGTAAGTTTCCGCTGAACATCGTGTAATCTAGCATAAACTCTAACCGATTACGCGACAATTCGCATAATTTTACATGATGTTGATATAATTTTACACGATCTGTCATGTAAAATTGCGACATATCTGGCATTCCCTTTATGTGCATGATTTTTCGCTGAAATTTAAATGGATTTTTATTTCTGTGTTGAAATTGCCTTCTCCTCACGTTTAAAGGCGGATCTAGAGTTCGAAATCACCGTCTATAATCACGGATTCGAATTTTAATTCTTATTTTGGTATTGCAACGCCCCTAGCTTCAACAACGGAATTAGTTAAAGTTTCAAGAGCATTGTCAATGTCAAGTTTTGTTTGCAAAGGTATGTTAACATCAAAATTACTATCGATGTATGCTTCATATGTATTCCAGTGGGGTTGAAAATAATTTAACGTAGAGCTGATAGGATTGAAAACCGCTTTACGGGATATTTGAAATGTAACAGAAACATGATCAGAATCAAAATCAGCGTGAGTTACCAGTTGGCTACAAAAGTGTCTAGAGTCGGTTAAGACCAAATCAATCGTAGAAGGGTTCCCGGATAAAAAAATACAATACAAAAACAATATAACGAATTGTAACAGTACCATTCAATATATTGGAAATACAATACAGTATATTGTAAAATGACAATACATTTACAGTACAATATATTGTTTTGATCAGTTCACTGTATGATATATGATATTTTTGCAATATACTGTATGGGTTGTTAAGTATCGTAACAATACAAATATAGATATTTTCTCATACATACATTTTGAAAATACAATACGATATATTGTTCATGTATTGTCTTGATTAGCAATTTGTGTATTGTTGTACAATACAAAAACTATTCAACGAACTGTATTTCAATAAGTGGTTAAAAGTATAGAATTTGTATTTTGTATGGATTGTCCCCCAACTTACCGGATATTCGTGCCAACAGCTGCTAAATAATTTTAACTCCTATAGAAGTAATGATATTTAGCATGGTTGCATTCGTCGTTACAGATAATGTCAAGTGACTTCTACAAAACCACTTATTTCTACTTTTTGAATATTTTTCACCAAACATTTCTTTCTTAACTTGTTTTTTTTTACTTCTTTCAGCCAAGCTACACAGAAAAAAGCATAAGTTGTTTTACGCAAAAATGGTAATTAGACCAAAATTTTAAGGCATAAAAACAATAAAAAACAATACAGTGTTATGTTACAATATATTATATTGTTTTTGAATTGTATATTCAAACAAAAATAATGTTGCTTCGACATTCATTGAATTACAATACACTGTATTGTATTCAATATGTTATATTGTACATTAATGGTTTATTCCATTCACTAAATGATACGCTTTTATCTGGGTTTCTAGAAGAGGGAAAACAAGTAGGGCTATCAGGGTATTGAATTGAGAAATGTCCTAAGAGCACTCATGAAATAAAATTCTACCCTTGGAATTACTTTGCGAATTAAAATAAAATTAAATAATCAAATAAAATTCTACCCTTTGAATTACTTTGCGAATTATTTCATGGACGATGTTTGGCATTGAAGTCACCAATGATAAAAAAATGACTTATTGCGAGTCAATTTTCACAAGTCTGTTTGGAACAACTTCACCTGCTTCCCAGAGCATTTAAAAGACAAATAGGCAGCTATGAAAGTAAATTTACCAAGTTGTGTTTAAACAGAAACGCCTAGAGTTTCAAAAACTTTAGTTTCAATACGCCTATGAATGATAATTACAAACTCCTGCACATGCCCATCAAGTCGATCATTACGATAAACAAAATAGTTTAGATCTCCTTTGAGTTTGGATCCAGGCTTCAAATAAGTTTCATTAATAACTGCTATATGTATGTTATTAGCTGTTAGAAAATTAAACAACTCGTTCTCTATCTATATAAATAAAAATGGAATGGTGTTTGTATGTCACGAAATGGCCTTTGAAAGGGTCAACGGATTTGCATATTTTTTCACTGTTGTATTCAACAGGGGATGCGACGTGTTCGTGCGATGAAAAAGTCTAGGAAAGTTTTCGAAATAGTTAGGAAAACGGGAGAAAACTAATCTACCGTTTTGTATGGAAGATTTCATAACATTTTTCAACAGCCTACTTGATGGAAAAACGAAGTTTGCCGGGACCACTAGTATTGAATAAAGAACGAGCATTGCGTACACTAATAATTTGTGTACGCACAGCACGAAGGTACGATGCGCAATGGCACCTTTTAATCCTACTAGCGAGAGTCATCTGTGTGTATTAAATACATATGTAGATGACCCAATACAATACACTACACTACACTACAGGTACTTTAGGAACAAGGCATTGTTCCAATGGCAATGTGAATCATGTGAAGCGGTGGTGTACTGAACGGTTTGTCAAATGACTTGTGAGCACTACACACTTAAACAGACACTCGGAGTTCGGTAAAATAAATTAGCGGAATAAATCTGTAATGTAGAAATTTACTGATAATTCGGTAATTTATAGCCTGATTACCGACATCCGTAAATGAAAAGACGAACGGTCAGCGAATTCTCACGAATTTACCGAATACGGTGAAAGTTTTTACTGATTACCCTGTAAATCAGCCATGTTACCGAAATCCGTAAAGCTATTAGCTGATTTTCGGTAAAACATGTCCGTCATTACCGAAATCGGTAACCTGGACAGCGAGAAACGTCAACTCCGCCATATTATGTTTTCGTTCAGCTCTTCTGGTTTTTTCGATGTTTCTGTGTTGTAAAACCAGGTGTTAGAGGCAGTTTTATCAATATCGTGAAGAGAATATATGCGAAATATAAGCAGCCACGCTATACGGTAAGATTTTTAGGATATAAATTATTCGCGAAGTAAAACATGTTTTTTTAGATGGTTGGGTGATGACCACATGCACTCGATAGAAGCTGTCTCTGCACATCATTACGTATAGGGCAAAACATTCAAGTGCTCGGTTCCTATCGCATGTCCTGCTTCGCAAATGGTATCATTCTACATGCAACTTCAAAACGTATCCTTGTTACCAGCTGAAGAACGAGCAGATGGATGATTATTGGCCACGAGATTAAGATTTGATAACCGTGAGCATCAACGAGAGAAAGATTGTCCCGAACAAGTGATTTTTCATAAAAAAAATACATTAAAATGAAATAGGAAACATGATTTCTTGCTTTTTTCTTGCACACAGGAAGCCGTCGGAGATTTTTCATTTCTAAAATAAAAATACAATTATCCTACAAAATAAATTACAAACCACCCTTTTTTCGGTAAACGTTACCAATCAGTCGGTAAATTTGACAGTTGCTGCTCCTGTCCTAGCTTACAGATCAGTCCGTTTACCGAAACGTCCGTTTACCGAAACGATTACCGACAGTTCAGCTGTTGAGATTTCGGTAAACGAATCACCGAAGTCGGTAATTTTTGCTCAGTGTGTAGTGTACTCACAGTCATAATTCACCAAACTTCATGTGTATCAATGTTTGACTTCAATATATTACATACATAGTAACCATCACTTTGCAATTTAACACATGACTTCAAATTGAAACCAAGCACCGCTTCTAAGGTTCCTATCTACGAAAAAGAACTCGAGAAACGTTCGCCAAAATTTCCGCTCCACCATAAATGAAGCGGAAACGAAAAGTAAATAGCGAAGACATTTTGCAGGTTTGTCCATTCGAAACTTGGCACTTTTTGTCACCGCAATGCAACTCATGAATAATCCATGGCATGTATGTAGTTTGCGGCAGTTACAACCTGGTGCTTTTTCAAATCATTTTACACCCATATCTTAAGGAAGGTTAGGCAATTACGTTGATCATTTGAGCAAGAGAGAAGTTAGTCAGTGAACACAATGTTACAGTGCATGTATAAAGTAGGAATAAACATTTAACCTAATTTTTTAGTTGAGTGATTCCAAGCAACAGCACCAAAATTTGGTAAATTTTTTAATTCATTTTTTTCTATTGAGCTGAAACTTTGCACAGTTTTCCAGTTCCATCTAAATCGTCATTTTCCGATATCAAATCTTCAAGTTGAGTCACGACTAACTTTTCAAAAGGGTGTATGTGAAAATGGTTCAAAAATATTCAAAAAGCTGCACAGCAAAAACGGTTCGTTCGATTGTTAGACAACTAAAGAAACAAAGATAGACAACTAAATAAAGATTCCAAAAAAATACACACAGTAAAAAAAAAATTTTTTTGCATTAAAAAACATAATTTTTGACACAAAAACTCAAATATAGTAATTTTTTGAGGATAAACGGTCCATTATATTAGCTATCTACCATAAAAATTTGGTGATGGTAAACCAATAAACAAAAAAATTATGACATTTCAAACATGTCACAATTTTCACATTTAGTAGAAAAAAACAAAATTTTCGGTGTAAATTATTACGGGAACCGCAGTTTGTTGCTGATTTTATTGTTAAGGGCCTTGTGTGAATTAAACAGGTCGTTTTCATGTATTCATTAGTATTATGTATATTATATGTATAAATATTATGTATATGTATAAATATTATATGTATATGTATATATGTATAAATTAAAATGAATTAACAGATTACACGAAAATAATTTTTTTTTTACCAGGATATTTTTTTTAGAGTATGATCGATGAGTTTCTAAATGTTATATATAAACTTTAAAAGTTTTGGATTTGGGTATGCGTTATGAGATCATGAAAACATTTTATTAATACTTATTTATTTATTTATTGTTATTCAATTTTTTTACAATATCGAACACTTTTGCATCATTATCAGTACAGTTCGAGTATAGTTTTGCTTTAATTTTATTTTCTGACAATGGAATGAAACAGTGAAATTTTTGGGTTCCTTGGATCGTTTTCGCGTTATTATATTGCTCGCTGAGCTCTGATGCCGTTAATTCGTACTCTTCAGTAGTAGTAAAACAAAATGATAGTTTTGTTAAATCTTCTTCTTTTCTGCGATTCGCCCAATCAAATAGTTCTTTTGCAGTTTTAATTGGATGCTCACGTTCTTTGGCTAAACTTGCTCTTGTGACCATGCGCTTTATGGTTCCTCCAATAGCATCACAAGGACCTTTGCCATGTGACGTAGCAAAGAAATGCCATTCTGCATCAATTCCGTACTTTGATTTAAATTGACATAGGCTCGAAAAAAAAATTAATTCTGCTTTACGTATACTAGGTCACCTGGGTATAGACCAGCCTTGTTCTCTACGAGGTAAACTTTTTGCAGGTAAACTAGTCGTATACCTGTATAGAAAACTTTTTTTGTAGCTTTTGTCTTCAATATTAGATTTCTTATAGGTTTCTTTTATCAAAAGGTTTCAACACTATTGAGATAATTTTTCTTCAGTTACGTACAATACAAAATATGACACTATCAAGACTTTAGATCACAACACTGGATCGCGTCTAACTTTCTAATAGATGCTATAATAGTTATGAATAATTAAATAAAATATCATGAAAACAATTTGTTAACCTCATGTGGTACCCTTAACAAAAAATTCAGCAACAAACTGCGGTCCTAAAAAAAATTAACAACGAAAAAAAAAAAATTCACTAAGTGTCAAATTTGTGAAATATTTGAAATGTCATAACTATTTGGCTTACCATCACCAAATTTTTATGGTAGATAGCTAATATAATGGACCGTTTTCCCTCAAAAAATTACGTTGGTATTCCGATAGGGTTTTGAGATATTTGAGTTTTTGTGACAAAAATGATGTTTTTTAATGCAAAAAAAAATTTTTTTTACTGTGTGTATTTTGCCGAACAGTTGATGAAGCATGTAGAATGCAAACTCAATTTAAATATAATAGGTAGTGAATAACAATTTATCATGATTAGCGATGGGCGATTTTGAATCGATGTTCGAAAAATCGATTTTTTCGTGTTTGGATATTTTTTTTCTTTTTTGGTTGGTTTGCTGGAGGTGAAAATCATATAACACGTTGCGTTGTATGAAAATAACGCTGAAAATCGTTCCTCATACCACACAAACGGTATAAATATGTCATTCGAGGCTATTGCTATCAGTTACAGTACTTAGTAGTGTACAAATAGACAATATAAAAGTTTTGATAATTTGATCCTTAAACACTATAAAAATTCAAGAAAGTTTTTGGCTAGCCTTGTGGGGTAACTTGCAACAGCAATTTTAATCCTAATTGTTGGATATTTCTTGCGGCTCGTCATCAACAACGCATGAAAAAACAAAATTATATGTTTGTTCAACAACATTAAAATGTTTTGTAGCTCAATCAATTCAATACACGTTTAGTACAGAATATTAGAAAATATACATAAAGCGCCTAAAATTAGAATTAGCTTTATTTTCTTCATGAACATGATGAATAATTTTGAAAATCTGCATCAAAATTACATAGCAGATCCGCCATTGGGAAATTTCTGCATATGCTGATAGTTATCCCAAAACACAAAAAGAGATTATTTTCAGCATACATATCAGTATGTGATACGTCGCATTGATCGAAATATGAATAAAAGAGTAGTTATGTGAACTATTTGTAAAAAAAAATGTTTGTATTTGTAGATCGTTTTAATGGCTTTCCATTAACTGTAAAAACTTATAACAAGCTAGAATTTCCCCGTGTAGACACTCTATGCAATACCAATGGAAATTTCAATCGAATTGGTTTAATACTCACAATTCAATCAATAATAATTAGTTTTCTAAGAGTAGATCATTCTGTTCTTGATTGTTGTTATGCTTTTACTGCAGACAATTATTGAATGTTCATAATAATACGATATACCGTTTTGACTCATATTCCGAACACTTAAGACAGTGGCTTCAAATGCATCTGATAGGCATTAATTAGCTGATATTTGTGGAAATTTTAATTTCTCCTAGAAGTCTAACTGTTAGCTATTGAGTGTGCGTATGAAATTGTTCATTTAAACTGATTAAGTATTGTTTTAACGTAAAAGTTTGAAACAACAAGTTTGATTCAAATGCCGAACACTGTGTTCATTCTGTCTCATATTTCGAACACCTTGACTCAAATTCCGAACAGCACGAATAAATCATATTCAAATGAATAATTTCGCAATTAAATTCATCAGAGCTATGTTTTGAATAGTATGCTTTTAGAAGCACTCTGTGTTGCATGTTACCCCACATCAGGAGTAGCATGAAAAATGTATATTTTTCATCTCTCCTGATTCCAGAAAACCAAATCCTGATAAAATTATTACCGCGTGGTATTCGTTACGTGGCGATAAGGATACTAGATGGTTTTTGTTTCATCTGAATCCATAAATTTTTCATCCATATAGCTTTGAAGTTGAAAAGTGTTGCAAGTTACCCCGTTTGACGGTATATAATTTTTAATTTAAAACGTTATTCAATTGAAGAAATTCTGAAAATCGTAAGCAATTGCATTTAGTATTAATCTGAGAGCTTTTTTTTGTAAATTTTCGTTTGAGCTTGAAAATCGAATTGTTTCAAAGACATCGATTCAATTGATTCGATTAAATCGATGAATCGATTCAACATAACGAATTTGAATCGATTCAGTAACATCGGTACTGGTCAAATTTGCCCAACGCCAATCCTGATATCCAATCAAAATATGGTCTTCAGCAAAGTTTTAGCTAGGAAGCCTTTAATTTGGGAGAGTTGGTGAACTTTTCAATAGAATATTATGATGCAGAGATAGAGAGCTAAACTAAAAAAATGGCCTTATCCATAGTAATTTCCATACTGCCGTGTACCCAGCCAAATTTCTTCTAAACCAGTTCAAACTTTGAGAGTTACACCAGTCTAGTATTACACCTTGAAGAATATTAAAAGCTTTCAAAACAAACGAAACATCAGCTCTTGAAAAGAATCTCTAAAAAAATCAATTTATAACCACACAGATCAATTTGTTGTTACCAGTTCCAACCAGCTACGACTCTTTTTCGCTTATTCTGTGTTATTATCATCTGTTCTTTGTTATTTATTTAACTGAACCTCAAACCACCAAAAACTGCGAAAATGCTTCGCTAACTAGGCAAAACCACATCCAACCAAACGATAAGACCTTGGTCTTAGCCTTAGATCCCACCGATTACTAGGCATGGAGCTCTCACACTCTCTGGATTACCTATGTCTGATGAATCAACCTAAAGTTGAAGGCCTTGATGGAGTGGGTATATGTATACAACAACTACAGCACTATGCCTTCTCGCTACTGTAAAGAGCTGTATAGATGTCCGCAAATGATGTCAACAACATAAAAAACAACAATATAGTTGTGGCGGTATGAAACCACAAAGCAGAGAAAAAAGTTCATAACCCGACCATCCATTCGCGTGTAGTGCTGCGTGTAGACAAACATTCTGCGGCCAATCACATGTTTATTCTTTCTTATCATTTTAGGAGAAAGACGCCGACTAATGTCTAAATAGCAGATAACATTTATGTATTGATAGATAAAGATTGTACTTTGCGTACCTTATTGATTGATTAGATTGAATTGGAAGTGGGTTATTACCTGGCGAGTGTAATTGATTACTGCCCCGGGGAAATTAAACGCAAATATTGACCCTCAATTCGTTTCACTTCTCGGTTTTCCTGTTTCATCCACAGCACTTCGGTTCTCATATGAACCGTATGAATTTTTTATACGTTAGCCTTAATTCCCAACCTACGACACACACTTATGCGGAAAATGTAATCACTTTTAAAACACAAAATGTGCGGGCGCAAACAAGGGCTCGTTAATTATAAATCTCACTCATTTAAAATTCCATCACAGCACAGGTTGCTCTCTACGCCAGGAAATGTCGTCACACTTTCACATGTTTCTTCTAATCCTTGTTGCGATGTATCATAAATCCACACAAACCCCCGGGATAACACATTTCTTGCAGGTGCAATCACATACACCCTCTGCGACTGCTAATCTGGAGTTTAGCTAGAAAAGGCTATGTCCCCTAAAACTGGACCAACGTTTCAATATGCACCAGGTGTAAAATCACGTCCTTCTTGAACGACATCAAACTCGCGAATGAACCCTAGAAGCACTTAGTTAGTCTACTACAGCAGAAGCAGTACATGGGATGCTCGAGCACGACGCAAACATTCTTCCAGATGAGCATAAAAAAGCTCACCAAAGGCACCCAGCGCGTGATGCTTGGTGGGTGGTAGCGTAACAGTGACCTAAAGAGCAGAGAGACTTCACTGCGGATCGGGGAGAACAGTCGAAATCGTGGATGAGTTACCGTAAGCTGTTTCTCCCATTCTATGCACGATTACATCGATACGGTTGACCCACATCGGGAGCCACGAAAGCTTCGTAAGAGCTGTTTATATGCCAGTTAGGATAATTTTGCCCGATTTTGTTTGTTCTTTCAGCATAGTGATTGTAGGGGAACCTGGGGTAAAGTAAGGAAGATGTGCCGAAATAAAAAAACCAAGCAGCATGTATGATGTTTCAAAACACGAATCTAGTTGATTTGTATTCACCATACAAGGTAGGGCTTCAATCTACTTCGTTGCACAGTCACCCCACAGTTGAGTGATTCCAAGCAACAGCACCAAAATTTGGTAAATTTTTTAATTCATTTTTTTCTATTGAGCTGAAACTTTGCACAGTTTTCCAGTTCCATCTAAATCGTCATTTTCCGATATCAAATCTTCAAGTTGAGTCACGACTAACTTTTCAAAAGGGTGTATGTGAAAATGGTTCAAAAATATTCAAAAAGCTGCACAGCAAAAACGGTTCGTTCGATTGTTAGACAACTAAAGAAACAAAGTTAGACAACTAAATAAAGATTCAAAAAAAAAATACACACAGTAATTTTTTTTTTTTATTTTGCATTAAAAAACATAATTTTTGACACAAAAACTCAAATATCTCAAAACCCTACGTAAATACCAACGTAATTTTTTGAGGGAAAACGGTCCATTATTTTAGCTATCTACCATAAAAATTTGGTGATGGTAAACCAATAAACAAAAAAGTTATGACATTTCAAACATGTCACAATTTTCACATTCAGTAGAAAAAAAAAAAATTTTCGGTGTAAATTATTACGGGAACCGCAGTTTGTTGCTGATTTTATTGTTAAGGGCCTTGCGTGAATTAAACAAGTCGTTTTCATGTATTCATTAGTATTATGTATATTATATGTATAAATATTATGTATATGTATAAATATTATATGTATATGTATATATGTATAAATTAAAATGAATTAACAGATTACACGAAAATAAAAATTTTTTTTACCAGGATATTTTTTTTAGAGTATGATCAATGAGTTTCTAAATGTTATATATAAACTTTAAAAGTTTTGGATTTGGGTATGCGTTATGAGATCATGAAAACATTTTATTAATACTTATTTATTTATTGTTATTCAATTTTTTTACAATATCGAACACTTTTGCATCATTATCAGTACAGTTCGAGTATAGTTTTGCTTTAATTTTATTTTCTGACAATGGAATGAAACAGTGAAATTTTTGGGTTCCTTGGATCGTTTTCGCGTTATTATATTGCTCGCTGAGCTCTGATGCCGTTAATTCGTACTCTTCAGTAGTAGTAAAACAAAATGATAATTTTGTTAAATCTTCTTCTTTTCTGCGATTCGCCCAATCAAATAGTTCTTTTGCAGTTTTAATTGGATGCTCACGTTCTTTGGCTAAACTTGCTCTTGTGGCCATGCGCTTTATGGTTCCTCCAATAGCATCACAAGGACCTTTGCCATGTGACGTAGCAAAGAAATGCCATTCTGCATCAATTCCGTACTTTGATTTAAATTGACATAGGCTCGAAAAATTCTTACGGTTTTTGTACTGCGATGCTGCTCCATCAGACATGAAATATATCTTTCTGATTTCTTTATCCTTATCAACGCGTAAAAAGTTAATCATGTTAGCAATATTTGTTCGACTGAGTCGTGTCTTAAATCTTCGGAAATTACAATAAAACTAAAATGTTTAATTTGCGTACTTCCATTGAAATAAATAATGAATGGATGAATTGTAGCTTGTTGTACGTTCCAGTGATGGGACTGCACTTCATCTTGCAATACAAAGCTATAGTTTTCAGAAAAATCACAAATGACTAAAAATTCACCATCTTGTAATGTATTTTTCGTATTTTTTAAAAAGCGGGATTGCTCTGTTTTAATAAAGTCGTGAGGAATTAAACTTTCTAATTTCAAGCAAAAAAATGACACAAACTCATCTACAGGTATTACAATAGTTTCTAGGTCACACCTATCCGTGGTCACCCATTGCTCAAATGATAACTGATCAATATAATTTTCTTCAAATTTAGCGAATAAAGTATTTTTCAATGATGAAGAATCTGGACAATCCGAACAAGATCGTAGATAGCAATTTGATGTTGTATTTTCACACAAAAGACTACCAGTTAACATTTTAATATCCTTTGATAAATTGATTCTTTTCAAACTATGTAAGATTAGGTTAATATTTTCGTGTGTTGTGCACACACAAACATTATGTGTTCCTGAATTGGATAGAAGCTTGCATTGCCTTGGACGAAGGCTTGCAAATGAGGAAAAACCTACCTTAATATTTTCGTTAATTTCCTTGAAGCGTCTATACGCTTCTTTCAAAGTAGTCATCATTAATCGTTTTTGGATTGCTTGACGCTTTCCATCTTTTTTTACAGATACATAATCTTTTTGGCCAGGCATAGCTCTACTTACTTCATCGTCTTCAAAATATTGAATTATTTTTTCTTTTGTCTCATCTGTTAATGAAGTACTCGACCTAGCATTTTTGGTTGCAAGATAGTTATTTTTGAATTGTTTTGCCTCTTTTGCTGTATTTCTATTGGTTTTGAACTCATCAATGGCGTCTTGAATAGACCACGAGCATCGACAGCAGCATCGACAAAATCAATAATTTTTCTTTCCTTGCCGTGGCTAGATTCGAGAACCTTTCCTTCATATTCATAATTACCTCATCGTAGTCTGTATTTTCCACATCCTCAGGTCCTAATTTGAGGTTTCTTCGTACAGCTTCGTTGATTTCACGGTATTTTTTCTCGGGATAATTGACGTAACCCATCTTCGTCCATTTAATCGGAGTCACTTTTATTCCAGCTATCCCTTCGTTGAAGCGTTCGATGTTGACCTTCTGGATGCACTCATCTTCTGATTGATTTGTTGAAACAGATGTCGCTGATGGTACCGTGGCAAGACTATCTGCACTTGGTACTTCTGGTAACTCCTCAGTTGTTGTCGGTGCATCTAGTAATTCCTCAGTTGTTGTTGTTTTCGAACTTCCTGCAACCTGATCCACCGATGATGTACAGATTGCCCGTTTGTCAACGTTTAAACGGCAGGACGTACAAATGCGTAAATTTGTATTCAATGTAGACATTGGAGCATAACCAGCCGCTTTCAGTTTATCTATGGTGCTTTCGGTGAGATTTCGTAGCTCTTTCGAACACTTTTTTTCTGCAAACGGCCTGCAACAGTTGAGAAAGCGACTACTCATGTTGCTCGTTAGATTTTAATAAACAAAATCACTTTTAAGTTTTTACGGACTAGTTTGGTGTCGTTTGCTTGACTGAAGAAAAATTTTACAATTAAATCTTTTATAACCACAGTGGTAGTATATTTTTAGCTTTTTCGTGAGTATGTTCATGGTATGTACCTATCATGTTTTTGTTGTTGTTGAAGTTACTCGCTTTCTCCCAAATATGATTAACAAAGTATATTCTCTACCAAGGCGGGTCTATACCCAGGTGTAATCAGATTTTAACTTTGTGGAGAAAACCGACCTGCTTTACGTATACTAGGTCACCTGGGTATAGACCCGCCTTGTTCTCTACGAGGTAAACTTTTTGCAGGTAAACTAGTCGTATACCTGTATAGAAAACTTTTTTTGTAGCTTTTGTCTTCAATATTAGATTTCTTATAGGTTTTTGTTTTATCAAAAGGTTTCAACACTATTGAGAGAATTTTTCTTCAGTTACGTACAATAAAAAATATGACACTATCAAGACTTTAGATCACAACACTGGATCGCGTCTAACTTTCTAATAGATGCTATAATAGTTATGAATAATTAAATAAAATATCATGAAAACAACTTGTTAACCTCATGTGGTACCCTTAACAAAAAATTCAGCAACAAACTGCGGTCCTAAAAAAATTAACAATGAAAAAACAAAAATTTCACTAAGTGTTAAATTTGTGAAATATTTGAAATGTCATAACTTTTTTGTTCATTGGCTTACCATCACCAAATTTTTATGGTAGATAGCTAATATAATAGACCGTTTTCTCTCAAAAAATTACGTTGGTATTCCGATAGGGTTTTGAGATATTTGAGTTTTTGTGACAAAAATGATGTTTTTTAGTTGTCTAACTTTGTTTCTTTAGTTGTCTAACAATCGAACGAACCGTTTTTGCTGTGTAGCTTTTTGAATATTTTTGAACCATTTTCACATACACCCTTTTGAAAAGTTAGTCGTGACTCAACTTGAAGATTTGATATCGGAAAATGACGATTTAGATGGAACTGAAAAACTGTGCAAAGTTTCAGATATTTTTGAAATGGTCGATCAGAATCGACTTGCATGCCTCCGTGGAATCCCTCAGTTATGGATAGCACACAGATGTGGATCAGTGTTGGATTAGATGGAGAATATCTCATCAAATTAAGTTGCAATTACGCAACACACATTTTACGTAAGTAAACCATAAATCTGTACAGCTTTGCAATTAATAATAACATGCTTAAGCATTTTTTTCATTTGTAGGAAATAAAATGTCAACCATAGGCTTAGACGCGTTGATTCATAACTGTGGGGCATTGAATAACATACCGTAAAACGGGGTAACTTTGATAATGCGGGTAACTTTGATAGTGCGAGACCCACAACATATTAAACGAAATAACGAAGTTTCTGTAAATCAGTTAAGCAAAACGAATGCAAAAGTAAAGAGTATTAGTATGACACTGTATGTCAAATCTATTTTCGTTTAAATCAGGTGCATTTGAGGACTACACTTTTTTATATTAAACTTTGGGAGGGATTATTAGAGTATGTTTAACTACAAATAAACTTTAACACTTTACTTTTTGCAAAAAAAAAAAAAAACCTAAAATCACTACCTTTACAAATACCTTTTAACTCTAATATGTGTTGCTTATCTTGACAGATAGGCCTATTTCGTCTGCGACTTACAGACTTCTTCAGTGTCGAGTGCTCGACTCTGAAGAAGTCTGTAAGTCGCAGACGAAATAGGCCTATCTGTCAAGATAAGCAACACATATTACATATTAGAGTTTAAACAGGTCCGTCGCACTCGGGCTCAGATTGGATACCACTTCTAGTACTGCATTTGGTCCCTCGGTAGTGTAAAAGGTACCCAAGTTTGACACATCGCAGTACACTTTTCACGGCATTCTAGATTACCTTATGAGCCATAAAATTTTGGGCATTTGCAAGGGACATGAAGGTCTTTAATTTGTCTTTGGTTTAAAGGTATTTGCTCACCTTAGTGATTTTAGTATTTTATTTATTTATTTTTTTTTTTGCAAAAAGTGAAGTGTTAAAGTTTATTTGTAGCATTTGAGGATTTTTATGCAAATATTAAAAATTTACCAAATTTTACCATTTTTGCAACGCTTACAAAGAATCTGTTTTACGATCACTATTTGACGAAGTCATAATGATTTCGTCACTTATCCTTGACAGCCTAGTTATAGTAGAACATGAATTCGGTCTTTCTTAGCGAAAGCCATTTTTACAAACTGGGACCATTTTTGTAATCTAAGTCAGAAATTTCCATATAGCGTTAAACGCCTAGAGCTATGCAACGCCCTATAAATGTTCCGAAATCCATTCAATTTTGTTCGATTTATATTCCACTATCAAAGTTACCCCAAAACAGAAATCCTACTTTCCATTGTATGAAAAATAATATATCTATTCAGAATATTTTGGCAATCTATCAAGTGCAATCGATAGCTAGGATGTCAGTACTTGTTTTAAAAATATAAATTGTAATCCTTTGCATCAGCATGCATAAATATTGAAGTTTTCTTCGAAAAAACTATCAAAGTTACCCCGTTTTACGGTACCACAGTTATGAATCAACAACAAAGCGATTCCGAAAGAAACGCCGAAACTTATACTTTCACTAAAACACCATTCGTTTACTTCACAGATAAATTGCTTTTATAGTGTTCTGATCCATAATATGAGTCGTTTTGATCCATAATAAGGACCCTCCTGTTCCACTGATCCACATCTGTGGGATGGACAACATCTGAAATTTCCAGCGAATAACGATAATAATCGTAATATTGTATGTGTATTCTCAAAAACAACTATATTTGGCATTGCAAGGCGGGTAATTTTGTTATGTACAAGGTCACCATGATTTGTAATCATATTTTATTCTAATAACTTACCTTTAGCTGATCCATAACTGTGGGGTGACTGTAAGCGCTATTATTCATCATATCAAACTTGAAATGTTCCATCAGGGCGGATATTCGAACTTATCTACAATTCAAGATTCATTTTCCAAGTATAAGTTTGTGAAAACTGTTGTGATTCGTCAACTTGTACATCAAAATGCAATAAATTTATAGTTATGGATAGCACACACATATGGAGGACGATTCAATGGAGAATATCTCATCAAATAGAGTTGATATTACAACGGTCACATTTTACCTACGTTGACCATAAATCTATAAAGAATCGCAATCAATTAAAATGGACGTTTACGCGTTTTCCTGGGAATTAAAATGTCTACCATATTCCTAGAAGCGTTGATTCATATCTGTGGGGTATTGAAAACCATACCTCAGTTATGAATCAAAGATAAGGCGATTCCAAAAGAAACACCAAAAAATATACTTATATTGGTTTTGGCAGCATTTGAGAAAAATAAATGATCAATTTACCCGAATTTCCATGTTATTATTCATTGATCCCCCCTCCCCCCACACCCCCCCGACGCATTCTGAAGGCAAGTGACAAAAGAAGATTTTAAGATTTGTTCCGGCCAAATTAAATGTTAAAACGATAATTTTCAATTAAACCTTCTATTATGATCATAACTGATCACTGTACATTCATTTGTAATCTAGTTACTAATGCTAAAATAAGTAAAAATAACGAAAACAAAAAAGTTGTTTCAGATGAATGACTTTTTTTCGCGGTGCATGCGGTTTTGTTGGTAGCGTCGAAGAGCACACTCACAATGTATAGTTGAAACTTAAGTATCAAAATATTACTTTTGATGTAGTGTTCACAATATAATTTTTCACGAAGCGCTAGTTTAAGAGTTCAGTGGCACCACGTTTCAGAAATATGCAGTAAATATCTGTTTTAAATCCAAAGAGGTGTGTGTCCGGTTTTCGATACAAGTGGTTTTAAATCCGGACGTTGAAGTGAAGTCCAATATTTTTATAGCGTTAAAATGTTTTTTACAATGAAAATCAAGACAAAACATTAAATAACACCAAAACATGCCAAATGAGTGTAAAGAACAATTCAACGCATTGTTTAGTGTGGTAAAATTGAACAAATTAATAATAGTTGCAGTTCAAGCCATAGGCTTTTCAACTCAGGTAACCATATCACAATGGCCACAGTGGCTGTCTTGGTAGTGTCATTCTCAAAACACACCAAGCCGTTCCCATAGGAGACGTAAGCCACAAGGAAGGACGTTTCAAGTAATATTTACTGTTTCATATGGTATGCCCTCTTCAACATCTAATACAATTTCTCTCGCCGTTCCCTTTACGGTACCTATCCATCTAGTATTCATTGCTTTCTTCTCCATGCTCCCTCTTACTTCGCGCAAAATAAACCGATATACCGATAAACAAATTCAAAACATATCACAATAGTTTTATACATTTCAACGTTAAAACTATTACAGCAAGTATACATTCGACAAGCTATTAAAAACGTGTTAAATTCAGTAGATTTCAAAACTTTTAAGTGATTGTTTTCATAATTCCATGATAAAATGTCGCTGTCCGGATTTTGATCCAAAAATATCCGGATATATAGACATAGCTTGCTGCAGGTGTCCGGATTTAAAGACAATTCAATCCACATTGTTTTATCTATTTTAATAGTGTAATCTCAATTTTTATCAAAAAATTCATCATCTATACTAAGATCTGACATAAAACTATTCATTTGATAAAAAAGACGAATGATGAATAATGAATTACGAAGAATACTCATTAAAAATGGGGTTTAAACATTTGTGTATGCTCAGTTGTCCGGGTATTGATTCACCACGGTACATTTTCACTATTGGATTTAAGAAATTCCCTCAACGGCAGCATGTACCGTGGTGAATCAAAATCCAGACGGTACCAATATCCGGACACTTTGATAATTATCATGAATTAAATGTAGAAACGAGCAATCTTTTGTATTGCAATTTTAGGAAAAACTTTCCGTTTTACGGTTCAACGATAAGCTACCGCAGCTGTCACATCACTGATTTGCACTAGTAAATCATCAGTAGGCTTCAATGATACCTTGGATACCGTCGTGATGATTGTTGTTTTTTTTTTTTTTTTCTATGTATTTATTTGGAAGGCTCAAACGTGCATGACACTTAACGGAGCCGAGAAGTGATATTGTCACAATATATTATTACAATTAATTAACCGTAAAGTAACTAGCTTTTTCTAGCTGTTTTCTTTGGACGCAACATCTCCGTCGAAACCGATCCTGACGCCGCGAATTGAGCTCGACGTTCATTCGCTTCATGTCTATTCACATGATCCTTAAACATGTTAGCCACTTTCGCCAACTCCGCTATCGCTCTCTCCTGCCTTCCTCGTTTTTGTTGTGCTTCTTCTTGTTCTTTCCTCTGCTGTTCCAATGTGTAATCGATTGTTGGTCCGTCTCCAATAAACTCTTCTTGTATTATTTCCTCCTCGATTATCACCACATTCTCCGAAGCTGGAGCTCCACACTCCACTACTTCAGCGAACGAACCAGAGTGCTTTTCCTTCTGTTTGGGTTTCTTTGGTTTCCGGTTTGGACAAGAGGTTTTGTAGTGTCCTTCCTGGTTACATAAGAAACATTTGTCCTTTAGTCCGTCATAAAAAACTCTCACTTTCCAAGTGCCGAGTTCCAGAGATGGCGGAATCTCCTTTTTTATGTCTAAATAGACACCTCGAACACCAGTGTATAGGTGATCAAGTCCCAGTCCCTCAGGAAACTTTTCACGAGTAGTATTCCCGACCTTTCCGTATTCCGTAAGAACCGAAACCAGAACGCTATCAGGAACCTCCGGAGGGAGGTCGAACACTCTGACGTAAGCCACCTTGTTTCCCGCGGTAGACATATGCACGTCCACAGCTCTCCCGTCAGCGTAATAAAATTTGATTAATTCCTCGTTCCGCCTTAGCGCTTCCTCCATGGCTTCCCGTGATCTATATTTTACACACACGGATCTCTGCTGTGGAAGTTTATAGACAACTTCCATTTGCATGACGTCCGAATGCACCCGTTTGGCGAATTCCGCAATTTCCGACCATGAGGGCGGCATAGCCCTTGCGGGGAACCGAAACTGAAGAGTGTTAGCATACACTTCCATAGTGGTACCGAACGTTGATAGCCAAATAGCACACACCGAACGAACAAAAGCAGCACCCAACAAAAGGCAGCTAGGTACTTGTTTACTTCTCCGACCGAGCGCTCGTTGCTGTTGCGTCCAACGCAGACTAGAGAAGAAAGGCAACTGATGATTGTTGTTTGTTGCTATTTTTCATAGCGTTTTTTCTTTCACGCAAACTATGATTGAATTGTTTGCTTCAATGATGGAATGATTTCGAAGGCTGCGGTAGAACTTTGACAGCTGCGGTAGAACTCTGCCGGTACCGCAAACTGGAAAATTTTCCTAACAACCGTAATATAATTTTATCCATAACATCTTCTTTCAAGCCTATTAAGCATTTAAGTTACATTCATGATCTAGTTACCTTTGCCTGATAATTAATTAAAAAAAAAAGTGCAGCTCCAGTTTGATTTCTCTGCAGTGTTGGTCATGTTCAAAAGAAAGCCTTGACGAACGCACAACTACGCGTTGCAATGTTCAGCTGACAATAATATGTCAGTTATGAAATTTATTTCTTTACGTGCCTCACAGATCAAACGCCTACATCAAATGATCCCTTAAGTTAATTAAAATGCAATTTTATCGATTTTATTCCAATAATTTATGTTGCGATACAGGTGTCCGGATTTTGATTCACAAGTGTCGGGATTTAAAACCAAGGTATGCATCAGATGTCCGAATTTAGGGACTGGACATGGTTGATTATTTTAATGTTTCTGAGAACTTTTGAAAAATAACCCGCACCCTAGTGGATAGGCGTCGCGTGGGAGCGACAAGATTGAAATTATGGCGCTTCTTGAGATATATTTTAGTTTCTATCTTCTTTGTGACTGTCAATCAGTTATGCGCCAGGGTGAATCTCTTATCATGGACAGCGCGCTTATTATACCTGCTCGGTAGCATTCAATCCACACAACACTGCGCGCAACTACCTGGCGCACAATTAATAATACCACAGATAAATAAGAAAAGTTTTCGCAACTTTTGTATCACAGTCAATTAATATTTAAACGGACCAAAATTTATACCCGTACCTTGCAGCATGCATAAACACTTCACAACGGTCAGCTGGTAGACCAGTTTGGGCTTGTTCACATATTTCATAACGCTGAAATTGGCCTTTTTGGACACCGCCCCACCCCCATGTAACGTTTTTTGTATGGATATTTTTTAGTTTTTGAATGAGCCGTAACATTACCAGCACACCCACCCACCCCCTCAAGCGTTATGAAATTTGTGAATGGGCCCTTTTGCCATTTGTCCTCGTTTTCGTTGGCCACACACAGTGGATCTGGGCAGCGCGTAAACCTGGCGCGTAATTGGCCGGCACTCAACTAACTCGACGAAAGTAAAATTTTACAAAATATTCGCAATAATTAGGTGGTGAAAATTGAGCAAACCATAGGGGAACCAGTAAAGCATCGTAGCGTCCTCTATTCTACCTAGCTTCTCTACTGGAGAAGGGTTAGCTCAAAACTTTTTGCTTTGCTACACGCAAACAAATTTTGTTGTATAATCTACCGAATCCATGGTAGAATTAAGAACTGCACCAACCGACTACAAAAATCTGTTAAGTTTACTATAATCTGGTGAAAATCACTGAGCAGTGCAGTAAATTTGACTATGTCCATAGTAGCATCCACTACAAAGCATTGTATTTCAATCCGTGACACCCACCGTACAACACAGTGTGGTCAAAAGTATGATGCTAAACTTCTCAAATCTAGAATGTTTCTAGTCAAAAATACTACAACTCTGGTTAAATCAACAGAAGAAATTTTCTTGTGTAGTGATGTTGACTATGTTTTGGTAGAGTTAACAGATTAATGTAGTCGGTTGAAAATCGTTGGTGCAGTTCTTAATTTTACCATGGATTTAGTAGTTTCTACAATAAAATTCATTTCAGTGTACCAACACAGGCCTGTGGGATGTTATGCCATAAAGAAGAAGCAGAACACGGTGTGTTTTGTAGAGCAATGAGCCTCTGTACGTGCCATAAATTCTTTTGTTCAGTTGACTTTTACTGTGCGCCGTGTGTTGGTGCTGTCTCGCTCTCTCCCACGGGCAACTTGAAAACAGGGCGCACAGTAAAAGTCAAACGTTTTATAGCATGCACAGGCTCATGAGCCAATGAGCCTATGATCCTCTGCATGCTATAAAACGTTTGACTTATACTGTGCGCTCTGTTTTCAAGTTGCCCGTGAGAAAAAGCGAGACAGCACCAACACACGGCGCACATTAAAAGTCAAAAGAACAAAAGAATTTATGGCACGTACAGAGGCTCATTTAAAAAAAAAAAACAGCATGTTTAAAATTTTGGCACAAGAGAGCCACGAGGGGACACCCTTTGAGAAGTGTGTGATCCTTTGACTGCGACGCTTGCTCCTGTGGGGGTGGGCGAAGGGGTCGGGATTAATCGTGTCAGTTGCGCCGTTTGTGTAGTACTGTGGAATAGGGATAGTGTATTGTGCACGTAATGCAGTGAAATTATGTGTTCTTTTATATTCATCTAATCAACAATTTTATTGCAGTAATGGTTCGGATATATCAGGTAAATTCAAAATTATTATTTATGTACTTATTATTGTGTATTTCTTTCACCACTGGACTGCGGAGTGCGGCCTCTTAGGTGCGAAAGTGTGAATAAAAGTGCAGAATTGCATCAAATCACGTTGATGTCTTCAGAGCACTTTTTTTCTGATTTACAAAGAATGAGTCCCTCGAAGACACCTACCCGATTTGATGCCATTGCGCACTTTTATTGGCGTTTCCGCACTTGTAAAAAATTCTGCGATAGTCCAGTGGTGGAAGAAATGCGCAATATCATATGTTACCAACAATGCTCTAAATTGTCGAATTGAGCACATCCTCCTATACACCCTACCCTACTTACACAATATTTCTATCCCGTGACGTCTATGAAGATAGTTTGGGTTCCCTGTATCTTTTTAAGTAGATGTTGAACTAACATTCCTTCTCTTCCCCCAGCGATTGTAAGGACGTGGCCAGGTGTACAATGTGAGGCTTGTTTTGTTTATTTCTATTATGTAGAAAAAACGTTCATCTCAAACGTTTTTTTTTGCGACAGTACATATAGATTTCTCAAAACTGATAGAGCTGAGCATTGTATAGGTCGTTAATGCTATGCTATGCTAAGAAAGCCACGATTGTCTTTTATTTGAAACCAAAACGAAAATATTCGGTCTAGAGCAATATTTTTTTTTTAATTTTCTACGGAATTTGGGATACACCTTAAGGTTTAAACTGGAATTAATGTTGCTCTAAAGTTTAGGTACATGTTAAATTGTTTAAAAATCACTCAATTGAAAAATAGAAACTGGCCCAGTAAGTTCTATCAGAAGCTCAACGCATCCCATAACGGCTTCGTGCCGCGAGATGTGCAGGGATAAGGATGGGAGCATTTTGACGGACGAGCGTGAGGTGATCGAAAGGTGTAAGCAGCACTTCGACGAGCACCTGAATGTCGCTGAAAGCACAGGCAATGAAAGATGTGACAACGGACGAAATGCCTTTGTCAGTACTGCGAAGGATAGAAACCAACCAGCCCCCACTTTGAGGGAGGTTAAGGATGCCATTCACTAGCTCAAGGACAATAAAGCTGCTGGTAAGGATGGTATCGGAGCTGAACTCATAAGGATGGGCCCGGAGAGGCTGGCCATTTGTCTGCACCGACTGATAGGCACAATCTGGGAAACAGAACAGCTATCGGACGAGTGAAAGGAAGGGGTAATATGCCCCATCTACAAGAATTGACGCCTTTCTTTAGATTGTGAGAACTTTCGAGCGAGCGCCATTATAAATGCGGCCTACAACGTATTATCCCAGATCATCTTTCGTCGTCTGTCACCTGTAGTAAACGAGTTCCTGGGATGTTATCAAGCCGGCTTCGTTGACGGCCGATCTATAATAGACCAGCTCTTTACTGTACGGCAAATCCTCCGAAAATGTCGTGAATACCGGGTTCCAACGCATCACCTTTTCATCGATTTTAAGGCGGCATACGATAGTATCGACCGCGTAGAGCTATGGAAAATCATGGACGTGAACAGCTTTCCCGGAAAGCTCACGAGACTGATAAGAGCGACGATGGAAGGTGGGCAAAATTGTGTGAAGGTTTCAGGCGTCAGCCAATTTGTTTGCTTCGCGGATGATATGGACATTGTCGGCCGAACATTTGAGAAGGTGGCAGACCTGTACACCCGCCTGAAATGCGAGGCAGCGAGAATTGGACTGGTGGTGAATGCGTCCAAGACAAAGTACATGCTAGCTGGTGGGGCCGAGCGCGACACGGCTCGCCTAGGTAGCAGTGTTACGATCGACGAGGATACCTTGGATTCTTGCTGACGGCTGACAATAATGTTAGCCATGAAATACGGAGGCGCATCATCAGTGGAAGTCGGGCCTACTATGGCCTCCACAAGAAGCTGCGGTCAAAAAAGATTCACACCCGCACCAATTGTACCATGTACAAAACGCTCATAAGGCCGGTAGTCCTCTACGGGCATGAAACGTAGACGTTGCTCGAGGAGGACTTGCAAGCACTTGGAGTCTTCGAACGTCGGCTGCTTAGGACGATCTGTGGCGGTGTGCAGGAAAACGGTGTGTAGCGGACAAGGATCAACCACGAGCTCACCCAACTCTACGGCGAACCCAGTATCCAGAAGGTAGCCAAAGCTGGAAGGATACGCTGGGCAGGGCATGTAGCAAGAATGCCGGACAGCAACCCTGCAAAGATGGTGTTCGTTTCGGATCCGGTTGGTACAAGAAGGCGTGGAGCGCAGCGAGCTAGGTGGGCGGATCAAGTGCGTATCGATTTGGCGAGCATGGGGCAGAACCGAGGATGGAGAGATGCGGCCACGAACCGAGTATTGTGGCGTGAAATTGTGGATTCAGTGTTATCTGTTTACATGTTAACTAAATAAATGAAAATTAACCACTATCATGATTCACTTATGCATGGAAGATTTTTTCTCAGCCGAATTGTCTGAAACTTTGCAGTAAGAATCGCTTCAGTACGACGCATATTGTGGTCAAATATGATCTCTGAAGCTTTCGCAAAAACCCACTGCCGAAGTGAATCAACTCTACTCCCTATCAAAAGCATTTTTTGTTCAAAATCAATTATTTGAAAATGTATTATTGTTCTCCACTCAATAAGCATAAGCAAGCATTGATTACCGTACCTACAATTCGTAGATGCTATACCGTGGTTGATGGGAACAATTAAAATTGTACAGGGAACCAACGGATGCAGCTTGGGAGTACCATACCATCAATTTCAAGAACTCCAAACAATTTCAAGAACTCCAAACAATTTCAAGAACTCCAAACTTAGTAATGTCAATAACGTCATCCTTACGGTCATCGGAAAAGGGAAGGGCTTATGCCTGCACTTATAGTGATGAACCACAGTTTGTTTAACGATTAAATAAATGCAACATTTCCGCGATATAAATTTGTGTTATCCATCCTAGACTGAAGTCACACCGGCAACACAAAAAACACGAACCCTTTCGCTTGGATTTATCAACCAAACTTTCATCATTGTTCTCACTAAAATGCTGAAAATCAGTTAAATATTTCCATGACCGTTTCTTCCATTTTGAACGAATTAACTGGTCTTTTAGCCTTAAATTTTCATGCAGTTTATCACATTTGGAGACACGGTCTTCCGTATGCTTTTTTCCTATTGGCATTACATCCCCACTTCAGAGATCTTGTTTTTAAAGTTTTCTAATAGCACTTCAACAGTTACTAATGAGAACAGAGAAATCAATTAAATTTAAAAAAAAAGATAATATCCTCATGTTACGGTTAAATTAAAGCTTATGTCGGTATACTGCAAGCAAAGAGGCTTTCGGATTTCCAACATGTTGCCATTGAATAATTTTAAGAATTTTAGCTTTATTAGTCTTCATAATGGATTAAATCATAGAAATATTTAGGAGACTAAAATATTGAACCCACAATTGAGTTTTATGTAAATTATATACTCACATTCTACTGAACGATTTCAAAATCATCCTCTTCACGTTTCCGCTTCATGCTACCAACTTCGCTATCGCTCGTGCCAAATGCCAGAGGATCATCCACCACTTCCGTTTTGATTTCTATACCATTCGGTCCTTCCCCAATGGGATTGCTGGTCTTAACGGTTTTTGTCGAAACGGTTTTGGTAGCCGTCGAGGTGAATTTGAACACAGGCTTAGGAATCGTCACCACTTGAGTTTTGGGAGTTGATTGCACAGCAGGACGTTTCACACCGGTTGTCACCGATGCAGAGGCCCCCTTGCCCAGTGTAGTTTTCAATGTGGACCGCTGTTCGATTGCAGACTTATTCATCTTCTTCGACTGCTGAACAGCTCGAAGTTTGTAGTTGCAGGCCGATAGACAGTAACGATCAGGCGGCAAGCGGAGCCCGCAATGAGTTTTGATCAACGGCAGTGGGATGTTGTTGCGATTACGAGCGATTTCCAAGAGAACGTCCCGCGGAGGTGGACTGGTGAAAGCTTTATCCAGGATCATCTGTGTGGCCAGCTTCACGTCGTCCAACTCAATGACCTTCTTCCGGGCGTGGTTTGCGAATACTTTAGCATCGTCCAAAATACAGGTAACGTATCCTGAAACAGAAATATAAGTATGTAGTTCATCTTTCACAGAACAAATACCGTGGCCCTCGCACTCACTGTAAGTAAACTCCAGAAGTTGATTGATAACTCTCGGTTCATAATCGCTTACTCCCAACTCCTTGAGGATGGACATAATCACTTGTGCATCTTTGGGGATGTGCTTCACTTGATTGGCTATTTTAACCTTTTCCGATTTTTCACGATCTCCTTGTTGAAGCGGTAGCTGAAAGTAATAGATATTGATTAACGTTTATGAACACATACCTAATAGAATGAAATTTGTTTGTACATTATCCATTTTGAAACAAAATTATGTTTTATTCCAATCTAGCGAGAACCGACAACAAGCGCACAACAAACAGCGGAGCAAAAACAACACTGCTGACGGCGAGACAGTTGACAGATATGCGTTACAGTCGTTATGTTACCTGTTTTATTAAAGGGCCTACACTGTAAACCTGACATTACCCTTTGAGGTGTAAAAAATACCCACTTTTTTCTGATATATGAAGCTGTCAAAATAAGGGGTAGTTCAAAATTTCGCATAATGTGTAATTTGTGCCCATTTGTAAATTCCGTTGGTTTACTCTTTAATGAGTGAAAAATTTCTTGCAGTTTATAATAGTAAAGCTATCTACCAGACTGGGCTATGGTATACTTAAGTTGTTTTCCCTAAAGAAAAAAGTTTCCATAAATGCGTGTAGGTTCAAGGTAGGTTCAGTAGGGGCTCATTCATTTCTGCATATTATTCAATTTTTATATGGGCCGTAACATCGTTAGAACACCCACCCACCTCCTCAAGCGTTATGAAATTTGTGAATGGGCCCTAGAATAAATTTTCTTGTTGTGTTCTGATTAAGTGAACAGTTTATTTTACAGGAAGCCTTTGCTGCTGAGTAACCATGTATGTTTTGCTGTTCCTCCAGCAACCGCAGCCTCTTTTAGCAGATAAGCAAATCAGCATTTAGTAAATGATTCATCCGCATCGGAACATTGTTAATATGTGATTGAATAAAATGTTTCAATATTTATATGATTGTTATAGGAAAAAATATCAAAAATTAAATTTAATTTTCATATTTCAAAGAGAGTAAATTTTACCCTGTTTCTCAATTATTTAGTTAGGCATAATGGGTAAAATTTACTCGTTGACTTGACGTACAAGCGGTTTACTCTTTAATGAGTAAAGGCCCTTTACTCTTTTTATGAGTTAAACTAGTTTCTCTCAAAAAGGGTTGCCATAAATAAAAATTATGTGTGGAGGAAACATAAAATTTATCGAATCTCCAACAAATGACGCTTATGTTATATATGAGATAAAATCAATTAACAACAATAAATAAAATGTATGTGTGACTTTTATGATGTTTATTTTTAGGTGATTCATAATAGTTATTTGTCATATTCTGATAAAATATATATTTTGAACAATAATGACTTTTGTTTTTTTGTTCCATTTATTTCAATTGCATAACAAACAAATTCGAGTTGTATAAAATTGCTCAACAATGCACCACGATCAATACAAAGGCACACCGCTGCTGTTGTCTTTCTGTTAGTCCTGACTCAGGACTCAGCACTCCTAAGTGATTCCAATTAGTGATCCTTTATAGAGAGATAAGCGGAAGTAAAATAGAATGATTTAGCAACTGACCAGCAATGCTGATTTTGCTCGGCAACGAGAATAATATTGTAACACGGACATGACTTCCTCATTGCTAAAAAGTGTATTTTGTTTCGTTATAGATCTTTGAGCTACATACACTGACTAAACTGACGTGACTCTCGATTGCAGACGGTAACCGAAAATATGCAACGGTCAATTCAAATGATGAGTGGTCGCAAATGTCAAACTGATGCAACGTCAATAGTACGAAGGTGACATTTATACAACGAGCATCTTCATCAGTCAAACCAAACAATACACACTGGTTTCAAACTAGTAAGGTATGAGTAAAATACTAAATCTAAAATAAACTAAATCAATTTCGTATGATGCATTTTAGTGTTGTCAAAACTATCGACAATCATGTGAGTCTGATTCTAAAGCAATATATTTGAGTCAAGAAAATTTTATTTCGTAAAGGAAAGCTTAGAATTTTGTATTCTCTATTTCCCCAATATGATTAAATATATTCCTCGTATTTTTACCCGAACATGTGTAGTTTTTCCTCGGAGTGCTAAAGATTTGTCCGTCAAAGTGTTTCTTTACCAAAACCACCAGGTGGAGTAAGTGTTCCAACGTATTTTCATTCAAATATTTGGCTATTATTCATGAAGCAAAATGCTCTAGCCACCACGTCAGTTTAGTCAGTGCTACATATCCAAACTAATGAACAGCCGAAAAAATCAATAACTAAAAATCGCATTGACAAAAATTTAAAAAAGAAAAATATTTCATTTATTTTTGCTTCATGTAAAATTACTTTTACCGAAATAATTTCAAGCGGACTACATTACTCTTCAAGAAAAGTTCAAAACAAACATAACGCATGTTCGTTTGGCTCACACTTTGACAGCTCTCGCTGCTCGATTGGCTCACACTTTGACAGAAATGTCAGCTTCCACGAATCTCTCTTATAAAGGATTACTAATTCCAATCACCATGTGCACCTCAAAAAGCAACGACTATCCTTTGTTTATTCCCATGTGAAGTCCGCATCCTTTGTGGTATTTTGTATAAGTTAATTTATCATAATTAGTTCATTACATCTTTATTATAAAGAGCAAATATCAAAAATATTCACAAGGCTTACCTTGTGCTTCACGAGTTGTAGTTCGAGGCTTCTGCCTTCCTTCGTTATTCCGGGGGCATCAAACAAGTGCAACTTTTATGATGCATTATTTTCCGTTTTCATCGCAATGATGCACTCTCCTATTTCTCTGAAATTAATCGATTAGTATTTCCATGAACAATTTAAAACAAGTTTTTTTTGCCTTCATGCGAACTCTATCATCACGACCGTTGCAAAATTTTCACTGAACCAAAGAACATAAAAACTATATGTGACCTAACATAATTTATAACTATAAATTGTCGCCAATAATGTTTATGTTTGTGCAAACATAGGTGAAATAAGTGTCGTATATATGACTCATACGATATCCAATAAAGGCTAAACAAGTGATAATGATGATTATGTTTGCACATATAAATAAAATCTTGAGGTAGATAAATAAATTATATGCGTTCCAAGTACATAAACATTAAGTTTGCAATTTCTTTAGTGTTGTTCATGTGAGAAGATGAGAATGAGAAGCATAATTCATGCATTGAAAATGTTTCAAGGAAAAATGTTCAAACTTTATACGAGGAGGGTCATTTCGATCTTGCTGATCAATGTTACATGTTTTCCTAGGTGATTCTTGTTCTTCTTGATATATAAAAATTGAAAGCGTTATCATCATCCACAAGCTGCGTATCGAATGTGTTACTATACCTTATCATAATTGTTTCGTTATTAAACGTTATTAATCTATTTTTCGTTATAAAATAAAATCATATTACTGGGGAAAATTGCTCTATACATATAAAAACATAATGTAGAATAAGTGCAATCAAAGCTGCTTTTCAGGACACATTACCTCATGTTCGCTAAGGTTTGCAAATAATATGACAAGATTATGGGTAATAAACCTGGAGATTGATTGAATTGGATATTGTTATGAAAATTCTAATTATGAAATATGTTATATGTGTTGGGCAGAGGTGGACACACCACAACGCAGAACAGGGTCAACCGAAGCGGAACGCGGAACCAGGATTTCGGTAGGAAAGAAACAACTACAAATCAACTATACTGTACGCAAGAGAACTTTAATACACACGTCTGAACGGATCGAACATCACATTACGAATGAATGGCAAACTTTCCATTCTCCCTTTCTTCCTTCTATTTGACGCGCTCGCCGCCTGCCCTACCGGCGCATGCGTCATTCGCCATTCTCTACACATCAGTGTTGCCGCTTTGCTTACGAGGCACAACCATTGCATACTCCAACACTCCTCCTCAATGTTGTCCTCGTACTCGTCCGCATCCTCTCTGCCTTTCTTGCTGGGTCAAACTCCTCCTGCTTCAAGCATCGACAACGTAATCTACCAACCGGCCGGGTCGGACTCCTCGATTGCTCCTCCTGGATCGTCTAACTTCTCTCCAGTTATCAGCATCCGAATCTGATCCTCCACTTTGGGACTCCGCAACTTGCAACGGCTCCACTTCCTCGCTTGAAGTGTCCGCATCGAAGTATTCTTCTTCTTCACGTTCTTCGGCTCTATTCGGCTTCTTCTCCGAATACCAGCTCACCACACTGACTAGTGAACTTCTTCCCTTCGTTGTCTTCTTCTCGCCAATTATCGGCCGCTGGCCCTCCACTTTCTTCTCAACTTTCGCTAGCTTCAGCTGATACAACGGCCCCGACTTTTCACATACGACCACTCTCTTACCGGATGCATTGCAAATGTCGCAACCATCCTTCTTAAATTTCACCGAAAACGCTTTCGACGTCAGTCTGTCCACGGAAACCAGTCCACTCTTCAACGACGGAACGTACAACACGTTGGTAAGCTTCACCTCAACTCTGCTTCCATTTCCGTCCTCACCGTGCACTACACCTTCGCCACAACCAGCGGCGGTAACCACTTTACCGTTCGCCAACACTACACTTGGGCCTTTTTCTTCCTTCAGTGACTTGAAAAAGTTCCTGTCGCCCGTCATGTGCCGACTCGCTCCACTGTCAATGTACCAGCACTTTCGCTGATCCACTCCAGCCATAAAACACACACTGGCACCACAATTTTCGTTTTTCGCTTGTTTCGCATTTTGATTCACACGCACTCTGTCGTCCTGCTTCTTCTTCTTTTCGCACTCACGTTCTAGCTCCTGCTTCGCTAGCAAAAACGAACGACAGTTGCGACGCAAATGACCGGGCTTATCGCAAAAGTAGCATCTTCTCACTGGCGCTCTATTGCCGAGTCCACCCACGCTTTGCACTTCGTTTCGCACTACCACACTTTTCATCGCTTTCGTCTCACATTGCATTTCGCCGGAACGCTCCCTCCGACGTTCGAACTCATCGATCAGCTTTGACTTCACAAGCTGCATCGTGATGTCCGCATCGGCACGACTCTCCAACGCCGTGACCAAACCACCGTACGAATCAGGCAAGCTACGCAGGATCATCGCAATCCGCAGCGATTCCTCCAGCTGTTGGCCTGCATTCGTCAAACGGTCGAACAAATCGTCCAACACCACCAGATGACTCTCAAGGTCACCTTCTTCCGCGAGATTCAACGAACACAGTTTCTTCAACAACGACACACGCGAGGTCACCGTGTTCTTCTCGTGATAAGCTTTCAAACCATCCCAGAAAGCTTTCGCACTGTCCGCTTGTTTCACCAAACCGAACTGATTGTCGTCTATGCACAGTCCGATAGTGGCACGAGCTTTCCTATCGTCCTTCGTCCACTGATCGGTCACTACAGCCGGCCTTGCATCACCGACCACATACCACAGCTCCTCTCTCGTCAGGAGCATCTCCATCCGGAACTTCCATATTTGCCAGTTGTGGTTGCTCAACCTGGCAAACGCAAACTTGTTCACATCCGCCATTTTGTCCACACAAAATCACCACTGCGGAGAAAACAACTCACACACACTCACACACGGCGTGATCACTTTCGCTCTCTCGGAACCTTTTTCCTACGCAATCCGGAACCTTCCCTTCGGCACTGCTGGGTCCATAACCTGTTGGGCAGAGGTGGACACGGCACAACGGAAGCGAAACACCGAAGAAAAGGAAACCGGACAAGGAATGAAACACTTGTGTGAATGAAACGAGATAAACTTTAATAAACGTCTGCTCGGGTTGAATAGTAACATTACGAATGAATGGCAAACTTTCCATTCTCCCTTTCTTCCTTCTATTTGACGCGCTCGCCGCCTGCCCTACCGGCGCATGCGTCATTCGCCATTCTCTACACATCAGTGTTGCCGCTTTGCTTACGAGGCACAACCATTGCATACTCCAACAATATGTAGGACCAATGGTATAAAAAATGACGTGGTAATAGTTCAAAACATTTTGATTGACGGGTTTATGTTGCAAAAACATGGTTTTGCAGCATAGAATAATAAAAAAAACTTACCTGAATAGGGTCCTAAAGCCCTGTCCCAATTTTAGTGCCAAACGCTTAAGTTTAGGCCAAAAACACATGTTTACTCAATTTTCTAATGTTTTCCGTTGGTTTAAGCCCAAAAAACATTTTTTTAAGATTTTGTCACATCCTTTGGCTTAAACTCAAATTTTGGGTGTAATTTGTTTTCCGTGTCCCTTACGAAATGTCAGATAGGAACAACCCCAGTGGTCGAACTAAAACCCCTGTGGTGTTTTTGTCGACTAAGCGAACGTCAAACATGATCAAAAGTGTCAAGGTTCATTTATGGACCAAATTTTTAAATTAAAGTTTAAACATGATATAGCCATTATTTGAGCAGGGAAAATTGCTAAAGTAGTTACAGTAACATGCTTTTTCGTGTTATTAAATAAAAACAAGATTTCATTAAAAATTTTAGGACCCAATTATCATTTTATTATTTATTGTCCCCCCTTCGACACATTTTGATGGAAACTGACAAAAGAAGATTTTAAGGTTTTGTTCCGGCCTAAATAGACGCTGCCCAACAATGCTGTCACGAGAGAAGCAAAATAAGCCAAGCGTGAGTAAAAATTCAGTGCAGTTTACTCTATATGAGTTTAAAATACTTATCTTTTAGGTAGTCTGATTTTTCCGTGCAGATTGAAGTACCTCTCTTCAAGAGACCTTGGTTTCGTACAGCTCATACGTTATACACGTAACGAAATTCGTTCTTTGACTGTTCAGAGAAATGTAACATTTCGTTACAGTACGCAACAGTTCGCGCCTTGTCAAACCAAACAAATTCAGCGTTTTTGGTTTTTAAGTTTTTACACAAGTTTGTCCTGGAATTTGTCAGTTTTTCGTACTAAAAGTTCATCAAAAAGTCGGAAACTGTACAGTGTTAACAGTGCTGGTTTGTCTAACTACCAACAATCATGCACGCATTCTTGAAAACCGGGAAAATATCGGATTCTCCCTCGAAAGCCGGCCCAAGCGACGGATCGTCTGAGAAACGCACCAAAACACATTCCGTTCCATGGGTCGAGAAATAGTAAGTACCGTAAAACGGGGCAACATTGATCGAAATTACCCTTGTCGTGAAAAGTTCGAATCAGTATTTCTAATTGTATATCTCTTCCTTATATTCATAAGCTCATAAAAATCAAGAAATTTGTGAATAAATTATTTTGTTCATGCTTAAAAATGTCTGCCCTTCGAATGATCTTATGATTTTGAATGATAATACAAACAATAATAAAACATACTGTAGTACATCAATTTTATCCCAGATTACGATAATATTGTTTGTATTGTTCGTAATAGAGCAGTAAATATTAACTTGTTGTTTCTAACTATTCCCTCTAGCCGGCCGAAAAGTGTCGACGATGTTGTCGAACAGGCAGAAGTCGTGGCCGTGCTTCGCGAGAGTTTGTCCACAGCCGATCTTCCCAACCTGTTGCTTTACGGACCCCCAGGAACGGGTAAGACCAGTACGATTTTGGCTGCAGCCCGGCAACTTTTCGGTGACATGTTCAAGGAACGAATCCTTGAGCTGAACGCTTCCGATGATCGGGGAATTGCGGTCATTCGTAACAAGGTTAAAACGTTTGCCCAGCTGACGGCCAGTGGCACAAGAACCGATGGCAAACCATGTCCACCGTTCAAGATTGTTATCCTGGATGAGGCCGATGCCATGACACACGCTGCACAGGCCGCTCTACGTCGGACAATGGAGAAGGAAACCAAAACTACGCGGTTCTGCTTGGTGTGTAATTACGTTTCGAGGATCATCGAGCCAATCACTTCCCGTTGCACCAAGTTCCGTTTTAAGCCTCTGGGAGAAGAGAAGGTCATAGAGCGGTTGCGCTTCATTTGTGAACAGGAGAATGTGGACGTTGAAGATCAAGCCTACAGGGAAATCGTGGACATCTCCGGAGGAGATTTGCGTCGGGCGATCACCACTTTGCAGTCGTGCCACCGATTAAAAGGCAAAGAAGCAAAAATTCAGCACACGGATATACTGGAGATGTCCGGTGTAGTTCCGAGAAAGTACCTGGAAGATTTTGTCTCCGTTTGCAAGACTGCGAATTACGGAAAACTCGAAGATTACGTCCGGAATCTCACCTATGATGCGTACAGCGTTGGGCAGCTATTCGAACAGCTTACCGAATTCGTTGTTTTGCACGATGGATTGAGCGATAAACAAAAAAGCATTATTTGCGACAAACTGGGGGTGAGTTTTGCGTTTGTAAATTAAATTGTTACAATTGATCATAATGTTGCATTTTATTATTTATAGGAATGTTGCTTCCGTTTGCAAGGAGGAGGTTCTGAGTACATACAAATCATGGATCTGGGATGTGTTACAATTCAAGCCTTGCAAGCTAACTAAGTTGATATGTTTTCATCTCGTTTATCTTTACTTTGTAATACAAAACTTATTTAATATTGCACAATTGTTTAGGTTTGTTGCCGAAATCCATTTGATCTACAAATAGCAGCGTATTTGAGCATGATCATTGATGACCGTACAATTCTACACTGTTACTTCAATAGGGCCTAAGTGATATGAGCGATATCTCTTCATCGATCCTTTCTTTCGATAATAACTTCGCTAAATTAATCCGTAATATTTCTTGTTAATGAAGCAAGATATAGTGATTTGGTCTAGTTTCTTAAATCCTTTAGGTCATGCATAATGGCCACCGGACACCGGAGTTGTTCCGTATTTTCCGAGATCATGTCCAAATCAACTTTTTTCAGTCTGGCGAGTACGACAATCCAAAGAAAAAAAAAAACTTTTTTCAGTCGCTTGTATTTTGTGCGATGTAAAGTTGTACAAATGATGACAATTTTCCAAGAAACTTGATCCATTTAATTTAATCCGGACGCTTTAAGTTTCGTTGGAAATTTGTATTTGTATTTATTAATTTATCCATCTGATCTGAGAGGTCTCAATGAAACCATAAAAATAGAACATAAACATTACAATATAACAACATCGATACATATAGTATTCATACGAAATATAAAACCATATTCATTCATTCATAGTTTATTTTTATAACAGTCATCATCTGTATCTCAGGAAAAACAACAGCAAACAATAAAACAATCAATAACAGCTACTACGTGACACAAAATTCGACAAATTCACGGAATTTGATTAGTTTTGGCCAAGTAACACCACTCATAGCTACAGTTAACTCTCCCTTACTCGATATTCCGTATCTCGATATCGAGTTAGAGAACCATAGTAAAAGTTGGTTTTCATGGCTAACTCGATGGTCCCTTGGATCGCAGTTGCACTGGATTTATGTTCTGTAACTCGATACCTCCCTAACTCGATGGTCCCTTCAATATCGAGTAAGGGAGAGATGACTGTAGTACTATATAATGTTCGTTCAATGCAATTTTAAAGGAAACGTAATCAAGTTTAGAGCAATCTATTCCTCTTGACACCAGTGTTGTGAAAAATCCAATTTCTCATAACTCACGCTTGAGATTTTTCATGCGTCAATCCCGCAACTCAGCAGTCAAAAAATCATGGATGAGTTGGCTCACCTTTTTGACGTATTTCCACAGTTTAAGCCTGATTCGCTGCTGACATGTAATTTCTCGGCCTATCTTGATGCATGGGAAATTTCTGCAAGGAATCGATCAAGAATGCGCTTTTTTCTGATCGCAGTACGCAGTTGAAAAAAAAACTGTCAGTTGAAATGGGAGTCGCTGTAGAAAATTTCTGCAAGGAATCGGCGAGAAATTTCTTTAGCGATTCCTTTTCAGTAGCAAGTCAGGCTTAAAGCTAAGTATGCTGTTTCGCTCAAGAAAAGTAAAGAAATTCCTTGACTGAAAGGGTCAAGAAATTTCCTAAAGGGGGCTCTGAAGTGACATTTCTTCTCAACTGCGTACTGCGATCAGAAAATACCCTGCCCTTAGGTGATGGGATTGACGGTGATTTATCAAGTGATTGCATATTGTTGATATTGTGAAATATACTAATACTAATATATTGATCGCGAAAATAATCGTAATTATAACTTATAAAATGTAAGCTAGTCTAATAGTTTTAAATTAAATAATGACATGTGTTTCAATGCTTAAATATATTTTACACTTGATTTATCACACCTTCAGCATGAGTTTAGTTACTGTCGCATGATCTAACACCAGATAACTACGCGTAATGCTGGAGGGACCGGCAGGGCTCACTACCAGTCTCTACTAACACTCAAATCACTAACAAGACTGGGAAACCAACGATCACCTTCATCAGTAGCACTATTTCTAATAGTAGTATTAGTTCAATATACATAAATCTTTTTCAGTAGACCATGAGGCGCAAGAGTGAGTGCGGGTGGTCTCTGCGTCTCACAGGTCATTGAAAATAGACATTTGTGTTAGGTTTACTAACAATGTAGTAATTATTACCTTAGTAATACCGTAAGGTGCCGTAATTCAGCGCATCGCCTAAATCCGCATATTTGGTCCAAAATTAATCGAAATTTAAGAAAAATTTTGAAATTTGTCCATACCGCTATTTGTATATGCTGGTAATGCATAATAATTCCAATTAAAATTGTCATTAACAATAATTTACGATTTTTGAGAAATGTTCCAAAATGTTCTGAATTACGGCATTTTACGGTATTGCGTTATTTAGTAAGGTAGGTTGTAGCAGTGTTAGAGATAGTTTAGTAATATTACTGATATATGTATAATAATTAGAAAACTGATGGCACTGATGTTAATGAAATGTTTCATTTTGAAATATCTTTCATAATATAATATAATATTGTTGAACAAAATGCTGTAATTAATAACTTATTTAATCCTCTACGCATTTTTGCACTACTTTGCATTTATCACACCAACACTGGCGACAATAGCGTTCTTTGGGTAGTATTTCTGTTATGGAGTAGTAACCTCTATCGTTTTTATTCTAACGATCATAACATAATTATCGTGAGCGTAGTAGTGGAAATAACATAGAAGTAGCTTTTGTATTTGTAATTAAGGTATTATGGTATTAGTTCCCTGTCCTTTGGTTCAGAAAGGGGTATGGGCGCGTTCTGCCAACTCGGTCGAGGCAGATTTCTTGTGTGAACAAGTTACAACATGGACGTTCTAAAATTCCAGAATGAAGTGTTGTGCATTTGAAGATGGGATGGATTCGCGTTCGTGCTTTACTGCTGCTTATCTATAAAGTTATATGCAATAACCGACCCTTAGCTTAACTATTTAAATTAACAGTTGCAAATATAATAATCGTTTTGAGTTTACTAACATGTCGTCGCGTTAATTTTATCATAATGATCTTTTATCTACATCCGTCGAACCATTCTGAATGGCCGTTGTGAGAATATCACCAAGAACTTCTCACATGCAATAAAGCTGGATTGTCATACATTGAAACATCAAGGTTCTCGCTCTTTCGGATTCATTTTTTGTTGTTTATCATTAGTTTCAGGGATTGTTATCGTGGGAATCCAAAGAGCTAATTTTGTATGACTTCAATGTACGCCAATACTGCCATAAAGCATGTAACAATCACTAACATTCCTTCTCTCTTTATCCTTGTTTTCATATCTAACCCGCTTCGAGGAATAATTCATCGAAGAGGAAAGGCATCTCTTATCATGGCAGCGTAATGGCCGAGAAAACGTCGGTTTGCGGTCGCATCTCTTCATCCTCGGTTCTGCCCCACGCTCGCCAAATCGATACGCACTTGATCCGCCCACCTAGCTTGCTGCACTCCACGCCTTTGTTAAGTATAAAGTTTCTGTAACCATTGAATACTAATTGAAAGGTAAATCAAATGAACTTATTATTTAACTAATAACAAATTTGTTCCACAGAGCGATTTACAAAACACCACACAAAATCCCTCCTTTCACATATCCTTAGGCAAAACACTTCACTACCGTTATATGTATGACTGATTCATGTTCTTTCGACCTTGCATCATTCATACGTGTAGGGGAAGTCTAGAGTAAAAGCAAAACTTAAAGAACCTTCTGGTCAAAGATGTTGCGTTGCCTACTTCCCAAACTCCAAAACCCCCGGTGTATTATGGAAGGTGTGAGTTTTTAAACTTATGCTGGAGACTTGGCCCCTGACCCCCTTGTACATCAATAAAATAAAATAAAATAAAAAAAACTGCGTACTGCGATCAGAAAAAAGTGATTTTCTTGACCATTTCTTGAATTTTGAACTGAAAACTTTTTTTGCACGGTACGCATCCCCCGTGCAAAAAATCGGGTGTACTGCGATCAACGAAAAATGCTTTTCTTGAGCATTTCTTGCAAGAAATTTTCCACGCATCGAGATAGGCGATCAAATCCTTTTCTTGTCAGTAGCTAACCGGCCTTAAAGCGAAGTATGCACTTTAACTGAAAAGTAATCGCCTATCTCGATGCGTGGGAAATTTCTTGCAAGAAATGCTGCACGGTATGCATCCCCCGTGCAAAAAAAGTTTTCAGTTCAAAATTTCAAAAACCGTGTAAAAAAAGTAAAACTATTTCTCGACGTTTCATGCAAAAATAAAGTTTTGGCGGAAAAAAATGTATGGAAACTTTTTTTGCACGGCCGTGTAAAAAATCCGTGCAAAAACAGAATCGGGTGTACGCAGTTGAAAGGAAATGTCAATTCAAATGGAGCTCCCTGTACGAAATTTCTTGACCATTTCTTGGGCAGAAATTTTTACTTTTCTTGAGCGGAACAGCATACTTAGCTTAAACAACGAGAAACCATCGCGATGATTTCAAGTTCAGTTATACTGTGTATCCGGTAGAAATCAAGACCAACATTTATTTATAATTATTGTTTTCTCGGGTCCCGTGCGTCGCAGCTAATATGTGAATAGTGCGCTGTGTTCATAAAAATCGTAAGAATGCAGCGCCACACTAAAAAACTGATTTCAAAATCGTGCGAGTTGAGGCGCGTCGCGAGTCTCACTGGCGCGATCCGGTTTGGTGGCGGTGCGACAATATTAGGAATAATATTCGTCAAATACAAATCGAACGTTTTATTGACGTCATTCTGATAATGTTCTTCATCTACTCCGCAAACACACTTAAATTATTTCACCGACCTCAGAAAAACGTTTCGCCGAGAATCCAACAGCTGAAAATTTCGTAATTTTCAATGCCGAATCTCGGTACTTATTCTACCGAGATTTCGGCAATTCAAATGTTTTGCCGAGATCTCGGCGAACGTTATCGAGATTCGGTAAACGTTTACCGAGAATCGTCAAATTATTACCGAGATATCAGCTGTTGAGTTCTCGGCGATTCTGTTGAGGGATTCCACGGAGGCATGCAAGTCGATTCTGATCGACCATTTCAAAAATATCTGAAACTTTGCACAGTTTTTCAGTTCCATCTAAATCGTCATTTTCCGATATCAAATCTTCAAGTTGAGTCACGACTAACTTTTCAAAAGGGTGTATGTGAAAATGGTTCAAGAATATTCAAAAAGCTGCACAGCAAAAACGGTTCGTTCGATTGTTAGACAACTAAAGAAACAAAGTTAGACAACTAAATAAAGATTCCAAAAAAAATACACACAGTAAAAAAATTTTTTTTTTGCATTAAAAAACATAATTTTTGACACAAAAACTCAAATATCTCAAAACCGGAATACCAACGTAATTTTTTGAGGGAAAACGGTCCATTATATTAGCAATCTACCATAAAAATTTGGTGATGGTAAACTAATAAACAAAAAAGTTATGACATTTCAAATATTTCACAAATTTGACACTTAGTGAATTTTTTTTTTTTTTCATTGGTGATTTTTTTTAGGACCGCAGTTTGTTGCTGAATTTTTTGTTAAGGGTACCACATGAGGTTAACAAGTTGTTTTCATGATATTTTATTTAATTATTCATAACTATTATAGCATCTATTAGAAAGTTAGACGCGATCCAGTGTTGTGATCTAAAGTCTTGATAGTGTCATATTTTTTATTGTACGTAACTGAAGAAAAATTCTCTCAATAGTGTTGAAACCTTTTGATAAAAGAAACCTATAAGAAATCTAATATTGAAGACAAAAGCTACAAAAAAAGTTTTCTATACAGGTATACGACTAGTTTACCTGCAAAAAGTTTACCTCGTAGAGAACAAGGCGGGTCTTTACCCAGGTGATCTAGTATACGTAAAGCAGGTCGGTTTTCTCGGCGGTGGTTTTCTCCACAAAGTTAAAATCTGATTACACCTGGGTATAGACCCGCCTTGGTAGAGAATAGACTTTGTTAATCATATTTGGGAGAAAGCGAGTAACTTCAACAACATCAAAAACATGATAGGTACATACCATGAACATACTCACGAAAAAGCTAAAAATATACTACCACTATGGTTATAAAAGATTTAATTGTAAAATTTTTCTTCAGTCAAGCAAACGACACCAAACTAGTCAGTAAAAACTTAAAAGTGATTTTGTTTATTAAAATCTAACGAGCAACATGAGTAGTCGCTTTCTCAACTGTTGCAGGCCGTTTGCAGAAAAAAAGTGTTCGAATGAGCTACGAAATCTCACCGAAAGCACCATAGATAAACTGAAAGCGGCTGGTTATGCTCCAATGTCTACATTGATTACAAATTTACGCATTTGTACGTCCTGCCGTTTAAACGTTGACAAACGGGCAATCTGTACATCATCGGTGGATCAGGTTGCAGGAAGTTCGAAAACAACAACAACTGAGGAATTACTAGATGCACCGACAACAACTGAGGAGTTACCAGAAGTACCAAGTGCAGATAGTCTTGCCACGGTACCATCAGCGAAGGCTGACAATTATTTAAAATTTGGAATATACCGCAAACCAACATCCACGGATCGGTATATAACTTCTGACTCCTACCATTTCGGTGCTCAGCAGCAAGCCGCGTTTCATTCCATGGCGCACCGGCTTTATAATATACCCATGGAAAGAGAGGATTTTGTGGAAGAGAGAAATCGAATTCACAGAGCAGGCGAACTGAATGGTTACGGTAAGGAGTTCGTAGATAAAATTCTACGAAAACATGAAAGGAAAAAACACAGGAAAAATGCCACAACACTGATATCGACAAAAGACGAGGTTAAAAGAATTAGTCTCCCGTTCTACCCAAAGATCACCAACCCAATCCAAGCAGTTCTCAAACACCACGGTTTTCATGTAGTCTACAAAAGCAACAACACACTAAAAGATTTGTTATGCAACCTGAAAGACAAAATCCCGCAGGAGGAAAAATCAGGAATATACCAAATACCATGTAGTAATTGCCCTGCAGTGTACATCGGCCAGACTCGGCGCAAGTTCAAAATTCGCCTACGAGAACATAGGAACGCGGTCGAAAACGAACGTGCTAATGATTCAAGTGTAGCAGCACATACATCGACCCTAGATCACACTGTCGACTGGGAGAATGCAAAGTTGATTAAAAACGTCAGAAAAACATCTCACTTGAATGCATGGGAGTCCATGTATATCGCAACATCTGATCGTCCTCTAATGAATGAGGACGATGCTCCAATTGTGTCTCCACTCTTCCACCTGACTAAGCTGAAAATGCAGTAACCTTCAACACTTCTCGACGTATACTGACTACAGTACGAATACTAGTGTTAGTAAATTATGTAATCAGTCGGACATCGTCCCGTAGATGGGCAACATCGAGCCCGAAACCGGTCGACTAAAAAGGTAATTTTAACTCCTTTTAATCGTTGTAAGAACAATAAGTGTTGTGTCCTGTCTCACGTCGCGTCTTATAAGTGAAACTCCTACTAACTATTAATTGAACAAACACATATATAAACGTATCCCTTCGCTGTCATGAACAAAATGTGAACCATCATATTTAACTTATTTAAAACACTAGCATAAAACGATCTCACTAGTTGATAATCTAACCTCGACTGAGCAACATGGTGCCACTTTCAAATTGTTCGGGTTCGCCAATATGCTTATTTGGGTCACAACGAAACACTGCCCCGCAAAACACGCAGAAATGAAACAACATTCACAAAAACGAATCCATTTGCTTATCATTTAACGAAACACTGCATTTCTTCAATGTAAGATATAAGTTGAATGAAAATCTTTTAAGTTAATTTGTGTCGAAATTATTGAATGCGTGTTGCGAACACTATTTTAGACGATTGAAAAAAAAATCTTAATGACTCCAAAACTTCAAAGTACTCTAGTTATGTTGTCTTTTGATAAAATAATCTAAAACTTACTGCGAAGATAATTGACTACTATATTTATTGAATGCCGAGGGTCAGTCCTATAGACATTTTTATTTGCAAATTACGTAAACTTTCATAACAAAGGCATATAAATCAGCCCTAATTTAAACTTCATGGAAATATTCATTAAATACAAATCACTGTAACTTCAGATTTTCTCGACGTTATGATTTTTAATTTGCAGAGAAGGTGCTTGGATATCACATGTTTCGAATGCTTAATTTTAAGCTGGTGATAACTTGGCTGGTTTACAAGTTAATAATGACGAACCGTTGGGGAATATTTATAAGCATGTGAATTTCCCTTCCAAAATAGCTCAAAACTTTCAAATCACGATAACTTTCGATTCCCTCGTTAGAATATTTTCAAATTCACGGAGAAGATGCTTGAATACTATATCTTTCGAATGGTAGGTGCCAAATTCATGGACATTTTTTTCCGTTAATAACGGTTTCTGGCACACCGTGATATCAAAATGTTAACTGGTAGTCTTTTGTGTGAAAATACAACATCAAATTGCTATCTACGATCTTGTTTGGATTGTCCAGATTCTTCATCATTGAAAAATACTTTATTCGCTGAGTTTGAAGAAAATTATATTGATCAGTTATCATTTGAGCAATGGGTGACCACGGATAGGTGTGACCTAGAAACTATTGTAAAACCTGTAGATGAGTTTGTGTCATTTTTTTGCTTGAAATTAGAAAGTTTAATTCCTCACGACTTTATTAAAACAGAGCAATCCCGCTTTTTAAAAAATACGAAAAATACATTACAAGATGGTGAATTTTTAGTCATTTGTGATTTTTCTGAAAACTATAGCTTTGTATTGCAAGATGAAGTGCAGTCCCATCACTGGAACGTACAACAAGCTACAATTCATCCGTTCGTTATTTATTTCAATGGAAGTACGCAAATTGAACATTTTAGTTTTATTGTAATTTCCGAAGATTTAAGACACGACTCAGTCGAACAAATATTGCCAAAATGATTAACTTTTTACGCGTTGATAAAGAAATCAGAAAGATATATTTCATGTCTGATGGAGCAGCATCGCAGTACAAAAACCGTAAGAATTTTTCGAGCCTATGTCAATTTAAATCAAAGTACGGAATTGATGCAGAATGGCATTTCTTTGCTACGTCACATGGCAAAGGTCCTTGTGATGCTATTGGAGGAACCATAAAGCGCATGGCCACAAGAGCAAGTTTAACCAAAGAACGTGAGCATCCAATTAAAACTGCAAAAGAACTATTTGATTGGGCGAATCGCAGAAAAGAAGAAGATTTAACAAAATTATCATTTTGTTTTACTACTACTGAAGAGTACGAATTAACGGCATCAGAGCTCAGCGAGCAATATAATAACGCGAAAACGATCCAAGGAACCCAAAAATTTCACTGTTTCATTCCATTGTCAGAAAATAAAATTAAAGCAAAACTATACTCGAACTGTACTGATAATGATGCAAAAGTGTTCGATATTGTAAAAAAATTGAATAACAATAAATAAATAAATAAGTATTAATAAAATGTTTTCATGATCTCATAACGCATACCCAAATCCAAAACTTTTAAAGTTTATATATAACATTTAGAAACTCATTGATCATACTCTAAAAAAAAATATCCTGGTAAAAAAAAAAATTATTTTCGTGTAATCTGTTAATTCATTTTAATTTATACATATATACATATACATATAATATTTATACATATACATAATATTTATACATATAATATACATAATACTAATGAATACATGAAAACGACTTGTTTAATTCACGCAAGGCCCTTAACAATAAAATCAGCAACAAACTGCGGTTCCCGTAATAATTTACACCGAAAAAAAAAATTTTTTTTCTACTGAATGTGAAAATTTTGACATGTTTGAAATGTCATAACTTTTTTGTTTATTGGTTTACCATCACCAAATTTTTATGGTAGATAGCTAATATAATGGACCGTTTTCCCTCAAAAAATTACGTTGGTATTCCGATAGGGGTTTGAGATATTTGAGTTTTTGTGTCAAAAATTATGTTTTTAATGCAAAAAAAAATTTTTTTTTTACTGTGTGTATTTTTTTTTGGAATCTTTATTTAGTTGTCTAACTTTGTTTCTTTAGTTGTCTAACAATCGAACGAACCGTTTTTGCTGTGCAGCTTTTTGAATATTTTTGAACCATTTTCACATACACCCTTTTGAAAAGTTAGTCGTGACTCAACTTGAAGATTTGATATCGGAAAATGACGATTTAGATGGAACTGGAAAACTGTGCAAAGTTTCAGCTCAATAGAAAAAAATGAATTAAAAAATTTACCAAATTTTGGTGCTGTTGCTTGGAATCACTCTGTTTAAGTGTGAACATCTGCATGACTGTATTCACACAACGAATTTGTTTCTGCACGGGTGTTAGGCGATGGCATTGGGGTAGAATGGCTTTGTTCGTTCTCTACGGATGAAGACGGCCTAGGTACGGTGATAGTAGCTAGTGTTGTCAATATTTCATTAATTTGAGGTCTTAACTCAGCGATCTGCATGTCTACGGATCGAGTTGCTTCAGTAGTTTGTAGCGGCTCTCGGCGGTCTCGGTCGATGTTGGGTATTATGACATTGGATCTACATGATCAGCATTGTTAAGTGATTCGATTTATCCCAAGTAACAATCCAACAGCAATTTTTTTCGAGTAGATTTATTAATGTTTTATGACAGTTACGTGAATGCTATAATATTTAGAGGCGACATTGACGGTGCTAAAAGATGATATTTTGTAATTCAGCTTTTCAAAACCTTTTTGAGCCAAAACATAAATTCAAAATTTTGTGGCTTTATTGCAGCATAAAATACCTTATTTAAACTGCTTGCCGTGGCTGAATGACCCTTATTTGTCACGGCCATGATAAAAGACTCATATAATACACCTTGTTGTTATAAAAGCTACTATAAACTACATGACTTCTACGTGGCTTCTGATAACTTACCTTATTTATACCTCTGAAATTAGTATTTGGGCTCCTAAGATGCGAAAACACCATTAGAATTGCAAATTTATTACATCACTAATATTGCGTTATTAAAAAAGAACACTCTTTCCTAATGAGAAAATGCAAAACTATTATCCGTTTTCATTGGTTTTGCGTATATTCTTAAAACAGTATGCCCAAACTGTCAAACTTTGTTAAATGCTGCTTAGTTGCCATAAAAAGCGATAATTAAATTCAAAAAATTAAAAACGACTTTATATTCGATGTTATACTTACCGTCTGTGCTCCTACATTGCTAAAATTATCATGAAATACTTAAATGAAGGCAGTATAACGGAAATGGTGCCAATTTTCTCTAAAAATATAGCCGGTTTTGTATATAAACCTGATTTTTGAATAAACCAGCATCCTCTATTGCACTGAATGAATGATGCGTGCAAGAAACAACCAAATTGTAAGCCTCGATATTTGAATTTGTTCACAAGATTTTCTCAACAAGGGTACTGGTAGCACTGGCTTTTGTATCGTCAAGGTTATCGACTGGAAAACAATGGGGTAGTCTTAGTTGAGCTGTCACGTCATGTTCTAGCCAATGAACATAGAGGGTTTTAAAAAAATCATTAAATAAATTGTGTTTAGGATGTTAAGGAAGTTTTTCAATTGGCTTGAATACGCTGCGAGGAAAGTTGAGCACTTATGCGGAGTAAGAAATAACATTTTTTTAACTGGTTTCTTTTTGATGCGCAGTGTGTATATACTTTGCGTAATGCTATACATTTTAAAACTTGTTTGAGCAGAAAATTCTTGAATCCCTTCTCAATGTGGAGATATATTTATTTTATTTCACTAGAATAGATAGATATACCTATTTTATTTCATATAAATGGAAGAAAACGAAGAGACGACTATATAACTGGGCTTCGTGGCCGAGCGGTTAGTGTCGTCAGGCAATGAGCGCATCGTGCCATGGGGTGTGGGTTCGATTCCCGCTTCGGCCATCGAAACTTTTCGTCACAAATGTTTCACGGCTGTGCCACTGGAGCATGCTTGTCCGTTGTCTAGTGTTAAGTTACAGTCTGTGCAGCTAAATGGCTGAAGACGGTGTCCGTTTCTTTTTTTAATCAATTTAGCCCCAGATTACGGTACTGTCATACCCATCACTTTTTTTTGTCCCGATCAAATGCGTTCAGGTGCTCATCATTATAACTCCCCCGAGACTCCCTTGGGAATCCCCGGAGAGCTACAGTGACTTCCAGTCACTCCCGGTAAACTAGCTCAGTAACATGAGACCCCTGAACTGTATCGCAGGGTCGGCATGTTATTGGGTAATCGGAGGGGCTTCGCGAACTAGGTATGAACTAAGAAATAAAACTAGTAATTTCACATTCTTAAAACCATTTATTGATCCCTTCCTGTAAAGTGTGGGTGTGGGTTGGACAAATTTTTGTGGCGTGTAAGCGAGATGAGGAATTGTTGTACTTACTGATGCAGCTATTGTTGATTTTCTAATCTGCACTACACTAACCAATCTGTACACACGGACGCCTGAATATCTTCTGACCAATCTTCCAATTTTAGAAGTTGAAAACGCCCAGCAATTTGATCTCATTGTGGGTTTTCTTTATGCACCATTTTTGTGCGAGATCTGCAAATCCCATTCAGCAACGTAGATCGTTTTGTTTGCAGCGGTACGTTATTCTCGCTGAAGTGTAGCCTACTGCATTTTTATATTCAAAAACGTGAATTTTCATAAACGCAAAAACTCATACAAACACGAAAATCTAAAAATTGGAACCAACCGGTTACATCATATGCTTCTACCTTTCGATCACTTCGTGTCCATCTGTCAACATGATTCCGTTCTGTCCTTGCCTATGCATATTTCCGCTCTCGGTACGAAGCCTTTGAAGGATTCGTTAGGCCTTATTAGGGCTGTTCGAAATTTGAAACTACTAAAAAATTCAATCTCTCATATCATTCTTACCATAAAAATAGTGTTATTGGAAATTTTCGGTGGTGTTTTAAAGATGGCCCAAAGGTGTAATATGGAAATTACTATGGAGAAATTTTGAAAATTGTTACCAACACGTCAGTACTGTAATGCAAGTAGAAGCTTATCATCTTATATTTGACACTCATTATTCAAACCTCAATAAAGAATGTTGCTGAAGAAACAAATCCTTTTTGAGCTAATTTTGTTTTGGATTTTTGCAGAAGTTTGCAGGGCTATATTCTTATATGAAGCTCTATAATAGTAAACAAATTCATGAATATATCTCGAAAACTTATTCATACAGACTCAAGTCAAAAAAGTATACAAACTTACTTGTTTTAATTATGAATCGTGGTTTACGGCCAACCAGCCGAGTGGAAGTTTAACAACTACCGAAAAGCTAAACATTACATATAATTTGCAATTGGATTAGATGGACAAATTGATGTGAAGATTTGCGAAAAAGTTACACGTCTTCTCAGTGAGAATCGAACTCACGACTCCCCGATCTCTAGTTGGGGCGCGTTAACCACTACGCCATGAGAGGACTCATGAACGCAGAAGTCAACCTGAATTCGATTTCAGCTCAATAATCACGTGGTCCTCTTTCGCAAAGTGCACCTCTTTCGGAAGAATTAGATGCCCATCCAAACACAACGCTTTCTATATATATCCAATGCCTAGCCCGAGAGCGCATTGTTTTTTAGATATAGGAATAGCACACTACACTAGCCAGCAACTGCGCTGGCTGAGGTTTCTATTGTGTGGGCTTCCAATGGGTCGCGACGTTCTCAAACGACCGGTTACGGAACATGAGTCCGTTGCTCGATAAATACTTGTTTTAATTATGAATCGTGGTTTACGGCCAACCAGCCGAGTGGAAGTTTAACAACTACCGAAAAGCTAAACATTACATATAATTTGCAATTGGATTAGATGGACAAATTGATGTGAAGATTTGCGAAAAAGTTACACGTCTTCTCAGTGAGAATCGAACTCACGACTCCCCGATCTCTAGTTGGGGCGCGTTAACCACTACGCCATGAGAGGACTCATGAACGCAGAAGTCAACCTGAATTCGATTTCAGCTCAATAATCACGTGGTCCTCTTTCGCAAAGTGCACCTCTTTCGGAAGAATTAGATGCCCATCCAAACACAACGCTTTCTATATATATCCAATGCCTAGCCCGAGAGCGCATTGTTTTTTAGATATAGGAATAGCACACTACACTAGCCAGCAACTGCGCTGGCTGAGGTTTCTATTGTGTGGGCTTCCAATGGGTCGCGACGTTCTCAAACGACCGGTTACGGAACATGAGTCCGTTGCTCGATAAATACTTGTTTTAATTATGAATCGTGGTTTACGGCCAACCAGCCGAGTGGAAGTTTAACAACTACCGAAAAGCTAAACATTACATATAATTTGCAATTGGATTAGATGGACAAATTGATGTGAAGATTTGCGAAAAAGTTACACGTCTTCTCAGTGAGAATCGAACTCACGACTCCCCGATCTCTAGTTGGGGCGCGTTAACCACTACGCCATGAGAGGACTCATGAACGCAGAAGTCAACCTGAATTCGATTTCAGCTCAATAATCACGTGGTCCTCTTTCGCAAAGTGCACCTCTTTCGGAAGAATTAGATGCCCATCCAAACACAACGCTTTCTATATATATCCAATGCCTAGCCCGAGAGCGCATTGTTTTTTAGATATAGGAATAGCACACTACACTAGCCAGCAACTGCGCTACAAACTTACTTTATCGATCCTACGTGTTAAACAGGCGGAATTCTACACGTACCGCTCTGTACCAACTCAACTTTTCACTTTTAGAACGTTTAATTTCCGGATTTACAAAACGACGAAAGTAAGATTTTCAACTTTCGCAACCTAACTACTACTTTCGTCGCCCCGCTGTATGGAGAGACAAAGTGACTTAACCACGAATCAAAACAAAACACTACTTGAGCCGATTTTACACTGGTAGAAAAACGTCGAAAGTAACTGAATGAAACGGCTTATCATTTTCTTACAATTATTTTTGTGGGAAATAATAGAAACTACCTAGTTTTTGAACGTGAACTGAGTGTATGCAAAATTTGAGCGAAGTACACGGCAAAAAAAAATGTTAAAAAGGTGATTCATTTTTAAACAGTTTTAGAAGATAGATTGTAATTTTTCCTAATTAATTATCTCAAAACCGTATAAAAGTTACTTACGTCGATTTGAAAAAGTAATCGAGATATCTTCTTTCATTTATCGGATTGAATTTCTCTTTTGATCAACTTTCTTCATTATGGTTTGAAGAACGAGTTTTCGCTATGGGATGATAAGTTTGTACTTAACTAATCTGCCCATAACTGCATATCTTTAACATTCGACAAAAGTAGGCATTGAGTAAATGGGATACCAAGTTTGCATTTTATGGCAGTATGGGAGAAAACTAAAATTTCAAAAAATCATGAAGAATTCAAAAGAGTTTATTTGAGGCTGACATTTTGTACAGCTCATATCGCATATTGGGTGAATAGTCAGAAAATAATTCTGATAGAAATTTCGTTGCTACTACAATATGAGGCTCATATATAATCTCAATGTGACTGTTATGCGGTTACAATTGCCAATGTGACAAATCAACTTGGTATTTTTTTTCGAATTTTCTAGAACAATCTCACAGATTTCATTAAGTTGATCGAAAGTATTTATCATTTGATGACTCTCCATGGTATTAACTCCAATTTGTCAAAAATGTCGAATGTGACTGTTATGCAGTTATGGGCAGTAATGTGCTTGGAACATTTTTCAAAATTTCTACATAGTAATTTCCTTATAAACCTACATTGTCTTTAAATCACCACCGAGAAAGCTGAAAATTTCACAGAACGCTATTTTTATGGTAATGATGGTAAAAACGATAAGTTAGATTGAATTTTAAAACTTTTTTGAATTTTGGACCGCCCTAGGTCTTATGCTGCTTCACGCATAAACGAAGTTACACAAAAATTAGTAAAATTCACACCAAATCGAGCTCTTCTGGACCAACACATTAGGTGTGTTATTTTAACATATGACATACTGAAAAACCTGCTCGTGGGATGATCTCTTCTTCTTTTTTTGTAAAGTGTATCTTTTTTTTGTAAAGTGAATCTAACAAAGTGCTCCATCATAACGTTTTCCAGGAAAAAGCGATCAATAGCGTTCCCTTATAGTTTGCTCGGGACGAGTCTCGAACGTGTGGATCACATCAAGGACCTAGGTGTTTTCCTTGATTCACAGTTATCACTCAAACAACATATTTCGTACACGGTCAGTAAAGCTTCGAAAACTCTCGGTTTCATCTACAGAATCGCCAAGAATTTCTCAGCTGTTTACAGCCTGAAATCGCTTTATTGCTCTCTTGTGCGCTCCACGCTGGAATATGCCGCTGCGATTTGGAACCCCGCTTACAACAATGGAGCGGAAAGGATCGAATCTGTCCAACGAAGATTTCTTCGATTCGCACTTCGCAAGTTACCGTGGAGAGATCCGTTTCGCCTGCGAGCTACGAAAGTCGTTGTCAGCTAATAGACTTGGACCTTCTTCGCTGTAGAAGGGATGTCATAAGAGCTTTGACTATTGCGGATGTGTTGCAGGGACGCATCGACTGTGGAACCATTCTGGAACAAATTAATTTGAACGTCCGCCCACGCTCGCTTCGCAACAACATCATGCTAAGAGCCTAAGACTGCCTCTATTTCGTACAAATTATGGACTTCACGGTGCTCTTAGTGGACTACAGCGAGTTTTCAACAGAGTATCTTCATTGTTTGATTTCAACATTATCCGAGAGACGCTCCGTCGAAGATTTTCATTGTTTTTCGCTGAACGAGATAATTAGTCTAAGTGTTTGGTTTACGTTTTATTGCCTAACTATTTAATATTTGTTTTTAAATTCATTATTCATTATTGTTTTTGACGTCACTGTACCCTGTTGTTAAGGTGAAGCGGCGTGTAACTCAAAGAATCATTAGAATCATCATTGATGTAACAGTAGTAGTGTCGGCTTTCCATGTATATTTTCAAAACAAACAAACAAAAAATATAACATTTGTGTTAAGCATATTTTTATGTAAACACATGGGAAATTTAGTAGATTGACGAGTATTGGAAATCAAAATCAACTGTTCAATCGTACATATCAAAAGAAAACATAACAATTTAATGAAGGACAACGGAATTTATCTATTTTCTATTGGATTTATCGCATATTTTTGTTATGCATCGGTACGGTTTATGTTTGCAAGGGATGACGGTGTTGCCAGGTGATTGGTGACAGATTTTTCTAGCAATTGTTATATGCTTGTTTTCGGAACATTTCGTCCCCTTGATGCTACAACTAGATAACTCGAAATTTGAAATTTTTGACTTCAATATGGCAAAACATTATTCTTAATTGGACTGCAAAATATCCGCAGCTCATAAGCGTGTGATTCAAAATACACATGTTAAAGTTTAATCCTCAATCATTTTCTCTGCGATTAACCATCACCTTGTAAAACGGTCATATTTTCAAAGTTACACATCCCAAAATTTTGATTTTCGAGTTATCTAGTTGTAGCATTAAGGGGACGATTTGTTGCATATTATAAAAACTTATCATTTTGCAAATAGTTTTTCATCACAAGATCACTGATTTAATAAAATTTTAATGATTTTTGTGATCAATCCACATTAAATGCTATGATTTTACAGATAGCAATTCTGACATCACTGCGCTCAACGATCACGATGATTGTGCACACACGATAGACGCATCCCGACGCATCGCACTGTGGTGCTTTTCAATTATTTTGGGTGGTCCAAATTGATAAACACTTGGTATGATTTTATGCTTCGTAGAGATGGTTTCTGTAAGTTGAGAGAATCGAAAAACAAACAACGTATGAGTTTCAAGTTTCTATGCTTTGCCCAACCTTTTCGCACTGAAAATTAATACAACAGAAAAAATTTGGGGTGGGTAATGTCTATTACATTACCGCGGGGTTGACGTAGAACTACGATGATTAATAATTTGATTTGTCATGTGTATGAATTTGTAAGTGTACTATTTTTGTGTTGTTATTGATCTGATGAAGTTTTCAGAAGTTAACTCTTTTTCGACTCATTTTGGTAGTCCTGAAAAGAACCATTTGTCGTTCTGTGGTTTCGAGAACCAGTGTATGGTGTTCCAGGAATAATGCCAGATGTTTGAATTTGTTTGTTTGGTCGTTGCTTCCTTGTGTTGCTTGGTTGGGTGATCGGTTTCTGGCTCCAGCTGTAGTTCGCCAAACTCCTCCAGTAGATTAGATGTTTGATGGCTCGGGTGCTTCGATCGTGATAATCGATTGAATCGGTCCAGTGCTATGGTCTGTAGCAATATCCATTGCATCAGCATTTAGGCTCTGTACATTGATACTCATCAACATGCAGGTTGGGCCACTATGATCCAGTATTTCACGTCTCAAAGCGTCACTAATCGATGATTGCCTAAGCGCTGCAGCGCATTCCTCAAGTCAACCCTTGGAATTGCTGCCTTTGGCGTGATGGAACTGGGAAGAATTGGTAGAGTTTGTCAAAAATAGTCCTTGCAGTGAAGTAACCCGCGGCAAACCAACATATACCAATTGCTGATCCAGACTTTTGTCATAGTCATCCAGACTTTTGTTGCTTTCAATTCTCCGCTTCGATTGCATCTCAGCAGGCAACAGATCGTCTTGCTCTGACCGGGCGTACTTCTCAGGCACAGACATCGATAGCGAGGGACCTCCCCGTTTGTCTTGCTTCGCTCAAATCAAACTGTCGAGCGAGCGAGAGAAGATCCGTCCGAAGCCAAAGTCATCACCGCTGCCGCCGCCAAGAAGAAGAAGAAGAAGAAGAAGAGGAAGCAGTCCACAGGAGAATTTGCGGTCGAACTGTAAACACGGTCGGGCAAGTCATTCTCGCTTTGTGGTTCACCGCTTGTTTGCGTTCACCCAGCCATCGTCATCGCCGCCATCATCAGATTTTGACTTAAGCCCGGTGATCCACTACCTGTTACTGTTGTGCGCCATCCACGTCACGAAACTTTCGGTTCGTCGTTTAAGCAAATAACTTGCTCAAATTTATACATTTGAGTTGAGGATTCCCCGTTTGATCATGACAATCAACTGATAACATCCCGCAGTGTTATTTATCTGTAAGAGCATCAAAGCTAACAAAGCCATCGGCCCTTTTCAAGGCCATCAAATTAGTAGGAAAGAGTTAAAAGAGAAATATATCCGACTTTATTCATAACTTCTAATATTAATAAATCAATTTCACGGCTTCATACAAAATTTCATTTGTCATAAATAATTTATGACTCAACAATTTGTGACTGTATTCGCGGGTGCTGCTGCAGTGCCGTTGGGGTGAGTGCTCAACATTTCACAACAATAGTCAAATAGAGTGGCATTTCCAACAGCGTCTTTGATGTTCCATATTTTGTGGGAACACTTTGATTAGCAAAATTATCACATGTAACAAAATTGCGACATATTAAGAATGCTTTTGAAAAGACATTCTCATTGAACAATTGTAATAATTTTGGCACCCATGGATCAGAAATTTACCGTCATAATAAAGAAAACTATTGATTATCAATATCTCGTATTGAATATTTAGTTAATGTCAACCCTTCCAGCAATTCATGTTCGACCAATTTCTCACGCATTAGCATTCTCCGCAATTTTCAAGTAATTCTAAGCCCAACACATTATTGGCACATACACATTTCCCAGATTGGTTGATCAGCGAAGAGCACAAAAGGGAGGAGCATCATCTGCTATTCTGAGGTTATAACACATGCTTCCTTCGTCGGATTCAGTTTCATTCTAATTCCGCTTTCGAGCTGGTAAGAGCTCCTCCGAACTTGCTCAGCGAGAAGTACCTCGCTGCTAGAAATCTGCTGAGCTGTTATTCTTCAAGCTGCCAATCCAGCATCTGGTCTGTGAAATCGCTCAAGATTTCTAGGTTGACCGATCCGCGCTTCTAGATTTCGCCTTGTGGTAAACTCGTGGTCACAGCATCCAAGCTCAATCGGCCCTTTTCAGGGCCAACATACGTTCATAAAAGGGTTTATTGGATGATATTTACTGATTTATCTATAATGATCTAAATATCGCGGTATACTACAATTTGGTTCACATAATTTACCCCACATAATTACATGAATTTGAGAATTTACCACTGCAGCGCCGTCGGAACGTAATAACATCATGCTACTCAGCATTGTATGGTATTTCTAACAGCATCGTTGATTTATCATATAATGGGGGAACACTTCCTAAATTCTCGAGTATTAAATTGGAAAATGTATTAAAATTGCGACAGATTTTAAATACTGTTCAATAAACTGTTGTAATAAGCAACTATTGATCTGAAATTTTTCTACATGTTAGTCTATTGCGTTAATCTGAGAAATAGGCTATATGAAATTGATGTCTTGGCAAGAGATGTACAAGATGAGCATTATGTATTAATTTTCCAATTTCCATACTCGAGAATTTTGGAAGTGGGGGCCGTGATGCTCGGGATGGATTGTCCTCCATGATTGGTTCTGGCTGGAAATATTCGTGGGGAGAAACTCGACCCTTTGCTGCAGGAATTTCATTAACAACTCTTTGGTAAAGCAGAAATTTCTGATAAAAGTGAACTTTTTCAAAACAACTCTTATTGATTGGAATATTTATCAACAACTCTTTGTTAAGTAAAATCATCCTTAATAACTCTTTGCTCCATCGCCAAACCAAACCATTTCATTGAATTCATCAAGTACAAGAATATGAATGGTAAGGAGAGGCAGATTGTGTATATTTTGCTGGCGTTACTTTCCAACAGGTCGTCGGTTGGCGCTGACTACTAATCCGTCCACTGAATGATTTTCAGTTGTTGCTTTCGCTCTCTGGTTCCGTTCGCTACTCGCACACTGCTGTGGCTTTCACGCACTCTTCTTTGCTGCTCCGCTGCTTGATCCGTTCGTTATGCCGTTCGATTTGTGAATGAGCTGGGAGCAGAACAACCAGTGGTTTTATTTGCTCGAGCTCCGTTCACCGATGGCGAGTGGTGGGGTTCTCGCTTGGTTGTTTCGTCACTCCGTTCGCTACTCGCACGCGATTGGTTATTGCTTTCGCGCTATTTTCGATGATGGTGTGATTCTTCGCTGAGAAATAAAAACTGAAACTCTTTTGATTTTTCATGCAAAATGACCAACTTTGATAAACTATATCTCAGTTATTTATGGACAGATTTGAATGAAATTTTAACAGAATATCAGACATAACTTTAATTTTAACATATGTTTTTGAGTGATTTTTCCAATCACACGTTGAAAAGCAGTAACGGTTTGACTAAAGTGATTTTTATGACGATTTTTTATGATTGACATAACTAAACATATTGAAGGAATAGCTTCATGGTATCTTCAGAAAAGTTGTAGATTTTGACGAGATGAATAAGTTTGTTGAAGACAGTTTTTGTGTAAGGCTATCAGATTTTAAGATAAAAAGTTTTGAATTTTTCGTCGAAAATTACAGTTTAGTAAACCGTTATTACTTATAAACTTGTGATTGGAAAAATTTTCAAAAATATATGTTAAAATTCGAGTTACATCTGATGTTCTGTGAATGTTTCATTCGAAAACATTTCCATAAATAACTGAGATCTAACTTACCAAAGTTGGTCATTTTGTATGGAAAATCGAAAAAGTTGCAAATGCATGCGAATAAGTTGGGGCCTTCCTTAGCCGAGTGGTTAGAGTCCGCGGCTAAAAAGCAAACCCATGCTTAAGGTGTCTGGGTTCGATTCTCGGTCGGTCCAGGATCTTTTCGTAATGGAAATTTTCTTGACTTCCCTGGACATAGAGTATAATCGTACCTGCCACACGATATACGAATGCAAAAATGGAAACTTTGGCAACAAAAGCTCTCAGTTAATAACTGTGGAAGTGTCATAAGAACACTAAGCTGAGAAGCAGGCTCTGTCCCAGTGAGGACGTTAATGCCAAGAAGAAGAAGAATAAGAAGATGTGAATAAGTTCTCTGTTTATTCGACAAACAAGCTTAATATTTCATGGGTACACAACAGCAACAGAGTAGCGTACACAGGGATTTAGTTGAAATCTGGAAACTTAGCTCAATCTTGAAATCTTGAGCGATTTCACAAACCAGATTCTGGATTAACAGCTCAGCAGGCTCCTAGCAGCGAGGTACTTCTCGCTAAGCAAGTTCGGAGGAGCTCTTACCAGCTCGAAAGCGGAAATGGAATGAAACTGAATCCAACGAAGGCAGCATGTTTTATAACATTGGAATAGCAGATGATGCTCCTCCCTTTTGTGCTCTTCGCTTTCTGATCGACCAATCTGGGAAATGGGTATGTGCCAATAATGTCTTTTGCTTGGAATTACTTGAAAATTGCGGAGAATACTAATACGTGAGAAATTGGTCGAACATGAATTGTTGGAATGATTGGCATTCCCTAAATATTCAATACGAGCTATTGATAATTAATAGTTTTCTTTATTATGACGGTAAATTCCTGATCCATGGGTGCCAAAATTATTACAATTGTTCAATGAGAATGTCTTTTCAAAAGCATTCTAAATATGTCGCAATTTTGTCACATGGGATAATTTTCCTAATCAAAGTGTTCCCATAAAATATGGAACATAAAAGGCGCTGTTGGAAAAGCCACTCTATTTTGCAATCGTTGTGAAATGATGAGCACTCACCCGACGGCACTGCAGCAGCGTCCGCGAGTACAATCCCAAATGGTTGAGTCATAAATTATTCACGACAAATGAAATTTTGTATGAGGCCGTGAAATTGATTTAGGAATACTAGAAGTTATAAATAAAGTCGGAAATATTTCTCTTTTAACTCTTTTCCACAAATTTGATGGCTCTGAAAAGAACCGATGGCTTTGTTAGCTTCGATGTTGTTACGGATAAATAACACTGCTCGGACCAGCACAACTCAGGGGGCTTCTGGTATTTGCTCCTAACGGGATTGCTTCTTGACCACCAATGATGATTTCATCACGAGTCGAAATTTTGAAGCGTAGGTCAACAGCTTCTCGGCCGATGAAATTTGCGGCGGCGATGACGATGGCTGGGTGAACGCAAACAAGCGGTGAACCACAAAGCGAGAAAGACTCGCCCGACCGTGTTCACAGTTCGACCGCAATTTCTCCTGTGGACTGCTTCTCTTCTTCTTCTAGGCGGTGGCAGCGGTGATGGCTTTAGCTTCGGACGGCATCTTCTCTCGCTCGCTCGACAGTTTGATTTGAGCGAAGCAAGACAAACGGGGGCGTCCTTCACTATCGATGTCTGTGCCTGAGAAGCACGCCCGGTCAGAACAAGCCGATCTGTCGCCTGCTGAGATGCGAGCCAATCGGAGAGTGAAAAGCAAATGACGTCAAATTTTCTCTAGTCACCCCTATTTATAGATTTGCTTGAAATCAACGTTCTCTTTTAAAACAGTTATTAAACTATTTGGACAGGTATGTGGGATTCAGTAAGTAAACGACATGAAGCTTTGATGTCTTGGCTTTCGATTGAGATGCTAATCAAGAAATTTCGTTAAGCCAGCGAAAAGTTATAAACGTTTAAAATATTTCATGCCAACGTAACGCTCTTGGTTTTGAAATTCCAATTTCACTCCTGTATAGAGAAGAGAGACGTACTTCTACGTCAAAAAGTTGGATGTTTTAGACTATAAACACAGGCATGTCTCAGTGTGCGGTGGCGGCGTCGGTTCGCAACTAGTGAAAACCATCGCCATAATAGTTTTGAGTGATGCGGTTGATAAAACTTTATAAACATTGAAATCCCGGTGGTAATGTGTTCCTTTAAGGCAAGTGAATAAAAGATTTGTTTAGTGGAAGTGTAGTGAACGCAATATGGAATCCAAAACACAAATGTTTGCCGCTGAATTACAATCGAAAAGGTAAGCACCTTCTATTTACAAGTGTAGTTGTGTGAGGCAATGAAATGCGGCATGAAATCCACTGAACGGAATAGGCCTATTCACACGACGTCTCAAATCAGCTGATCGGGAAGCACTTTGACAGTTCTTCTATGAAAATGACAGGCCCGTGTTAGCACCGGTCCTTCACCGATGTAAACAAATGCATAGACGGATCTGTCACATGAAAAGGCCTATCCCCCGCCTTGAACTGAATGATTTTCGACTCATCCGAGCCCCATGCCTATTTTCAGACACATTCAGGATGATTTTCATCTCTGTTGGAATCATCTGTTTATAAATCACGCCGAATGAAAATCATCCGATTTTGAAACTATTTTCTCCTTTCAAAAAGATGTTCGAATTTGAATGATAATCATTCATGGATGTAAACAAACCACATTGCATGCTTGGTAATAAAACATCACAATAATTCCAATGGGATAAAAAATATCCAAACGTTGATAGTTTAATACACTTCATTATTTATTTCCATTATTCACAAATATGAGTTTATCTCATGTCCGCAGGAGTAGCTGTCTGCCCGTTGTGACTCCACCAAATACTCGTCCAAACACCATAAGTGCACAAAAATACATGATTGCACGAACTGTGCATAAGCGGTCTCGATATATCCCTGAAACTAAAACAAACAGTACTAGTTGCAACCTCGGTCGATGCCAATAAAGATTATTTAGGAGAATTCATTTTAAAATTGCAATTACCTACGAAATCCATGATGGAAAAGTCAACACACCATGCTGCTGCCACCATATTTTTACAATGTTTTCAAGGATGATTTGACAGTTGGGATCATTAATTTTCTGTATGATATTTTAGATGGTAGTTGAATGATTTTCGAATTAGGACATGGAAGGAAATAAAATCCTTCAGAAGCTGTAGGTTATTCATTTGTGTTGACTTCATTCAATTATCTACTTATTGTCATACGGCTATGTACAGCACATCATTACTAAATTGGATGATTTTCGTTCTGTAGTCGGTGGAAGCATCATCTTCTTTCGTAGTCATTCAAAATAAGGAAAATTATGTTTTGCGGCCATGTGAGTTACGAATCATTCAATACAAAGAAGGTGCTTTCGTTCAGTGTCGGAGATTTTTTTTTGAGAATATAAATCTCATGTATATTGTCGCTAAATTGATAATGCTGTATCTGAAAGTGTTGATTAAATATTGAAATACCTCCTGAAGCATTTTTCTTCGCATAAATTATACATTAAATCAGGTGATAAGCAGTTATATTTCAACGATGTTGCAAATACCAATACTATCATGACAATATGTTAATGATTTTGGAAGAAGCCATTTTGTGATGACGCACCAAAAGGCCTTAATGTTTGCATATACACACTCTTAAAAATAATGAAAATTACTCTGGACGTAATTCTGGTAATGACTGAATGACACATGATGTAAGTGATGGAATGACACAAAAACGTGTCCATGAAGATGTATTGAACAAAAAATGTAATTTTACATGTTAAAGGACTCGAAAACGATGGAACTGTGATCGACATTTCCCGAATCAGACACTAACGTATTTTAAATTTGAAACAATTTTACATCATTCGGCTCGCTTCTTTTATGTGCATCCCAAAAGATGTAAATCACATTATTTTTTGGTACTGTGCATATATTTTAAGACATCATTGGAGCTACTACTTGCCTGTTGATGAAGTATAAACAAATAAACACATGAAGAAGCTCTACAATACTAAGCATATCTGTGCGTCGTGAAGTTTGGAAACATTAGCCAGAAATCAACGAGAATGGGACATTTCGCATAAGGACGCATCATGAGAATTATATGTCTTCTTTAAAATGCTACCTGTTCTTGTATGGATCCGCTTTATGCGAAACGGAAATCAGCACAACATTATTATTTAGGTTTTGTGAAGATAACACAAACGGTGTGTTGACGCAGAAGAGCCTGATTTTGTGTAACTTTTTTTAGAGTAGATTTAACTGTAATGAGAAAAATCATGGATGTCATCATGTACTTGTTCATAATTTCTTGCAGAACATTCTGAACACAAAAAGATAAGCGAAAGGATCTGTACACAAATATTTTACAAGTTATATTAGTTACATTTTCATCGATCATATTGACAAAAATCGTATGACTAGCTGATGAATATGGAAATGGGTCCCATACGTTGGAACTATATAATAAAATATCCAATCAAAAATGTAACAAACTTATACATCTGAAGAATATAGCACAAAATATCCGATCACTCATTCTAATGTAGGTTTTGAAGAAAACATTTCTGTGGTCAATATGCACAATACTATAACGGTAGGAAATCGTCGAATACTTTTCTTTTTTTGTTTTTCGCTTGTTGGATTTTCATTTCTGATTAAGGCCAAATGTGACTTTTTTGTGGAGCTCACTATAGATTTCTGAGTCGATTGTTTAAGTAGAAAGGAGATTATCTACCTAACATCACTGGCCGTGGCCTTATTGATATATAACTACAATAATATAGAGTTAATAACGAAACCTAAAACACTAGAAAAGGGCCACAGGGAGGAGCTAGAGTATCGTACAGACACGTGGTTTGGCGTGGGGCTTTTTCTCCACCGCTCGCACGGCTTCGTCAAACACTTCCCCGAGGTTGAGTTTCTTCTTAGCGGAACATTCTACCAGTGAGTAAGCTTTGATTTTGTGCTTCAGTTTCTTGCCCTCAGCAGTTGTGACAAACTTTTCCGATCCGTGTACTCGGAGGTCGCTTTTGGTTCCTGGAATTCGGTAAGTTGAGAATAGGCGATTAAAGTGTAAAATTTTATTGCAAAAGTTCTTACCAACGAGCACAATCGGTACGTGGGGCGCATAGTGCCTTATCTCGGGGTACCACTTCGATAGCACGTTATCGAAAGATGTTTTACTTGATATGGAGTAACATATAAGAAAACAATCAGTCTGCAATAACAATAGAAAGAAAAGGTTACGGATGATAAAACTGATGATAACAGCCAATGACAACCAATTTGCACTTACATTTGGGTAACTTAGCGGTCGTAGTCTTTCGTAGTCTTCTTGGCCGGCCGTGTCCCAAAGTGTGAGGGCATATTCCTTCTCGTCGACTGTGATATTGCAGGCATGGTTATCGAACACCGTTGGCACGTATTCGACGGGGAACTCGTTTTGTGTGTAGGTAATTAGCATGCACGTTTTGCCGACCATGCCATCGCCGACAGTGGTGATTTTTAGCGGACGCATATTGCCCATCGTCATTTTGACGTCAGTCTGCGAAGGAAAGAGATGATCTGATATGATTATTTTGTTATTTGATGAGTTCTTTTTATTTTACCTAATGTCCTATACATAATTCTATAATCCCTGGTAAGAATTTAAGGCTATATCCAGAGGCGCGTTTACATTCAAAACCAGAGTTGCTTAATATCAATCATATCAGCTGATGTCTGATGGTCTCAAACTATCAATATCACTTTGATTTGACAACCAACAGCAGTGATGCGACATCGCACTCTAGATCAAAATCACTGCAGAATGAGTGATCACGTGGTCATTATCCATGCTATTGATGTTTTTCAGTGACCAACACATAGTTTCAATCTATCCGCAACACTGTCGAAAATATCGTACTGATAAATTGCCATTTTATCTGCTCAATTTAAAGCTAAACTTAACCCATCAGTGATATCCATAGTCTATCGTCATCAATGCACTGGTGATGGAGTAGACAGCATGATGTTGATGTGATATGGAATGATCCGATTTGTATCGCAGTCGGCCTGTACAAATCAGCAAATTTTAAGCATTGATGGTGACATCGAGCAACTCTGTTCAAAACCATGAGTGGACGAGCGCCACATTTTTGGCCACAATGTTTGTCGTGGGGGGTCTATAGCCTTGAGGTAACGCTTTCGCTTCATAAGCGGAAGGTCATGGGTTCGATTCCCAGCCCCTCCACAAAAAAAAAGTCCAGCCACCAGAAGACGCCTCACGGAGGACCGTGCTTTGGGGAGCACATCCATCCTCCGTCAGTATCAGATGTTGACTGAGACAAACTGTCCCTCTTCGCAGGCAGCAAGCCTCACTAACAGCAAAGTTATCTCCTACCTGCTCGGTGTGAGAGTAAAAGAGTAGGAGAGAGTGAAAGTAGATGTAGTGGGCTCTGTAGCCGTGCGGTTAGCGGCGTCAGTCGTTTAGGCGTATTGTGCTACGGAGTGTGGGTTCGATTCCTGCCCCAGTCGGAGAAAACTTTTCGTCAAACGAAAAATTCTTCACTGGTCCACTGGTCGTTCCGTGTGTCCGTTGTCTAATGTTAGTTATGTTCAGTCTGTGCAGCCTATGGCTGAAGACGGTGTTAATTGTCTTTTTTAAATATAGATAAATTTAAAATAGATCTGTATCGGTAAAGAAGGTAGTGGCCACGAGCACACAGTGCCTCAAAAAAAAAAAATGTTTGTCGTACTGAAACCATTCTTATTTTTTAACCATTCGGTCGTTAAAAAACCCCCCACGCCGAAGTGAATCATGGAAGTGCTCAAATATCTCTGCACTCTATCCAAGGATGTCCAAAAAATTTTACAAATTTATGGAATCCCAAACAGCACACAGAAAGACTCTGTTTCCATGGCGGTCATTAACATAAGACTGAGAAAGCTTTAAGATCATTGGTTAGATCAACTTTATAAGCGATTTAATATTTGATCAACATTTATATCTTTTTTCGGACCAGTTCACATAGAGAGGTTTGACAAAGGTAGAACAAATTGCATAACTTAATGGCCAGTTTTATTGTTCTATAACTTCCTTATTTAAACATAAAAACCCCTTTTTTATATGGTTTCTTCTCAGAATTGTAAAACAAAGATTCCCGAGGAGGCTCAACTGAGTGTACAGGAAGAAATAAATATGGACTGGTTTTTCGTAAATCGCAAGTCAGTTCCATATATAAAAAATGAGCATTAAGAAAATGTGCAGAGAATTTTTTGATAAAAGTTTTCATAAAATCAATCAAAATAATCCCATCTGGCAATCGCCAAAAATAAATCTTTGTCAAGAATTTCCTTCTATTCAGTTTTACCTAGGTGATCTAAATGATGTCAAGGCTTTAGAAAAAGCAAAACGTATGTTTTCTGTTGTGAAAAGCTTGTTAAAATGTGTTAGTTAGTAAAAAATACTAAAAATCGTTTTCGATGCTGACTTGCCGTTAATCTATTTAAACATACGAATGCAGTTCCCTTAATAATCAGAAACGAATTTAAAAACAAATAGTGGTAGAAAATAAAATATTAAAAACCTTAAATTTCCATTAATGCAGGTACTTCAATCATGCGTTCATCTCTTTTTTCTTACTTATAACCAATTAAATCATACAGTTAGGGTCAGTCAATTGGAGTAAATTGATTTTTCTTCGCTACAGTTGCAAACATCGGAATGTAGAGCATTCTCTAAAACCAAACATTCCACGCCGTCACATCCGGCGTCAGCCAGCAGCGAGAACGTTTATTGAATCGACAAATGCATGACACAGTGAGCGTAGCATCCACGAGTGGCGTCTTTCAGTCGACCTTATCATCATTCAACCGTACAGTAGTGAATTTTATAAGCACACGTGACGGTGATCCTCAGATTGTTATTACCAGAAAAAAAAAATTTCATCAAATTCTTTGTCTTGGCTAACCTGCATGCCTGGCCAAAATTTTAAAAACAAATCGTAGGGTACGTTTTGGAGGGGCCTTCCTTAGCCGAGTGGTTAGAGTCCGCGGCTACAAAGCAAAGCCATGCTGAAGGTGTCTGGGTTCGAATCCCGGTTGGTCCAGGATCTTTTCGTTATGGAAATTTCCTTGACTTCCCTGGGCATAGAGTATCATCGTACCTGCCACACGAGATACGAATGCGAAAATGGCAACTTTGGCAAAGAAAGCTCTCAGTTAACAACTGTGGAAGTGCTCATAAGAACACTACGCTGAGGACGTAATACCAAAAAGAAGAAGAAGAAGATGAAGCGATTCTTAATCATATCAGCTCCACCTTCAATTTACTTATCATACAGCTACATCTTCAATAGCCGACTGAAAAAGATAATGATCGATTATTATCATTCAAACTTGATTTGGATTAGAGGACCGTTCCGGAACACCATAGTCGGTTCCCCCAGGGCCCCTTTGGAGACATTTTCGTATCATGTCCAAAACATACCGTGCGACGTCTCAATATTCATAAATTCGGGAGAACAAGTCTGTAGAAGAATCAAAAACACCTGCCTATAATAAGTAATCCAATATCTGTACTACTTAAGTATTCGATCAGACTGAAGCTTCTCAAATTGATATCTGAGCTGCTCCAGATGATGTGATGATTATTAGCATCACTGCCCAGAATCAGCGGAAGGCCTTTTCATAGGCAACGTACGACAATTCTTTTGAAATCATCCGTTGGGGATGGTTCATCATGTGGTAAATACACCGAACGATAGACGTATTTCCTATGAACCTATGCACGGGTTCATTATTTGAAGTTTTAGCGGTGCCGTGTTATTTATGTAACCACGGAAACCAGTGAATTCGGCACCACTCAAATGTCAAATTAGTGAACTCGTGCATCGGTCCATGGACCAATGCACGAGTTCACTAATTTGACATTTGAGCGGAGCCGAATTCACTTGTTGCCATGGCCACATAAATAACACGGCACCGCTCAAACGTCAACGAGTGAACCCGTGCATTGGTCCATTGTGGTCATCAACAGCAACATCAATTGTGACAGCACATACATTTCTGGTTGTTAGGTAGCTCAGAAATGAGTGTAGCATGGATTGCTTTATAAATGAGCACGTATGCACGACATGCGAGTTCGCCATTTCATGTTTACTGAAAGTAACAAAAACTGTGTCCACAAGGTTACCAAGATAGTAATTCTCCTGTGAAAGTAAGGTTCTTGAATAAACACCACTTTGGTTGTAGCATTTTGCGAAGGTAAGCAAAGATTGATCGCTGCTGTTCATTTATGCTAAAAAATTAGAGTTTTCCTAACCTTTGTTACTATTAAAAATGCAGTGTCCGTAGTGTATGAAATAATACGAAATTAACGACATTCAAAGCAGTGATACAACATGGATGAGAATATTGTTTTTTGTTTGATATGATACCTTATCAAAACCTATCAAAAGTAATCATTATGATGGTTACTAGTTTTATAAGGTATTTACATTCATGAAATTTATAAGCTAAACTGGAATCGACCCAAGAACGTTGAGATCACTGTGCACGTGTCTAAAACACGCCACCATCATCGCTTTTGAGTTTCGTGCTGCTAAATATGTATAAAAGCCAACGTTTGTTGCAACATTGTACCATAATTCAAGCTTATCAAATTTAATCAAATAATTTAAATTTCATGAATGCTGTTTAATAAGGTAGACATTATATACTGCTTATATTCATTTGTCTGAGTTGCTTACTGTACCTATCGAGTTTAAATACACTAGCCGCTATAACCGGTAGAGCCAAACACAAGAAATCGTACTCCAGGAGGTATATAACTTTTCTCAGAGACGGTATAATCGTGGACACTTAATTCTTAGTGCGCAAACTTATTTTATACTCGAAAATCTTCTTCGCTTTGTTGATTACTCTACGATGAGTCTTTTATTCTTTAGATCAGCGGCTTTCAGATAGTGCTCCGCGGAGCAGTTAATGCTACGCGAAGCCTTAGCAGATGCTTCGAGACAGGTTTGAAAACTTGTACCAATAGGAGCCGGATCCTATTCTTGGCACTTTTGATTCACTTCGGCAGTGGTTTTTTTTTTTTGAAAACTACAGAGCTCATACTTGGTCGCAAGGTGCGTCGTACTAAAGCGTCTAAAAAGTTTCAGATAATTCGGCCGACAAGAACCCCCATGCCAAAGTGAATCATGGAAGTGCCCAAGTAGCTCTGCACCCTACTCTGAAATATCTTAACTTTTTGCTTTAACCTTCGGTCTGTCGCGCTGTTGTACTTTGATTTATATGCCATCATTTTACAATAAAGATATCTGCTATTCAGCTAGGCTTTAGACGAGTTTTCCTTTCGCGCACGCCAACAATAGTCAAGACTAGAGCCCTTTAAATGAATAGGCCCGGGGTATCTATGAATAGGCCCGATTACCATTCTCTCCAAAGCCGCCACAGGAAAGACGTGTTGAAAGAAGTAGTGAATTTAAATTAGACGTACTACTGAGGTTGCTGATTCCAGATACTATAAAATACAAGGCATTATTCCACCTTGTACAAGGTGAGCAACGTTAGAAGCAACCTACGTCTCCTTGCGTCTCTACCGGAGCTTTGATTTAAGGGAAACTTCGGACAACATGACCAAGAATAAGATTCTACAACTCGAGCAGAAGCGTATCAACATCCTAGCTGCGTTAGACCGATGTGAAGAGTTTTCTCAAAACTGCGATGCCGGTAAAGAACACTACGAGATTGCCCTTTGACTCGAAAGCATGGACATGAGTAAGTAGTATGAGTAGCACACAGGACCTGACGGATAAGTCATATTGGAACGAACGGACAGAGTACGGTTTTCCCTGAACGCTGACCACTAGACGTAACAATATCTATCGACACCAAAACAAAGTGTATTCCTCAAGAATCTTCTTAAGAACAATACTCAGCAATTTTTGTTTACATCAAAGTTGTTCAGTAGCTCAAAGGTTATCACTGTTCGATCAAGTTGAATCAAAATTTTGCCACCAGGCGGCGCCAGTGAGCATGAAACTATAATTTTGAGGATATCTCAGGAGCCCAACCACTTAGAAAGATAACTTCTTCGGCAAAGTTGCTGGCAAAATCTCGAATCTCTTGTCTAGAATAATGGTAGTCCTTGAGCTACTGATCAACTTTGCCGAAGAAGTTATCTTTCTAATTGGTCAGGCTCCTGAGATATCTGCAAAATAAAATTTCCATGTTCACTAGCTCCGTCTAGTGGCAAAATCTCGAGTTTTTTGATCAAATAATGATAGCCCTTGAGCCACTGAACAACTTTGCCCAAGACGTCATCTTTCTAAGTGGTCAGGCTCCTGAAATATTTGACATACAAACTTTCATGCACCTAGCATCGCCACAGAAACTGAATAATCACCGCATGTCAGCCCTTGATCTGCTTAACAACTTTAGCAAGATGGTTTTCTATATTTAATATGGATCGCGAGGTATTTTATGTTGAACATGAAAAACCAAGGGTGTTGTACAAAATACAACACGCGACTACTCACGTCACAAAAAATCGCGCGACAACCGAAAGATTAAAATACGTTTTTGATTATACCAAACCAAGCAATACCTAGAATTTTTAGGATTACAAATATAGTGATCAAACCGATCTCACTAAAAATTAGATCACTCGTTGATTGTGACCTTTCATTTACGACCACAATTTTTCTCTAGATTTGTGCGCTTCAAAATTTGGAGGTGGTTTGAATTCATCTTCACCTTATGGTGTTTTCGAGACTATGGATGATGAAATACGGTTTCAACGAGTCTTATACACTTGATGGCAAAATCTCGATAATAATCGATCTTTTGATGTATCTTGGATATTTTTTACGAAAACGGGCTTAGAAGGGAGGTTAAAAATATTACGTTGGTGGAAATTTTCCCATACATTTTGTAAGAGACAATTTTGGATGCAAATTGTGTTTTCTTGAATTTTGTATAGAAAAGAACGTTTAAAGTTGAAGAAATACAATTTTCCCCGACAGGATATTTTGAAACTTTAAGGGTGTTAATGTTTTGTCGGGCTACTTATCCTTGTCAAAAAAAATCTGAGATACCTACATGAAAAATTTGATAAAAATCAAGAATTCGACACCGTTTTGCTAAATTTGGAAGATTTCACAAGTTTTATCAAAATTATTTTAATATTTCCGAGAGTGTTGAACAAAACACTGCGGAACACGTTTTTGTCTCAAGTACCATAATACTGCTATTCTCTCAATTAAGGGTTGCTGAATCTATTGCCGTTTACAGAAATATCATAGCACGTCTAGTTTTTGAGATATTGGTTGTTGAAAATGCAAAAATTGACTATTTCATCCAACTTGCACGCAAGTTTGCCAGCTTGTAAGGCAATTTATTTGCTTAATTTGCCACAGAATTCAAACTTTATGTGTATAACAATACTTATCATCAAAGTTTATGATACTTTCAATTCGGAAAAGTAATTTTTTGATGGTTAAGAAAAGTATTGTACTTTGCCATATAAGAAAAACGAAGAATTTTGTATAGAGACTGCAAGCATGCTGAAAAAACCGGTTTAATCTAAATTTATTCGTGAAATTTCAACCAAAATATATCTAAAACGAAAGTTTAAGCCCTTTTTTGCATGCTTAGTGGATAAGATCATAAAAAAAGTTTGATAAAATATTCTTCAAATTTTAGGAAAACATCAATAAAACCAATGTTTTATACAACTTTGGCGACCTGTAGCTAAAAATTGTGACGTGCTGGGAAATTTCTGAGAAAGGCATCAGATTCAGCAACCAGAAATCGACTAGAGACACATAATTTGATCCTTGAGACACGCAAAAATGTCATTTTTGTTGCGCTGTGTAACCTATTAAACAAAATAATTTGCCGTTTGAGAGCCACAAAATGACGACAAAACAAATATAGTTAGATTGATGCCTAATTGTCACAGTTTAAGCCTGAAATAAAAAGCTTGACCGATCAAATGAAACAGATTTTGTTAGATTAGAAATATAAGTTCAAAATAAAATCACAAATAATTAAAATCCTACTTAATGATTTTCGTAGGCATTATAGAGTCTATTCAAGCGTGGATTTAAAACGAAGTGGGATGGAGAAAAGCTGCTCTGTGTAACTATTTTATTTCAAAAAGTGATCCGCTAGTCAAAAAGACTGAAAACTCCTACTTTAGATAAACAGCCTACTCTGCCAGCTTTTTTTTTGAATGTCATCTCTGCTCTGAACATTACATGGAACAAAATAGTAAAGGATGAATACTAGGGCTTTCTAACCGGGTGTCCGTGATCCCTTGTCGTGACGACTTCTTAGGAGACCCACTAAGTCATTAAACATAGGTGTTGTTTTCCTTGATTGATGAATAAACATGAGGAATAAGATACCTAGCTTGTCTTGCAAGAGAGCGTTAATGATGAGTTGCACCGAAAACCCCCAATATCAGAGTGGATCTTAGAGGTTTTGAACGGTTCTTTACCCTACTTGTCCTGGAAGTTTTTTGTTTGATTTTGGCAAGAGCGTCCAAGGAAGTTCACTGTCGAACTCTTGTAAGCATACTTGATAGACTCCTGGTTCAATGCTTAGTGGAATCCTTCAAAGAATCATAGCAGAATTCTTGCAATATCTGTGATGGATTACAGGCGTTATTGTCAAATGTATCTGTCTCGTATATCTGTTAAATCATTCTGAGATCTTTGACAGATATTCATAAACATTAATAACAAGAAATACATTTTTAGGAGTCCGCGTTGTTGCTAGTATGTTTATGTTTGTACAGCTTAAAGGGGGAACGCAACTTCAAAAAGGTTGGGAGCCACTGAGATCGCACTGTTCATCAGAGTTACACTCGATCAAAAAGATCGCAATTGGAAATAAGAATTTAGCAAAGCAAGGACGAATGAAACGAAACGAAAAGTTTTGAAAGTATTATTTGGATAAAAGTTAAGAAAATGATTGTCCAATTTCGCCTTGTTATTCAGATTAATATGCAATGAAAATTATTTGATTTATAATAATATAATGTTGGCTCAGTGAGGACGTTATGCCAAAAAGAAGAAGAATATTGGCTCCGTAACGTCTTACAGCTTTATGAAAAGTAAGTGAATTGTGCAAAGCTTATGCAACATGTAGATAATTACAGTTTGTAATTGACAACATTGAAACATGATATACGGATTAGATTAATGACGCATCTATTGAAAAGTAATGTTTTGGAGGTAACGCCGCAAAAAGGACATATTTGGTATTCAAAACTCCGCAAAGAGGTTTCACATAACTTTAAAGACATACTTTTGACCGTACAATTTATTTAATAATCCCAGCAAATGTGATATCGTCCAAATAACTCTGAATTCCTTCGAATTAGTGGAGTATTATCATCAAAAAAGACTAAATCCAAAACGAATCAATGTTTTTTTTTTGTCCAGACATGTACTGCCCATAACTGCATATTTGTCACATTCGACATTTTTTTACGATTTCGAGTTAATACCGTGGAACGCCATCAAATCATAAATACTTTCGACCAACTTAATAAAATCTGTGAGAATGTTCTAGAAAGTTTGAAAAAAAATAACAAATTGTTTTGTCACATTGCTAAATATAAACGTATAACAGTCACATTGAGATTATACATGGGCCTCATAATGTGGTAATAATGAAATATTTATCAGATTTATTTTCTGTCTATTCACCCAATATGTGATATAAACTGTACACAATTTCAGCTTCAAATAAGTAGTGTTGAGCTCTTGATAATTTTTAGAAATTTTAGTTTCTTCCCATACTGGCACAAAATGCATACTTCGTGCTCTATATAACTGCATATTTGTAACATTCGACAAAAGTAGGCATTAATACTTTTGTCGGATGTTACAAATATGCAGTTATAGGCAGTGTAGGTTAGTCATAGAAAACGACTGGTGAGCACAGATTTGATATAGATTTTTTTTCTGATAAAAACAGTCTCGGGAGCACCGTGTCAGCACTAGTACAGACCGTCAAGTAATTGACGCCTAACAAGACGTAACTTGCTGCGTGATAAAATCCTGACAATAAATAAGAAAGTAGATCAAATTCCTACCAATTTTCAAGATCACTCTTTCCACACGTGTGAGTCTTATGGCTGAGGAGGGGATTCTTCAAGACAAGGAAATATTGCATTCAATGAATCATACCACATAGCTTCAATACGATGACTATCTCCACCGGTAGGCTTCACACCAAAAAATGTATTCAACCACCATCGAGTGGATCACCTAAGCGTGGAGGCACAAGGCGTACGATTAATGAAAAGAAAAGGTTTACGACAGCGAAAATGCGAAGCACTCACCGAGGAACATTCATCAGTTAAACATAGTGACTAATGCTCGGAACAACATTACTAACCGCAATTACCAGTTCCTGACCGTTTATGTGTTGTCACACCACTTCGCGCAGAAAGGTAATTCATAGATGGCAATGAAGAAACTGAACCCCGATCAACGAACACCGACCGGCACCTGTAGTCTGTATGCAGAAAGTGGAGTCTTCCGACAATAACAGTATACACATCAATGTCACTCCTTATAAGCCGTTTTTATTTGAACATCGACCTATAGCGGCAGTTTACCAATCAAGCTTCTTTCCTATTGGATTAACTAGGTCCTAAACAAACCCAGTTGTAACTGCTTTCATTCATATAACCGACACCAATGTTTGAGATTCTCCAGTAGTTAATCTTTGACCATTTGCTACGATTAATTAAAATTAATCGACGTCAATTATTTAACTTCACACTCACGCCTCTGCGGGCTTAAACCATTATCTTGTACATGACTTGGAGCGATGGCCAAGGGTCAGGCTGCAATGCGTGTCTTTACTCCACTCATACTTTTTCGAAAAACACATGTTTACAGTGTGTAGTGAGAGATGGGCAGTACATATAGCGAGGCTGCTGATTTGATAATAGAACAGCAAGGCCGTTATAGTGATGACTGGTTTTCGTATGAAATCAGAACTATTTCCGGCTGGAAAACTTTGCTGCAGTTGAAGTACAATGGGGTTTCGATTTTATCGTCACTTATTTTAATCACTACTCGCCAAATGCAAGCATGGAATGATTACGGTTTTTTTATAATATCATACTTTTTTCCAAACGTTGTAATTTGAACATGAATTACTCGGAAAGTCTCATTGGATGAATGTACGACGCAACTTGCTGCATAAATAACTATTTCATTGATGTGAACCATTATTCTGTTCAAAATGACTTTTTGCAAAAAGTTTACTGATGGAGGAAAGCAAGCTGATTGTATGATAACAAAAAAATAATAGTTTCTTTTTTTCAATGATTGTTCTTACTTCTTAGAAATCAGTTTCAAAACATGTGTCGAAAACGTTCTGTTGATTGAAACATTCGAAATCTTGAGTAACTTGGTTTCAATTTCGACAAGTGAGTTCTAAAATAAAACAAAAACTCAAAATTCGGTGAGATTTCCTGAATATCCTAAGACCTGTAAACAAACTTTCAAATGCTCATTAGTTAACTGGTTCATTCACATTGTGTACTCAAAATTCACATTTCACAATCCTACTTGATCCTCCATACGTTATGCGATGGTACACACACTTGTTTTTAATTAACACTGAAAGCTGTGAAATGGCATGATTTGGCTTCCCTTCATAGTCACGGAACTATTCAAATGAACTACACAACCATATCCCTACGTTACATAGGGCGACGTACAGACCCTGCATATCATGCCAAAAGGTGAATCCTCTCGAGACGCAATTATGTCACGCAAGAAATTGTACACTTTTCGCTCAAAACGTGTTGAACGATTCATTTCGCTACATTAGCGGCAGCCAGGTAATAGGAAGGTAGGCGATTTGCCTGCTTGTCGCTCTCACTACTGGTAATGACTAGGGGGATCTGGGGTAAAGTGCACCAGTCAAGGAAGATGAGCCGAGATGAAGACTAAACAATACGAATGAAGTATTTCAACTAGACGAATCTAGTTGTTATGCGTCCACCCTGCATGATTATAAACGATTTGTTATTCCAATTGCAGTAGGTATTAGGGAAAATTAAACTTTTTCCAAACACTATTTTTGCGTGAATAATTCATTAAGCCAGGAAGACGAGTACTTAAAAATATTTGTTTTTAATCCAATTCCTCAGTTCCGGACAAGAAGCCAAAAGTCTCGTAGTTTTTATTTTATTTTTCTCAAAGTTTTCATATTAATTTTATGAGTAAATTCAAATTTAATTCATTTACATGTTCACCAAATTTACATGTTCACAAAAAATATAAAGAAAATTTTGAACATACAGTCGACTCTCCACATTTCGATGCTCTACATCTCGATATCTTTCCCTTCTTCTTCTTCTTTTCCTTCTTCTTGACATTAACGTCCTCACTGGGACAGAACCTGTTTCTCAGCTTAGTGTTCTTATGAGCACTTCCACAGATATTAACTGAGAGCTTTCTTTGCCAAAATTGCCATTTTCGCATTCGTATGTCGTGTGGCAGGTAATATGCCCAGGGAAGTCAAGGAAATTTCCATTACGAAAAAATCCTGGATCGACCGGGACTCGAACCCAGACAGCACTGCAAAATGGTGAGCCAACAATCAGGAAGGAGTGACCAACATAGCACTGGTCCTCACAAGTTCCTACCTCGCGCTTCGACGGGTCAAATGATGACAAAGACCGCCAGCTAAGGGTTGCGTACTTAGCTGGTAGTACAGCCTGGGCCATGTTGTCCTTCTGACATCAGCTAGAGTGAGAAGGTACGTTCTGAGCATCTGTACACCAGGAGGTTCGGCGCAAACAGCGTTTGTTCTGGCATTCAGCAGCTGAGTATGAAATGCTGTATTACGTCAGCTACACCTAAGATGGCAGCCCCATCAACGTGATGTAGGTAGCGCGGCCCTGGTAAGGTAGCATATCGAATTTTTTACCTACCACGGAAAATGGAGAAATGAGAAATAACGAACGATACTTTCGGCAACCGACATGGCAACGAAATAAGGACTATGATTGGAAACTCGATACCTGGAACGGACCTTCCATAGTCGAGTGGTTAGAGTCCGCGGCTACAAAGCAAAGCCATGCTGAAGGTGTCTGGGTTCGATTCGCGGTCGGTCTAGAATCTTTTCGTAATGGAAATTTTCTTGACTTCCCTGGGCATAGAGTATCATCGTACCTGCCACACTATATACGAATGCGAAAATGGCAAACTGGCAAAGAAAGCTCTCAGTTAATAACTGTGGAAATGCTCTTAAGAACACTAAGCTGAGAAGCAGCCTCTTTCCCAGTGAGGACGTAATGCCAAGAAGAAGACGAAGAAGTATCTGGAACGTCATGACCTTAAATGAACCTGGACGAGTGAACCTTTTTGGCTTGTGAATTGCGAAAAGTTGGCGTGTATGTGGCTGCTATTCAGGTAGTGCGTTGACTAAGATCTGTAGAACGTGAATTCAGAGCGGTAGACCCCGTCGCTAACACCGCATTCAAATACAACATCTACCAAAGCGCTGGCGATAAAGCTGAACACGGAGTCGGTTTCATAGTGATCGGGAAGCAGATGAAGCGCGATATTAGGTGAAGGCCGATCAACGAGCGAATCTGCGCATTAAGGATTCGGGGCAAGTTCTTCAACTACAGCCTGATCATCGTCTATGCACCGACTAACGACAAACCCGATGACGTGAAGGACGCGTTTTACGAATGTCTCGACAAGACCTATGGAGAATGCTTAAAACACGATCTGAAAATTATCATCGGCGACGCAAATGCGCAGGTCGGAAAAGAGGACTTCTTCCGCCCTATAGAGAGCTTTCACTCTGTTACCAACGACAACGGCCTACGTTTAGGGAACTGTGCTACCACCAGGGGGATGGCCATCAGTAGCACCTACTTTGCACGCAAGAATATCCGCAAGCACACCTGGGAACACCCAAATGGCAAACTTTGCAATCAAATTGACCATGTTCTGGTAGACGGCCGACATTTTTCCGATGTCATCTTCTTCTTCTTTCTGGCGTTACGTTCCCACTGGTAAGAGCCTGCTTCTCAGCTTATGAGCCCTTCCACAGTTATTCATTGAGAGCTTACTATGCCAATGACCATTTTTGCATTGTGTGGCAGGTACGAAGATACTCTATGCCCTGGGAAGTCGAGAAAATTTCCATTACAAAAAGATCCTCGACCGGTGGGATTCGAACCCACGACCCTTGGCTTAGTCATGCTGAAAAGCTGCGCGTTTACCGCTACGGCTATCTGGGCCCTCCGATGTCATCAATGTTGCAAAATTCGAGCACGGTTATCAACCGTTTCAAGTACTAGAAATCGACAATCGTTGCATTTCGATAACCAACGCTTGTCAACAGATGGTGTAGCTGCGGACTACCATCAAAAGCTCGACGAGCCGAATAGCAAAATCAACGAGAGCATCACCCTCAGTAATCTGTGGGAGTCAGTCTACCGAGCGGTGAGCACAGTAGCGCGAGAAGTGGTTGGTACTGCTCAACGAAGACCAAGGAACTGTTGGTTCGACGAGGAGTGTCAGAGAATGACGAATGAGAAGAACGTGGCTAGAAGCCGGATGCTGGTTTCTGGTACCCGCCAAACAGAGAGCGATGCAAGGAAGCACGGATAGGCATGAGCGGATGAGCTCCGCAATGGATAATATCGACCATTTGCCCAAGTAATCCCTCCAAAGAAAAGTGGACGAGTGAGCGTGGTGTGTAAGGGACACAGGTAGTAGTTGGAGCCCTTAGATCCAAACCGGAATTAACACCTGTACACCCCCCCCCTTCTACAGAACACCGTATAACAGCACCGTGGTTAAACCCAAAATTGGGCAAATGAAGTTTCGGCCAATCGCTAGACCAGGAGTCAAGCTGGTGGTCATCTCTGGCACTCATCGCGTAATCCAGGTGTGGCGGCAAACGTTGCAGAAAACCATGGACTAAGCAGGAACAGTGAAGACGTCGGCAGAGGCCATTAAGGTGAAAGAGATAACGTCAGAATAGTTTTAAGAAGTGGGTGAAGTAGAGAGAAAGGTAGATTGCGAGGTTAGACAGTAGAAGAAGGCGAAGAAGAATGAACAGGAGTGTGAAAAGGCAACTCAAGTGTTTTCCTGAATTCCGCGAAACAGCATAGGATAATCGTGCCGACCCTAGAGATGAGGGATTATTACAGAGTCTCGTAAGCCGCTAGGAAAGGTCACCTTCTGTGAACCATCAGTAAACATTTTGGTTATACATAATTCTATATGAATCAATTCACTCGTATATAATGCACGAAAAGGCTATATACATACCAAAGGGGAGGCCATATACCAACTTTACACGACTTTTCAGACTTTCCGTGGTCAGCAATACGATGCCACACAATTTGAAAGAAAATAAAAAATAATGTTTCCAGCGAGTCATGAGCATGTGACTTTTGGATTTGGCAACTTTTGCTAAGTTAATACGATTTCATTTGATGCTGTTCTGGATTGATATACAATCTGTCAGTTCATAAAAGTTGATGCGATTCTATGCTGCACTATTTGCGACATGTTTTGATTACAATGCAGATCGTCGTTATTGAATCGTAGTGGAGAATTATATACAAGTTGTGTTGACATTCAGTACGTTTAATTTGGCATATTGTGCGATTCTGATTTTCGACGTTCGAATATGCATACCTTATTTGGATGCACATTTTTACGTGGTTAACTGGGCCCTCCTTGAGCTGACTGTAGCTGCCGCTGATCAGCCATGAGTTACTCTTGGCGCCCAACCAAATTTGTTTAGTTAGTCTTCCAGGGATGTCTCCAAGTTATAAAATACAAAACCAGTGCAAATGCGATCGAAGGACCATCGAGGTAGCCATGAAAACAAACTTTTACTATGAGCTTGAGCTTGAGCTTGATTGGCCACCCGTGGTTGCTACTGCAGTATCGCCAGATCAGCTGCATTTATACAAGGAGCCAACCAGATGACTGCTTGAGACTAACAGACACCATCAGTGTGGTGGCGCCTGCCATAATTACATAGAATATCTAATGTTGAAACATTGGAACAAATGTCGATAAAATGAATAATAATTTAAGACAACAATTGTTGCAATCTTCTATTCTCACGATTAATGCGTTATATATTTAGGTTAAGTTAATTGAAAGGGTTTTTTTTTCTCTAATAAGCAGGTGAAATAAACTGACCTGTTAAAATTCTGAATTGCTGTGGAAAATGATATGTAATATGTTGTTTCAAAATGTTGATTAAAGCCTAACTTAGTTTCACCAACCTCAATCTATTCAAAAAATTAGAGGGGGTTGTGTACAAGACACGACCACATGACGTTAACTACGCCAAGTGATTTTTTGCATTTGAATTTTAGTCGATTTTCATAGTTGCAGCGTTCCTTTAGTTCAAACTCTAACATAATATCGTGACGGTCCCAACATTTTAGATTTTCAATTGACACCCAGTATATTGCCGTAAGACGTTGTTAACGTCAAAAGAAGAATGCGCGAAGAAGCAGAAATTGGTCTGCTTTTATAGTGCACTAGCCAACCCAAAGGAATCGTGGAAGACAATATGAACGAGTTTGGTTGGGTAAGTAAGGGGTCGACATTTTAACAATTTTCGACAGTCTATCGTCAAAAATCAAAAGTTTTCTCCATTTGAGTAAAATGTTGTATAAATTTCCGACCGATTGGTGGGAAAATATTGAAAATCTACCGATAAATGGCTGAGTTATTAGAATTTAAAATCTTACATAATTTCGTGACGCTCGCAACATTTTAGATTTTCAATTGACACCCAGTATATTGCCGTAAGACGTAGTTAACGTCAAAAAAAAAATCACTCAAAAGTTGTTTACCCCAGAAAAATTGACAAAGTATGTTTTTCCCTAACAGTGCATTTTACCCCAGCCACCCCTACCAACCGACTGAGCAGAGCATCCAAAAGAACCTGCACCACACCCATCAGTAGTGCCCTCGTGCCTACACTCGTTGTTTTGAGAGTGCATTCAAGCAATATATTTCATACTGCAATGCCAAACCGAAGCAAACGACATTGTGTGTCATCCGTTCCTAACGCGCCAACCACCAGCCATATGATATGCATACAATCTAACCCGTGAATCACAAGGCAACACCAACAAGTGGAATTCGTGATACGGTTCCTAGAAATACATGACCATGCCACTTAATCGGAGTTTGCTCACCTTTTGAGTTTTGGGAGTCGTCTCAGATGAACAACCGGTGGTGCTCAGCAGCGTTCAACCGTCTGATGTAATCCAGTTTTTCTTGGCTTCACTTTTAATTAATTATCACACACGACACAGCTTTCTTCGAGGCTAGGCTCCACTGGTTTTGCACTAGGTATGTTAGGTCGCACAGGTAAGGCAAAGATGCTTCCAAAAATGCGCCCCAAAAGGTAGACGATGCACTGAAGCGAACGTGGTCGCGATTCGTTGCTTTCACGACTGGTTGTTTTATGTAACTGATTTCTTCCGACAATTCACAAGAGTTTTTTTTTTCTGAAGCTGATTTTCCCTTTGCCGCTTTGTTGACCGAGCGAAAGATTAATTCCACACTCGCGATCTCTGGTTTTGGGTTGTATTAATTGACGATTGGAACTGCGTTGGACCTGCTTCAGCGCGTAATCGAAATCAATTGAGGTGTGTTCTTCTTTCTCACTTGCGAAATCCAAATTTAGCACACACTGTGAAATCTATATCGGTGGGTGTCGATATATGCCGATGGTGATGGCTGTGAACAACAACGACCGCCTTGGACAGACTGGTTGGGCCGCAAACTGGTAGCACACTCAACAAGGAAAAATGAAATTATTTGTATTTTTCACCGATAAGGAGTTCTGCCATCGTTTATCACTTGATGTGCGATATTTTTTCTTTCTTTTCACTCCGCCAATGCACAGTGGGAGTAGCTCGTAAGAAAACGCTTATCTAGCTTGTTTTTCAAATGCTCATAATGCCACTAGCAATAATATACCTACTCGATAATACATAATGTCTGTTGACTGTATTACAAACAGAAAGCATTACTAGGGGTAATACAAAAATTATAAGGCTTGTCACATTTCCCAAGACCCCCTCCCCATCTGGTATCTGGAGTATTGCGTAGTTTTTCCCATAAAAGTTGTTTATCCTTGGGAAATTGACAAAGTTCGTAAACAGTGCATATTTTCAATAGTTTTGTACACGAATTACTCTAAATGAAGCGTAAGTTCAGGAGTAAATGATTAGCAGAAGGGCGTAAGTGACAAAACCATAGTTTTGTAAAACTCAAATTAAAAAAACATGCTAATTTTCTACGAATTATGTTATTTATTTCTGTTGGACGTAAAAATCACCTAAAATACCGTTCTACTACGATTTTGTATTTAGGCTTTAAGGAAGAAAAAAATCCGAAATTTTTGGTGGAGTCAATTTATTTACCCTTTTGATTCATATTACGGACAGTTTCAAATTCCGGAAACTCTTCTTTGTATGGGAAACATTTCACACGAAATGTTTCAATTTTTGCCGTTCAAAAGTTCCTACTTTCGAGGCTCATTTTAATAAGTTTTTTTCATACAAATCTATGCAAATTTCTAATGCCCAACCGCCTTACACGTCTCTTTAGTGGTTTGAAGAATTTAATTGATAATTTTACTTTTCTTTCAAGGATTTCCATGAGCTGTCCGGAATTCGAATCAAAGTGTCCGGAATATTAGGCAAAATTGAGGAAGCGTGTGGAATAAGAATCATAAAAAGGCCACACATTTCGATTTATTTAAAATATCCCAAGTTGCGAAAGCGTATCCTTTACTCACCATTCGAAAGTTTAGGGTTTCCGATGTTCGATAACGCTGAGGAATCATACAGAATGCTTTATTTTGTATGTCCTATGCTGAGTTATACTTCCCTGAGGCCTTAAGTGTAATATGAATCAAAACGGTATATCGTAGGAAATGATTTTAATCTTCTTCCAGAAATTCCTAATGATCATTAATGGGTAATATTGTTCCGAAATTGATGGTCTAAGGAGCTTCCAAATTAATTATCAGAAGATGCATTTCCAATTGCTTATTGTGAGAAAATTCTTGAGAAAATATTTAATAAATATCAGACAATTTTAACAGAAAAATTTCTGAAAAAATCTTGTTGAAATTTAAAATAACATATCTAAGGAATACTGAACTCTTTAAATCCCAAGTAAAATTTGATTATTTCTAAAAAGTCTCCTCAAAATATAATTTTGAAAAGTATGATTCTATATTCTTGCAATGAAATATTCTGTTATGGATTATGCTATAGTATTTATAAGGACTGTCTCTCAGAGACCAAACATTTCTTTTATAATAACATCTTAAATTGCTTTGCCAACACGTCAGTTATTACTTCTCAAATTCTATTAAGATATCTGCTAGAATTTCTCCATTGAACTGGAAGTGGTTTACCAGATTTTTATGTAAAAATTCCGTAGATGAATTGTTATCAGAATCTTATCTCTAAGAGTTGTTAAATATTCTAAAAAAGTATTTCAATGAAACTTATTCTAAGAATAACTGTAATATAATTCTGCTAAAAAATGTTGGGAAAATTTCTTGAACATTAAAAAAAAGATATATTGTTTCTGAGCAATTTGGAAAAATGTTGTTTTCCATGATGAAATTATTAATTGTTTTTGAATTTCTATCATGTATCATTCTAATAAAAAAAATCGTTAGAACCTGAACCTGAAGTTGTATCTAGCAGAAACCTTTCAGATTTTTAGCGAAATTCGAAGAAACGTGTTGGACGTACATGTCGTCTCAAAAAATCATCAAAATCATAGAGATAAAAATGGGATCCAATATAAGCTTAAAAGTTGAAGTTAGAGTCAATGTTTGTAGTGAAATTTATGGAACAATTTTCTGAATCATATCCTAGAACTTTGGAAGATGACGGGGTGGGTGGTCTAATGGCTACCGCTTCTACTTTAAAAGCAGAAAAAATGGGTCCAACCCAAGGGCCGTCCCTTTCCTCATACTTCGTAGTTGTATCTGTCACTTGCTTCTGTCGTTCACTCTCTTACTTTCAAAACTATTCGTTCATTGCAAACGCTAGAACCAGAGACGGACAAGAAACCGATTCCATACGCTTCCATTCTTCTATCATTATAGCACGCCTTTCCTTACGCCTGCTACATAGGCAGTCTGCTAACCAAACAGCAAACCTCTCTGCCATACCTTTTCCCTAACCCATACACTCCCGCATGAACTGACGTAGATGCAGTCGGACTCCATGGTTTACATTGGGCCAGTATAAGTGCAACATCAATTCCTCCCCTTCCCCACATTGGTCTGCATTCAGACGTGACAGGCGCCATTGTCGCCTAAAATAGAAGATCACCAACACTTGTACACTGTGAGGGTGTCTGTTAGTCGGGTGGACGTTTTGATGAAATTTTTGAAAAAAATCTGAGGAAAATATACAGAAAGAAGTTTCTTGAAATATTTTCGGTAGAATAATTTAAAGAGTACATTGTGGAATACTCTTTGTGAAATTCGGGACAATAATTATCGAACAATTCCGGTACAAAATTATGAGAAAATAAGGTAAAAGGGATTGTTGATCTCGTTGAGGATCTGCAAGTAAAAGTGTAAATAATTTTCCAACAAAATGTTGAATTTCCCCAAGATTTTTGCTAAGTTCCGAAAGGAGCAGTAATTGAAATAAGAAGACTTGTTTATGGTTCAAGAGATACTCTTGAAATATGTAGGGAAACTGTGTTTTATTTGCATTTCGTGCTCAATCTGCTGAGAATTAACTTGAGGGCCACAAGAATGGGGGAGGGGGTTGTCTGGCAATTCGTTCACCAATTCTAAACATATGTAACATTTTCAATGAATTTTAGTAAGAAAGTTCGTCAAAAACAGAAAATTTGATTGTAATTCCTTCTGATTTAACGGCTACGCAGTCTTTAAGGGAATCAAACGAGGTTTATTTCTTGCCCAACGTTTCGACACGGGATTAGTGTCTTCTTCAGGGGGAAACTAACTCGATTCCTTGCAGAAATTTTCTACAGCGACTCCCAATTAAACTGATATTTCTTTTCAACTGCGTACTGCTATCAGAAAAAAAAAAACGCATTCTTGATCAATTCCTCGCAGAAATTTCCCATGCATTCCATGCAGCGAATCAGGCTTTACGCTACACTTTTCGATATACATTTTACCATGCATCAAAACATAAATTTAAATCTTGGCTAACTCGATAAAATCCACGCAAATATTATCAAAGGTGTCCTAATCCCGCAAATAAAATGTATATTCATTTTAATCAGAGTAAACACGACTATACTGGCAATATTGGGTGCATGAAGTCAATTATGACCTTGGCCACGTCTATACAATCATCTAAAGACCGAAATTTTGAAATTTCAAATTTTTATTAATTATCCAAGAAACTGATCATCGAAGTGTGCGGTGATTAAAAACGGAAGCAAAAATGTTTTGCTTCGTCAAATTTCTGAAAATTGTTTTATTTGCCTAGTATAGAAACATGACGAATAGTTCAAGCAATTTGTGTAATTCGTTCAATTCTGGATGTGATTGTAAGCCGCTCTATTATGGAGTTATTGCAACTAAGTATCGACAGTACCCGATGGATCGTGGGTCGCTCATCATCCTTCTTAAATGGTTCACAGATAAGGAGACGTTTCAGCTGAAAGGTGTATCCGGTGAGTTTGTTTCAATTGAATCTCACATGGTTTGTGATTGCTTGAGGGCCATTGGTGCTCGAGTGCGGATAATGCTCTAAACTCAGAAGCGACAAACTGCACAATCGATGACCAATTGCTTTTAAACATTCCATGAAACATGTGAGGATTATCCTCATGATTACTCCGCCGTTTTTCATTTCATGGGAGGAAAGTAATCATATAATTTGTGTACTGGACACGTAGATAGTGGTAATCTGGTTGTACCTATGTACGCAGTTTTCATATTATTAAACTGTAGGTACAAAGAGGTAAGATACTTTAATAACACTATATATGATATATTACTATATATTGGGTATTGGGGAGGGGTAGCCTAAGGGAGTTAATTGAACTGTTGACTGGATGAAAGTGCGTGGGGTCGCCAGCCTTTTATCATGAGAAAACAGCCTTAGTGTTGTCTTCCAAAGGTCTTCAAAGATATTAATTAGCCCTGCTACAACAAACCATCAGGTAGATCATTCCATCCCGGTATGATTCTGCAGCCATAGGTAATCCTTGCGCTGATGGTGGCTAAATAATCATCATCATTATCCAAGAAACTGATCAATGTTACCTTGGATTATGGTACATAAAAATAGAAGTAAAAAAACAATGTTTATATTAACAAAATCATAAAAATAAGCTTTTAAGTTTTATTATTGTCAACCCTAAATGCAGAATGGGGCTGACAAAATCGGGACATTACAGTATTACACAATATCAGTTCTAGTTTGCATGTTTAGAATTCATGGATTTTGTATTTAGGTGCACGAGTTCTCTACCAATTGAAATCAGAGGTTTGGAAAGGCAGCTTACAGTGGTGTCACCAATCGGCATAACCATTTTCTTCATGAGGCTTTTTATCAATCATAATTAGGTGACCTTATTTCTAATTAGAACCATGTTTTGGCTCTCAAATCAAATTTGGGATGTTTAGTGACGGAAAAGTTATAGTTTTTTGTTGGTCGTTCGAAAGGCCTCATTTTTCTAAGTACGAAACAATTTTAATATTTTATTCTTGATGTCATAAATGATTGAAAAACGGTTAAAAATCTGCAGGTACAGAAACATTTAACCTTTAAACAGCTAAGTAACCCAATTACGATGCTTAACTTAACTAAACTGCTCATCTGTTGAGTTTTCAATAAAATTTATCAAAATCCGTAAAATGAGCTAAGTGTGCTCTGTCACTGATTTCCTCAAAATATCTCCTTGAAATGAAAATGCCATTAGATATAAATCTACCGGTTCGATTCATATTGCGGACAGCTTCAAATTCCGGACACTCGACTTTATATGGGAAACATTTCACACGAAATGTTTAAATTTTTGCCGTTCAAAAGTTCTCACTTTCGAGGCTTGTTCTAATAAGGATTTTCCATAGATATCTATGCAAATTCATAATGCTCTGCTACCTTAGGCGTCTCTTTAGTGGTTTGACGATTTCAATTGATGATTCGACTTTTCTATCTTTGATTTGTTTGGCCTGTCCGTAAGGAAGTAAGGAAGCGTCCGGAATAAGAATCATGAAAAGTCCATACATTTCTATTTATTTTAAATTTTTCATGTTGCAGAATCAAAATCTTTACTAACCATTCGAAAAATAAGTGTATTTAAGGTTTTATAACGCGAAGGAATCATACGGAATGATTTTTTACATGCGTTTTGATGAGATATACTTTACTGAGGCCTTAAGTGTCCGTAATATGAATCAAAACAGCACATGACTTTGGAAATCTATAAGAGTTTGAAAATAGGCACCTTACGAACATTTGAGAATCGATGTGTATCCTAGTCACTCTTTTTACAGCTGGGTTTGATACCTTCAAAAGAATTGTAAATACATCTAAATATTCTCATATGTATCTGGGAAAATTGGACGTTTTCAAAAATGTTTACATAATAAATAGGCATGGGACTGAGCTTATGACACTTGCTTAATAAGAAGAAGGAGTAGCCATAAGGTTACCGATCCCGGTTATATTTGAAAAGTTATCTATAGATGAAAATGGACTTTACTTTTAGAAATGTGTAGGAAACTTGCTGTTCTCAAAATGAATGTCTTAACAACTACAAAAAGCGAGGTCATCGAAAAACAGTATAAGTTTTGCTGATTATGTACATAATGAAGCATTAGCTCCAATCCTGAACTAAATTTTGATTTATAAACAACTTCAGCTATCCGGTATCAGTGGCATTTTGAGACTAAATATTGTTTTCACAGAAGACTCCCACTATGCGAGGGCTGGATTGTTTCGATTTACAAACCGTCAACGTTATTATTCCACTACAGATAAGCACCAACACCAACAGGACACAGCAGCGCAACTCGAGGCGTAAATCATTCCCAAGCGACGACAACGGGGCGCCCAAGACTCACTCTATGATCGGTTTGGTTGGTTTGACTTTATTAACGAGATTTTTAGCCCTGGGCTAGTTCATCTCGGGACCAACGGCTTTACTTCCCTTCCGAAGGAAGTCGTCACTATAACTTTTTACGTCATAAGTGACTATGTCGGGGATGGGATTCGATCCCAGGTCCTCGGCGTGAGAGGCGAGTGTTCTAACCACTACACCAGGTCCGTCCCCTCTATGATCGGTGATTGAGTCACTTTCAACCATCAAACGGCAAACTGCCTTAGCTTTCGATTGAATTTTTTTGCTAATGTCAGCGGTGATGATTTTTGCATCTAAGACATCTGCGAACCGTTCGTTATGCACATAGATATATGGGTGGAATGCAAAACCACACACAAAACTAGAGACGACACGAAGCTGAATATCAATTATTCATGGCACACACTTGAACCTCCAACCCGGCCCGACACTATATAATCAACATTCAGCACATTCAAAAGCGGGAAGCTTCAATTGCAGCTCATTTCGAAGACTATTTGGTCTGCTTTAATTTACTAAACAAACAATCAGTTCTATACATCCATGGAGTCCACTGGTTAGTATTGCACTTGTCACATGTTTCCTATGTATGCAAGATCCGCTTTAGAGCACCCGAGCACTATACCACCACACAGGATACATATAGGAGAAGCTGATAAGTGACGATAACGATAAAGCACGACACCATTTCATGAAGCACAGCCGGGTTTTTCCTTTAAAGCACTCTAATGACGACAAATTTTTCGCACAATCAATAGAACCAATTCTTCTCTTTTCAGTCTTCTGAGTACAATAATGACGTGATCGACCTATAGAGTCTGCAGTCGTTAAATCCTTCAACCGCACTCAACAGGTTCCGCACTGCCGCAATATAGACTTTGATCGAAACAAGGCGCGTCTTCTTCAGAGTAGTGTGGGGATTGATAGCGAGACCTCCTAAAACACCCGTTCGCGACACATCGCAGTTGGTGAATGAGCTACTGAGCGGCCCCCAGCACTAGTCTTGGGCTTGGGCATCGAAAGAGATTGAGCTCGGCACTATACTTTCGTTCGATTGGATGAACCGTTGAGACGTGAGTTCCCTTTCGCAAATGTGTGCTCTGAGAGGGATTAATAGTTTTATAACAAGTGGTGATACGACACGGGAACACGGGGAATAAGGCGTAAAACTGACTGATATTATCATTCTGTGCAACCGAATAGTGTGAATATCAGTATTATAATGATGTTTTTCGCTAAAAATCAGACAACTATTGGAATTCGGGGCAAGTGAGCCATCTTAAGTAAATTGTTCTAAAACTTTGTTTAAAGCTTATTAAACCCATCAATGTGACGTTATGATGTTAGTTTCTCATTCTCCCATAAGCACTGTGTCATTTAACCCTTAAAGTGGCAGAACGGGCCTTAGTTCACAAAAATGCTTCGATCTCAGTCAATAGTCATCCGAATCCAATTCTTTGAAAAGTTATGGAAAGGTGATTAGTGTACCTACATAGTGATGGATGACCCATCCCTTCATGCCCCTCCCCGCTTTGGTTTGACTCGAAAAAACTTGGCTTTTTTTGTGTTTTTTATAGCAATGTTACTAAGCATTATGAAAAAAAAATGTCATGCAGATTTTTTGTTCTCCAAACTGGTCAAAATGATGAACTCAGGCCAGCCTAGGCATTTTGGACCCTTATGGTCCTCTCGAAAGAGGACACCAGTGAATCCGGATTTATATAGGAGTGTTCATGTGAAAATGGCTGAATCTCAGTCATATACGAATGAAATCGAATTCTGTAGCCATTATTCGGCAGCAAACCCTTAGAGTTATGTTTCTGGTGGCGCTAGAAGTTGACGCATCCCCCCTAGCCCATCCCTCGTGATGTTGAGTTTGAAATTTTTATGATTTTTTATGCAAAACTATAGAAATTTTACTTACCACCGCACAAAGAGGCTGTTTTCAAAGTAGTTTATATCTTCCACATACATCACAATGATGAAAGAATTCCTTCCTGGCTTACAATGACCTGTCTGGCCCTTTTGAAACTGATTTGGACCGCAGTGAGTACGATTTTTTGACGTAGAAGTACGTCTCTCTTCTCTATACAGGAGTGAAATTGGAATTTCAAAACCAAGAGCGTTACGTTGGCATGAAATATTTTAAACGTTTATAACTTTTCGCTGGCTTAACGAAATTTCTTGATTAGCATCTCAATCGAAAGCCAAGACATCAAAGCTTCATGTCGTTTACTTACTGAATCCCACATACCTGTCCAAATAGTTTAATAACTGTTTTAAAAGAGAACGTTGATTTCAAGCAAATCTATAAATAGGGGTGACTAGAGAAAATTTGACGTCATTTGCTTTTCACTCTCCGATTGGCTCGCATCTCAGCAGGCGACAGATCGGCTTGTTCTGACCGGGCGTGCTTCTCAGGCACAGACATCGATAGTGAAGGACGCCCCCGTTTGTCTTGCTTCGCTCAAATCAAACTGTCGAGCGAGCGAGAGAAGATGCCGTCCGAAGCTAAAGCCATCACCGCTGCCACCGCCTAGAAGAAGAAGAGAAGCAGTCCACAGGAGAAATTGCGGTCGAACTGTGAACACGGTCGGGCGAGTCTTTCTCGCTTTGTGGTTCACCGCTTGTTTGCGTTCACCCAGCCATCGTCATCGCCGCCGCAAATTTCATCGGCCGAGAAGCTGTTGACCTACGCTTCAAAATTTCGACTCGTGATGAAATCATCATTGGTGGTCAAGAAGCAATCCCGTTAGGAGCAAATACCAGAAGCCCCCTGAGTTGTGCTGGTCCGAGCAGTGTTATTTATCCGTAACAACATCGAAGCTAACAAAGCCATCGGTTCTTTTCAGAGCCATCAAATTTGTGGAAAAGAGTTAAAAGAGAAATATTTCCGACTTTATTTATAACTTCTAGTATTCCTAAATCAATTTCACGGCCTCATACAAAATTTTATTTGTCGTGAATAATTTATGACTCAACCATTTGGGATTGTACTCGCGGACGCTGCTGCAGTGCCGTCGGGTGAGTGCTCATCATTTCACAACGATTGCAAAATAGAGTGGCTTTTCCAACAGCGCCTTTTATGTTCCATATTTTATGGGAACACTTTGATTAGGAAAATTATCCCATGTGACAAAATTGCGACATATTTAGAATGCTTTTGAAAAGACATTCTCATTGAACAATTGTAATAATTTTGGCACCCATGGATCAGGAATTTACCGTCATAATAAAGAAAACTATTAATTATCAATAGCTCGTATTGAATATTTAGGGAATGCCAATCATTCCAACAATTCATGTTCGACCAATTTCTCACGTATTAGTATTCTCCGCAATTTTCAAGTAATTCCAAGCAAAAGACATTATTGGCACATACCCATTTCCCAGATTGGTCGATCAGAAAGCGAAGAGCACAAAAGGGAGGAGCATCATCTGCTATTCCAATGTTATAAAACATGCTGCCTTCGTTGGATTCAGTTTCATTCCATTTCCGCTTTCGAGCTGGTAAGAGCTCCTCCGAACTTGCTTAGCGAGAAGTACCTCGCTGCTAGGAGCCTGCTGAGCTGTTAATCCAGAATCTGGTTTGTGAAATCGCTCAAGATTTCAAGATTGAGCTAAGTTTCCAGATTTCAACTAAATCCCTGTGTACGCTACTCTGTTGCTGTTGTGTACCCATGAAATATTAAGCTTGTTTGTCGAATAAACAGAGAACTTATTCACATCTTCTTATTCTTCTTCTTCTTGGCATTAACGTCCTCACTGGGACAGAGCCTGCTTCTCAGCTTAGTGTTCTTATGACACTTCCACAGTTATTAACTGAGAGCTTTTGTTGCCAAAGTTTCCATTTTTGCATTCGTATATCGTGTGGCAGGTACGATTATACTCTATGTCCAGGGAAGTCAAGAAAATTTCCATTACGAAAAGATCCTGGACCGACCGAGAATCGAACCCAGACACCTTAAGCATGGCTTTGCTTTTTAGCCGCGGACTCTAACCACTCGGCTAAGGAAGGCCCCAACTTATTCGCATGCATTTGCAACTTTTTCGATTTTCCATACAAAATGACCAACTTTGGTAAGTTAGATCTCAGTTATTTATGGAAATGTTTTCGAATGAAACATTCACAGAACATCAGATGTAACTCGAATTTTAACATATATTTTTGAAAATTTTTCCAATCACAAGTTTATAAGTAATAACGGTTTACTAAACTGTAATTTTCGACGAAAAATTCAAAACTTTTTATCTTAAAATCTGATAGCCTTACACAAAAACTGTCTTCAACAAACTTATTCATCTCGTCAAAATCTACAACTTTTCTGAAGATACCATGAAGCTATTCCTTCAATATGTTTAGTTATGTCAATCATAAAAAATCGTCATAAAAATCACTTTAGTCAAACCGTTACTGCTTTTCAACGTGTGATTGGAAAAATCACTCAAAAACATATGTTAAAATTAAAGTTATGTCTGATATTCTGTTAAAATTTCATTCAAATCTGTCCATAAATAACTGAGATATAGTTTATCAAAGTTGGTCATTTTGCATGAAAAATCAAAAGAGTTTCAGTTTTTATTTCTCAGCGAAGAATCACACCATCATCGAAAATAGCGCGAAAGCAATAACCAATCGCGTGCGAGTAGCGAACGGAGTGACGAAACAACCAAGCGAGAACCCCACCACTCGCCATCGGTGAACGGAGCTCGAGCAAATAAAACCACTGGTTGTTCTGCTCCCAGCTCATTCACAAATCGAACGGCATAACGAACGGATCAAGCAGCGGAGCAGCAAAGAAGAGTGCGTGAAAGCCACAGCAGTGTGCGAGTAGCGAACGGAACCAGAGAGCGAAAGCAACAACTGAAAATCATTCAGTGGACGGATTAGTAGTCAGCGCCAACCGACGACCTGTTGGAAAGTAACGCCAGCAAAATATACACAATCTGCCTCTCCTTACCATTCATATTCTTGTACTTGATGAATTCAATGAAATGGTTTGGTTTGGCGATGGAGCAAAGAGTTATTAAGGATGATTTTACTTAACAAAGAGTTGTTGATAAATATTCCAATCAATAAGAGTTGTTTTGAAAAAGTTCACTTTTATCAGAAATTTCTGCTTTACCAAAGAGTTGTTAATGAAATTCCTGCAGCAAAGGGTCGAGTTTCTCCCCACGAATATTTCCAGCCAGAACCAATCATGGAGGACAATCCATCCCGAGCATCACGGCCCCCACTTCCAAAATTCTCGAGTATGGAAATTGGAAAATTAATACATAATGCTCATCTTGTACATCTCTTGCCAAGACATCAATTTCATATAGCCTATTTCTCAGATTAACGCAATAGACTAACATGTAGAAAAATTTCAGATCAATAGTTGCTTATTACAACAGTTTATTGAACAGTAAAAAAAAAATCTGTCGCAATTTTAATACATTTTCCAATTTAATACTCGAGAATTTAGGAAGTGTTCCCCCATTATATGATAAATCAACGATGCTGTTAGAAATACCATACAATGCTGAGTAGCATGATGTTATTACGTTCCGACGGCGCTGCAGTGGTAAATTCTCAAATTCATGTAATTATGTGGGGTAAATTATGTGAACCAAATTGTAGTATACCGCGATATTTAGATCATTATAGATAAATCAGTAAATATCATCCAATAAACCCTTTTATGAACGTATGTTGGCCCTGAAAAGGGCCGATTGAGCTTGGATGCTGTGACCACGAGTTTACCACAAGGCGAAATCTAGAAGCGCGGATCGGTCAACCTAGAAATCTTGAGCGATTTCACAGACCAGATGCTGGATTGGCAGCTTGAAGAATAACAGCTCAGCAGATTTCTAGCAGCGAGGTACTTCTCGCTGAGCAAGTTCGGAGGAGCTCTTACCAGCTCGAAAGCGGAATTAGAATGAAACTGAATCCGACGAAGGAAGCATGTGTTATAACCTCAGAATAGCAGATGATGCTCCTCCCTTTTGTGCTCTTCGCTGATCAACCAATCTGGGAAATGTGTATGTGCCAATAATGTGTTGGGCTTAGAATTACTTGAAAATTGCGGAGAATGCTAATGCGTGAGAAATTGGTCGAACATGAATTGCTGGAAGGGTTGACATTAACTAAATATTCAATACGAGATATTGATAATCAATAGTTTTCTTTATTATGACGGTAAATTTCTGATCCATGGGTGCCAAAATTATTACAATTGTTCAATGAGAATGTCTTTTCAAAAGCATTCTTAATATGTCGCAATTTTGTTACATGTGATAATTTTGCTAATCAAAGTGTTCCCACAAAATATGGAACATCAAAGACGCTGTTGGAAATGCCACTCTATTTGACTATTGTTGTGAAATGTTGAGCACTCACCCCAACGGCACTGCAGCAGCGCCCGCGAATACAGTCACAAATTGTTGAGTCATAAATTATTTATGACAAATGAAATTTTGTATGAAGCCGTGAAATTGATTTATTAATATTAGAAGTTATGAATAAAGTCGGATATATTTCTCTTTTAACTCTTTCCTACTAATTTGATGGCCTTGAAAAGGGCCGATGGCTTTGTTAGCTTTGATGCTCTTACAGATAAATAACACTGCGGGATGTTATCAGTTGATTGTCATGATCAAACGGGGAATCCTCAACTCAAATGTATAAATTTGAGCAAGTTATTTGCTTAAACGACGAACCGAAAGTTTCGTGACGTGGATGGCGCACAACAGTAACAGGTAGTGGATCACCGGGCTTAAGTCAAAATCTGATGATGGCGGCGATGACGATGGCTGGGTGAACGCAAACAAGCGGTGAACCACAAAGCGAGAATGACTTGCCCGACCGTGTTTACAGTTCGACCGCAAATTCTCCTGTGGACTGCTTCCTCTTCTTCTTCTTCTTCTTCTTCTTGGCGGCGGCAGCGGTGATGACTTTGGCTTCGGACGGATCTTCTCTCGCTCGCTCGACAGTTTGATTTGAGCGAAGCAAGACAAACGGGGAGGTCCCTCGCTATCGATGTCTGTGCCTGAGAAGTACGCCCGGTCAGAGCAAGACGATCTGTTGCCTGCTGAGGTGCGATCGAAGCGGAGAATTGAAAGCAACAAAAGTCTGGATGACTATGACAAAAGTCTGGATCAGCAATTGGTATATGTTGGTTTGCCGCGGGTTACTTCACTGCAAGGACTATTTTTGACAAACTCTACCAATTCTTCCCAGTTCCATCACGCCAAAGGCAGCAATTCCAAGGGTTGACTTGAGGAATGCGCTGCAGCGCTTAGGCAATCATCGATTAGTGACGCTTTGAGACGTGAAATACTGGATCATAGTGGCCCAACCTGCATGTTGATGAGTATCAATGTACAGAGCCTAAATGCTGATGCAATGGATATTGCTACAGACCATAGCACTGGACCGATTCAATCGATTATCACGATCGAAGCACCCGAGCCATCAAACATCTAATCTACTGGAGGAGTTTGGCGAACTACAGCTGGAGCCAGAAACCGATCACCCAACCAAGCAACACAAGGAAGCAACGACCAAACAAACAAATTCAAACATCTGGCATTATTCCTGGAACACCATACACTGGTTCTCGAAACCACAGAACGACAAATGGTTCTTTTCAGGACTACCAAAATGAGTCGAAAAAGAGTTAACTTCTGAAAACTTCATCAGATCAATAACAACACAAAAATAGTACACTTACAAATTCATACACATGACAAATCAAATTATTAATCATCGTAGTTCTACGTCAACCCCGCGGTAATGTAATAGACATTACCCACCCCAAATTTTTTAGAAGGGCTTTTATAGATGGAAAAATATTAGCCATACGTCAGTCCAAAAAGCATTCGATAGGTGCATCGTAAGTCTACTTTTTGAAGTGCGTGATTCGATAGGAAGTATCACATCCGTTGGCGAATCTATGATTTCAAATGAGTTGAAGAGAATACCAAGAATCCGGTAGAAGCTTTAGGGCAGTGATCCTCAGCCTAACTGGTTATGCGGGCCACCATTTTGCTCTTAAAATACGTCGCGGGCCACAAATGTCTAAGTCTGATCAAAACGACTCGATTTATTGGGTATTTTGCCCTCCAATGGAGTCACACCTAAATAATGTTGTCACATCAAAGTATCGTCACATCATGTTTGACATATATTGGATCTAACAAAATCCACATGTATCGCACATATAACGTACACTTTTGGATTGTGCATTGAATGTAAGGTGTGTGCTTTTGCTCAACATACAAATTGGCGTGTGAGTACATATTTATTTCCCCACATTGAGGATTTGCACGAAACCTATTCGTTACAAAACGAACAATACTGTCGTCTAAAAAATTTGCTCGGCTCGTCTCTGTCATTCGAGTTTTTCAACAGTTGTTACTCAACTTGACTCGGTTACTGGTGGGGTCGATAGGTGACTTCTGAAATATGATATCTTATTGTGCTCGACAGTTTCTAACGGTTTAATAATCTTTCTTAATATCACCGATGTACCTTGATTCTCAAGAGTTCATTTTTCGTACAAAGATGCACGTCAAAAATTATAAGATTTGCGGAATTTAAACAACATGGTTACAAACAATCCAGTACCGATTTCAGATGTAAAGCGTGTGGATTAGTTTTTCAAAGATTAAACAAGCTTTGACAGACTTCTAATATTTTCTACATTTTTAATAGGATAACTGAAACAATAGTATAATATCAACAATTAAGCTACATGTCATATAAAATTCTTAGCCACAGCAGAACTAGAAGTTCAGTGTAATTTTGGAACTAAAATAGAAATTCTTAGAAAAAAAAAACACTTTTATTCTATCTTTATTCTGATACCAAGAGTTGAAGAAACTGTGGGTTATCTGACAAACTCTAGAAATAAGAAATTATTTCAATTTCCTTAAGTTTCTCAATAGCTATTCCACATGTGTTGATGTGAAAGAAAAAAAATCTGAAGATTAATCCAAGGGCCCACTATAGAAATAAAGTTTGCGAGATTTAACAGATGATAAATTTTCAATTTGTGAAATTACAACCACTCCAATATTCAAAATCACTCCGCGGGCCACACAAAACCTTGCCGAGGGATTCTAGTGGTTTATGGTGCATGTTCTATATTTTTGAATTTTGGATCCCAATTGGTGTTCAGAAATCTTGGAGGAAGCTTCAAGACACCGGTATGAATTTTGAGATTGCAATGGAAGTTCTAAGTTATCAAAACTTCTTTGTTCTGAGATTTCAGTTGAAATTGTTGGTATTCTAAGATTTAGGCTAGAATTCCGAAGATTTCTAGTTTTGTAGGATTCCAATAAGAATTCTGAAATACCTATGGGAACTTTGAAATACCAATGAACCTTAAGGTATATTGAAGAAAATCTACGATTCCGGAAGAAATTATGAGGGGCAGTGTTGAGTTCCGGTTGAAATCCATGATTTCAATGACAATTCCCCTGAGATTTCATGTAAGGTTTGCTGGGACTCCAATTGGAATTCTGTGCTTCTGGTGGTTCTGGGCATCTAGTTGAAATCTTTGGATTCCTGTAAGAACTCTGCGATTTTGATGGTAGTTCTTGGTTTTCAGTAGAAATTGAGAGTTCTGGTTTTTATTTGGACTTTGATTTAGGAGGTTGCTAGAGTTTTAGAAAATTTGTAGATTCCGGCAAGAATTCAGGTGTTTTTGTGGTAATTCTAGAAGAATCGAAGATCATTCTGGTACATTGGAAATTTTTAGATTTCGGTTGGAAATTCCACGATTTCAGTATAATTTTTTGCATTTCGGTATAATTTCTTGCAATTTATGGTAAAACTTTTGGGAGTCTTTATCCACTACCAATGAAAGCCCTTGGAACCTGAAAGATGTCAATATAGATTCTGGGATTCCCGTATGACGTTAAGGGATTCAGTTGAACTACACTGAAATTAAGAGTTTTAGTTTGGGTTTTCAAGAATTTCGGTGAGAATACTACAGTCAAATCTCCATGAGTAGATATCTGAAGGGACCATCGACTCATGGAAATATCGAGTCGTGGAAATAAATGCTTTGGAAAGCTGTTTGAGGGGACCATCGTAGTAACCATGAAATTTTTTAGTATGGTTCCATGAGTCGATATCGAGTTATGGAACATCGACTCATGGAGGTATCACTGTATAATGTCTATAGAATGTTTTAGAATTTGAGAAGAATTCTAAGTTTTCTATACGAATTCTTAGATTCTGAAAGCGAAAATGTTAGTTTTATGGTATAGTTTCTGTAAAAATGGCAATCTGGATTTTTTTAGGGTATTTTATTATCCTGATCAGCATCTAGGGAATATAGGGGAATTACTAAGATTACAAGGAGAATTCAGCCATTTCAATAGGAATCCTGGTATTATGGGAGAAATCCTGGGAAATTCGATAGATGATTATATTGGAAATATGTTTTGGAGAAAATCGGGACTCCTGTGATTTCAATGCGATTCTTGGAGTTTTAGATGAAATCCAGGTAATCTAGTTGAAACTACTAGGAATCCAATAGGATCTCTGGGATTCCGTTAAAATTCTTCGAATATTAAAATTTCTTGAATTATTGATTTCTGCCATTTGAACGATGGATATTTTGAAATTTAGGAATACTGGGATTCTTATGGCATTTACGCTAGAAGCTTTTTGATTTTAGTGGTCGAGTTCCTAATTTGAAATTGTCATTGAATCAAATATTTCGTTCGAAATTGTTGGATATAATGCCTACGTTGGTCATCATTTTGACCAGTTTGGAGAAAAAAATCTGCATGACATATTTTTTTCATTATGCTTAGTAAAATTGCTTGAGCTTGAGCTTGAGCTTGATTGGCCGCCCGTGGATGCACTCCAGTATCGCCAGATCAGCTGCACTTACACAAGGAACCAACCGAACGACTGCTTGGGACTAACAGGCATCCTCAGTGTATAAGTGCTGGTGATCTTCTATTTTAGGCAACAATGGTCTAATCCACCGGTGTACTAAATTCACTCGGACTGAGAATTGTGACACTTGAGCGGGGCACGCTCCCGTATGATCCCCACGTGATCTGGACCCGCTCTAGTGTCAAAATTCTTCGACCGAGTTAGTTTAGTACACCAGTGGATAAGACCATGGCACCTGCCACGTCAGAATGCAGACCAATGAGGGGAAGGGGGAGGAATTGACGATGCATTGAACTGGCTCCCACGTAGACCGTATATTCCACTGCATCCACGTCAGTTTATGCGGGAGTGTATGGATTGGGGGAAAGGCATGGCAGAGAGGTTCGCTTTTGTGGTTAGCAGACTGCCTATATATCAGGCGTAAGAAAGGCGTGCGCGTGGAAGTAGGAAGCGTTAGGGAAACGGTTTCTTGTCCGTCTCTGGTTCTATTGTTTGCTATGAACGAATAGTTTTTGAGTGTGATATATTTAGAATGGAAGATAGAAGCAAGTGAGAGATATACAACTACAAAGTACGAGGAAAGGGACGGGCCTGGGATTGAACCCATGATCTTCTGCATATGAAGCAGAAGCGGTAGCCATCAGACGACCAACCCCGTCTATTCATTATGCTTAGTAAAATTGCTATAAAAAAGCCAGTGTTTTTTCGAGTCAAACAAAAGCGGGGAGGAGTATGGAGATTATCCAAAATAACATATTTTTCAGAACTATGGGCCAAGTGTGCCACCGAACAAAAGCCCAATGAGGATTTACGTGAAATGACAGTTTCTTTGCTTTCCATTTAAATCACTAACAAAGAAGAAGCTAATTGGAAATATGAAACATATATTAAGTTAAACGTCATGAGATGATGTTTTATAACAAGGTCTATCACATGCGGAACTCTCTGATAAAATAGAGTATTAAAATGATTATCGTAATCCAAGATATTTTTTTTTAATATTTTTTAAAAGTTTTATTTGAGAATTCTAATTTTATATTTTGAAAACAAGTACTGGAATCCATCATTCGTAACTAATAGTCTATATAGGATGCAGAACCACTTGGGCACTTCCATGATTCACTTTGGCATGGGGGTTTTTTCTCGGCCGAATTGTATAAAACCATGCAATCAGAAGCGCATCAATACGATGCACATTGTGGCCAAATATGAGCTCTGCAGCTTTCAAAAAACCCCACTGCCGAAGTGAATCAAAATTGCCTAGAATAGGATCCGGCTCCCTACAAGATTTGGTGTTTAGAAAATTTTCAGCGTGTTTAAAACAATGTTTTTTTCGATTTTTGATTTAGCTGATATGGGGTTGGAAAAGTCTTTGCTTATGAAAAAGCTCTAAAGCCGACTATGGCGGCCAAATTATCGAAATTCATTTACTTTTTCACGGTGCTTCGACAGACCGTTATTATGAAATAAAATTGTTCATCAAATCTGAGCACAGGGCTCGATTCCTGAGACCATTCTGCACCTCTGGACCAATTTAAAAAAAATCCCTAGGAAGAATCTCGATAAATCTTGTTTAAATCTTTTAATAGCACTGAAAAAAAAACTACGAAAACGCTCAATAAGTTAGGCAAACTGCTCGTAACTTGTATACAATTGTTACCGTTGTTATATTATTAAATATTCACAACTGACTTAACATACCGGAGTGGCTTAAGTATGTTTTGTTTTCATAGTTCATAGTTAGAAGATAAGCCATGTGAATACTTTTATAGTCGATTAGAGCTAGACTAACTTGCGGGTCGCTAAGCTGGTTTCGAAATCCGTAAAAGGAGATATTCGCAGCCAGAAAATGTGTTTTTAGGGGCCCAGATAGCCGTAGCGGTAAACGCGCAGCTATTCAGCATGACCATGCTGAGGGTCGTGGGTTCGAATCCCGCTGGTCGAGGATCTTTTCGTAAAGGAAATTTTCTCGATTCCCAGGGCATAGAGTATCTTCGTACCTGCCACACGATATACACATGCAAAACTGGTCAATCGGCAAAGAAAGCTCTCAGGTAATAACTGTGGAAGTGCTCATAAGAACACTTATCTGAGAAGCAGGCTTTGTCCCAGTTGGGACGTAATGCCAGAAAGAAGAAGAAGAACATGTGTTTTTACTACACGGGGAACATTATTATCATACGTCACAAGTCTTCAACAAATTCATCTACATCTCCATCAATCACTGCTTCAACACCAACACATCTGAACCTACTTCTTTCTCAACATGCAACCATATACGTTTGGGTAGATGAAATGGCATTACAAGCTCATCCTAGTTGTCCATCTTTAAAATAGTGAAAACCTGCTTTACTGCACTGCGATCGATTCCAATGTAGTCATCGTCTGCAAAATCTAGGAGTATATGCGACTAAACGCAATATGGAACAGTAAATTCGGAAACTCATCTCTTTTCATTCCATGTAATTTTACCAAAAAAAAAATTTGGGGTGGGTAATGTCTATTACATTACCGCGGGGTTGACGTAGAACTACGATGATTAATAATTTGATTTGTCATGTGTATGAATTTGTAAGTGTACTATTTTTGTGTTGTTATTGATCTGATGAAGTTTTCAGAAGTTAACTCTTTTTCGACTCATTTTGGTAGTCCTGAAAAGAACCATTTGTCGTTCTGTGGTTTCGAGAACCAGTGTATGGTGTTCCAGGAATAATGCCAGATGTTTGAATTTGTTTGTTTGGTCGTTGCTTCCTTGTGTTGCTTGGTTGGGTGATCGGTTTCTGGCTCCAGCTGTAGTTCGCCAAACTCCTCCAGTAGATTAGATGTTTGATGGCTCGGGTGCTTCGATCGTGATAATCGATTGAATCGGTCCAGTGCTATGGTCTGTAGCAATATCCATTGCATCAGCATTTAGGCTCTGTACATTGATACTCATCAACATGCAGGTTGGGCCACTATGATCCAGTATTTCACGTCTCAAAGCGTCACTAATCGATGATTGCCTAAGCGCTGCAGCGCATTCCTCAAGTCAACCCTTGGAATTGCTGCCTTTGGCGTGATGGAACTGGGAAGAATTGGTAGAGTTTGTCAAAAATAGTCCTTGCAGTGAAGTAACCCGCGGCAAACCAACATATACCAATTGCTGATCCAGACTTTTGTCATAGTCATCCAGACTTTTGTTGCTTTCAATTCTCCGCTTCGATCGCACCTCAGCAGGCAACAGATCGTCTTGCTCTGACCGGGCGTACTTCTCAGGCACAGACATCGATAGCGAGGGACCTCCCCGTTTGTCTTGCTTCGCTCAAATCAAACTGTCGAGCGAGCGAGAGAAGATCCGTCCGAAGCCAAAGTCATCACCGCTGCCGCCGCCAAGAAGAAGAAGAAGAAGAAGAAGAGGAAGCAGTCCACAGGAGAATTTGCGGTCGAACTGTAAACACGGTCGGGCAAGTCATTCTCGCTTTGTGGTTCACCGCTTGTTTGCGTTCACCCAGCCATCGTCATCGCCGCCATCATCAGATTTTGACTTAAGCCCGGTGATCCACTACCTGTTACTGTTGTGCGCCATCCACGTCACGAAACTTTCGGTTCGTCGTTTAAGCAAATAACTTGCTCAAATTTATACATTTGAGTTGAGGATTCCCCGTTTGATCATGACAATCAACTGATAACATCCCGCAGTGTTATTTATCTGTAAGAGCATCAAAGCTAACAAAGCCATCGGCCCTTTTCAAGGCCATCAAATTAGTAGGAAAGAGTTAAAAGAGAAATATATCCGACTTTATTCATAACTTCTAATATTAATAAATCAATTTCACGGCTTCATACAAAATTTCATTTGTCATAAATAATTTATGACTCAACAATTTGTGACTGTATTCGCGGGCGCTGCTGCAGTGCCGTTGGGGTGAGTGCTCAACATTTCACAACAATAGTCAAATAGAGTGGCATTTCCAACAGCGTCTTTGATGTTCCATATTTTGTGGGAACACTTTGATTAGCAAAATTATCACATGTAACAAAATTGCGACATATTAAGAATGCTTTTGAAAAGACATTCTCATTGAACAATTGTAATAATTTTGGCACCCATGGATCAGAAATTTACCGTCATAATAAAGAAAACTATTGATTATCAATATCTCGTATTGAATATTTAGTTAATGTCAACCCTTCCAGCAATTCATGTTCGACCAATTTCTCACGCATTAGCATTCTCCGCAATTTTCAAGTAATTCTAAGCCCAACACATTATTGGCACATACACATTTCCCAGATTGGTTGATCAGCGAAGAGCACAAAAGGGAGGAGCATCATCTGCTATTCTGAGGTTATAACACATGCTTCCTTCGTCGGATTCAGTTTCATTCTAATTCCGCTTTCGAGCTGGTAAGAGCTCCTCCGAACTTGCTCAGCGAGAAGTACCTCGCTGCTAGAAATCTGCTGAGCTGTTATTCTTCAAGCTGCCAATCCAGCATCTGGTCTGTGAAATCGCTCAAGATTTCTAGGTTGACCGATCCGCGCTTCTAGATTTCGCCTTGTGGTAAACTCGTGGTCACAGCATCCAAGCTCAATCGGCCCTTTTCAGGGCCAACATACGTTCATAAAAGGGTTTATTGGATGATATTTACTGATTTATCTATAATGATCTAAATATCGCGGTATACTACAATTTGGTTCACATAATTTACCCCACATAATTACATGAATTTGAGAATTTACCACTGCAGCGCCGTCGGAACGTAATAACATCATGCTACTCAGCATTGTATGGTATTTCTAACAGCATCGTTGATTTATCATATAATGGGGGAACACTTCCTAAATTCTCGAGTATTAAATTGGAAAATGTATTAAAATTGCGACAGATTTTTTTTTTACTGTTCAATAAACTGTTGTAATAAGCAACTATTGATCTGAAATTTTTCTACATGTTAGTCTATTGCGTTAATCTGAGAAATAGGCTATATGAAATTGATGTCTTGGCAAGAGATGTACAAGATGAGCATTATGTATTAATTTTCCAATTTCCATACTCGAGAATTTTGGAAGTGGGGGCCGTGATGCTCGGGATGGATTGTCCTCCATGATTGGTTCTGGCTGGAAATATTCGTGGGGAGAAACTCGACCCTTTGCTGCAGGAATTTCATTAACAACTCTTTGGTAAAGCAGAAATTTCTGATAAAAGTGAACTTTTTCAAAACAACTCTTATTGATTGGAATATTTATCAACAACTCTTTGTTAAGTAAAATCATCCTTAATAACTCTTTGCTCCATCGCCAAACCAAACCATTTCATTGAATTCATCAAGTACAAGAATATGAATGGTAAGGAGAGGCAGATTGTGTATATTTTGCTGGCGTTACTTTCCAACAGGTCGTCGGTTGGCGCTGACTACTAATCCGTCCACTGAATGATTTTCAGTTGTTGCTTTCGCTCTCTGGTTCCGTTCGCTACTCGCACACTGCTGTGGCTTTCACGCACTCTTCTTTGCTGCTCCGCTGCTTGATCCGTTCGTTATGCCGTTCGATTTGTGAATGAGCTGGGAGCAGAACAACCAGTGGTTTTATTTGCTCGAGCTCCGTTCACCGATGGCGAGTGGTGGGGTTCTCGCTTGGTTGTTTCGTCACTCCGTTCGCTACTCGCACGCGATTGGTTATTGCTTTCGCGCTATTTTCGATGATGGTGTGATTCTTCGCTGAGAAATAAAAACTGAAACTCTTTTGATTTTTCATGCAAAATGACCAACTTTGATAAACTATATCTCAGTTATTTATGGACAGATTTGAATGAAATTTTAACAGAATATCAGACATAACTTTAATTTTAACATATGTTTTTGAGTGATTTTTCCAATCACACGTTGAAAAGCAGTAACGGTTTGACTAAAGTGATTTTTATGACGATTTTTTATGATTGACATAACTAAACATATTGAAGGAATAGCTTCATGGTATCTTCAGAAAAGTTGTAGATTTTGACGAGATGAATAAGTTTGTTGAAGACAGTTTTTGTGTAAGGCTATCAGATTTTAAGATAAAAAGTTTTGAATTTTTCGTCGAAAATTACAGTTTAGTAAACCGTTATTACTTATAAACTTGTGATTGGAAAAATTTTCAAAAATATATGTTAAAATTCGAGTTACATCTGATGTTCTGTGAATGTTTCATTCGAAAACATTTCCATAAATAACTGAGATCTAACTTACCAAAGTTGGTCATTTTGTATGGAAAATCGAAAAAGTTGCAAATGCATGCGAATAAGTTGGGGCCTTCCTTAGCCGAGTGGTTAGAGTCCGCGGCTAAAAAGCAAAGCCATGCTTAAGGTGTCTGGGTTCGATTCTCGGTCGGTCCAGGATCTTTTCGTAATGGAAATTTTCTTGACTTCCCTGGACATAGAGTATAATCGTACCTGCCACACGATATACGAATGCAAAAATGGAAACTTTGGCAACAAAAGCTCTCAGTTAATAACTGTGGAAGTGTCATAAGAACACTAAGCTGAGAAGCAGGCTCTGTCCCAGTGAGGACGTTAATGCCAAGAAGAAGAAGAATAAGAAGATGTGAATAAGTTCTCTGTTTATTCGACAAACAAGCTTAATATTTCATGGGTACACAACAGCAACAGAGTAGCGTACACAGGGATTTAGTTGAAATCTGGAAACTTAGCTCAATCTTGAAATCTTGAGCGATTTCACAAACCAGATTCTGGATTAACAGCTCAGCAGGCTCCTAGCAGCGAGGTACTTCTCGCTAAGCAAGTTCGGAGGAGCTCTTACCAGCTCGAAAGCGGAAATGGAATGAAACTGAATCCAACGAAGGCAGCATGTTTTATAACATTGGAATAGCAGATGATGCTCCTCCCTTTTGTGCTCTTCGCTTTCTGATCGACCAATCTGGGAAATGGGTATGTGCCAATAATGTCTTTTGCTTGGAATTACTTGAAAATTGCGGAGAATACTAATACGTGAGAAATTGGTCGAACATGAATTGTTGGAATGATTGGCATTCCCTAAATATTCAATACGAGCTATTGATAATTAATAGTTTTCTTTATTATGACGGTAAATTCCTGATCCATGGGTGCCAAAATTATTACAATTGTTCAATGAGAATGTCTTTTCAAAAGCATTCTAAATATGTCGCAATTTTGTCACATGGGATAATTTTCCTAATCAAAGTGTTCCCATAAAATATGGAACATAAAAGGCGCTGTTGGAAAAGCCACTCTATTTTGCAATCGTTGTGAAATGATGAGCACTCACCCGACGGCACTGCAGCAGCGTCCGCGAGTACAATCCCAAATGGTTGAGTCATAAATTATTCACGACAAATGAAATTTTGTATGAGGCCGTGAAATTGATTTAGGAATACTAGAAGTTATAAATAAAGTCGGAAATATTTCTCTTTTAACTCTTTTCCACAAATTTGATGGCTCTGAAAAGAACCGATGGCTTTGTTAGCTTCGATGTTGTTACGGATAAATAACACTGCTCGGACCAGCACAACTCAGGGGGCTTCTGGTATTTGCTCCTAACGGGATTGCTTCTTGACCACCAATGATGATTTCATCACGAGTCGAAATTTTGAAGCGTAGGTCAACAGCTTCTCGGCCGATGAAATTTGCGGCGGCGATGACGATGGCTGGGTGAACGCAAACAAGCGGTGAACCACAAAGCGAGAAAGACTCGCCCGACCGTGTTCACAGTTCGACCGCAATTTCTCCTGTGGACTGCTTCTCTTCTTCTTCTAGGCGGTGGCAGCGGTGATGGCTTTAGCTTCGGACGGCATCTTCTCTCGCTCGCTCGACAGTTTGATTTGAGCGAAGCAAGACAAACGGGGGCGTCCTTCACTATCGATGTCTGTGCCTGAGAAGCACGCCCGGTCAGAACAAGCCGATCTGTCGCCTGCTGAGATGCGAGCCAATCGGAGAGTGAAAAGCAAATGACGTCAAATTTTCTCTAGTCACCCCTATTTATAGATTTGCTTGAAATCAACGTTCTCTTTTAAAACAGTTATTAAACTATTTGGACAGGTATGTGGGATTCAGTAAGTAAACGACATGAAGCTTTGATGTCTTGGCTTTCGATTGAGATGCTAATCAAGAAATTTCGTTAAGCCAGCGAAAAGTTATAAACGTTTAAAATATTTCATGCCAACGTAACGCTCTTGGTTTTGAAATTCCAATTTCACTCCTGTATAGAGAAGAGAGACGTACTTCTACGTCAAAAAAAAGCTCACAGTGTGCTGAAACACACATATCATCGAACTTGCATGAACATCGTATCTTTTTTCACTAAAAGTAAATTTTGGTGATCAAAAAAAGCTTGCTACATATTAAAAAATCTTTCATCGGCGAAAAATTGAAAAAGTCGATTTTTGTATTCTTGACGTTTTTTTTATAGGAGAATATTAAAGTTACACTAATTTTGATGACTTTCAACAGCTTAAAGACCAACTTGACATATCTGGAACATGAATGAATTATAAGACGTTTCAAATTGAGCATTATTTCTGCATGCGCTCACGAAATATGACCAGCCCATCGAGGTGTGCCGTTTTTATCGACTTCACTTATTGGCATATCCATATATAAATTTAGAGTGAACATAATACAATGCTACAATTTTTCAATCTTATCAATGTTCCCAATTCTTCCGAATAATTGGAATCATTAGAATTTGTTATTGAACATGAAGCTTACCTAAGATAGTAGAAATGTTAATAAAATTATACAATTACATACAGCTATAAACATATTTATCTGTTTCTGTTCGGGATGAACCACTGCGATCAGTTTTCTTTGATCTTTTGTGGTATACCCGTGTCCTTTGTTTAGTGCATGTCGTTCTACTCCATTACTATTGAGAAATAATGAAGTAGTCGTTTTTTATACAAATATCATTCTTTACCATTTTGCATAGAGCCTCTTTAGAAAAAGATACCGCTATCTATACCTTTTGGAGAAAACAGTTTTTCACCATTAAACTCTCAAAAGCGCGCCCCTTAATCAGGTTCGGCCACTAAGCTGGTTGAATGATACTGATTTTGACCATGCATCGGTACTCTAGCGTATCAAATTATTGCTTTTACTTATAAGACGCCATTCAGCTGGATCAGAGTCGTTCAAGTCAGCTCGCAAGGCTTACAAGAAGGCTCTTCGTTCTGCTGAACGATCCGGCTGGAAAAACCTTTGTACAAATGTTTCCAGTTTGAGTGAAGTCAGTCGGTTGAACAAAATTCTTGCAAAATCTAAGGATTTCCAAGTGAACGAAATTCGCTTACCTAATGGTGACTTTACTTCTTCCGATGAAGAAGTTTTAGAATGTTTATTCAATACACACTTCCCCGGATGTGTGGACATAGCATCTACGGATGAACCAAATGTCTTTTCATGTAGTTACGAGTCTCTGGCCTCGGCTCGCAGTATCGTAACTACTGAATCGATTCAATGGGCACTTAATAGTTTTGCTCCTTTCAAATCTCCAGGAGCGGATGGGATTTATCCTGTTCTGCTCCAAAAGGGATTTGAGTCTATCAAACATGTTTTGAAAAAGCTACTTGTAAGCAGTTTTGCTACCGGGTACATTCCCAAATCCTGGCGTGATATTACTGTAAAGTTTATCCCAAAAGGAGGACGTGCGTCGTATGAGGAAGCGAAGAGTTTTAGACCAATCAGTCTGACCTCTTTTCTTCTGAAATGTCTGGAACGCATTATCGATCATCACATCCGTGATGTTTATCTGGCAAACATGCCTCTTCATGTGAATCAACATGCTTACCAATCTGGAAAGTCCACTGTGACTCTTTTACACAAAGTTGTATACGATATCGAGAAAGCATTCGCTCAGAAGCAATCGTGCTTGGGTGTTTTCTTGGATATTGAGGGTGCCTTTGATAACGTGTCTTTCGATGCCATATTGGAAGCCGCACGAAACCATGGGCTACCTACAATGATTACCAATTGGATTCATCAAATGCTCAAAAACCGACATCTCTTCTCGACATTGCGTCAAGCAGCGATTCGAAAATTGAGTGTTTGCGGATGCCCCCAAGGGGGAGTCTTGTCACCACTTTTGTGGAATCTCGTAGCAGATACGCTATTGAGGCAACTCAATAATTGCGGTTTTCCAACTTATGGATTTGCCGACGACTATCTAGCTCTGATAGTTGGTATGTGCATAAGCACCCTATTCGACCTGATGCAAAGTGCTCTTCAGGTAGTCGAGAGTTGGTGTCGCCAATATGGCCTTTCGGTTAACCCGAATAAAACATCTATTGTTCTTTTTACGGAAAGACGAAACCGCGATGGAATTCGACCTTTACGTCTTTTTGGCACTGAGATTAATGTGACTGATCAAGTAAAGTATGTCGGAGTCATTCTAGATTCCAAACTTTTATGGACAGCTCACATTGATTTCAGTGTCAAAAAAGCTTGTACGGCCTTCGGTCAATGCCGGCGAACCTTTGGTAAAACTTGGGGCCTCAAACCCAAATATATCAAATGGATTTACACAACAGTTGTTCGACCAATATTGGCATATGGATGTCTTGTGTGGTGGCAAAAGGGCGAAGTGAGAACAATCCAATCAAAATTGGGCCATCTCCAAAGGATGTGCTTGATGGCGATGTCTGGTGCGTTCTCTACAACTCCCACAGCAGCGCTCGAGGCCCTTTTCGACGTTGCGCCACTACACATATATCTTAAACAAGAAGCACTTTCTTGCTCTTACCGTTTATGGGTACTGGATCTACTGGAGAAAAATCCAGTGAATCGTAGATCTACACACACTTCGTTGTTTCCACTTTTGGTGAATTGGGACAAAATTGTCCTTGCTCCAAGTGATCTCACAATTGCTTGTAACTTTCCTTACAGGACATTTACCACACAATTCCCTTCACGGGAAGAGTGGACGTCTGGCTATTTGGAAAGAAGTATATCAAACAATATAGTATGTTACACTGATGGCTCCCTTCTTGAAGGTAGAGCTGGTGCAGGAGTATATTCTCGTGAGCTGAGGCTGAATCAGTTTTACTCACTTGGTAGAAACTGCACCGTTTTTCAGGCGGAAATATTTGCTCTTATGTGTGGAGTGCAATCAGCACTTCAACAGCGCGTAATGGGTAAAGTCATATACTTCTGTTCAGATAGTCAGGCTGCTATAAAAGCTCTCGCTTCGGCCAACTCAAGGTCGAAGCTTGTTATCGCATGTCGAACTCAAATTGAGGAACTGAATTCAGTCAACTCTGTAAACCTTGTATGGGTACCTGGCCATTCTTCCATCGCTGGAAATGAATTGGCTGATGAGCTAGCTCGCGATGGAGCATCGCATGACTTCATTGGCCCTGAGCCGGCTATTCCAATTTCGAAGTGCTGGGTGAAGCTTCAGATAAACTCTTGGGCGGCAACTCAGCACAAGCAATATTGGAATAGTTTGGAGTCGTGTCGTCGAACAAAATTGTATATTACTGAGCCATCTCCAAAGGTGGCGAAGTATTTAACAAATCTGTCAAAGCAGAATTGCAGTCTCTTGGTCAGAGCGTTGACAGGCCACTGCCGACTCAACTATCACATGGCAAATATTCAGCGTGCTGACTCATTTGTGTGTGATAGTTGTGACTCCGATTACGGAACTTCGTATCACCTGATATGTAACTGTCCAGTTTTTGCGCAAATGCGATTCCAATTACTTGGTAAACACTTATTAAGTGAAACTGAATACAGAAGCCTGAATCTTCAGGACATTCTGTTATTCTTAACCCGCTGTGGTAATGAGCTATAGGCTCTCTTTACGCTCATGCGTTTTGCAGTGCCCTTTTTAGGGCGCTGTTCGAACCCATTGTGGTATGGAGCTACATGCTCTCATTTCGCTTATGCGATCTTCCCTCTTCAAGGGACCCCACTCCTATTTCCTCCCATCTTTCCCTTCCCTTTCCTCTCCCATCGGGTAGATGATGAAATAGGCTCAAATATGGCGATGGCACAAATCTCCCAACTGGTGGGAAACGTGCCTTTGGAGCCGGCCTTCTGATACCTGATACTCCATTACTATTGAGAAATAATGAAGTAGTCGTATTTTATACAAATATCATTCTTTACCATTTTGCATAGAGCCTCTTAAGAAAAAGATACCGCTATTTATACCTTTTGGAGAAAACAGTTTGTCACCATTAAACTCTCAAAAGCGCGCCCCTTAATCAGGTTCGGCCACTAAGCTGGTTGAATGATACTGATTTTGACCATGCATCGGTACTCTAGCGTATCAAATTATTGCTTTTACTTATAAGGTTCAAAGTCATTTTTTGAAACTGTGAACAGGTTTCATCCCATGAAACATTTAGATTCCTTGAAACAAAAAGCTAATTTTAGAAGTTAAGAGGTCTGCTATTCCACTGATTCGGAATCGTTTCCCTCCTAGATATCGAAAGATAAACTCTTGAACTCGGAAAGAAATTGTCTCATGAGTTGAAACCAACCTCAGATGCTGATTGAGCCATTTTTCACTTCGACCTCCTCATTATCTAGGACAAATAGGTGCTATAAACATAAACATCTGTACAATAATATAGGGTATGGCACTGTTCCGATTTTGTATGGCATGTTCACTCTTACTGGCCTTGTTATTTACATTTTTTAAGTAAAATAAGAAGGAAGATTTTTACACAGAGCTTTATACGATATATATACTAAAACTAGAGGTACAAATATTGTAAAATATCGTTACATGTACAGAGAATGTAAGATTTCAAAGCAAAACTTTATATGGTATCCTTAGGGGCCCAGATAGCCGTAGCGATAAACGCGCAGCTATTCAGCATAACCATGCTGAGGGTCGTGGGTTCGAATCCCGCTGGTCGAGGATCTTTTCGTAAAGGAAATTTGCTCGATTCCCAGGGCATAGAGTATCTTCGTACCTGCCACACTATATACACATGCAAAAATGGTCAATCGGCAAAGAAAGCTATCAGTTAATAACTGTGGAAGTGCTCAAAAGAATACTAATCTGAAAAGCAGGCTTTGTCCCAGTTGGGACGTAACGCCAGAAAAGATGAAGATGGTATCCTTTCATTTCTTGTATGTGCAACAATTTTGTAAAGGTTTTATGTAGAGTTGTATTTAAATCTTGTTGTTGCTGTTTGGATGCATTTTCCAGAACCTCACATCATTAACGTATACATAAATATATTCAGCTTCAGTGTTAGCCATTGAAATTGTTGTGTTTGTTTTGCAAACTGTGCCCTGTGTGTAGTTTTGCGGATAACGCCGTATCGATTTTGTTTCTTCATCGCATTTATTCTTCATCTTATGACAAATGATTACGACGAAGACACCATGTCCATCCGAAGTAATTCCGCTCCTTTAATCTAAATCAGGCACTTCAAACCCTACACGGGAAAAAATTCTGTGGTAAAAATAACTATTTTAGCTGACTACGCCCATTCTTAAAACTACCATGGAAATTCAGACCAATATACTATGTTTACGGTACACCCCACCGCATTACTGGTACATTTGACAGAAATAATTTACAACAATCTGATTTCAACTACAGACATGGTAAAATCAAGCGCATTTCTGGTCAGCTGAAAATTGCCGGTGCGAGCGCTTAAGCTAACCCCCTAGAATGGTAGTTTTTACCGCACAATTTTTTTGCGTGTACATATAATGTACTCAATGCGAAATATATGAGTAGATTAGTGGATGCCAGTGTTGATAGACTCACACTCAAATCTCAATCAATACGCTCTCCCGTGAGAGCAAACTCATTTGAGATCTGCTTAGCAAATCTCACGCATGAGATTTTGATGCAAAATAAACTCAATCAACTCAAACCGTAAAAAATGATTCAGTCCGGCAAAAACTCGTGAAACCCGAATGTTGTTGTTTACGGTAGAAAGGATTACTATAATTTTACCAGACTAACAAGAAATTATTGCCGTGTGTGAGTAAAATGTGGAAATACGAGACAATGAGTCAAAAAGGTGACCCAAGTCATCCATGATGTTTTGACTACTGAGTTGCTTGGTTGACAACTCACGCATGAAAAATCTCAAGCGTGAGTTGTGAGAAATTGAGTTTTTCACAACACTGGTGGATGCACAAAATTTGTATCAAGTTTAGCTTGATTATTTGATTATATCACAGTCAATCGTGTTATAGTGAACCCTCTTGCGTAACTTTTTCGTATAAGCACATGAATAAAGGCTATATACTGCCATGTGTAGCCCATGTGTCTCCATTTCTGGGATTTCCTACTCTGATTGGAGAACTCTGCCTCATATGTCAATATAAAAGTACTTAATTGCTTCAGCTATTATTATCAATTCCATAGGTGTGGAAACAATGTAGACACCCGATCGAAATAAAATCATAACTGACTACAAACTCCCAAAAAAATCTTTTTTATGTCGATCCCGGTTCCATAATTACATCTTTTGTTCACCACAACTTCAAGGACACGGTTTTGTGTCATTCCATCATTTACATCATGTTTCCTTCACTCATCACCAGAATAACGTCCACAGTACTTTGCATTTTTTTAAAGTACACTACAGAAAACGTTATGGTCTCCATAACTTTTGATTTTCGTCGCAATTAATGATTTAATCTACTTGGGGTGGAGCAAGATGAGCACCCCTTGTTTGTGTCGTTCATACCGAAGTTTTTCAATAAATTATTTGGGGTTCTGATGAATATCATCAAATTGATATGACGGCCATAAATTTCAACTAAAAAATAAACAACACAACGTAAATATTGTCAAAAATACATTGTAGTCCAAAAATTTACCCTCTTATATAACATTTGAGCATTTGAAAGTGATATTTTTGTTACGTAAACAAATTCACTCATACCTTTCTGGCCGTATAGCAAAACTTTTATCAAATTTATGAAATATTTCAATTGTTTTGATTATATCAATAAGTTTGCACCTTTGGGGCGATATGAGCACTATGTTCAAAATTATGTAGAAGTGTGAAATTATAAAACCACATTAAGCTGTGGGCTTGACATACGGTATCCGCTTTGTACAAAACTATTTTTCTAATATATTTAAACAAACAAAAAATGTAATCGTTTTTTAAGTAAAATCTTAGCAATTTCTTCTTCTTCTTGGCATTACGTCCTCACTGGAACAGAGCCTGCTTCTCAGCTTAGTGTTCTTATGAGCACTTCCATAGTTATTAACTGAGAGCTTTCTTTGCCTAAGTTGCCATTTTCGCATTCGTATCTCGTGTGGCAGGTACGATTATACTCTACACACTTAGATTTTCTTTCGTTGTTCGGTAAATTTTCTTACCGAAAATGAACTGTAAAGAAATATTCAACAGAAGTTTCGGTATTGCAAACGAGCTCTACCGAAAATCAGTAATAATTAGCAAAATCTAAACGTCATTTCTCTGTTTTCACCGAAATCGTCGATTCTTTTACCGAAAAACTTGTAATTTGCTAAGATTCACCGTAGACTGTAAATTTTTATCATACTTCAGTACATAGTGTTGCAATGCCTTACCGAACAAACGGTAATTTGAAATGTTTGAGTCCGCCATATTTGTTTGTGAAAGCAAAACTTTACTGGGCAAAACGAAAATCCAAATCGTCGATGAATGGATAAAGGTAAATTACCGAATAAAGTCCAACGGTATTAACTAAAACTAATCTACATTGTTATTTACTTGATGGAAGATGAGACATCCTTTGCATCAGCTTTGTATGTTATAGGAGAGTTGCTGCAAACGGGCCAGGACTGTGGAATTAGTGGATTTTTGCACCTTACCTTACGTTGTTGCCGGAGTCGCTGAGAGTATTCAATGTCCCATTGCCGCGAACTTTCCAGTTCATTAACGGGGATTTTTAAAAGACATTAATAATGAGAATAACAGGAGCAAAACTCGTGTGTTAAATATGTATACATCGCCATTATTTTACTTCAATGAAATTGAATTCATGAAAAAAAAAACTTGTCTAGAAGAATACAAAATGCGGATTATTTAATTTGATATCAGTATAAATTCTGATTCTCAATCGTCCTATTCAATACCGACTGCCTGCTGATATGAACAAAGCGTTCGGTAATAATTTTCACAATTCGTTCGGTAATAATACGCGAACATTTTGTAATTATTTTGACAGCTGCGTTTGGATTTAAATTACTGATTGTTCGGTAATTCTTAGCATTACCGACCGCTCAGCGGTTTATATTTCGGTAATAAAATTATCGGAGTCGGTGAAATTTTCTAAGTGTGTATGCCCTGGGAAGTCAAGGAAATTTCCATTACGAAAAGATCCTGGACCGACCGGGAATCGAACCCAGACACCTTCAGCATAGCTTTGCTTTGTAGCCGCGAACTTTAAGCACTCGGCAAAGGAAGGCCCATTTTGGCCCAATTTAGTCTATAGCATGTTCAATGTACTAGCCATAAAACTATTCGCATTCCAGATACCAGCGACGGGAGTTTTTGTGTGCATCTGAATTCATTGTGCCTGATCGCGCTTCCACCAGTATCTCTTCGGCTGAAAACCATCGAATGCGTTCCTTTCCTCATTTTAATGAACCTTATGCTTTTACTTATTTTGGATTCTACGAAGCCAGATAAATGCAATTGTATCATTTGATATAAATAATAAAGTGATATACCTTGTCAATTTTGGTTCTTTTTCCTAATGAGAATGGGAGATTCCTAGAGAAAACGTGAGCACCAAAACTACCGTTCATCGGTTAACGATTACCGAAGCTCCGGTTGTTTTGACAGCTGAGCTGCAATATTCGAATTACCGACCTTTCTGTAATCTATTCGTTTACCAAACGTTCAGCTTTTGAGATTTCGGTAATTGAATTATCGACTTCGGCGATTAGAGCTGAGTGTGTTGTTATTTTTGCACAATTTTTCACAAGTTATGAAAAAAGCTCTTCTGTTTTTAGAAGCTATGTCGGTTTGATTCATTGATCACCTGGTTATCTGATATTCCTTGGGGAGAACAACATTTCCTATATAAAATTTCTTTGACCGCCATTTTGTTTATAGTTGATTTATAACAAAAAATAATAAAATGTGCTACTGTTTAGGTATGGTGGAGCTTCTGTGAAAAAGTCATACATATTCATTGAGCTGTCTCCGCCAAAAAATATGAAAATGATGGAATGATCTTTTTTGAAGTTTTCTAGATCGTTATTCCGCCAGCTGGCCACGGAGAATAATTTGTTCATTTGTTCCTCTTAATTATTCTAATTGAGCAAAAAAAGTTGTCTTGAAATAAAATCAACTTTCTCCAACACTAAATTTACCTTCAAATCACATTCACACACTTCATTGATTCAGCTATTCGCTTGCATTTATCTCAATTATCCGATTATCTAGTTATGTACACAAAGCTACTTACTTCTAATTCGTGAGGAATAGTGTAGGTGATAAAATAACCGTCACTCAAACAGAAGACCTCGTATCAAATCATAGTTTGGCGATGTGCACTTTGTTATGATTTTGAATTGCTTTTTTTAAGATAAATCATCAACCAACCTTTTTAGATATTATGATAAAAAATAACAAAATTTAAAAAAAATAAAATGTCAAATCAAAAATATTTATAGGTATCTCTTAAACAATCTATAAATATAAGTTAACATTCTTGTTTAACTCTCCTTTCTTGTCGGTCCACTCGAAACCCGTCTTTTGTATTGTTATAGGTTGTAATTGTCCACTCAACGTTTGACCAGCAGCAAAGCAAGCACGTCAAACCTTAAAGCTGCTGAATGTCAACGGAACGATCCCATTGTCCTAACCCTTCCTTGAAATTATTGTTATCTCTAACCTCGACCAAACCACGAGTTTTTCGGTTCCCCAAAACTAACATAGAAAACTAAGAAACCACCATGAATTTGTAAATACAATCAAAAGAACTCGGCTCCGTTATGCCTAATGGCGCATGAGCCTAATAAATAAATGATGAAGTAAAAAAAAATCTGTAAATATAGTTAACTTTATAGTTTTATTTCATTTTATTATTTATTTCATTACGAATAATATATTTTGTTCTCCGTAAGATTGGTACCAGAAACATAGGGTAAGTGTTCCCTTAGTTGTGGGTGTTCCTATAGTTGCGGTAGTGCCGTTTTCACTGATTTTATTGCTCTAGCCATAGAACCGACACTGCCAATCGACGTATTGGCTTGTTGATACACGAAATAGTTGAAAAGAGCGTTCAAATTGCTTTAAACTGATGAAATATCACTAAAATTGCTAAAACTGTTCTTGCTTGTACCAATAGTTGCGGTAAAGCGTTCCTATAATGGAGGATCCATAAGAAAACAACGGATAGCACAACTATAGGAACACAAATTCAAAATATACCGCAACTAAAAGAACAGTGTACCAATTGTGGAGGTATTATTTTTCACTGACATGCCGTGGATTACTGCGATGAAATCAATTTTCTCATTAAGTCAATGGTCGTTACTTCCCGATGCAACGTTGATGTGCATTAATTGCGCTTCTTAAATTAAAGCGGTTAAATGAAGTTCAATCGTGCTTAGTACCTCCACTATTGGCACATCTACCCTACATGTTCATTACTTTAAAACTGTTGCACCGAGTCACTTATTTTTTTTTGCAATAGACTCTCATCAAAGTAAAGTTTTGAAAAGCGAATAATGGAGCATAAAAAAATCTGCTGCCTGAGATACTTACGTGGATTATAGCTAGGCGTCGGTCATCTAAGGAATTTCAGAATGTCTCCGAAACCAGATGACAAATTAACAAAATCAATACAGGTTCTTGATTTTTGAGATCTTCAGGTTTTATTGATATTTAGAAAAACAAAGGACAAGAATTGTCAATATAAAAACAAAAAAATAATCGTAATTCAAATCTATTTTTCTGGTGAAATAATGATGCTGTCGGTAGAGGGGTTGAAATAATAAGGTTGAAACAATAAGCGGATAGAAAAGGGGTAACTTACCAAAGGGTGGATACACCCCTTGCTTATCGCTTGCTAAACATTTTATCTGCGCATCAGATAGTTTCCAAGCGCTATCACTAAATCATGGATTCTAGCTAGCAGTAACAAATGATGATGAATTCAAAAACTGTAAGGTGAATGAGCACTGAATTACGAAAATAATACTATCATCGTCGGAGATTATAGTATAGTTGGCAACATGTGGCACTCGTTATAAATATCTGGTTCATCGGAAGAGAGCGAATACGGGCGCAAAAATTGAGTTACCGAACTTACATGTCACTCAAATCCTCGTTGTGATAAATATTAATACTCACGCTCTCTATGGCTACAAGCATGACGTACCTGTAAATTTAAATTCTATCAAATCCAGGAATACCCCTCACAAATATCTATCCAAATACATATGCTTGCTTGTTTTGGAATTGGTTATGAATAATAACTCCGAGATGAGCCAGCCCCGGGCTGCAAATCTCGTTACTGAAGCTAATAATAATGATAATGAATAATACCTTTCTAAATTGAGAGAGATAAATTATTAACTTTTGAACTTCATTATACAGCCATTCCATGAAAAACCGATCTAGTGGGTCATCGAATTCCGTGAAAATTTGCTATTTTGTTCCTTATCCAAAAAAATTTGGGGTGGGTAATGTCTATTACATTACCGCGGGGTTGACGTAGAACTACGATGATTAATAATTTGATTTGTCATGTGTATGAATTTGTAAGTGTACTATTTTTGTGTTGTTATTGATCTGATGAAGTTTTCAGAAGTTAACTCTTTTTCGACTCATTTTGGTAGTCCTGAAAAGAACCATTTGTCGTTCTGTGGTTTCGAGAACCAGTGTATGGTGTTCCAGGAATAATGCCAGATGTTTGAATTTGTTTGTTTGGTCGTTGCTTCCTTGTGTTGCTTGGTTGGGTGATCGGTTTCTGGCTCCAGCTGTAGTTCGCCAAACTCCTCCAGTAGATTAGATGTTTGATGGCTCGGGTGCTTCGATCGTGATAATCGATTGAATCGGTCCAGTGCTATGGTCTGTAGCAATATCCATTGCATCAGCATTTAGGCTCTGTACATTGATACTCATCAACATGCAGGTTGGGCCACTATGATCCAGTATTTCACGTCTCAAAGCGTCACTAATCGATGATTGCCTAAGCGCTGCAGCGCATTCCTCAAGTCAACCCTTGGAATTGCTGCCTTTGGCGTGATGGAACTGGGAAGAATTGGTAGAGTTTGTCAAAAATAGTCCTTGCAGTGAAGTAACCCGCGGCAAACCAACATATACCAATTGCTGATCCAGACTTTTGTCATAGTCATCCAGACTTTTGTTGCTTTCAATTCTCCGCTTCGATTGCATCTCAGCAGGCAACAGATCGTCTTGCTCTGACCGGGCGTACTTCTCAGGCACAGACATCGATAGCGAGGGACCTCCCCGTTTGTCTTGCTTCGCTCAAATCAAACTGTCGAGCGAGCGAGAGAAGATCCGTCCGAAGCCAAAGTCATCACCGCTGCCGCCGCCAAGAAGAAGAAGAAGAAGAAGAAGAGGAAGCAGTCCACAGGAGAATTTGCGGTCGAACTGTAAACACGGTCGGGCAAGTCATTCTCGCTTTGTGGTTCACCGCTTGTTTGCGTTCACCCAGCCATCGTCATCGCCGCCATCATCAGATTTTGACTTAAGCCCGGTGATCCACTACCTGTTACTGTTGTGCGCCATCCACGTCACGAAACTTTCGGTTCGTCGTTTAAGCAAATAACTTGCTCAAATTTATACATTTGAGTTGAGGATTCCCCGTTTGATCATGACAATCAACTGATAACATCCCGCAGTGTTATTTATCTGTAAGAGCATCAAAGCTAACAAAGCCATCGGCCCTTTTCAAGGCCATCAAATTAGTAGGAAAGAGTTAAAAGAGAAATATATCCGACTTTATTCATAACTTCTAATATTAATAAATCAATTTCACGGCTTCATACAAAATTTCATTTGTCATAAATAATTTATGACTCAACAATTTGTGACTGTATTCGCGGGCGCTGCTGCAGTGCCGTTGGGGTGAGTGCTCAACATTTCACAACAATAGTCAAATAGAGTGGCATTTCCAACAGCGTCTTTGATGTTCCATATTTTGTGGGAACACTTTGATTAGCAAAATTATCACATGTAACAAAATTGCGACATATTAAGAATGCTTTTGAAAAGACATTCTCATTGAACAATTGTAATAATTTTGGCACCCATGGATCAGAAATTTACCGTCATAATAAAGAAAACTATTGATTATCAATATCTCGTATTGAATATTTAGTTAATGTCAACCCTTCCAGCAATTCATGTTCGACCAATTTCTCACGCATTAGCATTCTCCGCAATTTTCAAGTAATTCTAAGCCCAACACATTATTGGCACATACACATTTCCCAGATTGGTTGATCAGCGAAGAGCACAAAAGGGAGGAGCATCATCTGCTATTCTGAGGTTATAACACATGCTTCCTTCGTCGGATTCAGTTTCATTCTAATTCCGCTTTCGAGCTGGTAAGAGCTCCTCCGAACTTGCTCAGCGAGAAGTACCTCGCTGCTAGAAATCTGCTGAGCTGTTATTCTTCAAGCTGCCAATCCAGCATCTGGTCTGTGAAATCGCTCAAGATTTCTAGGTTGACCGATCCGCGCTTCTAGATTTCGCCTTGTGGTAAACTCGTGGTCACAGCATCCAAGCTCAATCGGCCCTTTTCAGGGCCAACATACGTTCATAAAAGGGTTTATTGGATGATATTTACTGATTTATCTATAATGATCTAAATATCGCGGTATACTACAATTTGGTTCACATAATTTACCCCACATAATTACATGAATTTGAGAATTTACCACTGCAGCGCCGTCGGAACGTAATAACATCATGCTACTCAGCATTGTATGGTATTTCTAACAGCATCGTTGATTTATCATATAATGGGGGAACACTTCCTAAATTCTCGAGTATTAAATTGGAAAATGTATTAAAATTGCGACAGATTTTAAATACTGTTCAATAAACTGTTGTAATAAGCAACTATTGATCTGAAATTTTTCTACATGTTAGTCTATTGCGTTAATCTGAGAAATAGGCTATATGAAATTGATGTCTTGGCAAGAGATGTACAAGATGAGCATTATGTATTAATTTTCCAATTTCCATACTCGAGAATTTTGGAAGTGGGGGCCGTGATGCTCGGGATGGATTGTCCTCCATGATTGGTTCTGGCTGGAAATATTCGTGGGGAGAAACTCGACCCTTTGCTGCAGGAATTTCATTAACAACTCTTTGGTAAAGCAGAAATTTCTGATAAAAGTGAACTTTTTCAAAACAACTCTTATTGATTGGAATATTTATCAACAACTCTTTGTTAAGTAAAATCATCCTTAATAACTCTTTGCTCCATCGCCAAACCAAACCATTTCATTGAATTCATCAAGTACAAGAATATGAATGGTAAGGAGAGGCAGATTGTGTATATTTTGCTGGCGTTACTTTCCAACAGGTCGTCGGTTGGCGCTGACTACTAATCCGTCCACTGAATGATTTTCAGTTGTTGCTTTCGCTCTCTGGTTCCGTTCGCTACTCGCACACTGCTGTGGCTTTCACGCACTCTTCTTTGCTGCTCCGCTGCTTGATCCGTTCGTTATGCCGTTCGATTTGTGAATGAGCTGGGAGCAGAACAACCAGTGGTTTTATTTGCTCGAGCTCCGTTCACCGATGGCGAGTGGTGGGGTTCTCGCTTGGTTGTTTCGTCACTCCGTTCGCTACTCGCACGCGATTGGTTATTGCTTTCGCGCTATTTTCGATGATGGTGTGATTCTTCGCTGAGAAATAAAAACTGAAACTCTTTTGATTTTTCATGCAAAATGACCAACTTTGATAAACTATATCTCAGTTATTTATGGACAGATTTGAATGAAATTTTAACAGAATATCAGACATAACTTTAATTTTAACATATGTTTTTGAGTGATTTTTCCAATCACACGTTGAAAAGCAGTAACGGTTTGACTAAAGTGATTTTTATGACGATTTTTTATGATTGACATAACTAAACATATTGAAGGAATAGCTTCATGGTATCTTCAGAAAAGTTGTAGATTTTGACGAGATGAATAAGTTTGTTGAAGACAGTTTTTGTGTAAGGCTATCAGATTTTAAGATAAAAAGTTTTGAATTTTTCGTCGAAAATTACAGTTTAGTAAACCGTTATTACTTATAAACTTGTGATTGGAAAAATTTTCAAAAATATATGTTAAAATTCGAGTTACATCTGATGTTCTGTGAATGTTTCATTCGAAAACATTTCCATAAATAACTGAGATCTAACTTACCAAAGTTGGTCATTTTGTATGGAAAATCGAAAAAGTTGCAAATGCATGCGAATAAGTTGGGGCCTTCCTTAGCCGAGTGGTTAGAGTCCGCGGCTAAAAAGCAAACCCATGCTTAAGGTGTCTGGGTTCGATTCTCGGTCGGTCCAGGATCTTTTCGTAATGGAAATTTTCTTGACTTCCCTGGACATAGAGTATAATCGTACCTGCCACACGATATACGAATGCAAAAATGGAAACTTTGGCAACAAAAGCTCTCAGTTAATAACTGTGGAAGTGTCATAAGAACACTAAGCTGAGAAGCAGGCTCTGTCCCAGTGAGGACGTTAATGCCAAGAAGAAGAAGAATAAGAAGATGTGAATAAGTTCTCTGTTTATTCGACAAACAAGCTTAATATTTCATGGGTACACAACAGCAACAGAGTAGCGTACACAGGGATTTAGTTGAAATCTGGAAACTTAGCTCAATCTTGAAATCTTGAGCGATTTCACAAACCAGATTCTGGATTAACAGCTCAGCAGGCTCCTAGCAGCGAGGTACTTCTCGCTAAGCAAGTTCGGAGGAGCTCTTACCAGCTCGAAAGCGGAAATGGAATGAAACTGAATCCAACGAAGGCAGCATGTTTTATAACATTGGAATAGCAGATGATGCTCCTCCCTTTTGTGCTCTTCGCTTTCTGATCGACCAATCTGGGAAATGGGTATGTGCCAATAATGTCTTTTGCTTGGAATTACTTGAAAATTGCGGAGAATACTAATACGTGAGAAATTGGTCGAACATGAATTGTTGGAATGATTGGCATTCCCTAAATATTCAATACGAGCTATTGATAATTAATAGTTTTCTTTATTATGACGGTAAATTCCTGATCCATGGGTGCCAAAATTATTACAATTGTTCAATGAGAATGTCTTTTCAAAAGCATTCTAAATATGTCGCAATTTTGTCACATGGGATAATTTTCCTAATCAAAGTGTTCCCATAAAATATGGAACATAAAAGGCGCTGTTGGAAAAGCCACTCTATTTTGCAATCGTTGTGAAATGATGAGCACTCACCCGACGGCACTGCAGCAGCGTCCGCGAGTACAATCCCAAATGGTTGAGTCATAAATTATTCACGACAAATGAAATTTTGTATGAGGCCGTGAAATTGATTTAGGAATACTAGAAGTTATAAATAAAGTCGGAAATATTTCTCTTTTAACTCTTTTCCACAAATTTGATGGCTCTGAAAAGAACCGATGGCTTTGTTAGCTTCGATGTTGTTACGGATAAATAACACTGCTCGGACCAGCACAACTCAGGGGGCTTCTGGTATTTGCTCCTAACGGGATTGCTTCTTGACCACCAATGATGATTTCATCACGAGTCGAAATTTTGAAGCGTAGGTCAACAGCTTCTCGGCCGATGAAATTTGCGGCGGCGATGACGATGGCTGGGTGAACGCAAACAAGCGGTGAACCACAAAGCGAGAAAGACTCGCCCGACCGTGTTCACAGTTCGACCGCAATTTCTCCTGTGGACTGCTTCTCTTCTTCTTCTAGGCGGTGGCAGCGGTGATGGCTTTAGCTTCGGACGGCATCTTCTCTCGCTCGCTCGACAGTTTGATTTGAGCGAAGCAAGACAAACGGGGGCGTCCTTCACTATCGATGTCTGTGCCTGAGAAGCACGCCCGGTCAGAACAAGCCGATCTGTCGCCTGCTGAGATGCGAGCCAATCGGAGAGTGAAAAGCAAATGACGTCAAATTTTCTCTAGTCACCCCTATTTATAGATTTGCTTGAAATCAACGTTCTCTTTTAAAACAGTTATTAAACTATTTGGACAGGTATGTGGGATTCAGTAAGTAAACGACATGAAGCTTTGATGTCTTGGCTTTCGATTGAGATGCTAATCAAGAAATTTCGTTAAGCCAGCGAAAAGTTATAAACGTTTAAAATATTTCATGCCAACGTAACGCTCTTGGTTTTGAAATTCCAATTTCACTCCTGTATAGAGAAGAGAGACGTACTTCTACGTCAAAAGGACACAAGTATTTTTGGATTTTTTGATTAGGGTGACCATTTCCAAAATAGGGTGACTAAAAAAATCGCGACATTGCACAATTTTTATTTATTTTTTTTAAATCATAACTTTTGAACCGCTTGACCGATTTTCATCTGTTGTGCAAAATATCTAGTTCGGGTTTATATTTGTTGAACTGAACGATTTTTCAATCATTTATTACTAAATAATCTTTAGACGAAATTTTTAGTCATTCGACCAAACGTCCATTCGACCAGATGTCCTAAAGGCCTCATATATATGTAAAATTTGGCTAATAAGAAATGCAGTTCTAACTGGATCATGTGGTGACTGGCGGGAAGAGCACACATGATATAGACAAGCAATCTTTGACTGCATGTTAAGGGGGCAGGATCCGTCATTAATTTCTGAATTTTCTAAAGCAGTTCTTTCGTTCAATATCAAGAAAATTTACAGGAAAATGTGTTCACTGTATTCTATTATCCAAATGAAATTTTAATTTTAATTTTAATCGAATAATATTTAGTTTTGAATAGAAAAACTGCTTTTGAAGTTTCGATGATGACGATGATTACGATGACGGAGCGTCGATCGTTAATTCCCAATATCAGTAATCGATCGATAGAACCGTTCGGTTGATTGCCGTCAGTATAAGAGCACATTGAAGTCTCCTGTATTTTGCCTGTGTTGGTAGCAAATCTCAAAGCTTTGAGCCAAACCTTCTTCAGTAGAGAAGCTAGGTAGAATACAGGGCGCTTCGATGCTTACTGACTTTAAAATGGCTTGCTCAATGTTCACCACTTAAGGCCAAATAGGACGTCATTGAAATTTGTACCCGTCGATTGTTGCTAATTCATCTCACGATTTCGAATCAAAGGAAATCAGTTGGTTTTGCACTGACATAGCTGAAAAAGTATCAGCATGCTTTATGCACGTTAGCGCGTACAGTGATTCTTTTTCAAGTCAATATAAACTATCAAGACTGAGTTTTATCACTTTGAAATGCATGCTGAAAAGTCATCATTGTTGCCAAAACGAGCTACATAGCCTTAATAAAAAAAATCAATCTTGTCGCTCCCTTGCGACGCCTATTCATTTCCATCATTTGCAAAATTCTTCTATAGACTTCATTTACCTTTGAGTCACAATACCGCTATAGCCATAACAAAAATAATATAAAACAATCACGGTCGATACCTTCTCCTATATCTTTATTTTCTCGGCATTACGTCCTCAATGGGACAGAGCCTGCTTCTCAGATTAGCGTTCAATAAGCAATTCCACAAATCATGGACTAGAACAGTTTTCCCGGGAAGCTCACGAGACTGATAAAAGCGACGATGGAATGCACACCAAATTGTGTGAAGGTTTCAGACGAACACTCCAATTCGTTTGGATTCCGCCGGGGACTACGACAAGGTGATGGACTTTCGTGCCTGTTGTTCAATATTGAGCTAGAAGGTGTTATGCGAAGAGCCAGGCTCAACATTTGAAAAGGTGGCTGATCTGTACACCCACCTGCAACGCGAGGCAACGAAAGTTGGACTAGTGGTGAATGCGACCAAGACAAATAACGTGCTAGTTGGCCGAGCGCGACAGGGCTCGCCTAGGTAGAGGTTGTCGACGTGATCGTCTACCTTGAATCCTTGCTGACGGCTGACAATAACGTTAGACGTGAAATACAAAGGCTCACATCAGTGGAAGTCGGGCCTCCTCAAGAAGCTACGGTCAAAAAAGATTCACATCTGCACCAAATGTACCATGTACAAAACGCTCATAAGACCAGTAGTCCTCTACGAGCATGAAACGTGGACCGTGCTCGAGGAGGACCTGCAAGCACTTGGAGTCTTCGAACTTCGGGTGCTTAGAACGATTTTAGGCGGTTTGTGTGGCGGCAAAGGATGAATCACGAGCTCGCCCAACTCTACGATGAACCCAGTATCCAAAAGGTGGCCAAAGCTGGAATGATATGATGGGCAGGGCATGTTGCAAGAATGCCGAACAGCAATCCTGCAAAGATCGTGTTCGCTTCGGATCCGGTTGGTACAAGAAGGCGTGGAGTGCAGCGAGCTAGGTGGGCGGATCAACTGACTGCGTGACGACTAAAGTGTTAAAGTGTTAAATTTCAGAAACCAAGTCCCGCATAACTTATGATCTCGCCCTAAAATCCATTGGTAGCCGAGTGTGTAGCTCGTTGTTTTTAACCCTCTGTCTGAGCTATGGGATAAAACTGAACCCAAATTCAAATCGTAATAACTTCACGAAATTTCAATCGATTTTCGATTTTCTGAACTATTAGGTTTCATATCGTAATTTTTAAATATCTCCAATAATATATAACCGATTTGTATGATTTTTTCAGAGTACCTCATTATCGCAGTGCATGATAAAACCTCTCTAAAACAAGCTCCAAATCTGGGGGGCACTATTGCTATGGGGAGTTCGGGGATGTATATTGTGCCAGTAAAGTAAAACACCTACCCCAAACGGAAAATCTGGGGCTTTCTTTCGTTGTTCCTATTTATCAGACTTGTACCAACTTATGATACATTGTCGATGATAGACCGCAATGAATGGGATGTTTTTCTTCGTTTGCTTCGATTGTGCTTCAAAATCAAAAGAGATTCTGAAATGCCTGGCCAAGGAGCATCGAAATAGCATAGCATAGCATAGACTGACTGTACATGTCAATGGTTGCTACTCCGTGATTGATCGGAACTGGTAATAATTGCACTGCGATCCAAATGAATAAGGGATGGGAGTTTCCGCTTACTCTCGGAGAGCAATTTTAGCAGATCTAATATTATTGATCAATAACGACGCCGGCCAAGTCCTTACAGTCAGTTGGGATGGGGAAGGAATGTTAGGGTGTAATGATTGTTGCTTCTAGAGACCGAGAATACCTCTGCATCTCCACAATCATCACGGGAAGGGTGTTTATTAGTGGAACAGGAAAAGATCTGGGAGTCACCTTTGGTCGGTGATGCGATCCATGGATAAGGAGGAAAATACGACTTATACTTAAAGCTAGTTTTTATTTTTGTCTCGAAAAGTTTTTGGTAAACGATTTAAAATAAACGTCGACATCTAAAATCTAAAATCAAACCATTCAAAAGAAGTTTTTATTAATGGCGAAAAGAGAAAAATATATACATATATTATAAATTATATAAAACAGGAATAATGCCGACACTTATAGTGACGAACCATACATAGTTTGTTTGAAAATTACATAAGTGTATTGCTGTGTATTTTTGTCTCAAGAAGAAAAGTCTTTGGTAGAAGTTTTAAAAAATACGTCAACATTCATAATGTCGAACAATTCAAAAAAGTATCTTAAGTTATATCATAAATTTTATATGTATATTAGAATTGTATAAAACAAGTATAATGCCGACACTTGTAGTGACGAACCATACAAAGTTTGTTTGAATATTACATAAAACTATCGCTTTCATGAAAAAATGTGTTATCATAAGCATGAAACGAGCTCACCAGTTGGTAATCCATCCTCGATTGAACACGAATATTTTTCGCACTCACACAGCGCGAACAGCAAAACTTCTCTGTGCCCCGAAAACGAACCGTCTTGCTTGGGCCTTCCGAAGCACTGCCCGGCAAAACACGCGAAACAAAAACCAAACTCCCGGCGTACCGAAAACGAAGCGTCTTGCTCGGGCTTTGCAAAACACTGCCCATCAAAACACGCGAAACAAAAACCAGACTCCCGGCGTCCCGAAAACGGAGCGTCTTGCTTGGGCCTTCCGAAGCACTGCCCAGCAAAACACGCGAAACGAAAACCAAACTCCTGGCGTCCCGAAAATGAAGCGTCTTGCTTAGGCCTTCCGAAGCACTGCCATGGCCAAGGAACATCGAAATATTTTCAAAACCAGATCATCAATGAATAATAAATAATTCTTAAACAAGAATTTTTTTGACAATTTGTAAAAAAATGGTGCAAAAATATAAAGAAACAACTTATATCCCGAGTTTGTTTGTATGTAGATTTTTCGACATGAATCTACTTGTAGAAGTCAAGTGAACATTTTTTAACCAAAAATTCATTTTTTATTACACTCAAAATTTATTTAACGTAATATATTACGAAAAACGTTTTTACTTTTTACATTGAATTTTGAGTTACTGGCATTTTGAGTGTTATCGAAAATTTATATTTCTGCTCAAACATGTTCACTTGACTCCTACAAGTAAATTCATGCCGAAAAAACTACATATAATAGCCTTGAGTTTTTATTTACAGATGAACAAACTCGGGAAATATGTTGTTTATGTTGTTTTGTAGGTAAACACAATTTTGAGTGTAGTCAAAAATGTATGTTTTTCTCTACAATGTTCCTTTGACCTCTGCAAGTAAATTCATGCCGAAAAAACTACATGTCATAGCCTTCAATTCTGAATTACAGACAAAAAAGCTCAGGAAATTTGTGTGGTTATCTGGGTAAAATAAATTTTGAGTGTTATCGGAAATTCATTTTTCACTCACACATATTCACTTGACATTCACAATCAATTTCATGTCAAAAAAAACTATATGTCATCGCTTTGAATTTTGAGTTACAGGCCAACTAGTTTAAAGAATAGTTGAAAGTTAAATTCTTATCTAGCATGAGCCCTAGATACTTAACTTCATCTGACCAATTTATTGGAACCCCTCTCATCGTGACAACATGTCTACTTGAAGGATTCAAATAAAGAGCTTTTGGTTTATGTGGGAATATTATTAGTTGAGTTTTGGAAGCATTAGGACAAATCTTCCATTTTTGCAAGTATGAATAAAAAATATCTAAACTTTTTTGCAATCGACTACAGATGACACGCAGGCTTTTGTCCTTTGGCGGAGAGGCCTGTGTCATCCGCAAAGAAAGATTTTTGACATCCCTAAGGTAACTCAGGTAAGTCAGATGTGAAAATATTGTATAATATTGGTCCCAAAATGCTGCCTTGGGGAACACCAGCTCTTACAGGAAGTCTTTCAGATCTGGAGTTCTGATAATTAACCTGAAGTGTACGATTTGACAGATAACTTTGAATTATTCTAACAATGTATGTTGGAAAATTAAAGTTTTTCAATTTTACAATCAAACCTTCATGCCAAACACTGTCGAATGCTTTTTCTATGTCTAGAAGAGCAAGACCAGTAGAGTAGCCTTCAGATTTGTTGGAACGGATCAAATTTGTTACACGTAAAAGTTGATGAGTGGTCGAATGTCCATGGCGGAATCCGAACTGTTCATTGGCAAAAATTGAATTTTCGTTGATGTGGGCCATCATTCTGTTCAAAATAACCTTTTCAAAAAGTTTACTGATGGAGGAAAGCAAACTGATTGGACGATAGCTAGAAGCTTCTGCGGGATTTTTGTCTGGTTTTAAAATTGGAACAACCTTAGCATTTTTCCATTTGTCAGGAAAATATGCTAATTGAAAACATTTGTTAAATATATCAACTAAAAATGATAAGCTACTTTCTGGAAGTTTCTTGATGAGGATGTAGAAAATTCCATCATCGCCAGGAGCTTTCATGTTTTTGAATTTTTTAATAATAGTTCTCACTTCTTCCAATTCAGTCTCCCAGGCATTTTCGAAAACGTTCTCTTGATTGAGAATATTTTCGAACTCCTGAGTGACTTCATTTTCAATTGAACTAGTAAGTCCTAAATTAAAATTGTGTGCACTTTCAAACTGCATAGCAAGTTTTTGAGCTTTTTCGCAATTACTTAGTAATAATTTGTTTTCCTCTTTCAATGCCGGTATTGGCTTCTGAGGTTTTTTTTTTCAAGATTTTAGATAATTTCCAAAAGGGCTTAGAGCCAGGGTCCAATTGAGAAATTTTATTTTCAAAATTTATGTTTCTTAATTGAGCAAAACGTTTCTTGATTTCTTTCTGCAAATCCTGCCATATAATTTTCATAGCAGGATCGCGAGTGCGTTGAAATTGCCTTCTCCTCACGTTTTTATGACGGATCAAGAGTTTAAGATCATCGTCTATAATCACGGATTCAAATTTTACTTCACATTTTGGAATTGCAATGCTCCTGGCTTCAACAATGGAATTTGTTAAAGTTTCAAGAGCATTGTCAATATCAAGTTTAGTTTCTAAAGAAATGTTAACATCAAGATTAGAGTCAACATACGTTTTATATATATTCCAGTCGGCTCGTAAATAATTGAAAGTGGAGCTGATAGGATTTAGAATCGCTTCTTGGGATATTTGAAATGTAACAGGGACATGATCAGAATCAAAATCAGCATGAGTTACTAATTGGCTACAAAGATGACTAGAGTCGGTTAAGACCAAGTCAATCGTAGATGGATTTCTAGAAGAGGAAAAACATGTAGGGCTATCAGGGTATTGAATTGAGAAATATCCTGAAGAACACTCATCAAATAAAATTCTGCCGTTGGAATTACTTTGAGAATTATTCCATGACCGATGGAATAGAAAACTATTTTTTAAGATATTTCAAAAAAAAACAGTGTCGAGTACATTATTTGATGAGTGTTCTTCAGGATATTTCTCAATTCAATACCCTGATAGCCCTACATGTTTTTCCTCTTCTAGAAATCCATCTACGATTGACTTGGTCTTAACCGACTCTAGTCATCTTTGTAGCCAATTAGTAACTCATGCTGATTTTGATTCTGATCATGTCCCTGTTACATTTCAAATATCCCAAGAAGCGATTCTAAATCCTATCAGCTCCACTTTCAATTATTTACGAGCCGACTGGAATATATATAAAACGTATGTTGACTCTAATCTTGATGTTAACATTTCTTTAGAAACTAATCTTGATATTGACAATGCTCTTGAAACTTTAACAAATTCCATTGTTGAAGCCAGGAGCATTGCAATTCCAAAATGTGAAGTAAAATTTGAATCCGTGATTATAGACGATGATCTTAAACTCTTGATCCGTCATAAAAACGTGAGGAGAAGGCAATTTCAACGCACTCGCGATCCTGCTATGAAAATTATATGGCAGGATTTGCAGAAAGAAATCAAGAAACGTTTTGCTCAATTAAGAAACATAAATTTTGAAAATAAAATTTCTCAATTGGACCCTGGCTCTAAGCCCTTTTGGAAATTATCTAAAATCTTGAAAAAAAAAACCTCAGAAGCCAATACCGGCATTGAAAGAGGAAAACAAATTATTACTAAGTAATTGCGAAAAAGCTCAAAAACTTGCTATGCAGTTTGAAAGTGCACACAATTTTAATTTAGGACTTACTAGTTCAATTGAAAATGAAGTCACTCAGGAGTTCGAAAATATTCTCAATCAAGAGAACGTTTTCGAAAATGCCTGGGAGACTGAATTGGAAGAAGTGAGAACTATTATTAAAAAATTCAAAAACATGAAAGCTCCTGGCGATGATGGAATTTTCTACATCCTCATCGACACTGAAGACGGCCTTACAGTTGAGGTCTAAATACGCGTATCTGTCAAAGGATACAAACTCTAGTGGAATTAAATGGTATAGTACTAAATTCGGTTTTTTCATCTACTTATAGGTATTCTACTAAACAGCTCGAAGATTTATTATGCTATATGCACGTTATTAACCTTAAGCAAATTAAACAGCTCGTCCTCTTTACCATTCAGAGAACGAGCATTCCAATTTAAAATATTTAAATTGTTATTTGGATCCATTAGAAAAACGTAATGGGGCCCAGATAGCCGTAGCGGTAAACGCGCAGCTATTCAGCATGACCATGCTGAGGGTCGTGGGTTCGAATCCCACTGGTCGAGGATCTTTTCGTAAAGGAAATTTTCTCGATTCCCAGGGCATAGAAGTATCTTCGTACCTGCCACACGATATACACATGCAAAAATGGACAATCGGCAAAGAAAGCTCTCAGTTAATAACTGTGGAAGTGCTCATAAGAACACTAATCTGAGAAGCAGGCTTTGTCCCAGTTGGGACGTAGAGCCAGAAAGAAGAAGAAAAACGTAATCCAATAACAATTTGATTTGTAAATTTTACACCTACTTGGACTGCTTCAGTCATAGTGGTGGCTTTGAACATTGCATCAATCATTAGATTCAATTGTTCAGTTAGAAAGTTAAAATCAGAGGCAGACATATCATCTGATGATTTCCCATTGGAATTTTCGGTAGACGAAGAAGCGGGGTAGGAGTTACCTGTGGCGGTAGGGTTTTTTCCATTTGATTTGAAACAAGTAGAATGGGTACCCATGGATCGAACAGGGGAGGAGTTCGAATTTCCTGCTACGATATCGGCAAAGGATTTACCGTGGGTAGATACATTCGAAATAGAAAGATTCGAACGGCTACCCGACGGATTAAAATTAGTTTGTGAATGAGCATGATTATGATCTTCCTGGTGGGTATAATTCCTAATCAAGCGATCGTCAACTGAAAAATGAGCATTGTTCGATACTCTACCAGGCAAATTCCGGAAACGACCGTTATCGTAACGGATATTATCCTTCATCTGACTGGCACAACGACTCTTTTGCGTGAAGGGCATTCCCAAAAGTTTGCTTTATGAGGGCCCTTGCAATTGGCGCATTCAAACTTTCTGGTATCTTCTTTCACAGGACAGTCGTCCTTAGCGTGAGAAGAACCTCCGCAAATCATGCATTTAGCATCCATGCGACAGTTTTTTGTACCATGACCCCACTTTTGGCACCGACGGCACTGAGTGGGGTTCTGGTAATTTCCTCCAGGTTTCTGGAAATAATCCCGCGTCACACGGACATCGAACATAAGTTTTGCTTTTTCTAAAGCTTTAATATTATTTAGTTCTTTTTTGTTAAAGTGAACTAAATAATATTCTTGAGAAAGTCCTTTCCGAACAATGCCAGATTGGGTTCTCTTTTTCATAATGATTACTTGGACTGGGGAAAATCCAAGTAAATCATTTATTCCATTTTTGATCTCTTCAGGTGACTTATAGTTACTTGAGAGACCTTTCAAGACAACTTTGAACAAACGTTCAGTTTTGTCGTCATAAGTAAAAAAATTGTGTTTCTTCTCTTCAAGATGTCTGAGAAGAAGTTCACGATCTTTAAGAGTTTCCAGCAAAACGCGACAGTCTCATTTCTTTGCGATTTGGAAGGAAACCTTGATTCCCCTAACGGAGTTCAAGATCTCCTGCCTAAATCCCCCAAATTCGGAACAACTGATCACGATAGGCGGCACTCTTTGCTTCCTCACTTGAATCAAAGAGCCTGGGCTAGAGGCTGCTTCGATTTGGTGTTCGGAAAATTTGTCTAGAGCATCGAACTGATTGCTCATTTCGATACAATTATTCATTTCACCCTTGGAAGAAACTTCGCATTCCGGGGAAGCGTCCTTCCTTCCATTCTTGCCACGTGTATTGACAGTTTTAAAACCCACTTTTTTGGAAGGAAGTAGTGAATTCAGAGATTCACCCTTCCTTTTGTTAGTTGTTGATACCATGTTTAGTTAATAAACGAGAAAGACGTGACCTTCGAGAGGTTTTTTCCCAAGACGGTGTCCAAGAAGGATTACCACCGCTAGCTTTCGCCAACGGGTCCAACAAAAAATCGAAGGCACGGGTCCAAACAAGGATCGTAAAGGGATCAATAGTAGAAAAAATAGTACTGAAAAGTACTGTTTAAGTAGCACTGAAAAGTACCGTTTTTAATTTTAGCACTGAAAAGTACTGTTTGTGTAGCACTGAAAAATACTGTTTTATTGCTTTAGGTAGTTTTTAAGAAAACTTCCAAGAGCAGAGAGAATTCGTGTACGCACAGCACGAAGGTACGATGCGCACTGTTTCATAATATTTTAAGTAAAAGAAACTTTGAGTGTATTCAAAATTTCATTTTCTGCTCAAATATATTTACTACACTCAAACAAGCAAATTGATGTCGAAAAAGATACATGTCTTCGCTTTTGTTTTATTGTTAAATTTGTGAATAAAATGCGTTTAAAAAAAAAATAAGTGTCTTTTGCCTAATAACTTTGGGTAGACGCATCTGTTTCAAAAAGCAGTAGCGTAGTTAGGGGGTGTGGTAAGTGCTATCCACACCGGGCCCCGAGTTCATAGGGACCCCCAAATCGTGGTAAGTATTTAATTTAATATTTTGAATTTGAATTCTAGAAAACTAACACGTTAGCTATCAGATAAAAATTCAGTTTCAAGGTGACTTTGATCGGCAATGTGTAGGGGGCCCATGATCAATGATATTAGTGATTAGGGTAGCCTAAATAAATATTCAAAATTCATTCTTGATAACCTGTTTTTATTTTTGTAATTCACCTGAATGTGTGGCCGAGGCTCATAATCATATCTGTAACTGATTTGAAGGTATGGTACGATTTTCATTTCAATTATGATTGAAAAAAATAATCAATCACCATCTTCGGGACATGGTTTGTACACATTCAAGGCTGGTAGCAGATCCCCTTTTAGAGGCTTAGTCTTTATTTTAATGCAAGTCTCGATTTTTAACAGATGATCTTCAAAGTCTCTGGTTTACAAAATAGTCACTTTTTTCTTATTGTGCTTGCATTGAATCCTGCTTCAATAAATTCCAAAGAGCCCTTAAATTTCTTAAGATCTAAAGAGACCTTAAATTTCTCCATATTCCTCGAAAAAATCATCTTGTAATTTCTACAAATATTTCTTCAGGTAAATTTTCTCCACCACCAAGTCTGCCAAAAACTCTTCTGTCGTTGTTTCAAGGGATGGTTAAAGGTATTTCTTTCTAATTTGCTCCAGAAATCCATGAGCAATACAACGTTTTTCTTGACTATTTTGATTACCTCAGTTGTAACTATAGGAGATCTTCCAAAGTTTCCTACAGGAGTTCTTTTGAGAATAAAAATCATTCTACAGTTCCCAAAGAAATTCATTTGGGGATTTTTCAGGACGATCTACGAGAAACCTATACCTATTCCTATACCAGTTTCTCCAGGTAATTTTTCAGGATTTTTTATGTGGATTTTTCTACATTTACCCTGGGAATTGCTCATAACATTCCTCCAGAGATTATCCGAGGGAATATATTTAATACTCTTCTAGGAATTTCTCTTGAAATTTGTGCTGGGATCATTCATGAAGCTCCTTCGGAAATTTCTGTAAAGATTTTCCAAAATTTTATGCGATACTGCTCCTGCAGCTCTTCCAAACAATTTATCGTGTAATACTATAGTAAATATTCTAGTTATTAAAAATTTGTCTAAGAAATCCTTCAAAACTTCCTCAAGAGCCCAAGAAATCTTTCAGAATACTTTGTAAGAGTTACTTTCTAACTTAATCAAGTTTCATCAGATGTTATTTTGAGTTTTCCTTCTGAAATGACTCCCGCATTTATGAAAAATATTTCACTAATATTTCACTTCCATGGTTATTCACTGGAAATCCTCTCGATAAATTTCAGTAAACTTATGTATTTCTGAACAAGGATTAAGGAAAGAAAAAGTGTAGGCTCATAATTGACATATTTGCCATACAACTACTACAATATCATATCAACACAAATTCCATCACTTTAGTCATAATTCTACAAAAGCTGTTCTTTAGCGCATTATACTTATTTAGACGGCGTTAACCTTAATTAAACTAGACCCTAAATATAACTCCGCATCGGGTCTCAAAAAGCCTAGCTAAGCCAGTGGTGAATAATGAATAGTGTCCGATTCCATTGCTGGATTTTTTTTTTTTTTTGAAATCGCTTTTAAAACCATAAAGCACTTCCGACTCTCTGAGGGGAGTTGGGTGTACAGTAGGGCAATTCAAATTTAAAAAATGTTTGAAAATCCATTCTCCCATATGTCCCTTACCATCCTTACCCTAAAATAGTATTCTGTGAAATTTTCAGCTTTCTAGGTGGCGATTTAAAGGTGGCCCAAAGACAATTTAGATTTATATGGAAATTACTATGGAGAAATTTTGAGAAATGTTCCAAACACGCTAGTACTGTAATGTAAGTAGATACTTATCATTCCATATTAAAAACTCATTCTTCAAACCTTAATGAAGGATGTTGCTGAAGAAACAAATCCCCTTTAAACTAATTTTATTTGGGATTTTTGTAGATGTTTGCAGGACTAAAATCCTATATTAAGCCAAATAATAGCAAACAAACCCCCCAGACAACCAGAAATCGCATGAAAGTTCTTGTTACAACTCGTTTATTCATACTAATTACATCAAACTCGCAAAACACCGTGGATAAACTCGTCAGATCAATGAGTTTCCTCGCATAAAACACTTCTTTTCTGAGTTCATTTGTACATTTTGTTTCGTCCCGTACACTCGTACAAAGTAAGTCGCATCAATCCGTAGCAGCTGTCAAATCAACATTTGTTATCATAAGTTAAGTCGCACAAGATCACAGGTTAGTTCGGTAGGATATTTATACACTCGCATTGTATATTATTATTCATCACATAATAAATGCACGCATATCGCCTCCACTTTTGTACGTAGAAGGCCGTTTCGCGACATCTTATAAGTGAAATTTTGCGCATACAAAGCCTCCAGGTGATTTCGTTATACGTACATTTTGGTTGTCTGGGCCATAAATATCTTTTCTGCTATTCGTCGGATTGAATTTCTCTCTTCAGCAAATTTCTTCATTACGGTTTGAAGAATGAGTTTTTACTATGGGATTAAGTTTGTACTTGTTATTATCTCAGAAACATTTTTATATAAAACTATACTTTCTTCGGTAAAGATTTGCAACAGGGGTAGTGCTACTGCACATTGGTAAGTTGGGAATTCCACCGCATGAGTTATCACAGAAAACATTATTTAGCAATCTCCCAAATTTTATAATTTTAGAAAACTATTTTTTAAGATATTTCAAAAAAAAAAACATGTGCGAAGCAAATAACGCGTCAATGTGCGAAAAAAATCACTTATCGATTCACTAACAAAAAATTACAGCCCTTCAAAAGTTCTCTGGGGTCATATTGACCCCAGAAAACAAACAAAGGGTTAAGCAAATGAATGGACCTAGCAAAAAACTATCACCACTGAGAGATAGAGGTCGATCTGCTCTTCATCGTAGCATTGTTGAATTACGTACAAATCCATTCGTTTGATCAGTTAAAACAAGCTACACACTTTGTTACCAATGGCTTTTAGGGGAGATCATAAACTGAGCGAAAAGTGCTGAATTGATTTGGTAAGATTTTAAATTTGTTGCGACCTATTTTTCCTCAAAGATATTCAATTCCTTCAACTAACCAATTCTTTGCTATCAGAGTGCCATCTTTCAACTCAACTCTGAAGCATTGAATTCAACATATGCTACATATGTATGTACGCCTCATCTCTCTCGTGGAATCTCTTCGATGCTACTACATGTTACCCGAGTATTTCAAACTGACGTTTCTTCGTCCAGCTGAGCTAAACCTCTTGGTATGTATCGTAACAGAGAGCGATGGAGAGCATAGAGAGCATGCAGACAGCATAACTGTGAGCATAGTGGGAGATCGTTGCGGCACTCGACGCGTCCATCCCACTCTAGCATGGGTGCGAAAACCAGCGCCTCTTTGGAGAAGAGTACATGCTGTTCCCGTACCTATTCCGTATGTTATTGGAAGCTCTATCGTGTATGAATTCATTCACACAAAGATATATACGTACATTACCCAAGGTGGAAGCACACGGACAGTTAGACATTTTTGTTTTGTGCATACTCTCATTCTGCGCTGGATAGTTTACACCGCGACAACGTACAGCCCTCGGTATAGGGGAAATATTTTCATTCAAATTTTTAACTCTACTGCCTAGTACTTATTCCATGGCACTTGTTTACTTACTGCAAAATTAGATAGTTCGGTGATGATAGCCATTAGTAGATGTATTTCCATCATCGTTCGCATTCCGTTGTGAGCTTCGAATATCTCCGTCGTCGCGACACGCAAGTGAAATCGTTTGCTGTAATATGCTGCAGTCAATACCGTTTTCAGTGAAATGAAAATCGATTTGGGGTGAAGCCTTGTGATAAAATTTCGATTCTGGAAAAGATACCCATGTGAATAAAAGGTGTCCAATGGGAGTGCAAAGAAATTCATCGAGGATGTAACCATACAAGTGTTGAAGTGCGAGAAGAATTGATATTAAAAATTGAGTGAAGTTGAGCTATATTACATCAACAGCCATTTTCGTGATAGCTTCAAATTATAGGAAAATTTCAAATGATTGAAATCTGGTGTGTCCATGAAATGCTATATGAGAAGCATTCACTGTAGAAAATAGTTTAAAGTGATCAGCTTGTAACAAAACAATAGTTCAGTGTTTCGTTCGAGAAGCTTATTTCCGATAAATCCTTCAAAGTGGAACATCCTAGTATGAAAACCCGTCTCACGACACTAACATGGCGAGGTTCGGCATCCGTGGATCCCAGGTTCTCGGCATCGATGCTGCCCTGGTCCATCGCAGATATCAGGAACCACGAGAGTTATGTAACGGTAAGGGATGCAATTCTAACTTCTTCATATCAAGTGGTTTTTATTACACTGGCAAGCTGTATAACCTCGGGCATTTGAACAGATTTTCATTTCTCTTCACACGCTCTGTAGCACAGTCCTCACATATAAATATTGATTTTCTCGAATCATACAGTGAGAATGGTTCCATTCTTCTGTTGTTTCAAACCGCACTGGCTCTGTGTGGAACACACAAAGTGCAAAGGCATAGTCAGTCGGATTATTTAGCCAAAGGATTACAACTGCAATGCATTTTTTTTTTCAATTTCAAGTAAAGCAAAACATTCAAACATTTTTGCATTTGTATACCATGTGATAGGCATGATGTATTTAACGAAACTGAGAACATATACAACTTGAAAGAATCTTCAACAGGAGGACGCGATTTGAACCAAGTCGGATTAAATTTGAGATTTCTAAGGATGACCCCACAATACATACTGATTTGAAAACATCTGACAAGAAGCTTGCCAAAAATAAAAAAAAATAAAGAATTCTCGAAAATATATACAAACATATTCATTACAAAAACATTTCAAGATAAATGACGAACTAAGCCATTTCTTGAATTTTCAACAGTACAAATCTGGAGAACCAGCTAGCCGTTCAAGCTGCAAGCTTGATGGATTAGTCACTCAATGATGGCGATTAATCAATCAATTATTTATTAAAACCTTCGTTTGCAATGTAAAAGCTGATTTGTGAATTAATTGTATGCTATAGGGTTTGAAATAGCACATGTTTAGTGATAAAAGCTTAATGAGGGTAATATGCACCACTTTAGGAAGATATGTCTAAATGAAGACTAAACTACAGACATTTCAAAGAAGGCACTGCTAAAATTAAAATGATTAATTCAAGTATTACTTTTTTTTTAATTCAGCCAGTGATTCTTTCACGGAAAATTTCTGAAAATTCCTTCGAGATTTCTGTGCAGGATATCTTGAAGATTTTTTTAGGAGTTATCCATAAATTTATCCACTGTACCTTCCTTAGGGTATATTCTAAAAAATTTTCGTGCAGCTTCACTTTAAGATTAAAATAAAAAGAAAGTTGTCTAAAAACATCCTTCAAGGCTCGCCTCAGAGAATGCTTCAATTTTTTTCAGTGATTTATCCAAAAGTTGTCGAAGGTTATACGTAAGAATCATAATAATTTAATATAATAAAGCGTCGTATGATTATTAATAGAATATTCAAAATTAAATTAAGAGAAAAATGAGTGCACCAAAGTGCTCTCATTCTCATAAATGAATCAAAATAATAGGTAAATGTAATCAATTATTACTACTTGAGCTGAAACGCATAACTAGTTCCATACCATTTTTTTTTCTATTGTACAATAATTAGGAATTGTTTAGTATTCCAGGTACTGTCAACACCACAGTTTGATAATGCTGTAGTGTTGAGAATATTGTTTAAGTGTGAGGCAAGGTGTGCCCCATTTAGAACTAGAACACACACACAATTGGACATATTTTAGATACAAAACAATAAAATAGAATCCTGTTTAAACTAAAATGTTGCGTTGCATGCGCACTGCTAAGAAAAAATTCCCAAGTAACCACTAGCATTAATATGTTGCATTAATTTGATTGAAAGCCAACATTTTTTTTTCATTAAGAAAGTTTCTTTGCAAATATTTAATAACTGCAAAGTAATGATGTACTTTTACGACATCATGAATGCTTTATAGCATTACTTAATTAAACAATGACCTTAAGATTTTGAGTGAATATAAAGCTACTCTTTCATGCAACATTGCATTTCTTATCAAATGCTTCATTGTCAACATTAAAGAACTCAAGAAAATCTAAATTTCTGCACCCATAGTCTGAATATTAATAATATTAATTTTAAAGACATGATTTCGATTTTTAAAGACATGGCACGACAAAGTAAAATATAAGGATGAATAAAAATACGTTGGAAAAGTATCGATTGCATCTGAAAAATACGAGAAAAACGAAGTCTAGATTGACCAACTTCTTGTCCTTTCGAATATCTCCAATTGTGACGTAGGATTTGTTGTTTGCGTTGGTGGGATTAACCGGTGAAATTCGTATTGATTATTTCTAGGCTCGATTCGAACCCCAAGTATGTCGAATGTATTCATTAGAATGGAAACATAACACAAACAGTTATGTAGTACTCTATATTTCGTTTGAGAGGTGCTTTTTTGCCAATATCACAAGAGCGCCTATAGTATAGAGCACCAACGCATCCGGTATCCAGCACATTATCTTCTCATCACAGGTTCGAATCCAGATCCAAACGAAAACAAAATCAAGTTCGGAATGAATGGGCACACATTTTTGTTTATTTTTTATTTAATGCGCATAATTTAAAGCAAATATAAATCATTAACCCTAAGTACGCTCACCTAAATGCTTTTCAAGGGCTTATGCATTAAAACTACAATAATGAGCATGATTAGCTATCACTTTGATTTTATTATAATGCGTCAACTTTAATTCTGCTTTAAAGCGCTCTGTAAGATTGTTACCTTAAAGCAGAATCGGATAGCACATTATAAAGCAAAAATAAAGTAAGCATACATCGCTTCGTGGTATCTTGGGTTACCTTTAGCTTCCCTAAGTTTTACTAAATTTTGCTGGTCACTGAGGCGATGAAACCAAATTTTCGCGCCATTGTCACGGTCTTATAGGTTTAGCCCTGAGAGAGACTCGCGTAGAGGAAAAATCAAAATTAAATATCAAAAAACTTCATATGCAGCCCAGATTCCCCTGTCACGAAACATCCAGTCGTTTTTATGGCTGAAAAAGTGAAAAGTATTTGTATTCAAAATAGACTGTTATTTAAAACCTCAATCAGCGGAGCAGTTTTTCCAAACATGCTGATAAATCTAAACACAAGACTAATTTCTAATGTCTGCTACGTTTGCTGGCATGAAGTTTTACTCAAAAGGCTATTTATGTTTCGGTGCGATGCAAATGGAATAATTTTTGCTGAGATGTTCATGTGAGGGGTTTGATTAAGAAATAACACAGTAATCACAGAAAAAGAAGACCATCTTCGCAAGTCTCGTCTCAGGTTTGGCCAGATTATACACAAACATGCATGTTTTAGTGAAAATATTCAATATATGTGTAAATTAACCGGTATTTTTAATTAATGAGAATTCTGATTTAACGAATAGAAATGAGAACACTGGCAATTCAAAATTTAAAATGGAGCAAGCAAGTCAGCACTACCTCGTAGTTAAAACTAAATTAAATAAAAATGTTTCTAAACTTCTAAATAAGAAAACCATTTTCATAGCCAAAAAAATTGAATTCACTGCGATTGTAATATAAATTTCTTAAACTTAGCTAGTTTCGCGGCATTCCCAAAAATCGCGACGAAAGCCAAAATTCGCGAATTTCCATTATCCATAAATGACGTAGCAATTTTTGGTCAATTTTCGACACCCCCCTCCCCCATCGTAGCCTTCCCATTTTTCCCATACCTAATACATGGTTTGTAGCAAAGTCGTAGACTCCCCCTCTCTCTAAAATGCTACGTCATTTATGAAAGGTCACTAACAATAACTTAAAATCTGTCTGTGGGCAATTAGATAAGTTGAGGTAACAGCTGTATCCATCAGGATACAGCCATATACATTGGACTGGCCCAACTCAGTATGGCACCTCTCAGGATTATTCCTTAGGGTTAGAGAAAGACTTTCTGTAAATTTCAGCTCATTGGATCGCTCCATGGGCTGGCGCAATTAAATTGAAGTTAATATGAGATTTTCAGCTCAAACATATGGGAAATAGCACATCATCTACTCCTTGGTTCAGGAAATTTTTTTGATCGCGTTCAATTGAACCCGGAATGTCAAAAACACTACTTGATACCATAGCGAACAATATTGTAGATGATTGTATCATGATTAAATTTGAGAAAGCGCATCATAGCCACCTATGACGCTGGGCGAGCTTCGGTACAAGGTGCGTGCATATTAGACTGGCCCAGCTCAGTATGCGAGAAAAACAAAGTTGTATAATTCCACGGGGCACCCTCCAGGACTATTCCTTAGGGTTGGAAGAAGACATCCTCAAAATTTCAGCTCATTTGGGCGTTCCATGAGCTGGCGCAATTGAACTGAAGTTAATAGGGGATTTTCAGCTCAAACATATGGGAAACAGCCCATCATCTCCTGTTTGAGTCAGGGAAATTTTTGATCGCGTTCAATTCAACCCAGAATGTCGAAAACACTACTTGATACCATAGCGAACAATATTGTAGAAGATTGTACCATGATTAAAATTGAGAAAGTTGGTGTTTTAACTATCTGAAGTAGAATTGCAATACTGCTTATTATTTCTTCTATATAGCTGGGTGGTGGTCACTAAGCGCATCATAGCAACCAATGACGCTGGGCGAGCTGCTACACAAGAAGCATGCATTTATGTGATTGTACGGAAGTGCTGATCTAAGCCTAACTTTCTACAACTGGAAGGATAATGAAAATGAGCTTAAATCCATATACAACCTTCTGCAACTATGTTCATCACCCAGACAACCAGAAGTCGCATGAAAGTTCACGTTACAACTCGTATATTCATACTAATTACATCAAACCCGCAAAACACCGTGGATAAACTCGTCAGATTGATGAGTTTCTTCGCATAAAACACTTCTCTTCTGAGTTCATTTGTACATTTTGTTTCGTCCCGTGCACTCGTACACAATAAGTCGAATCAATCCGTAGCAGCTGTCAAATCAACATTTGGTATCATAAGCTAAGTCGCATGAGATCACAGGTTAGTTCAGTAGAATATTTATACACTCGCATTGTATGTTATTATTAATCACATAATATATGCACGCATATCGCCTCCACTTTTGTACGTAGAAAACCTTTTCGCGACATTTTATAAGTGAAATTTTGCAAATACGAAGCACAGACAAGCAGACGTAACACTTAGAACAAATCTCGATCACAATCGTAGTCACGAGGACATGTGCGCCCAATGCTAAAATTATTGTATTTGGCCGACGGGCCAACAGATGGCGGTAGTGTGCAAACGTCAAACGCGCACAAAAACGATACGAGCGCTGCGGGTGGCGGATTGGCCACCTACCATATTTTTGAATCGACCGTTAAAAAGGTGGTCGATGGACAATGATGAGAGTGTGACGTCTGTATATTTTGGTTGTCTGGGCAGAGTATCAACTAGTGAATTTCTCATTCTGAGCTCATTTGAACGCGATTGATAAGTAAACGGAACGAAACAGTGACATAGGGTATATTTTCAATATATTTGAAACGAATATTCCATACAAACTTCGAATTGAATGCGCAATCTGGGGGTGCAACCAAATGAGTTGAAATTTTGAGATAGCTTCTTTCTCACCCTAAGGCATATATCTAGGGGGTGACCGTTGAGTTTTACAACTTTTTTGTTTAAGGGCCAGTCTAGTGCATATACACTCCCGTGCATAAGTTTGGGTTCACCCCCTAAAAAACATACAAAAGTATTCAGTCCATATCTCTGGGATTGCACGTCCAACTGAAACTCTGTAAGCCGCATTCGAAAGGCAAAGAGTTATTCTTACTTCGTATGTAGTTTTCCAAAAACATTTTTTGAATTTTGTGAATTAAATGTTTACTTAAAATTGTGACATTTTTGAAAAAACACACTGAAAAACCCATTGCTAATTTCCTCAGCATTGGATCGACCAAAATTGTAAAACAAGGTGTCATTAGAATCGTTATCTAATTTTCTTTGAAGGGCGCTCACGAAATTTTTGCAGAAAAATCTGAAAACTATTCAAAACCAATGAAACAGTCAGTCAAGTTATCGTGCAAAAGTATGGGTTCACCCCTCAGTATGGTGTATCGTGCAAAAGTTTGGGTTAAGCTGAACTCACTTGAAAAATGAAAAAAAAAATCTATCGAATCTCGAACCAGTCATGTACGCGCCGTTATTTGTGTTTGAAAAAGCTATGCATTATTAAAATCGGTTGAAAAATGGCAGAGATATTGATTTGTGTGTGGCTCAGGTGAACCCAAACATTTGCACGATTTGCGTCATACTGAGTTCACTTTGAAATTTTGCTACCAGGCGACGCTATTTAACATGAAAAAGTTTTGGAGATATCTCAGAATCCAGACCGCTTATAAAGATGGCGTTCTCGGCAAAGTTCTTTAATTATACAAGAGCAATCATTGATTGTGCTATTTGATTCTAAATTTTACCATCACTTACCTTACCAGTCAGGCTAAGGCCTGGGTGGCCTCTGCTGTACGTAGGAGACGTCTCCATTCGACTCGGTCCATGGCTGCCCGTTGCCAGCCACGCATTCTGCGAAGGGTCCGCAGATCGTCCTCAACTTGATCGACCCATCTTGCTCGCTGCGCACCACGTCGTCTTGTGCCGGTCGGATTGTTTTCGAGAACCATTTTCACCGGGTTGGTATCCGACATTCTGGTGACATGCCCGGCCCACCGCAGCCTCCCAATTTTTGCGAGGTGGACAATGGTTGGTTCTCCCAGCAGCTGGTGCAATTCATGGTTCATCCGCCTTCTCCACGTTCCGTCTTCCATCTGCACTCCGCCGTAGATGGTCCGCAACACCTTCCGTTCGAAAACACCAAGGGCGCGTTGATCCTCTGCACGTAGGGTCCATGTTTCGTGCCCATAGAGGAGTACCGGTCTAATCAGCGTCTTGTAGATGGTCAACTTCGTGCGATGGCGAACTTTGCTCGATCGGAGCGTTCTGCGGAGTCCAAAGTAGGCACGATTTCCAGCAACGATGCGTCTCTGGATTTCTCTGCTGGTGTCGTTGTCGGCGGTCACCAGTGAGCCCAAGTACACGAATTCTTCGACAACCTCGATTTCATCACCGTCAATATGAACTCGAGGTGGGGGGCGTGCCGTGTCTTCTCTTGAGCCCCTCGCTATCATGTACTTCGTCTTTGACACATTGATGTTCAGTCCGATTCGCCTAGCTTCAGCCCTTAGTCGGATGTACGTATCCGCCATCGTCTCAAAGTTCCGTGCTACGATATCAATGTCGTCGGCGAAACCAAGTAACTGAACGGACTTTCTGAAAATCGTGCCACTCGTGTCTATCCCCGCTCTTCTTATCACACCCTCTAAAGCAATGTTGAACAGTAAACACGAAAGGCCATCACCTTGCCGTAACCCTCTGCGAGATTCGAAGGGACTCGAGAGTGTCCCTGATACTCGGACTACGCACATCACTCGCTCCATCGTCGCCTTGATCAATCTTATCAGTTTGTCCGGGAAACCGTATTCGTGCATAATCTGCCATAGCTGTTCTCGATCGATTGTATCATAGGCCGATTTAAAATCGATGAATAAATGATGTGTGGGTACATTGTATTCGCGGCATTTCTGCAACACCTGGCGGATGGCGAATATCTGGTCCGTTGTTGCTCGTTCGCCCATAAATCCTGCCTGATATTGTCCAACGAATTCTCTAGCAATTGGTGATAGACGGCGGCATAGAATTTGGGAGAGTACCTTGTAGGCGGCGCTCAAAATTGTGATCGCACGATAATTGGCGCAATCCAACTTGTCGCCCTTTTTGTAGATGGGACACACGACACCTTCCATCCACTCCTCCGGCAATACTTCCTCCTCCCAAATCTTGGAAATAACCCAGTGCAGCGCTCTTGCCAGTGCATCACCACCGTATTTTAGCAACTCGCTAGGAAGTTGGTCCACTCCAGCGGCTTTGTTGTTTTTCAACCGTCTAATCTCCGTTTCTACCTCTTGGAGATCTGGAGGCGGAAGTCTTTCGTCGTCCGCGCGTGCTCCCAAAGTTATTTCCGTGCCACCTCCGCTACTGGCCACATCACCATTAAGGTGCTCGTCGTAGTGCTGCCGCCACCTTTCGACCACCTCACGTTCGTTCGTGAGAAGATTTCCGTCAAAGTCTCTGCACATGTCGGCTTGTGGCACAAAGCCTTTGCGCGAACGGTTAAGCTTCTCGTAGAACTTCCGTGTGTCTTTAGCGCGGAACAGCTCTTCCATCGCTTCGCGATCTTGTTCTTCTTGATGGCGCTTTTTTCTTCGGAAGATCGAGTTTTGTCTGTTCCGCGCCTGTTTATACCGTGCCTCGTTCGCTCTCGTGCGGTGTTGCAGCATTCTCGCCCATGCTGCATTCTTCTCATTCTTCAACTGCTCGCATTCGCCGTCGTACCAGTCATTTCTCTGATTCGGGGCCGCTGGACCTAGTGCTGCTGTTGCGGTGCTACCTATGGCGGATCTTATGTGCCTCCAGCCATCTTCAAGAGTGGCGGCGCCGAGCTGCTCTTCCGTTGGTAGGGCCACTTCCAACTGCTGCGCGTATTCTTGGGCTACTTCTGAGTCCCGTAGCCGCTCGATGTTAAGCCGCGGCGTTCGGCTTCGACGCGAGTTTGTCACCGTCGAAAGTTTTGAGCGCATGCATATAGCAACTAGGTAGTTATCCGAATCTATATTCGCACTGCGGTATGTGCGAACATTGGTAATGTCAGAGAAGAATTTTCCGTCGATTAGAACGTGGTCGATTTGGTTCTCGGTTAGGTTATCGGGTGATCTCCAGGTGGTCTTATGGATATCTTTACGGGGGAAGAAGGTGCTTCGGACTACCATACCACGAGAGGCTGCAAAGTTGACGCATCGTTGGCCGTTGTCGTTAGATACGGCGTGCAGACTGTTCCGCCCGATCACCGGTCTGTACATCTCCTCTCGTCCTACCTGTGCGTTCATGTCGCCAACAACGATTTTCACGTCACGCGGCGAGCATCCGTCATAAATCTGCTCCAGCTGCGCGTAAAACGTCTCCTTCTCGTCGTCGGGTCTCCCTTCGTGTGGGCAGTGTACGTTGATGATGCTGTAGTTGAAGAAACGGCCTTTTATCCTCATCTTGCACATCCTTGCGTTGATCGGCTGCCACCCGATAACGCGTTGTCGCATCTTGCCCAACACTATGAAGCCAGTTCCTAGCTCATTTGTGGTGCCACAGCTTTGGTAGAAGGTAGCCGCTCGATGCCCGCTTTTCCACACCTTCTGTCCAGTCCAACAAAGTTCCTGCAGCGCTACGATATCGAAGTTACGGGGATGTAGTTCGTCATAGATTATCCTGTCGCAACCTGCGAAACCAAGTGACTTGCAGTTCCATGTTCCAAGTTTCCAATCGTAATCCTTACTTCGTCGCGTGGGTCTTTGCCGATTGTTCCGGGTCGTATTATCTCCTATGTTATTCGCAATAAGGTTTTTTACGGGTGGCTTATTGGGCCTACGCCAACACTCCTGTCTCGCCGGAGCGCCATCGTGCCAGCTCTGTTTAACGTCCCAACTAACACTAGGACGATCGCGCTGATGGGGCTACCACCTTGGATTTAGCTGAGCGCGATTCAGCATTTCTTGCTCAGCCGCTGGATACCAGAACAGACGCTGTTTGAGCCGCACCTCCTGGTGAACAGACGCTCGAGACGTACCTCCTCAATCTAGCTGATGTCAGAAGGACAACAGTGCCCAGGCTGCACTACCAGCTAAGTACGCAACCCTTAGCTGGCGGTCTTTGTCATCGTTTGACCCGTGGAAGCATGAGGTAGGAACTTGTGAGGACCAGAGCTGTGTTGAACGCTCCTTCCTTGTTGTCGACTCACCGTTTTGCAGCCCAAATTTTACCATCAGGTGAGCATGAAATATTTGCTTTGCAAATATCTAACGAGCCTAGCCAGTTAGAAAGATGGCGTCTTTAGCAGAGTTGTTTAGTAGCTCAAAGGCTATCCTTATTTAAGCTTTGACATTTAAAATTGGCAAAATTAATCTAAATGATCAGGATCCTGAAATATCCGCAAAATAAAAGTTTCATGCTCACTAGCGCCACCTAGTAGTAAAATTTCGAATTCTCACATAACGATAGCCCTTGAGCTACTGACCGATTTTTCGAAAACGCCATCTTTGTAAGTGGTCAGGCTTCTGAGATATCTGCAAAACGAAAATTTCATGCTCACTAGCGCCGCCTGGTGGCAAAATTATAAATCTACCAATGATTGCGTTTAAAGATTGCGTCTGAAAGATCTACCAATGATTGCGCATTTTTTCTTAATGGACAGGCTCCTGAGATAAATTAGGTACCATCAGATAGCACTCTACTTCCAGACCAACTTTACTGAAGACCGCAAGTTTCGAAATTATCTGGATTTTGTGACATATCGATTTCAAATTGTTGTCTACTCGGACCTTATATAGTGCGCCCATTATTATGCGACTTCTATGTACTTTGTTGATTTTACCGCATAATAGATCGCCCAACTATAAACAAGAACTGTCGAGTATTGTTCTTAAGAAAATTCATGAGGAATACATTTTGGATTGGTGTCGATAGATACTGCCCATAGAGGCTTAACTGCCCCATATGGAAAAAGTAGGCATTGAGAAAATAACGCTCAAAGTTTGAAGTTTGCCTTCTCATACTTTCTAGTACATTTCCACATGTCATATTTGTCATGTCTACCTATCTCAAGTCGTATTAATTATTCCTTACGATTTTGGTACCATTTACATGTTTGTACCTACTGGTTTTCTGGGCTATAAATTAGAGATGTACCGAATATTCGGCCGGCCGAATATTCGGGCCGAATATCGCGATTATTTTGATTTTGCCGAATATTCGGTCTGCCGAATAATGAATTCTGCTATTCGGCCGAATAGGCCGAATAGTGACCGAATAGTAACAAAATTAACTAATTAAAAAAAAAGAAAAAAAAAGCAAAGAATTTATTCAAATTTAAAATTAAAATTTTCGTTTCATGTATTTTATGAAAGGAGTTTGATGCCAAATATTAAAAAAATCTGAGAATTTCTCCGATCTATGGCATTAAGGTGACTACGGTTATGCTCAATATATAAGACATTCTCTGCAAATGAGCCTAAAGCTAACATTACAAGCTTTGCCAAATGTGCAAATATTTCACTAGGCATAAACCAACAGACAAACATCGGTTTCAACACCAACCAAATCTATGCGATGACAAACATTTGTTTGGCTCTGTATCAATCCATGCCAAATAGTTGCCATAGCATACTGATAGCTTTATAATCATTTTTCTTGGGCTGTAAGGTACCACTAGACTAGTTTGATGCGTATGGACTCAATGCTTTTAATTTTAACCGTTAACATATATTAGCACTTTCCATTTTTTCGATATTGTTTGGTTTCAGACACCTGCTCACGTTCTTCCTTTATTATGCTAGTCAGTGGTCTTCAATCTGTTTGTTCCAATTTCTTTGAAACACTACCAAAAATCGGATGAGAAATCTAGTGACGTATATTGGGTTATTGTTTAACAAAAAATGAAACGGATAAAAAGTGCTAGCAACAGAATACAGATCCCCTACTTTGGAAATATGAAAAATCTTTAGAATTTACTATTTTTATGATTTCTTCAATCGGTTTCAAAAGCTCAAGAAGACGATCATTCATTTTTATTCATAATCCGTTCAATTTTTCACCGTAGAAGCTTTCCTTACTTTAGCAAACCCGTTTTTTTTCTTTACCCAGGATTAAAAATATAGTTTTAGAGAAATTAGACGAATATACGGGTGTTATTCGGCCGAATATTAAGATTTTGTTTGGCCGAATATTAGGTTCATATTCGGCCGAATATTCGTTTAGCCGAATAATAATTTTCCAACTATTCGGTATTCGGCCGAAGGCCGAATAGTGGTATTCGGTACATCTCTACTATAAATACTGGCTCCCGTAGGCGCAGAAGAGAGACTTCCCGAACTACGGACTGATTGACATATTTTTTTTAATCTTTATTTTCAGGATATAAAAATATTCATTTAGCATAACCACACAGATTACTCATTTTGATTCTATAAAACAGCAAAAAATATAAACATGAACATAATTCAAGTTTTGCAGCTGCTATAAGGGTACAAAGTTCATATAGAGACTGCGATGCCATTATTTTTCAATATGGGACTACATCAACTTCATATTTTTCAACAAAATTATCTGTTAACTTTTATATGCATAGTAAAGTATATATTGTAACGTGAATGTTGCGATAATAAAAGGTGTTGGTTCGAAAATCAATATGGGACAGTTATGCTTCTGTGTGCAGGATACCTCAGTTCTAAAATGATAGCATATATATCGAAACTGTTGTACAAAGTAGGGTTTCTAGTAGCGACGACGAGTACAGGTTCTACGGTACTGTAACTCTCAATATCGGTAGTACCGGTAAAATACTGTCACTGGAAGATTTGTTTGAAATAAACATAAAGCACGCAGTATTGGACAAAAACTGTGTAACTTATGCAGTATTAGCATTGCCAACATTAAGCATTTCGCACAAATTCGTAGCTGGTACAGTCCTAGACTATTGTATGAGGGTTGCCTCCTTCCCGTCCGTTGCCAAAGTCAGAAATTTGGGACTAACTTCTAACTCTTAGACAAGATTGACGCATCCTCCAACAGTCGAGAGCTGTCCTGGCCACGTCCTTGCAAAAGCTGGGGAATGGGAAAAGATGATGTTTTGAACACCTACTTAAGAAAGATGCAGAGAATTCTACGACCCCTCATAGGTGTTGCGGGATGTTGTGGAATGTTGATGGAATGGGATACGTTTGGTAGACGTTCTGGCCGACAAATGTTATATTTACGCATTGCGATCATACGCTGCTAATTAGAACACACTCACCAAATTCCTCTTTCGAAGCTTCTCTGCAATTCACCGCAATTCACAAAGTGGGACATATAGCGCTTCAGAATGCGGAGTCGTTCCGCCGGATCGTTAAGCTGAGACAACTGATACAAACGATTCCGCAGTCGTCCGTTCAACTGATCAAAGTCGATGTTTGTCATTTTTTCTTTTTCACAATATTTTATTTAAAAACGATCCAAACACGTGTAAAACAGACAGCAAAAAAGCTAATATTCTCAGTAGTCAAGTTAGAAACAAAGCAAAAAATAATGAGCCGAGATAAAACGTGGCAGCAAAAACAAAACACATCCACCCACGCGCCATGTGTAACTTATGCAGTATTGGATAAATATGCAAATGTTTGTCCAGTACTGCAAAAGTTTAACTTTTTACTATTAAACTTATGGATTTATATGCCAGATAAAGTAAAAATCAAAGCATTAACAAAAAAACCGTTTCAGAAACAATGATTGATCATATTGCCTCCCATAAAAGATAAGACTCTGCCTATGAGCGTGCCACTTGAAACAAACTTCAAAAAGCCTTGAGAAAATGAAATAGGTTTCAATTTCAAACACTTCCAAGATATTTTTTGTGGTGAAAAAGTATTATAACACATTTTATCAAATACATTAATAATGTCAGACTAGTGTGAAATAATTGTACCTTAAATTTATATGAGAATATACTGGACACGGTGTGTCTTGATTAAAAGTTAGGCTTAAAATGAAATGATCAAATATGTATCGAACCAAATAAAACAATCAGCAGGAAACGTTCTCCTCTTGCCTCGATGATATGGTGCGTTTTGTTAAAAAAAAAACGCATTCTGCTCCGCATAAATTCATGCAAAATTAGTGTTTGGAAAATGTTAAGTTTTCCAAAAAATGTATTTTAATTTGTATAAAAAACTTGCTCAACAACATGCAGAGTGAACACATATCAACTATATTCTAGTATAGAAACACTTCATACATGTTGTTTGATTATCATTTCAGCACATCTTGCTGAACTGGTGCATTTTACCCCAGGACTCCCTATCTATAGCATTTAAGTTATTTGGTTTCAACAATCATAATGCCAAGTTAACCCTCTAATACCCAAACCTGCCTTTAGACAGGGTACTCTTTGGCATTTTGTGTATTTTTTCGTAGCTCGGAAATCAAAACGATTTTAGTTTTGGCGTAATCCTTGGCACATAGCACGCATATAAGGAATGTTTTTATATGACTTTTGAAACTTTTCTGTATTTTTGAAAAATGTTTGAAAAAATGTATTTGTTATAACCTACAAATGCCTTCATTTAACGAGTAATGCAAAAAGTCGTAGCTTTTATATTTTTCTACAATCAATCTATCACAGAAGAAGGCCTGGTGGTATTAAAATAATTTGAATCCTGTGTTTCCGTTGGTTACACGGAAAATAAAATATGTTCCAGAAAAAAAATTAAAAATATGATCATTTCAAAAGTACTGTAAAATCTTAAGTTTTTATTGTTGTTAAAAATTAGTAACCAGAAGAGGCTTCAAGGAAAAATGAAAAAGGATAGGGATGTTCAAAAATAAAAATAATAGAAATCAAAAATAAAAAAAATCATAAATTTGCGAATAAAAATAAAGCGTTGCCCAGAACGTGTTTAGAACGATTAAAGATAACGAAAAAATATATAAAGATCGAAAATAAAAAAATGAGTATTAGAGGGTTCATTGGTTTTTTACAACAATCATAATACGTTCACTCATACGTCCACCGAAATGAAAACGATGTAGACGCATGGTAGCTCGCATTTTAAGAAAAAGGACAAATTAGCTGAAATCCCATGAGGGCCGTCTTTAAATGCAGCATTTTAATGGGAGGGGGAGTCTACGGGTTTGTGACGAATCATGTATTAGGTATGGGAAAATAGACTACGATGAAGGAGAGGGGTGTCGAAAATTGGCCAAAAAATGCTACGTTATTTATGGATGATCGATCTCTAAGCAACGGGTTGTTTACTTTATCTACATGGCTTTTGTACAAACTTGTGACACAATGCGCCTCCATGATTTTTTTTCTCTTGCTATAGCATAACAATGGGAACGCATGGTCTGTTAATTCCACAACCATATTCGATAACACTTCAAGTAGCTGAAATGCCAGCTGCGTGATTTCTACCACGTGGTTCACCGTGTTATACGAGACCATGAAAAACTAATTGTTGATAACTCGGGTAGAACAGCGAATCTGTGCTCAATTAAAATTCACCACACCTCACAACGGGGACAATGTTCACGCCTCAGATAAGTTCTTTTCTTGTTCGGAAACTTAAGGGTACATCACAACACAATTCTTAATACTTTATTCTACAGTTTCACTTTTAATTCCACTAGTTCATTAACTATTTAACTTATCACTACAATCAATTCAAATTAAAGTAATTCGCCTTCAGTGGGTGGTAAAAGTATCACTCGTTTGTTGTTCTTCTGCTTCGTTGATGACGGTGATGATGGTCGCCGATGCCGTTTTGTAAGAGAGGGAGGACCGATGACCAAACGCCTTTTATAGGCCAGGGTTTCTCCATCTTTATGCAGTTGCCGGAAGAGCGAAACGCATATTTCCTAAGGGAGCCATGTCTAGCAGCCATAGTTTGTCCATGCTGTCAGATTGCCCGCACTGAAGAACAGATGGCGCCACAATTCTCTCTTCGCACTATTTTGATGTGCGAACATACTGGCCCCTTCAGAAATCACATTTCTGACAGTCGATGATGTTGCCTCTCTTTCTCGCTCGATGTTGTCGTTCACTCCGATGACAGGTTAGTTGTGGCACGTCAAATCGGTCGACTCGTCCCTTAATCAAAAGGGCGTTGTATTTTTATTTTCAGGAAACTCTATGGATCTCGATGGACTATGAATTTCCAAGAAATAAAGATGTTTTCTAATGGGATTGATGATGTTTCAATTATGCTACTGAAGAGTGACTATCCGATGCGCTTTTGTCCGATGATAGGCCTCGTTAAAGGAATTAGTGGACACATTACTGTTTCGTTGAGATTGTGCTGCTGGGATACGGTAGATAGATTTGCACCCTTTGCAGATGATGACGATGCAGAGCGCAGTTGATAGTTCTTTGCGGTGAAAACATTCTCTTTTAGCTTGTTTACCGGCGGTGGTGAATTAGAAGATAAACACCGGTGAAGTTGTTGTTGATTCGTGACTGCTCTGGCCCCTGTGAATGAACGATGTTGTTGACAACTGTTGTCTCTCTCGATGCGATTCAGAGCCGTTAGCTGCAGTAGAGTGACGTTTTGATTGAAGAATGATGTTGCATGAATGAGTTGACGGTTAGAACCGTTGGCATGAATGGAGCGATTGATGTCGGCAGAATCAGACGATGCATTTCGATAAGATGGTTTGACGACGATTTCTTGGGTGAGGGTGGTTACTTCGTTGAGTGCAGAGGTGGCGATTGGTGTCGAGACTCTTAGTTGTGCTTGGTTTCGGCTGCTTTTGGTGTCTGCTTCTGTGTGGTGGCGACGAGAAGTTGGCGATGCTTGCTGACCTTGGAAGTTCGATTTGATTGACGACTTGGTTCCTCTGGTTTCTTTCGGGTGAGGAAGGTGTTCTGTCAATGTAGCTATTGAAGAACGAGCGATGATTGCAAAGTTGGCGACGATGGGAGTGGATCGGTTGATGTCTGACTTTCCGCACACAACCCAGCCCAGAACAGAGTTGACCAACTCAGGTAAGTTGTTGCCGAGTGGGATTCGGCCAGGAGATCGGAACACTTCGAAGAATACCTCGGCACCGATGACGACATCGACGGGGTTTGTGCAGTCGAATGTTGGATCAGCGAGTTTGATACCAGGTGGCATGTTCCAGTACGAAGTATCGATGCTTGTTGCTGGTAAATTTACGGTCACCTTGGGAAGAACGACGAATTCGATGTTGGTGGAGTACTCGCCAACTCGGGATAGAATGCGGGAGACGAATTTGGTTCTGGCGTAGGTAGTAGCTTGGCCGATTCCTGTGATGGGCATGTTGATCCTTTTTCGACGAGCTTTGATGCGTTGGGCAAACTGTTCCGAAACGAAGCAACATTCGCTACCTGAATCCAGGAGCGCTCGAGCGGTGTGTTTGTTGCCTTCGTCGTCGATAATATCGATTAGAGCGGTAGCTAGGAGAACGGTTTTCTGTGTGCAGCCACTAGAAGCACAGCTGATTGATTCAGTACGTGTAGCAGAGGCAGAAAGCGATGGCAGGCCACTGGTCGAAGGTGTTTCGGTAGTTGGTGATGAATGATAGCTTGATGATGTTGATTCGGACGACAATGCGGCATCAATGGAACAAAGCTGTGTATGATGCCGGCCTCGGCATTTGCGGCAATTCGACGATGATGAACAATCCTTCGACATATGACCCTTTCGTAGGCAGTTGCGGCATAATTGATGACGGCGCACCTCAGATTCCTTCTCTTCGAGTGGTAGGTTGGCAAAGCTCTCACACAAGTACAACGGATGGGAATCAGTGCAGATGACACACTTGCGGAGGTTGACCTGGTTAGCTCCGTAGCTGGAAGCGGAACGCTGAGCTGGCTTCTTTAGCGGAATGGACGATTGGGTATCGATAGTCTTCGGTTGAAGCGATTGGAGAACGGTCACTCTACGTTGTAAGAACCCGGTCAGGTCCTTAAATGTTACGGCTGCCTTGTTGGTGGCGAATTCCTCCCAGTCCCGTCGGGTTGTCGGATCAAGTCGAGTACTCAATAGACGTATGAGCAGGATGTCCCAATGTTCGATTCGCTCCCCTAGCTGTTGTAGTACCTTCACGTTTGCTTCAAATTTTTCCACCAGACTGTGAAGCTCAGATGCTGATTCCTTCCTTAGCGACGGAAATTCGAAGATGGCGTCCACGTATGTCTGCTTCAGTCGCGCAGGGTTCTGGAAGTGTTCCAGCAAGAGGTTCCACGCCACCGGGTAGTTGATAGCGCTGATAGGGATGCTTTGAATGAGCTGCAGAGCGGATTCCGACAACGAAGATCTGAGGTAATAAAACTTCTGGATGTTTGATAGTTCGGCCGACGAGTGGACAAGCGACAGGTATAGATCGTGGAAGTTCATCCAGTTCTCCAGATTTCCGTCGAAGATGGGGAGTTTTACGTCGGGTAATCGCACGTGTGATGCCGACGGAGGGATTTGCAGTGATGAATGAGTGGGAGACGAGAGTGTTTGGTTGATTGGAGATTTATTATGGGCCAGTAGGAAGCCCTTCACCTTGTAGTAGTGGGATTCTAGCAGCGTTCGCTCCTTCAGGTGGACGTCAATGGCGGCTTCATCGAGTGTTTCCAGCTCATTCTGGTTTAGGTTATAGTCCGACCACAGCTGGGTGAGACTTTCTAGCCGGACGGGCACTTCGTTGGCTTGTGTTTCTTCGTCGAAGTCTTCGACGAACGCAGTGATCAGGTTGAGCGATGCAACCAGGCTCTTCTGTCGCACCTTCAGGGCTCTGATGCGACGTTCGGTAGGCATGGCGACGGAGAATGGTGGGTCTGTGGACAAACGATCAGCGTAGCAAGCACACAACAGGGGATAGGTTAATAGGAACCCTAATTACCTTCTTGAGGCAATGTAATTGCCTTGTATTAAGTTCTGAAGAGCTCGTAATGATGGCGGACTTCAGCGATCCTTCGCGATGTTTCGGAGTGAACTATGATGGCGGATGCGAAACAGGTTGTCCTCTTTTGCGATGGCGGTTTCAAACGAATCGTAGAAGTTTTGGAACGGACGGAGTGTCGACGACCGTATCCGGTTCGAAGGACCAATGTTGATAACTCGGGTAGAACAGCGAATCTGTGCTCAATTAAAATTCACCACACCTCACAACGGGGACAATGTTCACGCCTCAGATAAGTTCTTTTCTTGTTCGGAAACTTAAGGGTACATCACAACACAATTCTTAATACTTTATTCTACAGTTTCACTTTTAATTCCACTAGTTCATTAACTATTTAACTTATCACTACAATCAATTCAAATTAAAGTAATTCGCCTTCAGTGGGTGGTAAAAGTATCACTCGTTTGTTGTTCTTCTGCTTCGTTGATGACGGTGATGATGGTCGCCGATGCCGTTTTGTAAGAGAGGGAGGACCGATGACCAAACGCCTTTTATAGGCCAGGGTTTCTCCATCTTTATGCAGTTGCCGGAAGAGCGAAACGCATATTTCCTAAGGGAGCCATGTCTAGCAGCCATAGTTTGTCCATGCTGTCAGATTGCCCGCACTGAAGAACAGATGGCGCCACAATTCTCTCTTCGCACTATTTTGATGTGCGAACACTAATTGATACTGAAATTGAAATTTCATTCATAGGACTCAATGTATGTATGTGGTTTATGGTACTGGCATGTGAAATAAAGCAAAATCCGGCCGTTCCAGTTGTGTCCAGTTATTGATGTTTTCGTCTTCTGGTGTAAAACAGCTTTCCAGAATGTACTTTCTTCTATCTCACTCAACTTTCCACTACTGCTAGTCAATGTAATAAAAGCTTTTAATATATTTATTTAAACGCGCCGTATCAAAACACTGTTAAACAGCAAAAATTTTATCCTATCTTATTTTTCCTCTAGCTCTCAATCGGCATTGAGAACGGACACCTCGAAGCTTACAACACAGATTTTGAGCTTCAGTTTGTTCATCAGCTGAAATACATCCTAGGATATTGCAGGTTTGTAAAACTTTTCCACCACCCATCTCATCTTACAATACAGCAATGCTACTTTCCTCATACATTCATCACGTGCATTTTCCATTTACAGAGTTATCGTCAAACAGGACAAAGGGAAGAAAAATTCCGATTTTTTGATACCGAAATCTAGCAGTACTCGGCCGTTGCCAATCACAATTGGAAACGATAACGTTGCCGAGATTTACGGACCGGAATATGGCTTAATCTACTTGTTGAAAACACCGCAGGATCCACTGTTGCACATTCATCTGTTTGAGTGCGACAAATACGAGCAGGTGAGTTTAGATATGGATTTCACAAATCTATTGAAGCACAACATGTTCAGGGGTAAATACTGGAATTAAACCTTAGATGTGTACACTGAATATATACTAGGACCATATGCACATGTAAAGGATCATAAGTTACATAACGGTATTTGGAGGAACTATTACAAATGTATCCTTACAAATAAACTGTTACAAGAGGCGTGCGGTTAACATTCATAGTTGAGCATTTTTAAATACGATTTGAATTTACAGGACCCCAGTGAGAAACATTTTTGCTTGTCTCAAGAAGCAAATTATGTGTCTCTAGTAAATTTGGAGTTGTTTAATCTAATGCTGCTCTCAGAAATGTTCCAACACTTCACAATTTTTAGCTAAAGTTGTATAACATTGTTTATAATAGCAGGTAAATTTGCATACAAGTTGACTGTTAAACTGTTGATTGTCGTTAAATAATGCATTTTCAACTGCCAATTTCTCAAAAACTAGACGTGCTATGATATGTTTAGAAATGGCAATGATTTCCGCAACCCTAAATTAAGTATTTTATTGCTTGAGACAAAAAAATCTTCCGCAGTGTAATTATTTGAAGCTTAAAATAACCTTGGGTCACTTATTAGTTATTGTTTATTCACGAGTAGAAAACTTGTAGCAGCAATCACTGAATACCAACAATATTTTTCGTGCGTAACACACAAAGCTGTGCATCATAAACTGTCTACCTGCTGTGATGCCATGTCAAGCAAAACTAGCACCAAACACGAAAATCGGATTAGTCTACGCGGGCCTTTCACCAATTGGTCGCAGAATAGACTCCATGCTCAAATGAAAAACAAACCCATCCTATGGGAAATAAAATTGCTTGCATGTACCTACCTGCTTCGTATGATTTGATTGCGTGATAGAACAAAACCGATATCACTAGCCAGTGACTATCACAATTGAATGGCAGAGAAATTTTACTGGCGCGTCATGTTCAAAATTTTATTATTATCGTATTTCTATGTACTCCGGATATTTTTTCGACAAGCATTAGCATTTGAACTATTTTAGAGCAATTGAGGGAGTTAGAAGAAAAGGGGTCTAAGCGTTAGCGTTAGCGTTAGCGTTAGCGTTAGCGTTAGCGTTAGCGTTAGCGTTAGCGTAGTTACGGTATACTTCGTAGATTGGATACTAGCAACATTCATGTTTCTTTATAATAATCTCATCCTGACTACTTTCAAGAACAAGGCAGGGGAGTATACCTTGTTCAAATCATAAACAAGAATACTAAAAGCATGAATATCGCTATTCCCGGCCACGCCCATCTTTACCGTAACTTGGGATAGGGGAAGGAAATGTTGATGTAGCACTTACTTAATGAGAGGCCACCGACTCAGCGACACCCTCATAAGTGCTACGGAGTTGGAGGTTGGGGAAGGTATATTGTCAGGATTCGCCTAGAAAGCTGGCGATAGACCATAAATATTTGTTGTTTAAGCGTTTTCAAATTAATCTTTTGAATGCCGGCAATCAAAAGAGAAAACAATAGCTTATTTATAGTATAAATAGTATTTCGCGAAATGCTTGTCGATTGTGCAGTAATATTTTTGCTCAATAACCAGTAAAAAGCAAAACCGATCCCTCCAGGGTCATCGGATTGTATAAAATAACGACACGCGTAAAAAAAAAATCACGCCTATTGAAAAACTGTACTGTGCCCATTGAAAAACTGTACTGGGTGGTACTGTATTTTTAGATAATCAAAAAACGAAAGGAAGCGCGTTCGAACTAAACACCCTAGGATAACACAGTCGATTTTTCTGCTCAAAATTATACGAAAAGCAGAATCGATCCCTCCAGGGTCATCGAACGGTTAAAAAGCATCCACAACCGATTGTTAGTTGCGTAACACCCGCCCGGACAGAATGCGCAATCTGAACATAATTATCAAACTCCGAAAATAACATTTTCCGTTCAAGAAACGATCAGAAGTACCACGACGCGGACAAAAACGATCCGGAAGGCTCACAAAAGAAAAAGTATCATACTGGAACAAACCCAGAAAGTAGCTTATCAATTTGGTTGATATCATTTAAACGTATTTTCAGTTGGCGTATTTTCCTGACCAACACATTACCAATTTAAAAACCGAATAAAAATCCTGCATGCTTTTTCCATTCAGATTTACTGTTGTAATACCAGAAAAAAGGCTCTACAGAATAATTTAATAGAATATCTAAATGAAACATTTAACCCTCTAATACCCAACCCCGCCTTTAGACGGGGTACACTTTGGAATTTTGTGTATTTTTTCGTAGCTCGGAAATCATTTTTTTTTTATTTTTGGCTTAAACCTTGACTCATAACACGCATATAAGAAAAGTTTTTTATGACTTTTGAAACTACGTTGTATTTTTGAAAATTGTTCGAAAAATGGTATTCTTATATAACCTATAAATGCCCGTGGCCTGGGAGGGAGAAAGCAATACGAAATTTGTGTGCGTCAAGGTGAGCCGAGATCGTGTTGTCACGAACTGTCAGTGTGAGCCGCCTACTAAAACAATAGACTAACATGATAAATGCGCGAAATTGATTAAAGCATATTTTTGCATTTTGTAGAAGGTGACAAAAAAGCAGATAAGATTTAGTTTCTATACATCCAAAAACAATGTCACAACAGCATTTTTGATTTAAGCATAGCATAGCATAGCATAGACTGACTGTACATGTCAATGGTTGCTACTCCGTGATTGATCGGAACTGGTAAGAATTGCACTACGATCCAAATGAATAAGGGATGGGAGTTTCCGCTTACTCTCGAAGTGCAATTTTAGCAGATCTAATATTATTGATCAATAACGGCGCCGGCCAAGTCCTTACAGTCAGTTGGGAAGGGGAAGGAATGTTAGGGTGTAATGATTGTTGCTTCTAGAGACCGAGAATACCTCTGCATCTCCACAATCACCACGGGAAGGGTGTTTATTATTGAGGGAGGAAAAGATCTGGGAGTCACCTCTGGTCGATGATGCGATCCATGGACAAGGGGGAAATATACGACTCATATTTAAAGCTAGTGTTGTATTTTTGTCTCGAGAAGGTAGAAGCTTTAAAAAATACGTCAACATCTATAATGTCGAACAATTCAAAAGATGTTTTTATTAATGACGAAAACTGAAAATTACATGTATATATTTTAAATTATATGAAACAGGAATAATGCCGACACTTGTAGTGACGAACTATACATAGTTTGTTTGAAAATTACATATGAGTATTACTGTGCATTTTGACTCGATATGGTAGAAGTTTTAAGAAATACGCCAACATTCACAATGTCGAACAATTCGAAAGATAATTTTTAACAATGTCTAAAAGAGACAAATATATGTATATTGAAATTGTATAAGAAAAAAGCATAATGCCGACACTTATAGTGACGAACCATACAAAGTTTGTTTTAAAATTACTTAAAAGTTACGCTTTCAAGAAAATATGTGGTATCACAAGCATGAAACGATCTCACCAGTTGGTAATCCATCCTCGACTGAACACAAAACTGATACTGACAGCAAAACTTCTTGGCGTCCCGAAAACAAACCGTCTTGCTTGTGCCTTCCAAATACCTACCCAGCAAGACGCTCCAAAACAGAAAAAAAATCTTTGGAGACGAAAACACGCGCGAAACCGTGAGCCAAATCTATCGGACGACGCTAAACCGAACTGTCCTGCTCGGGCTTCACGAAGCACTACCCAGCAAGACGCTTGAAAACAGGAAAAAAAATAAAAAAAAAAAATCTCCGGCGACGAAAACATGCGCGAAACCGCGAGCCAAATTTATCGGACGACGTAAAACTGAACTGTCCTGCTTGGGCTTCACGAAGCACTACCCAGCAAGACGCTTGAAAACAGGAAAAAAAAATCTCCGGCGACGAAAACATGCGCGAAACCGTGAGCCAAATCTATCGGACGACGCAAAACCGAACTGTCCTGCTCGGGCTTCACGAAGCACTACCCAGCAAGACGCTTGAAAACAGGAAAAAAAAAAAAAAAAAAATCTCCGGCGACGAAAATATGCGCGAAACCGTGAGCCAAATTTATCGGACGACGCAAAACTGAACTGTCCTACTTGGGCTTCACGAAGCACTACCGGAGTTAGAAGAAAAGGGGTCTAAGGAATAAAAACCTACTTTTGGAGAAAACGGGCTCAATTTTTTCAACTACATTCACTCCATACAAAAGCAAATTTTCTACGTGTTATGCTATTGCTACTGTTGTAAAGCTTGGAAAAAATGATGGAATTTCTTGATGATTCTCTAGACGAATTCTTGTAGAGATTCCTGAGAAAATTCATTGAGGAACTACTTGGGAGTACCCGGTTGAACTCGTCAACATAATATTTCCTGAAACATTTATATTTCTAGGAGAAATACCTGGAGTTATCTCCAAAGAATTTAGACACGGACACCATCTTCAGCCATTTAGCTGCACATATGTAACTTAACACTAGACAACGGACAAACATGCTCCAGCAGTATAGCCGAGAAACAATCCTGACGAAAAGTTTCAATGGGAATCGAACCCACACCCCCTGATACGATGCGCTTTAATGCCTGATGGCCACTGTTTTCCAAGCAATTATGCAAAAGCTAATACAGCTTACCTCAATTTTATTTTTATTTTGAATCATACAACGCTAGTTCGACTGAACATAACTTTCATAATATTTGGAGTGAAAGCCCCTTACTTTTTTTATTTATAGTACACAGATCCATGTAAATTTCAGCGTAAAATCATGCACATAATTGGAATGCCAGATTTATCGCAAATTTACATGTCACATCGTGTAAAACTACATCAACATCATGTAAATTTGTGCTAATTGTCGCGTAATCGGTTAGAGTCCATGGTTGATTACACGATGTATAGCGGAAACTTACATGATGTTATTGTAATTTTACGCGATGCGACATGTAAATTTGCGAGACATCTGGCATTCCCTTCATGTGCATGAATTTACGCGGAAATTTACAAGGATTTTTCTTTCTGTGTAGGGTACAAAAAAGATTCAAAAGCCTGGCCTGTTGTGTGTTGGCACGGCGTGGGACTCACGTTAGGCATGCTTAACCATCATACAACTTCATCGAAGGAGAGTTGTGCTCATGTACTTCGTCAAACTCAGCCTCTAGCTGTTCTGCTAGTTCGCTGTTGCAGCTTAATGTCGTCAAAAACGCTGCTCACTACGACATTTCTACGATGTCTCGTTTTGCCCAATTGGCGATTGAATATCTCGCCGGGGATTTGGATAGCTTTCTATGCTACAAAGCATACTTCCCTTGAGCTGGCCTCGCGTCAGAGCATTGTTGAACTTCTACTGGACGATCATGTTCATTTCGTTGCTTGACGACGACTCGTTCTCCGCTGCTGCTGTTCAAGCTCTCCTGGTTGACTAGTTGTATGCCGAGGTCGGTCCAGCGATTCCTGTTGGAGGATGACTTCCGCTTCACTGGCACCCCGACGACCCAACATTGGTTCGGCCTGGTCGCCGACGGTGCAGCTAGCCTACCCCGGCTACGCACTTCTCCATGCTTCGAGTGCCGAAGTCGGTCCAGCGATTCCGGTTGGAGAATGGCTTCCGTTTCACTGGCGCTCCGACGATTCAAGCCGGTGATACGCCTCGACGACCATTTGCCGGTGCTGTTTCGCGAATTACTCAGCTAGACCCTGGCGGTGGACTCAGCCGACTCGATGTTGGTCAGCCAAGTGCCAGGGTAGGTTTTGCAATTCCGGTTGGAGGATGACTTCCAGTTTGCAGGCGCCACGACGACTTATCACCGATACTACGGCACATGTTCTGCACGATGTTGTCTGGATTTTGGACGCTTGCGGTTTCTGACATCATCTCACTTTGTGTATCCCTCAATCGAGGGCAGTCGAATATAACATGCTAGGCACTCGCCACCCGTATAGTCATGAGCCGAAATGTACCGTATCTCAGTATGGACGATGATACGGTCGTCAAAAGACGCCTCGTACTGTTTCTTGGTCCTCCAATGTTGGGCATGATCCAGTTAGCTGCTCTAGCTGCCTTTTCGCAGGCATAGTCTACGTGGCTGTTGCAGTTTAGCCTGTCGTCGACCATTACTCCAAGGTGCATTAGAGAGCGCTTCGATGAGATTGCGTGTCCTCCGACGTTGATCTCTAACTGCTGAACCGCCTTTCAGTTGTTTACCAGCACCACCTCCGTTTTGTGATGAGCCAACTGCAGTTTGACTCCAGCTATCCACGATTCAATGGTGTCAAACGGTTTCGCCGTCAGCATCTCTACCTCCTCCGCAGTCTCGCCAGTTATCGCAAGAACCCGACGATCTCGACTCCATTCGGCAGTGTCAAGGTTAACACTCCATCGTACATCATGTTCCACAGTGTTGGACCAAGTATAAATCTCTGTGGAACTCCCGCCGTTACTCCAATTGACATCCGTCCCTAGTTTGTGTCGTAAACCAGTACCCGATTCTGAAAGAAGCTTTGCAGAACTTTACACATATATTCGGGGACCCGCATCCTGTGTAGGACTGTGGCGATAGTTCCCCAACTGGTACTGTTGAACGCGTTTTTAACGTCTATCTACCACTGCGCAGTATCGATTGCCTCTCCTTTCTGCTTGGCCTTTTCTCCTGGCACGCGATGACTGCCCGAATAGCATCCACCATCGAAGTCTTTTTACGGAATCCGAACTGCCTTTTCGACAATCCGTTCTCGCCTTCCGTGTATTGGTCTATATGAAGCTGGATCTCATGGCGGTTTTCCACCAGCTTCTGCACCTTCGATCTGTCTGGAAAGCAGCCTTCCGCTAAAAACTTCTGCAACGCTGTCCTAAATATATCTGGGAACGCCAAGATTGCTGCCTTTAGCGCTACGTGGGGATACCGTCTGGACCGGGAGCTTTGTTCAGCTTCAATCCTTCAATCGTTATCAGCTCGGCGTTAGAAACATGGATACCGGCATATTCTTCATCTACGTCAGCGTACGGTGTGGGTGGCCACGGGTGGGAGCATACAAAGGAAAGAGACCGTACACTATCAATTGTAGTTTGTCGGGCACATTCCAGCTGGTGCTACTGGGTCCTTAATCTTCGCCATCACTACTCGACAGGCGTTGCCCCAGGGATATGCGTCAGCTTCCCGGCACAGCTCCTTGTAGCAGTTCCTTGGACAGCCAGTAGGTAACTTTACAATCTTCCATACTGGCTTCCGATCTACCTCTCTAAAGGCGTCGTTCCACCAGTATGCAGGATGCCGCTGATTCCTTGGCTTCAATTTTCTCGTGTAGCTGCGTCACACGCTCTCGCCAACGCTTCTGTCAGCTCTTCTGCATCCATATTTGGAGCGTCACTTACTGCTCGGAGTGCTTCGATGAAAAGATCCTTGTCGAAGTGCTCTGTCTTCCACATACGTTCTCCATTCCTCCTCTGCCATAGTGCACAATTTTTCTGGCCAACGCAATAGTTGATCACTTGATGGTCATTGTGTGTGTATTTTTCGCTAACTCTCCAGTTCATATTGTTGATCAGCGACGGGCTACAAAAGGTCACGTCGATTAAGGATTCCGTTAATTATAACGATCACGAAACTTTCGTATGAGCATTTGACTACTTCTTGTATAGGGAATCTGCTCTGTCTGCTACCCAATTGCCGTTGACGGGACGAACCCGATATGGTCCTGCAATGATCGCAACGTTGCACTTTGTTTCCGTTGTCGACGCTCGAGCCTACCTCTCCCTCCACCTAAAGGGTTACGTAATTTGTGGACGGCGCCTTGCCAGCCTCGACGATTTTTTTGGCTGCTGCGATTGATAATCGGATCGTCGCTTTCAAATGGATCGACGCGTTCAAATGCATTACTGCTGGGTTGTTACGAATACCAAGTTCCCCGGGGAGAGCTGCCATTCGGCGGTTCTGAAATCTAGCTGGCGATAGCTGGCTAGATAGATGTAATCGGTTATAGTAGCGCTAGAAATTAATAGAATTTTTATTGAGTTGAGATGGAAGTGCTAGATAAAAAGCTTCATCATAACTAAATTAATATCTTTCAAATGAACAACTACTGAAAAACTAAACATTGCATATACTTTGCAATTGGATTAAATGGACAAATTGATGTGAAATTTGCGAAGAATTTACGCGTTTTTTCGGTGAGAATTGAACCACGACTCTCTCTGTTCATTAGATAGGGCGCATAAACCCTACACCACGAAAGGACTCATGGACTCAAAAAGTAAACCTGAATTCGATTTCAGCTCAATAATCCCGTGGTTCTCTTTTGCAAAGCGCACCGGAAGTATTAGATGCCCATCCAAGCACAACGCATTCTATTGTATATGCAATGTGTATTATTTATTAGGTATGTAAATACCACACACTACTCGCAAACGACGTGCTGGCTGAGATTTGTATAGTGCATGCTTCCAATAGCCTTCCTTAGCAGAGTGGTTATAGTCCGCGGCTACAAAGCAAAGCCATGCTGAAGGTGTCTGGGTTCAATTCCCGGTCGGTCCAGGATTTTTTCCCAATGGAAATTTCCTTGACTTCCCTGGGCATAGAGTATCGTCGTACTTGCCACACGACATACGAATGCGAAAATGGCAACTTTGGCATAGAAAGCTCTCAGTTAACAACTGTGGAAGTACTCATAAGAACACTAAGCTGAGAAGCAGGCCCTGTTCCAGTAAGGACGTAATGCCAAGAAGAAGAAGAAGGGTTCTAATGGTTCGCGACATCCTCAAAATCCTTAAAATTATTCCAAATTGAAGTACATAAGCATTAAGAGGAAAATCATCGTTTTTCAATTTTTTTTTTTGCTCACAATTTAAGCAATGTTCAAGAAAATCTATCATTGCATTGCACTTGCTATCTGGATTGAAATGATAGATTTTTATGAGGATTTCTTACAATTTGTACGAAAAAACTGGTTTTTAATTTTCGATGATTGCTGATGATTGAATGATGGATTCTTGAGCATTAAATGCCTTTATAATTGTATTGGTAGAGTAGAAGCACCGGTTTTGGACATACGCCAGTTGTGGCCATAGTAGATTAGTTTAGTAGATTCGTTTTACATAGGCAATCAGCATGACACCTTGTGTGTTTAGTAGATCACATTCACATGAAAGAGCTACATTCATTTACTCGTCCGAATTGATTCAAAACATAAGAAAAATAATTCATTTTCCTTATTATTTGAACTTCCATACACCTAATCTGGCCAGGGTCATCCTAATTTGGCCTCTCTCCTAAGAAATCAATGTGAATGGACATTTTAGGAACCGAAGCTAAATCTCTGGCCGAAACTGGTGCTGGTGATCTATATTGACCAACGATTTTCAATACGAAAAATGGTTTCAGCATAGCTCCGATATTTTTCATGCATAATATGGATTGAAAGCTTGCGTTTGTCATATTTGTATATAAATAGGGCTCCTCATACAATGTTTAAATACAATTTCTTTTATGCTGGTCAAAACCGGTGTTTCTACCCTACCAAATTTTAAGTGCTCCTCACGTGTGTATCCGTTTGGCATATGTCATTTGTATCTTCAATAATTGCCTCAACATAGTCTTGAGGACACGTATTTCTCGTTGGCATATTTTGAAACATGAAACATTTGTACGTATAACGTTAGTGACATATGATAAACCTAAGCAATGTATCAGCAGTGAAAGTTTTTTGTTTCATCTCTAGAGCCTTTCAACCACTGCTTCTATTGCTTGGGAATATTGTGGTAGGGTCGATGTTCCCTTAATAGACAGTCCTCTAGTGGCGTTCTACGTTTTGCTATAAATCGTAGCAAAATATTTTTTGACATGATAGTCAGGAGCTATAGATGACATAACTGCATGACGTCCAACCAATAGCCACTCCATATATGATGAAAAATAACACCTTTTACAATAATGTTCTGAATCATTCATTCCTCTTATTTTTATTGCAAGTTTGATCGTCAAAATCCTTGAAAACTGTGTGTATTATAAGTCATTGATGCAAAAATTACTAAGATATCAGATACATTCATACTTTCAAATTATGATTGTATTCGATCATACTTGCGTGATCCAAATATATATTCAATATTTAGAACCATTAATAATTAGGTTAAATTCAAGGCAATACGTCAATTTTAATTTAGTTCTCAAACATCTATTCTTATTCTTATTGGCATTACGTCCTCCTGGGACAGAGCCTGCCTCTCAGCTTAGTGTTCTCATGAGCACTTCCACAGTTTTAACTGAGAGCTTTCTTTGCCAAAGTTACCATTTTCGCATTCGTTTGTCGTGTGGCAAGTACGATGATACTCTATGCCCAGGGAAGTCAAGGAAATTTCCATTACGAAAAGAACCTGGACCGACCGGGAATCGAACTTAGACACCTTCAGCATGGCTTTGCTCCTAATAAGCCATCTTGGTTGGGCAATTATTTTTCCATTTTTCGACGTTGTCCGGTATTAAGTGCTACCCGGCATGGGGGATTCTCATCCTATACTTCTTTCCAGATAGTCAGATGTCCATTCTTCTCGTGAAGGAAATTGCGTTAAAAAATTCTTTTAAGTAGAATTACAAGCAATTGTGAGATTTTTTGGCAGAAGAACGAACGAATTTGTCCCAACACTTCAAACGTGGAAAAGCACATTTTATGTTTAGATCGAAGATTTACGTGATTTTTCTCTATCGTAGATTTGCTTTATATCCGCTTACGATGTATACAAAGTAATGCTTACCAACTTTCCTCAAGAAATTACGTTAGAAACGTTTAACTAATGTTTTCTATCCTCTGAGAATCATCTCATATTGAAGAGCAATGTTCACAAGAGTGAATCACAGTTTCATGAGTCCACTATTGGTACCTTCACAGTATCGGCTCGAATGATGCGAATATAGTTAGAAGTGCTGACATCAAAAAACGATCAATTGACTTTTGCACGCTCCTAATTGAAAACCAGAGAATCACACACGAACACATTCACATCATGTGGATGATCATATGTTTTACTGAGCAGCTGTTCGGCTCTGGTATATCACTGATCAAGTATAGTACACCCGTGTTTGTCTACATAAGAAAAGATGAATACGAGGGCTGAATGGTCCAAACGTACTTTTAAAGATTTTTTCAAGAGATTTTCCTCATGAAATCTTTAATTTGAAAACATTCAAATATATAAGTAAAAAACTAGACACATAGGAGGTTCCGCATTCTCCCTAGTGGTGATTGGAATGATTATTTTGAGAACTGCCGTCAAATGACTATGGAAACTAACAGCCATGCTTCTCCACGTGTCAATCTTCGTCGGATTGCACATGTCGAAATTATATCAACTTGAGAAAGTTAAATCAAAGCATGTTTTTTATAACATTATTCGATACTATTTTGATAATATTTAGATTACCGAACCTTCTCGGATGACACTTCGTAAATTTTGTGAGCTATCGTGCGTCTCCATAATACCCATGCCATTTCGATACCAATCAATCGAAATTACTTATGATTTTTCCAATTGGGCATGAAGAACGCATTTTCCCCATCAGCCCCAACGCCGGCCATTCATCGCCAATGACTTACAAAATCGGGACTAAAAACAAACACGTTTACGTGTTCCACTTTTTTCGCACACCACACCGTCACCTTTGACTTGACCAAACCGCCAGTCAAGTGAGACGATTTTCCACCCACTATCATCGTTCACAGTGTTTTTCGCGATTGCGATTCACGTTTTTCCGCGCTCCTTCCTACGAAAGCACTGCTCAGTAAGAACATGTGTGTCCATTCCCTTTTTGCTATGTGTGTCACTTATACAACAGCGTCGAATTGAAATCGACATCGCTTTTTTTCCGAAACCAAACTCATGGTTTAGTTTAATTTTATATTTCGAACATTTCGGATGCTCGGATACTCGTTTGGTAGTTTAGTTCGGTGATCGTGCGGTCTACAGCTAAATGAAAAGGGAGGAGTGCAAAGTCCTCGGAAGTTTATTATAGATGTGGATGAAAGTGTCAGTTGGAGGTGAAAAAATAGCAGGAAATCATTTGGTTAAAAGCTGATAGCTAGCAAGTGCGTTTCATTATTGAAATGAGTAATTGTGTTTAAACATCTAACAGGCTGAGCTTTCCCTGGTGGAAACTCTAATTAAATTAATTAGCTATTTCTGGAGTTTCCACGAGAAGCAACAATATATTGCTCGCCTCACGAGAGTGTTTTAAATTTTGATGTTCAAAGTGGGCCTACACATGTACAGCGTTCGTGCAAATGTGAATGAAGAATTATTGCCAGTGTTGCGCCATGTTCTATGCGCAATTCGTGAAAACCGTTCATGATTACAGTGAATGTTGTGACGAAACGTCGTTTTGAAGTGATATTTATTGGAAAATCGTTGAAGTGGTAAAAAGTAATAATCTGGTTTTCGTACATGTTTTAAATAAGATTAATAGGAATAAGAAATAGGATAACATCGCTTTTTACTACAAATTTGCTTGGCTGAAAGTTTAATGAATTTCATAACCAATTTTTACAGACAATTTTTACGTCATTGCACTACACAATGGTCGCAATTTAGGATCATTTTATGTAATATATATGTCATATTTCTTGATCAATATTCCGCTTTCCTATGATATATGATATGTCCGTTACACTACTATAGTGGACTATAATGGACATTGATTGTCTTAACTAGGTGGAAGTCCATCCGACATATAAAATTCGATCCCAAACGTGAAGAGAAGATTCCCACGAGCAAAGTCGAACGAATGGAACAGAAAACTAAACTATGGTTCGCGCAAGCACTCTGTAGCTGAATCGGAGGAGACGATGCAAGTTAAATGGTCGAGAAAAACAAAGCGATAAAATATTGGCTGAAAGGGTGTAAACAAATCAATCGTGTACCAATCTAATTAAAGCCAGTTCGAAAGAGAGTCCGCAGAGGCGGTTGATTCAGTTCAGCCAAGCGATGTGAAACAGCAGAAGAGGAAAACAAAAATCTATGCAAACAAAGGAAGTTGACAAGTGATTTGACTAATTGCCCATTCGGAAAGATACCCAACTATCTACCTGATAGTCGACTTATAGAGTGCCAAGCTAACACGTCGAATAAATCAACCATGTTTACGTTGCCACTGTACAAAGATAACATTATGGTCACTTCTTGGAGTGATGCCTCCAGCCTGCGAGTGAAGAAAAGCGTAAGTAAATGTTAATATATGACTTGACTAATAGGTTTGCTTTAACGCAAGAAATATTGCGTTTTTTTGGTACTAAACAATCATTACCGTTTTATTTCAATTTTTCGTTACCGTTTTTTTTTTTATTTTTTCAATATTTAAAACGGGTGTAGTAATACTCGGTGAAGCGGTTCCATACTTTTGGCGGGACGCCAAATTATATTTATGAAGCTATCGTAAAATGAATGAGATAAAACAACAATGCTCAATCAAAATCTTGTTTTGCAACATTGTTAAGAACGTGTGATACACTAAAGATGAAAGAAGCATTATAGTTAACACCTGAATGGCATAAGGACTACAGACAAAAAAAAAACGGTAACTCGCAAACAACCTGAATTTTACTACTTACTTTTTAGTTATCGTGATTCTCCCATTTTTCAAAAAAAAAGTTCTTGTATTCAGTTTTAAGTAGTTTGTGAACAATTTATTTAGCTGACAAATGTTACTATTTGTCTTAAAAAATTTATTAATTTTGCACAGTCTTCCCAAACGAACTCCGAACACGTTCGTTCAGAAGGTTTCGTACTCTCTTCGCACTCTGTTCTCGTGTGCAAACCGAAACGCTCGAACCTGAACCTAAACCCAAACATGTGTAAAGTGAACTTCGGTTCAAACGCCGGTTCGAAAACCGGTCCATTTGTACCTTGGTTGCAACCGCGGTTCAAATTTGGGTGCAAATCTTCGATTGCATCCGAGGCTTAGAACGATAACACAAACGGACAGATAGAAAACAGTTGATATCCACGCTTAGAAATTTCTACTTATCGTGTCTTGTAGTATGATATGGGGATTTTTTTTTATTACCGTACGGGTTTGGGCCGAAGGGTCTCAGATTTTCATGAAACTTTTTTCACAGGCAGGGCTCATGGATATAGGAATAAAAAAAAAATGAGAAAAATTCAGGGTCGCCTATTTTTCCGGAAAACTCAGGTGGAAATTTTTTGTTTTCCCTTGACACTACTTACTTTAAAAAATCATAACTCAAGAACGAAGCATTGTAGAAACAAAGTTTTTATATGAAAATTTAAGCAAATTTTCTCAAAAATCCAAAAAAAATATGAACTGGAAAAAGTTTTCCACAAAATTTTCCACCGTTGGGAAAATTCGTAAAGAAAAGCCGGAAAAACTATGCCCGAACTCGTGGAAAATTTTCAAAAAAATATTTTCGAGAAGGTAATTTTATAAGCTTTAATCACTGAAATTTTTGGAATGCACTTTTTTTTCGTTTTTGAGTTATGGCCAATTTTGTGAAAAATGTCCAGATGTGCCATATAAGACTTTTCTTTGAAAAATCATAACTCAAGAACGAAACATTGTAGAAAGAAAGTTTTTATATGAAAATTTAAGCAAATTTTCTCAGAAATCCAAAAAAATATGAACTGGATAAAGTTTTCCACAAAATTTTCCACCGTTGGGGAAATTCATAAAGAAAAGCTGGAAAATCTATGCCCGAGCTCGTGGAAATTTTTTAATAAAATATTTTTAAGAAAGAAACTTTATAACCTTTAATTCTGGTAACTTTTAGGATGTACTTTTCTTTAAATCCTGATCTAGGTCAATTTTGTAAAAAATGCAAAGATTTGCCATACATGCCTTTTCGTTAAAAAATCATGACTCAAGACTCATCATGACTTGTCGAACCGGATTCAAATTATCTCAAAAATATGAAATTTTTGAAATGGAATCAGTTTCCCAGGACATTTTTTACTGTTTAAGAAAAAAAAATGAAAACCCGATTAGCTATTCCAGTTTTCAAACAAAGTATATTTGAAAAGAGCGATCAATAAGATCCAATCCTACAATATTTTTCAATACTTGGAATGGAAAAGAAACAGTTTTTTCAGCTTTGCTTAACGGTGTAATGTTTCATGAAAAATATAATCCAATCCGACTTATACTTCATTAAAACCAATCCCATATCGTTTCTCTCAGATCTTTTAAAAAATTTGCAATTGTTTTGATAAAAAAACCTTGTTTTTCTGATGCTTCGATTGAAATCTGTGGGCTTCGTAGCCGTGCGGTTAGTGTCACCAGTCATTTAGCCGCATCGTGCTAGGGAGTGTGGGTTCGATTCCCGCCACAGGCCGGTAAACTTTTCGTGAGGACTGTTTTCCGACTGTGCCACTGGGCGTTGCATGCTAGTCCGTTGTCTAGTGTGGTGCTTCCTTCAAAGGGCATAAATGCCCACTGGAAGCATTAACGTGTCAGTGTCTTTTAAATATGGGTTTTCAAAGAAAATGCTAATATGGTCATTTTTCACAAAATTGACCATAACTCAGGAACAAACAGAAAGTACATCCTAAAATTTACTAGAATTGAAGTTTATAAAGTTTCTTTCTCAAATATATTTTAATAAAAATTTTCCGCGAGTTCGGGCATAGATTTTCTAGCCTTTCTTTATGAATTTCCCTAACGGTGGAAAATGTTGTAGAAAACTTTTTCCAGTTCATATTTTTTTTTGGTTTTCTGAGAAAATTTGCTTAAATTTTCATACAAAAACTTTCTTTCTACAATGTTTCGTTCTTGAGTTATGATTTTTCAAAGAAAAGTCTTATATGGCACATCTGGACATTTTTCACAAAATTGGCCATAACTCAAAAACGAAAAAAAAGTGCATTCCAAAAATTTCAGTGATTAAAGCTTATAAAATTACCTTCTCGAAAATATTTTTTTGAAAATTTTCCACGAGTTCGGGCATAGTTTTTCCGGCTTTTCTTTACAAATTTTCCCAACGGTGGAAAATTTTGTGGAAAACTTTTTCCAGTTCATATTTTTTTTGGATTTCTGAGAAAATTTGCTTAAATTTTCATACAAAACTTTCTTTCTACAATGTTTCGTTCTTGAGTTATGATTTTTCAAAGAAAAGTCTTATATGGCACATCTAGACATTTTTCACAAAATTGGCCATAACTCAAAAACGAAAAAAAAAAGTGCATTCCAAAAATTTCAGTGATTAAAGCTTATAAAATTACCTTCTCGAAAATATTTTTTTGAAAATTTTCCACGAGTTCGGGCATAGTTTTTCCGGCTTTTCTTTACGAATTTTCCCAACGGTGGAAAATTTTGTGGAAAACTTTTTCCAGTTCATATTTTTTTTTTTGATTTTTGAGAAAATTTGCTTAAATTTTCATATAAAAACTTTGTTTCTACGATGCTTCGTTCATGAGTTATGATTTTCCAAAGTAAGTAGTGTCAAGGGAAAACAAAAAATTTCCACCTGAGTTTTCCGGAAAAATAGGCGACCCTGAATTTTTCTCAATTTTTTTTTATTCATATATCCATGAGCCCTGCCTGTGGAAAAAGTTTCATGAAAATCTGAGACCCTTCGGCCCAATTTGTACGATAATAAAAAAAAATCCCCATATTGTAAAATCGTTGTTTTTTCATAAGTTTCATCTAAATGTTATTTAAAGAATTGATCTTAGTTAATCAGCTTAAAACATTCATTCAAGCCTCAAGGGTCTTGCGATTTGAGCCAAGAAGTTCCATATATGATCGTAGAAATTTATCCACGTGGATTTCAACCGTTCCCCGTTTATCTGCTTTGTGCCATTATTTGAACCTAAGTTTGAACCGAAGTACACATGTACCGGGCTCGGTTTGAAACACTGGTACAGAGAGACGAAGCGCGTTTGCGGTTCAACACAAGTTGCAAGGTTCAAACCAGCTGTTCATGGGAAGACTGATTTTGCAGACTGATTTTGGAAAATAAGTCGATTTAAAAATTATCTCAATTTCGATACTTTTTCGTTTTTGCCAAACTGGAGATTTTCGATAGTTCAAAGGTTGGTGAATAAAATAATGTAAATTTCCAGCTGAGCAAATTTCAAGTTATTTTCAAGCTCGACTGAATCAGGTCGATCGGAGATCTAGAATCCGAGACCCATTATTGAACAGTTTTAGGACACGTTTTCAAAAAACATGAATTATTTTGTGTTATATAAATCATATGTTTTTTCTCAAAGAGGTGAACCCGCCTAAGGCTGAAAGCCTCTATAATAAAGAAAATCACGGGCCCAGATAGCCGTAGCGGTAAACGCGCAGCTATTCAGCAAGACCAAGCTGAGGGTCGTGGGTTCGAATCCCACCGGTCGAGGATCTTTTCGGGTTGGAAATTTTCTCGACTTCCCAGGGCATAGAGTATCTTCGTACCTGCCGCACGATATACGCATGCAAAAATGGTCATCGGCATAGTAAGCTCTCAGTTAATAACTGTGGAAGTGCTCATAAGAACACTAAGCTGAGAAGCAGGCTCTGTCCCACTGGGGACGTAACGCCAGAAAGAAGAAATAAAGAAAATCAATCAAATCATAAATCATATGATTTTAATAATTGTTTCTTAATACCTTAGTTTAGTCAAACATAATTTCTATTTTCACAAACTTTGGTTCCATCAATGGCGTATGTTGGACAAAGTTTTATATTTCACCCATAAAAATATTCTTACTGGATTCTCTCCAACTCGATTCACATCGAAGCAAATATAATAAAACCCTTCATTTTGATATTTCATATATCCCCTCTTGCCTATTCGTAACCCAGACAACCACAAGTCGCATAAAAGTTCACGTAATAACTCGTTAATTCATACAAATTATATTAAACCCGCAAATTACGGTGGATAAAATCGTCAGATTGATGAGTTTCCTCGCATGAAACGTTTTTTTCTGAGTTCATTTGGAAATTTTGTTTCGTCCCGTACATTCGTATAACGTAAGTCGATTCAATCCGTAGCAGCTGTCAAATCAACATTTGTTATCATAACTCATAAGTTAAGTCGCATAAGATCACGGGTTAGTTTGGTATAAAATTTATACACTCGCATTGTATGCTATTATTCATCACATAATATATGCACGTACACTACCCACCATAAGTATGGAATCGCGTATTGCAATACTCATACTGAATATTGCAGCACCTTGAAAAGTTTAGCATCACCTAAAATGAATATTATCTCGTGGTTCTGAGGTGCTAGATCAATGTGTTTTTGAGAACATCTTCAAAAATGCGTCGTCGAGCCCCTGCGATTTTTTTGTTTTAATTGAAAAAACTTTTATCACTGGATTTTGGGTGATTCTAAACTTAAAAGTGCTAAACTTAAAAGTATATCGCCTTCACTTTTGTACGTAGAAGGCCTTTTCGCGACATGTTATAAGTGAAATTTTGCACATGCAAAGCCTCCAGGTGATTTCGTACGTATACAATTTGGTTGTCTGGGAAGTCCTTTCAATATAGTGCAAAAGTGCTCACTGTATAAATTAAAACATTTTGACTGCTATTAACAAATATGTTACACTTCTACGTACTATAAAAATAAATCACCACCGTAACAATGGATCAAAACTGAATTTGGCTGTAAAGAAATCACGCAGCAATCTCATGTTTGCGAATTTCTCTCATTTTCTTTGCGATGGATGCGGTGAATTTTGATTATTGATATTTGACCTGATATAAGATGCAAAGCAAATTTGCTAAACCGTTCATCCGTCTTTCGATCGTTTTACAAAAATTCAGCCTAGCATTGAAACCCGAACTCAGCAAATATAATAAGCAGACGACACACCAGTTCGCTGATGTTACCAATGCCAATGCCAATGCCAATGGGTGGCAATCGAGAGTAACATGACCGGCTTCTAATCGAGACAACCAGTGTTTTTCGGTTATTTTTAAACTTATACATATCATTTGTTTGCCATACACCGAAAACAAACAGACTACATACTAATATCATCATCTCACATTTTATTTATGATTATCATCCTGATGAGTGGACTGCTGTGACAGACGCTATGGAGACTGATTATTACTTACATTGCTTTCGACTTCTGGATAAAAGAAATCACCCATGTTACTAATCTAGTACCAGTTTGACTTTAATTAAGCTGAGTTTAAGTAGATACAGCAACTAGGTGTATATCTAGGTGTTCTATCTCAGGTAACACTATCATCCTAGCTTGGTAATACAAAATTAAGCTTTCATTAACATTTTGTTAACAACATATTACATTTCATTTGCCGTAGCAGTTCAGAACTTTTACAGGTGAGTTGATAAGGAAAACAAAACTCTTTCTCTTAATTTAACCTAAAAGTGTAACGGATGAAACGTCGCAGTAGAAGATTGCAAAGATTTTTGCCTGAAATTATTAATTATTTTATTCGACATTTGTTTCAATTTTTCAACACTGGACATTCTACATAGTTCACTGCCAAGAAAGGAGCTTCAGAATTATTTTCAAAATTTTATTTTGAGTCCTCTGCAGAGCTTTGTTCCTGATATTACAACGGCTAGTTTATATTGGTACAGCATACAACATTGCCGGTTTGAAGATCAAAAGCTTGTTGTTTAAACAATAAAAGGTTAATAGGTGATACAGACATTTCATATATATATATATATATATATATATAGGGTAAGTGTACCAGTTATGGCCATAGTGGTTCCCTATTTCGCCATACGTAATATCTTGAATGCCTTCAAATTTTGAAAAGTTTTTTGTGTTTTATCAGTACAATATAGGATATATCTTAATATTAAAACATTCAAAAAGATTAAAAATGTAAAATTTCTCAACATCTTGCATATGGCCAAATAGGGAACCACTATGGCCATAACTGGTACACTTTCCCTATGTTACACTTGGCTTGAATGCCTTCAAGGTGATTTAAAATTTTTATCTAGCATGAGCCCTAGATACTGAACTTCATCTGTCCAACTTATTGGAACCCCTCTCATCGTAACAGCATGTCTACTTGAATGTTTCAAATAAAGAGCTTTTGGTTAATGTGGGAATATTATGAGTCGAGTTTTGGAAGCATTAGGAGAAATCTTCCATGTTTGCAAGCATCAAGAAAAATATCCAAACTTTTTTTGCATTTTACTACAGATGACACGCAGTCTTCGTCCTTTGGCGGAAATGCTCATTTCGTCCACAAATAAAAATTTATGACATCCCTGCGGTAATTCAGGTAAGTCAGATTGAAAATGTTGTATAATATAGGTCCCACAATGCTGCCTTGAGGAACACCAGCTCTTACAGGATGTCTTTCAGACCTGGAGTTCTGATAAGTAACCTGAAGTATACGATTTGACAGATAACTTTGAATTATTCTAACAATGTATGATGGAAAATTAAAGTTTTTTTAATTTTACAACTGAGCCTTCATGCCAAACACTATTGAATGCTTCTTCTATGTCCAGAAGAGCAAGACCAGTAGAAAAGCCTTCAGACTTGTTGAAACAAATCAAGTTTTTTTTTTTAAAGACACTACACGTTAATGCTTCCAGTGGGCTGTTTGCCCTTTGAAGGAAGCACCACACTAGACAACGGACTAGCATGCAACGCCCAGTGGCACAGTCGGAAAACATTCCTCTCGAAAAGTTTTCAGCCTGAGGCGGGAATCGAACCCACACTTCTTAGCACGATGCGGCTAAATGCCTCGGTGACACTAACCGCACGGCTACGAAGCACACAAGTTTGTTACACGAAAAAGTTGATGAGTGGTCGAATGTCCATGGCGGAATCCGAACTGTTCATTGGTAAAAATTGAATTTTCATTGATGTGGACCATCATTCTGTTCAAAATTACCTTTCCAAAAAGTTTACTGATGGAAGAAAGCAAACTGATTGGACGATAGCTAGAAGTTTCTGCAGGATTTTTGTCTGGTTTTAAAATTGGTACAACCTTAGCATTTTTCCATTTGTCAGGAAAATATGCTATTCAAAAACATTTGTTGAATATATCAACTAAGAATGATAAGCTACTTTCTGGAAGATTCTTGATAAGGATTTATAAAACTCCATCATCGCCAGGGGCTTTCATATTTTTGATTTTTTAAATAATAGTTCTCACTTCTTCCAAATCAGTCTCCCAGGAATTTTAGAGTACGTTCTCTTGATTGAGAATGTTTTCGAAGTCCTGAGTAACTTTAGTTTCTTTTGGACTAGTAAGTCCCTAATTAAACTAAATTAAAGTGTTCTGTGTGTTCTTTCGCAATAAGGTAGTAATAATTGTTCTCCTCTTTCAGTGCCAGAAGCTAATCTGAGGTTTTTCTCAAAATTTTAGATAATTTCCAAAAGGGCTTAAAGCCATGGTCCAATTGAGAAATTTTTTTTCCAAATTTCTTGTCTCTTAATTGGTCGGTGTTCAGACAGACTGAACCAAGTGCTTTTTAAAGATTTTCGGAAAACGTACCCCAAGCACTCAAACATCGACATATTTGTATTATTTGCTGTAATAATGGAATATATCTATTAGATGGTACATCTGTATTGAAATAGCAACGGAAAAAAACTAAAATGACGGAGTCCTTAACGTATCTGTAGAACGCTCAAATATAATGTAGTCCGGTCTGTCTGTACACCGACCAATTGTGAAAATCGTTTTTTAATTTCTTTCTGCAGATCCTGCCATATAGTTTTCATAGCTGGAGCGAGAGTGCATTGAAATTGCTTTCTCCTCACGTTTTAAAGACGGATCAAGAGTTTAAGACCGTCGTCTATAATCACGGATTCAAATTTTACTTCACATTTTGAAATTGCAATGTTCCTGACTTCAACAATGGAATTTGTTGAAGTTTCGAGAACATTGTCAATATCAAGTTTTGTTTGTAAATAAATGCTAACATTAGGATGACTTTCAATATATGTTTCATATATATTCCAGTTGGCTCAAAAATAATTGAAAGTGGAGCTGATATGATTGAGAATCGCTTCATGGGATATTTGAAATGTAACAGGGACATAATCAGAATCAAAATCAGCATGAGTGGCCAGTTGACTACAAAGGTGACTAGAGTCGGTAAAGACCAAATCATTCGTAGGTTCTTGAAGAGAAAAAACATGTAGGGCTATCAGGGTATTGAATAGAGAAATATCCTGAAGAGCACTCATCAAATGAAATTCTGCCGTTGGAATCGCTTTGTGAATTATTGCGTGAGCGATGTTTTGCATTAAAGTCACCAATGACAATTTTTTTTGACATATTGCGAGCTAATTTTCGCACGCCAGTTTGGAGCAAATTAACTTGCTGTCAAATACCCAAGTAACCAAATAGCACTTTAATTCGCCTTGCGTGCTAATACAGGGCTACTATACACTTGAAATGCCCTATATTAACCGTATAATAGCCCTATAAGACCAAAAAGGTGAATTAGCGGGCTAGTGGTTACTTGGGTAACAGCTATAAAAGTGTACTTACCAAGCTGTGTTTCAACAGAAACACCCAAAGTTTCAAAAACTTTGGTTTCAAAGGACGAAAAAAGTTAATATTGTATGCGCTTATGAATGATGATTGCAACCACTACATGCTCCATCCAGTCGATCATTGCGATAAACAAAAACCAAAAAAAAAAATTGTTTATTTTATTTGCTTTTTACATCAAACAGTCGTTGGGTGTTCGTCATCCAAGAGAAACAGGAATATAATGGACATTTGAGGATGACTGGGCATCTTCTTTACTATAGTTTGCATAGCATTTTTCCGCAAGCTCAACATTGAAATTCATATTTTAAACGGTAACGGTTTAACATAATAGTATGTTTAAAACAAATGCCATTGTCAAGGCATCTGAATAAAATTAAACAAGTAACGTTGGAAATCTACTAGATAACTGAAAATATAATTAAATTAAAACCTTTGTAATAAATTGGAGAGTACATATCAACGAATACATATAGCAAATCCACAATGTTTATTTGAGTATTTTGTAATATGTTTTCATGACAAGCGACACGGAAATTTAAAAATATACAGAAAAAAATCTACAGTGATCAATTTTAAAATCTTGGCGCCAACATTTTGCAGATTGTCAACCGTCAATCAGCAAAAAGTTATCACTATGATTGAATTACCATTCTCATATTCCATTTCTAATATGCGTATATTTGAAACGACAATATTGATGTTAAATAGACGTTTCTATGTATAAAATGTGTTTTGTTAGTTTGTCCCTAATACCTCTACTTCCCCTAGGCACACCAAAGATGTCGTCTATTTTTACTTGCACGCGTAGTCTGCGGCGAAATGATGTTTTTTTTCTACCATTTCACGCCTTATCCGCAAATACTTTCATGATGAAAACTTGGTATGAAAATCAGGTCATTCACATCGATGATGAATGTGTGGTCGATCGGATTACTATCTCCGAGTAAGCACAGACGAGTGGGAACTTCAAACTTTTTTCGGCAAGGTTATGCCATATGACACCACACTATGTTTCCTGCATTCGATTGATCCTACAAATGACCATTTTTGTGTCCCCGAGACGCCTCAAGTTGACTAAAAATTGGGAAACATCTGTGCCAAGCTAAAACAAAATAATTCAACCATCTTCTTCTGCTGTGCATCTAGCTAAAGTCAAACTGGTTCTGTATTTGCAACATGATTTTTCAAATCCATAATTTCGACGCAACGTAATAATCAGTCTCCATAACATCTCAAGTCCACTCATTGAACATTAAATGAAAACAGAACTGCTGAAATCAGCAGATTGTTTCTCGACGTATGACAAACAAATGATATGTATAAGTCTAAAAATAACTGAAAAACACAGGTTGGGTCGATTAGTAGCTGGTCTTGTTACACTCGATTGCCACCCAAAACATTGCCATTGGAAATCATCAGCAAACTGATGTCGTGCTTTTCGCATCTTACTTAGTTTAGGTTTCAACGCTAGTTTGGAATGTTGTGTTACGATTGAAAGAAGGAAGAACAATTAAGAAAATCTACACTGCATTTTACATTGTGGACTTCGTAGCCGTGCGGTTAGTGTCACCAGGAGTGCTGGTTCGATTCCCGCCTCAGACCGGAAAACTTCTCGTCAGAAATGTTTTTCGAATGGGCCACAATTACTTCAAAAGGGTAAAATTCCCACTGAAAGATTAAACTCTCAAACCCCCAACGTCTGACTTTTCATTGAAAATTAAGTTTAAAAAAATATAACTTGGCAAAGTATAGACCGATTTTGAATCTTTTGGTCTCAAACAAATCGCATACTCTTCAAAATGTATTATGTTCCAGAAGAAATGGGATTGACCACTTGGCTCCGGAGTTATTACGGATTCAAGAGGAGTATATTCGTTCCGGAGGTGATATTTCACGTAGATTTGTCAAGATTAGCGGTAAGAAAATTATTCATTTTGTACTTTCTATAAGTAAAAAGAGGACATTTTCTGAAACTTAAAGAATAGTACCGTGCAAGGGCTTAAAATTCATGATTTTTTATCTTGTATATCATAGATATAATACCAAGGACCATTTTGTTGTTCTGGCCACATCCAGATACTTCGAAATCTGTTTCGGCAGGGCATCAGTGGGACACTTTTGTAATCCAACTCACCCATATCGTGCAACGGCTCAAAATTTATGATTTTTTTATCCTGAACATCATAGATGAGGTTCTGGCCACTTCCGGATACCTCGGAATCGGTTCCTATAAGGCCTCAGAGGGACACTTCTGTAATCCTATTCATTCATATCGTGTGTGATGGCTCAAACTTCATGATTTTTTATCCAAAACATCATTGCTATAATGCCATGGGCCAATATGAGGTTCTGATCACATACGGGTGCAGCATCACGCCATAAAACAAAATGAAGGTTCTTTCTAGGTACTTGAAATGGATGCTCTTGAAATCTTAACGAGCTGCTAAGACGATGCTAAGGCTGGTTCGAAAAGTGACCATAAGGAAACAGAACCTGCACGCGGAAGTCTGGATGTACGATGAACAAAAATTTGAAGGTCAATAGACGTCGCACAAAACTAGTGAGAAGTGGATGCTGACTTATCTAAGGAAGAGGTCAACAGTGTTGGAAGGAACTTGGTAGTCTGGAGGAATTGATGCTAGGTGAAATTTGTTGGGAGAAGCTCACGGAAAAGCTTGGCAGCTAATATCAATACTGTCATCAGCCACTACAATACATGAGATGCCTTAATTTTAAGGACGAATACAAACTAAGATTTTTTTTCCAAGTTTATACATATTTATACTAACAATAAACAATTTATAGTTAACGGTGTAGTAGTACGACGACATTGTTTTGAAAACCAGCTTTAAAACACTACACAAGGATAAAAACAAACCGGAGCGATCTTTTCATGATGGATTGTATTATTTGATTATATTTCCAATACTATATGCATTGTGGGTTGGGGCACCCGATAGAAGCGAGATGTTCCTATCCCTATTCCTATCCTATCATATCTATGAACACGTTTTTGTCTCAAGCACCAAAATACCGCCATTTACTTAATTAAGGGTTGCTGAATTCATTTCGTTTTCAAAAATATCATAGCACGTCTAGTTTTTGAGATATTGACAGTTGAAAATGCAAAATTTTGCTAATTTGACCAACTTGCATGCAAGTTTCCCAGCCTGTATGTCAATTTATTTGCTTATTTTGCCACAATATTCAAACTTAATGTGTTAAACAATACTTATCAACAAAGTTCATAATATTTTCAATGCTCAAAAGTTGTTTCTGATGATTTAGAAAAGTGTTTTATTTCTCCATATAAAAGAAACGATGAATTTTGTATGGAGACTTCAAGCATGTTGAAAAAATCGATTTAATCTAAATTTATTCGGGCAATTTCAACCAAATTTTATCTGAAATGAAAGTTAAAGTCCATGCATCGATCTGAAATGAAAGTTTGCATGCTTGGTGGATTAGGTCACTAAAAAGTTTGATAAATCATACTTTGAATTTTATATAAACATTAAGGAAACCAGTATTACGTGCTGGAACATTTCTGAGGACAGCATCAGATTCAGCTACCCCAAGTCTACTTGAGACACATAATTTGGTTCTTGAGACACGCAAAAATGTAACTATTGTGACGCTGTGTTATCAACGCTTTTGGTTGAGACTGCAAGCCGAAGTCCAAAAATAAGTTCACAAAATACCAGTCAAGATCACTAAAATAAGAAACTGTCAACTTTCTATCGCTAACATTTCGTGGAAAAAGGGCGGGCTCTTCTCCCCATCTATTGGGACTTTCTGACAAGCAAGGGCTTGATTGTACGACTGTTTGTGTCAACTTACTCCTGAAAAGAGATTCTTTTTCCCTTGCGGGTTACGCGTAAGTGTCTCGGCTTATGGGTCCGCCATTCGTTTTTGGCCCTTCAGACAGGAGTATGATTGACTACAAACAGTCATACAATTCTGAACAAATTGTTTTGTTAGAACAATTTATGATATTATTCCGGTATTCTGGCAGCTTATATCATAATCATCATTTATACTAACAATAAACTATAAACCTTAATAATTATTGACCATTTTTTAAGCAAAAAGATTCTACAAGATATTTTTTTTATTGCGTTTCGTATATGCTCCTACAAGGTACAATTATTTCGCGTAAATCGCCATCATTGCTGATTACGGGCACAACTGGTTTGCTTCAGATATTGTTTTGGAGTTGTTAACTTAAAATCTTAAAACTTTATTATCATCAGGATATGTAGGATGAAATAGTTGAAAGAATTTGTAGCGAACATGTTTTGAAAATTTCTCAAAACATTTTATTTTTTCAACTTAATAGACTTATTTGATAAATATTATAGCTGAACTTCTAGAATGTTTTCCAATACAGCCATATTAGCATTAAAAAAAGATCAAGCTCAAGTTTCAGTGTTTCTATACTAAAAAAATAATTGAAGTAAATTTTGATCAATATTTAATTTACCATTCAATGATTATTCATTTCTTACCGTCGAAATATGGGTTTACTAGCAATTCTGCACAATGGCGTCTGCAAGATTTTGCAAAACATTTTATTTGGAACTCGCCCGCCATTTTCCAAAATGTACTGGAAACAGTGAATAAATTGTCACCCAACACGCAGCAATGAAGACATTGTCATATCCTATTCTTGTTGCAACAATTTTGTTCCGCAACATCAGTTTATCACCACTTGAACAGAATATGACAAAGATCGATCACCACGTACGCAGCGATTTTCTGGGCTTCGCATTGCAATTTCCGAGAACTTTCTCTGTGTCATTGGCACATTATCGAAGCATGCTTACAAAAAAATTGGTGTTGTGTTTAAAATAACCGATTAATCGCAAGTTGAAAAGGTTGCAACAATGTTGTGCCCTGTGATTGTCATGACAATTTTGCTTATGATTGTATCCCAATCCGTAACAGTATGGATAAACGAGTTGTGAGCGAACTTGCTTTGTTGTTTGTTTTTCGTCTCCTTTGATGACAATTTGATTCACTGACTGGAAACCCTGCTCTTTGATCCCATCAGAACCGATTTCGAGGTATCCGGAAGTGGTCAGAATATCATATTGATTCATGGCAATATAGCTATGATGTACAAAATAAAAAATGATTAATTTTGATCCGTCGCACGATATGAGTGAGTAGGATTACAAAAGTGTCCCACTGAAGCCTTGCCGTAACCGATTCCAAGGTATCCGGATGTGGCCAGAACCTCATATTGGTCCATGGCTATGATGTTCAAGATAAAAAAATCATGAATTTTGAGCCGTCACACAGTACTATTCTTTAAGTTTCAGAATCATTGGATACATTCAGGAACCGGTACCAGGTGACTGTATACAGTGGGATTCCGTTTTTTGCATGCTCTGTTTTTGACATGCTCCGATTTTGGCACTCTCCGATTTTGACAATACCATTAAATTTGTAAATTTATGTAAATATTATCGGGTCTGTTGCCTTAGTCATTTGAATAGCATGTCAACTCCACAATAGCAATGTCAATAACATTCCAGAGCTCCATTTTTGTCGATATTTCCCCAAATCTCACCAACTACTAAGAACTCGCGTAAGCGCTTTTTTACTTCAGAATGGTCATTGGTCATTTTTTTTTTCTGTTTCTGTTCGGGATGATCATGCATAGGCAACGTTTCATGAGGCCAATAATCTCCACCAGTAACTCAACTAAAGACCAATCTCTTTTCTTAGGCATTCATATTGAGTGACCAGCCCACTTGAGTCTGCCAGTAGGTGCTAAAATAAAAAACACTGTTCTTCAGATTTGGAACAGCTTGTTTGAACAAAGCACCAGCACCGACATAAGAGCAACAAAAAATCTATGACTCACACAGAGTTACAATCATAAATTTTGTCTCATCTTTTTGGCTCATTGTCTTTATTATTATGGATTTACATACATTGCGCACGTAAAAAAACACCGCAATAATAATTACAAATATGTACAGCAAAATGTCGTGTATCATAACTTTTAATAAATTTCATTAAATAACATGACAAATGCGAATACAGTCCAAACTACAATTTGTTCTCAATAATATCATTGAAGCATGCGATAAATACGACTGAGAGTGTTTTAACTTCTTGTCTGTGGTATTGGTGTGTATATTGATCTTTCTGCGTTAATAATTTAAAGCTACGTTCCCTCTTTTCTATAGACTCTGTAAGGCGTTCGATTTGTTAAGAGACGATTCAGAATTCTGTACAAGATTGCTAATCAAGGATACGGGTCTCAACATCATCAAAATGTTCCTTACGAGCTGAGTCTATGAATTTCCTAACTGTACCCTGGAGAATTCTTAAGGGATTCTTGGTTCTTGTGGGACTTTTCAGAAATTTTAACGAATTCATGAGGATATCTGCAGATTTCAAGTGGACACTGAGGGCTTGTAGAGGGATCTTTAGAGTGTACAGTTGGTTATGGACGATTATGTCCAAAATCAGGTGATTTCTAATAAACTCTAGAGCGTCCTGTAAATTTTAAGCGGCATAATATGAATTTCTAGTAGTATTTTTAATATTTCCGGCGAAAGCTTGGGGGTTTGAAAAGGTTCCTAGAGGAATTTAAGGTGTGCTAGTGGTAGCCTAACAATAATAAACTTTTAAATTTTTAATCGGAGACTTGAGAATATTCAGCAACATCGCAGCGGAATTCCAAGATGTTAACTCCTATCAAATTCGTTAGCAAGATCCTGAGAACTCTATGCGAGATCCTACGAATGCTTGGCAAGATGCATCAGAGCTCAAGCGTTTTTTCTGTAGATTTTTCTTGAGAACCTGAAGATTCCTATAAGATTCTTGAGGTTTCTTAACAGGATTCTGTAAATTTCAGTTGATTTCATAAGGTAGGTGTAACACATATACCAAGCTCAATTAAAAATTATTTTAAGTAAAAATAAATTCTACAAAATTACAAGTCACATTTATGCATCATCTCATGTTTATGTTTGTCCTTTTGATGCAGTTAACCATTCATTATAAAATGCTTTACTTTATCAGAAACATAAATTGAAGAAGTAATTCTAAACTTACCGAATTTTTCAAATTTTACGCTCCAAAATTAAACTGATTTTAAATGGTAATTTCATGCCGTTTTGCAACACCCAGCGCTTTTGATTCGTAAATGTATGTATCTATGTATGTAGGTGCTACCAATCCTTGCTTGAGTCTTGCTCTGCATGCGGCTCCACTCAACAGTAATGTCAAATTTTATTACCAATCTGCATTCAACATACCACTGTAGAAAGGGCCAAAAGGGGGGTGGCGGAAATAGAGAATCTCCTTCCAGCCATATGACCCAACAGATTGAGTATTAGAATTCCCAGCGCTTTTGATTCGCAAATACGTCTTTTAAAGAAAACATTTTTTTTTTCTTTCATAGTTTTAAGAAAATGTCCAGTTCTTCAATAAAAGTCACTTATGCGATTATTGGTTCTACAAGGCCCTCTTATACAAAAATTATACATAAAGCTTCTGAAAAATAATTGAAGGTTGAGGCGTAAAAATGCCACCAGAAAAATGTTTGCCAGATTTAACATTACGGGGCTATAGTTTCATAGTATAGTATAACCCTTCGGGAAAATGCTTCGAAGTGAACCTTTTCGAAGTCTCAACGCCTTATGATTCCATAAAAATGACGTATTAACATTGTAATGATGTTTTCAAAACTAATAGTTCATTTATTCATTTATTCATTTATTTTGTTTAATTCAACTGACTATATATAAGTCTTATTGAATATCTTAATATAGTAACAAACAAATAACATTCAATTCAATGAGCTAAAGATCGCAGTAGCCAGCATCATGGACTCTATTGCTTCGATCAAAAATGTACCAGTAAGAGCACCGATCAACTGTGAGTCGATATACTCGCCCAAGCAACATTCGACGCTACTTGATGGAACGGCATACGAACCCCGGGATACTGCAAATAGCGATGAAAGTTGTCACACAAAGGACGGGATCAATTTCTCTCTCCTGTTGACGAATATCGATAGCAGTGCCACGGAGAGCGATATACAATGGATGGTTTCTCGTGCAATTGGTCTACCCGATCCCGAATGCATCGATGTAACGAAACTAGTGTCAAAATGGAAAACACATTCGAACTTAGATTTTGTTTCATTTAAAGTAGTTTTACCGTTGAACTATAAATCTTGCGCTTTAAACCCTTCGACTTGGCCTAGAAATGTGCGGTTTAGAGAATTCATTCGAAGGAGTAATACGTGGAAACCTACAAATTGAATCGTTCTTAACTATCCTTGTTTTTGTTATAATTAAACTCCAAAAAACTGTAATTTGTGTACATGTTTACCAGCAAATTAATTAATATTATTAATTTGTTCAATGAAATGTGATCTAGCTGTTGTGTAGTTGAAAAATAAAATTTAAAATATGGGTTCCGATTTTGGCACGGTTCCGTTTTTGGTAACTGAAAATTTCTGGCAGCTTTTCACTTATAAGAAGTACACAATGATTTATTTTCTTACCGCTAATTTTGAAAAATCTACGTGAACCATCACTTCCGGAACGAATATACCTCATATCCGGAACCCAGTGGCCAATCCCATTTTTCTGGAACACAATAAATCTTGAAGAGTATGCGGTTTGTTTGCGACCAAAAGATCAAAAATCGTTCTATAATAGGCCAAGTTATGATTTTTTAAAGTTCATTTTTAATGAAAACCCGAATTTAGTAGTATACCATTTAATTCCACTAGAGTTTGTATCCTTTGACAGATGCGCGTATTTCGACCTCAACTGTAAGGCCGTCTTCAGTGTTGTGTACTAGACTCGACATACACGACACTGAAGACGGCCTTACAGTTGAGGTCGAAATACGCGTATCTGTCAAAGGATACAAACTGTAGTGGAATCAAATGGTATAGTACTAAATTCGTTTTTTTTTTTCATCTATTTATAGGTATTCTACTAAACAGCTCGAAGATTTATTATCAGACGTTGGGGTTTGGAGAGTTAAGCTGAAAGTGGGCACATTACATTTTTTATCAAGCATCTCTTGCCACCCAGTGTCGGACGGCTTGTTTTGTAATATAGTTCATTGTTTATTTTTAGCACCAGTGTATCAAAACTCATTCATTTTTCATGGATTCCGTCGATCATGGTATCAAACATTCAATAAAAATAAGAAAAATGATCATCCAGAACAACATCGTAAAATGTGTTATTCATCATCATATATGAAAGAGATTTTTGGTGAGCATCTTGTGAACTAATTTTAACTCATATCGTTCTTGTATGTATTGAAAATACATTAAAATGGCTCTGAAATACTATATGGAGTAACAACATTCGAAGTCAAACTTGTTTGAATCAAACTTTTTGGAACTTGCGACACATTGTCGATTACAGACCGATACAGATATCTCGCGTAACTTTTCAAAACGTCCTAAGTAACAAATGTAAACAAATCGAGATTATCATTGCAAATCATTTGCGTTGCACCACTTAGCAGCACACTAGAACACTCGTTCTGATATATTAACAATAAATTAATCTATTAAAAGCTTAACAAAATGACCAATGTTCAAAACTGCATCGCTTTTAATCAATTGTTACATTGGACCTTTGATCAGATAACCAACCACATGTCCTATGTAACATTTATGAATAAACACGATTCTAATGTTACATTGGACATTCCTGAATAAAGCTTTGAAATAGAGTTTAAATGGTAGAATGATTTGTAGAAGCGTGTCTGAGACACTACTTAGATGTATAGAATGCCATAATAACTGCTTCTCAATCATTTCAGTCGATATTTTCAGAGTCGCACTGCCTCGCAAAATTGAAAACGCTCAAGTGACAAAAAGAGAATGAGTTACACAAAACGGTATTTTGGTCTTTTTGCCAAACCATGATTTACCGTTTCGATGGATTGGATCAGCTGCAACTTCTCTTTTCATATTATTAGCACATTGCATGCATATAGGGGAATGATATTGAGCACAAGATTGAGCATCATGATGTCATTGTATCAATCTGATTCAGATGCATGATCGATCAAGCGTATAAATATGCTTCCCGGCAGCAACACGAGCAACGTACATGCGCGACTTGCTCACACATATTTTCAGAGCGATCAATCACCGAAGAGAGGAAAAGCTGTATGTTGTTAGGCGTGGGCTCCTTTCTCAAGTTCCTACAACAAGATGGACGGCGTCGTCATCGTCATCATTCCCCACCGCAATTTCTTGTTTCAACCCTAAGTATATTGACAGCTATAGAAGGTATGCTATTCACGACTGTGCATTAGTATTAGTAGATAGTTATGAACTTTTACCGGATTTGTATGGAATTTGTTATATTTTAATGCAATTTAAGTAAATTAAGCTATTTAGGATAACAAAATATCGATAGCTTAGCAGAATAATTTGTTACGTATCCCATTAGGAGGTCATTTGATGCATTTGTTCTATATATAAGGAGTATTTTTCATGTTTCTCATCACAACCCATTACCTCCCTCAGAAATAACTAGCCGTGCAAGTTGTTTTTTTTTCTATATTTTATATACAAGTATATATTTGCTATATGTACATAGAAAGGCCTTATTGTACTGAATGCAGGAATTGAATCTGATATAATTTGGGTGATTTGACCGAAAGTCTTGGTCATATGAGGGGCCCAAATACAAAGGGGTGAGAGTGGCATTTAGGTCGGTTTTGAGCTAAGTATACTGAAAAGTTTCAAGTATTACAACAGTGTTTTTGGAAATTCGATTTCGATCGACCCTTCCGATATTATAGATAGGTATAATAAAATAAATAATACAAAGTGCATTTTCTTGTTGTTTATTATTGTTCAGTATAATTTAACTTTCGATAGTTGTTCAAAACTTACATCGGGATTTTCTTTATTTTCTTCGCTATGGTCTGCTATCTGATTCTCGGAAGTGCTTGGAACAGACAAAAAGATTCGTGGTATTTGTTTTCACGTTTTAGCCCAAAAATGTTAGCCATCGGTTTCTCTGCACGTTGCGCGTTGGAACTCTATGGAAAGTAACCGGTTCACATAGTTCTGTTTTAGGGTTTCTTCGAATATAATTTGCTCCTGCATGTCGGAACATGACCATTTGTGAGTACATTTGTCTAAGTATAATACAATTTGATAGCGCTTCAATATCATAATTTTGACGTTAAAAATGATTAATGAAGATATAAATCTGTAGACTCAATGACATTTCAATTTACATAATAACAGCTCGTCCCGTAGTAACATTTGCCGAGCAATGATTCAAAAGCGATTTCCATACTAACTTTAAATGTATTTTAAAAATAGTTCCAGGGCACGGATAATCATGAAATTTTGGATTCTGGCTCCATTTTTGACGTAGAATCATGATATGTAAAAAAACTGGATACCCCTAAACAAGCCAATTGAAAAAATTGAATTTATATTCCGATTTCAGTACAAATCTGACGGATTTTCATAACTATTTTACCTGTGTGAGTATTTTCGTGTAAGATAGACAAAAATGCAGCGTACCTTTAGTAGCTGTCAAAATACGTTGGTTTCAACCGACGGCTGGTGCTGATTGCAACACAGCCGTCACCACCACCACGTCATGCAGTGGGAAACTCACACATGATCATGTGGGCGAAACCGTCATAAAAACGGGGGAAAAATTGAGGGAGAATCAGTGAGAGAGCAAAATGTCCTACATACAGCTCAACGTTTCCCTTCCTTCTGTTGTTACATAGGACACATAGACGGAGGGGAAGACATGACGTCGTGGGATTGAATGAATCAAAACAAAGCATAGCTGGTGTCTCCAATTAGCACACCGCAACAAAATGTCGATATTTTCAGAGTCGCTCTGCCTCGCAATATTGAATACGCTCAAATATTAATAATAATATTAATATTAATAACAAAAAGAGAACGAGGTACACAAAACTGTATTTTGGCACGGCAGCAACACGAGCAACGTGCATGCGCGACTTGCGCACATATAGGTATTTGCAGAGCAATCATTCACCGAAGAGCGGAGAAGGTGTATGTATTTGTTTGGCATTGGTTTCCTACAACACAATCGACGGCGCCGTCATCGTCATCATTTCCCACCGCTATTTCTTGTTTGCGCCGACGGCTGGTGCCGAATGCAACACAGTCGTCACCACCCATCGTGCAGTGGGTAACTCACACACGAACAAGTGTGGGCAAAACCAGCATTGAAACGGGGAGAAAATTGAGAGAGAAACAGCGAGAAAGCAAAAAGTCCCATGTACAGCCCAACGTTTTCCCTCCTTCTGTTGTTACGTAGGACACACAGACGGAGGGGAAAAAGTGACGTCGTGGCATTGAATGAATCAAAACAAAGCACAGCTGGTGCCTGCGATTATCACACCGCAACAAAATGTGCAGTTCAACTTGAATGTTGAAGCAGTTCAACGCACGTGAATACAAAATGAAATAAAACATGCTTGCTGTGTGCCCAAATCAAAATGTCCGATGTTACTATAACTGAAACAAAATGACCGAAGTGAATGTCCAATGTAACAATTGTTGAAACAGAACGACCTATGTGATTTATCCTATGTACATATTTTTGGTCAAAACGTCCTATCTGATGTTTTTATAGATATCAGTGTAATTTCCAAATAAATTGACAAAATTTCATTTCTTACGTTGAACTCTATTACACTGCTTCCCTCTACAAGCAACACAGTGGGGAAAAATTGTTTCATTTTGATACAGTTTCAAAATATATTTTCACAACCTTCAAGCTCGATTTACTCGAAATGTGTGAATTGTTAGATAGGCCGTTTTGAAAAGTTACGCGAGATATGATATATTTCTTCGTTTGCTTTGATCGTGCTTCGAAATCAAATGAGCACAAATTCTGCCATGCTTGTGTCTGGTATTAGGAACACCCCTTTTATGATCGGCCAATTTGGTACTAGAATACATCAACAAAATGTAATGTCAAAATTCATAGTTTCAAAATCAAATTTATTTTTGTACGCTGCTGGAGACGAACCAGCCACAGGCTGAAAGTCTCGATAATAAAGATTATAATGGTAATAATAATATTTTTGTAAGCTAAAAAAACTGATGATATTTATCATAAATGGGTAACAAGATCATATAAGACCAATATATTTTGAGCTGGGATTTTAGCAGCTTAAGTGTCCGATGCTGCGTGATCTACCACTACATTTTTGTTATAATCAATTGGCTATAATAAAATTTAAAAATCAAACCGATGTTTTCGAAAGGAGGCTGTTGAGATTAAATTGGTTAAGATTTCATTGTTTGAAGTGAACAAAATGCCCAGTAATTAATCAATTAGGAGCATTTGAAATTGTTGATCTCAATAATTATGAGTGTTAATTTGTGCTGACGATAATTTCAATTTCTTTACTTTACAAATTATTTCAAAGTACATAACCGAAATCCAATCAGTTTGCTGAATAACCGACCAAAATGACATCTGTTGAGCGGAAAACTCACGTCATCATCCTTCTTTTATGCATTCGGGATCCGTTTCGAATACAAATCCCTATGTGTTCAGCCGCTGGCTATGTGTTGGGCTGTTGCCAACGAAATGTGTTATTTTCACTAGATACATTTTAAGCCACTCTCGCTCTCGGTGGCGACCAGTCGTCTGCTAGGCTGAAGCGCCGACAGGAAGTTCCGCACTTTGCGGTCACACCGCCCCGACAACTTCCGTCGGAATGGAATATTGAGCTTTGAAATGCAACTATGCGAATCGTCTATCTGACGGAGCTATTTGGAAATTTATTCAAACATAATTGAGTTGAACGAGCAATTTTACCTTTCAACAGGTACTTGAAGTGAATGTGAATAGTACAGATTTTCATTTTTGCTTTCTTCGCGTTTGGTAGTATGAACAATCATCTTTTGAACGCGAATGTATGTCATTCAGGTTATGAATGATCCGTTCTGAGCTTGACGAGGCATTACAGAGCGTCACAGAACAGGTTGAGCAACCAAAGAATGGAACAACAGCAGCTCGTGGAGGAAGACTTGCTCAAAATATAATTTCATTACCTGCTTGTTGATTTTATAAATGGAAATCAAATTACCTTCCAGCCTCGTGCCAGAGAACGGAAGTTGCACTGTGTACACGTTGTGCTCTAATTTGCCCTTAGTGCCACTAGCGTTGCTTGTGTCAAGCCTGGAACCTGTTCCGTTTTTATGCATGAACATGTAGAAGCTTTAAAATGGATGCCAGGCCCACAGCACTCAATCCCATCAGCTGGAAGTTGAACTTTTGACTTCGTCATTAGGTGCAGTAAAATACACAGCTGGGTTGATTATTTAATAAGAGAAATTTCCCAACACCATTATTGCATATTCTACCTGATGCAGTAGGAAACTCATGTTCTTGGCGTTAAGCTGCACAAAAGCTCTCTCAAAAAAGCGGAAAATTGCACACACCTAAAACGATAAATACGTGCACTGGTGCAAGTAAATAAGTTGTGGAAGTTGACTAGCAATAATGTTGATTTTATTTGCAATCTTCTACAATTGACGCCCATCGGGAAAATGTTCCTTTAATGCAGGTAGCTCCACCAAAAATTTAAAGAGTTTGAATATGTTTGGGTAAAGGTAGATATTGCAATTTCAGAGAAAACTTTCCGTTTTGCGGTCCCACGAAAAGCTACCGCAGCTGTCACATCACTGATTTGTACTGGTAAATCATCAGTAGGCTTCAATGATACCTTGGATACCGTCTTGATGATTGTTGTTTGTTGCTATTTTCCACACCGTTTTCTCTTTCAAGCATACTATGATTGAATTATTTGCTTCAATGATAGAATGATTTCGAAGCCTGCGGTAGAACTTTGACAGCTGCGGTAGAACTCGGCGGCTACCGCAAACCGGAAAAATTTCTTAATAACCGTAATATAGAAAATGAAAAACATGTATTTGCATCAGTGTACTAACCACCTGATCATGCCAACAAACATGTTTATGACTCCTTCTTCAAAAATGCTGAAGATATCATATCTGGCCTTTTCCCTGAGGTTTAAGTACACATATATCGTGACTGCAACAAACGCAATGCTGACTTCATCCCTGACTTTGAAAATGAGGGCATTATGCTTTCAGTGGTCGGGGAAAATGAAACGTTACAATTATTTTCGACAAAATTGCAATCTTGGGCTTGAACCAAATTAATCATGTAAAAAATCGACAAAAAAAGGTTACCTTGACTTTCTATTGACAAACATCCAAGAAGATTTCTACGTAAATAAAAGTATTACACTCTTGTGGAAAAATGAAACATTTTATACGGCACTAGAATACTCATTATTTATATTCACAATAACTGTGTAAGGATAGGGAAAGGCAAGGAAACGACTGCCTACTACGATCTGAATCAGTATCATTATTAAATTTGAATTATATCCTATTCCTTGCCTTTCACTAACCCTACAAACTGCAGACCCACAGTTTGCGAATATGAGGAATTCTATGGATACGATAATGCAAATTATGAAAACATAAAAAATAGAATAAATTTAATTGACTAGCAATCACTGAACAGAGAAGAAAATAATGTGGAAAAAGTTGTTGATATCTTTTATAGTATACTAATGGAAATTATTCATGACGATAAAGACGCTAACAACCCGGAAGAAATTTGCCACCTTTTTTCAACCTTTTCCCAAGAAATCTATACGACATTTTCAGGAGAAGATCCGGGACCTAAATTATTTTTCATTCTTCCCTGCTCCCAGATAAGACACCTTATCAGGCTTGGAAGGATTGTATGTCACGAAAAGCGAAGGACCTGATGAAATCCCTCCAGTGTTTATGAAGAAGCTTGCTGTTGAATTAACATCTGCTTTGGTTTGGCTGTTCAATATGTCATTTTAATCAGGTGAATTTCCTGAAAGAAGGAAAAATCATTCTTAGTACCTATTTACAAATCTGGGAAGAAAGCTGATATTCGTAACTATCGTGCAGTTGCTATAATCTCATGTATACCAAAGCTCTTTGAATCCATTATTAATAGAAAATTTTTTGGGCAATTAAAGAACAGAATTACATGCACATCATGGATTTTTTGAAGGCCGTTCCACTTCTACAAATTTACTACAATTCACCAATTATACATTGAATGTAATGGACAATGGTAACTATGTAAAGGCTCTGTATATTGGATTTGATGAATCATCTTTACTGGATAAAGTTAAAGTTAAAGGATATTTAACAAATCGACAACAAATAGTGAAATATAATGGTAAAAAATCTAATCTTATCCATGTTACATCAGAAGTTTCTCGAGGCTCACATCTGGGACCTCTGCTTTTCATGTTATATGTAAACAATATTTCCTACAGAGCATATAAATATTCTTATCTTCGTCGGCATAGACGATATGAAGTTATTTATGGAAATCAAGTATTCCAACGACATTGACATCTCTCTGAGTGAAATAACTATTTTCGGTGAATGGTGTAATAAAAGCCTACTTCAGTTAAATGTTAAAAAATGTAATTTAATTACTTTCATCACAAAGCGAAACCCACAAAAAAACAATTGTCATATTAGGAAATCATATCGTTAAAAAATACGCTAGAGTCAGAGATTAAGGTGTAATTTTGACTCAAAACATTTATCTCTGAATTCACAACTTCCTTCCAAAAAAGTGGGATTTAAAACTGTCACTAAACGTGGCAAGAATGGAAGAAAGGATGTTTCTCCGGAATGCGAACTTTCTTCCAAGGGTATCGAAATGAGCAATCAGTTCGATGCTTTAGATAAATTTTCCGAACACCAAATCGATGCAGCCTCTAGCCCAGGCTCTTTGATTCAAGTGAATAAGCAAAGAGTGCCGCCTACCGTGGTCAGTTGTTCCGAATTTGCGGGATTTAGGCAGGAGATACCTGCCACACGAAATACGCATGTAAAAATGGTCATTGGCATCTTCTTCTGTCGGGTGTGGGATCACTGCGTCCATTTTTTAGGACTATTGTGATATACCCTATTACTCTATGTACACAATGTTTTCCAGTAGCAAATGTGCCTCCGGAATACTTTGCGCATTTGACTGAACTTTGAACCATCTGCCATTGATGGGCAGAAGTCCTAGGTTGCAGTGTTGTAGTTCCCCCAATCTGGCGTGATCAGCCTAATAAAGCTAACCACCTCCCTGGGGGATGCGTTCCAAATATCAGCTGGCTGTAAGTAGTGCTTGCCAAATATTTTGAACCTACGATGGATGTGTGCACTGCAAGAGCAGAGAAGGTGTTGTGAGGTTTCGTCCGTCTCGTCACAGAAACGGCAATTTGTGTTTTGGACGACACCGATCTTGTATAAGTGGTATCTGCTTGGGCAGTGACCAGTTATTAGACCGATGTATGTTCTGAGATCCCTTTTGTTGAGACCTATAAGTTTTTGTGTTTGTGTCGTGTTTATTGTTACGAACCTTTTGGACTGATTCGCATTGGAAACTGTATTCCAATTTGATTGAATTTGATCGAACAACCAGTTGTTCAATTCCGTGTTTAGTGCAGAGTTTGAAATGCCAAGGAATGGCTCTGGACCAATGAACATATTGGTTGATCCATTCCTTGCTAGCTGATCGGCAATTTCGTTACCCTCTAGACCCGTATGTCCTGGGATCCAATATAGTTTAACTCGATTGCGTTCAGCTAGGGATTTCAGTGCAAGAATGCATTCCCACACAAGTTTTGAGTTGCAAGTGAAAGCCTTCAAAGATTGAAGCGCTGCTTGACTATCAGAGAAAATACAATTTGTAATTTTTTTTTTACAATCTGTAATTTCTTTTCAGACACAGCTGCGCACATTCCTTGATTGCATAGACTTCTGCTTGAAATACTGTAGGCCACTGTCCAAGAGAGACAGAGATTTTGGTTTTCGGTCCGTATACTCCAGACCCTGTCAAATTATTCATTTTTGAACCATCTGTGTAGAATTTAATAGATCCCGGTGAAATGGTGGGTCCACCTCCTTCCCATTCCTCACGAGAAGGAAAGACCACCGTGAATGGCGAGTCATAGTTTACCACTTTTTCCATCCAGTCACTACATTTTTCAACAATAGGATTTATCGAAAATTCGTTTAATATACTGAGGTGACCTGTTAAGTCCCCTGACAGTAGGACTGTTGATCGTTTTAGCCGAAGAGCACTTTTCTCAGCATCCAGCTTTATGAATTGATCCAGCCGGGGCAGATTGAGTATAGCATCTAGGGCAAACGAGGGGGTACTACGAACTGCACCGGTTATGGCAATACAGGCAGTACGTTGAATTTTGTTCAGCTTAGCTCTAGCCGTAGCTTCCTTTGTCTTAGGCCACCAAACAAGGGACGCATAGGTTATTCTAGGCCGAACGATTGTTTTATAGATCCACATGATCATACTGGGTTTTAGACCCCATGTTTTACCACAGGTCTTTGAGCAAACCCAGAGTGAATTGAGACCTTTATTTATGATTGTTTGAAGATGGGTGTTCCAATTTAGTTTTGCGTCAAGTGTGATGCCAAGATACTTGACCTCATTTGAGTAAACTAATTGTATTTGGTTCAAGAAAAGAGGGTGGAGTTGTACCTTTCGTCTTTTTGTGAACGGTACAATTGTTGTTTTTGAAGGGTTTATTCCTAGTTTCTCTTTTTGACACCAGGAGAGTGTGTGATTGAGAGCAATTTGCATCCTTGATGAAATAACGCTGTCAAATTTGCCTCGTACAATAATGACTACGTCATCTGCGTATCCAACAACTTCAAAACCCCTTCTTTCTAAGCAATCTAGCAGTTCGTCCACCACTAATGACCACAATAAGGGAGATAGTACTCCCCCTTGAGGGCATCCCCTTGTAGCCATTACAGTAATGCGCGAATCACTCAGCTCAGATGAGATCTGTCGATTTGCTAGCATAGCATGTACCCAGGTTGCAATGCATGGGTCGAAGTTTCTCCTCAACATTGCCGAACCTATAGACGAATAAGAAGCGTTATCGAACGCGCCCTCAATATCAAGAAATGCTATAAGAGCGATTTCTTTTGCATTAAAGGTTTTCTCGATCTTGTTCACTAGCGTGTGCAGTGCTGAGACCGTTGATTTTCCGCTTTGATAAGCAAATTGGGATTTAGAAAGAGGCATAGTTTTCATAAATTTAGAATCTATATACTCGCATAATACCTTCTCCATGATTTTAAGCATTACCGAGGATAGGCTTATCGGTCGGAATGCTTTAGGGTTGGTTTTGTCCTTTTTTCCTGCTTTTGGAATAAAGACAACTCGAACTTGACGCCAATCATTTGGAATGTGTCCCAGAACTAAACTTGCCTTAAAAATCTCTACCATGTGTGGAATCAGTGTCTCTTCCTCTTTTTGGATAAGCGCTGGGAAGATTCCATCCATGCCAGCAGATTTGAATGGCTCGAAAGATCTCACTGCCCTAACAACCCTATCGCGAGTAAAAGCTTCTTTGGCAACCTTTATTGCGTCCCTTTTTGCTCCTGAGTCCCCTGATAGGAACCCGTGTGGAACTGAGACGTCAAGTCTGGCACCTTCAGCATTTAGACTCGTTTGTGGGATTGAATCAGGAAAGTGAACTCTTAGCATTTCACTCAGTGTTTCACGAGGTTCCACAGTGAGTGAACCGTCAGTCCTTTGAAGACTTCCCAAACCATTGGAGTGATCCTTCGAAAGAGTTTTATGAAGTCGAGCAGCTACGGGAGTTTTCTCAATGCTTTCACACATGAGAACCCATGATTTCCGTTTTGCTCGTCTCATTTCTTTGTTATACTCTGTCAGAGCCTTTCGGTATAGACTCCAATCAGAAGTGCGTTTGGCTCGGTTGAATTCCTTCCGAGCAGTTTTCCTGAGTTTATCAAGGTTGAAGTTCCACCATGGAACATCTCTGTTCGAACTAACTGTTTTGATCGGACAGCTCTCTTGATAAGCATTTAGAATTTTGTTTTTAATAGAATCCGAAGCTGCTTCTAACTGTATAATTGTCTGAATATTCGGCTCTATTATATAGTCTTCAGAACGGAGAATAGCTGAGTAGGTTTCCCAATCAGTTTTCTTGGGATCTTTAAACGACTTTTGAATCATTAGACCCCCTTCCCACTCGAAGACTATATGTTTATGGTCTGACATAGATATTTCATTAGAAACATGCCAGTTTTTTATTTTATCCGAGATGGATTGACTGCATAAAGTCAGATCAAGGACTTCTTGTCGTAAGATGTTTTCAAATGTAGGCTTATCACCGACATTGCATATGTCAATATTTTTGGAGGAAAGAAACTGCAAAAGATGCTCACCTCTGATATTTGTGTTTGTGCTTCCCCATACAAGGTGATGAGCATTGGCGTCACAACCGATGACGAAGGGGATGTTGTGTTTTTGACTGTAAGAGACAAGAGCAGCCATCTCTGGAGGAGGAATGTCTTCTGCGTCGCCAGGGAAATACGCCGAAACCATAATGATCTCAGTACTGCCCCTAGCAGTAGAAACCTCCATCCTGACCGCTACGATGTCCCTTTTGATGAATTCTGTAATTGGAAAACATTTAGTATCATTGCGTATTAGAATAGCTGCTCTGGGAGAGAGCTGGCTGTCATCATATACCAACCTACACGAGTTTAGTTGAATACCTTGTATTCGAGTTTTGTTGACCCATGGCTCTTGAATCAGTGCCACGGAAAGGTGTTCTTTTGTGAATCTCCTGCAAAGCACATCTGTTGCGCACTGAGCATGATGGAGATTCACTTGGAGGATTTTAATCATTGCTGAGGCGTTCCGCATTTTCCGGACGTTTGCCGTCCTTCTTTGGATGTTGCGGATCATCAACTTTTGATTTTGGGGGATGTCTTAGATTTTGGTTTTTGTCCTTTCCCTTACCTAGGCCTGCTGGCTTATCCCCTGTGGTCAATTTTACACTTTTGACATTTCCACTGCCCTTATTGGGAGCCATTGAGGTGACACCGCTTGGGCCAGGAAGTGAGGTCAAATATGCATCTTTTCCATCAGAGGAAGACAAGCTAGCCTGTATGGTGGGAGTTGGTTGTGGGATGCTTCTAGAGGCCTCCTCAGATTTCTCTTGGGTCGGCTGTCCAGTTGGATTGTCATTGGAGTTTGGGGTTGTGCTCTTTACTTTCCTCAACTGTATTTCTCCAAAGCGGAAGTTGAGGATGAACTTGGATTGAATGAGTTTTTCCATGGACGGTCCATCTACATTAAAGACCCACACCACATGCTTGTTGTTAGGAGTGAGCCGTTGCATGACACGCCAGTTGTTGGTTATCAGATCGTTCTGACTCTCGATGAGAGCTTTGATACGATCATCGGTGTATTGTGCGCTTTGAGGGAAGAAGGCTCGAATCAGTTCTGGACGTTGAATCTTATCCTCATCCATTGCAACCACCTCAACGCCTTCCAGGGGATTTAATGCAGGTGTTATCTCCTTTACCCATTCCGCAGTCTCCTGATCCTTACAAATAAGAACCATATGGCCAGACTTGTAGATAAGGTTAGAGAACTTGGGCTTCATTGTCGCGTTCCGTTGTTGTTCAACCCGAAGCAGCAGTGCCTCCTGGAGAACGTCCAGCTGAGTCGTTGAAAGTTGGGTCGTGGGGAAGTCTTTTGGGATTATTCCGACTCTCCTGCGACTGGTAATTTCACCGTAGCTTAGACTAGTCTGTTTTTTATCTTCTGGTGGGGGTTTGTTGATCGTCGAGGCTGTTGAGCTGTTGGTTTCCTGTTGCCCAACGCGCTTTCTCGGATTCAGGTGTTGTTTCATCCGTTTCTGCTTATGTTCTTCTTCAGCATTTGTAGACTTGTCAAGGTCCTGCCGAGTGCGTTTCGAAGGAGTTGACACCATAGTCTCACCCCCCGTGATTCTGGATAGGGCCTCAGGGCGGCTTAAGCCACTTTGTCGGAGTGCTTTTAGCTGCTTCCTTTGGCTCCGAGTGATCTTTTTGGTGCCAGTAGGTTTTTGTTTGTTCGCGTCATCTGTTGGATGTTGATCGGTCTTCCCATCAATAGGACCCGAGGTGACGTTCGATCCTGTGATTGATGGCTGCGATCCTGACAAGTTTATTGTGACTGTAATTCCATCCTCTTCGTCGTCCATTGGTTCAACCGAAGGATGGAGTCCTGGGTCGTTCGGGAGTGTCAGAGGGAGGTCGGTTTCCATGTTTTCATGCGAACTACTGAGAAGCTCATCTTCGGTCAGTCCAAGCTTACCAAAAGCATTCTCTGTTTCCGTTTCGTCCGACTGGGAGAGGCAGTCGTCACCTTTTTCGAACTGAGGGAGGCAGTCGACACCTTTTATTTTGGTTTGATTATTTGCACTCATTTTTTGGTCCCACGAGTCGCTGGGGAAAGACGGTCCGCTGCATCATTGCCCCGCCCTAATGCAGTAAGAGCTACATACTGGAGAGTTCGCCCTGGTGCTCTCCAGGCTCCGTTAGCGATTGAGCATATTTTAAACCCCCTCAACCATTCATCCATCAGCACGGGTCGCATCACACCTTGGGATTGGGGTTACCTGATTAGTAGATTTTTACTACAGGATCAGGCAATCCGTAGTGTTATTCTTAGCCAGTTGAGACAACCACTACCGACACTACACGGCTATCTAGGCTGCTTGGAAAAGAAGATAACATTGAATATTAACTTCTATGAACGACCAAGCAGCCATCAAGTCATTGGCTCATTGGCATAGTAAGCTCTCAGTTAATAACTGTGGAAGTGCTCATAAGAACACTAAGCTGAGAAGCAGGCTCTGTCCCAGTTGGGACGTAACGCCAGAAAGAAGAAGAAGGCAGGAGATCTTGAACTCCATTAGGGGAATCAAGGTTTCCTACCAAATCGCAAAGAAAGGAGACTGTCGCATTTTGCAGGAAACTCTTAAAGGTCGCGAACTTCTTCTGAAATATGTTGAAGAGAAGAAGCACATTTTTTTTACTTATGACGACATAACTGAACGTTTGTTCAAAGTCGTCTTGAAAGGTCTCTCATTCACAAACTAATTTCAATCCGTCGGGTAGCCGTTCGAATCTTTTAATTTCGAATGGATCTAGCCACGGAAAATTCTTTGCCGATATCGTAGCAGGTAATTTAAACTCCTCCCCTATTCGTACTATTCTACTTGTTTCAAATCAAATGGAAAAAAACCCTATCGCCACATGTAACTCCTACTCCGCTTCTTCGTCTACCGAAAATTCTAATGGGAAATCATTAGATAATATACGCACTTCAAGTGACATGTCTGGCTCTGATTTTAATTTTCTAACTGAACAATTGAATCTAATGATTGATGCAATGTTCAAAGCCACCACTATGACTGAAGCAGTCCAAGTTGGTGTAAAATTTACAAATCAAATTGTTATTGGATTACGTTTTTCTAATGGATCCAAATAATAATTTAAATATTTTAAATTGGAATGCTCGTTCTCTGAATGGTAAAGAGGCGAGCTGTTTAATTTTCTTACGGTTAATAACGTGCATATAGCAGTTATTACCGAAACGTATTTAAAACCTGGATCTAAACTTAAAAGAGATCCTAACTTTTTTGTTTATCGTAATGATCGACTTGATGGGGCATGTGGGGGAGTTGCAATCATCATTCATAGGCGTATAAAACATCAACTGTTTTCATCATTTGAAACTAAAGTTTTTGAAACTTTAGGCATTTCTGTTGAAACATAGCTTAGTAAATATACTTTCATAGCTGCCTATGTGTCTTTTCAATGCTCTGGACAGCAAGGTAATTTGCTCCGAACTGACTTGCGAAAATTGACTCGCAATAAGTCAAAAATTTTTGTCATCTGTGACTTTAATGCCAAACATCGGTCATGGAATAATTCTCAAAGTAATTCCAACGGCAGAATTTTATTTGATGAGTGCTCTTCATGATATTTCTCAATTCAATACTCTGATAGCCCTACTTGTTTTCCTCTTCTAGAAATCCATCTACGATTGATTTAGTCTTAACCGACTCTAGTCATCTTTGTAGCCAACTGATTACTCATGCTGATTTTGATTCTCAATCATGTCCCTGTTACATTTAAAATATCCCATGAAGCGATTCTCAATCTTATCAGCTCCACTTTCAATTATTTTCGAGCCGACTGGAATATATATGAAACGTATATTGACTCTAATCTTGATGTTAACATTTCATTACAAACTAAGCTTGATATTGACAATGCTCTTGAAACTTTAACAAATTCCATTGTTGAAGCCAGGAGCATTGCAATTCCAAAATGTGAAATCCATGATGATCTTAAACTATTGATCCGTCTTAAAAACGTGAGGAGAAGGCAATTTCAATGCACTCGCGATCCTGCAATGAAAATTATATGGCAGGATTTGCAGAAAGAAATCAAGAAACGTTTTGCACAATTAAGAAACAAAAAATTTGAAAATAAGATTTCTCAATTGGACCCTGGCTCTAAGACCTTATGGAAATTATCTAAAATTTTGAAAAAAAAAGACCTTAGAAGCCAATACCGACATTGAAAGAGGAAAACAAATCATTACTAACTAATTGCGAAAAAGCTCAAAAACTTGCTATGCAGTTTGAAAGTGCGCACAATTTTAATTTAGGACTTACTAGTTCAATTGAAAATCAAGTTACTCAGAACTTCGAAAATATTCTAAATCAAGAGAACGTTTCCGAAAATGCCTGGGAGACTGATTTGGAAGAAGTGAAAATTATAATTAAAAAATTCAAAAATATGAAAGCTCCTGGCGATGATGGATTTTTCCACATCCTTATCAAGAAACTTCCAGAAAGTAGCTTATCATTTTTAGTTGATATATTTAACAAATGTTATCAATTAGCATATTTTCCTGACAAATGGAAAAATGCTAAGGTTGTTCCAATTTTAAAACCAGACAAAAATCCTGCAGAAGCTTCTAGCTATCGTCCAATCAGTTTGCTTTCCTCCAAACTTTTTGAAAAGGTCATTTTGAACAGAATGATGGTCCACATCAACGAAAATTCAATTTTTGCCATGGAAATTTGACCATTCATCAACTTTTACGTGTAACAAATTTAATCCGTCCCAACAAATCTGAAGGCTATTCTACTGGTCTTGCTCTTCTAGACATAGAAAAAACATTCGACAGTGTTTGGCATGAAGGTTTGATCGTAAAATTAAAAAACTTTAATTTTCCAACATACATTGTGAGAATAATTCAAAGTTATCTGTCAAATCGTACACTTCAGGTTAATTATCAGAACTCCAGATCTGAAAGACTTCCTGTAAAATCTGGTGTTCCCCAAGCTTTTTATTTAAAACCTTCAAGTAGACATGCTGTCACGATGAGAGGGGTTCCAATAAATTGCTCAGATGAAATTACGTATCTAGGGATCATGCTAGATAAGAATTTAACTTTCAAAAATCACATTGAGGGCATTCAAGCCAAATGTAACAAATATGTAAAATGCATCTATCCCCTTATTAATAGAAAATCAAAACTTTGTCTTAAGAACAACCTTTTGATATTCAAACAAAATTTCCAGGCAGTTGTATGCTGTATCAATATGGACTAGCTGTTGTCATACCAGGAAATAATCTCTGCAGAGAATTCAAAATAAAATTTTGAAAATGATTCTGAGGCTTTCTCCCTGGTATAGTACCAATGAGTTACATAGAATATCCAATGTTGAAACATTGGAACAAATGCCAAATAAAATAATTAATAATTTCAGGCAAAAATCGTTGCAATCTTCTATTGCCACGATTAATGCGTTATATGTTTAGGTTAAGTTAGGTTAAGTCAATTGAAATCGTTATTTTTTTTTCTCTTATAAGCCGGTGAAATCAACTCATCTGTAAAAAATCTGAACTGCTACGGTAAATGAAATGTATATGTTGTTAACAAAATGTTAATGAAATCTTAAATGTGTTTTACAAAATTAGGATGATAGAGTTGTCTAATAACACAGAACATCTAGATATAAGAAATGAAGGTAATGTTTGGAATGATACTAATAAAGAAATGAAAAAAAAAACGTTGCGTAGTAACCTAAAAATATACTGTAACTCTGTAAGATATAGTATTATATTGATTTAAGTGTTAACATGTACTACTTTTCATTGAGGAAATAAATAAATAGTGGAAGTTGTAGTACTGTTTGAAGAGTTCATCATTTAAAAATTATTCAGAACAACTATTTTGCTCCAAAGTTTTGTTACTTTGCATCTATGTTGGTGCATCAGTGTCAACTGAGGAGGATCCCATATGTTTTTAAAGGTTTAAATTAAATTAAAAAATTATATATAAAAATAATGAAGAATAGCTTCAAGCATGACATTGCGAAATACAACAAAATTCAGGTTTTAGACACTGAAATAGGACGTTACCCTACAGTAGATACTTGATACTTGATGGGCTACAATTCGCTAAGATGAATCTGCGCCGAATGGATGAGTCTTCTCCACTGGGCTCGGTCCTGGGCCAATCGCTTCCAGTCGCCCTGGACGTTAAGTGCCCTTAAGTCCTCCTCAACCGCAAAAAGCCATCGTGTGCGCGGCCTGCCACGAAGTCGGCGGCCTCGTCCGGGTTCTCTGTTGAATATTATCTTTGCTTGTCGTTCTTCCAGCATACGGGCAACGTGACCAGCCCAACGCAGCCTGCCGTGTTTTATGCGCTTGACAATATCCACCTCTTTATACACTTGGTACAACTCGTGATTCATGCGACGCCGCCAGATGCCGTTTTCTAGTTTACCGCCGAGTATTGTTCGCAGCACTTTACGTTCAAACACCCCGAAAGCTCTCCGGTCGACTTCCTTCAATGTCCATGATTCATGGCCATATAGGACAACCGGAAGGATCAGTGTCTTGTATAACGCGAGTTTTGTTTTCGTTTGCAGGCTACGGGACTTCAGCTGGTTACGGAGCCCGTAGAAAGCCCGACTCGCAGCTGCAATACGTCTTTTCACCTCGCGGGTAACATCATTATCGCATGTCACTAGTGTTCCAAGATACACAAATTCTTCCACCACTTCAAACTTTTCACCACCTAGCACCATTTCGCTACCACTAACTCGTCCGGACCCACGTTGACCACCAGCTATTATGTACTTCGTTTTTGTGGTGTTGATCGTGAGCCCAATCCTCGCTGTCTCCCTCTTGAAAGGCACGAACGCCTCTTCCACTGCCCGACGGTCAATCCCGATGATGTCGATATCGTCCGCAAAGCCAAGGAGCATATGAGAACGTGTGACAATGGTACCGCTTCTCTGCACACCGGCTGATAGCACCTTCGAGCGCTATGTTAAACAGCAAGTTAGAAAGAGCGTCACCCTGTTTCAATCCATCTAAGGTTACGAACGATGACGAAATCTCGTCCACCACCCGCACACTCGATTTCGATCCATCAAGCGTTGCACGAATCAGTCTAATCAGCTTCGCCGGAAAGCCATGTTCGGGCATAATTTGCCACAACTCGTTTCTCTTCACTGAATCGTACGCCGCTTTGAAATCTACAAACAGATGATGAGTCTGCAAGTTGTACTCCCGGAATTTATCTAGGATTTGACGCAGGGTAAACATTTGATCCGTCGTTGATCGGCCCTCTCGAAAACCAGCGTGGTATTCGCCGACAAAGGACTCCTCATACGATCTCAATCTGTTGAACAGAATTCCAGACATGATTTTGTACGCCGAATTAAGGAGTGTTATCCCTCGGTAATTGGCGCACTCCAGTCGATGCCCTTTCTTGTACAGAGGGGAAATGAGACCTTCCAACCAACTAGTAGGCATTTGTTCATGCAGCTGCTCACTTCCGTGTTTGAGAAGTTCGGCCGGCAGCTCGTCCTTCCCAGCAGCCTTGTTGTTCTTCAGCCCATTGATAGCTTTTTTTACCTCATCTAGCGTTGGAGGTTCCACAACCTGTACATCGTCATCGATTTGAATTCTGCTACCAGATCCACTTCCATTATCTCCGTTTAACAATGACTCGAAGTACTCTTTCCACCTGGTGGCCACCATTGTTTTATCCGTCAGCAAGTTTCCTACAGTAGACCGGACGTAAAAATCACATTTTTCATTTGTTATCAGCATATAATGGTTGTTTTTTCTTAGTTAGTGTTCTAAAAGCCCTTTCACAGTTCTTGTTATAATTACATTCGTGTGGCGGAGCTAAAAAAGTTTTGATAGTTCGCTGTTTTATTTATTTGGATTACCGTAAAACGGGGTATCTTTGATAAAACGCCTAGAGATATGCAATGCTCTACAAATGTTCGTCATTCATTCAACTTTGTTCGATTCATACTCCATTATCAAAGTTACCCCAAACCAGAGAACCTACTTTCGATTATATGAAAAATTATATCTCCATTTAAAATAAATCTTTTGGCAATTTGTCGCTTGCAATTGATAGCTAGGATGCCAGAACTTGTTTTAAAAATATAAATTATAATTCTTTGAAACAGCATGCATATAGGGAGTCGATGCCGGTTATGGACCCTGTGCGTATTATGGACCCCCTAAAGAAAAACATAAAATTAACACTCAAAGCAACCTTATTCTTATGGAAAACTACCGGGGGAACTTCAATTGCATTGTTAGTCAGCAGTTTCAGGCAAAATGTTTGGGTTGAGACGCATAAATACAGATATTTGAACAGTTTTGTAAATGAAACCACACAAGAGGGTCCATAATACGCATTTCCAGGTGGGTCCATAATAGGCACGTCGGCAGCGACTCGGATTACATGGGAATCAAATGGAGGGTCCATAATACGCAACGTCAAATTTGTAAACAATCCTATTTTGGACCCCGGGACGGTCCATAATAGGCATTCGGACAACAGTTTTCCAAATGTATATTTCTCTGGGAAAATCGTATGATTTTGTATGTTGCATGGGTGTACTGTGAAGTAAAGACATTGAACTTGTTATTAGACTCCACAAAACGTATATCCGCCTGATATATAATTGCGGAAAGGCGTCGAGAATGAATTTCAGTTACTACGGGGTCCATTACTAGCATTGGAACCCTATATTCAAGTTTTCTTCGAAAAAACTCTCAAAGTTACTCCGTTTTACGGTACTAGACTTAAAGTCCACATAAGCTTAGCTAGTTAACTTACAAAATTAAATACAAAACGCAGTCAAACATCATTTCACAATACATCTCATTACAAAACATGTAAAAAAATAAAATAAACTGCACTTTGCGAAAGAGGACCACGTGATTATTGAGCTGAAATCGAATTCAGGTTAACTTCTGCGTTCATGAGTCCTCTCATGGCGTAGTGGTTAACGCGCCCCAACTAGAGATCGGGGAGTCGTGAGTTCGATTCTCACTGAGAAGACGTGTAACTTTTTCGCAAATCTTCACATCAATTTGTCCATCTAATCCAATTGCAAATTATATGTAATGTTTAGCTTTTCGGTAGTTGTTAAACTTCCACTCGGCTGGTTGGCCGTAAACCACGATTCATAATTAAAACAAGTATTTATCGAGCAACGGACTCATGTTCCGTAACCGGTCGTTTGAGAACGTCGCGACCCATTGGAAGCCCACACAATAGAAACCTCAGCCAGCGCAGTTGCTGGCTAGTGTAGTGTGCTATTCCTATATCTAAAAAACAATGCGCTCTCGGGCTAGGCATTGGATATATATAGAAAGCGTTGTGTTTGGATGGGCATCTAATTCTTCCGAAAGAGGTGCACTTTGCGAAAGAGGACCACGTGATTATTGAGCTGAAATCGAATTCAGGTTAACTTCTGCGTTCATGAGTCCTCTCATGGCGTAGTGGTTAACGCGCCCCAACTAGAGATCGGGGAGTCGTGAGTTCGATTCTCACTGAGAAGACGTGTAACTTTTTCGCAAATCTTCACATCAATTTGTCCATCTAATCCAATTGCAAATTATATGTAATGTTTAGCTTTTCGGTAGTTGTTAAACTTCCACTCGGCTGGTTGGCCGTAAACCACGATTCATAATTAAAACAAGTATTTATCGAGCAACGGACTCATGTTCCGTAACCGGTCGTTTGAGAACGTCGCGACCCATTGGAAGCCCACACAATAGAAACCTCAGCCAGCGCAGTTGCTGGCTAGTGTAGTGTGCTATTCCTATATCTAAAAAACAATGCGCTCTCGGGCTAGGCATTGGATATATATAGAAAGCGTTGTGTTTGGATGGGCATCTAATTCTTCCGAAAGAGGTGCACTTTGCGAAAGAGGACCACGTGATTATTGAGCTGAAATCGAATTCAGGTTAACTTCTGCGTTCATGAGTCCTCTCATGGCGTAGTGGTTAACGCGCCCCAACTAGAGATCGGGGAGTCGTGAGTTCGATTCTCACTGAGAAGACGTGTAACTTTTTCGCAAATCTTCACATCAATTTGTCCATCTAATCCAATTGCAAATTATATGTAATGTTTAGCTTTTCGGTAGTTGTTAAACTTCCACTCGGCTGGTTGGCCGTAAACCACGATTCATAATTAAAACAAGTATTTATCGAGCAACGGACTCATGTTCCGTAACCGGTCGTTTGAGAACGTCGCGACCCATTGGAAGCCCACACAATAGAAACCTCAGCCAGCGCAGTTGCTGGCTAGTGTAGTGTGCTATTCCTATATCTAAAAAACAATGCGCTCTCGGGCTAGGCATTGGATATATATAGAAAGCGTTGTGTTTGGATGGGCATCTAATTCTTCCGAAAGAGGTGCACTTTGCGAAAGAGGACCACGTGATTATTGAGCTGAAATCGAATTCAGGTTAACTTCTGCGTTCATGAGTCCTCTCATGGCGTAGTGGTTAACGCGCCCCAACTAGAGATCGGGGAGTCGTGAGTTCGATTCTCACTGAGAAGACGTGTAACTTTTTCGCAAATCTTCACATCAATTTGTCCATCTAATCCAATTGCAAATTATATGTAATGTTTAGCTTTTCGGTAGTTGTTAAACTTCCACTCGGCTGGTTGGCCGTAAACCACGATTCATAATTAAAACAAGTATTTATCGAGCAACGGACTCATGTTCCGTAACCGGTCGTTTGAGAACGTCGCGACCCATTGGAAGCCCACACAATAGAAACCTCAGCCAGCGCAGTTGCTGGCTAGTGTAGTGTGCTATTCCTATATCTAAAAAACAATGCGCTCTCGGGCTAGGCATTGGATATATATAGAAAGCGTTGTGTTTGGATGGGCATCTAATTCTTCCGAAAGAGGTGCACTTTGCGAAAGAGGACCACGTGATTATTGAGCTGAAATCGAATTCAGGTTAACTTCTGCGTTCATGAGTCCTCTCATGGCGTAGTGGTTAACGCGCCCCAACTAGAGATCGGGGAGTCGTGAGTTCGATTCTCACTGAGAAGACGTGTAACTTTTTCGCAAATCTTCACATCAATTTGTCCATCTAATCCAATTGCAAATTATATGTAATGTTTAGCTTTTCGGTAGTTGTTAAACTTCCACTCGGCTGGTTGGCCGTAAACCACGATTCATAATTAAAACAAGTATTTATCGAGCAACGGACTCATGTTCCGTAACCGGTCGTTTGAGAACGTCGCGACCCATTGGAAGCCCACACAATAGAAACCTCAGCCAGCGCAGTTGCTGGCTAGTGTAGTGTGCTATTCCTATATCTAAAAAACAATACGCTCTCGGGCTAGGCATTGGATATATATAGAAAGCGTTGTGTTTGGATGGGCATCTAATTCTTCCGAAAGAGGTGCACTTTGCGAAAGAGGACCACGTGATTATTGAGCTGTAATCGAATTCAGGTTAACTTCTGCGTTCATGAGTCCTCTCATGGCGTAGTGGTTAACGCGCCCCAACTAGAGATCGGGGAGTCGTGAGTTCGATTCTCACTGAGAAGACGTGTAACTTTTTCGCAAATCTTCACATCAATTTGTCCATCTAATCCAATTGCAAATTATATGTAATGTTTAGCTTTTCGGTAGTTGTTAAAATAAACTGTTACAAGGAGTAAAATTAGACTTGGTCGGTTGATTTTTCAGTAAATTGGTTGATAGTCTCATCACAATCGAATGGATCTTCCACTTTCTGTTTAAACGTTGTTCAAGCAGGGTTGTATTCCGCAGCGTTGTAACTGGATTGAATTATTTTTCTACACTAAAAATAGTTTTTTCATATTTTAGTTTCATTCATTTTAGTTTTTTCATATTTTGCTCACGGTTTCGCGCGTGTTTTCGTCGCCGGAGATTTTTTTCTTCCTGTTTCGGAGTGTCTTGCTGGGTAGTGCTTCGTGAAGCCCAAGCAGGACAGTTTGATTTTGCGTCGTCAGATAGGTTTTGCTCACGGTTTCGCGCGTGGTTTTGTCGCCGAAGAATTTTTTTCTGTTTTGGAGCGTCTTGCTGGGTAGGTATTTGGGAAGGCACAAGCAAGACGGTTTGTTTTCGGGACGCCAAGAAGTTTTGTGTTCAGTCGAGGATGGATTACCAACTGGTGAGTTCGTTTCATGCTTGTGATAACACATTTTTCTTGAAAGCGTAACTTTTAAGTAATATTAAACCAAACTTTGTATGGTTCGTCACTATAAGTGTCGGCATTATGATTTTTTCTTCTACAATTTCAATATACATATATTTGTCTCTTTTTGTCATTTTTAAAAATTATCTTTTGAATTGTTCGACATTGTGAATGTTGACGTATTTTTTAAAACTTCTACCATATCGAGACAAAATGCACAGTAATACTCATATGTAATTTTCAAACAAACTATGTATAGTTCGTCACTACAAGGACTGTGGGCTTCGTAGCCGTGCGGTTAGCGGCGTCAGTCGTTTAGGCGTATCGTGCTACGGAGTGTGGGTTCGATTCCCGCCCCAGTCGGAGAAAACTTTTCGTCAAACGAAAAATTCTTCACTGGTCCACTGGTCGTTTCGTGTGTCCGTTGTCTAATGTTAGTTATGTTCAGTCCGTGCAGCCTATGGCTGAAGACGGTGTGAATTGTCTTTAAGTGTCGGCATTATTCCTGTTCCATATAATTTAAAATATATACATGTAATTTTCAGTTTTCGTCATTAATAAAAACATCTTTTGAATTGTTCGACATTATAGATGTTGACGTATTTTTTAAAGCTTCTACCTAAAACTTCTCGAGACAAAAATACAAAACTAGCTTTAAATATAAGTTGTATATTTCCTCCTTGTCCATGGATCGCATCATCGACCAGAGGTGACTCCCAGATCTTTTCCTCCCTCACTAATAAACATCCTTCCCGTGGTGATTGTGGAGATGCAGATGCCCATCCCAACTGACTGTAAGGACTTGGCCGGCGCCGTTATTGGTCAATAATATTAGATTAGATACAAAACAATTGAACTGTTCAAAATCTCGGGATTCAGCAAATTTATAAAGAATCCATGGAATACACTTTTACAATTGTAGATTAGCGTTTTTGTATTTTTGCGATTGTGTTACACTAACGCTACTAAAATTGTTTCATATTACACAATTTATCAATTGCTCAACGAAATCACTTGTTGTTATCTATTGAACTGATCTCGTAGATTTATTTCGTACAAAATTCTGATTTGATGGAAACCAGTGATGGTAGTTTACACGTCCTGTGGTCAGGTGCTGGGTCATTATGCCGAGGTATGTTAGGCGATCATTTAATGCCATTAATGTTTTAGAATAAGTTTCAATGTTATAATAAGAGAAGTGCCAACAGCGCAACAAAAATTATATTTTGCGTGTCTCGGAGATCAAATTATGTGTCTCCAGAAGATTCGGGGTGGCTGAATCTGATGCCTTTCTCAGAAATGTTCCAGCACGTCACAATTTTAGCTACAAGTCGCCAAAGTTGTATAAAACATTGGTTTCATTGATATTCACACAAAATTTAAACTATGATTAATCAAACTTTTTTGGGATCTAATCCACCAAGCATGCAAAATGGGACTTAAACTTTTAATTTGAATATAATTTGGTTGAAATTTCAAGACAAAATTTACATTAAATCGATTTTTTTTAATATGCTTGCAGTCTCCATACAAAATTATTCGTTTCTCTTATATGGAAAAATGCATTACTTTTCTGAACCACCAAAAGTAACTTTTGACCATCTTAAATATTACGAATTTTGCTGAGTATTGTTATACAAATGAAGTCTGAATTTTGTGGTAAATAAAGTAAATAAATTACCATACAAGCTGGTAAACTTGCATGCAAGTTGGCTGAAATAGTTAAATTTGCATTTTCAACAGTCAATTTCTTAAAAAACTAGACGTGCTATGATATTTTTAAAAACGGCGATGGATTCGACAACCTTTAGTTTAGTAAATAGCGGTATTTTGGTGCTTGAGACAAAACGTGTTCCGCAGTGTAATCAAAATAATGATACGTTACCCAAAACACCAAGCTATGAAACGAGAAGCTTATCGAAGCATCAAGGTTGAAATATAGGACAACAGCTAAAATATGCTGATAAAACCATAAAATGTGTGATTTTAACGTATCAGTTGATAGGTTTCGAACCCTTCAATAATTGAAATGTATGATAATTATGATTCATTTGAAATTTACCTGCAAAAGTCCTTGCACCAATAAAAAAAAACACTGTTCCATTAGTGGAGATATATTAAGAATGATTCCACTCCACTATGAGCACCAATATAGGTACAAAGATGCAAAATATTTAAGCAAAATAATTGTTTTGAATAGCTTCAAGATGAAGGATTTCATGAATATTATTCAGTTGTTTCTATTGTTATCGCATCGTACATCATAGAAAAATATCACATAGACATTTTTTTTATTTCCAAAAACATGTAGAGTAAGCTAATATATTTAAATTCCTACATTCTCTAGACACTCAAAGAAATAAGCAATTCATTTGTTTTTACTAATTTAACTATGTTTCTGTTGTTAATTTACATATGCTGATTCCCCCCATTCAACCTTTCAGTACAATTCTGACAAAAGACTTTGTACGAATTGATATTTTTGATCGTAGTCGGAAGTTGATTCCAGTATACGACGCTGCGTACGAAGAAAATACCCGAATAAAGCGATGTATTATGTTGAGCAATCAAATCAATTTCTAATTATTAGTGCAAAACATGTTGAAACACACTACCTCCACTATTGAAGTTACGTCCACTAATGGCGCGTGTACCCTAAGTGTATACAATTTTCATTTAATAACATTAGTGGATTACCTAAGCAATAGAGCGCTGCATATGACGAGCATAACCTAACTTATTTGACAGCTGCTGGTCCTGTTGTTTACGTTTCGGACTCGTTTTTTCCATCATTTTTTCATCTTCGCATTTCTATCACCAGCATGCTGATAGTGACGATTTTCCACGGTAGGCAGATAGAATAATACGAACCGTGGGTATCTGCAGTGGATTTGACCTCTCCTCGCAGCAAACTTCCACGAAATTAAGAATGATTCGAAAAAAGTACTAAGTCCAAACTGTAAACAACAGGACCAGTACCTGTCAAAATTGATGCGTGACGTCACAGTGCAGTGGAGTATAAAAATCAGCCACTATTGGTACACTTGTTCCAGTATTTGCGCTAGTGCTCCAGTAGTAGACGTTCGGAAATGACATAAGGAATTTTAAACTAAATAGTTGATTTTTACATAGGTTTAACACTTTTCCCTCGTAGCAGCAACTTAGATCTTTCGATTGAAGCATGAAAATTATCTCTGACATTTCTTTATATTTATTTAAAACTGCTACTGGAACACGATGGCAACTACTACTGGTTCAAGGGAGCATTTTTTTTTGCAAAAACTTAATTTTTTACATGACTTTTTGATAAAATTGGCTATTTTACTAAACTAGAGGCGATTTATCCACCAAAAAGAGCGCATGTCGTTTTATCAAAAAAATACATTTTATTCTGTAGTCCAATCTACTGGTACATTACAACCATTGGTAACAGCACCCTACTTATAGGTAACGGTGTTTAATATAACCAAATAAATCACTCTACCTACTCCCGTCCTTTGTAGCGTCAACCGAAGAACGTTTTTAATTTTGTCAAATTTGTGTACCCAATACCACCAAATGCCGTCATTCTGATCTGGAGACACCTATCCAACCATCGTAAATAGCCTTCCTCAACGGCATTCTGTCACGTGTCTACTATTCAGCACACGATAATCTTGTTTTGAACACCAGCTGATCTGTACCTATCGCTACCCCCGCCATAGAGGGGCAGCGTTCAGATTTTCCTCTCCAACTCTTCAAACCCACCTTTTCCATAATGTCGTCAGTGTTGTGTAGTTAACAGCAGCGAGTTGCTTTTACTTGCCCTATCAAAGAAGAGACGATATAATTAGCGACTCCGTGTGGAGAACATCAATATGCAAACAGCTTAATCGCACCTATCTCTGAGCCTGAGTTGGGCTAACGTAGAAGTCTACAGTCTCTAGGGAAAGGAATCTAACCCCTTTTGATAAATGATAAAGTGTTCTAAGAAGAGCTTCTGACAAATATAAATATTTAAATTAATCTAATGCAGAACGGAGCTTAAACACATGGTCGATTGCATATAATCTATACTCTCTTAATCGATATTATGTGACACTTCATCACTTGATCATGTCTGTTAATAGCTAAAATATAAGATTTATATACACTTTCCGCTAAAAAGAAGGAATCGCTTAAGTGAGTGTTGCAACATTTGTTTTGAATTTTGCACATCATTGAAAAGTTTAGAATCACTACCCAAGTAACCATGCTGCTCAAGCAGTAATTTATGCATACAAACGGTGTGTATAAAGCTAGCATTACTATATACCTAAGAAAGTTCGGGGGTCCCTTTCTCACTTTAAATCAACATTAATTGTTGTTTTACAGTAACCAGTAACCAGGTACGATAACAACTTAAGCTTACCGGTGATTCTAAACTTTTTGGAGTATTTCAATATTCCAAACGAGGAGCACATGTCTTTATACCCGACCAGAACTGCATAACAAGATTATAACACATTCCTATCAGAACCAGTTAAAAATAACAGAAGTTGATAAAATTTTGTTATCAAAATGGCTTTGTTCTCAACTTGTTATATATTTAGTAACACATTTATAACAACATTTGTTATATTTTTGACATCACATTTATAAGTTTGTTGCATATAACACTCGATGCCATAAACAGTAACACAGTTTGCAATAATTTTGTTATTTTGTAACATCCTTGAAACATATTCTGTAATAGTTTTGATATAATTGTAACAGGGTTTGATATATGTTAGTTTAATTTGGTGCAAATTTTGTTAGAATTTTTGTTATTTTAACTACTAACGGTACATGTTTTATAACAACTGGTGATATAAAAAAATCATATCAGGGGAACACATTCTGTTATAATCTTGTTTCTTCCGTCTGGTCGGGTAGTAGCACTATTTCTAATTTCTGTTCCAATAGTAGCTTCACGGCGCAGGCAGAACACGAAAATTTTAGTTTCAAAAAACTTATATATTTCCAATAAAGATCAGATCAAAAGCTTTCGATTGATATAGAAAAATTCTCAATTCCCCTTTATGTAGCTTAATAAAAGTAGTTTCTCTTAGTGATGATACTATAGGTACAATAGTACTAGGTAGGAGCTTAGATTTACATCAAAACTTATTTCGATCATTTTTTGGACAAAACCAAGCTTGTGAATAAATTATACCTCGATTAATTATATTGCGCAATGATTTATAGCAAAACGACCTAAAAAGTCACTAGTGTGACTGTCTACAAAGGTAACACCTACCCTTCTTAACCAATATTTGTGACCAAATGCTCACTATGCACGGCCAACCCCTTCAACAATTTTAATCCTTGCTTTTGTCTCATCTTCTAAACAATTCTAGAGCCGCCTATGACTACGCGAGAACACTTATGTGCACCGCGGTCAAGTTCAAGTTCTAGACGGCCGCGATCTTTAACTTTGCCGTATTCTCACGTATTTTACGTGTTGTCCGTATCTCAACCTGTTTCGCTCTCTCTTTTCCTCTCGTCGTTTCAGATGGCGGAGCTAATGCAGCAAATGCGTGATCCTGCCTCAATCGGCGGCGGATCCGTTGGCAGTATACCGCAGAGCATCGTGTCATCCAGTGCAAACTCGAACGACATTCACCGGGCATTGCGTGGCCAGGGAATCCATTCAACGCCAGCATCGAACCTGAAACTGTCCGAACAAATGCGGAACGCGCAACACGACAGCAGTCCCACACTGAATCATCATCAGAACGGGACCGTTAGTGGCGCTGCTATCGGGCAACAGGCCGGATCACAAAGCCGTCTGTCCGCCTCGAAGAGCTACTCCGGAGGCCTGAACCACTCTGCCAGCGGTGGACACATGCAAAATAGTAGCAGCGTTTCGTCCAGCTTGTCCTCTCTGCCGGATATTTCAGCAAATAATTCGCAGTTTTTCGAAGTGCTTTACGTGGGCAAAATCAAAGTTTCTCATAAGCGGGTACCGTTCACCTTCATCGATGACGCGTTGCCCAAGTTTAAGGCGTACGACGCACAGAAGATCAAGCAGCAGCTGGAGGCGACGCGCAAGGTGAGTGATTTCCATTCCTAGATCAATTATGCATCTACATGGTTTCTAGCAGGTTTATCAACGCGATGGATGCGAACTAGCAAAATGTTGAAAATAAAAATCTCCAATATCGGTTGGGGATGTTTAGTTATAATTAATACTTTTAGGGGACAGGTATTCAATATCGGCAGATAGAGATACTTCAGTTTACCGTAGCGTAGCTGTAGTATAATTGGTAATGCGTCCGTGTACAGAATGGAAATTGTGGGTTCAAGTCCCGCCGGCTACATAATCTTTTAGCACAATGTTACCACAATTACACTTAATTTGGCAAACATATCTCTATCTGCCGATATTGAATACCTTTCCCCTAAAAGTAAAAATAGCTGACTGCAAAAGTCGAAAATAAAAAAGAGATGTTATAATTAATTAATTGTCTTCTTCTTCTTCTTCTTCTTCTTTCTGGCGTTACGTCCCAACTGGGACAAAGCCTGCTTCTCAGCTTAGTGTTCTTATGAGCACTTCCACAGTTATTAACTAAGAGCTTTCTATGCCAATTGACCATTTTTGCATGTGTATATCGTGTGGCAGGTACGAAGATACTCTATGCCCTGGGAAGTCGAGAAAATTTCCAACCCGAAAAGATCCTCGACCGGTGGGATTCGAACCCACGACCCTCAGCTTGGTCTTGCTGAATAGCTGCGCGTTTACCGCTACGGCTATCTGGGCCCCTTAATTAATTGTCACAGAACTCAAATTGTGGCTTTCCTGAATTTGCGAGAAAAGTTTACTTCCTTGTCTAAATATTAAGGGGGCAGGATCCGTCATCAATTTCGGAATTTTCAAAAGCAGTTTTTTTGTTCAAAATCAAGAAAATTTACTGGAAAATGTGTTCACTGTATTCAATTCTCCAAACGCAACACAGTGAACACATTTTCATCGAATAATATTCAGTTTTGAACAGAAAAACTGCTTTTGAAGTTTTGATGATGACGATGATTACGATGACGGTGCGTTGATCGTTAAAGAAAATAAGGAAAAGACTACTTATTTTTGCCGAATATCGAGAATTTCAATAACTTGCTCTGCTCTCAGTTAACATGATGTTCAAAATCTTTAGAATATTTCGTCGGATGACATTTGATCGAATAACGTTTGGCTGAAAGGAAATTTGACCGAGAGCTTATTTTGAAATGGTTTATTGAAAGATCATTTGATTAATCATTAATTAATTAATCATTAATCATCAAAGACATATGGCAGAAATGCAAGTTTTGCACAATGGAATGCACGGTTTGAACTTTCTAAAGTTTTGTTCAAAAGTTTATTTTAGGTGAACTGACACAAACTTCTCATTTGGCAAAGAAGGTGCTTCTGAAGTTATGCAAAAATTTAGGATTTCGATGGTTATTTAAATGAAATTTTGAAAAGTAGTTTTTGCACATTGACAGATTTATTTCACTTGAATAATTGATCCACAAGTTATTTCATATACTCAACGATGAAAACATAATGATTTGCTGAATTTATCATTTTTTAAAAAGTCATCGTAATTCGTAAGGAACTGCTGACCTACATCTGATGGAAGCATTCGGAGAGTGTGCTCGGGTCTTGACGCTAACTGACGTGGGTACGATTTTGGAATGCTGAAATCATACTTAAAACGGCAAGCATAAATGCAGAAGTAAATATTAAGTATCGGTAACATGATACGTTTCTCTACTTATGATCAATTGGCTTAACATCATTCATTCCTTAAATAACTACACTCCCGTGCAAAAGTTTGGGTTCACCCCCTTAAAAACATACAAAAGTTTTTTGTCCATATTTCTGTGATTACAGGTCCAATCAGTGCCGGATAAAGGGGCCCCTTCATACAAAATTCAGCACGTTTTGGCATTCCACAAACTATCGAATTGAATTTGAGCTTTGAACGAGATGGTCGGTTCAAAATTCAAAGTAGTGTAAGTGACATTTTCGGTTGTAAGCTAGGGTATATGTTCCCTTAGTTGTGGGTATTCCTATAGTTGCGGTAGTGCCGTTTTTACTGATTTTATTGCATCAGCTACAGAATCGACACTGCCAATCGACTTATTGGCTTGTTGATACACGGAATAGTTGAAAAGAGCGTTTAAAGTGCTATGAAACTGATGAAATATCACTAAATTTGCTAAAACTGTTCTTGCTTGTACCAATAGTTGCGGTAAAGTGTTCCTATAGTGGAGGATCCCATAAGAAAACAATGGAAACCGCAACTAAAGGAACACAAATTAAAAATATACCGCAACTAAAGGAACAGTGTACCAATAGTGAAAGTATTACTTTTCACTGACATGCCGTGGATTACTACAATGAAATCATTTTTCTCATTAAGTCAATGGTCGTTACTAAAGAGTCTAAATTATAAAGAGACGAAATCTGATCATATTCAAAATAAATCAGCTGGCAACTATGCCAAATCTATTACGCAGCACTGCCAATGTTGAATCTCAAGCTAAAAGTGAGTCACAGGTTTTATGTATTGAATTTTCACAGGTTTGGGGAACGAATGAAAAATTGACTGAATGTGTGGAAAACCAATGTAATGAGTAGAGCATTCCTTATGCAGAGCATGAAAATTGCAACCGACACTCATGTATTCAGAAAAAATGCTACTTCAGAAGAAGCAAAATTTTCGTGGGCGGTAACATTTTTGTGTGAGCCGTTTTCAGCTTGTGTGAAAAAGTGTTTGACAAGTCTCCAGCTCGATTGGAATGACATTGACAGTAAACTTGGAATTCCAATTGGAACATTTCGCTTCTTTGCTTATAGTTTCTTTAGTCGTTACTTCCCGTTACAACATAAATATGTGCATCCCCGGATAATCGAGTCCGACCTGTACTGTATACAGTAAAGACCCGATTTTGTCAGCCCCTCGATGAATTTTGGGCTGACAAAATGGGGAACCTGACAAAATCGGGTCATTTTATCTTGTTCCTGTTTTTCAAATTTTTATGTGTTACATGGTTACATAGACTTTTAAGAGGGCGATGAACATGGGCGTAGCCAGTTTTTTTTATCAGGGGCTACCCCCTGCCTTATATTGGAAATATCGATTTTTAACACTTAATAAAAGGCATTGTCATTGCCCCCTCTGGCTACTCCCATGCGTGCATGACTTCAAACATCATCATCAATTGAAATGTAAACGTGGTAAAACATGACCATAACAAATTTTTGACAAATTTTAAATAGGCTGACAAAATCGGGTCAGTACTGTATTACATTAAATATATTCAAAGCTTACTTTAAGCCTTTACTGAATTCAAAGAAAACTTCATCAACTACGTAATACAAAATATAAAAGTTTTTGAAAATAATCATAGAAAAATTTCCCTTACGCTTCATGTTTCTGATAAAATTGTAAATATGTTTAAATTTTAAATTTCTGATAGGAACCAGATAAACTCTTTGAATTGAGCATTTCTTTAGAGGCTTAGCCGTATTTTTAAGATCCTGCAAGCGAATTTTCAATTCAAACATTTTTTAAAAACTAACTAGAGAAGAATTTCGAAGATTATGGCTTAATATTCATGATTTTTTTGTAATATATTGAAGGATAATAATTGACCATACTGTGAGATTAGGTAATGAAAAAAAAATATTCGAAAGTTGACTTTGACGTTAGAATTATGCTTTGGTTAGATGGTAGAAAATGTTTCGGTTCTTAATGTTAGTTCCTCGGGGAGCCCCATTCATCGCCCCCTTGGCACCCCCCCCCCCCCAAATCCGGGCCTGGTAACAGAACTGATAAATAGTATGATCTGAAATAGCTATGCAAGAAAATTGTGCTTATTTTTGCATATTGGGTGAGATCAAACGAGTTGACTGAGGTGACAATTCGCGGCTTGCTTCCATTTGAGATCAGCTTGTCTTAACTCACAGAACAAGCGTCGAAAAGCGTATTAGCGACAAAATACTACTCTCGACTATAATCGAACAAAACGTAAAACTTGTTTGTTTAGATTCGACCAAATGTTCTTTCGACGAAATGTCGGTTCGGATCAAATGTCATAAGCATTTTAATGCAATTAAACGCCATTCGACCAAATTTTATTCGAACAAATGCCTTTCGACGCTCTGACATTTCTTCTGAACAGACTTATCCACGGCCTTCTTAACTGAGAAAACGGAAAACCCATATTGAAGTATTTATCAACTTATTTTTGAGCTGTTAATAATTATTCTCTCCCTATTTTATTCCCTCCTTCTATTGTTGTCAGAGAGCGACGATCAAAACAAAACCTTCGTGTATTTCTTTACTGCTTTCGTGCTTACATTAAATGACATCCGGACTAATATCCGGTGAACATTCGTTCACCGAATGAACATTCAGTGGATTAGTTTTTGACCTCCTCTCCCCTTAGTAACGATTTTTTATGAAATATTAAAAAAAAATTATTAACGTAATGCTTTAGCCGACCCCCTCCCGCCTTCCAGCGTTACGTAATATGCGAAGGGCGCCTTATAAAATACTTTAAAAGAGAACTTTCATGGAAATTGTAAGATCTACACTGAACCTTTATGGCCAAGAATGAACTAGAGCGACGCAAATTTTGATGTTCTGGCTCCCCTATGCTTGAAAGATGTCAATTATTCCTCCAAATTTTGAAATAGTTTAAAATAAATTTTACTATACATACATACTGTACGTAACTCGTTGAAAAAATCATCATATGGCAACTTGTAACATAAATATATTTATGAGCTATTCTATATAACATCATGTCGAATAGCTAGAGAGCTTAACATAAGGGGTTGGCCTTTTCCTTGGTAATCTCCGTATAATTTTCAAATGCGGAGTGTACAGCCAAATTTCTTTCAAACAATTTCAAACTTTAGGAGAATGATAGTTATAATAACGGACATTATTTAAGAATAGGGTAACTAAAATTACACAATTTGTATCAGTCTAATGAACACCTTTATCGGCTTTTAACCAAGTAGATCTTCGAACCATGCCGTTTTGACTCGAAATCCGGACACTCAAGCACCGGGTTCACTTCAAGCACCATTTTTATATTTCATGTTATATATTTCCTTAACTTTCTGTGGTTTATGATGAAGTTAAATGTTTATTCTTTGGCATGGTGTAATAAAAATAGCGATTAATTATGGAAATAACGTTGAAATATGAAAAAAACATGAGATGTGTCTTGATTCGAAATCCGGACACTATTAATAGGTTGCTTCGAATTTCGCACACTTTTGCTCCAAATTCCGGACACTACTTTTTGACTAGGGTAAGTGCTCCCTTAGTTGTGGGTGTTCCTATAGTTGCGGTAGTGCCGTTTTCATTGAATTTATTCAATTAATCACAGAACCGGCACTGCCAATCGACGTATTAGCTAGTTGATACACGGAATAATTGAAAAGAGCGTTCAAATTGCTTTAAAACTGATGCAATATCACTAAAATTGCTAAAACTTTACTTGCTTGTACCAATAGTTGCGACAAAGTGTTTCTATAGTGGAGGATTCCATAAGAAAACAACGGAACACCAACTAAAAATTAACCTCAACTAAAGGAACAGTGTATCAATAGTGGAGGTACCATGCCCACACAGTTACGGATCACCCACAGATACGGATCACTTTGGCGTTCAACATTGGATAACTCGCTCAAAACATAAACGTTGACGTAAAACATATTTTTCTCATGTCATACTATTTGTCTTCTACCATTTGCTACCATTTGGTACCACACAGCTATCATTATATGGTCGTTTTCTGTAAGAAGTGTCGTCAGTATTCATAAGCTCCCACAGGTGGTAAATTTCAAATGTTATTACATAAAACATGCTCGTTCGCTTCGATTTAGTATGAATTCATCTTTGGAAAACATTTTTCTTGATTGTTGATTCTAAAAACCGAACATTAGCACTTCTAACTAGTGATCCATAACAGTGTTGTGAAAAACTCAATTTCTCACAACTCACGCTTGAGATTTTTCATGCGTGAGTTGTCAATCATGCAACTCAGCAGTCAAAAAATCATGGATGAGTTGGCTCACCTTTTTAACTCATTGTCTAGTATTTCCACAGTTTACTTACACACGGCAATAATTTCTTGTTAGTCCAGTAAAATTATGTTAATCCTTTCTAACGTAAACAACAACATTTGGGTTTCACGAGTTGTTGCCGGGTTTTGCGACTGAATCATTTTTTACGGTTTGAGTTGATTGAGTTGATTTTGCGTCAAAATCTCAAGCGTGAGATTTGCGAAGCAGATCTCTAATGAGTTTGCTCTCACGGGAGAGCGTATTGACTGAGATTTTGAGTGCGAGTCAATCAACACTGTTCCATAATATGGACCAGGAAATGATTGTTTACCACGGTTATGGATCACTTCCAAAGAATGTAGATTTCTGTCATTTTAAGCATTGGATTCGACGTTTTCAGACAATATCACTAAGGATAAAACTAATAAAACATCAAGGTTTGTGAATTTCATTTTTTAGCAGACAAAAATGGGTGGAAAACTTGGTGTGGAGCGAAAGCGGTTCATGTCTCAGTTACTACAATGCAATATCACAAAAAGGGCATTTTACTCTTGTTTCCAGCTCTAACACTGCTATTTTTTGCAGTAATATCAGGTCCGTCCCACTCGGGCTCAGATTGGGTACCACTTCTAGTACTGCATTTGGTCCCTCGGTAGTACAAAAGGTACCCAAGTTTGACAGATCGCAGTACACTTTTCACGGCATTCTAGATTACCTTATGAGCCATAAAATTTTGGGCAACTGCAAGGGACATGAAGGTCTTTAATTCGTCTTTGGTAATATGTGACACATTGTTATCTTTCGCCAAATCATGCAATACAGATGCATGAGTTGTAAATCTCTTGATTTTGCGCACTGATCCGTAATATGTCACAATTTGATCCATAATATGAAAATTGATCCATTATATGGTTTTCAGAAACCGATACAATTTTTAATTTTTATGCAATCCTATGTAAATATTACACTCAAAACAGTTTACTAACCGAAGTTCCAATTTTAAACGATTCAATTCGTGCTTATAAATTACCATTTTTCGTTTTCCATGTCGTTTTATTGAATTTTATAGGTTGGACACCACACTATTTGTTCCATAACTGTGGGGTCATGGTATCATAGAAGAAAATGGATTTATATGATCAAACATGTAAAACATAGTCATAGTGTCCGGCTTTCGAAGCGTCCGGCAATTCGAAGCAAAACGGTAGTTGCAACTGTTTGTTATTTAGGCAAATATTTTTCATTAGACGTCGTATAAAAAGTATTTCATGACTTTTCTTCCAAAGCCTTGTGTTAATATTCGCGGCATATTAACACAAGGCTTTGGAAAGCCTATCTTCAAGGGTTATATGATTCAGTGCTTGGATTCTATGAATATTTTCAAGCGTACATAAAAACCAGGTTGTGGTGTTGCAGTTTTGATCGAAATAGGAAGGCTTTGATATTGGATCGTATGAATATTTGAATTTTAATGTCGTTTCGAGAGAAAATTCATAATGGATTGGAAACTTCCTGGAGAAAATTTCAACGGACCCTATTGTTGACTCTGCACAAGAAACTCGAAGATCTCCCACATGAATTGATGTTGAAACTACTAGAAGAATTAAAATTATTATCGAAATCAATGGCGTCCATTATATTGGGGTATTTATCGTTTTTCTCCATGGGAATATTTATTTTTGTGGAAAGTGATTTTTTTCATTCTTCTTCTAGCTAAATTATGTTTAATTTAATGTAAAATTTCTTGGTGGATATCTTATTGCATTTGTACAGAAATTCGTACAGAAGTTCTGAAGAAATTTCTGAATTTATATCTGAAGAATACTCACTATTAAGAATTCCTTATGGAATTTCCGAAGAAACTGGTCGGACATTGTTCCGTATATGGGCTACATCGCGCCCGAAACCTATCGACAGAAAGGTAATTTTTAGCTCTCTTGACATTAGTAAGAAGTTCTTACTAAGGACTATAAGCGTTATGTCTTGTATCGCGTCGCGTTTCGTAAAAGACTTTTTGTAGCACATCTAAAATTTCGCCTCAAAGTCCTTCAAAAAATTCTCTAGGGATGTTTTATAGTATTCAAGCTTGATTTATTCTACTAGAAATTTCAATAGGAGTTGCTGAATGACAGTTCGCTTAAAATCTCCATTGGACATTTTTCCAACATTTTTTTTTTTTTTTCAATAATAAATTACTTCTAACATATCTACGAACCATTCGCATATTATTCCTCCACCAAATCGGACGTGAAATGGGCCAGAATTGTCCTTCTAGATTGACCACCATTTCAAATGTTGTGCCACGCTATCCGTATCATCGGCAAAGCTGACTTATTGATTGGACCTGACTCTCCTTATGGCACAGTAAATAATGCAGTCATGAAAGTTCATCGCCAACCATAGCCCTCAGCGTGGTTCAAAAGAACAATATTCGCAATATTTGCCAGCGATATCAGTTCTGTTTACCATCCCAGGTCTCCATGTAGAACGATATCAGTAACAGATTTTCTCAATTTTATTTCTATTTCTTCTTATCTAATTACTAACCCTCTCTACAACATCTTTCCAGAGTGACGACACACAGACCGGTGAAGGTGAAACCTCCCAGCAGACCCAGGTCCTGAACAGGATCAATGAATCCAATGAAACAACTGGCACATCAAACAGCACAGGCACCGCAACTGCCGACAACAAGGAGAACACCCAACCGACGCAGGCGTCCGATGAGGGTGAAGTCTTCCGAGGTCGCAGAGTCAGTCAGTTTGACTTGCCAGCGAAGAAAATGTAAGCTATTGTCTTCATTTGCTAAATGGAAAAAAAAATGGTTTACAACTTTACTATTGGTTACTAGAGAATAGTGTTGAATCTTTTTCTTGTTATTAACATAGTTGAACGTTTATCATTCAGACTATGTTTTTGTATTATGGATGAACTACCATGCCCACACAGTTACGGATCACCCACAGTGACGGATCACTTTGGCGTTCAACATCGGATAACTCGCTCAAAACATAAACGTTGACGTAAAACATATTTTTCCCATGTTATACTATTTGTCTTCTACCATTTGTAATATTAAGCATAACATTCAACCGCTAAATAACAGTGTTTTTGACAAATGTTTAGTTGGTACCACACAGCTATCATTATATGGTCGTTTTCTGTAAGAAGTGCCGTCAGCATTCATAAGCTCCCACAGGTGGTAAAATTCAAATGTTATAGCATGTTTTATGCTCGTTCGCTTCGATTTAGTATGAATTCATCTTTGGAAAACATTCTACTTGAATTTTGATTCAAAATACCGAATATTAGCACTTCTAACTAGTGATCCATAATATGGACCAGGAAATGATTGTTTACCACGGTTATGGATCACTTCCAAAGAATGTAGATTTCTGCTATTTTATGCATTGGATTCGACATTTTTAGACAACAGCACTAAGGATAAAACTAATAAAACATCAAGGTTTGTAAATTTCATATTTTAGCAGACAAAAATGGGTGGAAAACTTGGTGTGGAGCGGAAACAGTTCATGTCTCAGTTACTACAATGCAGTATCACAATAAAAATGGCATTTTACCCTTGTTTCCAGCTCTAACACTGATATTTTTTGCAGTAATATATGACACATTGTTAACTTTTGCCATACCATGCAATACAGATGCATTGAGTTGAAAATCTCTTGATTTTGCGCACTGATCCATAATATGTCACAATTTGATCCATAATATGAAAATTGATCCATAATATGGTTTTCAGGAACCGACACAATTTTTAATTTTTATGCAATCCTATGTAAATATTACACTCAAAACAGTTTACTAACCGAAGTTCCAATTTGGAACGATTCGATTCGTGCTTTTAAATTACAATTTTACGTTTTCCATGTCGTTTTATTGAATTTTATAGGTTGGACTCCACACTATTTGATCCATAACTGTGGGGTCATGGTATTAGAAGTTAACTTTTAACTTTGATTGTTGTTCAATACATAACACGCAAAGACAGCACCAAAAGTACGAGTTTCACATCGTGTTCTCTATTGTTTCGTTGTCGGTTTTATGATTCACTGAATGCACTTTTCCACACTCAACACCGTTTAGCGATGACTCGTCGAAGGAGGAATCAGACACTGGGAAAATCGACAACACTGAATGTTCAAAGGCTAGTGATATTCAAAGATCTGTCTCACATCCGCCGACACAGAAAGATTCAAAATCATCTTCTGATGAAGAGTAAGTTTAGGCATTGTTAACAAGCACGTGTTCAGGCAACCGATAGAGCACATCTTGGAATGGCTTCGCATGTTTATTATAATTGAATGTTTGTATAATTTCATATTCAAATTTGATTTTTGCGCTATATTTTAGAGTTTACATTCATGCCAACAAGTCATAAAATAGAGCCTTCAATGCTGATCATCGAAATTTCTCTGCATTGCACATTGCACAGACGTCTCTACATCATTAATTTATTCATTTAGATTATGAGTGCAATGAAAAGTGTAAACAGGAGTTAAAAATGGGATGTTCGATATATTATCTGTTTATGAAGGGGTATAGCCAAAACTAAGTTAGCGTAATATAATTACAATCGATATCCTACTTTTTAGGATCTCCAATCGGTATAACATTACATTACAGTATAACAATCCCTTAATGTCGGATTGTACCACCTCTAGCCACAGATCGCGTTTTCTTAGTTGTTCAATTATTGATTTATTTAGTTAAGACTGGTTTGCTACTGACAAGAAAAGGAATCGGCTATCTCGATGCGTGGAAAATGTCTTCCCAGAAATGGCTCAGAAATTCATTTTTTTCTGATTGCAGTACGCTGCTGAGAAGAAATGTCATTTCAAATGAGGCTCTCTGTAAAAAATTTCTTGACCCATTCAGTTAAGGAATTTCTTTACTTTTCTTGAGCTAAACAGCATACTTAGCTCTAACGACTAAAGCTAAGTATGCTGTTTCGCTCAAGAAAAGTAAAGGAATTCCTTGACTGAAAGGGTCAAGAAATTTCTTATAGAGAGCCCCCTTTGAAGTGACATTTCTTCTCAACTGCGTACTGCGATCAGAAAAAAGTGATTTTCTTGACCATTTCTTGGCAGAAATTTTCCACGCATCGAGATAGGCGATTCCTTTTCTTGTCAGTAGCAAACCGGCCTTAAAGCCTGATTCGCTGCTGACAAGTAATTTCTTGGCCTATCTTGATGCATGGGAAATTCCTGCAAGGAATCGATCAAGCAAGCGCTTTTTTTCTGATCGCAGTACGCAGTTGAAATGAGATGTCAGTTCAAACGGGAGTCGCTGTAGAAAATTTCTGCAAGGAATCGGCGATAAATTTCTTTAGCGATTCCTTTTCAGTAGCAAATCAGGCTTTAAACAGATAACACTGACTCAACAATTTCACGTCCAATTCTCGGTCGATAGCAGAAGCTATCCCTTATCGGTTGCTGCCCACGCTCGCCAAATTATTGTACACTTCGTCTACATACATCTAGCCCTTGTACCAGCCGGATCTGATGCGAAAATCATCATTGTGAGGTTCCTGTTCGAAATTCTAACAACATGTCCTGCCCACCGTATCCTTTCAGCTTACGTCACCTTCTCAATATTGGGTTGGGCAAACTCGTGATTAGGCATTCCTCCTGGGATTCCCTCGGAAAATCTTTCCCAGAATCAGTAGCTTTTCATTCAACAAAATTTTCCCAAAGTTTCTTTAAGCTTTCTGATCTTATCAGAACTTTTCCCGAATAATCTCTACGAATTGTTTAAAAACATCACTTGTAGAATCCCGGCAGAGAATGCTTTAGAAATCATTTAAACATTTCTCCATAAAACATTTCACTTTTATTAAAATACGATCTGGCTGTTCATTAAAAATTTGTTTAGAATTTTTGGGAATGACTGAAGGTTTCTCGAAGAAATAATACAAAAAATTCTAGGAATCTCACCAAAATTGTTTTTAGAATCACCAAGCAAGAATTCTATAAACAAATTCTTCAGAGAGTTCATCAACATTTTTTTCAATTTTGGCTTCGAGGTTCCTTCCTAAAGTGTTCCTACATATTCCTGCACCAAACCTATCAGAAACTTTTGGAAAATTTTCAAGGATTACTTGAAAAAATCGCAGCTAAAAATATCCAGAACTTCCTTCAAGATTCCTCCTATTATTCCACAAAATTTACTTAAGCGATCAAACAAGATTCAATTGGGAAAGTGTTCTTAGCCATTCCGCAAAGAAGTTCTTCATAAAGCGCAGATCTATCTGCTTTTTTGTCACAGAAAATTCTCTAAATGTTCTTCTTCCGGAAATAATATATCAAAATTTCGGACGGGGTTGGTGATCTAATGGGTACCGCTTTTGTTTCGTAAGTAGAAGGTCAGGGGTTCAATCCCAGGCCCGTCACTTTCCTCGCACTTTTTAGTTGTATCTTTCACCTTCTTCTTCTTCTTCTTGGCATTTATGTCCTCACTGGGACAGAGCCTGCTTCTCAACGTAGTGTTCTTATGAGCACTTCCACAGTTATTAACTAAGAGCTTTCTTTGCCAAATTTGCCATTTTCGCATACGTATATCGTGTGGCAGGTACGATGATACTCTATGCCCAGGGGAGTCAAGGAAATTTCCTTTACGAAAAGATCCTGGATTGACCGGGAATCGAACCCATACACCTTCAGCATGGCTTTGCTTTATAGCCGCGGGCTCTAACCACTCGGCTAAGGAAGGCCCCTTCACCTGCTTCTCTACTCCTAATTTATCACAGTTAGAACCTAGAACCTAGGTTAGTTAGAACCCTATAGAACCTGAGACGGACGAAAAACCATTTCCCTAAGCTTCCACTCTTCCATCTCTATAGCACGCCTTTCCTTGCACCTGATACATAGGAGGTCTGCTAACCAAACAAAAAGCCTTTCTGTCATAAAAAATATACCAGCCCTACACTTTCCCGCATGAACTGGAGTAGACGCAGTGGTATATACGGTCTACTGTGGGAGCAAATTTAATGCATCATCAATTCCTTCCCCTTCCCCTCATTGGTCTGCATTCTGACGTGGCAGGCGCCATTGCTGCCTAAAATAGAAGATCACCAGCACTTACACACTGAGGGTGTCTGTTATTCCCAAGCAGTCATCTGGTTGGTTCCTTTTGTAAGTGCAGCTGATCTGGCGATACTGGAGTAGCCAATCAAGCTCAAGGAAATAATATTTCAAAATTTCTTTAAAAAAGCCTTCCAAACAATAAAAAGAAAGCAAACACTCCTATAATGTTTCTAGCGAAATAAGTTCATCTGTTTTTTCAAAAAACTCTTCCGTGAAAATACTCAAAAATTTTCTGAGCAATTTGTTCTTTTGAATATTACATCATATTTCCCTTGGATTATCGTCCTAGTATTCTTCCGAAAAATTCACCAGAGATTCATCCAAGTATTTTCCAGAGATTTTTTCTTCGAACAGCACTAGTGATTCCTCTGGGGATTTTTCAAAGATATTTTTCAACAGGCTTACTAAGAGCTGCAATTCAATCTTGTACTTCTCAAAAAACTTTTCCGGAAATAGCATATGGTGTTCTTTCCAGTTCTAGAAATTACTTCATTAAGTTTTTCTGATGTTAATCTCGGGATTTAACCATAAATGAATATCTACAATTATATTCTCACTGAGAAGACGTGTAACTTTTTCGCAAAACTTCACATCAATTTGTCCATTTAATCCAATTGCAAAACTATATGTAATGTTTAGCTTTCCGGTAGTTGTTAAACTTCCAATCGGCTGATTAGCCGTAAACCACGATTCATAATTAAAAACAAGTATTCATAATTAAAAACAAGTATTCATAATTAAAAACAAGTACAATTATAGATTTATCCACTCTCCAGGAATACCTCAATAATCTCTTAGGATTTTTTTCACAAATTACTCTACGAATCAATCAATGTCCATATACAATTGATAAAGGATTTTTAGAGTCACACAAACAAAACAAATTTTGAAGAACTTCTAAAGATTTTTTTTGGTAATTTCAGCTTAATTGAATTTGGAAAAAAATATTAAATTATTGTCAGAAAATTCAATTATTGACTGTAAAATTTCTTATTATTGCTGTTTGCATTTGAGGTGCAAATCTTGACTAAATGTCCTCCAAATGCGGTAACACAAACCAATCAAAGGACTCCTAGCAACGATTGTCTAAATCACCGCTGACCTAGATAGAAAAACATATCTTTGACATCGCATTTCTTGTGGAAAATCTTACCGCATTTGGTGTTCCCGTATTTGATATTTGCATTTCAAACGCACACAGCAATATTACTAAAATTCTTATTCCTTTTTCTTTGTCTTTTATAATGAACAACGATTGGCGATAAAACGGATATAATGTTTACTGAAGATTTGTACCTAACACCTTAAAAAATGTTTTGCAGGAACCCTTAAGTTTCATGATATTGCTGTGTGCGTTTGAAATGCAAATATCAAATGCGGGAACACTAAACTCGGTAAGAATTTTAACAAGGAAGGCGAAGTCAAACATTGCTTTTTTTTGCTAGGCTAGTGGTGATATGGAACATGGTTGCTTAGTATCCTTTGGTTACTTCGTGTTACCGCACTTGAAACCCAGTTAGGGCGCGGCCAGGGTAGACGCGAATTGCGAATCGAAGCGAAAATTGCATGGGAAGGAATAACAATTATCAATAATGAAATGTCAAACTCCAAAGGATTTTCGCGTCGTTTCGCGTGACGCGTCTACCCTGGCCGACACCTTAGACTGAATTTGCACGCAAAACGCAAACATCAATACTTTGGTGAACAGATTGATGCAGAACCCACGTCTTTTGAGAAATTATAGACAAACTTTTTTTGAGGGACTATTCTTAGTTATTGTGGTAGAACTGTAGAAGTTCAACGCGAAAATTCCCATGGTAAAATTCATAATATAAGATTTTACTAATTTTGGAGGAAATGCTTACATTACTTTAATAATGTCTAGTAAAGTATGATATGGATTGTGCATGATCCTGGCTGCATAAGTTCTGGCACGTGAAAAGAGCGATTGAGAATATCTGGTGAAAATTATGGGAAATTAGCTGTAATAATTGCTACAAGAAACTTCTTTAACCGCTAGGAAAACAAATGAAGCAATCCTCTATAGCATTTCTGAATAGTTTCTTAAAAATACCTACGAAAAACTCTTCATATGTTCAGTGACATATTACCTGAAGTAATTATCGAGAAGTTTCTGGAACATCCATACATAATCAAACAGAATTATCAGAATATTCCCAGAGGAAAAGATTCAGAAATCATCATAGTGATTTTATTTATTAAGTTGAAGATGAATCGAAGCCAAACCACTAGCTGGTAGTGACCAAGAGCTGAAAACTTAGCTTAAACGGATGTTTGGTTCTCCAGATTTGTGCTCTTGAAAATTTGAGGATTGGCTTGGATTCCTCTCCACCTTAAACTTCCAGAGTCTCCTACAGGCATCTTTCCAGAAATTCTTCTACAGAATTTTTTCCGAGGAAATCCACAAAGGTTTATTCCAGAGTGTTCGAAGAAAACTAGCTTCAGTGTTTTTTTTTTTTCAAGAAACCTTGCTAGAATTCTTCAGCCTGTTCGTGGTGGTTCCTTCAAGAATTCATCCACGTTTCCTCCCAGAAATTCAAAATTATTTGAAAAGTTCTTCGAACAAATCATTGTTTTTTTCTAGGATTTTTTCCAGCATTCCATCCAAGTATTGTTCCTGCAGTGTAATCAAAGATTTTTTAAAAAGTTTTTCAAAAAAATCCCATGCAATCTTCAAAGGTTCATATAGGTTATATCACCAGTTTATACTACAGCCATTTTTCCTATTATTTTTCCGATCATTCCTACACAAATTTCTATACAGATTCTGTCTAATGTTTTTCAAGAAATTTATTAAGAAAATCAAACAAAATACTAGATATGATAGATGATAGATGGATTACCATAGCAAATAATCCATAAAATCTTCTAAAACTTCCTCAATATCCCTGAAGTTATTTCAGAGACCTTTGGTAAATAAGAGTAACATGGAAACTTACTTTAGTTTAATCAGTGATTACCTTAGGGTTTTCTTTTAAAATAATTCACGGATTTATTTCATAGGACAATTTTCTTGGCATTTCCCTAGAGAAATTGCTAGAAAAATTCCTAAAAAAAACTTTCAATACTTTTCTGTAGCAATCTTAGAAGAAATCTTTGGAGCAATTACTGAAAGTATCTTTGGAGAAATCCCTGATTAATATCTTATTTTAATCGTTAAAGACAATTTTAAAAGAATCCCCTAGAAATTTCTGGAGAAATTATTGATTTAATTGTAGTAGACGTTTCGACCGGGAAACTTCGACTATGTCTTGAAAAAAACTTCAAAGAGTTTTTGGAGGAATTCAGATGATTTCTGAAATAATTTAGAGAAACTCCATTTCTGTGGTTTTCTTTGGTAAAATCCAGGTTGTATTCTTGAGGTATAATAAACAAAATTCTTGGAGAATTTTTCTTCTCAAATGTAGTAACTTTCAATTTTTAGTCCAGGGTTTATTTTGTTTTAGCTTCACTGTGAACAAAATATTTACCAACGTTTGTCCTACCCATGGTTTTGAACGTGGACGCGCCTCTGCACTCAATCACAATTTTAAACAATGAACTGGATAAAAAAGAACATTTTTTTTAAAATACTTGGCATATTAAAAATCTAAGCCAATCGCTTCCTCGCCTTTATTCATCTATCAAAAAATACAATTATTTACAAAGAGAGAAGTAATCATGCCCTCTAGGGGTCCGCGGACCACCGGTTGAGAAGCATTGCATTAATAATTATCATTGAAACTCGAAGCAAATCTCGAGTGTTAATGGACTGATGAAGCTGAAAATTTAATGGATTGTGCAATACATATATTCAAATATAGTGGTAAATGTTCAAATATATGGAGTGAAATTTGAGATTTACTTCTTCAAATTTGTAGGGTCTTGAGCTTCCCATGTGATAATAAAATATGGAACAAAACAAGAAACAAAGTAATGAATCTGATAAAATGCCATGCATGATAAAATAGCTTACCTAAAAAACAGTTTAATTGTTTCAATAACTAGTCAATATCATTCACTGTACACTTAGGAAATAAATCCATTCAAGTCGAATTAACAACTGCTTAGTGATCACGGATCAGACCATTTACACTACAATAAGCGTTTAGGCGTACACACATTTCAATGAACGATTGCATCATATATGCAATATATTAAAAGAAGCATGCAATATTCACTGTTCAGCGAAGCAAACACTAAAAATGAATCATTGCAGCACTAACGATAGATGAAAGTCAGCGACTTACCTAGCTTAAATCGGCAAAACATTTTTTCTGTAGCTTTTCAGCGCTTCAGTCGTAGCAGCTTTTTCCTCAATTTTGTCCATGTTCACAATGACTAATATGACATTGTCCCCTTTACAGAGCCCCCGTACGCCGTGACCGATCGGCCTCGATCGGTGCCATCCCGGTTGTAGAGCAAAATCGCACGATGGTATTTCTGATCGGTCAAAGCGACCTGCGGCTGATCAGTCCCGACCGTAAGCAAGTTCTGCTGCACAAAGAGTTCCGTGACGTAGCCAGCTGCGCCCAAGGCCAGAAAAATGCAGACCATTTCGGTATAATCTGCCGGGACGTGAACAACGACGGATACATCGGATACGTTTTCAAATGCCAATCGGAGAACGTGGCAGACGAGATCATCATTGCTATCTCACAGGCGTTCATGGTATGCTCGGAGCAGAAACAAAAAGACAAGGCAGCTGCGCAAATCTACTCCTGTGAGCATTGTCCTATGCTGTGGTATCACAAACTGTGCTCGGATGTGGAGGGGTTGAGCGATAAAAAGACACAATACATGATTTTCAAGCGAATAGAATCTACACTGGCAGAGGACGAACAGCGGTTAGTCATGGAGAAATACCATGGCGCCGAGAAAGCTCCTGGACACAGCATTGGCGAGCAAAATCAATTTCTTATGATGTTACTGAGAGCGCACTGTGAATCAAAGCAACAAAGACACGTACACGATACGGTTGAGCATAGAACTGAGTTTTTGAACCAATACCTGGGTGGCAGCGGTATCTTCATGAAAGCCAAGCGTTCGTTGACCAGCTCTTTTGATCATCTACTGAAAAGACGCACAAGCAAAGATGACCTAGGAGGCGTATCTATCAGAGACTCCAGCTCTTCTGGAGATCTGAGAACTTCAAACGATCTAGAGCCACAATCAAGATCTCGTGCATCTACTATTGGCTCGAGCCCTTCTTTGAGTCGGAAGAATTCAGACTTCGGTGTTGCACCGAACGCTCCCCAACTGAAATCGCCAATGATGGACATGTAAGTTTGAATGTTTGAATAATGGTATTAATTAGCTAATAACAATGAATTTAACATTACAGATTCATAAAAGTGGGAAACAGCCCACGCGAGAACTCCAACCATACCGGGTCGTGGAGACAAGCAATGTTGCACCGCGTCGTCACGCCATCAAAGAATATGAAGGTCTCCGGTGATGAGTACATGTCCCCGCTACGAGCTCCACAAGTGTGCAACAGAAGACGAACTCGGGAAGAGCTTCGCGAGCTGTGGCGCGTTGCCATCAAGCAGACCATAATTCTCAATCGGATGGACAAGGAGAACGCCAGCCTACAAGCCCGGCAGAACGCTATAAAATCCAACGAGATCAAGCGCATCAAATTGGAGTACGATGAGATTACCAGCTGTGATAGGCAAGCCGCGGAAATTTGGGACAATTTCCTGAGCGCTCAATCGACCGAGGCGGTGCAGACTCGAAAGGATCCGAAGGTGCTCTATCAAGCAATCAAAAACGGAGTGCCACGTGCGAAACGGGGTGAAGTGTGGATGTTCCTGGCCAATCAGCACTCGTTCAACACGGCACCGGTGGATGTTTCCAACTTCCCCAACTACCATACACCATACCAAACGTTGCTGAAAAGCTTGACCGAACATCAGCATGCAATATTCATCGATTTAGGTAAGATTTTGAATTTAAATGCAGGGTGGGATGATATATTTAAACATGATATTGGACAGTTGTGCTTTTAGGGACAATTTAACCCTTTAACACTCATGATGTCTGTAGAGCACCACAAATTTTCGACGAATTCAACATAAACTAATTCATTTCTATATTGTAGACTTAGTCTACTTTCTTGTCCAATAGCGTAACTATTGATAAACAATATAGATAAGAGAAATAGCACTATTCGGCCTTTGGCCAAATACCGAATAGTTAAAATATTAGTATTCGTCCAAACGAATATTCGGCTGAATAAAGTCTTAATATTCAGCCGAACAACACTCGTATGTTCGTCATTTTTTTTTCAAATCGTTAAAGTTAAAGGACCCAGATAGCCGTAGCGGTAAACGCGCAGCTATTCAGCAAGACCAAGCTGAGGGTCGTGGGTTCGAATCCCACCGGTCGAGGATATTTTCGGGTTGGAAATGTTCTCGACTTCCCAGGGCATAGAGTATCATCGTACCTGCCACACGATATACGCATGCAAAAATGGTCATTGGCAAAGTATGCTCTCAGTTAATAACTGTGGAAGTGCTCATAATAACACTAAGCTGAGAAGCAGGCTCTGTCCCAGTGGGGACGTAACGCCAGAAAGAAGAAGAAGAAAGTTTCTATGAAGAATTGAACGGAGTATGAATGGAAATAAATGATCGTCTTCTTGGGCTTTTGAAACCATTTAAGAAAATTACAACATTCGCTAGTTCTGAGGATTTTTCTGATTTTTTCTGTATTTCTGAAATTAGGAATCTGTGTGCTATTCATGACACTCACTTCAAGTGTTTTTTATTTCAAAAGAAATTGGGTTAATACGTCGCTTGACAACTCATCTGACTTCTAGTAGTACTTCATAGAAATTGGAGCAGTTAAACCGTAGACCACTGACTCCCATAATAAAGGAAAAACGTTATCAGTAGCTGTCGTAAAAACATCGAAAATATGAGAAGCCCTGATAATTGATGGGCTTTAGTTGTTTGTTGTTAAATTCAAGTTTATTTCAATTGATATTATGTAATAGTTCACAATTTAAGTGGTTGACCCAGTGGTCCTTCATCTTTGTTTGCTAGGTTGTTTTGTTTTTTGTTGGTTTCATAGTGGTTTTACCAGGTCCGTCCCACTTGAGCTCAGATTGAGTACCACTTCTAGTACTGCATTTGGTCCCTCGGTAGTGCAAAAGGTACCCAAGTTTGACAGATCGCAGTACACTTTTCACGGCATTCTAGATTACTTTATGAGCCATAAAATTTTAGGCAACTGCAAGGCACGTGGAGGTCTTTAATTTGTCTTTGGTTTTACCCTTGTGGTATAGTTGGCCTTATGGGCTCTGGTAGTTTTCCTTAAAATAACAATTCTATATTCTAACTACTATTTACAAGACTACCGATAAAAATTTGATAACCTACGGGGGGAACGAGGTCCCGGATGGCCTGCTGGCCAGATTGGTGGCAACGAGCCCTAAATCTAACGATCGAGTCATCAAAGCGCTCCTCGAGTGGTTTTATCTCGGCCAGACGGTGGACCACAGTAGTTCTCACTCTCGCACTTCTGCACTACTTGATTTCTTAAAAATATTTCAATTGGAGGTGTTACATATTTTCGACTAAATGCTATAGAATTACATTTTTTATATTAAGTTGGAGTAGACTTTTTTTGCACCAAGTAAAGAATAAGTTAATGTCATTCTGGAATTCTTCTGCTTCGCTGGAATTATTTACTTCCATGAAGAGCTTCATGTCGTCTGCATATATAAGACATTTTATTTTTCTAAGAAAAAAGGAAATGTCGTTTACATACAACATAAAAAGAAGTGGACCTAAATGAGAACCTTGTGGTACTCTAGAGGTTACAGAAATGAGTGCTGATAATTTATTTTGAAAGCGCACTATTTGTTTCCGATCTGATAGATATGACTGGATCTAACTCAAGAGTCCTGGCTCCATTCCTATTTTTGTGCAATTTGAAGATTAATAATGGTATGTCTATTCGGTCAAATGCCTTACTGAAGTCAGTGAAGAGGGCTTCTACGTGCTTGCCATTGTCCATTGCGTTGAGAATGAAAAATACATACCGTTTTGTCTCAAATTCCGAACACTCGGTTTTTGTATGGCGATTCGGTTGAAATGTTTCGCTGAAATATGTCACCAAATAACAAGGAAATGGCAGTCAATTTCAATTCAATTTTAACGTCTCCAAAATATTTTTTACCGCGGGAGTAGTGATGATTCTCTAGTTTGAGACCAGTAGAACAAGCTCAGATAAACTTATTTGCGAAATTATTCATTTGAACACGTTTTATTCCTGCTGTTCGGAATTTGAATCAAGGTGTTCGGAATATGAGACAGAATAAACACAGTGTTCGGCATTTGAATCAAAATGTTGTTCCTCACTTTTACGTAAAAACAATACTAAAACTAATTAAATCAACATTATTATTGGTACACCCAACAGCTTACAGTTAGACTTTGCGAAGAAATTAAAATTTACACAAATATCAGCCAATTTATGCCAATCAGATGCATTTGAAGTCACTGTTGGCCTTAAGTGTTCGGAATATGAGTCAAAACGGTATTCTAGCAGATTGGAAGATGTTGAGCGGCCTTTGAAAAAGCCAGGACTTGTAGGAAAATTTTGTCGTTCGCGAGAGATTTGAAGAGTTTGGGGATACAGGAGATAATGGCGATTCCACGATAGTTCCGTATATCAGATTTTGTACCTGATTTTTAAAACAGGCACCAAATACGAGGATTTCCAAGCTTCCGGGAATTTTCGATTATTTAGAGACATGTTGAAAAAGCGTTCTAAGGGAAGGGTAAATTCTTCTGAGAGATTTTTGAAGAACACGGGTGCAATGCCATCCGGTCCTGCTCCCTTTGATGCGTCCAGGTTTTCTAGTGACGATAAGATTTCTTGTTGTGATAGCTTTGCAATAGATATACTATTAGAAATTTCTGGGAAAAAAAGAAAAGAAATTGCGGTCGCGGTCTTCTTCGGAGTAAGTGGTATACACTTCTTGGAAGAAATCTGCAAAGAGGTTGCAGATATCGGAAGAGTTTTCTCCTACGTTTCCGTCAAAATGCATTCGCGAAGGGAAATTGCTACTTTTTAATTTATTGTTTACATAATTAAAAAGCCCTTAGGACATGATTTGACTTCGGATTCGACCTTATGATTATATTCTCAATGTGCGGAGTTAATGACTGAGTTGAGTTGGTTACATATGTCATGATAATTTTGTAAGTTCGTGGCAGTATTTTCTTTTTTGTATAATTTATGCGCTTTCTGTTTCTTGTTCTTTAGGTTTTTTAGTTGTGAGCTAAACCACACCGGTAATTTGTTATTTTGTATACGTCTTCTTCTTCTTGTTGGCACAGTTTCATTATTTTATTTGTTGAATAATTGAATGGAATTTGTCTACTTCGATGTCTTCATTTCCTTCAATACTTATAACATGTTGCCAATTGTTTGTACATAGTCTACGTTTGGCTTCTTTGTAATTTGCTTTATTGTATTCCGGCACTTCATCGTACACTCAGTCGCTGGGGAGAGAAGTTTCATGTATGAAGATTGAGTATTCAATTGCAGTGTGAAATACATAATCTTTACATAGAGGTGATAATGATGTATACACACAGAAATCTGCAGTGCAGTTTGTAAATAAGAGGTCCAAGTAAGAACTTTGCTGGTTTTTTTACGTGATTAATTTGAATTAGGCCAAAATATGATATTTTGTCGAATAAAAATTGTAATGTACTGTCTTCGCCTACGACTGGGAGTAAAAGTGATTCATTTTCATTATCTCGAATGAAGTCGGCATTGCGTTGATTAAAGTCGCCATAAATAAGCAGTTTTACTTCAGGTTCCATATTTGAAATAATAGTTTCGACAATTTTGAAGAATAATTCAAAAGAATGTTTGTTAGCATGTTCAGGTGAAAAATACACGGATGAAAAAATATGCGTTTCTCCATTAATTAGAGCTTTAGCCCAAATATTTTCGATTTCTTTGTATTTGAAAGTTTCAATTTCTTCAGAAATAAAGTCTGCATTGATGGCTATGAGGACCCCACCACCGGACTTCTTATTACAGTGTTGCAAATTTCGGTCGTGCCTAAATACATTAGAATTGTTTCCATAAATTTCTTCGCTTCTTACGCTTTCGTCTCAGCTAGTTTCAGTTCCAAGAATTACATTGTAAGTGTGTGTGTGTGTGTGTGTGTGTGTGTGTGTGTGTGTGTGTGTGTGTGTGTGTATACAATCCACCTCCCACTGACCGGCAGTGCTTTTATGGAAGAAAATTGTATGCATGTATTTATTGATACCCTTCGATATCTTTATATATGCAGACAATTTTAGCCCGGGAGATGAAAGGTGATAGCTCTACTGAAATTCCAACGACCCATTTCAAGATTGCAGTAAATACACACACATTCTGAGGTCATTTTCATTTACAGTAAGCCCCGCATAAAAACACCCAGATATCAAATGGATATATGAAATGTATTTACACTTCCAGAATCGAAAATTAAAATTAAATTTTCGACCCTGGCACGTATTTAGTTTCAAGTGGTAATAGGTGAGTAAATAATAATAAAGAATAAAGAACGATTTTACCTGGATGTAAGGCTGTTTTTTTTTCGTCGCCACACTGAGCTTACCGCAAAATACTATACACTTTTTCATTGCACTACGCGCATAACATGATCGCTTCACCCGCCCCCGCAGGAGCAAGCGTCACGGTCAAAGGATCACACACTACTCTTCCAAGAATTACATTGTAAGAAGATAAAAGTTTTTGTTGAATTTCCTTTATTTTGGCTGAGATTTTCATGCGATTGAAATTACACCAGATGCAACATACCAGCATTTCAGTCGCATACTGTTGAGAAGACGAAGAAATTTTTGGATTATTAGTAATACTTACATTACTATGTGGGTCAGGTAGCAGAGTTTCTACTTTCTTGACGAAAGGTGTCATTATTTCCGAAAACTCGGAAACTGCAGGTGGAATTTTGAGCCACTCTCAAGCAGCTGCTGAAGACGATGAATCCTCTCGCTGGACAGATATTTCCGATACGATTCCAGGGTCCAGTCCATATTTTTGATGTACCTCCTTGAAGATTCGAAGCAAATGCTCAGGATCAGATGGGAGACCTTCAGATGCCTATTTCAGACGAATACTGGTCGCAGCGTGGTATTTTTTTTCGCAATAAGTACACCTCCATAGAAGGTGGTCGTCGTTGACGCTGCAAGACTTCACTCCGCACGGCATGTTTGATATGACCACACTTCACACACGGGGGTAACAAAAAATTTACTTTACTACGCTCGCGTCGCGGGTTAAAAAAAAGTTTAATTGCAATTACTGGCTAAGCACGAGAAACTCGCAGAGCTATGTTGTCAAAAGTAGAAAAGAAATATATCCAATTGAAATACGGACTGACTGGTACGTGCGCGGGCCCGGGGTCAGAAGTCTAGTTGTATAAAATATTTACAAGAGCGCTACGAAAGCGCGTCCGAACTCAAAGGTGGTTCGTCACAGTGAACTAGTCTTTAAGAAAAAAAAAACAAAAATTTAATGAACTCCTTATGATGAAAAGAAGGGAGAAACTCTTGTGAAATCTTCCAAAACTTAATTTCCTGTACAACTATTGAAGAAAACCTTACTCAATTTATTAAGTTGAAAATGGTGATGTTGATCATCGAATGTACATTCCGACATATTGTACTTTCTGGCGGATATCATTATGGCGACTAGTTTTCTGGCGAATGGTTTTCTGGCAAATATCGCACAATCATACGTATTACTGTGTTATAGGGTTAAGATGTTTCAATTGCAAAGCAAATGATCACAACAAATTACTTTATTTTCACGAAAAAAATACATCATTCCAGTACAGTATTTTTCATTGAATCGTCTTAACTTAATTTACAAACTTCGTACAAAAAAAGTTATGTAAATTGGGTTTACGTCAAAATAGTGTAATGTGTACAGTTTATGTTATTTCCGCTGGTTCGTTGGATAATTCCTTTATAAATTTGATTTTAGAATTAGCTTAGCTTAGCTTAGCTTAGCTTAGACTGACTACACATATCAATGGTTGCTATTCCGTGATTGACCGAAGTCAGTGAAAATGCACAAAGAATCAACTAGAAGTTCGGCTGGGATTGGCCATAATCTTCTTCAGTGTGCATAATTCAGTGCCTCTATTTATACATTGTCAATAACGGCGCCGGCCACGTCCTTGCAGTCAGGTGGGATTGAGGGAAGTAATGTTAGTGTGTAATCTTTGCTATTTGGAGACCGTGTTTGCCTCTGCATCTCCACAAAGGTTACTGGGAGGGATTTTCGTTAATGGGAAGGATCGTTGGGTCACAGGATTCACTTTGATAAGCGATTAGACCATGATAAATAATTATTTGTGAGATATAAACATGCTTATATGTAAATATAATATTTTCATTTGATATGAACAACATCTATGTAGAGAAAAAATTTGCCGACACTTGATGTGACGAACGTTTCAAAGTTTGTTGAATAAAGTGAACCTTTTGGAAGTCTATACTTGAAGTGTCGAACCATTCAAAGTTTTTTTTTTTAATTACAAAAATAAAGGTAAAAAGAAGAAGGGTTTTGAATAAAAAAAAAATTAGACATAAATAATTTATGAATCAGAGTTTATGTCGACACTCACAGTGACGAACCATTCATATTTTTTTGAAAAATCATATTTACGTCTCACCGTTGTAATGATTAAGGGTGCAATCATACATATTTTATAGATTAGAAACAGTAGCATAAAACGAGCTCACCAATTGATCCGTCATCCTTGAGCAGCAATAATCCTCTTTGAACTTCACTCGTTTAATAGGCTATATAAAAGCACTCAGAGAAAATAGGCGTGCAACCCGTGAGGGAAAACAACTGACGACTGCTCGGGCTTTCTTGACGCACTGCCCAGGAGCAAGCGTCAACGTCGGAAGATCAAAATGAACTAATCGAAAGCGGCACTTTTTCACTTTACTCGATCGACGCGCGACATGTTTGATCCTGCCCTCATCGCCGGCCCCCGCAAGAGCAAGCGTCAAGGTCGAGCACATTCGATCCGCCCTCATCGCCGGCCCCCCCGCAGGAGCAAGCGTCAAGGTCGAAGGATCAAACACAACTCTCCTTTATAAATTTGATTTTAGAATTATTCAAAATTTAAAACATATAGGGTCGGTGCTCCCTTAGTGGACAGTCCCCTATAGTCGCACTAGTGGCTTTTTACGGCCGTTTGGCTATAAATCTTTTCAAAAACATTTTTTGACATGAAGGTCAGGAGCTATTTAGCTAAATACCATTGATACACAGCTGGATTTTGTTCAAAAATGATCGAAATAATTAGTTTTACTTAAAATTTGAGCTCTCTTGCGCCTATAGTAAATCTATTGTTCCTATAGTAGCACTACTGAGAGAAACTATTTATTTATTATACGAAATAATTGATGAATTAAGAACTGTTTTACATCGAACGAAAGCTTTTGATCCACACTTTGTAGGAAAAATATAAAAGTTTTGTAAAAATACGGTTTTGATAAGTATTTTGCCAACGCCGTGATGCTAGTGCTACTATAGGAACAGAAATTAGAAATAGTGCTACTATAGGCACATGCATTCCTATAGTGGCACACGCGATAATAAATACAAATATTTGAGTTCTCGTAGTTTTCATATTTTTCCCACAAAACCAAGATAAAAAGCTTTCAGATGATGTAAAAATAACGACGCTAGTGGTATTTTTTGATTTTATACGAATTTTTGTTCTTAGCTATGCGGCTATTGGTACATCGACCCTATTATTGTCTGCACTTCTGCACAGATGTGGATTATTTTTTCCATGCACATTTAAGGCTCGTTTGGGCATTTCATTAGCCTTTATCGATTTTGAGCGAATTTAAACTATAGCTTTTGAGGGTTCAATACAATAAATCAAGGATGTTTCAGATATTATAAGTTTAGAAATTTATACACTCAATGGGCCATTAGTAGCTCAACATGGCCCGTCTTTCACTACGAGAATTGCTTCTTAAAAGCTGATCATATGTGTTGGCCTACCCCATTAGGCCAGCGCGTTAGTCTATAACCGTAATCTCTATATTGTCCGCAACCTTGCGAGCAAGTCCACAGCTTGGTAGTATGGATGAGGAGTGACAGGTACGCGCCCTGTCACCAGGTGAGTCGACAGATCAGGCAGAAAAACAAACCATTGTACAATACAAGTTAAAAGGCGTGGACTTGATTCTTAGTTAAAGCAGATTAAACACTAGTGAAAATAACTTAAAATTGAACTTAAAACTAGTGAAACAAAGGAGTTATATTAAAGTTATACTTACTAACTAGGTAACCTACATTACTACGAGCTACATCTAAACGAACATTAACAGTGCAGTGCCCATAACGGTAAGACAGATTTGCTAATTTCCCTAAAATATCAAAATACTAGTTGTAATGTTGTGAACATAAAACTTAAATCACTAGATTGTGCTGAGGTCACTATATACCCTCGAAAGTTGCCTACATCAAAGCGCAAATTACGGAATTCGAACTCATAAGACTGAAAGGTTAGGAAAATAGACATTTGACCGACATCAGACTGACATTTGAGCAGGAAAGGGAACTAAACGTAAGTAAAATTACTGAAAAACTTATTTTCCTAAAACACAAACATAAAAATTTGAACCCTCTGAAATGGGATACAGAGGTTCACCTAACGCACTCCACGTAGCACACAACCAATATGAATTATTGAAACCAAGATAAGAACTTATGTAAGAATTCGTGTATCATTCCATAGGAAAATTATATTCTCCCCTGACAACGGATCCAGAGTTTTTATTTTCGTTCCGGAGAATTATAATTTCGGAAATTCCCGTTGGATTAAATCCAACAATATATAATTTTCGTTTATTACGAATTATCACTTCGCGAGAATGTCAAGTCGTGGTTCGAAGTCCGACGGAAAAGGTAGTAAAGTGAGTGGAAAGAGCGATCGGCAAAGGGCCAATAATAGTGAAGTGGTTGATAATGTGGAAAACGATGATGTGGTAGTGGTGGTGGAAGATATGGAAAAGACCGTCGATGGACACACCTGCAGGAGATGTAGAGGACCTGATACGGATGACATGGTGCAGTGCGACAAGTGTGACGGTTGGCATCACTATGGGTGCGTTGGTGTAACGGACGAAGTTGCCGATCAAAGTTGGAGTTGTGCCAATTGCAAGACGGCTACATGGAACCAGCGAACAACGGCAGCATCTGGCGGAGATTCAGCGCAGCAAGAGTCCAGCAAGACGCTTCCATCCAAGCGTACTCCATTGCCGAAACAGGCCTCTCCAACCGGGATTCAGGGTTCATCGAGCGGTATACCAGAGTTACTGAAACCATCAGCTCCAAAAGGGACTGGGAAGGAGTTGTATGTCCCGAAGCTGGCAGGGTTGCCAACCATCCGATTGGACGAAGCATCATCGATAGTGTCCTGTACTTCCTCACAGCGGTCCGCTAGGAATCGCGCTAAATTACAGCTGCAGCGGCTGGAAGAAGAACGAGCCTTCGAACAGCAGCAAGCAGAGCGACGGCGGGCAGCCGAACAGCTAGAAGCGGAGAAGCACAGAGAGTTTCTGGAGAGAAAGTACAAAATTCTCGATGAATTGGCGAGCGACAGCGGATCAAGTAGGCGTTCCGGTAGTGAATGCTCTCGGAGACGAGTGGAGAATTGGATTGAGAAGGAATGTCATCTGGAGGTAGCGCAGCAGTTCCATGAACCACCAGCACAGCAGATGCGAGGTCACCAAGACCAGCGTTCAGCACCGCAGGAGTTTGAACAACGCCAGCAAACACCTATCAGAATGTCCAAATACTTCAATCCAAATATACAACCTCAATCTACGCGAATCCATTCAGCGCCGGTCCGAGTTCCGCGAACTCTGGCAAATTCCACAATTCTAGAGCAGATTCATGGTGGTACTTCAGGTCACAACCCTACATTTGCAGAGCTGCCAAGTAACGACGATGCATTCCAGTTATCACGGTCTCAAATTGCGGCAAGACAAGCGGTTTCCAGGGACTTGCCATCATTTTCCGGTAACCCGGAGGAGTGGCCGATCTTTCTATCCATGCTCAATAGTACGACCGCTATGTGTGGATATACAGAGGAGGAAAACCTCGTACGCTTGCAAAAGAGTTTGAAGGGAAAAGCCTACGAAGCAGTCAAATGTCGGTTAATGCATCCGGGAAATGTCCAAGGTATAATCAATACCCTCAAAATGTTATACGGCCAACCGGAGATCATCGTACACACGTTGATTGGTAAGATCAGCGCTCTGCCACCAATTCGGGAAGATCGTCTTGAAACGTTGGTGGACTTTGCTGTAAACGTCCAGAATTTCTGTGCAACCGTCGAATCGTGTGGTCTGGAGGAATATATGTATAACGTGACCCTTCTTCATCAGCTTGTTTCCAAGCTACCGCCTTCGATTAAGCTGAATTGGGCGCAACACCGGAAGACACAGCTAACGGCCAACCTGGCGACCTTCAGCGAATGGATCTACTCGCTAGCGGAAGCAGCAAGCTCAGTAACGTTTCCGATAGACCCGTTGCAGTCGAAGCCGATCCGAAACGACGCTCGCCGAAAAGAAAAAGAAGGAGCGTACCTCAATGCCCACTCAGAAACACCAACGAAGTCCATCACTAGCTCCATCCCGGCCGCTGAATCAATGCCAACCCCCACAACCGCGCCGGCGAAGGATACCTGTCCGGTTTGCAAAGGATCCTGTAAATCCGTGGACAAATGCAAGCGTTTCTTGGAGTTTTCGAGAGATTCCAAATGGGCTGTCATCCGAGAGTTTGGTCTCTGCCGAACTTGTCTTCGCCAACACAAAGGATTGTGCAAGGCAAAACCATGTGGCAAAGATGGATGCTCCTTCAGGCATCACGAGTTGTTGCACAATGAACAGAAGTTCAAACAGCAAACTATCGGCCAGACGGCTGACAATCCAGTTACTCCGCCGACAACAAGCGACGCCGATCTGGTCTGTAATACGCACCAAGCAGTTTCTAGTACTGTCCTATTCCGCTACCTTCCTGTAGTACTAACTGGACCGGCAAAAATGGTTCATACCTTCGCTTTCCTCGACGAAGGGTCAGGAGCAACGCTGTTGGACCAAGAATTGGCCGACGAACTTGAACTAGGCGGCAGCCCTAGTCCAATATGCCTACGCTGGACCGGCGGCACAGAGCGGTGCGAGAAGGATTCATGTATCGTTCGACTTCAAGTCGCAGGACAGTATGAAGGTGCAGCGAAATTCACTTTAGAGGAGGTTCAAACCGTTTCCGAGCTACGCCTACCGCAGCAGACCCTAGATTTCGATGAACTGAAACAATCATACCGCTATTTGGAAGGGTTACCAATTTCGTCATACCACGATGCACGCCCACGGATTTTGATCGGAACCAAGCATGCACAACTGGGATTAACCCTGAAGAGTCGAGAAGGGAAATTCGGAGAACCAATCGCCACCAAAACACGCCTAGGCTGGACCATTTGTGGCAATTTGGGATCCGGAGACTCGCTAAGCATGTTTCACTACAGCTTCCACGTTAGCTCGCTGAATGAGCGGTTCGATGATGATATGCATCAAGTGATGAAGGACTATTTCGCAATCGACAGCCTAGGAATCAATAGTTCATCCAAAGCACTTCTGTCAGCCGAAGATGAAAGAGCCGAGACGCTGCTGAAATCTCTTACACGCTTCGTAGGCGATCGGTACGAGACCGGCCTGCTCTGGCGCTACGACAACGTCCGTCTGCCTGATAGCCGGCCAATGGCTCTTCGTCGACACCGAAGCTTGGAGAAGCGCATGGCAAACGATCCTCAACTCGCAGAAGTCTTGCAGCAGAAGATAGTCGACTACATCGTCAAAGGGTACATCCACAAACTTTCGCAGGACGAAGTTCAGCAGCAATCCAGCAACGCATGGTTCTTGCCCGTCTTTCCAGTGACCAACCCAAACAAACCCGGGAAAGTTCGAATAGTATGGGACGCAGCCGCTAAAGTTCACGGTGTATCGTTGAATTCGGTTCTCTTGAAGGGCCCAGATCTGCTGTGCTCTCTTCTTGGCATTTTGCTGCGCTTTCGACAGCATCCTATTGCGGTGACGGGGGACATCTGCGAGATGTTCCATCAGGTGAACATTCGTCGAGAAGATCAGAAATATCAATGGTTTTACTGGACGGATGAAAAGGGCGAATTGGTGATCTATACCATGACAGTGATGACCTTTGGAGCATGCTGCTCTCCTAGTAGCGCGCAATACGTCAAGAACGTCAATGCTGACCGGTTTATCGGAAGTCATCCAGAGGCGTGTGAAGCAATTGCGAAATCGCACTACGTCGATGACATGCTGATTAGCGTAGCAACAGAGGAAGAAGCGATCCAAATATCCAAGGATGTGCGGCACATCCACGCCCAGGGAGGCTTTGAGATACGGAATTGGATCAGTAACTCCAAAAACGTCATGAACGCGCTGCAGAAGCAGAGCGTAGATAACGAGAAAAGCTTAGACCTGTCTACTGAACTGGCCACTGAGAAAGTCCTAGGCATGTGGTGGAATACAACAGCTGATGCCTTTACTTACAAGATTGGCTGGAATCGATACGATGCGGATTTGTTGAAGGGCGATCGACGTCCTACAAAACGAGAGATGCTGCGAGTGCTGATGACCATATTCGACCCAATAGGACTGATTGCCCACTTTCTCGCCTATTTGAAGGTGTTACTTCAAGACGTTTGGCGATCTGGTATCACATGGGACGAAGAAATCGACGAAGATGCCTTCGAGAAATGGCGGCATTGGCTAAGCGCTTTACCGCAGGTGGAAAAACTACAAATTCCTAGATGCTTGTGGCCCCGCCATCTCATCGATACAGCCGATGATGTCCAGCTCCATACGTTTGTCGACGCTGGAAAAGACGGAATGGCAGCAGTATGCTTTCTGCGGGTCCTGAAAAACAAAGAAATCTACTGTTCATTAGTTACAGCTAAAGCTAGAGTCGCTCCTCTGAAGCTGACATCGATTCCACGGCTCGAGCTGCAAGCGGCAGTTATTGGAACAAGGCTGTCGAAGACTGTGCTTGACACACTATCCATCCGGATTACACAAAGGTTTTACTGGACCGATTCCAGAGACGTCTTATGCTGGATTAACTCCAATCACCGTCGTTACAGCCAATTTGTAGGTTTCCGCGTCACTGAAATCTTGGAGTCAAGCGAAATTCACGAGTGGCAGTACGTACCAAGCAAGCTTAATGTTGCCGACGATGCAACCAAGTGGGATGGCTTGCCTGATATGTCCACCAGAAGTAGGTGGTTCCGGGGACCGGATTTTTTGTGGAAAGATCCCGAAAGTTGGCCAACGTCTTCCGTTCGCAATGAGTCGACAACCACGGAGTTACTGACAAGTCTACTGGTTCATCATACTCCGCCGCAGCCAGTCATCGTCGTACAAAAGTTCTCCAACTGGAAGCGGTTGCAGTACGTCATGGCACGAATACTACGTTTTGTGTCAAATTGTCGCCTCAAGTCGCAACGCAAACCCACGTACAGTGGTCCTCTTACTAGCGATGAGCTCCGCGCAGCCGAAGTACGGCTGATACACATTGTGCAGCAAGCCGAATACTTTGAAGAGCTACGCATCCTACAGACTGCCAAACTTCTTCCAAAATCAAATGCATTGTACAAACTCCTGCCATGGATCGACGACCGCGGCCTTATGCGAATGAGGACACGCATTGCGGCGTGCGAGTACACCACCGAGGACGCAAAGAATCCCATAATCCTTCCAAGAAAGCACCACATTACCACACTAATAATTCAACACTACCACAATCGCTACCACCATCAGAATCACGAAACGGTGATAAATGAGCTGCGTCAGAAATACCAGATCGCTCGCTTACGGACTTGCTACAATCAAGTTCGGCGAAATTGTCAGAAATGCAAGAATGAAAGTGCAACACCAAGCATCCCGATGATGGCCGACCTGCCACCTGGTCGTCTAGAAGCATTTTCCCGTCCGTTCACTCACGTAGGCATCGATTATTTCGGTCCCATCGAAGTTGTTGTCGGCAGAAGGCACGAGAAGCGCTGGGGAATGCTAACAACTTGCTTGACCACTCGAGCCATACACATCGAGGTTGTCAACTCACTCAGCACTGATTCATGCATCATGGCCATCCGAAATTTCATCGCTCGTCGTGGCCAAACTCGTAAGATATATAGCGACCGTGGCACCAACTTTGTTGGTGCAGATCGCGAACTACAACGGCTTCAGAGTGCGATTAATCACGACGAAATGATGCGAGAGTTCGCAACGGAGCAGACCGAGTGGGTGTTCAATCCTCCGTTGGCACCGCACATGGGTGGCAGCTGGGAGCGGCTGATACGCACCGTCAAAAATAATTTGATGGCAGTCTGCACCACAAAATCTCTTACAGATGAAGTCCTTCGCAATCTACTCGTAGAGATCGAGAACGTCGTTAATTCCCGTCCTCTTACGCACGTTCCGCTGGACGAAGACTCCGCCCCAGCCCTTACTCCAAACCACTTTCTACTCGGTTCCTCCAGTGGCTCGAAACCGTTGGTCAACTTGGATGACAGAGGTCATATCCTGAAGCAGAACATGTGCACCTCCCAGATCTTGGCGAACAGGTACTGGAAACGTTGGGTAACCGACTATCTACCAGAGATCACCCGCCGGTCGAAGTGGTTCCAACCCGTAAAGCCCCTAGCTACCGGAGATGTCGTCGTCATCGTCGACCCGAAGTCCCCACGAAACTGTTGGCCAAAAGGCAGGATCATCGCGACGACTTCCAGCCGAGACGGACAGACCCGATCAGCGACAGTACAGACAGCCACTGGAGTCTACGAGCGCCCCGTTGCAAAGTTGGCGGTTCTAGACGTTCAACGCGTAGAGCAGTAAGCCAACCAGAAGTTGGCGTACCCCGGGGGACTGTTGGCCTACCCCATTAGGCCAGCGCGTTAGTCTATAACCGTAATCTCTATATTGTCCGCAACCTTGCGAGCAAGTCCACAGCTTGGTAGTATGGATGAGGAGTGACAGGTACGCGCCCTGTCACCAGGTGAGTCGACAGATCAGGCAGAAAAACAAACCATTGTACAATACAAGTTAAAAGGCGTGGACTTGATTCTTAGTTAAAGCAGATTAAACACTAGTGAAAATAACTTAAAATTGAACTTAAAACTAGTGAAACAAAGGAGTTATATTAAAGTTATACTTACTAACTAGGTAACCTACATTACTACGAGCTACATCTAAACGAACATTAACAGTGCAGTGCCCATAACGGTAAGACAGATTTGCTAATTTCCCTAAAATATCAAAATACTAGTTGTAATGTTGTGAACATAAAACTTAAATCACTAGATTGTGCTGAGGTCACTATATACCCTCGAAAGTTGCCTACATCAAAGCGCAAATTACGGAATTCGAACTCATAAGACTGAAAGGTTAGGAAAATAGACATTTGACCGACATCAGACTGACATTTGAGCAGGAAAGGGAACTAAACGTAAGTAAAATTACTGAAAAACTTATTTTCCTAAAACACAAACATAAAAATTTGAACCCTCTGAAATGGGATACAGAGGTTCACCTAACGCACTCCACGTAGCACACAACCAATATGAATTATTGAAACCAAGATAAGAACTTATGTAAGAATTCGTGTATCACTCCATAGGAAAATTATATTCTCCCCTGACAACGGATCCAGAGTTTTTATTTTCGTTCCGGAGAATTATAATTTCGGAAATTCCCGTTGGATTAAATCCAACAATATGTTTCCTTTTCCAGGCCGAACGTTCCCAGATCACAAGTACTACAAAGATGCCCTAGGCGTTGGACAACTTTCCCTTTTCAATTTACTGAAGGCATATTCTATTCTGGATCCTGAATTGGGATATTGTCAAGGATTGGGATTCATATGTGCAGTACTGTTGTTACACGTAAGTTTTGAATTGAAATGAAAAAAAACTGTACAATTATTAACTGAGATTATATTCCCTTCAACAGCTTGAGGAAGCAGATGCATTCAATCTACTCAAGCATCTGATGTTCAAACGACAAATGCGCGCCAAATATCTACCAGACATGAAGCAATTTCAACTGCAACTCTACCAGCTGTCCCGTTTGCTGAAAGACCACATCCCAGAGCTGTACGACTGGTTCGATCAGCATGACATCTCGCCTACACTTTACGCTGCACCATGGATTTTGACTGTATTCAGCTCACACTTCCCGCTAGGCTTTGTAGCGCGTGTCTTTGATCTTCTCTTCTTGGAATCTTTCGACGTCATATTCCGCTGTGCAATTGCCTTGCTGGAAGTTCACAAAGAGCAACTGCTGCAAAGAGATAACTTCGAAGAGATCATGAACTATCTGAAAACCGTTGTTCCGAAAATTGATGCCAATGTAATGGAGAAGGTTTTTCGGAATGTGTTCAAGTCCGATTTCTCTCGGCAGCTGATCGAATACCAAGTCGAATATAACGTGCTTAAGGAGGAAATGACATCACAGAATCATCACTTGGAGAACTTTAATCGCGTTAAGGAGGAGAATCATCAATTGGAAACACAATTGCAGTTTGCTCAATCAAGTTTAGCTCAACTGGATAAAACGCGCCAAGCACACCAGAATCAAATTCAAACGCTCCAGACGCAGGTTCAGAGTTTAGAAAACACGGTACAGGTTCTAGTGAAGTTTGTCGAGCAAACCATTGAAAGTAGACCTGATTATGTTCTACCTACGGAAATTTGTCGAATAATGCAACAGGTTCAAGATCTGCAGCATCAACAGATCATTCAGCAAAAGAAACGATCTCCAATATTCCTGGATCGTAAAATAGGAAAATCTATATCATTCAACAGCAATTTAGGACTAGCGCTGAACGTTCTCGAAGAAGCAAACGAACAGGACAGTGCTGGAGGTACGCCAACGAAGAAAAAGCCTTTCTTCCAGAACTCGTTCGAGCAGATTCGTCTTCAGAAAGCTGGGCTGCGCTTGAATAAGCTGGATGAATGCACTAGTCCAGAACATGTTGCTGATCGGAGTGGTTCGAAGCACAACAGTGTTAGCGATGATAGTGGCATCGCAACACCGATCAGTCCACAGATGCATGCCCCCTCGACGACGCCCATGGTAGCGGAATATAAACCATTGGTTCCGACGATCGACATTCATCCGCTAAGCGGCGATGTCAATGTACAGTTCAACGGAACGACTCAGCTCAAATCTATCAAGCCACGTGTGCAATCCAGACAGAATTCGGTCTCGTCAATTGTGAGCGACATCGGTGAGGGAGGGCCTGCCACCACCGGTGGGAACAATCGAAGCTAACAACCAGCAGTCGATCGCTAAGATATCATGCTAGAATATGTCAGCAATGTACGTGAAATATCACTTATTGAAGCTCAACAGGAAGGGGGAACTGTTCGACAAAAATAAGGTCGATTTCTGCGCTGTATTAAGCAATTAACAAATGATGATCATAAAATATTCATTCGATTTTTGACGAGCACTAATCGAATTGACTAGAGTTAAAAGATCTATTGTATCTTTGAATACTGCTTTCAACTCATTTGATTAACGAAACATCAAATTTTGGATTTCAAATTGGTGTTAAATTTACTGTTTCTATCGTAGATTTGTGATATCACAAATCTTCTGAATTCTGATCACAAACGATCAATTTGACCAATTTGATTGTCGAACAGTACTCTCTCCTGATGGAGTAGAAATGAATCCGAACTCAATAGAAACACAAAATTAAGCAAATGCTTCTCAGACTTGCAAAAACAAACGGCTGATATATTTTAACTGCTTGGGTAAACAGTGATATGTGGTACTAGTAGTAGTGTAAGTGTTTAGAAACCCTTTCAGTATAAATGCTTGAGCGGTGATTCCAATGAATGCAGCTTCTCGATACCCGATATATATGAAGGTACAAATTAGAAAACAGCCCAATTTGCTTCCGCAATGTTGTCAATCATATTTATACCGTGTAAGAAAACTCGTATGAAGTGACCACAAAAATGTATAACAAAACGTAGTTTGACCCAATTACCAAAAAGAAAAATGCACCAAGTATCATCCATGTGACCGATCCGGCAACATAAAGGACTTATACATAAGATTATTGAAATTGAAGAAAGCACGTAAATTTTATATAACCAGACGCCAAATCCAAGCTTGCCGCAGCACATCTTCTTACAAACTAAGACAGAAACTCAACAGCATTGTACATAAAAGAAAAATTCCGAAAAAAAAAGATCAATGTGTAATCCAAAATGCATCACTGGCAGCACCTAGCTATAAAATAATTAAAAGGTCAGTAGACGCGCTTATTTCAGAAACTACTGAAGGAGGCAATGTGGCACGAGCTGAAAGACACACCAAGCTTCACCAACATGCAAGAGAAAGTAAATTATGTTTAAATGAAGCTCCAAAGCTGCCCCCATCTGGAATCATCAGGTAGTTTTAAGGAAGTGAAAAAAACGTTTACAAATGTGTCTTATTTCGAGCTTACCATTCAGTTGTATTGAAGTTCCAAGTTGGTTTTTGTTTTCTTTTTGTTAACTGTTAATTTTATGTTTATCTTATGGTTTTACGTTTTGGTTTTATCGGAATGGTTTGAGTACATAAATCAGTGAAATGTAGCTTAGAGAAATTGATATTCAATTGTATTCTGTTGAACAATAATATACAAATCGGTTAGATTGAAAACGCGGTGTGTACTTTAGTATAGAGTAATGTAAAATTATAACAAATGAATATTGAAGCAAGGAAGATTACATCCGAATTATATAGCCATATGGATAAAAATATACTACTGATATTAATATGAAATAAAAACTGTGAAACCTGCATCCATATAATCAATAAATACAAATTGGTGCACCGTTATTTGCAAAATCACATGTCCTTGCTGGAAACAGCGTATTTATTTACTTACTCACTTCGTACACAATATGAGTTGATCAAAATTACTCGATGTCGATCTAAGATCGGCAAGATCATCTCACTTACCCTGCATGTCAGAGCGCCATTGCGCTAACAGAGTAACTGTTTGGTGCTTCATGGTAAGGGGTTGCTACAATAACCCACAGTTTATTTCACAATCAATTGCTCCAACCAATATCTCGTCGACTGCGATAAGGATTTGGAATTTCTGCTTTAAATTTTCTAGAGTACAAATCTAGAAACCCAGACAGCCGATTAGCACCAGTGAGTGACCAATTGAATTTCCATCAATTTGTTTGATAAAACCTCGCTAACGATGTTACGCCAATTTACTCGGTCAACGGCAGTGTCCCTCCAACTTCGATTTTGGCCCACGCTCTCCAGATCTTATTGCACCTGATCAAGCCACCTCGCTCGCTGTGCTCCATGCCTTCTTGTACTAGCCGGATTCGACGCGAACAGTATCTTTGCAGAGCTGTTGTCCGATAGTCTTGCAACATGCCCTGTCCAACGCGCCCTTCCGGCTTTTGCCACCTTCTGAATACAGGATTCGTCGTAGCTCGTCGTGCTCGTGGTTCATTCTCCGCTGCCACACACCGTTATCCTGCACACCGTCGAAGATAGTCCTAAGCACCCATCGTTCGAACACTCCAAATGCTTGCAGGTCCTCTTCCAGCATGGTCCATGCTTCATGTCCATAGAGGACCACCGGTCTTATCAGCGTTTTGTAAATGGTACGCGCCTTTGCATATTACCCATCCATCACTATAAAAGCTGTTACCAGCTCACGTGTGTCTCCGCAGCTCTGGTAGATGGTATGATTACTTCTAAACGTTCGCACCATCGATCCTGACCAGCACACCTTCTTCAGCGCTACGGTGTTCATCGAGTATTCGAGTACTTTCAATGAAGTTTAGAGATTTGCACTACCACGTACCGAGTTTCCAATCGTTAGTACATTTCCGTCGCTATGGTTTTTGCCGATTGTTCTGGTCCGTATTCTCTCGTTGACGTTCCTGTGTTGATGTTTTTTTACGGTTGGCTACATACTGTCATAGAAAAATATGTCATTGATATGTTATACTTGGAATTCATGTAATAACTAATCAATAACAAAATATACTATCATGGTAAAATGTGTTATTTGTGCAAAAATACTAAAAACATTAAATATCTAAAGAATAACAAACATCGCCATTATAGTAAAATATGTCATTATTTTGATATTTGAAAACTTTATTTCAATAATTCATGAGAACAAACCAATATCAAATTTTGTAATAATAGCTCATTTTACTATTCGTATGATATTCATTAAAGATTCAAAAAGCAAAAGTTTTTTTAGTAGAAAAGCGAAAAGTTTATTCTTCAATCATGCTAAATTTAGATATTAAAATCAAAGAACTAATATTACCGTTATTTTGATCTACTCGTGCATAGCTTATTTAGTTATTATTTTGTTATCAATATCAAAATAATAGCATATTTTTTATCTAGTACTCGAGTTATGCACCCTAAAGGTTTGGTGTCTTCGACAAAGTGTTTTCGAATAAGTTGTACTATATTTTGACACATTCAGATTTGATCTAGATAAGTGAAATCTGATCTAGATCAGTTTTATCTTTTGATAGGAGCATCCTAGCAAAAAACTTTCTTCCGCAAAGTTGTTCATTGAGGTATTTTGACATTTCTTCGGAAGACACTTACACTCTATCACTAACGTGGATTACGATATATGACAATTTAGTAAAAACAGTCAAAAAATCGATTTTGACCATTTTTTCATACAAAAAAATGTTAAAAAATATTTTGTCATCAAGTATCAAAGGCTTAACTATAACAAAGTAAATTTACATCATTTACTAGCCAAATTTTTAGATTTAATTATGTTTTTGATAAAAACAGTCTAAAAATAGTGTTTTACAAAATCCAGGATAACTTATGAAGCGGCAGATGGCGGCAGCTAATTTTTTGTATACGACTAGCCAAGAACATGAAACATGAATTCCAATGAAATAACAGTCTTGTTCTGACTCCGAATCTATGCGTTTCAATGCACCTCTGGTGTATACCGAAACATCCCTCTAGCAACCTGATAATCAGGTACTGCTAACTATTTAGGAATAGACTAAGATCAGTAACATATCGATGTGCAATACATAGTCCAAGGACGGGCTATGAAAATACTATTACTCTAATAAAAATCAAGGGATAGATAGATAGGTAGATACACATATGGGACAAATCATCTTGAATTCCGTTTAAAAGTTTATTGGAATACCAGTTTAGAGATGACTTCTTCAAAACACTCGTCAACATGCAATATGTTTCAGAAATACGTTTGAAAAATATAAATTCATGAACAGTTTCACAAATTTAAGCATTTTTTAACATATTTTCATCAAATTTTCAAACCACAACAACAAAAAAGCCCCACGTGGCCCCACTTTTCTTTCTTCGGGACAATGAAACTTATGTTCTTGGCTAGTCGTATACAAACAATTAGCTGCCGCCATCTGCCGCTTCATGAGTTATCCTGGATTTTGTAAAACACTATTTTTAGACTGTTTTTACCAAAAATATAATTAAATCTGAAAATTTTGCTAGTGAATGATGTAAATTTACTTTGTTATAGTTAAGCTTCTAATGATTGATGACAAAAAATGATTTAATATTTTTTTTATTAAAAAATGGTCAAAATCGATTTTTTGACTGTTTTTACTAAATTGTCATATATCGTAATCCACGTCAGTGATAGAGTGTAAGTGTCTTCCGAAGAAATGTCAAAAATGCCTCAATGAACAATTTTGCAGAAGAAAGTTTTTTGCTAGGACGCTCTTATCAAAAAATAAAACTGATCTAGATCAGTTTTCACTTATCTAGATCAAATATGAATGTGTCAAAATATAGAACAAGTTATTCCAAAACACTTTGTCGAAGACACCAAACCTCTAGGGTGCATATCTAGAGTACTAGAGGTTTTGGCCGTCGAAAACAGCGATCTGCCCCAGTGTGCGACACGGCGAAGTTGGTCAAAAATCAAACTTCGCACGTTGGTTAACCCATTTTTCAACGCGAAGCAGTATACCATTGCTGACCTAGCTGTTGTAGCCTATCTTACGCCATTTTTCTCAGCTCTCTGATGGTGATCTCGGTATTCAAAACGAGCTGTGCGCTAAAGGTGAAAGAACGATTTTACTAACAAAATTCAAAATAACCGCCAAATGTTGTATAACTTTAAATGAAAACTACATCCTTTCTCTATACGATGCCATTGAGTTTGCTATGTATTCCTATAGGGAAATATGAGTCATATCACGCGCAGAAACACCTGAGATTTACGCGAAAAATGGGGCGAATAGAAACACTCTCCGACATGTTCGAATGTGTACAACTTAAACCATGTGGATAAAAATCAATTTTATTAGCCTCAAATATGGGTCGCGTCTTTGCTAAGACCCCAATTGCTGTTAAAAAATAAAAATTATATCGGACAAAGATTTATAGAAATGTGTGTTTCTATTCAGCCCGCAATGGGGCGAATAGAAACACTGTTCAGTAAATATAAACACTTTTTTTTTCATTTTATTGGAGAAATAAACATTTTTTCAACTGCATCCTGGAGAAATATTCAAATGTAGGTATTTACTTGACGAAGAAAAAAAATAAAATTATTAAAAACAATTTTAATTTTTGATCATGTTAGAAATCGACAAAAATGGCGGATGTTTCAAACTATCAAAAATGGTTGAGATTTCAATATTTTCTTCTTATTTTTTATGAGGAATGTAGCAAAATTTTTAATTTGGTAAAATAGTCTAGCAATAGTCTGTTGCTATTGAACTAATGGAAAAAATATATTTCAGAATGTTTTTAAGGTTTATCAATCAATGCGACAACGATGGGTGCCAATGGCGTCCTGGTTTCAGCGAAAATTGCTCATATTGCTCATGTCCAACATATTCGTATTCGCTTTTTTTTCTCTGTGATTCTCGTTCAATTAAAATAGATATGTTTAGCATGTGTTAAAAAGTTCGTAGTTTTATCAAAATATTTTAGTATTTGTACGGAACATGATTAAATCATCCACTTACCCCGCTGGTACTTTTTATCCGCTGTACCTCATATATGTCCTGTATAGTTTTTATTTCTAAATAAAGTTTCATATCGTCAGCATGAACTAATATTTTATTTTGTCAAGAATAAAAGACAGATCGTTCACAAACTGTATAAATAAAAGCGGTCCTAAATGAGAGCCTTGTGGCACCTCTGAAGTGGCATGTATGGGAGTTGAACTTTTTTTCTTGAATTTCACTATTGGCTTGCGAGTGTTTCAATATTATTCAATCCATTTAAGCAGTTTGGTATGAGTACCAGTTTTTGGCAGTTTAAATAGAAGCATGGGTATATGAACACGGTTAAATGCTTTACTAAAATCTGTGTACAAAGTTTCTACATGATTTCCAATTTCCATTGCACTTAACGAACAGTTTACAAATCCGACCAAACTAGTAGTTGTTGAATACTTTTTTTGATGGCTTCAAAAAGCTTCGGGATACACGAAATAAGGGCCATACCACAATATTTATTTAAATCAGATTTTTTGCAAGATTTGAAAATGGGAAAGAGAAGATATGAACATTTTTGGAGAGACTTCAGGCTCCAGTGACATATTAAAAAGCCAAAATATGATCTTTTACACACAAGAATATGTTTTGTACAGGGCTGTGATGCAAAAAAGTTAAGCGCTTATTTCCGCTGGTTGACGCTTCAGAGACACAATTTAATTGGAAAATCTATTTAAAACTAGGAGACATAAAAAGTGAACTTAACTTTTGAAAATAAAAGTTTACTACCTTGTAATATATTCTATTCGGACAGCGGGTATCCGTTTGGATCCCGCTCGGTCAATCTCAGTAAAAGTGGTATACAATTAAATAATTATAAGAGTAGCGCAGTGAACCTAATCGGCGATGATAAAGCGTTTCTTGAGTGTATGTGTGTGTAAGTGTAGTTGTTGGAGTCTTGTATGTATTACAGTGCTCGATTAATATGCTTTCTCGACGAGAACATTGCTGTCTTTCTTAGTAGAACTGGGCACCATGGATGGGCTGTGCATGGTGACTGTTGATGATCTGTTGCGTGGGTGTCGTAAATAAGGATGGAGAAATAGCGCCACCAATTAGTTGCTGTTGGGCCACATTCTGCGTTGAGGTAGCCGCACATGCAATAGTAGGATTCATTGTTAGCGGTTGCGCCGGAGTTGTTTGCTGCTGTGATTGCTGTCTGCCAGTGCTGGAAATAAGCCCGGGATGAATGTTCGGTTGATTTCCAATCGGCATCAGGTTGGTGTTTATCATCGTCATGTCCACTTCGCCAAGACCGTTCACTGTGATCCCATTAACGAGATTCACTGCATTTCGAGCACCTTGAGCATCTAGTTGTCCCCAATACGCCTCACTTGGTGATGTAGTATTCGAACCAGGCGGTGCCGGAACTGGAGCACCAGTGTATCGGAAGTACGGATTTTTAAGATCTAATGTATTGGTGGAAGTTATCATCGTTCCTTCCAATTTCAAGTCCATTTCGACATCATAACTTTGCCTTTGATTAGCTGCCAAAACTACTTTCCCAGATAAAACTTGACCTTGCTTAACGAATATAGGAGTTTGTAGCAAACAGCGAACCTGGTACCAATGAGTTAGCGATTCCGTTGGTGCTGTGGACAACCAAACCTGGGAGCAAGAACCAGCAAATTCTACGTCAAACCAAAATGCAAGCCCATGGCAAGTTCCTGTCTCTAGGATATGGAACTCAACATCAATTTGAATACGGTGTAAATCTTTCTCGTCAGCGGTCAAAAAGTTTGTTGTATGTCTTATTGACTTGGCCATGCAAATGCGAATATCGAATGTATCAACGATTGGCTGACGGAAGTATTCCTTCATGGCAGCGTCCCTCAGAGCTACCAAATTTACGCCGTGGAATTCGGTTTGCATCCAAAAGTTAGCTTTATTGTACTGCTCCATGTAGAGAGCTTCGTCAGTGAACGGTGCCACGTGCAAGTCGCCTCGCGAAGGGAACATTTTTCCTTCCGGTATGAGCCATTTCTTTCCATGAAGATAGGTCTCCAACATGCGCTCATTGTACAGCATATATCCCATCGGTTCGGAGATAATGATGTCAACCATCTCTGGAAGTTCAATTTCTTCTATTTTGCCAGCAATTACGATTATTTTGCCGTCCAAATTGTTCGAGAGAACCAGCTGTTGCGCATATTGAGCCATATTGCTCGCTTCCACTGCGTAAACTTTAGCTGCACCGGCCTGCACGGCGAAGAACGATAGGATGCCTGTGAATTAGGAGAACAATGTTAATTTAACGTTACAATTGCCGATGGTTTCATCAAAGTACTACAGCTATATGTACGCATACAATAGCCGCATGTTGATACGTGATGTAAGTAGTTAATTGAAGCAGTAGTTCATTAAAAACAAGACTTAGAAATAAATAAATAAGTAGCATGTCAGTCGATTTGAAATCTATGATACAGTTGGAACGGTTCAGCTAAATTCAAACGACCTAGACCACAGGCGATCGAATGAAATTCTAATGTTGGGTCAAAACACACCTGGATATTCGTCAAGCTTCTTTGCCTGAATCCAAGTCAGTCTCATCTGTAAAAAGTAGCCATTGAGATAATGCACTGAAAAGTTTAGTTTACAAACTCGTTTTCATACAAAAACGGATAAGCGAGGCATATTGAGCACCAAGGTAAATTGAAGGAAGGTCAAACCAGTGTACACGATCGGAAGGTGTTAACCAAAGCACGGTTTTGTCATGTCTACCTATCTCAAGTGATATTTCTTATGACTCTGGTACCTTTTACTTGTTCGTACCTACGGGACTTCTGAGCTATAAATACTGGCTACCGTAGGCGCAGAAGAGAGACTTCCCGAACTGTGGACTGATTAACATATTATTTTATTCTTTATTTGCAGGATATAAAAGGTTTAATCACCTTTTCTGTTAGCAGGTGGTGCTGCTGGCAATGCTAAACGGATCGCCAAATTTCTGTATGGGATAACAGGGCGATATTCAAAACAAAAAAGGTAATAGAAGGCTCTTTTTCAGTGGTAGAAACCCTGGAGCAAAGAAAGCACCATGGAACATAAAATAAACACAAAAAGTTAGGTATTCACATTACGCTTGATTTCTAATCACTACTTTTTCGATCCAGTTTCCTAATTGCTTGTTATTCACTTTTCATATGATTTTACATGCGTTTTGACAGTTCTCGACTACCATTCTTCCAAGCGCTTGTGTTGGAAGTTTGAGAAAATTGAGAATCTAGCGTAGCGCGATCAGTGTGGCCACTCGGTGGCCAGTGAGAGAAACTGAATGTTCGAAAGGTTGTTGTCGATGCTTTATGCCGCTGGCGCCAACTGTTAGCGTTTAAGAACGAAATAAACAGTCGTTACCCTATTGTAAGTGAACCATATTATTAATAAGTATAATATATTTGCTATAGCTCATTACCACAGCGGGTTTAGAACAACAGAATGTCCTGAAGATTCAGGCTTCTGAAAATAATATCACTTAATAAATGTTTACCAAGTAATCGGAATCGCAGTTGCGCAAAGACTGGACAGTTATATCAGGTGATACGAAGTTTCATAACCGGAGTCACAACTATCACACACAAATGAGCCAACACGCTGAATATTTGCCATGTGATAGCTGAGTCAACGCTCTGACCAAGAGACTACAATTCTACTTTGACAGGTTTGTTAAATACTTTGCCACCCTTGGAGATTGTTCAGAAATGTACAATTTTGTTTGACGACACGACTCCAAACGATTCCAATATTGCTTGTACTGAGTTGCCGCCCAAGAACTCTGAAGTTTCACCCAGAACTTCGAAATCGGAATAGCAGGCTCAGGGCCAATGAAGTCATACGATGTTCCATCGAGAGCTAGCTCATCAGTCAATTCATTTCTAGCAATGGAAGAATGGCCAGGTACCCATGTAGTATTCCAAATACAGATTTAATAAAAAGTAATGATTCTGTACTAACTTATGTTTCGGATTATTCACAGTAACACAATTTCACCAAACACGTCTTACACTTCCAGAGTCACAATTTATTCTGCCCTTTCGTTATATTGAGAGTCAAAGCCTACTACAGGTATACCTCGATTTAGTGGACCCTCGATTTGATATACATTTTACCTCAATTTTATGGACATTAAAATTTCATGTTTTTTTTTTCTTTATGTTTATGCAATTCTACATACGTTATGTAAACTAAAAACCTGCAAAGGTTATACGCTATGCTCATGCAGGGGCTAGGTTCTGTTTTAATGCAAAATGTCAAATAAATTTACAAAATAAATATAATTATACAACGAAGCTTTTACAAAATGGAAGGAGTTCGAAAATTAAGTAGACTTCAGTGCAACTTCCTCAGTCCGTTTTTAATAAGTGATTTAACATGTTGCCATTTAATTTAAAATACAAATACAAAATAAATACAAATTTAATTTAAAATAATACAACTGATTGCGCGATTTGTGATTATTAAAGATAACCATTTTATTCTTTGAATTTTAGACAAACCTGTGAAATTAGTAGCTGAAGTAGTTCATTTTGAAGCACGACAATGAGCTTTTTTACGATTTTTTCAGAAGTATAGATTTTTTTTCAATGATTCGTGCACGGATAACGTAAATGGATGACGTTGAATTTTTCTAATGTCGTTTAAATGACAGTTTTCTGCAGTTCCAAGAGCTATGTCAGAAACCATTTAAAAATTCCTCATTCAACTCGTTAAAATTTTTTTGAAGATATTTATCTATAAGTTTTTTGAAAATTTAAAAAAGAAATTTTTTAATTTATTCGTTTTATATACATATGTTATTTGACATACTTTTAAGAAACTCATCATACTGGAACACCACTAGATCAAACTATGAAATTTTGCTACTAGAAAAAGTTTTGCTTACAAACATTCACCAGGAATAAAGAAGATATGAATTCACCATTGTTCAAAGTAAACGTCTGGGCCGTATTTATGGAGGTCCAAGGGGGCCTCCACATTTTAGGGGCCCCTCAAATTCTGACTTAAAATATTTATTTTCGAATATTTAAAAATTATTAAAACACCATAGAGTGGTACCAATGAGGGGCCCAGATAGCCGTAACGGTAAACGCGCAGCTATTCAGCAAGACCAAGCTGAGGGTCGTGGGTTCGAATCCCACCGGTCGAGGATCTTTTCGGTTTGGAAATTTTCTCGACTTCCCAGGGCATAGAGTATCTTCGTACCTGCCACACGATATACGCATGCAAAAATGGTCATTGACACAGTAAACTCTCAGAAGTGCTCATAAGAACACTAAGCTGAGAAGCAGGCTCTGTCCCAGTGGAGACGTAATGCGAAAAAGAAGAAGAGTGGTACCAACTTTCTTGAATCACATCGAAAGGTTCGATACATTCAAATGATTCGAAACAATAGGCGAGATTTACACAAAATAAACTCAAAGCTAAATGATTAAAAAAAATGGGGACGGACCTGGTGTAGTGGTTAGAACACACGCCTCTCACGCCGAGGACTTGGGATCGAATCACATCCCCGACATAGTAACTGAAAATTTCAGAAGGGAAGTAAAGCCGTTGGTCCCGAGATGAACTAGCCCAGGGCTAAAAATCTCGTTAATAAAAATAGAAAAAAAATAATTTAAAAAAATAATTTAAAAAAATATTAAAATTTTCATTGATAGGATTTAGTTGACTCCAAATAGATTCGGAATTACCTACTCAAAAACAATGTTGGTCAAAATATTAGTGTTTTTTTTTTTGCTTGTTTTAAATCTAAATAATGTAAAGTAATTTCGGAAATCTCTTATTCACATTTCGAAAGAGCCTAATGAAATTTGATTTGTTGCATCACTGTGGTACTTGGTGTAAATGACCAGATACATATTTTGTCACAAAATCTCTGTTTTTTTTGTTCTGTAAATTCTACTTCAAAACCCCGGAATTATCTACGAAAAGTATTTTTGGAAAGTATCTTGCATACGAATCTTCAGAGGAAATTTATTGAAAAGCTCCAGAAATTCTTTTGCTTCCGAAACTAGCATAGCAGTGCAAAAATCTGTGAAGAAACATTTAGCAAAAGAACTAGGAATTCATAAAGAAAATTTGCAAGGATCTTCCTTAAAATATTACTTTAGGAATAGTTCAATCAGTTCTGCCAATTCATATTCTGGAATTGAATTCTTGTGCAATTCCAGACGGAATTTCTGAATGCTTTCGGGCAGAATTCTGGAGAAAATTCTGGTGGATTTCAAGAATAATTTTTTGCAGTTCCTGATTTCTGAAAGTCCATGAGAAATTCCCCAACAATTTTTCAAAGTAATGCAAACAAATTCTCCAATATTTAAACTCACGTCTTTTGCAATGTTTTAAAAAAATACCACCAATATCCTCACGTTAAACTTTTGCAATTGACAGTTAAAATTAGTCCCTCCAAAAAAGCTTGTTTGGAATTTCTGCAAGTAAGAAGAAATTTGAGTTAACATTAATATGTTTGTCATAGTATCAAGAAACTTCAGAGTTCATACAAAACGTTTTCCAAAATGTTGAATACAAATTCCAGTAAAAAATCTATCCATTTTAATGAAAATCATTGTCCATTATAGAAGACGAATAAAAAAACAAGAAATTTTGTAATATATTCTACAAAAAACAGCTAAGCTTTTCTGTGAGGTACATCGTCAGGTGCTTGGTCAAAAAGTTGCATAAATTTTACGACGAATTCTTGAGTATTCCGAGCAAATTCAATATAAGCCGAAATTATCCAAAATAAATGTATAGTATTTCTTCAAAAACTCTATAAATTTGATATAAATCGGATATTGATGTGGAGTGTTTCGTAAAGTAATGTGTGAAGAAATCCCTAAAAAAATCTAAGGTATTTCCGGAGTACCAAACATGAAGGTAGATGAATAATATGAAATTGTAGATTCTCAAATATTATTTATGCAAGAATCCCTGAAAATAGGGTTTCAATGCTAGTAATGGACCTCTTAGTAGCTGAAATTCACTCTCGACGCTTTTCCGCAATGATATCTCAGACGGATATACGTTTTGTGAAGTCTAACAACAAGTACAATGTCTTTACTTCATAGTACACCTATGAAACACACAAAATCATTCGATTTTTCCAGCGAAATATGCATTTGGAAAACTGTAGTCCGAATGGCTATTATGGACACTCCCGGGTCCATAATAGGATTGTTTACAAATTTGACGTTTCCTATTATGGACCCTAAACAATGGAAACTAACAATTAGAATTTATGTGTAATAAGTACGTACAGGACCTTCATTGAGAAATGTTTAAAATTGGAATTCTTCGAATGATTCTTTTAGGCAATTCAATACAGATTTCTCGAGAAACTTTCTGGATCAGAAAACCTAAAGAAACTTTTAGAATAAATCTGTTGAATAATGCCTAGGAATGGTGTTCCGAGGGAATCCCAGAAGGAACTCAGTAAAAACTGATAAAGGACTGAATTTTGCACTGGCAAAGTACGAAAATAGATCATAAGGAAATTCCCAATACTTGAAAATATCGTGGACTAATTATAAAGGAATATTCCTCGTTAGTTATTTGGGACAATTCTTAAAGGATCTTTTTTACTGATATAGATAAAAAAATAATATTTTCTGATTTAGATAAAAAAAATAATATAATAGTTGAATTTTTTTTAAGTTTCACTGATGTGCAGCGGTATGAGACAAAATCGCAAACAAATAAAATCAATACACATTTATGTAAACTACAAAATTTGTGAAAATCATTATTATTGCGGCCGAAATTACTTCGGTTAACTTGGAATAAGCTAGGCCCTTCTAGCCCCTCTCCAGAAAAAAAAATCCTAGCTATGCCAATGGGTGTCCGGTACTGAGGCTTCCACCCTACTTCTTGATTTTTTTTAAAATCCATATAAATAATTAGCAAATATACTTAAAGTTAGGTATACGATGCATCTTTCCGAAACTCTAGTAATATAACATTTAAAATAAATCAGAACAGTACTTGGGCCTTCTCAGCTAGAGGTAATGAAAATGCCTTATTAATAAATTTCATATGATTCCCCAACTCAATTCCCCACCATTGAACCAAAAATACTCCCCACCATCCATCTGATTGTATATTATATCTATAAACATCTATATTATTTATTTGATTTAAATTGATTGGTAGCGTGTCACCAAACCGAACTCCTACTAGAAAGTTAAATCGATTGACATACTAAACGGAACATAAATAATCATAAAAAAACAAACGAGATTACTTACCGGATCCCGCGCCCACATCCAGCACTATCTTGTTGTGGAAGTCCTGTGAGTTGCTATAAATGGCCCTCTGGTAAGTGCTCGTCCTCACGAAATCCTGCATCATGTTTTGCTGCTGCGAGAGATAGCCGTAGAACTGGAAATACTGTGATGCTGAAGAGTCCTCCGTGCGGAGGTTGAATACTGAGTTGACCTTGCCGGACATGTTCTGCAGGAGCATCCGAAACGACTGGCAGTCCTCCTCGGAGGCGAACTTGACGTAGATCATTTCGCCCCCGACGATGAGAATGTGTGATGTGATGCCATGGTTGAGATGGGTCGTTTTTACGCTGACCGGGTACTCTTCCAGCTGTTGTTGACTGCCTTCCCGAAACACCCGGACACTCATCCCTTGCGGATCATAGCAGCACGCGATTGCTACGCTGTGGCCATATTTGTTGACCAGGTTGTCATTCTCGCCGATGATGAAAAGTTTACACCCGTGCAATCTCAGTAGCTGCTGCTGGTTTTCGAACATTTTTCACCCGTTTCGCACACACGATCCGTTTGTTTGGGAGCAATTCCGAATGAGACGCCTAATTTATGGCCCAAAATGCACGAATTCCGTGACAATTTACACAACACTTTTTGCACCGCCTCACGGATTAGATCTTACAAACTTCACACGGTCAGTTTCGGGTCGGCTGTCGTCCTTTATGATAGCTTGTACTTGCACACTAATCCATCGCCCGCTGTAGAATGGATAGAATGGTACAATTAATGACGCACACAAATTTACATTCGCCGCTAGATTTCACAAGTGTGCGTGTGTGAAGAGTCCCCCCCCCCCCCCTGCGCTGTCCCATGAAGCATATCACACAGTAAAAACTCATTAATCCGAGGGCGACGAATTACTTCTTTCAGAATAGGGTAGATGTACCGGTATTCACCATAATACTGGGCCGTATGATAAAATGTATGAGTTTACTACATTATCGGTAGTAAACGCTACACGAGTGGAACATGTTTGTGTCATTTCTTTTTCTACACCTTTCGAACATACTACAAGGGATGGTTCAAATATTACGTAACGCAACAGGGGAGGGAGAGGGTCTGACATTTATTGTAAAATTTAAAATTGTTCATACAAAAGCTGTTACGTGGGGGAGGGAGGGGGTACGAAATTGGCAAATTTTGCGTTACATAATATTTGAATGACCCCCAAACAACGCGTTGCTATGAAAATGGACCAATGCACGAGTTCACTATTTGACGTTTTAACGGTGCCGTATGGACCGATGCACGAGTTCACTAATTTGACGTTTCAGCGGTGCCAAATTCACTCGTTACCATGGCCACTTAAATAGCGCGGCACCGTTTAAACGTCAAATAATGAACTCGTGCATTGGTCCATTATTTATGTGACCATGGAAACCAGTGAATTCGGCACCACTCAAACGTCAAATTAGTGAACTCGTGCATCGGTCCATAGGTAGCATTTACTACAAAGCTACTGGTAGTTAGCTTCATAGGTTGCTAGTCAGAAACCAATATGTGGGTAGTTCACAGTCTGTAAGGCGACGCGACCTAACTAAATTCGGACGAAAGCGACAAAACCTGGTCTGTCAAGATCTGTAGTTCTGATCGAGCTATCGAACAAACATCCACTTGATTTTTTTTTATCAAGAAAAAATAAATAGAAATAACTTGATAACATAATTATTTTTATTTACTTACTTAGGACACTTAAAATTAATGTTTTTCTTTTTCCTTTATTCAGCTGGTCCGCTGGATATGATATTTTGTTCCTCCGAACGGCGTAATTCCACTTCGGCACCTGCCTCTGGTCTCGCAATTTCAACTAGGTCGAAGATCTGTGAGCCCCCGGTTGGGAAACGTGCGCTGACTAATTACGTTTGATCCCGTGAGAAGAATATACCTTGTTCGGTTTTCTAGGATATACACTCATTACAGATCATAACAGGCGGCACCCGGTGACTTAAGCATTGACGCAATCTGGAATAACACGGAGAACTATTTTATTTTTCAAAGTATGCTCACTCTTCCTCTTCGAAAGTATTTGGTTCAAACCATATTTATAACTTTATTTCACAGGTATTCGAATTCAATCCAAAAATATCTTTAATTTGGAAGTAATACAAAACCTATTGTTGATCAACTCTTGGAAAACGAAATAGCTCTTTCAAATTTTGGGAATTACAAGTTTGACACTTTGACAAGGACGACACCCAAATGTTTGAGCAAGCCATGATTTGTAAGTTTGCTAAAGGTGTACATTTAAATGCATTTGAATGCATCAAAATTGCTCGATACATCAAATGCATCAGGAATGTTCCACCCCTTGGTTCATTCACATATTTCATAACGTCGGAAATGGCAATTTTTGACACCCACCCATCCCTTTATAACGCTTTTTATATGATTAGCCTACAATTTTTGTATGAGCCGTACATCTGAAGGACACCCACCCCACTATGGCTTATCAGGTGGCCAATAATCAAAAAAGTGATGTGCCCCAAATTTCAATTCTTGTTCGCCATTTCATTGTAAACATGTCTGCTAAGAAATCCCCAAAACATTAGGGCATGATTTGCATTGCACACTCAGATATGAGGTGCCAAAGTTGAGCCTATGGAGAAAAACTTGTTTTTACAAACAAAAACTATGGTTTACTCAAATGAATATAACTTTTTTTCTATAATACTTACGTAAAATGTTTTTACACCATTTGAAAGCTTACAAAAAGAGCTTCCTAGAAACAATAAATAAAATAAAAAAAATAGTGGCTTTAATGATGTTTTTTATAAAGCGGTTAAAAAATCGAATAAGCTCATAGTTAACACATCGAGTACTTTTTTGTCCCAAGTTGTCCCAGGCTTAAATTCAGTTCCAAGGGTACTTTGATATGTAAACTAAAGGATCGTAAAGAATTTAGCTGCACAAATTTGCACTTTTTAATTTAAGGCTTTTTGAATTTTTCCAATATTTTTAACCATTTTATATAGAAAACAGCTAAAAACTAATTGGGTCCTAAAAGTTTTAATGAAATCTTGTTTTTATTTAATAACACGAAAAAGCATGTTACTGTAACTACTTTAGCAATTTTTTCCGCTCAAATAATGCCTTTATCATGTTTAAACTTTAATTTAAAAATTTGGTCCATAAATGAACCTTGACACTTTTGATCATGTTTGACGTTCGCTTAGTCGACAAAAACACCACAGGGGTTTTAGTTCGACCACTGGGGTTGTTCCTATCTGACATTTCGTAAGGGACACGGAAAACAAAATAAACCCGAAATTTGAGTTTAAGCCAAAGGACGTGACAAAATCTAAAAAAAAATTTTTGGGCTTAAACCAACGGAAAACATTAGAAAATTGAGTAAACATGTGTTTTTGGCCTAAACTTAAGCGTTTGGCACTAAAATTGGGACAGGGCTTTAGGACCCTATTCAGAAAATAACTGAATTTCGCTAAATCATTCATATCATCATTTCTATGTAAGTTTTAATATTTATAATGGTTTGCACAACGTTAATCGCATAAATGGCGTATATGCATTATAAGTAACAAAGTTTAATATTTCGCTATAGGCCCTATTCAAAAGTTAGTCTCGAAAACTTGTTTTTGAAAATAAAACATCAAATTTGTATCATAAAACTCATAAATACGACATGAGATGGAGAAAATATTTTTGGCCGCCAGTCTGTATGGAAACCGCCCATAGTGACCCTGCCCCTTCAGCGTTATCCATATGCGAATCGAATGCACCACCTCCGAAATTTGGAATCTCGCATAGGTTCTGAGCAAAATCCAACTTCGGCGAGGAACCAATTCTAACTTTTTAACTCGCCCGCCGACAATAAAATTTGCCTAACGCTCTGTGTCATGGTGCACCTTAAAAGACGCTTTCGCTGGGATGTGTCCATGATGCCCCCAATCCCCTTTTATGCTGCATTGGACTGTAAACAAGTTTGACATTTCATTTAAACCATCACTCACTTTTTCCGCTTCTAGCTGTTTTCAAGCCAAAACACAGAAAATTTACATCTAAACTACAGCACTTATTCGTTATAATACTTAATTTTAGAGAAACAAACGTGAATGAAAATGTTCGAAGTATACTGTCGGTTATGTCTGCAACAGGTGCCCCTACAAAATATCCATTCCCTCTACGGTAAACACAAGGAATTTTTGATACGAGACAAATTCTACGATCTGTTTCAAATTCAGGTAAATCCTCAATGTTCAATAAACGTTATGAAAGGTATATAATTTTGAAATTTCTTTAGATTTCAGACACTGAAAAACTATCAACGGTTTGCAACGATTGCTTAGAGAAAATTGAAACTGTAGATGAAATTCGTACATTTTTCTTGGAAGCAGATAAAAAGTTCAAAGCATTTTTGACTGGGTATGTTTCGTTTAGTGAAGATTTTAACTACTTTCACATTCATTAATTTAAAACACCTACTAATAACAAAGGTCATAGGTGTCGTCTTTTAGGTAATCGATGATCATAAAGGGTTTCCATTTTAAGTAAAAATTATGTAAAAAATTGAAAAAAGCAGTTTTACGCTCTCATATGGGCAAATCAAGGAAAATAAAAACATAGGTACAGCCTTTTTGTTTTAAAAATAAAATTGCTGTTTTTGTTTTTCTTGATTATTCGATTTGAACGCAGAAAACTGCTTTTTCAGTTTTGACATTTGCTCTATTTTTACTTGGACCTTTAGAAGAAATTGATCAGTACCCCATTAAACATTTGACAGTTCAACAGCCGACTAAATTTGTTGAATAATCTGTCGATTGTTGCACCGACGCTTATGGAAGGTTAACACAGGGATCAACCGAATATCACCCGATTTAATAGGGTGGGCCGACGTAATCCTACTAAATAGGTGGATAAATCGGTATTTTAAGTAAAATCCAAGCAAGTTGACCTACTAAACACCAGATTTCGTCGGCCACCCGATTTAATCTGGCAATTAGTCAGTTGACCGCTGTGTTAAACTTCCATAAGCGTCGGTGCAACAATCGACCGATTTTTCAACCAATTTAGTCGGCTGTTGAACTGTCAAATGTTTAATGGGGTATTGAAAGTCTTTGGGTTTATTCTACGACTGGCGTGAGGTGACAATTGTCGGTGTCGTATAACGAGGTGACAATTCTCGACTCGAGTGAAGTGACTCTCCATTTGATTTGCACGGTGAGTCACTTCACTCGAGTCGAGAATTGTCACCTTGCTATTATACTGCTCATAACTGCATATTTGTAACATTCGACAAAAGTAGGTGATCGCATCACCCTTTTCGCGCTTGGCACCTACCCTCCTACCTTTCTTAGGCCTGGTATTCCTACTCTCCTGCACTTCGTGCTTCTTGTTCCTCTTCTTTCGCTCTACGGTTGTCCAGGGGGCGGCCTCCCGCTGATCCGCCCTATCCTGTGGTGTTTGATGACTTCTCAATGGTCGCAACCCCCTGCTCCCATCAATCCGTGAGGGGCCAGCCTTTTCGGGCCCACCCTTCTCAGCTTTCTGGAACGCCTGGCTGGGGTCCGATTTTCCGGCCCTGTTGCCGACTTTCGGGGTAATATCCGCCTGGCCGTGCGAGCGCCGCCGGGTAGCTCCTTCCCTGACGGCTGCCTCGCACGCTTCTGCGATTGCTTGTTATAAGCATTCGCTTCTGCACTTTTAGGGTTACCCGCAAAAACGAACGTCTGGGTAGACTTCGGCACCTTCAATTCCACGGGTTCCGCCGCTACCACAGTCCTCATGGGTTCAGCATGGTTCTGCTTGGCCGCCAAATCGACTTACGAAGTCTCAACAGGGCCTGCTTGAGGTCCTTGCTGATGTTGGACTTAGAGGACGCAAAGTCAATAATGGAGTCAAGCTGCTGTGCAGCCACTTCCATCGCAGAGAGCCCCTTTCTATTTTTATTGATGGCCCTCATCAACCACGCTCCATCCATAACCTCACCCGATATGTTAGCCGGGGATGAAATATGGTGTCCAGCACTGGCACTACGTGCGCTGCTGCCACCTCCTGATTCCGCTCTCCTCAACGGAGACCTACAGTATGGCCCATAAAAAAATGCGAAAATTGTTTGAACGTGAATATAGCATCCACAAGAGATATTTTCATTGTTTTTGAAAGTGAATGTAATTTCTGATTATTGTAGTATATTTTGACACAACTTCGCTATCCAGGACAATTTTTGTCATATTTTTGTTACTGACCTAAATAATGTCCTAATAACGTCCAATGCTAGAAACAGCGTATGATTGTCGTACCAGAGGATAGAGGAGTTCTTAGAGAACGTGTTTTTCATGATCACAATAAAATATTTTGCCAAGGTCGTAGTTTTGAGGGCATTTGCGTCTTATAGGTTTGATATGCCTTTATTTTTTGTTAAGGTTGAATAAAAAATAAATACGGAGGCTTATAACTGATTTTTGAGGATGAAATTTGTTCCTTCGGTTAGAGACAACTTATATCAATACTAGCTCATAGGTTTTGAGCAAAACGGAGCCGCTTATCACACTTATATGAAGGTTCAATCAAAGCTCCCCAAAATAAGCCAAATATGTTTAAGTCTCCAATTACCCAGGTATGAACCAATACTATCATTTGATATGGGCGTATGCTGCAGACAAGGCCTGTGAAGAATCTCACGCCATCGTTGATGTTTTAGAAGCTTTTATCACACAGATATTGAACTCGACGTCCGCATGATAAAATTTGAAGGTTTGCTTCCAATTTTTCTTTGGTAAGGTGAAAGTATCATATAAAAACCATGTCCAAAGCGAAAAACTGAGTCTAAATAGATTAAACAATACAAATAATGAATAATATTCATGTTTAATTAACATTTTCTATGTAAAAACTACCATGAAACATGATATGACGATTTTCGCATTTTTTTATGGGCCATACTGTAGCTAACCCACTTCTTGCGAAAGGGTTCGCTTCTCTACTACTGCTACCTGCGCTACTACTGCTATTTTGATTAGAATTTGTACTCATTATGGATCGCACGAGTTGCACGGGAAAAGAGGTCCACCACGTCAGAGCCCTGCATTAACGCGGTAAGGGACAAATTACTGTGAGGGGTGCCCAGGTGCCCCACAGGCTCCGTCAACGGCCGAGCATCTTTTTCACCCCCTGGACCACTCATTCCTTGGCACGGTTTTTCGCTTCACACCTTGAATTGGGGTTACCCTGTTTGGTGGACTCTTACCACCGGAACAGGTCATCCGTAGTTCTATTCTAAGCTAGAAACTACACAGCAACTGGTAGATGGTTTGGTTACCTTTAAACGTTCGCACCATTGATCCCTTCCAACACGCTTCCTGCAACGCTACGATACCGAATCCGCATACCTTCAGCACGTCGGCGAGTATGCGTGTGCTTCCGATGAAGTTGAGAGATTTACAGTTCCGCGTACCGAGCTTCCAATCGCTAGTCCCTTTACGTCGCTGTGGTCTCCGCCGATTGTCCTGGTTCGTATTCTCTCGTTGCTTGATTTTTTTACGGCTGGCTTGCAGTTGCTGATACCAACCCCCAGTGTTGATAGACTCACACTCAATTGTCAATTAATACGCTCTCCCGTGAGAGCAAACTCATTGGAGATCTGCTTCGCAAATCTCACGCTTGAGATTTTGATGCAAAATCAACTCAATCAACTCAAAGCGTACACGGGAAAAAATTCTGTGGTAAAAATAACTATTTTAGCTGACTACGCCCATTCTTAAAACTACCATGGAAATTCAGACCAAATTACTATGTTTACGATACACCCCAACGCATTACTGATACATTTGACTGAAATAATTTACGACAATCTGATTCCAACTACATACATGGTAAAATCAAGCGCATTTCTGGTCTGCTGAAAATTGCCGGTGCGAGCGCCTAAGTTAACCCCCTATAATGGTAGTTTTTACCGCACAATTTTTTTGCGTGTAAAAATGATTCAGTCGAAAAACCCGGTAAAAACTCGTGAATCCCGAATGTTTTTGTTTACGTTAGAAAGGATTACTATAATTTTACCAGACCAACAAGTTTTAGTATTGAAATGCAGTCGGTTGCCATTTTCTTGTTATTTGGTGACATATTTCAGCGAAACAATTCAACCAAATCGCCATACAAAAACCGAGTGTTCGGAATATGAGTCTGTTCGGAATTTGAGACAAAACGGTACTCTCGCAAATCTACTCACACAAATATGCTGTTGCAAATAAAAAGTGAACTCGTGAAACTTCTGCTCTAGTAGGGAGTATTCTACTTCAATACTCACTAGCGATAAAAAAAAACTCTCCTGTTTCTTTTGTTGTGAACGAATGATAATTTTCTTGAAATTATCCTGCACATTATTGGCTTTTTTTATAAATATTTTGATTGTTCATTGATGCTCATACAATTTTTGAAACTGTACTTTAGATTTTTTTAATCTTACCAATTGTGCGAGGAGAGGAATTAGATAAGAAAAAATATTAAAAGCAGCTGCATCAGTTTTTAAAACTTAAATAAAAATTAGTATTGGACATTTAGCATATGATAAATTTGAAAGCGTGTCATCAAAAATGAGTGTTTTCTGAACAAATGTTGATTGATTTTTTCTTGCTCATCTTAAAAACTTACAAGGGTTACCAATGGTAACAATTTTAAAAATCTGCAGTTATCAACTCTGTGTTTTAACTTCTTTGTAGCAAACCCCATTTTACATTATATATTTTTCAAACAAACAATCTGAGCAAAAATAGTCTTAAATGCTGTATTTTGAGTGAATCTAATAAATGCAGCAATCATAATTGCATCATTTGAAGACACCAACACTTTAATGCTTATAGAGGACGAGCATGCATCGCCTTGTGACATGAAACGAGCCTTACCATTATTTACACTCCCGTGCAAAAGTTTGGGTTCACCCCCTCAAAAACATACAAAAGTGTTCTGTCCATATCTCTGTGATTACACGTCCAATTGAAACTCTCTAAGTCGCATTCGAAAGGCAAAAAGTTATTCTTACTTCGTATGTATTTTTCCAAAAACATTCTTTGAACTTTGTTTACTAAATTTTTACTTAAAGTTGTGACATTTTTCAAAAAACACACTGAAAAATCATATCAAATTTCCTCAGCATTGGGTCAACTAAAATTTTAAATCAAAATGTCATTAGAATCGTAATCTTATATCCTTTGAAGAGATCCCACGAAATTTTGGCGGAAAAATCTGGAAAGTATTCAAAATCAATGAAACAGTCCGTCAAGTCATCGTGCAAAAGTTTGGGTTCACCCCTCAGTATGATGCAAATCGTGCAAAAGTTTGGGTTCACCTGAGCCGCACGCACATCATTTTTGTCAATATCTCTGCCATTTTTCAACCGATTTTTATAGTTTAAAGCTTTTTTGAGCGCAAATAATGGCGCGTACATGATTGGATTGAGATTTCACAGATTTAAGTAAGTTCAGGTGAACCCAAACTTTTGCACGATACACCATACTGAGGGGTGAACCCAAACTTTTGCACGATGACTTGACTGAATGTTTCATTAATTTTGAATACTTTTCAGATTTTTCCGCAAAAATTTCGTGGGGTCTATTCAAAGAATATAAGATTACGATTCTAATGACACTTTGATTTAAAATTTTGGTCAACCCAATGCTGAGGAAATTAGATATGATTTTTCAGTGTGTTTTTTGAAAAATGTCACAACTTTAAGTGAAAATTTAGTATACAAAGTTCAAAGAATGTTTTTGGAAAAATACATACGAAGTAAGAATAACTCTTTGCCTTTCGAATGCGACTGAATGCGAGAGAGTTTCAATTGGACGTGTAATCACAGATATAGAAAGAACACTTTTGCATGTTTTTAAGGGGGTGAACCCAAACTTATGCACGGGAGTGTATATCCGAAAATTTGAAAAGTTTTCTAAGATAATGGTAAGATTTCAAATTTAATCATAAGTTAACTTGTGGCGTCCCTGAAAAAGTGCTACGGCGCACCAGTAGGGGGGAAGTACTGCTTAGGTTACTCATACCCCGGCCAGTACCGCGAGGAGGTAGGGATAGGAGTTGCTGGGCAAGAGGCTAAGGACCACACAAAGAGGTCTACACGGAGACGTAACGCAATTCCGTAGTTGAGCCCAATAACTCAATTTTGGCTAAATTTCCAAGGTCCCCACTAGGTAGTTTGGCTTTAATTCCATTAGAAAATTATACTCAATTTTGGGTTGATTTAACGCAAAATTGAGTTCTTTCGACCCAAACATAAGAAAAGTTGCATTTACCCAAATTTGGCTTATTGGGCCAAAGTACCCCCATTGGGTAGATGCAGCTCTCTCTATTTTTGACAACATTCGTGTGGGAGAAAGAGAAAACCGAGAGATTTTGGATTGAAACTATAATCGATATACTTAATTTTGGGTAAACTCAAAAATTAGGTAAAAATATTTCTCCGTGGGAAGATCAGTTTCATCAGAATTGACATCGTTTAAGCATAGGGGAGCAAAAACTTCAAAATTTGCATCAGTCTACCCTGTAGGCATTTCTTCCTCATGTCCTGGCTCTAGAGCCTTGGTTTAAGCGCCTGTGCTTGCTCTCTGAAACAATATGAAAATTTATTTTGTCCCTTACCCGCTATATAGAAACCCGCAATACATCCCATGAATTATTGATGTGTGCAATTTGACCAAAAATTATAATATTGAGTATTCAAAACGATCTCACCAGATTTCAGTTGTGTACCAATGTTTGTTGTTTTCATGTATACTCCTCGATCGTGAAACCCGCCAATGCTTGCATGTTGAGTTTTGACAATCAACGGTAGCTTTTCTGTGGTCAGCAAAGACAGCATTCTGCGTTTCTGGTAGCCTTGGGCTATTGGTGCATTGTCCCGTAATCTATGTATGTATCCGGACACCAAAACCGACACTAATTTTGCACTGCTTGTTCACAAGCCAAAAATCGGGCTCACACATTAAGGTGCAAGTAAAAATGAACCAAATGTCAAAAATAAAAAAGCAGTTTTCACCTTGGAAATGAACAAATAGGAAAAAATAAAAACACACAGCCTTTTTATTTTGGAAATAAAACAGCTGTGTGTTTTTATTTTTATCGATTTGTCGATTTTAACGGCGAAAACTGCTTTTTCACTTTTGACATTTGTTGCATTTTTACTTGGGCCTTAACGGAAGTTTTTGGAGCAGCTGAGCAGCAACATTGCTTGAAAAATCTACTCTGCTAATAATCTGCTAATCTGCTAATATCAACGCACCCCCTAGCCATGGCCAATCTGCGTTGTTTACACAAACATCCCTATAAACCCCCACGCTGGGAAATACGTTTACCGAAAAAGGCGTTATGAGGTTCTGCACTGCATTCTTGTATTGGATTTACTTTAATGGCATTGTTGTTAGCAAATTCACAAAAGGTGAAAGAGAAAGAAAACATGATTTGTGCAGGCAGAGCCCCATAGGCCATGCTATACCAGTTAGCACGCCCGACGCCCACCGATGACAGAGTGGGTAGGCTCGCACTATCGTCCCGCCCTTCTTACCTATTTTTGAGATAGGCAGTTCTGTCAGGGTGTAAATAGTTATTATTATGCATGTAATCAAACCGATTTACGACCTTCCACGTGTTAACGATCTTGAGGTGGGGATATTTGCGTGCCGGGTATGCGTATCTTCCTGTTGTGACATCACTTCTCCACAATGGCTTGGAGGTTTCCTTCTTCATTTCGGTTGTTCTGGAAAGATAATAAAACAAGGAAAGGAAGGGGCCACATCACTCCACAGAATGGAGGCCCATCTGATATTAGTTTGTGTTAAATAATTATTGTTGTGAGTAGAGATCCTGAAAGGGAGAAATGCGAGTAGGCGATAAGCCGCCAATCGAACCGTCAAAATCCCTTTTCAAAATGCTTTTCATGTGCTAAGTAACTTGTAAACTCCTACTCAATTATGTTTTGTTGGCCTGCACGTTTTATTTAGACACAATTTTTATTTAGAAAACTATTTGGATCCGAGATTTTAGGTGCAGATTGAGCATGTTTGATAAACAAGCATCCTGTTTTCAGTTAAAGAAAGTTTAAGAAGTTGATGATTCTGTCATTTATACTAGCTATATACAAGAATTCACTATTGATGTAATATATGGATATTGAATAAGTTTCAACGCGCGATTATAATACTTCAGTTTTTGTGCTGTTGTATTGGTGTATGTAGTGGGAAACCAATCAGTTTGGTGATTCTAACGGTAAAAAATAGCACGACGAAAGGAAAGTTGATAATCTATCATCATTATGATTTCAGTCCTAATTTCATGATCCGTTTAATAAATTCCGCGTATGATTCGGCAATTTTAACAATTTATACATGTGTATTCGAAGAAAACAGACTACGAGCATTTATTACCTTGCAGATATTATATCCACAGACAAACAGACGTAACACTTAGAACAAATTTCATTAAAATCCATCGCCCAGTTTACACCATCATCATCTGGTGAGCATGTTGCACGAAAAGGTGTTTCGTGCAACAAGACCGGCAGATGGCGGTAGTGTGAAACGTCAAACGCGAAGAAAAACGATGCGCGCGCCTCTGGTTGTGAGATTTGTAACATAGCGAATTTGAAATGATCGTTAAATGTGTGGTCGATGGAAATTTCGTCAGTGTTACGTCTGTTTGTCTGTGTTATATCATTTTCTACAGCCTAATTTAATAATACCTACATTGGTTGTAACAAAAATTTGATCTTGGGATGTTGATTTGCCTCCTAATCATAGTTTCGACAATAGTCACATGCTTACTATCCCTTATGGCAGTGTTGTTGATTCTATTGTCTATCGCTCATCAGTTTCGCGCCACCCGGCAGAGACTTACTGCTGGAAAAACAAGAACTACACCCAGCACCAAATAGTACGTAACTATGAGGCGGACCGGAAGGTTTGATGAGCAATCCCCACCAACATTGCTTGAAAAATCTACTCAATAAGAAAACTACTACCACTTAATAACATAATAATTATTATTGAATATAAAATAACTGTTAATTCTTGAATATGACGGACATTTTCCGATAAAGCATTTCGAAGTCCTTATACCTTAAAGTACCCTAATTCAGCGCATTTTGTCCAAACAAATATATTTCATTTGAAAATTTCGACCTCTGCCTATTCCGTTACCTGGTGGTCATAAATTACATGCTTACTAAAGCTTATTATGAACTATAATTTTAAATTTCTGAAAAAAAATACGAAATGCGCGGAGTAAGGATCTTGGCAGCGCTGAATTACGCCACATTACGTCATTTTATTTGATAATTTTTTTAAACTTGTAAAAACAATTATCATTTACATCTAATATGAGTTACTGTATTGTTATTTTAATTTCAGAAGCCCCGGTGGATCTAATTCAGTCTAGGATGGATTACCAACTGGTGAGCTCGTTTCATGCTTGTAATAACACATTTGTACCATGGCATGTATTTTTTATGTATTTGTTGCACAAACTATGGATGGTTCGACACTTTAGGTGTTGATAGGCGCCAATATTAAAAAAAAATTAGATTTAAACCTTTGAATAGTTCTATGTTTAAGATGTCGACAAATTGATAGATAACTTTTTAAACATAGGTTACATGAATCGCATCACTTACCAAGGTGAATCCTGATCATGTAGCTTTTAAGCCCTCCCACTAACAGAGCTCCTTCCCGTGAGAACCATGAAGATGCAGAGGTATACTCGGTCTTTAGTAACAATAAATGTCACACTAACATTCCTTCTCTTCCCGAAAGACCGTAAGGACGTGGCCAGCGCCGTTATTAACATTACTAATTTCAGAGTCCTCGAAAATGTACATTGAAGATGGTATGCTACTCCCAAGCTACATCTGTTGATTCCCTATACAATTTCGATTATTCTGGTCAATCACGGAGTAGCAACTACGAATTGTACGGTCATCAATGCTCATGCTCAAGAAAACAAAACTAAGTGTGTAAAAGAAATTCAGCTATAATTTATTACAAATCAACACATATGCGTACATAGATTCTAATTCTTGTTGGCAGGTGGTTTCTTCTCGTGAATCCTTTTATGCTTCGCCAGTGTGCTGTGATCGCGAAACGTTTTGTTGCAAGTCCCGCAGGAAAAGGGTTTCTCCCCAGTGTGGATCCTCCGGTGGGTTAACATCACCGTCCTCTGGCGGAACCGTTTCGCACAGAAGTCGCACTGGTATGCCTTCTCGTTGAAGTGGATCTTCATGTGCCTGCGCATACTGGTGTACTGGGCGAAATTCCGGCCACATTGCGAGCATTGAAAGGGTTGATCCTTGGTGTGGGTATTTTCGTGTCCAGCTAGTGAAACGGCGGTTGGACATAACTTTCCGCAAAAGCTGCACTTGTAGTTGCGCTCGTGGGCAGCCATGTGCGCCTTCAGGGTTTGAGTATTTCCAAAAGATCGGTCACATTGGTCACACAGATGTAGTACGTATTCCGTCGCGTGAGCTGCCTGTACGTGATCTAGTAAATGTTGATTGCTGTTCATGGTCAGATCACAGTAATCACATTTGAAAAGGTTAACTTTTCTTGGAGTCTCGCCGTATGCTTGTGAGGAGCTATGTACATGCTTGGTGTGAGTTCGCAAATCTTTCAATGTTTGAAATCTGTTTGAACATTCTGAACACTCAAAAATTTTCGGCTTCACTGCGCAGTCATGAGCAATCAGTTCTTCCTTAGTTTTGTAAATCAAATAGCAATGTTTGCAGTTTTGTGTATATTCTTCTTTGTGCACAGTATTTGTGTGCTGAATAAATGTAACAGCGTTTTCAAATATGTCGTTACAAACGTTGCATTGATAATCAAGAGTAACAATGCTGAATACATTGTCGCCGGACACACTCGCCGAAACTTCGACTAGCTCCCTCATATCAGACGACTCTCCATCAGAGATAATGTCCGACATTGCTTGATGATCCACTGTGACCAAATCGCTGCTCTGATCGGAACTATAGATAACTCCACTCGGATGGACAATGTACTCCTCCTCTTCGTCTTCTTCCATACTTTGAGGCTGCTGGTCTTCGAGTTTGTTCAGGTCAAAAGCGGATTCGGACAAATTCTCGTTCTCGCAATCGTCAATCATAACCGGATCATCATCGGAATGGTGTTCGTCTTCGAGTGCTTCAATTTCATCCGGTTCCTGGCTAGAAGGCTCAAACTCTGCTTTGATTATTTGGCAATCTTCTTCAATCGAACCATCATTCGAGTCGACTGAAGCATTTTTATCATCTTTTTCGAGATTTGCGGAGGATGTGTCGTTGGATATTTCGCCTTTCGAAGGCTGCTTTGTGTTAGCATCATTATCGATTTCCTGATTAGATCCACCGGGGCTTCTGAAATTAAAATAACAATACAGTAACTCATATTAGATGTAAATGATAATTGTTTTTACAAGTTTAAAAAAATTATCAAATAAAATGACGTAATGTGGCGTAATTCAGCGCTGCCAAGATCCTTACTCCGCGCATTTCGTATTTTTTTTCAGAAATTTAAAATTATAGTTCATAATAAGCTTTAGTAAGCATGTAATTTATGACCACCAGGTAACGGAATAGGCAGAGGTCGAAATTTTCAAATGAAATATATTTGTTTGGACAAAATGCGCTGAATTAGGGTACTTTAAGGTATAAGGACTTCGAAATGCTTTATCGGAAAATGTCCGTCATATTCAAGAATTAACAGTTATTTTATATTCAATAATAATTATTATGTTATTAAGTGGTAGTAGTTTTCTTATTGAGTAGATTTTTCAAGCAATGTTGGTGGGGATTGCTCATCAAACCTTCCGGTCCGCCTCATAGTTACGTACTATTTGGTGCTGGGTGTAGTTCTTGTTTTTCCAGCTGTATTGAAAAGCATAAGCCATAGTCTTTGGCATACAATCGGATCTTTCTTTAGCAGAAAAGAACCGAAATGTCTATCGACGACCGGTGATTGCTAGCAGATATAGTGGAGAGCTTGTCTTGAAACGTTCATCGCTTCAAGCTAGTTGAAAAACTGAATACACTGATTGCCTGTCGATCAGAGCCGAACTAGGCATAGATCGTATACATACATCTGAATCTACATGTCTCCGATGTATTACATCGTTCCAGGTGGGAGTTATCTGATATGTGAATATGGTACCATAACAGAATTTTCCATCTGAACGAAGTGATAAATCATAATATTCCGCAAACTGTATCACACATCTACAGAATGTATTGCGTGAAGTTAAGACACAGCAGAGTATTGGGTACATAGGACCAAGTCTCTGCCGGGTGGCGCGAAACTGATGAGCGATAGACAATAGAATCAACAACACTGCCATAAGGGATAGTAAGCATGTGACTATTGTCGAAACTATGATTAGGAGGCAAATCAACATCCCAAGATCAAATTTTTGTTACAACCAATGTAGGTATTATTAAATTAGGCTGTAGAAAATGATATAACACAGACAAACAGACGTAACACTGACGAAATTTCCATCGACCACACATTTAACGATCATTTCAAATTCGCTATGTTACAAATCTCACAACCAGAGGCGCGCGCATCGTTTTTCTTCGCGTTTGACGTTTCACACTACCGCCATCTGCCGGTCTTGTTGCACGAAACACCTTTTCGTGCAACATGCTCACCAGATGATGATGGTGTAAACTGGGCGATGGATTTTAATGAAATTTGTTCTAAGTGTTACGTCTGTTTGTCTGTGGATATAATATCTGCAAGGTAATAAATGCTCGTAGTCTGTTTTCTTCGAATACACATGTATAAATTGTTAAAATTGCCGAATCATACGCGGAATTTATTAAACGGATCATGAAATTAGGACTGAAATCATAATGATGATAGATTATCAACTTTCCTTTCGTCGTGCTATTTTTTACCGTTAGAATCACCAAACTGATTGGTTTCCCACTACATACACCAATACAACAGCACAAAAACTGAAGTATTATAATCGCGCGTTGAAACTTATTCAATATCCATATATTACATCAATAGTGAATTCTTGTATATAGCTAGTATAAATGACAGAATCATCAACTTCTTAAACTTTCTTTAACTGAAAACAGGATGCTTGTTTATCAAACATGCTCAATCTGCACCTAAAATCTCGGATCCAAATAGTTTTCTAAATAAAAATTGTGTCTAAATAAAACGTGCAGGCCAACAAAACATAATTGAGTAGGAGTTTACAAGTTACTTAGCACATGAAAAGCATTTTGAAAAGGGATTTTGACGGTTCGATTGGCGGCTTATCGCCTACTCGCATTTCTCCCTTTCAGGATCTCTACTCACAACAATAATTATTTAACACAAACTAATATCAGATGGGCCTCCATTCTGTGGAGTGATGTGGCCCCTTCCTTTCCTTGTTTTATTATCTTTCCAGAACAACCGAAATGAAGAAGGAAACCTCCAAGCCATTGTGGAGAAGTGATGTCACAACAGGAAGATACGCATACCCGGCACGCAAATATCCCCACCTCAAGATCGTTAACACGTGGAAGGTCGTAAATCGGTTTGATTACATGCATAATAATAACTATTTACACCCTGACAGAACTGCCTATCTCAAAAATAGGTAAGAAGGGCGGGACGATAGTGCGAGCCTACCCACTCTGTCATCGGTGGGCGTCGGGCGTGCTAACTGGTATAGCATGGCCTATGGGGCTCTGCCTGCACAAATCATGTTTTCTTTCTCTTTCACCTTTTGTGAATTTGCTAACAACAATGCCATTAAAGTAAATCCAATACAAGAATGCAGTGCAGAACCTCATAACGCCTTTTTCGGTAAACGTATTTCCCAGCGTGGGGGTTTATAGGGATGTTTGTGTAAACAACGCAGATTGGCCATGGCTAGGGGGTGCGTTGATATTAGCAGATTAGCAGATTATTAGCAGAGTAGATTTTTCAAGCAATGTTGCTGCTCAGCTGCTCCAAAAACTTCCGTTAAGGCCCAAGTAAAAATGCAACAAATGTCAAAAGTGAAAAAGCAGTTTTCGCCGTTAAAATCGACAAATCGATAAAAATAAAAACACACAGCTGTTTTATTTCCAAAATAAAAAGGCTGTGTGTTTTTATTTTTTCCTATTTGTTCATTTCCAAGGTGAAAACTGCTTTTTTATTTTTGACATTTGGTTCATTTTTACTTGGGCCTTAACGGAAGTTTTTGGAGCAGCTGAGCAGCAACATTGCTTGAAAAATCTACTCTGCTAATAATCTGCTAATCTGCTAATATCAACGCACCCCCTAGCCATGGCCAATCTGCGTTGTTTACACAAACATCCCTATAAACCCCCACGCTGGGAAATACGTTTACCGAAAAAGGCGTTATGAGGTTCTGCACTGCATTCTTGTATTGGATTTACTTTAATGGCATTGTTGTTAGCAAATTCACAAAAGGTGAAAGAGAAAGAAAACATGATTTGTGCAGGCAGAGCCCCATAGGCCATGCTATACCAGTTAGCACGCCCGACGCCCACCGATGACAGAGTGGGTAGGCTCGCACTATCGTCCCGCCCTTCTTACCTATTTTTGAGATAGGCAGTTCTGTCAGGGTGTAAATAGTTATTATTATGCATGTAATCAAACCGATTTACGACCTTCCACGTGTTAACGATCTTGAGGTGGGGATATTTGCGTGCCGGGTATGCGTATCTTCCTGTTGTGACATCACTTCTCCACAATGGCTTGGAGGTTTCCTTCTTCATTTCGGTTGTTCTGGAAAGATAATAAAACAAGGAAAGGAAGGGGCCACATCACTCCACAGAATGGAGGCCCATCTGATATTAGTTTGTGTTAAATAATTATTGTTGTGAGTAGAGATCCTGAAAGGGAGAAATGCGAGTAGGCGATAAGCCGCCAATCGAACCGTCAAAATCCCTTTTCAAAATGCTTTTCATGTGCTAAGTAACTTGTAAACTCCTACTCAATTATGTTTTGTTGGCCTGCACGTTTTATTTAGACACAATTTTTATTTAGAAAACTATTTGGATCCGAGATTTTAGGTGCAGATTGAGCATGTTTGATAAACAAGCATCCTGTTTTCAGTTAAAGAAAGTTTAAGAAGTTGATGATTCTGTCATTTATACTAGCTATATACAAGAATTCACTATTGATGTAATATATGGATATTGAATAAGTTTCAACGCGCGATTATAATACTTCAGTTTTTGTGCTGTTGTATTGGTGTATGTAGTGGGAAACCAATCAGTTTGGTGATTCTAACGGTAAAAAATAGCACGACGAAAGGAAAGTTGATAATCTATCATCATTATGATTTCAGTCCTAATTTCATGATCCGTTTAATAAATTCCGCGTATGATTCGGCAATTTTAACAATTTATACATGTGTATTCGAAGAAAACAGACTACGAGCATTTATTACCTTGCAGATATTATATCCACAGACAAACAGACGTAACACTTAGAACAAATTTCATTAAAATCCATCGCCCAGTTTACACCATCATCATCTGGTGAGCATGTTGCACGAAAAGGTGTTTCGTGCAACAAGACCGGCAGATGGCGGTAGTGTGAAACGTCAAACGCGAAGAAAAACGATGCGCGCGCCTCTGGTTGTGAGATTTGTAACATAGCGAATTTGAAATGATCGTTAAATGTGTGGTCGATGGAAATTTCGTCAGTGTTACGTCTGTTTGTCTGTGTTATATCATTTTCTACAGCCTAATTTAATAATACCTACATTGGTTGTAACAAAAATTTGATCTTGGGATGTTGATTTGCCTCCTAATCATAGTTTCGACAATAGTCACATGCTTACTATCCCTTATGGCAGTGTTGTTGATTCTATTGTCTATCGCTCATCAGTTTCGCGCCACCCGGCAGAGACTTGGTCCTATGTACCCAATACTCTGCTGTGTCTTAACTTCACGCAATACATTCTGTAGATGTGTGATACAGTTTGCGGAATATTATGATTTATCACTTCGTTCAGATGGAAAATTCTGTTATGGTACCATATTCACATATCAGATAACTCCCACCTGGAACGATGTAATACATCGGAGACATGTAGATTCAGATGTATGTATACGATCTATGCCTAGTTCGGCTCTGATCGACAGGCAATCAGTGTATTCAGTTTTTCAACTAGCTTGAAGCGATGAACGTTTCAAGACAAGCTCTCCACTATATCTGCTAGCAATCACCGGTCGTCGATAGACATTTCGGTTCTTTTCTGCTAAAGAAAGATCCGATTGTATGCCAAAGACTATGGCTTATGCTTTTCAATACAGCTGGAAAAACAAGAACTACACCCAGCACCAAATAGTACGTAACTATGAGGCGGACCGGAAGGTTTGATGAGCAATCCCCACCAACATTGCTTGAAAAATCTACTCAATAAGAAAACTACTACCACTTAATAACATAATAATTATTATTGAATATAAAATAACTGTTAATTCTTGAATATGACGGACATTTTCCGATAAAGCATTTCGAAGTCCTTATACCTTAAAGTACCCTAATTCAGCGCATTTTGTCCAAACAAATATATTTCATTTGAAAATTTCGACCTCTGCCTATTCCGTTACCTGGTGGTCATAAATTACATGCTTACTAAAGCTTATTATGAACTATAATTTTAAATTTCTGAAAAAAAATACGAAATGCGCGGAGTAAGGATCTTGGCAGCGCTGAATTACGCCACATTACGTCATTTTATTTGATAATTTTTTTAAACTTGTAAAAACAATTATCATTTACATCTAATATGAGTTACTGTATTGTTATTTTAATTTCAGAAGCCCCGGTGGATCTAATCAGGAAATCGATAATGATGCTAACACAAAGCAGCCTTCGAAAGGCGAAATATCCAACGACACATCCTCCGCAAATCTCGAAAAAGATGATAAAAATGCTTCAGTCGACTCGAATGATGGTTCGATTGAAGAAGATTGCCAAATAATCAAAGCAGAGTTTGAGCCTTCTAGCCAGGAACCGGATGAAATTGAAGCACTCGAAGACGAACACCATTCCGATGATGATCCGGTTATGATTGACGATTGCGAGAACGAGAATTTGTCCGAATCCGCTTTTGACCTGAACAAACTCGAAGACCAGCAGCCTCAAAGTATGGAAGAAGACGAAGAGGAGGAGTACATTGTCCATCCGAGTGGAGTTATCTATAGTTCCGATCAGAGCAGCGATTTGGTCACAGTGGATCATCAAGCAATGTCGGACATTATCTCTGATGGAGAGTCGTCTGATATGAGGGAGCTAGTCGAAGTTTCGGCGAGTGTGTCCGGCGACAATGTATTCAGCATTGTTACTCTTGATTATCAATGCAACGTTTGTAACGACATATTTGAAAACGCTGTTACATTTATTCAGCACACAAATACTGTGCACAAAGAAGAATATACACAAAACTGCAAACATTGCTATTTGATTTACAAAACTAAGGAAGAACTGATTGCTCATGACTGCGCAGTGAAGCCGAAAATTTTTGAGTGTTCAGAATGTTCAAACAGATTTCAAACATTGAAAGATTTGCGAACTCACACCAAGCATGTACATAGCTCCTCACAAGCATACGGCGAGACTCCAAGAAAAGTTAACCTTTTCAAATGTGATTACTGTGATCTGACCATGAACAGCAATCAACATTTACTAGATCACGTACAGGCAGCTCACGCGACGGAATACGTACTACATCTGTGTGACCAATGTGACCGATCTTTTGGAAATACTCAAACCCTGAAGGCGCACATGGCTGCCCACGAGCGCAACTACAAGTGCAGCTTTTGCGGAAAGTTATGTCCAACCGCCGTTTCACTAGCTGGACACGAAAATACCCACACCAAGGATCAACCCTTTCAATGCTCGCAATGTGGCCGGAATTTCGCCCAGTACACCAGTATGCGCAGGCACATGAAGATCCACTTCAACGAGAAGGCATACCAGTGCGACTTCTGTGCGAAACGGTTCCGCCAGAGGACGGTGATGTTAACCCACCGGAGGATCCACACTGGGGAGAAACCCTTTTCCTGCGGGACTTGCAACAAAACGTTTCGCGATCACAGCACACTGGCGAAGCATAAAAGGATTCACGAGAAGAAACCACCTGCCAACAAGAATTAGAATCTATGTACGCATATGTGTTGATTTGTAATAAATTATAGCTGAATTTCTTTTACACACTTAGTTTTGTTTTCTTGAGCATGAGCATTGATGACCGTACAATTCGTAGTTGCTACTCCGTGATTGACCAGAATAATCGAAATTGTATAGGGAATCAACAGATGTAGCTTGGGAGTAGCATACCATCTTCAATGTACATTTTCGAGGACTCTGAAATTAGTAATGTTAATAACGGCGCTGGCCACGTCCTTACGGTCTTTCGGGAAGAGAAGGAATGTTAGTGTGACATTTATTGTTACTAAAGACCGAGTATACCTCTGCATCTTCATGGTTCTCACGGGAAGGAGCTCTGTTAGTGGGAGGGCTTAAAAGCTACATGATCAGGATTCACCTTGGTAAGTGATGCGATTCATGTAACCTATGTTTAAAAAGTTATCTATCAATTTGTCGACATCTTAAACATAGAACTATTCAAAGGTTTAAATCTAATTTTTTTTTAATATTGGCGCCTATCAACACCTAAAGTGTCGAACCATCCATAGTTTGTGCAACAAATACATAAAAAATACATGCCATGGTACAAATGTGTTATTACAAGCATGAAACGAGCTCACCAGTTGGTAATCCATCCTAGACTGAATTAGATCCACCGGGGCTTCTGAAATTAAAATAACAATACAGTAACTCATATTAGATGTAAATGATAATTGTTTTTACAAGTTTAAAAAAATTATCAAATAAAATGACGTAATGTGGCGTAATTCAGCGCTGCCAAGATCCTTACTCCGCGCATTTCGTATTTTTTTTCAGAAATTTAAAATTATAGTTCATAATAAGCTTTAGTAAGCATGTAATTTATGACCACCAGGTAACGGAATAGGCAGAGGTCGAAATTTTCAAATGAAATATATTTGTTTGGACAAAATGCGCTGAATTAGGGTACTTTAAGGTATAAGGACTTCGAAATGCTTTATCGGAAAATGTCCGTCATATTCAAGAATTAACAGTTATTTTATATTCAATAATAATTATTATGTTATTAAGTGGTAGTAGTTTTCTTATTGAGTAGATTTTTCAAGCAATGTTGGTGGGGATTGCTCATCAAACCTTCCGGTCCGCCTCATAGTTACGTACTATTTGGTGCTGGGTGTAGTTCTTGTTTTTCCAGCAGTAAGTCTCTGCCGGGTGGCGCGAAACTGATGAGCGATAGACAATAGAATCAACAACACTGCCATAAGGGATAGTAAGCATGTGACTATTGTCGAAACTATGATTAGGAGGCAAATCAACATCCCAAGATCAAATTTTTGTTACAACCAATGTAGGTATTATTAAATTAGGCTGTAGAAAATGATATAACACAGACAAACAGACGTAACACTGACGAAATTTCCATCGACCACACATTTAACGATCATTTCAAATTCGCTATGTTACAAATCTCACAACCAGAGGCGCGCGCATCGTTTTTCTTCGCGTTTGACGTTTCACACTACCGCCATCTGCCGGTCTTGTTGCACGAAACACCTTTTCGTGCAACATGCTCACCAGATGATGATGGTGTAAACTGGGCGATGGATTTTAATGAAATTTGTTCTAAGTGTTACGTCTGTTTGTCTGTGGATATAATATCTGCAAGGTAATAAATGCTCGTAGTCTGTTTTCTTCGAATACACATGTATAAATTGTTAAAATTGCCGAATCATACGCGGAATTTATTAAACGGATCATGAAATTAGGACTGAAATCATAATGATGATAGATTATCAACTTTCCTTTCGTCGTGCTATTTTTTACCGTTAGAATCACCAAACTGATTGGTTTCCCACTACATACACCAATACAACAGCACAAAAACTGAAGTATTATAATCGCGCGTTGAAACTTATTCAATATCCATATATTACATCAATAGTGAATTCTTGTATATAGCTAGTATAAATGACAGAATCATCAACTTCTTAAACTTTCTTTAACTGAAAACAGGATGCTTGTTTATCAAACATGCTCAATCTGCACCTAAAATCTCGGATCCAAATAGTTTTCTAAATAAAAATTGTGTCTAAATAAAACGTGCAGGCCAACAAAACATAATTGAGTAGGAGTTTACAAGTTACTTAGCACATGAAAAGCATTTTGAAAAGGGATTTTGACGGTTCGATTGGCGGCTTATCGCCTACTCGCATTTCTCCCTTTCAGGATCTCTACTCACAACAATAATTATTTAACACAAACTAATATCAGATGGGCCTCCATTCTGTGGAGTGATGTGGCCCCTTCCTTTCCTTGTTTTATTATCTTTCCAGAACAACCGAAATGAAGAAGGAAACCTCCAAGCCATTGTGGAGAAGTGATGTCACAACAGGAAGATACGCATACCCGGCACGCAAATATCCCCACCTCAAGATCGTTAACACGTGGAAGGTCGTAAATCGGTTTGATTACATGCATAATAATAACTATTTACACCCTGACAGAACTGCCTATCTCAAAAATAGGTAAGAAGGGCGGGACGATAGTGCGAGCCTACCCACTCTGTCATCGGTGGGCGTCGGGCGTGCTAACTGGTATAGCATGGCCTATGGGGCTCTGCCTGCACAAATCATGTTTTCTTTCTCTTTCACCTTTTGTGAATTTGCTAACAACAATGCCATTAAAGTAAATCCAATACAAGAATGCAGTGCAGAACCTCATAACGCCTTTTTCGGTAAACGTATTTCCCAGCGTGGGGGTTTATAGGGATGTTTGTGTAAACAACGCAGATTGGCCATGGCTAGGGGGTGCGTTGATATTAGCAGATTAGCAGATTATTAGCAGAGTAGATTTTTCAAGCAATGTTGCTGCTCAGCTGCTCCAAAAACTTCCGTTAAGGCCCAAGTAAAAATGCAACAAATGTCAAAAGTGAAAAAGCAGTTTTCGCCGTTAAAATCGACAAATCGATAAAAATAAAAACACACAGCTGTTTTATTTCCAAAATAAAAAGGCTGTGTGTTTTTATTTTTTCCTATTTGTTCATTTCCAAGGTGAAAACTGCTTTTTTATTTTTGACATTTGGTTCATTTTTACTTGGGCCTTAACGGAAGTTTTTGGAGCAGCTGAGCAGCAACATTGCTTGAAAAATCTACTCTGCTAATAATCTGCTAATCTGCTAATATCAACGCACCCCCTAGCCATGGCCAATCTGCGTTGTTTACACAAACATCCCTATAAACCCCCACGCTGGGAAATACGTTTACCGAAAAAGGCGTTATGAGGTTCTGCACTGCATTCTTGTATTGGATTTACTTTAATGGCATTGTTGTTAGCAAATTCACAAAAGGTGAAAGAGAAAGAAAACATGATTTGTGCAGGCAGAGCCCCATAGGCCATGCTATACCAGTTAGCACGCCCGACGCCCACCGATGACAGAGTGGGTAGGCTCGCACTATCGTCCCGCCCTTCTTACCTATTTTTGAGATAGGCAGTTCTGTCAGGGTGTAAATAGTTATTATTATGCATGTAATCAAACCGATTTACGACCTTCCACGTGTTAACGATCTTGAGGTGGGGATATTTGCGTGCCGGGTATGCGTATCTTCCTGTTGTGACATCACTTCTCCACAATGGCTTGGAGGTTTCCTTCTTCATTTCGGTTGTTCTGGAAAGATAATAAAACAAGGAAAGGAAGGGGCCACATCACTCCACAGAATGGAGGCCCATCTGATATTAGTTTGTGTTAAATAATTATTGTTGTGAGTAGAGATCCTGAAAGGGAGAAATGCGAGTAGGCGATAAGCCGCCAATCGAACCGTCAAAATCCCTTTTCAAAATGCTTTTCATGTGCTAAGTAACTTGTAAACTCCTACTCAATTATGTTTTGTTGGCCTGCACGTTTTATTTAGACACAATTTTTATTTAGAAAACTATTTGGATCCGAGATTTTAGGTGCAGATTGAGCATGTTTGATAAACAAGCATCCTGTTTTCAGTTAAAGAAAGTTTAAGAAGTTGATGATTCTGTCATTTATACTAGCTATATACAAGAATTCACTATTGATGTAATATATGGATATTGAATAAGTTTCAACGCGCGATTATAATACTTCAGTTTTTGTGCTGTTGTATTGGTGTATGTAGTGGGAAACCAATCAGTTTGGTGATTCTAACGGTAAAAAATAGCACGACGAAAGGAAAGTTGATAATCTATCATCATTATGATTTCAGTCCTAATTTCATGATCCGTTTAATAAATTCCGCGTATGATTCGGCAATTTTAACAATTTATACATGTGTATTCGAAGAAAACAGACTACGAGCATTTATTACCTTGCAGATATTATATCCACAGACAAACAGACGTAACACTTAGAACAAATTTCATTAAAATCCATCGCCCAGTTTACACCATCATCATCTGGTGAGCATGTTGCACGAAAAGGTGTTTCGTGCAACAAGACCGGCAGATGGCGGTAGTGTGAAACGTCAAACGCGAAGAAAAACGATGCGCGCGCCTCTGGTTGTGAGATTTGTAACATAGCGAATTTGAAATGATCGTTAAATGTGTGGTCGATGGAAATTTCGTCAGTGTTACGTCTGTTTGTCTGTGTTATATCATTTTCTACAGCCTAATTTAATAATACCTACATTGGTTGTAACAAAAATTTGATCTTGGGATGTTGATTTGCCTCCTAATCATAGTTTCGACAATAGTCACATGCTTACTATCCCTTATGGCAGTGTTGTTGATTCTATTGTCTATCGCTCATCAGTTTCGCGCCACCCGGCAGAGACTTACTGCTGGAAAAACAAGAACTACACCCAGCACCAAATAGTACGTAACTATGAGGCGGACCGGAAGGTTTGATGAGCAATCCCCACCAACATTGCTTGAAAAATCTACTCAATAAGAAAACTACTACCACTTAATAACATAATAATTATTATTGAATATAAAATAACTGTTAATTCTTGAATATGACGGACATTTTCCGATAAAGCATTTCGAAGTCCTTATACCTTAAAGTACCCTAATTCAGCGCATTTTGTCCAAACAAATATATTTCATTTGAAAATTTCGACCTCTGCCTATTCCGTTACCTGGTGGTCATAAATTACATGCTTACTAAAGCTTATTATGAACTATAATTTTAAATTTCTGAAAAAAAATACGAAATGCGCGGAGTAAGGATCTTGGCAGCGCTGAATTACGCCACATTACGTCATTTTATTTGATAATTTTTTTAAACTTGTAAAAACAATTATCATTTACATCTAATATGAGTTACTGTATTGTTATTTTAATTTCAGAAGCCCCGGTGGATCTAATTCAGTCTAGGATGGATTACCAACTGGTGAGCTCGTTTCATGCTTGTAATAACACATTTGTACCATGGCATGTATTTTTTATGTATTTGTTGCACAAACTATGGATGGTTCGACACTTTAGGTGTTGATAGGCGCCAATATTAAAAAAAAATTAGATTTAAACCTTTGAATAGTTCTATGTTTAAGATGTCGACAAATTGATAGATAACTTTTTAAACATAGGTTACATGAATCGCATCACTTACCAAGGTGAATCCTGATCATGTAGCTTTTAAGCCCTCCCACTAACAGAGCTCCTTCCCGTGAGAACCATGAAGATGCAGAGGTATACTCGGTCTTTAGTAACAATAAATGTCACACTAACATTCCTTCTCTTCCCGAAAGACCGTAAGGACGTGGCCAGCGCCGTTATTAACATTACTAATTTCAGAGTCCTCGAAAATGTACATTGAAGATGGTATGCTACTCCCAAGCTACATCTGTTGATTCCCTATACAATTTCGATTATTCTGGTCAATCACGGAGTAGCAACTACGAATTGTACGGTCATCAATGCTCATGCTCAAGAAAACAAAACTAAGTGTGTAAAAGAAATTCAGCTATAATTTATTACAAATCAACACATATGCGTACATAGATTCTAATTCTTGTTGGCAGGTGGTTTCTTCTCGTGAATCCTTTTATGCTTCGCCAGTGTGCTGTGATCGCGAAACGTTTTGTTGCAAGTCCCGCAGGAAAAGGGTTTCTCCCCAGTGTGGATCCTCCGGTGGGTTAACATCACCGTCCTCTGGCGGAACCGTTTCGCACAGAAGTCGCACTGGTATGCCTTCTCGTTGAAGTGGATCTTCATGTGCCTGCGCATACTGGTGTACTGGGCGAAATTCCGGCCACATTGCGAGCATTGAAAGGGTTGATCCTTGGTGTGGGTATTTTCGTGTCCAGCTAGTGAAACGGCGGTTGGACATAACTTTCCGCAAAAGCTGCACTTGTAGTTGCGCTCGTGGGCAGCCATGTGCGCCTTCAGGGTTTGAGTATTTCCAAAAGATCGGTCACATTGGTCACACAGATGTAGTACGTATTCCGTCGCGTGAGCTGCCTGTACGTGATCTAGTAAATGTTGATTGCTGTTCATGGTCAGATCACAGTAATCACATTTGAAAAGGTTAACTTTTCTTGGAGTCTCGCCGTATGCTTGTGAGGAGCTATGTACATGCTTGGTGTGAGTTCGCAAATCTTTCAATGTTTGAAATCTGTTTGAACATTCTGAACACTCAAAAATTTTCGGCTTCACTGCGCAGTCATGAGCAATCAGTTCTTCCTTAGTTTTGTAAATCAAATAGCAATGTTTGCAGTTTTGTGTATATTCTTCTTTGTGCACAGTATTTGTGTGCTGAATAAATGTAACAGCGTTTTCAAATATGTCGTTACAAACGTTGCATTGATAATCAAGAGTAACAATGCTGAATACATTGTCGCCGGACACACTCGCCGAAACTTCGACTAGCTCCCTCATATCAGACGACTCTCCATCAGAGATAATGTCCGACATTGCTTGATGATCCACTGTGACCAAATCGCTGCTCTGATCGGAACTATAGATAACTCCACTCGGATGGACAATGTACTCCTCCTCTTCGTCTTCTTCCATACTTTGAGGCTGCTGGTCTTCGAGTTTGTTCAGGTCAAAAGCGGATTCGGACAAATTCTCGTTCTCGCAATCGTCAATCATAACCGGATCATCATCGGAATGGTGTTCGTCTTCGAGTGCTTCAATTTCATCCGGTTCCTGGCTAGAAGGCTCAAACTCTGCTTTGATTATTTGGCAATCTTCTTCAATCGAACCATCATTCGAGTCGACTGAAGCATTTTTATCATCTTTTTCGAGATTTGCGGAGGATGTGTCGTTGGATATTTCGCCTTTCGAAGGCTGCTTTGTGTTAGCATCATTATCGATTTCCTGATTAGATCCACCGGGGCTTCTGAAATTAAAATAACAATACAGTAACTCATATTAGATGTAAATGATAATTGTTTTTACAAGTTTAAAAAAATTATCAAATAAAATGACGTAATGTGGCGTAATTCAGCGCTGCCAAGATCCTTACTCCGCGCATTTCGTATTTTTTTTCAGAAATTTAAAATTATAGTTCATAATAAGCTTTAGTAAGCATGTAATTTATGACCACCAGGTAACGGAATAGGCAGAGGTCGAAATTTTCAAATGAAATATATTTGTTTGGACAAAATGCGCTGAATTAGGGTACTTTAAGGTATAAGGACTTCGAAATGCTTTATCGGAAAATGTCCGTCATATTCAAGAATTAACAGTTATTTTATATTCAATAATAATTATTATGTTATTAAGTGGTAGTAGTTTTCTTATTGAGTAGATTTTTCAAGCAATGTTGGTGGGGATTGCTCATCAAACCTTCCGGTCCGCCTCATAGTTACGTACTATTTGGTGCTGGGTGTAGTTCTTGTTTTTCCAGCTGTATTGAAAAGCATAAGCCATAGTCTTTGGCATACAATCGGATCTTTCTTTAGCAGAAAAGAACCGAAATGTCTATCGACGACCGGTGATTGCTAGCAGATATAGTGGAGAGCTTGTCTTGAAACGTTCATCGCTTCAAGCTAGTTGAAAAACTGAATACACTGATTGCCTGTCGATCAGAGCCGAACTAGGCATAGATCGTATACATACATCTGAATCTACATGTCTCCGATGTATTACATCGTTCCAGGTGGGAGTTATCTGATATGTGAATATGGTACCATAACAGAATTTTCCATCTGAACGAAGTGATAAATCATAATATTCCGCAAACTGTATCACACATCTACAGAATGTATTGCGTGAAGTTAAGACACAGCAGAGTATTGGGTACATAGGACCAAGTCTCTGCCGGGTGGCGCGAAACTGATGAGCGATAGACAATAGAATCAACAACACTGCCATAAGGGATAGTAAGCATGTGACTATTGTCGAAACTATGATTAGGAGGCAAATCAACATCCCAAGATCAAATTTTTGTTACAACCAATGTAGGTATTATTAAATTAGGCTGTAGAAAATGATATAACACAGACAAACAGACGTAACACTGACGAAATTTCCATCGACCACACATTTAACGATCATTTCAAATTCGCTATGTTACAAATCTCACAACCAGAGGCGCGCGCATCGTTTTTCTTCGCGTTTGACGTTTCACACTACCGCCATCTGCCGGTCTTGTTGCACGAAACACCTTTTCGTGCAACATGCTCACCAGATGATGATGGTGTAAACTGGGCGATGGATTTTAATGAAATTTGTTCTAAGTGTTACGTCTGTTTGTCTGTGGATATAATATCTGCAAGGTAATAAATGCTCGTAGTCTGTTTTCTTCGAATACACATGTATAAATTGTTAAAATTGCCGAATCATACGCGGAATTTATTAAACGGATCATGAAATTAGGACTGAAATCATAATGATGATAGATTATCAACTTTCCTTTCGTCGTGCTATTTTTTACCGTTAGAATCACCAAACTGATTGGTTTCCCACTACATACACCAATACAACAGCACAAAAACTGAAGTATTATAATCGCGCGTTGAAACTTATTCAATATCCATATATTACATCAATAGTGAATTCTTGTATATAGCTAGTATAAATGACAGAATCATCAACTTCTTAAACTTTCTTTAACTGAAAACAGGATGCTTGTTTATCAAACATGCTCAATCTGCACCTAAAATCTCGGATCCAAATAGTTTTCTAAATAAAAATTGTGTCTAAATAAAACGTGCAGGCCAACAAAACATAATTGAGTAGGAGTTTACAAGTTACTTAGCACATGAAAAGCATTTTGAAAAGGGATTTTGACGGTTCGATTGGCGGCTTATCGCCTACTCGCATTTCTCCCTTTCAGGATCTCTACTCACAACAATAATTATTTAACACAAACTAATATCAGATGGGCCTCCATTCTGTGGAGTGATGTGGCCCCTTCCTTTCCTTGTTTTATTATCTTTCCAGAACAACCGAAATGAAGAAGGAAACCTCCAAGCCATTGTGGAGAAGTGATGTCACAACAGGAAGATACGCATACCCGGCACGCAAATATCCCCACCTCAAGATCGTTAACACGTGGAAGGTCGTAAATCGGTTTGATTACATGCATAATAATAACTATTTACACCCTGACAGAACTGCCTATCTCAAAAATAGGTAAGAAGGGCGGGACGATAGTGCGAGCCTACCCACTCTGTCATCGGTGGGCGTCGGGCGTGCTAACTGGTATAGCATGGCCTATGGGGCTCTGCCTGCACAAATCATGTTTTCTTTCTCTTTCACCTTTTGTGAATTTGCTAACAACAATGCCATTAAAGTAAATCCAATACAAGAATGCAGTGCAGAACCTCATAACGCCTTTTTCGGTAAACGTATTTCCCAGCGTGGGGGTTTATAGGGATGTTTGTGTAAACAACGCAGATTGGCCATGGCTAGGGGGTGCGTTGATATTAGCAGATTAGCAGATTATTAGCAGAGTAGATTTTTCAAGCAATGTTGCTGCTCAGCTGCTCCAAAAACTTCCGTTAAGGCCCAAGTAAAAATGCAACAAATGTCAAAAGTGAAAAAGCAGTTTTCGCCGTTAAAATCGACAAATCGATAAAAATAAAAACACACAGCTGTTTTATTTCCAAAATAAAAAGGCTGTGTGTTTTTATTTTTTCCTATTTGTTCATTTCCAAGGTGAAAACTGCTTTTTTATTTTTGACATTTGGTTCATTTTTACTTGGGCCTTAACGGAAGTTTTTGGAGCAGCTGAGCAGCAACATTGCTTGAAAAATCTACTCTGCTAATAATCTGCTAATCTGCTAATATCAACGCACCCCCTAGCCATGGCCAATCTGCGTTGTTTACACAAACATCCCTATAAACCCCCACGCTGGGAAATACGTTTACCGAAAAAGGCGTTATGAGGTTCTGCACTGCATTCTTGTATTGGATTTACTTTAATGGCATTGTTGTTAGCAAATTCACAAAAGGTGAAAGAGAAAGAAAACATGATTTGTGCAGGCAGAGCCCCATAGGCCATGCTATACCAGTTAGCACGCCCGACGCCCACCGATGACAGAGTGGGTAGGCTCGCACTATCGTCCCGCCCTTCTTACCTATTTTTGAGATAGGCAGTTCTGTCAGGGTGTAAATAGTTATTATTATGCATGTAATCAAACCGATTTACGACCTTCCACGTGTTAACGATCTTGAGGTGGGGATATTTGCGTGCCGGGTATGCGTATCTTCCTGTTGTGACATCACTTCTCCACAATGGCTTGGAGGTTTCCTTCTTCATTTCGGTTGTTCTGGAAAGATAATAAAACAAGGAAAGGAAGGGGCCACATCACTCCACAGAATGGAGGCCCATCTGATATTAGTTTGTGTTAAATAATTATTGTTGTGAGTAGAGATCCTGAAAGGGAGAAATGCGAGTAGGCGATAAGCCGCCAATCGAACCGTCAAAATCCCTTTTCAAAATGCTTTTCATGTGCTAAGTAACTTGTAAACTCCTACTCAATTATGTTTTGTTGGCCTGCACGTTTTATTTAGACACAATTTTTATTTAGAAAACTATTTGGATCCGAGATTTTAGGTGCAGATTGAGCATGTTTGATAAACAAGCATCCTGTTTTCAGTTAAAGAAAGTTTAAGAAGTTGATGATTCTGTCATTTATACTAGCTATATACAAGAATTCACTATTGATGTAATATATGGATATTGAATAAGTTTCAACGCGCGATTATAATACTTCAGTTTTTGTGCTGTTGTATTGGTGTATGTAGTGGGAAACCAATCAGTTTGGTGATTCTAACGGTAAAAAATAGCACGACGAAAGGAAAGTTGATAATCTATCATCATTATGATTTCAGTCCTAATTTCATGATCCGTTTAATAAATTCCGCGTATGATTCGGCAATTTTAACAATTTATACATGTGTATTCGAAGAAAACAGACTACGAGCATTTATTACCTTGCAGATATTATATCCACAGACAAACAGACGTAACACTTAGAACAAATTTCATTAAAATCCATCGCCCAGTTTACACCATCATCATCTGGTGAGCATGTTGCACGAAAAGGTGTTTCGTGCAACAAGACCGGCAGATGGCGGTAGTGTGAAACGTCAAACGCGAAGAAAAACGATGCGCGCGCCTCTGGTTGTGAGATTTGTAACATAGCGAATTTGAAATGATCGTTAAATGTGTGGTCGATGGAAATTTCGTCAGTGTTACGTCTGTTTGTCTGTGTTATATCATTTTCTACAGCCTAATTTAATAATACCTACATTGGTTGTAACAAAAATTTGATCTTGGGATGTTGATTTGCCTCCTAATCATAGTTTCGACAATAGTCACATGCTTACTATCCCTTATGGCAGTGTTGTTGATTCTATTGTCTATCGCTCATCAGTTTCGCGCCACCCGGCAGAGACTTGGTCCTATGTACCCAATACTCTGCTGTGTCTTAACTTCACGCAATACATTCTGTAGATGTGTGATACAGTTTGCGGAATATTATGATTTATCACTTCGTTCAGATGGAAAATTCTGTTATGGTACCATATTCACATATCAGATAACTCCCACCTGGAACGATGTAATACATCGGAGACATGTAGATTCAGATGTATGTATACGATCTATGCCTAGTTCGGCTCTGATCGACAGGCAATCAGTGTATTCAGTTTTTCAACTAGCTTGAAGCGATGAACGTTTCAAGACAAGCTCTCCACTATATCTGCTAGCAATCACCGGTCGTCGATAGACATTTCGGTTCTTTTCTGCTAAAGAAAGATCCGATTGTATGCCAAAGACTATGGCTTATGCTTTTCAATACAGCTGGAAAAACAAGAACTACACCCAGCACCAAATAGTACGTAACTATGAGGCGGACCGGAAGGTTTGATGAGCAATCCCCACCAACATTGCTTGAAAAATCTACTCAATAAGAAAACTACTACCACTTAATAACATAATAATTATTATTGAATATAAAATAACTGTTAATTCTTGAATATGACGGACATTTTCCGATAAAGCATTTCGAAGTCCTTATACCTTAAAGTACCCTAATTCAGCGCATTTTGTCCAAACAAATATATTTCATTTGAAAATTTCGACCTCTGCCTATTCCGTTACCTGGTGGTCATAAATTACATGCTTACTAAAGCTTATTATGAACTATAATTTTAAATTTCTGAAAAAAAATACGAAATGCGCGGAGTAAGGATCTTGGCAGCGCTGAATTACGCCACATTACGTCATTTTATTTGATAATTTTTTTAAACTTGTAAAAACAATTATCATTTACATCTAATATGAGTTACTGTATTGTTATTTTAATTTCAGAAGCCCCGGTGGATCTAATCAGGAAATCGATAATGATGCTAACACAAAGCAGCCTTCGAAAGGCGAAATATCCAACGACACATCCTCCGCAAATCTCGAAAAAGATGATAAAAATGCTTCAGTCGACTCGAATGATGGTTCGATTGAAGAAGATTGCCAAATAATCAAAGCAGAGTTTGAGCCTTCTAGCCAGGAACCGGATGAAATTGAAGCACTCGAAGACGAACACCATTCCGATGATGATCCGGTTATGATTGACGATTGCGAGAACGAGAATTTGTCCGAATCCGCTTTTGACCTGAACAAACTCGAAGACCAGCAGCCTCAAAGTATGGAAGAAGACGAAGAGGAGGAGTACATTGTCCATCCGAGTGGAGTTATCTATAGTTCCGATCAGAGCAGCGATTTGGTCACAGTGGATCATCAAGCAATGTCGGACATTATCTCTGATGGAGAGTCGTCTGATATGAGGGAGCTAGTCGAAGTTTCGGCGAGTGTGTCCGGCGACAATGTATTCAGCATTGTTACTCTTGATTATCAATGCAACGTTTGTAACGACATATTTGAAAACGCTGTTACATTTATTCAGCACACAAATACTGTGCACAAAGAAGAATATACACAAAACTGCAAACATTGCTATTTGATTTACAAAACTAAGGAAGAACTGATTGCTCATGACTGCGCAGTGAAGCCGAAAATTTTTGAGTGTTCAGAATGTTCAAACAGATTTCAAACATTGAAAGATTTGCGAACTCACACCAAGCATGTACATAGCTCCTCACAAGCATACGGCGAGACTCCAAGAAAAGTTAACCTTTTCAAATGTGATTACTGTGATCTGACCATGAACAGCAATCAACATTTACTAGATCACGTACAGGCAGCTCACGCGACGGAATACGTACTACATCTGTGTGACCAATGTGACCGATCTTTTGGAAATACTCAAACCCTGAAGGCGCACATGGCTGCCCACGAGCGCAACTACAAGTGCAGCTTTTGCGGAAAGTTATGTCCAACCGCCGTTTCACTAGCTGGACACGAAAATACCCACACCAAGGATCAACCCTTTCAATGCTCGCAATGTGGCCGGAATTTCGCCCAGTACACCAGTATGCGCAGGCACATGAAGATCCACTTCAACGAGAAGGCATACCAGTGCGACTTCTGTGCGAAACGGTTCCGCCAGAGGACGGTGATGTTAACCCACCGGAGGATCCACACTGGGGAGAAACCCTTTTCCTGCGGGACTTGCAACAAAACGTTTCGCGATCACAGCACACTGGCGAAGCATAAAAGGATTCACGAGAAGAAACCACCTGCCAACAAGAATTAGAATCTATGTACGCATATGTGTTGATTTGTAATAAATTATAGCTGAATTTCTTTTACACACTTAGTTTTGTTTTCTTGAGCATGAGCATTGATGACCGTACAATTCGTAGTTGCTACTCCGTGATTGACCAGAATAATCGAAATTGTATAGGGAATCAACAGATGTAGCTTGGGAGTAGCATACCATCTTCAATGTACATTTTCGAGGACTCTGAAATTAGTAATGTTAATAACGGCGCTGGCCACGTCCTTACGGTCTTTCGGGAAGAGAAGGAATGTTAGTGTGACATTTATTGTTACTAAAGACCGAGTATACCTCTGCATCTTCATGGTTCTCACGGGAAGGAGCTCTGTTAGTGGGAGGGCTTAAAAGCTACATGATCAGGATTCACCTTGGTAAGTGATGCGATTCATGTAACCTATGTTTAAAAAGTTATCTATCAATTTGTCGACATCTTAAACATAGAACTATTCAAAGGTTTAAATCTAATTTTTTTTTAATATTGGCGCCTATCAACACCTAAAGTGTCGAACCATCCATAGTTTGTGCAACAAATACATAAAAAATACATGCCATGGTACAAATGTGTTATTACAAGCATGAAACGAGCTCACCAGTTGGTAATCCATCCTAGACTGAACAGTCACAATCTCCGCGTCTACACGCTTAAGCAGGGATACAAAATCACTCCGATGGCGCGCGAATAAACTGCTAACTAAAAAAAAATTGCTCCGAGCGCGTTAAAAATGGATCGCAAAGCACTACCCAAGCGAACAAAACCAACCAAAAAACACTCCTAGTGCTCAAAAAACGAATCGATCGGCTTGAGCTTTCGCAAAGCACTCCTTTTACACATTTAGTTTTGTTTTCTTACGGAAATAGTCAACTAGGCACCTATACCCGAACAGAAGAAAATAACTACTGAATACCAAATTGAGGTATTCCATACCAGATAATTTCCAATACTTGCAACCTGAATGAGGTATGAATGAGCCCTGAATAAGAGATAAAATACCTCAAATAAGCTAATGGGCTGTGAAATGGTGAGCCGACAACTAGGAAGGAGCGTCCAACATAGCTCTGGTCCTCACAAGTCCCTACCTCACGCTTCCACGGGTCAAATGATGACAAAGACCGCCAGCTAAGGGTTGCGTACTTAGCTGGTAGTGCAGCCTGGGCACTGTTGTCCTTCTGACATCAGCTAGAGCGAGGAGGTGCGTCTCGAGCGTCTGTCCACCAAGGAGGTGCGGCTCAAACAGCGTCTGTTCTGGCATCCAGCGGCTGAGTATGAAATGCTGTATCACGTCAGCTACACCTAAGGTGGAAGCCCCACCATCGTGATGTAGGTATCGCGACCCTGGTAAGGTAGCATATCGAATTTCTTACCTACCACGAAAAATGGAGAAAGGAGAAATAACGAACTATATTTTCGGCAATCGACCTGGCAACGAAATAAGGACTATGATTGGAAACTCGGTACCTGGAATGTCAGGACGTCAAATGAACCCGGACGAGTGAGCCTTTTGGCTCGTGAATTGCAGAAGGTTGGAGTGAGCGTGGCTGCTATTCAGGAAGTAAGATGGCCTAGAACTGGAGAACGTGAATTCAGGGCGGTGGATCCCGTCGCCAACACAGCTTTCAAATACAACATCTACCATAGTGGCAGCGATAAGGCAGAGCATGGCGTCGGATTCATAGTGATCGGGAAGCAGATGAAGCGTGTTATGCGGTGGAAACCGATTAATGAACGAATCTGCGTATTGAGGATACGGGGCAAATTCTTCAACTACAGTCTGATCAACATCTATGCGCCGACAAACGATAAACCCGACGACACGAAGGATGCGTTTTATGATTGTCTCGACAAGACCTACGGAGAGTGCCCAAAACATGACGTAAAAGTTGTTATCGGGGATGCCAACGCTCAGGTCGGAAGAGAGGATTTTTTCCGCCCTATAATTGGTACGGAGAGCCTTCACTCCGCCACCAATGACAACGGCCTAAGGCTAATAACTTTTGCTGCAGCTAGAGGGATGGCCATCAGCAGCATCTACTTTGCACGCAAAGACATCCGAAAGCACACCTGGATGCACCCAAATGGCGAGCTCTGCAACCAAATAGACCACGTTTTGGTGGACGGTCGGCATTTCTCGGATGTCATCGATGTGAGGACCTTTAGAGGCCAAAACATTGACTCTGATCACTATCTCGTTGTAAGTAAAATTCGTGCACGGTTGTCTACCGTGGCGAACACAAGAACACAGCGACCGTTGCGTTTCAATATCCAGCGCTTATCAACAGAAGGTGTAGCAGACGAGTACCGCCGGAAGCTTGATGAGCGGATAAGGGGATACAACGTAGGCGAAAACCTCAACAATCTGTGGGAGTCTATCCACGGTGCGATGAGCACAGCAGCGCGAGAGGTGATAGGTACTGCTCAGAGACGACCCAGAAACGGTTGGTTTGATGAGGAGTGCCAGAATGTGACGGATGAGAAGAATGTTGCCAGAAGTCGGATGTTAGTGTCTGGTACCCGGCAGAATAGAGAGCGGTACAAGGAAGCTAGAGCAGCCGAGAAACGAATTCACCGCAGAAAGAAAAGGCAGTATGAAGAAGACATCATTACTGAGGCGCAAAACAGCATCGAACAAAACGATATGCGGAGATTTTACGAAACTGTCAATGGCGTACGGAGAAAAACTGCGCCGTCTCCCGTCATGTGCAATGACCGCGAAGGTAACTTGCTGACAGACAAAATCTTGGTGGCTGCCAGGTGGAAAGAACACTTCGAGCAATTGTTGAATGGAGAGGACACGAGCGCGTCTGAGAACAGATTAATCATCAGCAACGATGGACAAGCTGTGGAGCCCCCGATGCTAAATGAGGTTAGAAGAGCGATTAAGGAGTTGAAGAACTGTAAGGCTGCTGGAAAAGACGAGCTCCCGGCCGAACTTTTCAAGCACGGTAGTGAGCAGCTGTACGAAATGCTGCACCGTACTCTGTTAAGGATATGGGAGGAAGAAGAATTGCCTACTAGCTGGCTGGAGGGCCTCATCTGCCCTCTGTATATGAAGGGCCACAGGTTGGAGTGCGCCAATTACCGAGGAATAACGCTCCTCAATTCGGCGTACAAAATATTGTCACGTGTTCTGTTCAACAGATTGAGACCGCTGGAGGAGTCCTTCGTCAGCGAATACCAAGCTGGTTTTCGTGAGGGCCGATCAACGACGGATCAAATGTTTACCTTGCGACAAATCCTTGATAAGTTCCGGGAATACAACTTGCAGACACATCATCTGGGGGGGGGTCCAGATAGCCGTAGCGGTAAACGCGCAGCTATTCAGCATGACCATGCTGAGGGTCGTGGGTTCGAATCCCACCGGTCGAGGATCTTTTCGGGTTGGAAATTTTCTCGACTTCCCAGGGCATAGAGTATCTTCGTACCTGCCACACGATGTACACATGCAAAAATGGTCATTGGCACAGTAAGCTCTCAGTTAATAACTGTGGAAGTGCTCATAAGAACACTAAGCTGAGAAGCAGGCTCTGTCCTAGTGGGGACGTAATGCCAGAAAGAAGAAGAAGAAGAAGAAGAACACATCATCTGTTCATTGATTTCAAGGCGGCGTACGATTCAGTAAAGAGAAATGAGTTATGGCAGATAATGGTAGAACACGGTTTTCCGGCGAAACTGATTAGACTGATTCATGCAACGTTGGATGGATCGAAATCAAGTGTGCGGGTTGCGGATGAGACTTCAACCTCCTTCGTAACCTTAGATGGATTGAAGCAAGGAGATGCGCTTTCGAATCTTTTGTTCAACATTGCTCTCGAAGGAGCTATAAGGAGAGCGGGCGTGCAAAGAAGCGGTACCATCGTCACCCGGTCGCATATGCTCCTGGGTTTTGCGGACGATATCGATATAATCGGAATTGATCGTCGAGCCGTAGAAGAGGCATTCGTGCCTTTTCAAAGGGAGACAGCGAGGATTGGACTTACCGTCAACACCAGCAAAACTAAGTACATGATCGCTGGTAGACAGCGTGGTTCCAATCGTGACGTTGGTAGTGAAGTGGTGCTAGGTGGTGAAAAATTTGAAGTAGTGGATGAATTTGTGTATCTTGGTACTTTAGTGACTTGCGATAATGATGTTACCCGCGAGGTGAAAAGGCGTCTTGCAGCTGCGAATAGGGCTTTTTACGGGCTCCGTAACCAGCTTAAGTCCCGTAGCCTGCAGACATAAACAAAATTCGCGCTATATAAGACTCTTATCCTTCCGGTTGCTCTATACGGCCATGAATCCTGGACGTTAAAAGAGGTCGACCGGAAAGCATTTGGAGTTTTTGAGCGTAAAGTGCTGCGAACAATACTCGGCGGTAAACAAGAAAATGGCATCTGGCGGCGTCGCATGAATCATGAGTTGTACCAAGTATATAAAGAAGTGGATATTATCAAGCTCATAAAACACGGCAGGCTGCGTTGGGCTGGTCACGTGGTACGAATGCCGGAAGAACGACAAGCAAACGTAGCGGATTGTAGCCCATCAAGTAAGTAAGTACCTCAAATAATACCTTCTGCATATTCTACAAATATCAAGCTGATAACTAGATCAGGTATTGTAATACCCAAATAATACTTGATGCAAAAAGTGATTTTTATCAATACCTCCAGTAGTCCTCAATAGCTATTAAATACCAAAATGAAGTATTTTTAATTGTTTTAAACATTTTTTTAAACTACCATTATAATACCAAAATGAGGTATTGACAACTGAACAATACCTAATTATGGTATGATACCAAAATATGGTATGCTTAAGATATTTAGTTATTCTTTCCTCCTCGGGTATAATCTGGCCGTGGTTTTGATCACGGTGTACTTAATCGTTTCCAATTTATTGGTATTTTTTGGTGAATGATATCTTCTTCTTCTTCTTCTTCTTCTTCTTCTTCTTCTTGGCATTATTTCCTAACTGAGACAGAGCTTGCTTATCAGCTTAGTGTTCAATGAGCACTTCGACAGTTATTAACTGAGAGCTTTCTTTGCCAAATTTGCCATTGTCGCATTCGTATATCGAGTGGCAGGTACGATGATACTCTATGCCCAGGGAAGTCAAGGCGATTTCCATTACGAAAAGATACTGGACCGACCGGGAATCAAACCCAGACGCCTTCAGCATGGCTCTGCTTTTTAGGCGCGGACTCTATCCACTCGGCTAAGGAAGTCCCCAATGCGCCTTGGGTATGCGGCCGATATCAACTTCACTGAAATCGATTTCAGGTCAGTGGAGGAGCCTCTGAAGAGGGAGACAGCGAGGATAGGCCTGACTATCAATTCTACCAAAACGAAGTACATGATTGCAGAAGAACAGTGTGGGCAAAAGCCTAGACACTGTGACGACGGCAGACACTGGCCGCTCCAGTGCAACATGTGAGGCCCGGGACTAATCGAGGCCATGGATCGTAATAATAGGGAGTATCTCTCGAAAATGCAGGTAGCTGCTGAACAACTCGATGTCATAATCGAGTTTGTTAAGAGCAAAAGCAATATCAGCAAAGACTTGAAAGCAAGTCTACTGAAATTGTGACAATCAGTCCTAGCTGCAAAGCTGGACTACGAGAAAGCCAAGGAACAACTTGGCAAGGTAGAAGACAAAAGAGACGCTAAGTCGTGTCAGAACAAACTGTTTTCCTTCACAGGCAACGCGAATATCTGATGATATTATTCGATACGCGATGCGAAAGAGGGGACCTTCCGAGGATGAATACGTGGCGAAAAGACGTGTGCTAAGGGAAAAGTGACCTACGCAGTCGTCCTCCTGAACGGAGAAGCTGACACGAGCTAAACTCCGCGATCAAGAGGACATGGCAACAAAGGAAAGGCCAACACCAAGCCTAAGGCCGAGAAAAAAGCCACGGGATAGGAACCAGGCAGTGCACCCACAGGAACCACGGGCGCAAGGTAAAAGCAACCCGAAGATACGATCGGAAAAAAGAAAGAAAGGAGAAACCCGAAACAAGGGGGCCCATGAAGAATGATGCGAATCACGGAGAAGTTATCGCCATTGGGCGCAGATGTGCGGAGCATAAGGCGGACTAGGATTGGTGAAATGATTCTAGTCTTAAAGAAAGACGCCAAGCAAAAGGGTGCAGTCTATAAGCAACTGGCACAAGAAGTACTTGGCGATGAGATTGATGTAAGATCCCTGACTGCAGAAGCGACTCTCCAGTGTAAAAATCTGGATGAGGTCACCGATGGAGCGGAGGTCTCGGCTGCCCTCAAAGAGCGTAGCTTGTAAGCGCCCGCAGGGCACCTAGGTGGCGGCGATCAGGTTGCCGATTGCAAAGGCCAACAAAACGAAGAACTTCAGCATACTCAAGGTAGGCTGGTTGAGCATACAACAGCCTCCTTAAGTTTGCTTCAAGTGTTTTTGGAAGGGTCATAAGTCGTGGAATTGCAATGGTCTCGACAGAAATAATATGTGCAGAAAATGCGGCACCGAAGGCCATAGGGCAAGCGATTGTAAGCAAATCGCTAAGTGCCTAACATGTGTCGGCAGAGCAGACAACGGACACTTAACGAGCGGACCCAAATGTCCAGGCACATGCGGGGTATCAAAACAGCCAAAACGGAAGAACCACAGGTAAATTTAAACCACTGTGATGCAGCCCAGTAGCTGCTTTGGCAGTCAGTCTCGGAAACAAAGACCGACGTGGTGTTACTAATGTCCCGATTTTGTCAGCCCCGTGCTGCATTTAGGGTTGACAAAATCCGGAAAGAGCTAAAATCGAGAATTATTTTTTTTTTGACTGGTTTCAAGTTTTATTTTAACTTAAAAACTTAGTTTTCTTCTTCTTCTTTCTGGCGTTACGTCCCCACTGGGACAGAGCCTGCTTCTCAGCTTAGTGTTCTTTATGAGCACTTCCACAGTTATTAACTGAGAGCTTACTATGCCAATGACCATTTTTGCATGCGTATATCGGTGTGGCAGGTACGATGATACTTTATGCCCTGGGAAGTCGAGAAAATTTCCAACCCGAAAAGATCCTCGACCGGTGGGATTCGAACCCACGACCCTCAGCTTGGTCTTGCTGAATAGCTGCGCGTTTACCGCTACGGCTATCTGGGTCCTATGATCTTGTTAATGTAAACATTTGTTTACTTCCTTTTTCTACGTATCGTAATCCAAAATAACATTGATCAGTTTCTTGGATATTTATTAAAGATTTTAAATTTCAAAATTCCGGTCTCTAGATGATTGTATAGTTGTGGCCAATGTCATAATTGACTTTATGCAATATTGCCAGTATAGACGTGTTTGATCTAATTAAAATAAGTATAAATTTTATGCTGACAAAATATTGCAAAAAAGGGTGCTAAAATCGGGGGTAGACAAAATCAGAGGGCGACAAAATCGGGTCATTACTGTACTCAAAAAAGTACGGGTTTCTTGGACACCAGTCAACTGGACTTAGTGAGCCAGCTTCGAATATCCGTTTTTGGTATTGTGGTTCTAGTATTCTAATTGTATTGTGGTTTGTTTGTTTGTTTGTTTGTTTATTTGTTACATCAACAGGCAAAGTGAGGCCCCAATGATGTTGGTAGTTAAAAACATACAAATCGAGACAAGAAAGGTCAAATCTACAAATAACACATATGGAAGTCATGAGCTAAAACATAATCTAAAGCACATTCAAAGCCGTTGTCAGTTGTTTCGTCCAGCAAAAAAGGATGAAAATCTTCGACGTAAGAACTCACGAGTGAGATGAAAGTCGAAGATTGATGCGACTCGGTTGAAAAGTTTCAGTAATCCGTTGATCCCACCGTTAGTACTGTAGTTCGTCCGTCGGAGAGGAAGCCTTAGGAGCGAACTATTGCGGAGCAGTCGTGGTCGAGCATTCAAGTCGATTTGTTCGAGGATTGATGCGCAGTCTATTCGTCCCTGAAGCGTATCGGCGATCGTCAAAGCTCTGATTGTGTCTCTTCGCGTGCGGAGTAGCTCGAGATCTATTAGTTGGCATCTGCTCTCGTAACTAGGTAGGCGGAACGGATTCGTCCACGGTAGTTTGCGAAGCGCAAAACGTAGAAAGCGGCGTTGAACCGACTCGATTCGCTCGGCGACGTTGTTGTATGCAGGACACCAGACAGCAGAACAATATTCCAGAGTGGAACGAACGAGGGAGCAATAAAGCGACTTTAGGCAGTAGATGTCCGTGAAGTTTTTGGCGATCCTGAAGATAAATCCAAGGGTTCTGGACGCCTTGTCTACGGTGTACGACACATGCTGCCTGAAAGACAATTGTGAGTCCATGATGACACCCAGATCTTTCACGTGGTTAACGCGTTCGATAATCGTCCCATACAGACTGTAGGCGAATAGGGTCGGCTGCTTCAGTCGTGAGAACGTTATAATTGAACATTTGACTGGGTTAACTACCATCCTATTAAGAGAGCACCAGTTAGCGAAAGCATCAATCTGTTGTTGCAAAAAGTGGCAGTCGGTTGTAGAGCGGATCTGTAGGAACATTTTTAGGTCGTCGGCGTAAGACAAACGAGAACCTTTGATTAGCAGATGAACATCGTTGAAATACAACAGAAAGATCAACGGACCCAAATGGCTACCTTGTGGGATGCCAGAAGAAGCAGAAAAGCTACTGGATTTGAAATCGCCAATTGAAACCAATAATTGACGACCGGTGAGGTACGTCCGGAACCAACATAACAAATTGCCGCTGACACCAAGTCTGTCCAGTTTTGCGATCGCGATAGCGTGGTCCAGCTTGTCGAATGCAGCAGAGAGATCGGTGTATATGACATCCGTCTGCGTACGTTCCGTCATGCTATTAGTGATGTAGGATGTGAGGCACAGTAAATTAGTGGTAGTTGACCGGCCCGCAGTGAAACCATGCTGGTCGGGGCTGAGATACTGCTGACAGTGTGAGAGCAAAGGTTCCATGACGACAAGCTCGAAAAGTTTCGAGACGGAACACAGCGCCGCAATTCCTCGGTAGTTATTCACGTCGTGTTTACTTCCTTTTTTATGTACTGGGAACATGTATGCGGTTTTCCAGCAGGACGGAAAAGTGCCACTGGAAAGCGACATTTGAAAAAGATGACGGAGAGGAACTAGCAAGTTGTCGATGTGTTTTTTCAGGAGTGCGGAGGGGACACCGTCTGGCCCCGGATTATTTGAGGATTTGAGCTTTGAAGTGGCCTTGGTGATCGCGTCGAATTGTACGTCGATAGCACTCAACGATTCACCATTCAGAGGAACATAACTGGCTGCGCGGCTTACTTGGTCCTCGGTGATGCCCTCATCGTTGAAAACGTTGGCAAATTTTTCAGCGAACAGCTGACAGATTTCTTGCGTGGTAGATGCGATTTCTCCGTTCAGCTCCATATACGACGGAAGGCCAGATTCCTTACGTTGTTCATTTACAAATTTCCAGAAGGATTTGGGCTTATTTTTAAGTTTAAGCTCTATATCTCGCTGGTGCTGAGAGTAACATAAGCGACTTAATCTTTTATATTCGTTATTGATCCTCACATAATCGTCCCTTAGAGGAAGCGTTCGATGCTTTGTTAGTTTCCTTAAAGCGGCTCTCTTCTGCGACTTAAGTTGGCGAAGCTCTTTTGTTTGCCAGGGAGGATGTGCGTCTTGAAGATGTATGCGCTTTGGTACATGCCTGTCGATGACATATGAGAGAACATTTGAAAAAGTAGTTGCAGCGACTTCAACATCGCGGGGGTCAAGAATGGTTGCCCAATCGATACTTGACAGGACATCTGCAATGCTACGATGATCGGCTTTCACAAAGTTGTACGAAACAGAGGCGGGGCGATCGTCGAATTCGGATATCTGGTAGCCTTCAATAGATATCATCAACGCAGGATGATGAGCGACATCTTTTACTAAGGCGCACGGAGCCTCGGAAATTATTGGTGCTTTTTCTTGGAAACTCACGAAACATAGATACAGACTACGGTTATTTTCATTGACAACGTGATTGATTTGAGTCAATGTGGCGGCACTGTAGCTATCCAACAGATTAATCGCACAGGCATGGAACGACGAGCACTCGGGGTCCGGGTAGAGGAAACCGCTGTGAGACGGTTTCCACGAAACACCAGCAAGATTGAAGTCACCGACAATGATTATTTCGTCCGTCGGGGATGCTGATTCCATCATAGAGAACACAGATTGACAGTGAGCATTAATAAGTTCGACGTCGCGCACCCGATCGGGTGCAATGTACAAGGCGCACAAAAACAATGTACGACCGTCGAACTGGATAGATACCCAGACTTGTTCCAAGCACCTCCACAGGCCGTTGTCAAGAGCTTTCACTCTCAGTCCAGAGCGAACCGCCACAAGAACACCGCCTCCGGTGCGTTTGCAGCTATTGTTTGGATTCCGATCGCAACGAAATACCTCGTAACCGGATCCGAATACCTGATTAGAAAGCGTTTTAGAGTCAAGCCAAGTCTCGGTTAAGACGATAATATCGTAGCAGGCATCAGAGGTGGTGGTTCTAGTATTCTAATTGTTGGACTAGGTACACATGACTTCCTTACGATTCAAAAAATATCGATTTCTCTAGAATTCAACGATCAACATCAACATTTGAAGCTTTATAAATATGAATCGTAAAGACAGCTCTTAATCCCGAGGGGCCGTGGAACTATACATTCATTAAAAGCTGCTCCATTATGTATGAAAGATACTGCTTACTGATGTGAAGATTTGATATTCAGCATGATGGATAATAAAATAAGGTTTTTAATATATGTTGTCCCTGTAAAATGGTTTTATGATTTGGAAGACTTCACAAGAGATTCGCTCTTCTTTTCAGCATAAGCTGTTTTTCAAAGTTGTGTTGCTTCTTATGGACTTACTTATTCATTGAGATTTCAATATACGTTGCAACTATTGTTATACAAATGTTATAGCATGAAATTGTGTTATCTTATAATTGATGAATTCCATACGATTTTCTTTTCGCATTTTTCAGTTTCAACTAAACTGCCGTTCTACGCATATTTCTCCCGCGGTCCATAAGGTTTACATACACACTTAGATTTTTTTCACGAGCTCGGCTGTGCGAATCTCGGTTTCCCGATTTTAACCGAGACTCAGCTAACAATTTGTCCGGTTGCTTAGCAACGAAGCACGATTTACTGATACTCGGCTTTTATTTACTGAGATCCCAGGAAATTTGTTTGCCGACTTCTCGGCTGTGCGGATCTCGGTTAAAATTAGCCGAGATTCGGCATTCCAAATTAAGTGTGTAGAACATGGGACAAGTAGGCGTAGAAGGACAGTAAATGTTTTTATTAATATTATTAAGTTTTACAGTAAAATATGGTTTGAAATATTTCATAAGTGGTTGTCCTTTATTTTCATCATAAGCTGTTCTTTAAGGTGTTGTTGCTTCTTAAGGTCTAGTTCATTGGATATTTACAAGATTTCGATATACTTTACAATTACTTGTGCCATCTGTTCGGTGAAGTAATTGATGCTTGCACTTGCAAACCAAAGTTACATTTACTATAACAATTTTCAGGAGATTTCAGACTAATAAGACAGTTATAAAATTAGTAAGAACATCCTATATATGAAGAATGAAGGATTCTTATTTGCCCCAAGCCATATCAAGTAGCGATAGGCAATGACTCTTTTTAGAATACTTTTTCATGTACTGAAATTTAGGTTGTCACTAAAAACCTTTTGGTCTATTTTACCCGAATGTTGTTCCCTCAAATATCATATCCCCGAACGCCAGTTACCCGGATGACACTTTCCCCCGCAATCCCGAATGACCCGAAATGTGTATGGATCGTGGTATTAGGATAGAACCACCCCCTTCTACCCCCTTGAACGACCACGTGGTTCATGGACAGTCCCAAAATAGATGCAGTTCAAAATGGATAAGAAACAATCTCCAGATACAGAGTGGTGAACTAGAAAGAACGATAAAGAAAACAAGAAAAAATGCTGAATTCGTAGAAATTTTAAAGAACCGCTGATGAAAAAAGAAGGGTGCATATCATATGAACCATTCATCAGCCTGAAATATAAAATTAGTTATGATAATTATGACTGCCAACATATTTTCGAGGAAATAGGTCACTTGAGAAAACGGGGTATTCAGGGAACTGGCATCTGCGGAATTGGTGTTAGGGGAAACGATATTCGGGAGAAAGTAGCACAACCCCATTAAACTGCTTATTGAAAAACAAAAATTATCTAATAGTTGTACAATACAATATTCTGATAAAAAACAGCTCGCGGTGAAAGGAAATGCAATTTTCTGGAAGTTAAAAATAGTTGAAACAAATCTCAAATGTAGAATAACAGTGTTATATTGTCTCCGCTCTGTGCACTAGCAGAAAGCTTAAAATGAGAAGAACGAGATTGTTACCGTAGGGTTTTGTTCTTCTTCGTCGTAAGCGCTACTATTCGTCGTATCAAACTTTAAATGTTCCACTACGGCGGATACACAAACTTACCTGCAACATAGGTTCATTCATTTTGTGAAAGCTGTTATGGTTTGTACACTTGTACACCAAAAATGCAATAAAACTACTGTATTTCGGTAAATAACTTCAGTTCAATTATCCACTTTGCACTTTTTCACCGAAATCGCATGGACGAACACGATTTGAGAGAAATGCTTAGCGATCGACTGAGCCACACCACTTTCCAACACACGTTTCTTCCCACCCCCGTGGGTGACTTACTCCGCCGGGCACTTATTTTCACTATGGAAAACCTTCGTACTTCTTCACTGAAGGATTTCATTCCAATCACACGCCGTAAAACTTCAATAAATTATCAAATTTTACAAAATTTCCTCAACCGCCGCGTATAATTGAGAATGTAAACAAAGTTCTATCCGCCGTACTGAGAAAAAAAAGCTTGTGCGCATCAATGTGTGTGCGACGCTCGACGTAAAAATACGGTTCCTTTGATTGTGTTGTTTTCGCTGTACTGTGAGCAAATGCCATAATTGTACGGTCAAAAGGAATTGTGTTCATATCTTTGGGCTGAATTTTGATGACGAACAATGAATTTTAAAGGAAATTAGTATATTCCATCATGCTGAAGGAATGGAGGGAGATGCCCGTAGATCTGTATATTCTAGTAAAACATTTTATTATAGCGTTGATTTGTTGTGTTTTAACCATTCAATACACACAGTGAGCCGTAAGTTGTGAGACGAATCTGGAAACTGATTGCGACGGAGTTGAAAACGATACGACGGACTGAGAATACGGTAAAATGCATTTTCTTTGCATTACTTCCAAAAAAAGATCAATATTTATCAAAATGTTATTGTACAATGCTAAAGCCGTTTTGAGAAAGAATTGTTTGGCATCGGTTTGTGTCAGCATCATTCACTGCAATACTGGGAAAATTGCAGTTCTCACTGATCAATGCTTAATACGATGGATACTAGCACATCACCCTACTATTAGTTCAATGGCGAATGGTTTTATGGCAGATGTCATTCTGGCGAATAGTTTTCTGGCAAATATCGCACAATCGCGCGCTTCGACGGCGAAGTATTCACTGAAGCCCTGAGTCGCAAACGGAACACTCTGGACCTAAACGGTGAAGAGCTAGTTGCTGTAATATCACGAGCGTGTGATGCTTCCATGCCGAGAAAAGCCCCTCCTAGAGAGAACAGACCGACGGTGTACTAGTGGTGCGAATCAATTACAAATCTTCGAAGATCAAAAGCTTGCTCTTATTGTTCTTAAGACAAAATTATATATTTGTAACATTTGGGTTGAACATTTGGGTTGAATGCCCTCAATAAGATTTTTGAAATATAAATTTGTATCTAGTATGCGCCCTGGATACTCAACTTCATCTGACCAATTTGTCGAAACCCCTGTCATCGTGTCTAATTGAAGGTTTGAAATAAAGAGCTTTTTGTTTATGTGCGAATAGACTGAGTTTTGGAAGCATTATGAAAAATCTTCCAGTTCTACAAGTATGAAGAAAAAATATCCAAATTTTTTGCAATCGACTACAGATGACACGCAGACTTCGTCCTTTGGCGGAGAGGCCTGTGTCATCTGCAAACAAAGATTTTTGACATTCCTGAGGTAACTCAGGTAAGTCAGATGTGAAAATATTGTATAATATTGGTCCCAAAATGCTGCCTTGAGGAACACCAGCTCTTACAGAAAGTCTTTCAGACTTGGAGTTCTGATAATTAACCAGAAGTTTACGATTTGACAGATAACTTTGGATTTTTCTAACAATGTATATTGGAAAATTCAAGTTTTCTTTTTTAATTTTACAATCAAGCCTTCATGCCTAGTAGAGCAAGACCAGTAGAATAGCCTTCTAATTTGTTGAAGCGAATAAAATTTGTTAAACGTAAAGGTTGATGAGTGGTCGAATGTCCATGGCGGAACTGTTCATTGGCAAAACTTGAATTTTCGTTGATGTAGACCATCATTCTGTTCAAAATTACCTTTTCAAAACGTTTACGAATGGAGAAAAGCAAACTGATTTGACGATAGCTGGAAGCTTCTGCCGATTTTTTTCCAGTTTTAAAATTGGAACAACCTTGGCATTTTTCCATTTGTCAGTAAAATAAGTAACCTAAGTGTTGTATCAGTGTTTAACGCAACACGAGCTTACCAGCCCTGCGACCAACGAACTGTAGATCGGTTCGTTTGGACGATCTAATAAAGAGATGCTCAGTCTAAGTTTGAGCGTGCATAGAAGAACATATCTCGGTGTACTTCTTTCCCTCGGTACCGAAACCTCTTTAATACTAAATCCCTCGGTTAGTTCAGTGGCGAACGAGGTGAAAATTTTTATTTTAAAACGGGTTTCGCTAAGCATTTTCCGCGATTCGCGAGTGATATCGTTTTAATTCGATTCCCGTGGTGTGCAGTGAGTTTGGAGCAATTAGTGGCGCAAAGAATTTGCCGCCAAAGTGCAATATTAATATATCGCTTACAGATCACCTCAAGTGTGGTTGATCACGTGTGGTGCGATAATCGTTTTATTGCCTAATTGCTCTGCAGAAGGTTTGAGATTATTGAAAATCGTTTGTGCTATTTCCAGCAAGTTTAATACAGCACACATCACGTGTTTGAAAAGGTTTAGTGATCTGCTAGTTTGTGCTGAGTGTGATTCAGGTATCCACCATTGTTTTTTGATCACCAAAAGGACGCTAAAGTTGTTTGACCTGTGTGAACGACCAACAAAGAGCATTCAGGAGGTCAGTTCGGGTCAGTAGTGTGCACTGGAGAACAATAGATAGTGAAAAAAAGCGTTTTGTTCTACAGCAGTTTCAACGTTGTAAGTGGCTTGGGTGGATCAGCCAATTTCTGCAATTGTTAGTTTGGACAAGTTTTGTGGATCATCGTTGAGAGTTTTGGCCTACAGCTATCAGGTATGTGGTTTGTTTTATTCGTTTTTTGGTTTATTTGTTTGTTTCGATAATTTATGGCCGTTTAAAAATTTTAATATTTTTTTGATTGATCGTTTGTGTATTTTTCGTTTATATAAGTCGATGAATAAATTGAAAATTTGGCTAAAAGTTTAAATTGATTTTGATCTTGTTTTTAGTTTTTATACCCTAAATTGACTGTTTGAACTTATATTTTGTGTATCCTTTGTTTGAATCTGTTTAAAGCAATATGCCATTGGTCAACAGTATTGAGCCCTACGTTCCGGGCGCCATTCCATTTTCGCAGTATTTAGAACAATTGAATTGGGTCCTACTGCATCAGAAAATTCCTGCCGATGAACACAAGGCTACTTTTCTAGCTTCTTGTGGGACAGAGGTGTACTCTGAGCTAAAACTGTTGTTCCCAGGTAAAGATCTTGCCAATATTGAGCTCAAAGAATTGACGGATTCACTTAAGAAGCGTTATGACCGGAGTGAGAGTGACCTGATTCAACGTGTAAAGTTTTACGCTCGATCCCAAAAGCCGGGTGAGAGAGCTGTTGATTTTGTCCTTTCAGTCAAACAATTGGCTGAATACTGTAACTTTGGCAATTTTAAGGACATGGCAATTAGGGACAGATTAGTTTGCGGCGTTTCTAACAAGCAGCTTCAGGAACGATTACTGGATGAAGAGGAATTAACCCTTTCAAAGGCGGAGAAAATTATAGTCAACCGCGAGGAGGCTGCTGAGCGATTGACATCAATCAATGGAGAACCTGCTAGGGTGAGCGTAGTGGAACGTCTTGGGAATAAAAGGGTTGGTTTTCAACGTGAGCCAACACCCGTTTCTTCACGTGGTCGTCGTAGGAGTCGTGAAAATTACAACCGGCGTAACAATGGTAGTCGCAGTCGTAGCAGGAGCTTTTCTACCCCGAGGAAGAATGGTAAAAAGGTCTATTTCTGCATTTACTGCCGCAGGAAGGGACACACCCGTAAATACTGCTACGACCTGAAGCACCAGAAGCCATCCATTAAGTCGGTCGCCGTTGTGCCAAAGAAACCAGACTTGCCGGAGAGGTTGAGAAGAGCAGCTAAGTCGTCGGACTCGGAAGAAGACATGGACGTTCTGATGATTTCTGCATCGCATCGTTGTAACACCAGCGAACCATGCCTAATCGAAGCATGTGTGGACGGTGAGACCCTGCGGATGGAGATAGACAGTGGATCTGCTGTCTCCGTGATCAGCAAGCAGGCATACGGACAACGCTTCAAGGACAAGCCGTTGGAGAGGTGTAACCTTAAACTGGCAGTCGTCGATGGAGCGCGTCTGTTAGTTGCGGGTCGAATTACAGTTTTGGCGAAAGTTAACGGACGTCGCGAGAAACTTCCTTTAGTAGTGTTGGAGAGTGCAAAGGAGATCATACCGCTGCTAGGCAGGGATTGGCTTGATATTTTCTTCCCAGCCTGGCGAGATGCATTCCGAGGACCGATGCTGGTGAACCATACTGGCGTTTCAAAGGAAGACAGGGTCGTTGAAGATATAAAAAGTAAGTTTTCGAAGGTTTTTGACAATGACTTCTCTGTTCCCATTACAAGTTTTGAAGCAGATTTGGTACTCAAGGAAGATAAACCTGTTTTTAAACGGGCTTATGATGTTCCTTATCGTTTGCGTGACCAGGTTGTTGAACATATAGAAAATTTGGAGAAAGATGGAGTTATTACTCCAATCGAAGCAAGTGAGTGGGCTTCACCTGTTGTCATCGTCGTCAAGAAAGATAAGGGAATCCGTATGGTGGTTGACTGTAAAGTTTCCATCAATAAGCTCATAGTACCAAACACATACCCGTTGCCTGTGCCTCAAGACTTGTTTGCTTCGCTATCCGGTTCAAAAGTTTTTTGCTCTCTTGATCTTGCAGGAGCATATACCCAATTGCGTCTTTCCAAGAAATCCAGAAGATTTATGGTGATCAATACGATCAAGGGTTTATATTCGTACAACCGTTTGCCTCAAGGAGCATCTAGCAGTGCTTCTATTTTTCAAAAAGTGATGGATCAAGTTTTAAAAGGTTTGGATGGTGTATTTTGCTATTTAGACGATGTGCTAATAGCCGGGAAGGACTTTGAAGATTGTGAGAGTAGACTTTATTTGGTCTTGGATCGTTTGGCCAAGTTCAATATAAAAGTTCATTTAAAAAAATGCAATTTTTTTGTTTCCAGTTTGCCTTATTTGGGACATGTGTTGACAGAGCAAGGTTTGTTACCTTGTCCTGAAAAAGTTGAGACAATTCGTAGAGCTAAGCCTCCGAATAACGTCACAGAGTTGAAGGCATTTTTGGGTTTGATCAACTATTATGGTCGCCCCAATTTATCCTCCCGCCTTAGTCCACTTTACAGTTTGCTAAGGAAAAATACTAAATACGTTTGGAATGATGATTGTAACAAAGTTTTTGAAGATTCCAAAAAACTTTTATTGAAACCAAACTTTTTAGAATTTTACGATCCTGACAAACCAATAGTCGTTGTTTCCGATGCCTGTGGATATGGTTTAGGTGGTGTAATTGCGCATGTTGTTGGTAAAGAAGAAAGACCAATAAGTTTTACTTCGTTTTCGCTGAACGATGCGCAGAAATCGTATCCAATTTTGCATTTAGAGGCACTTGCTGTGGTAAGTACGATAAAAAAGTTCCATAAATTCTTGTATGGAAAGAAATTCACAGTTTTTACAGATCACAAGCCTTTGATTGGAATTTTTGGAAAAGACGGCAAAAATTCAATTTTTGTAACTCGTTTGCAAGGGTACATTTTGGAGTTATCGATTTATGATTTTGAAATCATTTTTCGTCCATCAACAAAAATGGGTAATGCCGATTACTGCTCCCGGTTTCCGTTGCCTCAAGAAGTGCCACGTGCTTTGCAGAGAGAATACATCAAGTCAATTACGTTTCCGGTGATATTCCTCTGGATTACAGGACTATAGCGAAGGAAACACAGCATGACGAGTTTCTTCAGCAAATTTTATCTTTCATGAAAACAGGTTGGCCGAAGAAACTTAGTCAAAGATTCAAGGATATCTATTCAAATCACCAAGATTTGGAGGAACTGGATGGTTGTTTAATATTCCAAGATCGTATAGTAATTCCAACGAAGTTACAGAATTCAGTTTTAAAACTTCTTCATAGAAACCATTCAGGAATCACAAAGTTTAAACAGTTAGCTAGAAGGTCGGTTTACTGGTTTGGAATCAATAGCGATATTGAAAGTTTCGTTAAACATTGCAGAATTTGTAGTCAAATGGCTGTGGTTGCAAAAAACTCAACACAAACCAGCTGGATTCCAACAAATCGCCCTTTTAGCAGGATTCATGCAGATTTTTTCTATTTTCAACAGAAATTGTTCCTTGTTGTAGTCGACAGCCATTCGAAATGGTTGGAGGTGGATTACATGAGGTATGGTACGGATGCAACAAAGGTAAAAAGCAAATTTATGGCCATATTTGCAAGGTTCGGACTTCCTGACGTTATTGTGACTGATGGAGGCCCTCCGTTTAACTCCAAATATCTAATTGACTTCTGGAGTCAACAAGGCATCCAAGTTTTAAAAAGTCCGCCATACCACCCCTCCAGTAATGGCCAGGCCGAACGAATGGTTCGCACAGTAAAGGAGGTTTTGAAGAAATTCCTGCTAGATCCTGAATTAAAAGGTTTGGATATTGAAGATCAGATTTCATACTTTTTGTTTAATTATCGAAACATTTGCTCAGAAGACAACCGGTTTCCTTCTGAAAAATTGCTTAAATTTACACCGAAAACGACATTGGATTTAGTCAATCCAAAGAGCAGCTTTAAGAAACATTTGACAACTCACACTTGTGACGATTCTCTTATAGTTAAGAATGACAAACCTGCTGTACCAGATAAATTTTCTCAGCTGCGACATGGAGAACCAATCTACTTCAAAAACTTTAGGGCTACCGAAGTTAAGAGGTGGTTGGACGCCAAGTTTTTGAAAAGGCTGTCTCCAAATGTATTTCAGGTTTCGGTCGGTGGTCGAATCTATTCGGCTCATCGCGACCAGCTGAAGTTAAAGCCAAGACCGCCCAAAACACTCGTTTGTGGGTGGAAGCCTAGTAGAAAACGACAGAGAGAAGAGGATGAAGAATACAGCGATGATTCGAACAGCAGCGATTTCTACGGTTTTTTGGCAGACTCCTTCATCAATGAGCCACAGCAGTAACAAACAGTTGAAGTCGGCAGTAGTTTGTCGATTCCTTCAACTAGCGACAATAGTTTGTCGATTCCTTCAAGTAGTAGCAACAGTTTGTCCAAGCATGTAACAGGCAATAGTTTGTCTGTAGACGAGATGGCGTCGAGTGGCAGTAGTTTGCTACCTTCATCAGGCGTTCAAATGCCTATGAGCGCAAATTCTTGTATACCAACAAGTTCGAGAGAGGATGGCGCGTTCGAAGTGTCGTCCGGCGATTATAGATCTTCAAGTCATGGCTCAAGTGTGCCAGTTGACCATCGTAAATCCGTTGATCATCAGAAAGCATCAATTTCTCGGAACGTCGTCCAGCCAAGGCGATCTCGTCGAACAAAACGTCAGAAGCAAAACAGTGAATTTTATTATTATTAATGTTTAAGTCTATATTTGATTTTTTACCAGTTAAGCTTGTAATATCGAATTTTAATGGAATTGTAAGTAACGTCTTAAGAGGAGAGAACTGTTGTATCAGTGTTTAACGCAACACGAGCTTACCAGCCCTGCGACCAACGAACTGTAGATCGGTTCGTTTGGACGATCTAATAAAGAGATGCTCAGTCTAAGTTTGAGCGTGCATAGAAGAACATATCTCGGTGTACATCTTTCCCTCGGTACCGAAACCTCTTTAATACTAAATCCCTCGGTTAGTTCACTAAGTACATTTGTTAAATATATCAACAAAGTATGATAAGCTACTCTCTTGAAGTTTCTTGATGAGGATGTAGAAAATTTTATCATCGCCAGGGGCATTCATATGTTTGATTTTTTTAATAGTAGTTCTCATTTCTTCCAAATCAGACTCCCAGGAATTTTCAAAAACGGTCTCTTGATTGAGAATTGTTTTGAAGTCCTGACAACTGGACTGAAAATTATGCGCGCTTTCAAATTGCATAGCTTTTGAGCATTTTCGCAATTGGTTAGTAATAATTTGTTCTTTCAAGGCCGGAATTGGCTTCTGAGGGGTTTTCAAATTTTTTGATAATTTTCAAAAGGGCTTAGGACCAGGGTCCAATTGAGACATTTTATTTTCATTTTTGTTTGTTTCTCAATGGATCATTGAAGGTAGTTTTTGCAAGTGCTCACCACATCAAAACAAAGGCGCCACTGTATATGGAATTTAACATTGTGACAGCATTGCTGTTCTGTCAAACACACAAGGCTACGGTGGCTCTATCTATGCTTTCCATAGCGGCCGTTTTGGTTATTTTAATGATCCATTGATAAAAACGTTTTTAAATTTCTTTTTGCAGATCCTTCCATATAATTTTCATAGCAGGATCGCGAGTGCGTTGGAATTGCCTTCCATGCCGAGAAAAGCCCTTCCTAGAGAGAACAGGCCGACGGTGTACAGGTGCACCATGGTGCGAATCAATTACAAATCTTCGAACGATATTCCTTCGGGCTAGACGAAGAATGCAACGCGCACGCACAGAAGCACAAAGAGAAGAACGCGATGCAGCATTCAGAAAGGCAAAATTAGCTCTCAAAAAGGAAATCAAAAATAAAAAAAATAATTATTATTTCTTAAATTGTTTGATTAATTTCCAACAGATTTGTAGCAAAATAAATCAAAAAACCTTTTCGATTTTTTTTAGAATTGTTACAGTAGTATAATCAAATTCATCAAGGAGTATTGAAGGGTATCTTCTAAACTTTTGCAAATCTCTTGGAAATTAGTCAAATAATATTGTGGGACTTTCTAAGCAAATTCCTTCTGTTGGACTATGTCTACTTTTTATTAGTAAATTGATTCCGGAAAATGTTCCCGGATTTACCTAAAAAATGTTACTTAATCTTTCGAAAGTTCGGTTTTCCCTCGCAATTCCTCCAAAAAAAAAAATCATTGACAGTGTCTAATACTGAGATATTTTTTCTATGAATTTGTTTACATATTTTTCCCAAAAAAATCATTACAAATTCTTCTACAAATTGCGTTAAAAATTATTGTTTTTTTTTTCTGGTAAATTTTGCTTCGGATTCCCGGATTATTCAACAATTGGAAAGAACATTGTTTTTGAAATGTCTCTTGCCATCAAATCCTCAGAGAAAATTTGTTGAGAGTTTTGTATTTTTAGTTTAGTTCTTTCAAACCTTTTTTGTATGTTTTTCTCTAGAAATCTAATACGGAATGATTCGTAGAGAAATTTGTAATGCAATCCATAAAAATAGTAGTTTTCGAACCAAAAAATTGAGGGTGGATAAATGTTTAAATGTTATTTATGGAGGAATCCTGGGGTACCATTCGGAATAAATGGAGCTAATTCTAAAGCCTAAAAAAAACACTTTATGGAGCTATTGGAGATTTTTTTTGAGAAATTTAAGAATAAATTGCAAAATCTTAGTAAACCGGATGAAAAATTTATTTAAAAAAAATCACAAAACAATGTGGTTTACAAACAAACAATATCAAGATAAATCTCCGATTAATTTTTCGGGAGAATATTAGGGAAAAAATAATATAATTCTCTAAGGATCACTGAACAAATTACTCGGGAAAGTACTATGAGTACTTTCACGGAAGTGTTTTTGAAAGAACATTTAAACGTAATCCGCTAGGAACTTTATAGGGATGGTATTTAAACATTTCTTGGTAATTTGGTAACATTTCATGATGTAATAACATCTTCCTATTTGAATTTTTTTCAATTGCTCATGAAATCATTAGAGTTACACCTGGAAAAAAACATTAATGTTTTTTTACAGGCAGACTAGATAATTTTTGCTGCGATTTTTTCAAACAATCCCGTAGAAAAACTATAGGAAGAAATTCAAAAGCAAAGTTTCAAAAACTGTTGGCGAACTTTCTAGAGAATTCGTGGGATGAATCCTTGTTTGGTGATTTTTTTTGGTGAGGCCTAGGGGGTGCGGACAAGAATATTTAAATTGTTCAAATTGAACAAAATCTATTCCACGAGTGCTAAACGTTGTTTGTTTGCTTGTCTCGCAGGAAACCACATCCAAAGTGCACTCTTAAAATACTTCTCACAAAGTATCAATAATTCAATGCTGACGATTTTCCCATTAAACAGACTTAATCAGAAAGTTTCTGACCTCGTGCTAAAAAGAAACATATTTGAGAAAAATTGTAAAAGACTTCTGCATAATTTGAACCAAGCACAACTTTACTTCAACAGTTGGCAGACTTTGTGTTATATAAACTGCATAACATTTTTCAGCGTGACGAAATCATGACCGAACATTCCTGGGCATACTCTGATCATTTTTACGAAAAGTTTTGTTTGACAGCAGCCTGGCTGCTTATTTTCATTTCGCATCCCCCAGGGTGAGACTCCTAGAATTTTTCGTACTGTTTTTTGGAGAAATCCTCAGTAATTCCTGAAAATCTAAAACAAATTATTAATGAATAAAATTGGAGAATACTTCAAACTAACAATTGGAATTTATATGTAATAAGTACTTAGAGGACTTTCCATGGGAAAATAATTAAAAGAATTTCTAAAGCATTCTATGGCCGAATTCTTCAAGAGATTTTAAAGCAATTCTATAGATTTTTCGAAAAAAATCTGGTGAGATCAGATAGCCTGGGAATCATTTTCCACTAGAACCCAAGGACGAACTCAGTGAAAACTGTTAAATGAGTTCTTAAAGAAAGCATTGAAAAGTGCGAAAATAGTTCATGAAGAAATTCCCGTAGGAATTTTTGGAAGAATCTCTTCAAAGCACATGGTTCAATACCTAAAAAAACAATTGAAAGAATCACAAAGGACGTTCCTCGTGAGTTTTTTTTACTAAAATTCTTGAAGGATTTTTGACAAGATTACAAGAATGGATCTTTTCCGTAGCAAAAATTAAAATTTACAAATATCACTGTTGTGCCACGAAATAAGACAAAATAACAAATAAATAAAATCAATACAAAACTTTCAAAACAACGAAATTTGTGAAAATCTTAATTATTGCGACTGACATTACTTCTGCCAAACAAGTATTTGCTAGACCCTCCCCCCCAGAAAAAGATCCTAGCCAATGGTGTTTATTCAAATTTTCAAATTATCTATTCCATAACGTAAAACGATTGTAAGCAAGGGATGGGACACGACAATGACAATGAATGAAAAGGAAGAATGACTGTCTGTGAACCACGTGGAAACGTTACCATGGTTATGAGACAGAAGCGTGCTTTCATTCAGAAGCATAGAATACGTTTACAAACAATAGCTGATTACTACAGTATTTACAAAACGAAGTATCAACAAGTTGCCGGCTGAGGGGAATACTACTACGATTAGGGGAGACGTTGGAAAATCCGAATCACCAATCAAATTGAGATATTCTGTAAACAAACTTGTTGCTGCGGACACCTGTTGCTTGTGAGGAGAGTGTGGAAAATTCCAATTTTTCCAGGCAAACACTTGTAACAACAGGCGGAAATTTTAACTAAGAAAGTGATCCATAGAGGTCACTAGTATGAAAAATAGTGAAAAATTGTGTTTAAACGTTATATGGATATTTTTCAAGTGCACTGTTGCTTGCAAAGTTCATTGGGGTATCAATAAAACAAGTATTCTTATCGGGAATCTGCAAAATTGATATATAATTTAGTGAAAACTGATGAGCGTTAGACACCGTTAGCAAAATATTTGTAAAGTATTGCTTATTCTAATGAATATCTTCTTAGTGCGCCATTAATCTTGTTTTTGGACAAGTGACGCAATTTGTGTTGTACAAAGGTCGCATGCTCTAAAATGGTAGTACGTGTATTATTAGTATCATCATTCATTAATCACATAATACGATTATGATTACTCATGAATATTATGGATTAGATTAGTTGTGCGCAAAATAAATTTAGTTGTTACTTATGTTACATCTTCATATCGGAAGATTCGCACAATATAAATGAAACAGGTAGATGTGCGCAAACTCCGTATCAAAATTTCCAGCAAGATGCCATGATGAAATATCGATTAGTAATACACTTTTCTCCATTCAAGGAGTTCAGTTGTAGAACTGTTGAATAAGCATAGATTAAGAGAAATATTATAGGTTTAAGTAGTAAATCTACAAAAGTTAGGCTTGTAATCAAAAGTGAAATACTTGTTTGCGTATATATCCAACGAAATCAACGTTTTATCAAAAACGGCCATCAATAAAACGTGTCAAGAAATTAAGTCAGTATTATGTAAATATTGCATTGCGGTGCACCAGTGGTTAGTGATGCAAACGAAATTCTCCGAAATGAATCCAGTCACGCAACATGAAGAACTAATCAATCAGCAGCAACCAGCGTGAGATTCCCGGAATAATTTTGCACCTTCAAGGGCGTGGTTGCTGGATTCGAAATTGCATCAAAAGGCAGCCATATTGCGAAAAGTGAGAAAATGTTGGGCAGGAAGCAGAGCATCAAAGGCGAACCCATCCTGGCAGATTACGGCCCAGAAGAGTCCCTCAACGAAAGTGCCGATATAGAATGGGTTAACAAGGTTTCCTGTCCGCTTTATACAATTCATTTCGTTGTAAATTTTTCATTTTGATGGTTGGTGTTGTGATTCACTCTGTCGGTGTTATATCTATACCTAGTAGTATGTACGTTCATGTTGGATATGTTAACCCGTTTATATTGTAGAAGCCCTAGCCAAAACCAAAATCTGACCATGCGCTGTAGAAGGTACTCTTTCCAGACAGACGATCCCATAGGATATGGCAATTTTGCTTTGCTTTGCATACCACACTTTTGAATTCGCATTGCAATGAAGAGCTCGCTGTCGAGAAAATATTTATATGTTTGGCTTATTTATGCACTATTCGTTTGTAATGGGCACGAAGAAGATTTTTTTCCAATGTGTGGATACGTTTCGCTATTTGATTCGATACTTCTAGCAGCATGGAAGAGATTTTTTGTAATTCATTTAAGTATTAGTATCAATTCAAACATTACTATTAATTTCTTATATCTAGTTGTCTTGTGTTGGGAAACACTATCATCCTATTCTATTCTATTCTATTCTAAGCGCTTGCACAGCCAATATTGAAAAGCATCCTGGAAATATCAGAATTTCTTCTGGTATTTTCTTGTCAACATTAATATTTGTAGCATATCGGTAATGTGATACAAATATTAAAATGGCCAGGCCCACTGTGCAGACTTAGTGTTGAAGATAATTTAAAAAATTTCGGCGATCAGATTATTCACTTGTAAATAACATGATAGACGAAAGTTTTTTAAATTTTGTAAAGGAAGAAACGGGGACAACCGTACCAACAGTTTCATTTGAGGGGATAGGTAAAATCGTTGGAAGTGGCTTTGCTAAAAATGTTAGGGCACACTTCATTGTGGTATGTTTTCCTTTTCCTTTTCCTGGGATGGGACATAGGTATTTCGGCCTTATGCCCTGGCTCTATAGCCTTGGATTAAGCGCCATTACTCGCTCTCTGAAACGAAAAGAAAACTATCCCTCTCCCTTTAAGCAGTATTTAAGATTATCAAAATTGAGGCTTAGTATGAAGCAAGAACCAGAATAATACTGCTATATCGAATGACGATAAAAATTTGATAGATTTTGGGATCAATTATCATCTATTTCTACAATTTGACAAATGGTGCAAATGTAGAAGTTGTAATTGAAATTCAATACTGGATATATGATATATTGGAAAGATCTCACCCATGACCATTGGACAACTGTAGCAATCCGATGTACTCTTGATGCTTTCGAATGCAGAATATCAACTCTCGATCGACGGCGCCTTGTTTGGAAACACTTGTTAAAATAAGCGAAGCGGGCACAACTGATCTCGAATCTTCGATCTTCGATATCCAATACTAATATTTTTCCTTCACATAACAATCAGAAAAAAAATAGCAAATCAATAAACTTCTTCTGTTGATGTAGTAAGAACATGAAATCCGTCTGTAAATTTTAAGCCACAGAATAATTCAAAGTGCACTCCGAATTCCATTAGGACGGTTTATTTTACTTCACTAACTGTAATGTTCGGTGGTATCGGAAAAAGTTTTCGTCATTCTGTAAATTACGCCATCACAATCTTTTTTTTCACTAATTACACTAAGATAGTTTAGGCATTCTTCAACATCCGCTTAATCTTCAGTCAAAACTTTTTCACTTCAGCCGATTTCCCAGCAAAAAAAACGTGACATTTTGCAAAAACACGACCGCACGTCTCCAACGCTTGCTGCGATTTGGGAAAACACTATCATCCTATTTTGATAAAACTAAATTAAGATTTTATTAACATTTCTTTAACAACGTATTACATTTCATTTACAGTAGTTGTTCATAATTTTTACGGGTTAGTAGATTTCACCTACGTATAAGAGAAAAAACGCTTTCAATTACCTTAACCTAACTAAACCTAAAGTTATAACGTATTTATCGTGGCAGTAGAAGATTGTAATGATTTCAGTCTAAAATTATTAATAAGTTTTTTCGACATTTGTTCCAATGTTTCAACTTTGGATATTCTATATAACACATTAGTATCTGCTGAAATTTCTTCCTGGTATTAAAATAGCTAGTCCATACTGTATGCAATACGTACCCACATGGCTGGCCTGAAAATTTGTTTGAAGATCAAAAGCTTGCTCTTATTGTTCTTAAGACAAAGTTATATATTTGTAACATTTGGGTTGAATGCCCTCAATAAGATTTTTGAAATTTAAATTTGTATCTAGTATGCGCCCTGGATACTTAAATTCATCTGACCAATTTGTCGAAACCCCTGTCATCGTGACATCGTGTCTAATTGAAGGTTTGAAATAAAGAGCTTTTTGTTTATGTGCGAATAAGCTGAGTTTTGGAAGCATTATGAAAAATCTTCCATTTCTACAAGTATGAAGAAATAATATCCAAACTTTTTTGCAATCGACTACAGATGACACGCAGACTTCGTCCTTTGGCGGAGAGGCCTGTGTCATCCGCAAACAAAGATTTTTGACATCCCTGAGGTAGCTCAGGTAAGTCAGATGTGAAAATATTGTATAATATTGGTCCCAAAATGCTGCCTTGAGGAACACCAGCTCTTACAGGAATTCTTTCAGACTTGGAGTTTTAATAATTAACCAGAAGTGTACTATTTGACAGATAACTTTGAATTATACTAACAATGTATATTGGAAAGTTAAAGCTTTTTTTAATTTTACTATCAAGCCTTCATGCCCAACACTGTCAAATGCTTTTTCTATGTCTAGAAGAGCAAGCCCAGTAGAATAGCCTTCAAATTTGTTGAAACGGATAAAATTTGTTAAACGTAAAGGTTGGTGAGTGGTCGAATGTCCATGGCGGAACTGTTCATTGGCAAAAATAGAATTTTCGTTGATGTAGACCATCATTCTGTTCAAAATTACCTTTTCAGAACGTTTACGAATGGAGAAAAGCAAACTGATTGGATGATAGCTGGAAGCTTCTGCCTTTTTTCCAGTTAGAAAATTTTTTTTTTTTTTCGGTTAGTTCACTAAGTACATTTGTTAAATATATCAACCAAGAATGATAAGCTACTCTCTTGAAGTTTCTTGATGAGGATGTAGAAAATTTTATCATCGCCAGGGGCATTCATATTTTTGATTTTTTTTAATAGTAGTTCTCACTTCTTCCAAATCAGACTCCCAGGAATTTTCAAATTACATACCTTTTGAGCATTTTCGCAATTGGTTAGTAATAATTTGTTCTTTCAAGGCCGGAATTGGCTTCTGAGGGGTTTTCAAATTTTTTGATAATTTCCAAAAGGGCTTAGGACCAGGGTCCGATTGAGACATTTTATTTTCATTTTTGTTTGTTTCTTAATTGATAAAAACGTTTTTTAATTTCTTTTTGCAGATCCTTCCTTATAATTTTCATAGCAGGATCGCGAGTGCGTTGGAATTGCCTTCTCCTCACGTTTTTGATGGATCAAGAGTTTAAGATCATCGTCTAAAATCGCGGATTCGAATTGTTCTTCACATTTTGGAATTACAATGCCCCTTGCTTCAACAATGGAATTGGTTAATGTTCCAAAAGCATTGTCAATGTCAAGTGTTGGTTGAAAAGAAATGATACCGTCAAGATTACCAACGATATATGTATTTCAGTCGGCTCGAAAATAATTGAAAGTGGAGCTGATAGGATTGAAACTGGCTACAAAGAGACGGTTAAGACAAAATCAATCGTAGAAGAATTTCTAGAAAAGGGTTTCTAGGACAAGTATCAGTGTATTGAATTGAGAAATATCCTGAAGAGCACTCATCAAATACAATTCTGCTGTTAGAATTACTTTGCAAATTATGCCATGAGCGATGTGTTGCAATGACACCAAATTTGACTTATTGCTAGTCAATTTTCGCAAGGCGTTTTGAAGCAAATTAACATGTTGCTCGGTGCATTGAAAAAGTAAATAGGCAGCTATGAAAGTATATTCACCAAGCTGTGCTTCAACAGAAACACCCAAAGTTTCAAAAACTTTGGTTTCGAATGACGAAAAAGTTAATGTTTTATACGCCTATGAGTGATGATTGCAACTTACCCACATGCCCCATCAAGTCGATCATTTCGATAAACAAAAAAGATCGGATCTCTTTTGAGATTTGATCCAGGGTTTAAATAAATTTCAACAATAACTGCTATATGTATGTTATTAGCTGTTGGAAAATTAAATAGCTTGTCCCCTTTACCATTCAAAGAACTAATATCCCAATTTTAAATGTTTAAACAAATATTTAGATCCATCAGAGCAACGTAATCCAATATCATATTTAATAAAACAAACAAACTTGGACTGCCACATTGGTGGTTTTGAAAAGTTTTATTTTGTAATTTGTTTTTAGTTAAAAATTTGTAATCAGATAGAGACATGTTACTATAAGTAGGTACATTTTCTGTTGGAATTTTCGTTCATGAAGCACTAATGCTTGGGTATTTCCATTTTATTATAAACAATTTAAATGATTAGGTACCCGTAGGAAGAAAACTTGAAGGGGAGTAACTGAAAATACCAGATGTTCCGAGGTTTCGCGTTCCATATTACAGAAACGACAAATATCATTATGAACCTGACCAATATTCTTTGAATGATATCTACTCGTACAGTGTCCAGTTAATAGGCCAGTGTATGCGTAAAGAACTCTCTTGTTAGGCTCTTAGAGTCTTTTCGTGATAGTTACATTTGGAACTAAACATCTTTTAGATTGATTACACCTTGTGGTGACCATCCAATTAGTCATCACCCTTTGTCGTTCCCAGCTTTTTAGTTCCATATTTAGTGCACAGTACGATTCGAGTGTACGAAGGTACGGTGCTGCCAGCTGGTAAAAGTTTGCTCGATGCGTGAAGCGTCGAAAATTTTACCCGTCAAGGTAAAGGAAGCGAAATTTCAAATGCTAATTAACTACAATAGTTATTAAAAATCTTTTCAGTATGTGTTGATATACTTTTGATGGGCTACATTATAGGCATATAATTTTGAGTTTTATATTTTTTCTCAATATGCTGCTGATTCTATAGTTGATCAATAGTCTAACCCCGTACACTTAACAGAATTTAATTAAAAATTTTTTGATTTTCTTATAAGCGTTTGAAAATTGACTTCCTATGCTTTGCCATGTAAAACAATCGGAGCTTCACGCATAGGGTCAACTGTGGTAATTACCTTCGTAGACGCGAATATGCTTCGGGCCGATGAACTATGTATTTAAACCAGGCTTGGGAACTGTGACCACTACCACAGTTCATCGATTCTGCCAGCCAACCAAAACTCAAAGCAGCAGCAGCATCAATTCGCGATGACGGAAGCAATTACCACAGTTGACCCTATGCGTGAAGCTCCGATTTCTTTACATGGCAAAGCATAGGAAGTCAATTTTTAAATGCTTCCAAAAAATTCAAAACATAATTTAATTAAATTCTATTAAGTGTACGGGGTTAGATTGATGATAAGCTAAAAAATCCGCAGAATATTGAGGAAAAAATATAAAAATCAAAATAATGTGTCTATAATGTAGCCCATCAAAAGTTTACCAACATGTACTGAAAAGATGTTAAATATTGTGGTTAGTTTTATATAAGCATTTGAAATATCACTTCCTATACCTTGCCGGGTAAAATTTTCGACGCTTCACGCACAGAGTAAACTTTTTCCAGATGGCAGCACCGTACCTTCGTCAGATCGAATACCATCAGGCGTTGCGCTGCCAACGGTTGACACATTGCTTGAATGTTTTATCTCTCCACTTCGTTCGTTTTCGGGCAGCCATCTCGAGGTGAATGATTGAAAAAATGTTAAATAATTCAATAGCTAATATTTCGCTTGTGTTTTCAACTAATTGAAATCTATTGGCGCTAATAGCAAGAGCACAATCATTCCGTTGCGATACATATAAACAAGTTCAATTTCATGCTACCTTTATCGAGCTCGAGTCATTTCGCATTCGGGTTTGAAAAAACGTTGGGAAGAAGAAGATTACAGTTTTGAAGAGCCGTGACATTTTTTTGTTTTGAACGGTCATGGTTTGCTTTGGATTTTGATGGTCGTGTAGAAACATGTAAATGTAAAGATGGTAGATGTTTGCTACAGTACTTTTCCCATCCCTGATTTGAACCCTATTTAGTAAGCTCGTCTTCCTTTTCATTTCCTAAAATGCCATTGTGTGCCGGAATCCAATACAAACATACAGAGTTCTCTTGGCACATCTTTCGCAATGAGAGAATGCATTCCCAGACAAGTCTTGATGAGCACTTATATGCGACCAACGCCTTCAACGCAGCTTGGCTATCAGAAAAAATGCAGATATTTGCATATCTGTATTTTCTCTTAAGACAAATATTGGCGCATTCTAGTATGGCAAAAATCTCCGCATCGCCACTGAGACGTTTGTCCCAGGGCCGTAGATTCCTGCTCCAGAAGAATAGCATCTAATGCTTTTGACGGAGTGCTTCGCATCGCTCCCGTTATAGCGATGGACACGAGACGTTGTACTTTTGATAGTTTATCTTGTGTTGTGGCCTGTTTTGTTTTTGGCCATCACACTAGCGAAGCATATGTTACTTTTGGACGAATTATGGACAAATAAATTCACATTATTATTTTTGGTTTCAAGCCCCATTTTCTGCCAAAATTTATGGAGCATGCCCAAAACGAACTAGTAGCTTTACTAGCCACATACTAGATATGAGCATTCCAATTCAGTTAAGAATCCAAAATTACCCCTAAGTATTTGACCTATTCACTAAGATGCATTTGTACTACTCCAAGCTTCAAAGCTTTTAGGATGACCCTTTCTGACGAATGCCAGTTTGGGTTCTCGTTTTCTTAATAATTACTTGCACTGGGGAAAATTCAAGTAAATCATTTATTCCATTTCTCATCTCTTCAGGTGAATAATAATCACTTGAGAGACCTTTCAAGACGACTTTGAACAAACGTTCAATTTTGTCGTCATAAGTAAAACATTTGTGCTTCTTTTCTTCAAGATGTTTGAAAAAAGTTTGCGATCTTTAAGAGTTTCCGACAAAATGCGGTTTGAAAGGAAACCTTGATTCCCTTAAAGGAGTTCAAGATCTCCTGCCTAAACTCTCCAAATTCGGGACAACTGACCACAATTGACGGCACCCTTTGTTTCCTCACTTGAATCAAAGCAAATTATTTAAAAATTTCGCATATAGTTTACACACATTGTTACATAAAACATACTTCATATTTGTAATGATATAACATACTATTCAAAGCCATGTAGCTTTTGGGGAGTTATTTGATCTTCTTAATTATTGGTCAAAGCCTTTAAATTGTAATAGCATGGAGGCAACAGACTGCATAAAACACAAACATTTAGTTTTCTATGATTGTCAAGTTTCATCTGTCATGTTTAAGGTGAAACAGTTTTGAATCAACTTCTAAGATTGCACTAAAACTTCAAAGGCACAAATCTCGCGAAGAAAGCATCCATCAACAGCGCACTTTTTATGTTGGCTTTGTGCACTAGCAGAAAGCTAGTTTAGTGCCTTTGAAAACGTGAGTAGGGGCACAAGTCGGCCATTGTGCCGGCCATCTTTGGATTCCGAGATGTTTCCCCTTAAAGCATGAGTTTACATAGAACACTCAAATAGAAATGAAATGATAAGATGTGGAACTACTTGTCGGTGCTAGATTGTAATCTTACAAATAGTTGACTGTCTTACTATAACTTTTGTCTCCATTATATTTTTTTATAAGGCTGGACCACTCTACTATACATAGACCCACGTGCATGAACACATTTTATTCGTAATTTATTTGCTCCTTCATATCTTGAAGCTTTTCGGATTCTAGCATGATAACGACTTAATAATATCACCTGAAGCACAGATTATCAGTGCCTGAAGTTAATGTTCACGAACGCTTTGCAGTCAGTGCGCATCGTACCTTCGTGCTGTGCGTACACGAATTCTCTCTGCTCTTGGAAGTTTTCTTAAAAACTACCTAAAGCAATAAAACAGTACTTTTCAGTGCTACAAAAACAGTACTTTTCAGTGCTAAAATTAAAAACGGTACTTTTCAGTGCTACTAAAACAGTACTTTTCAGTACTATTTTTCTACTATTGATCCCTTTACGATCCTTGTTTGGACCCGTGCCTTCGATTTTTCGTTGGACCCGTTGGCGAAAGCTAGCGGTGGTAATCCTTCTTGGACACCGTCTAGGGAAAAAACCTCTCGAAGGTCACGTCTTTCTCGTTTATTAACTAAACATGGTATCAACAACTAACAAAAGGAAGGGTGAATCTCTGAATTCACTACTTCCTTCCAAAAAAGTGGGTTTTAAAACTGTCACTACACGTGGCAAGAATGGAAGAAAGGACGTTTCTCCGGAATGCGAACTTTCTTCCAAGGGTGAAATGAATAATTGTATCGAAATGAGCAATCAGTTCGATGCTCTAGACAAATTTTCCGAACACCAAATCGAAGCAGCCTCTAGCCCAGGCTCTTTGATTCAAGTGAGGAAGCAAAGAGTGCCGCCTATCGTGGTCAGTTGTTCCGAATTTGGGGGATTTAGGCAGGAGATCTTGAACTCCATTAGGGGAATCAAGGTTTCCTTCCAAATCGCAAAGAAAGGAGACTGTCGCGTTTTGCCGGAAACTCTTAAAGATCGTGAACTTCTTCTCAAACATCTTGAAGAGAAGAAGCACAAATTTTTTACTTATGACGACAAAACTGAACGTTTGTTCAAAGTTGTCTTGAAAGGTCTCTCAAGTGACTATAAATCACCTGAAGAGATCAAAAATGGAATAAATGATTTACTTGGTTTTTCCCCAGTCCAAGTAATCATTATGAAAAAGAGAACCCAATCTGGCATTGTTCGGAAAGGGCTTTCTCAAGAATTTTATTTAGTTCACTTTAACAAAAAAGAACTAAATAATATTAAAGCTTTAGAAAAAGCAAAACTTTTGTTTGATGTCCGTGTGACATGGGAACATTTCCAGAAAGCTGGAGGAAATTACCAGAACCCCACTCAGTGCCGTCGGTGCCAAAAGTGGGGTCATGGTACAAAAAATTGTCGCATGGATGCTAAATGCATGATTTGCGGAGGTTCTTCTCACGCCAAAGACGTCTGTCCAGTGAAGGAAGATACCACCAAATTCATATGTTGTAATTGCGGGGCTAACCATAAGTCCAATTTTTGGAATTGTCCTTCACGTAAAAAGGTCATTGAGGCTCGTGCCAGGCAGATGAAAGATAATATCCGTTACGTTAACGGTCGTTTCCGGAATTTGCCTGGTAGAGTATCGAACAATGCTCATTTTTCAGTTAACGATCGCTTGATCATGAATCATACCCATCAGGAAGATCATAATCATGCTCATTCACAAACTAATTTTAATCCGTCGGGTAGCCGTTCGAATCTTTCTATTTCGAATGTATCTACCCACGGTAAATCCTTTGCCGATATCGTAGCAGGAAATTTGAACTCCTCCCCTGTTCGATCCATGGGTACCCATTCTACTTGTTTCAAATCAAATGGAAAAAACCCTACCGCCACAGGTAACTCCGCTTCTTCGTCTACCGGAAATTCCAATGGGAAATCACATGACATGTCTGCCTCTGATTTTAATTTTCTAACTGAACAATTGAATCTAATGATTGATGCAATGTTCAAAGCCACCACTATGACTGAAGCAGTCCAAGTAGGTGTAAAATTTACAAATCAAATTGTTATTGGATTACGTTTTTCTAATGGATCCAAATAATAATTTAAATATTTTAAATTGGAATGCTCGTTCTCTGAATGGTAAAGAGGACGAGCTGTTTAATTTTCTTACGGTTAATAACGTGCATATAGCAGTTATTACCGAAACGTATTTAAAACCTGGATCTAAACTCAAAAGAGATCCTAACTTTTTTGTTTATCGTAATGATCGACTTGATGGGGCATGTGGGGGAGTTGCAATCATCATTCATAGGCGTATAAAACATCAACTGTTTTCATCATTTGAAACTAAAGTTTTTGAAACTTTAGGTGTTTCTGTTGAAACACAGTTTGGTAAATATACTTTCATAGCTGCCTATTTGCCTTTTCAATGCTCTGGGCAGCAAGTTAATTTGCTCCAAACTGACTTGCGTAAATTGACTCGCAATAAGTCAAAATTCTTTGTCATTGGTGACTTTAATGCCAAACATCGGTCATGGAATAATTCTCAAAGTAATTCCAACGGCAGAATTTTATTTGATGAGTGCTCTTCAGGATATTTCTCAATTCAATACCCTGATAGCCCCACATGTTTTTCCTCTTCTAGAAATCCATCTACGATTGATTTGGTCTTAACCGACTCTAGTCATCTTTGTAGCCAACTGATTACTCATGCTGATTTTGATTCTGATCATGTCCCTGTTACATTTCAAATATCCCAAGAAGCGATTCTCAATCCTATCAGCTCCACTTTCAATTATTTACGAGCCGACTGGAATATATATAAAACGTATGTTGACTCCAATCTTGATGTTAACATTTCTTTAGAAACTAAACTTGATATTGACAATGCTCTTGAAACTTTAACAAATTCCATTGTTGAAGCCCGGAGCATTGCAATTCCAAAATGTGAAGTAAAATTTGAATCCGTGATTATAGACGATGATCTTAAACTCTTGATCCGTCTTAAAAACGTGAGGAGAAGGCAATTTCAACGCACTCGCGATCCTGCTATGAAAATTATATGGCAGGATTTGCAGAAAGAAATCAAGAAACGTTTTGCTCAATTAAGAAACAAAAATTTTGAAAATAAAATTTCTCAATTGGACCCTGGCTCTAAGCCCTTTTGGAAATTATCGAAAATCTTGAAAAAACCTCAGAAGCCAATACCGGCTTTGAAAGAGGAAAACAAATTATTACTAACTAATTGCGAAAAAGCTCAAAAACTTGCTATGCAGTTTGAAAGTGCGCACAATTTTAATTTAGGACTTACTAGTCCAATTGAAAATGAAGTTACTCAGGAGTTCGAAAATATTCTAAATCAAGAGAACGTTTTCGAAAATGCCTGGGAGACTGATTTGGAAGAAGTGAGAACTATTATTAAAAAATTCAAAAACATGAAAGCTCCTGGCGATGATGGAATTTTCTACATCCTCATCAAGAAACTTCCAGAAAGTAGCTTATCATTTTTAGTTGATATATTTAACAAATGTTTTCAATTAGCATATTTTCCTGACAAATGGAAAAATGCTAAGGTTGTTCCAATTTTAAAACCAGACAAAAATCCTGCAGAAGCTTCTAGCTATCGTCCAATCAGTTTGCTTCCCTCCATCAGTAAACTTTTTGAAAAGGTTATTTTGAACAGAATGATGGCCCACATCAACGAAAATTCAATTTTTGCCAATGAACAGTTCGGATTCCGCCATGGACATTCGACCACTCATCAACTTTTACGTGTAACAAATTTGATCCGTTCCAACAAATCTGAAGGCTATTCTACTGGTCTTGCTCTTCTAGACATAGAAAAAGCATTCGACAGTGTTTGGCATGAAGGTTTGATTGTAAAATTAAAAAACTTTAATTTTCCAACATACATTGTTAGAATAATTCAAAGTTATCTGTCAAATCGTACACTTCAGGTTAATTATCAGAACTCCAGATCTGAAAGACTTCCTGTAAGAGCTGGTGTTCCTCAAGGCAGCATTTTGGGACCAATATTATACAATATTTCCACTTCTGACTTACCTGAGCTACCTCAGGGATGTCAAAAATCTTTGTTTGCGGATGACACAGGCCTCTCCGCCAAAGGACGAAGCCTGCGTGTCATCTGTAGTCGATTGCAAAAAAGTTTGGATATTTTTTCTTCATACTTGCAAAAATGGAAGATTTCTCCTAATGCTTCCAAAACTCAACTAATAATATTTCCACATAAACCAAAAGCTCTTTATTTGAAACCTTCAAGTAGACATGTTGTCACGATGAGAGGGGTTCCAATAAATTGGTCAGATGAAGTTAAGTATCTAGGGCTCATGCTAGATAAGAATTTAACTTTCAAAAATCACATTGAGGGCATTCAAGCCAAATGTAATAAATATGTAAAATGTCTCTATCCCCTTATTAATAGAAAATCAAAACTTTGTCTTAAGAACAAGCTGTTGATATTCAAACAAATTTTCAGGCCAGCCATGTTGTATGCTGTACCAATATGGACTAGCTGTTGTAATACCAGGAAGAAAGCTCTGCAGAGAATTCAAAATAAAATTTTGAAAATGATTCTGAGGCTTCCTCCCTGGTATAGTACCAATGAGTTACATAGAATATCCAATGTTGAAACATTGGAACAAATGTCAAATACAATCATTAATAATTTCAGGCAAAAATCGTTACAATCTTCTATTGCCACGATTAATGCGTTATATGTTTAGGTTAAGTTAGGTTAAGTATATTAAAAACATTTTTTTTTCTCTTATAAGCAGGTGAAATCAACTCACCTGTAAAAAATCTGAACTGCTACGGCAAATGAAATGTAATATGTTGTTAACAAAATGTTAATTAAATCTTAAATTTGTTTTACCAAATTAGGATGATAGTGTTGTCAAATAACACAGAACACCTAGATATAAGAAATGAATGTAATGTCTGGAATGATACTAATAAAGAAATTAAAAAAAAAAAAAAACGCTTTGCAGTCTGCACTTACAATTATAACATAAGTCCAAAAATTTTACTTCGTTTTTTACTATTCACTATTTATGTATTTTCCATCTAGCTATGGGTCCGTCGATTAATGCGTTTATGTGCTTTGGTATCGCTCACATCGGTATCCATGAATACACCTAAAACATTCGAAAGATATCCGTTTCTGCAATATTTCACACTATGCAGCGATACCATAGTCACTTTGCTGTTCACGGCGGAAATGATAGCCAAAATTCATATACGAGGCCTGATCAGGGTAAGTTGAGTAAGTTGCTATGATTTGTTATGATTGTTGGAATTAATGCTAACTTCTTCCATGTAATTACAGGGGGATGCGCCATATCTGAAAGATCACTGGTGCCAGTTCGATGCTTCCATGGTGTTCTTCCTTTGGGCGTCCGTAGTGCTGCATATCTTCGAAATGCTTGGAATACTGCCCAAGTTCCACTATCTCACAATCTTGCGAGCACCGCGACCTCTGATAATGATTCGCTTCCTCAGAGTCTTCCTAAAGTTTTCAATGCCAAAAAGTCGAATTAATCAGATATTCAAACGATCTAGCCAACAAATTTACAATGTCACGTTGTTCTTCCTGTTCTTCATGTCCTTGTACGGACTGTTGGGGGTACAATTTTTTGGAGAACTGAAAAACCATTGTGTTCTCAACACTACGGAAAAAGAGTGAGTTCCTTATTTTTTGGTCGGATTAGTCGGAGATGTTGAATAAAACTAAATTGCCTTTTTTACAGAGGTCTTACGGTGAATTCCCTGGCCATACCAGACACGTTTTGTTCAACAGATCCAGACTCAGGATATCAATGTCCTACTGGTATGAAATGCATGAAAATGGACTTTCTCACCAATTACGTGCAGGGATTCAATGGATTCGAAGATATAGGTAAGTTATAGCTGAATTCGTCTTATTTTGAATAGTGAAATATTGTTATCTATTACAGCTACAAGCATATTCACGGTTTACCAAGCAGCATCTCAGGAGGGATGGGTCTTCATAATGTACCGTGCCATAGACAGTCTTCCAGCATGGCGAGCAGCGTTCTATTTCAGCACGATGATCTTCTTCCTTGCATGGTTGGTGAAGAACGTTTTCATCGCCGTCATTACAGAGACGTTCAACGAAATTCGAGTCCAGTTTCAGCAGATGTGGGGAGTTCGAGGACACATTCAAAACAGCACAGCGTCACAGACTATAACTGGAGACGACACTGGTTGGAAGTTAATCACAATCGATGAGAACAAGCATGGTGGCTTAGCCAATGAAACCTGCCACACAATTTTGAAATCTCCATACTTTAGACTGCTGGTAATGTCTACGATTTTGGCAAATGGAATTGTAACGGCTACAATGCACTTTAAACACGATGGCAGACCTAGACAAGTATTCTATGAAAAATATTACTACATAGAAATGACGTTTACTTTTCTGTTGGATCTTGAAACGTTATTCAAAATCTATTGCCTGGGTTGGAGAGGTTACTTCAAGCACTCAATTCACAAGTTCGAATTGCTGTTAGCTATTGGAACAAGTCTTCACATTATCCCCGGGCTGTATTTATCAGGATTTACCTATTTTCAAGTTCTTCGAGTGGTTCGTCTGATAAAGGCCTCACCCATGTTAGAAGGATTCGTGTATAAGATCTTTGGTCCAGGAAAGAAGTTGGGATCGCTGATTATCTTCACCATGTGCTTGTTGATTATCAGTTCTAGCATTTCGATGCAATTGTTCTGTTTTCTCTGCGACTATACCAAGTTTGAAAGTTTCCCAGACGCTTTCATGTCTATGTTCCAAATCCTGACACAAGAAGCTTGGGTGGAAGTTATGGATGAAACAATGATACGCACTAGTAAGACACTGACCCCACTGGTTGCCGTCTACTTCATATTGTACCACTTGTTCGTCACTCTGGTAAGACATTGAAATCGTTGCTTAGTACTATTAACCTAAGAAAACTTCATAAAATTCTAGATTGTGTTGAGCTTGTTCGTGGCAGTCATTTTGGACAACTTGGAGTTGGACGAAGATATCAAGAAGTTGAAGCAACTGAAGTTCCGGGAGCAAAGCGCTGAAATCAAAGAAACGCTACCATTTCGGTTGCGAATTTTCGAGAAGTTTCCAGATTCACCGCAGATGACGATCTTGCACAAAATTCCCAACGATTTCACATTGCCGAAGGTTCGGGAATCATTCATGAAGCAGTTTGTAATCGATATGGATCCCGAAGATCCATCATTTGTGGAGGGGTATAAACGACCGGTATCGGAATGTTGGGAGTCGAAGGTGGTGTATCGGAAACAGAAACCGGTTAACGTGATGAATAAGACGGCCAAGGTGCGATCGGTGGGGAGCAGCTTAAGGAAGATGGCAATCACTCACATTATCAATGATTCAAACAACCAAAGGCTGATGCTGGGAGATTCGGCTATAATTCCACAGGCTGGAGCAAAATCAGGCCTTAAACCACAAGGTACCATAACGCAGCACAAACCATGGAGAATGGATCAGAAGAAGTTCGGATCGAGATCAATTCGACGAAGCGTTCGAAGTGGATCGATCAAGCTAAAACAAACCTATGAGCATCTAATGGAGAATGGAGATATCGGAGGAACGGGACGGGTAACATCTTCCCGAGCCAGACCGCACGATTTGGATATCAAAATATTGCAAGCCAAACGCCAACAAGCGGAAATGAGACGAAATCAGCGGGAAGAGGATCTGCGTGAGAACCATCCGTTTTTCGACACACCACTTTTTGCTGTGCCACGTGAGAGCAAGTTCAGAAAGATATGCCAACGAATCGTTCACGGTCGGTACGACGCCAGACTGAAAGATCCACTAACAGGAAATGAGCGGAAAGTGCAGTACAAAAGCATGCAGTAAGTACACAATCAAAGATATTTTAAGTATGTTGATTAACCCTCTAATACCCATTTTTTATTTTCGATCTAAAAGGATCTAAATATCATTTCTCGCTTTTTAAAATCGATGCAAGCACATTTTGGACAGAGATGTACCATCAGTGCACCAGTATCCGCTTATGCCCTTATTTCCGCTCCCTAGTGTAAAAATTGACTTTTAGTGTCAAAAACCAACATTTTTCGCACGGATACATTCTAGCAATATTAAAAACTTTCAAATGATGACATTATTTTCATTTGATAAAATAATTATGTATATTGAAAACACAAGACCTCGTGAGCGGTTATTGGATCACTAGGTATTTTGGTGTGTTCCAATAACCGCTCATGCAAAAATTTAAACTAAATTTTAAAGAAATGTCGATTTTAGTACACAGCCTTCTTTATTGCAGTAATAGCTATGTTTTGGCCATAAAAATATTAGGATAAATAACGAAATTTGAAATACCAGGTACCTCCGTTGGTTTGACCACATTTAATCTGAACACTTTTTAATCTGTACCCCGCTAATTTGCACATCGAGTTTTGTTTGATTTTTCGACCTTGTCGCTTGCTCCTGCGGGCGGGTGACGAGGGCAGGATCAAACATGTCGCGTCGGTCGAGTAGTGAAATGAAAAAGCGCCGCGGATCGTTAGTAGTGTTTGATCTATTGAACGAGTCGCTTGCTCTTGCGTTGGCGAGTGATGAACAGTTGTTTGGGGTACAATGCGTTTATCGAAATATATCGCAAATCCAATTAGGCGTGATTATATCATGGATCGCACTACCAACCATTGGTGACTCCCAGATCTTTACCTTATCCCACTAACTCAATATCCTTTCCATGACAACTGTGGAGATGCAGAGATATACTCGGTCTCTACACCCAAAATAATTCGGATGGCGGATTTCCCTCCTAGCGTATTAGGTGCTAAATCCACCTATTGATGGTAAGATTCGCCTCCTAAGCGTAGACGGGCAAACCCGTCAATTGAAATCGAGCACATTGGACTTGAAAATTCGAGCAATCTAAATGTTTACGCCCGACCCACACAATTGCACAACCAATCCGAAGCCGAATGATGGCATCGGAAACGCACACTTAGGCAAATGGTCACGCGGCAAATGGATGGTGGACATGTCAGAGGAATGGAATGAATATTGCAATATAAAACGCTTTATATATTGCTTTTGTCACTTCTCTCAACAAGCTGTCGATAGGTTCGTGGAGTTAGTACTGGTTTATGAATCGGGAGCTCCTTGGTTCGATTCTGAATAAGCGCGAGTATATATTTTGTTTTTATTTTTTGGTTCTTCAGGCAAATTTATGAAATTCAACCCGATTTCTTGTGGCGAATTATCATAATAGATTCCGGTCCCTGTATTTAGATAATCATTTTGCTTGAGTGACTATCGAAATAAGGTACCGTGTGACAAATGGGTAAAGGAAATCGTATAGAGAAGGTTCTTAAAAAAAATAAAATGAATAAGATCTACTATATTTTTCAGATTGTTTCCTACTAAATCTATGCTATATTTAAATTTAATGTTTGTGCCAAAGTTCAAGGTAAATATTGAAAATTTTGGAAACTAGTGGGACAAGTGAAAATATTGTCGTTTTAAATGACTGAACTGAAACTAAAAAAATAACAGTCAGATCTGTGATTTCAAATGGCCTCATTTGTTAGTGTATGAATACACAAAAAATCACACATAAATAATAAACATTTTGTTCTTTTTAAAACAATTTTCTTGAGTAAAGTTATTTATTTAGCAACAATGTTAGTTTTATTGAAAGTAATAACATCATCGAAAATCAAACACCATTCTATTTTACCGATTTTCTACTACTCATTTTATATAAAGTTAAGTTATCTCTTTTCTAAGTAATGTATTTATTGCCTTTATCGAGCGGATTTAACCCGGTCAAAAGTGTTAACATTCTTGTACCTACTGAATAAGTCATTATTTGAACCTAGTATCCAAATTCATGCGTCATCCGTTGAAGCCATTCAGAACATTACGATGTACATGTTTTTTTTAATTTCTTTATTAGTATCATTCCAAACATTACATTCATTTCTTATATCTAGGTGATCTGTGTTAGACAACACTATCATCCTAATTTGGTAAAACAAATTTAAGATTTTATTAACATTTTGTTAACAACATACTACATCTCCCTGGCTCTTCACCCGAAAGGCTTTGGGGTTTCACATATTTCGACATGTTGAATCCAACAAAAATAGTCCGGTTGAAAACCCCGTGTAACACATCCCTTGTTAGCTACCCCATATACCCGATTGCTCCAAGGCTCCGCCACAAGAAATTTGCCTCAGACACCAAAATATGAAAAACAAAAAAATAATAACAGTAGCTGGATTCGAAACCACAACCTTCGGATCCTTAGCGTTAGCGTTAGCGTTAGCGTTAGCGTTAGCGTAGTTACGGTATACTTCGTAGATTGGATACTAGCAATATGCATGTGTCATTTGATAATCTTATCCAGACTGCTTTCAGAAACAAGGCTGGGGAGTAAACCTTGGCCCAATCTTAACAACATTATCAAAAGCATGAATATTACTATTCCTGGCCACGCCCATCTTTACCGTAACTTGGGATATGGGAAGGAAATGTTGATGCAACACTTACTTAATGAGAGGCCACCGACTCAGCGACGCCCTCATAAGTGCTGCGGAGGTGGGGGTTGGGAGGGGTATAAGGTCAGGTCATGGTTCGCCTGAAAAGCTGGCGATGGACCCAGAGCATATGTGGTTAGGTGTTAATGATTTAATCATTTGAATGCCGGCATTCAAAAGAGGGAAACAAATGTGTTATTTACAGTTTAGTTGATTACACTTCGAAGACGGTTATGAAATTCTGCTTAGAAAATAGTAACAAGCAGAACCGATCCCTCCAGGGTCATCGGATTAGTCAGAAAAAAAAAAAAAAGAAACGTGAAATTTCCTACATTGAAAACAGGACACTATCAGGTGTGTAACAATCGACCCGCAAGAAAAAAAAAAAGCGAAAACCAAAAAAAATCTCCGTACCGTACTACGAACAAACGAGAAACAAAAGATGTCGAATTGCAACGTAAAATCTGCTTTGTAACTACCGACGGTCATTCAAATATATACAAAATCCGGTAAAACCGATGAAACATTTCGTGATCCGGAAACGTACAAATTATTAAAATGACAAACACTTCTACTTCTATATAAAGGAACAAACTCACCAAATGCACTTGCAAGCTCCTGGAAAAGTACGGCGTGTGGAAACTTGAACGCAGGTCAAAAACTGCATACTGCACAATACCACTGTCTCTGTCCAACGAACACAATTTTCCATACCATAATTTCACTAATAAGTACGTCGGAACTTCCCGAGTGCTGATGAACTATCGACTATCCACTATTTTCACTTCACTAAACGTACTTTGATAATAAGTGCCGGGTGGTATAGTGCCATCAGCCGAATCAAAAATATCGCGGTACCGACAAAAACCGTGACAGGAAAATCAAAGAGCTACCATCCGCGCGCATGGCTTGCTACGAATCCAAAATATGAAAAACAAAAAAATAATAACAGTAGCTGGATTCGAAACCACAACCTTCGGATCCTTGAACATAAACCCACACCACTTGCCTATCACAATTTTCATGTGTGGAGTTCTCTACATCACACAACATGGAACCATCTTGTCACGGAGGACAACCTGCAAGAGGAGCAAAATACAACACCCGTTGGACAGCCAAGTGCGAGAAGGGGTGAGATGATATGTTCTATAAATATATTTAAAGTACCAACGCGGTGCTGCGGGAATTTCTTACTTATACCAGAGTCGAAATCTATATGTTTGTATATCTATATTATCGGCAATGACTTATACATTTGCAGTGGAAATAGAATTTCATGCCGTGCGTGTTGGATTGGGTAATATATTAGGGAGAAACAAATAAACACACTTGACTATAACAGTCGGGCGCTTTATAAGCAGAATTTTATCGTTAACGTTTGCTGATTGATTTACTTTTCATTTATTTACATTTTGGTCTCCTATTAGTCGCATGGTTGGGGACGGTATGAGACTCCTCGAAGTAGGAGACCCAGGGTTTGTGGGATTCGATTCATTTGACGATGTAATATTGTAATCAAACATCTAAGTGTGCATACAGCAAACTGGATTACCGTAATTCTTTTAACAATTACTTATCAAAATAGAGGCCGTTGATAAACTATGTTATCATTTAGCGGGGAGGGGGTATCTAGCCAAAGACCACGGTCCACCCATTTGTGTTTCAAAGAAAATTCCACCATCAACTAAACCTGAAAGGTTTCATTAGCAGTCGGATGGTTCAAATTAAAAAAAAAAGTTTTAAAATTCAATATTTCATATCTTCTTTACCAACAACGATTAGAAGACGATTAAGATTTCTATGGAAATTACTATGACAAAATTTGAAAAAAAAAAAATGTTCCCCACATGTTAGTACTGTAATGTTAATACAAAATTATCTCTAAGTGAAAACTAATTCCTCAAACAATAATAAGGAACACTGCAGTAGAAACAAATCTTTTTTGAGCTAATTTTGTTAGGGATTTTTGCAGAAGTTTGTCACACTATAATCTCACATTTTGCTTAATAATAGCAAACCAATTCATAAATATCTCTTCTCCCATTTATCAAATTTATGTTTCATTCATGAACAAATGAAACACATGATCATTGGGCGAGCGGGGGGTTATTCGTCAAAACCACACAAAAGCACGAGGGGGGAGGAGGTGACTGAAAAGTCAGGAAAAATGTTCACGTGGTTTATGGACGACCCCTAAGAAAGATATGGGGATTGGAATTTCAAACTTTTTTTAAATTTAAAACCGCTCTTATTAGCAGTCATTTACATTTACCGTTATATTTTTTTTGTAAAGAAGATGCAATAGTACCTAACTGGAATTTACATAAATTACAATAAGGTTTAATTATCGCACTCAACATTTTACACCAAAGCCATATTTTCCATATTTTTGGAATTGATATACATAAAAAATAATTCTCAAAAAACTTATGTGCACAACATAATCGCAAAATAATGGTGAACGCGTCACGAAATGATTTCTTCAACCCTTAAGTGGATTTTTTGGTGTTGGTGTTCGTTCAGAGGTTTGCCAAGCCGTATAACTATATAAAACTCGTGAAGACCTTTTCCGAACAATATTTTTTCTACATCCCAGAAAATTTACTTATAATAATAATGCTCAACATATTGTCGATTTAAAGTCATGCTTTAGAGCATTCATGATGTCAAAACTATGTATCATTACTTGACAGTTATCGAATGAGTGCAATAAAACTTATTTTAATCTGCATTTTATTATGCATATAAAAATAAACACACATTGTTTGAAAATGTATTGGAAAATATGAAGCTGGTGCAGTCCCATATTGAAAAATAAAGGCATACCAGTCTCCATATGAACTTTTAATTTAAATTTCAGCTGCAAATGTGAATTGTGTTCAAGTTTATTATTTTTTGCTGATCATTAGAAGCAAAATTAGTAAGCTATGCGGTTGTGTTAAATATGTCAGGAAGAAATGTAAGGGGTCATCCATAAATGACGTAGCTATTTAGGGGGGAGGGGGATCTTTACGGGGCCCATATAGCCGTAGTGGTAAACGCGGAGCTATTCAGCATGATCAAGCTGAGGGTCGTGGGTTCGAATCCCACCGGTCGAGGATCTTTTCGGGTTGGAAATTTTCTCGACTTCCCAGAGCATAGAGTATCTTCGTTCCTGCCACACGATATACGCAAGCAAAAATGGTCATTGGCACAGTAAGCTTTCAGTTAATAACTGTGGAAGTGCTCATAAGAACACTGAGATGCAGGCTCTGTCCTCTGTTTTGTTTGACTTATAAACTTGGTTTATAAAATGATGATTCAGCTTCAAAACATTCATCAAGATTGAAAAGAAATCTGAGAAATTTTAGATTTTCTTGATAAATGTAATCAAACAGATTTTTCAAAGCTTTAAATGGTTATGTAAATATTATAGTATATTCGTGTCTTAATTGATAAATTTATAAATAAACAAAATCAAAGTTTAATAAATAAATTAAAAATCAATGCTTTAACTACTTGGAGTACATTGTTTTCTCATTTGTTAACAAGTCATAAAGTCAGCCGTTTTCAAGACAATAAAATATGCTCTTTTCGGCAAATATTACATGAAACAAGATATTTATACCGTGTATTATGCATTCAATGTTGCAGGAGATCTCACTCAATCAACTCATCGATTTGTTTTGATGTATCAATGCTCTTGATGGAATAGCCTGAATATTAATGTGGACAACAGATTCGAGTGATATCGAAATTGCCCTATCATTCAATTTTATTGATAACTTGGTAATTTGATAATTTTTTATTATTTAACTGTTTCATTATAGGTTGTGTAGGTTTATTTTATTATGAAGAAAGATAATGAAGTTCAGCTGAAATATTAATAGAGATAAATAATTTGTATAATAATCGCTAAAATTTTCTAAACATTCCAAATATATCAAGTGTAATCTTTTCTATATCTGGCCACTGATTGCCAAATGGATTTGAATTTGGATAATAATTCATTTCGAATTAATATATTGTATTGTTCATTTTCATTGAAATCTATTTCCTAACAAAGAATAATTTAAAAAAAAACAATCCTTTAATAACGAAATTTTTGTTCTAACTAAAAATATATTGTACCCTAACTCAACAATAACGAGCTTCATCAATCCAATCAATTTTTTTTCACATTTTCTATAGTAAACTTGTTTGGCTTGGTGACAACAGCAAAAGTAATACAATTTAGCCTATATGAAACTAGATACCAAAATTATGTAACAGGAACTGTGTTTATTTGAAACTGTTTTCCAAATTACTTTCGAGCGCTACTGAATATCATACTGTTAGATTAGATTATCCTTACATTTTAGTCAGTAATTAATATCAAATTTTGTATTGAACTTCTGAATTCTAATTTTTTGTTTCAACCCAATCACTGAGGAAAATTAATAAAAAATACAAAAGGGGGGCCTTCCTTAGCCGAGTGGTTAGAGTCCGCGGCTACAAAGCAAAGCCATGCTGAAGGTGTCTGGGTTTGATTCCCGGTCGGTCCAGGATCTTTTCGGGTTAGAAATTTTCTCGACTTCCCTGGGCATAGAGTATCATCGTACCTGCCACACGATATACGAATGCGAAAATGGCAACTTTGGCATAGAAAGCTCTCAGTTAATAACTGTGGAAGTGCTCATAAGAACACTAAGCTGAGAAGCAGGCTCTGTCCCAGTGAGGACGTCAATGCCAAGAAGAAGAAGAAGAAGAAGAAGAAGGGGGAGGGGTGCTTGATATGCTACGTATTTTCCAAGGGGAAGTATCAGCATTTGTGACGAAACGGTACGAGAGGGAAGGGGGTGTAAAAAATCAGTGAAAAATGCTACGTTATTTATGGACGGCCCCTAATAGAAAATTATAAACATTTGTATGAAAGAAAAACTTCAAAGTTTGAGCGCTATTTTCTCAGTGCCTACTTTTTTCAATATGGGCCTTTATGGACAGCATAAGTTGTTCTTAGAAAAACTTTCTTATCGAAAATGTCTCTGAAATTTTGTCCTGAACAACTAATTCTTATTACAATTCATAGATAGTCAAAATTAAAAATGATAAAAAAAAGATTATTGCGTTATATAAAAATGAAATTTTGTTTTCATATTTTTCATGATAAAAAAAATCAGTATATATGTTCTCTTGACTTCTCCAAACGGTTTACTACAATCTCCCCACTGAACGATCTGTTCTAAAATCAACATATCGGTGCCATAATTCTTAAAATAAATTGCTTGCAAAAACTAATAGCCAATTTGCAGAAGTTGTTCTTGAGTCAAAATGATCGATTCATCTATAGAAAACTCTTTTACTATTATACTAAAACCATGGTTAAAATTTAATCCCATATATGGGGCACGGTTTCTTATAATCGGCTCATTCTGGGTAGCATTCATCAGCATTGGATCGATATTTTTTTATCAATGTGAAAGTAGAACCGTGATCTTGTTTTCTTTGAATAGCACCAGCAAAAGGTTCCACAGAGTTTTCATGTTTTAAAGACTATTCATTTTATAAAGAGGACACCTTGTTTATGCTATATCTTTTTTATCATGTATATAAAATCCCAGAGTTTTCTGTCTGTCAGTAACGCTTTGAAAGGTTTCATTGAGCAGCATACAACAGCAATTTAAGAGCACAACAACAGTCAAATTAAGAGCACTGCAAAAGTCCATTTTAATGTAACAACATTACAATAGGGTCCTAAAGCCCTGTCCCAATTTTAGTGCCAAACGCTTACGTTCAGGCCAAAAACACATGTTTACTCAATTTTTTAATGTTTTTCATTTGTTTAAGTACAAAAAACATTTTTTTATGTTTTTATAGATTTTGTCACACTTCTTGATTTGAACTCAAATTTCGGGTGTATTTTGTTTTCCGTGTCCCTTCCGAAATGTCAGATAGCAACAACCCCAGTGTTAAAACTAAAACCCCTGTGATATTTTTGTCGACTAAGCGAACGTCAAACATGATCTCAAGTGTCAAGGTTCATTTATGGATCCAATTTTGAAATTAAAGTTTAAATATGATATATCCGTTATTTGAGCGAGAAAAATTGCTAAAGTAGTTGCAGTAATATGATCTTTCGTGTTATTAAATGAAAACAAGATTTAATTAACCATTTTAGGACTCTATTGCAAATTGTGGAGCACTATAACAGCTATTGCACAGGGTGTTCTAGAGTTTTCCGGAGCTTTGTCCTTCCTAATTCGTATAAAAGTCACGATCTTTTTATCATTGTAGTTTTCCGGTTTTATGAACTTGGACGGTAATCCAAATGTAAACAAACCAACTTTATGCTGTTCGACCGCACTTAAATTCCGATGCAAGTTGAAAATGTGATTCATTACGGGTTTCGTCATTTCAATATAAGGTTCAAAAACAAATAAGATATTTGCAAAGGAAAGATAAACATGATTGTGGGCCGAATATTCTAGTTTTTTTTTTTATTTACACAACCTTCTTGAGTCGATGTTCCATGGTTCGATATCGACTTATGAAGGCAAAATAAAAATATTTTTTTATGGTAACTATAATGGTCCCCTAAAAGAGCTTTTCAAAGCATTCCTGTTCGATGACTCGATATATTCATTAGTCGATAGTCCCCTAATTACAATTCGATTCGTTGTATATCGTTGACGATCGCCATCGCAGCACAAAGATCTATACAGAAATTGTAGCACTGGTTAATCGGGATTCAATAGAATATTCTAGAATTTTCAGTCAGATTCTTCTCTCTAATTTATAGAAGCTTCTGGAACTTTTGAAATATTTCACAACAGCATTTAAGGCTGTAATTATTTCAGATCAGAATAACGGCACTATAACAATGGAGTATGGTTAGAGCATAAATTTGGGCGATTTTGCGTTCATAAATATCATGCGTGTCTCAGCTTATTATTCATACACCAATGGCATATTAATCAACAGAGAAATTTCTCTGTCAATGTTATCATTTTGCAATTGAACATAAACATTATTAATCTTTGAAAGAGGTTTTTGCTTGAAAATTCTTATGGAACGTGACTAGCCACGCTGGGTTAGCTAGTTTATCAATGAAATCATAATCGGTTTTCTGTGCATCGTAATACTATTATTTTCCTCTTATATGGAAATATAAGATCTTACAAAGAAGAACAAAGAAGTTTCTACAAAAACTTCCTAGAAAAGATGTTCTTCAAACTTACACAATATTTTTCACATACCAAAAATCCGAATTTTTATGAATGAATTGTGTTTTGGTATACTCAACTATTATACTTGGCTCCAGACCTACCAATCTTTGCCATTCTAAACATTGTTCTTTATTCGTGTGAATTATAATTATTATGATGGCTTTTTTGTTATAACACCATCGTGCAATAATATAATAGTCGATAACGTATACAGATACTGTATACAGAAAACCGATTATGATTCTATTGATATATTATAAAGATATAGCATGCACAAGGTGTCCACTTTATAAAATGAACAGTCCTTAAGTAAGTTCTACAATAGAGAATGTGGCTACTCTGGTAGGTGATAAATTATTATGAATATACATTAAACTTGTTCAACATACAAGGTGTCCACTTTATAAAATGAACAGTCCTTAAGTAAGTTCTACAATAGAGAATGTAGCTACTCTGGTAGGTGATAAATTATTATGAATATACATTAAACTTGTTCAACCTACGATGATTAACGCTTTAAAGGAGACTTGACTGTATATCTTTATTTTTCTGGGGATAACACATGTTCACATGTTTATCAACAGCATGAGCAATCATGCATATGAAACGTAAAACCACATCGACTTTGGTTACTCTTCATTTCAGTAGTAAGTTTGGAGCAGTAGATAAACAGTGCGCTAGTCGATCCGATGACTATGGTTCGAATCTGGTTTGCACCCACTCAGTTTTTTGCGTATTTCCATACTTCCAATACATGCACTTAAAAGAGGCATATGTGTGGAAGTTTTATTTTTTAATACATGTGTTGGTGATGCACGCACTGAAAAAAAAATACACATGCGACATCAACCAGGATCGATCCATGGTCATGAGCGTGAGAACCAAATACTATACCACAGCACTAAACCCGCTTGTTGATATGCGTGGTTCAAAAAGCATATCAAGTTGTACTTCCCCATTTGTACCGTAAAAACTGCTCGACTCAATGACCGGATTATCTGCCTATCAATAGACGCTCAAAAACGTCATGTCGCTCAGAAGAACACTTTTCCGCCATCAATAGACGCAGAAAACGCCTATAATGACGGTTTCAACTTTTGGGTGTAGTAACAACGGTTGTCTAACTAACATTCCTCCCCTTCCCCGATGACCGTAAGGACGTGGCCGGCGCCGTTATTGACTTTTAAAATTTGAGCTCTCAATTTGTGCACATTGAAGAATGGTAAGCTAATCCCAAGCCCCATTCATAAATTCCCTGTGCAACTTCGATTCTGGATTCTGGTCAATCACGGAGTAGCAGCTACGAATTGTACGGTCATCTATGCTCATGCTCATGCTCATGTACCCCGCTAATTTGCACATCGTTCAGATTAAAAATGGTTCAAAGGCATTAAGCTCATGGAACGCTGTGGAACGGAGCGCAGAATCAAACCAAAACGGTGAAAGAGGTAACCAGAAACACGTTTCTAGGGTGACTAGATGTTTAAATTAAAAATAAACACCGATAGTTTGCATGAGGTGCTGTTCAAATTAGCAGGGTACATGCATTTTTTTAGCTAGTTCATCACGAAATCTGTTTACCGTGAGCGGAAATAGAAACACTTAGATGCAGTAACAAATGCAATTTAATATTTTTAAGGAAGATTTTCGAAGTCTTTTTATTTTGCCGGTGATTACCTATAATTGGAGCTACATTGTGACAAAAAAATAGTATTGATCGACACAATAGTTATTTTATAATAAATATTTGAACACCAGAGGCGTCGCGTGACCTAATTATCCACCTGTGCACTGCTTACTTAACTTTATCTCTTTTTTTTTGCAATATGTATGCTCCACGGACCAAGTTTTTTAGTATAAAGAGCGTAATCACCATTCTCGAATATGTGTTCTTCCCAGCTTTTCAATCGAATTAAATATTTTATATTTTATTTAGTAATCAAGCTCTTTAGTTGAATTTATAAATAGAGTTGTTATATGGGTATCCAGTTTATATATTCTAAATATTCGTTAAAAATTGAACTAGAATCCTGTTTAAACATTTTCCGTGCCCTGAAACTGTTAATTCCCCTTGGAAAATTTTACTACAAGACGAGCTGTCGGGATGAGATGTCATTGAGCCTGAAATTTGAGCTTGAAATCTATTTTGATTATTCAGAATATCAAAAATAAGATGTCGAGCGTAATAATATCGTTCAAAACAAGAAAAAAGTGCGCTTTCGGTCAATGGATCATTAAAATAACCAAAACGGCCGCTTTGAAAAACACAGATAGCGCCACCGTAGTCTTGTGTGTTTGACATAACAGCGATGCTGTCACAATGTTAAATTCCATATACGGTAGCGCCGCTGTTTTGATGCGGTAAGTACCGAAAGAGTTACACCTTCAATGATCCATTTATTCGTGATCAAACGTCAACATCCCACCGCAAAATCGTTAGTGTTTGGAGGTGATGTTTTCTTCCAAAATGCGAAATCATCACCTCCAACTTAGTTCTAAACCCACCGTTATATGAATAAAGGGGCGCGTCAGTCGTCGCAAGTTTCTTGTTAAGCAGTCAAAAAAAAAAACGGTAAATTTGTCATCGCAAAATAACCCAATAATCAGTCATCATTCAATGATGAATGCTCAAGAAGTAGTGACAATTTCAACAGCACTGGTTTCAAACTAATCTTGCAATTTAAAACTGTGACTATCTATGGTCACCATGGTCGTGTATATCTTTACATAGAATTGAACCAAAACAGTTTACATCGTGTAAAATACTCGCTTTTGTTACATGTAGAACAAACGTGGTGACGACGATGGCGCTGGGGGTGGGCGCGTCCATTCTGCGATTAACTATTGCAAAAACTACTGCGCAGGATGCGAAAAGCGAGGTTTGATTACTAAAAGTCAACTAAAAAATAATCCTCCTTCCGCTGTCTGAGACACACCCGCGCTTCACACCACAAGCATGGTGATGCTGATTGCTGACGGCGCGAATTCCAAAAGAGAGCAAGCAAAATGAATCTCTCTCATCGACTGGTCTCTCACCCACTGGTCGACTTGGTTGCTGTAACAAGATGTGCACTGGTCGGAGTTGACGCTTTGGCTATTCACACACTGGCATTTGTAGTTCAAAAAGCTCTCTATCACATTGGCAGCATTGCGTGTACGATACCGGGCGGGCAGCCCGTTTACCGATGAAAGTGCACGCGTTGGGTTTCATCGTCCCAGCCAACAATGTGTAGCGTGGGGTAAAGTGTTGCGTAGCATGCTTCGCGAGCACATGCGCGAGCAAAAGAATAGTTCTCAGATCGTGCGTCGCACGAAAATGCCTATTTTATTAAATTTGCAAAGCAAAATTTTAACAACTAGGTATTTTGATGAATGTAAATTATTTAGCAAACTATTGACAATAGTGATACTTGTAAAGGGCTATATTTTGTTAGGTGAATGAATTATTTAATTGTCATTGATAAGTTACATACTTGTGCAGTGCACATGTTGCACATGCGGACGCGGTACGCCTCTGTTGAACACATAACTTTCCTTAAGGCGATCGTCTAATGGGTTTGAGCGATTTGAAATTTGTATGGGAGCGAAGGCGTTATGCTGACTTTAGATCATTGGGCTGCTTAAACCTGGCCGAATTGGGTCATATAAAACCTTTCACGCTACGAGGGATCATGTTTCCTTCAAATCGTGGAAAAAACTTTTCCAGAATTTTCCCTCGTTTTTCCAGCTTACTTCGGCGAAGCAAGCAAAGTCGGGAAATTTTTTATACCAATTAGGTATTTACGTGATTTTCGGGAAATTTAAAGCGGTGACATATACTTTTTTTTACTCAGAAAGGTTTGAATGATCTCAAACATTGTTACTGAGGTATTTTCCGGAAAATCAGTTCTCGATTTTCCCGGAAAATTTGATACTTTAGTACCGTGGAAATGTGCCTAAATATGGAACGACTGGGCTGGATATAAATTTACAAAATATTTTCAATTACTAAATAAAGGGTAACTAACTGGATTCAGGTGATAAATTGAAAATATGAACGTTTTTCCCAAGGGTTTTCCCCAATTTTCCACAAACTGGTTCAAAAAATTGAACGCGTAACGCGTGCGTATAGGGATCAGTGTATTGAAATGAATGATTTTTTCACCCTCTCATTCAAAGCTCATAAACCAAAAATATACCCATATTTTTGTATATCCTGCACCCTCATATTCCCCTGCAGGTCATAGGCATAGTCGGGGGCCCTAATTTGAGCATTTTTGCACCAAATTTTTGAAAAATTTGGCGTGACCCCACTTAGCAGCGACATATTTTTCCAGCCAGCTGCCGTGCGCTAGGACAGGACGTGACAGCTCAATCAAGACTGCCCCGTTGTTTTTCAGTCGATAACCTTGACGATACAAAAGTCAGTACTGCCAGTATCCTTTTAAGCAAATCTTGTGAACCAATCACATAATTTGATTGTTTCTTGTACGCTTCATCCATTCAGTGCAATAGAGGATGCTAGCTTTTTTAAAAATCAGATGAATATCTAAAATCTGCGATATTTTTTAGAGAAAATTGACCCAATTTCCATAATATTGCTCACAATTAAGCATTTTTTATTGGTTTTAGCATTGTAGGAGCACAAGCGGTAAACTTAACATCGAATAAAAAAAGATTTAAAACAAAAAGACTTCATGAAAAATTTCCAAACTTTATGAACTAGCAACACGGCCGGGCGAGCAACAAAGTGCCCTGTTGAAATCCAACTCAACGATGTGAAAGTAGGCTTTTGCCAAAACGACCAATGAAAAGTGGTCTTTTATGACAGGCAATTGGTTTCATTTTTGTACCTTGACCTGACACGTCTTGTCTTAGGCCGTGCGGATAGAGAAACGTCATTTGAGAAGTAACGCTGCCACACACGCCTGAAATAGGCAGGGCCGAATCATGTAGAATGCAGGATGCTATTGTCAGATTGTCACCAAACCAGATGGCGCACAACCAAATCGCGACGCGGCTCGACTCGTAGCAATATAGAATCATGTTTGAAACATTACGCATCTATCAGATAATCTTTGAATACGCAGCGCGCTGTTATTAGTAGATTAGTCGCGGTACAAGGGACTGAAAACAATATATTTTCATATGAAATGCCATTTCGGATCTGATGATCGCTCATTTTATGTATGAAAATTCGATAAGAAGCAGTCGCGTATCGCGTGAAAGTAACAACAATATCAGCAATATTGAAGTTTTGCCAAATGGATTATCAATCATTGATTTAGATGCTTGATATAAACTTTGTTCAATACAATAATGTTTTCTTTGCTTGCATGATGTTGAGTAAACATAAAAAATCACAGTTATTCCAAGATGAATATGCAGCTATGTGTCGATAAACATCAGAGAACCACGTTTATTTATAGTTTTGTTCATTATTTCGTTATTTCATTCAATTATTTCGTCAGATGTTTTTTTTTTTTTGACAAGAAAATGTTATGAAAATTTGGATTTCTAAACCTTAAATATTTTAGAAAAAAATATTCTTAAATATTTAAGAAGAATGATCTGAGAAGTTAGTACACATTATCCCAAAATTCGTTCGCTAGATATATTATGTGACCAGGAAAAATATTTGAAAAAAAAACCGACATAATTCAAATTTTAGGAGAAGCATACATACTTCACCAAAGTGGCTTAGGTGGTCGTGAGATAAGAAAATAGAAACATATTATTCCGATATTCAATCTTAGACATCTTAGCCTGTTTCGATATTTGAAAATCGAATATTATTTTAAAATTATATGCAAAATTCATATTTTCAAACCCCTCAATTTTTAAAGCAAAAATTCTTCCCAGGGCATACGAGATTCGATCAATTTGGGGTGCAGCACAGTATTATCTCCCGCGAAGTTTCAGCATTCAGTACGATTTACATGTAGGAGTTGAGGATCATCCTTTTATTTGAGAACTAACTTGTCCAGTAGGGGCGCTTTTTCTGAATTGCCCTATATGAACCTTGAGGAATAAGAATGCAAACTTTGTAACCTATGATATCTCTAGATCCTGATGTTTTAGAAGGTTGGTGTCTACGGAAGAGTTGTTCAGTTGTTCTGGCTGACACGTGGTGGTCATTCTGATACGGAATTACGCCACCAGGCGGCGCTAGTGAGTATTTAATTTTTGTTTTACGGGATAGCCCAGTAGCCTGACTACTAAATAATACTTTGGACAGACATCTGATACATATACCATGGTACAAGTTGTCAAGAAAATTATTCTAAGGCTATAATGAATGAAGACAATTATCAGTATGGAATTCATTTCAAGATAATTATACCATGGTACGTATACCACAAGTGTGTCATAAGTATAAGATAGCGTCTTCGACAAAGTTGTTCAGTGCTAACATTATTCAAGCCAAAAGCTTCAAGATTTGCTCACCTGGTGACACTAGTGAGCATGAAACTTTTGTTTTGCGGAAAGTTCAATAGCCTAACCACTTAGATAGATTGCGTCTTCGGCAAAGTTGTTCAGTAGCACAAGGGCTATCATTATTTGAGTCAAGAGATTCGATATTTTCTCACCAGGTGGCACTAGTGGGCATTGAATTTTTGTTTTGCGATTAGCTCAGTGTCCTGACCATTTAGGAAAATGGCGTCTTCAACAAAGTTGTTCAATAGCCCAAGGGCTATCATTATTTAAGTCAAGAGATTCGACATTTTCTCACCAGTTGGCGCTTGTGAGCACTGAATATTTGTTTTGCGAATAGCTCAATGGCCTTACCACAAAGAAAGCTGGCGTCTTCGGCAAAGTTGTTCAGTAGTATAAGGGCTAACATTATTTGAGCCAAGAAATTCAATATTTTCTCACCAGGTGGCACTAGTGGGCATTGAATTTTTGTTTTGCGAATAGCTCAGTGACCACTGAGAAAGATGGCGTCTTCGGCAAAGTTGTTCAGTAGCACAAGGGCTATCATTATTTTAGTCAAAAAATTCGACATTTTCTCACCAGGTGGTGCTTGTGAGCACTGAATATTTGTTTTGCGAATAGCTCAGCGGCCTGATCAATTAGGAAAATGGCGTCTTCAACAAAGTTGTTCAGTAGCACAAGGGCTATCATTATTTGAGTCAAGAGATTTGATATTTTCTCACCAGGTGGTACTAGTAGGCCTTGAATTTTTGTTTTGCGATTAGCTCAGCGGCCTGGCCTGACCACTTAGGAAAATGGCGTCTTCAACAAAGTTGTTCAGTAGCACAAGGGCTATCATTATTTGGGTCAAGAGATTTGATATTTTCTCACCAGGTGGTACTAGTGGGCATTGAATTTTTGTTTTGCGATTAGCTCAGCGGCCTGACCACTTAGGAAAATGGCGTCTTCAACAAAGTTGTTCAGTAGCACAAGGGCTATCATTATTTGAGCCAAGAGATTCGACATTTTCTCACCAGTTGGTGCTAGTGAGCACTGAATTTTTGTTTTGCGAATAGCTCAGCGGCCTGACCAATTAGGAAAATGGCGTCTTCAACAAAGTTGTTCAGTAGCATAAGGGCTATCATTATTTGAGCCAAGAGATTCGACATTTTCTCACCAGTTGGTGCTAGTGAGCACTGAATTTTTGTTTTGCGAATAGCTCAGCGGCCTGACCAATTAGGAAAATGGCGTCTTCAACAAAGTTGTTCAGTAGCACAAGGGCTATCATTATTTGAGTCAAGAGATTTGATATTTTCTCACCAGGTGGTACTAGTGGGCATTGAATTTTTGTTTTGCGATTAGCTCAGCGGCCTGACCACTTAGGAAAATGGCGTCTTCAACAAAGTTGTTCAGTAGCACAAGGGCTATCATTATTTGAGCCAAGAGATTCGACATTTTCTCACCAGTTGGCGCTAGTGAGCACTGAATTTTTGTTTTGCGATTAGCTCAGCGGCCTGACCACTTAGGAAAATGGCGTCTTCAACAAAGTTGTTCAGTAGCACAAGGGCTATCATTATTTGAGTCAAGAGATTTGATATTTTCTCACCAGGTGGCACTAGTGGGCATTGAATTTTTGTTTTGCGATTAGCTCAGTGGCCTGACCACTTAGAAAAATGGCGTCTTCAACAAAGTTGTTCAGTAGCACAAGAGCTATCATTATTTGAGTCAAGAGATTCGACATTTTCACACCAGGTAGCGCTATTGAGCACTGAATTTTTGTTTTGCAGATAGCTCAATGGCCTGACCAGGTCCGTCACACTCGGGCTCAGATTGGGTACCACTTCTAGTACTGCATTTGGTCCCTCGGTAGTACAAAAGGTACCCAAGTTTGACAGATCGCAGTACACTTTTCACGGCATTCTAGATTAACTTATGAAAAATTTTGGGCAACTGCAAGGAACATGGGGGTCTTTAAATTTGTCTTTGGCCTGACCACTTAGAAAGTTGGCGTTTTCGGCAAAGTTGTTCGGTAGTAGCCATGAAATTCAATATTTACTCACCAGGTGGCACTAGTGGGCATTGAATTTTTGTTTTGCGGATAGCTCAGTGGCCTGACCACTTGGAAAGATGGCGTCGGCGCCAAAGTTATTCGGTAGCACAAGGGCTAAAATTATTTCTAGCATAATTTATGATTGCCCTAAAAGCCATCGGTAACCATGTGTGTAGTTCGTTGTTTCTGAGCATTTGAATGGAGTTACACGTTATTTAACAACGCTATGGTGAAGAAAGAATCATTCTCTATCTGCCAGTTGTGTTGGTTTGGATGTTTGTTCATTCATTTGCTCAGAAAAAATGAGCTACACACGTGGTTACCAATGGCTTTTAGGGCGTTATCTCAGATAATGCGAGATTTGAGCCAAAAGATTCGAAATTTTGGTGTTAGCGTGAAATTTTTGTTTTGCAGACAAGTCAGTAGCTTGACCGCCTCGAAAAATGGCGTCTTCGGCAATGTTGTTAAATGGCACAAGGGCTAATATTATTTGTGCCAAGAGATTCGAGATTCTGCCACTGTACTTAACTCATTACGCGTGGTAAAGAAGAATAAACGATGGGTTAAATCATGAGAAAAATCACGTCCTCGTCTGGAATTCGAACCCAGGACTCTTGTATGCTAGACGAGTGCTTTACCAACTAAGCTACCTAGCCACTTGGTGACTCAATAACTCAGATAATTGCAAATTACGAATTCAAGTCCCCGGATTACCGAACATCTCAATATACAGTCGACTCTGCATAGCCCGATTTTCAAGGGATAATCGACTTATAGAATATACCGACACCAAAAATTCCAAAATCGAAGGAACAAATTTCTGTACTTCCAATACATATATGATCACCTCTGTAAAAAAGTAATATTATTTTGTTGATAGTATTTAAAAAAATATATATGAAAGCTTTTGCGTAATGCTCGACGAATAACGTTAGTTCTATCAACATTTTTTTTTGTTTTTAATGTTTTTCAACTTTCAAAACAACATGTATTTAGTCCCTCCAAATAAGAATTGGTCCAAGTTTCCCCGAATACGAAGAATTTTAGAATAAATATCGAGTTATGGAAAGAAATTTAACTCTCACGTGATATCGACTAGTGGAGATATCGACCTTTAAAAAGCAATGAATGAAAATTTTAGGGGATTGAAAAATCCATCAATTTTTAGAGTATATCCATATATAGAATATCGAGTCGTCGACTGTTTGCGTCAATATATTAGAGTGTACTGCAACTCTGTAGCAGACTGAACCAATTGATTCGATTCAATTTATCTGAAAAATCACATTGACATTCCACGATTGAAATATGATTAACTTTATAAACATCAAATAATGGCTATACGATTTCCTAATGCATCGTAAATAAAATTCAAACGAACATTGTATGCATCAGTTATCAATTTTCATCTGACTGTGTTTTCATCAGGCATTACAAAATCAGATAGACGCTATATGATTGTCTAATATGAAAAAAATATCGATGATAATCAAGTCAATGAAGTGCAAATCGTCTGAACAACAATCATCTCATTTCGTGACGCCTGTATTGCACTTATCCGGAATGTGGGGTAATTTCTCGTTCATTTCAAAACATAATAGTGATGTAAACTTTATGTTCTCATTTTAGATTGTAGCAGAACACTTAACAAAAAAGTAATCTGTTCGTCGTAGTAAATGCTAAACGCCCAGAGGACATATACTTCATGGCCGAAGCGACAGTTGATAATGTGCATAAATGTACCCAGATAATATAAGGCGATTAAAACAGATTCGAGCAATATTATAACTGTGTGTCTATTGTATTAGAATTAATCCATAAAAATAAATATTGTGAATAATATTATACTATATTACTATGATATGAATATTGTAAGAGAATCCAATATGAATATTGTAAGAGAATCCAACACTATAAAAATTCAAAAACGTTTTTGACTACCCTTGAGGGGTAACTTGCAACAGCAATTTTGATCTCAATTGTTTGATATTTCCTGCCGTTTGTCATCGAAAACACATGAAAAGGCAAAATTGAACATATATTTGTACAGTAACATTAAAATGTTTGTTCCTCAATCAATTCAATACACTGTTTGTATTAATTTTTGAAAAATTAGAAAATTATAATTTAGAAAATCTGCAAAAAAATTAACTTACAGATCAGTCATTGGGAACTCTCTGCATGACATATTATGAAAGTTATGTCAAACCAATTTTACATATCAATATGTTATACGTTGTTTTGATTTAAATATGTCTAAAAAATAAGTTATGTGAAGTAAAGCCTAAAATACCATTGTATTTGTGAAAAAATACATTAAAACACGAATGCACCATAAGGTGTAAAATGTCTATAATAAAAAAAAAATAAAATTAAAAATTAAAACGTTTTGATGGCATTTCAATAACTGTCAAGACTTATAATATGCTAGAATTTTCCAGTGTGGACACCCTATGCAATGGCAATGAAGCTTTCGATCAAATTGATTCAATACTCATAATACAATCGATAATAATTAGTTTTCTAAGAGAAAAGCAGCCTGTTTCTAATAATTGTCATGCTTTTACTGTAGACAATTATAAAATGACCATAATAACACAATATAGGATAAATTTTTAATAGTGCACTTCAGGTACCATTGTGTGTTGCATGTAACCCCACATCAGGGGTAGCATTAACAACGCAAATTTTTCGTCTCTCCTGATTCCAGAAAACTAAATACTGATAAAGTTAATACCGCGTGGTATTCTTTACGTAGCAATTAGGGTACTAGATGGTTTTTGTCTCATCTGAATCCTCAATTTTTTCGTCCATATAGCTTTGAAGTTGAAAATTGTTGCAAGTTACCCCGTTTGACGGTATATATTTTTGATAATGATTTAAATCTGACGACTTCTTAGAGTGTAGTCATGTCGTCACTTGAATGCGAACAGCACGTACAGTTGTTGTGAAAGCGATGTAGGTATGATAGGCAAACAGTTTCAACACCAAATAAATTGCTCTCGCTCTGCGCGCGTGTGTAGTATACATGAGATGGATGAATATGGGTTATGAAAAGGGTCTGCGTGATCTGTGGGGATTTGAATTTGAAACATGTAACCTTTTAAGTTATTGGGTAACAAAGTGGCTCGGTAGCTTAGGTGGTAGAGCGCTTGTCTAAAAAACCCAGGACTCTCTGTTCAAATCCCAGCAGAGAACGTGGATTTTTCTTATAATTTCACCCATACTTTATTCTTTTTTGCAACGCGTGATGAGTTAATTAATTTAATAACCATTCGAATGAGACTACCGAACATCTCAATATATGTACCACTATATAAATGACATGCTCACTAGCGCCGCCTGGTGGCAAAATCATGAAAATTTTGGCTAAAATAATGTTAGCCCTTGTACTACTGAACAACTTTTCCGAATACGCCATATTTCTAAGTGGGCAGGCTACTGTGTTATCCGCAAAACAAAAATTCAATGCTCGCTACCCAGCCAACATTTTGGTTGGTATAATTTTTGCAATGCATCATTCTATGAGAATCAATCCACTTGTATAACATGCATGAAGAGGTTATATACATACCAAAGTAGAGGCCAAATACCAACTTCGCACTATTTTTTTATATTTTCTGCGACCAGAAATAAGATGCTACAAAATTTGGATAAAAATAAAAAAAAAGTTTTCTTCTTGACAGTACGTAGAGGAGAATGATATACAATTTGTGCTTATTATTATTCATTTTAATTTGGAATATTGTGCGATTCTGATTTTCGACGTAAGAACATGTGATTTTGGGCGCACATTCTTATACGATACGTGGTTCACTGGGTAGCGCCACCTGGTGAGAAAAATCGAATCTCTTGACTCAGAACTTGATAGCCCTTGTACTACTAAACAACTTTGCCGAAGAAGCCTGACTACTGATATATCCGCAAAAAAAAGTTTCATGCTCACTAGCACCACGAGGTGACAAAACCTCAAATCTCTTGGCAAAATTTCGAAACTTTTGGCTCAAATAATGATAGCCTTTGTACTACTGAACAACTTTGTTGAAGGCGCCATCTATCTAAAAGGTCAGACTACTGGGCTAACCGCAGAACAAAAATTCAATGCCCACTGGTGCCACTTGGTGAGAAAATATTGAATCTCTTGACTCAAATAATGATAGCCTTTGTGCTACTGAACAACTTTGTTGAAGACGCCATCTTCCTAAGTGGTCAGGCCACTGAGCTATTCGCAAAACAAAAATTCAATGCTCACTAGCGCCACCTGGTGAGAAAATATCGAATCTCTAGACTTAAATAATGAAAGCCCTTGTTCTACTGAACAACTTTGTTGATGACGCCATCTTCCTAAGTGGTCAGGCCACTGAGCTATTCGCAAAACAAAAATTCAATGTTCACTAGCGCCACCTGGTGAGAAAATATCGAATCTCTTGACTCAAATAATGATAGTTCTTGTTCTACTGAACAACTTTGCTGAAGACGCCATCTTTCTAAGTGGTCAGGCCATTGAGCCATCTGCAAAACAAAAATTCAATGCCCACTAGTGCCACCTGGTGAGAAAAATCGAATCTCTTGACTCAGAACTTGATAGCCCTTGTACTACTAAACAACTTTGCCGAAGAAGCCTGACTACTGATATATCCGCAAAAAAAAGTTTCATGCTCACTAGCACCACGAGGTGACAAAACCTCAAATCTCTTGGCAAAATTTCGAAACTTTTGGCTCAAATAATGATAGCCTTTGTACTACTGAACAACTTTGTTGAAGGCGCCATCTATCTAAAAGGTCAGACTACTGGGCTAACCGCAGAACAAAAATTCAATGCCCACTGGTGCCACTTGGTGAGAAAATATTGAATCTCTTGACTCAAATAATGATAGCCTTTGTGCTACTGAACAACTTTGTTGAAGACGCCATCTTCCTAAGTGGTCAGGCCACTGAGCTATTCGCAAAACAAAAATTCAATGCTCACTAGCGCCACCTGGTGAGAAAATATCGAATCTCTAGATTTAAATAATGAAAGCCTTTGTTCTACTGAACAACTTTGTTGATGACGCCATCTTCCTAAGTGGTCAGGCCACTGAGCTATTCGCAAAACAAAAATTCAATGCCCACTAGTGCCACCTGGTGAGAAAATATCGAATCTCTTGGCTCAAATAATGTTAGCCCTTGTGCTACTGAACAACTTTGCCGAAGACGCCCCATCTTTCTAAGTGGTCAGGCCACTGAGCTATTCGCAAAACAAAAATTCAATGTTCACTAGCGCCACCTGGTGAGAAAATATCGAATCTCATGACTCAAATAATGATAGTTCTTGTTCTACTGAACAACTTTGCTGAAGACGCCATCTTTCTAAGTGGTCAGGCCATTGAGCCATCTGCAAAACAAAAATTCAATGCCCACTAGTGCCACCTGGTGAGAAAATATTGAATCTCTTGGCTCAAATAATGTTAGCCCTTGTGCTACTGAACAACTTTGCCGAAGAAGCCTGACTACTGATATATCCGCAAAAAAAAGTTTCATGCTCACTAGCACCACGAGGTGACAAAACCTCAAATCTCTTGGCAAAATTTCGAAACTTTTGGCTCAAATAATGATAGCCTTTGTACTACTGAACAACTTTGTTGAAGGCGCCATCTATCTAAAAGGTCAGACTACTGGGCTAACCGCAGAACAAAAATTCAATGCCCACTGGTGCCACTTGGTGAGAAAATATTGAATCTCTTGGCTCAAATAATGTTAGCCCTTGTGCTACTGAACAACTTTGCCGAAGACGCCATCTTTCTAAGTGGTCAGGCCACTGAGCTATTCGCAAAACAAAAATTCAGTGCTCACTAGCGCCACCTGGTGAAAAAATATCGAATCTCCAGACTTAAATAATGTTAGCCCTTGTTCTACTGAACAACTTTGTTGATGACGCCATCTTCCTAAGTGGTCAGGCCACTGAGCTATTCGCAAAACAAAAATTCAATGCCCACTAGTGCCACCTGGTGAGAAAATATCGAATCTCTTGGCTCAAATAATGTTAGCCCTTGTGCTACTGAACAACTTTGCCGAAACCGCCATCTTTCTAAGTGGTCAGGCCACTGAGCTATTCGCAAAACAAAAATTCAATGTTCACTAGCGCCACCTGGTGAGAAAATATCGAATCTCTTGACTCAAATAATGATAGTTCTTGTTCTACTGAACAACTTTGCTGAAGACGCCATCTTTCTAAGTGGTCAGGCCATTGAGCCATCTGCAAAACAAAAATTCAATGCCCACTAGTGCCACCTGGTGAGAAAATATTGAATCTCTTGGCTCAAATAATGTTAGCCCTTGTGCTACTGAACAACTTTGCCGAAGACGCCATCTTTCTAAGTGGTCAGGCCACTGAGCTATTCGCAAAACAAAAATTCAATGTTCACTAGCGCCACCTGGTGAGAAAATATCGAATCTCTTGACTCAAATAATGATAGTTCTTGTTCTACTGAACAACTTTGCTGAAGACGCCATCTTTCTAAGTGGTCAGGCCATTGAGCCATCTGCAAAACAAAAATTCAATGCCCACTAGTGCCACCTGGTGAGAAAATATTGAATCTCTTGGCTCAAATAATGTTAGCCCTTGTGCTACTGAACAACTTTGCCGAAGACGCCATCTTTCTAAGTGCTCAGGCCACTGAGCTATTCGCAAAACAAAAATTCAATGTTCACTAGCGCCACCTGGTGAGAAAATATTGAATCTCTTGACTCAAATGATGTTAGCCCTTGTGCTACTGAACAACTTTGCCGAAGACGCAATATTTCTGAGAGGTCAGGCTACTGGGCTATCCGCAATATAAAAATTCAATGTTCACTAGCGCCACCTGGTGAGAAAATATCGAATCTCTTGACTCGAATGATGTTAACCCTTGTACTACTGTACAACTTTGCCGAAGACGCCATCTTTCTGTGGTCAGGCCATTGAGCCATCTGCAAAACAAAAATGCAGTGCTCACTAGCGCTAGAAAATATCAAATCTCTTAGCTCAAATAATGTTAGCCCTAGTACTACTGAACAACTTTGCCATAGAAACCATCTTTCTAAGTGGTCAGGCCACTGAGCAATTCGCAAAACAAAAATTCAATGCCCACTAATGCCACCTGGTGAGACAATATTGAATCTCTTGGCTCAAATAATGTTAGCCCTTGTGCTACTGAACAACTTTGCCGAAGACGCCATCTTTCTAAGTGGTCAGGCCACTGAGCTATTCGCAAAACAAAAATTCAGTGCCCACTAGTGCCACCTGGTGAGACAATATTGAATCGCTTGGCTCAAATAATGAAAGCCCTTGTTCTACTGAACAACTTTGTTGAAGACGCCATCTTCCTAAGTGGTCAGGCCACTGAGCTATTCGCAAAACAAAAATTCAATGCCCACTTTGCTCAAATAATGTTAGCCCTTGTGCTACTGAACAACTTTGCCGAAGACGCCATCTTTCTAAGTGGTCAGGCCACTGAGCTATTCGCAAAACAAAAATTCAATGTTCACTAGCGCCATCTGGTGAGAAAATATCGAATCTCTTGACTCAAATAATGATAGCCCTTGTTCTACTGAACAACTTTGCTGAAGACGCCATCTTTCTAAGTGGTCAGGCCATTGAGCCATCTGCAAAACAAAAATTCAATGCCCACTAGTGCCACCTGGTGAGAAAATATCGAATCTCTTGACTCGAATAATGTTAACCCTTGTACTACTGTACAACTTTGCCGAAGACGCCATCTTTCTGTGGTCAGGCCATTGAGCCATCTGCAAAACAAAAATGCAGTGCTCACTAGCGCTAGAAAATATCAAATCTCTTAGCTCAAATAATGTTAGCCCTAGTACTACTGAACAACTTTGCCATAGAAACCATCTTTCTAAGTGGTCAGGCCACTGAGCAATTCGCAAAACAAAAATTCAATGCCCACTGGTGCCACCTGGTGAGACAATATTGAATCGCTTGGCCCAAATAATGAAAGCCCTTGTTCTACTGAACAACTTTGTTGAAAACGCCATCTTCCTAAGTGGTCAGGCCACTGAGCTATTCGCAAAACAAAAATTCAATGCCCACTTTGCTCAAATAATGTTAGCCCTTGTGCTTCTGAACAACTTTGCCGAAGACGCCATCTTTCTAAGTGGTCAGGCCACTGAGCTATTCGCAAAACATAAATTCAATGCTCACTAGCGCCACCTGGTGAGAAAATATCGAATCTCTTGACTCAAATAATGATAGCCCTTGTTCTACTGAACAACTTTGCTGAAGACGCCATCTTTCTAAGTGGTCAGGCCATTGAGCCATCTGAAAAACAAAAATTCAATGCCCACTAGTGCCACCTGGTGAGAAAATATCGAATCTCTTGACTCGAATAATGTTAACCCTTGTACTACTGAACAACTTTGCCGAAGACGCCATATTTCTAAGTGGTCAGGCCACTGAGCCATCTGCAAAACAAAAATGCAGTGCTCATTAGCGCTAGAAAATATCAAATCTCTTAGCTCAAATAATGTTAGCCCTAGTACTACTGAACAACTTTGCCGAGGAAACCATCTTTCTAAGTGGTCAGGCCACTGAGCTATTCGCAAAACAAAAATTCAATGTTCACTAGCGCCACCTGGTGAGAAAATATCAAAACTCTTGGCTCAAATAATGTTAGCCCTTGTGCTACTGAACAACTTTGCCGAAGACGCCATCTTTCTAAGTGGTCAGGCCACTGAGCTATTCGCAAAACAAAAATTCAATGTTCACTAGCGCCACCTGGTGAGAAAATATCGAATCTCTTGACTCAAATAATGATAGTTCTTGTTCTACTGAACAACTTTGCTGAAGACGCCATCTTTCTAAGTGGTCAGGCCATTGAGCCATCTGCAAAACAAAAATTCAATGCCCACTAGTGCCACCTGGTGAGAAAATATTGAATCTCTTGGCTCAAATAATGTTAGCCCTTGTGCTACTGAACAACTTTGCCGAAGAAGCCTGACTACTGATATATCCGCAAAAAAAAGTTTCATGCTCACTAGCACCACGAGGTGACAAAACCTCAAATCTCTTGGCAAAATTTCGAAACTTTTGGCTCAAATAATGATAGCCTTTGTACTACTGAACAACTTTGTTGAAGGCGCCATCTATCTAAAAGGTCAGACTACTGGGCTAACCGCAGAACAAAAATTCAATGCCCACTGGTGCCACTTGGTGAGAAAATATTGAATCTCTTGGCTCAAATAATGTTAGCCCTTGTGCTACTGAACAACTTTGCCGAAGACGCCATCTTTCTAAGTGGTCAGGCCACTGAGCTATTCGCAAAACAAAAATTCAATGCCCACTAGTGCCACCTGGTGAGAAAATATCGAATCTCTTGGCTCAAATAATGTTAGCCCTTGTGCTACTGAACAACTTTGCCGAAACCGCCATCTTTCTAAGTGGTCAGGCCACTGAGCTATTCGCAAAACAAAAATTCAATGTTCACTAGCGCCACCTGGTGAGAAAATATCGAATCTCTTGACTCAAATAATGATAGTTCTTGTTCTACTGAACAACTTTGCTGAAGACGCCATCTTTCTAAGTGGTCAGGCCATTGAGCCATCTGCAAAACAAAAATTCAATGCCCACTAGTGCCACCTGGTGAGAAAATATCGAATCTCTTGGCTCAAATAATGTTAGCCCTTGTGCTACTGAACAACTTTGCCGAAACCGCCATCTTTCTAAGTGGTCAGGCCACTGAGCTATTCGCAAAACAAAAATTCAATGTTCACTAGCGCCACCTGGTGAGAAAATATCGAATCTCTTGACTCAAATAATGATAGTTCTTGTTCTACTGAACAACTTTGCTGAAGACGCCATCTTTCTAAGTGGTCAGGCCATTGAGCCATCTGCAAAACAAAAATTCAATGCCCACTAGTGCCACCTGGTGAGAAAATATTGAATCTCTTGGCTCAAATAATGTTAGCCCTTGTGCTACTGAACAACTTTGCCGAAGACGCCATCTTTCTAAGTGCTCAGGCCACTGAGCTATTCGCAAAACAAAAATTCAATGCCCACTAGTGCCACCTGGTGAGAAAATATTGAATCTCTTGGCTCAAATAATGTTAGCCCTTGTGCTACTGAACAACTTTGCCGAAGACGCCATCTTTCTAAGTGGTCAGGCCACTGAGCTATTCGCAAAACAAAAATTCAATGTTCACTAGCGCCACCTGGTGAGAAAATATTGAATCTCTTGACTCAAATGATGTTAGCCCTTGTGCTACTGAACAACTTTGCCGAAGACGCAATATTTCTGAGAGGTCAGGCTACTGGGCTATCCGCAACATAAAAATTCAATGTTCACTAGCGCCACCTGGTGAGAAAATATCGAATCTCTTGACTCGAATGATGTTAACCCTTGTACTACTGTACAACTTTGCCGAAGACGCCATCTTTCTGTGGTCAGGCCATTGAGCCATCTGCAAAACAAAAATGCAGTGCTCACTAGCGCTAGAAAATATCAAATCTCTTAGCTCAAATAATGTTAGCCCTAGTGCTACTGAACAACTTTGCCATAGAAACCATCTTTCTAAGTGGTCAGGCCACTGAGCTATTCGCAAAACAAAAATTCAATGCCCACTAATGCCACCTGGTGAGACAATATTGAATCTCTTGGCTCAAATGATGTTAGCCCTTGTGCTACTGAACAACTTTGCCGAAGACGCAATATTTCTGAGAGGTCAGGCTACTGGGCTATCCGCAACATAAAAATTCAATGTTCACTAGCGCCACTTGGTGAGAAAATATCGAATCTCTTGACTCGAATGATGTTAACCCTTGTACTACTGTACAACTTTGCCGAAGACGCCATCTTTCTGTGGTCAGGCCATTGAGCCATCTGCAAAACAAAAATGCAGTGCTCACTAGCGCTAGAAAATATCAAATCTCTTAGCTCAAATAATGTTAGCCCTAGTGCTACTGAACAACTTTGCCATAGAAACCATCTTTCTAAGTGGTCAGGCCACTGAGCTATTCGCAAAACAAAAATTCAGTGCCCACTAGTGCCACCTGGTGAGACAATATTGAATCGCTTGGCTCAAATAATGAAAGCCCTTGTTCTACTGAACAACTTTGTTGAAGACGCCATCTTCCTAAGTGGTCAGGCCACTGAGCTATTCGCAAAACAAAAATTCAATGCCCACTTTGCTCAAATAATGTTAGCCCTTGTGCTACTGAACAACTTTGCCGAAGACGCCATCTTTCTAAGTGGTCAGGCCACTGAGCTATTCGCAAAACAAAAATTCAATGTTCACTAGCGCCATCTGGTGAGAAAATATCGAATCTCTTGACTCAAATAATGATAGCCCTTGTTCTACTGAACAACTTTGCTGAAGACGCCATCTTTCTAAGTGGTCAGGCCATTGAGCCATCTGCAAAACAAAAATTCAATGCCCACTAGTGCCACCTGGTGAGAAAATATCGAATCTCTTGACTCGAATAATGTTAACCCTTGTACTACTGAACAACTTTGCCGAAGACGCCATCTTTCTGTGGTCAGGCCATTGAGCCATCTGCAAAACAAAAATGCAGTGCTCACTAGCGCTAGAAAATATCAAATCTCTTAGCTCAAATAATGTTAGCCCTAGTACTACTGAACAACTTTGCCATAGAAACCATCTTTCTAAGTGGTCAGGCCACTGAGCTATTCGCAAAACAAAAATTCAGTGCCCACTAGTGCCACCTGGTGAGACAATATTGAATCGCTTGGCTCAAATAATGAAAGCCCTTGTTCTACTGAACAACTTTGTTGAAGACGCCATCTTCCTAAGTGGTCAGGCCACTGAGCTATTCGCAAAACAAAAATCCAATGCCCACTTTGCTCAAATAATGTTAGCCCTTGTGCTACTGAACAACTTTGCCGAAGACGCCATCTTTCTAAGTGGTCAGGCCACTGAGCTATTCGCAAAACAAAAATTCAATGCTCACTAGCGCCACCTGGTGAGAAAATATCGAATCTCTTGACTCAAATAATGATAGCCCTTGTTCTACTGAACAACTTTGCTGAAGACGCCATCTTTCTAAGTGGTCAGGCCATTGAGCCATCTGAAAAACAAAAATTCAATGCCCACTAGTGCCACCTGGTGAGAAAATATCGAATCTCTTGACTCGAATAATGTTAACCCTTGTACTACTGAACAACTTTGCCGAAGACGCCATCTTTCTAAGTGGTCAGGCCATTGAGCCACCTGCAAAACAAAAATGTAGTGCTCACTAGCGCTAGAAAATATCAAAACTCTTAGCTCAAATAATGTTAGCCCTAGTGCTACTGGACAACTTTGCCATAGAAACCATCTTTCTAAGTGGTCAGGCCACTGAGCTATCCGCAAAACAAAAATTCAATGCCCACTAATGCCACCTGGTGAGAAAATATCGAATCTCTTGACTCGAATAATATTAACCCTTGTACTACTGTACAACTTTGCCGAAGACGCCATCTTTCTAAGTGGTCAGGCCATTGAGCCACCTGCAAAACAAAAATGTAGTGCTCACTAGCGCTAGAAAATATCAAAACTCTTAGCTCAAATAATGTTAGCCCTAGTGCTACTGGACAACTTTGCCATAGAAACCATCTTTCTAAGTGGTCAGGCCACTGAGCTATTCGCAAAACAAAAATTCAATGTTCACTAGCGCCACCTGGTGAGAAAATATCAAAACTCTTAGCTCAAATAATGTTAGCCCTTGTGCTACTGGACAACTTTGCCATAGAAACCATCTTTCTAAGTGGTCAGGCCACTGAGCTATTCGCAAAACAAAAAATCAATGTTCACTAGCGCCACCTGGTGAGAAAATATCGAATCTCTTGACTCAAATAATGATAGCCCTTGTTCTACTGAACAACTTTGCCGAAGACGCCATCTTTCTAAGTGGTCAGGCCACTGAGCTATCCGCAAAACAAAGAATCAATGCCCACTAATGCCACCCGGTGAGAAAATATCGAATCTCTTAGCTCAAATAATGTTAGCCCTTGTACTACTGAACAAATTTGCCGAAGAAACCATCTTTCTAAGTGGTCAGGCCATTGAGCCATCTGCAAAACAAAAATGCAGTGCTCATTAGCGCTAGAAAATATCAAATCTCTTAGCTCAAATAATGTTAGCCCTAGTACTACTGAACAAATTTGCCGAAGAAACCATCTTTCTAAGTGGTCAGGCCATTGAGCCACCTGCAAAACAAAAATGTAGTGCTCACTAGCGCTAGAAAATATCAAAACTCTTAGCTCAAATAATGTTAGCCCTAGTGCTACTGGACAACTTTGCCATAGAAACCATCTTTCTAAGTGGTCAGGCCACTGAGCTATTCGCAAAACAAAAATTCAATGCCCACTAGTACCACCTGGTGAGAAAATATCGAATCTCTTGACTCGAATAATGTTAACCCTTGTACTACTGAACAACTTTGCCGAAGACGCCATATTTCTAAGTGGTCAGGCCATTGAGCCATCTGCAAAACAAAAATGCAGTGCTCATTAGCGCTAGAAAATATCAAATCTCTTAGCTCAAATAATGTTAGCCCTAGTACTACTGAACAAATTTGCCGAAGAAACCATCTTTCTAAGTGGTCAGGCCATTGAGCTATTCGCAAAACAAAAATTCAATGCCCACTAGTACCACCTGGTGAGAAAATATTGAATCTCTTGGCTCAAATGATGTTAGCCCTTGTACTACTGAACAACTTTGCCGAAGACGCCATCTTTCTATGTGGTCAGGCCATTGAGCTATCCGCAAAACAAAAATTCATTGCTCACTAGCGTCACCTGATTCATATAGGGCAAATAGGAAAAAGCGCCTCTGCTGGACTAGTTAGTTCTCAACTAAAAGGATGATCCTCATCCCCTCAATGTAGATGGTACTGAGTGCTGAAATTATTTAATTTTTCAATATTGAAACAGGCTCAGATGCCAAAGATCGAATATCGGAAAAATACGTTTCTATTTTCTTAGCCCATGACCTCCTTATTCGACCCGATTTTTTAAAATAATTTTTCTTGTTCAAAAAATAAATCTAGCGAACGAATTTCGGAATATGTTGTACTTGTTTCTCAGACCATTCTTCTCAAAAACATATCTTATAAATAATTAATTCCTTAAATCTTTGTTATAAATATTCAAGATTTAGGAATACGCATTTTTATAACATTTTTTTTGTCTAAAATAAAAACATCTGATGAAAGATTTAGGGAATAATTTGTTGCTGTTTTCGCAGACCATATATGAATAAAACGATAAATAAACGTGGTTCTCTGATATTTGTCGACACATAGCTGCACATTGCTTTATAACAGTGATGTTTATGTTTACTCAACATCATGCAAGCAAAGAAAACATTATTGTATTGAACAAAGTTTATATCAAGCATCTAAATCAACGATTGATTCGACAAAACTTCAACGTTGCTGATATTACTGTTACTTTCACGCGATACGCGACTGCTTCTTATCGAATTTTCATACATAAAATGAGCGATCATCAGATCCGAAATGGCATTTCATATGAAAATATATTGTTTTCAGTCCCTTGTACCGCGACTAATCTACTAATAACAGCGCGCTGCGTATTCAAAGATTATCTGATAGATGCGTAATGTTTCAAACATGATTCTATATTGCTACGAGTCGAGCCGCGTCGCGATTTGGTTGTGCGCCATCTGGTTTGGTGACAATCTGACAATAGCATCCTGCATTCTACATGATTCGGCCCTGCCTATTTCAGGCGTGTGTGGCAGCGTTACTTCTCAAATGACGTTTCTCTATCCGCACGGCAGCTGGCTGGAAAAATATGTCGCTGCTAAGTGGGGTCACGCCAAATTTTTCAAAAATTTGGTGCAAAAATGCTCAAATTAGGGCCCCCGACTATGCCTATGACCTGCAGGGGAATATGAGGGTGCAGGATATACAAAAATATGGGTATATTTTTGGTTTATGAGCTTTGAATGAGAGGGTGAAAAAATCATTCATTTCAATACACTGATCCCTATACGCACGCGTTACGCGTTCAATTTTTTGAACCAGTTTGTGGAAAATTGGGGAAAACCCTTGGGAAAAACGTTCATATTTTCAATTTATCACCTGAATCCAGTTAGTTACCCTTTATTTAGTAATTGAAAATATTTTGTAAATTTATATCCAGCCCAGTCGTTCCATATTTAGGCACATTTCCACGGTACTAAAGTATCAAATTTTCCGGGAAAATCGAGAACTGATTTTCCGGAAAATACCTCAGTAACAATGTTTGAGATCATTCAAACCTTTCTGAGTAAAAAAAGTATATGTCACCGCTTTAAATTTCCCGAAAATCACGTAAATACCTAATTGGTATAAAAAATTTCCCGACTTTGCTTGCTTCGCTGAAGTAAGCTGGAAAAACGAGGGAAAATTCTGGAAAAGTTTTTTCCACGATTTGAAGGAAACATGATCCCTCGTAGCGTGAAAGGTTTTATATAACCCAATTCGGCCAGGTTTAAGCAGCCCAATGGTCTAAAGTCAGCATAACGCCTTCGCTCCCATACACATTTCAAATCGCTCAAACCCATTAGACGATCGCCTTAAGATGAAGATGAATCGAAACAAAACTTCAAATTTTCAAGAGCACGGATCTGGAGAACTAAACACCCGTTTAAGCTGAAAACTTAATCGATTGGTCACTAGCTAGTGGTGATCAATCGATTATATTTTCGACTAAAGCGGATGTTTGGTTCTCCAGATCCGTGCTCTTGAAAATTTGAACTTTGGCTTCGATTCATCTTCACCCTAAATGAACGGAATCTGGTGCACTGATGGTATTTCTATTCGCAATTTTACAAATTTTGATGTTTGATTTTTCTAATTTACAATTTTGTACATCCTTGTTTTCTATATATGTTCCTATAAGCCTTTTGTAGCTGCGAATTCTAGCAATAATAACAGTTAGAGTTCTTAGGGCTTTGTGGGAATACCCATTTTTTTTTCTGAGGAATATTATATTTTCTTGTAGCTAACTAACTATTAATGAGAGAGCTTAAACATCACCAGGCTCTTGATAGTTTATTCAATGAGAGCAAGACATTTCTAAATCGCTAAAGCCGTCACATTTTTGGCACAACACACGCAACCTTCATGTTAGTCAAAATCAAAAACATTTCGAGAACCCAGCAACAAAAATCATACAATCTATACAAAACTACTGATTGTACCCCGTTAGTCGTAGCGGAAAATGCTGAGGGTTGTGGTTTCGGATCCCACCGATAGATGATCTTCTCGGGTTGAAAAATTTTTCAGGCCCAGGTCATAAGTATTTTTATGCTTGTCTCTCGAGGTACACATGCAAAAATGATAAATCAGGGTTTCCCAACCGGTGGTCCGCGGACCCCTAGGGGCCGTGACGACATCTTAGGGGGTCCGCAAAGTCATTTTAATTATAGGTCATTTAAAGAGAAATTCATCGCATTCCTCTTTATAAGCGGAGGTTAAATTTTTGCGTTTTCAAAAATTCAACTTGTTTTTGTTTTCTTATCCACAGAACTGCTGATAAAAGTGCGAGCTTGAATTTGAAACTAACATTATGTTAATCTTTGATAGTTTCGAGCCGAGATCGACAAAATGTTTTCTAAAAATTCCCTAGTGAACTGTTGATGGATTAGAACATATTTGTTGTTTTTTTTTTCTGAACCATTGTCTGAACCTTTTGAAATGTTGAGTGATTTTAAGACTAAGTAGCCCGTCATTCGTTTTGGCAGCCATGTTGACCTTGCAACTCGTAATTTCATAGTAATAAAACTCAGTTGTCATGTGTAATATTGATTAAGAAAAGTATCATAACTTAATTTTATATGCAGAAAGTATGCTGAAACTTTTCCAGATATGTCACCCACTGATTTTTATTAAATTGCAATATTGAGACAAATTAGCCACAATCATCGATGTGCAGTACAAATTTCAATGACGGTTTACTTTGGTTTCAGAAAAACGTTACCTAACCAATAACAAAATAATATTTTAACATTTAATATGCATTTAATGTGCATTTTTTTTTGTTTTATTAGAACTTATCTATTTTACGAATTGTACCAAAATAGCATCAATAAATTTGATGGATGATCTTTACAAGATTGAAATAAAATCTAGTCCAGTCTGTCTGAACACCGATCAACTGTAGGAGTTATTCTTTGAATATTTTTGCGCACCTGACGATGTTAATGAAGAGTTCTCGGAAATATTTGTTTAGCATTCTTTGAACGGTTGTTGGTGGCTCTCAAAAAGTCAATTAGCAAGATTTTTCTTATTTACAAAGCAGGTTGCAGTGGTGTTGCTTGGTGAACCCCTTACCCCGTATTATGAGATATTTTAATTTTGAGAACATTAATTTTTAAGGATCCGTGGGATATTTTAAAAACTTAATAGGGGGTTGCAGCTTCAAAAAGGTTGAGAACCACTGTGAGAAATTAACAAAAAGCGCTTAGTTTACCATTTCACCACAAAAAAATATTGAAACAGCTATCAAAACAGCGATGTTTTTGCACAATTTTTCCACAAGCTCTCAAAATACTCTTCTATTTTCAGAATCTGTGTCGATATTAATCATTGGTCACCTTGTTTCAGAGATAAATTTCTTGGGGGACCGACTTGCTGTTCTATTTTGATTGTTAATTGGAATTACACCAGAAATTACCAAAACGATTGGTTTTAGAAATTTGCTGCTGAGACCAGACTAAGATTTGTTTTCCATGCAAAAAAATGTTCTACATTATGATTAGTATAGTCATGAAACGTCGAAAAGCACTAAAACTTTTATGAGGTTTTTTTTAAACAACGCTGGTGTTTAACGTCGTTTCTAAAAAAAAAGTGTTTTTTTTTACTCGGTACGTCGGCCGACGTAAAAAAAACATAGTAAATTCAGCGATTTTTTATCATTCATTTTCAAGAATAATTCCTCCTCAAGACAAAAAAATGTCATCTACAATTACTCTCCGGCGCAATTTTTTTTTCTATTGTTTTGTAAGCAATTTTCGATTTTCGAGGATGTTGCAACATTATTTCAAAGTAATTTAACCCTATAATACTCAATTTATCATTTTTAATCGAAATATCTTTTTGATGTCTAAAACCGATATAAACACGTTATATGCAATGATTTACTTTTCTCGGATCAGTATTGGTAGACTCATACTCAAATCTCAATCAATACGCTCTCCCGTGAGAGCAAACTCATTAGAGATTTCATTTTTCATTTATTTAGTTAACATCTAAACAGATAACACTGAATCAACAATTTCACGCCACAATATTCGGTTCGTGGCCACATCTCTCCATTCACGGTTCTGCCCCACGCTCGCCAAATCGATACGCACTTGATCCGCCTACCTAGCTCGCTGCGCTCCACGCCTTTTTGTACCAACCGGATCCGACGCGAACACCATCTTTGCAGGGTTGCTGTCCGGCATTCTTGCAACATGCCCTGCCCAGCGTATCCTTCCAGCTTTGGCTACCATCTGGATACTGGGTTCGCCGTAGAGCCAGTCCAACTTTTGCTGCCTCGCGTTTCAGGCGGGTGTACAGGTCTGCCACCTTTTCAAATGTTCAGCCGACAATGTCCATATCATCCGCGAAGCAAACAAATGGACTGGGTCTCGTAAAAATCGTACCCCGGCTGTTGAGCCTGGCTCTCCGCATAACACCTTCTAGCGCAATATTGAACAACAGACACGAAAGTCCATCACCTTGTCGTAGTCCCCGGCGGGATCCAAGCGAACTGGAGTGTTCGCCTGAAACCTTCACACAGTTTTGCACACCTTCCATCGTCGCTCTCATCAGTCTCCTGAGCTTCCCGGGAAAGCTGTTCTCGTCGTCGTGCTTCGCAAATCTTAAGATTTTGATGCTAAATCACTAAATCAACTCAAACAGTAAAAAATGATTCAGGCTCAAAACCCGTCAAAAACTTGTTGTTGTTGAAAACGCAGTTGCCTGTTTAAACGCCACTTTTACTCTATAAAAAGTAAAAGTGGCGCCAAAACCGGCAACTGCGTTTTCAGTTCTGCGACCCGGATCGTTTTCGGATTTCTACTCCCGTACAGTACCCGAACGGGGAATTCATTTTATGCTATTGGACAAATGTTGCCTATGCTGTGGGCAAACGATAAAGCGGAACACAGCTAATTCCTTGAAAAAGGCACAATACATGTGTCCGAAACATCGGATCTAAGCGAAAATCCGTTTTTGAGTTTTATTTAAGACTGAAAGCCATAACCTCAAACATTAACATAACAGTCGCACCTCCAAGATAATGTGTACGGATGTCGAGTGCTGGAATGCAGTAACTACGACTGTCACTCACATTATATTAGAATTGCAGCGCCTATGGCTTTTCCATGATCACGAAATAAATAAAGAATCCCCTTTGATAATATTGGTTATTTGAATTGTCTAATACTAGTCAGTACAATAACGATTGAAATTTGCGGTAAATTCTCGCATACTCTGAGATAACGCCCTAAAAGCCATTGGTAGCCACGTGTGTAGCTCATTGTTTCTGAGCACAAGAAAGAATAAGCATCCAAACCAACATAACGGGCAGGTAGATAATGATCCTTTCTTTGCCATAGCGTTGTTAAATAACATGAAAATCCATTCAAATGCTCAGAAACAACTAGCTACACACATGGTTACCAATGGCTTTTAGTGCGAGATCAGAAGTCATGCGAGAATTGTATGATTCCAATGTTTCAATGTAGGTCCCACTTATACCGGATAAGAAAAAAAATCGGGGTAATTTAGACCTGACAACCACGAGAGCCCGCGGGCCGCACATGATGTTTATATCTCTTAAATCTGATAAGTTCCGCAGTTTTTTTTTTTTTTGTATGGTATTCAGTTGGAGCTGCCTGACAGCTTAACTTGTCAAGGCTGAACCCTCGGTCTGGCTTTTGCCAAGTTTCCCCTCTACCAGGACCAATACTCAGACGGACTAGGCAATGGCGCCCACATGAACACTGTTTTTATTTGTATTGTGACGTGGTAGTTTTTGAAAAGTACCCATATTCCCTTGCTTCTGAGAAAAGGAAGCATTGTGAAAATCAGCAGCTCCATCAGAATTTGTTTGAAATAGTAGTGTAGTAGTGTCATTACTAATACTGTTTAGTCGAAATGGTTTTGAATAATTTGTCATTCAAGTGCTATTCTGATTACTCCTGTCTTTTACGTTAGATTAGAGTCTTAAATGTCAATTGTCGTCAAGTTTTAACAAAATTAGGCTGTTTAGTAGTAGTTCTAGTTAATTTAATTTGTTGTTGTTAAAAGAATTTATTGGTCATTCCGTTCATATATCCTTGAAGAAAAAAGTCGCTTTCCTTGTCTGTTCAACAACTAGCAAGTGTACCCTAATGATCGATCTCAGCGTCTTACTTTCCATAGTCATTTTATAGTGAATATTGAAAAGTAAAGTTACCTTAGGCTTCTATTACAGTCTCCTACATGATTCACTTTTCGGTGGCAAATGCAATGCTTCACAACGCCTACTTTCTACTTGTAAATTTTGCGAAAATGAAGCTGGAATTAGATTATTTATACCGCTGTTACAAAAGAGGTATTTCTTATTATGGCAATGTAAAAACCATATTAAAATAAGATTGTCGCCACTTATTTCTACTCAGTGAATCTACTAGTCATTTTCCTAAAAGTTCCTATGTATTCCCTACGTCGTATATGATAACGATGTATCTAGCTAGCTAATAGTAAGAGTGGCTACGGATCATTCTGGTTAGCAAAAGGCAAACTGAACGTCACCAATAGTATTAATGTCCACTTCGAATAGATTAATTATTTGAAATGGGCATCAATTCTATCAATGACGCAGAATGTCCGTTGGATCACATCCGAGATATTATTGCGTCTATGCCATATGAATTATGACGCGGCTTTAAGCAAAAAGTGCCAAAATGTGATATCACCACTACAGGTTACGCCTTTGGTTTCCATCATATGGGCTAATGGATTATGCCCTCCCATCGCGGCAAGGTCGCATAACCAAGGGGAGGGGGGATATGAAAAACAAAAACTATAGTTCCGCAGTTTTTTTCTTACTTTATTATTACTATAACTATCAAAAAAATTATAAACGAATAGGGCTGATTCTCACTGATTTAGACCAATCGAATTTTCATATGAAATTAAGTCAATTTGTGTTTTAACGTAAACAGCTTTCAATGATACTCAAAACTTGTGCTTCCTGTCGATAATCTGATTTTTACCAATTCAAACTATTTTTTTCTATTTCAGCAATTTCCTCGGCCTCGTAACCTATCTGGACTGGGTGATGATCTTCGTGACGACACTATCCTGCATATCGATGATGTTCGAAACACCGCAATACAGAGTGATGGAGCAGGTCCCACTTCAGATCGCAGAGTACATATTCGTCATATTCATGAGCCTCGAACTGGCACTCAAAATACTAGCAGACGGTTTATTCTTCACCCCGAAGGCGTACATTAAAGACGTAGCGTCCGTGTTGGACGTGTTCATCTACGTGGTTTCGCTGTCGTTCCTCATATGGATGCCCCGTCAAGTGCCGAGCAGCTCATCGGCGCAACTTTTGATGATTTTACGATGCTTGAAGCCGTTACGGATATTCACTTTGGTCCCTCACATGCGCAAAGTGGTGTACGAACTCTGCCGAGGCTTCAAAGAAATTCTACTCGTATCAACGTTACTGATTCTGCTCATGTTCATCTTTGCCAGCTACGGAGTACAACTCTACGGAGGACGTCTGGCACGTTGTAATGATCCGACGATTATCAAACGAGAAGATTGTGTTGGCGTTTTCATGAGGCGAGTGTTCGTGACAAAGATGAAACTAACGCCAGGTGTAAACGAATCGTACCCAGCAATGCTGGTGCCAAGAGTTTGGGCTAACCCAAGGAGATTCAACTTTGACAACATAGGAGATGCAATGCTGGCATTGTTTGAGGTTCTTTCCTATAAAGGTTGGATTGATGTGCGGGATGTTCTCATCAAAGCACTTGGTCCTGTACATGCCATCTACATTCACGTGTACATTTTCCTCGGTTGTATGATCGGACTGACACTGTTCGTAGGCGTTGTAATTGCCAACTATTCCGAGAATAAGGGAACGGCGCTATTGACTGTAGATCAGCGCAGATGGTGCGATTTGAAGAAGCGACTGAAGATTGCCCAGCCTCTGCATTTGCCACCACGTCCCGATGGGCGCAAATTCCGTGCATTCGTATACGACATAACGCAACACATCGCATTCAAACGCTGTATTGCGGTAGTCGTACTGGTCAACAGCATGCTTCTTTCGATAACGGTAACAACCATGTTGAATTGGATCAATCTTAGTCAATGAAATATTATACATGGATAAAATTCAATCATTTTATACTTGCAGTGGACGAAAGATGAGATTCATACAGAACGATTGGTAATCGTGAGTACGTTGCTCACATTTGTCTTCGTGATAGAAGTGGTCATGAAAAACATTGCCTTCACTCCCAGAGGATACTGGCAATCTCGACGTAATCGATACGACTTGTTAGTGACTGTGGCAGGAGTAGTCTGGATATTCCTCCAAACAACACTGAGAGTAAGACACCAAGGTAGTTATTCTGTGGGCTCAATTATAACTTGGTTTCGTTTTAGAGCGACTTATCATATTTCATTGGTTTTATGGTTGTCATATTGAGATTTTTCACAATAACTGGCAAGCATACGACCTTGAAAATGTTGATGCTCACGGTCGGTGTCTCAGTGTGTAAATCGTTCTTCATCATCTTCGGAATGTTTTTGCTAGTATTTTTCTATGCGCTAGCAGGAACGATTCTGTTTGGTACGGTAAAATACGGCGAGGGAATCGGGCGGTAAGTACACTCACGCACGATGGCTATGTAGCGTCCCCATTAGATTTTTGTTTTACCATACAAGAAACCCCTTCATCTTTCGAGCACCCTCCATGGCTAAGCAAAATTCACTCTGTAGTTAAACGTACTCGTGACTGTCCCCGCAGCGAGTAAGGAAATATCTGATGAATTAAGATCGAACCGATCTCCCGTTGAGCTGGGATTCGTGCCTGGTTAGGCCAAATCCCAGCTGAGATCCACCAAAGGAAGCATGCAATTTCGAAGACGAAATCCAAGCTTAGTTCATTTGATAATTCCCGAGTTTTTTTGTTCTGCAGGCTGAGTATTGCTTTCAATTGAATAACAAACAATATAAAACATTCTACAATTGTCACACCCGGTTCTGTTTAATATCAAAATTTTGGACAAATTTAAATTTATAAGCATTAAGCGCATAAGCGAATCTTACCAACCGATAGTAATTCGGAAAAGGTCACCGGGAAAAACATTTTTCGATGGCTTTTTCCATGGTGAAGGATGATATCAGCAATATTGAATTGTCAAAGTCACGAGCTATTCATGACATTTAACAGCCCTGGTCACACCTAATCGCAAATGTTATATACGTAGTATATTTAGAAATGCTAAAATTTCGAAATGTATATGAAAAGTTATAAAAAACTTGCAATATGTATATAAAGTATAAACAATTCAGAAAGTCAGAAATGGAACAGAGCTTCCTTCACTTAGTTTTTAGAAGCTCAAGGTTTTCTATTGAAATGACTAAAATGTTTGATAAGGTACCGCGGGGCAAGTGGGTAAATGGAGTAAGTAAAATAAATTTGTGTATTCTACTGAATATGAGAATTATCGTTTTAAACTCATCCGTAAACCTTTGAGGCCATTCAGAACTAGGTAAGAGATTCCTGAGATTTTCAACCATTATTGCATAATAGAGCGAAAGATTATTAATCTGTCAACTATTACTCCGTAACAAGTTGGCGTCGTGCAATCTTATTTTAATATTTTAGGTGGAAAAAAGTTGCGGACAATAATTTTCTGTTACACTTCTAAGTTGTCCTCTCTGACAGTTTCAAACTGAAATAAAATAATTTTAGAATTAATTCGACGTAGACCTAAAAATAACTAAATTAAAACATTGTTAATTTTTCAATGACGTGGGGCAATAGAAAAGTTTATCATTAGAGATTGAATTTGTGTTTACTCTTCAGGTAGCTGTAAGTAAACAAGGTTCGCAATTATCAAAGAAAAACATAACGTGCTGATAATTCATGAAACACTTTACTCAAAGTGTGAATAGCTATTAGAAATCGTTGAAGTTGAGAGAAATCGTAAATATAACTGTTAACTACTCTTTCAATTTATTGTTTAAAACGACTAACTTTTCACTTGTCACTTGAAAAGTAAGAAGAATTTTTCAAAAACTTTATCTTTTTTTTTTTTTGATTCATTTTACATAAAAATGAATTTCAGCACGCCCGCTACTTACGCGGGAGTCCAGCTAAAAATATACATGACCTCATTGATTTCATTGATTCAAATTAACCTTCACGTTACCGACCCCCTACAAGACATTTTCAAATGGCAGCCGTCAATTTCCATTCGATTTTTTTGAAACCACCCTCAGTTGACTTTAAAAAGGTACCAGTTATTGGAACCTCAAATTGTGTACATAATTGAATGTTTTGTCCTGAAATATTATTTGTCAGTCGACTTATCAAATCCGGGAAGTTTTCCGGGACGCTAGGTAATGCAGATCAGGTTGCACGAATACGGGACTGTCTCGCACAATTAGCCTATATGCATATCTGATGCTGAATTAGGACTTATTTTTTATTTATTTTTTTTAAAGACACTGTGCATGCCAGATCAAGCTTTACGTTACCGACCATTTATTGGCATGTTCTTTCGAATTCACGAAGGTTGAGATGTTGCGCACCGTATGTTTTGGACACAAAACGGAAATGTCCCCAAAAAGGCCCCGTAGACCCGTGCCAGGAGCTCTGGAGTGGCCATATCTGTTCGTACGTAGTTTTTCTTTTACTTACATGTTATTCCAAATTCATGAGGAATAAGACGTCGCACGGTATGTTTTGGATGAAAAACGGAAATGTCCCCAAAAGGGTGTCTCCCCTGGTGGAATCGGCTTCGGTGTTCCGGTCCACTTATTCAAATTTTGTGTAAATGATTACAATCGATCATTATCTAACGTTCAACACAAAAACTTCGTTGTTTCAAATGCAAAAAAAAAATAAAAAAAATAAAATCACATTTCCAAAATTTGACATCCTTGTGACCCCAGTACAACTTGGAATATCTCCGGCATGATTCATGATTGATTTAAAAGTCAACTAAGGGTGGTTGAAAAAAAAAATCTAATGGAAATTGACGAAATTGCAGCTATTTGAAAATGCCTTCTCGGGATTCGGTAACGTAAAGGTTAAATGAATTTGAAGAATCTCAACTATACGATCTCCATTACCCATTTGCCTCATGGTACCTTATTTTGAGTCATTTACCAATGATATGTTAATTCTTTAATGTTTATGTATCTACCTTCCAGAAGTCATTCTATTGTCTTACTAGAGTCTTACTACAGTCGCCTCTCCACATCTCGATATGGGGCTCTGCACTGTTTTGATTATGTATGGGATTTTGACGTTTACTGGCCTTGTTGATTACTAATTTTATGGTAGAGTGAAAGAGAGAGAATAATTTTTGTGCAGAGCCCCATTTTTTTTTTTTGGATTTCAACATTTGCCACAAGCAATTAGGACACCTGAACCAGCAGAGTATGGTGAAGCTTTTGTCTATGGCTGATGGAATTTATTTATTTATTTCGTCAAGCATAGGTAGACTACATACAATAATTACAATACTTTCTAAAATAAAATTGAAGTGACCATCGAGATAGGAAGAGATCTAGACATAGAACAAATTTTTAATGAATACTAAATTGAAATCACTCCGTTACTAGGAAAATTAAAAACAGACAGACGTCATTTCGTCTTTGCAAATTGTTTTAAATCTGTTAAACCTAATCTAGTACCCTTTGATAATGGGCATATTGACATACGAAGAGAAAATCGGGAATGAAAATCACATCGAGATAGGGAGATATCGAGATAAGGAGGATAACGAAATATGGAGAGTGAAAATGTATGCAGAATGAAGGGACCGAACAAATCATCGACATACGGAGAGATATCGAGATGTAGAACATCGAGATGTGGAGAGTCGACTGTAATAACATAAATTTCAAGGAGCTCAAGTAGGCTTTACCTGAGAGGCTTTACTAATCACCTGAAAAATGGAGGGGATCTAACAGTGCTGGACTGCACCCAACACCTGACATTTTCAAAAAGAAAAAATGGAGAAATAATGGTTCAATCTAAATGCTGTATTAGAAGTAAAGAAAGCTGTAATAGAAAACAATACTTGCTCGATATAACACATCCTTGAAATATGCATGCGATGTTAAAAAATTACAAATGTTAGGAACTGGAGAAAATATGGGTCTACCACAAAAGGCCGAATCACAAAACGCCGAATCACATAAGGCCGAATCACAAAAGGCCGAAAGCACAGAAGGCCGAAACATACAAAAGGCCGAATCACAGAAGGCCGAATCACAGAAGGCCGAATCACAGAAGGCCGAATCACAGAAGGCCGAATCACAGAAGGCCGAATCACAGAAGGCCGAATCACAGAAGGCCGAATCACAAAATGCCGAATCACAAAAGGCCGAATCACAAAAGGCCGAATCACAAAAGGCCGAATCACGGAAGGCCGGAATTTTAAAATAAATTTTAGTGAAAGCCACAAACATTCAGCACATTTTTCTACAATATTATGGACAATTTTACAGTAGGGTTAGCGGGACAAGACGCACAAGTAACATTACTAGCTGAATAAGAGTGTATGGTTAGTGTTTTTGGGTGTGTCAACTGGTCTATTCTTAGCTGACTCACCCAAAATAAATTCTATAATTGAAGCTTAAGTAGTCGCGCTGTTGTATTTTGTACAACATAAGTGTAAAAACCTCGCGAAAACTGGAAGGGTATACAGTGCCTGTTCGATTTTGGCAACATGTCAAAAATTTTCATGTTGCCAAAATTGAACCGTTCCAAAATTTAATAATTGTTTTTATCACCGTAATAATGACCACAAATTAAATTTCTTCTTCTTCTTGGCATTACGTCCTCACAGGGACAAAGCCTGCTTCTCAGCTTAGTGTTCAATGAGCAATTCCACAGTTGTTAACTGAGAGCTTTCTTTGCCAAAGTTGCCATTTTCGCATTCGTATATCGTGTGGCAGGTACGATGATACTTTATGCCCAGAGAAGTCAAGGAAATTTCCATTACGAAAAGATCCTGGACCGACCGGGAATCGAACCCAGACACCTTCAGCATGGCTTTGCTTTGTAGCCGCGGACTCTAACCACTCGGCTAAGGAAGGCCCCACAAATTAAATTTACCTATTTTGAATATGGTAAACTTAGTATTCTTATGATCATTTAAACACTTGTTATACCCTATCTCAGCAATCATTCTCCTACTTGTTGCGTAAAAGACTATGTTGGCATTATACCGGGCAAACGCTTGCTGTCCGAACTCGCTGTCGCTCGTCGGACCTAAAAATGGAAAAACATCCTCTGTTTGAATTATACTGGGCAAACGCCTGGATTTGCTATTTGCATGACACCGAATAGATGCTATACACAACCATCGGATATCGGAGACTTCGGCGGCCTTCTGCCGCCTCAGTTCCTCTATCCTCAATTTGGCTTCGCCGCATGTAAGTTTTGCACTGTTTACTGACATGACTGCATTTAACAAAGCATGGATTTGTTCTTTTCATATCCAAGCTTTATTTTGTGATTTGGCTTTTTGTGATTCGGCCTTGTGTGATTCGGCCTTTTGTGATTCGGCCTTCTGTGATTCGGCCTTCTGTGATTCGGCCTTCTGTGATTCGGCCATTTGTGATTCGGCCTTCTGTGCATTCGGCCTTTTGTGGTAGGCTAGAAGGTATTCGGCCTTTTGTGATTCGGCCTTTTGTGATTCGGCCTTCTGTGATAATCCCGAAAATATCGACCTTTTGCATTAAATTTGAAATTCAGGAACATTGCTTTTGAATATTCTAATATTTTGTAATGTAAAGCAATGGTACAATTTATCCTTGAAATATGTATGCGTTTTTTGAAAATGACAAATGTTTGGAGTCCGATAAAATAACAACACTTTGTCGTATATTTGAACATACTAAAGACTGCTTTTAATACGGAAAATTAAATTGATACGCATAAGCATGATAAGAACAATTATGTTTAGAAAATCTTGCTGTGTGAAATGCGGGAAGACTATACGGGATTAGATTCAAATTTAAATTTAAATCCGAGAAAACTACTCCAATTTGAGAGTGAGAGCCTGCTTCTCAGCTTAGTGTTCTTCTGAGCACTTTCACAATTATTAACTGAGAGCTTTCTTTGCCAAAGTTGCCATTTTCGCATTCGTATAACGTGTGGTAGGTACGATTATACTCTATGCCCAGGGTCAGGGAAGTCAAGGAAATTTCCATTACGAAAAGATCCTGGATCGACCGGGAATCGAACCCAGACACCTTCAGCATGGCTTTGCTTTGTAGCCGCGGACTCTAACCACTCGGCTAAGGAAGGCCCAAGAATATCTGGATAAATGAAAAAAAAATACCAGAATGCCTCTTGGAATCCCAAAACTCACATGGGTGTCTAAACCCGGAATTTGAGAACATTATTCCCTAAGAAATTTACAATTAGGGGGGCTGGGGGCAAGGAGGACACTTTAAGATATATCGATTCAAATCATGGCTGATTAGAACAAGTTCAAAAGATTATTCCAGTGTTCTAAATGACGTAATCAATGTAAATTTTAGAAAATTAGAAATAGGTTTGAGATTTTTGAAAATTTCACTTCTTATGAGGTTTTTCAAACAAGTGTGCCACTCACTGGTATGGGGCAAGAAGACCACCTGAATAAAATGCAACAAATATTATATCACAGACAAACAGACGTAACACATAGAACAAATCTCGATTAAAATCATAGTCACGAGGACATGTACGCCCAATGCTAAAATTAGTGTTTTTGGCCGACGGGCCAACAGATGGCGGTAGTGTGTAAACGTCAAACGCGAACAAAAATGATGCGAGCGCTGCGGGTGGCGGATTGGCCATCTACCATATTTTTGAATCGACCGTTAAAAAGGTGGTCGATGGACAATGATGAGAGCGTGACGTCTGTTTGTCTGTGATTATATATTATTAACAAATCACTTGAACTGCACTTTCTAGAGTAAGTGCAGATAACAACTGGGGTACGGAAGTTAACTTCATAGTAAAACCGTAATTTTACGAAACTATCAAAATAACCATCAAAATAGTAGTAAAATTATTCAGAAACTGTTTTAATGTCCTAGATGGTTTATTTTGATTTCAACCATTGATTTAACGCAATATTAAACAAGAAAAACAACTTCATTTGGTTTTATATGAGGAAATTGCGGTGCCCCTCCTGCCTCTTAAGATATATTGTTTTAATACAAAACATATGGTGGCACACTTGCCCCATGTCCCCCTACATGTAACTTTATACACAAACAATTTTTCACGCAGTTCTTTTCATAGTAAGAAGAGGAATTTGGCTATCTGCAAAGAAGTTAAGTAAAATAATGTGCATCTTTTCAGATAGCCAGTTTGCTATCAAATCAAAGAGTTTATTGCAGATATGGTAGCGACTGAATACCTTTAAAATGGAAACTTTAGGGAATTTATGCTTGAAAGAGACCAAAAATAAACCGAATAGGAATGAAAAATAGATCGAATGTGAACCAAAACGAAACCATCCAGGAACATAGAACAGGAATCAGGAGATTAAATTTGTCAAGGATTTGTTCAACACGTTGTTGGAGAATTCCATTAAAAACACGAAAAGTATCGCTAAAACAAATCTAACACCAGAGGGAGTTTTTAAGGTTCTTCTTCTTCTAGGCAGTACGTCCTCACTGGGACAGAGCCTGCTTCTCAACTTAGTGTTCAATAAGCACTTCCACAGTTATTAACTGAGAGTTTCTTTATCAAATACGATGATACTCTAAGCTTAGGGAGTTTATTGTGGCATACCTGGAAGAGTTCTTTGGAGGCAATTCTTGAGATAACCCATAAGTGAATTCACAAAGGAATGCGTATGAAAATGGTTGGAGAAATAACGGAATGAATTGATGTATGAGCTACTTGGGGAATTCCTGTGAAAATCATAATAATTTTCTTAAAAAACTCTAGAATAAATCCTTGGGAACCCGACTAGAGGCTTGCAACAAAAATATAATAAAATTTTATCAGAATATGATATGTATATCATATAATGATATAGTTTTGTTAGGTTCCGTTATCCATAGAACATAATAAAACAGAAATATAACATAATGTGTTTTATTTCCTTTTAAGATATTTTTTTGTTCCTTTTTAACAACTTTATAACAAAATAAATAGATAGTTATGCATTTCAATAATATACAATATTATCGTATATCGAACAGTATTATAATTTTGATACTTTGTATCAAACATTATACCTTGGTTTGATATGTTTTTGATAGAATTAAAACACATTTTGTTATGTTTATGTTACTATTCATACACTTTTTGTTATAATTTTAGTTATTTTAACAACATCCTGCATCAAGTTTGTAACAACCTATGTTCGAAAAAAACTTATAACATAATAACATATGCTGATATAATTTTGTTATGTACACTTAGTCGGGAAGCTTTTTGGAAAAACTTCTATATAAATCATTGGAAGATCTGCTACTTATAGTAACTACTGAAAAACTCAGTAGAAAACTGGAATTGGTGGAAAAATCTCTAAAGAAAATCCTACACTAAATTGTGCTACTTTTTCCTGAATGTCGGTTCCCCGAATGACCCGTTTCCCCGAATGCCATTTCCCCGAATGAAGTGGAACAGTTCAAATAGGCGCAATAATAGTTTTCAGTGGCAGGATGGTGAATTAGAAAAAACGATTAGCCTTCTGGTCATTCTTTTGGCTTTACACATGTTGCCAAAAATGCTGAGGACGGTAAAACTCGTAAGAACCGCTAATCAAATAAAAAAGGGTGCATATCAGATGACCAGTACGTTCACCGTTCTGAAATGTATAGAGATATGACAATTATCGTTCGAGGAAACCACATTCGGGGAACCGACATTCGGGGAAAAGTAGCACAACCGTTATTGGGCTATTGCTACAATAGTAATAAAAAACCACGCAAAGAATTTTCTTTGCAAATTTACTTTAATAAAAAATAAAATAGCTTTAAAAATATTGAAAAACGTCCAAATTGACTGCCCGTTAGCAAAAATGCTAAGGGAGTACTTAAGTCACTTAAGTCATTTGAAGCAAATTAAAGAGAATATAATTCAGATTTTTAGTATGTAGGCACTAGTTTATTTATCGAGCAATCATCACTGGTAAAATGTAACTTATTTTCTCTTCATTTTCTTATTCTTCTTAAGTGCGCATAGTAAGGAATCATTTTTCAACTATGTTCCTTACTATGCGCAGCAGTTATAAAACGTTATTTTCAACATACAATCAACCCTCCAGAAGTCGATATTGAAGGGAACAATCGACTTGTCGATACCATCGAGATATGGAATAGAAATGCTTTGGGAAATTGTTTGAAGGGACCATCATAGTAAGGGAAGATTAAAAAATGACGTCCATCATATTTTAAGGATTCCTACACTCCATCCCCTCAATTTTTACAGTACCTTATGCATGCATTGTCACATTTTTCTATCCTCCTCATCCCCTCAACGATGGACGTAGCTTTTGAATGCTCCCTAACCATGCAATAAAATAATTTTGATTTTTTGTATAGTTTCATGAATCAATATCGAGTAATGGAGCATTGAGGGTTTAATTGTCTTTGCTGTATTGAAACGCCAATAAAGTACATACTGTTATTGATCTGCAATAATTACGTCACGTTTATACAGGGCGGCGATACTTCTCGATTGAGTGATGAACAATACATTAAGAATGAATATACCCTTTCGCTTAAACTACTCTTCGTATTTAGTAGAAATGTTCGGGTTTCACATATAACAAACCAGAACCAGGTTCTTATTTATTTTCTTCAAACCCGGATCCGACCCGAATCTGGGAAAATTATTTAATACCAAACCCGGACCCGAACTGAACCAAAGAAAATTTGGTTTTCATATTTTCTAGTGAAAATACATAAACAGTCAAAGCTAATTGTCCTTTACACGCCAAGGGTGAACGCAAAAAAGACGTAGTTTGTACCCTTTTTGTATGTTGGTTTAGATTTTAGAAAACTAAGTTTATTACATGTTTTGGAAATCATATGATGATTTCGATTATTTTGAGAGTTGGATTGAATTATAGATAAAATTTACTTCACCTAGTAAACTTCTATGTTAGAGACATTCCACGCTCCACTGGGGACGTAAAGCCGTATAAAGCAAGAAAATGAAGATTAATTCAGAGTTTAAATGCTAGTAATGCTTTTAGTAAAATACTTCAACTGTTATAAAGAATTTATCGAGTGCGCAGAATTAGGAACCTAAATGCGCAGAATAAGGAGCATTGCAAAAATGAGTGCGCAGAGTTAGGAACACGGACACCCATGAGAAAAAATAAAAATTTGCGATAAAAATCATTACTAAGTGATGCTTTTATATTTTTCCTTATACATAAGATCAATAAGTATTTTCTCCCAAAATTTCAGAGTATTGTGTTCTGTTTTCAATTAATTACAGCTGTTTGAAATTTCAGAATTCTAACCATTTTTTAATCCTTCGAAATTTCGAAATTTATTGTAAAATCTAAATACAGTAGAAGCTCGTTATAACGACAACTTTTATAGCGACATTTTTCAGTCCCTTGAAACATTTGTTGATGTTATATCTATTCTCTATAACGACTTTTCTCAATTACGACGTTCCCTTGCGATGTCGTTATAACAAGCTTCGACTGTATACCTAAGTGCCGGCCTTCTGATATTTCGCAATTTTAGAATTCTCATAGCAATTCAAAAATTCTTACACATACTTATATTCGGAAATCGATTTCGGTAAACGGATTGCCGAGAATCCAACGGCTGAAATGTTGATAATTACTTTCCAAATATCATAAAACTTCTACCGAGATCTTCTATCCAATCTCGGTGATTTTCGCCGAGATCTCGGTAAAAATTGGTTTCCTGACATCTCGGTAATATGAGTACCGAGTTTCGGTATTGGAAATTACTTAATTTAAGTGTTCTGGCTGATACTCTAGAATGCCCAGAATTCTTATTGTGATCTCAGAATTTTTACTGGCTTCCCTCAAATTCTACGAACATGAAAGTGGGCTATTGGAATCCCAGATTATTTTTTTGTTAAGAGTGTAAATTTCTGAGTACATTTAAAAATACCAGAATCTTTACGAAATTGTCAGAATGCCTATCTGAATCATCCCAGAATCTCTCAGAATATCTCTCAAATCACTTATCAGAATTCAAGAGTTTTAATCAAAATGCCGGTATTGTCAACAAAATCTCAGGATTCATTCGAAATTACCGAAACTCTTAACGAAATATCAGCATTCTCACCTGATTTTCAAGGTTTTCTACGGGATTCATTGAGACTCCGATCGCAATCTTTGATATTTTAGTGGAATGTCTGGGATTTAGGTGGCAGTCCTGGGGTTTCAGATGGGACCTTTAAGAATCTCGAACGATTCCCACCGAAATCACAGATTCTCAAAAAATCTAAAAAATACTAGAAAACCTACGGGGATCCCAATACCGGATACACTCTATGTCCTGAGAAGTCGAGAAAATTTTCATTATATAACTTGGTCTTGCTGAATAGCTGCGCAATAACTTACTTCTTACTTCAATGTTTCAGAAAATTGTGCTAAGAAAACCGCATGCCAAAGTGTGTCATGGAAGTCCCTAAGTAGTACACTAGCCTATATCAAAATTGCGATAGTCCCATAATTCTCATAGCAATCTCAGATTTTTTACTGGAATTCCACAAATCCTACGAGTATCAAAATGACTACCAAAATTCCGAGTAGCCGAAAATCTAGATAATACCTCCAAAAATCTTAGAATGTAAATCGCAATCAAGAATTTCTATGCAAATCTATGAGTGTGTATCAGAATACAAATTTCCCACCGGAATCTAAAAATCCCTACGAAATTCTTTGAAGACCTCCCTAAATAGTTCCTACGAAAATCTCAAATTACCTAACAGAGATCAAATCAAACCTGAAGGGTTCAAATCAAAATCCTAGTGTTGTTACCAAAATTTCAAGATTTATATGAAATGCCGATATGTTTTATATTTTTTCTGCCGAAATACAGCCAACTCTCCCTTACTCGATATCGAGATACGAATTGATATCGAGTTAGAGAAACATAGTAGTTTTGTTGATTTTCATGGCTACCTCGATGGTCCCTTGGATCGCAGTTGCACTGGTTATGTGTTCTGTAACTCGATACCTCATCCCTAAGTTCGTTCCTTCAATATCGAGTTATGGAGAGTTTACTGTATCAATATTATTTGGTTTGGTGCGATTTTTTGGCGTTACTATGAAACTCTGCACGGATTTTTAAATCCCTGTGATCACGCACGAAGTGATATAAGACTCTTTGAACAGCAATCATCTGAATTCCAATTCGAATATTTCGGATATCGATAGATATGTATCACTGGGATTTATATGATAATGTTGGGACTTCTAAGGCAATCCTCACAAATTTCAACGATTCTCAAAAAGCTCTTACATTCCCAGCTTTAGTTACCAAATTGTCAGAATGCTTATCGACATCTTGATGGTTCTCACCGAAATGCCAAATATTTCACCCAGAATCCAAGAGTTTCCGTTATTGGAATTATCGCAGGGATCACAGGAACTACAACATTCCCCTCAGACATCAAGGAATCCTACTGGAATATCAAGATTTATTACCGATATACAAAAAATCCAGGATTCATACCAACATTCGACCAAATCTTCAAGAGTCCGACACATTTTTTTGGGATTCTAGTGGGAATTCTAGAGACTTTGTTGGAAGTCTTTCGAACTCAAGTGAGATTCTTGGGATTCCAGTGGAAATTTTCAATGACATTTCCGATATTTTATTGGGAATTCTTCAGATTACATACGATGAAAATCTTCGAAATATCAGCGAGTAAATATTTGGCATACTAATAGAAATCATTAGGAATCCTGAGAATTCAGTGGAATAATAAGTTAATTCCAGTGTTTCTCACCGGACGTGCTGTTAACATAGATAAAGGCGTTTTGCATATAATTTTATGATCAATAGAAGAGGTATACAGTGATCCCTCCATGAGTCGATGTTCCATGACTCGATATCGACTCATGGAACCATACTGGAAACAAAATTTCATGGTTACTATGATGGTCCCTTCAAACAGCTTTCCAAAGGATTGCTGTTCCATGACTCGATATTTCCATGAGTCGATGGTCCCTTCAATATCGACTCATGGAGGTTTCACTGTAATAACAACAGCTAGCCTATACCATCCACAAACAAAAAATACCGTGTGTATAGTCAGAATTCGGTACACGAACGTACTGATTATAAATTCATCATTTCTCAATACACAATACTTTGAACAGTTTCCATTAAAGCAAACGAATAAAATAAAACATAAGGTTAGATCCAATGGTACAATTTCACATTTACTTTCTCTGTTTTGTAACAAATACAAACGTTTTTAGATAATGCAGTCTTCTAGATATGTTAACCCCTTCCTCGCTACCTTCAATATTCCTATTGATTTATTTGTTCACACCAGTGTTACATGCATTCATTGTCGATGTTGTATTTCTACCTTCATAAATACGAATATATACCGCCAGTAAACCATATCCTATAGGCCTTTCTCATGAACTCTCATTAAACTAACAAGCGCGCATGCTGGCATGCAATTCAGTAAATCATGTTGACGAAGCTGTACCAATTGATTCATTCTGTTCTTCGCTGTCTGACTATGTTGCAACTTCGAGTGCCAACAATATTGCTTTTATTTTACTTATTTCAAGTTTTGCTCCTCGTGTTCACCGGGCGAATGCATTCCGTGTGCAGATGATGGATAACCATTGATATGATATATCCAAATAAACAGAGAAATTGTACAAGAAAATTTCAGATTATACAATTCAAACTGAAACACGCACAATCCTAAATTGATTTACAAGATAATGTGAATCTTTTGTAGGTTGTTATAATTTTGTATCAACTTGAATTTTCTTGTACTTTTCCATTAGGAAAAAATAAAGTTTTCTCTCCACTGCTTTCAAGTTTTTTTTTAATGTTCTAGACCTAAACAATGATATTTCCATCTATCTAAACCAGTCCTGCTCCACACTGCTATATAGTCTGTTCACTTTTATTCTTTTTCCAAATCATGTATAGTTGAACGTAATTCGTACGATGTTGTGTACAATTGTTATCAACCTTGTAGCTGTTTCGGAAACGATGCTTTTTTCTTTGATCTGTGTTTCTTTTTCTGTTATATGTATGTATCTGAACAATTCTAGCCGAGCAAATTTCGGCACACCAGTGGCAGGAGTGGCAATGCTATTTCGCATCGTAACCGGAGAGGACTGGAACAAAATTATGCATGACTGTATGGTTCAGCCTCCCTACTGTACACCGGCTGCCAACTACTGGGAAACGGACTGTGGGAATTTCACCGCCAGCCTGATCTACTTCTGCACCTTCTACGTTATAATTACATACATTGTTCTTAATCTACTTGTCGGTAGGATTGCAGATGTCGTTTTCACACCATAGAATATCTCAAACTAACCCATTTATCGTCTTGTAGCTATTATTATGGAGAACTTTTCATTATTTTACTCGAACGAAGAGGATGCCTTACTGTCGTACGCAGATATAAGAAACTTCCAAAACACCTGGAACATAGTAGATATTCATCAACGAGGAGTAATCCCAGTTCGAAGAGTTAAGTTCATCTTACGACTTCTGAAAGGTAGATTGGAGTGCGACCCCCAAAAGGATAGGCTCCTGTTCAAGTACATGTGCTATGAACTGGACAAACTACACAACGGCGAGGATGTTACCTTCCACGATGTCATCAAGTAAGACGATAGGTAAGAAGTAACATCAGGATCCAATATAATTCTGGCTCTATTCCACAGTATGTTATCGTACCGTTCGGTGGACATTCGCAAAGCCCTCCAACTGGAGGAACTGTTGGCACGTGAAGAATTCGAATACATAATCGAAGAAGAAGTAGCCAAACAAACCATTCGGACGTGGCTGGAGGGATGTTTGAAGAAAATAAGGGCAAATAATCAGGTAATGAAAAGAAACCATAAATATGTTCATTGAACTATGTAATATTCCTTATTTTTTAATATTTAGAAAGCGCATAATCCGTTAATTGCCGGATTGAGGGCAACGAACGACAGTCTTCAAAGACAGCAGCAACAACCACAGCAGCTAAATCCTCAACAGGATCAAGTAGAGGAACCAATCCTGAACAAGGAGGTAAATCCTGAGTCCGAATCGGCAGAGCAAGCTGCCAAAGAAATAGAGAACAACGCCAAAAATCGGAAGAAAACGCAGAACAATTTGATTCGGTCCGATTCCACCGGAAGCACTAGCGGCCGGAAGTTCCTTGCACCAACCCTCTCCGATCCACAGGCTAAAAATGAAAAAGACCGCTACATGACCAAGAAAAAATCCCAACGCCAGCAGGGTTCTAACACCAAAACTATAACACAAATCAACGAATTGAACCACAGCCACACTTTGCACCAGCATTATCACCATTTAACCCACGGTAGTGAAATGCAGCAGAATAATAATAGCAAAGCCGGCCATCCGCATATAAATATGGTTTACGAGGTATATGATTGGTGGCAGGAGCAGGTCAGTTGTACGCACAGTGATGACGAAGATGTGTAGTACCATGATGCTACCATATTTCGCGCACGCTCCTAATTTCGGTCATTGCCATTTTGTTCATATTTGTTGATACATATTGCGTTATATAATTGCATGTTATATAACGATAACTGAAGTAGATTTATTCAAAATACTAGCCAGCAAAACATGTTTAAAATGTCAGTGAGCGAAGTAAGGAGCGCTCGCGAAATATGGGTACTTTACGGTATAAAGGTTGATTTAGCAAATTGATAGACTACCCACCTGAATTATTTACTAGGGTTGACAGTAGCACAAAAAGTTGAACCGCACAGGGTTAACCATGAGAATAATGTTTCGTTTATTATACATGTTGAACTGAGGTTTAGTCCATTGATTTTATAGATATTTAAAAAAAAAAAGTCATAACGAGAAGTATTAATTACTCATTAAGCTATCAATTTTAACACAAATTGACATGTATAGTGATAGTAGAAATAAACAAGTTTATATTGTACGTGCTAGAAATGCTTTAATAATCCAAAGAAAGATACATTTTTAAAGCATATGCAAGATAGTACACGAACAATGATGTTCTAGATTGATTGCAACTACAGTTTTTTTTTTTTTCAATATCACATCATAGCGATATCAAACTGAAGGTCATGGGTTCAAATACCGCCGGTCGAGGATCTTTTCGTGTTGTTTATCTTCATGCCCCCCAACACGATATTCAATTGCAAAAACGGTCATTTAGCAAAGAAACTCTGTGTTCATCCTTTCTTTCCAACGATTTCAATCCATTATTTTCTAACGAAAAAGCGATTTAGAAAAAGTGCTTGAACGAACAATGTTGCAAATGTACTCTTGGACACCGTCTTGGGTCTCTTAGAAGGTCACTTCTAAGAGTTCAATCAAATCAAAGTTTCCTTCCAAATCGCAAAGAAAGGAGACTGCCGTTTTTTGCCGGAAACTTTTAAAGATCGCGAACTTCTTCTCAAACACATTGAAGAGAAGAAGCACATTGTTTTACTGATGACGACAAAACTGATCATTTGTTCAAAATCGTCTTGAAAGATCTGTAGAGTGACTATAAGTCACCTGAAGAGATCAAAAATGGAATTTAGTTTGATTTTACCTTTGAGTCCAAGTAATCTTTATGATAAGGAGAACCCAATCTGGCATTCGTCGGAAGGGCTTTCTCAAGAATATTATTTAGTTCATTTGAACAAAAGTGATCTTAATAATATTGAAGCTTAAGAAAAAGAAAGACTTATGTTCGATGTCCGTGTGACATGGGAACATTTCCAGAAATTTGGAGGAAATTTTCAGAACCCCACTCAGTACCGTCGGTGCCAAACTAAACATTGCCGCATGGATGCTAAATGCATGATTTGCGGAAGTTCTTCTTATGCTAAGGACGTCTGTCCTGCGAAGAAAGATACCGAAAAGTTTGTATGCGCAAATTGCAAGGGCAACCATAAGTCTAACGTTTTTCGTAGCCAAAATTTCCCCATTATGTCGAAAGTTTGATGGTTTATTGAATAAACAATTTTGTTGAAAAATGAAATGCTCTTAAGTTAACAAATTCTAACCTACTAATTTCTATCTTACTTACAACAATGGACTTCGGAACAGTTTAGACTGACATTACTGTTCACCATCAATCAAATAGTAATTATCGTTTGTATTGAAATAAAAGTATCACATGTTTCGTAGGTACTTACCGCTACTCATCGATTGAGCATGGTCGCTTTTTTCTATGAATGTGTAGCATCGAAATGTTTCGAAACCGCATCCCGCATCCGTTGCACATGTATGGTTTCTCCTTGGTGTGACATCTGATGTGATCCTTCAGATCTCCAGCTTGCCTGAAAGCCCGCTCGCAAAATTCGCATTTGTATGGGAGTTCACCTGAAAGTAGTTAAGTGTCGAGGCGTTAATGTAATGATGAATCGAAGCCCCACGTCGAGTTTTCAAGAGCACACATCTGGAGAACCAATCAGCGAGAACCGTTGCAATTGGGCTCTTGAAAAGTAGAGGTGTGGCTGCGATTCATCGTCATTTAAACTTTCAGCGATTTTCACTTTTGCAGGGCTGGTAGCGACAGAGTGCCTTCAAAATATGAACTTTAAAGACCTTATGCTTGAAAAGGGACCAAAAAGAGACCATGCATGAATCAAGTAAACAATAATGGTATAAACAGGAAAACCAAAATTCAATTAGAAGATTTCTCGCATAACTTATGATCCTAAAAACCATTGATAACTGAGTGTGGACCTTGTTGTTTTTAAGCAAATGTATGGACCAAGTTTGCATTTTTTTAAAGGTTTTTTTTACAGGAATTTCATTAAAAACTAATTTCGGTAGTTGTTAAACTTCCACTCGGCTGGTTGGCCGTAAACCACGATTCATAATTAAAACAAGTAATTTAGGTATTTCTTAATAAATTTTCTCATTAAAAAAGTTTATATACCTTCAAGAATTTTTTAAAAAATTACTTCAGAGACTGTACCATGAATTTCTTCAGGAATTATTCCAAATACATTTTTTTAAATTCTCAAGAAAATCCTGAAGTTCATCCAGTTATTCATAAATCTCTTTCACTAGGATTTCGTCCAAGATTTCCGTTTAGGATATTTTCAAAAGCTCAAGCAATAATTTCTCCATAGATCCCTCCACTGATTTCTTAGGACTGACTTCTCGGCCCTAAAGGAACCAATTATTTTTTTTATTAATTTTTAATTTCTTTATTAGTATATTTTCAAACATTACATTAATTTCAGTTTCTTTTAATAATTTTCTAACAGCATATTACATTTTATTTGCCGTAGCAAGCCTTTATAATAAACACAAAAAATTGCCGTAGCAATTCAGATTTTTTAGAGGTGATTCGATTTCACCTGCTTATGAAAGAAAACAAACCTTTCAATAAACTTTACTTAATACATAATGCTTAAGCAATAGAAAAACTAACAAGAACAGGAAGAATTTGTATACGCACAGCACGAGGCTACAACGCACTCTGAGAATTGGCCGGAATAATTACTGTAGTATTTCAGGATGTCTACTCGTTTATAGAAATGAAATTCCCTGATAATTCCAGGTTTTTCCTGGTTTTACAAAATGATTCCAGGTTTAAGAAATACTTTAAATTCAGATGGACAAGAACTAAACGACAAAATTTGGTTATTGTTACCATTTTAATTGGTTAATATTATCATCTAAGCAAACACAAATAATTCATAAAACTTTTGAATCCCTGGACAATTAATTCATTTTTGTCCGAAATTGTAATTGTAGTTGTATTTGCCTGAAAAAAAAATCGACGCAGGGAATGAGGAATTCTTGTAGGGGTTTCAGGAAAACCCTTTAATGAATTTCTTCAGAAACTTTGGATAAAGCCTTGGGGATTTTTTTTTGTAGAACTCCTGTACGAATTTTTGAAAGATCTGCTAGAATGACTACTAGAGAAATCGGTAGAAATATCTTTGAAAGAAATCCTGGAATAGCATTTTCGAAAATTTTCAGAGTACCTTATTCCTGTGGAAATTCCTGGTCAAGTATTTCGAATGGAGGAGAAGAAAATAGTGACTTTAGAGACCATTTCGTATAAAAAAGAGATTTTAGAAGCCTTCTATTACAAATAGGGACTCTCAAGAGACTTGCATTGAAATAGAAACCAAGTCTCTAAAAAGAGACCTGCTACCAGCTCCGCTTTTGTATGTTAGTTACTAACCTGTATGAATCATAAGGTGCCTGGTTAGGTTTTTCCTAGCTGCGAACTGTTTGCCACATACTTCGCAGGTGTGAACAGGCTGATGAGAATCATGTGTCAGCTCGTGTTTCCTCAGACTTTGGTAGTTAGGGGCGGATTGCCCACAAATTTTACACCTAAACGTTTTCAGCTTCTGCTTATCGGCGTAACCATCAACATTTTCCTTGATCTTGACCTTCATTCGATGAATTTTGCGCTCGTGTGCTAGGCTGTTTTCGCGGGTACAAAACCGCAACTGACATATCCGACATTTGTGGGGGCGTTCTTCTTCGTCATGTAGCGCCAAATGTTTGCTAGCCTGACGCACGCTTTTGATCACGATGTTATCACATTTATCGCACACTAGCGGTACTTCTCCAAAATGCACGTGGAGATGGTCAGTAAAATCAAGTTCCCGTTGAAAGGTCGTCTTACAAAAGTAACATTTGAAATATGGAGTTTGAAAATCCGTTTGAGCTTTTTTTGTGGAGGATTTGAGTTTGATGATTTGTTCAATTTGTACATTATCCGAAGTGTTGTCTGTTACATGTGCACAAGGGTCAAGTACTTCATTGTCCTGAATACTGCTATTGATTACATCTACTAACAGATTATGATCAATCACTTCTTCGTCATCCAAATCCACCGGTTGACTTTTAATGAATTCAATTTCAACTTCGTCAGTTTGTTGCACTACATTACCGTCTTCTCCGCAATGTGTGCTGATGGGTGATGATGGTTCTGGTTCGCATTTCATAAAACGCATATCCGTTTTAACGTCCGACAACTTATGTGACTCGTGCTCATTTAGAAGATGAATGTCATCTATGACAAGTACTTCGACGTCCTCTGAAGCTTCGTTAAATGTTTTTAGCAATTGTTTTAATTTGTCGTTGTTTTGGAGGAATTGCTGGTGAATTGTCCGAACAGTATTGATGCGATCCATACAATCTACACACACATTATTAAGGAAATCCTCTTTAGATATCTGTATGTTTGGACAAAAAAGATTACGATTAGGCCTAAGTCGTTTGGCATTGAGGATGTCGTTGTAGTCATGCGCCACGGGAAGTCATTGTTATCATCAAACACTTAGAAACAATATCCACTCCTTATATAAATTTGAAAATATGAATATGTATTAGAACTAAATCTTGATTTTTCCTGAAATCGATTCATAAAGGCTGTATAACAAATATCACTAAAAAGGGAGAGGAGTGGCTTCTTCTTCTTCTTGACATTAAGTTCTCCCTGGGATAGAGCCTGCTTCTCAGCGTAGTGTTCTTATGAGCACTTTCACAGCTATTAACTGAGAGCTTTCATTATGCTCAGAATTACATAAGTTTTCTGCCTTGTACACTGTAAATATTGTGATGTCAGGGTGGCCACCAAATATCCATTTTGAAATTCCCGCTTTTTTCCCGGTTTTCCCGGTATAATTTTCTAAATTTTCCCGGTTTTTAATTGAGGGGCCCAAATGCAAAAGGGTGACCCTTTGGCCGGTTTTTTTTTAATTGAATATACCAAAAAAACTGATTTTGTCATCCAATATAAATCCAATATAATAAAAAAAAACTATACTATTCGTAGAATATTACTTGTTTTTTGGCTCCCGTAAAACGGAACAAAAAAAATAAGTCGATTTTCTCAAAACTGAGTTTTTGATCCCCGCAATTGTGCCAATAGGGCGGTTTCTACTCTTGGTACTTTTGTTTCATTTTTACATGGGTTTATTTAAAAGCTACCAAGTCCATATTTATCAACTGTCAGCTGTCCTGGTAAACGTTGTATTGACCAGTAGGCCGTAGTGGCTTTGACAAAAATCCCGAAGTTTACGTCCAATTTGCATTTCCAGTTTTTTCAACTTTCTCGGAGGATTTATAAAAATATCATTCTTCAAACACACTTTGGAGTCCTTGATGAAAAAAGTGAAAGCATTGTTCACATCGATCGTTACTTTCTCAAGCCAACTCGTGACATATGTTGAAGCATGTGTCTTACCTTACTTATTTAATTTTTAGCCGATTAGATAATGATTGATACATTAGAAGCTCTTATAAATGAAGCATTGTTGTCAAAAATACTCAGATTTTTCGATGTTTTATTCAGTAACTAAAGAAAATTATGAATCCAATATGTTTGAGTGCAATAAATTTTAAAACTCTGATTCAGAACTTCGAGTCAGATAAGCTAGAGAACAGTAAGACTGACAGTAAGAGAAAAAAAAAAATCATAAAATGTTTCGAAACATTACCAACTAATTTGAAACATTTCTAAGAATAAACTTCAACAACAAAGTAAACTATTTCTACAAGTAGTTGAATCCTTAATAATCAAATGTAATTTGTCCAAGATTATAGATGCTTAATGGAAATATCACACTTTCAACAACTTATTTAGGGCTTGAAGAAGTCCGTTCAAAATTATTTTCCCGGTGACCATCTGAAATTCCCGGTTTTTCCCGTCTTTTTCCCGATGGATTCAAATTCCCGTCTTTTTCCCGCTTTTCCCGTTTTTCCCGGTTCGGTGGCCACCCTGTGATGTGTAAATATGTGATGGAATGAAATTTTGCATAAAAATGTTAGCTAGCGCCATCTTTCTAAGTGGTCAAGATTCTGGGATATCTGTAAAATAATAGTTTTATGTACATCAGCGATGCCTGGTGGCAAAATTTTTAATTTCATTTGATTCAAAACAGATAACTTTTGAGTCACTGAACAACTTTGCCGAAAACGCAACCTTTCTAAAAGATCAGGCTCCTGATATATCTGCAAAACAAAAATTCCATGCGCCGCCTGGTGGCATAATTTTGATTTAACTAGCTAGAACAATGATAGACCTTGAGTGGTCGTCAGGCTCCTTATATATCTGCAAAACAAGTTTTGTGCTCACTAGTGCAACATTTTGATACAACATACTCGAAAACTATAGCGTTGAATGAACAACGTTGCCGAAGACGCCATCTTTCTACACGGAGAAATCAGACTACCCAAAAAATAAGTTCTTATTACTCAAATTTTGGTAAACTGCATTTAGTTTTTACCCACGGTTGGGTTGTTTTGCCTCTCTCGCAACAGCAATGTTGTCAAAACCAGAGAGAGACGCACTGACCCAGCGTTGAATTTCAATGGAATAAGCCAAATTTGGGTTCTTTCGAGTTTACCTAACGTTAAGTTGTTTTAACCCATCCCGGAGACTTCGAAAGCTAACGCTGGGTAGATTTTTTTTTTGCACTGAGTTGTTTGTTTTGCCGCTGTTAAATGGAAACAACCTAATGATAGGTATTTACCAGTTAACTAAAAATTTGGTTTATCCCACGGAAGAGCCGAATTGCGTCAAAAGAAATCAAAGTTGGGTTGATTTGCGGCTCCGTGTAAATAGTCAGGCTCCTGAGATATTTGCAAAAAAAATTCTCAGACATACTAGCGCCGCCTGGTGGCAGAAATACGCATCTGAATGACCACCTCATGTCAGCCCTTGATCTCCTTAACAACTTTGTCTAAGATTATTATTATTATCTTTATTAAGGACATGCATAGCGTTAGACCGACTCGTTAGCACTCTCGCTCCCGTATACCACGGGTATATACGCATAATATCAGGGTTGCTCCCATCAACTCCGGCGGACTCAAGCTGCGTCGAAGCAGGTCTTCTCCCCTTCCGTTTTTTCATATACACTGCTGTCTACAGAAAAGCTGCCGCTATTACCGAAAAAAACATCTGGAGACGAAAGGATGTTTACCCTATCTGAAGGGTGCAGAATCCTCCGGTCGGCCGCCAACGTGGACCTCCCCTCAGTGGCCAGAGTTCACTGGTACGGAGACATTTGTTTGCACTCATCGAAACCAAACATAGACAACGCAATTGCAAATCAGTTTCGCGCAGGTGACAATTAATCGTTTCTTAGGGCTACCGTCCTCGATTGGCTACATAACAAGTATCGATGGGTCACTCTCGAACCTTGGTGTCGGTTTGGGAGTTTCGGCCTCCGACATTTCACTAAGCATTAGTCATGCTCCGTTTTTCCGCGGAAGCCGCTGCTATTTTCATAGCAGCCACCATACCATCCGACCGATCAGTATTAATCCTTACAGATTCAGCAAGCGTGATTTCTGCCTTGCAATCTAAAAGGCCCACACATCCATGGATTCAGGGAACGCTGGAGAATGCTCTGCCGAACACAACCTACGCATGGATTCCCGGACATTGTGCGATACCCGGAAATGTAGCTGCCGATAACTTCGCCGGGACAGGCCATTCTTCTCCTCTTTCGACGAAACGATTCCTTTCGATAACGTCAAAAGATGGATTTCGAAAACCTTTAAGAACGTATGGGGTACTGAATGGGCTCAGTCTTACTCTCAGCACCTGCGAAAAATCAACCGAAAGCTGGGTCGATTGTCCTCTTCTGCACAATCAACGAGTCATCTCCAGTTTAAGAACCGGGCATACGCGGGTTTCTCATAACATGGATGGACGTGGTCCTTTCAGACAGAATCTGTCTGAATATGCTCTATTTGTGGTGTTCAGAACTCCGTCAAGCACTTTTTTATATGTACATGTCAACAATAAGAATCAGCCCGGAGATCCTTCGGAATTTCGGGAAGTATCCGCAGCGCACTAGGAAACGAGGCGGCCACCGTATTCACTTTAATAGGGTTCCTAAAAGCTATCAACCTGTACGGACAAATATGACCCAACACTACAAGCCATCTTAGTCCGGCTAAGTAGATGTCCACCATCAAACTCGGCGGCTCTACGCAATTAGGTTATCAAATTTTTCAAAATAAGGAAGTTTCGGATTATGCGGTGCGAATTTACAATTAGGATATTTCAAATTAAGACTGTCTGTGGGTGTTACATGTATAGCAACGACGGGACGATTGTCCAGCGAGTCAGCTAAAATAGCGTTACTCTGTGTTTGGCGAGACCCCTTGGTTGGGCTCGAAAGGGGCACCCATCAAGGGTCCTCTTCTTCATTCGAGATATTTCATACTGATCATGGAAAACCAAGGGTGTTGTACATGTTGAATATGAGTTCATAGAAAATTGAATGTTGAGATAGCATCAACAATGTGGAGGTATAAGCAGCATGATATAGGGTAGTTTGCTGTACAACAAGGTTCTTTGTTTAATTTGTACAGGCAAGTTTAAAATTAACCTTTTCCTATTGTTCTGAACCAACATTTGGATTACATCATTTAAAAATAACAATTGAAGAATTTTGATGAAAATTGAATTTCACTAATATGACGTTTGAGTGGTGCGAATTCATTCGTTGCCATGGTCACGTAAATAACATGGCACCGCTCAAACGTCAGATAGTGAAATCGTGCATCGGTCCATTCCTTATGAGCACTTCGACAGTTATTAACTGAGAGCTTGCTTTGCCTAAGTTACCATTTTCGCATTCGTATATCGTGTGGCAGGTACGATGATACTCTATGTCCAGGGAAGTCAAAGAAAATTCCATTCTGATCGGGAATCGAACCCAGACACCTTCGCCTTCAGCATGGCTTTGCTTTGTAGCCGCGGACTCTAACCACTCGGCTTATAAATTGTTCAAAAAGTTCAAAAGTTGAGCGAGAAATGAACTCTAGGAGTTTAATATGTTGTATGTTTGAATGTCGATAAGAGTACGAATATGGGAATTGGGTCAATTTTTGTCACAAATTCAATACATTCCAGTAGGCATTCAAAAGATGAAAGTGAATTGAAACAGTTTCTGGTTGTCGAATAACAATGCCCTGTACAAACATGTATTTGAGTCACTGTAGTTTTACTTGAACATATATGTATACAACATCGCCTCAATTGGACAAAATATGGAAATTGACCATATAACTCTGGGTAACCGTTCACTGAGGCAAAAATCTCGCATGATTTTCATAAGATCACACTAATGAACGCGTTTTTTATTATTTTTTTGTTGGTTCATAAGACACTTGCGTATTTCATTCGACGAGATTGAGATTCATAAGACAAGTGTAATTTTTTCATAACAATCAATTGTCAATGTCATAAGAACGCTTATGAACCCCATTGCTCATCATTGTGAAGAACCACGTGAGGCAAATTTTCTCGGTACAGCCATTTTTTTACTATCAGAAATTCAATATGGCTTCCGAAATGGACGTGTTTGCTGATTTGTCGCTAGCTGACTCCGTTTCTAATGCATCAAAGGGTAAATATTTTCTATTTATCATCAATTCCACTGTAACTAACACTTTCTTTCAATCAGATTAAGGAATTGGATCCAAAGAATAAGATTTTTGAATGAAAATTCAAAACAATTTGTATGACGCGTAAGAAATCACAACCCCCCCCTCATCCATTAATCCGCCCCTAACGTAAACCTGCACCAATTCTGGCGTTCTTCACAACTTTTCTCAATAATGTTTCGCTGCTATAATATACTTCTTCGCGTTCAAAATAGGTTAGCCAACTAGAGAAAATCGAATTTTCATCCATTTTGTCGTATCGCAAATCGATTCTTATGCTTACACAGCAAAAAAAGTTGTTGAATATTACATCGAAACCGCTGCAACCAAGTCATTCCCTCGGTCGTGTCATATTACACAGCCCGACGTACTCGCGAGCTATTGGTGTAATAAACACGACCGATGTAATTTTTCCGATGTAATAATTTCAACGTACATAATACGATGTAATCGACGCGATGTAATATGAAAGCTATGTAATCTAAGCAATTGAAAAGAAAAAAAGTAATCTCAAATTCTGTTCAATGGTTGATTAAATTGCTTTTTTATCCTTTTTCGATCTTAAATCATATTTATGATTTAAAATCGAGTTTTTCGCTTGCAGATTGAGTTATTTAGTATTGTAATTTTGGAATTGTTAAAAGCAATTTAATCAACCATTGAAGAGAATTTAATAGGAGAAAATAAAATATGTTTGAAACAAAAAATATCAGTACAGTCATTTAAATCATCAATTATTTTATTGCATCATTTATAACATTTTTGTTGCATTGAATAGTTTTTCAAATGATGGAGCAGAATGGCTGGGAAGCTTCAACAGAGCCCGTTCATGTTTTCGCACCGATCTAAAAAAAGGAAAGAAAATACCGAATTATTATATAAGTACATATTTAGGATTTTAGTATTCTACATTAACGGATCGACAAGTCTATAGTAAATATTCGAGGAAGTATTGTTAGGTGAAACGGAAGTTTTATTCGAATATTTCACAGAAATGTCATTTTGATTTAGGAAAATTCCTAAATGCAAAGGTTTCAACTAATTCGCTTCAGGAAATTCTCCTACCATAACTTCGCCTGACATTTTAGAAATTCTGAAACAGTTTTCTCATCTAATAATTTTTGAGGAATTTTTCTTCTGGTCATACTGTTGAAATTTCAACCGAGATCCCTCTGAGGTTTTCAAGTTTATTTTCGTTAGATAAGCGCTTCGAGAATGGATTACCTGCTTTGCTCTTGTCCACAATGGATCAGCAGAAATTTTCTCGTTTTATTTTGTATGGGGAAAGGCTTCCAGTTTCTTGTAAATGAAAGCAATAATCGAAAAAATATTTGGTATGCGTGATAGTCACTATCATTTCGTACATCCAGTACCAAATATATTTTCATAAATAGTTCCCAATTTTGAAAAATAATTCGTTAGATGCATTTCGCCATACAAATATTTTTCGTGTTACCTTTTAGCGATTTTTCGTGCATAGACACTAGTGCATGTGCGTCTCTTACTTACCCATTCCACCATGAATTCCACTACAGATTCCTCTTGAAGTTCAAATAATTGTATTAGGTGATTTGCACAATGCAGTAAGATTTTCCAAACTAGATATTGAAAGGACCATCGAGTAAAGGTGGTGCCGAGACACATAACACACATTTTTAAAATGTTTGAACTTTACATTATTTTAATCAATTGCTTTCATAAAAGTAATTTCACCACTAAAATATGTATTTTAAATATAATTCTTAGAATAAACCCTCGAGGATTTTTTATGCAATTCGAGGAAGAAACTGTGATTGGATTTTTAAAGAAATTCTTACGAAAATAGCTGTAAAAATAAGGTACCGCGGGGTAAGTGGGTAAATGGGGTAAGTGAAAATAATTTGCATAATTTACTAAATATGTGAATTAACGTTTTAAACTCATGTGTAAACCTTCGAGGCCATTCAGAACATTACGATAGGTAAGAGATTCCTGAGATTTTTCAACCATTATTGCATAATAGAACGAAAGATTGTTAACCTGTTAAATATAACTCCGTAACAAGTTGGCGGCGTGCAATCTTATTTTAATATTTTCAGCGGAAAAAAGTTGCGGAAAATAATTTTCTGTACCACTTCTAAGTTGTCCCCTCTGACAGTTTTAAACTGCAATAAAAAATGTTTCAGAATTAATTCGACATAGAACTAAAAACAACTAAATTGAAACACCGTCAATTTTCCAATCACGTGGGGCAAGTGAAAAGTTTCTTATTAGGCGGCATCCATTTATTACGTAACGCTAAAATTTGAAATTTTTGACCCCCTGCCCCCCCCCCCCCCCCTAACGCTTTTTGTATGAAATATTTCAAATTTTTGTATGGACCGTAATGCTTGAGCCTACTCACCCCCTCCCCCTAGAGCGTTACGTAATTTGTGGATGCCGCCTTAGAGATTGAATTTGTGTTTTCTCCTTAGGTAGCTATAAGGATACAAGGTTCGCAATTATCATAGCACGACAGAATGTGCTGATAATTCAAGAAACACTATACTCAAAGTATTAAAAGCTATTATCATGGAACTTCTCTAAAAAGGGTTGCCAAATATTACGATATTAACATGTTTACTTTGGACAGCCGATTAAAAGGAAGTCGTTGATTGAAAACTTCCAATATAAGAGAACGCACGTAAATCTCGTGGAATGTCTATGTAAAGCTAGTTCAAAATATAAAAAATGGTATATAGGCGTATCCACATATAAAATTCTAAATACTTTATTGAAGTATTCCGTTTGATTTCTCCCGAAGAGTTATCCGACGTCATGTCCAATTTTCTTGACAAATAACGAGCGATGTAAATTCTACAGAGCAGAAATGCAATTGCTGTCCCATGATGTGAGAACTAACATTGGAAATGTTGCAGTTATAATGTTGTCGAATCATTTCAACAAACATAACTAAACAGAAGAAAATTCGAGTAACAAGAATAAAATTTTCTTTGCTTACATGTTACTTATGTTATTGTTCATTGGGACGCCTTAACAAATGTTAAAGGCAATAGAAATCGTGAAAATAACTGTTAGTTTTCGAATTTATTGTTCAAAACGATAAACTTTTCACTTGCCCCACTCTTAGGGTAAGTGAAAAGTAAGGAGACGTTTTTCAAAAACTTTTTCTTGGCTTTTTTCTTAAATTTTTCATAAAAATAAACTTCAGCATACTGCTTATATTTGGTGGGAGTCAAGCTAAAAAATATACATGACCTCATTTGTTTTAATTTAAAGTCTCTAGGATTTGAAGAATCTCAACTATGCGAAATCCATTACCCACTTGCCCCACGGTACCTTACCTAACAAATCTGACTTATGACCTTCTTGAGAAATTTACTTTTATAAAGTTTTGACACATCTCAGCAAAAATTGCTTAACACTTTCAATCCCTTTTAAATAAATAAAAATAATTCAAAATACAAATTCAATTGAAAAAAAATACTGGATTTTCAGCCCACTGCTGATGTATTGCAAAAGGAAATGGTGGGTGTCGTGGGAAAATCTCTTAACGAATTTCTAAAATAATCTGCTTTGCGTATTTTTTTTATAGAATTTCAGTATTGGAAAATCCCATACTCTCTTAAAAAACAAGTTACACAAAATCGATCTCTTCTGGGCCAATACACCGTGTGTGTTATTTTCTCACATTCTGATAATCGATGTTTGCTGAATTTTGCTTTTTTAACAACGAACAAAGATGCTTAGTATTGCAGAGCTTCTTTATGTGTCATATACTTTGCAAAATAGAAGAAGAAATAATCCCAGGAGCAGTTTTTTTTTTTCAGAATTTGTAATGGGTTCGTCTACTTAATATTAGGATTACCTAACGTGTGGAAATCAATTTTCCACTTACTTTGTCGTGTTGCTGCTTGATTTACAATAATAGCAAAGTACTATTGCATATCGAGTTGTGACACGACGAAGAATAAAAATCTGATTTTCACACGTTGGTCAAGCCATTTTCTAAAGCAAAACAGATTAATGAAATATGCAATAGAATTGAACCACAGACAAACAGACGTCACACTCTCATTATTGGCCATCGACCACCTTTTTAACGGTCGGTTCAAAAATATGGTAGATGGCCGATTCACCACCCGCAGCGCTCGCATCGTTTTTGTTCGTGTTTGACGTTTGCACACTACCGCCATCTGTTGGCCTATCAGCCAAATACACCGATTTTAGCATTGGGCATACATGTCCTCGTGACTATGATTTTGATCGACATTTGTTCTAAGTGTTACGTCTGTTTGTCTGTGATTGAACCATTGTTCTCCTTTTATTAATTCATATTTCTGTCATTTTTATTATTTTTTTCTTTTTATATTTTCCGATCTCCACAATTGTTCATTGTCGTACTTCCTTCTGGAGACTTCTAAAGAAGCTGCCGCATTATATGGGATGTGAACGATGGTGATGATTTTGTTCCGATCTCACTCAGTTCTAGCGAAATTCTATCTGAAAATTTAATTCCGTATTGTTTTCAAATTAGTTGAATAATTAGCAATTTATTACCTTTCATTATCATTCAAACGGTGTGAAATCCATTCTAGCCTTATGTGTTCGAGTTCTATAGATATTTTAATGCTTTATAAGGGAAAATTTATGAAATTCTTTTTGCCTGAGTGCAGGGAATCCACTCAAAATCAGTGTTCAAATCCCGGATTTTTTCCAGATGTCCAAAAGTTTAAAACCGGATTATCGTAGTTCTACAACTAAATATTTTTTAGACATTTTAGTGGAAAATTTTGATATATGATTTTCAAATTATTTGGGTTTAAACTATAGATTCTGAACCAATGTTTTCAAATATTTTTTTTACCGATCAAAAAATCTATGTAGTTTAATAACATCAGAATACCATTTCATTTTTATGCTATAAATTGTCAAATATTGAAAATATTAGCAATACCATTGCATGCATAAATGTTGAATTATACATAATAGAGGTTCATTAGAATCTAATCACTAATTCTTAGAATGCTTGTTTTTGAATATCAAATATTAGTTAATACAAATCATTGGCAACTTTTTCGCTGTCATACAAAATGCTCAATTTTTTAGGACTTAATGTAAGAACTTTATGAATAAAAAATAAAGAAAATTTTAAAATACTGTGGATTATAATCGTTTTAAATTTTGAAATAGTTCTGAATAAACAGATATAAAACAATGATTGAGAATATAAAAGACCTAGAGATGTTTTATGCAAACTATCATGAATTGTCAGAACTAGCTGAAGTTACTCTTAGACCAGGTTTTTGTATTTTAGATGTACCGTAAAACGGAGCGAATAGAAAAAGTGGGGCGAATAGAAACATGGCGATCTACAGTTAGAATAGTCACATTTCTGTAATTATAAACTTTAAAAACCTACTGAAATATATTTTCCTCCATTAGTTCAATAGCAACAGAGTAGCGATAGCCCATTTTCAAATAAAAAAAAAATACATTTATTATAAAAAATAATAAGAAGAAAATATCAAAATCCCAACCATTTTTGACATCTTGAAACATTCGCCATTTTTGTCGATTTCCAAAATGAATAAAAATTGAAATTGTTTTTGATAATTTTATTTTTTTTTCTTCACTAAGTAAATACATTTTGATATTTCATCAAGATGCACTTGAAAAAGTGGTCATTGTTTCATTTCAATGGAAAAAGTATTGATATTTACTGAACAGTGTTTCTATTCGTCCCATTTCGGGATGAATAGAAACATACATTTCCATAAATATTTGGATATTACAATTATTATTTTTCAACAGCAGTTGGGGTCTCAGCTAAGGAAGACGTGACCCATATTTGATGCTAATAAAATTGGTTTTTATCCACACGGTTCAAGTTGTAGACATTGAAACATGTCGGAGAGTGTTTCTATTCGCCCCATTTGGCGGTATCAATTCGAATTTTTGTCAAAAAATAATACATTTCACTTTGGAATTCGTTCATGAAAATATTTGGTATGGTCAAATAACCCTCTTCTTCTTTCTGGCGTGACGTCTCAACTGGGGCTGAGCTTGTTTCTCAGCTTAGCCACGAAAATCAAGAATGTTTATCAAATGATCTGAAAGTGCCTTAAATCTTCGAATTCAGATATGAAAAAATAGTCTATTTGATCTTAAGAAAAAAATATCCTTTCCCTTAAATGGGATTCAGAAGTTCTGAAGAGCGTTTTGTATGTTTTCTTTGGAGAAATCAGGGCTGGTAAAATTAAAAATAAGAACTTTATAAACCTCTTTCTTGAAAAAAAAAACAAAAAAAAAAGAGAAAGCACGAGATGAGATTCCTATGTTGAACAGAAATTTTTTTAAGTTTAATTTCAAGTCCCTATTTGGAATTTCTCATGACATTACGACAAGTAGAACAGCTCGATTTACTATAGATTTCTTTCACATATTACTCCGCAGATCTCTTCAGGAGTTTGTTTTGAAATTTGTCACGAACTTTCTAAGTAATAGAGGTTCCATGAATTTCGTTTTTATACCTTTGAAAATTCAATCTCAATTTTTTCTAAGGATAATCACATCAGGAATCATCCATCAAAAAATATTCCATTGATTTCCCTAGGACTTTCTCCAGCTGCTCTGAAAGCTTCAAGAATTGAAAGTTCCTTCATGAATGTCTCCATTTTTTATTTAATTTTTTTTTTAATGAAGCCTTCAAATATTGTTTCATCCAGCGAAAGATCAAGGAAATTTTTTAGATCATGAGAAAATAAAAAAAAATGCGTTGAATTTTGAAAACAAAAGTGTGTGAGTTCCAAGTACGCCTTGATGGATTTCTACTAGTATCTCTGGAAGACTGTCTAAATTTTTGATAAAATTCTTAATAAAATATTTTAACAATATATAATTAAGATTGAGTAGTTTCATTTGACAAAATATTTGAGAATTGTTTGAATCGCAGCAACAATATTTTATGATATGCTGGAGACAACCCAAGAGAAGTTTCCGGAGGAACTTAATGAGGAATCGTTTGTCAAATAAATCGAGGAATTCTTGGAAACATTTATAATAGATATCATTAAATAATTTTTGAAGCAATTCCTGAGAGTAATAGTGGATGAATATTTGAAAAATCCTTATGAAAATGCCTGTAATAAATGAAAAAATCGGCTTAGGAGTTATTGTAGGATTTTGTGAAAAAATGTCGAAACGACTTTTTCCAAAAACTCTGGAATAAACTTTTGTGGAGGCGTTGGAGTGCTCTAGGTTTTTGGACCAAATTCTGAAGAAATTTCTCTCAGCATCCATTGAAAAATCGCTGGTAGCATCTCTGGAGTATCTGAAAGTATTGAAGAAGTAATCACTGGAGAAATTACTAGGATTATTGAAGTATTCCTCGCGAGATCTAAGAATAATATCAATAAGAACTTGTGGAATAGTTGCTTAATAGTTTTTGGAGTTTCTAGAATTTTGCGTTAGCATTCACTGCAAGTATATTAAAAAAGTGACTTTAGAGATATTTTTTATTGAAATAGAGACATTAGAGACCATTACCGAAAATAGAGACTTACATTAAAATAATGACCAAGACTTCAAAAGAAAATTATCTTACTTGAAAAATCTGCTATTTGTCGTGCCTGTTGTAATTTTCCCTACGAAGTTTATTATTTTTATATAATAGACGAAAAAACTTGTATTTACTTTTTTTATTTTTTTTTAATGTTTTCAACTTATTGTCTGCTCATGAACAACACCCATCTGGAGTTGTAGTTTCTTTTACCAATTTGGCAATCTTAAAATTCCCTGTCTAAACATGTTTTATATTGAATAATTAAAAATCGTTGAAAGGACTGAACATGTTAACTAGTGTTTTGATAGCGGCGCAGCCGAAACAAATTTTGATTGAAGAGATTTTGTGTCATAAAAACGACATATTCTACCATCTATTACTGTTTCAAAATAATTTCCCTGAGTGTAGCTGAAATTCCCTGAGAATTCCAGTTTTTTTCCAGGTTTAAAAAAAATCCCCTGATAATTCAAGGTTTTCCAGTTTTTTTCCAGGTAGTAGACACCCTGAACTGTCAATCAATCTTCTATTTGAACTAAAAATATGATGTAGGGGAAAATGGGGCAGTTTGGCCACCTTAAGGAAAAGCCGATAAAAGTGCTGAAATTCACGGATAAATTATTGATTTTTCAAAATTTGGCATTTTTCGGGCGATATGAGCACCCCATTTTGATTGCAGAATAATCTCATATAATCTAAAAATTTAATTATGTTGTTACTACACTTGAAAGTTATTAGTATTTATAAATACTCCGTACAAGAAGATATAATTTTTTAAGAACATTCTAACAGTCAAACATCATCATTCTGAAATGATGATATTTAAAAGAGTAATTTGGGGCAATATGGGCAGTTTTTTCCAATATCATTTATTTATTTCTCTTCGAGTTTTGAGCACTGACTTGTATCATGCCTATTGCTTCATTTCATCATATGCTTTGGGGTTGCATGTTATTTCAGATGAAATTTCCAGAATTTATGCAGTTTTCAAGGGGTGTTCATTTCACCCCATTGGCCAAACCGCCTCGACTATCCCTAATCTTTCGCAGAATACTCGATAAAAAAGGTTGATATAAGCCCCTATACATAGGAACTTATAGAAGAACTTATGAAGAATTCCTGGATGATTTTCTGGAAACTGCTAGAAGAATTTATAAAGTATTTTGCAGTGAAATACTTCTTGGAGAACCTCCTGAAACTTGGAGAAACCTATAGAATCTCCTGAAGAAATACTGGGGGAATTCCTGAAGGAACTCTTCGAGGAATTCTTGAAGGAATTTCTGGATAAATATTTGAAGAAACTTTCAGGAATTTCAGAGGAATGGTAGCATGGGAGTTGTATTCCTGTGGCAATTTTCCTAGTAATTTTTGAGAGAAATGCTGGTGGAATTCCTGACAGAAATCCTGGTGATACACCATGGAGGACCTTGGAGTTCTGTTTCAAAGGTGGAATACCTATAGAAACTTTGAGAAGAACTCTAGAGGAATTTATGAATGAACTTATAGTGGAATTCCTGACGGAAATCCTAGTGGAATCTGTTGGAATCGCGATACTGTCGCACCTAGGTAGAAGAGCATTTGAGCGCGTCGGTTGAGAAGCATGCGTCATCGTAGGTAAAAGTATGGAAGATTCGTTGAGAGAGGTATGATATTTGTGTATGGTGTTGAATTGTAAATGTATACCCGGTTTGAATAAAGCGAATGCTGATTGAGGTATCAGTCAGTATCTGTCTGGGTGATAGGTACAACTTCTGCAACAACCTTCTTTCTACCTATATGATTTTCAATCGGTTTTGGACGGGCCAGCCTCGCTAGGATCTGCGTGGTCTCAGCGGAACAGCTTCTCAACAGAATCCTTGGAGGAACTCCTGGGGGCATTCCTGGAGAAATTCTCGAAGGAACTTCTGGATGAATTCCTGAATGAACCCCTAATGGAATTACTGGATAAACTCCTGGACAAATTTCTAGGGAACTCCTAGATGAATTCCGAAAGGTATTATCAAAGCAACTTCTTATGGAATTACTTGAAGTATTCCTGGATCCCGCGTAAATTTTTTGGGGAAGTCCTGGAGGAATTTCTAGAGTTATTTCTTTGACAGTTCCTGTAGGAACTACTGGTCGATTTCTTGATGTAATTCGTGTAAAAATTAATGAAAAAAACTTGGTGGAATTGCTTGATAAAATCAGACAGAATTTCTGATGGAACTCATGAAAGAATTTCTGAAGGAATCCCTTCCAAGGGGAACTCTTGTAGAAATCCATGAATAAATCTTTTGGTGGAATCCACAGGGAAATCCTGGAGGAATTCCTTATTTAATTCGTGAAGCATCTTATAACTCTTCGGTATATTTTCGAAAAAAAAAGTCCTAGAAGAATTCCTGAAGGACCTCCGAGACGCATTCTTGAAGGAACTACTTCTCAAAATTCTTCGAAAACATTCTACAAACATTTTTTTTTTAATTATGGTGGATTTTGATGGCTAACTCGATGGTCCCTTGGCAGGGTGTCGACTCAATTTGGAAAATAAAATTCCCTGACTTTCCCTGACCTTCCAGTCGTTTTCCAGAAAAATTCCAGAACATTGATTTCCTTGATTTGAACCGAAATAAGTACGATTTGTACAGAACAATTTTGGGCTTTCTACTAGCTGATTAAACATTTTTTTATAAAAGACGTAAAACTTTTGCTCAATCTGCGCGGCGTGTGAAATGAGACGGGTCTAATGAGATGACAATTGTCGAATCGCTCCCATTTGATTAACATTAGTCGCCTCACGTCACTCGAGGTGAGGGCAACTCGGGTCGATTCACACGCCGCGCAGCATAAGCACAACTATTAAGATTATCCATCATGCTTTTTTAGTGGAAGAAAATTCTCCTGATTGTTTTTTTTTCCATGTAAAATTCCAGCTATTGCCAAAGAACTTTCTTGGAGAATTGAATCGAGGAATTCATTATAGATTTCTCAGAAATTCATCTTAAAATTATTAAACGTATTTTGCCAGATATTCTTTCTCTAAGAATTATTCTAATATTTACTCCAGAAGCTCCTCATTTTTTTCTCCAATCATATATCTTTAATACCTTAATGAACATTGGCGTAAACAGAAGGGTGGGGTGTAAGGGGATTCTAAGCCTCTATTAAAAATGTTCAATGGATTATCGAACAATGTCAATGGATTATCAAACAGACTCCTTTAGATTTTTCAAGGAATTGTATGAGGCGTCTAAGAATTTCTGGAGAATTTACTAAAACTAAAATAAATACTTAAACACGCTCCTGATAAAAATCCTGAAGTAACGCTTGGACCCTAATCGAGCACATTTTCCAAAATATCTGAAAATTTTAAAATTAATATGATTTCTTGTAGAGGGTATTTTTTTATCATCGGGCGATTTGGGCCGGAGGTTCTCCGATTTGTATGAAATTTTCAGCAGAGGTAGAGCTCGTGGATACATGACCAAAAGTAAAATTCAAAAAAATTATAGTGGCTTATTTTCGCGGAAAACTATAGATGAATTTTCGCGATTTCCCTATTTGTCATGGTGAAAAATTTTCCGGGAAATGTTTTTCTTTTTATATTTTTAATAGATTGCTGAGAAAATTTCCTTTTGATTTTACTAAAAGACTTTTGTTCTACGATGCATAGTTCAGGAGATATGATTTTTTGAAATTTGAGGTATATAGGGAAATCGTGAAAATTCATCAAGAGTTTTCCAGAAAAATAGGCCACTATAATGTTTTTGAATTTTATTTTTGGTCATATATCCACGAGCTCTACCTCTCGTGAAAATTTCATACAAATCGGAGAACCTCCGGCCCAAACCTGTCCGATAATTTAAAAAAAATGCCCTAGTATGATTTCTAAAGCAAAATATCAGTTTCAATCAGAAATAGAATGAGGATAATATGCCCTAATATCTTATTTTCTTCAAAATTTTCAAGAGCACAAAGCTAGAAATTCAAACAGTTGGTCTTATTCTATGAACGTCGTAAGGTGAGAGTTTTTGATCTCGTATAGTGAGGTGGTTATACTCGACTCGAGTGAAGTGATTCGCCATGCAAACCAAATGGGGTCTCACTTCATTCAAATCGAGTATTGTCACCTGGCTATACGAGACCAAGAGTTCTGACCTCACGCCACGCGTAGAATAAACCTAATTATTCAGAGATGATGAACTGATCGATTGATCACCACCAGCAAGTAACAAATCGATCTGTTTTTGTTTTGTAATTGGGTTTTTTATAGATATCCTTTGATTAGTTTGCCTTGGATATATTGAGCAAACTTGTAAAGATTGACATTTGACTTTCATTAAATCTATTTTTCTCAAAATTTTGAGCAAAATGCGCGGAACGTGACAATCAGTTGTTGTAGTTGATTCTTTTTAATTCAGAAAATTTTGAATTCTGAGGATAAGTATAGGTAATAATGTACATTTCACTCTTCTATGCATAATAGCGTTTTCTCAATGGTGAACTGTTATAGTGAAAGATTGATTATCCATTTGTTCCATAAATCGTATTGAAAGTAATAATTACTAAATATTGTTTTATTTAGTTGACCTAATCGATGCAAACAATCGACGCGGTTCTCCCTGACCTCTAGTGAAATTTCCTGACTTTCCCTGACTTTCCAGGTCAAAAATTGAATTCCCTGACATTCCCTGACTTTCCAGGTTTTTCCAGGTAGTCGACACCCTGCTTGGATCGCATTGATTTCGTGTTCTGTAACTCGACACCTCCCTAACTCGATGGTCCCTTCAACAGTCACTATTGATATTATCAAGGCCAGAATTCACAGTGAGTGAAAAACTTTATAGTACTAGAACACCATAGGAGACCGCTAAACATTACCTAATCATAGAATGGCTTTTTGCTCTATTAAATTAAGTAGATACTTCTGGATCCATTTAATCAAAATTTCTGCTGGATTTTTTAGAGTTATTTTCTAGAGAATTTTTTTAAGGAACTCCTAATTTCCTTCATTGACATTAAAATCTTGAAGATACTCTTGAAGGAACGCCTGGAGAAATTGCTGAAAGAAATATTTGAGAAGTTCTTGGAGGAATCCCTGAAGGAACCACTGAAGTAAAGTCTGAATGGACTCGTAATGGAATTATTGAAGGAATCTTTGAAGGTTCTGTTATACCTCCTGTGTTGCAATAAATAACACAAAGAAATTAAACTGAAAACTTCACTAAGTAGGCTTCAAGTGTGGAATTAGGAATCGTATTTCCGACTAATATTAAACCAATCACATGCGATCAAGAAATAGCTTGATTGCGAATCGCTGCATAGAGGGATCTATGTGGTGACCGGCCGAAACAACGTAAGCTCCCGCCAAACCATCTCCGATTGACCGTTGTTTCGACCGATCACCACGATAGTTCGGAAGAAAGGGAAACATTTAATGTTCTCTCCGGACACGACACATCCCAAAACAGCAAATCTTACCTTACCAATAAGCAGTCGCATTTAAACGTTTAAACTTTGATGTTCATTTTGAAAGCCAAGTCAGCTCGATTGAAGGGAATATAGCAAAGTCCCCCCCGAGCCGCACGGTGAGGCTTCCTGCTCAGATACTCGCCCAGGATTTCGCACACCAGCTGTTCAGCTTCCGTTTGGATCTGCTGCTGATTTCGCTTCTGTTGGTTCTCGCGGTCGATGATCCGGGGCCCGGGTCACGGGCGTTTCTGCGCCGCGGACGAGGGACATTATCCAGTCGTGGTTCTCCTTGGCGATCTCCTGCTCCAGCTGTTCGATTCTCTCATCCTTGGGCTGAAGCACGTGCAGCGGTTCCTTGTACTCGTTGGCATGAACCTTCAACCGCTCGAAGCATTCGTCCTTGAAGGCCTTCGTGAGCAGCGACAGCGTTTCTTCGAATTCCTTCTCTTTCTGTTTGAGCCGCTGGCAGCTTCGTCGTGCTGTTTCTGCAGTCGGGCGGTGATCGTTCCGTGATCCTGCTGAAGCACCGACAGCTTCTTCTCGGTCAAGTCCTTGTGCGCGAAGAATGATCGGGGCCACGGATTTCTCCTGCGGTTTGACGGTTGTTCCGGACATGATTTCGTACTCGTGATCGAGCAGCTATTGCGCCAGCTGACTCATGTCGGTACTGGTCTTGCTCAGCACAGTTCGGATGTTCTGCGAAGGACCCAGATCGCCTTGTTCGTAGACTTACGTGATATTTCCTGGAGAAATTTCTGAGGCCACTCCTGGGGGAATTTTTGATGAAACTTCTGGATGACGTCCTGGGGGATCTTCTGAAAAAAAAATCCTAAAACAACTTCTGAAGGAATTTTTAATTTGTGTCAACTTACCTTTGAATCAAGTTAGGTATTATAATAAAGCCGGAACTATTAATAATTACAAATAAAAGAAGCGATCGCGGACGCGCGTGGAAGCCGCCATGACACTTCTACCGAAACCACCGAGCAGTGTCAGTGGGCAGTGTTGCGAGACTTATTATTGTATTCGTATCGCATGCGAAAAAGCATTGAGTTTGTGTAATATCACTAAAGTATGTCGGAATGACTTGGTTGCAGCTGTTTCTGTGTAATATTTATATATTTCAGATGTGAATATTACACAAGTTCAATGTGATGAAAAATTGTAAAGTTTTTTCAGTGTAATTTAGTAGCGATGTAATATAACATCAAGAAGATGTTATTTTGCACTTGAAACAAGCGGTTACGTCGAATTATTATTACATCGGCATGAATTACGTCGATGCAAATTACATTATTTTTTGCTGTGTACAGTAAAGTGCTTTAATCGAATTGCGACATGACAAAATGGATGAAAATTTGTTTTTTTCCAAGTTGGTTAACCTATTTTTTCAACGCGGATTAGTATTATTCATTCATTGAAATTTATAATCTAAAGCTCAAATTACACAAGACAGTCTTATGGAACCAAGAATGGATCAGAATGTAATTCATAAGACTGTCTATGGATTTTGTTATCAAGTCAATGCTGGTTCATAATATCATCTTACGAAATTCCTTCGAGGTGTATTATGGAAACAACATCTGTCGAAAACCATACGATGGTCTTATGAATTTCAAAGATTTTTCTTGTGTCGTAATTCCATAAGCAAATCTTATGACAGTCTTACGTTTGCTTTCCTCAGTGTTCCTTACTTCTGAATATTGGGTTTTAATTAGGCATTTACCTACAATGAAGCATGAGACTAAACAATAGACTACTCGCTTACCTTTATGCCGAATAGCTGCCCGATTAAATCGTCTAGTTGTTTGCCTTTGAACGTGTCGGATACAGAGAATGTTAATACATCGTCTGCCGGAATCCGAAGGCACATTCTGCAGCTCAAAAGGCTGAAGGATTCCATATTTAGGCAGTTCACCAGTATCTAGCACAGCCCGGAATATTGATCGTAGTTTCGGATTCACAAGGATTTCAAAAATTACAGCTCTTGAATAATTTTCCGCACATTTTCACATCACTTCAAGCACTTTGTTTTGTTCGTTTTGTTATGTTTAGGGTTGTCGCAAATTAATCGATTATTTCGATTAATCGATTAATCGACTCACTAATCGATTAATTTTTCATCGATAGCTGACTCACTTAATAATCGAAATAATCGATTAATTGACTTCGATTATTTGAAGATTTTTCCAAAATAAAATGACCAATTCAAACTACGATTATGTTTTCCTGTAAAACACTGTGTTGTGTTAAGCTAAGTATGCTGTTTCACTCAAGAAAAGTAAACAAGTTTCTTTACTGAATGGGTCAAGAAATTTCCTACAGAGAGTCCCATTTGAAATGACATTTCTCACCAACTGCGTACTGCGATCAGATAAATGTAATTTCCTGGTCCTTTCTGGGAAGAAATTCTCCTCGCATCGAGATAGGCGATTCCTTTTCTTGTCAGTAGCAAACCAGCAAACCAGTTTTCCAAACACAGTCCTATATTCCTATACTGCCGTGAATCGCAAGGCAGTCCCATCTGATTTTTTGTCCAATCTTAGTTTATACATGTTTTGAACATATATTCCTATTATTATATTATTATTATTATATTATATTATATTATTTATGACCTTTCAGCTACACTAACGAGACTGCATAATTTGTTCGGTAAAATTTGTAAAAAAAATTCCAAGTCGAATTATCTTATAATGAAATGTGACCTCATTACAGTCCCACTGCATAGTTTTGTAACGTGTTATACAAAAATTAACGGTATTTTGATCATCCTAATATTTCTCCCAAAAGGTATCAGAATGATGAGCAAAATGTGAAAGTTTCATTGATATCCAAACATGTGTCAATCTCCTAGTATTCGTTTGAATGGAACTCACTTGCGATTCACAGCAGTATATTGTCAATCAATGGCCATGGGTCATTATGTCATTGCATACGCCACAAATTTTTACTAACGTTACCATGTTTTACACTTTACAGGGAGAAGAGAAAAGTATTCTGCTCAATTTCCTTTATTCACTTTTGGAAAGATTCCACATTCAGCGTTTTCTTGATCTTCCTAAAGTATCTCTTGAGATTTTCCCACATTTTTAAACGAATGTTTACAATTAATTTATCAAAAAATCTATTTTTTTTTCTTCGTACATCGGGGTGATTTTTAGACATTGGCACTAAAAAAGAGATAGTTCTAATATTTCCTTACTAAGAAAACTAACTTTAGAAAGCGATCGTATCCATGCTGCAATAATCTTTCAGTGACCTCGGGGGCGGCGCTACAATGCTTTTAAACGCTCTCAAAAATTAATTTTTGAACCTAATTTAATTTTTTTACACTCTAATGAAAAGGTATGAGACCCTAGAATAGAGTTCTGAACAGTTTTTGTAAATTTGATCATGCTGTACACAAGGAAGTGGTATACACCTATGGTCAGAATTTCATAAGCGTGTATGGCTCACTTTTTTATTCTGATTCACAAGAGCATCAAGACATGGACGATTGATTTTGGTTATGTGATATCGGTTCTGGTAGATCTTTGTGTGGACAATTCCTGAACATCATGTTGTACCATCATTCGTCAGCTCAAAATCTATGATTTTTATCCACACTCAGAAAGACGTCATACCATAGCAAATATTAAATAGGTTATATCCGAATTCTTCATTTTATGACAAAACACGAAGATAGAACGAAATTTATATTATTTTTATACAAAAGTAAAAAAACGTAAAACCTGCGATCAATAACTAGAATCATGGAATCGGTACAGATAGGACTACATAAATTGCTCCAGAAATATCGTATGAAAGCTTCCAGAGTGATTCTCCCGTTAATTTATCCAGGAATTCATAGATTTATAAACTTGTACAGATTTTTCCACAGATATATCCTAAAATTGCTCCAGGAGTCACATTGCGAAAATTTTTCCAAAGAGATCTCTAGGAATATTTATAGCTGTGTAATCCATGTAGATGTCTCTAGGAATTTAACATGAAGCTCGAATATGAGATTCCTTCATTTTTTTTTCAGGAATTGCTTCAGAAATTCCTTTATGGATTCCTTCCCAAATTATTTCGTGATTTGTCCAGGCATTTCTTCAAAGGATTCTTGGAATTAATTCAGGAAGTTGGTAGAGATTGTCTCGAAATTCATATCAAGACTACTTTAGGCATTATTTACAAGGCTATTCCTCCAGGCATTTAAAACAATAAATAAATAAAAAAAAAATTTAAATAATCTTTAGCGTTTCCCAAAAACATTCCAAAATATTTCTCTATCACTTCCATCTAGGATTCATATGCAAGACACTACAAAAAACCCTCATGAGACCGAAAACAACGTCCTCTATGTGCACCTGCAGTATTTGCCCTAAGAATCCTTACAGAAGATGAACCAACAATTTCACCAGGAGTCGTCCACAGATTCCTCCTGATTTTTCTAGGAATTGGGTCCTAAAATGTTTAATAAAATCTTGTTTTTATTTAATGACACGAAAGATCATGTTACTGTAACTATTTTAGCATTTTTTCCCGCTCAAATAACGGCTATATCATATTTAAACTTTATTTTAAAAATTGGGACCATAAATGAACCTTGTGATCATGTTTGACGTTCTCTTAATCGACAAAAACACCACAGGGCTTTCAGTTTTAACACCGGGGTTGTTCCTATTTGACATTTTGGAAGGGACACGGAAAGCAAAATACACCCAAAATTTAAGTTTAAGCCAAGGAATGTAACAAAATCTAAAAAAATGTTTTTTGGACTTAAACAAACGAAAAACATTAAAAAATTAAAGCGTTTGGCACTAAAATTGGTACAGGGCTTTAGGACCCTATTGTTCAAGGGATTCCCCCAAAAAATCCTATTAGGATTCCAGCGAGAATTCCTTCAGAAATTCCTCCAGGGGCTTATTCACAAATTTCATAACGCCAAAAATGACCATTTTCAACACCCACCCACCAGTGTTGTTCAGACTCATTTCCCCGAAAATAACATTTTCCGAACTACGAAGCCACGAACTACTACAACCATGCTCTATCCTCCTAAGATAGAAAAGCAGATGGTTAAGCTTGAGTACTGCACACAAAATCGATCAATTTTGACCCCAGAGAGCCACAATTCATGTTTCGGTGAAATGAAATGAGTGAGTGAGTGAGTGCGAATCATTTCACCGAAACTTGAATTGCGGCTCACCGAGATCGAAACTGTCGGATCCCATGTGCAACACTCAAGCCCAACCACCTCCCCCTCTATCTCAGGAATACAACGCACAGTTATAACAGTTCATGGCTTCACAATTCGAATTTCGGGGAAATGAGTCTGGTCAACACTGCCACCCACCCCCTCATAACGCGTTTTGTAAGAATATTTTCCGAATTTTGTATGACCTGTAACATCTTGAAGACACCCACCCACCCCCTTCAGCGTTATGAAACATGTGAATGAGCCCCAGACGTTACTAAGAGATTTCTTCAGCGATTTCAACCAGGGCATTTAATAAAAACTTTTCCTCGGATTTCTTGGAGAAATTCTTGGAGTATTTCCTGTAAGAATTCCAGGAAACAATCTGGTGGAAATTTTTGAAGAAAATCCAGGAGAAATAACTGGAGAAATTCCGAAAGAAAAAAAAAATTGTCAATTCCAGGAGGAGTTTTCAGATGTACATTGATACATCCTAATTGATGAGTTTTTACAGGTATTCTTCAAAGAATTTCAGGAATAATACTTGTTGTTTTTACTAAAGAAACCCTGGAAGGAGTTTCATGATGAATTTGTTGAGAAATTATCGGTAGACTTCATGGAAATCTTGTAGTAACAAATAATACAAAACATGAGGAAATTCTGGCCGATTTTCAATTAAATTTCGGGCAAGTTGAAACGGCTGGGATTACATGAAATGTAAAATTTCGTAATCATTTAAAATTTTACTACAGAAACATTGTGCTAACAAATGAAACCAACTTTAAGGAACGAAAAACCTGCTAACACTTATTGTCATCATGTTTAAAACTTAGTATTTCATTTTGCCCACCCGTTTTAGCCTACTCCGGTGTACCTTATAGCAGTAAGAACTCATATTTACAGAAAAAATGTCGATTAATTCGATTAATCGAAAAATACTAGTCGATTAATCGTTATCGTTAATCGATATTCTTGGACTGTAATCGATTACCAACTAATCGATTAATTTAGATTTTGCGACAACCCTAGTTATGTTGTTTGCAGACAGAGTACACGCTATTCGAAACTAGGTCATTATTCGAACTAATCTAACTCAAAAAATAAGTTTAATTTCAAGGGAAAATTTTATACATGTAAATTGAATTTATATGAATCCAATAAGTTCAATATACACGTAGTTGTTATTTAGAAAAAAAAGGCAAATGTATTCCGAAATGGTTCTATAATGATACCTGAAATCACGTTTTTGAAGGTAAACACACAGACAAACAGACGTCACACTCTCATCATTGTCCATCGACCACCTTTTTAACGCTCGATTCAAAAATATGTTAGGTGGCCAATCCGCCACCCGCAGCGCTTGCTTCGTTTTTGTTCGTGTTTGACGTTTACACACTACCGCCATCTGTTGGCCCGTCGGCCAAACACGCTGATTTTTGCATTGGGCGTACATGTCCTCGTGACTATAATTTTGATCGAGATTTGTTCTAAGTGTTACGTCTGTTTGTCTGTGGTAAACAGTAGAGTGCCTGTAAACAAGAGTGACGTCATGTTCCAGTTTTGACAGGTCTCCTGCTCGATTGGAACGCGGATTTGTATGGAAATGACAGTTCGCCGCTGTTCCAATTTTGACATTGACGCCACTCTTATCTAGATCCACTCTGGTAAACAGCATTGAATGACTTTTTATCAGAGTGTATTGTTTTTTAAATGTAGAATTGGGCGATCATCGAAACATTTTCGATTGTGATAAAACATCGACACTTTTCTGTAGGCTATAGCCGAATATTTCAAAAGACCCTAAAGCACAGATAAACAGATAAATTTCGTCGTACAGCGAAATAGCGCTCAAAAACTATCACTCAAAAAAATCCAAACGTCATTGCTACGTGAAAAATCACGTAGATCATTCTAAATTCATTTTGCCTCCACTTCACCTGGCTAAGATAAAGATCACTAAACCATTCATAACCACCAAATAGTGACTCGGTAATGTTTACGGAGGTTACCTATCGCACTTACGTGGAATTCACGTAGGTGCCTAAGTTCATTTTGACATTTGCATAGTGTACGTACATTCGGTGTTGAGCTCAAATCCTAAGATGGCGCCCGTTTGATTTTTGAAGAACTTCAGAAGCTGCTGCTGCTTTAAACACTGTGTAAGATTGATTTCAAGGTAAATATGCTTTGAATACCGAAGAATTCCTGCATTACTTAATATTTTATACCTGATTTATAACCTCTATCAATTATAGCTCGCAAAGACTAAAACAAGACATACAATTTATGACTATTATCTATTTGCCTCTCTTTCATTCTGCAGGGAATTTTATTCCTATTTGTCAATTCACCTGGGTTGAAGCATCGCTAAGCTTCAACCCAGTCGAAATGACAGTTAGTGTGAAAGTTCACAGCAGAATGAAAGAGAGGCAGATAGAAAATAGTCATTAATGCATAAACTTTAGTAATTCTGTGACTATTTTTATTTCTGAGTGCAGGATTTAAAATGCTTAGATTGACAATAAAAATATCACAATCTATCAAGTTTGTTTACATTTTCCAATTGGAAATTGCTAGTCCGTTGTCTAGTGTGGTGCTATAAGCTTCCTTCAAAGGGCAAAATGCCCACTGGAAGCATTAACGTGTCGGTGTCTTTTTTTTAAATTAGTTTTCTTCCAAAGACTGTTAGAAATAAGATTGGTCTTTATTACAGTTAAATTTAATGCAAAACCATCTAGGTCCTATTGAAACGCTTCGTAAAGGCTACCGGAAAATCCACGTAGCTCTTACGTTCAGCGACGGTGGAATGGACGAACTTCCAAAGTTCATGCGTTCATTCTGGGCTACCTATGATTTACGTAAGAGCTACGTGAGAAGTGCGATGGAAAAAAAATCACGTATGTTTTCACGTAACAATGACGTTTGGATCATTTTGAGTGATAGATATTGAGCATTTCTTTCACCACTGGACTATCGCAGAAGTTTTCACAAGTGCGCGATTGCATTAAATCGAGTCGGTGTCTTCAGCGGGGTTATTCTTCGCAGTCCAAAGAGTAAGTGCTCTGAAGACATCAACATGATGCGATGCAATCCCGCACTATTATTCGGATTTTTGCACTTATGAAACCGCACAGGCCTTTTCATGTGACAGGTCCGTCTATGCATTTGTTTACATCGGTGGAGGACCGGTGCTAACACGGGCCTGTTATTTTCATAGAACTGTCAAAGAGCTTCCCGATCAGCTGATTTAAAACGTCTTGTGAATAGGCCTATGGACCGATGCACGAGTTCACTATTTGACTTTTGAGCGGTGCCGTGTTATCTACGTAACCATGGCAACAAGTGAATTCGGCACCGCTCAAACGTCAAATTAGTGAACTCGTGCATCGGTCCATAGTGAAAGAAATACACAATAAATAGATAGCGTTGCCACAGAGAACAGACGTTTGTCTTTATTCGTCAGCGTGTGTAAAGCTTTGTACTGGTCATTTCAAAGTATATCGTTATGCTCCTGTTACGCGGCGCTGTGATCTGAATATAGGAGCTTCAATTTTGCCGCTTTTTACAGTTTGGCGCTAGTGTCACCATCAAAAATTGCCACTTGTCGCTAGCGTTGCTTTGTGTGCCAATGTATGTTGACGTTCACTAGTGCCATCGTGTGGTCGAAACGAGTTTGTATGTCGCGCTGTCTGCGTTGGCGGCGCTGATGATTGACTCTAACCTTTACACATGATTTTGATGAAATTTTGTTCGAGGCTCCATGTCTGTTCTCTGTGGCGTTGCTATCTTCATTCTAATATTACGTCTCAACTGGGATAGAGCCTGCTTCTCAGCTTAGAGAGCTTTTTTTGTTTTTAAACATTTAAATGTTTTTTACAAACCAGAAGAACTGAGAAGAGTAAATTTTGAAACCATGAATGTGAGAAGAACCTCTAGCATTTCTTTAATTTGAGTTTCAATAAGAACTTGTTAAAACGTTATGAAAGATAGAAGCTTGTTTATTTTAATATGTAGTTTACTTAAGTGTTTTCGATACTTCGATGCGTCGCTAAAACGACGTTTTTATAAAAAGTGCTTAAAAAACAAATATTTCTAATATACTAATGTCGAATTTGTTTTTGAACCTAGGTTGGAACTGGCGCAACCCGTTCTGAATCACAGTTTCAACCCCAACCCCGTTCAGGTTCGACCGAACCACAATTTGCTTGACGTTGGTTTGTTTATGTGTCGATCACCGACCCAGTTCCTAAAAACGAAAACGACATAAGTCAGGCCTGACCAACCTTTTTTTGATCGCGGGCCAAATCTCATATGCAATATTGTGTGGCGGGCCTTATTTTTTCAGCACAGCAATTTAAATTTTTTATTGGTTAACTAAAATTAATTGAAAAACATTCTTTGAATTCTGTTAAAAAAGATTATAGGGTTTCGTCTCATCTAGCAGGATTTCCTTAAAATGAAGTTCCAAATTTTGTGAGAACTCTGTGTATAAGATTTTGTGAAAAAATAGATGGGATTTAGAACTGCATGAAAACTCATTTTTTAATTTAAAAATCATGTTTTAGAATTCAAACATTCCCGTGTTTTCAGTGAAATTCATGCGGGGATCCTGTCTTAAATTTGGTATATTTTTCGCAGGTAAAGAATTCATGCTCAGGAGTCTGTTAAAATACACCGCAACTTGTAGATTGAAGCGCCCATCTAGCGAATATGGAGTCGCGGGTTCGATCCCCACAGTAGCGGGTCTACCACAAAACGCTGAATCACAAAAGGCCGAAAACACATAAGGCGGAAACATACGAAAGGCCGAATCACAGAAGGCGGAATACTTTCTAACCTACCACAAAAGGCCGAATCTCAAAAGGCCGAATCACAGAATGATAATCCCCACTGGAGCACGTGGTTTCTTTTCGCAGTTTCAATTTGTACATTAAACACGTGTTTCATCGTATACGTGTGAATTTTAAAACTTCAAAACCTTGTAACAGCTTATTATTTACAAAGATTGTGAATGATAATAAACGATGTTATGGGACAGATTTCTTTTATTTAATCTTTTTAAAAGAAATAAGCGGGCCGCACAAAATGAAGCCGCGGGCCGTACATTATTGGGCATGCCTGTAGGCGAATTTCGGCGCGTATTTTCTTCGAAGGAAAGAAAATTTCCTTGCTGGTCAGTTATGGAAGAAAATGTGCGCCGGAATTCAACAACTGGTGTTAATAGTTTGTTGATTCATCAATAGTTTTACCACGTTAAAGCACATACATGTCTGTGATATAAACTGCTCGTTTGTATATAAGAAAATATTGAAAATCATTATTTATTGAAATACAAAAACTATAAAAAACGCATGCGTTAAACTGTACTTCTGTCACCATTTTAGCTTATTTTTTCGGATTCAAAATTCGAATCAACGAGCTCCACGCTTCCTTGCATGTGGGATCCACGTGAATTGCCTTTTGGGCCAGTATTCTCCGCCGATGTTCGTTTACGGGCCGTACCGCTTCGCTAGCCACCGCCAGCCATTTGGCGGCATCTCTGGCGATTGTGCTGCGCTGTCTGTCTTGCAAATCAAGAACCAGGGCGCTTTCCGCTATGTTACTTGCCACGACCAGATTTTTCTTCGGAGTTCGATGATTTTTCAGCAGTGATACGGCCAAAATCTGACGAAGTTTGGGTCGATCCGGAAATTTGTGCACTTGAGACACCAAATAGGCCAAAGATTTACTCTTTTGCTTCTGGAATGTGATTAATAAGTATTAGGGTTTTCAGAATGTTCAGCAAATAATTAAATGACTTACATTATTGAAATAGAACTGCGAAACTAAATATACCACATGATGGCCATGTTTGATATCGTTTTCGTGTTTTCGCAATTCCTTAATGACTAGCTCTGTAAGCACAGTGTCGTTATGTAGCAATCCAAGGGCACAGGCAGCGAAGAGAGCTTCTATGGGCGGAGCAGGTAGAGTGATGCTGAAAATGTTTGCGTAAAGTTAGTAACAAGATTTATATGATTTATAAGATTTACACTAGTCACATATCGTTAAAATTAATGTTTTATGTCACTGTTCGTTTGAATATGATCAGATTAGAAGCGTGCTGGTTAACTCAAATAGGTGGACTCCTTGTTAGCCAACAAGCCAAAATATTAACAGAAAGTCCATTTTTTTAAGAAGCGCCACCTTGAACGAATAGTGGAATTCACAGCGAGTTGAGAGGACTGCTTGCGCATATTTTTTTGTCAAGGTATAGAATGCGATCAATTTGGAAGCTGCGAGCATTCGCACGGCGAAAAAAACTGCTCTTAACAACTTATAAAAAAAACAAACGAGAAAATCGACGAATAGAAATCGATCAATGCAGACACGCTTGTATGATACTAAACGCGAGAAATATGTTTACGAATTTTGTATGAGTTGTAACATTTCGTTGAAACCCACCCAGCCCCTTCAGCGTTATGAAGTTTGTGAACAGGCCCATACAAAGTTCGATATATCGCTCAGCAAAAACTTACCATTGGAATAGAATTGTTTTGGCATCTGCTTCGCCCTGGAATGCATAAACCATAGCCGACATGGCTATCAAAACGTAAGCTTTCTCCATATCGGTGCCAGCCAGCCAATTCAAAGCACTCTCGTATTCGGCGTAAGACTCTTGAAACTGTCCAGCTTTGAAGAAGGCAAGCGCCTTCCCGATCACAGCAAGATAGGTAGATTCCCCCACTTGTTGGTAACATTCGATTGCTTCAACGTATTTTTTCTGCTTCAGCAAACAGAATCCTAAATCACACAATATTTGATCCTTCTGGGTGCCACTTGCTTTCCTGACCGCATTTTGAAAAGCATCCGAGGCAGTTTTCCACAAACCAAGGCGATTACTGATGTTACCTAAGAAGCACAAAGCTTCTACAGAAGCATCATCATCCTTATCAGCGCAATGTCTAACGATCGAATCGTGCGACACGGGCAAAGCATGCATATTGTCAATGGCAAATTTATAGTGCTTATTTTTCCGGTAATCGTCATCATTCATCACTGAACAAACCCAATGTGGATATCCCAAAGATGATTCAGGATGGTAGCCCAGTTGTGTACAATGTCTAAACAAGTCCATTGCTTCATCCGCCTGTCCAATCTGCTCTGCGATCAAGGCTTGCCCAATCCAGGCGTTCATATACGTTGTATCAGTTTGTTGCGCCCTCCCGAATGCTTTATTCGCTAAACTGGTGGAACCTTGAAGTAGATACATCACCCCGAGATTGGACCATCCTAGGGCGGCTGATTTTTTATCTAAAGAAATGGCTTCGATGAAGCAATGTTGAGCCAGTGCAAGATTATTGATTTCCTTTGAGGCACATATCACGCCCAACAGGTTCCAATTCTCCCACCGACTGGGTTCCAGTTTGATTGACTGCTTGGCTGCTTCCACAGCAGATTGCATAAGTTTTCTGCTGTCGTCTTGGGAAAAACTAAACCGTAAGGCCCGACGATACTGATTAAAGGCCAGCTCATACCAGAGCAAACTGTCTTCCTGGTTGAGTTTTATTGCTCGGCTATAGCTTCTACTGGCCAGTTCATAGATTTTTTCACCCTCTAGCAAAGCTTGCCTACGATGCGTGACACCAGCCAAACTTCCTTCTACTAAAAGTTGCGATCTTGGATTGGGGAATTCAGCGACAGTATCCAGCATATTTCCTAGCATCTTCCACAGGCATACGAAATTTGGTTTGATTTTTATAGCTCTGAAACGACAAAAAACTAGTTACCTTTCAGTGATTCAAATAAATGGCTAAAAACCGATACCAACCGAGTTAGGTAATCTACACAATTCTGCGCGTGTTCGCGACTTCTTCCTAAAAGCCTGTTTCCTAGGTAATGATAGCAGAGACCAGCATGAGCTTCCGCCATTCCTTTGAGTGCAGGAAAATATTTGTCGTTGCTAGTGAGCAGCTCAACGAATAGAGGAATCGCATCTCGATGTTGTTTGAGGACCTAGAATGTGTTAAGTTTTAAGTTAGAATAAACCATTAAACCCTTTGAAATCTTGTGTGCTCTAGAGTTACTAAATGAACCCTTCAATATGATAGTAAAAGTACTTCCATTAAACCCTTTAATAATATTTTTTTGTTTCGTTTTCGATCTAGGGAGTCATATTATGTCTTATTTACATTACATTTGCCGCAACAGTCATCTTTCCATAACTCGATATATGAAAGACCTTCGTGCTTGGGAACAATGTGTTACAGAACACAAAGCTAATGCAACTGCGATCCAAGGGCCCATCAAGGTAGCCAGGAAAACCAACTTTTATAATGGTTCTCTAACTCGATATCGATACATGGAATATCGAGTAAGGGAGAGTTCTTTATAACGCAAAGTCAAGCTTCCCAGGTTCAATTATTGGATGGTTCATGATCTTTTCGTGGTGGAAACTTCCTTGGCCATACAGCCGTCACACGCCGAGGACCTGGGATCGAGTCCCATCCCCGAGATAGACGTAACATTTAGAACAAATTTCATTAAAATTCATCGCATAGTTTACACCATCATCATCTGGCGAGCATGTTGCACGAAACACTGTTCTGCTACACAATTGTGACATGGCGACATATTGTGTTTTCAACTGACGATATATTTTCGATTTAATTTTGATTGTTAATTTAACTGTGTGCTTCATTGAAATTTAAATTGTTAGTTTTGTAATCAAAAGTAGTCCTGCAGCAGGACTATTTTTGATTATAAAAAGAAAATTTCAATTGTAGATTTACAAAACATTCATCAAACGAAACAAAGCCTATACAGACATATTATAATTAATACTTTTACCTTTATTGATGACATCTAAATAGTCCGTAACGTTGACATGGTCCGGCTCAATATGGTACATACGACTCACGTTTCCCACGTTGATTGTAAAAATGTTGCTGTTAGTTGTTGAAGAAAGTTATTAATAGAGTTATTAATGCAGTGTTATGGAGTTATAAATCTTGCAAATACGACAATTAGTTGGGGTAGTCCTACCTAGTGTTGTGAGCATATTATGCTAGAAGGGACCATCGAGTTAGTCGATACCTCCTTACAAAACCAGTGCAACTGCGATCCAAGGAACCATCGAATTAGCCATGCAAATCTACTTTTACTATAGTTCTATAACTCGATACCGAGATCGGAATATCGAGTAAGGGAGAGTTGACTGTAGTTTTCAGTGGTAAAATCTTTGTTGTGCAGTCCAGAAAAAGTTAGAAGTCTCTTGTTATACAACATAGTTTAGTCGCCCACAGCCTGAGCAACTCGTTCCTTGATAACGGCTCTTCAAAGTTCTTGACGGTGAGCCGTGTACATGTGAATATCAGGTGATAAAGCTCCGTCTCCACAATCGCAATTATCGTCTTATATAATGTCGTTACTCTTGAGACGAGCGGCTATTCCTGAATGGTTGATAATTAATTTGGAAAGAGTCATGATTTGACGAAGGTTAAAGTTACAAGAAAACCACCACGGTGGGATACTGTGACAGAATGTCCTTTCAGAACCGTTGCTCTAAACTTCCTGCCAAATGCTCACTGCTTTGCGTTTAGAGGGGTTGACGATGTCGAATGAAAAAAATTACCAGGCTGTAATGGCAGTAGTTTTGGTTAAAGCTTTCGGTTAGCTAGGCTTGTTAATCTGCTAAGGCTATCCGACAGGATGAGAAATTCTAATCACTGATATTCCTGCTTCTATGGGCTCTAAAGCTCGATAAGTGCCTAACAGTTCGGCTTGGAACACCAACACCGTTGGGGAAAGTTTCCACATGCTGATAAAGATCTAGATCCATCCGTATACGGTGTTCCGTACGGAACAAGCCGTAAACATGTGCGTCTTAAACTCACCCGAGTGCAGCCCCTTACACGACCCACCCGGCCGACGCCTCTGTGGTCGAGAGTTCCCACAGCTGGTGAATGAACTCCGTGAGTTACCAACTGATCACTCCATGAGTAAGTGATCGAGCTACGCGCATCGCGACTATTCCACGTGCTTCAAGAAGCTTCCGCGTGAGAACACGTGGCGCGGTGCTATAAATACGCGATCCTTTCGCGTAGTCGAGTGAGCCTCGTTCCAACCGCCGCGAATTTAACCCGATCTAAGTGAAGTGAACAGTAGTAGTACAAGTGAATAGTGAACAGTATAGTGTTAAAGTAGTGAAATAAAGTACAGTGACTAGTAGAATCAGTGGTGTCCACCCCGACCCAACCCACGGTCATGGTTAACGCCGTGATGGTCACGGTTAACGCGCCATCATAGCGGTCCTTCGAGCCGGATCCAGCGCCACCCGCCGTAGGAAAGGAATCGACACTTCCGCCGCTTGTCGAGAGCTATTCCGGCACGCTTGCGTGGTGACTCATACCAGAGCGTGTATTCCAAGGAGGATTCTGCTAGCCATTGCCGCCGACACGTCCACCTGGTGCCCTCACCAAGGCGTGTACCACCCGCCCTAAGAAGTGATAATTTATCAACACCGCTACTCACCGCGAGTAGGCACGTTTGCCTGGTTGTGGACCAGACACGGTTCGGCGGTGCATGTAACACACCGTGTTCCAGCTGTTCACTGAATCCGATCGTTTAGCCGACACGTCTGCTTGGTGCCCTCACCAAGACGTGTTGTACCACCCGCCCGAGGAAGTGATCAACCACCAACGCCGCCGCTCATCTCGAGAATTTCCGGCACGTTTGCCTGGTTGTGCGCCCAAACGTGTATTTTCGAGAGGAGTTGGTTGTTCATTGTTGCCGCCCAAACCGACACGTTCACTTGTATTCCAAACCACAACGTGTAGTAGATCACTATCGCCACCGCTTATCCGACACTTCTGCGCGGTGCCTATACCGGGATGTGTATCGCCGAGGAGAATAGTAGATTTGCCGCCCATTCCGACACGGTTCTGTGGTGCCTGTACCACACCGTGTTCACTATCATCGCCGCTCATCCGACACGTCTGCGGGACGTGTTCAACCGAGGATAGTAGTATCCGTTTCACCGTCCAATCCTACACGTTCCCGTGGTGTTCTGACCACAACGTGTAATGCAAGAGGAGTCAGCTATTCACCCATGCCGCTCATTTATCCGACAAGCTTGCGCGGTACCCATACCGAGACGTGTGTCGCCCAGGAGGGAGACATTCGTTCCGCTGCCCAACACGAATCACCGACACGTTCTGTGACACTTTCCCATTGCGTGTAGCAATAGGAGGAACCGTAACCCGACTATTCTACACGTCTTCGTGGTGCTTCGACCAGGACGTGTATCTGTCAACGTGTTTGTTCGACACCCGAAAAACGCCGAAAAATTTCAGCTCATAGTGACTGTTTTGACCCGACACGAATCCCAAGGTCATGGAGTACCGAATCGCAACACAAGACGCTATGCAGCAGAGTTTCACGCCGAAAATTAGATCCGTTGCTGTAGCAGTAACTGGAACCGTTGAACCGAACGATCAAGATACTGCTTCATACGAACGACACGCCGATTTGAAGTCAACAGTTGATACGAACACGTCGAAAGAGTTTTCGTCACTTTTCCGTCAACGTTCACACGTAGGCCAGAAACTAGAGCGAGTGCAAAGCGCACTTGCTACCGCCAAGGATCAGGTGAGCATATCTCGACTCAGGACGTACTTGAAAAACATTAAGGACGCCTACGCTGAGTTCTGCGCCGTACACAGCTTGGTCATAGCGACCGTTCCAGATACCGCTCTACAACCACAGGAGAAAGTATTCGCCAACTTTGAAGACTGATACAATATTGTACGCACGACGATCGAAGATCTGATAATCACCCAAGAAAAGAGTCCCGCTAGAGCTCCGAATCCACAACAACAACCGTTCAACGATCCGATCCCTACTGTCGATGACTATCGCGCCAACTGGAAAAAGCTTTATTTTTTAGCACCCGCAGTAGAGGAGAAGCCAAACCAGATTTCTTATTTGGTTGTCTTCTTATACAAGACAACCACGAACTACCGAACCACGCACATCCGAGAAGCCATCCGATGGAGAATTTTGAGCTCACAATTCGAAAGTCATCCGAATCACATCCGAAGCACTTCAAAGTACAACGACAGTACCCGATTCCAGATCCGCGTCCACCAGTTAAGGGAAAACACGATATTCAATCCAACATAACCTACCAACGCACTGGACATAGATTGAAAATTCAGCAAATACCAAACCTAGCAGCCACACTGCAGTTACCGGACAACAACAGTCCAGAACGACCACAGTTCCATTCCGAGAGTAACGAGTTAGACTTTTGCCAATTAGACCAACAGGAAGATGCACCAACATCAAGCCATCAAGTTCCCGACACATCGCACTCCACCATAGATCGTTCGACCCAGTGTTTGGATATCGATTAGAATAAGCCGATCGAACCATATTCGGAGAGTGTAACAGTTCGCGAACCATAGCAGTTCGTGGCACATCGCATTCGGAGAGTCCTGTGAATGTAAACATTCACTCTCTCGTTTGGTACGTGACACGAGAGCGTTCAATAGCAGCAACTCTCACAGACTGAAACAGTAGCGAACCATTCGGGTGATTTATGTTTTGCATAAAATTGGTAATAACTTTCATATTTTCAGATAATGCAGCCTTTAACAGCCTAACTATAATCTATTGGACCATTGAACACCCCTTTGGTTGCAAACATAGCATAGAAAATAAGAAATATTCGCCTCTATTTCTTGATCAGAATGAGTGTGGGTCAGCGAATGTTACAAGTGTTGACACACAGTGATCGTAACCAAACAGTGGGTGGTGTGTGTCTATTTTGTTTTAGTTCATGTCTCGTTATCTTCAACGAACGGTAAATATCATGTGTGTTGTATGAATGCAGGCGTTTAAATGGGCTGAATTTATGGCTCGTGTGTCAATGATCGTTAAATTTTCCAAAGCCTGATCCGACCTCTACAACGATTGAGCAGCATACCATAAGGAAGATACCGACCGACTCCAAGGAAGCTGGCCGCCAGGATTTCCACTCTGCCGACAACATATCCAACCGAAAATTCCTCCTACCGAATTCCGAAGCCGAAATCCATGCCAAGAGATTCACCGAATGTCCGCCTTGTAAGACCGATACAACAGAGTTACGACTTCGCCTTATCCGATCCAGGTTCCGCCCGTCGAAAAGAACGAGCATGAAGCGTCAGGAACATCTCCCTAAGCCCAACAACATACTGTTGAAACTTCGTGTCAACCGGGGGGAGTATGTTTCGTACGGAACGAGCCGTAAACATATGCGTCTTAAACTCACCCGAGTGCAGCCTTACACGACCCACCCTGCCGACGCCTCTGTGGTCGAGAGCTCCCACAGCTGGTGAATGAACTCCGTGAGTTACTAACTGATCTCTCCATGATTGAGTGACCGAGCTACGCGCATCGAGACTATGGACCGATGCACGAGTTCATTATTTGACGTTTGAGCGGTGCCGTGTTATTTATGTTACCATGGAAACGAGTGAATACGGCACCGCTCAAACATCAAATTAGTGAACTCGTGCATCGGTCCATGGACCAATGCACGAGTTCATTAATTTGACGTTTGAGCGGTGCCGAATTCACTGGTTTCCATGGTCACATAAATAACACGGCACCGCTCAAACGTCAACGGGTGAACGCATGCACAGGTCCGTTCCACGTGCTTCAAGATGCTTCCGCGTGTTTCTAGAACACGTGGCGCGGTGTTATAAATACGCGATCTCTTCGCGTAGTCGAATGAGTCTCGTTTCAACCGCCGCGAATTTAACCCAATCTAAGTGAAGTGAACAATAATAGTACAAGTGAATAGTGAACAGTATAGTGTAAAAGTAGTGAAATAAAGTACAGTGACTAGTAGAATTAGTGTTGTTGATTCCCTTCATCCGAAAAATACAGTCCACCTCGACCCGACCCCACCGGAGTTGGCCACGGTTAACGCGCCAACAACCAGTAAGGCCGCATTTGGATACCTGGTAGCAATCATATTTTCAATTTCCTCAGTGCAGCACCGGTGATTATTTTGTAACAGACTTTGAATCGATCGATAGGTCAATTGAAACAAGTTTTTGTCAGATCTGTGGTGCGAAATGAAAGCACGGTATGATTCGTATTGTGGATAGTCTTAGCTTTTGTATCACCATCCGAAAAAAAGTCCATTTTTCAAATGCAAATGTTATTCTATATAACCTGAAAAACAAATAGTTCATACTACACGTGGTTTATTCACGATGCCTGATAAACGTAATGCCCATGATTATTGAGTGCTCTAAATTTGTTTAATTTTTGCATTGCTAAATTTTGCGCATTTTTTCAGAATTTTCCTAGTGTAAAGAACTACTTGGACACTTTTATTATTCACTTTGGCATCGAGTTTTTATTTGGCTAAATTGTCTGAAACTCTGCAGTAAAATACACTTATTTACAGAACACATCGTTGCGAAATAAGGGCTCAGAAGTTTTCAAAATAAAACCTTGTCGAATTGAATCGAAACTGCTAAAAATAGGATCTATTAGATCCCTATTGAAAATAAACGTATGGTTTCGCCACATCGCTAAGCACAGCGAGCTCCGATAGCAGCCTATAAAGTCCAATAGACTCCATGATTCCATCAAACGATAAAAGATGGTTTTAAAATATGGTTATTTTGATGCCAGTAAGCATTTACTTTTAAATTTATGAACTAAGCTGCACAGCGCATAGCAGACAAAACAAAAAATCGATTTTTTGGTGCATGTTATCAATAAGTTTAATGTAGATATTAAAATTCGCATACTTACATTTTTGATATTTGCCAACTGCAGCTTCGGATAGGGATTATCGGGCTTCAATTCGGCCGTTTTCTCAAACACCTTCATGGCCGAAGTGTAGGATCCACGGCCCATGTAGGCGTCGGCCAGTCCTTCCCAGGCGGTAATATTGTCCACTTCGTATCGGATCACCGTACGAAATGCTGCGATCGAATCGTCATACGATTGCCGTCCTAGGTGATGCAAACCGAGCTGAAGATGCGCCCACGAGGAGCCGTTGCCATTGACGAGGCTGACAGTGCTCTGCAGTAGCTGGTGATTGGCGTCCCATTCGGACAGCGTCCGGTATAGTGAACTGAGCAAGATGATTGCTTCCTTATGGCTAGGATTGAGTGAAACGCTCTTTTCCAAACATTTCCGGGCTCGGACGGTATCCGAGTTGTGAATGTACAGTTTACCTAGCCAGTAGAAGCAATTCGCGTTTCCAGGCTCTAGTTTAGTAGCTTTCAGAGCGCTTACAAAACTTTTTTCGATGTCTAAATTAATATAATATATTCTTGCTAACTCTAGAAGGCAATCACAGTCGTTTTCATGGTTTTGCAGAATTGTCTGTGCTTCTAATATCCTATTTTGCCTAGTGAGATGTAATGCCGTTAGGTAATCATGTTTTGCACTAGCTAAGCCAGTCGATTTCAAAGCTGCGACTTCATCTTCAAAATTATCGACAGTGTTCAACAGAATTTTCAGTTTTAATTGATAGTATGACAGCTCCGAACTGTTTTGGTCTTCAAAAACCTTTGCACTGATGGAACTGGCTTCTTTTAGTTTTTCTGGATCACCATTCTCAATCAGCGCTATAAAATAGTTAGCATTCACGATCTTTAACTGACGATATATGCTTTCGGCTAATCCGTACGCTTTCTGGAGACAGTAGATTCTTGCTAGCACTTTAAGGCAAATATCCCAATTCGGTTGGATCGTATCAACTTTCTTCAGCATAGTTTCGGCCTCTTTCAGCTCCCCCGAACGGTAATGGAGTATTCCTCTAGCGACCATAGCTAACGCTGATGAGGGATTCAACTGAATCGCTTCTTCGAAAGTCGTACTAAGGGGCTTATTGAGAAGCGCCTGCATTTGCGTGTCGGTAACTAAATTTTCCGCATAAGCTTTGCATATCCATTCCAGAGGATAAATATCGTTTTGGAATTTCCTATTCATAAGGGCGGCTTTTTCGACTAGCTTTTCGTACATTTTCAGGCGATGCAGCAGCTTTAAATAACGTTTGAATTTTTCACTCAGAAACGGATCGTCGTCGTTATTAGTTTCATACTCAAGAACCCTTTCCACCAGTGCTTCGTATTTTGACTCCAATGATTGATCCGTGAGGAGAAGCTTAGATAGACACATGAAAGCGGATTTTGTTCGTTCCTCTTGACTGCTATGGATCTCGCTTTCAAATAGCTTAATTACTTTATCCAACTGAGAACCACTGCGTGCGACGGTTTCGAGCTTTTTATGCAAATCGGGAAACTTGTCTCTATAATCAACAGAATGAAATAAAAGAAATAAATTCACAATTTTGATATTTTTGTAGCCGACTTTTTATTGTTACAAAAATGGTAATCATGAATCAGTAGTATAGTGTCTAAATAATGCAATACATGATTTTCCGTACCTTCATATATTCCTCACCATTTAATTGGAAATGAGCATAGAACGACTAGCATGTCCCAATGGTATACTATACGTAACCCCATCAATATTTATGAGTTTTTGCTCATAACACATTATTATTGCTATTTTTTATTAAAGTTCCATATATGATCGCTTGTAAATTGTCCAAATGTATTCGATTACATCTGAATAACGCGATAAAAAACTTGAGCAATCATATTGAGCATTAAATTTTAGTTTTAAATGTTGTATGTTTGATTTTGATAGGTGTACGAATATGGAATTTGGTACATTTTAGACACGAAGTCTGTACATTTCATTATTCCAAAGATGGAAATAATAATTTTTCTTAATAATAAAGTATATTTAAAATTCAAAATAAAGTACACCCGATTCTGTTTTAGCACGGATTTTTTTTTACACGGCCGTGCAAAAAAAGTTTCCATAAATTTTTTTTCGCCAAAACCTTATTTTTGCATGAAACGTCGAGAAATGTTGTTACTTTTTTTGCACGGTTTTTGAAATTTTTAACTGAATTTTTTTTTTGTACGGTATACGCATCCCCCGTGCAAAAACAGAATCGGGTGTACCATTAAAATTTAATGGTTTAATGGTTAAATTTTACAAACTGATGAAAACAGTACGAATATGAAATTAAGTCACTGTATCCTAAAATATCAAAATAAAATCAAGACGCCTAGAGTCAAACCAGGACAGATGGTCACCTCACCCAATAACTTACGGAGTCAATTCCAGCAGCCTGCCGCACACATCCGGAAGGTCGGCATCGTCGGCACAGCTGGCCAGTCCCTGCAGGGCCACTGTGGGATCGCTACTGCAAGCAAGGGCTCGCTTCAAGAAACTAGCCGCTTCCCTTTTGTCGGTGTCCTGATAGCAGGCACCCATCAGCAGGAGGGCCATGTAGTTTTCGGCATCTTCCTTGAGGATTTTCTACGGATTCGCAAAGGAAAGTAATTGGTCAACGATAGGTGACGACGGGTCACAACAGCATTCAATACTTACGTTGCACAACTTGATGGCTTCCGAAAATTTCTTGTTCTTCACTGCTTCCCTTGCGTCCTTGAGGGCGGCTTTGATTTCCTTTGACGACATGCTAATCACACTTTAGAAAACAATGTTAAAACTATAAAAATATAAGAATTTCAAAATCTTTTACTGCCCAGGATCCAAAAACACCGGCTGTCGATCCTTTCTGACGTTTGTCACTGTTGTCAACAGAAGTTGGCGACTCGGCGATTTGAATGAAAAAATGAAAATATCGATTTTTTTTGGCACACAGGGAATCGCCTACTTCTATTATTTGGGATTTGATGTTCTGGACGCAGCTCTCGTATTATTTACATTTTGAGACAGCGCGCAAGAAAAAAACCGGCAAGTCGTAGTTGAGAAGTGGCGGCGAAACGTTTATTAAATTTCTTTTGTAAACTCGAGTGAACATCATTGTGGGTGTGTAGTAGTCAGAATAAATCTCATTATGGACAATCCGGACAACACGGTGAAACCAGAACATCAGGAAAAAGACCAATCTTTACGGGAAAATGTACCACACAATGCAGCCCAAACTGCTACGAAGAAGGTAAGGATTATACTGGCACAGAGATAGTAACGGGATGGTTCTCGACCGAGTCATGAATGTAGGGTAGTGCGGGGCTAGATGCAGGGTGTCCATTCAGAATCCGTTTTCCAATTCCCGGATTTTTCCCGGATGCCCAAGAAAATAAAAATACGGATGACTATTAGACTGATGCAAATTTTGAAGTTTCTGCTCCCCTATGCTTAAACGATGTCAATTATGATAAAAATCATTCTCCCAAAATTTGAAGTGATTTGGAAGAAATTTGGTTGTGCACACGCCATTTGAAGTTTATATGGAAATTACTATGCAAAAGGCAAACCATTTGTGTTCAGTCATCTAACTGCTCGCAATAATAATCTATAGAAAAGTAAACATACTCTTCTAATGTGAATTCTTCCCAGCTACAACTTTGCTGACGACCTGAGAGAGACTCGCGAAGAGGAAAAATATCAACGTCATATGCAGCCCAGATTCCCCTCTCACGAAACGTCAAATGCAGCCCACCGTTTTGATGGCTGAAAAAGTGAAAAGTATTAGCTGTGTTCAACGAGCTGCTCGAACTTGGTTGCAACCAGAGTGGATCTAGATAAGAGTGGCGTCAATGTCAAAATTGGAACAGCGGCGAACTGTCATTTCCATACAAATCCGCGTTCCAATCGAGCAGGAGACCTGTCAAAACTGGAACATGACGTCACTCTTGTTTACAGGCACTCTAGTTGCAACCACTTGCGAGTCAGCTTTTGGTGTTCATTGAGCCACTCCAACCAAGGGATTGCTAAGAAGCTCGTTTTCTGTTGCCTCTTATAAAACGATAGCGGAGTTCACCCATACGAATGTGCACATCAACAAAGTAGCTGGTGCGAATGTGGAGAAATGAACCACGGCACATAAATCTAACGCATTACTTGCGTTTTATTCTAACGAAATTGATTCACACTTCCTTTTTTTTTTGTCTGTTATCTATGGTTTGATTATCCGAAGAAACATTTGCTTTTCTGCAGCTCATTACCACCATCAGCTTTAGCTGATTTCGTTGCGCTTCATGCATTTTGTACTGTTTTCTCTCGTAGGAAAAGGTAAACATCCGAAAAATATAGGTGTGTGAGTGGAATTTGACTCTGGAGTATAAATTATGCTCCCGATAAGGGGCACAGCTCAAGCTGTCAAATTCCATAGTGAAAAAATAGGACGCCATCCCTCTGACTCCAACCTACTTCGAGTCGCTCGGGTTTGTGTTCATTGAGCCGAGTCCAACCAACTCCGAGTCGCTCGAAACAGGTTGGAAGCTAGAGTCCGAGCTAGTTCAACCAGCTCGCAGTAGCTCGTGTTTTTGACGTTTAAAAACGTAAACATTGAAAAAAAAAACGCAAAATTCCGAAGCGATACGGATTGTTAAGTGCGTGAATTTTTTTTTCACGTGGAATTCCGGTAAATTAGTAAAAAGAGTAAAAAGAGCGTTCATTGAGAAAGCAGCTTGGAGTTGCTCGAAGTAGCTTTGACAGTTATTTGTTGACAAAAAATATGAGCTAGTACAACCAACCCCGAGCAAGTTCGATCAAAGTCATTGAACACAGCTATTATTGTGTTCAAAGTAAACTGTTATTAAAAGCCTCAGTCAGCTGAGCAGTTTTTTCCAAAGTTGCTGATAAATCTAAGCAGAAGATTAACTATTTCTAATGTCTGCTACGTTTCCTGGCATGAAATTTCACTCAAACGGCTATTTATGATTCGATGTGATGCAAACTCAATCATTTTTTGCTGAGAGGTTCATACTTACTTACTTACTTATTTGGCTTTACATCAATTATTTTGATAAAGCCTCGCCAACAATATTTCGCCAATTCCCTCGGTTCATGGCCGCTTCTCTCCATCCTCGACTGTGACCCACGCTCTCCAGGTCCTGGTGTACCTGGTCAATCCACCTAGCTCGCTGCGCCCCACGCCTTCTTGTTCCGACCGGATTCGTGGCGAACACCATCTTTACAGGGTTGTTGTCCGGCATTCTTGCAACATGCCCTGCCCAGCGTATCCTTCCAGCTTTAGCTACCTTCACGATACTGGGTTCGCCGTAGAGTTGAGCGAGCTCGTGGTTCATCCTCCGCCGCCACACGCCGTTCTCCTGCACGCCGCCGAAGATCGTCCTTAGCACTCGGCGTTCGAAAACCCCAAGAGCTTGCAAGTCCTCGAGCATAGTCCACGCCTCATGCCCAGGACTACCGGTCTTATGAGCGTTTTGTACATCGTGCATTTGGTGCGGGGGTGAATCTTTCTTGACCGCAGTTTCTTCTGGAGCCCATAGTAGGCACGACTTCCGCTGATGATGCGCCTTCGTATTTCCCGACTAACATTGTTGTCAGCCGTCATGATTTTCCATAGCTCTATGCGGTCGATACTATCGTATGCCGCCTTGAAATCGATGAACAAATGGTGCGTAGGGACCTGGTACTCACGGCATTTCTGGAGGATTTGCCGCACGGAAAAGATCTGGTCCGTTGTCGAGCGGCCGTCGATGAAACCTGCTTGATAACTTCCCACGAACTCGTTTGCTATAGGTGATAGACGACGGAAGAGAATCTGGGATAGCACTTTATAGGCGGCGTTTAGGATGGTGATTGCACGATAATTTTCACACTCCAGTTTGTCGCCCTTTTTGTAGATAGGGCATATAACGCCTTGCTTCCACTCCTCCGGTAGCTGTTCCGTTTCCCAGATTCTGACTATCAGCCGATGCAGACAAGCGGCCAACCTGTCCGGGCCCATCTTGATGAGTTCGGCTCCGATACCATCCTTGCCAGCGGCTTTGTTGTTCTTGAGCTGTTGAATGGCATCCTTAACTTCCCCCATCGTGGGAGCTGGTTGATTTCCGCTGTCCGCTGTGCTGACGTAGCCATCGCCTTCGCTGTCCTGACCTTCTGTGCCTGTGTTCTCTGCGCCATTCAGGTGTTCATCGTAGTGCTGCTTCCACCTTTCGATCACCTCGCGTCCGTCCGTCAAGATGCTCCCATCCTTATCCCGGCACATCTCAGCTCGCGGCACGAAGCCTTTGCGGGATGTGTTGAGCTTCTGATAGAACTTCCGCGTTTCTTGAGAACGGTACAGCAACTCCATCTCTTGGCATTCCACCTCTTCCAGGCGGCGCTTTTTGTCCCGGAATAGGCGGGTTTGCTGTTTCCGCTTCAGTCTGTATCGTTCCACGTTTTGCCGCGTACCATGCTGCAGCATTGCAGCCCGCGCTGCATTCTTCTCCTCTAAAACCTCTTGGCACTCCTCGTCGAACCAATCGTTTCTTGAGCTCCGTTCCACATATCCGACAACGCTTTCGGCAGCGTCGTTAATGGCTGCTTTGACTGTCCTCCAGCAGTCCTCAAGAGGGGCCCTATCGAGCTCGCCCTCATCCGGCAACGCTGCCTCAAGATGCTGCGCGTACGCATTGGCGACATCTGGTTGTTTCAGCCGCTCGAGATTGTACCGGGGCGGGCGTCGGTACCGTACATTGTTGATGACGGATAGTTTTGGGCGCAGTTTCACCATCTACATTTATAAGGTTTAATCACCGCATGACTTTATTATTATTAAAATTCATTGGCTTTTTTCGGTGAATACAATATTTATACTCAGAGTGAAAGGGAGTAACGAAAGTAATGAAATGACAAGATGGATAGAATCGCAAGCGAGCGACGAGAGAAATGAATAGAAGTTGAAAATTTGTTTTAACAGAGGGCCATATGTGTGAACAACACAATCGAAACGACAAATCGTTGCCTAACGTCCTGGTCTTGAACGGCTAGATGTTGTAGTGTTGGTCACTACTGTGACCTCGTCGCTCGCTTGCGATTCTATCCATCTTGTCATTTCATTACTTTCGTTACTCCCTTTCACTCTGAGTATAGATATTGTATTCACCGAAAAAAGCCAATGCATTTTAATAATACAGTGGGATTCCGTTTTTGGCATGCTCCGTTTTTGGCATGCTCCGATTTTGGCACCCCCCGATTTTGGCAACAAAATGGATCCGTTTTTGGCAACATTTTTCAATACCATTAAAATTTGTATGTTTTTGTAAATATTATCGTGTCTGTTGCTTTAGTCATTTGAACAGCATGTCACCTCCACACCGATTACATTCCAGTGCACCATTTTCGTCGATATTTCCCCAAATCTACCAACTACTAAGGACTCGCGTACGCGCTTATTTACGTCAGAATGGTCATTGGTCATACATTGACAACGTTTCATGAGGCCAATAGTCTCCACCAGTATCTCAACTAAAGACTCTTTTCTTAGGCATTCATATTGAATGTCCAGCCCACTTGAGTCTGCCAGTAGGTGATACAATAAAAAACACTTTTCTTCAGATTTGGAACAGCTTGTTTGAACAAAGCACCAGCACCGACATAAGAGCATAATCTATGACTCACACAGAGTTACAATCATAAATCTTGTCTCATCTTTTATGGATTTATGGATTATGGATTTACAAACATAGCGCATGTAAAAACACACCGCAATAATATATACAAATATGTACAGCAAAATGTCGTGCATCATAACTTTTAATAAATTTCATTAAATAATATGACAAATGCGAATACAGTCCAAACTACAATTTATTCTCAATAATATCATTGAAGCGTGCGATAAATACGACTGAGAGTGTTTTAACTATTTGTCTGTGGTATTGGTGTGTATATTGATCTCGACGCGTCAACTATTTAAAGCTACGTTTCCTTTTTTCTATAGACTCTGTAAGGCGTTAGATTTGTTTAGAGACGATCCAGAATTCTGTAATCAAGCATACGTGTCTTAACATCATCAAAATGTTCCTTACGAGCTGAGTCTATGAGATTCCTAACTGTACCCTGGAGAATCCTTAAGGGATTCTTGGTTTTTGTGGTACTTTCCAGAAATTTTAATGAATTCATGAGGGTATCTGCAGATTCCAAGTGGACACTGAGGGCTTCTTTAGGGATCCTTAGAGTGTATAAATGGTTATGGAGAACTATGTCCAAAATCTGGTAATTCCTAATAAACACTAGGGCGTCCTGTAAATTTTAAGCGGGATAATGTGAATTTCTAGTGGTATTTTTAATATTTCCGACGAAAGCTTGGGGGCTTTGAAAAGGTTCCCAGAGGAATTTGAGTTGTGCTATTATTATTATTTATCTTTATTAGGAAGATTTTCAGCCCTTGGCTGGTTCATCTCCGTTGAGGTGTGCTAGTGGTAGCCTAATAATAATAAACTTAAAATGTTTTTTCATCGGAGACTTGAGAATTTTCAGCAACATCGCAGCGGAATTCCAAGATATTAACTCCTAGTAAAATCCTTAGCAAGATCCTAAGAACTCTATGCAAGATCCTGCGGATGCTTGGCAAGATGCTTCAGAGCTCAAGCATTTTTCTGTATATTTCTTATGAGAACCTGAAGATTCCTATAAGGTTATTGAGGTTTCATAAAAGGATCCTGTAAATTTCAGTTGATTTCATAAGGTAGGTGTAAAACATATATCAAGCTCAATGAAAAATTATTTCAAGTAAAAATTAAATTCTACAGAATTACAAGTCACATTTATGCATCATCTCATCTTTATGTTTGCCCTTTTGATTGCAGTCAACAGTTCATTATAAAATGTTTTACTTTATCAGAAACATAAATTGAAAAAGCAATTTTAAACTTACCGAATTTTTCAAATTTTACGCAGTAGTCCAAAAGTTAAACTGATTTTGAATGTTCATTCAATTAAAAATTAAGCTAATGCCGTTTTGCAATACCCAGCGCTTTTGATTCGTAAATACGTCTTTATAAGAAAAAAAAATATTTTTTTCGTGTTCTTTCATAGTTTTAAGAAAATATCTAGTTCTTGAATAAAGGTCACTTATGCGATTATTGGTTTTACAAGGGCCTTTTATACAAAAATTAAAGCTTCTAAATATAATTGAAGATGTTGAGGCGTAAAAACGCCATCAGAAAAACGTTTGCCAGATTTAACATTACGGAGCAATAGATTCATAGCATAGTATAACCCTTCGGAAAAATACTTCGAAGTGAACCTTTTCGAAGTCTCAAAGCCTTATGATTCCATAAAAATGATGTATTAACATTGTAAAGATGTTTTCAAAACCAATAATTGAAAAATAAAATTTGAAATATGGGTTCCGATTTTGGCACGGTTCCGTTTTTGGCAACTGAAAATTTAAACTTTGTTGCCAAAAACGGAATCCCACTGTAATAGTTTCACCACAGACAAACAGACGTAACACTTAGAACAAATCCAGATCAAAATCATAGTCACGATGACATGTACGCCCAATGCTAAAATCGGTGTGTTTGGCCGATGGACCAACAGATGGCGGTAGTGTGTAAACGTCAAACGCGAACAAAAACGATGTGAGCGCTGCAGGTGGTGGATTGGCCACCTACCATATATTTGAATCGGCCATTAAAAAGGTGGTCGATGGACATCGGTGAGAGTGTGACGTCTGTTTGTCTGTGGTTTCACCATCACCAGGTAGTGGTCGGAGTCAATGAGAGGTTCATGTGAGAGTTTGATCAGCATGTGCATAATTGGTATAAACACAAATTGGAATAAGAAAAAAACTCAGCAATCACATAAAAAGAAGACCGTCTTCGCGAGTCTCGTCTCAGCTGACGACCACATTTTGATTGGGCGTAAGGATAATTTGTTATCATTGATAACAAAGTCTAAATCATGCTGAGATGATCATTCAATTACTTTCAGAGCAACACTGCTTTTTTGCTGTAGAACATAGTAGCCTGGATTACTTTGATCTATTCTACCCGCCAGAAGCACCACTGTTGCCTGCCGAGCAGTTGGTGAAGCATGCAAAATACAAACCCACTTTATGATTATGAATAGCAATTTATCTTGACGTCCAATCGAAATATAGTCTTCAGCAAAGTTGTAGCTGAAAGGATTTCACATGAGTAGAGATTGTTCACTTTTCCATAAAATATTATGACGACGAGATAGAAGGCTGAACACAAAAGGTTGGCATTTTCCATAGTAATCTCCATATAAACTTCAAATGGCGTGTGCACAATCAAATTTCTTCCGAATCACTTCAAACTTTGGGAGGATGCTATTTACCATAATAAAAATTGTTTGACCATAGGGGAGCCAAAACTTAAAAATTTGCATCACTCCTGCGGATAATCATCCAACGACTTGCATAAAATGTGAACAAATCTGGAGGACTTGATCTAACTTATTTATGAATTGGTTTCAATTAAATTTATAAAATACTGTGAGCTTAAGGCGAACAAAGACGTCATTGAAATTTTAACTAACATTGCTTTTTTTCACCAACATTGCTAAAAAAGTATCAACATACACTTGGCATATAAACACATCTAGTGATACTTTTTCGAATCAATATGAACTATGAGGATTGAGTGTTTTTACTTTGAAATTGCCTGCTGCAATTCCAAAATGGCTACCAAAACGAATGACGGGCTGCTTAGCCTTACTTACTTGATACTTGATGGGCTACAATACGCTGCGTTGAATCTACGCCGAATGGATAATTCTTCTCCACTGGGCTCGGTCCTGAGCCAATCGCTTCCAGTCGCCCTGAACGTTAAGTGCCCTTAAGTCCTCTTCAACTGCAAAAAGCCAACGTGTGCGCGGCCTACCACGAAGCCGACGGCCTCGTCCGGGTTCTCTACTGAATATTATTTTTGCTTGTCGTTCTTCCGGCATTCGTACCACGTGACCAGCCCAACGCAGCCTGCCGTGTTTTATGAGCTTGATAATATCCACTTCTTTATATACTTGGTACAACTCATGATTCATGCGACGCCGCCAGATGCCATTTTCTTGTTTACCGCCGAGTATTGTTCGCAGCACTTTACGCTCAAAAACTCCAAACGCTTTCCGGTCGACCTCTTTTAACGTCCAGGATTCATGGCCGTATAGAGCAACCGGAAGGATAAGAGTCTTATATAGCGCGAATTTTGTTTTCGTCTGCATGCTACGGGACTTAAGCTGGATACGGAGCCCGTAAAAAGCCCTATTCGCAGCTGCAAGACGCCTTTTCACCTCGCGGGTAACATCATTATCGCAAGTCACTAAAGTACCAAGATACACAAATTCTTCCACTACTTCAAATTTTTCACCACCTAGCACCACTTCACTACCAACGTCACGATTGGAACCACGCTGTCTACCAGCGATCATGTACTTAGTTTTGCTGGTGTTGATGGTAAGTCCAATCCTCGCTGTCTCCCTTTGAAAAGGCACGAATGCCTCTTCTACGGCTCGACGATCAATTCCGATTATATCGATATCGTCCGCAAAACCCAGGAGCATATGCGACCGGGTGACGATGGTACCGCTTCTTTGCACGCCCGCTCTCCTTATAGCTCCTTCGAGAGCAATGTTGAACAAAAGATTCGAAAGCGCATCTCCTTGCTTCAATCCATCTAAGGTTACGAAGGAGGTTGAAGTCTCATCCGCAACCCGCACACTTGATTTCGATCCATCCAACGTTGCACGAATCAGTCTAATCAGTTTCGCCGGAAAACCGTGTTCTACCATTATCTGCCATAAATCATTTCTCTTTACTGAATCGTACGCCGCCTTGAAATCAATGAACAGATGATGTGTCTGCAAGTTGTATTCCCGGAACTTATCAAGGATTTGTCGCAAGGTAAACATTTGATCCGTCGTTGATCGGCCCTCACGAAAACCAGCTTGGTATTCGCCGACGAAGGACTCCTCCAGCGGTCTCAATCTGTTGAACAGAACACGTGACATTATTTTGTACGCCGAATTGAGGAGCGCTATTCCTCGGTAATTGGCGCACTCCAATCTGTGGCCCTTCTTATACAGAGGGCAGATGAGGCCCTCCAGCCAGCTAGTAGGCAATTCTCCTTCCTCCCATATCCTTAACAGAGTACGGTGCAGCATTTCGTACAGCTGCTCACTACCGTGCTTGAAAAGTTCGGCCGGGAGCTCGTCTTTTCCAGCAGCCTTACAGTTCTTCAACTCCTTAATCGCTCTTCTAACCTCATCTAGCGTCGGGGGCTCCACAGCTTGTCCATCGTTCCTGATGATTAATCTGTTCTCAGACGCGCTCGTGTCCTCTCCATTCAACAATTGCTCGAAGTGTTCTTTCCACCTGGCAGCCACCAAGATTTTGTCTGTCAGCAAGTTACCTTCGCGGTCATTGCACATGACGGGAGACGGCGCAGTTTTTCTCCGTACGCCATTGACAGTTTCGTAAAATCTCCGCATATCGTTTTGTTCGATGCTGTTTTGCGCCTCAGTAATGATGTCTTCTTCATACTGCCTTTTCTTTCTGCGGTGAATTCGTTTCTCGGCTGCTCTAGCTTCCTTGTACCGCTCTCTATTCTGCCGGGTACCAGACACTAACATCCGACTTCTGGCAACATTCTTCTCATCCGTCACATTCTGGCACTCCTCATCAAACCAACCGTTTCTGGGTCGTCTCTGAGCAGTACCTATCACCTCTCGCGCTGCTGTGCTCATCGCACTGTGGATAGCCTCCCACAGATTGTTGAGGTTTTCGCCTACGTTGTATCCCCTTATCCGCTCATCAAGCTTCCGGCGGTACTCGTCTGCTACACCTTCTGTTGATAAGCGCTGGATATTGAAACGCAACGGTCGCTGTGTTCTTGTGTTCGCCACGGTAGACAACCGTGCACGAATTTTACTAACAACGAGATAGTGATCAGAGTCGATGTTTGGGCCTCTAAAGGTCCTCACATCGATGACATCCGAGAAATGCCGACCGTCCACCAAAACGTGGTCTATTTGGTTGCAGAGCTCGCCATTTGGGTGCATCCAGGTGTGCTTTCGGATGTCTTTGCGTGCAAAGTAGGTGCTGCTGATGGCCATCCCTCTAGCTGCAGCAAAAGTTATTAGCCTTAGGCCGTTGTCATTGGTGGCGGAGTGAAGGCTCTCCGTACCAATTATAGGGCGGAAAAAATCCTCTCTTCCGACCTGAGCGTTGGCATCCCCGATAACAACTTTTACGTCATGTTTTGGGCACTCTCCGTAGGTCTTGTCGAGACAATCATAAAACGCATCCTTCGTGTCGTCGGGTTTATCGTTTGTCGGCGCATAGATGTTGATCAGACTGTAGTTGAAGAATTTGCCCCGTATCCTCAATACGCAGATTCGTTCATTAATCGGTTTCCACCGCAGAACACGCCTCATCTGCTTCCCGATCACTATGAATCCGACGCCATGCTCTGCCTTATCGCTGCCACTATGGTAGATGTTGTATTTGAAAGCTGTGTTGGCGACGGGATCCACCGCCCTGAATTCACGTTCTCCAGTTCTAGGCCATCTTACTTCCTGAATAGCAGCCACGCTCACTCCAACCTTCTGCAATTCACGAGCCAAAAGGCTCACTCGTCCGGGTTCATTTAACGTCCTGACATTCCAGGTACCGAGTTTCCAATCATAGTCCTTATTTCGTTGCCAGGTCGATTGCCGAAAATATCGTTCGTTATTTCTCCTTTCTCCATTTTTCGTGGTAGGTAAGAAATTCGATATGCTACCTTACCAGGGTCGCGATACCTACATCACGATGGTGGGGCTGCCACCTTAGGTGTAGCTGACGTGATACAGCATTTCATACTCAGCCGCTGGATGCCAGAACAGACGCTGTTTGAGCCGCACCTCCTTGGTGGACAGACGCTCGAGACGCACCTCCTCACTCTAGCTGATGTCAGAAGGACAACAGTGCCCAGGCTGCACTACCAGCTAAGTACGCAACCCTTAGCTGGCGGTCTTTGTCATCATTTGACCCGTGGAAGCGTGAGGTAGGGACTTGTGAGGACCAGAGCTATGTTGGACGCTCCTTCCTAGTTGTCGGCTCACCATTTCACAGCCCCAAACGTTTTAAATTATGAAAAAGTTTTAGATAAAAAAAAGGATTCGAGTACCTAAAAGACCGTTCAACCCCATAGAATTCATAGGAAGTTCAGAAAGATTTTGGAATTATATAAACAAATTTTAATGGTTTTTGTGAGTGTCATGTCTACCTATCTCAAGTGATATTAATTATTTTACCTTTTGACTTGGTACCTTTTATATGTTCGTACCTATGGTATTTCTGAGCTATAAGTACTGGCTGCAGTTGATGGAGAAAAGTAGACTTCCCGAACTGTGGACTGATTAACATATTATTTTATTCTTTATTTACAGGATATAAAAGTGGCGACGAGGATCATGGAAACGTGTGTTGAAGATAATCGATTTTCTTTGGGGTGGCGTATTGCCAATTGTATCTATTTTTGAAAGTGTGGTGAAATTGCCGATTTGAGTTGAACCAAATTGTTCTTCAGAGCTGACGAAATTGTCGTTTATTGTGAACATAGTTGTTCTTTTGTGAAGCGATTGCTGTATTGAGATGAACGAAATTGTTCTTTAGTGTTGATGAATTTGTCAAATGTAATGTTGCGCAGTGTTTTCCAATGATTTGAATGTTTTGTTGTAGTCATGGAATTTGCGTATTTGAGATAAGATCGTGGAATTCTTTGTATATATTTTCGATTGTTCGTTGTATGAGTTGTTGCAACTTGTAAATGGTTTTTAAAGAGTTATTAGAATGTTTCTAAAGGGGAAAGGACTGTCATGTCTACCTATCTCAAGTGATATTAATTATTTTACCTTTTGACTTGGTACCTTTTATATGTTCGTACCTATGGTATTTCTGAGCTATAAGTACTGGCTGCAGTTGGTGGAGAAAAGAGACTTCCCGAACTGTGGACTGATTAACATATTATTTTATTCTTTATTTACAGGATATAAAAGTGAGGAGGCGGGGTTTGAGATTTCTTACGCGCCACGCAAATTATTCTCAATTTGCATACAACATATCTTACTATGAGAGAGGGGGTCTAAAAATAGCTAAAATTGTCTTACGTAATTAATGGACACCCCTTATCTTTTAAAAATTCCTTCGGAATAATGCGTTAGATATGGTCCAGATATGGTTGCTGGAGCAATTCTTGATCTAACAAAAATCCTGTTGGATTCAAGGAAAGATTTTTTTCAACAGAAACGATATCTCCAAAGATTTGATCAAGAATCTTGTCAAAAACCTTACAAAAAACTGTCCAAGAGTGCATAAAAAACCTTCGTGTTTATTTATTCATCGAAGATCTTGCAATGAAATTTGTCGAGGATGATTGGAATTCGCTGTAAATCTGAGAAATCCATTCAAAATCTCTTTGTGTTGTTGTTTGTTTTTTGTGTCACATAATGTTTATTTCTATGAAAATAATGTAAAATTCCAGAATCAAGTGTGATTTGAAATTGATAAACATGCATAAACTTCTAGTTCTAAACAAGGATTTGGACATGGTGTAAACCTGAAAGTTTGTGAGGATGCTACAAATATATCTCCAAAACAGATTTTACTATCAAAACTCTTACCAATTTGCTTGTTTTGTTGAAAAATTTGATTTTCGGCTATAAAGTAGGGAAATCCTTTGGAAATTGCCTACATTTAGGCGTTTTTCGCGGTATTCTTTAGATTTAATGATTGATTATTTTCTTAAATATTGTCTCGTTAAGAATTTGGCAAGCATATTTGGATTCAGGAGGCCCAAATCAAGTATGTAGAGTTGATTTCAAAACTAATCAAATTGACAAGTAATAAATTCCACCCCGAAATGGGATTCCCCGATTTTTAATTTTAGAGCTGTTTTTTAGCACTAACATCACATTTGTTAGAAAATTTCGGTATATGAGCCAATGAGGTTCACCGTAGTACTCGTTTTCCTGCATTTAGTTGTATGGTATTGATAACATTTTAGAAAGCATACCAAGAAAACAGTGAAAAATGATCAATTTCACCCGAACTTACGGAACCTTTCATTGACCTGTCCTGAACTTCAGAAGATCTCCCAAGAAATAAGCCATATATTTTAGCATAGCTTTTTACCAACCTCTACGAATCTACTTCAAAATTTCTAGCAGAATCAGCCAAGGATCTTTTCTAGAATCCACTAAAAACCTCATTAGCAATCTACTAATAACCATTTTTTATTATCTCTCAGAAAGGTATTTCAAGAAACTGTTCAATTATCGGTTCGATTCCCGTTAGAATTCAAGCAATGATCTCATTAAAAATTTGCCGTGATTTTGAATAAAAATCTAACAATAATCTTGCCAGGAATCATTAAATACCTTTCTAGAAATGTTTTATAGATCTCAATCGCTAACTATATTTCTACCAATTCACCAAAAGTTAGTGATATTGGGAAGTACGAGTGGTAGGCAGTCGTGCACTTTCTGGAAGAAATTTCGCTCATAGTGTTTAACGTTTAAAGAAACCGGTAGTCTCATATTTGAAATACATGTTTTCCCGGAGTGTTCTTTATATTCCCGGGTATTCCCCGTATTGTTCCCGGTCATTTGTAAATCCCGTGTTTTTCCCGGATTTCCCGGATGGATGGACAACCTGTAGATGACTATTTTTAAGGATTTTTTTTGCTAAATGTGACTGTTTGTTTCAATTCATATGACATGGAACCGTTCATATAACATGATTTTCATCATCCATAAGCATAAATGGTCCAAACTAGAAATCCTTTATAAGAGAGATTCGCGGAAGCTGACATTTCTGTCAAAGTGTGAGCCAATCGAGCAGCGAGAGCTGTCAAAGTGTGAGCCAAACGAACATGCGTTATGTTTGTTTTGAACTTTTCTTGAGGAGTAATGTAATCCGCATAAAATTATTTCGGAAAAAGTAATTTTGCATGAAGCAAAAAAAAAATGAAATGTTTTACTTTTTTAAATTTTTGTCAATGCGATTTTTTATTTTTGATTTTTTTTGGCTGTTATTAGTTTTGATATGTAGCTCAAAGATCTATAACGAAACAAAATAAACTTTATAGCAATGAGGAAGTCATGTCCGTGTTACAATATTATTCTCGACGCCGAGCAAAATCAGCACTGCTGGTCTGTTGCCACATCATTCCATTTTACTTCCGCTTATCTCTCTATAAAGGATCACTAGTCCAAACATGACGGGGTTGGTGGTCTAGTGGCTACCGCTTCTGATTCATAAGCAGACGGTCATGGGTTCAATCCCTGGCCCGTCCCTTTCCTCGTACTTTGTAGTTGTACCGTTTTGACTCATATTCCGAACACTTAAGGCCAACAATGACTTCAAATGCATCTGATTGGCATAAATTGACTGATATGTGTGTAAATTTTAATTTCTTCGCAAAGTCTTACAGTTAGCTGTTGGGTGTACCGATAACAATGTTGATTTAGTAAGTTTTAATATTGGTTTTACTTAAAAGTATGGAACAACATTTTGATTCAAATGCCGAACACTGTGTTCATTCTGTCTCATATTCCGAACACCTTGATTCAAATTCCGAATATCACAAATAAATCGCATTCAAATGAATAGTTTCGCAAATAAATTTATCTGAGCTTGTTCTACTGGTCTCAAACTAGAGAATCATCACTACTCCCGCAGAATAAATTATATTGGAGACGTTAACATTGAATTGCAAATGACTACCAATTCCTTGTTATTTGGTGACATATTTCAGTGAAACATTTCAACCAAATCGTCATACAAAAACCGAGTGTTCGGAATATGAGTCTGTTCGGAATTTGAGACAAAACGGTACACCCGATTCTGTTTTTGCACGGGGGATGCGTACTGTGCAAAAAAGTTTTCAGTTCAAAATTTCAAAAACCGTGCAAAAAAAGTAACATAATTTCTCGACGTTTCATGCAAAATAAGGTTTTGGCGGAAAAAAATGTATGGAAACTTTTTTTTGCACGGCCGTGTAAAAAAAATCCGTGCAAAAACAGAATCGGTTGTATCTCTCACTTGCTCCTATCTCCATTCTATCACACACAAACTATTCGTTCATAGCAAACGCTAGAACCAGAGACGGACAAGAAACCGTTTCCCTAACGCTTTCATTCTTCCATCATTATACACGCAAACAAATGTTGTTGTATAATCTACCGAATCCATGGTAGAATTAAGAACTGCACCAACGATTTTCAACCGACTACAAAAATCTGTTAAGTTTACTATAATCTGGTAAAAATCAATGAGGAGTTCAGTAAATTTGACTATGTCCATAGTAGCATGTACTACAAAACATTGTATTTCATTTGTATTTCACAGTGTGGTCAAAAGTATGATGCTAAACTTCACAAATCAAGAATGTTTCTAGTCAAAAATACTACAACTCTGGTTAAATCAACAGAAGAAATTGTCTTGTGTAGTGATGTTGACTATGTCTTGGTAGAGTTAACAGTTTAATGTAGTCGGTTGAAAATCGTTGGTGTAGTTCTTAATTTTACCATGGATTCAGTAGTTTCTACAATAAAATTCATTTCAGTGTAGCATGCCTTTCCTTACGCCTGATACTTAGACAGACTGCTAACCACAAAAGCAAACCTCTCTGCCATGCCTTTTCCCCAATCCATACACTCCCGCATGAACTGGCGTAGACGCAGTGGTATATACATACGGTCTACGTGGGAGCCAGTTTAATGCATCATCAATTCCTCCCCCTTTCGCTCATTGGTCTGCATAATGACGTGGCAGACGCCATTGTTGCCTAAAAATAGAAGATCACCAGCACTTATACACTGAGGGTGTCTCTGTTAGTCCCAAGCAGTCATTCGGTTGGTTCCTTGTGTAAGTGCAGCTGACCTGGCGATACTGAAGTAGCATCCACGGGCGGCCAATCAAGCTCAAGCTCCATAAGCATAAATGGTCCAAACAAATAAAATATCATTGATAAATATGTTTTATAGTTGGCTTATATACGCTACGGGGCAAGAAATATAACCCTAAATTGCATTTTTAAACTATTAATAATTTCTTATTTATACGCATTGTATATTCTGCACCAAGCTTCTTCTTCTTTCTTCTTGGCATTACGTCCTCACTAGGACAGAGCATGCTTCTGAGCTTAGTGTTCAATGAGTACTTCCACAGTTATTAACTTAGAACCAGAACTTTCTTGGCCAAAGTTGCCATTTTTCGCATTTGTATATCGTGTGGCAGGTAGGATGATACTCTCTGCCCAGGTAGATCAAGGAAATTTTTCATTTATTTTTAGCGGAAATATGAGTCCATTCTTTAGTTGGAGATAAAACAAATGGAAACAAAAGATGAGAAACGAGTATATAACGGCTCAGTTTTATGAATACAAGCTATCAGGTATCAGAAGGCCGGCTCCATTGGCACGTTACCCACCAGTTGAGAGATTTGTGGCATCGCCATATTTGAGCCTACTTCATCATCTACCCGATGGGAGAGAAAAGAGAAGGGAAAGATGGGAGGAAGTAGGAGTGGGGTCCCTTGAAGAGGGAACATCGCGTAAGCGAAATGAGAGCATGTAGCTTATCATCTCTCTTGCATTAGCGACAAAATGCTACTCTCGAGTCAAGAGTCTCGACTATAGTCAGACTAAACTTAAAACTCTGTTTGTTCGATCAAATATCATATGCTTTCTGTTCTGTTTCTTTTCGACCAAATGTACTTTCGACCATACGTCATTCGACTAAATGTCTTTCGACCAAATGTCATAGATTCGCTAATGCTGCATGCTGCATGCAGAAAATTACCCTATATGCCAAAAGTACAGTCGAGACCAAAGTTCATCTATAGTTTCGATAATTCTCCGACAACTTTTCAGCGCCCGCGAAGTGAAAATGATTGCCCAACTGAGGGAGCAGCCAAACCCAGGAAAATTTTCAAATATGGAAACTACGACCGGTACTACGGTTATCGAAACATCAACGAAACTCCGAAGGAAGACGTCCGGCTACAGGCTTTCATCGCACAAAAAGAGATGATTACTGGGAAGCAACTGTTGGATATTGGCTGCAATAATGGCTCGCTGACTCTTTTGATAGCGAAACATTGCCATCCTGCAAGAGCCGTTGGCATCGATATAGACGGCGATTTGATCGGTAAGTGATATCATTGAACCATCTTTTTTTTCAATTGAATAAAAAGTATTAGTATGACACTTCATATTAAAACTGTTTTCGTTGGAACTAAGAACATTTGAGGTTATTATATGTTTCAATTTTATAAACTTTTGTAAGTGTTTTTTGTACAAATTGTTTACCTTGATAAACAAAATCTTCCCTATCACTTTGTTAATCAGAATTTATTCCGCAAAGCTAGCAACCCCGTTTTACGGTACACGAGTTTATGTAACGTATTTTTTTTTACAGGAAGCGCACGACGGCATCAAACAAACATGTTGAAGCTATGTACAGAAAATCCCGATACGTTTAAAGCCTTGAAACACGTTGAGTTCAGAACTGTAAACTACGTTTATCAGGACGAATCTCTGTTGGCGAGCGAAAAAGCTCAGTTCGATGTGATATTGTGCCTTTCGGTGACAAAGTGGATCCATCTGAATTTCGGAGATTCCGCGGTAAAGCTCACTTTCAAACGCGTTTATCGCCAATTAAATGAAGGCGGTGTGTTCATACTGGAAGCACAGCCCTGGAGCAGCTATAAGAAGAAAAAGAAGCTCACGACTGCGATATTCGAACAGTTCAAGCGAATCACGTTTCGCCCGGATGAGTTCAACCGGTATTTGCTGGGCGATGAGATTGGCTTTCGAGAGATGTTCGAGCTCAAGGTAGCCGACCATACGATGAAGGGTTTCCGAAGACCGATTTACGCATTTCGGAAATAGAAAGGTAAGTCATGCGTGATATGCAAACATTTGTTGAGTTAATGAAAATATGTGAATTCGAAAAGATATGCAATTTGCTGAATTGTTTGAGAAAGAAATTATCCTTTAGATTCATCGGTAGCTAGCGGCTAGCGGCTGAAATATTTGAAGTCGGGATTTAAATTTATAAACAACTATGCTCTTTGGTATGGTCTTCTTTTTTGACGTAACGTCCTAATTGGGATGCTTCTCATCTGTACGAATTTAGGACGTACGCATTAGTTATCTCTTAATGGTTAGTATCCACTTCGTAGGTATTCGTAGCATTTATGCAAAAACTAATACACCTCAAAGCAACCTTATGATAAGCCAAGAAACCCCCTCACATAAAATATTGAAAAAGATTTTATCTTCAATTGGTTCCATGCAACGTAAGTTTGACCAAAAATGACAATTTTCATGTCGAAAAACAACAAATAGCCATAACTTTTCCAAATCTCAATCGATTTTCATGATATTTGGATTGAAAGTCTCTTACTTAAATAGCATTCGAACCACCATGACATTTATAAGATTTGTTTTGAATTGAGCTAGAAATCTTAAAAAGAAACTCTTACCCCACTCGAACTTTTGCCCCACTTTACTCTACTGTGCAAAAGGATAGGACAAGTAATGGCCAAGAAATACTTCAGCTGTCCAAATTACTTGAGCTGTATCCAGTTGACAAGTAGAGCGAATGTTCGTAACGTTTCAAAACGCCTGCCGTGCATATCAAATGGAGCTGTCATTTTTCCTTACGGAAGAATGTTCCGCTCAATAGGCCTATTCACATGACGTCTCAAATCAGCTGATCGGGAAGCACTTTGACAGTTCTTATATGAAAATGACAGGCCCGTGTTAGCACCGGTCCTCCACCGATGTAAACACGACGGATCTATCACATGAAAAGGCCTATTATTACGCAAGGAAAATAGTGACAGTTCGCTCATACTGGATTGACTGTCAAAATTACTTTGGTAATTAGCAACAACTTGTACTTGACCGCTCTACTTAGGATGTGGATACCAGACTTAATAATACCCATAAAACAAGCTTATTCATTGGGTTTAGAAAATAGAATCATCTTTATTTGTCTCGTCTTCAGTTTTTATAAAATTACATTTTTCGTCGGGGCTTTACTTTGACAACCATTTATCATACGGTCTTCTGATTGGTTCGTCGGCGTCGGCATTGAGCACTCGCCGAGTGGTGTCACGAACACATGCGCAAATTTGCTGGTTGAAAATACTGCCGTTTGATTTTGCTGGGAACAGCTGATCTTTGTTTATATTTTCAACCAGCACTCTTTAAATAGTGTTAGCGCAGACAGACGTTTAAGCAGGAACAAATCTGGACAAACATTTGAAAAGGGCTCAAGAGGTCTTGAGCCTTTTTTTGGAAACGTTGCTGTTGAGCCCATTTTAACCCGCCCACGCAAACTAACACCACTACGAAGAAGATTAGTGTTAGCTCTTCCTGATAGCGGTATTGGTGAGTGTGATCGAGTTGAATTGGGCCCCACAGCGTCTTGCAAAGCCATTGTTTACCAATGTCGATGTGCCCTTTTGAAATGTTTGTCCAGAAATTTATTCAAAATTCCTGTGTAAATTCTACCGTGGTGTCACCTAGGGAGCAAATTGCTGCAGTACAGTGACAGTTCGTAAAAGCACGTGGCTTCATCTTCTCGCTTACCACCCAGTCCACCACCCACTGAACAAAAATATCAAAACAATCACTTTAAAAATGATTCACACAATTGTGATACTTTCACACCAATTTATTTTACATGAGTAGCGATCATTCAAGGGTGTTATGCTAGTATGAATCTGTGAGTAAATTAAATGCCAACTTGTGGTAAAAATTACAATGGATTCATCACAGATAACAGATGTTTATGCTAGAACAAAATTTTTCTGAAAACCTGTGTAAATATTCAAATTGAAACTCCTTGCAATCACTAGCGCCGCCACACAACGAATTGCGTCAATCAGTGGTGAATATCAGTATCTTGAAATATTTCATATTCACCACTGACATCGTCATGGGAACTTAGCGATGACAGCGCCACCACGATGTTGCTACTTGTGTTGCCATTCAAAATGACCATGAATTGTCTTACACAGTTTTACAATCGGACTTCAACGTCTGTTATCTGTGGATTCATTAACTTTTACATGAGAAATTAGATCCAAAAGGGAACATCGCCCACCCAGCGCAAAAAAAAAGGTGCATAGTTTTTAGCGTTGAGCACGTCGGCTGTGGGAGCGGTTGTGTGTCATACTGGGCCGTATGAATAAAATGTAGTAAAGTTGAGTTTACTACATTCTCGGTAGTAAACGCTATATGTGGAACAGGAGTGGAACATGTTTGTGTCATTTTCCTTTCTACACCTTTCGAACATACTGCAAACAACGCATTGCTATGAATAAAGGTAGCATTTACTACAAAGCTACTGATAGTTAGCTTCAGAGGTTGCTACACATGCTTTGAGATTGCGGAATTGAATGAAATAATTTACTTTTGAGTAAAAATCATGGGAAAACAATATGAGTTTTGATATTTCGGAAGGCATTTTGATTTTTGCTTAGGAATTATGAGGTTACAAAACATTCACCCCGGCAATTCTGAGATTCCGGTAAGATTATCCGTGTGAATTCTGGCATTACGACAATTATGTTATTTTCTAGGAATTTTGGGATTTCGGTAGGAATTCAGATATTTATAATGTAATTCTGAATTTTACATGTAAATTCCGGAATTCCTGTAGGAACTTTGGGATTTCGATAGAGATGTCGGTTTTTTTATGATAATTCTGGAAGTTTAAATACCATTCTAGGAATATTGCGGAAACATTAGAAATCTGGTAAAAACTCTGGAAGTGCAGTGGGACTTCCGGTTATTAATCTCTTGGTATCTTTGAGACGGTATTTCTGTAAGAATCTCTGATATTGCGGTGGTATTACTGCGAATTATTGTGTGAATATTTGTAATTCTGAAAATCAATCTTTGTAATTATTGTAAAAACCTTTAAGATTTAGTTGATTTCCAGTTCCGTTGGAATTTCAAAGCAAAGCTTTGATAAGGACTGTTCATTTTATAAAGTGGACACTTTGTGCATGCTGTATCTTTTTAATTTATCAATTAAATTTCAATCGGTTTTCTGTACATCGTTCGACTAGTATTGTACAATGTTGTAATAATAAAATATTCTCCAAAATAATTTAATTGCACACGAATATAGAACAACGTTTAGAACGGTCGATTTTTTGAGGTTTTCAAAATCAATGATTGGTATAAATTGGCTGGAAAATTCTTCTATCTATATTTTTTATTTTCAAAAAAAGCTTGTTCTTCGAAAGCAACATCAATCAGAAGTTTGATGGAAAAAATCAAGTTATTTTTGGAGCAACAATTTTACAGATATAATATAATCATTATTCCTCAATATTTTTGGAGAAAAATATTTGAAATTTGAAGGGAACTAATATGAGTAGATTTTTTTAGTTTAAAGCACGTCCTGACGGAAGTGCTTATATAGTATTAATATTCGAAATAATTTACGTCTTCAAAGATTCACTTAATTAGTCCCCACGTCACATTTAAATCACATTAGAAAAACAATTGCTTTATTCTTAGAAGACCTTTCAAAGCACAATGACAATAATTAAAATTGGCAACACTGCTGTTATAAAATCGATTTTATTTTCCACATATTATTTTCATAATGTGTTATTCTGAGATAACCAATTGAAACATTCGGAGAAAAACGTTTACAATTTGCTGTAGATCGATAAATATGCGTACATGATTTTAAAAGTATGAGACTTTTTAGTAAAACGACCATAAAGTGAAGAACTTATACTGAAGGCTGTGGTTTAAACTCACGATTAAGCTCTCGTTTATACAAATATAGTTTCTTTGGTAATCTAAACTAGTTTTGAACACACTTTTTACTTTACTCTTTTGCTGGGAGTGAAAAGATGATGTATCAACAAATTTGGACATATATGGATAAATCACTAATGTTACCTAATGTCAGTGAATGGTGGAATATAATTCATTTTTTTGAAGCTACGCCTTTAGTAGAATAGTAAACGATACAAACATACAATTTGTTCATAAAAATTAGGATTTTTGTTTTGCTTAAAATAGTGTTAAACTTTGACAATCAGCTTTTCTTAAGAGTTTTTGGAAAAACTATTTAGCTCTTCAACCAAAAGCATTTTCTAGGATATTAAATTTTTATAGCATTGTAGAATAATAGTTGAACGATGCACAGAAAACCGATTACAATTCTATCAATAAATAAAAAAGATATAGCATAAACAAAGTGACCACTTTATAAAATGAACAGTCCTTATGAACCTTTTGAATGTCGGTAAATATGTTATAGATTTCAATGGGATTTTTTTGTGAAATCGATAAGAATTTTAATAATTTCAAAGGGAATCCTGGTGTTTTAGGGGAGATCCTCATTGAATTTTAACGACTACCAATGGCATCACTACAATTCCCATAAAAATCTCTACATTCTAAGTTCTAGAATTTCCAAGGATACTATCAGAAACCCTACCAAAATAACGAGAATATCACAGAAACACTTCCAGAAGAACTTCCGGAATTCAACATGATGTTAAGAAAACACGTGGGGATCATCAAAATTCTACCGCAATTTCACCAGAATCTCAGTACTGGTGCTAGAAAATATGTGGTTCTTAATTTGATAGCTGTAATCTCAAAATCTCTTCATAGATGTTAAGCTAATATTAAGAAAAATCTTCAATCACTGGCGTTGGCGAAGACCGAAAACCATTCAGAAAATTCTTTGATGTACCATCATCTTAAAATCATAGACATAAAGAGAATACCAGACTAATCGCAATATTACACTACAAATCTTGTCAAATTACAGCATCTTTATGATTTTGTGCAAATTGTCGCGTAATCGATTAGATTCCATGCATTTCCTTCATATGCATGATTGTATTAATTTTAAGCGTCACTCTGAATAGATTGCTATTTACGTGCAGAATCACTCTGCTCTCTGAATGGAAATTTCTTAACGTGCAGCTTCAGTCACTGCTCATGTTCGAAAGTAGTAAGTACTACATGTTCGAAAAGTTTTTTATTCATACCAAAAGTGTAGTAAACTTTGTGGATTTTGTTTTTGAGTAGATGCTACATGTAGTAAAGTTTAAAGTTTTTTATTCATATCACCCATTGGGTCGTATGAATAAAAATCGTTGAACTTTACTACATGTAGCATCTACTCAAAAACAAAATCCACAAAGTTTACTACACTTTTGGTATGAATAAAAAACTTTTCGAACATGTAGTACTTTTACTTTCGAACATGAGCTGTGACTGAAGCTGCACGTTAAGAAATTTCCATTCAGAGGGCAGAGTGATTCTGCACGTAAAGAACAATCTATTCAGAGTGACGCTTAAAATTAATACAATCATGCATATGAAGAAAATGCATGGAATCTAATCGATTACGCGTCAATTTGCACAAATCATGAAGGTGCTGTTATTTGACAAGATTTGTAGTGTAATTTTGCGATTAGTCTGGTATTCTCTTTATGTCTATGATTTTATGATGATGGTACATCAAAGAATTTTCTGGGTGGTTTTCGGCATTCGCCAACGCCAGTGATTGATGATTTTTTAAATACTAGCTTAACATCTATGAAGAGATCTTGAGATTACAGCTATCAAATTTGGAACCACATATTTTCTAGCATCAGTAGAGATTCTGGTGAAATTGCGGTAGAATTTTGATGCTCCCCGTGTGTTTTCTTAACAGCATCTTGAATTCCGAAAGTTCTAAGTATTTCTGTGATATTCTCGTTATTTTGATGGGGTTTCTGATAGTATCCTTGGAATGTCTAGAACTTAGAATGTCGAGATTTTTATGGGAATTGTAGTGATTCTTTTGGTAGTCTTTAGAATTCAATGAGGATTTCCCCTAAAACACCAGGGTTCCCTTTGAAATTATTAAAATTCTTATCGATTTCACAAAAAAAACCCATTGGAATCTATAAAATATTTACCGACATTCAAAACGTTTATATTAAAGCTTTGCTTTGAAATTCCAACGGAACTGGAGATCAACTGAATCTTAAAAGTGTTTACAATAATTACAAAGATTGATTTTCAGAATATTTGTATTCACATAATAATTCGCAGGAATCCCACCGCAATCTCATAGATTTTTACAGAAATACCGTCTCAAAGACACCCACAGAATTCCAAGAGATTAATATTCGAAATCCCATTCTCACCCCAATTCTAGAGTTTTTACCAGATTCCTAATATTTCCGCAATATTCCTAGAATGGTATTTAAACTTCCAGAATTATCATAAAAAATCCGGCATCCCTATCGGAATCTCAAAGTTCCTACAGGAATTCCGGAATTCAAAAGGAAATCTGAGATGTCAGAATTTACACGTAAAATTCAGAATTGCATTATAAATATCTGAATTCCCACCGACATCCTAAAATTCCTAGAAAAAACATAATTATCGTAATGCCAGAATTCACACGGTTATTACAAATTGCTACTGCCGGTAATCTTACCGGAATCTCAACATTGGCGGGGCGAATGTTTCCGTAACCTCAGAATTCCTAAGCAAAACTCAAATACCATCCGAAATATCAAAACTTATATCGTTTTCCCATGATTTTTACTCAAAAGTAAATTATTCCATTCAATTCCGCAATCTCAAAGCATGTGTAGCAACCTCTGAAGCTAACTACCAGTAGCTTTGTAGTAAATGCTACCTTTATTCATAGCAATGCGTTGTTTGTAGTATGTTCGAAAGGTGTAGAAAGGAAAATGAAACAAACATGTTCCACTCGTGTTCCACATATAGCGTTTACTACCGAGAATGTAGTAAACTCAACTTTACTACATTTTATTCATACGGCCCACTGTCAACGAAATGTGATTGAGGTGGTGGCGGGACCAGGGGGGGTATACGCAACGAGGTTCGCCTACCGTACATGTTTTATGGGTGTATTCGTTTGGCTCACAACGCTGCTAGGCATCCCGCTGTTTGAGTGTTGAAATGCATCAGCATTTGCTGTCTGGCATGGCCCGCGTTCGACCTGTGCTGTTTGGGTCGCCCCGTGTGAGAGATGATGCTGTTTGGGACGGCCCGCCCGAGAGATGATTGTTAGGCGAGCTTTGTTTGTAGTTGACAGCCGTACACCCACCCTGGGCGGGACGCATACGCCACTAACGCCATCTGTTAGCTTATTGCCACTTGGCGATTTGTGGCGGCCATGTTTTTACACAAGTGGCTGAGTCTAACTTGAACGTCTGTCTGCGGTGTTAGTGACATGTAACGTGTATGTACACGAGCGCGGAAACCACTATGGATTAGTTAGACAAGGAAAATAGAATTAAACGTCGCGTCGTTCTGTTCTGTTGAGTACTTGAGAGAAAGTTTAGAATGCAAGAGCGAAACATATAAAAGACAATAAGAAAGAGAATGTGATGAGTTACCATATGGTGTGACTTAAGTTAATCGGAACGTGAGAGTCGTTGGATGTGTCAATGGATGTTTATTACTTTATTAGTGGGTCACTAGGTATGTCTTCGTTCGCTAAGTAAGAACTAGAACGGAGAGTAAGAATGCTGTGTAATGTAAACGCGATGTAGTTGAGCTGTTATGGTTTGAGTGGCGTCGAAAGATACGGGTTGCATATGCATTGCTAAGCTATGAGAGATTCTCTGGAATTCAAAAGTATGGGAAAATCGTCAGTTGCGTATAGCACACTCATAACGGTAAACGTCTGCTATTTAGCAAGGGTTTAGCAACAAAATGTCGAAAGACAAAACCAGTGTTGTTCAGACTCATTTCCCCGAAAATAACATTTTCCGAACTACGAAGCCACGAACTACTACAACCATGATCTATCCTCCTAAGATAGAAAAGCAGATGGTTAAGCTTGAGTACTGCACACAGAATCGATTAATTTTGATCCCAGAGAGCCACAATTCAAGTTTCGGTGAAATGAAATGAGTGAGTGAGTGAGTGCGAATCATTTTACCGAAACTTGAATTGCGGCCCACCGAGATCGAAACTGTCGGATCCCATGTGCAACACTCAAGCCCAACCACCTCCCCCTCCATCTCAGGAATACAACGCACAGTTATAACAGTTCATGGCTTCACAATTCGAATTTCGGGCAAATGAGTCTGATCAACACTGGACAAAACGTTGAAGAGTAAAAACATCGATTTTTTTATTCTGTCGGAGGAGGGTAATTCTTCTAAGGAATATTAATTCCATTCCATTTTGAGTTTTTGTTCTTTTGACTTTTGAGAATTCGACTTTTGTCGATGTTTTGTGAAGTGAGTGAAAAGAAGACGGAATTTATTTTGAATGAATTGAAGTGCTGTGCAGCTGAGGCCCGGCAAGCTGAAACGGATCTTGTTTTCGACACCCTGCAGGTTTCCACAGCTGCATCTTCACGCCGAAAATCTGTCTTGGTGAAGCGATAGAGTGATTCCAAGCAACAGCACCAAAATTTGGTAAATTTTTTAATTCATTTTTTTCTATCGAGCTGAAACTTTGCACAGTTTTCCAGTTCCATCTAAATCGTCATTTTCCGATATCAAATCTTCAAGTTGAGTCACGACTAACTTTTCAAAAGGGTGTATGTGAAAATGGTTCAAACATATTCAAAAAGCCTGCACAGCAAAAACGGTTCGTTCGATTGTTAGACAACTAAAGAAACAAAGTTAGACAACTAAATAAAGATTCCAAAAAAAAATACAAACAATAAAAAAAATTTTTTTTTGCATTAAAAAACATAATTTTTGACACAAAAACTCAAATATCTCAACGTATTTTTTTGAGGGAAAACGGTCCATTATATTAGCTATCTACCATAAAAATTTGGTGATGGTAAACCAATAAACAAAAAAGTTATGACATTTCAAACATGTCACAACTTTCACATTTAGTAGAAAAAAAAAATTTTTTTTTCGGTGTAAATTATTACGGGAACCGCAGTTTGTTGCTGATTTTATTGTTAAGGGCTTTGCGTGAATTAAACAAGTCGTTTTCATGTATTCACAGAGGCGTCCCGTGAGGAATTTGATTACCTGTGCACTGACTCGCACAGACCGTTTATTTTGAATTATGAATACGAATTTTTCAATTGATTTTTTAAAATGTATTTCAGCTTAAAATGTAATTTCTTATTATTAACACCTTAAAATGTAATTTCCAATACTGTATGCAATCTTAAAGTGTCTGGATGCTATTATATTTGTTGCTCATTGGACGTATTTTTTGTCTGTTTCCTTCGTTTCAATCACTAGTTGTTAGTTTTAAGAATTTTGGATGATTCCAATATACAATGTTTTTTTGTTCTCAAAATTTCGCTGATATCAAGGCGATGAAAGAAAAATTTTGCGTATAAATCGCGGTCCCATAGTTTGATAATATTTGACATAAAAATGTATACATATAGTCAAAATGACCTCTATATGCGTAAATTTCAAACATTTTTTGTATTTTGCGAACTGAGATAATAAGTTTAATATCATATTATCAATACAAAATTTAAAGCAAGAAGAAAGACGTTTAACTTGAAACTAAACGATTAGCACTTATTTTTTATATGAAACTTGGCTTACAAATAAATAAACCATTCTTATGAGCAAAAATCTGAACTTTTCTGAGATTATCATATAAACCTTCAGAATTCAACTATTTACGCGTTATTTTCCAAGTTTCGCGATGAAGGATAAATTCCGTGGATTTCATGGCTTTCACGAAATTCCGAATCTCCATTATTCCTAACGTTGTTATTCTATATAATAATTCTTATTATTTACAGCTTTTGTCAATTGTATCACGATATCTTAGCTTTTCGACGATGTCCAGCGCTGGTACATCTCTTTGTATACTTTTGTTGATACATCAAAGCTTTTAAGTGAAATGATGACTGACTGTTGAACGCTGAAACCCACTTTACGCGCACCGCAATTTATCAGTTGTCGGTCTATTGAGCAAGAAAAACTATATTCACACATAGTTTATAAATCAATTCAAAGCCACATAAATTTTGTGTATTTAATAAGATGAAACATTATCAATTTGGCCAATATGTTTATAACATCTAGTTTTGGTTCCAATCAATATTGCGCCTACTATCGCGCGACACCTGGAAGCTCCATGTAACATACATACACACAAAGCATGTATGGCGTTGACGCTGTCTCTTCCAACAGCAGACGTCGTGACGCCAGTTGCGCGCGCTTTCTCAATTCTTGCAAACCAATGCGAGCGTCATGGGCAATTTCTCTCTCGGGTGCACAAATTGGAGTGAACCAGATTTTACCTATACAATGCCACTGTTGCTCTAGAAATGCCAATACAAATGCACATTCCTGCTGTGTCCATACACGCTATTTTCGTGCACAAGAAAGAGTGCACGGCTGAAATGAACATTCTCTGCAATACTATGGAGACGCATGGCAGTTTGTCTTGTTTGCTTGGCTGTTTTCGATTGCTGGTTGAGCAAGACCATGGGGGGGAGAATCAAACGGTTTGTTCACTGAGGGCGATGCACCAATTGAAGGTGAAGAAATCAAGCAACATTTTCAAAAAACTACAAATTATGAATGTTAGAAGTATTGAGAACTATAATATATATATTTAATTTGTTGGTTTGAAATCTTTGACTGTGCAGTGCACCAAGTGAACCTTAGGACGAGACGCCACTGTGTATTCATTAGTATTATGTATATTATATGTATAAATATTATGTATATGTATAAATATTATATGTATATGTATATATGTATAAATTAAAATGAATTAACAGATTACACGAAAATAATTTTTTTTTACCAGGATATTTTTTTTTTAGAGTATGATCGATGAGTTTCTAAATGTTATATATAAACTTTAAAAGTTTTGGATTTGGGTATGCGTTATGAGATCATGAAAACATTTTATTAATACTTATTTATTTATTTATTGTTATTCAATTTTTTTACAATATCGAACACTTTTGCATCATTATCAGTACAGTTCGAGTATAGTTTTGCTTTAATTTTATTTTCTGACAATGGAATGAAACAGTGAAATTTTTGGGTTCCTTGGATCGTTTTCGCGTTATTATATTGCTCGCTGAGCTCTGATGCCGTTAATTCGTACTCTTCAGTAGTAGTAAAACAAAATGATAATTTTGTTAAATCTTCTTCTTTTCTGCGATTCGCCCAATCAAATAGTTCTTTTGCAGTTTTAATTGGATGCTCACGTTCTTTGGCTAAACTTGCTCTTGTGGCCATGCGCTTTATGGTTCCTCCAATAGCATCACAAGGACCTTTGCCATGTGACGTAGCAAAGAAATGCCATTCTGCATCAATTCCGTACTTTGATTTAAATTGACATAGGTTCGAAAAATTCTTACGGTTTTTGTACTGCGATGCTGCTCCATCAGACATGAAATATATCTTTCTGATTTCTTTATCCTTATCAACGCGTAAAAAGTTAATCATTTTGGCAATGAACAAATTTACAGATACTGAGTCGTGTCTTAAATCTTCGGAAATTACAATAAAACTAAAATGTTCAATTTGCGTACTTCCATTGAAATAAATAACGAATGGATGAATTGTAGCTTGTTGTACGTTCCAGTGATGGGACTGCACTTCATCTTGCAATACAAAGCTATAGTTTTCAGAAAAATCACAAATGACTAAAAATTCACCATCTTGTAATGTATTTTTCGTATTTTTTAAAAAGCGGGATTGCTCTGTTTTAATAAAGTCGTGAGGAATTAAACTTTCTAATTTCAAGCAAAAAAATGACACAAACTCATCTACAGGTTTTACAATAGTTTCTAGGTCACACCTATCCGTGGTCACCCATTGCTCAAATGATAACTGATCAATATAATTTTCTTCAAACTCAGCGAATAAAGTATTTTCCAATGATGAAGAATCTGGACAATCCGAACAAGATCGTAGATAGCAATTTGATGTTGTATTTTCACACAAAAGACTACCAGTTAACATTTTAATATACTTTGATAAATTGATTCTTTTCAAACTATGTAAGATTAGGTTAATATTTTCGTGTGTTGTGCACACACAAACATTATGTGTTCCTGAATTGGATAGAAGCTTGCATTGCCTTGGACGAAGGCTTGCAAATGAGGAAAAACCTACCTTAATATTTTCGTTAATTTCCTTGAAGCGTGTATACGCTTCTTTCAAAGTAGTCATCATTAATCGTTTTTGGATTGCTTGACGCTTTCCATCTTTTTTTTTACAGATACATAATCTTTTTGGCCAGGCATAGCTCTACTTACTTCATCGTCTTCAAAATATTGAATTATTTTTTCTTTTGTCTCATCTGTTAATGAAGTACTCGACCTAGCATTTTTGGTTGCAAGACAGTTATTTTTGAATTGTTTTGCCTCTTTTGCTGTATTTCTATTGGTTTTGAACTCATCAATGGCGTCTCGAATAGACCACGAGCTTGGCAGCATCGACAAAATCAATAATTTTTCTTTCCTTGTCGTGGCTAGATTCGAGAACCTTTCCTTCATATTCATAATTACCTCATCGTAATCTGTATTTTCCACATCCTCAGGTCCTAATTTGAAGAGGTTTCTTCGTACAGCTTCGTTGATTTCACGGTATTTTTTCTCGGGATAATTGACGTAACCCATCTTCGTCCATTTAATCGGAGTCACTTTTATTCCAGCTATCCCTTCGTTGAAGCGTTCGATGTTGACCTTCTGGATGCACTCATCTTCTGATTGATTTGTTGAAACAGATGTCGCTGATGGTACCGTGGCAAGACTATCTGCACTTGGTACTTCTGGTAACTCCTCAGTTGTTGTCGGTGCATCTAGTAATTCCTCAGTTGTTGTTGTTTTCGAACTTCCTGCAACCTGATCCACCGATGATGTACAGATTGCCCGTTTGTCAACGTTTAAACGGCAGGACGTGCAAATGCGTAAATTTGTATTCAATGTAGACATTGGAGCATAACCAGCCGCTTTCAGTTTATCTATGGGGCTTTCGGTGAGATTTCGTAGCTCTTTCGAACACTTTTTTTCTGCAAACGGCCTGCAACAGTTGAGAAAGCGACTACTCATGTTGCTCGTTTGATTTTAATAAACAAAATCACTTTTAAGTTTTTACTGACTAGTTTGGTGTCGTTTGCTTGACTGAAGAAAAATTTTACAATTAAATCTTTTATAACCATAGTGGTAGTATATTTTTAGCTTTTTCGTGAGTATGTTCATGGTATGTACCTATCATGTTTTTGATGTTGTTGAAGTTACTCGCTTTCTCCCAAATATGATTAACAAAGTCTATTCTCTACCAAGGCGGGTCTATACCCAGGTGTAATCAGATTTTAACTTTGTGGAGAAAACCAGCGCCGAGAAAACCGACCTGCTTTACGTATACTAGATCACCTGGGTATAGACCCGCCTTGTTCTCTACGAGGTAAACTTTTTGCAGGTAAACTAGTCGTATACCTGTATAGAAAACTTTTTTTGTAGCTTTTGTCTTCAATATTAGATTTCTCATAGGTTTCTTTTATCAAAAGGTTTCAACACTATTGAGAGAATTTTTCTTCAGTTACGTACAATAAAAAATATGACACTATCAAGACTTTAGATCACAACACTGGATCGCGTCTAATTTTTAATATATGCTATAATAGTTATGAATAATTAAATAAAATATCATGAAAACAACTTGTTAACCTCATGTGGTACCCTTAACAAAAAATTCAGCAACAAACTGCGGTCCTAAAAAAAATTAACAATGAAAAAAAAAAAATTTTCACTAAGTGTTAAATTTGTGAAATATTTGAAATGTCATAACTTTTTTGTTTATTGGCTTACCATCACCAAATTTTTATGGTAGATAGCTAATATAATGGACCGTTTTCCCTCAAAAAATTACGTTGGTATTCCGATAGGGTTGAGATATTTGAGTTTTTATGACAAAAATGATGTTTTTTAATGCAAAAAAAAAAAATTTTTTACTGTGTGAATTTTTTTTTTTGAATCTTTATTTAGTTGTCTAACTTTGTTTCTTTAGTTGCCTAACAATCGAACGAACCGTTTTTGCTGTGCAGCTTTTTGAATATTTTTGAACCATTTTCACATACACCCTTTTGAAAAGTTAGTCGTGACTCAACTTGAAGATTTGATATCGGAAAATGACGATTTAGATGGAACTGAAAAACTGTGCAAAGTTTCAGATATTTTTGAAATGGTCGATCAGAATCGACTTGCATGCCTCCGTGGAATCCCTCGATATCATTTGTGATTATACGAGATCAACGACTCGAACAGCAGGCCCGCCGTGAGCAAACCAAAATGGCTGAAACGTTGACCTCGTTGGAGCAGTGTCTCTCTACAACACAAGGTAAGGTGGAACGAGTCAGATGCGCATTCCAAGTTGCGAACGGAGATACCGCTAAGTTCAATATTCACGCTCTTAAATTGTATGTTGAGACTGTTACGACTGCGTACAGTGAGTATAATGCGATCATGCACCGAGTTTTTATAGTTATAGTTAAAGCTTTTATCAATTGAAGAAGTGTATGCGTTTGTTCTTGCTGGCCGAAATGACTGATCAGCTTGAACAAGAGCTACAAGCAATTGCTGAACATCAGTCTGTGGATAAAAAAAATGATGGAAGTTCCAACTACTAGCCAACCTGGCCGCAGTGCTTTTGGCCTCCAATGCAAGTTGTGTCGTCCTTTTTGCTATAATAGACTCCGTTACCGACCTCTGGAACAAGTTCAAAGATGGGTTCATGGATATCGTTGATAAATGCGTATGGGATTCTCCTTACAGCTTCTTACATAAGGCTTTGGTAGAGAAGGCTTCAGAAGCAATAGACCAACAAACGTTGCAGGACAATAACTACGAAGGGGCGTAGAGAATGTTATCGAAAAGGTTTGAGAATTAGCATATAGTCGTTCAAGCGCATATCACACAACTGCTGAATCTGAAGCCTATGACCAAGGTTACCCATGGGGAACTTAGGACTTTGCTAGATGTCGTGGAAAAACGGATCGAATCATTTGCATTCCACAAGCTAAAAACGACGTCCAAGTCGGGGGACGGACCTGGTGTAGTGGTTAGAACACACGTCTCTCACGCCGAGGACCTGGGATCGAATCCCATCCCAGAGATAGTCACTAAAAATTTTCAGTGACGACTTCCTTCGGAAGAGATGAACTAGCCCAGGGCTAAAAATCTCTTTAATAAAGATAGATAGATAGATAGACGTCCAAGTCCATTGTAGTGAATTTACTAATCTCGAAATTAGATTCCGATACTCGAAAGGCATGGGAAGCTACCGTAAATCATGGTAACCTGATGGTCTTCAAAGACACAGTGGATTTTTTTGCGAAACTATTGCTACATGCTAGAAAAATGCGAGGATTTTTTCCAGTCCGGAAGATATAGACCAGTGCCGTTCAGCTTTAAAAGTTGTACACCTGCAGTTTCAGTCAGAGCGCATGCGGCTACAGTGCAGCATCGCAGATGTCCGATTTGTGACAACGATCATTCAATCGAAGCGTGTGACATGTTCAAAAAGATGAGCGTGAGCAGTCGATATGGAAAAGCTAAGCAGTGTGGGCTTTGCTTTACATGACAGAAAAGAGGACATCGAACAACCAATTGGAAGATTGATATCAGCAAGTTGTGTGAATGCCAGAAAAAAACATCATCCCCTAATGCATACTGATGAGAAACCCGATAATACGGAGATGACGACGGGAAAAACGGAGGTTGAGCTCGTCGGTCACGAAGGATCCATCGAAGGTCATCGCTCATAGGGTCCAGTGTTGGAGTCAACGGAACTCGTACATCAGTGAATTTCAGAGTTCATGCCACCACGTCGAACTTCGTACTTCCCCTAGATTTTAGACGCTTCGAGTTGGCTACTTCCAGAGCAGTTGCCGCTGGCAGATCCAACTTTCTTCTGCTCAAGACATGTGGATATGCTTATTGGAGCAGGTGGTTTCTTCAACCTGATGGAAGCAGGAAAAATACGAATGTCAGATGAACTTTCTATACTGCAGGAAAGTCAGCTGGGATGGCAGTGGTAGGTGTGCAGTAGGGTGCGGCTTATTTTTCAAAAGTTCTCAAAACCAAAAATTCGTGTGCTCTACTGAATTTAAATCACATTAAAAGAGAAACCTCAAAATCTGAGCCAAAAATATTAACGTTTAGGGGTGGCGCAAGCGTCTTGAAGGTGAATTTTCAAGTTATAAAAAATGACCTTCAGTGAAGTAAACATAACTTTGTTACTTTCCAACCAATTTCAAAACTTTTAGCATCATTATCTTCAAAATTAAATTTATGAAAATTTTGTAAAACATCAAATTTGTCTAAAATCAAAACAAGTCATAGTTTAAAATACTTTTAAACAAATTTTTCCTCATTTTACTAAAAATTTCAACTTAGTTGGACCATAACTTCTTGAATACTCAATCGATTCCGAATCTTTATACATGTTTTTGAAGCAAATTTAGTTGTTTTCAAACTGTTCATACAACACATTTTTCTCAAAAATAGTTTTGCCTAAGTTTTTCACCAAAAACTATCCAAAAACATGATTTTTTAATGAAAAAACCAAATTTCTTTTGATTATTTAAGGTTTTTGCCAGAAATTGATTTTTTTCTATAAAACTTAAATTTATAAAGCATCTTGCCTTTATTACGAGTTGAATAGTGCGCAAACATAGTTTTGTTTCAAAATTATTTAAAAACTGTTGCCAAGTCCTTCTCAAAGGTTTAATAAATGAGAAAAACCAGTTTCAGCTTTAGAGATAATATTTTACCGGTAAAAAATTGAAAAAAACTGGCATTTTTCGTTAAAAAATCATGTTTTTGTGCAGTTTTTGCTGAATAACTTGTTCAAGACATTTTTTTAGTGAAATGTGTTGTATGAACAGTTTAAAAACAACTAAATTTGCTTCAAAAGCATGTTAAAAGATTTAGAATCGGTTGAGTAATCATGAAGTTATGGTCAAACAAAGTTGAAATTTTTAGTAAAATGAAGAAAAATTTGGAATGAATTACTTTTAACTAAAACTTGTTTTGATTTTAGACAAATTTGATGTTCTACAAAGTTTTCGTCAATTTAATTTTGAAGGTATTGATGCTAAAAGTTTTAATATCGCTTGAAAAATAACAAAGTTATGTTTACTTCACTGAAGGTTATTTTTTATATCTTGAAAATTCACCTTCAAGACGCTTGCGCCACCCCTAAATGTTAATATTTTTGGCTCAGATTTTGAGGTTTCTATTTCAATGTGGTTTGAATTCAGTAGAGCACACGAATTTTTGGTTTTGAGAACTTTTTAAAAATAAGCCGCACCCTAGTGTGCAGGTATTCTAGAAGGGACGTCGTGCAGCTTCATTTCAGGGAAGGCGCTAGCCAATTGGGAGTTTTCAGAGCCCAGGTCAAAAGGAGATTCAAGGTATTAGAGAACAGACTGGAGAAGCACTCCGATTTGAAAAAGATGTATTTGGATTTTGTGAACGAATATTTAGAACTGGACCATGCGGCACCCGAAACAGAAGTCAAATCAGGCGATGGATACTACTTACCATTACAGCATCATTGCGTACTCAAACCAGAAAGTTCAACGACGAGGTTGCGTGTAGTAGGAAGACTTACGGCTTCGGCACCATTCAACTATTATCGGCAACCAAATTTCAAACGCCAAATTCACAGTATTATTCTATCAAAACACGTCAATGAAAACATTCAGATGATTCTTTGTTCTGTCAGCTTCCTACTGACGAGATTTCCGAGACTGAACAAACAATACCGCCAGAGATGTCGTCAATTCAAATGAACACGCCTCAAAATGCGACTGATTTGGAGCTGCCGAAGTGATTCTCCAGCAGTTCTTATGGGAAAGTTGCCGAACAGAATGAGGTTGCCGACAATAGTCACACTGACAAGAGATGTTCGCAGCGTTGTAAAAACGTTTCCAAATGCATTTTGACAAGTCTGTCGGTGTGAATCGATAGAGGATTGAGCAACGCATAAATGTAAACAGACAAACACGGAATTTATCTGCTAATGTCCGAGAATATTACAAAAGAAGTACGGCATCGGCTTAGACTGCCGAGAATACGTAAGTTCCCCTATTTGGTGTATCCGCGAAGACGACCACACGGTGCTTCCCTGACCGTTATTATCAGAAAAAAATCTCCATCAAATCTGTGCTCACCAGTCGTTTTCTATAGTTAAGCTGCATGTCTGGGCAAAATTTCAAAAAAATCGTAGGACCAGTTTTGAAGTTACGCCCTTTTGATTGTATAAGTCTACTAATTCAAAGGAAATCTTTGTGGGCTTCGTAGCCGTGCGGTTAGTGTCACCGAGGCATTTAGCCGCATCGTGCTAAGGAGTGTGGATTCGATTCCCGCCTCAGGCCGAAAAACTTTTCGAGAGGAATGTTTTCCGACTGTGCCACTGGGCGTTGCATGCTAGTCCGTTGTCTAGTGTGGTGCTTCCTTCAAAGGGCAACTAGCCCACTGGAAGCATTAACGTGTAGTGTCTTAAAAAAAAAATCTGCGATATTTAAATTATCGAAGGAATATACTATTAAAATTTTGTTCAAAGTTGGTTTGTTTAGTTATTTGTAATCTCTTGATGGAGTGTTTAATGCTAAAATAGACGAAATTTGGAGGAACGCCCTTTTTGAGGTGTAATACTTGAAAACACTAATTTTAAATAGAATAATTAGGCGTTCTAATACCGTTGAGCATGTTCAATCGTTTTTAATGGCACATTTCACTTTCATGCCACAAAAGTCTTTCACTATCAACTGATTTTCAGATTATTTTACGTGCAACTGATTACTACCTGTTGTATATCGAAGCGAAGCATACGTCAAGAAGTACTATACGAGTTAAGTTTTCGGTTATGGCTAGCAGTGTATGGAATAAAATAAATTCAACCACGTAGAAAGCAGCAATACAAAATGGAAGAAAATAATGCAAAGTTCAGAACATCCGTTATAATTTTGTTGAATGGAATTCAAAATCGTATCATTTACGGAGCTTCATTTTAAATGTTTGGGTTTGTCAGTTTGAAAAGCTTTTGGTAGCTTCCAAGGTATTTTTTTTCGTTTGTAAAGGGTTATAGCAGCTGGTGAGTCTTTACTTCACGGGCACAGTTCGCGATCGAAAAAAAATTACATATACATCTTCCATTTGTGTAGGATTCAAACCACATTAAGGAGGGTAGACTAGCAAGTAATCAACAGGGCCACAGAAAAATTTACGATTTTTTGGTACCGTTAAGTCACCAGTCACCGTGCGGCCTCCATTCACCGTGCACATATATACAAATTCATACAGAATATTCATACAATTTTCACAAACTATTCTTTTTTCAGCAAAATAAGATAAAACTGATGAAATGAAGTAGTTTTTGTCACAAAGCATTTTGAAAAACCTTGTTTATGTAGTCAAAATCATGTGAATTCTGTTTGATAATGAGATTTTTCAACACTCTTAGTAGAAACGCCAAAAAATCACATTTTTCAATTTAACGATATGGTATTATTTTTTTCTAAATTTCATCAAGTTTTCATCGTTGATACTATTAGTAAGATGTATTTCATCGTATGAGCAATGAGATTTTATGCAAATTAGAATTTTTTATTGTGTCTCAGTCGAAACCAAAATGCACGGTGAATGGACCCTTTTCAATATATATGGTTCCTATTACCGTGCATTAGTGTGAAAGGGATGAAATTTTTCGGTAATATTAGATTTACTGTTATGTCGTGATTAAACTACTTCATATTTAGTTTTTGAGTGAATATGGAATGGCTTGGACAATACAGTCAAACCTCCTATAACGATTTGAATGACAAAATAATTATTTAGCCAATTTTTAAACTTTTTAAGGTTTTTATTGTAAATGAAGATTTGAATACTCTTAAAAATAAATGCGCACGCAACTAGCAACATAGTTGCTCCATCAACAACGTTTTTTCAAGATACGAAATAAAATCATGACGAAAACTATATGCACGGTGAATGGTGCACTAGTGTGCACGGTAAATGGTGACATAGAACGGTACGAGGCGACCTTAACATGAAATTTTCAAACATAATTTTTGAGTAAGTTTTTGTTTTGCATCACTAGTTTTAGATTTTTTCCTGAATTATGATACAATTTCACGCTACGTAGTAGTATTCTAGTACGCTTCAAATTATTTGGAAAAGTTAAATAATTTTTTGAAGTGCAAACTTTTCTTAAATGCACGGTGAATGGTAGCTTGACGGTAACTAAAACTGAAATTTACGTATCCATTAACAACTGTGTTTTATCATAATCAATATATCTCTTTAAAATTATGCCCCTTTACTTTGAATTCTAATACCCCGAATATCTGAAGACCATCACCGCGAGTTCTAGTTCCTAGAACGGCATTACTTCGAATTCCATTATCATGGGACAATGTCATTCAATGTAATAATATATTTTGGACAATAGCATTCAGCGTAGCAGTGCGTTCACTGTGATGACACTCGGGGTAATGAAATTCAGGGAAATTAAATTCGAGGTTAAGGTTTAGAATCTACTCAAGAAAGTTTCGATACTTAAGGAAGACATGTAACATAAAGCTCTGCAAATGCTATGATTTTAAAATCAATGAAACCAAATAATAACGCATGTTACTTACTTTTATTAAGCGTATTTCAAGTACTGGGGCACAAGTTAGCTTGAGCATTAGTTAATTGATGTATATAATTCTTTCACTTTTGTATTTGCCCAGGGCTCTTATGTGTTTGTGTAATCGAAAAGACCGAGAAACCCAAAGGAAAAATTGTAGATTTGTGCAAAATCTAAATGTAGTAATGTATGCTACAAATGATCACAAAAGTATTAACAGTGGTCTAGATTTCTATAGGTTGACCATTATTTCATTACTCAACGATTGTTCTAGTTTGAGTTTGAGTTATAGGATAGTACAAAGTTTGCCGGAACAGCCGAAGGGGTAGCTAGTTGGGCTATAACAATATTTTTTGAATAATGATATTATATATCCACTTGAATGTTGGATTATCCCGGCTATTTAAAAGACTGTTTGAAGCAGTCGTCGGAAATCGAAGGGAATCTCAATGTATTCCATCCAGTTCAAACAATATTGCCAATGTTTTTGAAACACATAATCAAGATAACTATACATACCTTACTCGCGATAAACTATTGCCAATTATTGAATTGTTTCATTAAACCTGTATTTTGAGCATTAAAAACATGTATCACAAGTTGAATTGTGTTCAGTGAAACATACTTTTATAAACAATCCATCCAACCACCCCTCATTTTCCGAGCCTTGCAGCTGGCAGCCGAGTGTCAACAACAGCTGTTTTGGAAATCTGACTCGACGCCCACTCTGATGTCCTTGTTGCTCTACTTGAAAGACAAGGGGTGCTCGTTTGCGCGCGAAAATCTTCTCGCTCGTTTTTACTGCCAAATCTGACAGCGACTGTTTCACCGACCATTTAATACGACGACTGTTTCAAACGGTCGCGAACAGTTAGGAACTGAACGGTCAATAATGTCACAAAATGGCTCCGTAATGCCTTACAGCGCTTGAGCCTTTTTAAAATTAAATAATTGTTAAAGACTTTGGCGACATAAGTGCAATGTGTCATTGAAATTATTTGAACATGCTTATCGGTATTAGAATGCCAAATTAATCTATTTGAAATTAGGATTTTCAATGGTTACACCTCAAAAAGGGCGTAACTCCAAATTTCGTTTATTTTCTCATTTAAAACTCCACCAAATGGTTACAAGTTACTAAATAAATTGACTTTGAACCTAATTTTGATGGTGTATTTCGTCTGATAATCACAGCCAATGAAAATCCGTTTGAATATCTCAGATTTCCTTTGAATTAGTAGACTTCTCGCTTAACTTCTGATCTCGCCCTAAAAGCCATTGGTAACCATGTGTGTAGCTAGTTGTTTCTGAGCATTTTAAAGCATTTTCATGTTATTTAACAACGCTATGGGGAAGAAAGGATCAATGTTTACCTGTCCGTGATGTTGGTTTGGATGCTTATTCTTTCATCTGCTCAGAAACAACGAGCTACGCACGTGGTTGCCAATGGCTTTTAGGGCGTTATCTCAGAGTATGCGAGACTTATACAATCAAAAGGGCGTAGCTTCAAAACGGGCCCTACGATTTTTTTTAAATTTTTCCCAGACATGCAGCTTAGCTATAGAAAACGACTGGTGCGCACAGATTTGATGGAGATTTTTTTCTGATAATAACGGTCAGGGGAGCACCGTGGACCAATGATTTGTCACTAAATGTTGAGGACAACCCTATCGCGGTGTACTATGAAGTACTACGCACGCCGCTGGGCTCGCACTCGGCAGCATAACTGCTAATGTGTGATGCTGGAGAAGCGCATCAATGAATGATTTTAATGTGGTTGTCATCGTATTGTATCTGTGTACTTCAGTTAGTTTGTTTACGTCCCGTATATCGTTTTGTACTTTTAGCGTGTCGCAATAAATTATTGTACTCTGCAAGATAAATCCACGTAATGCGATTATCTAAAAATGTCGATATACTGTCGTAGTGATAATGAAAATCACCAAATGTTTCAGATTTAGCAAATTTGAAACATTTGTGTCCTTGAAGGACGAAAAAATCCAAGCCTACTTGAATTTTGACGTTGCGTTTGAATTGCGCGCATATCTTCTGCGCGTTACCGCCGCCGCTGGATGTGGATTTAATATAAGCGCCGCAATATGTTTTATTAGTTACGTGCGCGTTCAATTCCCTGATGTAGGGACGAGTATAGAGAACGACCATCGGGGTATTTCCACGGTACAAAACTAAATAACATTTCAATGGACGCTCCAACTGTTCAGAAACCTCTTTTCGATATTATCCTGCAATAGCGGCTCCACAAATTCGTCTTCTCGGCGGACATTCAGCGTTTGTACAGGCAGATTGTGGTAGGCGAAGCCCATTCCACGTTCCAAAAATGTTTGTGGCGCGATGACATAACTCAGCCAATCTAGGATTTGGAACAGTCGAGAGTTACGTACGGTATTGGACAAACTGGATTCCTAGCAACTCGGTGCTTAGACTAGTTGGCTGACGACGAACGTGAGGGATACCCGGAAGTGGGTGCTGTTTTGTTGAAAACATTCTACGTCGATGACGCGCTTTCGGGAGCAAGCACATTGGAAGAAGCAAGGCGACTACGTGAGGATTTCCCAGACTATGGACATGCCCTATATCAACTGCTGTGATTCGCAGTAGACAGGATGTCCCGGGCCCGATCTATCTGAAAAGCCAATCGAGCCCTCTGTCAGCATAGAAGAAGGTGTATCCATCCATGTTGATAGCCTGGGATTTCCAGCTGTTGCTGAACAATAGCGGTTTCAAACTGCATAAGTGGTGTGCCAATAATCCACAAATACTTGTTGGTGTTCCCGTCGTGAAAAGCAACTCAGTTTTGAAGATAGAAATGTGAACGAGATCATAAAAAACGCTGGGCCTACTATAGGACTCGGTGACCGATAATTTCTTGTTCCGAGTAAAGCCCATGTCGAATACAGGAGTTCCGACTAAGCGTGAAGTTTTATATAATAGACAATCCGATGACCTTTGAGCTTAATGGGGTTTTTTGACGCATTCACAAGGGCATACGGATGTTGCGTGTATCAAAAATCTATAGCTGCTGATGGTATGGTGAAGGTGCGACTTCTATGCGTAAAATCAAGGGTGGCTCCGCTTAAGGAGTCTGAACGAAAGGAGAGAGATGGAGCTACGCCAGCGGAAATGACCCTACCAAGATTGGAGCTTTGTGCTGCGGTATTGCTGGCTATAGGCAGATGAAAACAGTGCTCGAAACCGTAGACGTCGATATCAATCCAGTAGTTCTATAGTCGGTCTCAAAAATAGTAATTTGTTGGTTGAAAAAGATCAAACCAGAACAATCGGTATTTGTAAAGAATCGGGTTACGGAAATATTGAAGGAAAACCCAGCGGACCTAGTCTCGCGTAGGGTGCAACCGAATGAACTGCTGCGTAGTGAACTGTGGTGGAATGGGCCGAATATCCTCCGTGTTATAAACGATGAGTGACCTCAACAAGGCGTAGTTAATGGAGAACAGCATGCAAATGAAGAAAGTGTTGTAACTGGTACAGTTGTGACCTCATCCAAGATAAATCGTTTGCACAAAGTGATTTTTTCCGTACAACAGTTGTCGAAGGCTTCAGCGAGTATTTGCTTACGTGTGTCGGTTTATGCATAATTGTTGGGCAAGGAGGCTTGGCAACCAGAAGAGATGCGGAAATATTGGAGTGATTGGCGTGATTCAGTCCATTGTATGGTGCGCATTGCCCAAGGAAGCGTGTACCACGATGTGATCGGCAAGATACGACAAGGAAAACAAGTGAAGGGAAAGCTAAGAAATGTCAACCCAACTTGGTCGTGTCAAATATTCCGATTTGCCGAGGGATCAGAAACATCCAATGATCATAACTAAACGAAATCATTTCACAGATAATATCACCTAATATTATAGCCATCGAAGCACTTCACAAGGAACAGTTACATGTTGGTCAGAATAAATTACTGACAAAAATCAGAGAACAATTTTGGCCGGTGAACGCAAAGCGCACCATCAATCGAGTGTTAAGAAGAAGTGTAAGGAGTTTCCGTGTGAATCCCAGAGATGTGCAACAGTATATGGGCGATCTTCCCATCGCCAGTGTAACAGTGGACTGTTTGTTATAGAAAGTAAGGTACCGTGGGGCAAGTGGGTAATGGAATTCGCATAGTTGAGGTTCTTCAAATTCTAGAGACTTAAAATTGAAACAAATGAGGTCGTGTATATTTTTTAGCTTTACTCCCACCAAATATAAGCAGCATGCTAAAATTGATTTTTATGAAAAATTGAAGAAAAAAATACAGAAAAAGTTTTTGAAAAATGTCTCCTTACTTTTCACTTGCCTCAAAAGTGGGGCAAGTGAAAAGTTTACCGTTTTGAACAATAAATTCAAAAACAAACAGTTATATTCACGATTTCTATTAGCTTTAACATTTGTTAAGGCTTCCCAATAACAAAACAATAACATAAGTAACATGTAAACAAAGAAAATGTTATTCTTTTTACTTGAATTTTCTTCTGTTCAGAGATGATTCGACAACATTATAACTGCAACATTTCCAATGTTAGTTCTTACATTATAGGACAGCATTTGCATTTCTACTCTGTAGAATTTCCACCGCTCGTTATTTGTTTTTGAGAATGTCGGATATGACGTCGGATAACTCTTCGGGAAAAATCAAACAGAATCCGTCAATAACGTATTTAGAATCTTTTTTATGTGGATAGACCTATACCCCATTTTTATGTTTTGAACTAGCTTTACATAGACATTCCACGAGATTTCCGTGTGTTCTCTAATATTGTAGCTTTTCAGTCAACGTCTTCCTTTTAATTGGTTGCCCGAAGTAGACATATTAATATTGTAATGTTTGGCAACATTTTTTAGAGAAGTTCCATGATTTCTAATAGCTTTTAACGCTTGAGTATAGTGTTTCTTGAATTATCAGCACGTTATGTTTTTCTATGATAATTGCGAACCATGTTTACTTATGGCTACTTAAAGAGAAAACACAAATTCAATATCTAATGATAAACTTTTCACTTGCCCCACCTGATAAGAAAATTGACGGTGTTTAAATTTAGTTATTTTTAGGTCTACGTTGAATTAATTCTAAAACTTTTTTTATTGCAGTTTGAAACTGTCACAGAGGACAACTAAGAAATGGTACAGGAAATTATTTTCCGCAACTTTTTTCCACTGAAAATATTAAAATAAGATTGTACGCCGCCAACTTGTTACGGAGTAACAGTTGAGAGGTTAACAATTTTTCGCTCTATTATGCAATAATGGCAGAAAAATCTCAGAAATCTCTTACCTATCGTAATGTTCTCAATGGCCTCAATGGTTTACGCATGAGTTTAAAACGTTAATTCACATATTCAGTAAAATATATCAATTGTTTTCACTTACCCCATTTACCCACTTGCCCCGCGGTACCTTATTAGTATGTAAAAAAAAATGAACCGAACGAATTCCTCCAAAGAACTTTCTACAAAGTTTTATGTATGTTTTCTGTGCGAGAAGCTCAATGTATCCCGAGATAGCTTCGTGCCGCAAGCCAAAAAGTGTAGGGAGAGTATCTTAACGGACGGACGTGTGCTGCTCGAAAAGGTTGAAGCGGCCCTTCGACGAACACCTGAATAGCACGGGGAGTACGATTCGATACCCATATGATACGCTTCAAACATCTAGATAAATAGGGATGTTCTTTCGTTCATTTAAGTCTGTTTTTTCGTTTTTCAAATGTATTTTTGTACATGCCGCAGTATTTTCCAAACACAATAGATAGCTTCAGTAAAATCACTGACAAAAGCAATAGCACGTCCATCTCTCAAGCAGATCTTGTTAGGCATTAGCAGGTAATGTATTTTTTTTTTCGATATGCAATAAGTTACTGGTTTAGTGTATTAACCGCTATCAATAAACCTATCTAAAATTGTGTGATTTCTGTGCAATTATTGTTTTTTTATTTCCTTTATCGGTTTTTGTATGATAGGGACAAGGGATAAATTGTACCGCTTTTTCTCAGATCACAGAATTTGTTTTCGTTTTTTTTTTATTTTGTGCAATGTGGTTCACTCGTGCTTTCACGTCTAAAAATGGACAATTTGCTAATAGCTCAACATAAAAGATATATAATGTGCAGTAAGCTAAGCTTCAAACATACGTTTAAATTGGACCACATCTAAACAATTTCAAACTAACTGCTAGTTTAAGCTAACTTATTTCGTTAAATTTGGAAGCCGAACATACTTTCGTGAAGTAGTTTTTGAAGCAGCTAAAGCTAAGCTTAATCCGTTGAGCAATAAATTCACTTTTGAAGGCTTTTAGATATTGCAGCATATTAAATTGACTATAACAGTTAACATTGATGCGCCGCGTAGTCGCCGGTGGTTTGAAGTGGATGAGATCATCGTGACATGTAACTCTGGAGAGATGCTCACAAATTTTCTGGATTATGACGCTGCAACACACTGTTAATCTTCATTCGCAACGGCGACAAATCGATTTTGGCGAATCTTGGCAGAGAGCCAAATCGCTTTGTGTTTCCCACCGGCAGAGGATCAGCTCCTTTTCTGGCCGAAATTTTCTCTTGGTACTTGCTGGGCGATGTTGAAGTTCCTCGTGCAATTGTAGCGTATTTTTTGAATAACTTCGGAGTCGGAGAAGTCTCCGGAGGATTGTTTTCACTGTTCTTTGTAGAAGCGGCATCGGTTATTGTGATTACAGGATAGGACGATGAACTTCGTTCCGAGCTGATGCTTCTGGTGGTTATTCTAGATTTATGGCAGGGTGGCTTTTGAGGTGACTTACTCATTCGAGGTAAAGTCGATATGTTTTGAGGAGAACCTTTCCGGTGGGGACTTCTAGGTGACGTCGAATAATGGGATTCCGAGCGTTTTGAGCTGGATCTCCTAACGATCTCCTTACTAATTTTGGTTGTTACGGTGGTTTGCATTTCTTGTTCTGTCTTTTTCGGTGATCGAAAGTCTTCGTTAGGATAGTATGAAGCAATTTTGTCATCAATGGAATTACGATTCCTGTTCGTGCTACAAATACTGCTTCTGTTGCTGTAAATACTACTGACTCCACTTGAGGTTGAACTGGAACGACTTGCCTCTTCATTCACAACGCCCTTACCTTCCATATTCATATAGATGGATTCTTCATTACAGGTCTCACTCGTACTTCTAGTGCGCAATTCTACATTCTGCAATTTTTGGCGATCAAATCCTGTTCCTGGTGCTCCCATTTCACAATACCCTTCCGGAATTGGTGATGGAACAGGCACATTTTCTGTCACTGGTATCATGCATGTCCAACCGGCCAGGTTTACCGTTGATGTGTTACGTGATATGTTGAAATTAGGTACGATGTTTTCAGAAACATTCATTCCCTGTCTATCATCCTTCTCATCGACTAGTGCCATTTTTGTCATAGACTCCTCAATGGACGGACATTTTGAGACATTCAACATTTCTGATGACAGGAAACAATCTTCTTCGATGAAGTCACCCTCGTGTTGAACGTAAAACTCTGAACTACATGACCCTCCATTGGATATATTGTCTGTTGATCCTCCGTCGACTTTCAATAGGCTAAGGTCGGGACTGGAGAAGCTGTTTCTTTTGTTCTCTGCAAACCGCAGATGTGCTACCTTATCCCGGTACACTACTTTTTGGGTCATTTCCTGAGTTATCGCCTTCTTGGTACTACTGTGGTCCGCTTTAAGTGGCTTCGGGTCAATGCCGATACTTGCTGACCCACTATTCGCTCTTCGTCGGTTAAACATGGATTCAAAGAGGTGCCAGTGCTTTTTCTTTTTCAAAAAATCGGCCTCCGGTGTGGTGAACGATCGTTGAAGTTCAAATTCGTTTGTGTGTGAGCGGGGTCGAGGAGGCAGTGGAGGAGGTGGTACATTATCAGCAATTGCTTCGGTTTCAGCACAACTTCTGGAAATAAATTTATGCATGCTTAAATTACAATCTGAATTCTTCGATAAAAATGTGAAAAATACAAGTGGAAGCCTCAGAAACATATGGGGATGTCCATAAATCACGTAGTCTCAGGTTTTGAATTTTAGAATCTCATTCCCACCTCCTTTTCCATACACAAATTTATGTAAAAACGATGGTCTTTGGGTAGAATCAGCTCCACAATGGGACGAAACCAGAAAATACGGTCAAAATTTCTTAGAGACAAAGTTTCCGGGGGGAGGGGGCTTCCGTAGCCGAGTGGTTAGAGTCCGCGGCTACAAAGCAAAGCCATGATGAAGGTGTCTGGGTTCGATTCCCGGTCGGTCCAGGATATTTTCCTAATGGAAATTTTCTTGACTTCCATGGGCATAGAATATCATCGTACCTGCCACACAATATACGAATGCAAAAATGTTGGTTTAAAAGGAGAAAGCTGCTATTTCAGTTTTAACTTTTGTACCATTTTTACGTGGGCCTTAATTACACAATAATTTGACAGGTTCATTAATAATGAGTTATGGAAAGCCTAGGCTTGCAATTATTTTTGTCTCAGAATATTATAATTATTATAATAGGACCACGTGGTTTATTGGAGATACGAATGTGCTTAAGACTTCAGAATCCATAATTCAATCATCTGCGATCATCAAAAACTAAGAAGCAGTTGTTTCGATCAAATTTGATGAAATCGTCATGAAAATCTATCATCGCATTAAAGATAGCAGTTGAAATGCAATGATAGATTTTTATGAACATTGCTTCAATTTTGAGCAAAAAAAACTGGTTTTGAAAATTTGAAAAACGATGGTGGTTATTTTCCTCTGCAAAAGGTAAAACTGGAAAATGTTTAGTAAGTCACAAAACATAGTTTGGACATCCTTGCTAACTAATTTAGCCGGAGAAGGTTCAATTTGACAGAACTTAAAATCCCAACTTACCTTTCAGCATGTTCCTTAATATCGGCAAGTTTCATTTCCTCGTAGATACCGGAAGCGATCGAAGCGCGAGAAATGCGAGAGCCATTGGCAAACACCGCCGCGTTTTGCCTGTTGGGTTCGAAAATTTCCTCATATATGCCCGAGGTTCCAGATATTCTCCGTACCATGCTCCGGTCAGACTGGTCCGGAACGTTGGGCAGCGGTCCCAGCATATCGTACACATCGGCCATATTTTGCGTGAAATCGAGATTCTGATACATCCCAAGGTCGTCGTTCGAAGGACTCGGTTGCATATCGTTGCGGATTTCGTGGACCGGCGTTCGACTGGCTCGCCGCAGCTGAAGGATCTCCTGTCGGTACAGTTCTAGATTCCGGATCGATTTTTTCATCCACCGCAGGTGACGTTCGCACAATAACTGCGACGGCAGGGCAAAGTACGCGCAACATCGTTTGCGATTGTGCTTCCAAAATAGTCCGTATGAATGTGCTCGAGTACGTGAGGTGGCCATTTGGACGGTCAGACCGGGAATATTGATGCGCACGATTAGATCGGTGCTATCATCGGTATGCGATTTGAAGAACGATATTTTCACGTAACAGGGAAAGCATTTGACGGCTTCAACGCGTACGAAATAGCGTGTCCAGGACTGGAAAGAGATGGATTGTTTCGTAATTAATAAGTATTGAGCTGATCTTAATATTAATACCGTTTAAAATGAGGGCATTCGAGCTAATAGGCCAGGAGAAGTAGATGAACTTGTCATTCATTTTTCTGTCAATTTTCATACAAACTCTACTTTTTCTCTGCAATAAATTCACTCTGGGTGAACCACTGCCCCTGGCCTATTGTAATCAGTCAGTGCGCATCGTACCTTCGTGCTGTGCGTACACGAATTCTTTCTGCTCTTGGAAGTTTTTAGAAACTATCTAAAGCAATAAAACAGTACTTTCTTTTTAGTGTATAAAAAAACGATACTTTTGAGTGCTACTAAAACAGTACTTTTTGCAATTTCTCAATGTAATAGGCTGATTTTCATCACGCCAATCTGTCATGAAACGGTCTGCAGTGCGGGAATAGTCATTATGTAACGCTTTCTCATTACACAACTGTTTCGAGTTGCGTAATGAATCATTTCACAACAATTTTTCAGAAATTGTAAAATGATGGTGAATGGATTCCGATATAATTTCTGATACCATCAAGTGGTGTTCTATGAAATTGCAAAAAATGTTGTACGTAACTCGTTGCAGAACTCGATTTTTACAGCATTCGTCGTAATTATCCTACTCGGCAAGCCTCGTAGGATAAATTTACGACTCGTGCTGTAAGAATCATCATTCTGCAACTTGTTCCGTAAACTACTATAATTGGATTTTCCCCAGTCCAAGTAATCATTATGAAAAAGAGAACCCAATTTGGCATTCTTCGGAAAGGGCTTTCTCAAGAATATTATTTAGTTCATTTTTATTAAAATGATCTAAATAATGTTAAAGCTTCATAAATATAAGCGGATGGTCATGGGTTTGATTCCCAGCTCCCTCATCAAAAAATTTCGTCAGTCCGCTCAAGAACAACACGAGCCCATCCGTCCAACACCACGGCCGTCTGAAAGCGGACTGACATCTTGACCCTCCTCTGAGCAAACGCTCAACTGTACCCGGATTTACAAGGCAATCGACAAAAACGGCTATGAACAAATGGACCTCTCTTGGACTGAGAAAAGCATCCCTGCGTACTCTCCGATCTACCTGCGAAAAGTAGAGAGCACAAAGAGACAGCGTAGCATCAGATCTAAAAATAGATTAAGTAATAGAATAGTATGAATTTAGGCGTTGCGCTCTAGTACAACAGTCAAATTGATCCTCGCTCTAGTGATGCCCAATGGCGAAATGAGCTACAAATTAGAATATAAGTAAATTGAGAATAAAAAATAAAAGCTTTAGAAAAAGCAAGACTTATGTTCGATGCCCGCGTGACATGGGAACATTTCCAGAAACCTGGAGGAAATTTCCAGAACCCCACTCAGTGCCGTCGGTGCCAAAAGTGGGGTCATGGTACAAAACATTGCCGCATGGATGCTAAATGCATAATTTGCGGAAGTTCTTCTCACGCTAAGGACGTCTATCCAGTGAAGGAATATACCGATAAATTCATATGCGCAAATTGCGGGGGCAATCATAAGTCTAACTTTTGGGCTTGCCCTTCGCGTAGGTAGAGTTTCGAACAATGCTCATTTTTCAGTTAACGATCGCTTGATTAAGAATCATACCCATCAGGAAGATTATAATCATGCTCATTCACAAACTAATTTTAATCCGTTGGGTAGCCGTTCGAATCTTTTAATTTCGAATGTATCTACCCAAGGAAAATCCTTTGCCGATATCGTAGCAGGTAATTTGAACGCCTCCCCTTTTCATACTACGAGTACCCGTTCTAATTGTTTCAAATCAAATGAAAAAAAAACCCCTGCCGCCACCATGGCCGCCACAGAAAACTTCTACTAATAATTTAAATATTTTAAATTGGAATGCTCGTTCTTTGAATGGTAACGAGGACGAGCTGTTTAATTTTTATTACAGCTAATAACGTGCATATAGCAGTTTTTACTAAAACCTACTTAAAACCTTGATCCAAACTAAAAAAAGATCCTAACTTTTTTGTTTATCGTAATGATCGACTTGAAGGGGCATGTGGGGGAGTTGCAATCATCAATCATAACATCAACTGTTTTCGTCATTTGAAACTAAAGTTTTTGATACTTTAGGTGTTTCTGTTGAAAGCTTGGTAAATATACTTTCATAGCTGCCTATTTGCCTTTTCAATGCTCTGGACAGCAAGTTAATTTGCTCGAAACTGACTCGCAGTAAATCAAAAATTTTTGTCATTGGTGACTTTAATGCCAAACATCGCTCATGGAATAATTCACAAAGCAATTCCAACGGCAGAATTTTATTTGATGAGTGCTCTTCAGGATATTTATCAAATCAACATGCTGATAGTCCTATTTGTTTTTCCTCTTCTAGACCAACGTAGACTTCATGTAAGAGCAGGGTGTTCCTCAAGGCAGCATTTTGGGACCAATACTATACAATATTTTCACATCCGACTTACCTGCGTTAACACAGGGATGTCAAAAATCTTTGTTTGTGGATGACACAGGCCTCTTTACCAAAGAACGAGGCCTGTAGATTGCAAAAAAGTTTGTATATTTTTCCTTTATACTTGCAAAAATATCAAAATTTCTCCTAATGCTTACTGAACTCAACTTATATTTCCACATAATTTAAGGCGAATGAACTTAATCAAGCTTAAAACGTCATAAATACAAAAAAAATCCACATAAACCAAAAGCTCTTTATTTCAAACCTTCAAGTAGACATGTTGTCACGATGGCAGGGGTTCTCATAAATTGGTCAGATGAAGTTAGGTATCTAGGGCTCATGCTAGATAAAAATTTAACTATCAAAAATCACATTGATGGTATTCAAGCCTTATGTAACAAATGTAACAAATATATAAAATGTCTGTATCAACTTATTGGCAGAAAATTAAAACTTTGTCTTAAGAATAAGCTTTTGATCTTCAAACATTTTTTCAGATCAGTCATGTTGTTTGCTGTATCAATATGAACTAGCTGTTGTAATACCAGGAAGAAAGCTCTGCAGAGGATTCAAAATATTATTTTGAAAATGATTCTAAAGCTTCCTCACTGGTATAGTACTAATAAGTTGTATAGAATATCCAATGTTGAAAAATTTGAACAAATGTCGAAAAAAAAAATTAATTTACAATTCTAGACAAAACGTTTCAATTTCCGATTGCCACGATAAATGCGTTATATAGCTAGGTTTAGTTAAGTTAATTGAAAGCGTTTTTTTAACTATTGTAAGCAGGTGAAATCAACTCACCTGTAAAAATTCTGAACTACTTCGGCGAATGGAATGTATATGTTAGCAATGTTAATAAAAGATTAATATAGTTTTACTAAATTAGGAGGATAGTGTTTTCTAGCACAGAACACCTGAATATAAAAAATGAATGCAATGTTTAGAATGATACTAATAAAGGAATAAAAAAAAACAATCCTCACAGCAATGGCAGTGAGTGAACATAAATTTTCCCTACACTAAGTACATTTTTCTACAATATTTTGGGCATTTTCACAGTAGGGTAAAGCGGGATAAGATACCCAAGTTTACTAATTACTAATAAGTGTTTATTCAACTGAAATATGTTTAGTGTTTTTTGGGTGTGTCTCCTCAGACGTCCACGTGTAATTTTCTTTAAGCGGAACTTTTTTCTATCTAACCAACTTCAGTAGTCGCACTTTTGTATTGTATGTTTTTTTCAGGAAAAAAACTGAACGTAAGCAACGATTTATTTAATTTATTTAATGTTAGATTTCTATTTTTTCCTATCATCAACCTGAACATTTTATATACGCGCCTGGGAAAGAAGAATGACCAAATAAACCCGTTACTAAAAACAGCAACAGTGCAGATGATCAAAACCCAGTGCCTATTTTATTATGTGCAACGAATTGTGTGCAAATGCACTCAAGTAACTTATCGAACCAACAATGAGCGGATGCATTTTGTTACCTATAGCTTACCTTGAGGTGCGAGAACTCCAGCTTCCGCTCGCGAATATCCAATTTCACATCCATAAACATACTGATGACGTTCTCCTCCATCTTTGGGAGCTTCACTGCTGCAGGAGTTGATGTCTAAGCCAGGCTCGATATTGGTTGACAGAAGTTCCGTTGGATCAACTTGCCGATCACGTCCTAGAATTTAAACAATTCGGAACAAACTGCCCCGGGACAAACATTAACTAAAACGATTAAATCAAGTTTGTTGCTACCGCCGTACCGCCCTTATCGCACTTGTTCACCGCACGGTTTAATAATATCTATCTATCTATATAGGTGTACCTGTCCGGCAGAGCTATAAAGCGCGGTTCAGCAGACAGGAGAAAAATCTCACTGGTTGTTTTAAAACTATACAATATCTACATGCGAAAGTGATCGGTTTTAGACTGGCCCGCAAAGCATTGTTTCCAAAGTGAAAATAATACTTGTATGCTCTTGGAACCTATTAGATATTAGAGAATTTATAGGCGTTACCCAAAACAAAATTGTTATTTAAGGTGAAACAGTTTGGAATCAACTTTGAAGATAGTACTAAAACTTGAAAGGCACAAATCTCGCGAAGAAAGCATCCAACAACAGTGCACTTTTTATTTTGGCTTTGTGCATTGGCAGAAAGTTTAAAATAAGAAGATCAGAAAAGTTTGCCATCTATTTCTCCAGTTTAGTGCCTTTGAAAACGTGAGTAGGAGCACAAGGCGGCCATTGTCCCGGCCATCTATGGATTCCGAGATGTTTCACCTTAAAGACAAATTTTCGATTTTGAAAAAAATAACTGTATTGAAAATTCTATAAAAAATATTGGGATTGTTCTGCAATAAGCGGTTGTTCAACTATTGATCATTGACATCATAAAGTAATTAATTCAATGAAGTTATAACAAAAGAAACAACAATCAATCTTTGTATATACAGTGTTGGACAAAACATTTGCAACTTTTTCAATTTTCCATATAAAATGATCAACTTTAGAGGATTAGATCTGAGTTCTTTATGTATCGTGTTGAATGAAATTTTCACAGTTCTTCAGACATAACTTGCATTTCAACATTAATTTTTGCATGACTTTTTCAATACGAGTTCAAAAGCAACAACGGTTGAGCTAAAGTGATTTTTTGTCGCGATTTTTTATAATTGAATAAACTGAAGAAATTGAAGAAATAGCTTCATGATATCTACGGCAAAGTTGTAGATTTTGACAAGATGAACTGCCAATATTCGCATAACAGTCCCATACGAATTTTCACCACTTTTGAGTTAGCTTCAAGAATAGTGTTTATTTCTATTGCACTTTCCGAGTTCATGTTCAAAATTGTCTCTTTGTATGGACGAAATGCGAAAAAAATACCAAATCATGTGAGTCCCACATTGAAAGTCCCCGCATAACAGTGCCATTAGATGATTTCGAAGAAATTAAAACAAATCTACTTATGTAATAATTTCTGGAATGTAACATTGTAGTTTCTATGTATTTAAAAAAGTAGTAATATTAAATATGGTGGATCAAATAGTTTATTTCTAAGACAAATGCTTGTTCCATGCGAAGATTTTCTCTGTAGCCATCTTCACATTTTTGATAAGGGTAGAACCACCCCTAGCAATATGTCCATCTGAAGAACCTCTGAACCAAAAATATATAGTTTCTCATCAAGCCATCTGTAATTACTATCTCCTCCAGGGCAATCATCAACAAAATCTTCGCGCATCATTCTACGGCGTGGAGTGGCAGTCTTCTTGGAACATTGCAGGATTGCGCACATTGATATCAGATGATTCCGAAACGCTTTCCATGATCAAACTAGTTTGAAATATCTAAAGCTTCGATTTCGGACCCTCAGCAAGATTCTTGACATCTAGGGAATTACCAACAGCTTTGGCGTCATCAGGCTCATTGAAATCGATAACTCTGTCATCACGGTACTGTTCAGCAGCTTCGAAACACATAATAAAATTAAAAAAAAAATGAATTCTAATAGCTGCAAAGTGAAAACAATTTTGGAAACGATTGTTAACTGCAACATCAATATGTCAAGGTGCGCTATAACAAAGTAAGCGAGTCCCAAATAATGGGACTGGTATGCGAATACTTTGGCTTTTAACAAGAAAAATACTCGGATAACGAGTCCCATCTATCTTAATGTTTAAATTTGGTTACTGAAAACAATCGCATCAACTGCATTTCAGTTGTTCACGATTGTCATGTATCGGAACGATAATAATGTTGATCAATGCCACCAAGATTCACTGCTACAATCAGCGGCGAGAGAAATCTTTTACAATAATGTTTAGATTTGTTTTTCTCGACATGATGATTTTTCTGATGGGACTGTATTGCGAGTATGGGCAGTGAACAAGTTTTCTGAAGACAGTTTTTGTGTAGAGCTATTAGATTTTCAAATAAATACTATTGAATTTTTCGTCGACAATTTCACTTTAATAAAATTGTTATTTGAAAAAATATTCAAAATGTGCGTTAAAATTCAAGTTATGTCTAATGTGCTGTGAAAATTGCAATTAAATCAAAAGTTGATCATTTTAAAATCGAAAAATTATCTAAAGGGATGGTAGTGACTAAGTATGCATCTGTGACTAAGTAGTATCTTGCTTGAAAAAAGGAGTCCAAAAAGAGTCCAGACAGGAACCTAAAAGAGACCAAAAAGGGACCAAATATTTTTCTAAGAATATTTGAAAGATATTTTCATGGCATTACGACAAGTATTACTGCTCGTATTTTTGTCTTAGACTGGCCCAGCTCAGAATAGTATAAACATACAGTTATATAATACCACGGGGCAACCCCCAGGTTTTAGAGGGAGACTTCATGAAAATTTCAGCTCATTTGGTCGTTCCTTGTGTTGGGGCAATTAAGTTGAAATTAATATGGAATTTCCAGCTCAAACATATGGAAAACAGCACATCGTCTACTGTTTGGTTCAGGAAAATTGTGGATCGCGATCAATTAAACCCAGAATGTCAAAAACACTACTTGATACTATAGCGAATAATATAGTAGAAGGTTGTATCATGATTAAAATTGAGAACTTCGGCGTTTTAACTACTTGAAGCAGATTGCAGTTAAGGCCTTTTGGTGCGTCATCACAAAATGGCTTCTTCCAAAATCATTAACATATTGTTATGATAGTATTGGTATTTGCAACATCGATGAAATTTAACTGCTTATCACCTGATTAAATGGATAATTTATGCGTAGAAAAATGCTTCAGGTGGTATTTCAATATTTAATCAACACTTTCAGATACAGCATTATCAATTTAGCGACAATAAACATGAGATTTATATTCTCAAAAAAATCTCCGATTTCATGCCGCATTTCATTGCCTGACACAACTACACTTGTAAATAGAAGGTGCTTACCTTTTCGATTGTAATTCAGCGGCAAGCATTTGTGTTTTGGATTCCATATTGCGTTCATTACACTTCCACTAAACAATTCTTTTATTCACTTTCCTTAAAGGAACACATTTCCACCGGGATTTTAAAATTTATAAAGTTTTATCAACCGCATCACTCAAAACAATTATGGCGATGGTTTTCACTTGTTGCGAATCGACGCCGCCACCGCACACTGAGACATGCCTGTGTTTATAGTCTAAAATATTCAACTTTTTTTTTCTGTTGTATTAATTTTCAGTGCGGAAAGGTTGGGCAAAGCATAGAAACTTGAAACTCATACGTTGTTTGTTTTTCGATTCTCTCAAATTACAGAAACCATCTCTACGAAACATAAAATCACACCAAGAGTTTATCAATTTGGACCACCAAAAATAATTGAAAAGCTCCACAGTGCGTTGCGTCGGGATGCGTCGGGACGCGTCTATCGTGTGTGCACAATCATCGCGATCGTTGAGCGCAGTGATGTCAGAGTTGCTATCTGTAAAATCATAGCATTTAATGTGGATTGATCACAAAAATCATTAAAACTTTATTAAATCTGTCATCTTGTGATGGAAAACTATTTGCCAAATTTAAAGTTTTTATAATATGCAGCAAATGTTCCGAAAACAAGCATATAACAATTGCTAGAAAAACCTGTCACCAATCACCTGACAACACCGTCATCCCTTGCAAACATAAACCATACCGATGCATAACAAAAATATGCGATAAATCCAATAAAAAACAGAGAAATTCCGTTGCCTTTCATTAAACTGTATTTTTTCTTTTGATATGTACTATAGGGTCCTAAAATTTTGAATGAAATCTTGCTTTTATTCAATAACACGAAAGAGCATGTTACTGCAACTACTTTAGCAATTTTTCCCGCTCGAATAAGGGCTATATCATGTTTAAACTTTAATTTCAAAATTAGGTCCATGAATGAACCTTGACACTTTTGATCATGTTTGACGTTCGCTTCGTCGACAAAAACACCACAGGGGTTTTAGTTTTAACACTGGGGTTGTTCCTATCTGACATTTCGGAAGGGACACGGAAAACAAAATATACCCAAAAATTTGAGTTTAAGCCAAGGGGTGTGACAAAATCTAAAGAAACATAAAAAAATGTTTTTCTGACTTAAACCATTGGAAAACATTAAAAAATTGAGTAAACATGTGTTTTTGACCTAAACTTAAGCGTTTGGCACTAAAATTGGGACAGGGGTTTAGGACCCTATTGAACAGTTGATTTTGATTTCCAATACTTATCAATCTACTAAATTTCCATGTGTTTACATAAAAATATGCTTAACACAAATGTTATATATTTTGTTTGTTTTGTTTTGGAAAGGCGACACTACTATAGTTACATCAATGATGATTCTAATGATTCTTTGAGTTACACGCCGCTTCACCTTAAGCATAATCAATTTTGTATTTATTCAGCACCGCATGGTGGCAATCATCAGGCGCATCATAGCCACCTACGACGCAAGGCGAGCTGCTGCGCAAGGCGCATGTGATTGTACGTCATTTTTGACCTCAGCCTAACATTCAACAACGGTGGTAGGGGGTGTCCCGTTGAATTGTACAACTTTTTTGTGTTTTAGTGCCGATCTATTCTGTATGTATCTTTTCATTATTTCCACTAAAAATTGAATCAGGTATTTTCCCAAAGAGTGTCCTTCAGGTAATACTCCAAAGATTCCTTCAGATGTTCATTCAGTGATTTTTTTTAGGGACTTCCCAAGGAATCTTCGAACAGTTTCGTTTTAGAAAATCCATCAGAAATTCCTCCAAGCATTCTTCCCGAAATTTTCCAACAAAGTCTTAGTCCTTCAGGAATTTCAATGATTCCAATGATTCTACCATCCTTTTTTTCTAGAACTTCTTCCAAGATTCTCGTTCAGAACATTTACAAGAATTCAACAAGTATTTTCTCCATGGATTTTCAAGAATTTGCTACAAAATTGTTCAAAATTTCTTTAACATTCTTCAAGAATTCTTCCAGAAATTTCTTATGAAACTATCTAAATCTTTAAATCATGTCAAATATCAAAAATCTCCAGGAAAATGTGAAGACTTTTTTTTCAGAAATTAATGGAGATTGTTTTCAGCTCGGAAGGTATTGCAGCAAGAAATACTAGAGTGACATCTGATGAAACTTGATTGAGTTCTAGAGTAACCTTGATTAACTCTCACAAGGAAATCCTAGACTCTTCAGGCAACCTTGGAAGATTTCCTAGACAAATTGCTATCCTGCATGAATTCCTTGAATGAATCGGACGAAATCCCTGAAGAAATTAGTATTGGAAACATCGGACAAATTACTGAAATTTGTTTGAAAAATCCTTTGAGATTTTACTTCAAAAATTACTCGAGAAATTGTTTGGAAGAACTGTAAGAATGAATCTTCAATGAACTACAGCAATTGCTGGATAATTTGAACTATGCATAATGCACCTGAAAAAAAGTAATCGCCTCTCTCAATGCAAATTTCTTGCGAGAAATGGTCAAGAAAATATTTTTTCTTCTTGTCATTTTAAATGGAGATTGCTGTAGAAAATTTCTTTAGCATTTCTGCCAAACAAGTTCTTACTTTTCTTGAGCGGAACAGCATACTTAGCTTAAAGCCTGATTTGCTGCTGAAAAGTATTTTCTTGGCCTATGTTGATGCCTGGAAAATTTCTGCAAGGAATCAATCAAGAAAGCCTTTTTTTAAATCCCAGTAGAAAAAAAAAGTCAGTACAAACGGGTCACTGTAGACCATTGCTGCAATGAATCGTCGAGAAATTTCTTTAACAATTCCTTTTCAGCAATAAATCAGGTTTAAGTGTGAATGAATTCTTGTAGAAATTCATATGGAAATGTCAGGAAGGATTACTGAACAAAATTGGCGCAAGAACACTTGTACATCTTCCGGAAAAAAATCCTGAATAAGTTTCTTAAAAAACTCTAGAATTGATCTATGTTTATTTTCTTAGAATAACTCATGTAGAAATCTGTAGAAGATTACCTATAGTAACCATTGCACAGTGGTTCGATCTAGAACAAATGTCGGACAAAACCTCAAACTCTCTTTAAAATAGCTGAAATCATATATTTGACATATTTTATGCCATATTGAACTACTATGGAGTTTTATTTTCGATTTTTTCTTGTTTTGGACTAATAATTAGAATATTCAGGTTTGGACAATACATTTTCAACTTTTCCAATCTTCCATACAATATGGTCAACTTAGGCAGGCTGGTTCGCAGTTATTTATTGACGGATTGAAATGAAATTTTCACAGCATGCCAGGCATTACTTGAATTTTAACATATGTTCTTGAGTAATTTTTCCATGCACAACTCCAATAGTAAAAACAACTAGACTAAAGCGCAATTTTTGACAAAAAATATTAACTATTCATTCAAAGATATGGAAGCTCTACACAAAAACCATCATAAGTAATTATGTTCATCTCGTCTTAGAGACCACCTTAAGGACTGTTCATTTTATAAAGTGTCCACTTGTGCATGCTGTATCTTTTTAATTTATCAATGAAATTTCAATCGGTTTTCTGCACATCATTTGACTAGTATTGTACAATGTTGTGAAGATAAAAATTCTCTTAAATAATTAAATTTCACACGAATATTGAAAAACGATTGAATTGGTCGATTTTTGGAGGTTATCAATATCAATGATTGTTAGAAATTAGCTGGAAAATTCGACAATTTATATTTTTTATTTTCAAAAAAGGCTTGTTCTCCGAAAGCATCATCAATCAGAAGTCTGATGGAAAAAATCAAGTTATTTTTGGAGCAACAATTTTACAGATATAATAAAATCATTTTCCCCTATATTTTTTAGAGAAAAATATTTTAAATTTAAAAAGAATTGATATGAGTAGAATTTTTTGGTTAAAAGTAAGTCCTGGGGGAAGTGCTAATATAGTATTGATATGAAAAACAACTTACGCCTTCATAGAGTTACTTATTTAGTCCCCACGTCACATTTAAAGCACAATAGAAACACAAATGCTTTATTCTTAGAAGATCTTTCAAAGTACATCGACAATCATCAAAATTGGCAACACTGCTGTAATAAAATGGATTTTATTTTCCACATATTATTTTCATAATATGTTGTTCTGAGATTACCAATTGAAATATTTGGAGAACACCGTTTACAATTTGCTGTAGATCGATAAATAAGCGTACATGATTTTAAAAGTATGAGACTTTTTAGTAAACCTACCATAAACAGTAAAATTTATGCTAAAGACTGTGGTAAAATTTATGCTAAAGACTGTGAACACGCTTATTATTTTTCTCTTTTGCTGGGAGTGAAAGGATGGTGTATCAGCAAATCTGGTCATAAATGGGTAAAACACTAAAGTTACCTAATGTCAGCGAATTGTGGAATATAATTGATTGTTCAAAGCTATACCTTTAGTAGAATAGTAAAGGATACAAACATACAATTTGTTCAAAAAAATTAGGATTTTTGTTTTGCGAAAAATCATGTTAAACTTTGACGAACAGCTCATCTTAGCAGTTTTTGGAAAAACTATATAGCTCTTCAACCAAAAGCATTTTCTAAGATCTTATATTTTCATAGCATTGTAGAATAATAGTTGAACGATGCACAGAAAACCGATTACGATTTTATAAACAAATAAAAAAGTTATAGCATAAACAAAGTGTCCACTTTATAAAATGAACAGTCCTTACTCATGAAATGCGCCAATTTTTCAAATTTGAAAAAAAAAAAACACTACGAAGAACTAGTGATTGGAAAAACTACTGAAAAATATATGTTGAAATTCATGTGACGTCTGAAAAAAAATAGTAAAATTTCATGCACATTTATCCATAAATATCTCAGATCTAACCCTGCCTTTATGGAAGTATCATCCATTTAATCCGTTTCAGCATTTCATGTCGTTAGCTTCAGTCTGTTATCATACTTGTTTTAACAGCTAAAGCAAGTCCACGTAGGGAATGATTTTTCCAATTTGTTTCATTTTATCTGGAGGCTGCATGTCAAAGGAAATAGTTTCGTTCAACCAATTATTTAGTGGAAACTCTAATTTAAATTCAAGGTAGTTCAATATCCTACCGATTTTGTCAGCCCCATGCTGCATTTATGGTTGACAAAATCGGGAAAGAGCTAAAAGCGGGATAACATTTTTCGACTAGTTTCAAGTTTTATTTCAACTAAAGGACTTTGTTTTATGATTTTGTTAATATAAACATTGTCTTTTTACTTTCATTTTCTATGTACCGTAATCCAAGGTAATATTGATAAGTTTCTCGGATGATTATTGAAAAATTCAAATTTGAAAAATTCGATTCTTAGATGATTGTATAGACAAGGTTATACAGTCCACTCTCCACAACTCGATGTTCTATAACTCGATATACTCTATAACTCGATAGATTTTTCGGTCACTTCAAATTTCCATACATCGTGCTCTCCATAAGTCGATATTTCTATAACTCGATATCTCCACTAGTCGATGTCACGTGAGAGGGAAATTTCTCTCCATAACTCGATATCTATTTTAAAATCTTTCTTATTTGGGGAAATGTGGTCTCATTCTTGTTTGGAATGAAAAAATACTGGCAAGTTGTAAAAAAAGTTGAAAAACATTAAAATGAAAAAAAAAAAAATATATTGTTAGTCAAAATAATGTGGTTTTTCGAATTTTTTTTCAATAATAGTTTGTAAAGTACAATCAACAAAATAATATTACTTTCTTACAGAGGTGATTATTTATGTATTAGAAATACAGAAATTTGTTCCTTCGATTTTGTGATTTTTTGTTTTGGTACATTCTATAACTCGATAATTCTATAAGTTGATGGTCCCTTGAATATCGAGTTATGGAGAGTCGACTGTAATTAACTTTAGGTACCCAATATTGCCAGTGTAGACGTGTTTAGTCTAATTAAAATAAATATAAATTTAAGGCTGACAAAATCGGGAACAAAGGATGCTAAAATCGGGGGTAGACAAAATCGGGTAAAAAAAGATGCCAAAATCGGGGGTAGACAAAATCGGGGGCTGACGAAATCGGGTCATTACTGTAATATCAAATAAAGGTATAGACAATATTTAATTACGGTATAACACCAAAATACTGCATACATAGGGGCCCAGAGAGTCCTAGCGGTAAACGCGCAGCTAATCAGCTCGACTAACCTGAGAATCGTGGGTTCGAATCCCACCAGTCGTGGGTCTTTTTGTAAAGTAAATTTTCTCGACTTGCCAGAGCATAAAGTATTATCGTACCTGCCAGACAATATACACATGCAAAAATGGTCAATCAGCAAAGAAAGTCCTTAGTTAATAACTGCGGAAGTGGTCATAAGAACACCTGCCTGCTTAGAAGCAGGTTTTGTCCCAGTTGGGACGCAACGCCAGAAATAAAAAGAAGAAGATTGGAGCGAGTTTTTCGTTTCTTCTCGGGACATCATGGCTACTGCGATTGCAATGCACGTACTAGCGTATTACAGGATTATTATTTAATTAGAATTGCACTCCGTACACCTTCAAACGCATTGAAAGTGGTTTATCGCAAGTTTTCGCAAAATAATTTGTATCCTACTCGAAAGCTCTTACTTTTAGCTTTCGAATGAACTTATTCTCATCGCGAGCATTAGCAGGCTACTAATGTCTTAGGGTACTTTTATAAAAAATAATATGTTTTTTGAACAATTTTAACCTTCACTTTGTATAAATATAATTAAAATTTTTATTCAACTCAGGTGTGCTTAATGTATATGCAAACAACTTCTCTGAAGATACCATTGCGGCTTGAGCTCTCTTTAAATTCATAAATAGCTTGTGAAAACTGGATCGTAAATATTAATTTTCTTGAAAAATCATGTCCACGGTCCACTCAAGGAGCTGTATAAAATTCAAACTCCAATGAATCTGCTTCAAAATTTGGATTTGAACAACAGAAGAGTTGAGGAAGTCGGGAAAAATATTACTGTTCGGATAAAACAACTTTGATTTTTGAGGTTTTGGCCGCCCTCGAACCATTGTGCATTGGGGCAAATGGTGAAACGAATAACCAACAGATATTTGAAGGAAATAATAAGATAGTCTCTTGAAAAACTTTTACCATATCCTTGTAGAAATTACTGGAGGTAGAAGAATCCTCAAAGATTTCTTATAGCAAATTCTGAAGACATTCCTCTAAACATCCCTTGAAACACAGCAGTTCCTGGGAGAATTGATGAAATAATCTCAAGAGCAATTTCTGGATGGATCGCTAAAGGAGTCCCTGAAAGTATGCAAGAAAATATCTCTGAACAAAATCACTAGCAGGACTCCTGAAGCTCTTCCTAGAGAAATCTGAGAATAAATGGACGCGTAATAGTTTTTAAAGTTTTCTTTAGAATCTCTTTAATTTTGCAGCAGGATTTACTGCAAGCAGAATAATGAATGAAGTGAGTTTAGAGACCATTTAGCTTGAAATAGAGACTTTGAAGACCATCCGTCAAAAGATGAGACTTTTAAGAGACTTGCGTTGAAATAGATAATAAGTTTATAAAAAGAGACCTGCCCTGTACATATACAGTAATGGTCAAAACATTTGAAACTTTTCCGATTTTCTATACAAAATTATCAACTTAGGTAGGCTATATCTCAGTTGTTTATGGATCGATTTGTGTGAAGCATTTTTTTGTATTTTCACAGCACGATAGCCTTAACTTTAATGCATTTTTGAGTATTTTTTCTTTTGAAAGTTCATTCACAATAACGATTCGACTAAGCAAAAAAAAAGACAATAGATTATACATAATTTATCACAAAATATGAGAGACCTGCACAAAAGTGTCTTCAACCTGTTCATCTCGTCTAAATACACAACTTGGCTGAAGGTATTTCGAATCTTTTTACTTATTTTTTTTTCAATTACCAAAAAACACGAAGTATTTCAGTTTTTTTATTGCTTCAGAAATTATGAAAGAAAAAACACATGCAAATTATATATGTTGGAGTTCAAGTTATGTCTGAAATTTTGTGGAAGTTTCATTAAAACAAATCCATAAATAGATGAAACTGATTAGATATTCCACGTTAAGACTGCAAGATGATTTTTGCACTTTCGAACCTGTCTAATATTTACGATCACAGTTTGCGCGACAAAAGCCATTCAAGCGATAAAAAAAAGTTTATACAGTGATGTTTTGTTATTTACCTACATTGACGCGGATGGTGATTGGTAGTTATCCGATAGATCAGCGTCTGTATCGGTCAGCAGCACCACTATTTTTCGTTGGTGAACGATCATCACTTTATCACACATGCAATTATTTTTGTATATTAATCTCTGCAGTCTGGTATACGATCATGTCGAAATTATTGCAGAACATTGTTTAGAAAACTCATCGATAACCGTGACAGTGTAACTATTTTTTATTGAAAATAACTTTTCTGGTATCTAAGCTTTAAGAACACTGGTATTTAACAAAATGTTTAACTCAAAATTTGCAATTAAATCTAGTTTAAAAATTTTCATTCCACTGCCAAACTTGCCTAACAACACAACCACCACACCCGAGTGCCAAACGAAAATAAAATCTATACGTATGGATAGGTAGCATTTTTGCGCCTGCTCATTATAGCTGGCCGCCTCAGCTAGTGAACATAAAACATAACATCAAAAGCCGACAATACTTTCCATAAAAGCATAACCGCCCCATTTGGTTCTCCGAACATATTTTTATCGTAAATCTCTTGTTTTAATCTATCCCGGGTGAAAATTACAATAGAACCGCATAACAAAATAATAAAATGACAATAAATTATTTTGTATAGGACAACAAACATAATTGTACATTTATTTTCTCCAAATTTCCTAATCGGCATCATCGGAATATAATTGATAGAGAGAGGGGTAATTGGTCTCAATTTATTTAAGGAAAATTGATTTTTATGTTGTAGAGAACAGAACGGCCCTCCATTATAAAAAAAAAATGCCATTTACAATTGAATCTATGGTGAAAACCATAACAATCGTTGTAATTCTTTACCATCATAAACACTTAGAATAATGATAATTACGATTCATTTTATCGTATTGGCACAATGAATGCCGTTGTACTTTAAATGTGTATTTTTATTAGGGATACTTAACTATGCATTCAAACATTAATACACTTTGTTTGAAAATGTTGCGGAGAAATATGAGGTAAATTCAGTCCCATATGGAAATATAAAGGCATATCAGTTTCTATTCGAACTTTCAACTTCCAAATTTGAAAACGTAAATTATGTACAAGTGTTTATATTTAACAGTTCCTTGCTACTGAACCCTCTGTTTCCCATGGTAGTTTCAAAACTTCTTTGATTTCGACAAACCGCATAAAAAATTCCATGCAATAGTAACTAGAACATGATTCCTTACCCATCAATCAATCCACCAGTGAACTAACTGTTTCAATAATAGTAAAACTATTGATTAACATTCACTTTACTATTGAAAAACAACTATTTTTTTGAACTGATTTTGAAACATTTAGCCCATTTACAACATTTTTGTTCAAGCACTTTTTTTTATGAAAACGCTGGTTTTCGTAAAGAAATAGTCGATCAAAGTCGTGGTAAAGAAAGGGGTTAAGGTGAAACAGCTTGGAATTCAAATTCAATAGTATACCAAAACTTCGAAAGCACAAATCTCACGAAAGAAGCATCAAACGACAGTGAAATTTCTGTTTTAATTTCGAGCTCTAGCAGAAAGTTTAAAATAAGAAAAACGACTTCGTACATTGATAATTTCTGCATTTAGTGCCTTTGAAATCGAAAAGGCACAAGCCAACCATTGTGACAGACATATTTTACCTTAAATGAGTAATTTGTGCAGTGGTGCAAAAAGAATATAGCTTGCAAAAATGTATTAGTTTTGAACATTCGTTGACCGTCGTTTCTCAATTGCCAACTTTTTCCACATACGACGGTTATGCATTTAAGAGCAATATCCTATAGCGTGCACAGGAAAGAAAGGGCTCTCCTGGCTGCTGTCAGGTAGATGCATCCACAAAATGTATTTACACAGATGCACTCATGGCTGATGATCAACGCGGAGAGTATGCGTGCGAGTACGGCGACGGACGGTTCGATTAGCGATGTTCAAATTTACCTGGTGCAGACGCCAGGTGCGGGAATTGGCAATGGGTTTAACCGGAGCTAATGGGTTTAATAACTTTATTTTTATAGGCGGGAAACAAGTAGGATGGGATTGGGAAGTTTCCGAAAGATTCGTTGGGACGCAGAATATGACAAATTTGCTTTTGTTTCACATAGTATACTACGTGACTGAAATCCTGCTTGAGTAATGGATTGGTTTTATGATTCAATCGTCATTTGGTCGACGTTAAGTTAGAGTGGACCAAGAAACATTGTTCATATTTTGAGAAAAATGGGCTTAAAGTTTAAAACTTTGTAATTTTTGAACTCGTTAAAGTTTTGATTCAATATTTCTACACACAATTCAAACAATATAATGTGAAGTGATAATCATAAAAAACATAATCCAAACTTCTAATAGAATATTTTTTGGTGGACTATGAGCCCTTGGTCCACTCTGACTGAACTAAAGGCCACCGTTCAGTGATTTGGTTCACTCTGACTGAACAATTTCTTGGAAAATAACAATCATTCAATACTTGCATGGCCAAACTGAGATATGCCTAAGATAAACAGATTATCAACTTCCTTTGACAATCGTATTGTAAATTCTTCAAAAATCCATATCTTCAATTCAGAAATCAGTGGTATTAGGGTAATTCGCCAATTGTTGAACGAAAAAATGCTCGCTAATTGTTGAACACGCCATAAGGAATACACGGACTGTTCAACAATTGGCGAGGTTTTCAGCCGTTCAACATTAGGCGAATTGCCCTATGATAGCTTTAAAATTAAAGTTTTGTGCGTTCAGGGCATTGCATATTCAAATATGTGTTCAGTCAGAGTGAACCAAGTGAAAATCTTCAGTACCGGCAAAAATATACTGGTTCAATAAGCGAAGTTTAGAACACTCCATACAGACGCCATAGATCTACCAAAAACGTCTATCGGACTCTGAAATCGACTCAAAAAAAAAAAAACAATAACCAATCATTTTATTGCTTTTTGACACTTAGTCCGCTCTGTCTGCACAGAAATTTTTGCAATTTCTGACCACCTATCCAAATAAGGTGAATGGTCAAAAATCAAAATCAAATGCACCGAATTACAGGGGATAGGCAAAATGATTGAGATAGGCAAAATTTTGCCTAAATTCAAATGCTCATAACTTTATGAAAAATTGATGAAATTGGATGCATCTAGAAGCAGTCGACGGCAAATTTGGTCTACTTTCAGGAACCTGCTTGGCCATGCATATTGGCCACTGGACAGCGGAGATGTTCCGGATTTTCCGAGCTCATGTCTAAATGTCATTTTTTCTGTCACTTGTATTTTTGTGCGGTGTAAAGTTGGATAGATGTTTACTATTTTCCTAGAAACTAGAACTAATAGGAAGTTGAATGCCGCCGGACGCATCAAGATTGGTTGGAAATCTTCAGAAATATGACCATTTCCGTAAAATGGTTCCGGAAAACATGGTCAGTCATGTTTTTATTCCCATGACCTCGGAAAATCCGGAACATCTCCGGTGTCCAGTGGCCAATATGCATGGCCAAGCATGTTCCTGAAAGTAGACCAAATTTGCCGTCGACTGCTTCCAGATGCATCCAATTTTATCAATTTTTCATAAAGTTATGAGCATTTGAATTTAGGCAAAATTTTGCCTATCTCAATCATTTTGCCTATCCCCTGTATGTAGTACAGTCGAATTTCGTTCGTTGCACTATCTTTAGTTGGGTTTCGTTTTAATTGGGCTTCAGTAAGGTTCTGTTTCTGTTCGGGCTGAACCACTGCGACCAGTTTTGTGTGATCTTTTGTGGTATTCCGTAAGGTAGTCTACAGCCCACTTAAAACGAAGACAAACTTCACTCTTTGACATGAAGCTTGATTTACCAAAGTTGTTAGCCCTTAATTTCAATTGTGTTCAATGTTTTGACAGCTAAAAAGTTAGCCCGATTAGTGAAAGTTTCCACTAGGTAAGCTACAGGCACAGACGAACAGACGTAACATTTAGAGCAAATCTCGATCAAAATCATAGTCACGAGGACATGTACGCCCAATGCTAAAATAAGCGTGTTTGGCCGATGGGCCAACAGATGGCGGTAGTGTGTAAACGTCAAATGCGAACAAAAACGATGCGAGCGCTGCAGGTGGCGGATAGTCCAACTACCATATTTTTGAATCGACCGTTTAAAAGGTGGTCGATGGACAATGATGAGAGTGTGACGTCTGTTTGTCTGTGCTACAGGTTTAGTGCAACGATCGAAAGTTGACTGTATTTGGGAAATGCTATTGATGGATGAGTAGAAGAATCATTCCATGTCGGAAAAATCTGCAAATCACTTGGAAAGTCTTTATTTCCTCGCATTCCTCAGCGCGCAATTATTTTCGATGTTATGGTAATAAGCACTTGGACCACTCTGACTGCATACTTTTATCATTTTTTATTGACCATCCAGAGTAAATTTGTTACATATTTCTCGCAGTTTACTGCATTCATCTAATCTGATCAAAGCGAAATGGAGGTAATACAATTTCACATCTAATGGAAGAGTAACCCAATTTTCCCAAATTTTGTACTTGGTCCACTCTGGCTTAACGCCGACCATTTTTTCCCATGTTTTATGTGGAAGAAATTTGTGTGGATTAAATTTTGGGCATACATATCAATGAAATTATTTTTTTTTGCATCTCGCAATTGAACTGACTACTTGGTTACTTACATGAATACAATTTAGTAATTTCGATTTAATCTTCAGTGAGTTTTATTTGAGATAGAAATAAATTTGGTTGTATAAATTGTCGATCCCATGGTACACAAATTATGTCACGCTAAATTTCAACTCCCCCCCCCCTCTCCCCTCCTTATAGCTTGACGTAATTTGTGCATGACCCCTAAAATTAAAAACGCCAATTTTCAACCGACAATAAAAATCGGTTGAATTTACCAAACTTTGGTAAATCACTATGAACTGCATTGATAACGATTTCTTCTCACAACTTTGATCAGCTATTTCTTCACGAAAAAAAAAAACATTTTTGTAAAAAGCGCTTGAAAATACGATGTTGTAAACGGGTTAAATTTTTCGAAAATCACGCTTTGCTATAGTAAATTGTTTTTTTTCAATAGTTTGACTATTGAAACAGTTAGTTGACTCTAGGATTATTTTAATGAGTATGGAAACATATTCTAGTAAAAATTATTTGCAAGCAGCTGTATTCAAACTTTTGGACGATACATAAATACACCATACTGGGGGCACCCCCAAACTTCTGCACGACGATTTGAATAACTGTTTTATCGATTTTAAACAATAAAGAAGGCTGTATACTAAAATCGACATTTCTTTAAAATTTTGTATATTGTTTTTGCATGCGCAGTTATTGAAACACACAAAAATATCTAATGACCCAATAACCAGTTCCGGATTTGGGCTTCGGGGGGCCCGGGTCAGATCTCTTGACGGGGCCCTTGGTACAAAATGAGCGAGAAATGCTAAGCATACGAAAGTTTAGTATTATACACATAAAATACCTATCCCAAAAACCTCAAATAAAATATTACTTGTGTTTGACTATACCCATATCATTTCATTTAAACTGATAAATTCAGATAAAAATCGTGTAGATTTTTCTACTAACTATAAAATAACATAATTTCATGCCATAATATCGCTGTTAGAAATCGTTCGATATTTATTTTTTTTAAGTTTGAATCTATGAATTTAAAAATAATTCATTGGATTGAGTTTCACTTTTTCCTCTTCTCGGGGGTCCGGGGCAATCAGGGTGGCCACCAAATTTTTATTTCGAAATTTCCGTTTTTTTCCTGGCAGTTTCCAATTTTTTTCTCGGTTTTTATTTTTGACAGTTGAAGGTATTTCAGCTCAACTTCTATTTTTTTCTTTTTCATTAAAATGAAGGGTTTACTAAAGCAAATAAGTTTAACCCATTCATTACCACGATTCAGATCGACTTTTTTACGAAAAAAAAGTTTTGATAAAATGTGCTCAATCAAAAAATGTAGCAAACGGGCTAATTTGTGTAAATTAGTTTAAAAAATAATTGCTTTTCAATAGTAAATCGATTGTTTATCAATAATTTAACCATTGAAACACTTAGGATTAATCTTATAAATTTGAAATCATATACTAGTAACCATTGCATTGTATTCATCTAATTGTTTTCAAGAATACATATCCAGATTAGTGCAAACATTCTTTGACTTAAAACTTCGAGACAAATTAGATAAAGAAAATTTCGAAAAAATGTTACTCCTGGCAGGTGAACGATGTTGTGAGAAAAGTGAAACATTTTTAAGAAGCATAGTGTAACGAAGTAGAAATTAAATCATTAAAATTTTTAAAGCATTCCAATCAAAGTTACTAGTTTTGATTTAGCAACGCTGAATTGCAATACAGGTATGTTCCGTTTTTATCAACACGATCGGCAATTTTCAGTTGATAAAAACGGAACCGTGATAGAAACGGAATAATATTCTTAGACAAAATATTTTACAAATTTAAAAATAAAATTGCAGTTTTGTCAGGATAATATACATTTTGATCATATTCATGCACAGCATTGATGTTTGAGAGCTGTGAAGAGCATTTAGATTGTTCATTCTTCTAGGTTCGTATTGAAGGTTGATTGCATACTCCTACCAATCAATATGATTTTGTAATATATCTTTAATAGTTTTAGTTTCCTTGGTTAGAATTTCAATAAATGTAACAAAGAATATTAAAACGATATTCACATAAATGTCCTTTGCATCATATTTGTAAAAATGGCTACAAGGAAATGGGTCAAGCTAATCATTGTTTCTTTCTTCAAGAGATGCAAGAAATGCATTTAACAAGAAACAACATCTTTTTCCACTATTCATCCTCATCCTTCTGCTTCTTCTTCTTCTTTATGGTATTACATCCCAAATGAGAAAGAGCCTTCTTCTCATCTTAGTGTTCTTTAATCACTTCCGCAGTTATCAACTGAGAGCTTTTTTTGCCAAGAAAACATTGTTTGCAAACTGTAATGAATGTTTACGGTTTCCTGTACTTTGCCGAAATTTTATCAGTTAAAAAATGGTGAGGATCTTTCTGCTAAAGTTATTTCTACCAAATTCGACAGGGATGCACTAACCGCCAATCTACAACAGCGTCACCATCGTCTTTTAGCTTTACGTTAAATCACGAATAGACTGGCAATAAACTAACCTGAAGTTCTAGTTTTTCGTTGAGTAAAAATAATATTAAATGCCAGTGATGCCGTCAAACTTCGTTTTGCAATCAAGTAGGCTGCTGAAAAATGGCATGCAATCATCCATACGCAACGGCATATTAGTTTTCAGTTGTTTTTCCAGTTATTACAGAGAATTTTCCAAATCGTTTCCTTCACTGAAACACGTCGGAACACTTGACGAATGCAACAGTGAAATAATCATGTAAATCTATTAGCCCGTTGAGCCATTTCGTGACAATACTATTCCATTTTATCTATACAGAAGTTTATATCAAAAAACAAAAGTGTGCAAACTCTAGAACAAGCATCACCAAATTAAAACTTTTTGATAAAAAACTCTGTTGTAAAATTTTATGAATAAGCGTATGGTTGTTGGTATGAGACTCATAGCCCCTCTACCGGCAGCTTGATTTTTTTTCCGCCAAATAATTTTTTTGTTCCTTGATATTTTTGCACGATTTTTCATAAGATCTTAAAAATCTCTTCTAGTTGTGTGGTGCAAAAATATCGAGAAACAAAAAAGTTACCGCGATTTGCATATTTTTTTAACGGTAAAACATGAAACAGTCAGTAGAGGGGTTAATTGACCTTTAAGGGATGGGGGTTCATGTCTGCTCAAATCAAGATTTGGGATGTCAACGTGCGTGACGTGGGAATGTCCAGTATCAACAGTTTATCAAATTGTCAGCCCTTCACCCTATTCCTCGATGCAAACTTATTGTATGGAGATTCCAAAATTTTCTATAGATGGTTTAGTTTTCCTGGACCTTTTCCTCTACCCCTTGGAATAGGATCTAATCAATTACTGTTTGCTAAAATTTTTGCAATGCTATCGAGTTTGAGAGATAGAAGATAATGTCCAAAATATGTCAGGATAAATAAAATAAACTCGATCATGTCTTTTGCAGTTGCCCAAAACATTCTTAAGTTCATCTCCAAGTGAATCCCTTATAAAAAAGAACTGAACATATATGGGATCGTCCATTAATCACGTGAAAGGCTTTGGGGGTAAGAGGGTTTGAGATATCTTACGTGCTATACATTTTTTTTTTTATTTTCATACAAAAAATCATACCATAGAGGGAAGGGGTCGAAAAGCCGCCAGAATTATCTTACGTAATCAATGGACAGCTCCTATGTCTAACAAATTTACATAGATTTTTTTTATGCCGTGTTGTATAAGAGAAAGAGAGACCTCTTTTCTGCAACTCTCTTAAGTACGTAATCAACTAATCACAAATTCCAGTTGTTGCTAAGACGTGGCCAGAGCAACTTTCGATTGTTGAATGATGGATCAATCTTGTCGAACAGACCATGCTAAGTTTGAAAACATCAATTGATTAGTGGATAAGGAGTCAAAACTTTTTGAATCGTATATGAGTTGACACCTATCATGAATCGTAGATGCTCAACATTAACATAATGTCAAATATTCAACTCTGAGACTATTGAAAAGCATTTAAATTGCTTCAAAATAAGTATTTAGTTTATATTCTAAACATTTTGAAAAGTAAAAAAAAAATTTTTTGTGTTGATAAAAACGGAATAATTTGTTGACGAAATCGGAACGTGACAAAATCGGAGCGTGACAAAATCGGAACGTGATAAAAACGGAACATACCTGTAGACTCAATCAAAACGAGTTTCTACAATTTATGATTCATAGATAAAGCACGGAAATGTTCGCTAAAAACGATTTTCCCGGTGACCATCTCAAATTCCCGGGTTTCCCGTCTTTTTCCCGGTGGATAACAATTGCCCGGTTCCGTGGCACCCTACAGAATGCTTTATAGTTTTGGCAAATTCTCGATTCTAAATTGAACTTTGAGGCCAAACACAATCTCACTTGAGGTGGATTCTCGCAAACTACTAAGCATGAATTCGATACATGCGAAAGACTATAATTAATGTTAGCCAGATCTAAAGGCATATTAAGAGCTTACAATTTTCTCACGGTCAACTTTGACAGGATTTTCACAAAATTTTGAACAAGATTGTCACAAAATCCTAGCTATGACTATCTCCATATCCGGGATGTTATTCTGAAAAAGGTGTTTATACAATCCGTAATGCATTTGTTACAGAATTCTGAACAGAACAGAATTCCTCATATACACTCTCATTCTTGTTTACGGCGGATCCAACTTTCGATCGAATCCTGTTCGTTCGAATCCACGGCCCACTTGATTTTGCTGGCGTAAACGGGAATGCAAAACGGTTTTCGATCGAAAGAGCATTCGTACGTAAACAAGAATAGGGGTGATAGTAAAGTGCCGTAATTCAGCGCAGATAAGGAATAAAAAGATTCAAATGGTTAATTAAAAATGAGTATTGCATCAACAAAAAAGGTTTATGAGTGGATCACTAGCAAATCTGTTGTAGATTATGGGAAAAATATAAACTAGACTGTATTCATAATATACAATTGTGATTTTATTGCAAAAGTTCACTTTTCGAAATTGCCTAATTCCGCGCATTTTTAAACGCTTTTCCATATTCCGCGCAGAAGAATGCCTAACTCCGCGCACTGGCGAAGCAATCAAATTAATATTAATTTTCATGTAAGGCAGCATCCATTTATTACGTAACGCTGAAGTTGAAAATTTTCAACCCCCTCTGTAACGCTTTTTGTATGAAAAAAAAGGTAAAGTTTTGTATGAGCCGTAACGCTTCAGTCTACGTTTAGTTTTTTCATATTTTTTTCACTATCACATGAAATAAAGATATATTTTTTGTTATGGTCTTTTCAATACCATTGGTACGTGTGAAAAGTGGGGCAGCTTGATCACCTTAAGGAAAAGTCGATAGAAGCGCAGAAAATAAATTGGAATTTTCGGATCTTTTTATGATTTTCAACAACTTTAAGATCAATACACTAGATCCGCACGATCGTGAACTTTAACATATGAATAATTTGTCATTTTTAGTGTCGATTTCCTATCGATGGATATCACCCCATAGAAAATCGACACGAAAACGCCCTGTTTTAGGTTGAGAAATTATCTCAAAGAATCTAAAAATTTAATTATTTTGTTCACGAAACTGGAAAGTTATTAGTATTTAGAAACAATCTGTACAAAAATATTAAATTGTAAAGAAGATTGTAACAGTTAAACATCAACATTTATGCAGTTTACAAGGGGTGCTCATTCCATCTCATACATCGTGAATCACTCCCCGAGAGTGCGTCGTAATTTTTAGAAGACCTTTATTTGTTGCTTTCTCAATAAGATTATAAGGATTGTGACGGGGTTGGTGGTCTGATGGCTACCGCTTCTGCTTCATATGCAGAAGGTCATGGGTTCAATCCCAGGCCCGTCCCTTTCCTCGTACTTTGTAGTTGTATATCTCTCACTTGCTTCTATCTTCCATTCATATATTACACTCAAAAACTATTCGTTCATAGCAAACGCTAGAACCAGAGACGGCCAAGAAACCGTGTCCCTAACGCTTCCTACTTCCACGCGCACGCCTTTCTTACGCCTGATATATATATATATATATATATATATATATATATATATATATATATATATATATATATATATATATATATATACATATATACGTATATATATATATATATATATATATATATATATATATATATATATATATATATATATATATATATATATATATATACGTATATATATATATATATATATATATATATAGGCAGTCTGCTAACCAGAAAAGCAAACCTCTCTGCCATGCCTTTCCCCCAATCCATACACTCCCGCATGAACTGGCGTGGATGCAGTGGAATATACGGTCTACGCGGGAGCCAGTTCAATGCATCATCAATTCCTCCCCCTTCCCCTCATTGGTCTGCATTCTGACGTGACAGGTGCCATTGTTGCCTAAAAATAGAAGATCACCAGCACTTTTACACTGAGGATGCCTGTTAGTCCCAAGCAGTCATTCGGTTGGTTCTTTGTGTAAGTGCAGCTGATCTGGCGATACTGGAGTACATCCACGGGCGGCCAATCAAGCTCAAGCTCAAGCTCAATAAGATTATAAGGATTGCATAATATAATTAAGAGTTGCAATCAAACAACATTGACAATGTTAATAAGGTACCGTAGGGTAAGTGGATACAGAAAAATCAATAGTCAACTTCATTGTTATTTTCAGCTAACGTGAATAATGTAATTCTAACTTTTTTCTGTGGATAACAAATGAGGAACTAATACAGTCAACTCTCCATAACTCGATATTGAAGGGACCATCGATTTAGGGAGGTATCGAGTTATATTTTATTTTATTTTATTGATGTACAAGGGGGCCAGGGGCCAAGTCTCCAGCATAAGTTTGAAAACTCACACCGTCCATAATACACCGAGGGGGTTTTGGAGTTTGGGAAGTAGGCAACGCAACATCTTTGACCAGAAGGTTCTTTAAGTTTTGCTTCTACTCTTGACTTCCAATACACGTATGAATGATAATGCCTTAAAAAATGCCTTAAAAGCGGCAGTGAACACGGATCCGGACATGTTCAGAACCACGATGCAACGCTGCATTGATCAAGGAATCTTCCCGGATGTATGGAAGCGACAGAAATTGGTGCTACTACCAAAGGCGGGGAAACCACCAGGTGACCCGTCGGCGTATAGACCTATCTGTCTACTAGATACGACGGGCAAGTTATTGGAGAGGTTGATTCTCAACAGACTAGTACCGTATACGGAGAGTGCGGACGGCCTGTCCAACAACCAGTTTGGATTCAGAAAAGGTAAATCTACTCTGAACGCCATCCAGTCGGTCGTTCAAACAGCTGAGGTGGCAATCGAGCATAAAAGGAGCGGCATCCGTTACTGCACGGTTGTCACTCTGGATGTTAAGAATGCGTTCAACAGCGCAAGCTGGGAAGCAATAGCACACGCGCTTCACCGCCTCAAGGTACCGGTGCAGTTGTGTAAGCTTCTAGAAAGCTATTTTGATGGTAGGATTCTACTGTATGACACAGAGGAGGGGCAGAAAAGCGTTCGAATTACCGCGGGAGTACCTCAAGGTTCAATCCTGGGCCCGCTGTTATGGAATGCGATGTACGATGACGTACTTAGGCTGCCCCTTCCGACGGGTGTTAAGATTGTTGGCTTCGCCGACGATATCACCCTAGTGGTCTATGGTGAATCGATGGAGGAAGTAGAGTTGACAGCAGCGTACTCTATTTCCCTGGTTGAGGAATGGATGAAGTCTAGGAAACTAGGACTGGCCCGTCACAAGACTGAGGTGGTGGTGGTCAACAACCGCAAGTCCGAGCAACGGGCGCTTATCTCGGTAGGTGATTGCACCATAGAGTCCAAGCGATCCCTTAGGCATCTTGGGGTAATGATCGATGACAAGCTGAGCTTCGCTAGCCACGTTGAATATGCCTGTAAGAGGGCATCTACGGCTATAGCGGCGCTTTCGAGGATGATGTCTAACAGCTCTGCTGTAATTGCCAGCAAACGCAAGCTGCTGGCAAGCGTGGCGCTATCCATACTAAAGTATGGAGGACCAATCTGGTCAAAAACGCTTAGAACGAACAGAAACCTAAAGCGGTTGGAAAGCACGTACAGGATAATGTGCTTAAGAGTAGCAAGTGCATACCGGACGGTATCTAAAGAGGCCGTGTGCATCATAGCCGGGATGACGCCCATCGGGCTCATCATCAAGGAAGATGTTCAATGCTTCAACCAAAGGGGTACCAGAGGAGTCCGCGACACGTGTAAAGAGGAAACGCTCCGAAGCTGGCAGCAGGAATGGGATAACTCCACTAAGGGTAGATGGACCCATCGACTAATACCAAATGTGTCAGATTGGTATGGTAGAAGCCATGGGGAAGTGAACTTCCACCTGACGCAGTTTCTGTCAGGACATGGTTGCTATAGACAGTATCTGCATAGGTTCGGGCACTCAGAATCTCCTGCGTGCCCCAATTGTGCTGGTGTAGAGGAAACAGCGGAGCATGTCGTGTTCGATTGCCCCCGTTTCATTGTTGTGAGAGGTCGCATGCTCACTACATGCGGAGGGGACACGTCCCCCGACAATATTATAGAGAGAATGTGTGCGGATGCCGAGTGCTGGAATGCAGTAACTACGGCTGTCACTCACATTATGTTAGAATTGCAGCATCTATGGCGCGCCGACCAAGAGTTGGCTGCAGAGGATTAGCCCTGCCGAGGCTGGTCCCTTGTAACATTGTTTAAGTCGGCTAGGAGAAGCAGTTTGCCTAGGCTACTTCTGCTACACGTGTTGTGCTATATGCACTGGTCCCTTCCCGAAGAAATACCGTAAGGTGGTTCCGGGGAGATGAGGGTCTGAGTCCAAGGGTCATGTCGATGCACTGTTCACCACTTGAGCAATTCTAACTGAATTGCTCATGCACAGTGCATAGGCTGGTTTTAGCGGGTCGTCGTTGGTGCGTCATCCCCGCATTCCCTGAGTTATCTTCTCAGGGGATCTGTTTGCAGATTTCCCCCTTGTAAAAAACAAAAAAAAACACGTATGAATGATGCAAGGCCAAAAGAACATGAATCAGCCATACATATAGCGGTAGTGAAGTGTTTTGCCTAAGGACAGGGAAAAGGAGGGATTTTGTGTGGTGTTTTGTAAATAGCTCTGTGGAACAAGTTTGTTATTAGTTAAAAATTTAGTTGATCTGATTCACCTTGCAATCAATAATAAGAATATTTACGGAAACATAATACTTATCTTGTCTCGGCCAATACGCTGCCATGTCTTTCCTCTCGGATGATTTTTTCCTCGTTGTAATGGCGGGTTAGATATGAAAACAAGGATAAAGAGAGAAGCAATGTTAGTGATTGTTACATGCTTTATTGCTGTATTGACCTACAATGAAATCATACAAAATTCGCTCTTTGGATTCCCATGATAACAATCCCCATGCAGCTTCCGAGAAACTCCATGGCAATGATCACTGTACGCCATGTGCGGCATTCAGGACATCTCAACACTACTGATGACGAACAACAAAAAGTGAATCCAAAAGAGTGAAAACCTTAATGTTTCAATGTAGGACAATCCAGCTTTATTGCATGTGAGAAGTTTTTAGTGATATTCTCACAACGGCCATTCAGAATGGTTCGACGGATGTAGATAAAAGATCATTATGATTAAATTAACGCGACGACATGTTAGTAAGCTCAAAACGATTATTGTATTTGCAACTGTTAATTTAAATAATTAAGCTAAGGGTCGGTTATTGTATATAACTTTATAGATAAGCAGAAAAATAGCACGAACGCGAAGTAATGACCTTCCATCCCATCTTCAAGTGCTCCCACAAGCACAACACTTCATTCTGGCACTTTAGAACGTCCATGTTGTAACTTGTTCACACCAGAAATCTGCCTCGACCAAGTTGGCAGAACGCGCCCATACCCCTTTCTGAACCAAAGGACAGGGAGGTATCGAGTTATAGAACACAAAACCAGTACAAATGCTATCCAAGGGACCATCGAGGTAGCCATAAAAACCAACTTTTACTATGGTTCTCTAACTCGATATCGAGATACGGAATATCGAGTAAGGGAGAGTTAACTGTATACTTCAAATTTTAATTTGTTTTCGATTTTTCTGATTGTTATGTATTGAGTATGAGGGACTTGAAAATTTCCGCCAAATGATCCACTTATCCCACCATGTTGGGGTAAGTGGATCACCTAACTCTATTCTCAAAACTAATGTGATGTATAATCATGTATAGTAAAAGGGACGAATGACCTTCGGGTTAAAGTCCCTCTCAAACAACAACAACAACAACAATGTATAGTAAAAACGATATTACTGTCATTCTTGTTATAAGTGCTATGTTATATTTTTTGATAGCTTTAAAATTTAAAAAAAAAATTATCAAAGTATTTTGAGAAATATTTGTACATTAGTCTACACTTTTTCGAACAAAAACAAACATTTTAACTAGAATATTTTGGAGAAAATTCATCCATTTTATAGACCTGAGTAACACAGAAGTATTGAGGATTATTCCTAACGATGTTTTCGAAAAACACTCGTAGTTTAAATATTAAAATAAAATTAATTACATTTACTTTTGTTTAATATACTGAAATCTTTTTATTATATTTATGGAAATATTTTCATCATCTCTCAAGAATAATCGATATGGTCAAAAACGTACGATAATATGCTTTCAGTTGGCGAATCTGTTTTGCATTTCAGCTCAGATGAGCCACGAAAAATGTTGTTTAAATTTTTCAATTTTCATTTTTTTTTCTACAAGAAAGACTGTACCGTAAAACGGGGTGAATAGAAAAAGTGGGGCGAATAGAAACAAAACGACCTTCAGTTGAAAATGCGACTATTATGTGATGATAAACTTAAAAAACCTACTGAAATATTTTTTCTCCATTAGTTCAATAACAACAGAGTATCCCTGGACTATTTTTAAATTAAAATTTTTGCTACATTTCTCATTAAAAAGTTGAGAAGAAAATATTGAAATCTCAATCATTTTTGATAGCTTGAAACATCCGCCATTTTGGCTGATTTCAAAAATGATCGAAATTTGAGCTTAGTTTTAAAAATTATAATTTTTTTCTTCACTAAGTAAATACATGTTGATATTTCTTCAAGATGCACTTAAAAATGTGTTTATTTTTACATTAAAATGAAAAAAGTATTGATATTTACTGAACAGTGTTTCTATTCGCCCCATTGCGGGGTGAATAGAAACATACAACATTTTTATAAATCTTTGTACGATATAATTTTTATTTTTTAACAGCAATTGGGGTTTGAGCAAAGGAAGACGCGACCCATATTTAAGGCTAATAAAATTGTTTTTTATCCACACGGTTTAAGTTGTACACATTCAAACATGTCGGAAAGTGTTTCTATTCGCCCCATTTTACGGTACCTACAACACTTTAAGGTGGATAAATTAAAATTTTCTCAGGTCAATTTGACAAATTCAAGCTAGGAATGGAAAATGTGAAAGGAAAATAACACTCAATGACATTAAACCTTATTCAAATCCGCGTAAGTAGTTTGCCAATTTTTGATAACAATACTTGATCCACATACCCCATCCCATTAAAAAGTGCGGGTTAGTGTACCATGACCAATACACTCCCGTGCAAAAGTTTGGATTCAACCCCTCAAAAACATACAAAAGTGTTCTGTCCATATCTCTGTGATTACACGTCCAATTGAAACTCTTTAAGCCGCATTCGAATGGCAAAGAGTTATTCTTACTTCGTATGTATTTTTCCAAAACCATTTTTTGAATTTTGTATACTAAATTTTTACTTGAAGTTGTGACATTTCTCAAAAAACACACTGAAAAATCATATTTAATTTCCTCAGCATTGGGTCGACCAAAATTTTAAATCAAAGTGTCATTAGAATCGTAATCTTATATTCTTTGAAGAGACCCCACGAAATTTTGGCGGAAAAATCTGGAAAGTATTCAAAATCAATGAAACAGTCAGTCAAGTCATCGTGCAAAAGTTTGGGTTCACCCCTGAGTATGGTGTATCGTGCAAAAGTTTGGGTTCACCTGAACTTCCTTAAATCTGTGAAATCTCAAACCAATCATGTACGCGCCATTATTTGCGGTCAAAAAAGCTTTAAACTATTAAAATCGGTTGAAAAACGGCAGAGATATTGACAAAAATGATGTGCGTGCGGCTCGGGTAAACCCAAACTTTTGCACGATTTGCATCATACTGAGGGGTGAACCCAAACTTTTGCACGATGACTTGACTGACTCTTTCATTGATTTTGAATACTTTCCAGATTTTTCCGCCAAAATTTCGTGGGGTCTCTTCAAAGAATATAAGATTACGATTCTAATGACACTTTGATTGAAAATTTTGGTCGACCCAATGCTGAGGAAATTAAATATGATTTTTCAGTGTGTTTTTTGAAAAATGTCACAACTTCAAGTAAAAATTTAGTATACAAAATTCAAAAAATGTTTTTGGAAAAATACATACGAAGTAAGAATAACTTTTTGCCTTCCAAATGCGACTTAGAGAGTTTCAATTGGACATGTAATTACAGAGATAAGGACAGAACACTTTGGCATGTTTTTTAGGGGGTGAACCCAAACTTATGCACGGGAGTGTATATCCGTATTGATTTATAAAAATTAGATTTTTTTCATTGTGATTTATACAATTAGAACTGAAGTGTTCACTTTGTGTTGATAAAACTAATAGTATTCGATTTTAGGCAGAGAAACAATGGATTTTATTATATCGACAGAAAACAACTTTGAAATGAATTGATTTTTGCAGTCACAAGTTTGCTTGTGTTAGTGTACGTGCAGTATCAGTTTTGCAATAGTATCAGTGTGTACGTGAGAATATTACCTAAAATGAAGCAAAGGTGTGAAAACATTCTAAAATTCTAGTATGTATGCTTATTATGGACAAATGATCCACTTACCCCACTGCTACACTTCCCCCACGGTACATTATATGTGGTTCACAATGTTAAGTAAATTTTGTGTGCACAGATGTATAGAATAATCCTTTGGTGATTTCCATAAACCACGTGGTATTTTTTTCGGATTTTCAGAATGGTTCACACAACAATTTTTAAATTTTTATTAACTTTGGTCTTTGGACAAACTTTTCCTCCTACGTGGATTATGGAGGGCCGCTTCTAATTTCCCTGTAAGTGGGCTTTCCAGATATTCCGCTTTGTACGTGAAACGTACTTATTTATGCATGAAGATACTTTCAGGACTGGTAGCAGTCAGACAGCAAAATAATAGTGACTTTAGTGACCAAAATGATCAAAAAAGTGACCAAAAATCCATACAAATCTGAATTTGGGTTTTTTTTGAGAACTTTTTAAAAAATGGTACAAAAATATTGAGAAACAAAAAAGTTATAGCGATTTGAATTTTTTATGGTAAAAAATGAAGCTGCTTGTAGAGTAGTTAATGAATCTACATACTAAGCGAATTTAGAATGTAGAGGACTGCACTGCCCATACTCGCATAACAGTCCCATTTGAATTTTCATCACTTTTGAGTTTTTTTCATGAATCATGTTAATTATTAGTGTACTTCTTGGTATCGTACTCAAAATTGTGTTTTTGTATGGACAAAATACGAAAAAAATACCAAACCATGTGCGTCCCATATTGAAAGTACCCGCATAACAGTCCCACTACTAGATTACAATGAAATTCAAGCAAACTTATATCTGTTATGATCTTTGTAATTTTTTGCACCATAGTTTTCATCCAATAAGAAAAAGGAATACCAAAAATGACAGTGTTTTAAACCATCTTTATTCCATAAAAATACTGTTCTTGTTTGACATGACTTGATTCTTTCTCAGAATGTATCTGGTGCTATAAATGATGGAAACATCTAAATATTAATCCTTGCGAGAGGCTAAACAAAAAAATAAATAAATAGCTTCGCTCCATGGCAAGCCTAAAGCTGTCATTATTCTCGTCCTCCGACCAATTTTGAACGAAATGTCCGGTAGGTTCATTATCCAACGACATGAAGGGGAAGGCTTTTTGGGCCAACATGGGAATACGCGCATCACAACTGGTATCGTCGACTTGTCAAACGGTGTGTTTGCGATATCTAATGAGAAGATATTAGAAGTCAGCATTATGCATATCTAAGAAATGTCCAACAGCTGTGCCGAAATCAGACTAACATGCTCGCTGGAGTATCTATGTTTCAAATCCAACATAAAGCTGCTGCAGGTGAATCCAGAATACTTTTTCTTATTGGCCGGCCGCAACGCTTCCAGCAAACCCAGGAATGTCTTCAGTACTATCACCACCACCACCGTATAGTTTATTACTTTGTAGGAACTATTGAAATTAAAAATTGAGAGCACTAATAGTAGCAAAAGGAAAAGTGCCTTGGAATCTGTAGTAAACTTGGCAATAAATGTGTCAAGGTGCGCAATAACAAAGTAAGCGAGCCCCTAACAATGGGACTGGTATGCGAGTATATTTGAATTTGGTGAGAGAAGTACTCGGATAACGTGTCCCACTAGCTAGTATCTTGGATTTGTACATTGTAAATAATCGCATTAACAATATTCTAGTTGTTGAACATTTTATTTTATTGTATTGATAATGTGTCATGTAATCCCATCAGATTTTTCTGCTCCCAGCACCGGTGTTACGAAAACTTTTTCAATTATGTTCAGATGCGTTTTTCTCGACATGATGATTTTCCTAATGGGACTGTATTGCGAGTATGGGCAGTGCACTTATCTCAAATCATTCTCAAGAGTTATCTGTCCGAGATAAGACTTGATTGTCATGCTTAAATGATCAAAAAAATGGTACATTTATGAGTTTCCATGTATCCTTTCTTTACGAGACGAACATTAGCTAAATATAGGTTACTATGTTATATTTCTGATTTTAGTCGAAAAAATAACAAAATAAAACAACATTTTGTTCAGTTCATATAGTTCAGAAAATTTTACGTATACTGTCAAATTTTCAGCGATGTATGTTTTTTAGTTTTTGAGATATATTTTTTTGAAAATAAAAATCAGTCATTTTTTATCAGCACACACTTAGCCTTAGCGCATTAGATTTGTAATGTTTAAACAAAATTATAACTTTTGAACAGCTTAACCGTTTTCCAATCTTTTTGTATGGAATGAAAGCTTAAAATTTCAACTATTCAGACAAAATTGAAAAATCTGATAAAAATATGTTTAAACGTGAAAAAATATAAAAATATATATTTTAATGTAATTTTTTTTTTCAAAGTTTTCTATTTTTTTCTGAAAATTTGAGACCTTAAGCTTTCATTTCATAAAAAAAAGATTGGAAATCGGTTGAGCTGTTCAAAAGTTATGATTTTTTTAAAACATTACAAATCTAATGCGCTGAGATGTGTGCCGATGAAAAATGAAGGATTTTTTATTTTCAAAAAAATATATCTCAAAAACTGAAAAACATACATCGCTGAAAATTTGAAATACACGAAAAAACGGAAACTATTGAGTTTTTTCAAGTGAAAAACACAATTTTTGTGAAATTTTATTTTTTTCCAGAAAAGTCAAAATCTTTAGCCTTCATTTCGTCCAAAAAGATTGAAAATCGGTCAAACGGTTCAAAAGTTATATTTTTTTTTAAATAAAAATTTTGCAAAATCGCGATTTTTCTGGTCACCCTATTTCGGAAATGGTCACCCTAATCAAAAAATCCAAAAATACGTGTATCCTTATTTCGGATAAGGAACAAAATAGCAAATTTGCACGGAATTCGGAGACCCACTAGATCGGGAATGGCTGTATTTCTAACTGTAGGTGTTTGAAAAGCTATCCCAGTCCAGAATATTAAATTTCATTTTCATCAGATCACGAAAAAAGTGACTTTAGTGACCATTTTCCTGAAAAAAGTGACTTTTTGTTGGAAATAATGACTTTTAAGTGACCAGGTCAAAAAAAGTGACCTAGTCAATAAAAAGTGACTTGCTACCAGCCTACTTTTCAGAGAAATAGTCAGATGTGAAGACGAATATAACATGTTTAACTTGTTTGTTGTTCAAAGAAGAACAGTGCGCGGAATTGGGGCATTATGGAAAAAAGCCGTGACCTAATTCCGCGCAATACTTTTAGGATAAAACTCAATAATTATGCTAATATTTGATAAGATTTCATAGAAGCACTATGAAACATATCTGTAGCAAGTAGTTCCATGGAATATTGCATAAAAAATAAAACATTTTCAATATAGAAATCGCTTTTGCTTTTGTCCTACAGTCTTAGCATGGACGCTAAGAAAATTAGAAAAATGGCGTCTACTTAAACGGCCCTCCACTGATTATTTTTTTTACGTTGAGAAAATGTGTCTTATTTGCTTTTATTTGTGATTCAAACCTATTCTAAATGAAAGAAGCATCAAATGGCATAAAAAGTTGCTGCAAATTAATCTGTATTTCCATATATAAATAATTTTGTATGAAATGCGCGGAATTAGGCAATGCGTTGAATTAGGGCACTTTACGGTTGAACAGGATTTTAAAATGAGTTGAAAATGGAGTTCTAAAGCAATCAAGAGGATAATTTTCACAGTATCGCCACAGGGCCTTCCTTAGCCGAGTGGTTAGAGTCCGCGGCAAAGCCATGCTGAAGGTATCTGGGTTCGATTCCCGGTCGGTCCAGGATCATTTCCAAATGAAAATTTTCTTAACTTCCCTGGGCATTGAGAATCATCGTACATGTCACACGATATACAAATGCGAAAATGGCAACTTTGGCAAAGAAAGCTCTCAGTTAATAACTGTGGAAGTAGCTTTTAAAAAGCCTTCAAAACGAAGGATTGTGAAATTATCAACGGTTCATAACAGAATCGCATTGTAATGTGATAATATGGGTTTATTTTCTCTCAGATTTACTTTTTATAGTAATAGTACAGTAGATGTCGCCTTTTCTTCGATCATAAAATGGGGCTACTTATGGTTGTATTCCTAATACGTGTATTTACTACTACTCAATTTTGTTTTGTCTTCCATTCGCGAGTGATTAGCGATGCGCTCAATCTTGTTTTTTTTTTTCGCTTCTTGATGGAGGAATAAAATTATTACCGAAGGTTGTCGTGATGGTGACAACAAATCTAAAAGAATTTTCGCTTAGCATTGAAAAATTACATTACAAAATAAATTAAACGAACGAACCTAATGTTAGTGAAATCGCGATTATTTGCGTCGAATAAAAATATATTTTACAATTGTGAAAATTATACAAATAATTACATATGCTTTACAAGTAGGTTTGTGAGGTTGATTTCCATATTATGTAACAGGGTAGTGTTGTGTGGTATCGAGCATGATCCGTATTCTGGGCTTATATGACTACAATGTATAAAATCTATTGTAACCGGTTGTGGATCTTTAAAGGTAGCTAATTACTGCTGTTATGTTGTTCAATAATCTTTAGAGATATTTTTATATATTTACGTTATTTCACATATCTCCATATTTACATTTCATTACAAGAGACAATAGACGTGCAGTTTGGCAATATTATTTCAGTGTATTCCCATGAAATATTTTATGCTAAAAACCGAATCGAATAAGCTTTATTGCAAAAAGACCATTCAACTTCTCAGAAAAAGCCCGTTGTTCCACTTTTTTAGCTGGATAATATGATAATTTTGAATGTTATTTTGTTCTTAGTTAAAATTAGCACATTTGTCAGCCTATCAACAGAGACACATTATCTATCAGAAATGAACGAATAATTGGCTACTTACAGGTAAAAGAGTAACTGAACAAAACGTCAACGCTTAATTGAATTGTCGGACCGACTTTCGAGTTAAAAAAAACGCAAACACACTCTACAGGAGTGCATAAAACAAACTGCTGTATTAAAAAACCTCGTAAAACTTTCTAATATCCTATTTACACGATTTTTCCCAAAGATTACCTACTAGACGGGAAATCCATAAAAATATGTTGCTTCTGAGGTGTTCATTTTTCAAGTTTCCCTGCTATTATAAGCTATGTTTGTGGTGGTTCGATGGCCTTTCAGATTGCCATCATATAATGTGTATTTGCGCATTGTGATTGTGAAATCAACTGTTATTTTTGCCATTGCTACTTCTCTATTGATGCTCTAATATCATTATTATTTCGGCCAACTCTCTCTTTTCTACGATCGCTACGCTCCTCGGAATAGTTTCTATGTGATTTTTTTATAGTTATTCAACTACACTGTAGTGATACGGGTGAGTGTGTAAGTATAGGGCAACATATCTTTCATATTAGGTCATATGGATCGATGTTTCTGCGATCGTCCCTAATTCATTAAAATTATTTTGTACGCTTTAGAATGGCAGGGGACACGGATTTGCTCATGTCCGTGCAGCCAGTATTGTAAACAATATTTTCGTAGGGGAGTTCGACAGACTGATAAACTTAATCCGTAAACTAGTTGTTGAAATAATTTGTGTAGAATATTTTCGGTAACACATTGGCAGTTTTAAGTTCGACTTTGAATGCAGTTATTTACCACGACGAGAACAAGGTTTGTACATTTTAGCCGACAGAAGGAACAACGGTTATCTAGCAATGAACACGGAATTCACAAGCGAAAAAGGGTCTGATTATATGTTTAATTGCAGTAGGTGTTATAGGAAATGAGAAAAAAAAAAACTAATGGCGATGGAAGTATTCAATTTTTTTTTTTTCACGAAAAACGCTTTTCCTCAAGTTATATAGTATTACATCATCCCTTTTTCTGTGATTCGTAAGACTTTAATTCCATAGTATTCATTCAATCCTTTTTAGGATTCATCGCCACTTTCTTCTATAAAAAATCTAAATTTCGCGTGCACGTTGTTTGTGCACATGAGCCAAACGATCGCAGGTAACCATAAGCCGTATATCGGCCCAATCCTTTATATACGGCATATAAATTAAGTTTGCCTCGTTAATAGCGTATCTCCCAAGAAATTCTACAAAAGTGACGATAAGACTTGGGAGCCCCGAATATACCCGGTAGCAAACGAGTATGTGTAGCAAAAACTGCGTTGTTAACAGGCACACATGCACGAGGCATGAAAAGTCATTTAAACATTTCATGTTTACCAAAGCATTGTTGTTCTTTTCTGCTAATCCTAATCGCAGCCACAACCTAAATTAAACAAGGTTAAGCTTTTTGTAATCAAAGTACAAAAAAGAACAGCAGCTAAAAAAATAGATTGGTATCTGCTGCGAGACTCCTATATCACAACAGCACAGAATACACTGTTGAAAACGCATCATGTGAAGTTAACTACATCTGGACAAATATTGGAACGGGCCCAAGAGTTCTTGAGCCTTTTTCAGAAACGTTGCTTAAGGGCTCAACCTTTTTAGTCCGCCCATGCAAACTAACACCACTATCAGAAAGATTGTTGTTAGCTTCTCCTGATAGTGGTATTGGTGAGCGTGGCCGAGTTGAATTGGGCTCAAACAGCGTCTTCCAAAGCTTTGTCTTACGCACACATATAGCAGACTATTGTTTGGATGGACAAAAGGGAGATTCAAAAAATCGGTTTTTGCTCCCACCCCTCACCTCATTTGATTCTAGATCAAATTCTGAGTATCCTCCCAAATGAGCTCATTTGGATAAAAACTGAGACTACACAAGCTCTTCAAAGTTTATATGAGAATTACTATGGAAAAAGCAAGCAATTGATTCAATGGATCATATTGTTCGCCTATCTGCTTTTGAGGATTGCGGCTACACTGGTACAGTTAGATACATTCGTCAGTTGAATTGACACATTGGAATAAAATTCAAGCACGTCAGACATAACATCAATTTCAACATATATTTTCGAGCGATTTCTCAATTACGAATTCAAAGTGAATTTTTTGAAAAAAAAAAATTAGGAATTTACGTAACTTAAAAAGCTAAAGGTATAGCTTTGAAGTATCTCCAGCAAAATTGTAGACTTATACTAGATGAACAAGTTTGTCGAAAGACAAAACGTAGAATCCCAAAACGTCGTACAATTTATTCTTTCAGGAAATCATTCTTCTTAAAAAAAAAACAAAACGGGTGATCCAACTGAGGAAACACGACAACGTTTCCTTTAGAATGAACTATAAATGGAGGAACTCACGGTTATTATTTATTCACGGAAAAGCGGCGTGTACTTTTCAAGAAATGCAATCCAATGTATAATTTCACTTTATGGCGATGATATTTGATGCAATTGCTTTTTGACAGATTCCTTTCATGTCAAAGTAATAAAATTCAGGAAAGAGCCACAGAAAAAAAGAAAAAATTATCTATATGATGCCTAAGAGTTTCGAATTCGTCTGCAAGTTAAGAGTATACCTTTCGTTTGGATTAAGTTTCTAGTAAGGATTCAGTCTTTTAACGAATTTACTTCAGTTACGGCAGGATTTATTACAATTATAACGATGTTGAGCAATTAAATCGTGTCAAAAATATAACCGAAACGTGACTAACTTTAGCTAATGTTGTCTGATAAAGTCGATGTAGTAAACTAGAACTAAACCGAATGGCAGTCGTAAACTTATATCAAACGAAACAACGAAAGACTTTAAATAATTCACTTTATGAACCTAGTATTACGGCGCAGGATGTTGATTTACGCAACGGAATTATGTTGGGGTGTTACCCGAGCGATGCCGATGTGAGCTGGACGATGACGTGTTAGAGTGCTCGTCATCCCAGTTCCAGTCTTTGCCCTTCGGGCGAAACTTAGCCGATTTGTGTTTGTGATGGTGGTGCAACAGACTATCGCTATGTTGTGCATTTTCTAGTGAACTTCCTCCGCCCAATACGAGAGAGGGACCACTGGTCGGGTTGCCAGAGCTAGTAGTTCCGTAACCATCAGCATAGTCCTGATCCATGGGTTCGGCACTACCAGTTGAACTGAGTCTGCCCCCGATGCTTTCTTCGTACTCCTCCCAGTTACGTTCCCGAAACTTTTTCTTGTAATGCTTCTCCGATGAAACCTTAGACTGGCGTTGATATTTCAAGGGAATCTTCAAGTTGCTTCCACCGTGCATTAGATTTTGGGCAACTGTGGGCAAACCTGTCGCAGATTGGTACATCAAGGGAGGACTAGATGATGGACTCGGTGTCCGCGGGAGTCCAACATCTGAAAGCGGGGGGCTTTCGACCGGTTCCGCTGGTGAGGATTTAACTATTGGCACAACGTGCTTCATTAGGCCACTACTTACGCTGCTGCCGCTTCCGGCACTTGAACTACTCGGCGGAACATCTAGCTGAGAAGAGGAAGACGACGACGACAGGAAGGTGCGACTGTGGTCACTTTGGTTGATACCGGAATCAGGTGAGGTAGTGCAACTAGTCGACGAAGGTGGTGCGTCCTCGTTGGACCGTCGAGTTTTATCCAACTCTGTTGAAGCGAACGCTACCAGTCGATCGAATCCCGAACTCACCCGATCGTGCCAGCTCGACTCATCGTCTCCAACATCGTCTATTTCGCGGTATTGAATCAACGAAAAGAACGAAGAAAATTTGAATAGATTAATGAAGTGTAGGTTGTCTCATGATTCGGTTAAAACGCACTCAGCGTAATGTATGATGATGTGTTTTGATGCTTATGATGGTCTCATGAATATAATGAACTGCAAATCGGATATACTTGTTTTAATGACATAATAGGGATAATACCGAAATGGTTATAAAACGCCACTACCACCGGGTAAATCTAATATGCATATTAACTAAGATTTGGAGTCAGCGCATTATGTACAGCTTTTTTAATTATTCCGACACCGACACGAACATTTTGTTCGTTTTAAACTGTCTAATAAGATCTAGAAAAAGAGCAGCAGGACAATACGTAACAATGAATGTTATGCAATAACGATAGAAACGAAACCACTACCAAGTACCATATGTAGCGAACAACCGCTCATGGGAAACCATACAGTGAACAAGGGCATGCAAACTTTTTAGTTTATAACTTACTACCTACTTATTAACAACGAACAGTACACAACGTGCTCTAACGAAACCCGCGAAGAAACCTAGAACGGATACGGATCCCCGAAGTTAATTCTGTTATCTATGAACGATTATTATACATCTTATTTTTTAGGTGTTTTATGTTTTTTTTAAGGGATATGTTTGTAGTTTGATGCTTAGAGCTATTTGCAACGTAGGTTATTTAATTTGACATAATCAGCACTCGATTTAGGTTCCCTTTCGATTTGTGCTACACACAATGTAAAAATAGTGTTCTTTGCTTAAAGCACCATCTTCTTCCCCCTAGGAAAATACGTGGTTTACAGACATCTTTATAGATTATACCCAACGGTTTGAATAACTCAAGATCAGTCATCACATGATTTCCACATAGTCAGGAATAGCCCATTAGTATGGCCCTAAGATCATAAAGTTGTAAATCTCAACGGACACTAAGGCCACAATTCAACTGATTTGTTGCTACACGAGCTGGCACATTCTTTTGACGTAGGACTACGTCTTTTTTGGAGTTTTTATGGGATATTCGATTCAGATATGGCTGTTGAAAAATGCCCTATCAAGTTTACTGCCCATACTCGCATAACAGTCCCATATTCTATGGGATTGCCTATACAAATGGGACTGTTATGCGAGTATGGGCAGTTTATAATTAATGCAAAATTTCAAGAACAAAATGTTTCAAAAAGTATTCAAAGTAACATAATTCTTTCAGAGATGATTCAAAGGAATTGTCGAAGAATATTCTCAGAAATTATTAGAAAAAATCTCTGAACATAATCTGTAGAAATGAAGAATTCTCAAGAATATTTCGAAGCAATTCCTTGAAAACCATAGGAATAAATACTCGGAACAATACGTGACAGAATTATTGATGCAGTATTGCTAAGGTGTAACCCTAAAATAACTTTGAAAGAATCCAAGGAGGAACTCCGGAAAAAAGTGGATGAATTATTGAAGGAATAAAACTGGCTGGAAGTTAAAATGGGAAATTTTGGCGTAGCAACTCCTGAAATTCATGTTGGGTATTCTGAAAAAAAAAATGGTCAATTTCGCCCGAAATTACGGTATTCAGAATTTCTTTAGAAATCTTTGGGAAAACTGAAGAAAACGACAGGAAGTTAGTGTAAAAATTCGTAGAGTAAATCTTTGGATAGTCCCTGGGAATTATTTCAGAAGAATCCCTGAGGTAGCGTTGGGTTCTCAAGGATTTCCTAGAGCGAATTCTGGAGAATTTCCTCCTGGGAGAAATGGTGAGAGAATTTCTGGATTACTCTCTGGAAGAGTCCTTGAAAATATTGGAAAAAAGATCTCTTGAGAAATCACTCGCAGCACTCCTGATGCATTTTTTCGAGGATTTTAAGACCGGAAGAAACTGTGGAATAGGCGTGTAAATTGTGTGAATTTTGCAAGCAGAATACGGAAAAAAATACTTTAGATATCATTTTAGTGCCAAAGTCTTTAGAGACCATCAATTAAAATAGGGACTCCCAAAAGTGGCATACATTCCCGTAGAATTTTTTAGACTTTGTTAAAAGAATTCCTGTAGGAAGCGAAAGAAGAAATCTGTGGCAGGATAACCGGTAAATTTTCTGGAGGAAATCCAGGGAGAATCATTGAGAGCATTTTGCAATAATGCATGTGGAAATCACTAGAGGTGTCAGCCTTGGACTGATGTCCTGGAAGAAATTCTTGAAGAACTCTACTAACCATTCCTTGGGAAACTGCCAGTTAAATTTCTGTATGACTCACCTCTAGGAAGTGTCCCTGAATGTATTTCTGAATTGTGGAGTAAGCAATAGAAAGTTCAACCAATTAGACACAGTGGCTTAACCTCCTCAACACAAAAAGTAATGAACCAAGAAATATCATAGAAAGTATTAATAACTTCACATACCCTTACGATAATTGAAATCCGATTCATTTTATGTGCATCTACTGATATTCATTTGAAAGATACCTAAAACTCATTATGAAATTTCATACCATTCATTTACCAACACTGTGGATTGTATATGAACAAAAGCCATGTATGTTGTGCTTATTCTGCGCGGCGTGTGAATCGAGACGAGTCGCTGTCTCCACGAGTGACGTTAGACGACTAATGTTAATCAAATGGGAGCGAGTCGACAATATTGTTACCTCATTCGACTCGTCTCACCTCACACGCCGCGCAGAATAAATACATGTAAGTCGATGAATGTTATGTAATTTTCTGATGTGAAAATTCAGTCCCGCAAAGAGATCAAGTATGACCTTTTTTTATCCTCTTGGATTCAAACCTGGATTCTATATATGGACTATTCCACGCATTATTGAAGGAATTCCATTTTGATTATTTAGGGAATTTTTCAATATTACCCATAGAATTCTACAAGATACCACGAAGTTTATCTTATACACATGTAGAGATGAGTCTACCTCGTTTGACATAACGGTCGTTTGGCATAATTGTAAAAAAAATGTATTTAATTCCTTCCATTGCAGCAGAGAAGTGTTGATAAACTGCTTGCGATCGTACAATCCGTCGTCAGTTAGGACATACCTACTTCTAATCTTCATTTTCATGGAAACCAAGCTCTTTTAGAATTGCATCATATATAACTTCCAGGATCATTAAGTGCGGGATATTATGGGGTCTATTTTATAAGTCGAGTCGAACAAAATGATTCGACTGGAGTCACTGTCGACCGAAAAATACGCTCGACTCAGCTCTGTCACTCGAGTTTTTCGACAGTTATCATTCTATGTGACTGGATTACTATGAGAGTCGACGGGTGACATCTGAAATATGCATGCTTGCTTTGATCGACAATGAATATAGACGAGTCACATGAATCTGCTCGACTTACAAAATAGGCCCCTATATCACATTTCAAAAAAAAAAGTGACCCCTTAGTTAAACTATGTTATTTAAAAATAGAAGGAACATGATATTTTATGACGCATTTTTTGGTTCCGGATACAGTACTGACCCGATTTTGTCAGCCTCTGATTTTATCTATCCCCGATATTGTCAGCTTTTTTACCCGATTTTGTCTGCCTATTTTAAATTTGTCAAAAAATTGTTATTGTTATGTTTTACCACGTTTACATTAAAATTTATGATGATGTTTGATGTCATGCACACAAGGGTGTCGCCAGAGGGGACAATGACAATTCCTTTTGTTAAGTGTTAAAAACCGATATTACCAATATAAGGGAGGGGGACCCCCTATTAAAAAAAAACTGGCTACGCCCATGTCCATCGCCCTCTTGAAAGTCCATGTAACCATGTAACATTTCAAAATTTGGAAAAAATAGACAAAATAAAATGACCCGATTTTGTCAGGTTCCCCATTTTGTCAGCCTAAAATTCATCGAGGGGCTGACAAAATCGGGTCCCTACTGTATTACCACAGACAAACAGACGTCACACTCTCATCATTGGCCATCGACCACCTTTTTAACGGTCGGTTCAAAAATATGGTAGGTGGCCGATTCACCACCCGCAGCGCTCGCATCGTTTTTGTTCGTGTTTGACGTTTGCACACTACCGCCATCTGTTGGCCTATCGGCCAAACACACCGATTTTAGCATTGGGCGTACATGTTCTCGTGACTATGATTTTGATCGACATTTGTTCTAAGTGTTACGTCTGTTTGTCTGTGGTATTACTGTATGACAAACAGCTATTAGGCCAAATGACTATTATTCCAAAAGACTTCATGCAAACGGCATTATGCCAAACGGGTTAGACTCTGTAGAAATTTATATTTCATCATGTCATAAAGAATCGGATTTCTATAGTTTAAATATAGATCTTTTTTACAAAGCATCAACCATCTGTGTGGTTTATAGAAATTGGTACAAAGGTTGGAAACCTAAAATAATGGCGTCAAAATCCAAAATTGCCGCAAATTTTTTTCACTCAAATTAATACTCTTATTTTTCACTCGACTCGAAGAAATACCAACGATTGAAAACTTTTTTATTTGTTGTAAAAAAAATTATGTTTTCATTGACTGCACTCACCATATACGTCAAAATCGTAGAACATGATTTAGAAAATCGTTCATTTCATAGGGTGAATAACATTGCTCACTTAGTTTTGTAGCCTATCTTACTCAGCTTTTTTCTCAGCTTTCTGATGATGACCTCAGAATTCTAAATAAGCGGTGCGCTAATGATTAAAAAAAACGGTTTTTATAACAAAATCCAAGATGGCGACCAAATTCAAAATGGTCGCCAAATTTTTTTAGTCTCAGAAGAAAGCTATATCCTTACTCTATACGATGCCACTAAGTTTGCTATGTGTTCCAAGGGAAATATGAGACATATTACGTGATGAAATACCTAAGATTTATGAAAAAATGGGCTTTTGGCAAACTGTTTAGCTAGCTGGCGTACGAGGGGTCCACCAATTTGAGAAAACCGAAAGGACCACTCTTTAGTTTTAGCATATACAGTGGCCACCATATATTCATTTTGAAGTTCCCGACTTTTTTCCGGTTTTCCCGGTATAATTTTCAAAATTATACTGGTTTTTAATTGAAGGCTAAGGGGTGACATTTTGGTCGGTTTTTAATCAAATATTCATTCCGTCCGATAGAAAAGAAAAAAAAACAATGTAATCCGTAGACGATACTTTTGGGGTCCAGATAGCCGTAGCGGTAAACGCGCAGCTATTTAGCATTGGGTTCGAATCCCACTGGTCGAGGATCTTTTCGTAAAGGAAATTTTCTCGATTCCCAAGGCAAGGAGTATCTTCCTACCTGCCACACGATATACACATGCAAAAATGGCAATCGGTTAATAACTGTGGAAGTGCTCATAAGAACACTAATCTGAGAAGCACGCTTTGTCCCAGTTGGGACGTAACGCCAGAAAGAAGAAGAAGACGATACTTTTGTTTTTTTTGTATGGAATGTAAAATTGCTGAAACAACTTATAATACAATTTTCTCAAAACTAGATGTTTGTCACTTCACCCCTTTGCTTATGACCAACTCAATTGTGCTGATAGGACGGTTTCTATTCTTAACACATTTGATTCACTTCGACAGGGGTTTGTTTTAAAAGCCACCAAGCCAAGGTGAAGATTCGCTAAAGCAAATAAATTTGAAATAGTTATGAAACAGAGCCACACATAAGAATATTCGAAATTATTCATAATTATTCAAATTATTTCAGAAATCTATGGAAATTTTGAATCCATGTTTGAGTGCTCAATCTTTCTGAAAGTAGTTTTTAAACTCTGATTTAAGACTTCGAGTCAGATAAGTTAGAGAAAAATTCAAACCCTGATAGTAAGAGAAAAAAGATCATAAAATATTTCGAAACGTTACTAACCAATGTGAAAACATTACTAATCATAAAAGTGAAACATTTCCAAAAAGTGTAGCAGAGTAGACTATTCCTACAAGAAATTAAACAAATTATATTTGAAAGTTATTTGACCAAAATTACAGATGCTTCATAATGGCAATATCATCAATCATAACAACTTTCTACAATTAGTTTTTGGTGGTCTGTATATTTAGAGCTTGAAGATGTTCGTGTAGAATGATTTTCCCGGTGAACATCGCAAATTCACGGTTTTTCCCGATGGAATCAAATTCCCGTCTTTTTCACCTTGCACATACTAGCGATCAGTAACATAAAACTGGAATTCTAACAATGCGGCCTGGTTTCAGCGAGAATTGCTCAAATAACGTATTAGTCTGAATTTCACAATTCGAGGTAACAGTACATTAAACAACAATTGGTGTGTTGGTGTTACAGATAATGAATATTAGAGTCGTAATTAAAATGCCGTAAAGTGTCCTAATTCAGTGTATTGCTTAACTTTACGCGTTTTAGCCAAAATTGCGCGAATTTGAAGAAAATTTTGACATTTGTCTATTTTGCCTAGTTTTACAGTTTTACAGAAAAGTTAGCATTGCTTACAAATGCTAAGAAATTTTGCAAATCGCGCAGGTTTTAGCTGGAAAGAATTACGGCACTTTACGATACATTTTATCCAAACATTCAATTCAAATAAAAGTTACAAAAAATGTAATTATTAGGAGCTGAAAATTTCTCGAAAATGTTGTTACAAAAAAGAAGAATAGCGATTTGATGTTTACTTCACAAGCGTTAAAAAATAGTAAAACTCGTTTGATTTTGAGCTATACTTTTTGAATCTTCTGCGAAATAAATGGTGAGACATTTCAATAAATGTGATTAGAAAGGATATTATTTTCTTAAAGTGAAGATGCATCGAAGCCAAACCTCATTCATTAATTTATTGGTTGGTTTAACCAGAGTCTATGAATGAAGAGTTGTGCAAAGAGAACTGGCAACAAGTTACCCAATCACAAATCATTTTATTTTTCTGGCCACCTATTTTACTGCGTGCGCTTTCCAGTAATTTCATTCAAATGTACTCGCAGCTCGAATGTTTGTTTATAAAGTCGCAAAGAACAAAATTGAAATTAATCACAGTTATGTGTTTAGTAGGGAATAACATACGACAAACAGCATAAACTCAAAAACTTGTTCTTCTTCGGTTTCCGCGCGACGAGCAACTGGCAAAACAATGAATTTCTTTTTGCCGTTTGCCGCCCCACTGGAATTTGACCTAAAACAGCCGCATCTATAGCGTCAGTCTGGGTTGAATAACAATTATACAGTTTTCAAACTAACTAATTTTGTATAGTTTATCAAATTTCAGTTACATTTCAACTACGGAACGGATTTATATATTTTCACCGATGGAGGGAGATTACATACATTACAGTTACATTAGATGTAACAAGTAGGGTGCTCATTCACAAAGAAATGGCCCTAAAGAGCAATTGTTTCGTTACATCATTGTAAATCTTTTTTTATATTTCTTCACGATAACAGTACCTCTCTTGCCCCAAAACGTGTTTGTTTATTTTGCTCGATAGGTTGACGATTTGACAGTTCAATAGGTAGACTTGGTTTCAGTCTTCGCGCAACTCTCCATTCATAGAATCTGGGTTTAAGGAGGCTTTAACCGCAAAAGCCCTCACTTAACTTAACTCACTTAAAGGTTAACTCATTGGTCCGTCTTAAAATTTAACTCACTGGTCCGTCGCTGGTGGTGGCCAATCGATCAAATTTTCAGCGCGAGCGGTTGTCAGATTCTCTAGATTTGTGCTCTTGAAAACTCGAGGCTTGGCTTCGATACATCTTTACCTTAAAAAAATGAGGAAATTTTCAATCTAAATCTAAGGACGGAATGACATATGATCGAATAGGAGGACATGCCCTCCCAAAAGTCCATCGGGTAAGGCTAGAAATATTTTGCCTTCGAGTGAAATTTAGTTGAAAAACCTGCTGAGCACATGGCGGTGACCAAATTGTCAAACTCAACTTAATATTTAGATATATTCCAACGTATGATTACTTTCAACTGTATACTCTGCGTAATATTATATTTACAATATTTTTTTTTGTTTTATTAAATGGCATAATAATTCTCTTTGGATTTGGACCATTTTCCCACAGCCATAACATTTGAACGCGTTATTAGGATTATTTTCAGTTTTCTCCGAATGTTTATGTTAAGAAATACGTATTTACATCAAACCCTGATATCCGATTTTTGCGGTGATGAGTCATGAGCAATGTCAGTATAACGGAATTTGAACGAAAAATAAAAACAAAATGATAAGAAAATAAAATAATGTAAAAAAACTAAAGAATAACGAAAGATACACAACTACAATAGGAAAACAAAACGATTTTTTTTTGCAGACAATTGTTTTCAGTGGTCGTGGTACCTGTTTTGTTGTATGAGATTTTTGAGTGGGTGCGCTTGCGATCGAAATAATTTTCTGGGATGTTTGCTCACTCTGACTTACCGTTAGGAACACGCCACGCAACTTTGGTGAAGGCCTATCTATAGTCGCACTGGCAGTGTTGGGTTATTGCAACTAAAATTGGTCGCCGCTTCGTGGTGCCATTGTCATTTGCTATATGAGTTAGGAGGATACTTATTGGGCGCGTAATGGTGATGTCTTTGCGCCGGTGGTATTTGCCCATCGTTTCGAGATTGTACGCGATATTGCTGATGGGACTGTTGTTGTTGCTGTTGTTGATGTTGAGGTTGCATTGGTCGTTGCTGTTGATGGTGATTATAGTTGCGTTGGCTCGGAGGATTTGAACAGCCCGTGTTAGCACTGCTCATACCACCACTACCATAGGGCAAGTTGATAACCGTTACAGACGAGGACGATGTTGGCTGTTGTTGATGTAAACCCGCAACATTGCTACTGCTGGAGGAGCTCCCTACTGTCGAAGACATTTGAACAGTTGAATTGGTTACGATGCTTGGTACTGTTTGTGGTGGAGCTTTGTACATTGTTGCGGTTGATGTGGTGGTGGTTGTTGTTGTAGTTGTCGAGGAAGAAGAGAAAGTGGTAGTGGTAGTAGTAGTAGAAGAACTAGAGGCACAGGTACCGCGGCCTAGGACCAATATACACATTTTTATACATATTTGGTATCAGTCAGAGGGGTATTGCTTAGCGCACGGCACACATTTGAATGCGCTCAATACCGAGATGTGTATCGTTGATTGAGGAGGATTATGTGGTATTAGAAAGGCAAATCATAAAAATAATTAAAAAAAACTGAACATAACAAAAGAGTAACAATACAATGTAGTAGTCGAAATACTCGGGCGCAATTAAGCAATACATGTATGTTCCCATGTGATCGATGACGACCGCAGATATTGTTCTTCGCCAACAATACAACGCCAGTGAAAATAACAAGTACCAAAAAGAGACTTAAGTCATTTTATCGTCGGTCGCAAATCTTGTTTAACAATACATTTTATCTATATAAATAAAAATGGAATGGTGTTCGTATGTCACGAAATGGCTTCCGAACGGGTCAACTGATTTGAATGATTATTTTTCCGTTTTGTTCGTCAAGTGTTCCGACGTGTTTGTGTTTATAAAAGTCTCAGGATATTCACCGGGAAAGTCGGAAAAACGAGCATGAACGGAACTGTCATTTTGTATGGGACGATCCATAGTGTTTTTCAACAGCCTACTTGATGGCAAGACGAAGTTTGCCGGGCCCACTAGTTTCTAATAGATTCGTTGCGCTGATCACTGTTAGCAGTGTAACCACTCTCATATCCGTAATAGTACACACACAACATCTACATCTATCATTATTGCTAGAAATAAGAACATGCAAAGAAATCTAACAGAACCCATGCGTGATCAACTCAACTGGAAAGGTGCACATAGAAGACGAATTGAATACAACATTTATGATAAAACCATTTCTTCTTATGTCGTCACTTGTCATGTATGAATGCACAATTGGAACGAATTAAAGTCTTGATTGTAGTTGGAATAAAAACTACCGGTCAAAAGGATCGTATTAATTAGGACCCTGGAATTTGCATTCTTCTGTTTTCAACTAAAATAATAAAAGAAAGGCAGTGCTTTTACCTTGGAAGAAAAAATACTGGATACGACTGAAATGATCATTACTCCTACCAAGACGAAGTACATGGTTGCAGGTAGAGACAGAAACAAACCTAAGTCCCTTACAATCTACTTTTTTTTCAATTTTGAAAATAAGAAAAAAAAGTTCGAATCAAATTTGTTAGAAATAGTGTGATAAAGCCGTATTTAATTTGTTCGAGAAGTATGTAAGGGCATGAAGAAGAAATAGATTTTTTTTTAATTTTCTCTATGTTTTGTAATTGCAAAAAATTGCATCAATTTATACAGCAGCTAAATCTTATCGCCGTATACCAAAAACTGAGAACAAAACGGCCGAAAATACGTAAGTTTCCCTATGTACTATTGAAATGTGCCCATAGTAGTGCAAATAAAGCAACATCGAGTCAATCTTGTACAGTTTTTTTGAAAGCGTCACACACACGCACATTACAAAACTTACATTTGAAGGTTGAATTGCGAAAATGCTAAACAGAGTTTCTACTGGTCATATTCGCTGTCAAAGCATATTTCACCGTTTGCAAAGCAACCTTTTATTTGTATGTGGAAAAAATGGGGAAAATAATTAGATTTTGAGGGTCCTAAAGTGTTTTGCGACTTTCACAAACAAGAGGAAGCTGTTTTTAATAAAGTGATTTGGAATATGTACTCGAATACATTGACGAGATTTACTACGGTTAGAAAACACGAACAAGCATATGCAGAATGACGACAAGAATACTAGCAACGATATAAGTGGCACAGAGGAAAATTAATTTCAATGAATCTATGATATTAGGATCGGGGAAAAATAAAACACGACACTATTGACGAGTTATCACATGTAGGAGAACAGAGAAAATAAGTAAAGCAAAGAACAAAAGTACCAAAACTAGAAAGACATACCGTCAACGTCGTTTCTGCCGTGGCGCATCAAATGCTGCCGATCGTCAACCGCCGACAACGAGTTGATTTCTGGACTCATAAGCGGTCCCATGCCACGGGATGACCCCGAACCGCTCCTACCGACGTGAAGCAGATCAGAGTTGACCATCGCGTCCGAGCAGTCAGTGTACAGCATTTTCGGGGGCCTTGGAGGGTTTTCTATGATGGGCGAAGTACGCTTGATGCCAGCTGAATACTCTGCAAGGGAATAGAAGGGATGTACTGACTTTACGCTGGAGACGTGCATTAGAAAATTACACTCACTCTCAGTTTTGACGTGTGGTGCTTGTACTAATTGAATGGTGTTGTTGCTGTTGACGGGTCCTGTGTGCATCGGAGCTCCTAGATCCGGTCGCCGATGTCGTTCGACGTCTTCGTCTTTGCTATTTAGCTGGGCGATAACGCGAGCTCGTAGTGATGCAGCTAAGCCTGAAGTATTTGTTAACAATAATTAGAAATTTCTTCAATTATAATTGCGCCCAGTTAGGCAACAGTCTTTCACTAATTTTGACCGTTTTCAATGGATTCAATAGATTTTGGTCAGCAGAAAATGATCTGGGAATCACATTTGGTGATGTGATCCATAGAAAATAGAAATATATAGAAAAATACGTCTCTTACTAGTTTTGCTCGTTTGTCTCGCGGTAAAAATATATTAGTAAAAGATTAAAAAAGTACGTCGTCATTCATAATGTCGAACTATTCAAAGGTTATTTTTAGTAATGACGAAAAAAGAAAGGTATCTGTATACTACCCATACTCCCATATTCTATGGGATTTCCTATATAATTGGGACTGTTAAGCGAGTATGGGCAGTATATTTAAATTATACAAAACAAGAATAAGGTTTTATGCAGATACTTGTAGTGACAAACCATCCATAGCTTGTTTGAAAATTACATAAACGTAACATTGCCACGATGTGTTACCATAAGCATGAAACCAGCTCACTAGTTGGTAATCCATTCTCGACGAAAATCATTGCAAATAGTCAAAGTGCGCGAAAGAAAATTCAATCCAGCCGAACAGTGTTAACATTGTTCTAAACGTTAATCCAAATACGTACCTTCCAACGGCGGACTGCCGTTCATTCGGTCATCTATCGCCTGTGACGCCATCGGTTCCCTGCGTGGATGCGACTGTTCCATGGCACTCACCGCATGGCCACGATGGTACATGTCTCCCATAGTTGCTCGCATACCGCTGCTACCGGTTTGGTGGTGCGATGTCGGCGGGTGATGCGACCCAACCGCTGCCGAATCTTGTCTATGCAGTTGATGTTGCTGTTGTTGTTGTTGTTGCTGTTGCTGTTGCTGTTGTCGCTTGTGCTCATCGATAAAGTACGAATCCAGATGCGGTTTTATATCGGCACGGGGGAGTGCCATATACGTGGGTTCTGCCCCGTGACGATCTGAAGACGATGAGTAGGACGGTTTCTCTCCACCGCGCGATGGTTGATAGACGACCGATGCGTGCGGTGCGGTTTGTGGATATTGTTGCGTAGACGTGGAATGCCCTCGATTATCGACCGGCTGCTGTACGGGACCACCCCGGGGTGAAATAACTGCCGCCGAAGATGACGACGACGACGAGGACGATGATGCCTTTTTGTGATTGTAGGTTGCCACCTGTGCCAATGTGGCCAAATTACTTTGCCCATGAAGATGTACAGGGGATTTGGTCATCTCTCGACTGCTTGGACGAGAAACTGGACTGTAGGATGATGCTTGAACACTGCAAATAAAAAACAGAATTAAAGAATACGTTAAGAAGCGGCATGATGCATAAGGAGGTAAGATAGGTCACTGTAATTTTGTAGCGCGTTAAACATTTTTGATGACATGAACATTTTTTTTTGATGACCAACGTGTAGTTACTTAAGGGGTCTACCCCGTTTGGCATAATGCCCTATGGCATAATGTCGTTTGGCATACAGTCGTTTGGCATAATAGCTGTTTGGCATAATGCCATTTGGCATAATTGTGAAAAACATTGAATTTGATCAAATTCCTTCCATTAAGCAAAGGGGTGTGCATAAACTGCTCACGATCGTACATTCCGTGGTCAGTTAGTGATAGGACATACTTCTAATCATCATTTTTCAAGGAAACCAATATCCAATAAAGCTCTTTTGGAATTGCATCATACATGACTTCCGGGGTCATTAAGTCCGGGATATTATGGCGCATTTTAAACAAAAATATATCCAACGCCTAAGTTATTCCATGTCATTTGAAAAAAAAGGAACATGGAATTTTATGACGTATCTTATGGTACGGCATATTACTGTACCACTGCAGTATCTTCCTTTTTCAAATTATGCCAAACGACTGTTATGCCAAACGACTATTATGCCAAATGACTTTATGCCAAACGACTGTATGTCAAATGGCATTATGCCAAACGGGGTAGACCCTTACTTAAGAGCTACGAATTCTGCCCATACACGCTAAAAGTTTGAAGTTTGTATTTTCATACTCATGTTCATAATTTTCTAGTACATATGTGAATGCCATACACTGAGGATACTTGGTCTAAGATTTTTATATGGACATTTTATGATATACTTAAAAAAAACTCTTATGAAACTTATTTTGTATGGTATTTAGTTGGAGCTACCTGACAGCTTTACTTGTCAAGGCTGAACCCTCGGTCTGGCTTTTGCCAAGTATCCCCTCTACCAGGACCAATACTCAGACGGACTAGGCGATGGCGCCCACATGAACACTGTTTTTTCATAAGTATTGTGACGTGGTAGTTTTTGAAAAATACCCATATTCCATGGCTGCTGAGAAAAGGAAGCATTGTGAAAATCAGCAACTTCATTAGAATTTCTTCGAAATGTAGTGTCATTACCCTACTGTTTAGTCGAAACGATATGGAATAATTTGTCTTTTAAATGTCCTTTTTAGACATTTTATTGTGATTACTCCTGTCTTTTACGTAAGTCTTAAATGTTAATTGTCATCAAGTCTAAATAAAATTAGGTTGTTTAGTCTTAGTTTTAGTTTATTTCGTTATTCTTGTTGCTGAAAGTATTTTTTTGGTTATTGCGTTCATATGCCCTTAAAGAAATGAGTCACTTTCCTTGTCTGTTCAACAATTATTCGAAACTAGCATGTGTACCCTAATGATCTCCAAAAACAGGGTGTCTACTCATTTACAGAAATGAAATTCCCTGATATTTCCAGGTTTTTCCAGATTTAAAAATAATTACAGTTGTGTGAAATTCTGCAGAATACATAAATGATTGACGAATGATTAAATATAGATAACTAAAAATTTGTTTTCAAAAATAGGTGGTTTGGCTTCGAAACACTCAAACAAAAAAAAAACTAACGATAAACTTCAAAGTTGTTTTACATCAATAAATAATCTATAAATCTGTTTGTTCTAAATGCGTAAACAACATACGAAAAATTTAGAGAAATTTGGTATATGCAATTATTCAATTTCCACGAAAAACAAAAATGATTATAAAATGATCTGAAAGTGTATTTAATCATCAAAATCAGAAATAAAAGAAAAATCTATTTGATCTTGAAGAAAAAATAACCTTTCCCTTAAAATTGGATTACTATTTAGAAATATTCAGCGACGTACACAGACTATTTCTCTGGAGACCGTTTTGTATTTTTCCAAGACGATCATGGGGAAATCAGGGCTGATAGCGACTTATAGTCTTAGAAATTGAACTTAAGAGAACTCTAGCCTGAAACATAAAACAAACATGAACCAAAAATAAACCATCTATGAATTATGAATATAAAAATAAACCTAACATGAACCACGATATGAGATTTTGATTCCTAATTTGAACAGACATTCAAGAATATTTCTAAGACTTCGACGTGAAATTATAACAAGTATTACTACTCGTTTTAATGTGAATTTTTTTTCACATTTTATTCCGACGAGCTCTTCAGGAGTTTGATTTGTGACTTTCACGAACTTCTTATGTAATTCTTCGAAGAATCGTTTGGATAACTAAAAAAATTAACCGATTTTTTTTTTCTAAGTAAAACTATGCTATTTCATTAACACTATACCCCTACATCTACCACGCATGGTTTTCTACAGTTTTCTTTATACGAGTAATGATTTTAGCACAAAAGATTTGGTTCTTTATCATGGCGAAGCAATTAATTACATCGATGATTCTATCAGGAATTGCCCCAAAGATTGTTTCAGACATTTCTCGATTACTTTTTCAAATCGACGTAAGTAACTTCCATACGGTTTTGAGAAAATTAATTCAGAAGAATCACAACCTGTCTTCTATAACTGTTTTAAAATGAATCACCTTTATAGTATTTTTCGACGTATACATTGCTTAAATTTTGCATACAATGAGCTCGCGTTCAAAAACTATAGAGTTCCTATTATTTCACACGAAAGTAGTGGTTAGGGTAAATCCAAAAATTAAACGTTCTAAAAGTGAAAAATCAGAGTAGGTTCAGAGCGAAACGTGAAGAATTTCGTCTGCGAAACACGTACGAACGATAAAGCAAGTTTGTATACTTTTTTGACTTGAGTCTATATGAATAAGTTTTCGAGATTTATTCAAGAAAGTCCCAAGTTCTACGAAAATTAATTTTTGCTTGTTTCCCTAGGACCTACCCTTTTTTTAGGATCCCCAGGAAAGAATTCAAAGTCTTCAGGGAAACAACAACAACAAATTTCAGATTTTAAAGCTTGTGTAAGTTATAATGATGAATTCTTATGAGGTTCTCTGAAAGAACTGTTGTGTTTTTTTTAGATTTTCTTGATAAATTGCTAAGATAATGGAAACAAAAATCGAAGCTCTGAATAATATCCTACCAGGCTTTTTGAAGAAATTCGAAATGAATCCAGTAATAACTATAATAATTGCTGTAGTTATAACTGGTATGGAACCTTGAATGAAGTTTTGAAGAATCCATGGAGATTTAGAAATTGTATTTGAAAAAATATAAGTGAAGTGTTTGAACCGCAGCAACAGTATTTTGATGAAATGCTGGATAAATTTCTAGAGGAATCAAATGAAGAATCTCAGTTGCAGTTTATCAAGGAATTCTTGACTTAGAGAAATCGGTGAAAGAATCATTAGAAAAACATCTGGAGGAAATACTGTGATTTTTTCTTCAGAGTAGTGAAAATAACTACAATAGTAATAGCGTAGGAGTGCTCTAAAATTTTCTGGATCAAATTTTGAAAAATTTCCTCTAAGCATCATTGGTTGCATCCCTGATGGAGTTCTTGAAAGTATTCCAGAAGAAATCTTTGGAGAAAAAAATACGTAATAGTCTCTGAAAGTTTTTCTGGAGCCTCTAGAATGTTGCACCAAAATTCACTGCAAGCAGATTAACCCTCTCTTTCCCACGACTTTGATCGACTGAAATGAAAAAGCGTTTTTACAAAAAGTAATTGAACGAACAATGTTTCAAACAGTTTATTTATGTTTTAATCAGTTGTTTTTTTTTTGGTTGTTTCATAATAGTAAATTGATTGTTCATCAATAGGTTTACTATTCGAACAGTTAGTTGACTTTTGAATTAATCTGATGATTATAGAATCAAATTTAGTATTTATCTGGTTCGGTTTGTTTCAAGTTCGTTTAATATTAATGGAGAGCTTCCATGGGAAAGAGAGGGTTAAGCTAAAAAGTGACTCTAGAGACCATATTGATTAAAATTTCGATAGAGACTACACTATTAGAGACATGTATCAAAATGTAACCAAGCCTTTCAAAAGAGACCTGCGACCTCGTACCTGTTGTTATATTTAATCTTCTTCTACAAAATTAATTATTTCATTTGCTCATGAAAGATACCCAGCTGGAACTGGAAGTCGTACTTGCCTTTACCATTTTGGCAATCCTAAGTCCTGCTTTCTTGTTTAGGCAAGTTTCATTCGAAATAAATAGAAATAACTAAAAATTGAATAACTGCAGCTGAAAATTTTGTTGATTGAAGAGATTTTGTGTTACAAAAAGGACATATTCTACAATGTAATACAAGTTCGAAATATTTTCCCTGAGTGTAGTCAAAATTCCCTGAGAATTCCAGGTTTTTTCCAGGTTGAATAAAATTCCCTGATAATTCCAGGTTTTCCAGGTTTTTCCAGGTAGTAGACACCCTGAAAAATCTCCTTCCATAGTCATTAATACAGTTATCTTAGGTTTTAACATATATTACCGTCTCCTACAAGATTCACTTATCGGTGGCAAATGCAAAGCTTCACAACGCTTAATTTCTACTTATAAATTTTGAAATTGATCATTTTTCACGATTTTCTTGTCTTTTCTTGTCTTTTTTCAATAATTTTGAATACTCCAAACAACTGAATGCAGGAAAACAAGTACGACGGTGAGCCTATTTGGCTTATGTGCCAACATTGTCGAACAAACGTGATTTTAGTGCTAAAAATCATCCCTAAAATAATAAATCGGGGGATCCCATTTCGGGGTGAAATTGATCACTTGTCAACGACTGTACATAATAAATATGTGCTCCCTGAATCCGTATAGATGCTTGCTGAATTCTTAACAATGCAATATTTAGAGCAAAAATTAATAGTCAAATTTCAAGAATTGCACGGAAAACGCCTAAAAGTATCCTAAGAAATTTCCTGATATCTAAAAGAAATTCAATTATTTCAACCGTATGAGCTAATTGGTGAAGATGAAATCTGGTTCATGGATATATTTTAGCATCCTCATAATTGATTTGATATTTGTGATCCATTAGGAAGAAATAAAATCGTTTGACACGAAGATCAATTTCACCAGAACTTACGGTATATGATAACGATGTGTCTAGCTAACTAATACACTGAAGAAACTGAAGTTATGTTATTCATAACACCTGTCGTATGAAACAATATTTTGCTAGCTGAAAAAAACATTTCATACGAATTAGATTCAAGATTCATACGCGGACTAATAACATTTCATACGATGTGCTTATGAAATGCTAAGCAAGTCTTGGTTGAAAAACTTCATACGTTATTCTTATGAACCGAGCATCAAAACGGAGCAAAATGGCATTCGTACAAAGCTTGCGAAGTTCTGGCGAATTCTTAGAGGTAAATAGTACGAGTATAATATTTAAGTTTATTTAGAGTGGCGTAAATATGGCGGCTCGGGCAAAAGATAAAATTTTCATTTTCATTTTCATTTTGCAGCGTTTGGTGGGGCAATGAGAGCGCAAGTCAGTCCAAAGCCGGGGTAAGGGATAGGTAATGGCCGTAATAGTCTATGCGGACCACTTGAACACCATCGGAAAGGATAAGAAGGGTTGGGGTAGGGTATAGGGAATGGAGAAGACTTGACACAGTAATGCGATTAATGCTGCAAAATGTAAATGTGCTGAAAGCAATTTAATTTGAGTTTTGAAGTTTGATTTGACTTATTAAAATTCCAAATAGATCGGCCATTGTACAAGTAAGAAAGAATATGCTGATCGCTTTCTAGAAATTTTATAAACAACAAAATAATAACAATATGAGAGTGATGCTAAGGGCTGCTGATGGCACAATGCGACGCTTTAGGAGATTTTGATACTGAATGAACATTACTATACAGAGCGCAATTTAATCGATGGTGATAACTTTACAAACTTTATCTGTTTTTACACTGATTGACGATGCTGATGTATGTAAAAATATTTAAAAAATATTTGATATTAGTTCATTTGTTTGTGTGATCTAGGTGTTAATAATGGAAAAAATTTACATACCCTTGATTAAATACTTCCCTGACCAGAAATATTATATTTTGAGCGCCCTTTTCGAAGCTATTCTATCCAGGTATCCATGTACTGCTTTCAATCCTGAAATTATTCTTATTGTGCATGCTCATGCATTATATTAGTGATGCTCATAATCATGCAACAGATAAGAAGGAGAGAAAAAGAGAATATAGGAACAGTGATTAGTAATGAGTTAATTATGTAGTTTTGTTAGAATTATAAACAATTAAACAGCAGTAATGAATAACTTATAAAATTACTTTGCAGCATAGCTGAGCCTTTCGGGACGTAAGACCGATGTATAAAAATAATTTGTTTCGAAATTGTCCGCGTGGTCTTCTAGTGCCCCTATTAGATCAGAATCAGTCATAGACATACATATCGAATGCTCGCCATGACCCTATGACCAACATTTGTATATGTATAGACTTAGCTGATGTGGCTTTTCTAATAGGTAGTTCTTTCACTCATTGATTGTCTTCAAAACCTTGTCAAGTATAGAAAATTGATTTTATTTCATTTATTACTACATTAAAGCTACATTGTACTTATTAAGTATTAGGTATTATTTTATGTTTTTATCACTATTGATATTATCAAGGCCAGAATTCCCAGTGAGTGAAGAATTTTATAGTACTAGAACACCATAGAAGATCGCTTAACATTACCTAATCATGGAACGGCTTTTTGCTCTATTATTTTAGGTAGATGCTATTGATCTCCCTTTGCTCCTATCCGCAACCCGGTGCACGCGCCCTGTTGGTTTTCGAAAACCTCGTAGAAGATTACAAACCGTCAATGGCATTCCCAATCACTACCCCACATTGCACATTCAAGGGTCTGATTGTGCTCCTAACCCACCCTCAGTCTGTAATCTTCTCGCCAGTTTGAAATTATATTTTCCCGAAGTGAAAGTAATTTTGATGAGTGATAGCGTAGTGCAGCCCAACTGCATAGTACAGTAGTTTAACCAGAATCTTTAGGTCAGAAGATAATATCTAAATTTTGTAATAAAAAGGTTGCCATTGCTTTGAAATTTACCCAACATCTAATCAAAACTACTAACAACAGCGATCAATTATCAAAATTCATCGCTCCCTGGAAAATATAATCCCAAGCCCAGGGGCGGCTCGGGCAAAAGATAAAATTGGATAAATTTTGTCTCGTGCATTGGAAACAGAATGGAAATACAAAGTTTTTTGAGCGTAACATCGAAAACGTGTTTTTTTTATTCGGTTTAATACTATATTTCATATTATTAATCAATTTTCTTCTTCAGAATCTGTCCTATTTATCAATAGTGACGAAGAAATTTCTGTGAGCGGTGCCTAGCTTTTCCTAGTTCTGACAACGAAAATATTCGATTTTGTCATTCAGGAGAAACACTATTGATCTCATCCGGGGAGGAAAACTACTGGTTGGTAATTTACAAATAAAGATAAAATGTATACTTTTTGATGAATGCATATTTTCTCATTAAAATTTCATTGTATAAATTTAGGAAAACTACGAAAACACCTCTTGTTATAATTGAAATTAGAAAAGGCATAATAATATGACATAAATTAGATATTTTTTCTTATAAAGTTCATATTTAAACATATTGAGCTTCATACAAGAACACTTTGATGTTCATAACCAATATCCATCGATTTCATACGACACTTTTATAAAATTTATACTACTGTACTGTAAAACTCATACCATATCACAAGCTAATTCGTTTTTAGCGCCATCGTATGAAATTTATATTTTCTTCTGGTAAAATTTCATAACCGTTTCGTATGGAAATCGAAATATTTTTTCCTCAGTGTAGTTGATACGGATCATTCTGGTTAGCAAAATGTAAACTGATCGTTGCCAATAATATTAATGTCCACTTCGAATAGATTAATTATTAGAAATGGGCATCAATAGATATACGAAGCGTTCATGAACGTGTCGATAAATCAAGTGTTCATTGATCTCGTCGTTAGAGGTTCAATACCAGGTTGCGACTTTTTTTCAGTAAAATTTTCATACAATTTCCATAAGAGTATCTTATGAAATTCAAAGCCTTTTTTATGGTAAAATTTCATAGAACATTCGCACGATTATAGGATTTTTGTACCAATTTGTATCACAGATTTTTTTTCCGTGTACTATTGGACAATACATTTGCAACATTATCGATTTTTCATACAAAACAAGTAGGTTCGAGGTGCCCCAGTGAGAGTTACCAATTTCTCACAAGTGCGGAACTATATAAATATCAGTGGCGACTCGTAACCTCACTTTCTACCTGTTCTACGACTCTAAAAATGACTATTTCGACAAATTTAGAGTATAAACCAGAAAGTTTATGATTAAAAACGTCCTTTCTAACAAACCTCCACTCATTAGATGCAAATTTGTTGCTGAAGTTCAAGAATTTCTAATCGTGGAACAGGTTGATTTGAGGTTAGGGAATTCGCACTGATAAATATGGGTTTGAAACATCAAGATTTTTAAAAGGAGATCAATTGTTCTGAAGTTTGATATGCATTGATACCCATATCTATATGGTTTCGGACATGTTCAAAATTTGTCGCTTCCCACGGGGCATTTCGAATCTGCTATACAGTGGTCATAGTAGCCAGTAGTTCTGGAAATGCTTCCGGAAGCATTTAAAAATCTTGAAGTTGAATACGCATTTCTTCTTTTTTGTTTCTTTGACGTCCTCACTGGGACAGAGCCCGCTTCCCAGCTTAGTGTTCCGCATATCCGCAGTTATTAACTGAGAGCTTTCTTTGCCAAAGTTGCCATTTTCGCATTCGTATATCGTGTGGCAGGTACGATGATACTCTATACCCAGGGAAGCCAAGGAAATTTCCATTACGAAAAGATCCTGGACCGACCGGGAATCGAACCCAGACACCTTCAGCATGGCTTTGCTTTGTAGCCGCGGACTCTATCCACTCGGCTAAGGAAGACCCTCAACACATGAATGTTGCGATTGAAAAGGTGCGTGCTCGAAAAACCATATGGGACAATTCTTGATTACTTTTTCAAATCGACGTAAGTAACTTTCATGAGGTTTTGAGAAAATAATTAAGAAGAATCACAATCTGTCTTCTAAAACTGTTTTAAAATCAATTCCCTTTTTAACCTTTTTTCGCCGTGTACATTCCTTAAATTTTACATGCAACCAGCTCACGTTAAAATACTAGAAAGTTCCTATCGCTTCCCACAAAAATTGTATGACAATCTTTTCGTAATGGAAAATTCCTTGGCTTCCCTGGGCATAAAGTATCATCGTACCTGCCACACGATATACGAATGCAAAAATGGTAATTTCGCAAAGAAAGCTCTCAGCTAATAACTGTGGAAGTGCTCTTAGAACACTAAGCTGAGAAGCCGGCTCTGTCCCAAATGCCAAGAAGAAAAAGATCAAGACAAATTACCATTGGCTGTAATTTGGTTAATTTCTAGAGGGTGCACGACACGATTCTACCCCATTACACCGAATGCCGTTTCCCCGAATGACATCATCCCGAATGCCATTACCCCGAATGTACCATTTCCCCGAATGCTATTTTCCCGAATTTGCAATAACCTTGGCATGATGACATTTCCCCATAATATTGGAATTCGGGTCATTTGGGGATTTGGAATTCGGGATAATGGCATTCGGGTTAGTGGCATGCGGGGTAATGGAGTAGAATCGCACGACACACCTGGCATACCCAATAGTTTAATAGTTTATGTTTAAATAACTTACTGCAATAACATTTTGGTACCATATTTCCCTGACAACTATTAAAATTCCCAGATTTTCTCGATCGGAAAAATAATTCTCAGATATTCCCTGGCTTTCCAGGTTTTAGTCGACATCGAAAGTTATGAGAATCCTTTTAGGTGACCTATATTGCCAACCCTTACCCTATATTCTTTTATTTATTTTACAAATCTTACTCACCTTCCGTTGAGACCGGCTTCCTCCAGCACCCGAATGCTAACCCGTTCCGGTCTTTGAACGTTCGTGTTGATCACGGTGTGTCCCGATGGTCCCGCTGTGCTCATGTTGACTGCTGCGTTGATAATCGATTGGTTGGAAATCTCCAGCGTTCTTTCGATCTCTCCGTTTACCAGGTCTCCGATGGTTTTCACCGTGTTGGATGAGGGGGGCATCGGGTGCGTGAGTTTCTCTTGGGATAGATGACGTCTCAGTGCCATCTTTGCCGGTGATACCTGAGTGTAATCGGGTTGAGACGATGATGATCCCGGTCGGGAGTTGTTACCCCCGGATAGTTGCTGCTGTTGCAATGGTACTTGCTGCGGTTGTTGTTGAGGGTTCGTTGGTACATTGACGTATCGAAGATTCGAGCCTGCAGATGAATAGTCGCCTTCCAGCGATGTGGCTGATGAACTTCGCGAATGACTTTGTCCCCCCATGGGAGGTTCAATTGGATTGCGATGATCGTAACGGAACTGTTCAGGAGCTTTGAATTCCATTTTGCCCTCTAAAGCACTTCGATGTAGTAAATGAGGATCCACAACGTTGGGATGAGGTTGACCACTGTGGGACCCGTAGTGCATGGCCATTTGAGTTTGTCGCAGTTCACGGTCCCGTTCCTGTTGTTGGAGTATCTGTTGGTGCGTACTGTTGGCCCCTGGGGAATGATGGTCAATTGGCATTGATTTCTGATAGTACTTTGAACTCGGAGATATTTTCGTACTTTGGCTAGAGCCGTGTCCTTTGTACGGCGATATTGGTGATGATGTGATGGTGGTTGTGGCATTAAGGTGGTGCGCCGTTGTGACAGGATTCATCAACGATGAAAATTGGCTGGGTGGCTGGGAAGTTTGGCCACCGCTAGACGGATGAGGTAGATGATGTTGATTGCCACTGTTTCGAGGCCCCATGTCGTGTAGAGAATTATGCATCGAGCTTGGAGGTGGTGGGGGGCCAGATGTAAGGTACACTGTTTTCCCGTATGACGATGATGACTTCGTAGGCGACGCATGTTCCCCGTGACCGAGAAGCATTGGTTGAGATACTTCCCGCATATGGTGTTGAGATGACCCTTGATGTGGCGGTGGTTGCTGCTGTTGTTGAAGTCCTCCTCCGGATCCGATGCTTTTCGGAGGTGCCTGTAAAACCGAAGTGATAATACTTTTCAAGCGATCCTCAAAGTTAACCACCTTGTGCGAATCTTGCAGCTTTGAGCGTGATTCCGATTTGATGTTTGTTGTGCTGCCTCCTGCTGGTGCTCCTATCATTTCTCCAGCAGTGGGTGGAACAGGTACATAAGTTTTAGGTATGCTTACATTGGCAGTTGTGTTTGCGCTGTTGTTACCACGATGATGTGATTTGCTTAACGTAGCAGGGGCAGGCATCAATGCAGCATCAGCGGGATGAGTATGATGAGGAAGCTGATGCGTTTGCTGTGATTGCTGATATTGTTGCTGCAAATGATGATTTTTGCTTTCCCGCTCTTTCTGATGTTTACTAGCGCTGTTGGCCAACAATTTACCGGCTTCAATCTGTCTACCGGTTTCGAGTATCTTCTGTGCCAATATTTCTGGGTTATTTTCCTCAATCTTGCCAATATCTGGAATTTCTGGCCATTCTTGAGATCTTGTACGATTTTCACGGGACTTTCTTTGAGATCTAGAAGACCCGGAGCTGTGTTTCGAGGACGGTGGCTGAGAAACATGTACTGTAACTGAAGGAGCTTGATGCTGAGGTTGCACAGAATGATGAGAATCACGTCGAAGTTCTTCGCCACGCTGATGGGTTTGATCCCGAGAAATATGTTGTTCTCGATTCTGGTGATGTTGCGACGGTTGTTGCAATGGCTGCTCTCCTCGTTGATGTGTAACAATTGTCGTTTGCAATACCGCAGCGGCTTTTCGTTCTTCTGCGAGCTTCTCTATTACGTTTAGCTCGTTTTCCATAGAGGATACTTGTGCATATAACTTTTTCCTTTGCGATAATGTGTTGGCAATTTCTTTGAGTACCAATTCGTGTGAAGTCTTGGGAGTCATTTCAACGTCTTCCGTTTTGATGTACTTGTCAGCTATCCTCTGGACGTGCTGCATCACCAATCGTTTCTGCTCCTGTTCAATAGAGGTCACTTGGTTCTGCAACTTTGCAGCCATAACTTGTAGCTCTTTGTGTCGACCGACAATTTCTTTCGCCTTGCATAGCAGGTCGTTTTGGCTAGTTGTGCTGATACCGAGCTCATTCATTCGAGCTTTCAGAAGAGCTACGCTATCGTCTATCAGGACTTTGATTTGTTTTTCCAATTGTCCTGCACGATTTAAAAGCCGCTGATTTCGTTCTTTTTCCCGTTCAATTTGCTGCTGAACATTATCTTTGTATGAAGATTTCCGCATTGATTCTATAGCTTTCATGAATTGAGTTTTGTACAAATCTAGCAAAATTTGCAAGCCGTACGGCGTCTCGGAGGGTGCTTCTGGAATATCCAGCTCTGTATGTTGCATATCACCAGCTAACGAAGTAAGAAGCTGATCTACACACCCGGGAGCTGGTGGCAATCGTTTCCCGATTGCTTGGTCTGACGTACTGAGTAAAGTTTCGCTGTGTAGGAGATCGAGCCCATTGATTTTAAGAGCCCTGCGCTGTCGGCCTTTCTTTACCCGGCCCCTACGCTTTGTTACTGCAGCCTGTGCTTCTTTTGCTGCTTGTTGTGCTGCTTGCGCGACAGGATCCTTCTTGACCGTCTTTGGCCTTGTGATCTTTTTACGTTTCTTCGTTGCCACTGGAATTCGTCCATTTCGTAACACCGGCGAATTGTTGTTTTCTTCCTCTGATTGGCTGCTTTCCTTTTCTTTTCCGCTGCACCAATCTGACCATGGCTGTTTTCTATTTGGCGGACCCGCAGGTTCCGCATCACTATCGGAAGTGCTTTCATCGTTTGTGACTGCCTTTTCACACTTATCTTTTCTGGATCGTGATGCTCGGGTATTAGTACTCCCACTAGCTTGGTTGTCGTTTTCATTTCCTTTTGTCTTCAGTCGTTGGAAGTATCTTTCCAATTTCGTGCGATCGATAATGTGAAGGTAGTAAGAAACAGGTTTCCCCGTCCACGAAACAGATCCTTTCAAAGGAGTCATTTCGCTGACGTGCATAATTGTGCCAATGTCACTGAGGTTCCGATCCGTTATTCTAAAATTTAACGGACAAAAGCTTTTCGATGAAACTATTCTGGCACCATCTCGAAGGTCAGCGAATCGTTCTTTAAGTTGATGATCAACGTTAGGTCCGAAAGCAAAATTGTTCACGAAGACGATTGTCGCCGACATTATTTTCTCTCGATGTTCGTCAGCTAAGAAATCTCCCTTAATGAGTTCATAGTCGCCGTACTTTTTACCAAACCACCTCATCCACATTTTGAAGGTAGCGTTCATACCTTCTGCGTAGCGTGACGGAACATCGGCTTTTTCTATTCCGTAACAAATCTTGACCGGTGTTGAAGCGGCCATTTGGAGTACAACTTGTCCTACTCCAGAGCCCAGGTCAACGAATACGTCGTCGGCAGTAATTTTGATCTCGTCAATCATTTGGCAGATCAAATCAAAGGATGTTTCGCCGTAGACTTCCGGCGAGAACGGCTCATACTGATTCAGTTTCTCTGGTTCAACAACCGCCTGATTGTAGACTTGTTGAACTATGTGTCGTAGAAGACCCCGCGAAGGATACGTAAAACGTTGGTTCGAAAGAGACGTGCCTTTCTCCTGTAAATGGAAGAAATAATTTTGACGTTAGAAATGTTATACTGCAGCATCAAATTCATGCATATATCCTTAGAATAACAAAAAAATGTTAGTTGATTGCTTATATGGTGGATCAAGAAATCGTTTTGGGTATTCTCCCAAAATTTGAGCTCATTTAGATAAAAACTAAAACCGCAAAAACCCTTCGAAGTTTGTTTACAATTACAGTAATAATAGCAACTAATGGAGCAGTTGGGAAGAATTAACGTTTCTGGAGTTGTAACAACAGTTCTGTAGAAGGAAGATCACATACTGGAGTGCGCCAATTACCGAAGAATAGAGCTCCTCATATCAGCGTACAAAATAATTTCGCGTATTGCGTTCAACAGATTAAGGCCGCTGGAGGAGCCCTTTGTCGACGAATACCAAGTTGGTTTTCGTGAGGGCGGATCAACGATGGATTTCTTGCAGCTGCGAATAGGGCTTTATACGGACTCCGTAACCAGCTAAAGTCCCGTAGCCTGCAGACAAAATTTGCGTTATATACAGTATTGGACAAAACATTTGCAACTTTTTCGATTTTCCATACAAAATGACCAACATTGATAAGCTATATCTCGGTTATTTATGGACCGATTTGAATGAAATTTTGGCAGAACTTCAGACATAACTTGAATTTGAACATATATTTTTTGATGATTTTTCCAATAATAAGTTTAAAAGCAGTAACGGTTTGACTAAAGTGAATTTTTTGACGATTTTTTATAAATGACATAACTAAACATATTGAAGAAAGAGCTTCATGGTATCTTCTGCAAAGTTGTAGATTTTAATGAGATGAACAAGTTTGCTGAAGACAGTTTTTGTTTAGGGCTATCAGATTTTGAGATACAGTCATCTCTCCCTTACTCGATATTGAAGGGACCATCGAGTTAGGGAGGTATCGAGTTACAGAACACAAAAGCAGTGCAACTGCGTTCCAAGGGACCATCGAGTTAGCCATGAAAACCAACTTTTACTATGGTTCTCTAACTCGATATCGAGATACGGAATATCGAGTAAGGGAGAGTTAACTGTAAATAGTTTTGAATTTTTTGTCGAAAATAACACTTTAGTTAAACCGTTATTACTTATAAACGCGTGATTGGAAAAATTATTCAAAAATATATGTTAAAATTCAAGTTACATCTGATGTTCTGTGAAAATTTCATTCGAATCGGTTCATAAATAACTGAGATCTAGCTTATCAAACTTGGTCATTTTGTATGGAAAATCGAAAAAGTTGCAAATGTTTTGTCCAATACTGTAGGACACTAGTCCTTTACGGTTGCTCTATATGGCCATTAATCCAGGGCGTATAAAGAAGAAAACAGGAAAGCGTATGAAGTTTTCAAGCATAAAGTGCTGCGAACAGTACTCGGCGGTAAACAAGGAAAAGGGCGTCTGGCGGCGTCGCATGAGTCATGAGTTGTAACAAGTATATCCTCTCTCTCTCTCTTTCTGGCGTTACGTCCCCACTGGGACAGAGCCTGCTTCTCAGCTTAGTGTTCTTATGAGCACTTCCACAGTTATTAACTGAGAGCTTACTATGCCAATGACCATTTTTGCATGCGTATATCGTGTGGCAGGTACGAAGATACTCTATGCCCTGGGAAGTCGAGAAAATTTCCAACCCGAAAAGATCCTCGACTGGTGGGATTCGAACCCACGACCCTCAGCTTGGTCTTGCTGAATAGCTGCGCGTTTACCGCTACGGCTATCTTGGCCCCCAACAAGTAACAAGTAACAAGTATATAAAGAAGTGGATATTGTCAGGCTCATAGAACACGGCAGGCTGCGTTGGGGTGGTCAGGTCACGTGGTACGAACGCCGGAAGAACGACATGCCAAAATATTATTCAGTAGAGACCACGGACGAGGCCGTCGGCTTCGTGATAGGCAACGCACACGTTGGCTTTTTGCAGTTGAGGAGGACATAAGGGCACTTAACGTTCAGGGCGACTGGAAGCTATTGGCTGAGGACCGAGTTTAGTGGAGAAGTACTATCCATTCGGCGTATATTCAACGTAGCGGATTTACAGTGATTACACTATTGCGAGTCAGCCACTATTATGGGTAAGTTACATTTGAATTGCATGTAGAACAGAGTGACTAATAATGGTGACTAGGTGACCCATAATAGTGTCAGCACTGTAGCCCATCAGGTATAAAGTAAGTACATAGGTTCTACAAGACTACTCAAGTGTCTATTTGGGAATGTCAGGAGTTAATCATCAATGTTAACTTCCTTTTCTCGATCAGCCTAGATAGCCGCGTAGTGTCGGTAACGGTTGTTTCAATTGGCTGAGAATTAACACTACGGAATGCCTGTTCCGGTGGTAAAAGTCCACATCACAGTGGACCCCTAATTCATACGGTTTTAAGCTTACCGTGCCTTGCTTACCGTTAGAGGGGTCTAAATAAAACCTATCCGCGAACGGAGCCTGTGGAGTACCAGGGCGCCCTCTACAGTATTGAGCTCTTTCTGTGCTACCCAGAGCAAATGGTGCAGGTGTCCTTGTGTTTCTCCGAGATAATCGGCTGCCCTTCTTCAGTCTCAAACCTGAGGCTAAATAATGGTGGGATTATAAGGACGTTGGAATTTAGTTTAAATTTTCACCCTTATGGTTTCGCATTATGCGTTTTACACAGTGTATTCTGTCGGGGCAGCAGGGACGAAAGTCCAGGGGCATAACGGATCCCCCCAGGACCTCTGCGAGTTGGGGAGTTGCCCATGACTTGGTGGAGTTCACAGTGGGCTTTGATGAACCTTCATAAAAACCACAAAAATCCGAATGCAATTCTGTCAAAGCGACCGGTGCCGCTTAAAGTAGCAAAGCACCCTAGCCCAAACAACAGGCCGCCGGTGTACTGGTGGTGCGAACAATCTACTTCGGGCTAGACGAAGAATGCAACGCGCACGCACAGAAGCACAAAGAGAAGAACGCGGTGCAGCATTCAGTGGCTCCCAAAAAGGAGATCAAGAGTAGGAACGCTTTGATAGTCTATGCGAGAGTGCCAATTCGAGTCCATGGGGAGAAGTTGCCCGAGTTGCTGCCATCGATAATCGATGTACTCTTCCCGCACCATCCCATAAGCCCATGGCCCCCAGCGCCGTATGCGGCAGATGAAGGAGTAGAAGTGGCGAGAATGACAAACGAAGAACTGGCAGAAGTCGTGAAATCATTCGCGTCAAACAAGGCACTGGGACCCGATGGTGTCCCGAATGTTGCAAAAGCGGAATTGAATGCGTATCCGGACATGTTCAGAACCACGATGCAACGCTGCATTGATCAAGGAATTTTCCGGATGTATGGAAGCGACAGAAATTGGCGGGGAAACCACCAGGTGACCCGTCGGCGTATAGACCTATCTGTCTACTAGAAACGACGGGCAAGTTATTGGGGAGGTTGATTCTCAACAGGCTAGTACCGTGTATGGAGAGTTCGGACGGCCTGTCCAACAACCAGCTTGGATTCAGGAAAGGTGAATCGTAAGATGGACGCTATCCAGTCGGTCGTTCAGGCAGCTGAGGTGGCAATCGAGAATAAAAGGAGCGGCATCCGTTACTGCGCGGTTGTCACTCTGGATGTGAAGAATGCGTTCAACAGCGCAAGCTGAGAAGCAATAGCACACGTACTTCACTGCTTCAAGGTACTGGTGCAGTTATGTAAGCTTCTGGAAAGCTATTTCGATGGTAGGATTCTACTGTATGACACAGAGGAGGGGCAGGAAAACGTTCGAATTACCGCGGGAGTACCTCAATCCTAGGCCCGCTGTTATGGAATGCGATGTACGATGACGTACTGAGGCTGCCCCTTCCGACGGGTGTTAAGATTGTTGGCTTCGCCGACGATATCACCCTAGTGGTCTATGGTGAATCGATGGAGGAAGTAAAGTTGACAGCAGCGCACAATATTTCCATAGTTGAAGAATGGATGAAGTCTAGGAAACTAGGACTAGCCCGTCACAAAACTGAGGTGGTGGTGGTCAAAAACCGCAAGTCCGAGCAACGGGCGCTTATCTCGGTAGGTGATTGCACCATAGAGTCGAAGCGATCCCTTAGGCATCTTGTAAAAGGGCAGGTGCTTTCGAGGATGATGTCTAACAGCTCTACTGTAATTGCCAGCTATTCTAAGGTATGCAGGATCAATCTGGTCAAAGGCGCTTAGAACGGGTAGAAACCTAAAGTGGTTGTGGATAATGTGCTTAAGAGTAGCAAGTGCAAACAAACAAATAAGTGCATACCGAACGGTATCTAAAGTGGCCGTATGCACCATAGCCGGGATGACGCCCATCGGGCTCATCATCAAGGAAGATGTTCAATGCTTCAACCAAAGAGGTACCAGAGGAGTCCGCGACACGTGTAAAGAGGAAACGCTCAGAAGTTGGTTACTATAAACAGTACCTGCATAGGTTCGGGCACTCAGAATCTCCTGCGTGCCCCAATTGTGCTGGTGTGGAGGACACAGCAGAGCATGTCGTGTTCGATTGACCCCGTTTCATCATTGTGAGATGTCGCATGCTCGCTACATGCGGAGGGGACACGTCCCCCGACAACATAATAGAGAGAATGTGTGCGGATGCCGAGTGCTGGAATGCAGTAACTACGGTTGTCACTCACATTATGTTAGAATTGCAGCGCCTATGGCGCGCCGACCAAGAGTTGGCTGCAGAGGATTAGCCCATGCGAGGCTGGTTCCTTGTAACATTGTTTAAATCAGCTAGGAGAAGCAGTTTGCCTAGGCTACTTCTGCTTCACGTATTGTGCTATATGCACTGGTCTCTCCTCGAAGAAATACCGTAAGTTGGTCCCGGGGAGATAAAGGTCTGATGCCAAAGGTAATATCGATGCACTGGTGTAATTGAGCAGTTCAAAAAGAATTGCTCAAGTACAGTGCACGGGCTGGTTTTAGCGGGTCCTTCTCAGGGACCTTCTCTGTTTGCAGATTTAAATGTTTTTTGGGCATTACTCTGTTTTCTTGGTCCCTATATTCGACCCGGAGATCTTTTTTAATTCCCTGATTCTCCTCCCTTAAATTTAGAGCACTCGTAAGATGGCACCATATAAAAATCGCATAAAAAGATTTGTATTTTTTGTATTTATTGTTAGCTATTGTGTACGATAACTTGCTGTTTTTACAAACGTTTGCTCAAGTCAAGGAAAAAAAGATTCAGTGTATACTCATTTAATATTAACCCGTATAGGCCTGAGTGAAAGCAAAAATATTAAAACCCTTACCACTCAGCGAATATTTAACGGATTGAAATAGTTTTTGTCAGTATACTGGCCCACATATCTAGTTTCTAGAAATGGCCGGAGGAACTCGGGAATACTCCTGTAGCCGGAGTTATTGCGGTGGGTGACTGGGTCAAGTCGGGTAGAAAAAGGCAATTTTTTGGGACATGCTAAGTTATCTTTATTTTTTTCCAATGGCATTCATTTTATTTTGCATAAATCATTAAGATCTGATATTCTACATACATCATTAAGATCTGATATTCTATATTATTAATTAATAGTTTAGCACCGTTTAGAGTGTACCTGATGCGGCCACTCGTGCTTAATGTACTGAAGAACCGGCTCTAGATTTGTTAGGTATTAAACCGTTTCAAATCTCTAAAAGTATAGATCGAACATAATAGTTCATTAAAATGCGTTCCCATAAGCTTGACACAGATGTTAAGATACATATTGTGCACTTTATCATTAATCCCGGGACCCGAAAATGGTCATTTGTATGATCAACCAAATGCAGTTGACATAAATATTCAATTTAATCGATTATTAGAAGGTTTACGCTGATGCGTTTCTCTTGATATAGTGGTTACATTATAGCCGATTCTGGAAATTATCTGTGACTTGAAATTTGCCTACCTCCAGGGGCACAGATGCACAGAACCCTTGTTACCCAACCTGACCCAGTGATCCATTGCAATAACTCCGGTCACAGGGACATTCCCGAGATTCTTTGAACACATTTAGAAACTAGATATCTGTTCGAGTATACTGACCAAAAATAACTGAAATCCGTTAAGTATTCGCTGAGCGGTGAGAATTATAGTAATTTTTCTTTCACTCAGGCCTATCAAGATCAAAAGATTCATGAAAATACTAAAATCATTTCAAAACATTAATGCGCAAATTTCGTTCTTCTCTCAAAAATACTCTGCGGGTCTAACATGAACATAAATACTACCGATCTGTATAAGCCAAGATGCTTGACATAATCAGCAATGAACTTGTTTCGTAAAGTCATTAAGTCTAACACATCAGAAGCTGGGTTTCAAAACTGATAATACTGATTCTGTTTAACTTATTGAATCTAGAAACATCTTTCAAGAGGATTGCATGTGGGAGAAGATTGTATCACACAAATGTAATTTTGTTTGATTCTAAATTACAAAATTCGATACTCACCAACGCCGTTACGCTGTCGATTGCTTTGTTGAAACGATCGCACAGATTCTTCATGGCGTCGTAGTCTCCTGTGTCGATATCGTTCAGGTTGATCTCCTCTATAGCGGATTTGATCTCCGGCATGTCCTCACACACCCAGCGTACATTCTCGATCAGCTCCATTCCGCCGTTATCGTTCCCTCCGCCAATCGAGAATGGCCAGTTGTATAGGAAAGGCTCCGCTCCAGCAGGAGACTGTAGCTTAAGCTCTTTGTAGTTGGGAGTTGCCATTTTTCGTTTATTTTACACACTTTAAACACTTTTAACACTTAACTAACTTTTCTTGTGTCACTTATTAAGATCTCTTTTATCACGAAGGCAACCTAGTCCCAGATATTTGTAACATTTTGAATCTGAAAATAGAAGAGAGGAAAACGAAATTGGTTAGAATCATAATTGTACAGAACATGGAAATCGAAATCGTTGCTTGTAAACAGCGAGGGATGCGATACCACAAAAATCCAGCATTATTCACCAGGAGACGGTCAACAACCTTGATTCGCCACACGCCGTAGCTTTGGCACCTAGAGAGTAGAGACAAGCTGACTGCAGAAGCCGTCATTCTGTTTCAGTTGCCAATGATTGAACCGCGGTGGCGTGTTTCTATGTGTTCCATTTCTTCGTTGCTTCCCGTCAATCGGCGGGACTGGTTGCATGTCGCGTTCGCTTTGCGTCCCCAAAAAAGGCACGTGTTTTATGCTTTGTTCTAGACATTGTAGCCGCTTTAAAAACTCACGTGGTTTTTAAATAGAATCACAGACGGCTGACCGGTCCTTATTTCTACGTTCCAAATAGAAATATGATTGAAATTCTCTTCACGTTCGTCACGAAATGATGTTTAACTGGTTGAGGACGGAAGTATGATTTTAAAAATAGTTGTTATTTATGCAATGAGTGATACTTTTAGCGCAAACACGATTCCCAATAGAAAGGTAAAGAACATTCAGATTTTCTGTAATTTTCTTACAAAAACTTGAAAGTGCTAAATGATACAATATTTATCCAAGTATTTACACCGTTTAAGCTTATACAATTTATAATATAAATGCATTCCCATATACAGTAGACTCTCCACATCTCGATATCGAAAGGGCCATCGAGATAAAGAGAGATTGATACATAGAACAAATTTGTAATGAATACTAGAGTAAAAATCACTTTGTTAGCAACAAAATAAAAAAAAAAGACGTTATTTTGTCTTCGCGAATTGTTTTGAACCCTTAAAATTTAGTCTAGTAACCATTGATAATGGACATATCGACACACGGAGAGAAAATCGGGAATGAAAATCACATCGAGGTAGGGAAATATCGGGATATAGAGAGTGGAAATGTATGCAGAATGAAGGAACCGAAAAACATATCGACATAAGGAGAAATATCGAGATGTAGAAAATCGAGATGTGGAGAGTCGATTGTATCTACGAAGTAAACATAACTAATTGCCTTTCGAATGCGCCATAGAGAGTTACAATTGGACGTGTAATCACAGAGATATGGACAAAACACTTTTGTATGTTTTTTAGGGGGTAAACCCAAACTTTTGCACAGGAGTGTACATCGTGATTGGCCAGAAGGTACCGTAATCCGGAGGCAAATTGATCACTGGGGTGAATTTGATCAGGTCGGTACCAACAATAACAACATTTCAAGGATGCTGAAGATTTAGCTGGCACCACAGACATTCTATATTTTCTAGTTTATAGATGTCTAATGATGATTTTGAACTATTTCATTTTTATTAGGGTCAGTATTGCATAGAAATATTCACACTTTTTGGAGGTGTAAGTAATACAGTGGAAATGTCGGTGCTAAACAATCCATTGGTACTATGCCTACATGTTAACTTTGAGTGCTTAAAATGTTGTGTAAGCTTAAGTATACCCAGACAACCAAAATGTACGTATAACGAAATTACCTGGAGGCTTTATATGTGCAAAATTTCACTTATAAGATGTCGCGAAAAGGCCTTCTACGTACAAAAGTGGAGGCGATATGCGTGCATATATTATGTGATGAATAATAACATACAATGCGAGTGTATAAATATTCTACCGAACCAACCTGTGATCTTATGCGACTTAACTTATGATAACAAATGTTGATTTGACAGCTGCTACGGATTGATGCGACTTACTTTGTACGAGTGTACGAGACGAAACAAAATGTATAAATGAACTCAGAAAAGAAGTGTTTTATGCGAGGAAACTCATCAAACTGAAGAGTTTATCCACAGTGTTTTGCGAGTTTGATGTAATTAGTATGAATAAACGAGTTGTAACGTGAACTTTCATGCGATTTCTGGTTGTCTGGGTAAACTTCTGAACTCATTTTTGATATCATACAGCATAGCAAGTTTAGTTTTTAACCCACAAAACCATTTATTCTCAAATAATGTGCTTATTTCTAGTGAAATTGCCTACATTTAGGCGTAATGATGAAATAGTCGAGTTGTAAGAATTTGAACACCATTTTCAGATTCAGGAGACCCAAATTTGGTAGATAGAGATTTTTTTTATTCTTAAACCTGGTTTGTTATATTGTGATCAATTTAGCCCCAATGTGTCGTTTTAATTTATTAATATTAAAACTGTTTTTATGATATGTTAAATATTATTTCATGAAAAGTCGATTACGCAAAAAGATAAAGATCAATGGAGTACTGATTTTGTCGAAATTCATTTGACAGTATTTGAATTCCGAAGGATAACACAACAAAAAGTTGTAAAATGGTTATCAATTTGCCCCCGGATTACGGTACATACAATATGTTTTGCAATTATGGAAATTGTCGTTATAGTTGGACTACTTCTAGGAACATCAATCCAATTTTCACTGAGAATCCCTCACCTGAGTCGAATTCGAATCGCTCATCGAATGTAGAATCACAAGCTTTGCAAGAAATTGAGAAATCCAGTGCAATTCAATAGAGGAACTCAGATATTGATTTTCGAAATCTCAAAACAGAACTGAAAAGTACTACTTTACAGCTGCGTTCTTTTCAGTACTGTTTTTATTTATGGGAAAAGAAGACCTCATTTATTGTTTCGATAAATACAAGTGTACTTTATACTTTTCAACTACAAGTGTATCAATACTTTTCAAATCAAAAATTTAGAAAATTTTACTGCATTTGAATTATGTGATTAAAACAATATTGATTATTTACGCCGCTTTAATACACACCAAACTATGAAAACACAATTCAAAATTATCGCCGATCTCCTGATGACCCATATTGCAAAATGAGGAAAGACATTCAATTAAAGTCACAATCATGGAATCGTTGCACCACAAAATTACAACACTGAACCAGATAAAAAGTTCTCCCTTTCCACAGTGCTTTTGTATCACGAATGAAAACATATCACAATGGAGAGCACATTTTTGCCGTCAAGCCCATTTACTGAAATGGAAAACATTCCGGGCTAAATCCAGCCCATTTTCCGCAGCACTCCACACTCTTCTCCAGTCCTGACGCGCACAACGTTACTTAATCTTCAGAACGCGCACACAGGGGTCAATTTGGGTCAATCGTGGGCGAATTTTTTTTTTTCTTTTATCGATTGAAATTAGGATCCAACCTAAACCTATCGATTTTTTTGTAGAATGTTCAGCTGGAGCTGAATGACAGTTTGATTGCCAGCACTGATTTATTGCAAATTTGACCTCTATGTGTGCCAATACTGCCAAATTAACAGAATAAACTAAGCAAAACTTCTTCACCAGAAGAAGTAAAGTCATCATTAAGTAAGCGAATTTCGTTCACTTTGTCAATCTGGATTTTTCTAAAAATCAGGAATCCCTTCAAAGATCGTTTCATTTTCAAGAAAATTCTAAGTTCTTCAGAAATTTATCCATTGACACTTCTATTGATTTTCCTAGGACTTTTTCCAACATTCCCGTTTAGAGCATTATCAAGAATTCAAAATCCCTTTAGGGATTCCTCCATTTTTTGTTTGAATTTCCCAATAAAGTCTTCAAAGATTTTTTTCCAAACATTCATTGAAATGTCTCTAGAGAAATGTCGAAGAAATTTTTCAGATTTCATTGAAAATAAAATTAGAAAACATCCGCGTGGAATTTCTAAATAAAATCTTAGAGTGATCTCTGATGGAAAAATTGAAAGAAATGCTGGATTCTTGATGAAATTCTTCCAAGGATTTTATTAATAAATTGCCAATCTCTGAATAATGTCCAACAGAACTTTTCAAAGAAATTCGGACAGAATTCCTAAAAAAAATATATATGAATGACCGGAGCAATAACTGTAATAATTTACGTAGTATTAACTGTTGTGGAACTTTGAATGCAGTTATGAATGATTCGTGGAGATTCGGGAATTTGATGAAATGTCGATTTTTTTAGCAATTTCAGAGAATAATCGATGATGAATTCTTAAAATAATCCTTATGAAAATACCTCGAAGAAATGAAAAATAATGACGTAGAAATTGTTGTAGGGTTTCTTGCAAAAATTCCGAAACTATTTTTTTAAACTCTGGATTAACTCTTTGTGGAGAAACTCTGCGAAAGGACCTGTGGGAAATCTCCTCCCTCTCCCGCTGTTCCAACTGGTGAAAAAAACATCTGAGGGAAATCCTAGGATAATCTCTAGGTTTTTTTTCCTAGTAATATCTGTGTAAATTACTGAAGGTAGTATTGGAAGTGCTCTAGGATTTCTAAGCATCTCTAGAAAAGTTTCTGAAATCATTTCAGAATTACTTTATGGAGAAATCACTAGAACTCCTGGTCTGAGAAAATATCATTAAGAACTTGTGGTCTAAGACTCAGAATGTTTCTCTGGAGCCTTTAAAATTTTGCACCAGGATTCACTGCAAGCAAATTAAGGCAAAAAATGGCTGAACATGAAGACTTTAGAGATCTTACTTAAAAATAGAGATTTAAATTAAAATAGCGACAGAGATCTGATAACCAGCGAAATGTACTATTTTTAGTCCTGTTGTAATTGTTGATCTTTTTCTAAAAAGTTAATTATTTTCAAAAATTACAAAAAAAAAACAATTGGTAGGTTTAAACCATTATATGCTCATGAACGACAACTAACTGGAACTGGGAATTGTACTTGCCTTTACCTACTTGCAAATCTTAAGTTCTGCTTCATTGTCTAAACATGCTGAATAAATAAAAATGATTTAAAAAAATAAGTAAAAGTAGCTACTAGCGTTTTGATAGCGGCGCAGTCAAAATTTGTTTTGATTGAAAAGGACATGTTCTATCATGTATTACAAATTCAAATAATTTTCCCTGATTGCGACCGAGATTCCAAGTTTTACAGGTTTTTTCAGGTAGTAGACACCCTGTTTTTCCAGACGGATCGTTCAGCGGACCGAAGAGACTTCTTGTAAGCCAAGTGAGCCGACTTGAACCACTTTGATCTAGCAGAACGGCAAATTCCAACGCCTTCTACATTGTTTCCTGAGTCTATTCAAATCGGAATTCCACCATGGTGTACCTCTTGTAGTCTTCACAGACCGCAGAGGACATGCTTCTTCAAAAGCTTCCATAATGTAAGATGTTGTAGTATCAACGGCATTATCCAAATCACTTGGATTTTTAATGGACGGAGAATATCCATGAAATTTGGTCGCAACCAATTCAATATAGAGTTCCCAGTTTGTTAATCGGGGATTCCTAAAACGCAAAGTCTGCGAAGTTACATTCGAATGTTGAAAGAGAATCCCTCATCTGACACATGCCAAGTCGTCAACTCGTGACCTCTGATTCTATTCGAGCAGAGCGTTATGTTTAACACTTCCTCTCTAGTAGATACCATGAAGGTTGGGCGATTGCCTATATGTAGTAATCTAAGATCTGTACTATTTAAATATTCCATCAGACTGGAGCCTCTCAAATTAATATCTGAGCTGCTCCAGATGATGTGAAGAGCATTTGTATCACTGCTCACAATCAGTGGAAGGCATTTTGCTACACAGTATACAACAACTTGTATGAAATCATCCGTCGGGGATGGTTTATCATGTGGTAAAATAAACGAACAATAGATGTATTTTTATCAATTGTGACAGCACATATTAATAATTCAATCTCTGGTTTTTAACTCAGAAATGAGTGTAGCAATGATTGTGTTATTAATGGGCACGCATGCACGAGGCATTACGCATGAGTTCGCCATTTCATGTTTACTGAAAGTAGCAAAAATTGAGGCCACAAGGTTACCTAGATAGAAGTTCCCCTTAGGAAAGTAAGGTTCTTGAAGTAGCGTCACTTGGGCTGTACCATTTTGCATGAGTATGCAAAGATTGGTCGTTGCAGTTCTTTTATGCTGAAGCTGCTTATTTTTATTTATTTATTTATTTTATTTATTTATTTTTATTTATTTATGTTCTTTTTAATTTTATTGATCTGAGCTATTCTAACCGTAGCCACTACCCAAACTAGGCGGAATAAGCTTTTTGCAATCACAGCACGGTAAGAAAATCAGCAACGAAAAAACAACTATTAAAAGTCGCCAAAGGCGAAAAAGCACAGAACACACTGTGTACAACGCAAAATGCATATCCATATAGGTGATAATTTACTCTTAATAACAACATATTCATAATCCCACCCTTATTTAGCATCAGACTTGAGACTGAAGATGGGCAGCCGATTATCTCGGAGAAACACATAATCACCATTGCTCCGGGTAGCACAGGAAAGACAGAATACTGTGGAGGGTGCCCTAGTACTCCACAGGTTTCGTTAGCGGTTAAGTTTTAGGCCCCCTTTAACCATTCATTCATAGGCACTAGAGTGTCCATCCCCCGGGATATTAGTTCTAACATCCCGGGAATCCCGGGATTCCCGAAATGTATGTAGAATTTGATGAAAACCACTAAATTTCAATGAAAAACAATGACATTTGTCCTATTTGATAAAATAGAAAAGCATCATTGAAAGGAGTAATTATTTTCAAGATAAGACCAAAAAACCAAGTAAAAAACACAATTTTATTTGTCTGTAGTTGCAATGTTTTAAGGCGAAGTAGACCGTTATTTAAATTTGTACTGAGCATCGATAATAGTGGCTGATTCATCTCACGATTACGAATTGAATAAAATCGCTTGCTTTTGCACTGACATAACTGAAAAAGTATCAGCATACTTTCTGCATGTAAGCGCAAGTAGTGATACTTTTCCGAATCAATATTACTTATATTGAATGAGTTTTACTACTTTGAAATTACGAGCTGCAAAATCAACATGGCTGCCAAAACGAATGACGGGCTACTTAGCCTTAATGCTTTTCTCTTCAACATTAGCCATTTTTATAAGCCAATTTCGAGAAAGAAAATTTGAAAGTAGGAGAAGGGGTGGAAAAATGAACACCTTAAGGATATCATCTTGTTTCTGATAGAAAAACGAGGAATTTGTGTAGTTCTATCGCACAACATCAAAAATAGGGATGTTATCTTTAGCAGCGATACGAATTCAGACTGAAATAGCTAAATTTTCACATTTTTTTATCGCTAGCAAAAAACAATGAAAAACGATGCAAATGTTCATTTACCTGCACTATGTTGGTAAAATGAACAGCTGTTGGTGATAAAATGAACTCACGTTTAGTGAGTAAACCAAATATTTTTGAAATATATTCATTAATGATTGTAATTATTTCAAAAAGAACTCTAAAGGTATCTGATTTGACATCATATCATAAGATATTCACCTCACTGAAAAATCTAAAGACTCCCGAGCTAAAAACAACGTCAGTTCTAATTTTCAAATGTGGTTATCCAAAACCTTAGTTTTCGTTGATATTTTCACTTCAATTGACCTCCGTATCAACTCAAACACTTTGATTTATGCTCTAAATCGTCCGTGCGTGGTAAAAATTCAATCAAATATGTTATTTCTCGGTAAACGCGGTGTTCATTTTACCACCCCTGTTCATTTTGCCACCACTTCCCCTACATCTAAACTTCAGTCAATAATGTTCAGTTATTAACTTTTAGCATGATATTCTACAATATCTTCAATTAATTGCTTTAATATTATGACTTACTTAATTTTCTACTATACTTCCATTCAAGAGTGTTATAGAGAATTTGAAAAAATCACTAGCAAACTCATAATAAGTCAAGCTAAGTTTTGATTTTTTTTAAGTTACTTCAACAGAATACGAAAGCCATATATGAAATATAATTTGTTATAATTATTGGAAATCTACATTTTTTTTAATTTCATTTAAAAACATTGTATTGTTGAATTTGTACTTCCATTTCTACCAAAATACTAGTTTTATTGAGAATTTTATATATCCTGGGATCCCGGGATTTCCCGGGACAAGCTAAGATTTTTGTCCCGAATCCCGGGACGAGCAAAATGGCCGGGAAATGGACACTCTAATAAGCACGGTAAGCATGAAGCCGCATCACACCATCAATTGGGGGTCACCTGAGGAGGACTTTTACCTCCGGAGCAGGCAGTCTGGAGTAGTAATTAGTCAATTGAAACAATCCCTACCGACACTACGCGGCAATCTAGGCTGATCGTGAAAAAGAGGTAAATATTGATGGTTTACTCCTGACGTGCCCAATAGTGTAGGACAAAATTTAGATTCTCGCTCCAGTCCACTTTTCGGATTGCATTTAGGTTTCATACCTGTGCAAAATTTCAGCTCGATCGGTGAAACTATATTTACGCGCCAGCCGTTCAAAGTTTGTATGGGATTTACTATGGGAAAACTTACTTTTGCAAAGAAAAATCGCCAGAGGTCGCCCATTGACCTCAATAAAAATTCTTAATACAGACCTCGATAGGTATTTCTACGATGAAGAATATTGCCGAATACCGCAAAAAAATCCGACACTTGTGAAAAAAGTTATTCAATGAAAACCTTTTAGCAAGGCGACGTTGATTAGCACGTAAAGGAATAACAATAAAAACAAAATCGGGCAAAGTTTCCGAATAGTCTATGCTTAATAACTTTTTTTTCACAAGCATCGAATTGCTTTGCGGTCTTCGGCAATGTTGTTCATCGTAGAAATACCCATCGAGATATATGTTCAGTATTTTTATAGAGGACAATGGGCGACCTATGGCGATTTTTCTTTGCAAAAATATGTTTTCCCCTAGTGAATCCCATACAAACTTTGAACGGCTGGCGCGTAAATATAGTTTAACCGATCGAGCTGAAATCTTGCACAGTTGTTATGGGACCTAAATGCAATCCGAAAAAAGGACTGGAGCGAGAATCTAAATTTTTCATATAACCATGTCCCAGGCTAGTACCAAAATTATTCCAAAAACGAAATATTGTACTTCTTTAAAATTACACACAGAACCAAATTATAGTCGTCAACATAGCAACTTATAGCACTGCTGACCTCCAAGTTTCTAAATATTTAATAGAGAAAGATAAACAATCATTGGAAAATTCACATTTTGTTAGCATTTTTAACGTTTTATCAATGTAGCACCAACATGCGGCATAGTATTAACTATGCTTAAAATATATATAAAGATAAAAAACTCAGCATTTCAAATTTGAAATTATGACCTTTAATCCGTTCTAGACACTCCTCCGTGGAACGCTAAGAAGTAGTTTTCCGCCTTTTTTCACCCTTGTGAGTGTTTCTTTTACATCACCACAGCACAGCATCTCTAAGCAGCATCACAAAATCATGGCGCGTAATCCCAAGTCGCGTGATGAAATGTCGTCGAGGAACAGTATATCCAGGAAAGGGTAGTTTTGCAGAGACGTTGGAGGCAAAATCCCAGCCTTCCCATATTATGCACGGAACATGGCCTTCTGCCCCGTCCATCCCGCGTTCCATGTGGGTGGATCCAAGGGGTGGAAAATCACAACAATAACAAAAAATCAATGTTTCACTTCACTTCTCGCATTCTCTTCCTATGTGGGGCGTTTGCTTTTATTGATTTTTCTTTTTCGTGTCTCTTTTTTTCTGTGCTCCCACATTTCCCAACACTGAACCGAGAGCCGAGAAGCGTTGTCACTCATTTTCTCGTCGTCATGCCCGTCCACCAAAATAGATAATAATTCCGAATCCAACGAAGCATCGGACAGAGGGTTTTCAGTTTCAGTCCAACCACAGAAACGAAACTCTTAAAGGTGTAGCATTTGGTTCATTGATAGCTATTTTCGTACCGATCCTGGCCAAAACAAACCTCGAATTTGAAAATAGCTTTTCTGAATCGAAACACGACCAAAGCGCAAAAACCAATTCTCACACAAATCACTCAAGTGTATCTCCATCATGGCTCATCATAATATATCTGGCATGGCCCGGATAACGCGAATGCCAGTCAAAATCACACGCGAACCCCAACCGTATCTTCTATCCTCGAGGGTTTCCCTGAACAGACTGGGCGCATTTTCCCTGAACCGAAAACCGAGAACGAGCACAGCTCCCGTGGAGCGAGTTTAAACTTTTCCTGACTGTGCGAGTTTGGTTGGAAAATCAATAAAATATTGATTAATTTTTCCTCAGTCGGTTTTCATGGTACACAAACTATATGGTATATACCTACAATGTTGGAGCAAACGGGACGAGAATAGCACAAGGCGGCGAGCAGCGCGAGGCAAAACAACATAGCAGTAATAGAGCGGGTGTGTGCGAGGGGACTGGCCATGAGAGGGGGTGTGCTGCGACCGCAAGGCGGTGGGAAGAAGAGTATGGCCAGTGCTGCTAGCTAATTCGGTTTGTTTGGGTTGGAACATTTTACATTGCCTATTCAAACACAGCTGTTAACTTATTATTAGCAGCGTTGCGGAAATAGGTCGAAGGAGTTTACATTGTGAAATAGGGTATGTTTTTAACAACCCGGTGCTAGGCAGCCATGTTTTCGTGGTCAGCATCAAACTCAAGAGCAACAACGTACATTGGCCTAATCATATTGGGGAATTTTTCCTCCAATACTAAAATGTGCTTCTAGCTAATCACATTAACCCAAATTGACTTGCTGTACTGCAATCCAATAGTTTGCAACCGTTTGTTTGTTCGAATAGCTGTTGTTATGCGGGAAAAGAATTTTTTCGGAGAAAAAGATTTCGCCATCATCGAATGTTATTCCTCAAACGGTTATTTGTTTACAAACATTGAGTTGTCAGTGGGAACCACTTCCCAGTAGGAACCAGAGATGTTTGCTCGTTATTTTTCAATGGGGTTGTATAGGCGGTGTCAGGAGGCTGGTTTTTAACGTCTCTATAAAGCTTTTCCACAAGAAGGTGTCATTCATTTTCCTCCGATAAACATTTTCTAGCAGACAGGCTTTGTGTATTTTTAGTATATGTATTGGATAACCAGAGGCGTCGCGTGGCCTAATTATCAACCTGTGCACTTCTAATTTATGTCGAATTCGTTTTTGAACCTAAGTTGGAACTGGCGCAACTTGTTCTGAACCACAGTTTCAACCCCAACCCGATTCAAGTTCGACCGAACTACAATTTGCTTGACGTTGGTTTATTTATGTGCTGATAACCGACCCAGTTCCTAAAAACGTCTTTCATTTCAGTTGATTCTAGTCTTTCAGTTGATTAAAAATATTTATGATTGCAGATGCTAATAGGGTTGTTTAGTTTTATTTTTTCACTTTTTCAATTTTAACGATTAGTCATCATTATGGGGAAATTGTAAAATTGCATATGAAAATAATTCAAATTATGCGGGTCATCAGTTTCGATTTATAAAGCACTGGATTCTAACTAATATTGCAATATAGAGTTAGTGATCATAACCCACATATTTTTACATAGAATTAATACAAGATCGTTCGCTTCGTGTACTTGGTGCACGCATCAAGAAAATTGCTCGCTTTTAAGGCTAAGTAGCCCGTCATTCGTTTTGACAACCATGTTGATTTTGCAGCTTGCAATTTCAAAGTGATAAAACTCAGTCATCATAAGTAATATTGATTCAGAAAAGTATCACTACTTGCGCTTACATGCAGAACGTATGCTGATACTTTTTTAACTACGTCAGTACATAACCATGTGATTTTCTTTAATTCGTAATAGTAAGACGAATTAGCTACAATCATCGATGTCCAGTACAAATTTCAATGACGGCCTACTTCGCCTTAAACCACACCACAAGCGTTATACTGACGATGACGGTACGGAGGGCACGACCGCTTTTGAATTCATTTTCTGATTGACCATCACAAGTACCACCGCGCTAATACTGTATGCTGGGAGTATTGTACAAAAAAAAAACGCGCAGGCCCTGAGTCTCAAACTTACAGAAACTTCTTACCGTCAGCCGTCTAAAAAATCACGCCAGTACCTACTCCACACCACAAGCGTAGTGATGTTGAAAGCGCGAAGGAAAAAAGAGAGCAAGCAAAATGGATCTCTCTCGTGGATTGATTTGTCTCTTGTCTCCCCACCGCACGCTCGCACAGATTGATGTGGCAGGACTGTGCACCGGCCAGAGTTGACGCTTTGGCTATTTACACACTGGCATTTGTAGTGCAAAAAACATTTTACCACATATACAGGATTGTGTGTACGACGAAAGGCAACGCATCTCCCGATGAGAGTGCACACGTTGGGTTTCATCGTCACAGCAGCAACGTGTAGCGTGGAACAAAGCGTTGCGTAGCATGCATCGCACTGAGCGCGTAGGGAAAATTAGGGCACAGATCTCGCGCCACACCAAACAGCTTTTGCATTTAATTTGAATAGCAAAAATATAACAACAAATATTTTGAAAGGTGAAAATTGCGATGATCAATGATAAAGATAATTGAAATAGGCTAAATTTTATTGAGAGAATTAAAGAATCGTACTTCAATAATAGTAGAAATTGTAGGTTGTTATGATGAACGATTTGTCACCTGTGCAGTGCACATGTTGCACATGTGGACGCGACGCCTCTGTGGATAACAAAATAATGGTGCTCCACACCGCTCGTTCGTTTCTAGAGCAGTATCCTCCCAAAATTTGAGTTCATTTTGATAAAAACTGAGACTGCACAAGCCCTTCAAAGTTTGTATGCGATAATCTTGAGGTGGCCGAAGCAAGAGCTTTTATAGCAGCCTGACTATCTGAACAGAAATATATGACTTCACCCATTACGAGTTATTGAAGTGCTGATTGCACTCTACACATAAAAGCAAATATTTCCGCCTGAAAAACGGTGCAGTGTCTACCAAGTGAGTAAAACTGATTCAGCCTTAGCTATTGAGAATACACACCAGCGCTAGTTCTACCTTCAAGAAGGGAGCCATCAGTGTACATACTATATTGTTTGATATACTTCTTTAGAAACAACCAGACGTCCAATTTTTCCGTAAAGGGAATTGTATAGCAAATGTTCTGTAAGGAAAGTGACAACCAATTGTGAGATCATTTGGAGCAAGGACATTTTTTTTTGTCAGTAGCGATAGGGGTAGTACTGGCACTTTTAATCTGCCCTAAGCTCCTTTCCAGCATTTGCTTTTGTAAGCCTCTGTTGCGGTCAACACACAGACGTTCCTAAGCAATGTTGCTCAAATGGTCACTGTGTACCATAGCAGCCAATCAACCCTTACCGTACTTTTGCAGTCTAGTAGTTCAGACTACTATCAAACTATGATAAGGCCTGAAATGCTACTAGAGTGGTTAAAGTGAAGAACGAAATAGTTTTATTGAAGGTCCTCATTAGGCCGTCCCTTATTTTTCGAAAATGCGAAATATTATAAGTTCGTCATTGTAAAGTGCTCGCTTTGGTAAGAAAAAATCAGGTAAAAATTTAAAGTCCGTACGTGGACGCTAAGTGATCCCCCAACGGCCCTGATGGTATTAGGTGTAAATGACCCCGTGCGCAAAATAGAGCTCGCTGCTCTAGTACACGCAGCATGAGTACGAAAAGTCACCAGTAACAAATTGTCCTGCGCGTGTTGATAATCAGCATAGAAGTTTGTTTTCTTTTGGGATGAGTCAAATATTACGTAACGCAAAATTTACCAATTTTAGACACCCACCCTCCCCGACGTAACAGCTTTTGTATGAAAAAAATATTTATTTTGTATGGACTGTAACACTACGGAAGACCCCCTCCCTTCCCCTGTTGCGTTACGTAATATTTGAACGATCCCTTTGTAGTTCTGAACTTTATGTCAGCGTGCAGTGTTATGAAGATATCCACAGTATGAATTATTATTTTACTCAAAATTCTATGCTGATTATTAATTTGTTACTAGTGGCTTTTCGTACTCATGTTGCGTACACTAGAGCAGCGAGCTCGATTTGGCACATGGGGGTCATCTACACCCAATACCTTTAGGGTCGTTGGGGGACCACTTAGCGTCCACGTACGGACTTCAAATTTTCACCTGATTTTTTTCTTACCAAAATGAGCACTTTACAATGACGAACTTATAACATTTCGAATTTTCGAAAAATAAGGGACGGCCTAGTCCTCATTCCCCATTTGATTTTATCACTCACTATCACAATTTTATTTTCGACACTATCACGTATACCACCGATTATCACTCATCAACTTTCGTAAAACACTTCAGATTAGTGTACTTTCCATTATATCTCTTTTCACTATCACAGCTACAAATTTTCATCAAAATTACATCACACCATTTTCATATAAATTCATTGTTATTACCATTTACCATCTGTAATGATTACTAAGTACATAATTAAAACATATTCTGAATATATGAATAATATATTATATCATATTCAATTTTAATTTTTCATTATTTTTGTTGCTATAGAGTCATTACTATTTAAACTACGATTTAGCACTACGATCAAGAAAGTTACAGCAAAAAAAAAAATCACTTCGACAGTGTTGTGAAAAACTCAATTTCTCACAACTCACGCTTGAGATTTTTCATGCGTGAGTTGTCAATCATGCAACTCAGCAGTCAAAAAATCATGGATGAGTTGGCTCACCTTTTTAACTCTTTGTCTCGTATTTCCACAGTTTACTCACACACGGCAATAATTTCTTGTTAGTCTGGTAAAATTATGTTAATCCTTTCTAACGTAAACAACAACATTCGGGTTTCACGAGTTTTTGCCGGGTTTTGCGACTGAATCATTTTTTACGGTTTGAGTTGATTGAGTTGATTTTGCATCAAAATCTCAAGCGTGAGATTTGCAAAGCAGATCTCTTATGAGTTTGCTTTCACGGGAGAGCGTATTGATTGATATTTTGAGTGTGAGTCTATCAACACTGCACTTCGATTCATTCTTCTGCATTCGCTGTCATTATAAGCACTTTTATCATGCATGTGTGAAGAGCTAGGCAATAGTGTTTATCTTCAGAGAAATGATTGCAAAATGTATTATGGCCATTGTTAAACTACTAGGGTTCATATAATTATTATTTGTATATTTATCAAAACTATCACAATCCTTACGGGTCCGCCATATCCCCTTTTGGCCCTTCAAACAATAGTATGCTGAATTCAGTTTGATAATGAAGGTTGTCCGCATGCAGAGCAAGACTCAAGCTAGGATGGTGGCTTGGCTACCTACATACATACATATATACAAAGAAACAAGTTTTCAATCTTATTCCTTATAGCTACTTGTCCAGTGGAGGTGCACGAATTACTTATTTATAATTGGTTTGTTATACTAATTCATTGGCATAATTTCCAGAAGCATCATGGAGTCATCGGAGATACTAACATACTCACTGCTATTAATATTTCAGCATGTCGTTCTATTCGTCCTTATTTTGGAGACTACCTAACGAGGTTCAATTCATCACAATTAAAGAATGGAAATTCTGAAATATCTATATTCATATCATATAAAACTATAAATTCCATTTTATATATTTTATTATAATTATTTAATTTATTATATGCGGGGTATTGAGAGGGTGCATTAGGGCATCAGAGAAGTCACAGATGGACGATGTGCATCAGCCGGAATATAGGAGAATGTGCCGTAACATCCTTGTACTACATGCTGCTACTACAGTAGGCTACAGCGAATGAAACAAAGCGTCGGATGTAATATTATTTTGTTTGTACTCCCTAAACATATGGAAGCTGGAATTTTGTTTTTGATGTATCCGGAAACGTTATTAACAAATCGCTGATTATATTTTTATTTAAATATTTTGTTTATTTTTATCATTATTCCCTCGACTAGCCGAATATCATCAGAAGCACAAATATTCAAAAGAAAAATATATGTCGTCCGATATAATACTGCATGCTGTTTCACTGCGTCATATTTTATTGTTAATACCATTTTATTTTCATATTTTATTATCATATTATTATTTATATTATAATATTATCTACTACATAACATATCACTATAATTCAATTTCTCATGTTTTTGGGAGGGAGGGAGCATCAGGGCATCATTGAATTTACAACTGGACAATGAAGTGGAGTGCCAATCGGAGTCAGGAGGAAAAGTGTTAGTCGTTCGCGTCTAGTACTTTTCTCTCCAACAGTTGTAAAAGATTTGACGCGCCCTTCTTCTAACAAACCTTTCCGTGGAAAGCTCGACAAGTATTGCAAATTCTAATACTCAATCTGTTGGATCATATGGCTGGAAGGAGATTCTCTATTTCCCGCGGGTTTCGCGTAAGTGTCTCTGCTTACGGGTCCGCCACCCCCCTTTTGGCCCTTCATACAGCGATATGTTGAATGCAGATTGGTAATAAAATTTGACCTTACTGTTGAGTGGAGCCGCATGCAGAGCAAGACTCAAGCAAGGATTGGTGGCTACCTACATACATACATACATACATTTATCAAAACTATCACAATCACTTCCAATGCCATTTTCAAATTTTCTTCACCATACATTTTTCAAAATCATTATAAGCATTCTCACAATCACTAATTTTATACGAGTGTAACGCAGAGTTTCACCAAACACACATTTTTATGTTGCATTATAAAACGATTGAACACACGTTGGCTTCGAAACTTAACCACCATTAATGATCAGTGCAAAGGATTGTAAAGCTCGTGTAAACAAACTGAACCATCAACAAACAGCACTGGTTTATAAGTAACTACTGAGCCCTGGTGGTCCCTCCGTTCGAAGAGGACCTGATAATATGCCGAAACATATTAACAGATCCTCCGCCTGAATGCGGCCGTTTCATGATAAATCAAGAACCGTTAGAGGTGTGCCAAAGTATTGGGAAGGTGATTTGTTTCACAGACGGGTATTATTATGGTGCACCTTCTACTTTGGCACCGTCAAACCCTGTGTTCTTGGCCAGGGCACTTGGAGCAAAAATAATTTTGTTCCAATTATCCAAAAGTAGAAACATAGAAGTGTGTGTAGATCTACGATTTACTGGTTTTTTTTTCTCCAGTAGATCCAGGTCCATAAACCGTAAGAACAAGAAATTCCTTCTTGTTGAAGATGTATGTGGAGTTGCACAACGTCGAAAAGAGCCTCGAGCGCTGCGCTGGAAGTGGTAGGAAAAGCACCAGACATCGCCATCAAGCACATCCTTTGGAGGTGGCCCAATTTTAATTGGATTGTTCTCACCACACTTCACACTTCTCACTCTCAGACTCCCCCTTGAGGGCATCCGCAAACACTCAATTTTCGAATCGCCGCTTCACGCAATGTCGAGGAGAGATGTCGGTTTTTGAACATTTGATGAATCCAATTGGTAATCATTGTAGGTAACCCATTGTTGGTTTCGTGCAGCTTCCAATATGGCATCGAAAGACACGTTATCAAAGACACCCTCAATATCCCAGAAAACACCCAAGCAGGATTGCTTCTGAGCGAATGCTTTTTTGGTATCGTATACAATTTTGAGTATATGAGTCACAGTGGACTTTCCATATTGGTAAGCATGTTTATTCACATGAAGAGGCATTTTTGCCAAATAAACATCACGGATGTGATGATCGATAATGCGTTCCAGACATTTCAGAAGAAAAGAGGTCAGACTGATTGGTCTAAAACTCTTTGCTTCTTCATACGACGCAAGTCCTTTTTTCGGGATAAACTTTACAGTAATATCACTCCAGGATCTGGGAATATACCCGGTAGCAAAAACGCTTACCAGTAGCTGTTTCAAAACATGTTTGGTCAACTCAATCCCTTCTGGAAAAGAACAGGATAAATTCAATCTGCTACTGGAGATTTGAAAGGAGCAAAACTATTGAGTCCCCTTTGAATCGATTCAGTAGTTAAGATGCTGCGAGCCGAAGCCAGAGAATCATAATTACATGAAAAGACATTTGGGACCGTCCATAAATGACGTAGCATTTTTTCACTGATTTTTAATACCCCCCTCCCCCCTCGTAGCATTTAGTCACAAATGCTGATACCCCCTTGGAAAATACGTAGCATATCAAGCAGCCCCCCCCCTTAATTTTTTCATTTGTTTTCCTCAACAATTGAGCAAAAACGAAACATTAAAATCCAGAAATTAAAAACAAAGTTTTATATTAATTGATACTTAATTACTGACTCAAAACGTCAGGATAATCTGTTTGATATACTGTAGAGCTCAAAAAACATTTGGAAAACAACTTAAACTAATTTATTTTCTGTTGAAGTTACATAATGTTGCTTCCCAGTTTATATTTATTCTGTTATATTTAGGTTAAATTTAAATTGTAGTACTTGTGCTATTGTTAAAACCTAAAAGCAGTTTACAGCAAAATATGTAGAAAAAAAAGATAAAATTCTTATTCAGAGTGATAAAACGAACAGCAATAAGTGAGTTTTTTTTCATTATTTGGGGTTAAGAAACAGGTTTCAGTAAATATGGTCAACAAAATACCTTAAATTAGAAAGGTTCTCCGTCATTATTCTATTAGTTCAAATCCATTCAGCAAATAGTGGCCAGATAGAGAAAAAATAAAAAATTGTAATATTTGGAATGTTTCAAATATCAGCACTTTCAGGGCTGTTCCATCAAGACTATGTGGAGATCTCATGCAACATTGAACGCACTGAATAAATAAATTGTTTTATTAAAATAACGTTAATATTTGTCCAAATGAGCATATTATAAAATAATATATTTGAGGAAATAAATCTCTAACAGAAAATATTAATTAAACTAAAATGGTTGATTGTATGTCTTGTTAACAAATAGAAAAATAATACTTTCGAAGTCGATAAAGCATTGATTTTTACTTAATTGAGCTTTTAATTTATTTATTCATAAATTAAATAGTTTGGACACGAATATAATATAAAACTCACATAACAATTTAAAGCTTCATAAAATCTGTTTAGCTATCAGGAATTAAATGATTAAGGATTTGAAGCTGAATCGTTATTTTATAACTTAATTTTAATAGCTCAGTTTAAGAAGTTTGATTATTTTTATTTTTATTTTTTTTTCAGCGCTACTTTTTTACCAAAATTATTTAAAATGCTACGTCCACGAGTTGGGACCCCTCCCTCCCCCTCGTCACACATCGTCACAAAGTCGTGAAGACCCCCCTCCCCCCTAAAATGCTACGTCATTTATGGACGACCCCTTTGGTTCATCCGTAGATGCTATATCCACACGGCCGGGGAAGTGTGTATTGAATAAACATTCTAAACCTCCTTCATCAGAAAAGTGAAGCCACCATTAGGTTTGTTTTGTTCAGCCGACTAACTTCACTAAAACTGGAAACATTTGTACAAAGGATTTTCCAGTCGGATCATTTAGCAGATTGAAGCAGATCTACATTGATTCCTAGTCTAGTCAGATCGGAATTTTCCCATGGGTTCCCTCTTTTAGTCTTCACATACCGCTGAGGACATGCTTCTTCAAAAGCTTCCATATTGGAGGATGTTGTAGTATTACCGGCATCATAAAATCACTTGGATTTTCAATGGATGGAGAATATGCATGAAGTTTGGTCGCAACTAATTCAATATAGAGTTCCCAGTTTGTTAACCGGGGATTCGTAAAACGCAAAGTCTGCGCATTTGAATGTTCAAAGAAGATGTAGCTCGGTGTCAACTCGTGACGGCGTTATATCACTTCTTCTCTAGTAGATATCATGAAGGTTGGGCGACTGCCTATGTTAAGTAATCCAAGATCGTACTACTTAAGTATTCCATCAGACTGGAGCCTCTCAAATTGATATCTGAGCTGCCCCAGATGATGTGATGAGCATTGGCATCATTGCCCACAATCAGCGGAAGGTCTTTTGTTACGCAGTGTACGACAACTCGTTTGAAGTCACCGTTGAGGATGGTTCATCATGTGGTAAGTATACCGAACAATAGAAGTATTTCCTGTTGAGGTCACCAACAGAAACATCGTTTGTGAGAGCACATACATCTCTGGTAGTTAACTCAGAAATCAGTGTAGCAACGATTGCTTTATTAACAAGCACGCATGCGCGGGGCATGGTGCGCGAGTTTGCCATTTCAAGTTAGCTGAAAATAGCGAAAACTGGGTCCACAAGAAGCTGGGGAAAAAAGCAGAATCCGCACAAAATAGATTTTTCAGGATGTGTGAAAATAATGGTACAGGAGAGCCCGATTTTGTATAATTTGTAGTAGTGATTTACAACAATTGACGAACTGGTAACTGGGTGGTTTTTAATTTAGCATCCACTTAACATTTGTGCTTTGTCTCGATGGTCGATCCCCTGATGTGGTCGACTTCAACTGTATCCAACTTTTTTCGCTAGCTACAACAGGGTGTCTACTCGTTTATTGAAATGAAATTCCCTGATATTTCCAGGTTTCACAAAATAATTCCAAGTTTAAGAAATACTCTAATTTTATATGACTAAGACAAAATAATGACAAATTTTAAAGTGTGTTTGATTTGATTATAATTTATACATATCTGGACATTTTTTTAACGCATACGCAAAGTTTAAGTTTTATTCAAATGAAAATTATAAGCCAATGATGGAGTCTTTTATTTTGTTTGTAAGAACTCTGTTGCTGCAAAAGCTATCTGCTACATATTTGATAAGGTATATTTCCATCTAAATTAATACAAATTATCTGTAAAACTTATGGATTGTCGAATTCATTTTTTTGGATAATAGAAATACGGAATATCAATCCTCCGGTTAGTCTTATCCAACCTATATCACATTAAAATGTAGTAATTAAGATAAATGATGGATTGTCATATTTAATTAGAATATGTTCAAGAGTTTTAAATTAACCTTCTCTTTCCCATGGTAACCCTAGAGCTACATTGATTTTCGACGAACATAAGACAAACTGAATCAGATAAATAGAATACAATAGTTACATAAATATGATTCTATACATATCAATACCATATCAACCCAACACTCAAGTAACTGTTTCAATAGTAAAACTATTGATAAACAATCATTTTCATCTATTGACAAAAAAAAACTTTTGGACTGGTTTTGAATAATTTAGCTCATTTGCAATCATATTTAAAGTATTTTTTTTTTAAAAAAAGGCTTTTTTTGGTGAATAAATAATCGATTAAAGTCGTGGGAAGAGAGAGTAATCTTAATTATTATGAAGTTTAAAAACTAAAATTGTTTAAATTTCAGATTACTTTTCCAAAATCGTTTTTTTCTGAAAGAAATTTTAAAAATTGTGCACGATGCAGTTCTGGTAGCGACTAAGTGTCTTGAAAATAGGAAATTTTAAAAACTCTTTACTGAAATAGAGACTGAACAGGAACCGAAAAGATACCAAACGGTAATTTAGATTTCATAAGGGAAATTTATGAACTTCAATCCGATTTCATGTATCGAATTTTCATAAGGGGTTCCTGTGTATATCGATAGTCCAAGAAGCGTAATAATGAAACACATGTCAAATTTAACCCTCTTTTTATTTTCGATCTTAATATGATTATTAGTTATCTAAACTCGTCCTAAACACCAAGCTCTTCTTCTGTAATAGGTTTATCGTAGAAATATATAAAAGGAACGATTTTTAGATTACACGTTAAATGAACCATTTGTAGAATACAATTTTTCGAACAATTTAAAAAAATACAAAAAAGTTTAAAAAGTCATAAAAAACTTTTCTTATATGCTTGTTTTGAGTCAAGGTTTAAGCCAAAAATGAAATCATTTTGATTTCCGAGCTAAGAAAAATTACAAAACATTCCAAAGTGTCCCCGTCTAAAGGCGGGGTTGGTTGAGGGTTAAGAAATTCTGGAAAAAGAACAAAATAAACTTTGGCGGCCATTCTGGGTTAAAAAGAGATTTCAGAGACCTTTCATCAAAAATAGAGACTTTCTAGCGACTTGTATAAAAATAAAAACCAATTCTCTAAAAAAATCTGCTACCGTTCCTAGATATGGTAATCCTTTACAAATTAAACATAGAGATATTTGAAACATCAATCATGTTTTGATAAGTCGATAAAATTTCATAATCAAAAGGATCCTCGCTGAACAGCTTCTTCTTCTTCTTGGCATTAACGTCCTCACTGGGACAGAGCCTGCTTCTCAGTTTAGTGTTCCTATGAGCACTTCCACAGTTATTAACTGAGAGCTTTCTTTGCCAAAGTTGCCATTTCCGCATTCGTATATCGTGTGGCAGATACGATGATACTCTATACCCAGGGAAGTCAAGGAAATTTACATTACGAAAAGATCCTGGACCGACCGAGATTCGAACCCAGACACCTTCAGCATGACTGTGCTTTGTAGCCGCGGACTCTAACCACTCGGCTAAGGAAGGCCCCGCAACCAAAACAACAGCTTACATAGCATTTTTATAGCGGCGCAGTCGTTTTTTTTCGATTAAAGAGATTTTTTTTGCAAATAGGTTGCTCTGGATTTTGACGCAAAAATCATTTGTCGTGAACATATTCTTCCATTAATAACTGCTTCAAAATAATTTCACTGATTGTGATCAAAATTCTCTGAGAATTCCAGGTTTTTTCCAGGTTGAATAAAATTCCCTGATAATTCCAGGTTCTCCAGGTTTTTCCAGGTAGTAGACACCCTGTACAAAACAACGAGGGTGAATGGATTTTCACATTTCAAGCATAATTCTTCAATTCTTCAATGACGTATCTGCAAAAATAAACAAATCGAGATTTGCTTTGCATGGGCTTGACAAACGCATAATCTACATATTGAGCCTACAAAAGTATTTTTAAAACCATTTTTAGATTTTTCGAAATAAATTTCAATTCTGCCCTATCTGCACTTTACTCAGTGCTTTTAATTCGGCTACATACACCCACGTTTGTAAAGCGACTCAACTGTCAACATTTTTCATGCTAGCACATACACCGTACATATGCTCATAGTAAAGCGACCTATATGCAGAATCAAAACATAAAATTTCAATCAGCAGATACGTCATACTGTTTCCGAATCAGGAATTTGCAAACCGGTGTATGTGCAACTTCAAAACAATACTGGTGTATATGACGTGACGCATGTGAAAAACGAACTGTCAAACCGACGCATCAAGCAAGGTGTATGTGTCAATCAAGGTATGGTATCGACGAACTATCATGGTGTATGTGAGCAGCACAAAGCAAAAGGGTTTATTCGATAATTTTACCAGTTTTCCAATCTAATTCAAAACAAATCCGAATTGTTTAATAGTGGTTAGAAACAGTGTTATTTTTTTCAACTTATAGTAGACACAGTAATGTAAAAAATGCAAAACATTTTAAATAGGATTTGAAATGCTTTACAATATATTGCTTCGCATTTTTCTCGAATCCTTCCGAATGTTAAATACGCCGATTTGAGAAATTATGCTTGATTTATTGTCTACAGTTTTTATGGTTTAATCTTATTTCGTTTTAGTTTTCGCCAATTCCAACCTAGGTTCAAAAACGAGTTCGATATAAGAAGGCAGTGAATTGCAATTGTTGATTCATTTGTCAAAATTTTTCACCTCATTTGTTATAAATTTTTGAGTATTTAAATTCTCTTACACGCATCTCAATTATTCGAGCATCTGCATTTCACATTATTTTAGGTACCCTTCTGAAGGAATCATCGCTATCATTAACTGATGTTAGTCGATTTATGATAAATTTTTGGCGATGCTTCGGAAAGCCCTGGATTAGGAATGAATATATAACATTTTATTGTTTCCGATGCATACATTATCGACACTGCACAAAACTGTGGAATTATTTTCTCATTCTTCTCTCATACAGTGAAGAAAAATAACTATGAGAGCGTGAAAATGTTTTTTTTCTTATATGGGAAGTTGTTTCGCTTCATATTACATACTTTTGAGTCAATGCGTAAATGGTTTTGTAAAGATAGGCTGACAAACGTGAAAAATTGATCACTCATTAATTAGCTCTTACATAGGAAAGATTTTTTGTAAGATTATCCGCCGCACCTCTATGTCATTTTTTGCCTAATCTACGTAATAAATCAGCCATAGTTTGCAGTTGTAAGAAATAAAATAGGGGCGATTTTTCATTTCACTTTTCAAGGAGTAGAATGGCTCTCTCTTAATTATCAACATCTTCCATATGAACGAAATTATTCTAGTGTAAATCTCCTTCAGCTTGTGGCAATTGTTGGCATAAATTAGCTACTGTCTACTGCTCTTAATTTATTTAAAACAAGATAAGTAAACCAATTGAAAAATACGAAATATATTTGATATTTGAAGGTCCTGAACAAAGGTTAAAAAGTCTTACATTACATCGTCAACAATGGAAAAAATATACTTTCTGAAGTTTGCGAGATTATTATGTAAACAAACACATTCTGGCAGCGCTGATTTGATGACATCGGGCTCACCCAAGGGCGACTTAGTGGGGGAGTGGACAAGAAGCAGCTCACCGCAAGCAGATCCATTGCTTAGAGAGAAAAGAAGCATGATAATAGAGAGAGGTAGTAGGTCTGGTGGGGATCAAGTACAGGAAAAACTAGTAAAATAACGATGGTCTTGTAATGGATGCTACTCGACGGTCGACCATTCGTCGTACCGAAGAGGATGTTGGTTAGCTCGAAAGGCAACATTGACAAAACATACACATGAGATTATTACAAGGCTAGTCGTCACTGCTTCGCTAACTAAAGAGTGAGAACCTGTAACACTGTGAGTGGAAGACAACGTCGCAATGTAACCTGGAATTCGGTACTCACTTCTATACCAGTACCTATACCAATACAGATAAACTGCTGGAACGCATTGGTACTCAATGGATGACGGTGGAGAAGAATCAAGGAAGTGTTTTGGCGATAAACGTGATCGTTACACGCCGCATGCCACACGACACAGTGTCAACCGAGTTCAAGAAGAGGGGGCCGCGCTTTGGTTGTCCAAGTTTTGTTTGGGTTGATGGTGGAACACTGGCAGCGATAAAGCATGATGCATGCATGATTGGCTGGCTGGCTGCGCTAGACGTGGAGTAGAAATATGGGTGGAATTTAATTTTAAATGGTAAATTGCAAATAAAATTGATCGGTTTTCGGTGTTTGTGGGAGAAAATGTATTGAAAATAGATATTTAGCAAATTAATGATAAGAGTCTCCCAGAAAAACTGAATGAAGGTGAAAATTGTATGCCAACAATACAACTAATTATAGTAACCGATACTGTAACATCTCCTATGTGAAGTTCTATAAAAAAATGTAGCTATTCAGTTCGTAACGCATACAAAGGATCAACTCTTAAATGTGAGATAACATATGTAAGAAAATCATTAATATACCTTGTTTGAGACATCAATTCAATAACACAACTTGATATAATTTTTGTCTTATTTTTAGCTTCACTTGTCTCTCAAAGCAGTGCCGCGGAATTTTTATAGTTGTTGATAATTTGGAAAAGTGTCATTATATGCACTTACATACAGAAAGTATGATGATGCTTTTTTAACTATGCCAGTGCAAAACCAACTGACGTTTTCACAATCACGATACAGATTACAAAAATGTAACAAAAACCATCACAAAAATACACACTTTCACAATCTATGAAACAATTTTATCTTTATCTGTCAAGTCGAAATAGTTTAGAATCATTTGTCATTTAAATTCTATTTTGATTACTCTTGTCTTTTACGTAAGATTAGTGTCTTAAATGTCAATTGTCGTCAAGTCTGGTAATTACAGTCACCTCTCCACATCTCGATATCGAAGGGACCATCGAGATAGGGAGAGATCGAGACATAGAACAAATTTTTAACGAATACTAGATTGAAAATCACTCTGTTGCCAGGAAAATCAAAAACAAACAGATGTCATTTCGTCTTCGCCTTTGATAATGGGCATATCGATATACGAAGAGAAAATTGAAAACGAAAATCACATCGAGATAGGGAGATATCGAGATATGGAGAGTGAAAATGTATGCAGAATGAAGGGACTGAAAAAATCTTCGACATAGGGAGAAATATCGAGATATAGAACATCGAGATGTGGAGAGTCGACTGTACGTTCATATATCCTTAAGGCGAAGTAGGCCGTCATTGAAATTTGTACGCGTCGTTAATGATTGTTGCTAATTCATCTCACGATTTCGAATCAAAGAAAATCAGTCGGTTTTGCACTGACATAGCTGAAAAGGTATCAGCATACTTTATGCATGTTAGCGCGTACAGTGATTCTTTTTCAAGTCAACATAAACTATCAAGACTGAGTTTTATCACTTTGAAATGCATGCTGAAAAGTCATCATTGTTGCCAAAACGAATGACGGGCTACTTAGCCTTAAAGAAAAAAGTCACTTTCCTTGCCTGTTCAATTTCTCGAAACTAGCAAGTGTACCCTAATGATCGATCTCAGCGTCTTACTTTCCATAGTCATTTTTATAGTGGATATTTAGGGGTAAAGTTACCTATTACAGTCTCCTACAAGATTCACTTTTCGGTGGCAAATGCAATGCTTCACAACGCCTACTTTCTAATTGTAAATTTTGCGAAAATGAAGCTGGAATTAGATTATTTATACCGCTGTTACAAATGAGGTATTTCTTATTATGGCAATGTAAAAACCATATAAAAATAAGATTGTCAACACTTATTTCTACTCAGTGAATCTACTAGTCATTTTCCTAAGAGCTCCTAAGTATTCCCTACGTCGTATATGATAACGATGTGTCTAGCTAGCTAATAGTAAGAGTGGCTACGGATCATTCTGGTTAGCAAAAGGCAAACTGAACGTCACCAATAGTATTAATGTCCACTTCGAATAGATTAATTATTTGAAATGGGCATCAATTCTATCAATGACACAGAATGTCTGTTGGATCACATCCGAGATATTATTGCGTCTATGCCATATGAATTATGACGCGGCTTTAAGCAAAAAAAGCCAAAATGTGATACCACCACTACAGGTTACGCCTTTGGTTTCCATCATATGGGCTAATGGATTATGCCCTCCCATCGCGGCAAGGTCGCATAACCAAGGGGAAGGAATTTTTGAACGTGTTTTTTTATTGAACTAAATTTTGAAATAGTCAAGTAATCATGAAAATAGCTTGCAGAAATCAGTTGTAGTAAAATTTGTAGAAAAATTATGCTCTATGCAAAATATTGTGAATAATATACCTTCTTATATCACAAATTCCAAACATTTCCAAACAAACGATATGCGATAGTTTGGGTACACGATATTGATCTCAATAATCGATTGCCGTTAGCCTCATTGATAGGAAATAGTGGGAGCATATAGTTTTTGGGTTATTTTTGCCCCAATTCCCCTTAAAACTATTTGTTTAATAATTAATTGAACAGATATCTCCGGATTAAAATTTATAATGTACTAAATTGTTTATTTAGTAGGTCATACAGTATTTAAAACATAAAACATAGGAGATAATGGGCATCATTTACACACAAATAAAAAAAAAAAAAAACGAATAGAAAACTTCTAAATGAGGCCATTAAGAAACCATCTGCAGTTTTGTTTTCTGATTGAAACAAATCACTCAGGATTAAGTTAGTTACACAATCATAACTGTAGAAATTTCATGAGAGTTGAAATGCATTTTAAACGAAATTATTCGGGAAATAATTTTGTTTTTTTTTTTTACGAATGTTTGTTATTAAATTATTCGACAGTGAGGTTTTATGAAAGCTACAAAGCTCATATTTGGTCAGAGTATGCATTATACTTAAACTGGAGACGAACCAGCCTCCGGCTGAAAGTCTCGATAATAAAGATAATAATAATAATCATACTTAAACGTTTCTTATTGAAAAGTTTCAGACAATTTAACTGAAAAAATCCCGCCTGCCAAAGTGATTCGTGGAAGTGCCCAAGTAAATAGCTCTGTGAGTATACCTTTATTTATTCTGTATCACGTGTAGTAAAACCTCGCGTCATTTTTTGTAATTCAAATATGCCCTATTTACAAACCGATGGATATGTTATAATTGTTCAATATGATTTTTTTCTTTTTGAGCGTTACTATATCAATTTTATTCTAAAAACAAACGGAAAGGTGTGAAAATAAGAATTGCAATGTTAGGTTCATTTTTATTAGTGTGTATTAGCCCAAGGCCTGGCGATTTAGCTTACATCATAGAACCTCTTTTTCATGTTGGGTCCAATGACAACCTGATTAGGTTTCAGCCGTACACGTCAATTGGACGTTTTCAGCAGGAAGCTTATGAATGATTTAAAAAAGTGCTTATTGTTCGTTCAGAAAATCAGGTTCCTAACGATTTCACCATTACAGGGTGGCCACCAAATTTCGATTTTGAAATTCCCGCTTTTTTCCCGATTTTCCCGGTATATTTTCTATAATTTTCCCGGTTTTAATATTTTTTTTTCAACGACTTTAATTGGCTTTTTCAATATGAAAAATCGTTTCTATGAAAAGCACTGCAACATTTTTTTTGGAAACCGGTTAATTTTTTTTAGTTTAGTTTCCATAGTAACTTGATTGTTTATCAATAGTTTCACTATTGGAACAATAAGTTGACTATTAGATTGTTCTAGTCTATATAGAATCTTATTCTAAAAACTAAGGCATAGTATAGTGTTCATCAGATTCGATTTGTCTCGCGTTCGTTCAATGGAGGTCTGGAGCTATCCATCATGGGAAAGAGATGATTATTTGTTTAATTTTGATGCTATTTGAATCATATTTACCAAGTTGGTAATACCAACAATATGCCCTTTAAGCCAAACTTCGATTTTAAGTTCAAGTTTTAAGATCTAGAGAACCTGACAAGCGTACGAGTTGAAAATTTGATGGATAGGTTGAATTCTGGTTATGATAAAACGATCAAAATATCAACTCAGAGCTCTATTTGGTTTTCTAGACTCGTGCTCTTGAAGTTTCGAGATTTAGCTTTAGTTTATAATCATCTTAATGCTGAATTTCAGATAATTTGGCCGACAAAAGCCCCAGGTACCAAAGTAAATCATCAAGATGCCCAAGTAGTTCTGTGGCGCACTCTGCCAACACTTCGTGCACCCCTGACTACCACCCTGAAGAGTAGGAACCGCAAACGTAAGCGCGGCCATTTTTAATTTAGTTTTTGCTGAGACCAGAAAAATAAACCTTCGATATATTTTCTAATCCGTCCTCCGTTTATTTCGTCCCGGAAAACACGCTTATCGGTTCCCAAAGTTCCTTACCTTGATTGAAATTATTTCAATCCTTAATCATTTGAATTTTTTTTTTCATAAAAAAGGTTCTCTAAAGCAAATAAGTTCAAGGTATGGATGAAACAAGGCCACACATGTAGAAGCACTTACTTAGGGCTCACTCGTAACTTTAATAACACCAAAATTGTCATTTTTGACATGCACCCACCCACCCTCTTGTAATGCTTTTTGTATGGATATTCTATACATTTTATATGAGCTGCAACAGCTTGATCGCAATTAAAATCGTTAATGAGCCCTTATTCAAAACTTTGTCGATTAGATAACTAGTGACATATTAAAAGGTTTATAAATAAAAGCTTGTTTTCAAGATCATTTGTGGTATTCAGCAATTACAGAAGAGTGCTAAACCAATCTGCAATAAGTAATTAAACTTTGATTCAAAACGTCGAGTTAACAAAGTTAGAAAAAAGTTAAAAATATATTAGCCTTGACAGTGCGAGAACAAAAATTCAAAACCCGATCAGCTGCGCTGAGAAACGCTGCTGTGGACTGTGTTTACTAACATTTATCGTGTCTTTAAAGACCACCCATTGGATTGACAGCGAAAGCAATTAAAGACGGGCACAAATCATCGAATTAAATAAATAGAACGATACTCACGCAAATGACACCTTCCTTCCGGGTAAGACAGTCTGCGCCAATACATTCAATCCACATTGGCGACAGACTCCGAATCGACGAAAATATCATCCATTGCGTGCAGACTTGCGCTCACGTTTGCCACTTACAGCACAACCCTCCTTCCCGGGGTGGGCAGAATGAAGAATCGGCAGCAGCAGTAGCAGCTGGTATCGTCCCCGTCACTGTTCTCGCCGAGACGAGCATTCCTAGCGGCGGCCCAACACTCACACTTCCGCCCGAAAACGGAGCACTGCACTATCCGGAGGTATCTTCTAGCACTAGCCGCGGTATAGTTTTCGTTCCCCCCGCACAGTATTTATTACGGATTTCGATACCACAGTGGAATCGCGCGCCGCCGTGTTCTCGTGTTATGCCTTCCTCAAGCCGCACCAAATCGAACTCCCTATCATCTCATAGCCACTCACTCGTCGTCTTGGGTTGCCTGGCCAGAGGCTAAGCAGATCCATCAACACCGCCGTCGCCGCGCCCTTCCTGACTGTGTGCGTGAGAATAAAAATCTTCCTCAATATAAAATAGGGTAGAAGTACCAATTACAGTTATGGTACCAATTATGGCAAGATGTGGTGGGAACAAAAACAGATTTATATTGATGTTTCACTAAAATTTCCACATGAATGATAAAATTATTTGTTTTTGATAATAACTGATAACTTCAAAATGTAAAATAATCTGCTGATTTTAAGTACAGTCATCTCTCCCTTACTCGATATTGAAGGGACCTGGGAGGGAGGCACCTACACACGAAATATGACAAAAAGTTATTTCAAACAGCAAGAAAAATCCAGCTTGCCAACGGCAATCAAGGCAGACTTGATGAAAATCGCTAGTTTTCTTTTGTTGTGTACCTTCGATCATTCTGGACAAACATGGAAAAAGGGCCAAAGTTTTGTATGCATTTAATTTTCGTTTTTATTGGAAAAAGTAAAACGATGCGTATTTGAATACTTTATATTCCATCAGAATAAAAGGTGCTATCGTGACATTATTTTTGAACTGACATGAATAACTTTTCAATCGATTTTTTGTCACATTTGAAAAAATGCAAAAATGTGTATCGATCAATTACGCGCTTTTATCATGTTTGTCCATTGTTTAAGATCTGGGCTCACAGTGACAGTTCGTGACAGCAGAATCTCGGCTCACCTTGACGTACATAAATTTCGTATCGGTTTCTCCCTCCCAGGAAAGGACCATCGAGTTACAGAACACAAAACCAATCCAAAGTGTTATCGAGTTAGCCATGAAAACCAACTTTTACTATGGTTCTCTAACTCGATATCGAGATACAAAATATCGAGTAAGGGAGAGTTAACTGTATTTACATTTTTCTAAAAGGATATTTGCCGTAAATGTAACTGCTGCAAATTTTTCGTAAGGTTTCTTTCGTTCTTTACAATTTATTATTAAAAAGACTTCGTTACATTGTACTTGAAAAATAATATTCAATGGCAGAATTAAATCAATTCTCGAAAACTTATTCATACAGACTCAAGTCAAAAAAGTATACAAACTTACTTTATCGATCCTACGTGTTAATCAGGCGGAATTCTACACGTACCGCTCTGTACCAACTCAACTTTTCACTTTAAGAACGTTTGATTTCCGGATTTACAAAACGACGAAAGTAACATTTTCAACTTTCGCAACCTAACCACTACTTTCGCCGCCCCGCTGTATGGAGAGACAAAGTGACTTAACCACGAATCAAAACAAAACACTACTTGAGCCGATTTTACACTGGTAGAAAAACGTCGAAAGTAACTGAATGAAACGGCTTATCATTTTCTTATAATTATTTTGTGGGAAATTATAGAAACTACCTAGTTTTTGAACGTGATCTGAGTGTATACAAAATTTGAGCGAAGTACACGGTAAAAAAATGTTAAAAAAATTATTCAATTTAAAACAGTTTTAGAAGATAGATTGTGATTTTTCTTAATTAATTTTCTCAAAACCGTATAAAAGTTACTTACGTCGATTTGAAAAAGTAATCGAGAATTGAACATACAATTTTTTGACGAGAATTTTGCTTTCTTTGTTGATGGAGGATTCAATCAATCACAAACTTAAACACCCATAATTGATACACCTACCCTATTGCTCGCGTTTTTCACTCCTCTTGGCTTCGCCGTCTTCTTGTGTGGTGCGGTTTGCTGCGTCTAGCACAACATGTGATAAGAGGCCTATGGTCAGATGGTTCTCACCGTTGTAACTGAGTTACGATGTACACAAGCAGTTTAGATTCCTCTCAGCATTATAATTTTCATTCCTTGGAATCAAACTTACGATACACTCACAATCTTCCTTGAAGTCAACACATTTTGATGGGTTTATTTTCGTCGAATCACACCCTTTCCACATGACACGCTAGGAAATATTCTGCTTCGCTTGCTCTCACTCACACTCAAATGGCTCTCGCGGAGAAACGCGCTCCGCCACCGAAAGAAGAAATGGCTGCTCCCAGAAAACAGCACCGAGCCACAGAATCGCGCACCATAATCCGTTCCCAGCGTAATGCCCGACAGGAAAACTCCATATTGAGACACTTTCCCACCGTGACTTCCGACTTTTCACACACTTCCAACTTCACTTTCAAGAAAAATTATCTTCCGATTGCACTCATCAAGGTAGCCCGCGATTAATTTTCTTGTCTTCTTTCTGCTTTCCTTCGAGACGAACGCCAAGACAACCAAAATCTTATCCGCCTGCTTGGTGTGTTTTGCCCTTCCTTACCGATGGATCTTCTTTCTCGGGAAAGAATACGGGGAAAAAATTCCCTTCCGTCGTCGCTTTTTTCAAATGCACTTTTCGCCCCTTTGGCACTGTTTTCCCCGAGGGAAATTACACACAATCACTAGATTCACATCTGAACTCAACCTAGAACACAGTTTTCCGCCTTCGGAAGCGATTTTGTGGGTCGAAAAGTGCGATAAACAAAACAGATCACTCTTTCGGACCACACACCGCAGCGAAAAAAAATGGGGATTGCACACTCTCCTCAACTCACTGCCTACTGCTGGCTGCTGAATGAAAAATATGCGCTTGTGTGTTTCTGTCGTGTGGTGTGTTCTGAAGATCGTCTTGTGATGAGGGATCGTCGCACGGGGAAAAAACGGAGAGTGTGTTGGTGACCGCGGCGAGTGGGATTTGTTTTCGGAGCAGTCGAGAAGATGGCGCTGGAAAATGACAGCTGCTGTCAAAAAGCAACATCGGGAACGAAAATTACAGCGGGGCTGTTAGCGTCACCCAATCGTTACTGTGAGTTGCAGAGCTGCCAGATGATTTGAAAGAAAATCTGTCAGGGGGGTATACGCAACGAGGTTCGCCTACCGTTCTTGTTTTATGGATGTATTCGTTTGGCTCACAACGCTGCTAGGCATCCCGCTGTTTGAGTGTTGAAATGCATCAGCATTTGCTGTCTGGCATGGCCCGCGTTTCGACCTGTGCTGTTTGGGTCGGCCCGCGTGAGAGATTATGCTGTTTGGGACGGCCCGCCCGAGAGATGATTGTTAGTTGAGCTTTGTTTGTAGTTGACAGCCGTATCAGAAGGCCGACTCCAGATGCACGTTCCCCGCTATTTGGGAGATTTGTGCCATCGCCATATTTGAGCCTATTTCATCATCTACCCGATGGGAGAGGAAAGGGAAGGGAAAAATGGGAGGAAATAGGAGTGGGGTCCCTTGAAGAGGGAAGATCGCATTAGCGAATTGAGAGCATGTAGCTCCATACCACAATGGGTTCGAACAGCGCCCTAAAAAGGGCACTGCAAAACGCTTGAGCGTAAAGAGAGCCCTGGGAGGGAGAAACCAATACGAAATTTATGTACTTCAAGGTGAGCCGAGATTCTGCTGTCACGAACTGTCACTGTGAGCCCAGATCTTGAACAATGGACAAACATGATAAAAGCACGTACTTTATCAAAACATATTTTTGCATTTTAACAAATATGACAAAAAATCGATTGAAAAGCTATTCACGCTTATTCAAAAGTAATGTCACGATAGCACCTTTTATTCTGATTGAAAATAAAGTATTCAAATACTTATAATTTTACTTTTTTCAATAAAAACGAAAATTAAATGCATAGAAAACTTTGGCCCTTTTTCCATGTTTGTCCAGAACGATCGAAGGTACACAACAAAAGAAAACTAGCGATTTTCATCAAGTCTGCCTTGATTGTCGTTAGCAAGCTGGATTTTTCTTGCTGTTTGAAATAACTTTGTGTCATATTTCGTGTGTAGTATCGGTGCCTCCCTCCCAGAGAGAGCCTATAGCTCATTACCACAGCGGGTTAAGAATAACAGAATGTCCTGAAGATTCAGGCTTCTGAATTCAGTTTCACTTAATAACTGTTTACCAAGTAATTGGAATCGCATTTGCGAAAAAACTGGACAATTACATATCAGGTGATACGAAGTTCCATAATCGGAGTCACAACTATCACACACAAATGAGTCAGCAAGTTGAATATTGGCCATGTGATAGTTGAGTCGGCAGTGACCTGTCAACGCTCTGACCAAGAGACTGCAATTCTGCTTTGACATATTTGTTAAATACTTCGCCACCCTTGGAGATGGCTCAGTAATGTACAATTTTGTTTGACGACACGACTCCAAACTATTCAAATATTGCTTGTGCTGAGTTGCCGTCCAAGAGTTTATCTGAAGCTTCACCCAGCACTTCGAAATTGGAATAGCCGGCTCAGGGCCAATGAAGTCATGCGATGCTCCATCGCGAGCTAGCTCATCAGCCAATTCATTTCCAACGATGGAAGAATGGCCAGGTACCCATACAAGGTTTACAGAGTTGACTGAATTCAGTTCCTCAATTTGAGTTCGACATGTGATAACAAGCTTCGACCTTGAGTTGGCCGAAGCAAGAGCTTTTATAGCAGCCTGACTATCTGACATACTTTACAAACAGCCAAACGTCCATTTCTCCTGTAAAGGGAGTTGTGTAGAAAATTTCCTATAAGCAAAGTGACAAGCAATTGTGAGATCACTCGAAGCAAGGACAATTGTGTCCCAACTCACCGGAAGTGGAAACATCCGAATCACTACACGCAAAAAAATTGTGCGGTAAAAACTACCATTTTAGGGGGTTAACTTAAGCGCTCGCACCGGCAATTTTCAGCAGACCAGAAATGCGCTTGATTTTACCATATCTGTTGTCGAAATCAGATTGTTGTAAATTATTTCTGTCAAATGTACCAGTAATGTGGTGGGATGTACCGTAAACATAGTAAATTGGTCTGAAATTCCATGGTAGTTTCAAGAATGGGCGTAGTCAGCTACAATAGTAATTTTTACCACAGAATTTTTTCCCGTGTAGGATTTCCAATGGACGGAGAGAATAGGGTCCTAAAGCCCTGTCCCAATTTTAGTGCCAAACGCTTAAGTTTAGGCCAAAAAAACACATGCTTACTCAATTTTCTAATGTTTTCCGTTGGTTTGAGCCCAAAAAACATTTTTTTAAGATTTTGTCACATCCTTTGGCTTAAATTCAAATTTTGGGTGTAATTTGTTTTCCGTGTCCCTTACGAAATGTCAGATAGGAACAACCCCAGTGGTCGAACTAAAACCCCTGTGGTGTTTTTGTCGACTAAGCGAACGTCAAACATGATCAAAAGTGTCAAGGTTCATTTATGGACCAAATTTTTAAAATAAAGTTTAAACATGATATAGCCATTATTTGAGCGGGAAAAATTGCTAAAGTAGTTACAGTAACATGCTTTTTCGTGTTATTAAATAAAAACAAGATTTCATTAAAAATTTTAGGACCCAATTCATGGAATTCGGTCACAACCAATTCCCAGTGTATGTAGCGATGATCAGATAATGATTCATCATCTGATACATACCAATTCGTCAACTTGTGACTGATTCTGTTCGAGCAGAGCATTATGTCTAACACTTCTTCTCTAGCAGATACCATGAAGGTTGGACTGCTCCAGATGGTGTCATGAGTATCAGCATCACTGCCCACAATCAGCAGAACGACAACTCGTTTGAAATCATCCATTGGGGATGGTTCATCATGTGGTAAATACACCACACAACGAAAGACGTATTTCCTATTGAGGTCACCAACAGAAATATCAATTGTGACAGCACCTACATCTCTGGTTGTTAACTCAGAAATGAGTGTGGCAACGATAGCGCTATTTACGAGCACGCATGCACGAGGCATGGCACGTGAGTTTGCCATTTCATGATTCTGAAAGTATCAAAAACTGGGTCCACAAGGTTACCTAGATAAAAGTTCACAAAAGTAAGGTTTTTGAACTAGCGCCATTTGAGCTGTAGCATTTGCATGGGTCTACAAAGATTGATCATTGCTGATATTTTATGCTGAAGATTGGTCAAACAAAGCTATCCTAACCGTAGTCACTACTCAAACTAGGCAGGATTAAGCTTTTCGCAATCTCAGAACGAAAAAGACCAGTAGCGAAAAAATCATATCGGTATCTCTTAAAAGTCGACAAAGGCGAAAAGCACAGAACACACTGTGTAATACGCATAATGCGAAACCATAGAGGTGAAAATTTAAACTAAGTTACAACGTATTAATAATCCCACCCTTATTTAGCCTCAGGCTTGAGACTTAAGAAGGGCAGTCGATTATCTCGGAAAAACACAAGGTCACCTGCACCATTGCTCCGGGTAGCACAGGAAGGGCATAATACCATAGACTTAAGAAGTAAGACCTTGAACTGTCGAAGAAACGCCATTCAAATTTGGGGGACCAGTCGGGTACCCAGTAAAACAATTTTCCGTGTAGTTTTTTTTTCCGTGCACATCGATTTGTCAAATTGACGTTTCTTTTTGTGACAGTTCGTCGTCGATTTGCTTTGAAATGTGTTTTCTTTTTCTCATCAAAGCTGATCAGCGGTTGAAAATTTCAATTTGCTTTTGATTTTTATTATCTGTAAGTAGTTATAGTTTATAATTATATGTGTTCGTTGAGGCACGATAGTAAAGCTTCCAGTTCCGTACCGCTTCCCATCTTTCCGACAGACGCAACCTTCTAAACGTGTCGCAGTGCCCAATCCGATGATCGCAGGCAGCTGCCTCTAATCCTGCATGGCTTCTCCCGTTACGGAACTCGATGGACTGCTCCGCTGTCTACGACGATGCCGAAATCCGTATCAATCCTTCCCTTCTTCTTTCGGAATGCGTGATCCGACGCAACGGGTGCAGATTTGCTGTACGGAGTGATCTCGCTGGCATCCTTGACGATCGACGAGAGAAAGTTGGAAAATGTATGAAATGTAACGAATTGGGCTTTCCTCCGGTACCGTACCCATTCCAGCTGCGTGCTGGATGCGGATGAGATACTCTGTCAGTCCTGTTTCCTTCAAATGGTCGGTAAGCTGCTGAACGACGACACAGAACTGAATGAACGTTGCCAATTTATCCGCTTTTGGCAACGGAGCCTCGCACGTTCGACAGCAGCATATCTAGCAGCTATTCAGGCCTTCCGTAAGCATCCGCTAGGTTTTGGTGATTTGCGGTACTGCACTGGGAAGTAGCAACCTGCTTCTCACCACATCCAGCGCTTCAAGTCGTGCGAGAGGGAGTCGTCCGGGGAATCGTCACGATTACTTCGGAGAATCGGAATTCGAAACGGCCAAGGCATGCTTAGGGGATAGGCTGGCCATAAGGTAAGAGGATAAAAACGGGACAAATAAAGAACAAAATCGGCACAATTTTCAAAACTTAAAATAACTTTTATATAGCATTCTTTTGGAAGTTTTAAGAATATTTGTAACAAGCTTTTTGAAACTTACGAAAACATGTTTATTTGGTGTTAGTGGAATCATTTAATGTTTTCGTTATGATGATCAATCATGAGTTAAAATAGATTTTTTGAGGGTGTTTATTGAGCTTTGGAACTATTTTGAAAATTTTGAATTAGATTTCAAAATCTGGATTGCAAGTCATTTGTGAACTTCAAATTAAAATGAAGGCTGGTTCAGACAACTTCGTTTTTAACCTTCGCAATTCGTAACAAAATTATGCATACTAATTTCGATGACAATCTTCCTATATCTTTGAATTCTGGTGAAATCTTTGAAAATCCAAAGGAAACCTTTGCGATTTTTGCATGAATTTTTCGAATATCTGTAGTTTTTTTTTTTTTTTTTTTATATCTTTATTTGAGTGTATTTTAACACACGAGGGCTAGTTCTACACTTTTCTGTAGGAGTCTTCGGAATTTGTAAGAGTAATCCCAAGGTCTCCCAGAAGTCCTGGGATTTGAGATCCCAAAAATTCAAGCTTCTTTTCGTTCAAGAAATCCAGGAATCTACAGTGACCCCACGCAGTTGAATCACCCACAATTTATGAATCAGCTGATTTCAAAAGACAAAATTATTATCAAACTTGTCACAAAACATCACAGAATTATTTTTAAACATAGTTTCTTATCAGTAAAATAATTCTTTTATTTTTTGTGACAAGTTTGATAATAATTTTGTCTTTTGAAGTCAGCTGATTCATAAATTGTGGGTGATTCAACTGCGTGGGGTGACTGTAACTGAAATTTCTATCGGAATTCCACGAACTATCTTTGTATTTTTCAAGATTCCTACCACCGCTCCATAATATTCAATCCTGGAAAAAATCCTGAGATAACAGAATTGAAGAAATGCTACTAGAATACCGGGAATACAACCTTGATATGTAGAATTTCGAATATAAAAAAATAATCCTTCATTCCAGGCATTTTTTTAGCGTAGCTGCTAGCAAGAGGCATACCAGAAATTGTCAATTGAGACACATCTAATAGAAGGATATTCGCCTAAATCACTTTTCACAACACTTTGACCAGCGATAAATTTACTAAGGTTGTCGTCATACGAATAGGAGGCCGTATTTGGCGTGTAAGGATTGTTGACTTCGTTAGTGATTTGGTGATCCAGAAGTTCAGATGTGATCCTATGGGCAGGGCTTTCTTTAGTTGATGTTGATTTATCGAACGAATTGGTTATTGTTGACGAATCAACGGCTGCGTCAGGAATTCTCATTGATGGTATTGCAATCCGCTTCATCCTTGGTCCACCTATTGAGAAAATGATATATTTAAAGTAATCAATATGCGTAGTGTACGTATCCGTAATATATGATGTCAGAGATGAACCGGCCATAATATATATAATTATATATATATATATACTTCGTCTTGCCATCAAGTAGGCTGTTGAAAAACGCTTTTGATCGTCCCATATAAAATGACAGTTTCGTTCGCGCTCGTTTTTTCAACTTTCCCGGTGAATATCCTGGGATTTTTATACACACGAACACGTCGGAACCCCTGACGAACAAAACTGAGAAAGAATCATTCATATCCGTTGACCCGTTCGTAAGCCATTTCGTGACATACAAACACCATTCCATTTTTATTGATATATATATATATATCATATATATATATATATATATATATATATATATAGAGAGAGAGAGAGAGAGAGAGAGAGAGAGAGAGGCTGGCGCGTAAATATAGTTTCACCAATCGAGCTGAAATTTTGTACAGTTGTTATGGGACCTAAATGCAATCCAAAAAGTGGACTGGAGCGAGAATCTAAATTTTGTCCCACACTAATGGCCACGACTTCACCATGCCGCCATTGCAATACTACTGCAGATAAAATCTGATTTTCACACTTTTAATTCTAGCACTCATCAAGAATAGATTTTGATTTTTTTCTGCGAATTATTTCACAATAATTGAAACACGTATACATCAAACATTTATGTTACCTATCCAATAGTATAGGGATTTGACTGAAATGAATCTGAACCGTGACCAATTTCATGATGTCTTAAGGTGATTATAAAACGAAGCCACACCTCAAATTTTCAAGAGCACAAGACTTGAGAACTAAACAGCGCTTTGCGTTGAAAATTTATCTCAAGGATCACCACCAGCAAGCAAGTAATTTGATAGATTTTCAACGCGAACTGTTGTCAGATTTTTCAGCATTGTGCACTTGAAAATTCAAAGTTTGGCTTCGTTTCATAATCACCTTAAGCGGATTGAAAAACAAGTGCTTTAGGTGTTTTACCATTTTGTCAAGTGTTCTCTAGCAAATCTAAATGAACATTGAAACACAAATTCTTGTGGAACATTACAATGTTATAACAATGTTCTTAAACACATAACACAAAAAGATTTTGATGAACATATATTTTACTTTTTCTAGGGGGAAGTCCTCTATGCCCGGACAGTTTGAATTTTCCAAAAACGAATAATGATATTAAGATTTTAGTATTCCAGGATTATATCAAAACACATTTTTGCAGTGTATACAAATTATGACGTTTTCATGTCCAAACGTTAACAAACAGTAGCTGTTGAATGTTTTACTCTGATACAATCTACCAAAATATGTGGAACGATGAAATTCCATACAAGTGTAGCCACAATTGTTTCTTATAATTTGAGCTGAATTGTCTCCGTACGTTGACTTCAGTAAGTTTTGCATCAATCACAATGCAAAATTTATTAGAAAATGTCGAATTTCAAAGAAAAGCAACTTTTTTTGTAAACCATTGTAAGTCCTCTATGGTCAGACACCTCATGTCCTGTATGACCGGACAGTGAAAAAGTTAACCTAATAACTGGGATCTAATTCATAATTCGCATTTTTCATAAATATAGGGTACAAATAAACAAACAGCAGCCAAAATAAAGCATAAACAACAAAATGTTAGGTCCTTGGAGGCTTTACAAAGTGCTGTCAATATGATGCTTTTAAGGCAAATGAGCGCACAAGAAGCAGCACAAGATATGATGTACAGCATCTCTCCATAACTCGATAATGAAGGGACCATCGATTTGGGAGATATCGTGTTACAGAATAAATACTAAACTAGTGCAAATATGCGATTCAAGGGACCATGAAGGTAGCCATGAACACCAAATTTTACTATGGTTCTCTTGAGTTGAGATACGAAGGTCGAGTAGTTGACTGTACCTAAGAGCACACTTCAACCTTCGAGCTGACAAAGAAATTGTGAAGAACTATTATAATAAACGCGTTGAATTCCCGAAGACATTTTCATCTGAATACGAGCAACCGTTAATGCAACATAGACGGCGACATATGGCGAATCGATCTATGGCGCTGATCATGTGAGTTTTTACTGATTTTTTTGTACAAAAATTAACGGTAAAACTAATGTAGATTTTGAAATATTACGAAAAAACAAAAAGTGTCGTATAGAGGACTTTCCCCTATTTCAACAAAACAAAAATGCGAGGTCTGTACTGGCCAGATAATGCTTTCTGAGACACCCCATATGTACAATAGCCTGGGACACGGTTATATGAAAAATTTAGATTCTCGCTCCAGTCCACTTTTTGGATTTCATTTAGGTCCCAAAAATTTCAGCTCGATCAGAGAAACTATATTTTAGCGCCAGCCGTTTAAAGTTTGTATGGGATTTACTATGGGAAAACTTACTTTTGCAAAAAAAATCGCCAGAGGTCACCCATTGTGCTCTATATAAATTCTGAGCACGATGAACAACATTGTCGAAGACCGCAAAGCAATCCGATGCTTGTGAAAAAAGTTATTAAGCAAAAACTATTCGGAAATTTTGCCCGATTTTGTTATTATTGTTATTCCTCTACGTGTTTATCAACGTGACCTTGCCAGTCGATTTTTATTGAATAACTTTTTGCATAAGTGTCGGATTGTTTCCCGGTCTTCGGCAATATTATTCATCGTATAAATACCTACCGAGGTATGCGTTTGAAATTTTTTATAGAGGTCAATGGGCGACCTCTGGCGATTTTTCTTTGCCAAAGTAAGTTTTCCCATAGTAAATCCCATACAAGCTTTGAAGGGCTGGCGCTAAAATATAGTTTTACCGATCGAGCTGAAATTTTGCACAGTTGTTATGGGACCTAAATGCAATCCAAAAAGTGGACCCTGAGCAAGAATCTAAATGTTGTCCCACACTAATGTACAAACTTATTATCTCATAGTAAAAACTCATTCTTCAAACCTTAATAAAGAAAGTTGCTGAAGAATGCTTGTGATTACTTGAGTAGTGAAATTAGTTCTAAGCGTTGCGTCTATTTGTCTATGGTATTAGCGTGCGACACGATTATATTAAAATATAAATTCTCGCTTCAGTTTACTTTTTGGGTGTCTTTTCGGATCTATACAAACCACTGTGTATACTTTCAACTCGATAGAAGAAACTGCAATTTAGCGCCTGTTGTTCGTATTTGGCAAAGGATTTACTATGGAAAAACTCACTTTAGCAAAGAAAAAATCGCCAGAGGTCGCCCATACACCTTTATGTAAAAAAATCTAAACGCAAACCTAGACAGGTAATTTTACAATAAAGAATATTTGCGAAGACCGCTAAGTAATCAGATGCTTGTATTATTAATCCTTGACTATTCGAACATTTTACTACATTTTGTTATTATTAACTTTTTAACAAGTTTCGGATTGCTTCGCTATCTTTGACAATGTTCCTTTTCGTAAAAATACCTATCAAGGTCTGCGTTCAGATTTTTATAGAGGTCGATGAGTGACCACTGGCGATTCATCTTGGCAAAAGTAATCATTCCCATAGTAAATCAAATACAAACTTGCAATGTAATGCTTATGTCTTACCTCTGATAGTCGGTCTTTCTGAAATGTAAAATGTTGAATTTCGTGTTGGCAACTTGGAGCATTTCAAAATCCGAATCCACTTTATACCGCAGGTCTTGTGAAATTTTATGTTGCCTTCCGTTTTTTTTTATTGACATCCTTCCACAAAACATAATCGGTTACTCCGTGGTTTGCATGCATATTTGGTGTAATTGTAGTCCTTCAAGTGTGTGGGTGAATCAGGTGTATCAACGACCGCCGCGGAATCTTAACCAACCTAGTTATCTTCCTGTACAGAACCGCAGTAGCTTTTGGGCTTCAGCTTCATCCATCCTCAACGCCTTTGTCCTTCATACGGACGGATTTGAGCGTAGGGAAGTGGTGGAGACCCCGCTTTGCTTTGTATGGCTTGCATTTGGGGACAAACATTCTGTCCCACGCAGTATTTTCCCGTCTTGCAGCTTTACCGTTGGAACTGCAACGTTATGTAGTTTCTATCTGGTATCTACAAAAGAAAACCATAAAAAAACAACTATCGATAATCAGTGCCGTAGCGTGCGGTTGGCCAGGTTGGCACCCGCCAAGGGCGCCAGGCTCCAGGGGGCGCCAAAATCATGTCACCCCTGGGAAATATTTTGGAGAAACATATTTAGTAAGCGTGTTCTTGAAGCCAAAGTATCTAGAAAAATATTCATAGACATAAGCAAATAGCAATACAAAAACTATGGAGGATGAATGTCGCGTAATTCTTCGTATATAATCTATTAGCTCTATTGATAAACATGGTAGATTGAAAGTATTTCTGGAATAATTTTAACCAAATATTTTGGAAGCATCTCAGAAGGTGTTAAATGATTAATCGGTACAAAATTCCTAAAATTAAAACATATTTAAAAAATATCTTTAAATAACTTCGAAAAAAGTTCTCCATAGCAATAACAAATCAGCTTATGCACAGTTTCTACGATAAAAAAAATATTAGAATCGATAATCTTTTCTTTTGAGGTGAATATTCACATGACGATTAAAACCTCTTTCTAAAAAAATTAAAAAAACAAATATTTGTAGAAAATCTACATAACGAATATGTAGATTGTACCAACTGGTAGTTGGAACAGTAGGATTTCACAGAACATAATACCCACAAACGATCTTAGAGAGACTTAGAATGGACACCCGTCTAGGATTCTGTTATGATATGGGTTATTACATATCATAACAGAATCCTAGACGGGTTCCGGACAGATTTTTAAGCCAGATTCTTTGATATTAGTCAATGGTGTTTTCACAGAATCTCAGGACAGAATTGCATAGAATCTTAACGAAAGTTTTGATTCAATCCCGAAAAGGATTATCGATGAATTGTATAACATGGAAATTATAACAAGAGTGAAAAATAATGGAGTAGCTTAATTGTTGTTACAACCGATATTTTTTCTAGAACTGACTGAATCCGTACCGAACTTTTTGTAATATCCTCGTCTGTAGAGCCTTTTGACCACTGCTTCCATTATTTAAGAATATCATGGGAATTTTGTTAGAAACCTTCTTATGACCTTAAAATAAAAGTTCAGCTTTAATTAGTTATTTAAACTTTGAACTATTTTAAACAAATTCATTGCATTATTTTGAAAAAAAAAATATAAATAATTCTCATATGATTGAAGGCATAATATTCGACAAATTCTTGATTATGAAAGGAGTATCTCAAGAAATTCTTTGAAAGTATTCTGCAATTGTCTCTCATTTATGAGCTAAACATATATCAAACAAACATAACATTACTGATAATTTATTTTGAAATATTACTGATAATTTATTTTGGAATATTAGACAAATTTAATAAAAACTTATGGGAAAATAAATGAACAAGCAATGTCAACAATAATCTTTTCATAAATATGCATATGTCCTATCCAAATGCTATATGCAATATAGTATTTGGGATTTCATTGAAATGTTAATGGTAGCACATGCAAGATGTGACGCTAGGTTCTGGGCAGCAAATCTAGTAGTTTACTAAAATCAGTCACTGGCCACAAAAACAGTAATTTTATGTGCATTTCTTTTAAATCTTCAAGAGACAATTCACTTTCAAAAGATTTTTGAAACATTTTGTTTGTCTTCTTGTACATGTGTTACCAATGTAAGCTTTGAGAATGACTTGAGCTTTATCACGACACTTTTTGAGAATATTGATGGATGTTTTTTTACTGAATACGCCCTAGAATTTTATAAATCCTTGAAACATTTGAGAGTTATACGTAAACCTACAAAAAAAAACTTTGAATGAAGGGCGCTCAAATGACGGTTTGCCAAGGGCGCCATTAGGCCACGCTACGGCTCTGTCGATAATATTAAAAAATGTTCACTTACTTTCGATGAAATCGTTGGCCACAAATTGCTGGCTGCAAATCCGCTCGTGTCTTTCACCTGACCGGGGCATAAGTTTTGTTCACCGGTGGTAGACTTTGTTCTCACGGCAGGCAACCGGGAAGAAACTAACCCCACACCGGAGCGATTTTCGCATCCAAAACTGTTGCATTTTTTACCTATTTTGGTCGAGACAACCATCACTTGTCGATGTAGAATTGCAATTTCTACCGACTAACTATATTACTTAAAAAAAAAATAACAATAAATTTAGCAGAAAATTATGCTTAAAACTCAAAAAAAAACCGTCCTTTGCGTGCTCCTCACGAATCAACAACAACAACTGTTGATGCGAACAACAAAAACAAAACCGACTGAACAAAAAGGGACAAACAAAAATAATGTAACTGTCGAAAACGTCACATTAGCGTGGGTACCGTGGGTCGTTCACATTCTACAAACCGTTCGCCCGAAAAAATCGAGAGTTTCATATTGATTGATGATAATACTGTAGAGGGCGCCCTGGTACTCCACAGGCTCCGTTTGCGGTTAGGTTTTATTTAGACCCCCCTAACCATTCATTCTTAGGCACGGTAAGCTTAAAGCCGCATGAATTAGGGGTCACCTGTTAGGTGGACTTTTACCACCGGAACAGGCAGTCCGTAGTGTTAATTCTTAGCCAGTTGAAACAACCGCTACCGACACTACGCGGCTATCTAGGCTGATCGGGAAAAGGAATTTAACATTGATGATTAACTCCTGACGTGCCTAATCAGCCTTTGCTGTCTGGCATGGCCCGCGTTGCGACCTGTGCTGTTTGGGTCGGCCCGCGTGAGAGATGATGCTGTTTGGGACGGCCCGCCCGAGAGATGATTGTTAGTTGAGCTTTGTTTGTAGTTGACAGCCGTACACCCACCCTGAAATCTGTATCTACCAGGTTAGAAAATCTGTGTCCTATACAAAAAAATCTGTGTCCATACAAAAATTGTTGAAAGAAAATCTGTGTTCCATACAAATTTAATCTGTTTCAGAATAAAAAAAATCTGTGTACTACAGAGTGAATGAGTTTTTTTTTCACTCAGGCGATAACTGAAAATAAATCACATCTAGTTTATATAGGTTTATATGTACGGGACAACATAGATTTTTGATATCATGCTTTGAACTTAAATTTCAATAATGATGCAGATAGAACCAGATTCAGTAATCGTTCTTTTTTACATATACGGAGAAGAAACACCCTAGGGCTCATTCACAAATTTCATAACGCTCATGGGGAGGGTGGGTCTCCTCATGATGTTACAGTTCATACGAAATTCGAAAAACATCCATGAAATTTATGAACAAACCCCTAGTTTGAAACAACAAAGTTTTTTTTAGTTGTTTCAAAACCATCGCTTTGTTTGAATCTAATTTGTTCTGTATGCTGTTTTTATCTTAAATCTTCATTTCGTTATAATCTGTGTAATAGTTGTTTCAAACTAAGATTTAAGTTGATCTTCACAAACAACGGGTTTGTTTTTACCAAAATGTAGGTTTATAAATTTTTTGGTTGAATTTCAAACTAAAATGTTGGTTGTTTTTATGTCCAAGTGTGATTGTTTCAAACTCATGAATGCATTGGAAAATAGCTAATAAAATTGTCAGTGCGCATCGTACATTCGTGCTGTGCGTACACGAATTCTGTCTGCTCTTGAAAGTTTTTTAAGCTACCTAAAGCATCAAAACAGTACTTTTCAGTGCTAAACCGAAAAAAAACGGTGTTTTTCTAATATTGATCCCTTTACGATCCTTGTTTGGACCCGTGCTTTCGATTTTTCGTTGGACCCGTTGGCGAAAGCTAGCGGTGGTAATCCTTCTTGGACACCGCCTTGGGAAAAAAAAAACCTCTCGAAGGTCACGTCTTCTTTCGTTTTTTCACTAAACATAGTGGTTTCTGCGCTCGTGTACATACACGTTTTTTTTTGTTTGTGGTGTCACTTGGACGGCTAAGACCGCTCACGGTCCATCTTGCCAATGTACATACACGTTACATGTCACCAACACTACTTAAAGATTGCTGGTTGAAAATATAAAAAAAGATCAGCTGTTCCCAGCAAAATCAAATGGCAATATTTTCAACCAGCAAATTTGCGCACGTGTTCGTGACACCGCTCGGCGAGAGCTCAATGGTTGCAACTACTTTAGGGGCCTTCCTTAGCCGAGTGGTTAAAGTCCACGGCTACAAAGCAAAGCCATGCTGAAGGTGTCTGGGTTCGATTCCCGGTCGGTCCAGGATCTTTCCGTTATCGAAATTATCTTGACTTCCCTGGGCATAGAGTATAATCGTACCTGCCACACGATATACGAATGCTAAAATGACAACTTCGGCAAAGAAAACTCTCAGTTAATAACTGTGGAAGTGCTCATAAGAACACGTCAGAAGTTAATCATCAATATTAACTTCCTTTTCCCGAGCAGCCTAGATAGCCGCGTAGTGTCGGTAGCGGTTGTTTCAACTAGAGATAGGCAAAATCGTCAAATTCTGGGAGTGAATCGTAGGTGACTCACTCACAAAAGTGAATCGACTCTTTTGATCGATTCGGTGACTCATTTCATAAAATCAAAAATGAATCATGTATTTCACATAATAAATGAAAAATATAACAATTTTTAAATGAGAACATTTTTAGTAGAAGTACTTTAAATATTCATACATGTCCGAATTGTTTGGCTACGATAAGTTGAATTCGAAAACATTATTCCAAGTAAATTTTAAAGCCTTCTTCCAAAACTGTCGATAAAAAGGAATCGTGACTCTTTTGAAAAGAATCGTGATTCGTTCACTCATTTTCGAGAGTCGACTCTTTTGGATGATTCGTGAGTGAGTCACCCATCTCTAGTTTCAACTGGCTAAGAATCAACACTACAGACTGCCTGTTCCGGTGGTAAAAGTCCACCTCACAGGTGACCCCTAATTTATGGTGTGATGCGTACCGTGCCTAGGTATGAATGGTTATGGGGATCTAAATAAAACCTAACCGCAAACGGAGCCTGTGGGGTACCAGGGCGCTCTCCACAGTATTGAGTCCTTCCTGTGCTACCCGGAGCAATGGTGCAGGTGACCTTGTGTTTCTCCGAGATAATCGACTGCCCTTCTTCAGTCTCTATCCTGAGGCTTAATAAGGGTGGGATTATGAATATGTTGACATTTAATTTAAATTATCACCTCTATGGATTTTTACACAGTGTATTCTGTGCTTTCTCGCCTTTGGAGACTTTAAATAGATACCGATCTGGTTTTTTCGTTGCTAGTCTTTTTCATGCTGCGATTTCAAAAAGCTTAATCCTGCCTAGTTTGGGTAGTGGCTACGGTTAGGTTAGCTCAGATCAATCTTCAGCATAAAAGAACAGCAACGATCAATCTTTGCAGACTCATGCAAAATGGTGCAGCCCAAGTGGCGCTAGTTCAAGAAGTCTACTTTCGTAGAGGGAACTTCTATCTAGGTAACCTTGTGGACCCAGTTTTTGCTACTTTCAGCAAACCTGAAATGGCAAACTCGCGTGCCATGCCCCGCGCATGCGTGCTCGTTAATAAAGCAATCGGTGCTACACTCATTTCTGAGTTATCTACCAGAGATGTATGTGCTATCACAATCGATGTTTCTGTTGGTGACCTCAACAGGAAATACGTCTATTGTTCGGTATATTTACCACATGATGAACCATGCCCAACGGAAGACTTCAAACGAGTTGTCGTACACTGCGTAACAAAAGGCCTTCCGCTGATTGTGGGCAGTGATGCCAATGCTCATGACATCATCTGGGGCAGCTCAGATATCAATTTGAGAGGCTCCAGTCTGATGGAATACTTAAGTAGTAACAGACCTTGGAATACTTAACATAGGCAATCGCTCAACCTTCATGGTATCTGCTAGAGAAGAAGTGTTAGACATAACGCTCTGCTCGAATAGAATCAGTCACAAGTTGACGAATTGGCATGTATCAGATGAGGAATCATTATCTGATCATCGCTACATCGTCTTTGAACATTCAAATGTAACTGCGCAGACATTGCGTTTTAGGAATCCCCGATCAACAAACTGGGAACTCTATAATGAATTGGTTGCGACCAAATTTCATGGATATTCTCCGTCCATTGAAAATCCAAGTGATCTGGATGATGCCGTTGATACTACAACATCCTACATTATGGAAGCTTTTGAAGAAGCATGTCCTCTGCGGTCTGTAAAGAGGGACCCCATGGTGGAATTCCGATATGACTAGACTCAGGAAACAATGTAGAAGGAATTGGAACAGACACCGTTCAGCTGGATCAGAGTCGTTCAAGTCGGCTCGCAAGGCTTACATGAAGGCTCTTCGTTCTGCTGAACGATCCGGCTGGAAAAACCTTTGTACAAATGTTTCCAGTTTGAGTGAAGTCAGTCGGCTGAACAAAATCCTTGCAAAATCTAAGGATTTCCAAGTGAACGAAATTCGCTTGCCTAATGGTGACTTTACTTCTTCCGATGAAGAAGTTTTAGAATGTTTATTCAATACACACTTCTCCAGATGTGTGGACATAGCATTTGGCCTCGGCTCGCAGTATCGTAACTACTGAATCGATTCAATGGGCACTTAATAGTTTTGCTCCTTTCAAATCTCCAGGAGCGGATGGGATTTATCCTGTTCTGCTCCAAAAGGGATTTGAGTTTATCAAACATGTTTTGAAAAAGCTACTTGTAAGCAGTTTTGCTATCGGGTACATTCCCGGATCCTGGCGTGATATTACTGTAAAGTTTATCCCGAAAGGAGGACGTGCGTCGTATGAAGAAGCGAAGAGTTTTAGACCAATCAGTCTGAACTCTTTTCTTCTGAAATGTCTGGAACGCATTATCGATCATCACATCCGTGATGTTTATTTGGCAAACATGCCTCTTCATATCAATCAACATGCTTACAAATCTGGAAAGTCCACTGTGACTTTTTTACACAAAGTTGTATACGATATCGAGAAAGCATTCGCTCAGAAACAATCCTGCTTGGGTGTTTTCTTGGATATTGAGGGTGCCTTTGATAACGTGTCTTTCGATGCCATATTGGAAGTCGCACGAAACCTACAATGATTACCAATTGGATTCATCAAATGCTCAAAAACCGACATCTCTTCTCGACAATGCGTCAAGCAGCGATTCGAAAATTGAGTGTTTGCGGATGCCCCCAAGACAAGACAGTGACAAGACTCCCCCCACTTTTATGAAATCTCGTAGCAGATACGCTATTGAGGCATCTCAATAATTGCGGTTTTCCAACTTATGGATTTGCCGACGACTATCTAGCTCTGATAGTTGGTATGTGCATTAGGGTGCAAATGAAAATCGATTTTTCGAATTTCAAAAAATGGTAGGGCTCAAAAGTTTTGTCTCCTCGAAAAAAGTCCCCATGCAAAATTTGAGCTCAATCGGACTTCATTAAGTGGACCCCCAAAGCGGTCAAAGTTTGGCTTTTTTGACCCATGAAAAATCTCCAAAGGGGGGGGGGATACATGAAATTTCCGAAATCAAAATTTTTTTTTGATGCCAGATGTCTTAGAAATGCATGAAACGTCGAGATCTGGTGTTATTTGGAAAATTTATTTTTTTGAACAAATCGACCTTTTGGGACTTAGTAAATTTTTGAGTTGGGGGAGTGAATTGAATTTGAAATGAACGATTTGAATTCAATTGCTGAGAAATTCAAGGCAATAGTATTGAAACATATCCTATATGATTGTTGGCCACTGAAAGCATATGATATGTGATATTTCATTAGGATGGTTCCTTTACTTTGCACTAGAGTGGTCCTTTTTGTTAAAAAATAAAAAAAATAAAAAATAGAATTTTAATTGAATATTGAAGACAATAGTATTGGAACATCTCTCACATTATCGTAAGCCATTTTCTACATTTAATATGTGGTATTTTATTAGGGTGGTTCACTTATTTTCCATTCGGGTGGGCTTTTCTGTCGAAAAATCATAATTTGAATGGGATATTAAAAACAATAGTATTTTATCACCTCTTTCATCATCGTAGGGCATTTCCTTCATTAGATTCGTTATATTTTATTAGAGTGGCTCACTTATTTTCCATTGGTGTTTGCCGAAAATTAAAAACAAAAATCAAGAAATTTTGAATTTGATCCTTTTAGTATTTTAACACCTCTTTTATAATCGTAGGCCATTGTCTTCATTTTTGTTTAGAGAGGCTTTAAATTCCTCTGAATTCATGCGCCTCTATTTCCATTTGATATGCGACATCATCGTAGGATACTGTTAACATATTTCATTAGGGAGTTTCTCTTGTTTTACATTAGGGTGCATCATTTTTCGTATAGTTTGAAACCATGATTTCTCGAAAAAGTCTCGTCCACTTTCCTTAATTATGGTATCATTGTAAAAATTTCAACCTTAATATCTACAGACCGAAAGATTATGGTGTGGACTACTACATAATATTTGCGTAATGTTCGACGCAAAATGTAAAGGTAACTTAGTTAACAACAAAAGAGTTTTCTAGAAAGCCTCTCATTGTTAGAAAGGTCCTTTTGAAAAGTTTTGCGTGATTTTCATTCGGAATGCAACACTTCACTAAGCTGAACCAGTTCGGAGTCCTCGTCTCATACAAAATCCGCTTGCTACTTCGTGATTTCAGATGCACTCATCTCAGAGATCAAGCATTGAGCCTCGTGACCTTTCCAATTTAGTTTTGCGAATTCCGAAGGAAATTCTACAGAAAATTCTGAAGGAAATTCTAGAGGAAATACCGAAGGAAATTCCAAAGGAAATTCCAACGGAAATTCCAGAGGGAATTACGAAGGAAATTCCAGTGGAAATTCCGAAAGAAATTCCAGAGAAAGTTCCAAAGGAAATTCCAGACGAAATTTCTCAGGAAATTCCAGAGGAAATATCGCAGGAAATTCTAGAGGAAATTCCGAAGGAAATTCCAGAGGAAATTCCGAAAGAAATTCTAGAGAAAATTCTGAAGGAAATTCCAGAGAAAATCCCGAAAGAAATTCCAAAGGAAATTCCAGAGATAATTTCGAAGAATATTCTAGGGGAAATACGGAAGGAAATTCCAAAGGAAATTCCAGAGGAAATTGCGAAGAAAATTCCAGAGGAAATTCCGAAGGTAATTCCAGAGGATATTCCGAAGGAAATTGCAGAGAAAATTCCGAAGGAAATACCGAAGGAAATTCCAGAGAAAGTTCCGAAGGAAATACCGAAGAAAATTCCAGAGGAAACGAAAATTATAGAGGTACTTCCGAAGAAAATTCCGAAATAATTTCAAAGCTTCAAAAGAAATTCCAAATGAAATTCCGAATCAAATTTAGCATGAAGCTCCAAAAGGAATTCCGAAGAAAACTCCAAAAGAAATTCCGAAGCAAATTGCAAAGTAAATTTCGACGAAAATAACGTAGAAAATTCCAAATCAAATCTCGAAGGTAGCTCCAAAAAAAAATTCCAAACGAAATTCCAAAGCAAATCCCGAAAGAAATTCCAAAGCAAATTCAAAAGGAAATTCCAGAAAAATAAATCCGAATGGATTTTTGGAGAATGTTCCGAAGCAAATTCCAAAGAAAACTCGGACGAAAATTGCGCAGAAAATTCCAAATTCCGAAGCCAGCTATAAAAGAAATTTTAAAGGAAATTCCATAAGAAATTTCAAAGGAACTTCCGAAGCGAATTCCAAAGGAAATTCCGAAGGCAATCCAGAAGAAATTCCAAAATAAATTCCAAAGGAAACGCCGAAGAAAATTTTGAAGAACTGAAGAAGGAAATTCCTAAAGTAATTCCAAAGAAATCCAAAATAACTTCCTGAAGCAACTTACTGAATTCATGAAATTCATGAAGAAATACCAAAGGAAATTCTGAAGTAAATGAGATATGAAGTTCCGAAGAATACAAAGGAATTTTAAAGGATACTCCTAAGAAAATTCCGAAAAAACAATACGAAGGAAATTCTAAAGAAAATTCAACGGAAATTCCTATGAAAATTACGTAAAACAGTCCAAAGGAAAAAATTCCAATCAAAACTTCTAAATAAAATTTCGAAATCTCCATAGGAAATTCCAAAGGTGATTCCAAAGGAAATTCCGAGGAAACTCTATAACAAATTTGGAAGTAAACTTCAAACGAAATTCCGAAAGAAATTTCAAAGAGAATTTTGAAGGAAGTAATAACGGAATTCCTAAGAAAATTCTGAAGAAAATTTGATAAGTAGCCCCAAAGAAAACTGCAAAGGAATTTTAAAGGATACTCCTAAGGGAATTTCGACGGAAATTCCAAAGTTAATTCCGAAGGAAACTAAAAAAAAAAAATCCAACGGAATTTCCGAAGCTTATTTCAGAAGAAATTCTGACGAAAATTGCGTAGAAAATTCCAAAGGAAATTCTGAAAAAAACCCAAGGGAATTCTGCAGAAAAATCCGTGGAAAATTCCAAAGGAATTTCCGAAAACTCCATAGGAAATTCCATAAAAAAATTCAAAGCAAATTCCGAATGAAATTCAAAAAGGAATTTCTAAGGAAATTTCGAAGAAAAGATCACAGCTCCAAAAGAAATTCCAAAGGAAACTTCGATGGAAACTTTCGAAAATACAAGGGAAATCCCGAAAAAAAAATGAATAAAATTGTAAAAGAAATTCTGAAGCACATTCCAAAGGACATTCCGACGATAATTCTGAAAAATATCCAAAGCATATTCAAAAGGGAATTTCTAAGGAAATTCCAAAGAAAATTCCAAAGCAAATCCCGAAGTAAATTGCAATGAAAAACGGAAGTTAAAAGGAAATTTCGTAGAAAATTTCTAAGGAATTTTCTATGGAATATCCAAAGCAAATTTGTAAGGAAATTCTCAAGAAAACTCTGTGGAAATTCCAAAGAAAATTGTAAAGAAAATTTCTAGGAATATTCCGCAGTAAATTTCAAAGGTCCAAAAGAAATCCCAAATGAAATTCCGAAGAAAGCTCCAAAGAAAATTCCAATGCTTCGAAAGAAATTCCAAATAATATTTTGAATACAACTCTGAAGGAAGCTCCAAAGATGATAACACAGGAAATTCCGAAACAAACTCTAGAAGAAATTCGGAAGGAAACTCCAAAGCAAATTTCGAAGGACACTCAAAAAGAAACTCCGAAGTAAATTTCGAAGAAAATTCCAATGAAAAGTTCAGAATGAAATTCCGGAGGACACTTCATAAGAAATTTCGAAGGAAATACCACAGAAAATTCAAAAGGGCACTTCTAAAGATACCGAAGAAAATTCCACAGGATATTCCGAAGCAAATTCAGGACAAATTTCCGATTTTGATAAAAATTCCGTAGAAAAAAAAGGAAATTTCGTAGAAAAGTCAAATAAAAATTTTTAAAAGGAATTTCGAAGGAAATTCCGATTAAAATTCAAAAGGAAACTCCAAAGAAAATTCCGTTGAAAACTCCAACGAAAAAATCCATATGAAATTCCGACCGAAATTTCTTGAAGGAACTTTGTTACATCTTTGTTGTCACAACCGCATCGCGTGTACTATAGCAAGCAGAAGGCAACGTACTTTTGTTTCGGGAATGAAGGAGCCCAAGGCTGAGAATCTCTTTTGAAAATATAAACTAAACACTTTTGTTGCCCTTCATCGTCGCCCATCAAGTTATTGTCATAATTTGAATAGGGTAAATGTACCAGTTATGGACATAGTGGTTCCCTATTTCGCCATACGTGATAACTTTAATGTCTTCATATTTTGGAAACTTTTGTGCGTTGTAGTAGTTAGATTTAAGATATATCTTGATGTTAAAACATTCAAAAATATTTAAAATATGAAAGTTATCAAAATTTTTCGTATGGCCAAATAGGGAACCACTATGGCCATAACTGGTACACTTTCCCTACGTCAAAAATTATTTCATTCCTTTTTTATCTGTATTTTGATTATGGCAGTTAGAGTTGTGCTTCACTGAATTCACTGATGGTTGGAACGTTTTATTTTAACTATTCAAAAGAAACCCTTAATGAAAATAGCTTAACGAAGAGTTGTATGCCAATGAAGAATCATGATTCAAAACTATACAAACAAAGTTGATTTGTTAGATCTGTTGAGAATATTTTACAAATTAAATGATCACCCTTATGCAAAACTGAGGACAATAGCCCCAATGAAATATCACATATTATACGTTAACAGTGGCCTACGATGACATAGGAGATGTTTAATTACTCTTGTATTTACTATTCCATTCAAATACTCATTTTTTTTTAAAGAATCGCCGTAATGGAATATAAGTGAGCCTTCCCAATGAAATATCACGAATATAATGAAGGAAATGGCCTACGATGATGAAAGAGGTGATAAAATACTATTGTTTTTAATATCCCATTCAAATTATGATTTTTCGACAGAAAGGCCCACCGTAATGGAAAATAAGTGAACCACCCTAATTAAATACCACATATTAAATGTAGAAAATGGCTGACGATAATGTGAGAGATGTTCCAAAACTATTGTCTTCAATATTCAATTAAAATTCTATTTTTTATTTTTTTTTTATTTTTTAACAAAAAGGACCACCCTAATGGAAAGTAAATGAACCACCCTAATGAAATATCGCATATCATATGCTTTCAGTGGCCAACAATCATATTGGATATGTTTCAATACTATTGCCTTGAATTTCTCAGCAATTGAATTCAAATCGTTCATTTCAAATTCAATTCACTCCCCCAACTCAAAAATTTACTATGTCCCAAAAGGTCGATTTTTTCAAAAAAAAATTTTTTCCAAATAACACCAGATCTCGACGTTTCATGCATTTCTAAGACATCTGGCATCAAAAAAAAAAATTTTGATTTTGGAAATTTCATGTACCCCCCCCTTTGGAGATTTTTCATGGGTCAAAAAAGCCAAACTTTGACCGCTTTGGGGGTCCACTTAATGAAGTCCGATTGAGCTCAAATTTTGCATGGGGACTTTTTTCGAGGAGACAAAACTTTTGAGCCCTACCATTTTTTGAAATTTGATGGCAAAATTTTTCCCATACATTCCCATTGGCACCCTAATACCCACTTCAAGTGACATGTATCCCTCTGAATTTATTTATCTAACTGAACAATAGGGTCCTAAAGGCCTGTCCCAATTTAAGTGCCAAACGCTTAAGTTTAGGCCAAAAACACATGTTTACTCAATTTTCTAATGTTTTTCGTTGGTTTAAGCCTAAAAAACATTTTTTTAGATTTTGTCACATCCTTTGGCCTAAACTCAAATTTTAGGTGTATTTTGTTTTCCGTGTCCCTTACGAAATGTCAGATAGGAACAACCCCAGTGGTCGATCTAAAACCCCTGTGGTGTTTTTGTCGACTAAGCGAACGTCAAACATGATCAAAACCTTGACACTTAAGATCATGTTTGACGTTCGCTTAGTCGACAAAAACACCACAGGGGTTTCAGTTCGACCACTGGGGTTGTTCCTATCTGACATTTCGTAAGGGACACGGAAAACAAAATACACCCAAAATTTGAGTTTAAGCCAAAGGATGTGACAAAATCTAAAAAAATGTTTTTTGGGCTTAAACCAGCGGAAAACATTAGAAAATTGAGTAAACATGTGTTTTTGGCCGAAACTCAAGCGTTTGGCACTAAAATTGGGACAGGGCTTTAGGACCCTATTGAATCAAATTATTGATGCAATGCAATGGAGCAGTCCAAGTCGGTGTAAAATTTACTAATCAAATTGTTATAAGATTACGTTTGTCTAATGGATCCAATGAAAAATAAATTAAATATTTTAAATTGGTATGCGCGTTCTTTGAATAGTAAAGAGGACGAGCTGTTTAATTTTCTTACAGCTAATAACGTACATATAGCAGTTATTACTGAAACATATTTGAAACCTGGATCGAAACTCAAAAGAGATCTAAACTATTTTGTTTATCGTAAGGATCGACTTGATGGACATGTGGGGGAGTTGCAATCATCATTCATAGGCGTATCAACTGTTTTCGTCATTTGACACTTAAGTTTTTGAAACTTTAGGTGTTTCTGTTGCAACACATCTTGGTAGGGTAAATTGGTATAATGCGCCCCAACCGGGTAATACGCCCCAATTCATTTTCGAGGGATTGAGGCTTCTTTAGCACGTAGATATGATAACATATCTGAAATATCCATGAAAAAATTATGTTGCGCATATAAGATCTTTGGGAAGTATAAACAACCAGTAGAAAAACCAAAAATATCGAAAATCAGCTTTTTGGCGTAAAATTTTGGGTCCGATAGGCAAGCCTCGTTGTAAATGAAGCCCATCCTTTACTGTTGTACTTATTACAAAAACTTTTACCGGAAGACGACCCCTTTAAGTTTAGCAATTGGTGGAATTCTTCTCGGAAACATTTCTACAACGCTGCGGAACTTTTTCTACGGGAGGGGCATATTGCCCGGTTTGTTTTGAAATGTTAAGATTTGGACGATTTACAGAAAACGTCTTGTACTCTTTTTAGAAGCTACCTGGCAAGAGAAAGTTGCATGCAAAGCATGATCAACTACATAAATAACACTTTGATACCAAAAACTATAGAAGTAATGCATTTGCCACGTCGATAGAGCAGTTTTTCCTTATGGGGGGCGTATTATATCTATCTAAATATACTTTCATAGCTGCCTACATGCTTTTCCAATGCTCTGGACAGCAAGTAAATTAGCTCCAAACTGACAAGCATTTTTTGTCATTGGTGACTTTAATGCCAAACATCGGTCAGGGAATAATTCACAAAGTAATTCCAACGGCAGAATTTTATTTGATGATTTTTCTCAATTCAATACCATGATAGCCCTACATGTTTTTCCTCTTCTAGAAACTCATATACGATTTTTTTTAAATTTTTTTTTATTAGTATCATTTCAAACGTTACATTCATTTCTTATATCTAGGTGTTCTGTGTTAGACAACATTATCATCCTAGTTTGGTAAAACAAATTTAAGATTTTATTACCATTTTGTTAACAACATATTACATTTCATTTGCCGTAGCAGTGAAGCAGGAGGAGAAATCTTACATTTTTGCAAGTATGAAGAAAAAATATCCAAACCTTTTTGCAATCGACTACAGATGACACGCAGGCTTCGTCCTTTGGCGGAGAGGCCTGTGTCATCCGCAAACAAGGATTTTTGACATCCCTGAGGTAACTCAGGTAAGTCAGATGTGAAAATATTGTATAATATTGGTCCCAAAATGCTGCCTTGGGGAACGCCAGCTCTTACAGAAAGTCTTTCAGATCTGGAGTTCTGATAATTAATCTGAAGTGTGCGATTTAACAGATAACTTTGAATTATTCTAACAATGTATGTTGGAAAATTAAAGTTTTTGGATTTTACAATCAAGCCTTCATGCCAAACACTGTCGAATGCTTTTTCTATGTCTAGAAGAGCAAGACCAGTAGAAAAGCCTTCAGATTTGTTGGAACGGATCAAATTTGTTACACGTAAAAGTTGATTAGTGGTCGAATGTCCATGGCGGAATCCAAACTGTTCATTGGCAAAAATTGAATTTTCGTTGATGTGGACCATCATTCTGTTCAAAATAACCTTTTCAAAAAGTTTACTTATGGAGGAAAGCAAACTGATTGGACGATAGCTAGAAGCGTCTGCAGGATTTTTGTCTGGTTTTAAAATTGGTACAACCTTAGCATTTTTCCATTTGTTAGGAAAATATGCTAATTTAAAACATTTGTTAAATATATCAACTAAGAATGATAAGCTACTTTCTGGAAGTTTCTTGATGAGGATGTAGAAAATTCCATCATCGCCAGGAGCTTTAATATTTTTGATTTTTTTTAATAATAGTTCTCACTTCTTCCAAATCAGTCTCCCAGGCATTTTCGAAAACGTTCTCTTGATTTAGAATATTTTCGAAGTCCTGAGTAACTTGATTTTCTATTGGACTAGTAAGTCCTAAATTGAAATTGTGCGCGCATTCAAACTGTAATGCAAGTTTTTGAGCTTTTTCGCAATCAGTTAGTAATAATTTGATGTTCCTCTTTCAATGCCGGTATTGGTTTCAAAATTTTAGATAATTTCCAAAAGGGCTTAGAGCCAGGGTTCAATTGAAATTCTTTTTTTCAAAATTTTTGTTTCCTAACTGTGAAAAACGTTTCTTGATTTCTTTCTGCAAATCCTGCCATATGATTTTCATAGCAGGATCGCGAGTGAGTTGAAATTGACTTCTACTCACGTTTTTAAGACAGATCAAGAGTTTAAGATTATCGTCTAAGTGTGCATGTTACCTGGAAAGTACTTTGTAGAAGATTATATATTAGTTTCATTGCTTTAGGGGTAATTTGAATATGTCTATGAACATTTTTTTCTAACCATACTAAATTATGGAATATGGACATGCGATACGTGAAAGAATTTTCAAAATCGGTTGAGCTATTAGATATGAGATATGATTGAAATGTAAGGTACAACTGAAATTTGAGCGTAGAGTGTTAAGAAATGAAAAAAATCATTGAAAAATCTACTTTGTTGAACTCTTATTAAGTTTTTTTTTATGTTATTTGAAGTCTTTTCAATGTAGCCACATCATGCGGCATACTACTAGCTTTGTTTAAAAAATATAGCGAGGTCAAAAATCTGAATTTTTCAAATTTGAATTTTTGGCAACGAATTTGTTCTAGCTACTTTTCTGTACGTTGGCGAGTAGTGTATGGTCATTCAATACCTAATTAAAAATGCGCTTTCGTCTGGGGCAAACGCTCCCTTAGTGGATATAGCTCCAATAGTGGAGGTAGTGTGTTTTGACATGTTTCGCATAAATAATTGATTATGTGATATTTTCATATGATGTACGATGCGAAAATGATACAAGTAATCGAATAATATTCATAAAATTTAATCGTAAAGCTGTTTCAAACAATTATTTTGCTTAAAACTTTTGCTCCTTTGTATCTATAGTGGTGCATCAGTACCCATAGTGAAGGGTCCCATAAGAAATCAATGGATTGCGCCATTAAATAAACCTTCTTTAAACATACCTCCACTAAAGAAACAGTGTTCCTATTATTGGTGCAAGGATTTTTGCAGGGAAAAATCACATATTTCATGATTTTATCACCATGTTTTAGCAGTTTTCCCTTAGGTGCACCACTAATGGTACATTTGCCCTAAGCATGTATATAAAATAGAAAGCGTTGTGTTTGGATGGGCATCTAATTCTTCCGAAAGAGGTGCGCTTTGCATGAATAAAACCACATGATTTTTGAGTTGAAATCGAATTCTGGTTAACTTCTGCATTCACGAGTCCTATCGTGATGCAGGTGTAGCGCGCCCTATCTAGTGAACAAGGAGTCGTGAATTCGATTCTCACGGAGAAGACGTGTAACTTTTTCGTAAACTTCACATCAATTTGTCAATTTCATCCAATTTCGAAGTGAATGTAATGTTTAGTTTTACGATAGTTGTTCAATAACACACAAGTGGCTAGTATCCGGGAAGTCTGGCCACTTTAGTGTAGAAAAAAACATTCAACAATGTTATATATTACCATGTTTCGAAAAGTTACTATTTACGCACTGAAAATCTTTTAATGAAAAAATGATGAATCGAGCTTTTTACAACAAGGGTTGTTACAATCAATGTTACCCCGTTTTACATCGAAGGATTACTGTAACATAAATTAACGCCTAATACGTGTATCCCATTTCAAAGTTTATGAAACCTGAAAGTTGTTTGTGATATCGCTATGGAATAAATGTAACAACTAGACGAGTACTCATGCTTTAATTTATTCGATAGGTATTTTTCTATACAATTTAACATTTATGTATCTGAACCAGCATCTCGTTCACAATCTCACCAAGTAATTCGGTTATCATCTATGTTTCTTCAAGCTGCTCTTCAATTTCATTCCATACAACATTTGTCGATTTTGTTTGTCTCACATACGATGTTTTACTTTCTGAGGGAGTAGTACAAATTCTGATTGTATATAAAAACCTAAAAATCGTCACTAAATTCAGAGCTTACAAGTGTATCGTTACATGACTAAGCAATAGATCACAAATGTGTAGTAAGTACATAAACTTTCGAAGAATGATCTAGCATACTTTCATACAGATTTTGGTATATATCGTACTGACTTTAAAAAATCGATTACCGATCACGTGTGTGCCAATTCTGTTGTAAGAGGAGAGCCATTCTTATTGCCTGTTCCATTTCCTATTCTCAAGTTGTTCTTCATCTAATCTTGCTGATAAGGTACATGTTACGGTTGTGTATGTATTTTGCAACTCTTTATGATATAAAGTCTGTCGGTCTGCCGGTTTCTACTCTCGATGAAATGGTAAATATCAATTGATTTGTGTGAGCAAAGGTTGCGTCACGCTTCTAATCGTGTCCTCACCCCCAAGACTGCGTCGACCTTTAGAGTTCAGCATGTTCTTAGTGCTGCTCGATTTTATGAAATTGTATGAGACATTGTTGAGCTTTTTGTTAGGACCGCCAACGGCACTATTCAGACTGTACATGTTGCTGTTATTATTATTGTTAAGAATGCCGGTGGGTGGAGTTCCGTTCAGCAGTGCAAGCGGCCCACTTTCCAGAGTGTTGTTGTCAGAAAATTTGTTCGACTTGAAGCCAGTTTGCATCGGAACAGTTCTTTCCCCATTCAACCAGTAGGTCAGCATCTCGCCCTTGCCCTTCATTGGAACTAGACCACGCTCCGTCACTTCAAATGTGCCAAAAGTGTCCAGCAGAGTTTTCGTAGTATGACTGATGTGGATTTTAAGTGGTTCTCCATTGGACTCCATCCGTGAAGCCGTATTTACGGTGTCACCGAAGAGACAGTAACGAGGCATTTTCAATCCTACCACACCTGCTACACATGGACCTGCAAAGTACAAGAGGAAAAGTTTCAGTATAGGAGTTCACAACTGATAGTTATAATAACCATAGAAACTTACCACTGTGCAAACCTATTCGCAGTTTGAGCTGTTCGTTCGGTCTGTGCCGGATTGTGAATTTATGCACGGCGGCCAGCAGGGCGAGGGCCAGCCGAGAGATTTCCCTAGCGTGAAGATTTCCGTTGCGAACGGGCAATCCGGACACAACCATGTAAGCGTCACCTATGGTTTCAACCTGAAAAATGAAGAGTTTTCATAACTAATTAGATATCGCTGTTACAAAATATTACAAAGAGCTTACTTAGAGAAATTCAAAATTGCCATTTAAAGATTATTTAAACATGGAATTTTAGTTAAATTTTCAAAAATGTATGAAAATCGCTAAATCTATTTACCTACTCATATTTCTCACCGGCAAAATTCTTTTAAAATGGCTTACGCAATTCAATTCAGTTTTCAATTCAATGGTGATTGAAATGCTATTAAGGGGGCAGGATCCGTCATTGATTTCGGAATTTTCAAAAGCAGTTTTTTCGTTTAAAATCAAGAAAATTTACAGGAAAATATATTCACTGTATTCTATTCTTCAGCCTAAACACATTGAACACACTTTCATCGAATACTTTAAGTTTTGAACAGAAAAACTGCTTCCGAAGTTTCGAAGATGACGATGATTACGACGACGGAGCGTTGAAATAAGTAATTTTTGCGTCTGAAATTATAGATATTGATTTGAATATTGGAAATGAATATTTGCTGCCCAAGTAACCAATAAGCCGTAAAAATCGGCGTCATATCAGTTATATAGTCGATTTAAAGGCATGGCCAACAGGGCTTATTGGAACTATATCGTGCTTAAGAAGCCACTTTTGGCGAATTATTCGCCTGATAAACGGCCTACTCGTTCTAAGTCTCTGAAGTGAAAAATGTCAAAAAAATTATAGCACGTGGGTGGAGGAAAAAGGAAAAAAAAAGTTTGTTTATCTCATGTACTTTTCTTTCTATTTCTGTCTCATCCAAGTTGTATTTTTTTTTTTGGTTGAATGACTGCGGCCCGAACTAATGTTCTCCCATCTTCTACTATCTGATGATTCCGGCCACATTCCCATCTGCTCCATCGTTGCTCTTCTGATTTAACCTGCTCAGAATCGTACATAAAGCAAAACATTATGGATTCTGGGTGACGGCATACATTGCATGTAGTTGAATTTTGGCGAAAACCAAAACAAAAATTGCAAAAACAAATTTAATACCATAATTTCTACATATACATTCCTTGGAAAACCCCCTGAGAGCATTCAAAATCAACGTATTACGGGCGGTCTCCGGGTCGGTTGGAATGCGAGAGTTTCACACTTTTTCCTTCATTAATTTCGTTAATTTCATTCAGATAATCACTAACCACCCGTTAATCCGGAGACCATATCTGGATTGCGAGAATTGCGATCAGGATCACGGCACCACGTATTTTATTTTAATCATTCGTAATAACAATTTTGTTGCTATTCAACACTGCTTCGAATTTTGTCATTCTTGACAAATTACATCATCGTTCGTGATTTGTTTTGAACGAAGCCAAATTTGATTCGGGTGGCATAAACGTCATGTACACCAGCCTCTTAAGGTGAAGATGAATCGAAGCCAAACTTCAAATTTTCAAGAGCACGGATCTGGAGAACCAAACACCCATTTGAGCTGAAAACTTAATCGATTGGTCACCACCAGCTAGTGATCAATCGATTAAGTTTTCAGCCTGAACAGATGTTCGGTTCTCCAGATTCGTGCTCTTGAAAATTTGTGGTTTGGCTGCGATTTATCTTCACCTTAACAGCATTGACAGCCTTTGTATGCTGTTTGCAGGTACAAGGCTTACAAGCACTGTGGAATAGCGTTATATACCCATATATGGCTTGTTTCAGTGCCCGAAGGTCACAGTGCCTAAAAGCACTTATTTTATTTTATTTTATTTAAAGCCTGTTGGCTCTGAAAATCTGTTAAGCGGCCCATATACCGCTTATAACAGTGCTTAATGGTTACCTGGTTCGACGTGAAAATTACAGTCATGTCTCCTATCACACACTGCCACCCACTTTCCACCCATGGCATTTTCTCATCCGTTACTTATGGAATGAAGCTGATTTTATGTTCGTGGGTAACACATAATTAGGGACAATGGAAATTCGCGGCAAAATTCTTGAAATTTCGCGGATGTCTTAGGCGATAAAACCGAAATTTCGCGGCTTTGTCGCGGTCGAAAAAGTTTTGATCAAATTTCATATTAAAATGCATGATTTCAGTGAAAGTATTTTTTGAATATGTAGACTTAGCTGTGTTTTAGTAATTTTAATTTTACAGATTAAGATAATAAGTTTATTACCAGAGTGTCAATTTAAAATTTAGAACAAAACAAGCAAACCTGAAGAGGTCCAAGTAAAAACTAAATGGTACGAAAATTGTTGGTGGAACCTTGATTTCAAAATAAATTAACGATTTTATAGGATAAAAACTGATATTTACTGTGATTTTCATATGAATTAGTCAAATTTAAGAAAATTCGCGGCATTTCGCAGGATTTCCTGAATTTCGAGCCCAAGGCCAAATTTCGTGGATTTCACGGCTTCCGCGAAATTGCGAATTTCCATTGTCCCTACACATAATATATACTGCTTCGCGTTGGGAAATGGGTTCATCAACGTACGAAGTTCGATTTTTGACCAACTTAGACGTGTCGCAACTCGTGTTTTAATTGTGCGCATGATGCACACGGTAGAGGGCATAGATGCACCACAGACAAACAGACGTAAAACTTGGAACAAATTTCTTTAAAATCCATCGCCCAATTTACACCATCATCATCTGGTGAGCATGTTGCACGAAATACTTTTTTTTTTTTTAATTTCTTTATTAGTATCATTCCAAACATTACATTCATTTCTTATATCTACAGTTGTGTTCAGAATAATAGTAGTGAAAGCCGATTTTCATACAAAATGCTCAACTTTGGCATGCTGTAACTTTGTTTCTATACGAGCAATCGGCATGAAATTTTGGCAGTGAACTACAAATATGCTGAAATTCATTATCACAAAATTTTAAAATTTTCACACTACCGGCTAAAAAGTTAAGCACCAGGTGAAATCGCTCAAAATAATAGTAGTTTTTCTTTTGTAAATTTTTGTTCAGCAACAATTTAGTAAAAAATTGTATTGTCTATACATTTAAAGCTTGGGTGAAAATGGTTGAAACGATGTGTAAAGAAAAATTCTAAAATTCAAAATACAGCAGATATTTAAATTATTAAAACTACTATTATTTTGAGCGATTTCACCTGGTGCTTAACTTTTTAGCCGGCAGTGTGAAAATTTTAAAATTTTTTGATAATGAAATTGAGCATATTTGTAGTTCACTGCCAAAATTTCATGCCGATTGCTCATATAGAAACAAAGTTACAGCATGCCAAAGTTGAGCATTTTGTATGAAAATCGGCTTTCACTACTATTATTCTGAACACAACTGTAGGTGTTCTGTGTTATTTGACAACACTATCATCCTAATTTGGTAAAACAAATTTAAGATTTAATTAACATTTTGTTAACAACATATTACATTTCATTTGCCGTAGCAGTTCAGTTATTTTTTACAGGTGAGTTGATTTCACCTGCTTATAAGAGAAAAAAAAAAATGTTTTTAATATACTTAACCTAATTTAACCTAAACATATAACGCATTAATCGTGGCAATAGAAGATTGTAACGATTTTTGCCTGAAATTATTAATGATTGTATTTGACATTTGTTCCAATGTATCGACATTGGATATTCTATGTAACTCATTGGTACTATACCAGGGAGGAAGCCTCAGAATCATTTTCAAAATTTTATTTTGAATTCTCTGCAGAGCTTTCTTCCTGGTATTACAACAGCTAGTCCATATTGGTACAGCATACAACATGGCTGGCCTGAAAATTTGTTTGAATATCAACAGCTTGTTCTTAAGACAAAGTTTTGATTTTCTATTAATAAGGGGATAGAGACATTTTACATATTTATTACATTTGGCTTGAATGCCCTCAATGTGATTTTTGAAAGTTAAATTCTTATCTAGCATGAGCCCTAGGTACTTAACTTCATCTGACCAATTTATTGGAACCCCTCTCATCGTGACAACATGTCTACTTGAAGGTTTCAAATAAAGAGCTTTTGGTTTATGTGGGAATATTATTAGTTGAGTTTTGGAAGCATTAGGAGAAATCTTCCATTTTTGCAAGTATGAAAAAAAAATATCCAAACTTTTTTGCAATCGACTACAGATGACACGCAGGCTTCGTCCTTTGGCGGAGAGGCCTGTGTCATCCGCAAACAAAGATTTTTGACATCCCTGAGGTAGCTCAGGTAAGTCAGATGTGAAAATATTGTATAATATTGGTCCCAAAATGCTGCCTTGAGGAACACCAGCTCTTACAGGAAGTCTTTCAGATCTGGAGTTCTGATAATTAACCTGAAGTGTACGATTTGACAGATAACTTTGAATTATTCTAACAATGTATGTTGGAAAATTAAAGTTTTTTAATTTTACAATCAAACCTTCATGCCAAACACTGTCGAATGCTTTTTCTACGTCTAGAAGAGCAAGACCAGTAGAATAGCCTCCGGATTTGTTGGAACGGATCAAATTTGTTACACGTAAAAGTTGATGAGTGGTCGAATGTCCATGGCGGAATCCGAACTGTTCATTGGCAAAAATTGAATTTTCGTTGATGTGGGCCATCATTCTGTTCAAAATAACCTTTTCGAAAAGTTTACTTATGGAGGAAAGCAAACTGATTGGACGATAGCTAGAAGCTTCTGCAGGATTTTTGTCTGGTTTTAAAATTGGAACAACCTTAGCATTTTTCCATTTGTCAGGAAAATATGCTAATTGAAAACATTTGTTAAATATATCAACTAAAAATGATAAGCTACTTTCTGGAAGTTTCTTGATGAGGATGTAGAAAATTCCATCATCGCCAGGAGCTTTCATGTTTTTGATTTTTTTAATAATAGTTCTCACTTCTTCCAAATCAGTCTCCCAGGCATTTTCGAAAACGTTCTCTTGATTGAGAATATTTTCGAACTCCTGAGTAACTTGATTTTCAATTGGACTAGTAAGTCTTAAATTAAAATTGTGCGCACTTTCAAACTGCATAGCAAGTTTTTGAGCTTTTTCGCAATTAGTTAGTAATAATTTGTTTTCCTCTTTCAATGCCGGTATTGGCTTCTGAGGTTTTTTCAAGATTTTCGATAATTTCCAAAAGGGCTTAGAGCCAGGGTCCAATTGAGAAATTTTATTTTCAAAATTTTTGTTTCTTAATTGAGCAAAACATTTCTTGATTTCTGCAAATCCTGCCATATAATTTTCATAGCAGGATCGCGAGTGCGTTGTAATTGCCTTCTCTTCACGTTTTTAAGACGGATCAAGAGTTTAAGATCATCGTCTATAATCACGGATTCAAATTTTACTTCACATTTTGGAATTGCAATGCTCCGGGCTTCAACAATGGAATTTGTTAAAGTTTCAAGAGCATTGTCAATATCAAGTTTAGTTTCTAAAGAAATGTTAACATCAAGATTGGAGTCAACATACGTTTTATATATATTCCAGTCGGCTCGTAAATAATTGAAAGTGGAGCTGATAGGATTGAGAATCGCTTCTTGGGATATTTGAAATGTAACAGGGACATGATCAGAATCAAAATCAGCATGAGTAATCAGTTGGCTACAAAGATGACTAGAGTCGGTTAAGACCAAATCAATCGTAGATGGATTTCTAGAAGAGGAAAAACATGTGGGGCTATCAGGGTATTGAATATATCCTGAATATATCCTGAAATATCCTGAAGAGCACTCATCAAATAAAATTCTGCCGTTGGAATTACTTTGAGAATTATTCCATGATCGATGTTTGGCATTAAAGTCACCAATGACAAAAAATTTTGACTTATTGCGAGTCAATTTACGCAAGTCAGTTTGGAGCAAATTAACTTGCTGCCCAGAGCATTGAAAAGGCAAATAGGCAGCTATGAAAGTATATTTACCAAACTGTGTTTCAACAGAAACACCTAAAGTTTCAAAAACTTTAGTTTCAAATGACGAAAATAGTTGATGTTTTATACGCCTATGAAAGATGATTGCAACTCCCCCACATGCCACATCAAGTCGATCATTACGATAAACAAAAAAGTTAGGATCTCTTTTGAGTTTAGATCCAGGTTTTAAATACGTTTCGGTAATAACTGCTATATGCACGTTATTAACCGTAAGAAAATTAAATAGCTCGTCCTCTTTACCATTCAGAGAACGAGCATTCCAATTTAAAATATTTAAAATATTATTTGGATCCATTAGAAAAACGTAATCCAATAACAATTTGATTTGTAAATTTTACACCTACTTGGACTGCTTCAGTCATAGTGGTGGCTTTGAACATTGCATCAATCATTAGATTCAATTGTTCAGTTAGAAAATTAAAATCAGAGGCAGACATATCATGTGATTTCCCATTGGAATTTCCGGTAGACGAAGAAGCGGAGTTACCTGTGGCGGTAGGGTTTTTTCCATTTGATTTGAAACAAGTAGAATGGGTACCCATGGATCGAACAGGGGAGGAGTTCGAATTTCCTGCTACGATATCGGCAAAGGATTTACCGTGGGTAGATACATTCGAAATAGAAAGATTCGAACGGCTACCCGACGGAATAAAATTAGTTTGTGAATGAGCATGATTATGATCTTCCTGATGGGTATGATTCATGATCAAGCGATCGTTAACTGAAAAATGAGCATTGTTCGATACTCTACCAGGCAAATTCCGGAAACGACCGTTATCGTAACGGATATTATCTTTCATCTGCCTGGCACGAGCCTCAATGACCTTTTTGCGTGAAGGACAATTCCAAAAATTGGACTTATGGTTAGCCCCGCAATTACAACATATGAATTTGGTGGTATCTTCCTTCACTGGACAGACGTCTTTGGCGTGAGAAGAACCTCCGCAAATCATGCATTTAGCATCCATGCGACAATTTTTTGTACCATGACCCCACTTTTGGCACCGACGGCACTGAGTGGGGTTCTGGTAATTTCCTCCAGGTTTCTGGAAATGTTCCCATGTCACACGGACATCAAACAAAAGTTTTGCTTTATCTAAGGCTTTAATATTATTTAGTTCTTTTTTGTTAAAGTGAACTAAATAAAATTCTTGAGAAAGCCCTTTCCGAACAATGCCAGATTGGGTTCTCTTTTTCATAATGATTACTTGGACTGGGGAAAATCCAAGTAAATGATTTATTCCATTTTTGATCTCTTCAGGTGATTTATAGTCACTTGAGAGACCTTTCAAGACAACTTTGAACAAACGTTCAGTTTTGTCGTCATAAGTAAAAAATTTGTGCTTCTTCTCTTCAAGATGTTTGAGAAGAAGCTCACGATCTTTAAGAGTTTTCGGCAAAACGCGACAGTCTCCTTTCTTTGCGATTTGGAAGGAAACCTTGATTCCCCTAATGGAGTTCAAGATCTCCTGCCTAAATCCCCCAAATTCGGAACAACTGACCACGATAGGCGGCACTCTTTGCTTCCTCACTTGAATCAAAGAGCCTGGGCTAGAGGCTGCTTCGATTTGGTGTTCGGAAAATTTGTCTAAAGCATCGAACTGATTGCTCATTTCGATACAATTATTCATTTCACCCTTGGAAGAAACTTCGCATTCCGGGGAAGTGTCCTTTCTTCCATTCTTGCCACGTGTAGTGACAGTTTTAAAACCCACTTTTTTGGAAGGAAGTAGTGAATTCAGAGATTCACCCTTCCTTTTGTTTGTTGTTGATACCATGTTTAATTAATAAACGAAAGAAGACGTGACCTTCGAAAGGTTTTTTCCCTAGACGGTGTCCAAGAAGGATTACCACCGCTAGCTTTCGCCAACGGGTCCAACGAAAAATCGAAGGCACGGGTCCAAACAAGGATCGTAAAGGGGTCAATAGTAGAAAAAATAGTACTGAAAAGTACTGTTTTAGTAGCACTGAAAAGTACCGTTTTTAATTTTAGCACTGAAAAGTACTGTTTTTGTAGCACTGAAAAGTACTGTTTTATTGCTTTAGGTAGTTTTTAAGAAAACTTCCAAGAGCAGAGAGAATTCGTGTACGCACAGCACGAAGGTACGATGCGCACTGTTGCACGAAATACTATTTCGTGCCACAATATGGCGGTAGTGTGAAACGTCAAACACGAAGAAAAACTATACGTGCGCCTCTGGTTGTGAGATTTGTAACATAGCGTATTAGAAACGATTGTTGAATGAGTGGTCGATGGAAATTTCGTCAGTGTTACGTCTGTTTGTTTGTGGATGCACACTAGACTGGCCCAGCACAGTATGGGAGAAAAATTAAGTTGTATAATTCCACGGGGAACCCCCTAGGATTATTTCTTAGGGTTAGAGGAAGATTTCCTGATAATTTCAGCTCATTTGGTCGTTCCATGAGCTGGCGCAATTGAATTGAAGTTAATATGGGATTTTTAGCTCACACATATGGGAAACAGCACATCATCTCCTATTTGGCTCAGGAAAATTGTTGATCGCGTTCAATTGAACCCAGAATGTCAAAAACACTACTTGATACCATAGCGAACAATATTGTAGAAGGTTGTATGATGATTAAAATTGAGAAAGTTGATGTTTTAACTATCTGAAGTAGATTTGCAATAATGCTTGGTATTTCTTCAACATAGCTGGGTGGTAGCCACTAAGCGCATCATAGCCACCCATGACGCTGGGCGAGTTGCGGTACAAGGTGCATGCATATATGTGACTGTACGAGAGTGCTGATCTAAGCCTAATTTTCAACTACTGAAAGGTTAATTTAAATGAGCTTAAAACCAGATACAACCTTCTGCAACTATGTTCATTAGGGTATGAACTAGTAAATTTGTCATTCTGGGCTCAATTGAACGCGATTTACTAGTCTACGACACGAAATAATGGCATAGGGTCAATGTTCAATATATTTGAAACAAATATTCCAGCTGGGGGAGCAACCAAATGAGTTGAAATTTTGAGAGAGCTTTTTTCTTACCCTAAGGCACATATCTAAGGGGTGCCCCGTTGAGTTTTTCAACTTTTTTGTTTAAGGGCCAGTCTAATGCACACTATAGCGAAGCGAGTTACGACGCGGCAAAGATAGTCAAAAATTAAACTCCGCACGTTGGTTAACCCATTTTTGAACGCGAAGCAGTATAAACTTATTGCCTGCCGAATTTAACTTCAATCTATTGAAGTCAGAGGGGAGCCTTGACCCCCGGTCGACGAAAAATACATCAACTGGTTTGCAACAAAAAATCATTCATCATTTAAATTTTTCAAAAATTGTCCTTATATAAAGTTGTGTCTTGATGAACTTTTTGGTTAACTCTTTGAATTTAATTAAAAATCAGATTTTGCAAAAGAAGAAATCATTCACAATTTCGATCTTGTCCTTCCTAATGCATTGGACGATAAAAGCCGTCATTGAAGTAATACTTGTGTTTGAATTATTGAAAAAAATATTTTCAGCATTTATATTTATAAAACTATTTGGTTATGATAGATCTTGAAGAATTTTTAGAGTTCACCTTACAATCAGGTTTCTTTCAAAAATCAAACCAGCAATCATTCGAATATGTTACATAGGTATAAATAACCGACTTGACGGGGGGTGCACGGCCTCTTTTCGTTAAAGGTAAAAGTCGCATAGGTTTTTACATAACTCTGCAATGCTTGTTTCGATAATATTTGTGAACCGATTATAGTAGCGCACTTTCATACAGAGGTAACTTAAATCCTGAAAAGTGTCCCAAATTGATTGATCAACTTTATTTGATACCCTATGTCACTTTCATGGGAAAAGAGTGAACGTTATTAAAATTCTTCGGTATATTGCCAAAATGGCGTTCTTTACCCAACCACATAGATTTCGAATAAAATACAGAGATATAAAAGGATGCTAACAGCAGGAAACAAGTTTACCTTTTCAATGGATTACCTGCTTTGCTCTTGCCCATAGTTGATCAGTAGAAGTTTTCTCGTTTCATTTTGTATGGGGAAAGGCATCTAACTTCAAATATCTCGTAAATGAAAGCATTAATCGAAAAAAATATTTGGTAGGCGTGATAGCCATCAGCATTGCGCACAACCGGCACCAAATATTTTTTCGAAAATAGTTCCCAATTTTGAGAAATATTTCGTTAGATGCATTTCGCCATACAAATATTTTTGGCGTAACCTTTTAGCGATTTTTCGTAAGTGCACAAGATTAAAGGATTAAACACTATTAACGCAATCCGATACTATTTCACCGTGCTACGCGAACGAGGCGCGGCATATTTGATCCTGACCTCCACGCCCGCCCCCACAGGAGCAAGCGTCAAGGTCGAAGGATCAAACAGAACTCGCTGAATTGGTTGAATTCAGGTGTTGGAAAAATAAATCCAGCCTCTTAAAGCCAAAAACTATTTCACGTTTGAAAATAAGGATTATAATTGATTAGTATATCAGTAAAGAGTGATTCATTTTTTCACAAACCTCTAAAAAGGTTGAGAAAGTATGCCAGTTCTAAACATAGTGGTTCCTTATTTCGTCAATAAAGTAAAGTTTCACATTTTAAATGATTTTTAACGTTTTAACGTGTATTTGTAATGTTACTACTAATACACGCGAAAAATAAAACAAAATAAAATAAAAATTAAAATGGGGCACCACTATGACTGTTCCGTACGGAACGATCCGTAAACATGTGCGACTCAAAGTGCATCCGAATGTTGCCCCTTCTCAACCCACCCTGACTACGCCACTGAGTGCAGGAGTATCAACAGTGAGCGTGAGTCAATGCACTATGGTCCAGGAATCAGTTTCACGCGGAAAGATGCATTTTGAGCTTTAGAATGAAACATTAGACAAAAACGGTCTTCTACAAAGTTGTTTGTATTAGTAAGGTCCTTTGTTTGGTGTTATTTAAAATTAGGGTGGACCACATTTTCATAGAAATTGTGTAACTAACTTTCTTATTTGTAGAAATTATACTATACATGCTTCAGCAAAGTTGTAGACCATTCAATTTCAAGCAACTTTGCCAAAAAAAGTTTTTTTATATCTCTTAAATTGACCGATTTAGAGCTATTTTACTACGGTGACATAGGGTGGTCCGAACAAAATTGGTTTTCTGGCTCTAGAGTTTTCAATTCAAATTTCTCATCAAAGTAGTCTATGAAACACTTTTAGAGCTTTGGAAAATGCGTAGTTTGGTGAGTGAAGAAACTCGCTATCTCTTTCCGTTTGGGAGTTATTATTGGTCTTCTCTCAAAAACATGCCTACTTCGATTGTGAATATTTCTGATTGGGGCAAACATAAAAAATATCTTTTGAAGGCATTTAAAAGACAAAAAAAATTGTAAATTATATAAAAAAATTACAGATGTGTTATTTTTGTAACTCTAATAAAACACCTTGAAAATCAAATATTTTTTATCACAAAAACTTTAATAACTTTTGAACTAAAATAGATATCAGCAATATTTTTGCATGAATTTGCGTTTTGTTAAGTTCTAAAAGTCGTTCATAGACGACTTTGACGAGAAACTAATATTAAAAACACTAGAATTGAAAAACTGATTTTTGTTGGACCACCCTTTGATGATTAGGAAAAAATGCTCTAGATTGGTCAAATTTTGAGCTACACAAAAACTTTTTTTGGCAAAGTTGGTCAAAATTCCAAGTTCTACCGCTTTGCCTAAGAGTATATACCAGTATTTTTGCAAATAAAAAAGTTGATTATATGATTTGTGTGAAATTGTAGACCACCCTAGTTTTGAATGACTCAGTATGAAAGCCTACATTTTTATAAACAATTTTGTAGAAGATCATTTTTGTCTAAAATTTTATTTTCATGCTCAAAATGCAAAATAATAAAGAAATACATACTATGAAAATCTTCAAAATAGTTTTAAAGCCCTATCTTTCTTATTTCAGATTTCTCGTCAAAGCGGTCTATGAACGACTTTTAGAACTTAACAAAACGCAAATTTTCATGCAAAAAGATTGATGATATCTTTTTTAGTTCAAAAGTTATTATAGTTTTTCTGCTTAAAATCATTTGTTTTTAGGGCATTTTATTAGAGTTACAAAAATAACACATTTGTAATTTTTTGATATAATATACAATTTTATTTTGTCTTTTGAATGCCGTCAAAAGATATTTTTTATGTTTGCCCCAATCAAAAATATTCACAATCAAAGTAGGCATGTTTTTGAGAGAAAAACAACAATAACTCCCAAACGGAAAGAGATAACGAGTTTCTTCACTCACCAAACTACGCATTTTCCAAAGTTCTAAAAGTGTTTCATAGACTACTTTGATGAGAAATTTGAATTGAAAACTCTAGAGCCAGAAAACCAATTTTGTTCGGACCACCCTATGTCACCGTAGTAAAATAGCTCTAAATCGGTCAATTTAAGAGATATAAAAAAACTTTTTTTGGCAAAGTTGCTTAAAATTGAATGGTCTACAACTTTGCTGAAGCATGTATAGTATAATTTCTACAAATAAGAAAGTTAGTTACACAATTTCTATGAAAATGTGGTCCACCCTAATTTTAAATAACACCAAACAAAGGACCTTACTAATACAAACAACTTTGTAGAAGACCGTTTTTGTCTAATGTTTCATTCCAAAGCTCAAAATTCATCTTTCCGCGTAAAACTGATTCCTGGACCACTGTGCAATATGATGGATTTTACTAAGGTGGCGCAGATCATTGATGCGTGCCACTAGTTCTCTCTTTCATTCTCCCGCTGTTCTTATGCAGCGCACGTCCCTCCTTTTCTGCCGCATGGTAGTTTAATTCATCTCCTTTGAGTTTCTCTGAATGGTATGCAATGACTTTTTCATCCCCATTATGCACCTGCGTTAGAACCCCTGCGATAGCGTTATCGCTTGCATCCGTTTGGACTGCGAATGTGAGTAAGAAGTTTGGGTTGGTCATCACTGGGGCAGATATAAGCTTCTCCTTGATGACCTGAAATGCATTTTCGGCTGCCGCGTTCCATTGCACCCTCTTTGGCTTATTTTTTAATAAGTCAGTGAGAGGTGCCGTGATTTCGCTGTAGTTTGCGATAAACCTACGGTAATAATTGATCATACCGAGGAATCGACGAAGCTGCCTTACCGAATTAGGAACCTGATATCCAAGAATCGCTTGCACGCGTCGTAGCCCGTCTTGGGACAAAATGTACCCAAGATACGGCAATTCTTGGCAGAAAAATTTGGATTTCGTGATGTTAATGCATAAATTGGCTTCCCTCAATCGCTTCGCAAGGTCTCTCAGCTTTTCCATGTGCTCTTCAAATGTTTGGCTTACAATCACAATATCGTCCAAATAAACGAATATTGCAGGTTCAAGGGCACCGTGACTCAGTACACGATCCATCAATTTGCTCAGAGTAGCGGGACTGTTTACTAACCAAAACGGAAGTCGAGTGAGTTGAAATAGTCCTCTACCTGGAATTGAGAAAGCTGTGTACTTCCTCGAGTCTGGGCTTAAAGGAATTTGTAAAAAGGCCTGGGACAAGTCAATGGTGGTAAGATATCTTACTGTACCTAATTGACTTAAAATCCTGTTCTGGTGCGGTAATGGGTAGGCATCTCCTTTGGTTCGCTCGTTTAGTTTTCTTGCATCCAAGCAGAGTCTAACTTCTTCGGAATCTCTTTTCTTGACTGGGACTACTGGTAGAGCCCAAACTGAATTGGATTCTTCCACTATCCCGTCTCTAATCATATTATCTAGAGCTGTATGAATTTTTCTTTGGATTTCGGGACTCCATGGGTAGGGATTTTTCCTGACTGGATCGGCTGCTTTAAATTCCACTTTCATCTCTATTCTATGCTCTATCAAGCTAGTTTTCCCGAAATTCCCTGGCTCTGCTACTTAAAATTCCTTCTTTATATTTTCTAACTGTTCTTTTTGCTGTTCTGTCAGATCATCCTCTATTTCTGCCTCATTTCTAACTCCATCGTCAAGGATTGCGATGGAATGATTTTGTTTTGTGGGTTTTATGCCAAACTTTTGCCAGAAATCGTATCCTAGTACACACCTACGGTTAAGTTTCGGAGCGACGATCACAGTTGAAATTTTTGTTATTCCGTTAAACGTTATTGGAATGTCTGTACATCTGAGGACTTCCATATCGTTACCCGCTGATGTTTTTAAAGTGACAGTAGAAGGTACGAGTTTCAAGTTTAGTTTGTTAATTATTTTCTTGGCTCCGATGCCTAAAACTGTCCGTGCAGCACCACTGTCCAAAAGACCAATAAGTTCAATCCCCATTAAACTGATTCTCGTAAAGGGTCTAGCGTCCCCACTAAGCTTGACGAGCAAACTGGCAATCTCTTCCTGCTTATTGGTTTGACCATTGACTCTCGAGTAACCTAATTCTTGGAGAAAGACTGTTGGATCTTTAGACACTATAGCGTGAGGACTTTCGGAGTTACCAAGACTGCTCTGCCTCATTGAGCAGTCTTTTTGAGGTTTTTTGACTGACATTATGGGCAAAACTGCGTGGAGAAGCCTAAGAATCCACATTTCTCACAGAAATCATGTTTTTCTTCAGGACAGTCTCGGAAACTGTGTCCTTCTTCGTGACAATTCAAGCATACACCACGCTTATCAGGAATGTACGCCTTAACAATCCTTTGTAGAGCGCTAGTCTCACTAGTAGAAGGTTTCGGTTCGGATTGTCTCTTATTTTCCGTTTGATTATTTCCCTGACTTGTTTTAAAATTTGGCTTCTGTTAAAAATTTTGCTGATTATTTACTTCTTCTTTCCTATGTTTTGTGGGTTCATATTGATTATTGGGCTTTTTGTAATTCGGGTTGAAATTTCGTCCCTGATATCCTCCTTTAAATCCCTGTTGAAATTTATTTTCTCGTTCATTTCTTGGCCGGTACTGTGACTTTTGACTAATCTCTTCTATTTCAGGTTTAGCTCTCTCAAACCTACTCTCTTTTCTAGTGTAAACTTGCCAATTGATTGAGTCAAACTTTTTACCAAACTCCCTCATTCAAGGAATGGAATTTACGTTAGCGGCCAACATCGCTGTTCTACAATCCACCCTCGTATTCCGAAATAGGACATCAAACTTCCTCGCATCGTCCCACTGTCGAGACATGCTTCGAAAAATTCGAACCATATCGAGATAATAGTCCTGGAATTTCTCCCTTGGACCTTGTCTACGCGCATTTGCTAGCCGTTCGTACTGGTAGTCAATGTCTACAGGTAAAAACTCACTCTTAAGCTCGCTTACCAAATTTTTCCATGTTTGCAATTCGTTATTTCCATTAACCTCCATAAACCACGATCTAGCCTTACGTGTAAAAAGGTGGTACAAACAGTTCTGTCTCCGTAAAACCTTCCGACCTTGCATTAAATTCGACTTCTTTGAGAAACTCATTCAACCTTCTCCCGTTATCCATACCATCGTATCTAACCGACCATTTATGCAATGGTAACCGACTGTTTTTCGGTCTTTCCGATATTAACGCTTGACTAACTTCCTGATTAACGTGCTGGGCAAGCTGTGGTACTCTACTTCTATCAACAACACTCTCAATTGATCCGTACTTTGTTTTTGCCCATTGATAAAAATCTTGCTCTTCATTAACGTTATCACGCGCCTCATTCTCACTTTGAATCGATCTTCTTTCTAATGGTGTGCTAATATTCCGCTTTATTTGCTCCGGTTCACGTGACTTTGCAACTATAGAAGTTTCCAAAACGTAAATCCGCTGGATCAGTTGATTCACTACCTCTTTCAATTTAGCGTTTTCATCCGAAAGTTTTGTAACTTTCTCCCTATCATTCATATCCACACCTCCTACTGCACCTTCCAATTCGACGTCATCATCTATCTCATTAACCTGCTCTTCACCATTCTCATTCTCATTATTCTCATTCTCATTTGGCTCCCCGGTCATGATCTGTTCATTCACTGGGTTATCTAATTCTTGTCCGCCTATTTCTTCGCGCATCTTCCTTAAGCTTTCATTTAAGATTTTCAATTCTGCCTCTCTCACCTCCATAAGTGGCGAGGTTACCGAATAAAATTTGCTCAACAACCTTATACATTCCCCTGCTATCACTGCTATGCAGTTCAAATCTTCCTCGTCATCAGCAAAAGATTTCAATCGCTTGATCCTAAATAAAACGTGAACAATTTTTGATTTGAATTTTTGGTCCGGTGCCTTTGGAACCTTTCGTCCGTCTAACACGCTCTTCACTGCCTGAAGCTTTTCATCACACCATTTCAACTTATCAATCAAATCAATTCCGTCATACTTGTAGCTAATGTTCTCTTTTTTCTCTTTTTCAGATTTAAACAATGAGCGCAAAGCTCTCTCTCGTTTACTACGCGATTCATCTTGCATATCTACACCACGAATCAGTAATTCATGATGCAGCTCGTCATCAGCCAAATGAGCGACATTCAGCGAATAGTACTGCGCCTGCAACACGGCCAATTCCATTTTGCAACACTGGTCAACTAAAATTTGAAAATAATTTGAAAAAAAAACTACCTAAAATCGTTGTGAGCTATTTTGCACGTTAAAAAAAATGAATATTCTAATAATTGAAAAATCCTAGCTTTAAGAAATCGGAAATAAACCAACTCACTTTTCCGGTGTTTCACTCACTCCGAAATCACACCGCACTGATGAACAATGTGCTCCACTATAAAACCTTCAACTGCCGACTCGTTTTTCAAACAATCGATATTTTTACTCCTTTTTGAACCATCAAAACCCCTCCGAATACAATGAAATACTTTGCAAGCTAAGCCAGGAATACACTTCCAAATACTTCCCAATGCCAATTGTCTCGTGAAGGCCTGGATGTTTTCCCAGAGACTTCTGTAGTAACTAGCTATTTCAAATGCGATTTTCCAAGCTTCAACCTACAAGAAACTGACGGTGAGTCAATTTTATGTTTGGCGCCAAAGCATAATTATCGGGTAACTCAATCGGGAGCACCACAGAGACTCCCTGATTCAAAACCTCAGGGTCGGCATGCTCACCAATAAAACTCGCGGTCAGGAAGTTCTCGCACTGAGTTTTGTCTACCACAGAAGTTCTTGAAACACTTTATTACCTGGCTAGCTTCACTCCCACTTTCTTAATCTAATCTAACCTTAGCGGGGCCCCTTCTTCTTCTCCACCACCTTACTGCTACCGGACCTCTGCAACGATGGCTTCTGTGACGTAGATCGGTGCAGAGCTCTACCTCGACGACGATGCAGCACGACGATGTCTTCTGGGGTGGCTTGGGGTATGGGCCTTGTAGATCCACTACGTGTCCTGGTCCTGCCGATATGGTAAAGGATCGGCCTTCGGCGGATTCGTTACCGGAATGCTGCCCAGATGGACACCGGGACACCGCAGGGTGGTATTTTAAACCGGTGGGGTTCTGCAGTCCACTTCGCCTTCACTTCTTCCACGCCTTAAACTCTCTTTCTTCTCTCTAACCTTTTCAAACCTTCACTTTTTAGTAGGTATAGCCTTTAACTGCTGACTGTTTCAGTCGACGAACTCTGGGGAAGTGAAAGAATTAAGGAGTCGTCGACTGTCTTGCGGTCCCTGACCTCGTTGCTCGGTCATTGCCCTCTTCATGAACACCCCTCAAGGCTACCCAGAAGATGGTAACCAAGCCCTCTGGTGGTGGGTTTTATTACTGCGGTGGGTAGGTGGCTACGTAGAGTAGTCTAGGGTGGTGGAGTATAACTAAGGCTGCTCGGGAGTTTAAACGGTAGAAACATAACGAAGTACCGTAATCCGGGGTAACATTGATCAGTTTTTAGGGTATTTCTTGAATATTTAATTCAAAAATGCAAATTTTCTGAGTTTTATATTTTTAAAACTAGTACTGCCACACACAGCACGTGAATATATACTGTATTTTGTTTTTTGAACGATTTAAGCATGTTTACAGAAATGTTTAATGTGATTGTTTCATTTAGCTGATATGGGGTAACATTGATCATCCATGTAAACAACGTTCGGTAATATTGAAAATGTCGTTACTTACTTAAATCATGGCCCCTGAAGCCGAATATGATGTCCAAACGCATACATCTCAGGGGTCATGCACAAATTACGTCACGCTCTAAGGGGGGAGGGGGTTGAGCCAAGCGTGACAAGCCTTACAAAATTTTCGGAGGACTCATACAAAAAGTGTGACAAAGGGGGGGGGGGGGGGTCGAAAAAATTGGAATTTAGCGTGACATAATTTGTGTACCACCCCTCATTTACTTTTTGAGTTATTTTAAAATTAAAAACAACTCGAACAGCGGAATACGCCTAAAGGTAGGCAATTTCTTAAGGGAATTCTACATTTTTAACAGTAATTCGTTAATGTTGCCTAATTGAACATACTTATAAAAGTTTTGACAGCGGAATCGTTTTTGGCGATGCCATTTTTAGTGAGAACCGCATTTTCTTTGCTCATATCGCTTGCAGAACTTATGTGAGACATGAATCTTCGGTGGTGTCATCCTTAACCACTGAAATCATTGTTCCGCAAACTTGACAAATTCACGCATAAAGTTACCGCAATTTTTGCAAAAATCTCAATTTTTAATAGCTCATAAATATAAGAAAGAGAAGCAACATTAATGCTTTGGAAATGTTTCATCAATAAATGATGATACCGTAATCCGGGGTATCATTGATCAGCGGGGTAACATTGATCGGAATGACTCACCCCATCAAAAGTTTGTATTATCATTTATTGACGAAACATTTTCAAATCATGAACGGTGCTTTGTTTCTTATATTCATAAGCTAATAAAAGTTAATATTTTTGTGAAAATTGCGTTTACCTTATGCGTAAATTTGTCAACTTTTCGAAATAATTATTTTAATTGTAAGGATGACACTACCGAAGATTCGTGTCTCACATGAGTTCTACAAACGATATAAGCAAGAAAAAGGTTGTTCTTACTAAAAATGACATCGCCGAAAACGATTCCGTTGTCAAAACTTTTATAAGTATGCTCAATTAGGCAACATTACTGAATTACTGTTAGCAATGTAAAATTCCCATAGGAAATTGCCTACCTTTAGGCGTATTCCGTTGTTCGAGGTGTTTTTAATTTTAAAATAATTCAAAAAGTAAATGACTTGTAAGCGTTTGGTCTTCATATTCGGCTTCAGGGGCCATGATTCAAGTAAGTAACGATATTTTCAGTATTACCGAACGTTGTTTATATAGGTGATCAATGTTACCCCATATCAACTAAATCAAAAAATCGCCTAAAACAGTTTTTTTTAACATGCTTAATTCTTCCAATAAACAAAATGCAGTATATAGTCTCGAGCTATGGGTGGCAGTACTTGTTTTAAAAATATAAAACCTGCAACATTTGCATTTTCAAACGAAATATTGAAGAAACATTCAGAAAAATGATCAATGTTACCCCGGATTACGGTACCAACTTATTACGAGATAAGTCATTCCGATCAATGTTACCCCGCTGATCAATGATACCCCGGATTACGGTACAAGCTTTTCCTGACATTACACAATTTAAATTCTACGAAACACTAAACACGAATTTCCCGGTGACACTCACGACGTAAAATAACCAACACTTACACTCCTGGCGATGATGGAATTTTCTACATTCTCATCAATAATTCAAAGTTATCTGTCAAATCGTACACTTCAGGTTAATTATCAGAACTCCAGGTCTGAAAGACTTCATGTAAGAGCTGGTGTTCCTCAAGGCAGCATTTTGGGACCAATATTATACAACATTTTCACATCTGACTTACCTGAGTTACCTCAGGGATGTCAAAAATCCTTGTTTGCGGATGATACAGGCCTCTCCGCCAAAGGACGAAGTCTACGTGTCATCTGTAGTCGATTGCAAACAAGTTTGGATATTTTTTCTTCATACTTGCAAAAATGGAAGATATCTCCTAATGCTTCCAAAACTCAACTAATAATATTTCCACATAAACCAAAAGCTCTTTATTTGAAACCTTCAAGTAGACATGTTGTCACGATGAGAGGGGTTCCAATAAATTGGTCAGATGAAGTTAAGTATCTAGGGCTTATGCTAAATAAGAATTTAACTTTTAAAAATCACATTGGGAGCATTCAAGCCAAATGTAATATATATGTAAAATGTCTCTATCCCCTTATTAACAGAAAATTAAAACTTTGTCTTAAGAACAAGATTTTGATCTTTAAACAAATTTTCAGGCCAGATATGTTGTATGCTGTACTAATATGGACTACCTGTTGTAATACCAGGAAGAAAGCTCTGCAGAGAATTCAAAATAGAATTTTGAAAATGATTCTATATATTTTTTTTTTGCGTGTAGATATAAGAAATGAATGTAATGTTTGGAATGATACTAATCAAGAAATTAAAAAATAAGTGAAGTATACGATTTGACAAATGACTTTGAATTACTCTAAACAAGTATGTTGAAAAATTAAAGTTTTTCAATTTAACAATCAACCCTTCATGCCAAACACTGTCGAATGATTTTTCTATATCTAGAAGAGCAGGACCAGCAGAATAGCCATCAGATTTGTTGGAACGTATCAAATTTGTTACACGTTAACATTGATGAGTGCTCAGACAACCAAAATGTACGTACAACGAAATCACCTGGAGGCTTTACATGTGCAAAGTTTCACTTATAAGATGTCGTGATAAGGCCTTCTACGTACAAAAGTGGAGCCGATATACGTGCATACATTATGTGATGAATAATACAATGCGAGTGTATAAATTTTCTACCGAACTAACCTGTGATCTTATGCGACTTAACTTATGATAACCAATGTTGATTTGACAGCTGCTACGGATTGATTCGACTGTCTTTCTATGAGTGTACGGGACAAAACAAAATGTACAAATGAACTCAGAAAAAAAAGCGTTTTATGCGAGGAAACTCGTCAATCTGACGATTTTATCTATGTTTTGCGAGTTTGATGTAATTATGTAATTAGCTATTACGTGCACTTTTATGCGACTTCTGGTTGTCTGGGTGGTCGAATGTCCATGTCGGAATCCGAACTGTTTATGGAAAAAAAAATGGATTTTTGTTTATGTGACCAGCATTCTGTTAAAAAAATACTTTTTCAAAAAAAAAAAATACTGATTAAAGAAAGCAAGCTGAAGAACGATAGCTGGAAGCTTTTGCAGGATTTATGTTCAGTTTTAAAATTGGTACTACCTTAGCATTTTTCCATTTGTCAGGAAAATAAGCCAATTGAAAACATTTGTTAAATATATCAACCAGCTACTCTTTGGAAGTTTTTTGATGAGGATGTAAAACAATTCCATAATCGTAAGGGTTTTCTTATTTTTGATTTTTTAGTGACAGTTCTCACTTCTTCCAAATTAGTCTCTGAAAAATTTTCCAAGACGTTCTCTTGATTGAGAATCCTTTTTAAATCCTGAATAACTTGATTTTCAATGTGTGTAGTGAGTCCTAAATTAAAATTATGCGCGCTTTCAATGCCGGAATTGGCTTCTAAGTTTTTGTTTTTTCAAAATTTTAGATAATTTCCAGGCTCAGAGCTAGAGACTAATGAAGATATTTTTTACTGAGAAATTTTACAAAACCTTTTTTTTGTTTTTTTTTTGCAGATATATAATTATATTATACTAGTGGTTCTGCCAAACTTTGTCTAGCCATCAAGTAGGCTGTTGGAAAATGTCATGAAACCTTCCATACAAAATGACATATTAGTACTCCCTCGATTTACCAAATTTTCCGAAAACTTCCCTAAACTTTTTCGTCACACGAACACGTCGGAACCCTTCAAGCAGACAACAGTGAAAAAATAGTGAAAATCGGTTATCCCGTTCTCAAGCCATTCCGTGACATACAAACACCACTCCATTTTTATTTATATAGAAGAAGATATGCCATATAATTTTCACAACAAAAAAACCTTGAAATTGCTCTCTCCTCACGTTATTGAGGATCAATAGTTTAAGATCATCGTCTATAATCACGGATTCGTGTGACTTGAAGTTTGTGAAAACGAAAAAAATGATGATTTATGCACAACAAAATCGATGTTTCAGCATGTGATAAAATTACACACAAATGTGTTGGTCAAGAAGAGCCCGACTTTTTTGAAGAGAGTGTGGTGCCTTAGAATAAACACATTTGTAGCTAAGCGGACGGATCTGGTGTAGGGGTTAGAACACACACCTCTCACGTTGAGGACCTGGGATTGAATCCCATCCCCGAGATAGTCACTTATGACGAAACGTTACAGTGACGACTGCCTTCGGAAGGGAAGTAAAGCCGTTGGTCCCGAGATGAACTAGCCCAAGGTTAAAAATCTCGTTAATAAAGACAGAAAGAAAAAAACATTTGTAGCTGAATACTGCATAGTTATACACTCACCTTGTACACGTCGAAGTTTTCCACGATGGAATCGAAACAGGTGTAGAGATCGTTGAGCAGGTCTACCACCTGCATCGGGGTGCTTTGAGCGGAAATGGACGTAAAACCAACAATATCACTAAAATAAATAGTTACTTGATCATAGGTTTCGGCTATCACAGATTTGCCCATTATCAGCTGCGCTGCCACGGACCTGTAGAGGGGAGGGAATATTAGGGTTTTCGAAGATTCTATCAGGACAAGGCATCAATACTGCAAGTTTAGTTGAAATTGCTTCATCTTTACTCACCTCGGCAGCAGCTGGTACAGAAGCTCTTCACATTTGCGCTTCTCTTCGAAGTAGTCTTGTGTGCGCTCCTCCACTAGTGCCTCCAGGTTATTGGCATACTGCTCCATACGTTGTAATAAATTATCTAATATATTACCAGATTCGTTTTCTCTGGAGCAGGGCAACGATAAAATGGGGAGAATAGAATTCAATTATTAATACACATCGGTAGCAGGTTTATTCAGCCTTTGATCTTTAAGCAAGCGAGAGCAACTTACTTGTTGATTTTCCTAATAATTGTTTTCAGCACGGTAAAGTCTAGCCGTTCCATCGGGTCTTCGGACCAGCATTTAACCATTATGTTGTTAACGTCCTCATAATACATCTCGTCTACTTTAGGTCTGAAGGGGGGATTGTAACCGTCAGGTCCATTTATGACTAGTTTTATAATTTCTGGAATGGGAGGATGGGTTTTAAATTGAATATTTATTATTTTGAATCAATTTTTTTTTACTTTTTTCATTTGAATGCTTTACTTTATGAGAGGAGAAGTGAAGTGCATGAATATCTCATGAAGTATGATAAATTTTTATTTCTACCGAAGGTTCAAGTATCATCCAGACCTGGGAGGGAGGCACAGATACTACACACAAAATATAAAACAAAACTTTTCCAAATTGCAAGATAACTCCCGCTCACCAACAGCGATCAAGGCAGGCTTGGGAAATATCGCTTGTTTTCTTTTGTTGTGTACCTTCGATCATTCTGGAAAAACGTGGGAAAAGGGCCATAGTTTTATGTGCATTCAATTTTAAATTTAATTGGAAAAGAGTAAAAAGATGCGTGTTTCAATGCTTTATATTCGATCAAATTAAAAGGTACAATCGTGACATTGCTTTTGGGTGTGCAGGATTCGATTTTCAACCGATTGTTGTCAACTTTGTTGAAATGCAAAAATATGTTTTGATCATGCTTTTATCATGTTTGTCCATTCTTTAAGATCTGGGCTCACAGTGACAGATCGTGACAGCAGAATCTCGGCTCACCTTGACATACACAAATTTTGTATCGGTTTCTCCCTCCCAGATCCAGACCTTGGTTTTTTGTTTTTGCTCGATTTTGATCCTAGTAGCACGCTTTTTGTGGTTCAATCATCAATTTGGAAAAGATTGTCAAAATTCACAGTGTAATGTTGTGTGCTTAGAAAATTCAAGAAATGCCGCGCGATGACGGGGCGGAGGAGAGTCGAAAGAAAACGATCCTGTACAAGGACGACGTAAACCTGCCGAATGATAGGCGGCCAAAGCGCGTCATAATATCTAAATCTCGTTACAAACTGTATGAACCACCGCAGAGATCAAATTTCTCGGTGTGCTTGGATAACATCAAACGGGAACGACAATCAATTAGCGCAGTAGCAAATCAACCGACGACTAGTGGTAGAACACCATTCCGGAAACCGGAACGTGGCTCTGATGAGTTCCCTCAACCGGGACCTAGCATGTTCACTTCTTTCGCCCGCCCTCAAAGCTCTATGGTTCTGACCGAGAGAAGGAAGCTCTACTTCAAAGATGCGCTGGTTGAATATAAGCGAAGACGTTCGACCGCTCCCAGACGTATCAAAATTATTAAAGTTTATGGTAAGGTGACATATCCAGCAATGTCAAAGAGGCTAATCCCTTAATTTATACAGCTCCCCTAAACTGGGAAGAAGCATTTGAAGAATCGGTAAAGAAACATACACCCTCCATAAGCATCGAAAATCCTTGGCGGCAACCACGGCTGCAATGGCTGCAAGATTTGGAAAGTGAACCCCTCAAGCTGCCGAGGGATCATGATGAACCTGAAACTCCATGCTGTCCACTCTTGATGTTCACGTTTCGTAAGCGTAAGAGTAATTGATTTGCTAAAACAAAAACCTACCTTTTGGGGATTTCTCATCGTCTCCGGTGTAGAACGGCCCCTGTCTTGATACGATCTCGTGAACGATGATGCCAAACGAGTAGACGTCACCCTTCTGCGTTCCCGCCGGGTCACGGTGAGGATCCCTGAGAAGCTCCGGAGCGGTCCAAAGCAGTTCTGGGTGAATAAAGTGAACGCAAATGGTGAAAGAGGAGATTTAATCAAATATATTTTCCATTGGATTAGAAAAATCGTACACTGAGAAGCCTACACTTACGTAACTTCTTCTTCTTTATGAACTCTTTGGAGGTTAGGTATTCGGGTGTATAAAGATAACCAGTAATCATTAGAAGCTTTATCAACGAAATTTCTACTCACGCTAGATCAACTAACTGTCATTAGTTGTGGTTTGGGTTCAACCTCATTCTAAGGTTACCCAAGTACGTACAGTATGGCCCATAAAAAAATACGAAAATCGTCATATCATGTTTTATAGTAGTTTTTACATGGAAAATGTGAATGGACCATAAATATTATTCATTACTTATATTGTTTAATCTATTTAGACTCAGTTTTTTGCTTTGGACATGATTTTTATCTGTTACTTTCACCTTACCAGAGAGCAATTGGAAACATCCCTTTAAATTTTATCATGCGGACGTCAAGTTCAATATCTGTGTGTTGAAAGCTTCTAAAACATCAACGATGGCGTGAGATTCTTCACAGGCCTTGTCCCCAGCATACGCCCATATCAAATGATAGAATTGGTTCATACCTGGGTCATTAGACTTAAACATATTTTCGAAAAAACGGCTCATTTTGGAAAGCTTTGGTTGAACCCTCGTATAAGTGTGATAAGCGGCTCCGTTTTGTTCAAAATCTATGAGCTAGTATTGATATAAGTTGTCCCTAACCGAAGGAACAAATTTCATCCTAAAAAATCTGTTATAGGCCTCCGTATTCATTTTTTATTCAACTTTAACAAAAAATAAAGGCATATTAAACCTGTAAGACGCAAATGCCCTCAAAACTATGACCCTAGCAAAATATATTATTGTGATCATGAAAAACACGTTCTCTAAGGACTCCTCCATCCTCTGATACCAAACAAACTATAATTTTCAACAATTAAGTGTGATTTTTTAAGGTGGAAAGTTTATCACCAGAGTATACGACAATCAGACGCTGTTTCTAGCATTTTGCGGACAAAACCTTTGAACTTCTTTGCTTTATTACATTATTTAGGACAGTAAGAGAAATATGACAACAATTGCCCTGAATAGCGAAGGGATGTCAGAATATACTACAATAATCAGATATTACATTCACTATCAAAAACAATGAAAATAACGCATGTGGATCCTAATTCCACGTTCAAACAATTTTCGCATTTTTTTATGGGCCATACTGTATATGAATAAAAGACTTCAGATCTACAGGCGTACACACTAAGCTCTTACGGTGAAATTCACCGTAATCTCAACAGCTGAACAGTTCGGTGAAATAAAACACCGTAACTTCGTCGGAATTTAACGGATTCCGGTGATTTTTTACGGAATACTGTAAAAATTTACCGTACTCCGTTAATTTATTTTACCGAACTGTTCAGCTGTTGAGATTTCACAGGAATCCGTAAAATAATTTAAGTGTGTAACCTATGACCTTTTTGACGTTAATGACTAAGGTTTACACCCAAACAGGCTCAACAAAATTTGTTCCAACAAGTTTCGAGTTCAACAATTGTTTGCGATAATCCAAAAGCTATAATCTACCAACATGATCTTTCAAGCTTTGAGTTCAACGACTAACTAGGATTATCCAAGAACTCCGTTGAACACAGGACTTCAGATCAGGATTAGTACTGAAAGGTCACTCGCTACGATTGTAGATCTGATGTTCTGCTTTCCAAGTATTTTTTGGATAACCTTAAACAGTCGTTGTTCTAAAGTCCCTGTAAAATATAACCAAGTGAGCCCGTATGGGTAACTTTGTTCATGTTCCTCTGAAAGATCATTGGCTACGCTTGTAGATGAGATGGCGTATACTCAAACGAGTTTGCATATAACATTCAGATAACCGGCTCCAGAGGCACGTAATTATTCCAGCTGATCTACCCAAAAATTTACCAGGGACCAGAGATTTCAGGACCATCACCGTAATACTTACTTTTCCAATAGGCATAGCTTTCCTGATCCTGGTCGTCGAGCGATCCGCGCAACTGATGCAGCCCAAAATCGGTTATCTTCAGCACGAAGCGTGAATCCACAACGCAATTGGACGACTTGAGTGAACCATGCGAATGGAGCTCGGTGGAATGTAGAAATGCCATACCCTTGACGATGTCATGCATTAGTGAGATCTTGAACATCCAATCCAGCTTGATGGTTTCATTTTCCAGGATATCCTGCAGGGACCCCTTCGGACAGTACTCGGTCAGAATGAACGGATCCGGGCTGGGATCAAGACAGGCGCCGTAGAATCGGACTAGGTGATCATGCTGGATGTCTTTCATGCGCTTAAGCTCCAGCATCATCGTGCGGTTCAGGTTCAGATTGTTAATGTTAATCTTTTTGATTGCAACTTTGCAACCTTTGTAGTATCCAAGCTGGATGTAGATCTGTCGGTCGCCAGGTAGCGAATTAAGCTCATCGGAGTAGAAAGTCTGAAATCGTACTACTAATTGGTTTATAAATTACTACGAGTCACGTTTGAGCGGGTACTTACAACTTGACTGCCACGTTTGGCCATCATGTGTAGACTTCCCCGATGGCCTTGACTAGAGTGGCAGGAAAGCACCTCGTTGGCTTGCACTTTCCATGTCATGGAGTTGATTTCCGCTTCGAGTTTATAGTGGCGATAGCCCATGAACGACGCTATACCCATGCAGATGACACATAGGCCCAGAATCAGCGAGAGTATGGCGTAACCGGGAAGAGCTGGAAGATATTATAGAGGCTTAGGAAGCAATTTGGGAAAGTTTATCATTAGATATGCTTACACTTGTCGGGACATAAAGAACCGTCAAAGCCACAGATCGGTCTGTCAGGGGGAGCTTTCGTTCTGCCACCAGACCAGTGAATTTCTTTGCCCTCTACGAACTGTAGTCCTCCGTCGTGGAAGTAGTTTGCTACTATCTTGAAATGAAAAAAATAAGAATAATTAGGATCCACAGAGTTTGCAGTTGGATAATAGTTAAACGAATGTTTGCCATACGCCTGACAACGAGTTGCATTCGGGACTACGAAGCTGCTGATGTTTTCTTCGGTTTTCTGTGAGAAAAACAAGGAGAGATATATTTTTGCTTTTTTTCACGCACACGGTGACAGTTCTTTACGAGGTTTTCCATAAGTGCGAGTGCTTTGTAAATCTCTTTTTGTTTCGTAGTCGCGAATACAACATTTTTTGCTATTACGAAAAATTCCGTTAAAGCTGGATCATTTCCAAAAGCACGAACAAACATTTCAGCATACATCCATGTGTAGTAACATTTCTGTATGTTTCAATCGTGCAGGTTGCGACATACATAGTAGTATCTACGGATGTCACAAATTTTCTTTTCGTTCACATCATACAGACTATTGGTGGACAGAACAGGTAAGAGGGCGTGAACAGTAGCGGATCCTGCTGTCACCTCTACGAATGCTGGGCGATCCGTTTCCAAACCTGATCGGTCAATCCTTAGGAAATGTAGTTCGTCGAAAAAGGATTCTCCGTATCCATGCAAGATACCGCATGTGGCGCCCTACCGGAAGTAGGGTGCATTAGAGCACATCCGGATGCGAATGGAATGCATAACTTCCGAAGTTAGGTATCTCGCATAGATTTTGAAAAAAAAAAAATATATATACAAATGCGAAAAACCGATTCAAACTTTTTATCGCGCCGACAATATCACCTTCTTGCATCTGGATCGCACATCAGATATAGAATCAGATGTGCGATCCAGAATAGACTGGGATATTGGGTTGACACCTTCCAAAGTAGCTTTTTTCAGCATTGTTTTTTTGGTAGGAAAAGTAGGCCATTATGTAGTGCATCTAATCAATGAAAAGTTGATTGATTTGTAACGGAATGGCAAAAATGAAATTTTCACCTCTAGGGGCAAAGAGGGACAAGAAAAACTATTGTATATTTGAAAGAAAGGATCATTTTCTGCTTAATAGTGGGTGACTCACTTTCACGAAAAACTTCACATGAAACGGACGAAGTTTTAAAAATTAACCATAATTTTGAAGAAACATTTTTTGGTACAAGTAATAACCTATCGTTGTAAGAATTAAATATTTATCATCAAATCGAAGGCTTAAGACTAAGTTTTCAAATGAAGCCTATTGAGCTCAAATTGGTTATGGTTTCGCTGAGATACAGCTATTTGAAATTTAATAGGTGAACTTGATGAATTTTAAGCATCTACACTTACGATGCTGCCAAAAATCGAAAACACTGATCAATCTAATTTTTGGGAAATCGTCACTTAATGGTAAAGAAGCCTATAAAGAATATTAACAAGTGATTTTGAGAACATGAAATTTTGAGGTTTTGTCCGGCCATGCGCCACTGTGCGTCAGTTATCTAACCAGCTAGACGGCAAAAGGATAAGCTAGACATCATCAACTATCCGAAGGTGAGCGTCGACGGTATACACGACGTCCAGAAGATCGGATCTTGCCATAGGATGATTGGGAAGGATAATTGAGCCATGGGCCCCAATAGTTGCTGCTCGGCCGCATCGACTCTTCCCCTTCCGCTCTTCCTGACAATGTATTGTTGGTTTAAATAAATACATGTAAGCTTAATTTCTAGTATGTAGTGTCATTTATTTTATTGATTCATGGACTTGGTTTCCCTCATGTGGGTCTGGTAATAACGTTGCGACAGTTATGGTATGTGAGTCTTCCTGAGTAAGTAGAAAGCTAACCCTAGGATGGTTAAACCCTGAGCAAGTCCTTTGTTATAAGGCACACGATCGTCCAGTATAATCTGTGCAGGGTTCGAACGTAATGCCGACCCCAAATCTAGAACCACTAGCTGAGTCTGCCAACGGGTAACACGAGTTGTCGCAGATACCAGATAAATGTTGTATTGATCAGCGTATTGACGACATTTAAGCGAAACAGCAACAGCGAAAATTAGTAGTAGCAGTTCCGGCTTTCAATAGCAAACATTCGTTGATATAGCTTAATTATATTATTCATCCACTTACCTCAAACATTCCCGTTTCCGGATTGAGATCCAGCAGCGAATAATCTGAGATCCGATCGCCGTTGGAATCAATGGTAACGTTCCCGGTGATGCCCTTAAAAGATTTCCCCCACATGAGATGCGTCAGATAAGTTCCATTGATGGGTTGCTTCAGCGCTCGCTGTTCCCCGAGAAGGCCAATACTGTCGTTGAGGGCATAAGCGTAGAGCAGCACGGCGTCGTAGAATGCAGTCACAAACGTCGATACCGGCTCATCCTCCGCGTAGGTGTAGTTGAACTTGGTTTTGGTAAGCAGCTTCACCTGTTGAAAGAGAAAATCGATTTTGAGCGGGGAAATGCATTTACTCAGCGAATGAAGATAGCAAACAACTAATGGAAGTGTTTCCCTTTCATGTGATTATTCCATCTGCTTGCAGTGCACTCGAAGCTTTAATCAGGACAGCAAGAAATTGAATCACATCTCGCCCTCGTTTGCTTTCTATAGCAAGATCAAATCTCGATATTCGGTTGAGAACATGTTTTGCACTGGTCATAGCACCAAATGCGAACTCTATTGCACGACATCAAACAGATGTATTTACGATGTGATTGGTACTTATAACTATGAAGTTTTATGTATCTTTCATAGAGAGGATATTATCCGGCGATTTTATTGTAATGAAATTGTAACACGTGTGAGCCTTTATACGTGAACTTCTAAGGCGTAAGGGGATAGTTTATTCATTTTTTTTTTCATTTTTTATTAGGGGAACTGGGGGTAAAATGAACACCCTAAGCAATTTTCATGTTTTCTTGCTTATAAAGCTGTCACATTCTTTTACAATAGCTCAGAATTGAAGAAGGATGTTTATGCAATGTATCAAGTTGAAATATTGTGATGGAAATAGAATTTTATCATCAATAATATAATTTTGAAAATGTTTTTCCACAGAGCCAATGTTCCAAACATGTGGGTAAAATGAACATGTAACGGGGGTAATATGAACATATACTTTGGGGGTAAAATTAACATACAATGGGGGTAAAATGAACACATGCTGGGGGTAAAATGAACATGCGGTGGGGGTAAAATGAACATCATTTGAATTGAACGGGTTGCGTCACTATTCTCGGCATCTGGTACATGATCAATGCATATCTCAAGACACTCCGAAATCGATGGAACGTTTAGCTGCGACCATTTGGATGGCTGTCGATGTCTGTCTTTGTATTTTCTCCGGAAAACTCTCGGCATCTAAAATAAAATCCCGAAGTATTCGCCCTGCCATGGTGTTCATATTACCCCCATCTCGAATGGTTCATTTTACCCCCAAAGAATCAGTATCATCACATCATTTGTTCTATGAATTTAGAAGATAAAAATACTTCCAATTTCCATCTACTTATCATAAATACCTTAAAGATATGATGTGCTACGCAATTCAAAAGATTTTTGATGATTTTAGTCATAAAAACCTTAAATTCTACGAATGAAAATTTACATCATGTGAGAAAACAGAGAGGCGTACTTTGTTTTTGTTTACTTTTCCAGCTTTTGACAGTTCTAGATCGCGCTAGAGTTGTCGAAATAGTTTCTTAGTCTGAGTATTAAGGATGGTGCTATGTTTTGCATAGATTTATAGCATAATTACCGTAAAACACAAACCTGTTCATTTTACCCACAGTTCCTAACCTAACCTAACTTAACCTAAATATATTACGTATCAATCGTGGCATTAGAAGATTTTGCCTGAAATTGTTAATTATTTTATTTGACATTTGTTCCAATGTTTCAACATTGGATACTCTTTGTAACTCATTGGTACTATACCAGGGAGGAAGCATGAGAATCATTTTCAAAATTTTATTTTGAATTCTCTGCAGAGCTTTCTTCCTGGTATTACAACAGCTAGTCCATATGGGTACAGCATACAACATGGCTGGCCTGAAAATTTGTTTGAATATACGATTTGACAAACGGATCTAATTTGTTACACGTTAAAGTTGATGAGTGGTCGAATGTCCATGGCGGAATCCGAACAGTTCATTGGCAAAAATTGAATTTTCATTGTTGTGGACCATCATTCTGTTCAACATGACCTTTTCAAAAAGTTTACTAATGGAGGAAAGCAAACTGATTGTACGATAGCTAGAAGCTTCTGCAGGATTTTTGTCTGGTTTTAAAATTGGAACAACCTTAGGATTTTTCCATTTGTCAGGAAAATATGCTGAATGAAAACATTTGTTAAATATATCAACTAAGATTGATAAACTACTTTCAGGAAGTTTCTTGATGAGGATGTAGAGAATTCCATCATCGCCACGAAGAAACGATGCGCACTAGCGTCAGCATTTAGTAAAAACTTCTTTTTCTTTCGCGACCTTTCCCTAGCAACTTCTGGTTTGATTTTACAAGCATTTTACTAGCCTGATTAGATTTCATATGTATTCATTGAAATGTTTATCGTCAAATCTCTGCTAAAGCGTAGCCCTACTCCCTTTTCGCTGTCACTATAATTTCCAACCTATCCGAAGCGATTTCCTTCAATCCAACTTTGCAACAGAAATTTCCGTTCGTTATCGCGACAGCAAAATCACACTCTGTTAGGGTTAAGGAACTTGTTGGCAGTTCTGTCACGTATCGGTCCCTTTTGGCTATATCATATCGCCGAGCTTCGATGGAACTCATCGGAGATTGGTAGTCGCGCGATGTCATCACCCGGAAGGAAATGCCAATTTTGTATCGCACCAATTTCGGTGCCCTCCCGTAAAAAAGGCAAATGATATCGTCTGCCGTTTGGCAAGTTATTTTCCGCTCTACAAAATATTCCCAATGGTTCCCATACAAGGGCGTAGCCATTACTTCCATAAGTGGGGTCGAGCGACCTCAAAAGTACATTTACAAATTTCATGCAAAATGATCATTACACAACTACACACTGGTGGTACACACAAATTACACTGGTACACTGAAGAATCCTTTTAGCAATTTTTTGAGAAATCTCGCTCTAGAGCAGAAAGATCTTCGTAGTGAAATTTCTGATTTGAAAAATTCCGGGAGTAACTCCTACACGAGTCCTTCGATAATTTTAGCACTTTATGGGGGAATCATTCAGAATGAAACATTGAGGTTGCTGTAAATTTTGTAAATCATCAAGAAGGAAATCAAATTTCTGGAAAAACCTCCTTAATAGTCCTTCGCTGAGTTTCCAGAGGTATCCCTGAATATTTTTTTATTAGTCAAAGGTCGGATTTTATCAAGAATTTGTATAGAAAATTTCATGAAAAGTGGATTTTTTTATTTTTGAAGGAATTTATGTAGATATTCATAAATCCCTAATGAGTTATCAAGAGTTAAGGAACATCTAGAGGAATTACTAAAAATATCTAAAGAAGAAAAACAACACAAAAACTTCAAGGAATTTAAAAATACTCAAGAAATTCAAAAATATATAAAATGCCTGAAGTGCAATTCCGGGTAAATCGCCCAATAAATATGTAAAATACTTTAATTTAAATGTTTACATGAAATTTAAACTATGATTTATCGAACTTTTCAGTGGTACAGTGAAAACTACCTATTTTGATACTTCATACATCGATATCGAGTTCAAGAACCATTTTTTAATTTTTAGTGTGGTCACTTCGGAGGCCAGTGGATCAATGGGTTACATACATACGCTATTCACCACATAGTAACGCACATGCGCTAGTGTCTATGCGCGAAAAATCGTTAAAAGGTAACGCGAAAAATATCTAACGAATTATTTCTCAAAATTGGGAACTTTTTTCGTAAAAATATTTGGTACCGGTTGTACGTAAAAATAATGACTATCATGCCTACCAAATATTTTTCGATTAAAGCTTCCATTCACATGCCTTTCCCCATACAAAACAAAATGAGAAAACTTCTGCTGATCAACTGGACAAGAGCAAAGCAGGTAATCTATTAATTTGAAATAAATTTTGAAGCAAATACGGTTAGATGACACAACTCCACTAGTCTTCGAGCCGTAATCATTTAAAAATTCAAGGTTCGTCTCGGGCTTTTGAAGGCTAATGATTCAACAAATATCTTAATATATGCCTTTGAATAATACCTTTAGAATTACTTCATCAATTACACTGAAAATTCTACTAATGATTGATTTAGGGATACTGGTACACTGAAGAATCCTTTTAGCAATTTTTTGAGAAATCTCGCTCTAGAGCAGAAAGATCTTCGTAGTGAAATTTCTGATTTGAAAAATTCCGGGAGTAACTCCTACACGAGTCCTTCGATAATTTTAGCACTTTATGGGGGAATCATTCAGAATGAAACATTGAGGTTGCTGTAAATTTTGTAAATCATCAAGAAGGAAATCAAATTTCTGGAAAAACCTCCTTAATAGTCCTTCGCTGAGTTTCCAGAGGTATCCCTGAATATTTTTTTATTAGTCAAAGGTCGGATTTTATCAAGAATTTGTATAGAAAATTTCATGAAAAGTGGATTTTTTTATTTTTGAAGGAATTTATGTAGATATTCATAAATCCCTAATGAGTTATCAAGAGTTAAGGAACATCTAGAGGAATTACTAAAAATATCTAAAGAAGAAAAACAACACAAAAACTTCAAGGAATTTAAAAATACTCAAGAAATTCAAAAATATATAAAATGCCTGAAGTGCAATTCCGGCTAAATCGCCCAATAAATATGTAAAATACTTTAATTTAAATGTTTACATGAAATTTAAACTATGATTTATCGAACTTTTCAGTGGTACAGTGAAAACTACCTATTTTGATACTTCATACATCGATATCGAGTTCAAGAACCATTTTTTAATTTTTAGTGTGGTCACTTCGGAGGCCAGTGGATCAATGGGTTACATACATACGCTATTCACCACATAGTAACGCACATGCGCTAGTGTCTATGCGCGAAAAATCGTTAAAAGGTAACGCGAAAAAATATCTAACGAATTATTTCTCAAAATTGGGAACTTTTTTCGTAAAAATATTTGGTACCGGTTGTACGTAAAAATAATGACTATCATGCCTACCAAATATTTTTCGATTAAAGCTTCCATTCACATGCCTTTCCCCATACAAAACAAAATGAGAAAACTTCTGCTGATCAACTGGACAAGAGCAAAGCAGGTAATCTATTAATTTGAAATAAATTTTGAAGCAAATACGGTTAGATGACACAACTCCACTAGTCTTCGAGCCGTAATCATTTAAAAATTCAAGGTTCGTCTCGGGCTTTTGAAGGCTAATGATTCAACAAATATCTTAATATATGCCTTTGAATAATACCTTTAGAATTACTTCATCAATTACACTGAAAATTCTACTAATGATTGATTTAGGGATATTGTCAATGCATTTTAATAATCTGTTCAATTGTTTTAGAATTGTTTTATATTTCACCATACTTTTTTCTTGAGATATCATAAAGATATTTCATAAAAAAACCCAATATTTTTTTTGTTAATCTGCCATATATATTCCATGAATTTCATCGATTTATTCTTGAGAATTTTTTTCAATACTCCTAATGAAATTCATACAAGAAAATTATCAAAAGTTGAGAAACACTATTTATGGCAAATTACTTTGGAGCATTGTTTTGGGGAATCACTGCTTTAGGCAATGCAATGATTGGATATGTTTTAAGTGAAATTTCTGATCAAATCCATTAAAAATTCCGAGAAGAAGTCCTTAGATAATTTTACAAGTTGTTGGGGGAATTAAACAAATTGATCATGAAAGAATATCTGAAATAGCTCTAGTTCTCAGAGGCCTCTCTGAGAAAATTGTTTGACTAGTTTAAGGTGAAGATGAATCGTAGCCAAACCTCAAATTTTCAAGAGCACAAATCTGGAGAACCAAAAATTCATTTAAGCTGAAAATTTGAACGAATGGAGCCCCAGCTGGAGGTGACTTATCGATCAAGTTTTCAGCCCAAACGAATGTTCCGTTCTTCAGAATAACCATTTTGCGTGTTTTAAAGATAAAATCATGTGCCTCTAATAAATTTGTGATGGATGAATCTGATGGCGCACTGAAATTTAAACTATGATTTATAGAACTTTTTAGGCCCAAGTCAGTGGAGGATCTGGAATCAACCGACAATTTGAAATTTATTGAATGAACATCTTTACCGAAATGAACTAATTACTACCACATGCGCAAGGGAATATTTCTCTACCGGAAAAAGTATTGTTATCCTCCACATGAGAAAATGCGATAATATTATGAATGTTTATCCACAATATTTAAAAATCTACCAGTACCACTTAGCTTTAAAAATAATAAACTTTTCGTTATTTATAATCCCTCTATATAGCAATCCAAGTCACCATGCATGATATGGTTTATCATATAAAGAATGCAAATATAGGATAATGCCACTTCATAATTGCATTACAAGGATTCAAATATCCCGTCAAAAATATTCAGTAAATAATTCTATTGCAAATTGCCAACGAATACAAAATTGATGCACGACCACCACAGTTCAATACCAACTTCCAGAGACAGAGAGATCTCGCTGTCCTCCGGGTATGAACTCCCACTATTAGCAATATTATCACAAGGGAATAGATGTCAACAATATATAAAATTATGTTTGCTAAAACCTGATAAGGAAGTGTTGTTATGTTCCATGGTTATTTGAAAATGATGAGTAAACTACCTATCTAACTGATGCTTTTCTGAAATAAATTTGACTGCTCCAATTGCAATATTGAAATTATATGAAAATTCGCATGCCCACCCTAGCCGTTGAAGAAATGAACCGTTACTCTTTGAACGTGGCAAAGGATGGTATTACCATGGATGGTGGGTGCGCTCGTAAGACATGCAGTTGTTTGCCCCAAGATTATTTGGTTTTCTAATATGAAAGCATACATTTTTTTATATACCAATGAATTGCTGAGAAAATTTGCAATCTATTGGTGCTAATTATAAGGCTGAAAAATAAAATTCATAGCATACTTTTTCAATTTCCATTTCATGCGCAAATGATTTCCGCTGCAACAGCAGCGGGCCGTGGGAAGAAGGAATACGAAAAACCGACCAACAAGCGATAAATGAAATGTGTTCATCTAACTGTGAGTCATTTTGCTAATGATGTAGGATGGGTGATCTGTTGATATTGATATTGGTATCACGTGTTGATTACTTCGAGCCTCGAATTCTTGGATCAATTTTAATTTTATCTGCAAATTGTTCTGAACAAATCTTCTTAATTTTGTTGAATAAAATATATTGGGGGATTAGAGTTTTCTAAATTAGTAAATAATACGTCATAAGTCATTTTTAATTTCAGAGCGGTCGGTTCTCAGCTTGCTCCTGGCGATCAACATGCTCGTGCTGTATGTATCAAGCGAGCGTGCTTGTGCGGAATGTACGAAGTATACGATGCAACTGATCTTGAATTAAATATTTCATATTACAATTGGCATTGGAAATTCCAAGTAAATATTTGTATCTCATGGCTTTCTAAGTGGGATGCCCGAAATTCATTGAAAATATTCTAATTGTTTGTGGCTGAGAACTTTGGACAGACAATTTGAATGTGATTATTGGGAATTTGTTGAATATTTTCCAATTACTGGTAGACACTGAAAAAGGCTGCAATATGAAAAGATGATTGTTTAAAAAGTCTTTGATAAAGTGTACAATATTTTGAAATACATCGAGTTGAAAACAAACAAAGCTATGACAAGAACACTATTTGTATGACATGTTGGTTTATTAAAATAAATCCTAATAATATTTGAGATTTTTATGGAATAATTTGAATATTTCCGAATACCTGATGACAAATGGGCATTCCAGACAAATATTTGAATGAGATGAGGAGCTTTACCAACATTTTGAGTAATACATTACATTCAAATGAAATAAGGGTTTCTAAAAAAACGGTTCAATGTATAAACGAAATGAGTATTTTCTAGTAAACTCTCGAATATTTGAATGCTCTCTCGAAACATTCGCATTTTTTCAGCAACTTAGAAATACTTGTGTTTTGTGGAATTCTTTAAACTATTCTGAATATTTGATGGCGATTGAGAATTTCTGACTTATATTTGAATGAGATTAGAATATTAGAAAATTTCTGAAAAAATAGAGTATCTCGTCAGTGATATTTGCATAAAAGGAATGTTTTAGAAGAAATTCTGAAGTATGCATGATTAAGATAATTATTTTTTTAATGCAATTTTAAATAAGACGTCTCAATATTATATGAATATAATTAAATAAATTATTTAAACAATATATGCTCCTTTTTTAAGAATTACCGCTGAATGTTTGACTGAGATGAGAATATTTTGAATGAATCCGGAATAATTCAGTTATTTATGAAAATTTTGAATATTTCTGAATATTCGATGTTATTTGAGAACTTCTGGCAAATATGTTAATGCGATGAGGATTTTGAAAAAATTAAGTATAACAAAATATTTAAATGAAATGAGATTCTCGTGAATAATATTCATATATGGTTTCTGAATGAAATTTTGATAAATGTATGAATAAGATGAGTATTTTTATTTCACTTCAATATTTAAAATATCATGGAGTTCTTTGGAAAAAATCCGAATTATCGATGGCAATATAAAATTTCTGACAAATATTTTAATGAGATGAGGATTTTTACGAAAATTCTGAGAAATATAAGAATGCGATAAGTATCTCGTAAACAACATTCGAATAAGACTGAATTTCTAAAATAAATACGGTATCTTGCATGAATGATACGAGTGTTTTCTAAATAACTCTCGGCTATTTGAATGATCTCTGGAATCTACCGCATATTTTCGAATATCTGCGAATTTCAAAGATTCTGACAACTTTTTCAATAAGATAAGAATATAAGAAAATTTCTGAATAATAGGAGATAAACATCTCGAAAGTTATATTTGCATATAAAGAAGTGTTTCAAAAGAAATTCTGACGAGAATGGGATAGATATTTTCTCAATATAATTTCAAATGATATGAGTGTCAGAAAATTTCTTAATAATATATGAATAAGATGAGTATCTCATGAATGACAATTGAGTTATATGCTTTTTACAGGAATTCCGCTAAATGTATGACTAAGATGAGTAATTTTTTAATTACTCCGGAATACTCGAATAATTTATGAAATACTTTGAACAGTCACGAATTATCGATGCCATCATTCCAATCGAGAATTTCTGACAAATATTTTAATGAGAAAAGGATTCCAAAATATTTCTGAAAAATATATAAATGTGATGGGAATCTGTAAATGATATTAAAATTATAGAAAGGTTTCTTGAAGAAATTCTGAGAAATGTGTAAATGCGCTGAGTATTTTTTCAGTAACTTCTAAATTCTTGAGTGTTTTGTGGAATTCTTCAAATTACTCTGAATACTTGATGGTGATTGAGAATTTCTGGCATATATTTGAATAGAATATTAGACAATTTCTGAAAAAAAAAAATTGGAGTATCTCGTCAGCGAAATTTGCATAAAAGGAGTGTTTTAAAAGAAATTTTTGAAGAAAGCATGAATGAGATAAGTAGAGTATTTTTATAAATCAATTCTAAATAAGACGAGGATACTAGAAAATATCCATATAATATATGAATAACATGAACATCTTGTGAATGATATTCAAACAATATAAGTGATAAATAACTTCCGCTGAATGTGTGACTGAAATGAGAATCTTTAAATTGACTCCGCAATATTTTAGTAATTTATGAAAACTTTGAATATTTCCGAATACTCCATGCCTATTTAGTACTTCTGTTAAATATTTTAATAAGATGAGGATTCCAGATAATTTCAGAAAAAAATATATGAGTGAAATTTCTCGTGAATGTTATTTATATACGATAAGGGTTTCTTGATGAAATTCTGATGAATGTATGAATGAGGTGAGTATTTTTAATTGACTGTAATATTTAATTGAAATGTAATGGAATTTGTTGAAAAATCCGATCTTGATAGCAATTGAGAATTTCTAACAAGCATTTGAATAAGATGAGGATTCCAAAATATATCTGAATAACATATAAATGAAATGCGTGTCTTGTTATTTGAATTACATAATGGTTTCCTAAAGAAATTCTGAAAAATACATGAATGATATGAGAATTTTATCAATGACTCTGGAAAACTTGGGTGTTTTATGAAATTCTTTCAAGTGTTCCGAATACTTGATGCCAATTGAGAAATTCTGACATATGTTTGAATGATATAAGGATATTATAAAACTTCTATTTTATGCATAAAAGAAGTGTTTGAAAAGAAGTTTTGAAGAATGCATTCATAAGATAAGTATTTTTTGTTTCATTTAATTTAAAAATAATTCTAGAAAATGTATTGATATTATATCAATACAATTAATATCTCGTGAAAGATATTCAAACAAAATTAGAAGACGTGTAACTTTTTAGTAAATCTTCACATCAATTTGTCCATCTAATCCAATTGCAAATTATATGTAATGTTTAGCTTTTCGGTAGTTATTAAACTTCCACTCGGCTGGTTAGCCGTAAACCACGATTCATAATTAAAAACAAGTAGCATATAAGTACTTTTTTTTAGAATCTCCGCTAAATACGACTGAGACGAGAATCTTTTAAATGACTCCAGAATATTTCAGTAATTTATGAAAACTTTGAATATTTCTAAATTTTTGATGCCAATTGAGAACTTCTGGCAAATATTTTAATGAGATGAGGATTCTAGAAAATTTTAGAATACAAGATATATAAATGAGATCAGTTTCTCGTGAATGATACTTTTATACGATAAGGGTTTCTGAATGAAATTTTGAATTGACTTAAATATTTAAAATGTTCTGGAATTCTTTAAAAAAAATTAAAATTCCAGATGGCAATTGAAAATTTGTGACATTTGAATATTATTGAGAAATGTAAGAATAAGATGAGTATTTCGTAAATTGCATTTGATTGAGATAGAATTTCTGAATTAAATACGAAAGAAAATATTCTAATTAACTCTTGAATATTTCAATGCTCTCTGGAATCTTTCGCATATTTTTGAATATTTTCTGAATAAGACTAAGCTATTAGATAATTTCTGAAAAATAGGAGATAAGCATTTCGTAAGTAATATTTGCATACGGGAAGTGTTTTTAAAGGAATTCTGAAGAATGTATGAATTAGATAAATATTTTTTTAGTTTAAATTAAATTGAATCGAGGATACTAGAAAGTCTCTTTTTAATATATGTATATGACAAAAATCTCGTTAATGACATTTGAACAATATAAGTGGTTTTTTAAAGAATTTTCGCTAAAATATATGACTGGGATGAGAATCTTTAAAATGACTCCGGAATATTTGAGTAATTCATTAAATGCTTTGAATATTTCCGAATACTCGATGCTAATTGAGTGCTTCTGACAAATATTTAATAAGATGAGGATTCAAGAAAATTTTAGAAAGAAAAAAAAATAAATGAGTTGACCATCTCGTGAATGATATTCATATACGATTGGTATATCTGGTTGAAATACTAATGAATGTATGAATTATTTAAGTATTTTTAAATTACTTTAATATAAGAATCATTATGGAATTCTTTGAAAAATCGGAATTATCGATAGCAATTGAAAATTTCTGACAACTATTTGAATGAGATAAGGATTCCAAAATATTTCTAATATATAAAAAATGAGACAAAGACGAGCCTACCAACGACTGAAAGTCTCTTTAATAAAGATAGATAATGAAAGTCGAAATGAGGTTTCCACCTTATAAATTTCATTTGAATTATATAATGATGTTGTAGGGGACGGACCTGGTGTAGCGGTTAGAACACTCGCCTCTCACGCCGAGGACCTGGGATCGAATCCCATCCCCGAGATAGTCACTTATGACATAAAAGTTATAGTGACGACTTCCTTTGGAAGGGAAGTAAAGCCGTTGGTCCCGAGATGAACTAGCCCAGGGCTACAAATCTCGTTAATAAAGAAAACAAAAAATTATATAATGATTTCTCATAGAAATTCTGAAAATTGTATGAATTATTAGTGTTTTTTCATTGACTTCGGAATACTTGAGTGTTTAGTGCAATTCATTGAATTATTCTAAATACTTGATGGCAATTGAGAAATTCATGTTTTGAATAAGATTAGGATTCTAGAAAATATCTGAAAAAATTGGAGATAAGTGTGAGTGATATTTGCATAAAATAAGTGATTTAAAACAAATTCTGCAGAATGCATGAATATGACAACTTTTACCTTAATTTAATTTCAAATAATACGGGGACACTACAAAACATTTTAATAATATATTAATAAGATGAGTGAATGACATTTAAATAACATAAATACTTTTTTAAAGTAATTCCGCTGAACGTATAACTGAGATTAGTAATGATTCCGCAATATTTAAGTAAATTATTATTTACTGTCAATATTTCCAAATATGCCTGACGCCAATTGAGAACTTCTGAAAAATATTTGAATGAGATGAGGATGAAAGAAAATTTGAGAAAATTATTATTGAGATAAGTATCTCGTGAATGTTATTTGAAGAGTTTCTAAAAGAGAATATGACAAATGTATGGATGCGATTATTTTTTTAAGACTATGCAATGCTTAAAATGTTATGGAATTTTTTGAAAAATCTAAATTCTCGATGGCAATTGCGAATTTATGACAAATTTTGAATGAGTTGAGGATTCCAAATAATATTTCAATGAAATGTGTATTTTGTTAATGACATTTGAGTGATATAATTGTTTCTAAACGAAATTCTAAAGAATGTATGAATGAGATGCAATATGTTTCAACGACTCCGAAATACTTGAGTGTTTCATGTTTTTTTTTCAAATTTCGTACAATTTTTAGCAAATGAGACATTAGAACATATATTTGTATGAATAACTATTGTCTTAATTCAATGTTATATAAGACGAGAAAGGATTTTTACGAAATTCTGAGAAATATAAGAATGCGATAAGCATCTCCTAAACAACATTCGACTTAGACAGAATTTTCAAAACGAATACGGTATCATGCATGAATGATACGAGTGTTTTCTAAATAACTCTCAAATGCTCTCTGGAATCTTCCGCATAATTTCGAATACCTGGGAATTTCAAAGATTCTGACAACTTTTCAATAAGGATATAAGAAAATTTCTGAATAATAGGAGATAATCATCTCGAAAGTAATATTTGCATATAAAGAAGTGTTTCAAAAGAAATTCTGACGAGAATGGGATAGATATTTTCTCAATATAATTTCAAATGATATGAGTGTCAGAAAATTTTCTAATAATATATGAATAAGATGAGTATCTCATGAATGACATTTGAGTAATATAAATGCTTTTTACAGGAATTTCGCTAAATGTATGACCATGATGTGTATTTTTTGAATGACTCCGGAATACTCGAAATTTCATAAATTAAATTCAAATAGTTTCCAATTATCGATGGCATGATGGCAATCGAGAATTTCTGACAAATATTTTAATGAGATGAGGATTCCAAGATATTTCTATTAAAATTATATAAAGTTTTCTTGGAGAAATTCTGAGAAATATATAAATGCACTGAGTATATTTGCAGTAACTTCGAAATACTTGAGTGTTTTGTGGAATTCTTTAAATTATTCTGAATACTTGATCGCAATTGAGCATAACTGATGTTTGAATAAATAAAATGTTTTAAAATAAATTCTGAAGAATAGATAAATGAGATAAGTATTTTTTTTTAATTCAATTTTAAATAAGACGTCAATTGTTATGAAGGTCGGTAGTTCGGTGTGCAATTATCCGAATGGCATGAATTTGCGGTGGTGAACTAAACATAAAGTGAATTTACTACTTTTGTTGGATTTTAACATTTTTTACACATGTCTTAAAGTTCCAGACGGTTTTAAAATGGAAATAAAAAAGTAAACAACATCAATGTTAATTAACTTAAAACAGATATATATTACAAAATCATCCCATAGTTTTTTTTTTTGTGTAAGGACTGTGCCGGATTACAAACCTAATTTGGTAAAAAAAAATCATATTTGTTTTCATTCTTAAGTTATAAGACCTTGTTGTTGTTTACTTTTTTATTTACAATTTTAATCCTTCTACATTTGAGCATGTGTTTACTCATTTCAAAATCCAATGAAAATGCTAAATTCACGTTACTAGCTGCTAAATTCACGTTATAGAGCTATATACCTCCAAACATGACCATTTTGAAAATTGGCATTTGTTTACTTTTTTATTCCCAATACTGTATATCCAACATATAATGGTATCTTAAGGTCTTAGGTATCTAAAATAAATTCTGAAAAATGTATGCATGAGATGAATAATTTTTCAAAGATTCCGGAATATTTGAGTGTTTTATGGAGTACTTTTAAAAATTCCGAAAACTTTAAGCTATTGAGAAATCGAACATATATCGAAAAAATTTTTCTATTGTTCTCGTCTTATATAACATTGAATTAAGACAATACTTATTCATACAAATATATGTTCTAATGTCTCATTTGCTAAAAATTGTACGAAATTTGAAAAAAAATCCATGAAATACTCAAGTATTTCGGAGTCGTTGAAACATATTGCATCTCATTCATACATTCTTTAGAACTTCGTTTAGAAACAATTATATCACTCAAATGTCATTAACAAAATACACATTTCATTGAAATATTATTTGGAATCCTCAACTCATTCAAAATTTGTCATAAATTCGCAATTGTCATCGAGAATTTAGATTTTTTAAAAAGTTCCATAACATTTTAAGCATTACATAGTCTTAAAAAAATAATCGCATCCATACATTTGTCATATTCTCTTTTAGAAACCCTTCAAATAACATTCACGAGATACTTATCTCAATAATAATTTTCTCAAATTTTCTTTCATCCTCATCTCATTCAAATATTTTTCAGAAGTTCTCAATTGGCGTCAGGCATATTTGGAAATATTGACAGTAATTAATAATTTACTTAAATATTGCGGAATCATTACTAATCTCAGTTATACGTTCAGCGGAATTACTTTAAAAAAAAGTATTTATGTTATTTAAATGTCATTCACTCATCTTATTAATATATTATTAAAATGTTTTGTAGTATCCCCGTATTATTTGAAATTGAATTAAGGTAAAAGTTGTCCTATTCATGCATTCTGTAGAATTTGTTTTAAATCACTTATTTTATGCAAATATCACTCACACTTATCTCCAATTTTTTCAGATATTTTCTAAAATCCTAATCTTATTCAAAACATGAATTTATCAATTGCCATCAAATAAAAAGAATAATTCAATGAATTGCACTAAACACTCAAGTATTCCGAAGTCAATGAAAAACACTCATTATTCATACAATTTTCAGAATTTCTATGAGAAATCATTATATAATTCAAATATAATTTATAAGGTGGAAACCTCATTTCGACTTTCATTATCTATCTTTATTAAAAAGGCTTTCAGTCGTTGGTAGGCTCGTCTCTGTCTCATTTTTTATATATTAGAAATATTTTGGAATCCTTATCTCATTCAAATAGTTGTCAGAAATTTTCAATTGCTAACTATAATTCGGATTTTTCAAAGAATTCCATAATATTTCTTATATTAAAGTAATTTAAAAATACTTAAATCATTCATACATTCATTAGTATTTCAACCAGATACACCTGTCGTATATGAATATCATTCACGAGATACTCAACTCATTTATTGTTTTTTCTTTCTAAAATTTTCTTGAATCCTCATCTTATTAAATATTTGTCAGAAGCCTTCAATTAGCATCGAGTATTCGGAAATATTCAAAGCATTTAATAAATTACTCAAATATTCCGGAGTCATTTTAAAGATTCTCATCCCAGTCATATATTTTAGCGGAAATTCTTAAAAAAACCACTTATATTGTTCAAATGTCATTTACGAGATTTTTATCATATACATATATTGAACAGAGACTTTCTAGTATCCTCGGTTCAATTTAATTTAAACTAAAAAAATATTTATCTAATTCATACATTCTTCAGAATTTCTTTGATAACACTTCCCGTATGCAAATATTACTTAATAATGCTTATTAGAAATTATCTAATGTCATAGTCTTATTCAGAAAATTTTCAAAAACTGCCCAGGTATTCAAAAATATGCGAAAGATTCCAGAGAGCATTGAAATATTCAAGAGTTATTTAGAATATTTTCTTTCGTATTTAATTCAGAAATTCTATCTTATTCAAATGCAATTTACGAAATACTCATCTTATTCTTACATTTCTTAATCAAATATTTGTCAGAAATTTTCAATTGCCATCTGGAATTCTAATTTTTTTAAAGAATTCCAGAACATTTTAAATATTTAAGTCAATTCAAAATTTCATTCAGAAACCCTTATCGTATATAAGTATCATTCACGATCTCATTTATATATCTTGTATTCTAAAATTTTCTAGAATCCTCATCTCATTAAAATATTTGCCAGAAGTTCTCAATTGGCATCAAAAATTTAGAAATATTCAAAGTTTTCATAAATTACTGAAATATTCCGGAGTCATTGAAAAGATTCTCGTCCCAGTCATATTTAGTGGAAATTCTAAAAAAAAGTACTTATATTGTTTGGATATCATTCACGAGATATTTATTTTATTATAGTATCAATACATTTTCTAGAATTTTTTTAAATTAAATGAAACAAAAAATACTTATCTCATGCATGCATTCTTCAAAACTTCTTGTCAAACACTTTTTTTATGCATAAAATAGAAGTTTTATAATATCCTAATATCATTCAAACATATGTCAGAATTTCTCAATTGGCATCAAGTATTCGGAACACTTGAAAGAATTTCATAAAACACTCAAATATTCCAGAGTCATTGATAAAATTCTCATCTCATTCATGTATTTTTCAGGATTTCTTTAGGAAACCATTATGTAATTCAAATAACAAGACACGCATTTCATTTATATGTTATTCAGATATTGGAATCCTCATCTTATTCAAATGCTTGTAAGAAATTCTCAATTGCTATCAAGACCGGATTTTTCAACAAATTTTATTATATTTCAAATATTACAGTCAATTAAAAATACTCATCTCATTCATACATTCATCAGAATTTCATCAGGAAACCCTTATCGTATATAAATAACATTCACGAGAAATTTCAGTCATATTCTTCTTCTTTCTGGCGTTACGTCCCCACTGGGACAGTGCCTGCTTCTCAGCTTAGTGTTCTAATGAGCACTTCCACAGTTATTAACTGAGAGCTTACTATGCCAATGACCATTTTTGCATGCGTATATCGTGTGGCAGGTACGAAGATACTTGATGTCCTGGGAAGTCGAGAAAATTTCCGACCCGAAAAGATCCTCGACCGGTGGGATTCGAACTCACGACCCTCAGCTTGGTCTTGCTGAATAGCTGCGCGTTTACCGCTACGGCTATCTAGGCCCCTTCACTCATTTATTTTTTTCTGAAATTATCTGGAATCCTCATCTTATTAAAATATTTAACAGAAGTACTAATTAGGCATGGAGTATTCGGAAATATTCAAAGTTTTCATAAATTACTAAAATATTGCGGAGTCAATTTAAAGATTCTCATTTCAGTCACACATTCAGCGGAAGTTATTTAACACTTATATTGTTTGAATATCATTCACAAGATGTTCTTGTTATTCATATATTATATGGATATTTTCTAGTATCCTCGTCTTATTTAGAATTGATTTATAAAAATACTCTACTTATCTCATTCATGCTTTCTTCAAAAATTTCTTTTAAAACACTCCTTTTATGCAAATTTCGCTGACGAGATACTCCAATTTTTTTTTTTCAGAAATTGTCTAATATTCTATTCAAATATATGCCAGAAATTCTCAATCACCATCAAGTATTCAGAGTAATTTGAAGAATTCCACAAAACACTCAAGAATTTAGAAGTTACTGAAAAAATACTCAGCGCATTTACACATTTCTCAGAATTTCTTCAAGAAACCTTTCTATAATTTTAATATCATTTACAGATTCCCATCACATTTATATATTTTTCAGAAATATTTTGGAATCCTTTTCTCATTAAAATATTTGTCAGAAATTCTCGATTGGAATGATGGCATCGATAATTCGTGACTGTTCAAAGTATTTCATAAATTATTCGAGTATTCCGGAGTAATTGAAAAATTACTCATCTTAGTCATACATTTAGCGGAATTCCTGTAAAAAGCATATAACTCAATTGTCATTCATGAGATACTCATCTTATTCATATATTATTAAGAAATTTTCTGACACTCATATCATTTGAAATTATATTGAGAAAATATCTATCCCATTCTCGTCAGAATTTCTTTTGAAACACTTCTTTATATGCAAATATAACTTTCGAGATGTTTATCTCCTATTATTCAGAAATTTTCTTATATTCTTATCTTATTGAAAAAGTTGTCAGAATCTTTGAAATTCGCAGATATTCGAAAATATGCGGTAGATTCCAGAGATCATTCAAATAGCCGAGAGTTATTTAGAAAACACTCGTATCATTCATGCAAGATACCGTATTTATTTTAGAAATTCAGTCTTATTCGAATGTTGTTTACGAGATACTTATCGCATTCTTATATTTCTCAGAATTTTCGTAAAAATCCTCATCTCATTAAAATATTTGTCAGAAATTTTATATTGCCATCGATAATTCGGATTTTTTCCAAAGAACTCCATGATATTTTAAATATTGAAGTGAAATAAAAATACTCATCTTATTCATACATTTATCAAAATTTCATTCAGAAACCATATATGAATATTATTCACGAGAATCTCATTTCATTTAAATATTTTGTTATACTTAATTTTTTCAAAATCCTCATCGCATTAACATATTTGCCAGAAGTTCTCAAATAACATCGAATATTCAGAAATATTCAAAATTTTCATAAATAACTGAATTATTCCGGATTCATTCAAAATATTCTCATCTCAGTCAAACATTCAGCGGTAATTCTTAAAAAAGGAGCATATATTGTTTAAATAATTTATTTAATTATATTCATATAATATTGAGACGTCTTATTTAAAATTGCATTAAAAAAATAATTATCTTAATCATGCATACTTCAGAATTTCTTCTAAAACATTCCTTTTATGCAAATATCACTGACGAGATACTCTATTTTTTCAGAAATTTTCTAATATTCTAATCTCATTCAAATATAAGTCAGAAATTCTCAATCGCCATCAAATATTCAGAATAGTTTAAAGAATTCCACAAAACACAAGTATTTCTAAGTTGCTGAAAAAATGCGAATGTTTCGAGAGAGCATTCAAATATTCGAGAGTTTACTAGAAAATACTCATTTCGTTTATACATTGAACCGTTTTTTTAGAAACCCTTATTTCATTTGAATGTAATGTATTACTCAAAATGTTGGTAAAGCTCCTCATCTCATTCAAATATTTGTCTGGAATGCCCATTTGTCATCAGGTATTCGGAAATATTCAAATTATTCCATAAAAATCTCAAATATTATTAGGATTTATTTTAATAAACCAACATGTCATACAAATAGTGTTCTTGTCATAGCTTTGTTTGTTTTCAACTCGATGTATTTCAAAATATTGTACACTTTATCAAAGACTTTTTAAACAATCATCTTTTCATATTGCAGCCTTTTTCAGTGTCTACCAGTAATTGGAAAATATTCAACAAATTCCCAATAATCACATTCAAATTGTCTGTCCAAAGTTCTCAGCCACAAACAATTAGAATATTTTCAATGAATTTCGGGCATCCCACTTAGAAAGCCATGAGATACAAATATTTACTTGGAATTTCCAATGCCAATTGTAATATGAAATATTTAATTCAAGATCAGTTGCATCGTATACTTCGTACATTCCGCACAAGCACGCTCGCTTGATACATACAGCACGAGCATGTTGATCGCCAGGAGCAAGCTGAGAACCGACCGCTCTGAAATTAAAAATGACTTATGACGTATTATTTACTAATTTAGAAAACTCTAATCCCCCAATATATTTTATTCAACAAAATTAAGAAGATTTGTTCAGAACAATTTGCAGATAAAATTAAAATTGATCCAAGAATTCGAGGCTCGAAGTAATCAACACGTGATACCAATATCAATATCAACAGATCACCCATCCTACATCATTAGCAAAATGACTCACAGTTAGATGAACACATTTCATTTATCGCTTGTTGGTCGGTTTTTCGTATTCCTTCTTCCCACGGCCCGCTGCTGTTGCAGCGGAAATCATTTGCGCATGAAATGGAAATTGAAAAAGTATGCTATGAATTTTATTTTTCAGCCTTATAATTAGCACCAATAGATTGCAAATTTTCTCAGCAATTCATTGGTATATAAAAAAATGTATGCTTTCATATTAGAAAACCAAATAATCTTGGGGCAAACAACTGCATGTCTTACGAGCGCACCCACCATCCATGGTAATACCATCCTTTGCCACGTTCAAAGAGTAACGGTTCATTTCTTCAACGGCTAGGGTGGGCATGCGAATTTTCATATAATTTCAATATTGCAATTGGAGCAGTCAAATTTATTTCAGAAAAGCATCAGTTAGATAGGTAGTTTACTCATCATTTTCAAATAAGCATGGAACATAACAACACCTCCTTATCAGGTTTTATCAAACATAATTTTATATATTGTTGACATCAGTCTTCTAAGATCATCTTTATACTCTGAGATTTAAACAAGCATGCTTTGAAATAATCTCAATAAGCAGGATCGTTTCGAATCCTGATTCTTTGCAATCACAGTGAGCGGGATTGTTACTGGGATTCAATCCCAGGATGAAATCCTTATGATAGGAATTGTCAATTACCTTCAGCTCAAATGCAAGTGAGAATGTCAAGATGGTTGTGAAGAAGAGTGCACGTTTTGTCGTAGGTATAAATACCTCTACTATTCGCAAAAAAAAAATCAAATTAAAATAAGTCAAATAGTTAGCTAATAAATAGCTAGTTTTCTTGGATAATTCATGTAAGATTTGAAGTGGTGGCCAAAATGTGTAAACGAAATGACCAGCAGCAATCATTCGTTTGGACAAGTGAATTTAAGAAGATTTTTCATAAAATTCGAATTGAATTGCATGAATTTTCAAGAAGTAACATCTAGACTTGCCGTTTTCACCATACAAAGTTATCCATCTTAGCTACATCTCATATTCAATGGGGCAACCACATTGCGCACGCCAGTTGAGGCTAGTCACTAACAATACAGCGGAACAAAATTACCATTTTTGCGTATCTAAAAGTACAAATTATATGCCTCCAGTTAATTTGGGGTTGCTCAATCCAAGACCACTCTCAGATACTCTCTTACCAACTCTGCTTTTCGCGTAGTAAGATTTGTTGTGTGAAAATCATATAAATGTCATAAAATATGTACATTGTACATATAACCCCATTAGGTTTTAGTTTCTGAAACAAAACCGAAAACTGAATTTTAAGCATAATGATAAAAAATAGGGAATGTGGCCATAGCGTGGAGAAGAATGTAGAAGTTGTGCCACTTTTAATTTTCTTTTATTTGTAATAATCACATTGAGCATTGAGATTTCTGTTTTTACATTAAGCATATTGTGCACATGTAACAAATCATTACGACATTGTAGTCTGCAATCCAATTCCGAATCATATTAGCTCCATAGACACTGTAGAAGCAATGACCGATCGATTTACGGAAACAGAACTCTCTGTAATAAATCGAAAAAAAAAACAAGTCAAATTGTATCACACAAAATACTTCACCGTACACGAACAAATGCCATCTGACAGCTAACTGGAACAAACAAAAAATCTGAGCATCAAAACTATAAAAAATTCTTCAAGAATGATTACCAAGCCTCAAGCGCATCCCGTGTGTCCTGTCAAAGACAATTTTCCCACGAATGTTTGACGCATTATCATGGATGACTCGATATATTTCGATAACACTTATCAATCAAGGATTGAATCCTAGGATTCAATCCTCTCATACAAAACGCATGATTCAATGCATGCTCGGATTGAAACATAATAAGCGCGCGCAATCGATCTCGACCCGCAGTTTTTAAATCTCAGCAGCTCTTGGAGTGAGATTTTTTGAAGACTGGTTGACATCTGTTCCCTCATGCAAATCATAATTAGTGTGGAAGCGTCAAATCAATTCTAACTCGCGCAAAAGTTTTATCAAGTTGTTGTATATTTCTTTCACTGCTGAACTGGGAATAAAAGTGCGAGATTGCTTCGAATCATAGTGGTGTCTTCAGATCATTTATTCTTTGGACTGCGATGAATAATCCCGCTGAAGTAACTGACTCGATTTGATGCCATCGCGCCCTTTCATTAGCGTTCCCGCACTTGTAAAAACTTTTGCGATAGTCCAGTAGTGAAATAAGTATCATTATGAACTTTCACCATGAAATTGTACTTATCCAAGAAACAAAATATCTTTATCATCAAAACTCATCAACCACCAGAAAGTTTCTCATTAGCTGCAACGTGGATTACTCCTAGAATTCATTTTGCCCACTTGGATGAACTATGCCTGATTCATCGATCGTTGCATGGCTATCGTTGGTAATTTGATGGCTAATTTTATGAGAAAAATGATGATTTTTAAATCGCGTTTAAAAGACATTCCCGTATTCCTGCCTAATTTTATTGGAAATATTTTTTTACAGGAATAATCCTTGAGGAAATATCTATCGATGGATGTTTTCCAATTTTCAAAATATGCCCCCAAACAGCTTCTATCAGATGAAATAGCAAGCAATGTCTTATATTTTCGGCATTTCATTTACCACTCAAAAGACATTCCAGCTAAATCTAATAACTTTATGAACATGGTTTCTTCACAAGAAATAATCTCCATTTAATTTCGAAGAGACAAGTGAGTTTAGAATTTTGAAAAAAGTGGTCAAATTTGTTAAAATTGCGATCAAAGTAGCCCGCGCGCATTTCAGACGCGCCACTGACTTGGGCCTTAATTCACTAGGCATGCAGAATAAAACTTAATCTTCCATGTATAGTTTGTAGGTTGGTTGAAATTGCATATTAAATTCAATTTAAATCGATGTTTTCCACATGTCTGCTGTCATCATACAATTTTTATCGTTTATTTTATACAGAACGATACAATAATTTTGAAAGCATCAAAATAACTTTTGATCATCGGAAGTATTCTGAACTTTTTAGAGAAATTGACAAGGTGCACATTAGAGTGATGCAAATGTTGAAATTTTGGCTCCCATATGCTTAAACGATTTTAATTATGGTAAATCGCATCCTTCTAAAGTATGAAGTGATTCGGAAAAAATTTGATTCTGCACACGCCATTTGAAGTTTTTATGGAGATTACTATGGAAAACGCTCACCTATTGTGTTCAGCCCTCTATCTCGCCGTCATATTATTTTATGGAAAAGTGAACAATCTCTACTCATGTGAAATCCTTGCAGCTAAAACTTTGCCGAAGACCACATTTCGATTGGAAGTCAGGATAAATTGCTATTCATAATCATAAAGTATGTTTGCATTTTACATGCTTAACCAACTGCTCGGCAGGCAACAGTGGTGCTCCTGGCGGGTAGAATAGATCTGAGACGAGACTCGCGAAGACGGTCTTCTTTTTCTGTGATTGCTGAGTTTTTTCTTATTCCACTTTATGTTTATACCAATCATGCGCAAGCCGTTCAAACTTTCACATGAACCTCTCACCCAAAAATGATTGCGTTTGCATCACACCGAATCATAAATAGCCTTTTGAGTGAAATTTAATGCCAGCAAACGTAGCAGACATTAGAAATAACTAATCTTGCGTTTATATTCATCAGCAACTTTGAAAAAACTGCTCCATCGACTGAGGTTTTAAATAACAGTTTGTAAATACAATACTTTTTACTTTTGCAGCCATAAAAACGGTGGGCTACATTTGACGTTTCGTGACAGCAGAATCTGGGGTGCATATGACGTTGATATTTTTCCTCTTCGCGAGTCTTTCTCAGGAGTAGATCAAAGTAATCCAGGCTACTATGTTCTACAGCAAAAAAGCAGTGTTGCTCTGAAAGTAATTGAATGATCATCTCAGCATGGTTTAGACTTTGGAATCAAGAATAATAAATTATCCTTACGTCCCAGCAAAATGTGGTCTTCGGCAAAGTTGTAGCTGCGTAGATTTCACTTGGGAAGAGTGTGTTCACTTTTTCATATATTATTATGACGAGCAGATAGAGGACTGAACACAAAAGGTTTGTCTTTTCCATAGTAATTTCCATATAAACTTAAAATGGCGTGTGCACAATCAATTTTCTTCCAAATCAATTCAAATTTTGGGAGAATGATTTTCATCATAATTGACATCGTTTAAGCATAGGGGAGCAGAAACTTCAAAATTTGCATCAGTCTGGTGCACATTACCCCAGGAACCCCTATTTGAATCGACCGTTAAAAAGGGTGTCGATGGCTATCGATGAAAGTGTGACATCTGTTTGTCTGTGGATACGCTCTCGCGTGTCCGATTGATTCCGATTCCGTTGCTCTTCCCACAGAAGCATGCAACAGAATCAACGGATCAGTTACTACTCAACTGCAATGGATTCAGCAACCCATCATTAAGTAGATAGTAGTATTTGGTGCTTGAGACAAAGAAATGTTCCGCAATGAATCGAATGAAAAACATCTCTATCAGAAGGAATCCCATGATAAATTTGGAGCAATTTTTCTTTTATCAAATTCTCTTACGTATTCTTACATAAATTTATTTTAAGATAATTTGGTAGACCCTTACATGACCATTTTGAGTAGCATAATAGATTTTTGATATATTACTCACAAGATATGTTGTGAATGTAAACTGTTGATAAAACCTTTCTAGAAAGAATTGTCTGTTTATTATGAATAAAAAAATAGTTATTCATGCAACAAGTTGCAAAATGATGATTTTTTCAGCACGAGTTGTACATTTATCCAACTAGGCTCGCCGATTTGGATAAATAAAACGAGTGCTGAAAAAATCGAGTTTTGCAACGAGTTGCATGCAACATATTTTGCTGTTTCGAAAAATGCCGTTTCAGCAGGATGAACTCTAATAGAACAGACAAGCATTTCAAGAACCCACATGGGCATAAGACCATGCTTAGTATCAATTCAGTATGTTTAAATCACGAAGGCTTTGATACAGTAGTACCCATGGATGTCACACGTTTTCTCGCTCCCATCGGTATCATGCAGATCTATATTTCCTATTGGAGGAAAAAACAGGTAAGACAGCACAAACAATAGCTGACTACAAATGCTGGACGATCCGATCCCAAATCAGAATCGCCAGCCTGTGTCGGAACCAGATTGCACAACACATATAGAATCAGATGCAATTGTGCTTATTCTGCGCGGCGTGTGTGGCGAGACGAGTCGAATGAGGTGACAATTGTCGACTCGCTCCCATTTGATTAACATTGGTATGAAGACGAAAGAAACGATACGACATCGATACCCTTGCACTGAAAGAAGTACCGTTTTGATTCATATTACGGACACTTAAGGCCTCAGTGAAGTATAACCCACAAAAAAACATGTGAAATAAATCACTCCGTATGATTCCTCCGCGTTATTGAACCTTCAAGCCCCTTAATTTTCGAATGGTGAGTGAAGATTTCGATTCCGAAACATGAATAATTTAAAATAAATAGAAATGTATGGAATTTACATGATTCTTATTCCGGACGCTTCCTTACTTTTGTCTCATATTCCGGACACTTCGATTCGAATTCCGGACAGGTCAAACAAATCATAGATAGAAAAGTTAAATCATTAAATGAAATCCTTAAACCACTAGAGAGACGCTTAAGGAAGTTGGGTATTATAAATTTTCATTGATATCTATGAAAAATGCTTGTTAAAACGAGAAAGTGAGAACTTCTGAACGCCAAAAATTGAAACATTTCGTTTGAAATGTTTCCCATACAATGTAGAGTGTCCGGAGTTTGAAGCTGTCCGTAATGTGAATCAAAACGGTACTGGGTAACAGTGAAGAAATGAAAGAAAAGTTAATGAAATATCTGTATGACACAAGATTATATGTAAAATTGTGAAAGTGAATTGTAAAACGCAAAAATTGGTTAACATGATATGCTTTTTTCTCTGACACGAATGCACCCTTCTGGTGTAAAGTGTCACGAATAAACAAAACAAAAAAAAATAGTCGCCTCACGTCATCCGAGATGAAAACGACTCGTGTCGAATCACACGCCGCGCAGAATGAGCACAAATGCCATGAAGTGACTGGGTTATTCGATTAACGCCTACCAAAACAGTACTGAAAAGTGCTACTTTTTTGCTTTTTCAGTCGGTCAGGCGACACATTCCCAGTTCCCCTGGCTACGCCCATGTTCCCATGCAGTTCTCCAGCGCAAGGAAAGATACTCAACTCACCTCCTCCGAGAATCGGCGATATTCTTCGTCTTCCGGTTGCCTGGCGACCACCTGTAGCATGGCAGTGTACGCGTTCTTGGCCTTCAGGTTCCGTTCTTCGGTATCGTTTGCCATGTGCCAGGATGGAATCTTTGTCGCGGCCATACTGTCCATCGAGGGTTCATGGTTTTTTTGTGGGGGGAAGGTGGTAAAAAAATGCGGGAAAAATAAGCAATAATTCAACGTAAGGGTAGAGATTCATTGTTCCATGAGCGCTGAAGTCATGATGCGGGTTGATGATGAATGAGGTACATGATAAAATAATCTTCGTAGTCATAATGTCAGGCAGCAGCATTTCATCGCATAGGTATACCGTGGGAGGAAACTGACGATGATGAAATACCTACTTTTGCCTTGGCAGTGAATGAAAAAGCTTCTTACCTGCTAAAGATGTCGATATTAAAGAATACATATTCGCCACTGTCTACCATGTTGAGTTCGGCAGCTGCGAGCATAATTTCCCGGATGGTAGACGGACTGGCGCACATAATCACGACTGGGGAAGAGAAGAAAATGGAGACAAGGAACCAAATTAATAATGTGGAGGCTTGATGAATGATGTTGGTTGAGGGCATAGTAAGTTGATTTAATTTACTATAGTGGCTAAAATCATAACCAATTATTTTTTTGGTGCATCAATAATATATCAATAATCTTTCATTTTCCATAAATGTAATATCAAAGCCACGCGTCAAGCCAAGTCCAAGTCTCAATTGTCATTTTGGCAACTGCTTTTCTATGTTTCTAGTTTTTATCCTACTTTTTCCACTACATAAAAACACAAAAAAGTGCTTCGCTCCAGGCTTTCTCCATCTAATCCCATAGATGCCTAGTTGCATTCCAAATTGGTAGATATGCGGATGCAAATTGAATCCTCTAGCCATCGTTGTGTACAGGCCGTGCTTCTGCTAGATGCAGTTAGTCTCCAAATAGAGTAGCTTCAAGATGAGTGCTGTGTTATACTAAAGTTCATTTTTGATTTCTTGTGTAATAAAAAGAATCAGTCAGAAATAACAAAAGAATACATTAGCCAAATGTATTTTTTTTTCTAAAATCAAATACTGCGATATATTTTTGTTGTCTGCCAAACCAAACAATATTGTCGTCGCACGGTTGACCACTAGCAGAAGCACTACGCTGATGCTGTGTACAAGAAGCGAGGTTTTTCCACTTGTGCGGTACAAAAAAAAAAGACTACTGAAGCGTAAATTGTTAAGGTTTTTCAAAAATCAGTTAGTTTCAGTAGATACAAAATATAAAATAAATTTATTATACCGTTAATACTGTACCCAATAACCACTCAACAGGAGGAAATGTCTGTGAATACACCGTGCCAAGGATGGTAGGCTGATCCAACACACACATTGACTAACTTGCTTGTCAATTAGATCAGGTCCTGTGCGCCTACACCACCCAGCAGTAAAAGCGTGCAGCAATTGAAAAGAGTGCTTCCACGCCACTTTAGGCACAACAAGGAAGCGTTATCGCATGGAAGTTTCAAAGCAGAAAAAATATGAGAGCCTTTTGAACGCGATGGTGCAATCAACTACCATTCTTTGGTGTTTCGTCCCGTTTTATGGATTTTGGAGCCCGCTGCAATTGACAGGACACGTTTTCCTAGGAGAATGTTTCGCTGGTGTTACCTATGTGTTAAGGTGGCCCATTTTCATAGAATCTGTAAATCTGTAAAGTTCTTCTAAATTTGTTCATTTGGGCCCCAGACCAAATATATTGGAATTTCAGTTTCATTTTTATACCTATTTTGTTTTTTACGGAAAAACTTCCGGTTTGTTGCATTCTTCTCCATTGATAGGATAAAATTCAAGTTACAAATGAAAAATTTTCATCGATTACAGTTCACTCTATGTAGTTGGAAGTGTTTTTCCCATACACTTGGTTGATTTTCTTTACATAAACTTCAAGCTCGCTTCGTGTTGCCGAATTCCACTCAAACTTTCACAGTAATTTTTTAAGGCCCAAATGAACAAATGGGATGTTACTCAAGATTTTTGTAATTTGATCATCGTGGGTCACCCTACTATGTATGTTGTGTGTTGAATGTACACATAAGGCACATCATGGAAAAGGGAATGTGAGCACACGATAGCGATTTACGAGCTGTGGAGGAATGCTCGCAGAATTGAACACAAATGTACATACGTTTGGAAAGGGTTTTTTTTTAAGATGTTCCGTAAACTTGGCGTCCTATTGAAAGGTTTCTATTATGATGCAGGCTGCAGAACAGAAGGCACGCCTAAAAAAATTGAAGTGGGTTCGTCTGTACTATTGTGTTCTTTTTGGTAGTTTGTTTGCAATGGGGATGTGGAGCTAAGTGAAAATAAAGTTCTCGCTGAGCAGGGGAAAAGATTTGATCAGTGTCATACTGCATGTTTGAATATGATACTAGTGATTCACATTCGAATATGCTTGTTTGACATGAAAAATAAGAAGGGGTACGGAAGAACTTTCTTCCTGAGATTACAACAGCTAGTCCATATTGGTACAGCATACATCATGTTAATAAGTAAATAGATGCAAAATGTTATAAATTTGTACATTTTTGAATGTTATTTTGCAGGTTACATTTCTATCAAGCATGAGTTTTAGATTCTTAGTTTCATCCAACTTATTTATTGGAACTCCTCTCATTGAGATATAATGTTATACGTTGAGTTTTGCAAGCATTAGGAGAAATCTTCCATTTTTGCAAGCATAAAAAAATATCCAAACTTCTCCAAACTCCTACAGATGACACGCAGGTTTCGTCCTTTGGCGGAGAGGCCTGTTTCATCCGCAAACAAAGATTTTTGACATCTCTGAGGTAACTCAGGCGAGTCAGATGTGAAAATATTGTAGAATATTGGTCCCAAATTGCTGCCTTGAGGAACACCAGCTATTATAGGAAGTCTTTCAGACCTGCAGTTCTGATAATTAACCTGAAGTGTACGATTTGACAGATAACTTTGAATTATTCCAACAATGTAAGTTGGAACATTAAAGTTTTTTTAATTTTACAATGAAGCCTTCATGCCAAACACTGTCGTATGCTTTTTCTTTGTCTAGAACAGCAAGAGCAGTAGAATAGCCTTCAGATTTGTAGGAACAGATTCAATTTGTTACACGAATTTTCATATCATGTTAAATTATGTCAAACAGAATTTTGACAGAATCCTCTTTTTGTACAGAGTTCTGAGATTCCTTAATGTAATTCTCAAAATCATTCACACTGCAACGGAATAATTAGTCTTGAGCCCCCACAAAATTCAGATGTAGTATTATCTTGATCAATGTTTTTTTATCTTTAGTTTCTACAAAAATCCAGTAATCCAGTAATGACCGATTTTACTCCAAATCTCGATTACTTTTTCAAATAGACGTAAGTAACTTTCATACGATTTTGAGAAAATCAATTCAGAAGAATCACAACCTTTCTTCTAGAACCGTTTTTAAAATGAATCACCTTTTTAACATTTTTTCGCCGTGTACATTGCTTAAATTTTGCATACAATCAGCTCGCGTTCAAAAGCTAGATAGTTTCTATTATTTCCCACAAAAAAAAAAACATGATAACAAAATGATAAGCCGTTTCATTGAGTTACTTTCGTCGTTTTTCTACCAGTGTAAAATCGGCTCAAGTAGCGTTTTGTTTTGATTCGTGGTTAAGTCACTTTGTCTCTCCATACAACGCGTTGCAACGGAGCGGTGAAAGTAGCGGTTGGGTTGCGATAGTTGAAATTCTTACTTACGCCGTTTTGTAATTCCGGAATTAAACATTCTAAAAGTGAAAAAATCTTGGGTTGGGTAAGAGCGGAACGTGTGGAATTTCGTCTGCGAAACACGTAGGAACGATAAAGTAAGTTTGTTCACTTTTCTGACTTGAGACTATTTGAATAAGTTTTCAAGAAATCTTTTTAATCTCGTTAAAGTTACTATGAATATGCATGACACAAAAAAGAGACCCCTCTGTGCGGTCCTTAGCCTCCTTCAGAGCAACTCCTATGCCTATCTCCTCACGGTACTGGGCGGGGTACGAGGAACCTTAGGGAAGATCGGGTAACCAACCCCGGTGGGAACTCTGGTCGTATGCTGACATGGAAGTGGGGGTTTGTTTTTGCTTCTGCAAACCTGGAGCGTCTGTACTCCATGTTAGGAGCGGCTCACAACAGCATCTGTTCCCCATGTCAGGGGCGGCTGATCATCGTCCGAGTGCCAGAGAAGGACTCTAAGCTAAACTGCGCACTATGGTCCTCCGAACATTTAGGGGGAATGGTCCTCCGGAAATCTAGGGGGTTGGTGTCAGGCCCTGCAAGCCAGCCGTAAAAAAATCAAGCAACGAATTATCAACGAGAGAATACGAACCGGAACATTCGGCGAAGATCACAGCGATGTAAAGGGACTAGCGATTGGAAGCTCGGTACGTGTAACTGTAAATCTCTCAACTTCATCGGAAGCACACGCATACTCGCCGACGTGCTGAAGGACCGCGGATTCAGCATCGTAGCGTTGCAGGAAGTGTGTTGGAAGGGATCAATGATGCGAATGTTTAGAGGTAACCATACCATCTACCAGAGCTGCGGCAATACACATGAGCTGGGAACAGCTTTCATAGTGATGGGTGATATGCAGAGGTGCGTGATCGGGTGGTGGCCGATCAATGAGAGAATGTGCAAGTTGAGGCTCAAAGAGCGGTTCTTCAACTTCAGCCTGATAAACGTGCACAGCCCTCACTCCGGACGCACTGATGATGATAAAGACGCTTTTTACGCGCAGCTCGTACGCGAGTACGACAGCTGCCCAAACCATGACGTCAAAATCATCATAGGAGATATAAACGCTCAGGTTGGCAAGGAGGAGGACGATTGGAAAGTTCAGCGCCCACCGGCTGACGAACGAAAACGGCTTACGACTAATTGATTTCACCGCCTCCAAGAATATGGCCATTCGTAGCACCTATTTCCAGCACAGCCTTCCATACCGATACACCTGGAGATCACCACAGCAGACAGAATCTCAAATCGACCACGTTCTGATTGATGGTCGGCACTTCTCTGACATTATCGACGTCAGGACCTATCGTGGCGCTAACATCGACTCTGACCACTATCTGGCGATGGTTAAACTGCGTCCAAAACTCTCCGTCGTCAACAACGTACGGTACCGACGGCCACCCCGGTACGACCTAGAGCGGCTCATCCAATCGGATGTCGCAGCGTTATACGCGCAGCACCTCGATGCTGCATTACCGGAAGAGGGTGAGCTGGATGAAGCCCATCCTGAGGACAGCTGGAGAACAGTGAAGGCAGCCATCAACAATGCAGCTGAGAGCAACGTCGGGTACGTGGGACGGAGTCGACGGAACGATTGGTTCGACGAGGAATGTAAGCAGATTCTGGAGGAGAAGAACGTAGCGCGGGTGGTCATGCTGCAGCAAGGGACCCGGCAGAACGTGGAGCGTTATAGACGGAAACGACAACAGCAGACCCGCCTCTTTCGGGAGAAAAAACGCCGCCTGAAGTGTGAAGAGCTGGAACAGCTGTGCCGGTCTCAAGAAACACGCAAGTTCTATCAGAAGCTTAACGCATCCCGCAACGGCTTCGTGCCGCGAGCCGAGGTGTGCAGGGATAAGGATGGGAGCATTTTGACGGACGAGCGTGAGGTGATCGAAAGGTGGAAGCAGCACTTCGACGAACATCTGAATGGCGCTGAGAGCACAAGCAGTGAAGGTCGGGACGACGGCGGGAATGCCTTCGTCGGTACTGCGGAGAATGGAAACCAACCAGCCCCCACTTTAAGGGAGATTAAGGATGCCATTCACCAGCTCAAGAACAATAAAGCTGCTGGTAAGAATGGTATCGGAGCTGAACTCATAAAGATGGGCCAGGAGAGGCTGGCCATTTGTTTGCACCGGCTGATAGGCACAATATGGGAAACAGAACAGCTACCGGAGGAGTGGAAGGAAGGGGTTATATGCCCCATCTACAAGAAAGGCGACAAGTTAGATTGTGAGAACTTTCGAGCGTTCACCATTCTAAATGCGGCCCACAAAGTATTATCCCAGACGTCACCTGTAGTAAACGAGTTCGTGGGAAGTTATCAAGCCGGCTTCGTTGACGGCCGATGGACAATGGACCAGATCTTTACTGTACAGCAAATCCTCCAAAAATGTCGTGAATACCAGGTCCCAACGCATCACCTTTTCATCGATTTCAAGGCAGCATACGATAGTATCGGCCGCGTAGAGTTATGGAAAATCATGGACGAGAACAGCTTTCCCAGGGCTCACGAGACTGATAAGAGCGAGAGATGGAAGGTTTGCAAAATTGTGTGAAGGTTTTAGGCGAACATTCCAGTTCGTTTGGATTCCGCCGGGGACTACGACTAGGTGATGGACTTTCGTGCTTGTTGTTCAATATTGCGCTAGAAGGTGTTATGCGGAGAGCCGGGCTCAACAGCCGGGGTACGATTTTTACGAGATCCAGTCAATTTGTTTGCTTCGCGGATGATATGGACATTGTCGGCCGAACATTTAAAAAGGTAGCAGACCTGTACACCCTCCTGAAACACGAGGCAACAAAGGTTGGACTGGTGGTGAATGTGGCCAAGACAAAGTACATGCTAGCTGATGGGGCCGAGCGCGACAGGGCTCGCCTAGGTAGCAGTGTTACGATAGACGGGGATACGTTGGAGCTGGTCGACGAGTTCGTCTACCTTGTATCCTTGCTGACGGCTGACAATAACGTTAGCCGTGAGATACGGAGGCGCATCATCAGTGGAAGTCGGGCCTACTATGGCATCCACAAGAAGCTGCAGTCAAAATAGATTCACACCCGTACCAATTGTATTATGCACAAAACGCTCATAAGGCCGGTAGTCCTCTACAGGCATGAAACGTGGACGATGCTCGAGGAGGACTTGCAAGCACTTTGTGTCTTCGAACGTCGGGTGCTTAGGACAATCTTAAGCAGTTTGCAGGAAAACGGCGATGCAGAATGTCTCCAGAAGGTGGCCAAAGCTGGAAGGATACGATGGGCAGGGCATGTTGCAAGAATGCCGGACAGCAACCCTGCAAAGATGGTGTTCGCTTCGGATCCGGTTGGTACAAGAAGGCGTGGAGCGCAACGAGCTAGGTGGGCGGATCAAGTGCGTATCGATTTGGCGAGCGTGGGGCAGAACCGAGGATGGAGAGATGCGGCTACGAACCGAGTATTGTTGCGTGAAATTGTTGTTGATTCGATAAAATGACAAACGTCAGGGGCGCTTACGTCGACTATGCAAATATGGGCAGTACAGCAATGACCGGATTTTGTGAGAAGTGTTGCGACGAAGTTTTTCTTGTCACCATTTCAAACCCTATTTTTCTCCAAATCTTTTCAATATCGTCAAAGTTACTATGAATATGAATGACACAGGGATGAAAGAACACTGTTGAATTGATTGAATTTTGAAGAAGCTACAAAAGGGTTGAAAAAGGGGCTAACAATATCGGGTCATCTATGTATCATTTGCTAGGCAACTCTATCGTCCATTGCACGATGACGTCATAACAAAATCGCTCTCTTTCTCTCATTTGGGAAAATTGAAAACATCGGTGCCAGTACCTGTGAAAGTTGACAGGTACTGGCACCTTTGATTTCAGTTTTCTTTAAAAGCGAAAGAGATAAAATTTAGCCGAGATATCGCGTAACTTTTCAAAATGACCGATACTGAAACGCTCAATTCCGATAGAACTGGTACTGGATTTTTTTTGCAATAAATGTAGAGCATACAGCATTGAACAAAAAATTGCAACTTTTTAAAATTCGTCAGAATGCACAAGTGAACTGAAGATATTGTCAAGCTTATTTTTCATATAAATTACTATTATGGTATAATAAAAGTAATATTAGGTAAACATTCTTACTTTCTTACTAACTCACGGAAGAAAAAAAAAACAAATAAATTTGTTGAAATTCTTTTTTTTTTATTTGACACGAAGGAGCAGTTTTTGTCCCCGAGACGGAGGTAGTCTGCTTTCACGTCAGGTTAAACGGCATGTTTCCTCCATCTCGGGGACAAAAACTGCTCCTTCGTGGGCAAATCGAAGCTCTTCAGTGAGACAAAACAAAACTCTTCAATGAGACAAAACAAAAATTGAGTTTGCTTCGGAGAATCCGAATACTTCAGCAACACGTGCTGTAAACACTTAATTCAAATATGTCCTTTAACCCGCCACAGTTGACCGTTTTGTTGGTGTTGGAATCCAAAATGCTGGAAAATCGTAAAAGTTGTTGATGTTTATGTAATATTGGTTGTAACGCAGAAAATCGTTCATAATGAATAATTTATAGGCTATTGTTTTAAACCTGCTTCTGATCCATAAAGTAAGACTTAAAAATGCGAAGCATGTTCAAAGTAATACGTGTACGTAGTTTTGTAACGAAGCTTACAGACACAAAGAAATCATGCATCGTGAAGCGTCAACAAATATTTCACTCTGTATTTGTCAGAATCGCAATACGCGAATAAACCCAAATAATTTCATATTCCGAATAGTCAAACATTGTACCAATACTGTAGCTTCTTTGAATGCTTCAATCTGGTCAAACCTTACCTTATATTGGTGTATTATATTGACCATTAGCAGCTTCATCTGTATTCTGTGGTAATAATCCGCTACATAGCTTTCGTTCAATGACTACACCTGATGATGATGATTTGATTCTACCATCTTTTGTAGCAAGGCATCTGCCTATAGCACTGGAATAGTCTGAAAAGCGATTTGATCGAGATTGTGCTGTTGTTTGTAAGCAGTCAGTCTCCTGTATGAAGGGCCAAAAACGGATGTGCGGATTCGCAAGAAGAGACACTTGCACGAAACCCGCGGCAGGGGAAAAGAATCTCCTTCCAGAAGAAAGTTGTCACGAACAATTGTACAATCAAGCCCTCGATTGACAGAATACTCCCAATAGATGGGGTCGAAGAGCCCGCCCTCAATCCACGAAATTTTAACAACAGGGAGGAGGCAGTCCCAAGCTCCCTGTCCAAGTCGCTTCATTCGGGTGCCCTGGTGGTCCCTCCCAACCCAGTTATATATGATACTAAAAGATAAATAAATACAATATAAATTAGAACAATCTCACCAAGTTAGTTGGAACATCATGCAGATTTGTACCACTTGATGAACTGGATGAACTCTCCGATGATCAAAGATGGTTTGATTTTTCTTAAGGTTTCCAATTTACACTATATGCTATACTGCACTCGCGAAACATTTCATTAATGATTGTGTTTACTTCACGCAAAATTTAAGATTGAGATTGAGATTTCTTACGCGCCATACAATTATTTTTTTATTTTCATGCAGAAAGTGGTCACAAAAATGTGTTACGTAAATAATGGACAGTCCCTTAATGCTAGGAAATGTAGATCTAAACTGCAAAATATTAATGTTGCATTTATTTTCTTCCGGATATCCTGTAATGTAGTTACGATCCACGCGATTCATCAAGGCGTCACAATGTCACATACAGTTGTGTTCAGAATAATAGTAGTGAAAGCCGATTTTCATACAAAATGCTTAACTTTGGAATGCTGTAACTTTTTCTCTATATGTGCAATCGGCATGAAATTTTGGCAGTGAACTACAAATATACTCAATTTTATTATCACAAGATTTGAAAATTTTTACACTACCGGCTAAAAAGTTAAGCACCAGGTGAAATCGCTCAAAATAATAGTAGTTTTGATAATTTAAATATCTGCTGTATTTAGAGTTTTTTAATTTTTCTTTATTCATCGTTTCAACCATTTCCACCCAAGCTTTAAATGTATAAACAAGCCAATTTTTTATAAAATTGTTGCTGAACGAAAATTTTCAAAAGAAAAACTACTATTATTTTGAGCGATTTCACCTGGTGCTTAACTTTTTAGCCGGTAGTGTGAAAATTTTCAAATCTTGGGATAATAAAATTGAGTATATTTGTAGTTCACTACCAAAATTTCATGCCGGTTGCTCATATGGAAACAAAGTTACAGCATGCTAAAGTTGAGCATTTTGTATGAAAATCGGCTTTCACTACTATTATTCTGAACACAACTGTATATGCTTATATGCAAATCGCACGATGAACGCCTCACGCCCCGCTTGATGCACCGCGTTACTATGTCGTCGGCCTACAGCTTTAGGTTGCTTCACTTCCAACACCACATTTCGTCGTTGTCATGACAACATAATGCTTGATGCGCTAAGTTTCACGCACACACACACACAATTACTAATCCGAAGTACCCATTGCTTCCAGGAAATTCGATGCTCACTTCAACCACATGATTTTACATAAATTCTTGAATACAACGACCATATTACGAAATATTTATGAAATGCTTTAAATGCCAACTGACAGCAATTCATTCAACACCATTGAACCCCATTAAAACAACATCATTCAAGCTTCAAATAAAGAAACCCCTCACTTCACTCCACCCACACGACAACACCAATACATTGACTATGCCAGATTTTTTTTTCACTTCACATCGGCCAAGCCATTACAAAATTGATCAAACGCCTCGAAAAATACCATAATTTCACAATTTTTTACTATACACTATGAAATTTCATTCCTACATCCACTGACACGCACTATCCGCTACTTTTTTTTAGAAATTTCTTCCATATTATCGAGAACAATGCATTTAAAAGAGGAACCGCTTTCGCGCACGTCTTCGCCGCCTTAACACCATCGTGCCCTTCCGTTCAATGACTGCACCTGTTATGAAGATAAACTAGACTGTCCCCACATACTAGGCGAATATTGAAGGCTGCCATCAAGCTTAGGAACGAAGGACATGTACATAAGGTTTCTACGAAGAAAGGATCGGTTTTTGTAATTTTCCCGAAGTCAAACAACTCCGTCCTAGTGGAATGCATTGATCAATTGCTGCTGCATAAGTCAAACCTATCCAAATAGTTCTCTCTTTCCTTCATTTTTGATCCTTGACTCTATTCCCCATATTGTCCTCTGCCTCCTTCCGTTCCTGAAAGTTATTTTGTCTTGAACATCTTAAGTACCTTTCCCAGTTTTCACACTATTATCCTTTGATTCCTATCCCATTACATCGTCCATCACTCCTTCCTAAAAGCAAAGGGGGGAGGGGGCTGCTGTTGTTGCTGTTTGATTACTGCTGCTGTTGCTGTTGACTGTCTTCTGCTGGTTCTGATGGTGCTCGGTGTTTGCTGCTACACAATTGTTGTTGGAATTGATCTCTTTTACATCGTGCCATTTGTCTGCATCAAAGTAATTTAATTTCTTTTGATAGTAATGTTATTTGTAATAGTTAGGTTAGGGTTCCTGATGTATCATACTTTTTCATGTTGTGCGGGTTTGGAAGATGTTTTTCGCTTTATCCGGCTTTCTTCCGTTGATAATGCTAAATGACGTAAGTAGTGTCAATGCTTCCACAAATGCTCTTATACCTAGGGCTGTTCTAAGGTCTGCTTTAAATTCAAAGTATTTGAATATCAGCCATATTAATGTGCAGAGTTTGTTATCGCGACAACTTTCAAAGTTTAATGAACTTAAATTAAATTTTGCTGACTGTAAGTTAGACATAATCTGTATGACAGAAACATGGCTAGATGATTCTATTGATAATCGAATTATTGCCATTGACGATTATAATGTATTCAGAAATGATCGTAATAGACATGGTGGCGGTATTTGCGTTTATGTTCGCAAGAACTTAATATGTCGGATTTTGAAATCATCGATCATTGATAGCAGTGTCAGAACAACTGAATTCATGTGTTTAGAAATATTATGTGGCGAAGAACGCTTTATGCTCGCAGTGTATTACAATCCTCCTGGCGTTGATTGCACAAACATATTATCACAGCATTTTGATGAATTCACTGTTAAATATGAATCCACTTTTTTCATTGGTGACTTCAACGTTGATTTGCTAAAGAGAAATAGTAGACAAAAACAATTTAATGATATTTTATCCAGCATGTCTTATGTGTGTATAAACAGTGAACCTACATTTTTTCATCAAACAGGATGCTCTTTGCTTGATCTTTGTTTAACGGATTCACCGAATAAAGTTCTCAAACATGATCAATTATCAATGCCTGGTGTATCACATCACGATATGATATTCTTATCCGTAAAAATAGTGTCTCCTATTTCAAGTACACCAATTTACTATCGTGACTATGTTCATTTTGATGCTTCTGCTCTACAAAATGCCTTTAACAGAATTAACTGGAATGAATATTTCTCATACAGTGATCCTGACATGCTTCTAGAGTTTCTAAATGATAAATTACTGTATTTACACGATACATACATACCATTGAAAACATGCAAAGTAAAGAAAAGCCCGTGGTTTACAGCTGATATTGAACGTGCTATTATTTCAAGAAACATTGCCTATAATAACTGGTTAAGGGACAAGACTACAGTATACTGTTCGCTTTATAAACGTATCCGAAATAGAGTAACTATGATGATCAGAAACGCCAAAGAAGATAACGATAAACGTGCCATAAACACTAATCTACCAAGTAAACAATTATGGAATAACGTAAGAAAACTGGGAGTGGCAAATGACAGAGCACACGAAAGTTTTTGTGATGCATCTTCGAATGAGATTAATTGTTATTTCTCTTCTAATTTCACCTCAGATAGTCGACCTATGCATAACTTCCAAGTAAATTCACATGGTTACGTTTTTCATGAAGTAGAGGATTTCGAGATTGTTAATACAGTATTTGACATTAAATCGAATGCCGTTGGGCTAGATAATATTTCGATCAAATTTATTAAGATTATTTTACCACTAGCAGTTTCAGTTTTTAGACATCTTTTTAACAAAATTATTGCTACTTCAATATTTCCTGTAAAATGGAAACAGATAAAGGTTATACCAATTAAGAAAAAAAGCAATTGCTCCGATGTTTCTAATCTCAGACCGATCAGTTTACTGTGCTCCCTTTCCAAAGTTTTCGAAAAACTGCTAAAATATCAAATGTGTGATTTCATAAATAGGATGGATTTTCTCAATCAAAATCAATCGGGTTTTCGGAAAAAGCACAGCACAAATACAGCTTTACTAAAAGTGCACGACGATATTGCCCAAGCAGTCGACAAAAAAGGAGTTGCAATATTATTATTAATTGATTTTGCGAAAGCCTTTGACAGAGTGTCACATCGAAAACTGCTCAACAAATTATCATCTAACTTCATATTTTCCAATACTGCTGTCACACTGATCAAATCTTATCTTACCGGACGCACGCAGACTGTCTTCCACAATATGGAATTTTCTTCATATGTTGAAATTAAATCTGGAGTTCCTCAAGGTTCGATTCTTGGGCCATTACTATTTTCTCTATTTATTAATGATTTACCTTCAGTTTTAGAGTATTGTTCAGTTCATCTTTTCGCAGACGATGTACAAATTTATCTTTGCAGTGATAAAACCATTGATGTTGATGATATGTCAAGAAAAAATAATTCCGACCTTCAAAAACTACTGGAATGGGCTAAACGAAATCTCTTGATGATAAATCCAACTAAAACAAAAGCATTGCTAATTAATAGATCGCGTTCTACAATAAGAACCCCAGACTTATTTCTAAACAGTGAAAAGGTTGCATTTGTAGATCAAGCTTCAAATTTAGGATTGATTTTCACTTCAAACCTGTCGTGGGATGCTCAAGTTAATCAGCAGTGTAGAAAAGTATATTACGCATTAAAACAGTTAAACTTAACAACCAGGCACCTGGACATCCAAACGAAGATTAAGCTCTTCAAAGCGCTTATACTGCCACATTTCATCTATTGTGACTTTGTTTACAGTAATGCATCTATGGCTGCAATGAACAAGTTGCGTTTGGCTCTTAATGCATGTGTGCGCTACGTTTATTGTTTGTCACGATTTTCAAGAGTATCGCACTTCCACAAAATATTGCTCGGATGTTCTTTCTGGCGATTTTTGGAATATAGAATATGTCTGACTTTTTACAAAATAATTAATTCTGAAACACCAAACTATTTATTTTCTAAAATTACTCGTACACGCTTACCAAGGACCATGAACTTCAATATACCTCAACACACTACTATATATTATGGGCAATCTTTCTTTGTGCGAAGCATTGTACACTGGAATTCGTTACCAATTAGTCTCAAATCGTGTACATCATTAGTTGGATTTAAGCGGGAACTTCTTTCCAGATTCGCCAATTTGAATTAGATATTATATGGAACCTTCAGGAACTAGATATTGTAATGTTAAGTTAAGTTACTGAATTGAAAGTTTTCTTCTTCTTCTTCTTTGAAATCATTTTGTGGCAACAAAAAAGACAAGGTCTTACGTCGCAAGAATTGTGAAATAATAAATAAATAAATAAATAAATAAATAAATAAATAAACTAAGTTTTTGGAGCAGCCTCAAACTACAAATAAATTTATTTGATATTTGATATTCATTATAAATTTATCATTTAACTTACAAGTTTCAATTTGCTTCCTGTGACTTTCCGATTCCAAGTTTATTCTAGTTTTAGCATTCGTATACGTACTAGAGAAAGTTTAGCTAATAACTTTTAGTATGAAGTTTGATACTAATAGCTAAAAATATTTATAATAAGGCTCACTATTTGTATCTTATATTGGGACTCAATTAAAAGATTTCTATCACTACACAATTGACTTGATTGTGTACTGTTGCTACTTCAATCTCCTATTTGACAGAAAATCATGCAAATTTTACTACTTATTATTCATTCCTTTTATTTATACAGACTGGTGCTGATACTGTAGTACAGGGGTTTTCAGCCTTTGTGACTTGCGGAGCACTTTTTAAAATTAAATTGTTACGCGAAGCACCTGTTCTTCATCACTATCCTATTTGAATTCTGGAATTTATAACACGCTTAAATTGACCCTGAAATTCGGTCGAAAAGCGTAAAGTAAGATTTATATTGGTCAATCTTTTATTTATTTTGATTTTATTTTAAACTTTTATTTTTAATCTAAAAAAAATGTGTTTTATTTGAAGAATCCACAAACTAGCAGAATTGATGGCGAAATATTTCTCTCTAACCCTTTATTAATGTTTTTGAATGGGTTGATCCACAAGTTAGCGTTAGCGAAGTTACGGTATTGAATGGGTTGATCCACAAGTTAAACATAAGCTGAAATATTCATCATTCTGATACATATAATCCGTATTTTGTATCATGGTGCCAATTTTGATCATGAGCTTAGTTGCTTGTTTTCAATACTAAATTCAAGAATATCCTGTTTCTCAAAGACTGTCCTAATATATTTTCGCCGAAATTACAAAGTCGTAGTACAAATGCTGTTGTTTTTGTAAAACTATCCGAGGTACCTACATTGAAGTTCGATAATGATCAAGAGTTTTACATCGTATGTATAAAACTGGGTTTCGTCATCCACCATAACGTCAAAAACATCATAAAGCATAAAGATTAATCGAGACAATCAATCAATTTTCAAGAACACAAATTTGGAGAACATTTGAGTGATCTAAAATTCGAACGATTATTCGCAACAAACGAATTACCGTTTTGACTCATATTCTGAACACTAAAGGCCGACAGTGACTTCAAATGCTTCTGATTGGCATAAATTGGCTAATATTTGTATAAATTTTAATTTCTTAGCTAAGTATAACGGTTAGCTGTTGGATGTACTAATAATAATGTTAATTCAATTAGTTTAAGTTTTGTTTTCACGTAAAAGTATGGAACAACATTTTGATTCGAATGCCTAACACTGTGTTCATTCTGTCTCATATTCCGAACAGCACGAATAAATCGTTTTCAAATGAATAATTTTGCAAAATAATTTATCTGAGCTTGTTCTACTAGTCTCAAGCTAGAGAATCGTGACTACTCGCACGGTATAAATTATATTGGGGACGTTAAAATTGAATAGGGTAATGACTGTTTATTTCGTTCATAATCACTAACAGTTGGCGCCAGCGGCAAAAAGTACAGACAACAACCTTTCGAGCATTCAGTTTCTCTCACTGGCCGCCGAGCAGCGACACTGATGTTTGTATTCCACTCACTGAGCGCGCTACGCTGGATTCTCAAATTTCTCAAACTTTCAACACAAGTGCATGGAAGAATGGTAGTCGAGAGCTGTCAAAACGTATGGAAAATAATGAAAAACGTAAACTACTAGCTATTAGGAAACTGGATCGAAAAAGTAGGGATTAGAAATCAAGCGTATTGTGAATAGATAACTTTTTGTTTTCAGTTCATCTTCCGTGGTGCTTTCTTTGCTTCAAGATTTCGTTTTTACTACCACTGAAAAAGAGCCATCTATTGCCTTTTCCGTTTTGAATATCGCTCTATTGCAAATGATTGCCATTTCCTTGTTATTTGGTGACATATTTCTGCGAAAAATTTCAACCAAATCGCCATAAAAAAACCGAGTGTTTGGAATATGAGTCTATTCGGAATTCGAGACAAAACAGTACTAATAGATCAAATTTTCAACGCGATGGGTTGTTTTGTTTTCCAAATTTGTATTCTTGAAAATTGTCGCGAAGCACCTGGTAAGGCTTTACGGAGCACCAAGTGCTCCGCGGAGCACGATCTGAAAACCGCTGCTGTAGAATCCTAGTGATTACAACAGCACTCTTAGGTATTTAAACTTCACCCAAAACTTGTTTTTATCGAAGATCAACCAGCTGGAAAGATCATCATTATAATACACCTTAATGAAATACGTTCTTTGGTCGACCTAAAAAGTTCACAATTAACGAAATTTACCAAACTTACGTACCATTTATTTTAAATAAATTTATTGATTCAAAAGATTATTTGGTTTCATCAGCACCGTAAATACCGGTACTCAATCCCTTCCAGTACCGGTAGTTCAGTACCTAAAATTGATCGGTATTTCCGGTACTTTCCGAACCAAAACCCTAGTCTAGTTATTGATCAAAGAGAAAGTAAACAAAGAGAGTCATTTAATGGTAAATAGGTCCGTGTGAAAAGTTACACAAGAAATTAAATTTCTCCTTCATCCGATGGTGTCAGTTTGCTGGTGTTAACACACGTAGGATAAGTAGATATAAGAAGCTCCCCTAAGAAAAATGGAAATATCTTTGGAAGTGTACAGAATCCTACACGGTAGATGCGTTAGTTGGTCGGATACATTGCATAGCGTACATCAGCTTATTTAAACTGTTTAAAATCGACCGATTTCATGGAAGCGCATGGTTGCTCAATTTTTTTCTACAAATAGTGTAGGTAGAACGATGTGAGGATGTTTTGTTTGACAATTGTATGTTATAAGTGAAAATGAGGTGTAATTTTTATAAAATATATTTTATTAGGAATATTTCTCTAATTGTCTGGTGCAACTCGAAACACAAAATGTTTTTTTTTTTTTTTAATATGGCTTCAAAAGGAGGTATAGTCGGAAAAGTTTTATAGGTGTTCATCGGTGCTTCCTCTTCTTGATTTCCCCAACCGCTAACTTTATTCGATGTTTATCAATACAAAAGGTTTCGTTGATTAAAATTTCCAATGCCGCACTAGAGTTTATACGGCATCTCACTTTTCCCGAAAGCATGCACCAGAGACCTCGGAAAGAGTTAAAATGTTGCACGACTAAAGGGTGAACGCGATGCATGCTGAAGTGTATGTAACGATGTGTTTTGCATAAAAGGCAGTAAACTTATGTTTTTGTGACATTTTCAATGTTGCATCTCGCTTGCTGGTGGCAAATGGTGGTGGCTTTATCAAGATACAAGTAACGGAAATTAAATTCACGTAGGGGTGTACAACCGGGCAAGACCGTTGTTCGACTTCAAAGATGTGGGATCATCCCTGTCGGGCAGATAATATCCATCCTTAATCCCCATACTGAATAGCATCATTTTATGATTTCATATTTATTTAGCGGATTTCCAGCATCCTTTTTTCATTGTTTGTTTTCCCCTTTATGTCCGTTGTTTCTGGATGATAGCTTAATAACGGATTCACACATACATGTGTTCGGTTGCTTTTTACAGCAAATATGGGAAAAACGTGGGGCGTGTACCAAACGTTTAATGGCAAACATAGAAGGTAGGTAGCTCAACGAGGCGAGATAATTCTGCTAAACATCATATGAATGGCATTAAGCAGAAACGCGTGGATTGATTTTCAATTTCTGTTGATTGATGCATGATAGATTTTGTGTTGTTTTATCTATGTTGAATGTTCCACTGAATTATGCAGGATTACAAAACTATTTAGCACTAATTGATCTAAAACAACGACTTATAACATTTAGAAGAGACACTCAATTTAATAGGAAATTGAGGGGCTCAAACTCATTTTACTCAGCTTAAAGAACAAAACATTCCATGATGAATCTTCGAAAACTTAGATTGGAAGAAAACAATTATATCACTAGTGGTCAATTCAGCGAGTATTTAATGACATTTTCAAAAAGATCAAAGAAACTTGTGTAGTCTACTGATTGAAAAAAACTATATAAAGCTTTGATTAAAGTATTTATGTAACAAACAAACAAAATGTCAGCATGAGTCGTATATTTATAAATATGACAATTGCTGAAAAAATAGAGTTTTGCAACGAGTTTCTACAATATTTTTTGACTCAGTCATTCAAAAATTCAGAGCAGTACAGATATTAATTTTTAGACACTCAAATATTAAATTGACGCTGTTCGGTAATCCAATCCGCATGGTTATTAAATTAATTAACTCATTACGTGTGGTAAAGATGGACGAATTATGGGTGAAATTATGAAAAAAATCCACGTGCTCGGCTGGAATTTGAATCCAGGACTCTTGTAAGCTAGACGAGCGCTTTACCAACTAAGCTACCGAGCCACTTGGTGATTCAATAACTCCATCTCCATCTTTACCACGCGTAATGAGTTAATTAATTTAATAATCATGCGGATTGGATTACCGAACAGCTCTATATAAGCGTCAATTTATATTAGAGTGTTACTGCCTCTCTGTAGTAGTCATGTCGTCACTTGAGTGAGAACGACACGTTGAAAGCCTTCCCACATCTTTACTCTTCCACAATACAGTTGTTGTGGAAGCGATGTAGGGGCTCCTGGGGTAATATGCACTGCCGGGGCAAAACGCACCTTGTCATTTTCTCTGAAATTAACGAGTTTAGAGAGGAAAACACTATGCGGATTGATTAAACGTTGCAAATTGTTGACACCCTGAGAATTTGATACATTTTGAAAAACTTAACAGGGAGATAGAACAGTAAATTCGAAAAGCACGATTCTGATGTAACTTTCCCGATCATTTCACTTGATGTTTTAAAAGCGATGAATTTAGAATTTTCTTAACCTTTCATCATAAAACAGATGATTAGAGACAGGGTAAGTTGTTGATGACATGTTTTGGCGAAATAACACAACGATTTCTATTGTTCATAACATTTTCCGGTAAGCGCCCGGTTGGGACAACATGCACTCCATTGGTCGGGCAGAACGATCCACTTCAAAATAAACTACAATCATAAAAGTTAGGTCATTTGAAGTCTTTACTAACGTATTTATGCACAATTGTATCATCTCGTAGACGAAAATCATCCAAAACTCGTGTTTTTACGATACATTAAATTACGTTTAAAACACGATGGTGCATCTTGCCTCATTGTTGTGGTGCATCATGCCCCTTTGTTTAGGTGCGTCTTGCCTCAATGTTGTGGTGCGTTCTGCCCCAAAAAGCGGTGCAACGTGCCCCGCATCAATCTTATTTCACACAAAATTAGTGTTTGAAAAAAGTTTAATTTTCCAAAAATCTAATGTAATTATGATGAAAATTCGCTAAACACCATGTGGGATAAACCCAAACCAATTAGATTCGTGTATTAAAACACTACATACATGTTGTTTAGTGTTCATTTCGGCACATTTTCCTTAAGTGGTGCATATTACCCCAGGAACCCCTAAGTACGATAGGCAAACAGTTTCAACACTAAATAAATCGCACTCGCTCTTTCCGCGTGTGTAGTAACATGAGATGGATGGATATGGGTTATGAAAGGGGTCCGCGCGGTCTGTAGGGATTTGAATTCTAAACTTGTAATCAACTCAGTTATTGGACCACCAAGTGTTTGTTTGTTTGTTTATTTTTATTGTCCAGTAGCTTAAGATACAAATCTTTTTAAATTCACTACCTCCGATTTGACACAAGATGCCATATTGAACTACATACTAAAACTTTCATACTATCTATTCTACATAGTCATTTTATACAATTAATTTAGACGATTCCAAAATTCGATGCAGCCACTCTTAAAACTTGCTTCCGATAAAGAACGTTTTACATCCGGTGGTAACGAGTTCCAGTTTACCACACCTCGTACGAACAAAGAGCTTGCGTAGCATAACGTATTATTAGCTGGAACGACCAGGTTCAGCAAACGACGACCTCGAGACTGTAAAAGTTTCTCATGGAGTATCACTGGCGTCTGATTTATCATCAGATTCCTCAAAAACAGGCAGGAGCGATGCGCATAGAATGCTTGTAAGGAACAACCAAGAAGGTTTCGTTGCAAGTGACTTACATGATCATAGCGACTCAATCCGTAAACATAACGAACGCAACAATTAAGCGCAACACGGAGCCGATTGAGGGAGTTTGCACTGGGGTGGACATGCAGTACATCACCAAACATGAAATGCGGCATGATTAGTGATTTGAAAAGCTTCAGTTTGGTAGATGTTGGGGCGGCGGAGGTACAACAGTAAAGCGTTCGCAGGCTTGCAAAAATCTTTCCACATTGCTGTGCAATCAGTCCATCCCACTGCAAGTCATTTTGGAAAATAAATCCAAGATTATTTGCTCTATCCGACCAATCGATGTTTTGACCATCCATCACGATTCCAGGAACTGGTGCAATAGAACTACCAGCGGTACGACGTCTTCTAGTGATGAACAAAGCCTTACTTTTTGCTGGATTCACACGAAGGTTGTTGCGCCTCGACCAATCTGCTACACGTTCAAGGTCATCATTCATCATTCGAACAAGTTCTTGTGTACAAGAGCCAAACCGAGCAATATAGAGCTCTACATCGTCTGCATAGATTTGTATAGAGCAATACTTCAGCACCGTTGGTAAATCGTTGATGTGGCAGCTGAAGAGTAGAGGACCGAGGACTGAACCTTGCGGTACACCAGAGGGCACCTCAACACTGTTAGAGCAAAGATCGCCACAGAACACCGTTTGTCTCCTACCGTACAAATATGATTCAATCAGGTTCGCGGCGGTAGGAGAGAAGTTGAATTGCACTTGAAGTTTATTTACTAGTTTACTGTGAGGTATGGTATCGAATGCCTTAGAGAAGTCTAGTAGTAGCAGTATAGCAGAGCCCCTTTTATCAACGATGGATGCTAGGTCGTCATGCACGCGGAGAACTGCGGTTTTGACACTCTGTCCTTTACGAAAACCAGCTTGAAACTCTGACAGAAGCCTGTTCTCTTCGATGTAAGCTGTCATTTGTAGCTTGAGAAGCTTCTCAAAAACATTCGACAGAGCGCAGAGTATACTAATTGGGCGCAGGTTTGTGATGTTGTTCAAATGTGGCTTCTTTTTTAGTGGCAGAATCTTGGCATGCTTCCAGCACTCAGGAAATGTAGACGTCTGGATGAACAAGTTAAACAAGTATGTTATTTGTTCCACCACTAGCGGAAGAATAATCTTAATGAATTTTATCGGTAAGCCATCAAACCCTACAGCATTTGATTTTACACTCCAGATAGCATTGACGACTTCCCAATCTTGCACAGTTCTAAAGGAAAAGCTGAATGACGATGGCAATGACGATTGCGCAGGCCTTATCTCACGGTGAGCAATTGAGCCTGAGAAGTTCTCCAAAAATGTGCTATTCACTTCGTCCGGATGGAAGCCACACGCCTGTGGTGACTTATCCTTACCGACGCCGAAATTCTTTACACGTTGCCAAAGTGCTTTGGACGGAATTCTGCAGTCCAGATAACGGTTCAAGTAATGCTGCTTGGCCTGAGCGATTTTTGAATTAGCACGGTTCCTCATTATCTTGTACCGTTGCCGTTTTTCAACCTTCAAGTGCGCTGGTGCTTGAATCCAGTCTTTATAAGCAAGGTCTCGTTCAAGTAGGGCCTGGCGTACACTATCCGAAAACCACGGGTTGTGTCGCCGACGTCTGGTAGTAACACGAACAGGTATGTACGTATCGTGCACCGTTTTTACGTGAGCATTGAAAAATTCCATGGCATCATTTGCATTTTCGATACTATAGAGCAGGTTCCAGGGAACAGAGAAAATTGCGCTTTCGAGAGCGTGCGGATCAAAATTGACATAATCACGATATGTGCATCGATTCGAGTTGCCGGACATATCGAAGTCTACTGATGCAAAAATGAGGTCGTGTTGTGATAAAGCAGGGAAACTGATCTGACCGAACCGCAGAACGCTTTCTGTCTTGTTGGTTAAGAAAAGATCAAGCTGTGAGCATCCATTACTGTGGAAAAATGTCGGTTCTTCACTCACAGGCGACAACGAATGACTGAAAAGCATTGATTTAAACTGGGTACGCTTGACGCTAGGGCGAAGCATATCGGTGTTGAAGTCCCCAACCAGGAAAATATTTTCGTAGCGGGTTGCAAACTCAGCAAGCTTCTCGGCTAGAAAAGATGAGCAGTCATTTCCGGGGGGATTGTAAATGGTCATTAATATTATCTGGTGACCATCAATCCGGAAATCTAATGCTAAGCATTTAGTTTTGTCAGATGATTCTGCTGTTAGAACCGTGCCGAACACCTTAGCGCAGGTCAGATTATCTCTGTAGTAAACAGCAATACCTCCGCCGCGACTATATACTCTGTCATTCCTCACAACAGAGTAACCGGAGACACCGATACTGCGATCACTGTTTCTAGGAGTTAACCACGATTCGGTGAAACACGCTATCTCAACTTTAGAGCCGGACAAGACAAGACGAACTTCGTCAAGCTTGTTCAAATTACGCGCGCAAAGGCTCTGAGCATTTCCATGACATATATTCAGCTTTCCAGATAGCAGAACGGCATTTAGCACCGCCCCAGGAATGTTCGTAGAGGTGTGGTTTTGTGATGGAAGCATCAAGTATAGTAGGGGAAGCAATTTTTAGAGGGCTGCATATTTAAGGAGGAGAATAAAACAAAAAACTCTGACATACAATCTTCAATCAACAATAACACAATCTACAAATAAACATTACTACATAAACAGACTTCAAAAATGAACGATAAATACATAATTAAGAAAATTTGACCAGCTCGTCTTCCGACTGTATAGCTAAAGCTGTTGCGCCAGCCGTAGGTCTGACGTAGACGATCCCTTGCTTTGTAAATACCGATGCGAACTTGCCCGCCTTCTTCAGATGTAGTGCTGCCGACTTCAGCTTCCGCACTTCGGATGTTAAACTTTCGTTGACGTACACACGACGATCGGAATCTAGGCCGATGTGGTGTAGCTTCAGATCGCGTTTCCGCAAATACGCACTGTAGAATTCGTCCCGTGCTGTCTTCAGAGGGAATTCGACAACGATGAGACCATCTCTGTCCGAGTTGTGACCTGGTTTCATTCGTCTGGTCTCAACCATTTGGATAGTCGAGTCCCTTACCGCCAAATGTTTTGCGATTGCCTTCAGTGTATAGCTCAGGTTTTCGCCAGGTGTAAAGGGAAGTCCGCTGATAATTAATTCGTTGCGATTCTCCAAGGCTCCGATCTTGTTTGACACAGAATCCACCCTCACACTTAGGGACTCCAATGCGGCATCGTGCTGATGAAACTTCACGGAACACTCGTCTTTCACTGACTTGATGTCGGTTTTCAGTTCTGTTTTAACGGCATCGATTTGTTCGTGAACACTCTTAAGTTCATCACGCACTGTATCTATCAACTTTCGCGTTTCCGAAAACTGCAGCATCATGAGCTTCATCATTCCTCCCAGTGTGACAGGATGTCCATGCTCGTCGGTCGTATCAAAATCATCGCCGGTTTGGTCGTCGGTGCGCTGTCGTTTAATTGCTAGTGGAGTGTTGTTAATACTCTTAGCAGGAGGAGTGCGCTGTAGGTTCGCCATCGTGTATCAAAACAAGCTGATAAATACAACAGAGGCTGACTGCAGTTGTGTGCGCTGATAGTGCGATGTGAACTCTTTACAGTTATATGTACACACACGAAACAATGGAGAACCATCAGTCGAATTAACAATGTTTCGAAACGCGAAGAAATCAGCTAAACTAACGAAGTATTCGACCGAATAACGTTTACAGAATCAACACGGTAACTTCGCGATGCTCGGTAGCTTAGTTGGTAAAGCGCTCGTCTAGCATACAAGAGCCCTGGGTTCAAATCCCAGCCGAGCTCGTGGATTTTTTTTTCATAATTTCACCCATAATTTGTCCATCTTTACCACGCGTATTGAGTTAATTAACTCAAATATTTTTTTTTTTGCAATTTTTCATCGTAATATGCTGTTTTTCATCGTGCCAATCTGTCATGAAACGGCCTACTTCCCTGCACTGAAGGATGCAGTGCGGGAATAGTCATTACGCAACTGAAACTAGTGCTGTAATGATTCATTACGGAACGCTTTCTCATTACGCATCTGTTTTGAGTTGCTTAATGAATCACACAACAATTTTTCAGAAATTGTAAAAAAATGCTGAATGCATTCCGATATAATTTTTGATACCGTAATCCGGGGGCAAATTGATCACTTTTTCACAATTTTTTGTCATGATTTCCTTTGAAACTAAAAAATTATCAAATTTATTTCGGTAAAATCAGTACTTCATTGATCTCTATCAGTTTATGTAATCGATTTTTTTTATGAAATAAAATTTAACATTTCATAACATTAGTTTTAATATCAAAAATTTAAAATGAAAGTTTGGGGTGAAATTGATCACTTTATAATAAAGCATATTTTAGAATGTAAAATTTACCTATCTACAAAATTTGGGTCTCCTGAATCAGAAAATTATGTCAAAATTCTTACAACTCGTGTATATAATCATTTTATTGCAAAATTAAACTTTGTAAATCTACATAATACGCCTAAATGTATGCAATTTCCCTCGAAATAAGCACGTTATTCAACAATGAACAGTTTTATGAGCAAAAAAACTATTCTTGTTATGCTGCACGACTTCAAAAATGAGTTCAGCAGTTACCACTGAAGCTAACACAACATTTTTAACACTTAAAGTTTACAAGTATGCTTAGCACCAGCGGATTGTTTAGTACCGACATTTCCAACAGTATTGCTAACACCTTCAAAAACTGTGAATAATTCTATGCAAAACGGTAAAAACCTGGACCGAACTAGTTGCCTTGAGGAGTTTAAGATAGAGTTGCAAATTCACACGAACTTCTCCCATCGAACTTACTGCAAGCAGGCGACTAATGGGAAATGAGCGTTACTAAATAGCAACCTTGCCGTGAAATCTCAACCTCTTTTAATTGACTCTTTCAGTTTTGTGGCTGATGTTGAGGTAAGCTGACTTAATTGACACATATACATCGCATTAGTGTATACCTCTGTTCAAGTTACGAGAAATGCACAACAGCTAATTGGGCATAGTGCATCGTTTAGCTATGAACCCATAGAAAGGTACGTTGTCAATTAAAACTTTTATAGTTAAAACAGCTACCGAGCTATGGCTGAAATTTCATGGTTGATTATTAATTTGCAAATCATCATCTTTTTTATGACCGATCAACATGAGTTTCGGTAGACGATCATTTATAGTAGCACTAACGACTTTTACCGGCTTCAAGTAATAAATAATTAAAATATTTTTTGCCACAAAGGCCAGGTGCTTTTCATTTGAACACTCCTTCAACAGGATACCTACGAGAGGCTGAAAACTTAAGACTGAGTAATCAAAATACCTTAATAATTTTAAAAAACTGAAAGAACATAACTCAAATGAACAAACAATGTTGAAAGTACGAAAAAATTGATCTAGTATAACTTTACTTGAAATATAGAATTCACGAGAGAACCGCCTGCCTACCAGATAGGTTTGAATATTTGGGAATTCAATGCCCGCGTCAGCCTTCGAAACTTTTTCATATGAGCATGCTTGTCCGTTATTTAGTGTAAAATTGCAGTTTGCGCAGCTAAAAGACTGAAGAAAGTGTCCGAAAACAATAGATATAAAGTTTCATCGACAAGTTACCTTTATTTTTGAATTCGTACATCATTTGGCTTTTACGATGATAATTAAGAAAAACAATAAAATTTTCGACCCAAAAAATACCTTAACCGGATCCAGCTTTTAGCAAAGTCATGATTTACCGCAGATCTCAGGAAGGTCAGTTTGCTTCTCTTTTATCGAAACCTTTGAATTTTATTGAATTTTTTCCATCCTATTAGTAACGCAGCATCACGTTTTGCTGGCCACGAATCTCCCTTTCACTTATCTCATCAAATATCGGAAAAGCCGACTGGCGTGGCATCGTAATGAATTAATTACCGCCTTTTCCTTCAAGTAAAAATGCTGAGTCATGTTCGAGCAAGTAATTTTTCTTCGCAGCTCCAAAGTGTAGATAACCATCCTTCAAAACCCCATCAACGTTAAAGGAGCATTTACTTGACCCCAAAATCCTCCATCAAAGAACAGGGATTCTCGTTTACAGCAGATTTGCATCGACACAAACATGCATGTGAATCACCAGGACGAAGCGTCTCTCCATATGGCTGAAATGTAATCATCCCTCTAATGCAGGGTCGTATTTATTTAGGGGGTGACAAGCCCTCCAGGTCCCAAATTTTAGGGACTCCCACAAATCACGACTAGAAACATTTTTAATTGAACTTTTAAGGTTCTAATAACATTTGCTAATCCCTTTATATGTGTAAGTGAAATCTAGCGATGAATGCATATGTTTTGGTAACAATAAAAAAACACTCTTGCATGAACAAATTTCAGAATATTCTCATAATGTAATGGGAGTAGGTGTAATCGCCTCTATATATTATTTGGAAAAGTCTCAAAATTTTTTGAAGTGAAGATTTTTCTTTAAAGTTCAGTAAATTATAGCCTGCCGATAAATCGGTAAATCTAAAACCACGTCGTTCACCTTCCAATTCTTTCCACTCCTAAATGAAACGGAATATTGATCCTGTTGTAAAATATTTCGACTCGCGTGGCAACTTACAGAAGACCGATTGTTGATGCACTTGTTAACATTTGCCAGCGGATTGCTAGTAGTGACGAAAGACAACGATGTAAACAAGTTTATCTCGTTTTGTTATGTTATTCCGTCATATTTGATGAAGTGATCAAATACGATGCAATATTGATTATCATAGGGAAAAACAAATCTTTGGACGATTATGTCCTTTGAAAGAAGCACCACACTAGACAACGGACTAGCATGCAATGCCCAGTGGCACAGTCAAGATACGTTCCTGTGGAAAAGTTTTTCGGACTGAAGCGGGATTCGAACCCACACTACTTGACTCGATGCGGCTCAATGCATGGTAGGTAACACTAACCGCACGGCCTCGAAGCCCACAAATGTATGCCCATGTATGCAATATTCGCTCCATGAATAGACCGGATGAAAACTTGTATGTTGTGGGTAAAGAATGTGTTCGTGAAGGATGTTCGTTGGGAAATTGATAAAAGAGTAGTGCAGTGCGATTGTTGGGTCCTGTGCCAACTAAACTTCACCTTCGATGTCGGTCAACTGCATGCACATCGTCAGAACGTCAACACTGAGATAGACTTGGATGATCCTGGGGTTTCTAGCTTCTTCCGTTTGATAATACAGGGTTTAAAGGGTAACACGCTTCACAAACACTTTATTTGTACCACTCAAACTACATTTATTCTACTGGCCATCTACATTAATTCCTTAACTTATACTAGGACTACACTACACATTAATTATCGTTACTGTGCTTATTGCCCGACGTCCGATTCGTGACTAAAAAAAAGCTATCAGAAAGGCGGCTTAGATTCCGAAAAGGAAGGTTGACGGTGGACGCAATTCGGACAGTGCTCGAGAGGGCCGAGAAAGCATTGAAACAAAAGCGTAGAGGAGATCGTTACTGCGCCGTGGTCACGATAGATGTGAAGAACGCGTTCAACAGCGCCAGCTGGAAGGCCATTGCCACTGCGCTGCACAGAATGCGGGTTCCCGACTACTTGTGCCAGATTTTGAAGAGCTACTTCCAAAACCGTGTACTGAAGTATGAAATCGACGTAGGCCCGAAGGAGTTAAGAATAACGGCTGGAGTCTCACAAGGTTCCTTACTGGGACCAACGCTGTGGAATGCGATGTACGACGGGGTCTTATCGCTGGAGTTGCCCTAGGGGGTCGAGATTGTCGGCTTCGCCGATGATGTCATCCTAGCGGTAATAGGTGAGACGCAGGAGGAAGCAGAAATGTTGGCAACGGAGGCAATTGGTCTAGTCGAAGATTGGATGGAGGGAGTCAAGCTGAAGATAGCCCACCACAAAACAGTGGTGCTACTAGTTAGCAACTGCAAAGCAGTCTTGCACGGTAAGATCACTGTTGGGGGGCATGCCATAGCATCACAACGAAAGTTGAAATAACTGGGCTCATCCCGAATCTATCGGCCTAGGTGAACAGGGAGCACGGAGAAGTGAACTTCCACCTGACACAGTTCTTGTCAGGTCACGGCTGCTTCAAGCAGTATCTGCATCGATTCGGCCATGCGTCTTCACCATTCTGCCCTGAGTGTATGGAGATTGAAGAAACGTCAGAACATGTTGTCTTCGACTGCCCGAGGTTCAACATAGAACGAAACACGGTGGTGACTGCTTTTGGTGAGTACTTCAGCGTAGAAGGTGTGGTGCACGGAATGATAAGAGATCTCGATCTTTGGAATATGATGACCAACATGGTGGTGCAAATAATGTCTGGCTTACAGCGCAACTGGCGAGAAGAGCAGCGAAACGAGACGCATAGAGCAGCGCTTGACGTCGGGACGTCGGGGCGCTGATGAACCGGAAGCCAAGCTCCCACCGGAATTGTCGGACTAACCTCGGCACTCGATAAGTCAGCCTGTTGATGAGAGGAGACCATCGGGCACGATCGGAGTAGGCTAGATCCTCCGTCCGGGACTAGGCCGAGTAGAACGAGCGTAACGTAGTATCGGTAATAAATCGTCGAGGCGCCTGTGAACCGGAAGTCATCCTCCAACCGGAATTGCAGAACCGGACCTGGCACCTGGTCGACCATCGTTGAGTCGGAGTAGGCTGAGTCCACCGCCGGGGTCTAGCTGAGTAATTCGCTAAACAGCACTGGAAAACCGTCGTCAGGGCGCCTGTGAACCGGAAGCTTCCCACCATCGGAATCGCAGGACCGTCCTCGGCATCTGCTCGGATAGCATCGGTTCAGGAGATCTTCCGCCGCCAGGGAAATCTTCGTCGTAGTACGGTAGATCCACCACCGGGGACTATTCTGAGTAGTACGTAACGTATCACTGGCTTGAGCCGTCGGAGTTCCAGTGAACCGGAATTCATTCTCCAACCGGAATCACTGGATCGACTTCGGCGTCCAACTGGTCAATCAGGAGAGCTCTAAAAGCAGCAGTGGAGAACGAGTCGTCGTAGAACAACGAAATGCACATAAGCGTCCAGTAGAAGTTCAACAGGGCTCTGACATGAGGCCAGCCCAAGAGAAGTATGCGCCGTCGCACAGAAAGCTGTCCAAAGCCCCGGCGAGATTTTCAACTGTTAATTGGGCAAAACGAGTAGCCGCAGAGACACCGTACAAATGTCGTAGCGAGCAGCGTTTTTGACGACATTAAGCTCTAATAGTGAACTAGCAGAACAGCTAGAGTGAAATATATACAACGTGTACCGCTCTAGTTGAACGTTGAAATCCTTCTCTATTCAATCATTTCTATTTGATACATACATTGAAACTAAAACTCTACACATGAATCTTAAATCTACACGAATGGGAGGAGCTTGGACAAACGTTTAAAAATGCACATAGCCAATCGCTTTCGAACAGGCGATTTGCTTAACAGATGTTATGGTTTAACAAAGTACTCAATTCATGTGACATGAACCTTTTCTACTCGGGTGGCATTTTGATGAATTTTCATAAATGCTGGGTTATGTCAGGCAAAGTACCACTCTGCCTAGAGTGCAATGGGTTGTAATTTGAGGTTTTGTTTTAAAGTGTCAAACCCCGAATTCATACTGTTATTCAAATAGACAAAAACAATAAATTTGGAAAGCAGGTCGACGTAAGTATTTGAATGCAGGACTCCCAGATACTGGTGTCGTGTTGTAATTTATGAGTTGGAATCTTGTGGTCTGATTCCGAGAATGATTCAAAATTATGTTTTAAGGATTGGAGCATGTCTAATGTATTGATTTGATTTATTACAAAATAGCGTATGCTACAAGAGGCTGAAATTCTCAAAGTTCATGAGCACAGCCCTCCCCTCGATGAAGTTGCGTGATGTTGTTCCGGGGAAGATCAAGGCAAATGAGCAGCATGGAAAGTTTTTTAGCCAAACGTGAGTCCCTCACCGTGCCAACACACAACAGGTCAGGCTTTTGAAGTTTTTTTTGCACTCTACTATAAATAAAAAAAAAAAAAAAGTTTTTAACTGGGAGCTTTCTTTGCCAATTGACCATTTGTGCATGTATAGAGAAAGGTGGGGCAAAAGTTCGACCTTAGTAGTAAAATCAAAGTTTATAGGAAAACAATAGCAGTTAAAACAAAACAAATACCATACAGTGAACCTTCAACATATTGGCTATAATTTTGCTGAACAAACTTGTGTCAAAATATTTACCCATTTTTAGTTATAACAGTTACAAAATTGAGTGTCTTATTCGAACTTTTGCCCCACCGGTGGGGCAAGAGTTCGAACCTAGTGTGGGGCAAAAGTTCGCTGGCTAAAACACAAAATATCGATCCTTTAATGGCAGGCATACTTTACACCAGCCGTAAACTTATGTTTGACGAAAAATACACACTAAATTTTCATCAAAAAATTGCCCAAAACCGGGTTGATTGTAATATACTCAAAAATAGCTGTTTTTCGCAAAACTAAGTGGAAATGTAAAATTTTGGTGGCAGTTTTCACACGATCAGACAAATTTAACTAAATTTGAAGATAATATGTGGATTTTAGGCAATTTGCAGATTTTATACATGGATTTTATACATGGATCGAACTTTTGCCCCGCTAATTCGAACTTTTGCCCCACTATGGGCCAAACATTGATTTCAAGCATTTATGCAAAAACTAATACACCACAAAGCAACCTTATGATAGGCCTAGAAACACCCTTACATAAAACATTGAAAAAGATTTTATCTTCAATTGGTTCCATGCAACGAAAGTTTGACCAAAAATTACAATATTCAAGTCGAAAACAACAAATAGCCATAACTTTTCCAAATCTCAATCGATTTTTATGATATTTGGATTGAAAGTCTCATACTTGAATAGCATTCGAATCACCATGACATTTATAAGATTTGTTTTGAATTGAGCTAAAAATCTTAAAAAGAAACTCTCACCTCACTCGAACTTTTGCCCCACTTTACTCTATTATGCGGCAGATACGAAAATAGTCTATGCCTTGGTAAATCGTAAAATCTCCTTGAGGAGATCCTCGAACAGCGCCAGCGGGATTTCAGCCCACAACCCTCAACTTGGATTTGGTAGACAGCTGTGCATTTACCGTTGTAGCTATCGGGGCCTCATACATATTAAATAAGTAAAGATACCATGACCCCACAGTTGGATCAAATAGTGTGGAGTCCAACCTATAAAATTCAATTAAACGACATGGAAAACATAAAATTGAAATGTAAAAGCATGAATTGAATCGTTTCAAATAAGAACTTTGGTTACTAAACTGTTTTGAGTGTAATATTCACATATGATTGCATAAAAATTAAAAATTGTATCGGTTTCTGAAAACCATATTATGGACCAATTTTCATATTATGGATCAAATTGTGACATATTACGGATCAATGCGCAAAATCGAGAGATTTTCAACTCAATGCATCTGTATTGCATGGTTTGGCGAAAGTTAACAATGTGTCATATATTACTGCAAAAATAGCAGTGTTAGAGCTGGAAACAAGGGTAAAAATGACCTTTTGTTGTGATACTGCATTGTAGAAACTGACACATGAACTGTTTTCGCTCCACACCAAGTTTTCCACCCATTTTTGTCTGTTTAAAAAATGAAATTCACAAACCGTGATGTTTTATTAGTTTTATCCTTAATGCTATTATCTGAAAATGTCGAATCCAATGCTTAAAATGACAAAAATCTACATTCTTTGGATGTGATCCATAACCGTGATAAACAATCATTTCCTGGTCCATATTATGGATCACTAGTTAGAATTGCTAATATTCGGTATTTAGAATCAACAATCAAGAAAAATGTTTGCCAAAGATAAATTCATACTAAATCGAAGCGAACGAGCAGGTTTTATGCTATAACATTTGAATATTACCACCTGTGGGAGCTTATGAATGCTGACGGCACTTCGTACAGAGAACGACCATATAATGATAGCTGTGTGGTACCAACCAAACATTTGTCAAATACACCGTTATTTAGCGGTTGAATGTTGTGCTTAACATTACAAATGGTAGACAAATAGTATAACATGGGAAAAATATGTTTTACGTCAACGTTTATGTTTTGAGCGAGTTATACGATGTCGAACGCCAATGTGATCCGTCACTGTGGGTGATCCGTAACTGTGTGGGCATGGTATATTGAAATAAAAAAATAATGAAAATGTTTAAAAAAATTAAACTTTGTCTTTCTTATTCAATAGTAGCTCATATCTCTGCTGCAACAGCAGGTTTAAATTCATAGTATTTAGAAGCATACAAGGCTCCCACAAGGCTACAGCCTCCGGGCCCCACGCTTGCAAATTCGGCCCTGCTCTTATGTGTGATGTTCCACAGCCGGAAGAAGGTTCAGAAAAAGATGCACCAACCCAATGCATTCCATGTCACTGATATTCGTCTTGAACCGTATTCCCCAACTCTAACGTTAGCTATAATTATGCATGCTTGTTAGTCAGCTGGTCGAGAGGTGTGAGCAGTTATTTGAAATTCAAATCTTTCGCACTGATTTTTGAAATCTCGGTTGTTTGAGCTGAAAAGGGTGGTTGCTTTGGATGCTCGTAGAACTTTGTGTCGATAAATTGGAAAACTTTCTCGGGTTAGTTTGATGGAAAATGGTAATAGGGATTATTGATAATGACAGACAGAGTTGAGATTTACTCAAAAAATAAAAAATGTGCTCTCGAAAATTTGAGCTTTTGGCTTCGGTTTAACTTCACCTTAAACGTTTTATAGAATTTTATGAAACACGCATAAGAAGCGTTCCATATTGAATTCCAACGTCAAAGTCAACATATAATGTTTGTCACTATAGGCAAACAGACAAGCAAATGTTTATATTAGTGTCGATCTATCAGGAGGAGCATCCTGAAAAGTACACATCGTATATTTTGATTCCACGTTTGAGAAAGCTGCTCTCTGATAACCTACACACTATAAGCGGATCTCCAATATTGCTTGGTTACCGCTTTTTTTCTATGTTTGCTGGATAGGATGTTTGTTTCATGTAAGGAACCAACGACGACGACAAGGCGGAGCTACATTTAATGGTTTATGACAAAGATTCATCTGTCGGAAACCTAAAAGCGTTGAAGCGAAAGCAATGAAGGCTTTGTCACAGAGGTTCGCAAATTTGAAAATTAGGCTATCTAATCTATGTAGATCTAATCGTATCTAGAGTAGCTCAACTCAGCTCAGCTTAGACTGACTACAAATATCAACGGTTGCTATTCTGTGATTGACTGAAGTCAGTGAATAGAAGTTCGGCTAGGATTGGCCATAATCTTCTCTAGTGTGCATAATTCAGTGCCTCTATTTAAACAGGGTCAATATCGGCGCTGGCCACGTCCTTGCAGTCAGGTGGGATTGGGGAAGGAATGTTAGTGTGTAACCGGAGACCGTGTTTACCTCTGCATCTTCACAAAGGTTGATGGGGGGTATGATAGTTAATGGGGAGGATCTTTGGGTCACAGGTTTCACTTTGATAAGCAATTACACAATGATAAACAATTATTTGTGAGATATAAACATGCTTATAAATAAAATATTTTCAATTGATATGAAAAATTTCCAAGTTGAAAAATATAATGTTGTCTCCAAAAAATTTCAGAATATCTTCGATCACCTAATAATCAAAATCGACAAACATTTGATAAAGAAGTATATTTTCTTGAGAACTTATGAAAAAAGTGCAAAAACCAAAATAATAAAAAAATGTTGGTCGTGGTAAACAAATTATGCTGCTGGTAGAGGCATTAATGACATCTAAATTAGTTTGTCAAGCAAAATATATTTTTCTGCACCAAAAATTGGTTGAGAAATGCTATTCCTTCCGGCTGACCCAACAATCATGAACGGAAAAAGTAAAGCGGAAGCTTGCGAATTAGTCATCATATTTTTGTTTTCGGCAGCCATTCCAACGGAGAATGGAAACAAATGTTCAAATATCAACATTTCACCGCTGCCAGTGTAAGTGTGAGCGACCATACCCGAGCAGAAGAAAATAACTTCTGAATACCAAACTAAGGTATTCCATACCAGATTATTTCCAATACTTACAACCTGAATGAGGTATGAATAAGCCCTGTAGAAGAGGTACAATATCTCAAATAATATCTCAAGCATATTCTACGAACACCAAACTGATAATTAGATCAGGTATTGTAATACCTCAATAATACTTGATGGATTTTCATATAAAAGTGAAATTTTCCAATAGTAGTTCAATACCTCCAGCAGACCTCAATAGCTGTCTAATTGAGGTATTTTTAATTGTTGCAAAGATTTTTTTCAATACCATTATAATACCAAAGTGAGATATTGACAACTGAACAATACCTAATTTTGGTATGATACCAAAATATGGTATGCATAAGTTATTGGTTAGTTATTTGTTCCTCCTCGGGTAAAGACGCACTTGGGTGGGAAGAAGGCTATCTTCGACTAGAATACCAAACACGACCAGCCAGCGGTAACGAGCGAGATGATTTTTTGGTGTTATTACATTAAGTTAGAGCTTTATCGGAAGAAGGGCTATAATTTTAACGAGACGCTTGTTAGACAACGTCGTCGTTCATTGACTTGCGCGTTTTTCGATTCTGTTGGTCTGTTGCTAAAGGAGGATAAATTAATTTGGAGTATTGTTTTGAATGATTGTTGGAAGACGTTTTCAATGGAAAATTTTGTCGTTTATTTTGACTAGATTCTTCGAACGCTGATTAGTGAAAAACTGATCGTTAGTTGATATTTTCAAGATTAAGCATAGATTAAGAGATTACAGTATAGATTAAGAATAGCGAACGCTAGCAAGGCTAGTCTCACCAGCAAAGAAAGCAAGATTAAATTGTTGCCAATAAAACCTTGTAACCAGAATAAATGCAATTTTGTTTTCTATTTAGGAATATGTTTTATTAATTGTTGTTTGTAAATAAGCTGATAGCTTGTGTAATCATCAATTTCCAGCAGTAATGTGTGTGAAAGCAGGCACCTACTTCAGCCACTGTAATGTTATGTGTAAAACGGCATCGCGTAGTATACCCATAGCGTATGGGATTCAGGCAATTTGATTCTAACACGGTGGGCCGGTGGCAAGAGGTAAACATACAGGTATTCAGCATAACCAAACCATTTCCATTGGTTCGAATCCTGTCGGTCGAGTATCTCCTCGGGTTGAAAATTTTATGAATTTCCTTATGCAAATAGTATCTTCTCGCTTGTCACCCGAAAGAAAGCTTCCGTTAAATCTCTGTGGAAGTGTGGATGTAATAAAACAACAGGATTCTCGATGTAATACATCGAAAATTTGGCCAGGGACAGCACTAAGAACATAAGATGATTCATTGCGGGGAAGGGTGACTGTGAAAAAAGTTCCAAAAAGAGCGAATTTTTGAAACTTTGAAACTGTTATATATAAAATAATATTTTCTAAACTGACTATTTGCAACAGATGTTATGTTAACAGGGTTATTATAGTATACATTGGTTAGTTTGGAATTTCATCGTATGATGGTGCTAGCTCAGAAAATGTTACTATATGAAGCCCATATATTAGTTATGACGATCTTTATTTCAAGATAATGAGGATTTGGAAGAATGATAACTTCAGCAAAGTTGCTTATTGAATCAAAGGCTATTAGCTGCATGTCTGTTTAATTCAACAAACTGCCACTAAAAGGTCAGCATCAAATTTTTCCAACTTATATAGCTCAAGTTTTAGTTATATTAGAAGAGTAGTATCCTTGACAAAGTTGTTTATTTGTTCAAAGGCTACAAATTGATTCTTTAGTTGGTTCCAATTGGTTTAGTCCGAGAAGTCTCAGACGCAACGAACATTTTTGTTGAAAATACCTATAATCAAGTTATCAGCATTTCGATACACAAGAGTTTTTTAAAGCAATTTTAGAGATTTCTCTCAGGATAAAGATTTTTCTAAGACCATTTCATCAATATTGACTTAACGGATTCCCGTCTTAAGATATCCTTGAGGAATTTCATCAGAATGTTCGCATTCAATTCCACCAAGAAATGATTCAAATATTTTTCTCCAGAATATCTCCAAGAACTGATTCCAAGGAATTCCAGATTCTTAAATTCAATTATTTTGAATTTCTCCAATTTTTTTTAAATAAATCTATGAATTGTATTGTGGCTTGGTACAAAAATTTCACCAAGTAATTTCTCCAGGATATTAAGTGGATTCATCTATGAATTCTTCAAACCATTCCGCATATGATACCTTATATTTTTTTCGGAATCTAGAGATTCATAAATTATTTCAGCAATTTTTCACGAATTTTTCTAGCGGCCTTTATTTTTTTTTCTTATGAAACACTTAGAACCATGTTTTTTTCCTGTCCGCAGATCCCCGACCATGTGAAAAGCTCGCTGGAACGAACATCTCACAGCGAGCCGTTGTTTCGTGGTGACTTATGTTTAGAAACAGTGACTTAGAATATATTTCCAATGATACCCTCCCCCTAAATTTCACAATGAAGTCTTCAAAGAATTCTTACACGATTTCTCTAAGAAATTTTGCAAGGACATTTTTTAGAAATAATTGATGGGAGTTCCTGGATAAAAAGCAATACATATTCCGAAATCCTAAAGACATAACTTTAAAAAATCATGATAAATTCTTACAAAAAAGATCTCTTACTAAAAAATCTCTAGATTTCTTCAAATAATTATTGGAAAACTTATCAAACGAAATCTTGCATGATTTTCCGCAGTTTTTTCTAGAGAAAATCCCTTGAAAATCTTCTGTAGAACGCTTAGATGAACTACAGAAATAATGTCTATAGCATTTTGTGGTTTTGGAACTCGAAATTGTGGGAGGAATTTTTGAAAAAAGCCCGGTTCTATTTGTTGTGAAAATCGTGGAAGAATTCCTTATAGATTTTGCGGAATATTTCTTGGAAGAATTTATAAGGCGATTCCTGGAATAATCTATGTGATAATTGTTTAGAGATTGGTTCTGAAAACGACTGGAAGTGTAACTGAAAAAGTGTCTTGTGAGCAGGCATTGCAGATTTTTTCTCATTTGATTTTTAAGCATGATCAAAGCAAGCGAAGAAAAACATCCTATCTGTTGAGGTCTTTGATCGGCAATGTATAGCAAGTTGTAACAAGTCTGATAAATAGGAACAGCGAACGAGAGCCCCAAAGAGAGAGCCATGATAAAATTCATTTCTTTCGCTTGTTTACCGTTGGGGGAGGTGTTTTCTTTTACTAAACAATTCTCGAACTTCCGACAGCAATAGTGTCCCCCAGATTTGGAGCTTGTTTAGAGGGGTTTTTATCATGCACTGCGGTCCCTTCGATCTGATCAAAGTTGTAACAGTATACGATAAACAGTCTCTCATAAATATGCTGCATATTATGATAGTTACAGAGAGCGATACGTGAGAGATTTCTCAATTTTTACAGGATTCAATCCCTGCTTGTGAGTTTCTATCCGTGAATAAACTTCTGTTTCTTGGAAAAAAAAATCAATGGGATATTTTTATTTTGAATTTTTGTTTTCAATGTATCTCAGAGCAATAACTAAAGGAATCAAAACAAATATTTTCGAAAAAAAAAAAAATCTTGGAAATTAAGTAAGAATTTTCATTGTAAGTTCCATTATTTGACTGCCGAAGAATTATTTCAAGCAAATCTTGAAGGAATTCCTCTCAGCATAGCTTGTGAACTCTCTTAAAGAATTTCAAGATTGGGATAATTGTTTGAAAAACCTTTATGAAAATTTTTGGATGGGTCGCTGGTTGACATCTTTGTACGTATTCCTGAAGAAAGTTTAGAATGAATTATTAGATGAATTTCTGAAGATACCGGTGAGCTCGCTCCACTCTACGTCGAATCAAATATCCAGAAAGCGGCCAAAGCTGGAAGGATACGATGGGCAGGGCATATTGCAAAAATGCCGGACAGCAACTCTGCAAAGATGGTGTTCACTTCGCATTCGGGCGGTACAAGAAGTTGTGGAGTGCAGCGAGCTAGGTAGACGGATGAAGTGTACAGCGATTTGGCGAGCTTGGGGAAGAAGTTTTCATGATCCTAATAGGGCCAGAGTGGTACCAGAAACACAAATGCCCGTCTCATCAAAGTATCGCACTCTCATCAAAGTATTCTGTAGAAAAATGAATAACTGAGCATGAAAAACAAAATCTGTATCTTCAGATATTTGTGTGGGTTATGCCCACGCGTCAGATTCCCAAGAAATTGCGGGTTATCCCGAATCCAGATGACTAATCGACACAGATTCTAAAACTACAAGAGTTTTTGTGGAGACCTTGTGAAAAAATTGTGCAAACATTTCGAAAAACAAAAGAGTTATCGTGATTTTAACAATTTGTTTTTTTTTTGTCAAGAAAATATGAGGGGCAATTTGTGGTTTGTTCGAAAGTTTATCCAAGTTATATTTGGTTTTTACCTACATTAGTTTGAAAGTGTTGAATCAGTCTTTGTATGTATTGCATTGCAAATATTAAAGCATTTCCGGCTTGTAGACGAATATTTGCGCTTTTTCAGCTTAGAAACGGCTCTACCATCTCCCTTAATTTTTCCAGGATTCTTATTTATAATAATTAAAAACTAAAAAATTGCATCTTCGGGAATTCACGTACTCTCTGAAGGTCATAAAACCCGGGTTAAAGCTGAGCCAACTAAAAGATGTTTGAAGCATCAATCAACTGTTTAAAAGGCATATCTGCATGTTTGTTTGACAAATTTTTCATCCAAAATTTGCAGTATATTTATTAGAAAAAGCGAGAAAACATCTTTATGTAAAATGTTTCGAGGGTCTGAAAATTAGAAAGCCACAACTTAGAAGAACATAACTGTTAATTCAACTCATTGCTCCAATGTTTGTGGATTTTATTTAATATTTTTTTCTGCCGGGGGAGGTGAGGGGGTGTGATTATTTTCGACCTCCTTCGCCACTAATGCTTTGAAATTTTCAAATTTTACATTTTATTCATAGATAGATTATTATTTAATTGGAAAAGGACTATTTCAGTCCAATGAATATGCGAATATCATTAAGCTATGCACTAGGCCATCCCTTATTTTTCAAAAATGCGAAATGTTGTAAGTTTGTCATTGTAAAGTGCTCGTTTTGGTAAGAAAAAATCTGGTAAAAATTTGAAATCCGTACGTGGACGCTAAGTGGTCTCCCAACGACCCTAAAGGTATTTGGTGTAGATGACCCCCGTGCGCCAAATCGTGCTCGCTGCTCTAGTGTATGCAACATGAGTACGAAAAGCCACTAGTAGTGTTACGATCCATACAGAAATTTCAAATTTTTCATACAAAAGCTGTTATGTGGGGGATGGTGGGGTCTGAAATTGAAAAATTTTGCGTTACGTAATATTTGACTCATCCCAAAGAAAACAAACTTCTATGCTGATTATCAACGCGCGCAAGACAATTTGTAACTAATGGCTTTTCGTACACATGCTGTGTGCACTAGAGCAGCGAGCTCTATTTTGCGCACGGGGTCATCTACTCCTAATACCTTCAGGGCCGTTGGGGGACCACTTAGCGTCCACGTACGGACTTCAAATTTTTACCTGATTTTTTTCTTACCAAAACGAGCACTTTACAATGACGAACTTAAAACATTTCGCATTTTCGAAAAATAAGGGACGGCCTACTCTGCACCCACTACTAAATAAAATACTGATGCATTGATTGAATGATTGACGATTGCCATGATTTTTTTCCGATTTCGGTGAAAATAGGCTAGTTATCCAATTCAAGGAATAACATAAAAAGTGATCCTTTTGAATATCGGCTATATTTTCCACAGCGGATTATCTGAAGTAATCCATTCTACGCTTTGATACAATGGTGATATCTATTCAACATCAGACGGTACTCGTTAATCGGCTTATTGGGAAACGATGAATTGCGTTCTGTTGATTTTGTTTAACGGAAACAATTATCCCTCGTTGTCCCCGTCCCCGGATTAAACGGTCTCGATGCCGTTTAATTAGCAATTAATCATTTCGGTGAGCTATCGTTCAACTGCTGAAAACTTAAATATAAACTTGAGAAAGCACTTACTTCTGGCCTTTCGCTTCGTTTCCTCCAGTATCCGCAGATATCCCTTGTAATCCGTTTCGGTTTCGTCGAAACTGTGCGAAAAGTACTCGGTCGTGTTGAGAACTCGAAAGATGGACAGTATGGCCATCGAGCAGTCCGAATGGCCCATTCCGCGCTTTTCGTCGTTGTCATGGTAGATGAACGCCTGGATGGTCCAGTTGAAGTGTCGATACATTTCCCGCAGAGCTAAGCCCGGGTCACTGTAGCTACCCATCATCCGAGTTAACGTTGGGTAGTTCGGGGACTTGATGGTGAAAGCATCCGCCAGGCCTCCGGTGGTCAGTATCGGAATGCCCCAGACTGCGTTGTACCGCGCGATTGGGGCAATCACGTAATCGCAGATTGGACCGAAGAAAACGTCTAATAATAGAAGTGGACATTTTTTGGTGGAGATGACTTGGGAGAGCAACGCCGGAAAGAGGCCAAAATACAGTTCTGGCACTCGTCGGATCAAGTTTCTTGCCGGGGCTGTTGTTTACAGTTTGCCTTTGGAGCGTATCCAATCGAATCGAAATCAAATGAAATTATTGATGGTTAATAGCCGGATCGGATTAAGGCCGCACGGGACGTCATTATAATCATCCTATCCATTTGAAGAAGCAGATCTCAAGTACCACTCCATATATGGATGTGAAAAATTTATCACTATATTCTATATATGTGGTGCACAATCGATTAAATTTTCAGCTTCATCGGTTCACTAAAACTCGAGATTTGCTTCGGCAAAGTTTTGATGATAATTGTTAGAGTGAGACAAAAGATTGGGAAAATAACACGGTCTCCCGTGTCCCCTTAAGATGTGTGATTGGTAACAGAAGAGTGTTTGAATATGAGCTGACGTTGAGTGCTCGGTAAGTAGCACGAGGATGTTTAAACACATTTCAATTTTAATTAGCATAGCTTGTGAAAGTAAATATTATCAGATATGCTTCCTCTCGGTGAAATTAAGGTACCCCGGGGCAAGTGGGACCTATTACAAAACGATAGTTCAAACAAACTGCTCTATATATTTCAAATGTCAATATTTTTCAAATCCAACAACACGGTTACATTTCAGCAACATATTTGACCAAGGACCATTAGACCAAGGATTCTCATCCGGTGGTCCGCGGACCCCTAGGGGCCGTGACGACTTATCAGGGGGTCTGCGAAGCCATTGGGCCAGCCCGCAAATTGTTATTTTGACTACTGTTTTGATTAATATTCCGAACACTTGAGCCAACAGTGACTTCAAATGCATCTGATAGGCATAAATTAGCTGATATTCGTGTAAATTTTAATTTCTTCGCAAAGGCTAACTGTTAGCTGTTGGGTGTGTCGTATAAATTTTTTATTTGAACTTGTTTAGTATTGTTTTACGTAAAAGTTTGGAACAACATTTCGGTTCAAATTCCGAACACTGTGTTGATTCTGTTTCATATTCCGAACACCTTGTTTCAAATTCCGAACAGCATGAATGAAACGTATTGAAATAAATAATTTCACAAATAAATTTATTTGAGCTAGTTTTTCTTACCTCGAACTAGAGAATCATCACTACTCCCGAGGTATAAAAAAGATTTGAAGGCGTTAAGGTGAATATGAATCGAAGCCAAACCTAAAATTTTCAAGAGCACAAATCTAGAGAACCAAACATCCGTTTAAGCTGAGAATTTAATCGATTAGTCGCTAGCTGGTGACCAACCGATTAAGTTTTCAGCTCAAACGGGTGTTCGGTTCTTTAGATTTGTGTTCTTGGAAATTTTAAATTTGGCTTCCATTCATCTTCACCTTAAAATTGAGTTGCAAATGACTGCCGTTTTCTGATAAATTGGTGACATATTTCAGCGAAATATTTCAACCAAATCGCCATACAAAAACCGAGTGATCGGAATATGAGTATGTTCGGAATTTGAGACAAAACGGTATGAAGATGATTTTTTAGAACAAAAGTGTCTTCGGCAAAAATGTTACATATAATGTGGATTAGGGTGGTCCAACAAAATACGGAAATATTTTTGCCAACTTTTATGCATTTCAAGTTAGCGATTTGAAGTGTTCTAGGAAGTTGTTCTTTATTTCATTATGAACAATTTTGCCGAAGACGTCAATCCTATTCATCAACTGTAGCACTTACTATGGCGCTTTCAAAGATGCAGGGTAGGGTGAAATCCTGATATTTTTTACAAACATAAACTGACCCTTTAATTACTATGAAAATATATTGTTAAGATCTATGTTGGTAAATCTTTTAATAACTTAAATTTTTTGTATACTTTTAACTCTACTCTAAAAATGTTTGTTTCATTTGACTGAGCATGCTATTTTATTACAGACTTAAACTGTGGTAATTAGGCAACTGTATGAAACTATATTAGAGTTTTCGTCAAAAAATTCCTATACCTAAAAAACAATGCACTCTCGGGCTAGGCATTGGATATATATATATATATATATATATATATATATATATATATATATATATATATATATATATATATATATATATATATATATATATATATATATATATAGAAAGCGTTGTGTTTGGATGGGCATCTAATTCTTCCGAAAGAGGTGCACTTTGCGAAAAAGGACCACGTGATTATTGAGCTGAAATCGAATTCAGGTTAACTTCTGCGTTCATGAGTCCTCTCATGGCGTAGTGGCAACGCGCCCTAACTAGAGATCGGGGAGTCGTGAGTTCGATTCTCACTGAGAAGACGTGTAACTTTTTCGCAAATCTTCACATTAATTTGTCCATCTAATCCAATTGCAAATTATAGTAATGTTTAGCTTTTCGGTAGTTGACAAAATATTTATTTTCACCGCTTAAGTGAAGTAATTTATGAAATTGAATGAGACGCAGTGGTAGAGAATGCATTTCTCTACCCAATGGTATTTTTAGAGGCAGCGGAGAATGTTCCAAAACGTGTTTTATTCATGGGCAAAAATCGCTCAGGCGAAAGTTACAATGAAACTAACCTCACATATGCTGGTTTTCCAACCTCAAACTTGTGCTCCTTCTAGCCGGATCTCAATTTTTATGAAAGTGGTGAAATTATACAAAGAAACAAACGAATGTAGAACATAGAGCATGGACATTTCTACCTTTTCCTCTCTCTTTATTTGAAACCTTCAAGTAGACATGTTGTCACGATGAGAGGGGTTCCAATGAATTGGTCAGATGAAGTTAAGTATCTAGGGCTCATGCTAGATAAGAATTTAACTTTCAAAAATCACATTGAGGGCATTCAAGCCAAATGTAATAAATATGTAAAATGTCTCTATCCCCTTATTAATAGAAAATCGAAATTTTGTCTTAAGAACAAGCTGTTGATATTCAAACAAATTTTCAGGCCAGCCATGTTGTATGCTGTACCAATATGGACTAGCTGTTGTAATACCAGGAAGAAAGCTCTGCAGAGAATTCAAAATAAAATTTTGAAAATGATTCTGAGGCTTCATCCCTGGTATAGTACCAATGAGTTACATAGAATATCCAATGTTGAAACATTGGAACAAATGTCAAATACGATCATTAATAATTTCAGGCAAAAATCGTTACAATCTTCTATTGCCACGATTAATGCGTTATATGTTTAGGTTAAGTTAGGTTAAGTATATTAAAAACATTTTTTTTTCTCTTATAAGCAGGTGAAATCAACTCACCTGTAAAAAAAAAACTGAACTGCTACGGCAAATGAAATGTAATATGTTGTTAACAAAATGTTAATTAAATCTTAAATTTGTTTTACCAAATTAGGATGATAGTGTTGTCAAATAACACAGAACACCTAGATATAAGAAATGAATGTAATGTTTGGAATGATACTAATAAAGAAATTAAAAAAAAAAAAACCTTTTCCTCTTAACCGTTTCACTGTTGACTGTCTTTTATCAAGAAAACAAAACATTTTCCTCCACAGCGGCATGTGATGAATGCGTGAAAAATCAAATCTCTCACCCACTGACTAGAGATCTCTTGATGTGAAGCGCGTATACATGATGTCTGCTGACTAGTTGCGTACCAAAGTATAGATGGCTAACAGTATGTTGCGTTTCGCGGTTGGAGGCGTATTAAACCAATACAATTTTTTTTCGTACATTCGCAATGTTATAAGAGTGTTAAACCAGGATGACCCTGGATTACTAGACATGCATGTGAAGCAAAAAAATCTTTTGGGCATCCCCAACGAGGCAGATTTTTTTGGATCGCGGATTTCGCATGCCGAAACCTTTAGTGCTCTTGATGTGCATGCTGGAGGTTTGGAATCTTCAACAAAGTATTTTGGAATAAGTTGCACTGCTTGTTGATCTTTTTGGATTTGGTCCAAATAATTTACAACTCATCTAGATCAGTTTTATCCCTGAAAGGAATGCTCTAGTCCAAATTTCCTTCTGCAATGTTGTACAATAAGACATTTATTTTTTATTTTTGACACAAATTTGCTTGCAGAATGGCAGAGACCGTGTTTGAACTGAATCATATATTTTTCAATACAGTCAAAATTTAAATTACTGTAGAGTCATAGGAAATATCTCTCTTCTTAACTGTTCGTCTATGAACCAAAATTCGATGCACTGAAATGTAGTTTTTTCAACATCAATTTGATTGCAGTAGTCTACAAAACATTTCTGAAGAGAAAATACAATTTGAGATTTCTCAAATTTTTTTTTTTTTGATAGAACAACTTCAAGAAATACTTGTTTTTGAACATTTTTTTATGAACCAAATTTCTAAGTGGTGACATCTAGTTTTTTTGGTATAAACTAGATGGTACATGCCCAGTTAACATGTTTGAGCATAAATATAAATATTGGATTACACTCTAAATTTATTTTACTAAAAATCTAAGAAAAGCCCTAAATTTTCATCCCGTATGTCCCAAAATCAATTTTTAAAGCAATGACATGTAATTAAAGTTAAATTTACAGACAGTTAAATTTACAGATTGTCGTAATTTGTAGTTAAAAAGTTGAGTGTTATTAAAATGTTTGGTTTCTACGCAAATATGTTTAATGAATTTCAAGAAGTCATATTATATAGAAAAAATACAAGTCTTCGCTATAAATTTTTATTTACCAGTAAGAGGTTTTGAAAATAGGGGTTTCCGTAGTTTTTAAGGAAAACAGGTTTAAAATTGTCGGATTTCGTAGTATGTTAATTAAAAGAAAATCAGATTGTAATCAAACATTTTTTTTTTCTTCCTAAACATGTTCACTGGGCTTCCACAACTTAAAACATGTAAAAACTCCATGTTATTGGTTTAAAGTTTGTTTCATAGGCATACAGGTTTGAAAAATTGGAATTAAGTAAAGACAGCTTTGCTTTTAATCTAAAAATTTGTTTGTTCTTCCAAACATGTTCATAAGAGTTTTAAAACTATCAACAAATGAATGGTGCTGCATTGTTGAATTTGTGCCAAAAAGCATAGAAGATAAAAGGGATGGTACACAAATTATGTCACGTTTTTTGTATGAGTCCTTCAAACATTTTGTAAGGCTTGTCACGTTTGGTTTGACCACTTCCCCCCCCCCTTGGAGCGTGACGTAATTTGTGCATGGCCCCAAATTAGGAAATGCCTTTAGGTCCATAACATAAGATAGACTGCCTATTTCGAGAACTTTTAAATGTGCATTAATTTTCAATAGTATTTAAAAGTTAGTTTTAAAAGTTTTTGAATTTCCTCGGATTTTTTGTCGAATGAAAGCTTCTAATTTAGATTAACATATAAAAAATGGGGTTTTCATAGTAAATTTTTATTTTGAAATTTTGAGTGCAATAAAAATGTCTATTTTATGTTAAACATGATTAATGGACTTAAACTAAAAAAAAACAATGCTAAATAAATATATTTCGCAGATTTAAATTGTGATTTACAGGCATATAGGTTTAAAATTAGAAATTTTGGTGATTTTTGTTCTTGTATCAAAAAATTAATGTCGAAAAACTGCTTGTCGCAGTTTCTTAGTAAAAGAAATTTTGAGTGTATCCAAAAATTCTGCCCAAATACATTCGCTTGATGTTTACAAATGGATTTATGCCGCAAAAACTACATGTCATTGCTTTGAACATGGTTTTACATGCAAACTGGATTTGAATTTAGGGGTTATTCAAAATTGATATTTCTGCTCAAACGACCCGTTTGGCCAAATGGCATTCGGCCAAATGGCGTTCGTACAATCGGCATTCGTCCAAACGGCATTCGGCCAAACTGCATTCGACCAAACGGCATCCGGTCAAATGGCCGGACACCAATCAAATCAATGTCGAAAAAATAACATGCTATTGCTTTATATTTCGGTTCATAGGCAAACAGTTAAGAAAAAAAAAGTATTTATTAGTTCTTTTCAGTAATATAAATTTTGAGTGTAATCAAAAATTTATATTCCTGCTCAAACATGTTCACTGCACTTATACAAGAGAATTAATATCGAAAAAATGTCAAAAATATATCACTGACCAACATTGCAGAAGGAAGTTTTGAACTAGGACGTTCATAATAAAAGATAAAAAATTATCTAGATCAGTTACAAGTAATCTAGATCAAAACCAAAGGAATCAAAATAAAGTGCAACTTATTTCAAAAAACTTTGTTGAATATACCAAACCTCTAGCCATGGCCGGATTTACAAATGTGGGGGCCCTGGGACCATTGTCTTGTAGGGACCCTTTACCCACAAAAACATGTTGATACATTAGAGTAGATTAGATAGGGGAACTTATGTACGTATTCTCGGCAGTCTAAGCCGATGCCGCACTTCTTTTGTAATTTTCTCGGACATCAGCAGACAAATTCCGTGTTTGTCTGTTTACATTTATACGTTGCTCAATCCTCTATCGATTCACACCCACAGACTTGCCAAAATGCTTTTGGAAACGTTTTTACAACAACGTTTGCGAACATCTCTTGTCAGTGTGACTATGGTCGGCAGCCTCATTCTCTTCGGCAACTTTCCCATAAGAACTGCTGATGAATCTCTTCGGCAGCTCAAAATTAGTCACATTTTGGGGCGTATTCATTTGAATTGATAGTAGGAAGCGGGCAGAACAAAGAATCATCTGAATGTTTTCATTGACTTGTTGTGATATAAAAATACCGTGTATTTGAATTTTTGGTTACCGATAATAGTCAAATGGTGGCGAAGCTGTAAGTCTTGCTATATTTTATGTTTTGGTAATGTTTTCATTAAGGGTCGTCCATTTATTAAGTAAGGATTAGGGAGGGAGGAGGTTTGAGATTTCTTACGTACCATACAAATTATTTTTAAATTTCATACAAAAAATCTTACCATGGGAGGAGGGGGGTGGAGTTGTCGAAAAATCGTCTTACGGAAATTGTCTTACATAATAAATGGATAACCCCTTATCAGAAGTCATGTTTATATGTTTACAGGTTTAACTCAATGGTTTTGGGACTTAGTCAATAATAAAATTTATTTGTTGATTCCTTTCTTATTGGTAGCTTAGTTAAAATTATGCTTATTCTATTCCTGTCAAGTATGATCTTGAATATTGAATGTGTTGGACATATAAATTTATTTAACAGTTTTGATTTGAGGAAATTGATTTAAGGCTGGTAGCAGGTTTTTTAGAAACTTGGTATCTTTATAAATGCAGGTCTCTAAAAAGTCTTTATTTTCTAATGGAAGGTCTCTAAGGTCTCTTATTTAATCAAAATGGTATCCGAAGTCTCTTTTTTTCTTATTCTGGTTACAGTAAATCTTAATGCAAAATTTTACAGGTTTAAGACTTTAACGTGGCTAATCAGCAGGTTCTTCAAGAATTTCATCTCACATGTCTCGAGGAAAAACTTCAAGAAATCTTTTAGTGATATGTCCACAGATTTCATCTGGAATACATTCAGAGACTTTTGCAGGGATCTCTCTAGAAACGCTTTGAGAGATTCCTTTACCAGTTCTCCCAGGAATTCTTCCAGTGATTTTTCAAAGGATGCTTAGATTTTTTCCTCTAGAATTTTCTCCAGGAAATCCTTGAGCACTCCAACGATATTACCTCCACTAATTTGAAGTCAACAAAATTCCATTCTGTATGGTCTGATATTTTGTTTTAGTAATTTCATTTAAACTCATAAATTTTGCATAATTTTTGCCCATTATTCAGGATTACTTAAAATAAATTTGAATCTTTCACATCATATGATGTGATTCAAAAAACTATGTACTATTCCATTGATTCTATTCATTCGTAAAAGTACAACTACAAATATGTATGTCAAGATTTGATTTGTGGGGCCCCTAAAAATGGCCCAATCGTACCCCCCCGTAAATTCGGCCTTGTCTGTAGCATACACATTTAGCTGTCGAAATCAGCGACCTACTATAATTTGCCTCGTTAGGGATGCTCGAAATATTTGTTTCTTAATAGGGGAGCTGGGGGTAGTATGAACACTAGAGTGGTTCAAAAAATCGTTTTTGCTCCACACCGCTCATTCGATTCTAGATCAAATTCTGAGTGTCCTCCCAAAATTTGAGCTCATTTGGATGAAAATTGAGACTGCAACAGGCCCTTTAAAGTTAATATGGGAATTACTATGGGAAAAGCAACCAATTCATTCAATCGGTCATAGTGTTTGCCCATGTGCTCTTGGAGATAAGAACTACGTTGATACTGTGAGAAACAATAATCAGCTACAACTTTGCCGAAGACCGTTTTTACATCGGACGCCCCAGTAATTAGTTATTGATTTTTGAATAAGTTGTGAAACTTTGGTTATAATTATTGGGCTGCTCTGCAGGCATCACTGGATATATGCAGTAAAACATAGTAGCCATGATTTGTGCGTGCTATCTTTCGCGCCAGGTGCAACAATGTTGCCTGTTCAGAAGTTAAATGAGCACTACTGAAGAATTTGTGACTGGATATAAATCAATAACTAATTACTGAGGCGTCCGATTTGAAAACGGTCTTCAGCAAAGTTGTTCCTGATGAATGTATCTCACAGTATCAACGTAGTTCTAATCTCCAAGAGCACATGGGCAAACACTATGACCGATTGAATGAATTGGTTGCTTTTCTCATAGTAATTCCCATATTAACTTTAAAGGGCTTGTGCAGTCTCAGTTTTCATCCAAATGAGCTCAAATTTTGGGAGGACACTCCGAATTTGATCTAGAATCGGATGAGCGCTGTGGAGCAAAAACGATTTTTTGAACCACTCTAATGAACACCCTGTGCAAATTTCATGTTTTCTTGCTTATGGTCTGTCAGATTCTCGTTTTATAGCTCAGGACTGAAGAAGGATGTCTATACAATATAACAAGTTGAAATATTTTGATGGAAATAGAATTTTATCAACATTAGTATAATTTTGAAAACTTTTTTCCACAGAGTCAATGTGTGAGTAAAATGAACATATACTGGGCGTAAAATGAACAGATGCTGGGGGTAAAATGAACATGTAGTGGGGGTAAAATGAACACCATTCGAAATTGAACGGGATGCGGTATGATTCTCGACATCTGGTACAAGAGCAATGCATATCTCACAGACATTCCGGAATCGATGAAACGTTTAGCCGCGACCATTTGATGGCTGTCCACGTCTGCATTTGTATAATCTCCGGAAAACTCTCGGTTTGTGAAATAAAATACGGTAGTATTAGCCCTGTCTCGGTGCTCATATTACCCCCATCTCGAATAGTTCATTTTACCCCCAATGAAACAACATCTTCAAATCATTTGTTTTAAGAATTTAGAAGATGAAAATATTTTCAATCTCCGTCTACTTACCATAAATACTTTAAAGATATGACGTGCTACGCTGTTCAGTACATTTTTGATGATTTCAGTCATAAAAACCTTAAATTCCACAAGTGAAAAATTACATCATCTGAGAAAACGGAGAGACATACTTTATTTATGTTCACTTTTCCAGCTTTTGACAGTTCTAGATCGCGTTAGAGTTGTCGAAATAGTTCCGTTGTGAGAGGATTAAGGATGGTAATACGTTTTTCATAGATTTATAGCATAATTACCGTAAAACACAAACCTGTTAATTTTAACCAACCCCCCCCCCCTTGGTTATTTTACCCACAGTTCCCGTATATGTGTTATTCTTCTTATTATTCACGATTATTCGAATCTGATAAACTTAAAGTAGTTACTTTTCCGGTAAGATTCGACACGATTTTCATGCTCTTTCAGTCAACGAAAAACAAATTGTATTGGTTTAATTGCTCTAGGAGAAATTTGAACACCCCTCGGAATAGTTTCTTGCATTTGGACAAACTTGTGGATATTGACATGAGGTACGTGAAAGAATTTCGAAAACCGGCTGAGCCGTCACTGAGATATACGGTATTGGACAAAACATTTGCAGCTTTTTCGATTTTCCATAAAAAAAATATCAATTTTGCTAAGCCAGAACTCAGTTACTTATGGAGCGATTGGAATGAAATTTTTACAGAACTTCAGGCATGACTTGAATTTTAACATATATTTTTTAAAAGATTTTCCAATCACGAATTTAAAAGTTATAACGATGTTACTAAAGTGTAATTTTTGACAAAAAATCAAATACTATTTATCTGAAAATCTAAAAGCCCTACCCAAAAACTGTTTTCAGCAAACTTTTTTATTTCGTCAAAATCTAAAAATTTGCTTAATATACCATAAAGCTTATCCTTTTATTTGTTTAACTATGTCAATCATAAAACATCGTCAAAAAATTCACTTTAGTTAAATCGTTATTGCTTTTAAACTCGTGATTGGAAAAATTACTCAAAAATATATGTTAAAATTCAAGTTATTTCTGAAGCACTGTGATATACCTAGATGTTTTTGATCCCGGGGCTCCGCGTTACATTTTTCAACGCGGGGCTCCTAGTTTTAATGCGTTTGAATGAAATAACCTCAAGTTCAACACTCACTAAAATATTCATAATCTTGAGAAAACTCGTGGAATATTCATAATTTTGTATCACGGTGTCAAAATTTCGCCTAAATACCTCTTGGGAAATTCGGCATTATTTATAGTATAGTTTCCAATTTTCCTGAAATTTGAGTTTCAGGAAAACGGGAAATAAATTTATTGTTCCCCGGGAATCTTCGGGATCCCGGTAATTTCCCATAAACCTAAAAATAAAACAAATCTGATGCATTTCTTAGAAATTCTCTGTGCGTCATTTATATTATATTTTTAGCCGTAAATTTGTATGATTTTTTCTCTTTTTTCTAAGGACTTGATTTATGTTTCTACAAACAAGAAAAATTATAAAATAATAAAAAGTCCATCCAAGGAAATTTAAAGTGAAATTTTGACTGTTATATTGAACAGCATCCATGAAATAGTTTATAAGCCTACTTAATTTAGGACATAGTTCTATGAGCGATTCTCGCTGAAACCAGGCCGCCATCGGCACGCAGCTTTAGAATTTCAGCTTTATGCCACGGTCGCTAGTATAAGCTAAAACTAATGGTGGTCCCAAGGTATCCTTAATATACCTTGAGTGGTCCTGGTGTTCTCAAATTGGTGGACCCCTCGTACGCCAGCTAGCTAAACAGTTTGCGAAAAGCCCATTTTTTGCTAATTCATAGGTATTTCTTTGCTTGATATGTCTCATATAGCCAACTTAGTGGTATAGTATAGAGGAAGGATATAGCTTTCATTTGAAATTAAAAAAAGGTTTGGCGGCCATTTTGGAACAATTAATTATCTAAATTGACTGTTGTGATAACAATTGAGCAGTGTTGCCATCTGTTTTTCACAACCGATTATTGATACGACCCTCTATACGGTCGTGAATTGTGTTTCAATCTTATCTGCATTTTTTTCTGTTTTCTAAGCATAAATAAATGATTTTTGAAACTTCAGCCCGTTTCCTCAACATATACTTTTTACACATGGGACTGACTTGTGATTCACGGCAGTATTAAGGTCGTAAAAAGGTCGAAAGGTAAACGGTTCGGAGGGAAACCCAAATCTCAATAACAAATTTCAAACTTTATTTTCATTAATTCCCGATCAATTATCACCAAAAAATCAATCATGTCAGCAGAGTGTAGGGAAGAAAACCCAGCACAAAGAGGCAGTCATCTTGAATTTATCATAATGTGACCAGATGTGTCCCGGAAAAAATCCGGGACGCTTGTCAGATCTCATCCCCAATGAAGCGCAGCCTATATCTGATGTGCAATTTACATTCGTATTCAATCTAAAACATGTACTAAATACAAAGTTTTTTGAATTAAAAAGATTTGACACTGTACTGTCAAGTTAAAAATTGCTCTGTCCCGGATAATCCGGGACGTCTGGTCACTTTAATTTATCAGTCCCCCCCCCTATTTTCGTCTGAAGAGTGAGTGTTGAGCTAGACGCTTTTTGTTTTATTATAGGCCCCTTTCCATTCCGGTTCATCACATTGGAGAATTTTCATCCATCCGGCACAAAATGCCCGTGGGAGTTTTCATTCCAAAATTTTCACCCTGTTTCGAATTGGTTGTCGAAGATATAGGTATAGAAGTGAACTTGACACTAGGCACTAGAAGCGCTAGATCAACAGAAAATATTATCGAAATGGAATATGATGGGGATAAATTTGCCAGGCTCTTCGGGCAGATGAAATCCTCCGTGACTATGACGAAATGGGATGGGAGCTTGACAACAACTACAATGCTTGTGGGTTGACGAAGAGCCATTTCTTGATTGTTTGTTCGCGGCTGAGGGGATAATGGATCTCATACTTCCGCTAATCCGGTGCTGATGCTGTTTATATTAAGTTGGATTGAACTGCTGACTGGAAGCAAACAGCGATTATTGAAATTTTGCAATTCGGTGCTTTATAACAGGAATGAAAGCCTAGTTAAAGAAATGGGAAAATCATATTTTTTTGAAAGTCCACAACAGTCTCAATAAGTAAATTATTGGCAAACAATCCATTTACTGTTGATTAGCAAATAAAACATAAATTTAAAAAGCTAAGTTTCAAGACAAGTTATTGAAAATTAAAAAAAAAATAAATTCAAAATTCAGCATCAATTGTGTTGAAAGTTTTCGCTAAACCTGAAGATGAAGTTTCCCAAAGTAATAAAGACTAAAACGAATTCAACTGCGTACACATTTTCCAAAACAATCACACATCTAACAAAATCCGTTGACCTGCCTTTGGGGTCGCTAACCAGCGTAGCCACACACCTTCCGTACAATGACTAAATCGTGTTTTATGATATCGATAGAAGATGTATGTGAGAGTGGGTAATAAATTTCATTCGATTTCGATTTCGGGGGGTGACGCATGATTCATTGGCTCCTTTCGCCAGTCAATGAAGGCGTCAATTTATGTGCCAACCGAAACAACAACCCGACGACTGCCGCATTTTGGTTTGAGATTTGCCCTTTGTACCTGGTTTCCGTTTTAGTAGAATATCGAACGCCCCAAGAGCTCCATATGTCGACGAGCACTGCGTGTCACGGTAGTCGATTTCGATTTTCAAGTTGTGCAGAACACCATTCGGACCGGTGACCAAGTTGGTGGCCATTTCGATGACAGGTCGCACCGTGGACAGAATCCTGGAGTCTCTGCTTCGACCATGTTCCGGCAGAAGAATTGCGAATTTGATGTGTGGCTCATGATAGCTGTCTTCGGATGCAGATCGCACTACAGTCTTCTTATGATATGGTGTATGAGAACCTTCGAAAGTTCCTCCATTGAAGACTGTTTTCTCAACGATGGAACCATGTTCGGCTGACAATGTGGAACTAAAATGAAGATGGGACGCAATAGTGGGCGCATCGTTGGAATCGTTGTCATTTATTGCGTACTGGTAGGCAGTCTTTTCGTTCGATGAATCCCAAAGTGGAGGATTTCTGTGGAGGTCGTTTGTCGCCATGGGATTATTATGCTCGATGACATTGCTGCCACTGCTGCTGTTGCTGATGTTATTGAAGATTGAAGAATGGTTGTACTTGTAATGACTGCTGTCCGCATTATTGTAGCTTCTTGAGGTACGGTTTTCGCTTTGAACTGAACAAATCCACGAGCTGAGCAATGATATCACTGATAGCACCAACGCACGTTTCGACTTGAGCATGATTTGATTTTTAATTGAGACTCAGCACACTACACTTTTCGTACAAATGGATTCACACTTATTATAGCTACTGTACTGGCAGGAAAATAACACTCAACTCATTGATATTTGATTTCTCGTAGATTGACAGTTGTAATGAAAAGATAGACACAAAGCTTGTTCTAAAGGAAATGAAGGCTTTTATATACTTTTTTTTGAATAATTATACGCTTATTATATTAGGCACAGTCTAACCCAGTGTTTCCCAAACTTGTTCAGCCTTTTGCCCTCTAGAGAGCAATAATTTTTGGAATCGCCCCCCTGGAGAAACAATTATTTATATGAGCTGAAATACTGTGCTGTCAAAACTCAACAACAACAAATATCTTATTATTAGTGTTACGAAATTTACCAAATCAGTTAAATGGCATAGTAATCGGGAAATGTTACATAATTGTTAACAAAAATGTGAGTGAGTCATGTATCACATTCAGTTCCTTCTCTTGTGCCTACAAGTAAGTCAAATGAGTAGTTTCAATAAGAATTATTGAAGTGCTCAAATAAACTTTTCTAATCAAATCTTTTAAAACATAATACTTTCTAACCTAAACTTCTAATACTCTGAAAATTTCTACTTTTGACATAATTTTAAAAAGGGGTTAACCGTTCAATTTTGAAATCGTTTGTACCAAATCATCAAAGTTTACTGATATTAACAAATGCAATCAAACCCTACATGCATTTCAGGCTACAAAATAAAAGATTTTAAAAATACGGTTCTCGTAATCGTTTTAAAAATGCTAATTCAACTTGTTTTATTCAATATTGAAGCGATCATAGAGTTAAGGAGGTACAGAACACATATTATATGATAGAATATTTCATGTTTTCATAAAAAAAATCATCAAAATAGATACTTAACCGTGATGAATATCGAAATTTGAATAAATAAAATACCTTACTTCTCAAAAGAATTTTCTCATATTAGAAAATGATTTCAGTTATCATTTTAGTAATGCGTAATTGTAATAATCAGACTTCAAATCAATTAAGTCCATTATCACTGGAAGGAGATTTAGAATTTTGTTTATTTTAAAATATGATTAAAAGTAGTCTCACAAAAATTAGCTTCACGTCCTTAGAAATGAAACTATGACATTTGATCGAAAGACATTTGGTCGAATGACATTTAGTCGAATGACGTTTGGTCGAAAGTACATTTGGTCGAACGGACATTTCGTCGAATGGACATTTGGTCGAAAAGGTTTAATTGCAATAGAAAGCATATGACATAGGGGTCATGCACAAATTATGTCACGCTTCAAGGGGGGGAGCCAAGCGTGACAAGCCTTACAAAATATTCGAAGGGGCTCATACAAAAAGTGTGACAAAGGGGGGGGGGGTGTCGAAAAAGTTGAAATTTAGCGTGACATAATTTGTGTACCATCCCATATGGTCGAACCGACATTTCGTGGAAAGGGTAGTGCTCGAATCGAAATAGTATGGAAACAAAGTTTTACGTTTAGTCGACTACCGTCGAGAGTAGCATTTTGTCGGTAATGCAAGAGTGTTTGAATAATTGGAAAAGTATCAGTACTTTTATCTGGGGCCTAGATAACCGTAACGGTAAACGCGCAGCTATTCAGTAAGACCAAGCTGAGGGTCGTGGGTCCGAATCCCACCAGTCGAGGATCTTTTCGGGTTGGAAATTTTCTCGACTTCCCAGGGCATAGAGTATCTTCGTACCTGCCACACGATATACGCATGCAAAATGGTCATAGGCATAGTAAGCTCTCAGTTAATAACTGTGGAAGTGCTCATAAGAACACTAAGCTGAGAAGCAGGCTCTGTCCCAGTGGGGACGTTACGCCAGAAAGAAGAAGAAGAAGAATGACTGTCACAAATCTTCACGCCTTCATTGCTGGTCTATATTCTACAAATCTGATAAGATGCCGCACAAAATTGTCTAGGTACTATATTTTTGTTCACCTAAATCTTCATGTGCCGAACTGCTTACACGACCGATTGCACGAAAATCATGAGTTTTCAGAGAGTAAATTGCCTACTCTACGTCAGCTAGACGATCCGATCCCAAGTCAGAATCCCTTACCAGAATCGGGTTTGGATCTTACTACGGATGTGAAATCAGAAGCTAATTGATTAAGTCATTGAGAAATCCAGAGTAATTTAACGAATGGTGTATGGACGCACACAGTGCTACCGTTTTCAGTATTGGAAAGCAGCACTTTTCGGCATTGTTTTATGTGGTAGGAAAAGTACTCCGTTATGTGGTCCATTTTGTTAATAAAAAGTAGGCTGATATGCAATAGAATTGCAGTCATTCAAGCCTACCTGATTAAAAAACAGTAAGCTGGTACTTCGCATGGATGTCCATGTGAATTCTCTTGAAATATGTTAATGTTTCCAGAAATAATCCAACTTAAAGCCTCGTTGGAAAAACTCGTGCTGAAAAAATCATCTTTTTGCAACTTGTTGCATAACACTGCGGAACACGTTTTTGTCTCCAGCATCAAAATACCTCTATTTACTTAATTAAGGGTTGCTGAATCCATTGCCGTTTACAGAAATATCATAGCACGTCTAGTTTTTGAGATATTGGTTGTTGAAAATGCAAAAATTGACTATTTCAGCCAACTTGCATGCAAGTTTGCCAGCTTGTAAGGCAATTTATTGGCTTAATTTGTCACAGAATTCAAAATTTATGTGTATAACAATACGTTTCATCAAAGTTTATAATACTTTCGATGCGGAAAAGTTATTTTTTGATGGTTTAGAAAAGTATTGTATTTTGCCATATAAGAGAAATGAAGAATTTTGTATGGAGACTGCAAGCATGTTGAAAAAATCGGTTAAATCTAAATTTAATCTTGCAATTTTAACCAAAATATATCTAAAATGAAAGTTTAAGTCCTCTTTTGTATGCTTAGTGGATAAGATCACAAAAAAATTTGATGAAATATACTTAAAATTTTAAGTAAACATCAATAAAACCAATGTTTTATACAACTTTGGCGACCTGTAGCTAAAAATTGTGACGTGCTGTGAAATTTCTGAGAACGGCATCACATTCAACAACCCCAAATCTACTAGAGACACATAATTTGATCCTTGAGACACGCAAAAATGTCATTTTTGTTGCGCTGTGTAATAGTAGTTTACGGAACAAGTTGCGGAATGATGATTTTTACAGCACGGGTCGTAAATTCATCCTACGAGGCTTGCCGAGTAGGATAATTACGACGAGTGCTGTAAAAATCGAGTTCTGCGACATTTTTTGCAGTTCCGTAACATTTGTAACATTTTTTGCAATTCCGTAGAAGACCACTTGAGGGTATCATAAGTTATATCGGAATGCACTCACCATTATTTTACCATTTCTGGAAAATTGTTGTGTAATGATTCACTACGCAACTCAAAATAGTTGCGTAATGAGAAAGCGTTGCGTAATGAATCATTGCAGCACTGTTTTCAGTTGTGTAATTACTATTCCCGCACTGCATACTTCAGTGCAGGAAAGTAGGCCGTTTAATGACAGATTGGCGTGATGAAAAACAGCCTATAACGATGAGAAATTGCAAAAATAACTATTTCAATCATACGTTTTAAGTAGTAAAAGCAATACCGTTAAACGGGGTAACTTGCAACACATTTCAACTTCAAAGCTATATTGAAGAAAAATTTAAGGATTCAGATGAGATGAAAACCATCTGGTAGCCTAATCGCCACGTAAATAATACCACGCGATAATAATTTTAACAGTATTTGGTTTTCTGGGCTCAGGAGAGATGAAAAGTATACATTTCTCATGCTACCCCTGATGTGGGGTAACATGCAACACATAGTGAAACCAAAAAAAAAAAAATAAAAAAAAAAAACCTAAATTTCAGCATTAAAAACTAACCCTATATCGTGTTATTATGATCATTAACTAAATTTCTGCAGTAAAAGCAAAACAATAATCAGAAACAGGATACTTTACTCTTAGAAAACTAAACTTTTGATTGAATTATGAGCATTAAACCAATTCGATTGAAAACTACATTGGTATTGCATAGGGTATCCACACGAGGAAATTCTAGCATATCATAAGTCTTGACCATTATTGAAAAGCCATTAAAACGTTTCAATACAATTTATCAACAAATGTAATAGTATTATAGGTTATACTTCACATAGCTTTTATTTATATATTTCAACCAAAGCGACGTATCTCATATTGATATGTATGTCTTCAAACAGCCTTTCTTAGTGTTTTGACATAACTATCATCATAATACATGCAGAAAGTTTCCAATGACAGTTCTGCAAGATAATTTTAAAAAGATTTTGAAGAGTTTTTACTATTTTCATGAAGGAAATAAAACTAATTCTAATTGTATTGCGATTTATGTCAATTTTCTAATATTCAGTACTAAATGCTTATAGAACTGATTGATGTACAACAATTTTAATGTTACTAAACAAATATGTGTTCAATTTTGCTTTTTCATGTGTTTTTAATAACAACCGGCAAGAAATATCGAACATTTGAGATTAAAATTGCTGTTGCAAGTTACCCCACAAGGGCAGTCAAAAACGTTTTTGAATTTTTATAGTGTTCAAGCATCAAATTATTAAAACTTTTTTATTGACAATTAGTACACTATTACGAACTGTAACTGATAGCAAATGCCCTGAATGACTCATTTTTACCGTTTGTGTTGTACGAGGAACGATTTTCAGCATTAATTTCATACAATACAACGTGTAATACGATTTTTACCTCCAGCAAACCAAATAAAAAAGAAACAATACTCAAACCCTCTACAAAATCTACTGTTTTTAGCCTTAAGTCAATAAACGGTGAAATGAATAACAATAATTTGTCTAAATGCTAAACGAAACGTAAATTCGGTTACATGTCGAAGTGTTGCAAGTTTCACCCCTGTTGCAAGTTACCCCGTTTGACGGTAAATAAACTTTCATCTGTAATTCATTCAATTTTGTTCGATTTCTACTCCATTATCAAAGTAATCCCAAAACAGAAAACCGATTTTCGATTATATGAAAAAACATGTATCCATTCAGAATAAATCTTTTGGAAATCTATCAACTGCAATCGGTAGCTAGGATGCCAGTACTGGTTTTAAAAAATTTCATTTATAATTCTTTGAAACAGCATGCATACATATTCAAGTTTTCTTCGAAGAAATTATCAAAGTTGCCTCGCTTTACGGTACTCACATTATCGAAGATATCCCTTTTTACAACAATGAAAACTTCGTCTGCTTTTGTCCAAAAGTAATGTAATGAAGGATTGTTTAATTCTGTACAATAATTTCAATTCATTTTCTCTAAGTGCATGCATCTGTAAGCAGATTTTAAGAACACAATATTTGTATTTTTCGTCGTTGTCTCGTGCCAAGTTATATCTGAAGTGCAGTGAAATCGGTTTATTCATAATTGAGATCTAGCCTACCAAAGATGACTATTGGGTGTGAAAATCGACAAATTTGCAAATGTGTTGCCCAATGCTGTATTTACATTCATTTGCAAATATATGACCGACTTCGAAGCCTTCAGTGAATAAGACATGAACAAAGGACAACATACAACATCTGTATTTCTGTTAGTATTTCATAACCTCGATGTTTTTAACCTCTTTGATATGGTAGTTCCAGAGCTCTATTAGCGACGAACTCGGGAAATAACGAATCAGATAAATACTATGTAATAGTTACTAGAATATGCTGTAATATTGATGATCCAGTTGTCTATTAAAACAAGTAAAAATGTTCAATTTATCATTGAAAAATTACTTTTTTAACTGGTTTTGAATATTTAGCCAAATTGCATTATTGTTGGCTTATGCACTTATCATGAAAACGCATTTTTACGTAAAGGATTTGTTGATTAAAGTCGTGAAAAAGAGCAAAAAGCTTTTCACTACGGGATCCTTGGGTAATATGTCGGGGTCAAACGGACCTTGTCATTTTATCTGAAATAAACTTTTTTGTAGTGAAAAGCACTATGACAATTGATGAATCATTGACCTACTTAACAAGGAGAAAGAACAATAAATTCGAAAAGCACGTTTTTGATGTAACTTTACCGATAATTTCGCTTGTTATTTTGATTTTTTTACAACATTTGATCATGAAACAGATATATCAACACTGATCCATTACAAAATAAACCCCGATCAGTGGATTACAATGAAATTGCATCACAATTAAAAAAAAATTGTTACAAATAACAAATTTTGTTTTGATTTTGTTAGAAGATCTCTGAGATTGTTGAGGGTGTTGCAATGAACCCATTAAGCCATTGATGCTCAGGCTTAATTTTAAACCGCTTGTTATCCAAAATGATCAGAGCGCTATTCATGATAATTTTAGAGGTAGTACAAACTACTGACGAAAAATTGTACGAAGTTGGCCAGATTCAGAAGACTCATACAACCTCAGCATTAAGCAAAAGCATGTTCAAGACCATAAAAAGGTAATATTTTCTAGTTACCCTCGGCTGATTTTTTGGTTCGTAATCAGTTCGACGCTCTGCATTCATTCATGTTGAAAAAAATCATATGAAATGACTTGATATGAGAAAAACGAAATAGAAAATTGCAATTGTGTCGAAAACAAGGCTGATAAAAAGGCATCAGTGCAAAATGAAAACTATCGTGGAATTTAGTGAAAACTTCATTATTAGTGAATGTCAAACGTTCTAATAGGTAAAAGGGATCTTCCTCTATAACAGCGGATTTCATATCGTGCTCCGCGGAGCACTTGGTGCTTTATCGGCAGGTGCTCCGCGACAGTTTAAAAAATTTGTACCAATGCCTCTTCATCATTACACTCTTTGCATTGTTGTAGAAAACTGATTCACTTTCCGTAGCATGGTTTTGAGCTGTTAGATAAAGAATCACTACATCTTGCATCATGAACGAGAAATATTTCGAATTCTTTTCATTTGGTGAAACGCGGTAAAGTCCTTTTTAGCCATACTTTTTACATTTTGCATTCATTATTGGTACACCTACCCTACGAAGAATGACAGAGTGAAAGATACGACGCATGTCGCGCAAAAGGGAGTGAACATCTCTTTTTTCGTTTGCTTGGTTCAGATCAAAGTACCTACTTCAATACACAGGTATCGGATTCCCGCAAATGTTCATGTATTACTGAGAAAAAAAAGCAAAAAATAGTAATGAAATATGTATGAGCGCATCCCTTTTTCAATTAGTTTTCATAAAATTTGGACTTTAAACATATAGTCTAACATTGGTCAAGAACAATTACATTATTGTCTTCAACACCTACACTATGAATTAGTTTTAAATATGTTTCAAGTGAATTGGTATTTGCTTTAAGCCAGTTCCAAACGCAAGATTGTCAATTTTTATACATACGTAAAATATAATTCAACTGAGCAAATTGCACACTACAGAATGAAAAAAAAAATCATTACAAACGCGAATGTTTTGGTGAGCCATTTTTCGGGAATCTGGTACCTGTGCATTAAAATAGTTTGGGTTCAGATCGCTCTTCTTTTGCGAGACGCTGAACTACTGAACCGTTAAAATGATCCGGTACACTTAAATGAGCGATTCGGATCGAATCCGTTTACTAAAATGAGTCGTTTTGCTCATCTCAACTATCTACCACAGACAAACAGACGAAACACTCGAATCATTTTTATCGTACTGTGAAAAAGCGCTCAATTCTAATATCTGGATGTTGATTATGTGTATAATTGATAACACAGCGTAACAAAAATAACATTTTTGCGTGTCTCAAGGATCAAATTATGTGTCTCGGGTAGATTTGGGGTTGCTGAATCTGATGTCATTTTCAGAAATGTTCCAGCACGTCACAATTTTTAGCTACAGGTCGCCAAAGTTGTATAAAACACTGATTTGATTAATGTTAACATAAAATTTAAACTATAATTTATCCAACTTTTATGTGATCTAATCCACTAAGCATTCTATTTTGCACTTAATCTTTCATTATGAGTTACATTTGGTTGAAATAGCACGATTACATTTAGATTAAACCTACAAAATTTCTTCGATTCTCTTACATGGGAAAATACAATACTTTTTCAAATCATCAAAAATAACTTTTCCGCATCGAAAATATTATAAACTTTGCCTATAAGTATCGTTATACTCATAAAGTTTGAATTCTGTGGCAAATTAGGCAAATAAATTGCCTTACAAGCTGGCAAACTTGCATGCAAGTTGGCTGAAATAGTTAATTTTTGCATTTTCAACAGACAATATTTCAAAAACTAGACGTGATATGATATTTTTGAAAATGGCAATGGATTCAGCAACTCTCAATTGAGTGAATAGCGGTATTTTGGTGCTTGAGACAAAAACGTGTTCCGCAGTGTAATTATTCTAGCAGATACGTATGTTTGTCTCTGAATTTGCTATAACACTGTGGAGCACTTTTTTTTTGTCTCAAGCACCAAAATTCTGCTGTTTTCTGAATTTACGGTTGGTGAATCCATTGCCAATTTCAATAATATCATAACACGTACAGTTTTTGAGATATTCATTGTTAAAAATGCAGTATTTGACGGTTGCAGCCAACTTATATGTAAATTTACCAGCTTGTTTGGCATTTTCTGCAACAAAATTCAAACATGATTTATTAAACTATACTTCCCTACAAATATCATAATACTTTCGGTGTTAAAAAGTTTTTTTTGATTATATAGTAATGTATAGTAATTTGCCATATATGAAAAACGAAAAAAAAAATTTGGTTTGTATGTAAAATGAAAGCATGTTGAAAAAGTCGAATGAAAGTTGCAGTCCTGTTGTGCATGCTTGGTGGATTAGGTCACTAAAAAGTTTGATGAAACATAGTTTAAATTTTATGTAAACATCAATAAAACCAGTGTTTTATACATCTTTACCCAGTGTTCAAAATATCACAACGTAACTAGAGTTGTCATGTCTATTACGGCTTAAGCCAGCCGACGTTGTTTTGAAAAAATCTGAAGCTCGTAGACACAAAAGTCAATTTGGACAAATTGAGATGTGAAATTGCGAAGCATTCTGGTTCTGGTGGGCTTCGATCCCACGACTACCAATACGCTAGACTGGTCGCGTTAACCAAATACGCCACAGAACGGGTGAAAAACTCTGCATCGCCGACGGCCAATCTGAAACCAAAGTCCGTCACGACCTCACATTTTCACAATTTTGCATCTCAATTTGTCCAAATTGACTTCTTTGTCCACGAACTTCAGGTTTTTTTCATAACACCGTCGGCTGGTTGAAGCCGTAATAGACATGATAACCCTAGGTACGTAAAATCGAGCTGCGATCTCTATATCGCAAAAGGGGTCGGTTATATGGTCCAGAAGGGGAGGGGATCAAAAAAGTTGGAATTTTGCGTAACATAATTTGTGTACCATCCCATATACGAATGCCAAAATGGCAATTTTGGTAAAGAAAGCTCTCAGTTAATAACTGTGGTAGTGCTCAAAAGAACAGATAAGCAGGCGCTGTCCCAGTGAGGACGTAATGCCAAGAAGAAAAAAATGAACGGAGTGTGTACTGCCCATACTCGCATAACAGTCCCATTTATATAGGAAATCCCATAGACTATGGGACAGTTATGCGAGTATGGGCAGTGTAGCTTGTTGTTTTTTTAAGCAAACGAATAGACCAACGTAAAAAGTATCACTTCTAGGTGATTCAGGAGGATCTTATCGTAATCGTAGCATTATTAAATAACGTGTAAATCCATTCATTTTCTGGGCAACAACATGCTACACATTAATGACTTTTAAGGCGAGATCATAAATTTATCGAGATTTAAACTTCATCCAATGTTTTATTCTGAATTATCCGGGATGCGTACTCTTTTCTGCCATGTATAAAATGTCTAATTATCATTTTTCAATTTCTTCTTTAAACACTTCTAATTTATTAGAACTCATAATTCATAAAACAAAGTCTATTTAGGCCTTTATTTTCTCAAAATAAAACTTTGTTTCTATCGTTTCATTTAATCTGTCAGTTTACGAGAAATTAACAATTTCAGCACTTCTTTTCTGCCATTACTGTATAGGGGTAACACTCGCATGGTCGGCTTCCTTTTGTACCACTTGTATCACATTCTGAACTGTTTCCAATATTTCTCTTCCTCCACCACACTTTACAGCCTTATTGATGAGCAATCACACTGATTTTCTTCTTACAGTTGAGCATCGTGCTAGATTTTCTTGCAGTCCTTCGTCATTTTATGCACCGACTTCACCCGCGCGTGTAATCGGTTGCGAAAAACTGCCCAACTTTGGCCCAAACTTTGGCAGCTTCGCAACTGTTCCAGTCAATAGTTCGCCACCGGCCAAGGCAGCCTCGGTGAGTTCGCCTTGTGGAAACCTGCCTTTCGATGGTGAACTTCTGCAGCATAAGCGGCCACAAACCGGTGCTGGAGGTTGACAGTCCTGCGAGAAACCGTTGCCGTTGTTATCAAATGACCGCATTATGATAATCGGGCTTCTCTACTAGTCACCACTTTTGCTTTTTTTTTGTTGGAGCTTGTCCAACGCCCGGTTGGGTGATGCTGAATTTATGGCAGTTTCTCCTTCTTCCAAGAAAACAACCGAAGATATTTTAAGCGCATATGTAGGAAAACAAACAGACGTATCTCTCGCCGCGAACCGAAAGTAGAATCACTGCCTGGCCAGAAGCTGAAAGTAGATAATGTATATTTGTAGACGGTGGAAGCGGGTTTTCGAGGTGTTTTTGGGATGCCGGTAGATGATTGCTAGTTCGTCAGTTGCCGCCGATAGTTTGTTGCAAATATCTTGGAAAGGTGAACTTTGAAAGCGAACGGTACTGGTTTTGAGTTTATTTAAAGATGTTTCGCATATAGGGGTCGATCGTCCGAACTTGACCCCCCAGTAGAAGTCGAAGTTATTGTGATATCTATAGTTGTGCTAACTGAGGTAAACTGAGCAGCGAGCCTAGTACCTACTAGTCGGAATTTAATGCAGAGCAAAATATTGTTTCCATTTATTTTCCATCAAAAGCTTATAAAAGGCTACTACTTATACAATTTCATAATAATTTTTTTACAAGAAAAATACCATTCGAATGTTTTATATTTTCCTTTTAGGATCTGCACTCCTATAATGCATTGTTACACAAATTTATGCATTTGATCGTGTTTGATCCACACTCCTCTATGTATTGCAGACTATCCTTCCCAGCGGTTGCCATTATCTCTAGATATATTGGCAATCGTGTGAATTTTATCATGTTGCTATGTATCAGCACGATTAATGGTTGTACTCCGACACATGGATATTAGAAGTTCATAATATCTACCATATGAAACAACTTTTATGAAAATTTAAAATTAAATGATTGAATCCAGCTTTTTACGCTAGCTATAAAACTGACGGGGGTGATTCGACTATGAATTTTTCGCCTTCATATTTTATAGTATGATCCAAGTAAGCTGTAATTTGAAATTGTTTTTTGAACTGTAAACATTTTTCAATATTTGTTTTGCAGCTAGACATCATTAAATTCGGAAATCAATTCTAAGATATTTATCGCTCTATTTCTACAATCTTATTTCTTTTACACTTTAAATGCCTAAGCACCTGAAAAAACATGGAACTTCACGAGCTTGTAGAAAGAACCATGGACGATACGGTAACCATGCCATAGAACAATTGAACATTCATCAAAACTACATAAATCCACACACCAAATCCATGCGGATGAATTGCTGAAATTCAGCAAATCGATGCTGAATTTCCTGATGATCAGAAAGGCAAATTTCAGCAACATTTTGCTGAATTCAGCGATACAAATTGATGTGCGTGGAATAAAGACGACAAAAAAAAGTATATCCCATAAAGCGACAAGCTTTAAAATTAGTCTGTTAAGTTTTTGAAAAGCGCCATATATTGCATTGATATGTGGTTTACACATCCCTTACATGTCTCACAGCTTATTCGAACAATTCTCCCATGTTTTAAGTGTATATATTCGGCGTTGCGGTAGGGTGGTGTGGAACGTTTAGATTTGATTTATATTATGAGCATGAACTCAACGTATACATCGGCATAATAAAACGGTTCCGGGTCATTTGGCCGAATGTCATTTGCCTGAATGCCGTTGGCCGAAAGCCTTTTGGTCGAAAGGGTCATTTGGTCGAATGCCGTTTGGCCGAAATTGAAAACAATAGTGAACTACAGTCAGCGTGCATTTTTAATGAATTTCAAAGAACTAATTCAGCCTATTTTTAAATAAAGGATATCGTTGATATTCAAATAATTAGCTCTTTAGTGAAACGCTTACTGCTGAAAGAAAAACAAGAAAAACACCCTAAATGTAAGCAATTATTTACTTCTCTGCTTGCAGTAATAGCTGCCAGCAGAGGTTTTCACATCGCGATTGTAGTCAGCTTTTGATAGTAACTAAATTGGTACTTCTGTTGGATCGGGTTGCTTTGATCCTTCGAATCATACCGAAGAAAATGTTTCATAGTTCTAGTAACCACAAGTATTGACTTCTTCTTTTCACAACGAAGAAAGAGTGAGCTTCTTTTACGCAAGTGTTCACCGATTCGCTATACGCAAGCAATGGTGCAGAGTTCAGTTCACACGTTGCTTAGAGAAGAATGACATCTCACCTAATTTAACACCAGTGCTAAAAAATATTTTTTTAATAGGACTCTTCATGAACGTATTAAATGCCTCAATTCCAATAACTATGAAAAACTCTTTACTCCTAAAAGAACAGTCTTTGAGCAAAAGAAGGAAAAATCTCTTATGAAAATTTAAGCAAGTGTAATGCAAATAATCGTTTTATCAGTATAACGACAAAGAACTGCCCATGTTTTAAGAAAGGCAAAATTCCCAATAGAAATATAAGCTAACTTATTGCCGGTAGGGGGCGGTCCATTAATTACATATTTTCGTGGTTTTTCGACCCCCCCTTTCCCCCCATGGTAAGATTTTTTGTATGAAAATTAAAAATAAATTGTATGGCGCGTAAGACATCTCAGACCCCACCACCCCCCATAAACCTTTACGTAATTAATGGACAGCCCCTAGTGGAGAAACCAGTATAACTGTCTTTTAGTACTACTTCCAACCACCTTCTTCTTCTTCTTGGCATTACGTTCTCACTGGGACAGAACCTGCTTCTCAGTTTAGTGTTCAATGAGCACTTCCACAGTTTTTAATAACTGAGAGCTTTCTTTGCCAAAGTTGTCATTTTCGCATTCGTATATCGCGTGTCAGGTACGATGATACTCTATGCCCAGAGAAGTCAAGGAAATTTCTATTACGAAAAGATCCTGGACCGACGGGGAATCGAACCTAGACACCTTCAGCATGGGTTTCCTTTGTAGCCGCGGACTCTAACCACTCGGTTAAGGAAGGCCCCGCTGAATGATCCTTGTTTATACCATTCCGATCAATGTTACCCCATTGATAAATGTTACTTCGATTCACGGTAGCTGCTTTTCAGCTGAGAATCGTAAAACCACTATATATGCCAGTTATTTCTGGCTTTCAGATCTTTCCCAAAATTTACACTTTGGTATTTGACTAGCACAATGCCGATGCATTTTATTGCGATTGGTATCAAATTTGTTAACAATGAGAATCTGTGCCATCTTTTTCAAATTACTAAACGAAAGCAACCCAGAAAATTAATTTAAATTTAAACTCGAAAATCTTCAAAGAGAAACAGAAACCAATTTTGCGGCACAAACAAATCAGTCTAGCATTTATGAAACATCTAGCGTATAAATAGCTACAGATGGAATATAATTTTATTGGCAGAAGAGTCGGTACAATAAACCGGTAGCAGCAGAAAAAAGCTTAATCGGAGTTTTTATTTTGTATAAGGGGCCTTCCTTAGTCAAGTGGTTAGAGTCCGCGTCTATAAAGCAAAGCCATGCTGAAGGTGTCTGGGTTCGATTCCCGGTCGGTCCATGATCTTTTCGTAATGGACATTTCCTTGACTTTCCTGGACATAAAGTATTATCGTACCTGCCACACGATATACGAATGCAAAAATGCAACTTTGGCAAAGAAAGCTCTCAGTTAATAAATGTGGAAGTGCTCATTGAACACTAAGCTGAGAAGCAGGCTCTGTCCCAGTGAGGACGTTAATGCCAAGAAGAAGAAGAATTTTGTATAATTTCCTAGTAGAAACTTCCAATCACAACCAATCAACATCTCGATTGTGAGGAAGTGTTGTATTGTGTGATTGAACCTGCTCTACACAATGGCTTCAATTAATTATATAACGAAAACATTTATTTCCAAAAATGTGAACAAGATGACGGGACAATTTTCCCTGCTTCTTGATATTCCTTTTTTGCTCCCTAATGCCATTAGAGTGCAGTAAACTTTCCCGATAATTTAATATTTCAACTCACCAGACGCGTGTTCCCACCTGCCACCATTGATTGCTCCTGGTCGGAGAAAAATCGGGCGCAATATCGAGGAATTATCATTTGATGAAATTGACGTCAAAATGATTAAAAGTTGACGAGGGTACAAAAATTGAGGCGTTTTTATTATGGAGCTCCTACGCCTGTGAAGCAAATAGCGGAATACGGTATTTTAATTGAAATATTTTTTATTGACGCCTACTCGTTGATGCATCCGACAGACAATTTATATTATGTGAAGATTTTTGCAATATAAAGAAAATCATGTTCACATTTCTTAGCATGCCTTACGGACTATCTGACTAACTTACGACCGTTAAACAAATTGATTTAAATAAATAATCAATTTAAATCATGTTGGAAGTAACTAGAAGTTTGTAAAAGTAAAATTTGAAAATTTATTCTTCATATTATGATGAATGGCCGCACACTGGGGCAGAATCGAAAAAACGCGGAATCAACCTGTAGTTCTTCGGAATGAAGAGATAGACGTTTAATGTCTTTTGCGAAAATGATCCTTTCAATGAGGCCGATGTTTTAAGAAGAAGTCATATTTTTTAGTGTTATCCGCATAAATGACTCAAATGCCATTTCGGTCAAATGGCAGCTTAGGTGTATGGTTTCTTCGGCAAAGTTGATCTTTATTTCATGCTGAAAATAATTGCTGAAGACGTCAAATTTCCAAGGCCTATTTTTAAATAAAGGAAGGCCTATTTTTTAAATAAAGGATTTTTTTCAAAAAATGTGCTCAAAACCGAAATTTTTGAGTTTTGCTTGTATTTTTTAAATAAAATACCATATGTCAGCTATGATTATCTCATTAACTAACATAAAGCAGGTCTGGTGAAAATTTTATGGTAAAAATAATATTTTGTTTGATAGTTTTAGGGAAATATTGAGAAAAAAAAACAGGGATATTGCGTATAGGCCATTCTTGCGATCGGGCAAATTCGGGCAGGTGTTTCTATCGCCATCCACTTACGAAAAGTCAGAGCATACATGTCTAATTTTTTCAAGGATATGATATTTAATATATTTTTTCTATGCGATCTGGAATTATACTAAGTTTATAAAAGGCTAAAAATTATTTTATATGACAATGTAAAAGTTTTCCAATAAAAACAAGAGTTCAACATAATAATGAGCATTCTTGTGGTTTACTGGTAGCCAAATGACTTAGATATTTGCTTTTTACATTGCTTGTATATTTGCTATTCGCAAACAGGTCCTAAGCGCCAAACTTATTATATCACACCATTTTGGTCGATATAAAATTTAGATATATAGGATTTCTTCGGCAAAGTCAATCGTTTTTTAAGCTGAAAACAATTGCTGAAGATGTCAAATTTCCAAAGCCTACTATTCTTATTGATAAATTTTGCTAAAAATTGTTATATACATAAGTTTTATTTTTTTCAGTGCAAATACCATTTATCGCCTCTGATTATGTCATTCATTGGCATAAGGTAGAGCTGGTAAGAATTTGATGGTAAAACAAAAATTTTGTTTGATTGCTGCGAGAATAGCCTATAGGCAATATCCCTGTTATTTTTTATTAAGTATTTTTTTAATATTTTTTTTTGGTTTTAACAATAAAATTTTTACCAGCTCTGCCTTATACCAATGAATGACACAATCAGAGGCGATAAATGGTATTTAAACTGAAAAAATATATAAAACTTATGTGTATAACAATTTTTAGCACAATAATATTAATAAGAATAGTAGGCTTTGGCAATTTGACATCTTCAGCAATTGTTTTCAGCTTAAATAACGATTGACTTTGCCGAAGAAATCATATATCTAAATTTGAAATCGACGAAATGGTGTGATATAATGAGGCTGGCGCTTAGGACCTTTTTGCGAATAGCAAATATACAAGCAATGTAAAAAGCAAATATCTAAGTCATTCAGCTACCAGTAAACCGCAAGAATGCTCATTATTATGTTGAACTTTTGTTTTTATTGGAAAACTTTTACATTGTCATATAAAATAATTTGTAACCTTTTATAAACTTAGTATACTTCCAGATCGCATAGAAAAAATATATTAAATATCATATCCTTGAAAAAAATAGACATGAATGCTCTGACCTTTCGTAAGTGGATGGCGATAAAAACACCTGCCCGAATTTGCCCGATCGCAAGAATGGCCTATACGCAATATCCCTGTTTTTTTTTTCAATATTTCCCTAAAAAAATCAAACAAAATATTATTTTTACCATAAAATTTTCACCAGACCTGCTTTATGTTAATTGATGAGATAATCATAGGTGATTTATTGTATTTTAATTAAAAAACTACAAACAAAACTCAAAAATTTTAATTTTGAGCACATATTTTTTGAAAAAATGCCTTTATTTCAAAAATAGTAGGCCTTGGAAATTTGATATCTTCGGCAATTATTTTCAGCATAAAATAACGATAAATTTTGCCGAAGAAACCATACATGAATGAATGAATTTTCTTTATTAAAGAGACTTTCAGCCAGAAACCATACATTTGACCGAAATGACATTTGAGTCATTTATGCGAATAACAGTAAAAAATATCACTTCATCTCAAAACGTCGGCCTCTTTGAATGTATCATTTTCGCAAAAGACATCAAACGTCTATCTCTTCATTCCGAAGAACTACATGTTGTTTCCGCGTTTTTTTTCGATTCTGCCCCAGTGTGGGCCGTTATGGCAAATGGGATATCCAATTTAATAAGTGTCCGAAACAAACCATTTGCATGACTCAAATACAAATCTCATGACATTCAATTTATCACTCGAAAGATCAAAGCTAATTACTCTCCAGTCTAATGTAAACGTTAACCAAGACTCAAGTAAACCGCTGATCAATATTCCTCCTACGCACCCAGCTCATCAAGTGCATGCTGCATATCGGTCGCCGTCGATGCACAAGTGTGATCCAATGTATTGCAATTAGACAGCTCGCTGTCGCAAGTCGCTGCAAATGCAATATATTTATCCACCACACCGACCAACGACGGTGCAGCGTTTGCCGGCAAGCTAAAATTGTTATCGCACGTGCTCGAAGCCGGTGCCATTTGTTTAACGATAATCGCAGAGCAACCCTCCTGGAGCAGGAGGTGGTCAATTGCGACAACATTATAAAAGTCACGCAAATTCAAAGGAAGATTGACAGTTGTCTGAGTGTCGATATTGACTGTTTTACTATAGGTCAACCCGAGTAGGTGATGCGACCAATCAAAATACATATGGCTTTAAATTTGTGGCTGAAATGATAAGGAAACTTTAGCGAGAAAGTAGATTGTCCGGTTAATTGTTGTACCCCCTCAAAACCTTACTTGTGTTAGTGAAAACCTCCCGCATAGAAAATTAACGTACATGAAACAGTTGAAAACATGATATGAACACTGCTATTTCACAATGTCGATTTTGTCGCGAAGAAATTATATACCAGAGGCGCATCCACGTTCTAAACCATGGGTAGGACAAACTTTGGTTGGTAAATATTTTGAACACAGTGAGGCTAAGAAAAATTTAAACCCTATGGAATTTTAGGCTGGAAATTGGAAGTTACTCTATTTGAGGGGCTCAAATGTCTCAACCCTTTGGGGGATTTTTACTGTTTCCAAGCGTTCAAACGATATTTTCAGGTGGTTTTTCCGCTAAACAAGAAAAATAATATAATTCTTAGAACACTGGTTTATTTTTGACTCCCATGCGAATGATAAATTGCTGAAAAGGTTCAAAATAAAATTATTCAAAACTAGGTTTTCTGTCACTGAAACCTCTTTGCTTCTAACCATGAAGACTAAGAAGGTTTTTCGCTTTTACAGAACTGGTGACGACTGAATGCCATAGCGAACGTTTCTCAATGATCTACGCTTTTTCTGTGAAAACTCCTCGTGACATTACGACAAGTATTATTGTAAATGTTTTTTTTTTCATAATTTGCTTTAGGAATCTAATCAGGTATTCGTCCAAATGATCAGATATTTATCCAAAACATTATAAAGGAGGTCATTTAGTGATTGTTTTCCAAGAAATTTCTCCACGAATTTCTCCAAGAATGTTGTTTAAAATACCTCAAGAATTCAATCTCCTCCATGATTCCCGGTTAAAACATTTTCTGAAATTCAATCAATAACTTCTCCACTCCATAAATATCTTTAAGAATTTCTAGGGATTTCCTGTAAAATCATCTTTGAGGATCTATAGAAGATTTCAACTAGGGATTTCTCTACAGATACCTTCAACAATTGCTCCAGCCGCCTAAGATTTTTACAGAAATTCCTTCAGCAATTCGTTCAGATTTTCTCAAGTAAGCTTTTTTTCAGGAATTCTTCCAGGAATGTCTTCCAAGAATCCTAAAGTAACCTCTAATGAAACTTGTGTAAGTTTTGAAGTCATCCTTAATGAATAAGTATCTCTGTAGTAACTCATGAACTCTTGAGGAAGTTTCTGGAGATTTCCTAGATAATTTGCTAAGTTCAATCGAATTTCGGTATAGTATTCCGCAAAATCTTTAAAGAAATGTATGTAGGAATGATCGGATGAATTTTGGAAAAAAAAAAATGCTGTAATATTATCTTGTGTGATAACTTGAATAAACTTTTAAAGATTGCATGGAATTTTTTGAGAAATGTTTGGAAAAACTGCAGGAGTATGTACCAGTTTTGGACATAGTGGTTCCCTATTTCGCCATATGCGGATATTTTAATGTCTTTTAATTTTGAATATTTTTATGTGTTGCAGTAGTTAGATTTGAGCTATATCTTGATGTTAAAGCATTCAAAAAGATTTAATATGTGAAAGTTACAAAAACTTCACATATGTCCAAATAGGGAACCACTATGACCATAACTGGTACACTTTCCCTAATACTTAAATGAAATACTGGAAAAAAATCCTAAAAAAAAAAAAAATTTTTTTTTTTCGGCGAACCCCTCAAAAAATGTAGGATTTCTGGGATGAGAAGTGGATTAAATCTTGAAGGAATCCACATGATCACGTGGAGGAATTCTTGCAGAATTTCTCGCATGGAACTTTATGTATTTCCTCGGCAAAAATTCTGTAGAAATCTCTAATAGATATCCTAGATTAACAACTAGAGAATTTTTTAAAGAATTAGTGAAAAAATATCTGGAGGAAATTTAAGCATAGTTTTACAAAACTAAATCATAATAATACCTGAGGCAATTACTGGAGACAGTAGCTTTTGAGTTCTCAAGGGTTTACTGGAGGAAATTCTGGAGAAATTCTACTGAGTATGCATCTAAAATTGTTGGGAGAATTGGTAGAAAAATAAGGAGAAATCCCTGTAGGGGACCCTGAAAGTATTCTTAAAAATACACTATGATAATTCCCAAAGCTTTTCCTCGAGAAATCTGAGGCGCAATTCTTAAAGAGCCTATTGAATTTTTAATTGTTTCTGAATGTTTCTTTGAGTTTGCACATTATAGCATCAGGATTCAATGCAAACAGAATATAAAAAAAAACAGACTTTATAGATCATTTTGATTAGAATAGATACTTGAAAAACCTTGAAAGAGATACTCAGAGAGTTTTTAAAATAGAGATCAAGTCTCTAATCCGAATGCAACTACCAGTACTGCCAATCGCTCAAGTTTTACTAACATTTATATTGAAAAGTATGAACATCCATAATTTTTATAATTCCCTTAAATTAATTTTATTGAACAATTTCGACAAAAATAGACCAAATCGCTTGCCTTTACAACTAAGGTGGTTGTTGTAATTCACTCATCAATTCCTATATAACAAATGGATGAACAGCAAAAACTTTATGAATTTGTGTAGTTTTTTTCAGCGTAGTGACCCGGATACTCACAAAAGTTTTCAAGAAAAACGGAAGATACTTGAAACATATTTCATCGCGCAAAAACTCCTGGAATTTCTTCAAAAATTCTTAAAAAAAATCTCTCAGAAAGTTGTCATAATCTGTTCTAAATATTTTTATAAATGATTCCACAAAATATCAATAGGGATTCGATCAAATAATTTTCCGGAAATTAAATAAGAACTACTTCCATAAACTTCTTCGGCATTTCTGAATCAGCCAAAAACTTCTAGGGAGGAATTGCTCTGAAAAGTCAAGAGATTCAGCAATGCTTTGATAGATTATATCATGAGTAATCGCACGTACATAAATCGCTAACACCATCACACTCGTGCTGTGTAGGAGACTATGCAACTGCTATTAGATTGATATTTTACTAAATGCAAAGATTCTTAAATAATCTTCTGACAGTTCTCTATGGATGTTCCAAAAACATCTCAAGTATTACTTTCAGGAATTCTAACGGCAATTTGTCCCAGAACGTATACAGGATTTGCCTTAGAGATATTTTTAAGAAACCATCCATTGATTCATTCAGAAATGTCATATAGGATTGCTACATTTGTTTTTTTTTCTAATGGTTAGAGAAGATTATTGGAGCAATTATTACAGTTAGTCACCCAGAATTTTCACTATAGATTTGTATTTTCTTATGCTATGACTTTTGGGGTCATGCACAAACCATGTCACGCTGTACTAGGCATGACAATTCTATGAAAAACCTTATCGTGTCTTTCATCCTCCATAGGAATAAGTACGACGTTGACACAGTTTGCATTGAACAGATGTCAAATAGTTTAATTTATTTTTCAAGCTTTCTGCTGATCATCTTTTTTTAATCGTGGGTAGGACAATCCTTTGACTGTCCTACCCGTGTGTTTTTGTGCGTAGTACATGTCCTACCTGTCCTACCCACTTCCCGCGCCACTGTTTTATACTATTTGTGGACGGAAACCTTTGTGATTCCTGCTGAAAATCAGATGATCCTTGGATCCTGACTGATTTGCGTAACGAAAATATAAGTCATTCTTTATCATTTCCACCCACAGTATTGACTTTGCAAGAGATATGGATTTCAGCAATTTGTGTTTTTTTTTCTGTTGGAAACACGGGTGACACCATTCCAACGACCAAGATGCCAGGTTGAAAATACAACATTCAGCGAGATTGAAGGCAGAAAATCAACGGAGCATTTGTTTGTATTGATCGTGCCGACACAGTGGAGAATGGCATTCGGGTGCAAGAACCTGATGGCGGTGGAAGTTGAGGTAAATCAAATTTTCTCCCGGACAGTACGCATTGTACCTTCGTGCTGTGCGTACACGAATTCTCTCTCCTCTTGGAAGTTTTTCTAAAAACTACCTAGAGGAATAAAACAGTACTTTTCAGTACTGTTTTTTCTACTATTGATCCCTTTACGATCCTTGGTTGGACCCGTGCCTTCGATTTTTCGTTGGACCCGTTGGCGAAAGCTAGCGGTGATAATCCTTCTTGGAAACCGTCTTGGAAAAAAAAACCTCTTAGGAGGTCACGTCTTCTTTCGTTTATTCACTAAACATGGTTGCAACAGCAAACAAAAGAAAGGGTGAATCTCTGAATTCACAACTTTTTTCCAAAAAAGTGGGATTTAAAACTGTCACTACACGTGGCAAGAATGAAAGAAAGGAGGTTTCTACGGAATGCGAATTTTCTTCCAAGGGTGAAATGGATAATGTTGATAATTGCATCGAAATGAGCAATAAGTTCAATGCTCTAGACAAATTTTCCGAACACCAAATCGAAGCAGTCTTTAGCCCATGCTCTTTGATTCAAGTGAGGAAGCAAAGAGTGTCGCCTATCGTGGTCAGTTGTTCCGAATTTGGGGGATTTAGGCAGTAGATCTTGAACACCATTGGAGGAATCAAGGTCTCCTTCCAAATCGCAAAGAAAGGAGACTGTCGCGTTATGCCGGAAACTCTTAAAGATCGCGAACTTCTTCTCAAACGTCTTGAAGAGAAGAAGCGCATTTTTTTTACTTATGACGACAAAACTGAACGTTTGTTCAAAGTCGTCTTGAAAGGTCTCTCAAGAGACTATAAGCCACCTGAAGAGATTAAAATTGGAATAAATGATTTACTTGGATTTTCCTCAGTCCAAGTAATCATTATGAAAAAGTGAACCCAATCTGGCATTGTTCGGAAAGGGCTTTCTCAAGAATATTATTTAGATCACTTTAACAAAAAAGAACTAAATAATATTAAAGCTTTAGAAAAAGCTAGAGTTATTTTCGATGTCCGTGTGACATGGGAACCTTTCCTGGAGGAAATTACCACAACCCCGCTCAGGGCCGTCAGTGCCAAAAGTGAGGTCATGATACAAAAAATTGTCGCATGGATGCTAAATGCATGATTTGCGGAGATTCTTCTCACGCCAAGGAAGTCTGTCCAGTGAAGGAAAATACCGATAAGTTCTTATGCGCCAATTGCAAGGGCAATCATAAGTCAAAATTTTGTCCTTCGCGCAAGAGAGTCGTTGAGGCTCGTGCCATGCAGATGAAAGATATTATCCGTTACGATAACGGTCGTTTCCGGAATTTGCCTGGTAGAGTATCGAAAAATGCTCATTTTTCAGTTAACGATCGCTTGATCAGGAATCATTCCCATCAGGAAGATCATTATCATGCTCATTCACAAACTAATTTTAATCCGTCGGGTTGCCGTTCGAATCTTTCAATTTCGAATGTATCTACCCACGGAAAATCCTTTGCTGACATCATGAGCTGTTTAATTTTCTTACAGCTAATAACGTGCATATAGCAGGTATTACTGAAATGTATTTGAAACCTGGATCCAAACTCAAAAGAGATCCTAACTATTTTGTTTATCGTAATGATCGACTTGATGGGGCATGTGGGGTAGTTGCAATCATCATTCATAGGCGTATAAAATATCAACTGTTTTCGTCATTTGAAACTAAAGTTTTTGAAACTTTAGGTGTTTCAGTTGAAACACAGTTTGGTAAATACACTTTCATAGCTGCCTATTTGCCTTTTCAATGCTCTGGACAGCAAGTTAATTTGCTCCAAACTGACTTGCAAAAATTGACTCGCAATAAGTAACAATTTTTTGTCATTGGTGACTTTAATGCCCAACATCGGTCATGGAATAATTCTCAAAGTAATTCCAACGGCAGAATTTTATTTGATGAGTGCTCTTCAGGATATTTCTCAATTCAATACCCTGATAGCCCTACATGTTTTTCCTTTTCTAGAAATCCATTTACGATTGACTTGGTCTTAACCGACTCTAGTCATCTTTGTAGCCAATTAGTTACTCATGCTGATTTTGATTCTGATCATGTCCCTGTTACATTTCAAATATCTCATGAAGCGATTCGCAATCCTATCAGCTCCACTTTCAATTATTTACGAGCCGACTGGAATATATATGAAACATATATTGATTCTAATCTTGATGTTAACATTTCTTTACAAACAAAACTTGATGTCGACAATGCTCTTGAAACTTTAACAAATTCTATTGTTGAAGTCAATTCCAAAATGTGAAGTAAAACTTGAATCCGTGATTATAGACGATGATCTTAAACTCTTGATCCGTCTTTAAAACGTGAGGAGAAGGCAATTTCGACGCACTGGCGATCCTGCTATGAAAATTATATGGCAAGATTTGCAGAAAGAAATCAAGAAACGTTTTGCACAATTATTACAAAATTGTTTTTTTGCAGTCTATTAGGTTGTTTTCTACCGAAGACGGGTTCATTCCGGGTCATAAACAACAAAATTGAAAGTTTTTCGAAGCACGAGTTAAAAACTTAAGCACTTCACTAGGTCTCTGTTAAAATTTCAAAGACCAGGAAACAAAGTTGAGCGAACATTCTATATGGAATTCGGCATTCACTACTAGTATTCTGAACACAACTATTGGTATAATCCTGCTTAGGACTGTTTAACGTTATCGACCATTCTTCGAGTTACAGTACATTCATCGTTCCACATTGCATTACGTACACAGAAAGTCTCAGCCAGCTCGGGAAGCTTGACGAATAACGACTAATGAATTTCTTACACGGGTTGATGCAAATGATTGTTTTCTATTTTCGTATCACGACCTACACGACTAGGTGTGCCCTCCTTGTATCATCCCCATATCTACGTACAAATCACTGCTCAATTATTCGCACTGTCATAATCGAATAACGTGGTGACATGGCACTGTTGGTCTGAGGGAAGCCATCTGAATGGACGTTATCGGATGGCTGATAGACGGAGGTTGATTGGGTAAATGAAATCATGAACTATATGTGTATGTAGGCTACTGTTGTCTTAGCGGTAAGCATGTCGATCAGCAAGGATAAGAAAAAGCATGAAAGCTGATGACATACAGATGAATCATTTCCATCAATGTGAGCTAATTCAACAGAGGGATGCGACCAAACGATGCTACTAATTATCAACGTCATTGCTTTCCTTACACGTGTTTCTTTGCTAGGCCGTTGTTTCCGACCAGAATTACATACAAAGAATTTAACACATTTCTATCATCAGCAGTTCAAAATAACAGAAGTTGATATAATTTTGTTATCAAGATGCTTTTGTTATATATTTTGTAACAAATTTACAACAACATTTGTAATATTTTTGACAGAGCATTTGTAAGTTTGTTGTTAAGTTAAGAACATTAACATAATTTGCAATAATTTTGGGATTTTGGAACACATTTGAAACATATTCTGTCATAATTTTGTTATTTATAATAGGATTTGTTATAGTCTTCTTTTGTTTTGATTCAATTTCGTAATTTTATATACCAACGGCACATGTTTGATAAAACTGGTGCAATCAGGGAAACACATACCTTGTTTTTACCGAATGGTCGGGTTTTTTGGTCAAATAAACATTACGTACCTGATTTATTTTTGATAATTTGTTGGAACATTAACTTTTCAGTCTTTTTAACAGGAATTATCAAAAAATAGCAAGGTCTCTGCACCGCGGTCAATATGTTTGCATGCACTTTTTATTTCATTTTGTATAATTTGACTAAGTGTAGGATAATTGTATTTTTTTAGCATTACATTGTAATCTGGTAGAATAGAGAAGAATAAAAAAATAACATGTTCATTATTTCCTTCATCTACCGAAAAAAATAAAAATAATTGCTACAATTGAACAAAATAAAAATTGCACAGTTATAGTGTGTAACAGTTGATGAACTTCAAATCTTTCTCTAACAGCATTTAAGAGATTTAAGACAAGTGCGCTTCGGATTGGTTTCCCCTCAGCAAGTTTTCCCAACAAACTTGCGACTATTGATCTTCTGTAATTTTACCCTGGTCTCGGAGTGACTGCAACCGCAATCAGTAAGGGCGTTCTATTTTTAAACGGTCAGAGCTTAGTTAGGTTTATTGAAATATGAAATAGAACGTGTTAAATGTTTGCACTCCGAGTGCATCGATATATGTATAGTCTTACGTAAAACCGAGCTCGATTACGATGGGAAAATTAGAAATAGCAATAACGAACACACGGGTCGGTGTAAAATTTCATCTGTTACTCGTGCACTCGAGCGGTGGGAGGTTAGTTTCATTTAGAAGCACTCTAAGGCTGATTCACACTCAATTGTGTTTGGTGCTTAAAGAATGAAGCTTCATGCTAGTTATAATTGAGTTATGTTATAAGTCAATAATATTGGATACAATACTTCACTCCCAACTCTCGGCAGCATCATTCTTTATCATAAAAAGTATTTCAATCGCGTTAACTTTTTCATGTTTCGACATTTCGACATTGAAGTATGCAATTTAAAATAGAACTTTACCGTGCCAAAATCAAACGGGAACTGTGAAGTCAATACTTTATTTCAGCTGAAATAACTAGAGTTCAGCAAATTTTCTGTGAAACCCATTATTTTTATGTTTTTTTTGCAGATCCCTCGGAGTTTCAAACAATCTGAGAAAAATCATTAACTATTTTTTGAACTGTTTTCAGTACCGTACACGGGATATCGGGTGTAGGACCCGCAACATACTATGACGCTTCATGTCATAGCTATTTTTGTTCAAATCGAGAACATTTGAGGTTTTATATTCAAATTTAAAAAATCGATGGTATTTTATCATTTTTGAAACGCTTACAAACTGTCTGTTCTACGAACACTATATGATGAAGTTGTAATGAGTTCATCAATTAATCTTGATAGCCTCATTATAGACAACAGTAGAACATTGATTCGATCTGAAATCTCTTAGCGAATGGCAGTTTTACACATTGGTATTCATTTTGTAATCCAAGTCAAAAAATTCCATATTCCGTTAAACGCCTAGACTCTAGATATTCAATGCATTATTTGCTACACAGAATCCATTTGGTTTTGTTCAAAATATACTTACTGATGGTCCAAAAACGATTAATTTATAGTAATTTCAGTGTCAAAAAATGATTATCAATAGATATCATTTCAGAGATATGATTTAATACACTAATTTAATATTTTCAACTTTTTATATATAAAAAAACCGACACGTTAATGCTTCCAGTGGACGATTTGCCCTTTGAAGGAAGCATCACTCTAGTTAACGGACTAGCCCAGTGGCACAGCCGAAATACGTTCCTGACGAAAAGTTTTCCGACTGAAGCGGAAGATTGAAAACACTCTTTAGGGTGATTTTTTCTATAAATTCTGTACTTCAAATAAAATCTAATTCACGTTCCTTTAAGCATTTTTAATCCATTTCTAGCTACAATTGTGTGAAACAGTAGTTTGGTTGTGTATTTCCATGCAGACATTCCATGAAAAACCGATCTAGTGGATCTCCGAATTCCGTGCAAATTTGCTATTTTGTTCCTTATCCGAAATAAGGATACACGTATTTTTGGATTTTTTGATTAGGGTGACCATTTCCGACTTAGGGTGACCAGAAAAATCGCGATTTTGCCAAATTTTTATTTAAAAAAAATTATAACTTTTGAACCGTTCGACCGATTTTCAATCTTTTTGGACGAAATGAAGGCTAAAGATTTTGACTTTTCAGAAAAAGTATAAAATTTCACAAAAATTGTGTTTTTTACATGAAAAAACTCTATAGTTTCCCGTTTTTTCGTGTTTTGAAGGCCTCGGGACCAAAGGGGCTATAGCTGTTCTCATTTTTTCTTGACAGTTCAGAAAATTTTACGTATACTGTCAAATTTTCAGCGATGTATGTTTTTTAATTTTTGAGATACATTTTTTTGAAAATAAAAAATCAGTCATTTTTTATCGGCACACACTGTACTGCCGTTATACGCATAATTGTCCCATGTTACTTTTTGTGCATTTTGACTTTTTGCCATCAAACAGTTTATTTTTACGTATAGTTTTAGAAAACACTTACCAAAAATTAACTTTGTTCGAAAACTCAATGAAAAGCAAGCCAAGTCAATTTGTCCCATTGATGAATTTCCACGCATAACTGTCCCACTACTGTATTTCTACGCATAACTGTCACACTATAAAATTCACTGCGCTGATTTGGAACAAAATATTCAGTGAGCATTATTTAGCTAGAGTTCGGGGAAATTGTTTTGAATATCTTCTTACGTTGGCTTTACATCCCATGTGGAACACAACCTGTTTTATGTGTTTGTATTATCGGGATGCATTCATCATTGATGAGAGCCCAACGTCAGATTTGATAGAAATTTTTAACATCAAAATATTATTTCCCATCCGTTTTTCAATGAATATCAGTTGAACTTTCAGGGTCAATCATAAAAATCTTTTAGTTTTAGGAACCGTGGTCATCGATTAGAAATTTATCGTATTTTTGAATTCATCGCGGGGAGTACTGTGGTGATCCTACTTGAAGAATCCATGGCTTGCGACAAATCAACTTCAAGACTTAGACAACCAAGTGTAAATAGAAATGGTTCGACCGTTTTTGGATGACTTTGCCACATGTTGGGTTGTTCCTAATATCGGTTTACTGGTGAAAGTGGCCTTGCGTATCAATTTTTATGAATTTTCAAATTAAATCTAAAGGTGGATCAGATGTATTTGAATGACTTGACCACATGTCGGTTTGTTCCAAATTCCCGGTTTCCTGGGCCACTAAAGTTCCCAAACTTCATGAATTTGAAAATCAAGTCAAAAGAAGAATAGTTCAGTGGTTTTGGATGACCTGGCCACATACTGGGTTATTCCGGATAATTGGTTCTTCGGTGCAAGTGGGTTGTCAAGCCTGCAGCTGGAAGAGTCGATATAGGAATTTAGTACATCTCATAAACTCTCTAACTTACTTATTCACTCTTTCTTTCACTAACTCATACATTTTTTCATTATCATACAAACAGAAAACTTTGCTTTTCATCCCAAACTATGAAATCGTAATTCTTCACTTCCCCACACGTGGCTCCGTTTGGCACATGTCACTTGAGCCTTCATTAGGTGCCTCAACATAGTCTTGAGGATATACATCCTCTACATTCGGTACAATAAATACATAAGAACGGTCATCTACAGCAGTATGCTTAGCACATAATTGGTCACTACTATCAGTGGGACTGTTATGCGTAGAAATACACCAAAAACCCCGTATTTCTAGGCATAACAGTCCCACTATGAATTTCGTTGCTAAATTTACATTTTTCTCATAGCACAAACCCTTGCCTCTAATGAACACGCTATTTTTTATACTATTGTAAAGATTTAAATTTAATTTACCACGCACCTGGTCAAAATGAGGCCTAAATGTGTTAAAATCTTTAAACGCGTTTTTCTCAATTGCATATTTTGGAACATGGGACAATTATGGGTATAACGGCAGTGTAGGTCTCAGCGCATTAGATTTGTAATGTTTAAAAAAAATTATAACTTTTGAACAGCTTAACCGATTTCCAATCTTTTTGTATGGAATGAAAGCTTAAAATGTCAACTATTCAGACAAAATTAAAAAATCTGATAAACATTTTTTTTTCAAAGTTTTCTATTTTTTTCTGAAAAGTTGAGACCTTAAGCTTTAATTCCATAAAAAAGATTGGAAATCGGTTAAGCTGTTCAAAAGTTATGATTTTTTTTAAACATTACAAATCTAATGCGCTGAGATCTTCATTTCGTCCAAAAAAATTGGAAATCGGTCGAACGGTTCAAAACTTATAATTTTTTAAAAAATTAAAATTTTGCAAAATCGCGATTTTTTTGGTCACCCTATTTCGGAAATGGTCACCCTAATCAAAAAATCCAAAAATACGGGTATCCTTATTTCGGATAAGGAACAAAATAGCAAATTTGCACGGAATTCGGAGACCCACTAGATCGGTTTTTCATGGAATGGCTGCATGTGTTTATCTACCCATTATCAAAGTTACCCCAATACCGAAAATCGACTTTCGAATATATGAAAAATTATTGGCGTAGTCAAAACAAATCGTTATGCAATCTTTGAACTGTAATCGAATATTAAAATACCATTACTTAATTTTAAAATATAGAATAAAAATCCTAAAACCAGCATGCAGAAATAATTAAATTTTCGTCTAAAAAACTATCAAAGTAACCCCGTTTTACGATATTTTTTTATATGATATCATCAAAAATGGGTATTCCGAGTCATTTGGCCGAATGCCATTTGGTCGAATGCCGTTTGGCTGAACGCCATTTGGCCGAAAGGGTCATTTGGCCGAATGCCGTTTGGCCGAAATTGAAAACAATGGCGGACTACAGTTAGCATGCACTTCTAATGAATTTAAAAGCTGAATTTAAAAAAAAAACACATTCAGTTTTTCGCAAAGAATGATAAATCATCATTGATACACAAATAATTAGCTCATAAGTGTTAGTTCAAGAAACAGTCTTCAGCACTGACAGAAGAATATTCTAAACGTAAGCTTCCTCTGCTAGCGCTAATAGCTATCAGCAGACGTTTTCGCTTTGCGTTTGACAGTAACTAAAACGGTCTACGACTTATTCCTTCTTCTACAGGATCAGTTTGCTTCGATCCCTCGAATTGTACTGAGTAAATTATTTCGTTGTTCCAGTAGCTAGAAGTTTTGGATTCGTCTTTTTTCTTGGAAGAACAGCCTATGATCGAAAGAAGGAAAAATCTCTTATAAAAATTTAAAAAGTGTAATGCAAATTCAGTATGTATTTCAGTATGGATCCTTGGATTCCAGAGGGATACTCATATTCGAGTGTAATTTCTAGGATTTCAGTATGGATACTAGGAACCCAATGTGGATTCTAGGATTCCAATGTGGATATTAGCATTCTAGTGTGGATGTTTGGATTTAGTGGTTCCAGATTCTAGGGTTCCAGTGGGGATCCTGGTATTCCAGTATGGATCCTAACATTGTAGCAATCATCATGGAATTCCAGTGTAGATCCTTGGAATGAAGTGTGGATTCCATTATGGGTTCTGGCATTCCAGTGTGGATTCTGGGAAACCAGTATAGATCCTCGTGATCAAGTGTGAATTCTGGAATTCTAGTGTGGATCCTGGGATTTCAGTATTGACCCTGGATTTCAATGTGGATATTGAAATCCTCGTGTCGATGCTACGAATCCAGTGTGGATGATGTAATTATAGTGTAAATTCAGATATTACAGTGTAGATCCTAGGATTTCAGTGTGGATCCTAAGGTTTCAGAGTGGATCCATGGATTCCAGTGTGAAACCTAGAATTTCAATATGGTTCCAAGGAAACCAATGTGGATTCTGGGATTCCAGTATAGATTCTGGGATTGCAGTGTGGATTCTGGGATTCCAGTGTGGATCTTGGTATTACAGGATGGATCCTGGTATTACAGCGTTGAATTTAAAATTTTTAGCGTGGATTTCAGTATGGATCTTGGGTATCTAGTGTGGGTCTACAGTGTGTTTCCTGGAACTCCAGAGTGGACCATGGGACTCAAGAGAGAATCCTCAGCACTTACCCAAGAAGCAGTTGTTGAATGCAGATATCTGGACGAGAAAACAACCGTGGAAGAGGTGAATGAGGAGCTGCGTAAGCAATCCAGCCTTGGAGAGGACGACGATTCGGCTACCAGTTGACACGGCGAGCGAACTGCTGGAGAAAGGCAAGCTGTGAATTGACTGGTCGATATGCCCACTGCGACTCGTTACACGAACAGATAGGCCACCAATGCGATGCTTCAAGTGCATGGACTTCGGACACCCGGCTGTGAGCTGTAGAGGTCCGGACAGAACCGAACTATTCAGGAAATGTACCAAGGAGAGAGCAAGAAGTAGAATTCAAAGTCAAAGAGGAGCAAAAGGTCGTATTCCAAGCAGCCAGAGCTGTCTTCAAACGCGAGATAACGCTGAGCAAGTCCGATTGCAACAAGAAGATGTGCCGAGAAGCTAACGCCAACGCCATGGTAGACACAATTCGAATAATCCTGGAGAGCCGAGAAGGCGTCGAAGCAAAAACTAAGAGGAAATTGTTACTGCGCCGATTGATCGACCAATGTGCTTGCTCTGCTTACCGAGGAAAGGAAACGCCAATTCAACGGGCTGTTTCAATTGCCACGCGTACTAAAAGGCGATCGCAGCCCAACCGTAACGGAGGTAATACAGATCAACGTAAAATCACTGAGACACTGCACTGCAACTGTTGTGGCAATCGACAACTGAAACTAAGTGCGACGTTGTGATGATAGCTGAACCGTATCGAGTAACTCAATAATGCCAATTAGGTGACGGATAGCACAGGAGCAGCGGCGATACATATGACGGGTAGGAAGTCGTTGTCAGCTCAAACGCGGGGTTCATGATCGCGAAAATCAACGGAATTTACTATCGCAGCTGCTACACGCCTCCAAGATGGACGCTCGAAGAATTTAGTAGGATGTTGGAGGAGTTGACAGACGAGCTTGTTGGTCGAAAACCAGTGCTAATTGGAGGTGACTTCAATGCATGGGCCATGGAGTGAGGTAGTTGGGTAACCAATACTAGAGGTTACAACCTACTGGAGGCTCTAACAAAGCTAGCCGTACGATTTTTCAATGAAGGCACCGTTAGCACATTTCGGAAAGACGGACGGGAGTCGATCATCGACCTGACTTCTTTGTAGCCCGTCACAGGAGGGCAACTTGAAATGGAGGGTAAGCGAAGAGTACACCACCAGGCGATACGCTTTAGGATTGTCCAGCGGAACACTGCGGCAGTGCAGAGGAACACAATTGGCGGCCGGCAGTAGAAGACGAAGGCTCTCAACAAAGGTCTGTTCGTTGAGGAACTTCGTGATGGCGAAAACGGGAGCCCCGCAACGATCCCGCGTACTGGTGGAACATGGCAGTCAACGCCCACCGCGCTGCTTTAATACCAGGAAGCGTTACCAAGGAGAGAGCAAGAAGTAGAATTCAAAGTCAAAGAGGAGCAAAAGGTCGTATTCCAAGCAGCCAGAGCTGTCTTCAAACGCGAGATAACGCTGAGCAAGTCCGATTGCAACAAGAAGATGTGCCGAGAAGCTAACGCCAACGCCATGGTAGACACAATTCGAATAATCCTGGAGAGCCGAGAAGGCGTCGAAGCAAAAACTAAGAGGAAATTGTTACTGCGCCGATTGACGTTAAGAACACGTTCAATAGCGCCAGTTGGAAGGCTATCGCCACAGCCCTGCATGGAATGCGGGTTTCTGGCTATTTGTGCTGGATTCTGCAAAGCTACTTCGAGAATCGGGTGTTGGTGTATGCAACCGACGCCGGCCGAAAGGAGTTAAGAGTAACGGTGGGAGTTCTGCAAGGATCCATACTGGGTCCGACGCAGTGGAATGGGATGTACGACGGAGTCCTATGACTGGAGTTACCCATGGGCATCAAGATCCTCGGCTTTGCTGATGACGTCGTCCTAACAGTAATAGGTGAAACGCTGGAGGAGGTGGAAGTGCTAGCCACGGAGGCAATGGGTACGGTCGAGAACTGGAGGAATGGAGTCTAGCTGAAGATAGCCCACCACAAAACGCACCTTCGTTTACTAGTCAGCAATCGCACGCCGAGATTACCGTCGGGAAATGTGTCATAGCATTACAGCGGTCGCTAAGACGTCTGGGTGTGATGATAGACGATCGGCTAAATTTCAACAGCCACGTCGACTATGCATGTGAGTTGGTGGCAAAGGCGACCAACGCACTTACAAGGATCATGCCGAACGCTCATGGCCCCAGAAACAGTAGGAGGCGTCTTCTGGCTAGCGTATCATCGTCGGTACAGAGATACGGAGTTCCGGCCTGGGGTGTAGCACTGCAAACCAAGCTCAACAGCACGTTCCGGCTCATGGCCCTGAGGGTAGCAAGTGCATACAGAACAATATTTCGGAGCCAGTATGTGTGATCACCGGTATGATTCACATTCGCATCACCCTGGGAGAAGACATCGCGAGTTATCAGCGGAGAGGCACTAGACAGATGAGGAAATTGGCGAGGATCGGCTCGCTGTTCAAATGGAAGCAAAATTGGAATGCCTCTGAGAAAGGTAGGTGGTCCCACAGACTCCTTTCAAGTCACGGTTTCTTCAAACAGTATTTGCATCAGTTCGGCCACGCGCTGTAACCGTTCTATCCCGTGTTTAGTTTAGTGAGAGAGAGGAAACACCGGAATACGTTGTCTTAGACTGCCCGAGGTTCAACATGAATGGAAGTCAGGAGGAGAAAGAAGCGAGAAGGGAAGAAGAGGATGAACGACGTAAGGAGACCGAGAAACGGAGGAAAATGAAAAGGCTCAACATGCAAGAGCAACCCACCTGCTGACTGCGCAAATTGTAAGAGCACTGAGAGGAAAAACGTCAAGAGCGTAATAGAAGTGCAGATGCACAAAAAGATATAATTCAAATTCAAATTCCACAGGTGAATATCGAAAGTTTTGTTTTGACGTTTCGATTGGTCCAAATTACTGAGCTGTCGGTAGGCTCATTGATTACCGAATTGTCAGTGGAATATTTTACAGACATCAATAATGTCATAGATTCACAAAGTGTTTGGTACATTTTTATCCCAGCTTACTGATATTCAGTAATTTTGTAAATGACACACTGTCAAAAGCTGGCCATTTACCGAAACATCTGTATTTTTATGAATTACAGATCGGTTACGGTGATTTCGTTTACCGAACTCATAAAGTCTGTTTAAGTGTGTAAATAATGGTTTCAGGTTCTAGAACCTAACTTTTTAGTATGTGTCTCAAAATATAAAGAATGGCAATTAATAATTTGTTTAAAAAAATACCTTTTCATATATATGTTTATAAACACAAAGAATGTCTGACACAAAGCATGTGTGAACCGTTCTTAGCGTTCAGTGCTCGTCATCGTGCGGGCACGTCCATCCGCTGACGGACCAATGCAATCTTAGGAGTGTGCGGAAAAATAGTAGGTGGACATGCTCGTGATTATGATTAATGACCGGTATTAGTATGTGATTTTTCTCTGCAAAACTAACGTCGGTAAATAAACCCTGCCCCGCTGCTGACTGAGGTACAGTAACTGCACTGGACCGAATTGGACTCAAAGTCAAGGTCGAGAAAATGGACACTTTTTTTCTGGAGAATCATGAATTCTTGATTCTTTCCGCAGAACGTGGATGAGCATCGTCCAAAAAGGTTTTGAATACCATTTGATTATATTTGCTAAATTCTACCAATTTAAGCCGTTGCTACAGGGAAATGTCACCGGGGTGAATGCGAAACGAAGATAACCTGTTTGTCTATTTTGGGCTCGGATGGAACAACTTCGACACCCGCCATCATTTGTCTTGATGAGGCCGTGAATGTGGACCTATAAAAAATGATTATGGCATTTAATTTTGAAAAATCATATTCGATTTCGGATTGGGTCGTAAAATTTGATCCATCTACCACTATTAGCTGTGAAGCTTCGTTATCAGACATGATGCTTATCGCTTGATAGTTGTATACGCAGATACTATAATTCGTAGAAATTTTATTACGGCCTAACATAACCTTTGCTACTAGCCTATTAAAAATATGTAAAACGGGCTGGTTGGGTTCTACTAAAAAATAATCGTTTAGCAAACATTCCTTATAAAAAAATACGGTGGGCTAAAAGTTGGTGGCAGCGTCTTATAGGTGACCTGACTGTAAATTGTGTATAATTAGTGAATTTAATGTGTAACACACATTAAATCTCATCTACGTTATTTTCCATCTGGTATCGCTAATCAATTCACTCTAGATTTCACAAAAATTGATAAGCTCTTTTAAGTCAAGTTTAAATCATTAGCAACTTGTTAAAATTTAAATTTATCCGCACGTTCGTCTGTGAATGTTTCCCACGCTTATTAAGCACTTAAGTGGTACACATTTCTCGCTGACACGTGTTGCGCTTTCATCCCACTTGAGAGAAATATTTTTATCGAGCGATTGGTCGAACGCGTGATTTAATATTCTGTTATGTTTATTTGATTCGATTTGAAAGCTCCCGTGCCAAACGATTCTATTAGTACTTTGACATTTTGGTCGCTTAAAAGCCCATTCGTATGCAGAATGGCGATAATAGCTCGATAGTTAAAATAGTTGAGTCGTGATAAAATCAATTAGTTGGGTGCCATTTATCTGGACGCCCGCCAACCGATGTCGCTGCGGCATCGCTTCCCATCGCATTTCATATGTAAACTAGCGTATGTGCGTCTCCCATACGCGGTTACTCGAGTTTCCCGCGATTGTCAACCGCATCCGAGAGACAGGGTCTGTTCCGTCCGTCTGTCTGTGTGATGGGGCGTAAATGGGAATTATTATTTGTTTACACAGCTGACTAATCGGACATTTAGCGTTGCATTTGCTCTCGACGATGTGGTTTTTCGCAGCGAGAACGCGTGCCTCGTGTTGTCATGATGTTGTGGAAGGAAGAATAGAAAAGGGGGGAGAGGGCCATAAGGCCCCATCTAAGCAAATGTCACCCGCGCATCAATCAATGCACATATGCTTATCGTATGAGTGTATTCCACTCTGATTCTACTCTTGTTTAGTTCAAAGCTGACTTTATTAGCTGTTTGTATTAATTTTACAAATTTTCTGCTTGTATCATAACAAAATTGTATTTTAGATGCCTCTGGACAAGTGAGAAACAAGGGGGGTTTCTTCTAGAAAGTTGAAGAGACAAGGATACGGAATGCATTTAGTACCAAACATATTTATATTTGTATTGCCATGTGCGCCATGTAACAGTTATTGATTCAGCGCAATTTTCAAATTCATGATGAATTGGTCAGCGTTAAGTCAGAGTGGACTAGGTGATATTTGTCATATTTTTAGAAAAAATGGTCTTACAGTCTAACACTTCGTAATTTTTTAAGTCGTGAATATTTTGGATCAATATTTCCACACATCTAGGTGCTACTTTCAAACAATATAATGTGAAATGATAACCATGAAAACACATAATCCAAACCTTTTGATAGAACGATTTTTTTGATCGACGTAGTGCACTTGTTCCACTCTGACTGAGTTAAAGAACACCGTTCAATGTTTTGGTTCATTCTGACGGAACAGTTTCTTAGAAGACAACATACATTTAATGTTTGCATGGGAAAACTGGAATAATATCTCTAAGATAAACGGATTACCAACTTCCTTCAACATCAGTATCGTAGATTTTCCAAGAATCCATATCTTTAATTATGCAATCAATGACATTACGATAGCTTGAACACTGAAGCACAGATAACAGACGTTTAAGTCCGATTGTAACAATGTGTAAGACAATTAACGGTAATTTTAAATGGCAATACAAGTAGCAATATCGTGGTGACGCTGTTGTCGCTAAGTTCCCATGACGATGTCTGTGGTGAATATGATATATTTCAAGATACTTATTCAATACTTCGACCCACTGTTTGACGCAATCCGCTTTGTGGCGGCGCTAGCTAGTGATTTCAACGTGTTTCAGTTTAAATATTTACACATGTTTTCTGACGATTTTTGTTCTAGCATAAACATCTGTTATCTGTGGATAGCACTTTGGTCTCATATCAACTGTACAAAATTTCAGTCCGATTGGTGATTATCTTTGACTGAAGTTTGGTTGGGTCAGATCATTGGAGACCAGAAATATTCAAATTTCCGTGCAATCAGAGCGGACGAAGTACACATCTTGAGTACTGACCAAAATATACAGTAGGGTGTCAATGGAATGTATGGGAAAAATTTTGCCATCGAATTTCAAAAAATGGTAGTGCTCAAAAGTTTTGTCTCCTCGAAAAAAGTCCCCATGCAAAATTTGAGCTCAATCGGTTTAAACTTCGGTTTAAATCTAATCTAAAGCTTGTGGATACATGACCAAAAGTGAAATTCAAAAAATTATAGTGGCCTATTTTCCCGGAAAACTCTAGACAAATTTTCACGGCTCAAACAAAAATTTGAAATTTTTCATACAAAAAGCGTTACGGAGGGGGAGGGGCAACAATTTCCAATTTTAGTGTTACTTAATAAATGGACGCTGCCTAGTGCACATAGCGGAGTTATTCTACATCTCGTGTGAGATTTTTGCCTATGAAGTTTTGTTAAAGTATTCGTAGCAATTTTACCCAGTTTAAACTTCGAAAAAATTGCATTTCCTTTCACCGCGAGCTGTTCTTCATGAGAATATTGTATTGGTACAGAATTTCTCGTACAATATCAGATATTTTGCCTTTTCGTGGGCAGTTTATTGGGATTTGTGCCTACTTTCCACGTCCCCGAATACTAGTTCGCAATGCCATTTTCTAGTTCCCTGAATAGATATGAAACCTTTTTTTTGATCAGCGATTCTTTAAAGTTTGTCCGAAACCTAGTTTTTTCTTCTTAAAATTCTTTATTCAGTTTCATTTCAAACATTACACTCATTTCTTATATTAGGTGTTATGTGTTTAGACAACACTATCAATCCCCAATATTTTGGAAAGGCCATTTTTCCTTGTTTTCTTCATCGTCTTTTCTAGGTTCACCACTTCTGTATCTGAAGATTGTTTCTTTATACATTTTGAACAGCATTCTTTTAGGCCGTCATAAACACCGTGGTCGTTTAAGGGGTTGGTTCTATCCTAATACTACGATCCATACACATTTTGGGTCATTCGGAAACATGGATTGCGGGGAAAAGTGTCATTCGGGTACCTGGCGTTCGGGAAAATTACATACGAGGAAACAACATGTTCATTTTTTTCGTTTTTGATTTATGTCCAATTTTGTGGTAAATGACCATATAAGCCTTTTCTTTGAAAACCCATATTTCAATCGAAGCATCGGAAAAACAAAGATTTTTTATCAAAGCAATTGCAAATTTTCTAAAACATCTGAAAAAAATATATGGGATTGGTTTTAATGAAGTATAAGTCGGAATGGATGATATTTTTCATGAAAAATTACACCGCTAAGAAAAACTGAAAAAAACTGTTTCTGCCTCAGTTTTTCATTACACTGAAAAGAGATTCTTTCTTTTCTTTGGAAAAAATAAGATTATTATTATTATTTTTTTAATTTTATTTGTTCAATTATTCAGTACATAACTTACATTTTCATCTTAATACTCTATTTTTTTTATTCATATATTGATGAGCCCTGCCTGTGGAAAAAGTTTCATGAAAATCTGAGACCCTTCGGCCCACTTTGTACGGAAATAAAAAAAAATCCCCAATGGTCACCTAGATTTCAGTACCGTAAAACGGGGTAACTTTGATAGTTTTTTCGAAGAAAACTTGAATATTTATGCATGCTGTTTCAAAGAATTTTAATTCATATTTTTAAAACAAGTACTGGTATCCTAACTATCGATTCCAGTTGATAGATTTCCAAAAGATTTATTCTTAATGGATATATAATTTTTCATATAATCGAAAGTCGGTTTTCTGTTTTGGGGTAACTTTGATAATGGAGCATCACGCGAACAAAATTGAATGACTTACAGAACATTTGTAGGGCGTTGCATATCTTTAGGCGTTTAACGCTATATGGAAATTTCTGACTTAGATTACAAAAATGGTCCCAGTTTGTAAAAATAGTATTCGCTAAGAGTTTTGAGACCGAATTCGAGCTCTACTATAACTAGGCTATCAAGTATAAGTGACGAATTCATTATGACTTCATCAAATAGTGATCGTAGAACAGATTGTTTGAGAGCATTTCAAAATTGCTAAAATCTTATAAATTTTCCATATATGCATATAAATCCTCAAATGTACTTGATTCCAACGAAAAAAGCTTTAACATGAAGTGTCATACTAATACTCTTTACTTTTGCATTCGTTTTGCTTAACAGATTAACAGGAACTTTGTTATTTCGTTTAGTATGTTGAGAGTCTCGAATTATCAAAGTTACCCGCATTATCAAAGTTACCCCGTTTTACGGTACATGAAAAAGTATTCAAAAAAGAGTCATTGCCTATCGCTACTTAATATAGTTTGGGGCAACAAAGAATTCTCCATTTTTCATATATATGATGTTCTTATAAGTTTCACAACTGTCTTATTTCTCTGAAAGCTCCTGAAAGTTGTTATAGTAACTTTAACTTTGGTTTGCGAGTAGAGGTATTGAATACTTCATCGAACAGACGACACAAATAGTTGCAACGTATATTGAAATCTTGTAAATATCCAATGAACTAGTCCTTAAGAAGCAACAAAACTTTAAAGAACAGCTTATGATGAAAAGAAGTGAAAACCACTTGTGAAATATTCCAATCCATAATACCCTGTACAACTTAGTAATATTAAAAAAAAACATGTTGATTGAAAATGAAAAATTCAGGAATGAAATTGTATGGAATTTACTATTTATAAAATTACATAATATCATGCTTAAACATCTGTGTTTAAAATTGTATCGATAATAGTTGCAACGTATATTGAAATCTCGAAAATATCTAAGAAATTAGTCCATAAGAAGCAATAAAACTTTGAAGAACAGCTTATGATGAAAAGAAGGGTGAATCATTTGTGAATATCAAATCTTTACATCAGTAAGCAGTATCATTCATACATAGTGGAGCAGCTTTTAATGAATGCACTTGTTATTTTATTGTATGTTTTCTTCTTTCTATTTCCACGGTCCCTCAGGATTAAGTGCTGTATTTTCAATTCATATTTATAAAGCTTCAAATGTTGATGTTAAGGAAGTCATTTGTGCCTAGTCCAACAATTAAAATACTAGAACCACAATACCTAAAACGGATATTCGAAGCTGACTCACTAAGTCAACTGGAGATGGTGCCCAAGAGACTTTGTACTTTTTTAAGTTTACTAACGAAAATAATCTCACAAAATTGGTTAAGGCTCTGGCTCGATTATTTCTCCTACAATTGCAAACTTGAATTATCTAATAAAACAAAATAAAAAAAGATCTAGGGATGACCCATTCTGGGGAATGGTACATTCTGGCCAATGGTTTTCTGGCATATGGTACTTTCTGGCGAATAGTTTTTAGGCGGCAAATCCCTTTCCAGGCAGAAGAAGCTTTTCGTCAATCGGAGCACTCTCCATCGGTCTGTTGGGTGTTTTGTATGCCCTTTATTCGTAACCTTTACTATTGAGACTAACAGTCTTTAATTGAAAACGATGCTAAAATTAAATAATATTGGTAATGATTTATTATTTATTTGGTTTTACATCAATTATCTCGATAAAGCCTCGCCAACAATATTTCGCCAATTCACTCGGTTCATGTCCGCTTCTCTCCATCCTCGACTGTGACCCACGCTCTCTAGGTCCTGGTGCACCTGGTCAATCCATCTAGCTCGCTGCGCCCCACGCCTTCTTGTTCCGACCGGATTCGTAGCGAACACCATCTTTACAGGGTTGTTGTCCGGCATTCTTGCAATATGCGCTGCCCAGCGTATCCTTCCAGCTTTAGCTAACTTCACGATACTGGGTTCGCCGTAGAGTTGAGCGAGCTCGTGGTTCATCCTTCGCCGCTACATGCCGTTCTCCTGCACGCCGCTAAAGATCGTCCTTAGCACTCGGCGTTCGAAAACCCCAAGAGCTTGCAGGTCCTCCTCGAGCATAGTTCCACGCCTCATGCCCATAGAGGACTACCGGTCTTAAGAGCGTTTTGTACATCGTGCATTTGGTACGGGGTGAATCTTTCTTGATCGCAGTTCCTTCTGGAGCCCATAGTAGGCACGACTTCCGCTGATGATGCGCCTTCGTATTTCCCGACTAACATTGTTGTCAGCCCTCAACAAGGATCCGAGGTAGACGAACTTGTCCACCACCTCGAAGGTATCCCCGTCTATCGTAACACTGCTTTCTAGGCGGGCCCTGACGCGCTCAGTTCCGCCAACCAGCATGTACAGTGAAACCTCTATGAGTCGATATTGAAGGGACCATCGACTCATGGAAATATCGAGCAATGGAACAGCAATCCTTTGGAAAGCTGCTTCTAGGGACCATCATAGTAACCATGAAATTTTGTTTTTAGTATAGTTCCATGAGTCGATATCGAGTCATGGAACATCGACTCATGGAGGTATCACTGTACTTTGTTTTCGACGCATTCACCATTAGCCCGACTCTTGTTGCTTCGCGTTTAGGCGGGTGAACAATTCTGCCACCGTTTCAAATTTTCTCCCAATAATATCCATGTCATCCGCGAAGCAAACAAATTGTCCGGATCTCGTGAAAATCGTGCATCGACTGTTAAGTCCGGCTCTCCGCATGTCCGGCTCTCCGCACAATATTGAACAACAGGCACGAAAGTCCATCGCCCTGTCGTCGTAGTCCCCGCCGAGACTCGAACGAACTGGAGTGTTCGCCCGCGATCTTCACGCAGTTTTGCACATCATTGCTCTGATCAATCTTGTGAGCTTCCCGGGAAAGCTGTTCTCGTCCATGATTTTCCATAGCCTTGGAATCGATGAACAAATGGTGGCATTTCTGGATGATTTGCCGCACGGAAAAGATCTGGTCCGTTGTCGAGCGGCCGTCGATGAAACCTGCTTGATTACTTCTTTCGTTGACGTTCTTGTGCTGATGTGATTTTACGGCTGGCTTGCAGGGCCTGACACCAACCCCCTAGATTTCCGGAGGACCATTCCCTCTAAATGTTAGAAGGACCATAGTGCCCAGTTTAGCTTAGAGTCCTTCTCTGGCACTTGGACAATGATCAGCCGGTTAATAGGAATTAAACCAATCGAATTTATAGAATCTTTCAATCTGGAATTTTCCAGGATGTTGAATGAATCCGTCACTAAGCCAACAAACTAAAAAAAACGCGATGTTCTTCGTTTGACGTTTTGTGTGCAATATGTGAATGAGCTTTTGAGATCGCTTTTGATTTATATTTGAAATTTTGCAGAAAGCTATCTTTAATTATTATTTATCATTTAAAAATTAGAGATGATGATATGTACCATTCAATTAAAAGTGGCCACAATTTTCAATTTTGATGAATTTTTCGGTTGTTCAAAAAGCCAGTAAAATTTTATCGAGTCCAGTAATCCAACTAAGTGTGTAGTTTAAAGTGATACAACAAACCACTTTTTTTGCACGCGAGTCTTTTGTGATATCTTCCCCATCGAGCGCATACGTGATGAGTGAGCGAACATAAGAGACTTCCTTCTAACGATGTGGAAAATTTTGGCGCACTTACTTTTTTGAGTTGTGGTTTTTATTTTCGCATGATGTGAGAGTTGTAAATCAGTCAGAAGTATGTATCGCCGTCGGCGAGTGGCCCCTCAACTAGAATAACTTTGAACAAGAGCATTTTCACACCATAAATACAAATCGACCCGCCGAACGAGATAAGCACGCTTGGTCACTTAGGCAAATTATTTAGCTCATTTCACACAACGTTTTCTCTCTAAATGGGGCCTGTTTACAGATATTATCCACGGTTGAAATGGAAATTGGTTTGCCGCATGAGTGACATTATTTTGAATAACTTGAGTTTTGAATTCAACTGAATAGTTGGTGTGTTTTGTAATGCAAATGTTGGTTGATTATTAAATGGTATCTGTATGAAAGCGATTTTTTTTAAATTTCTAATCTAGATTGTCATTTGAAAGTGTAACTGATAGGATTGAATATCAGTTCATGGTAAATTTGAACTGTAACAGGCAAATGCTAGTAAGGTTTCTTTTTCATTATTATCTCTTCAGCTGATTTATATTCACTTGAGAGACATTTCAAAACAGCCTTAACAAGTGTCCAGTTTTGTCGTCATAAGTGAAAAATTGTTCTTTTTTATATATGAGGTTTGAAAAGTAGTTTGTGATCTTCAAGTGTTTCAAGCAAACTACGAAAATCTCCTACTTTTTGGAAGAAACCTTTATTTCCTTTTTGGAGTTTGAGATCTATTGACTCAATCCACCAAATCCGGAATTACTGGTCACGATTGGCGGAACCCTTTGCTTCTTCACTTGTATTGATGAAGGGAAGAAAAAAAAGAAGAGAAGAAAAAGAGACTTTTGGTAGTACAAGAGTAAACTTATATATTTGAACACTGTAGAGTAGAGTATACAATGCATAAAAGTTCCATTTACATTACGTAAATTACATTTTTAGTGTAGTGGCCCTCTGATCTCACTGAATTATTTCATATTGCTTTCTTGTACTGTGCCCTTCTCTAGGTACTGTCAAAGAAGTTGTCATCTCTTTGACGCTTAACGACATGTCCTGCTGAAACTCAACTGACTTTCGTTTGATTACCTAACCCCAACGTACAACGACAAGGATCTCTAACCAGCTTGTATCGTGACCGTTGGCAGTGTGAGTACTAATTAGAACCACCGGTTATTGTTTACCATTCACACCGGCTGCAATTCATCCCATCAATTATTCTAAGATGCATTCCGTCAATTGCGGGGGCTGACAGAGATGAAATGTGAGACGTTACATTGTTGCATTTTGTCACGTGCACGTTGCGAGAACGGTAAATAACAGTATTGACGTATAGGCAGATGAAACATGGCGTCGAATTGCTCAGTTAATTGCCACAATTAATTTGACATTTTCAGCACTTATTTAAGATCTATTTGGCGATACGTCAAATGAGACTCGTATCGTACCGCGATATGATCCAATCTGAGTCAGTCTTATTCGGTTGGCATCTTATTCTCAGGTGATGGCTCAGTTACAAGAACGCGAGTAGCAACTGTGTGTTCGTACAGTTCTTTTGTCTTCTGCACGCCTCGGCCGGCATTCTGCCAACCGACAACAAACTAGCCAAGATGAATGAAGGCACGTTTTGGGGCGGCACAATGGCACCATCGTAACGGGGCAGTAAAATAAATTCAACAAAATGGTGTGGATTTATTCGTTCGCGCTGCCTTCTTGATGCAAAACTATATCCTACTTATATAGGAACAATCAGCCATGTCAGCGTCAAATCCGCGCTAGCCATGCTGAAGAACCCTTTTGGACCGCATTCTCGGAAGAAATAAATCGTCTTCACTTTTTGCATTGGTTTTGCTCGGTCTCGGTGGCCATCTAACGAAAGAAACTGTCATCAAGAGATGAATGTATTTTTAATATCCGCGAACGTCCCATGACATTTTTGTTTGGCATGTTGCTTGCCAATAATTTCAGCTTGGATGAGTGTTAAATGCTTATAGTATGCGTTTTATTAATTTGTTCATAGAAATGAAACACCAAAGTGTTTTTAAGATCAATATTTTTTTTTTAAATTAATAAGTGAGGCACTTTTACCCAACGATAGGTATGTTGCGAAATTTCAATTTATGAATTAATTGATACTTGATAATTGACCATTAATTAAAGTCCAAGCAGGTTGAGTATGATTGTGCTAGTTTTCTCTGAAAGTAATAATACCAAATAACTTTTTTTTACGAATGTCATTTCCCATAATGACCCGTTTCTCTGAAAAGTGATGCAGTTCAGAATGTAATTTCCTAACAGCGTGGTAAACTAGAAAGAACGATAAGCAATTATAGGATGGATATATTTGGTTATTCTTGACTAATCACATATTCACAATGATTTGTTATTGGCGTTGCAGTCTGTAGAAATTAAAGCTGATAAGTTTCGTCGTCCAAAGTACAGATGTATTTAGCACCTTTGCATGGTTCAGAAGATGTTAAAAACATCGAAACGTCGGACATTGAAACGAATTAGTTTTTGATTTCTATAGTTTGCAACGCTAATAACATCACTGCCTGTTTCCCTCAGTCGATAGCATTTTCTCCGTATTGACAATAACGATGAGGACAAAACTCGACAAAAATAACCAAAAAGAGAGTTCGATTCGTTGCCACCTTAAAATGAATAAAGTTTTGACAATTATGAATGCAAAACATTTTTAAGGGGTATGAGCTATTCGGGAGACGAGATAGATATTCGGAAAACTTGCATTCGGGGCAGTGTCGTCCAGAGAAATGGCATTCAGTAAACCGAAATTCGGGAGAAAGTAGCACAATCCTTACTGCTACATTTGTATCCGTCAAAAGAGCATCGAAAACGTTGTTTCAAGCTCACTTCACCAAAATTCAATCAAATATTAGTATTGAGAATTCACAACAAGAAAATTGGAATTCTTTATATGTGTAAATATTATTCTCAAATTAAAAAGTACAATATTAACCGTCAATGCTTAGTAGAGATGGGCAAAACGATTAAATTTTGGGAGTGAATCGTAAGTTACTCACTCGTAGTGATAACGACTCTTTTGATCGATTAACTAAATAGAATAAAAAAAAACAAATATCGTGTTTATCACATAAGATATGAAAAACCAGTGTTTTAATAAGAACATTTTTAATTGAAAACTTGAACTATTTAAACGTGTCCGGTGTTCTTGGCTATGACCTACATGAACATATTTCTCTGGTACTTTGTTTTGTTTTGAACCGTTTTTTGGTCATCTTTATATTTTTCTCAGAACGATATCGTAGTGAAAAGTAAATTGTGAAAGTTTCATTAAAGTTTGAGCATGTTCCGAGCCTCTGAAAATTTTTGAATATTCGTATAGAAAACAAGTTTGGAAACATCAAAGCCCATTTTCCTACTTTTGCCTACTTTTTACAGATGGATACAGACTTGCGATGCATGGCAGTTTAGCACTAACAAAAATCAGCAATTTGGATCATTGGAGCAATCATTAGAAAAGATTTGTACCTTAACCCCTCTACCGGCAGCTTCTTTTTTCAACGCTAGAAATATATTCAAATCGCGATACCTTTTCTGTTTCTCGATATGTTTGCACCATTTTTTCACAAGATCTCAAAAAACTCTTTTAGTTTAAGAATCCGTATCGATATTTATCATTGGTGATCTAGTTGTGGAGATATTCCGATGTTCCTTGGGGGACCGACATTCTCCATATAAAATGTCTTTGGCGGCCATTTTGTTTTTGTTCAGTTTATCAAAAAAATAAAATGTGTACTATTCAATGACAGGTAATAAGGAGCTACTCTAAAAAAATCATACAAATCGGTTCAGGATTCTTGGAGAAATCTGGAAATTACGATATGAGTTTTTTTTATAGTTTTCAAGATCTTCATTTGTCCAGCGTGATACTAGAAAAATAAATGTTCATTACTCAAAGACGGCTGCACCAAATTGCTTCATTTTTTCACAACATACTCGCATTAATGTATCATTTCGAGGAGTGAATATTCGAATACGGTAAAAATACTGTAGTCTTAGAAATTTACGTGAGTTATGGTTAATACATAGGTCCCCCAAGAAATTTAGGAATATCTCTGGATCCAGATGACCAATGATAAATCTTCACACAGATTCTAAAACTAGAAGAATGTTGGAAAAAAATGTACCAAAAAGTTATCCCGATTTGAATATTTTTTGACGGTAAAAAATGAAGCTGCCGGTAGAGGGGTTAATAGCTACACGTAACGTCACGCCATTGCCGGGCATATTGTTTAGGGTCACCAGGTCCTCTTTCATTGCTTATAGCCAGCGTATTCGTGGTCTTCTACGAAATCGCCTCTCCTGCCTGACTCCCTGCTGAATATTTTTTTCGCAATTCTTTGTTCCGGCATTCGCTCAAAGTGACTAGCCTACTGAAGTCTGCCGTATTTTGCACGAATAATGATATTCGCATCCTTATGCGCATATTGCAACTTGTGATTCATGCGTTTGCGCCACACACCATTTTCTAGTTTCCCACCGAGTATTATCCGCAGCACTTTACACTTAAACACACCGAAGGCTTTCCAGTCTACCTCTTTCAACGTACATGCTTCGTACCCACAGAAAGCCATCGGAGGAATCAATGTTTTATGTAGAGAGAATTTTGTTTCCGTTTACAAGTAGCGGGACCTGTACTGGTGACGAAGATCGTAAAAGGCCCTATTCACAGCCACAGCACGTTTTTTACTTCGCGGGAAACGTCATTGCTACATTACAAAAGTGTTCCGAGATAAATATACTCTTCGACAACTTCAAACACATCCCCATCAAAAAATACCTCAGCACCAATACCACAATATCTCTATCTCTACCTGCAACCATGTACTTCATTTGGTAGAATAATTGGTCAGTCCTATCCTCGTTTTCTCCATCTTCAGAGGCACGAAGGCCTTCTCCACTGACTTGCGACCGATTACAATAAGGTCGACACCTTCCACAAAGCAAAGGGCATGTGCGAGTGATGATTGTTTCTCTGCACGTCAGATATCCTACCCAGACAACCAGATATCGCATCAAAGTTAACGCAATAATTCGTTTATTCATAAACATTACATCAAACCCGCAAAACACGGTGGATAAAATTGCCAGATTGATGGTTTTCCTCGCATAACACGTCTTTTTTCTGAGTTCATTTGTACATTTTGTTTCGTTCCGTACACTCGTACACAGTAAGTCGAATTAATCCGTAGCAGCTGTCAAATCGACATTTGTTATCATAAGTTACGTCGCATAAGATTACAGGTTAGTTCGGTAGGAAATTTATACACTCGCATTGTATGCTATTATTCATCACACAATAAATGCACGTATATCGCCTCCATTTTTGTGCGTAGAAGGCCTTTTCGCGTCATCTTTCACACATACAAAGCCTCCAGGTGATTTCGTTATACGTACATTTTGGTTGTCTGGGTAATAAGTAAAGTATAATGTTGAACCGTAAGTTCAAAAGTGCGTCTCCCTGCTTCAATCCATCTAACGTCACAAACGAGGTGGATACCTTGTCTACACTCCAAACACTTGATTTTGACTCAGTTTTGACTTGATTTTGACTGAATCGTACGCTGCCTAAAAATCAATAAACAGATGGTGAATCTGCAAGTTAAACTTCCGGAATTTATCTAAGATCATTTGTCAGGTAAACAAGCGGCCCTTGTGGAAATCAGCTTGGTATTCCCCGACGAAGGACTCCTCGAGCGGTTACAGTCTTTCAAATAGGAAGCGCGACAGTATTTAATACGCTGAATCCAGCAGGATAATTTCTCTGTAATTGGGGTTCTCTGTGCTATTTCTTGTAGGTCGGGCGTATGGCCATTTAACCAGTCGGTGGGCATTTCTTCGTCCTCCCATAACTTCGGAAGTACTCGTTGGATCGACTGGTAGGTAAAGCTGCTCTCTTCCGTGCTTGAAAACCTCGACCGGAATCTCGTCCTTCCCACCAGCCTTGCAGTTATTCAGCTCGCTGTTAGCCTTTTCACCACTCCAATAATCGTTGGGTCCACAGCTTGATCGCCATTTTCGATGTTTATCCTGTTACTCACTGCATTTGCACTTTGATTGTTCAATAACTGCTAAAATGGTCCTTCTTCCCTTCTCGATAGTTGCACATGGCGGGCATTGGTAAGATATTGTGCCGCGCGCCAATGACTCTTGCATAAAATCTCTGTATATCGTTCCGGCTCGTGCTACCACACTTTCATCGTGCTGTCTATTCTATCTGCGGAGGATTCGCTTTTCTTTGGCTCTCGCTGCCCTGTAACGTTCCTTGTCCTGTGGGTACCGGCCACAAGCTTGCGGCTTCTGGTGATATTCTCCAAGTATGTCACTCTCTGGCACTCTTCATCGAACCAGTCGTTTCTTCTTCGTCGTTGACCAGTGTCAATCACTTCCCGCGCCGTTGTGGTTACAGCTTTGTAACTAATGGAGTAGCCCCCTATCCGGCATCTATGAGACCTCCTTCTACACTGACTTAGGGTCGGCATATGTGCGTGATAATCCGCGACCAAGAAAACACTTGAATACAGATTTGGCGACACTTAAACCCACTTTTGGCTATTCTTGCACACAGGTACCTTTTATTCTTTCCTCCCACTTTGTAGCAGCATAGTTTCTACCTTCCACTATATCTTCTTCTCTTCTTCTGGTGGCGGGACCCCTTCTTCGTCCTTCCTTTAATGATGGGTGCGAACTGGTTCTGGTCGAGGGTCTATTGGATGATCAGGATTATTTTATTTTTACTGTCTTATTTCTTAAACTTCTTTCTCAGGCTTGGATTTAGATTTTCTAATAACTTTGTCAAAGACGTCTATCTCGCTTAACTTAGCTCTATAATGATTCAGAGCAATGGTGGAAGTCCTTTTCACAACCCTCGACCAAGAATTTCCCGCTGTATCGCAATTCACCCCATCATGGCTCCTTCTACGCCACCACCCAGGCTGCCCATTCTGCTCGTCGTTTTATACTGTTGGTGAGTAGCGGAACTTTCTTCGATGTGGCTGCATGCTGTCCAGTGGGCGATGGGTTGTGATGCTCACGAATATTCAGACACTTCCTCGGTATTTGATACATAACAATATACGAAACACACTACATCGCGAAAATCTCAAATATCTCGGACAGGCATACACACCACTGGTTACAGCTTCGTGGATAAGGTCTCACAGACGGTTGACATCTCCAGAGATGTTGATTCTTGCAGCTACCCCATTAGTCGACAAGCGTTAGATATTGAAGCGCAGAGTTTTAGTTTTGTTCTGGAACTCGTGACGCTGGATATGCGCGCTCGACTTTCAGCTACAACGAGATAATAATCCGAGTCGATATTAGGGCTTCACAAGATCCTGACATCCATGATATCTGAGAAATATCGCCCAGCAACTAGCACGTGGTCTATTTGGGAGCAGCTGTCGCCAGGTATGTTTGCGAGTATTCTTGCGTGCAAAATAGGTATTGCCGATTGCCATCCTTCTAGCACCAGCAATGGTCATAAGCCGCATGTACTTAACATTGGTAACGGAGTGGAGGCTTTCTGTTTTAATGACGGGTCGGAAAAAGTCTTCTTTCCCGATCTGCGCCAACTCCACGTTCTCCTCTGTTGCTGCCTCTGTGGTAGATGTGGTACTTGAATGAAGTGTTGGCGATGGGATACATCACTCGGAATTCACGTTCTCAGGTTTTGGGCCAGCGTATTTCCCGGTTAGCTGCCAAGCTCACGCCAACACTTCGCAGTTCACGAGCCAGGAGCCCAACATATGCGGATTCATTCAAAGCTCTCGCGTTCCAAGATCCGACTTTCCAATCGTTGTTCTCATTCGTTACCGAGTCTGTTATCGTTAAGGTGAAGATAAATCGATGCCAAAGCTCAAATTTTCAAGAGCACGGATGTGGAGAACCAAAAATCCGTTTGAGCTGAAAACCTAATCGATTGGTCAGCACTTGCTAGTGACCAATCGATTAAGTTTTCAGCTTAAACGGATTTTTGGTTCTCCACATCCGTGCTCTTGAAAATTACAAGTTTGGCTTCGATTCATCTTCACCTTAAATCAATTCACTTGCTCTTTTTTTGCCTTTCTTGGTTGGTCAACAGACTTCTATATGGTTGGGGTAAATCGGAGTGGCTGGGCCGACTTCGGCATCTCGGAAATGGTGCGGATGAAGAGCTCCGGAAAAACTATCGCTGCCCATCTATTCCTCCCGGTATCTGGGGCCCGTTAGTGCGGACGACTCTCACACCGGAACACACCTCGGCGCCGGAGGGAGACCTGGAAGAGGGAAGTCTGGCATACACGCCTACCACTCTGAACTACGTGGGAAGTCAAGGCTTGCAAGCAGTCGGGACGCGTCGGGCTCTACCCGCTACCATGATGGACTACGTAGGAAATGAAGTCACGTATGAGCAAACAACCGTCCAATCACCCAACTCCAGCAAGCTTTTTCAGAGGTCCGGAGTTTTCACTGGAGTGTCAAGTCGGATCCATGCGGAAGCAACCATCAGCCTTTGCAAATCTCAGTAGCCGCCGAGGCTCCTGCCACAACCAGACCCAGAAGCAGATTGAGCCGCCTATAACAACAACATCTACACATCTATCCGTAACCATCAACCAAGTGGCATGTCCGAGTTTGCCGCTATCCTTACCCAAGCGGCAAGCGTATCAATTCCGTAAACTAGCAACACACTCGGCCGAAAGGCACTCCATTGGTGGTCCTCGGAGATCAAGAAAATTACCAAAGCACGCAGAAAGGCCCTCCGAGCTGTCAAGAGATAGAAGCTCGATCATCCAAACCGAGCAGCGGCTTTGGACAGATATCGATTTCAGCGCAACGGATGCCGGCAAGCCATTCGTGATGCTAAAAGAGCTTGTTGGGAGGAATTTCTTGACAGCATCATTGCTTCTCAAACAACAACTGACCTATGGGCCAAGGTCAACGCCCTTAGCGGCAAACGATCCGTCGCCTCGCCTACTCTCATTATTGACGGCAATAACACAGCGGACCCGACCAGCAGCCTCGCTGCCTTCGATAGCTACGATCCGGAATTCGTCCAAAGATATGGCGCTACCGTCATTACATTATACCCCTATGACACTACCGCCATACATTTTAACGTGCCTGCGAACAACTCACAGCTCCCAATCAACCTACCGTTTTCAGCAGGGGAACTTTAGCATGCCTTGAGCCGAAGTAATGCCCAGTTCACTGGCACCGATGATATCGGATACCCTATGCTAACGAAACTGGAGGGACCACGGAGTTAATAATCCATGGCTGAGTGACACCTACCCGATAGAGTGTCGAGAAAATTTCGTTGTTACGATCCCTAAGCCCGGAAATCAGTTACGAGAACCACCAAGCTGCCGTCCGATTGCTCTCATTTGCTGCCTTTCGAAGGTAACCGAGCGAATGGTGAACCGCCGGCTAATACACCTTTTAAAACAACACGGTCTACTCGATCACCGGCAGGAAGCCTTCCGGTCTGGGTATAGCTCTCGGCGAGGCACTGCGAGAAGCAAATAATAAAATCAACCCCACTGAGATGATCTCACTGGACATCTCAAATGCGTTCAACCGGGCTTGGACACCTTTTGGCCTAGAGGATCTAGTCAGCTGAGGCATAAACGGTCACATCCTGCACTTCATGAAGAACTTCCTCACCAACCGATCCTCTAGGTTGATTATAGGGGATACCAAGTCCACCACCTTCAATGAAGTAGCCGGCGTACTACTCTCAACCGCGGCCTATCCTTCAAGGCCTACCGTGAAGCATCCAAAGCCAACTGTCGTAGCCACCTGAACCTAATAAAATCTCTGTCAAGATTGCACCGCAACAATAGACGAACTATTCAATTCCGTGTCGCCGCCGCTCTAATTGATAGTTGACTGTTTTACGGTCTAGAAACCTCACTTTTTGGTCCACTGTCTCCCATCTATAACCGATACGTGCGAATAGTCTCGGGTCTCTGCCCCTCTACTCCGGCCGTCGCAGCCTGCGCCGAAGACGGCCTTCTGCCTTTCCGTAACTTAATTACTGGGACACTTTGCACGAAGGCGGCCGCCTTCTCAGAGAAGACTACTGGAAATGCTAGAATCCGCCCCCTAGAAGAGGTCGACAACCTGCTTGACAGCATTGCTGGCACGAAGCTCCCCCAGTCATCAGGGTCCTACGCTACGGCGAGTGTAACTGGCGCCACTCATCCCTCATGTGAGGACAATGGTTTTGCACAATAAGTTGCCCGGAGCCGTGCTATGCAAGTGCGTCCGTCTCGTGTGCCATCCGGTGAGAGAAAGAGGAAGAGGCGTGTCCAACTGCGCGTTGGTCGACGTGTGAGTGACATGAGCGTTACACAACGAATGCATGCGAGTTCATCCGTATATCGTCATGCTAAGTAGTATTACTACAAGCACGCTAAAGATAGGTTACTCATTATGCATCATATACCACACCCTTCAACCAGGCCTGCAAGGTCTGCAGTACAAACAATACTGTCGAGTACGTCATTTGCGTATGCCTGCTGTACGAAAATTCAAAACAGATGCACGGAATTCTAGGCAATCCGAGACGCCCTTCAAGACGACATATCCTTCCTGATATCCTTCGTCAAAGACGGTCATAGCCATCACAACCATCCATCTTTATGAGGAATTTGTACCCGTAGCTCCGATTCTCCATAGTTTTATTTTTTCGGAAACCGTAGAGAACCTTCTCATTGATGCATGGAAACAATCTATTAATTTTCGACATCTCTACCAGTGCTGGGAATGGTAATAGTAGTAGGCTTGAATTTCGCGAAAATCACGTGGCTCTCTCACTACAGTAGTTAAAAATCGTGAATCTCATCAAGTAGCCTATATTTGGTATATGATTTTCTCTAAATCAGTAGTGTCATTGAAGGCTCTATATGCGGGAAATGCAGCGGTAAATAGAACATTTTTGTACAGTAGTTTTGGGTTGCCATTAGCAACGGGTGTTTTGCAATTTTCAAGGCTTTTTGCCTACAGCAGCGATGGGCGTGAGTTTCACTGGCTTCGTTTACTGTGATTGGCTCTGTTTGACTAGGGTCAGTGTTTCCTTAGTGGACAGTCCCCTATAGCCGCACTAGTGGCTTTTTACGGCCGTTTTGCTATACATCTTTTCAAAATATTTTTTTTACATGAAGGTCAGAAGCTATTTATCTAAGTACCATTGATACACAGCTTGATTTTGTTCAAAAAATGATCGAAATAATTAGTTTTGCTTAAAATTTGAGCTCCCTTGCGCCTATAGTTAACCTATTGTTCCTATACTACTGAGAGAAACTATTTTTTATTATACGAAATAATTAATGAATTAAGAACTTTTTTTACATCAAACGAAAGCTTTTGATCCACACTTTGAAGGAAAAATATAAAAGCTTTGTAAAAATACGGTTTTGATTAGTATTTTGCCAACATCGTGCTGCTAGTGCTACTATAGGAACAGAAATTAGAAATAGTGCTACTATAGGCACATGTATTCCTATAGTGGCACAAGCGATAATAAATACAAACATATGAGTTTTCGTAGTTTTCATATTTTTCCCACAAAACCAAGTTAAAAAGCTTTCAGATGATGTAAAAATAATGACGCTAGCGTTATTTTTCGATTTTATACAAATATTTGTTCTTAGCTATGCGGCTATTGGTACATCGACCCTACTGTAGAGTGAATTTCAGATTTTTTCCCAACCCTGATCCCTACTGCCTTGAAATGCTCTGAAGCACCAGATGTTGCAATATTAAAATTGAATCAGAGCCGTTCAAGTATGGCGTCACAGTGCTCTTAATGATGTATGCTGCAAAATGACGTCATGTTGGATTGGCTCCGGTTGGTCTGTTTGCCAGACTGCGAATAAAGTTACTGTAATTTGAGCGGTAAGTGTATGTTTATTAGTTAGTCAGTAAATCAATATCCCTAATGTTTGATACTAATTGACAGTAGAGCCAAGCCTAAAAGTGCAAATTAGGATTCAAACTTTCTGAATTCAAATTTATTCGCAATTTAAAATTATAGATTCCACTGTATGTTTTGGTGTATAAAATTAGAAGCAAATAAGGTGATAATTCACTTCGTAGCGACACTATCTCTACGCTGAAAGGTCATGCATTTAAAAGCTGCCTTGAGCACGCAAACAAAAAAAAAAAAGGTTTCGTCAACAACTCAGCATCCGAATCGTATCAGCTGATGAATTCGATTCTGTTTGGATCGCTTGTTTATACAATTTCTGAGCTACAGCTCGAATCTAAATGTAGAAATGCAATGGTTATGCATTGCAAAATTAATGCGCATTTTGAACACACGTCTCACCTCATTTCTTTCGCTTCATAGCTTTCACTTGAGTTTTTACGTTCTCGATGATGAAGAATCATATTGACTTGCTAACCGTAAGAATCGTCGAGTCATCTTTGTGTCACACTCCGGCATACAGCAATCATCCATTCGTCGCTGCTCAATTTGGTAATCCTATGACTGACGATGATCTCGCAAATGTAAATTTACGCAAAACACCTCTCTGGAGGCCTTTTACCGGGATTTTATTCATGAGAATGCCGCGACGTTTTTCCTCTCAATCGATGGCTACACCCATTGAAATTCAAAGCAATCGAGTGAATCTGCCGCTTTTTTTATTTCTGTCGCTTATGCAAATTTGGAATTTGTTTGGATGGGTTTGCTAAACCGATCTAGTAGAATGAGGCGATGCGCGGAGTTGGAGGCAATTTTGAAAAATACGGTGCCGTTGATCGAACGAGACAAGGTTGGCATTAAGAGGCATCGTCACAGGAACAGACAATCCGAAATATATTGAGGCAATTTCTATAGAAAGATGAAAATAAATTGATAATTCTGTGTCTATGTATATATCATAATTTATTGTCGGAATATTTTGGAAATCATTAATCTATCCGTTGTGATCAGGAATCTGATCGTTCAAATAAACTTCCTCATATTTGAGGTTAAAAAACTCCCATGCTGTGTGTTCCACACGACTTTCATCGAAGTATCATCTTTCATTAGTGTTTAACCGCGAAGCTTGCTGCTTAACTCTTGGAGTTCTATCTAGCTCAATCATACTCCATCTCTTCTATCCAATTGATTTTCCTCTAGCATGTTATCAGAGTAGATCTGTGCACCGAAATATGTTTAATCGGTAGCGGCGTGAGAGCATTTTCCAGTGGAAACATAAAGTGATAAGAAATAAAAGTGAGAATCTGAAATAATCTCTTATACGAAGCAAAACTCATTTAGATACATTCTAACTTTGCCGCAAATCTATAAGCTTAGGACGAATCGCTCTCGGTTCCACTAAATTGTTCACGCCTCAACCCCCGTAGAAAATCCTGCAAAAATAAATCGAAGAAGTTCCGCAGCCTTCACCACCGCGTGGAATTGTTTAGCATAACCATCATCCTATTATCATTCTTCTAAACGTCCTTGTGCATATCTCCGGATGAGTTTGCCACTAATTGAATAATTAAACAATTTTGCGGGTCTATTTTTGGTTGGCCTTCCACTAGTCGTCGATGGAGGCGTTTATTTTCCCGAAACACCCCAAGATCCTGAACGAAGAAGTTGACCTCCATGAGTTTAACAGATACGTTTAGCCGGCTGTTGGGAGAAGGGAGGCTGTCAAGCTTCCATCAAACAGAAAATCTATTCCCTGGGGTTAAAAGCACAGTAAAAGTTGTTATTGAGTCTGCTCGGGAAAGTAGCTGTATAAAGATTTGTGATGCTTAGGTGCAGTCTGAAATGAGATAATGCAATTGGGATGCTAATCTGTTTTCAACAATGTTGTGCCTCGAGCAATCAAATAATAATAAAAATTAATTTTGCCATTGCAATAATGTGTGAAATGCTTTATAGGGGCCCAAATAGCCGTAGCGGTAAACGCGCAGCTATTCAGCAAGACCAAGCTGAGGATCGTGGGTTCGAATCCCACCGGTCGAGGATCTTTTCGGGTTGGAAATTTTCTCGACTTCCCAGGGCATAGAGTATCTTCGTACCTGCCACACGATATACACATGCAAAAATGGTCATTGGCATAGTAAGCTCTCAGTTAATAACTGTGGAAGTGCTCATAAGAACACTAAGCTGAGTAGCAGACTCTGTCCCAGTAGGGACGTAACGCCAGAAAGAAGAAAGAAGAAGAAGAAATGCTTTATTCATTGAAATATTAATTTCGCTTCTATCACTGTACCATGTATTTTACAAGAAGCTCAAATTCAATACACATCACCAAACAACGATTCTCTAAGTTTCAGTTCAAAAATCAGTTTGAGACTCTAATAACAAAACCCGCATTGAAACATGGTATCCTTTAAAAAATTGAGTGTTATGGAAACCAACATGATACACCTTTTTACAGTGAAAACGAAAAAAATATTGAAGTTTTTGCGTGAAACCGTGCAAAGGTGAAGTAGAAATACGAAAAAATGAAGAGAAACTCGAATGAGCCGATTAAAAAAGAAAAAGTGATAAAAATGAACCAAGAAAAAATAGTGAATAAAGAACAACAAAACGTTAATTATGTGAAACAAGGAGAACCATTCAGAAGGTGAAAAAGAACTAACCAACAGATGCATAGCGAAAAAAAAATATATAGGACCAGTGAAAAATAGGAGAAATCAGTGAACGGAAATAACAAAGAGCGAGTCATGCGAAGGAAGGAGAAGCAACACAATGTCGAAGTTGGCAGAAACGACAGATAGACAACAGAACAAGAAAGAAAAAACTAGGAGTCGATGCCGGTTATGGATCATTTGCGTATTATGAACCCCCTACAGAAAAACATAAAATTAACACTCAAAGCAACCTTATTCCTACACTGAAATGAATTTTATTGTAGAAACTACTGAATCCATGGTAGAATTAAGAACTGCACCAACGATTTTCAACCGACTACATTAATCTGTTAACTCTACCAAAACATAGTCAACATCACTACACAAAAAAAAATCCTTCTGTTAATTTAACCAGAGTTGTAGTATTTATGACTAGAAACATTCTAGATTTGAGAAGTTTAGCATCATACTTTTGACCACACTGTGTTGTACGGTGGGTGTCACGGATTGAAATATAATGCTTTGTGCTTGATGCTACTATGGACATAGTCAAATTTACTGCACTGGTCAGTGATTTCCACCAGATTATAGTAAACTTAACAGATTTTTGTAGTCGGTTGAAAATCGTTGGTGCAGTTCTCAATTCTACCATGGATTCGGAAGATTATACAAGAAAATTTGTTTTCGTGTATGAAAATCCACCGGAGGAACTTCGATTGCATAGTTTGTCAGCAGTTTCAGGCGAAATATTTGGTTTAAGGCGCATAAACACAGATTTTTGAACACTTTTGTAAATAAAATAACACAAGAGGATCCATAATTAGTAGTTCCAGGTGGGCCTGTAGAGTAAAGTGGGGCAAAAGTTCGAGTGGGGCAAGAGTTTCTTTTTGAGATTTCTAGCTCAAATCAAATCAAAACTTAGAAATGTCATGGTGGTTCGAATGCTATTCAAGTAAGAGACTTTCACTCCAAATATCATAAAAATCGATTGAGATTTGGAAAAGTTATGGCTATTTGTTGTTTTTCGACGTAAATATTGTAATATTTGGTCAAACTTTCGATGCATGGAACCAAATGAAGATAAAATATTTTTTAATATTTTATGTAAGGGCGTTTCTAGGCCTATCATAAGGATGCTTTGACGTGGATTAGTTTTTCCATAAATATTTGGAATCAATTTTTGGCCCGTAGCGAGGCAAAAGTTCGAATCGGCGGGGCAAAAGTTTGACCCATGTATAAACCCACGGAAAATTTTTCAAATTTCCTGAAATCTACGTATTATCTTCAAATTTAGCGAAATTTGCCTGATCGTGCGAAAAATGTCACAAAAAATTTACATTTCCCTTAGTTTTGCGAAAAACTGCTATTTTTTGGGTGTATTACAATTAACCCTGTTTTGGGCATTTTTTGATGAAAATTTAGTGTGTATTTTTCGGCAAACATAAGTTTACGGTTGGTAGAAAGTATGCCTGGCATAAAAGTATTGATATTTTGTGTTTTAGCCAACGAACTTTTGCCCCACACTAGATTCGAACTTTTGCCCCACCGGTGGGGCTGCAAACTGCACCACTTTTCGGGGATACCGGTCATTCGGGGAAAAGGGTCATTCGAGGAACTGGCATTTGGGGAACCGACATTCGGGGAAAAGTAGCACAATATAAATGTTGCCTTCTTTTAAAAATAGGCTGTTCTTTATATTTATACTGTTTTAAATTTTATTATTTTGTAATGCTTAATGTTAACCATTTTTATATTTTGCTGTTTTATCAATTCTTGCAAGACGTGCTGTTATTATGATAATTACTTTAGAACCTGCCAATATTCAACTTTTTTTTTAAACACAGGCCTTTCGAGATATGCTGGAAACAATATTATCTCAATCACAAATTGTCCCTTTTTTCGATAATATGCAGTGTTTTTTGACGCACACTTCCAAAATTAAAATTTCAACTGAATCGTTGAAAAATACCGCCACAGATATTTTCTCTTAAAAATGTGTTGTTCATTTGAGTTAAGGTGTGAGAAGATATTTTTGCGTAAGAGCCTTAAACATTTTAAACGAAAAATAATCTGCTCTCGTATATAGGCTATTTTACATTATGCTGCAGTAATAGATCTTTGCATTAGAGCTTGCAAACAATTTTTCCCTTCTTTTATCAAGTAATTTTCATCAAGTGTTACGTCCAAATTGGAACAGTGCTTAATCTGCAGCGAAATATTCTGTGAGCGTTCTCTTCATTAATAACTGCAAATTTTCTTTACCAATTTACTATTTTCTAATAAGTATATCGCAACAAGCTTAAAGATACTCTATGTTCTGGGATGTAGACCAGATCCGTCACATGCTTTATTTAGTAATGCTCTCACAACAATTTTTGACATTCATAGCTTGGAAAATCTCTGAACGAACACCACGTTTGTTGAGAACCTACCAAAATGTTTTGCTATGTGCTCGGTGGTGTTGATCTTGGCAAAAGCTTAAAAAATCCTGATATTCGTTCTAAGTCAATCTTTATGGCAAACGGCCATTATGCCAAATGACAATTATTCCAAACGGCCATTATGCCAAACAACCATTATGCCAAATGACTTTATGCCAAACGACTTTATGCCAAACGGGGTATAATCGTGCCAAACCGCGCGACGACTGGAAGGTTAAACTTACTCTAATAATCCCTTCCACAAATTTAAAAAAAGGTACAGGCCAAAAAAAGATAAGTGATATATTAGATTTAATCTTTTCTTTGGTGAATAACCACAGCCCAGACAACCAGAAGTCGCATAAAAGTTCACGTAATGATTCGTTTATACAAATAACATCAAACCCGCAATGCACTCGTACAAAGTAAGTCGAATCAATCCGTAGCAGCTGTCAAATCAACATTTGTTATCATAATTCAAGTCGCATAAGATCACAGACCAATTCGGTAGAAAATTTATACACTCGCATTGTATGCTATTACTCATCACATAATATGTGCACGTATATCGCCACCACTTTTCTACATAAAAGGCCTTTTCGCGACATCTTATGAGTAAAATTTTGCACATGCAAAGCCTCCAGGTGATTTCGTTATGCATACATTTTGGTTGTCTGGGAGGATGATCAAACCCTCTCTCATAAAATTGAAAAATTATTCGCTTTCAGTATCATAGAGGTGTAACTGCAGTGATCGATTTTTCTTCATCGGTTTTCTCTGTGGCTTATTTCATAGCCGAACGATTTTTTTCAACAGCTTTTTTTTGTATGAGTAGAAAGTACTCATCGTCCTTCGTCATGCTGCAGCATGATATGTTACGAAACTCAATTGAATTTCGTGTATTGATCCAAAGAGAAAATCGATGAAGAGTAATCGACCACTGCAGATAAGCCTGTATGATACTATACGCGAGATTGAATTTTTGGTTCATAGCTAGCACCATATGCATGTATTACTAAAGTTTAAATGACTTTTAAAACAGGTTTGTGTATTCACAAAATGTAAAAAAGGTAATGAATCTTTAAGAAGGAATTGAGCTACATACTGCAAACGCATGGGTCTCATTCAATATGTAACACAAGGTATTATTGTCAAAAATGCATTATTGTCAAAAAATTGATCAAAAATTTAGAAAATATGAAAAAGTAAGGAAAAGTAAAATAAAAAAATAAGATCCAAAATTCTCAATCTTGCAAAAATTAATAAATCGCTTAAAATGTAATTAAATTGATGTTAAAAAGCAAAAAATGATATTTACATCGAACACAAAAAACTTAATACACTCAGTGAAATCAAATTAGCACCACCTTTTTTCTGTTTTTCTGCTGTTTTTCAAAAATAATTTAATTTATCATTATAATATCCAGTGTAAAATGAGTGCTCATGAATTTATGCTAAATTTTCGTGCAATTGACTTTTATGTTGAAGACCATGTACAGTTGTGACCATGTCAGAATAATAGTAGTGAAAGCCGATTTTCATACAAAATGCTCAACTTTGGCATGCTGTAACTTTGCTTCCATATGAGCAAACGGCAAGAAATTTTGGCAGTGAACTACAAACATAGGGGTCTATTTTGTAATTCGAGCGAATTTACGTGACTCGTCTGAAGTTATTGTCGATCAAAGTAAGCATGCATATTTCAGATGTCACCCGTCGACTCCCATAGTAATCCAGTCACATAGAGTGACAACTGTCGATAAACTCGAGTGACAGAGCCGAGTCGAGCGAAATTTTTGGTCGATAGTGACTCCAGTCGAGTCGTTTTTGATCGACTCGACTTATAAAATAGGGCCCATAGTCAATTTCATCATCAAAAGATTTGAAAATTTTCACACTACCGGCTAAAAAGTTAAGCACCAGGTGAAATCGCTCAAAATAATAGTAGTTTTAATAATTTAAATATCCGCTGTATTTTGAGTTTTTGAATTTTTCTTCAGTCATCGTTTCAATCATATCCACCCTAGCTATAAATGTATAAACAAGCCAATTTTTTACAAAATTGATGCTGAACAAAAATTTACAAAAGAAAAACTACTATTATTTTGAGCGATTTTTGTCATAATCAAATTGAGTATATTTGTAGTTCACTGCCAAAATTTCATGCCGTTTGCTCATATGGAAACAAAGTAACAGCATGCCGAAGTTGAGCATTTTGTATGAAAATCGGCTTTCACTACTATTATTCTGAACACAACTGTACATTTCCGGGCAGATGATGAAAAAGGAGTTCCAAATAAAAATATAATTATTCTAGTTTAAAATTAACTCAATTTAATTCAATTTTTAAATTCTTCAATACGTGACCCATCTTTATTTTTCAAAACATAATCAGCTACGCAGATCATATATCAAATTTTATGTCTTGGGCTATAAAACTTTCACGTTCATAATACAATAAATACGCAAAAATCTCAGACATATTTTTTGATTCGTAAGCAACTATTATCCAATTATCATCTTGTAAAAGGTTTGCTAAAGATGATTATTATACAAATCCAATCAGTGGTATATATTTTACGATTGAACATTCCATGCATCCTGATGAGCTATGACGATCTGACGAAACATTTTTGTCAAGACGAGCAGCGTATTGGAATATTATAACACGATCATTCGGAATTTATGATATTCACGTGGACTCGTAGAATAATTAGTGAATTCCATAAAATGCTCATTCAGTCGAACGATGACAGGTATCAAACTTTCATAAAAAACGAATTCCATTTTTTATTACCATCTTTGTGTCTCACTTCTTCTTCTTCTTTCTGGCATGACGTCCCCACTGGGACACAGCCTGCTTCTCAGCTGGGATTCGAACCCACGACCCTCAGCTTGGTCTTGCTGAATAGCTGCGCGTTTACCGCTACGGATATCTGGGCCCCTCTATGTCCCCTTTGTGTCTCACTACTGTTCGTCAGGTGGTGTTGTAACCTTTTTCCATCTATGTTTGCCATTCAATCTATGTCTATCCTACCCACGTTCTTGGAATTTTGTCCAATCAACTTCTGATTTTTTCCACAAAATTCATCCGATGTGCTTATTTTTTTCAAATGGCTTTTTCTTGCGAACATCACGTACCAACGGTACCAAAACATTCATTTAATTCATGACCGAAATTTGGTATTGATCTTCTTATTCTTCTTTCTGGTTTTACATCCATACTGGGACAGAGTCAGCATCTCAGCTTTTGGTATTGATGTTTTGGTATTGATGAGCATTGCCTCAGTTACTACCTGAGAGCTATCTTAACCAATTGACCATTTTTCCATGTAAGTATCTATCGTGAGGCAAGCACAAAGATTGTTTATTCTCTGGGGAATCGAGAAAATTTCCTTAACAAAAAGATCTTCGACTGAGTGTTATTCGAACCGGTATTATTGACGTCGATATTATATTCTTGATTCGTCTTAAAAACGTTACAAGAACGCTATTTTAGCTAATTCGCGCTATGCTATTATATTAATATGGCAATGTTCTATAAAGGGAAATTGAAAAACGTTTTTTCTGAATAGAGAAATGAACAAATTGAAACAAAATCTCGCATTAATCCTGGATCTTAATCTTTTCTTTCTTCTTGGCATTACGTCCTCACTGGGACAGAGCCTGCTTCTCAGCTTATTGTTCAATAAGGAATTAACTGAGAGATTTCTTTGCCAAAATTGCCATTTTCGCATTTGTATATCGTGTGGCAGGCACGATGATGCTCAATACCCAGGGAAGTCAAGGAAATTTCCATTACGAAAAGATCCTGAACCCACCGAGAATTGAATCCAGACACCTTTAGTATGGCTTTGCTTTGTAGCCGCGGAGTCTAACCACTCTAACCACTAAGGAAGACCCGTACCCCGTACCCTCTTTTGGAAGTTAACAAATAACTTTCTAGCCGTGTAGGCTTTCGGTTAATGTTGGCGATTGTCAGTTAGTGCTGAAATCTGTTATGTAGACAACGATTTCTTGTTCCGTCTTAAAACGCGAGGAGAAGTAAAATGACTCGCTTACTTACTCGCTGTCGTGTTATGAAATTTATAGGGCAACATCTGCAAACAGATACTAAAAAACGTTATTCTGAATGGAGAAACCAAAAACTTAAAAAAAAACAACTGTACTTTGGCTCTTAGCCTTTTTGGAAATCATCTTTAATTTTTAAAAAGACTCAATTCCTGATGTTAAGGAAGATTGACTGGACGTTGATGATGATAATTGGAGATTTAGGCTTTCAGTCACGAATTAATCGTTGATTAAGCGAACCAACGCTTAATTCGTGATTGAAAGCTGAAATCTCCAATTGTTGCCAATTCCGACATTGAAAGAGGAAAACAAAATACTATTGACTAATTATTAAATAGCTCAAAAACTTGCTACAGTCGATGCACGTTATAACGACATCGCAAGGGACCGTCGCAATAGAGAAAAGTCGTTATAGAGAATAGTTATAACATCGAATTTTTTTTCATGGGACCAAAAAATGTCACTATAGAGAGCTTTTGTCATTATAAAAGTTGTCGTTATAACGAGCTTCGACTGTATATAGTTTGAAAGCTTGTTCAATTTCAATTTAGGACTCGCTAGTTCAATCAAAAATCAAATTATTGAGATTTCGAAAGCATTCTCAATCAAGAAAACTTTGTGGACAATTATCTGGGAAATGATTGGGACGAATTGAGAACTTGAAAAATTCAAGTATTTGAATGCTTCTGGAGATGTGAGAATTTGGAGCATCCCCATCAATAAACATAGGTTATCAATCTTAGCTGAAATATGAAAAAAATGTTTTCAGTTGGCATATTTTTCTCAAAATGAAAGGTTGCCAAGGCTTTACCGATTTTGAAACTGGACAAAAATCTTACAGAAGCTTCTAGCTATATCAGCTTGCTTTTGCCTTGTTTGAACGTCCAAAAAAAGCGATGAAAAAATGTAGCTACCTTTTAAACGTAGGGGTTATGCACATATTAGGTCACGCTGCCAGGGGGGGGGGGGTCAAGCCAAGTGTGACAAGCCTTACAAAATTCAAAATTTTCAGAGTACTTATACAAAAAATGTGACGAAAAATAGTAGGGGACGAAAAAGGTGAAATTTAGCGTGACATAATTTGTGTACTGTAATCCAGGAGCAAACTGATCACTATTTTACAACTTTTTGTTGTATTATCCTACAGAAATCAAACATCGTCAAAAAAAATCGACAAAATCAGTAATCCATTGATTTTTATCAGTTTATGTAATCGAATTTTCATGAAATAATATTTAACATATCGTAAAAATAGTTTTATTGTCAAAAAATTAAAATGACACATTGGGGCGAAATTGATCACCATATAACAAAACAGGTTTAGGAATAAAAAAAATTCAGTACTTATCTGTAAAGCTTATAATACTATCGATACTCAAAAGTTATTTTTTGGTTATTTCTAAAAAAAGTTGAAGTTCTATTCCACATGTTTGCAGGATTGGATCACAAAAAAGTTTTATAAATCATAAATTAAATTTCATGTGCACATCAATCAAACCAGTATTTTATACAACTTTGGCGACCTGTAGCTAAAAAATGTGACGTGCAGAGACACCTAATTTTATCCTTGAGACACGCAAAAATGTCATTTTTGTTACGCTGTGTTACCTGTACATAATTTAGTCAGGAAGAACCTCTAGTGCTATAGGAGTGCATTTTTTTCGAGTTGGTGTACTCGAAGACTTGTCTTGTATTTATTAGATGTTTATTTCGATGATATAAGTTAGTTGGAAATGTTGTCGCATAGGTGGCGCTGCGACGCAAACTTTTTCATTGTGCGTCCTAGAGCTTTCGCGTCTTCGGAAAAGTTTTAAAACGTGTTAAAACACGACAAGTTGTCGAAGATACCCAAGTTATACGATTTCAAATAACAATGTTATGGAAAAATGTGAAAATCAATAAAACTTTTCGTTTGTTGTAGTATTTAATTCAAAAACTGTACTCAAATTCATAAAAAATGTATGTGCTATATTGAAAATAGCTAGCTTTTATTTCAATATTTTATTTTTGGAACAAATTATTGTAAAAATATCATTATTGAAAAAAAAAACTAAAAAAAACTGCAAAATTTTGCAAATACTTATGTTTTGAAAACGCTTTATTTCATCTACCGATTGTCAAAGATTTTCAGATATATATTTTGATATATTTTAGATATCTCAATTCGAAAAAAACACCTCTTTCACATAAATAGAATTGATTTGTTTTCTTATATGATTCATTATATTGCAAAATTTGCAATACATTTTGTGAATTGTGATTTAAGTCTAATAGTCTGATATCTCTTCATAACCATTACAGGGTATGAAAAATAAATTACAGTAGGCCACAGAAAAGTTTCAATTGCTAGATATTCAAAAACCTAGCTAACGAGATTGTACCCCGTTTGGCATAAAGTCGTTTGGCATAAGGTCGTTTGGCATAAGGTCGTTTGGCATAAAGCCGTTTGGCATAAAGTCATTTGGCATAATGGTCGTTTGGCATAATGGCCGTTTGGCATAATGGTTGAATAAAAATAAATATCGGAATTTTGCAAGCTTTTACCGAGATCGACACCACCGAGGTTCTAAACAAGCGTGGTGTTCGTTCAGAGATTTTCCAAGCTAAGAATTTCAAAAATTGTTGTGACATTAGAGAGCGTTACTAAATAAAACTTATGACGGGTCTCTACATCTCAGATCATAGAGAACCTTTGAGCCTGTTGCGATATACATATTTCAAAACAGTAAATTGGCAAAGAAAGTTCACAGTTATTCATCAAGGAAATGCTCATAGAATATTTCGCTGAAGATCAAGCTCTGTCCCAGTTTGGACGATGAAAATTACTTGATAAAAGAATGTTTTTTTTTTTTTGCAAAATATCAATACGATAATTCAAAGATCTATCAATGCCACTTAATACAAAAAAAAACTATATACGAGAGCAGATTATTTTTCGTTTAAAATGTTTAAGGTTCTAACGCAAAAAAAACCTTTTCACAGCATAGCTCAAATGAACAAAACATCTTTAAAAGAAAATATTTGTGGCAAAACTTTTCAACGGCTTAATATAAATTCTAACTTTGAAAGTGTACATAAAAAAACCATCTATTATCGAGAGAAGGGAAAATTTGTGATTGAAATTATATTTTGTCCAGCATATTTCGGACGGGGACGGAGATCACGCGTTGGCCCCAAAAAAGTATATGTTGAATATTAGCAGGTTCTAAAGTAATTAATATTCTAACAACACATCTGGCAAGAATTGGTAAAACAGCCAAATTTAAAAATGTTTAACATTTAGCTTTACCAAATAATAAAATTTAAAACAGTATGAATATAAAAACAGCGTATATCTAGAAGAAGGCAACATTTATAATTACACCAATAGAAGAATGGACGCCAAATATTATGGTGGCATGATAAAACGAAAAGACATAAAAAAGTGCGTTCAGAATTATCAAAGTGATTGTGCTACTTTTCCCCGAATGAGTGGTTTCCCCGAAATGCGGTGACGAGAAAAAACGATAAACAGTTAAAAAAAGGAAGTATTCTGTCATTCTCGGCTATACACATGCTGGCAAAAATGCTGAGGACGGTAAAACTCGAAAGAACCGCCAATTAAATAAAGAAGGGTGCATATTAGATGGTCAGTTCGTTCACCACCCTGAAATGTATAAAGTTACGACAAGTATGAGCCCCTAAAAACTTTTCGGGGATGTGGGCTAGTCGGAGAAACGGCATATTCGGAGAACTGGCGTTCGGGGAACCAACATTCGGGGAACTGACATTCGAGGAACCGACATGCGGGGAAAAGTAGCACAACCCATCGAAGTAACTGCAGTAATCAATTTCTCCTTTCGCTGATAATTTGAGCAGATCAATGTTATCGATTGCCGCCCTTTAGTCAGTTGGAAACAAAAAATACCTTAAAGATATAGCTCCAAAGAACAGCCTATGCATAAAAGAAGGAGAAATTTATTGAAATTTTAAATCAACAGTTTTCATACCTATGATTACATCATATTTAGAAAAAAAAAAATATAGAACAATTAAGAGAAGGATAAATTTGTGCTAAATATATCAAAATCTTCAGCGCAAAAATTTGTTCCAAAAGTGAAACTCAAAAGAAGAATTAATATTTGAAAGAAGGGTAATTTCTGGATAAATAATAAAATACTATTCACAATAACTTTCCTTATATGTTTAAATCTATTCAAGAGCGTATGATTGTTGAATGAAGTGTCATTTTGTATCAATTGACTCCAAAACAAGCCTGATGTCATCAGAAAGATCCAATAGAAAAGTAAAAACGAAAAATTGAGATATTCTTGGTTTCAGACTCATTATGCCAAACGACTATTATGCCAAACGACCATTATGCCAAACGACCATTATGCCAAACGACTTTATGCCAAATGACCATTATTCCACACGACTTTATGCCAAACAGCTTTATGCCAAACGACTTTATGCCAAATGACCTACCACCAGCTAACGAAAAGTATTGCTGTGTGCGTTTGAAATGCAAATATCAAATGGGGGACCACCAAACGCGTTGAGATTTTTAACAAGGAAGGCGAAGTCAAAATTTGATTTTCTTTGCTGGGTTGGGGGTGATACGAATCATTGTTGCTAAGTATCTTTTGATTACTTTGCACTACCGCATTTGAAGCTCAGTTAGACTGGATTTGCACGTCAAACGCAAACAGCAATATTTAATCGGCTTCTTTTGACATCTGGCTTCGTGATACCTATGACATGGTTATCTTTGACTTGCAAATCATAATTGATGGAATGTGTTGTAAATCTTTGAAATGGTAAAACTAACAATTAATTTATTCTATTTATATGCAAGAGGTAGTTAGTTTGAATTCAGATATACCAAATATGTCAAAATTTATGTCCGCCAAACTTTAACATTTGGTAGATGAAAAATAGCGAACATTGATAAGTTTTTGCAAAAATTGCAACCTTTTGAGTAAAGTGATATTAAAAATAATAATAGCTTTACAATAACTTGTAAAAAAAATGAAAAAGTTTTTTATCCATACAGCACACGCATGTAATCGAATTTAAGTGACGTATGGTGTTGAAAATCAAACATTTTACGCTTTTGATTTAATAGTACAAAAAACCTAAAATGTTATTAATTTTCACATTTGTTTAACTTTCGTATTTTAAGTCCTAGAACATGGGTGCCTACGACAACTTGTCAAATTTTTACACGTTCTAAAACTTTGCTGAAGACGCGAAAGCTCTAGGACGGGAAACGAAAAAGTTTGCAACGCAACGCCACCTATGCGACGAAATTTCCAACTGATTCTAATTTTCAAATTATAGAACAAATAAATCCAAAATAAGTCTCCGTCGACACCAACCCGAAAAAAATCACTCCTATTAGATATAAGGAGGCCGGCTCCAAAGGCACGTTCCCCACCAGTTGGAAGATTTGTGCCATAATATATCAGTTTATAGACCACAATAACAACCGGTGTTTCTAGAATTGCTTTTGAAAGTATCACCTTCAAAAATCTTAAAGTTCGATACCTATGTTGACATGGTTCTGGATTGTTCCAAATTCGCCAGCCTCGCCAGGGCACCTTGAACCAACTATAGAGTAATCAGTGCATCTAAAGGTTCTGGGTATGCCCCTGGAAGCATCTTCTTGAAGTATGATGTTCAATTGGATATGGTTTCGGATAATATATTAATGATTGAATTTGGAAAAACAAACATATATTTGACCATATTTTCTGGAACCAGTTTTACGGAAATGGTATTATATTCGAAGATTTCGAACGAATCTTAATGCGGCCCCGGCAATTGGTTCTGGTTAGTTTCATTTTTTTTACACCACACAAAAATACAAGCGACAGAAGAAATATGATTTAGACATGATCTCGGAAAGCTCAGATTATCTAAGGTGTCCAGTGACCAATATGTATGGCTGAACAAATTTTTGAAGCACCTAAAAATTTGCCTTCGAATGCTTCCGGATACATCAAATTTCATCATTTCTTCAAAAAGTTATGAGCATTTGAATTTAAGCGAAATTTCGCCTATCTTATTCATTTTGTCTATCCCTTATAAAGGGTGTCCACGATGAAATTGCCACACTATGAAATTGCTCTAACTTTTTAACTGTTGGGTAGAATTTAATGAAAATTTGGGTGGATTTAGTTCATAGTACATTATTTACATCCTGCAAGTTTTAAAGTCCTGTGGTCAAAACTCGCGGAAATGAAGTCGAAAGAACAGCTCGTGCGTGATAAAATCTTGCGCATTCATCACGAGAACAAGGATCTCTCACATCGTTCCATCGCTAAAACGTTGGGAATCGTGAATCCCACGGTGTCGCGAGTGATTAAGGTGAAACATCTTGGAATACAAAGATGGCCGTCACAATGGCCGATTTGTGCCCCTACTCACGATTTCAAAGGCACTAAACTGGAGAAATAGTTGCCAAACATGTCTGATCTTCTTATTTTAAGCTGTCTGCTAGTGCACAAAGCCAAAATAAAAAGTTCACTGTTGTTGGATGCTCTCTTCGCGAGATTTGTGCCTTTTAAGTTTTAGTGCAATATTAGAAATTGATTCCAAACTGTTTCACCTTAAGCGGTTCGAAGAACGATTGACCACCGATCGGAAGCCCAGAAGTGAAGGAAAAAGTATTCCGTACAACACCAAAAATCACAACCATGTAGTTGGAGCCTTCAACCGAAACCCGAACGCCTCCGTTCGATAAACCGATGTTTTGTCCAGAAGGTTAAAATTAAGGCTGGGCTTCGAACGTTCAAGGTACAAAAGGCCCCTAATCGCGACGAGAAGCAAAACAAGTCCGCCAAAACCCGTGCCAGGAAGTTGTACCTCAACATGCTGACGAAAGTTGGACGACGAAACATATGTGAAGACCGACTTGAAACAGATCCCCGGCAACCTGTTTTTCACGGCCAAGGATAAGCTCAGCGTTGTCCGCACTCAGAAGATGTCCAAATTTGCGAAGAAATTCCTGGTTTGGCAAGCCATCTGCACGTGCGGGAAGCGGAGTGCACCTTTCGTGACCCAGGACACGATGAACGGACAGGTGTACATGAAAGAGTGCCTCCAGAAGCGGCTGCTTCCTCTCCTGAAGGCCCACAACGTCCCAACAATCTTCTGGCCGGATTTGGCCTCATGCCATTACTCCAAGGACGTGCTGAAGTGGTATGCGGACAATAAGGTCAATTTCGTGCCGAAAATGTTCAACCCTCCCAACACTCCGGAGCTCCGCCCCATCGAGCAGTACTGGGCGATTATGAAGCAGCACCTTTTTAAACGACCTAAGGTAGTGAAAACAGTCGAGGAACTGAAGGAAGTATGGGTTTACATGCAAAAAACGGTTGATTAAGAATCTCAATAGAGGAACTTAATTTCAGAATCTACTTTTAAGTTTCTCAATTATGATCAACAAAATTCATAATACTTTCGATGCTCAAAAGATGTTTTTTTTATAGTTTCAAATAGCAATGTATTTTGCCATATAAGAGAAACGAAGAATTTTGTATGGAGACTGCAAGCATGCTGCAAAATTGGATTTAACCTTAATTTATTCGTGCAATTTCAAATAAATTGTGGGCTTCGTAGCCGTGCGGTTAGCGGCGTCAGTCGTTTAGGCGTATTGTGCTATGGAGTGTGGGTTCGATTCCCGCCCCAGTCGGAGAAAACTTTTCGTCAAACGAAAAATTCTTCACTGGTCCACTGGTCGTTCCGTGTGTCCGTTGTCTAATGTTAGGGGAATTCGGGGTAAAACCGACACCCTAAGCTTATTGATAAAATTTGTGTACTTTTGCTTGTTAAACAAACCTAAAATTGTTGTAGAATCATATTTTAGTTATAAATCTATCAATCCTTGCGATCGGTGGATGATATATTAAGGTTATATAGTGATTTAAATCAAATTGATATTTCATCATTTTTAGGTGAGACAATTGAGAGTGCGGGTAAGATCGACACCCTGTTGGGGTAAAACCGACAGATTCACTTTGAGTAGAATTTAAACGTTGTAAACATCACCATCACATGGCATATTAAAAAGAATGCTTTAAACATGACTTTCGATTTTTATGACCCCTTCCTCCAAAGGATTATACACATATTACGTAAATTATTGAGGAGAGGCCAAAGATCCACTAAATATTTGTGAAAATTTCAAATATCCCAAGCTAAGATTATAAAGTTGGGGTGAATACACATGGATATGATTAATTTGTGTTCATGGAATGTTTACGAAGATGAAGTTGTGGCGAATGATTGGTTTTAAAAATAAATACTATTTTATTTTAACAAGACAGAAAAGTTTAATTATTTTTAGTTACTAAAAACCGTCGAACCTCATGTAAATAAACAATAAGATTAATTTATGTAAATATATTTTGAGTTCTATTAATTCTTCATTTTCAAATGAGAAATATTTCTTCAAGCTTTATCTAATAAGATTAAACGTGAAACATAGAAATATTTTTCTTAATACTTAACGATAGCTTGTGGCAAGTCATATAGTGTCATATTTTACAGATTAACAAGTTCGCCATTCATGAACTTTACTGGAATTCGAAAATGAAGACTTACATAAACTACAGAGGAAGTTTTCCGACAAGAAAGATTCCCTGAAGTTACATTATGAAACGAAGAAAGGTGTCGATTTTACCCCAAATGAAAGTGTCGATCTTACCCCGAGTGGACATTTATTTTTCAATAGCGTTTTCAGATGTCGAAAACCCAAAAAATAAATTCTCCTTCATGTTGTATGAACGTAATAATAGTAAATGATGATGTAGACGCAGAACGAATAATGCCATTTTAAAAATTTTACATTCGAAATAGTTAAAGAATAACAGCGAAATATTGCAACTGCTGTTGCTTCTATTTTATCCAATATGATTTTGTAGTTTATTTTGACAGTTTATTAATGGCTTCAGTTGCAATGTCATCCAAAACACGACATTTCACAAGTAAAGATAGAGCGTGGTGAAAACTGCATGAAAATCTGCTCAAAACATGAAAAATCAAAGGGTGTCGATCTTACCCACAGTGTCGGTTTTACCCTGATTTCCCCTAGTTATGTTCAGTCTGTGCAGCCTATGGCTGAAGACGGTGTAAATTGTCTTTTTTTTACCGAATTAGGATGATAGTCTTACACAGAACACATAGATATATGAAATAAGTGTAATGTTTAGAACACTGCTAGTAAATAAAAAATAAAACTAATATTAGAAATGTTGATATCATATAAATTTGTGTTGACGAACATTTTAAACGAACAAAACTTATCAGTTAACTAAATTTTTTTTTTCATTTTAGTGCTTACTAGGTCCTGTAACCCATTGCTACTTAATAAATAAATTATTACTATGGAATTGCGTGGAGTAGCCAATTAGCCCCGTAGCTTTCAACACATATGTTGTATGCTAACTGTAGTTACAGTCATTCAATAGCCTAGTTGATAAAAGCATCGATACTAGATACTGTTCCAAACATAGTTTATTCCATACGCTTTTCCCAATCATCAGCCGTTCACTTTCTTTCCATTGCTGCGTTAATGGAACTTCTTGATTTGCAATTATCGATTGAAGTAATGCGTCGGCATCGGACGCCTGTCGAACTAGCAATCATTATCGGCCGCTAAACGAATAAATTTCTATAAGTTGGTACTTACGATACGCGAATCTGTCTGCCGCAGCCTTGGCCCGATTCAAAGTTCACTGCTATCACCCAAACCCTTCACTGCTGCAGCACCGTAATGTTGTATCCAGTTTTTATTTTGAATCTGAATTCACTTTCACGTTGACACAACTGACGTAACTGAACTGAAGCAGTAGTTAGTTGATATACTCGGTGTTCACTGAGAGCTAGTCGACCTAGCCAGCACTCGTTGGGATATTTGGCAAATATTTCACCTTAATGCTATGCTCACTATAAAGCGTTCATCGATATTCCAGCTCGAGGTGGAAACTAGTTTTTGCGCTCTTTGGGAATCACAACTTTTTTTTCTTCTCTTTGCAACAGTTGTCAGCCAGTGAGTGGCTTTTTATTTTGCTTCCACACTTTATGGCACACCACTAATCATCTCTCCACACACGCCAACGAAGGGGATCAAAGGGACGTTACGTGTCCCACACTCGATGTTCGCCCATTTTTAGGCGGGTTTCCGCCAACGGCACATCCGGTGGGGCTCTGGCACTTTGATTATATTTTTAAACTCTTCTTCTGGCTAATCGGCAAATCAAAAAGTGTCGTGGTCCTTAGCGATTCCTAATCGATGGAAAGTTTGATCGTTCTGATTTGTTTGTCTGGGTTTAAGTGATATGTTTGTGTTGTTAGTAAGTTTTGTCCAGTTGCTGTTTTTTATAGGTTTTCTTGTGGATCGAGTGCTATTCGTCTCGTGTGTTGGCCAAGAATTTGATCTTGATTATGTCTTTCTTTATTGGCAATAAATATAATGCTCTTTGCGTGTTGACGTTAGTTCAGACAAGATATCTGTCGGAAGCGTTGTACGATATAAACAGTAATTCTATTCAGTAGAAACCAACTTCGTTTTGATTGACAGCTTTCTAGTGTAGTTGGTTGCCATGTTTTGCAAATATTTTTATCATTGTAATCACTAAAAGTTTCAGAAAAAGCATGATATATACTAAGAATGATGTGGAAAATGTCTGGGAGCCTTCTTTTGTTTAATGTTTACCCTAAGAGCAGCTTGTACTGAGTACAAGCACTATCTTAAAGGCACACTAGTTGCAGTGTGCCATTTGCGAATATTATTGAATGTAAATATTCAGCTTTGAAATAAAACATCATTGAAAGTAGCTAGTTTCGAATATAGGTGCCGTTGAGAAGTGTTTCTGGGGTTTTTTTGGCTTTCCTTAACATACATGCAATTTTATTTATGCTATGATACCGTAAAGCAACAATAATGAAGAAAGTTTAAAATAAAAAATACTGCAACTTTTAATAAATTATTATGTTGAAATCCTAGCTGGAATATATTGTCAGGAATGAGAAAGAAATGATGAGAAGAAAAATATTCATCAATTTTTTACTGCAGAACCCGTTTAAAAGCTACATGTTTATTATTTGGTATTTGGTACTTTTTCAATGCTTGTTCTCGAAACTGACACCATAAAGTGCCCAGATACCGTTCTGATTCAAACTCCGGACAGCTTCTAATTCCGGATACTCTATTTTGTATGGGAAAGGTTTCAATTGAAATGTTTCAAAATTCCCCGTCCTAAAGCTCCAAACTTTCTGGCGCGTTTCAATAATAATTTTAAATAGCAATCCATGAAAATTTATAATGCGCAACTAGTTTTGACGTTGCTCTTACGAATGCGGGTTTTTAATTTATAATATAACTATTTAAGGCGAAGTAGGCCGTCATTGAAATTTGTACGCGTCGTTGATGATTGTTGCTTTTTCATCTCACGATTTCGAATCAAAGAATTTCAGTTGGTTTTGCACTGACACAGCTGAAAAAGTATCAGCATACTTTATGCATGTTGGCGCGTACAGTGATACTTTTTCAAGTCAATATAAACTATCAGGAATGAGTTTTATCAATGAGCACGCTACAAAGTCATCATTGCTGCAAAAACGAATGACGGGCTACTTCGCCTTAAGTTATGCTTTTCGTGAGCTGTCCGGAATTCGAAACAAGGTGTCCGTGAAATGAAGCAAAAGTGAGGTTGCGTCCAGAATAAGAATCATTGAAAGATCATCAATATATATTTATTTTAGGTAATTCAAGTTGTGGAATCCCAATATTCGGACACCGTTCGGAAGTTAAATGTTTTGAGAGTCTGATAACACACAGATATTATACATCATGTTTTAATTTATATGCTTTTCAATCGACTATACTTCACAGAGGCCTTAAGTGTCCGTAATATAAATCAACGGTATATATTTTATGATGAGCATTATGTTCGTTTGCAGAGATTTGGGAAATATTTTGCTGAGGATAGTTTACAAGCGTTGTCTTTTGTCGAGAATCTATTTGAATTATTGACGAGCACACTACTGCGTTGTCAACAATTTTCTAGTTTAACTATGCGTTTTGACCTTGATCGCACAGCCATTGTATTTTTTGGACACGTGGCACATAGAACTTCTTGACGTTTTCTCTAAAACTTTTCAGACAAGTTACTGGAAGCTCTAGAAAGATTATCCAATACATTTCATGCGTATATTCCTTGCAATTGTTCTGTTTGCATTTCAAACGATGTTCCTAAAAATATATTGGTTGAGTTTTGGCTGATTTTTGGTATTAGAATTAAAATAGGAGATAGAATAAATGTTCGCCTTTCGCAATGCCTTGTGAAACATTTTGCATAGCGCTAGATTGTATACATATTTGTTGAGGAACTCGTATGAAATAATTCTAGAAATACTGCAAAGATTTGCTGCTGAAAGCCTAAAGTTATGAGCAATTCTCGCTGAAACCAGGCCACCATCGCCACCTATCGTTAGAATTCCAATTGTATGTCACTGATCGCTAGTTTTCGATAAAACTTAAGGGTGGTCCTTTTGGTTTTCTCAAATTGGGGGACCCCTCGTACGCCAGCTAGCTAAACAGTTTGCGAAAAAGCCAATTTCTTAATGAATCTTGGGTATTTCTTCACGTGAAATGTCTCATTTTTCCCTTGGAACACATAGCTAAATTAGTGGCATCGTATAGAGAAAGGATATAGCTTTCATTTGAAGTTAAAAACATTTTGGCGGCCATTTTAAATTTGTCCGCCATCTTGAATTTTGTTAGAAAAATCGTTTTTTCACCATTAGCGCACCGCACGTTTTGAATTCTGAGATCACCATCAGAAAGCTGAGGAAAAATTGCGTAAGATAGGTTACTGAAACTAGGTGAGCAATGGTATTTACCCTATGAAATGAACGATTTTCTAAATCATGTCCTACGATATTGCCGTATATGACGAGTGCATTCAATGTAAATATTATTTTTTGTACAACAAAGAAACAAGTTTTCAATCGTTGGTGTTTTATTCGATTCGAGTGAAGAATAAGAGAATTATTCTAAGTAAAAAAATCTGGCGGACATCTTGAATTTTGATGCCATCTTGATCTTGATGCGACATTTATTGGCGTCTGTGCGCCACCTGGTGAGTTAATTCTGAATTAAAATAGTTACCAAGTAGAAGTCAGCAGTCCTGTGATCAATTTTGCAAAAGTACTGTCCTATTTATAGGACGCTGGGCGTTCGGGGCTTCTGTCCTATTTTTAGGACGCTGGGCGGATATGGATTATTTATGATTTCTTTAAAAACAAATACGTGCAAAGTTGATATAATATGGATAAAAATTCCGACTGTATTTTTTCAGAATTATCTAAAATATCTGTAAGAATCAAGACGAATTCCTGAACTGAAAGCAGAGTTTTTTGCGGAATCAGCAATGTCTATAGAATTTTGTACATGGATTCTTCCATGAGTCGCTCTTTTAATTTAGTTTTAAAGTTTCTGCAATGGAAACGCCAAAACTATTTTTAACACTGTTAAATTGACATCCACAGTTATGCATAAAATTTCTCCAGCTTTTACTGGAACGCCTTCATAAATATTTAAAAGAAATCACTCATCAATAGTTTTCTTAAGTATTTTGTGGATTAGCTGATTGAACTTCACGAGATAATTGATTAAGATTTACAGGCATTTAATACTGTCCAACTTCTCTGATCACACAATCCATTTGATGTGTTGAAACACTCTAACTTAAGCACAACATGATGATGTTCTCATCATATTTGCTGTGCACCAACATCCTATTCCACCAATATATAAGGCCTATTAAACAATGTAGCAATTAATTCTACAAGTTGCCTGCATGAGAGTTCTACTGATTGATATATAAACGTCTCACTTTACGTTTCTTCTTCTTCTTCTTTCTGGCGTTACGTCCCAACTGGGACAAAGCCTGCTTCTCAGATTAGTGTTCTTATGAGCACTTCCACAGTTATTAACTGAGAGCTTTCTTTGCCGATTGACCATTTTTGCATGTGTATATCGTGTGGCAGGTACGATGATACTCTATGCCCTGGGAATCGAGAAAATTTCCTTTACGAAAAGATCCTCGACCAGTGGGATTCGAACCCACGACCCTCAGCATGGTCATGCTGAATAGCTGCGCGTTTACCGCTACGGCTATCTGGGCCCTTTACGTTTCTATACATTTTTATTTTGATGTTTTTTTTAGTTTGGTTTATTTCAAAATGTTGGGATTCAGTATTTATTAATTAATCAATCAAAAGCGGGTGTTGCCAAAATCGGGAAGGCACTGTATTAACAAACAAAAATGCATGAATCTATGACATTTGGTTGAAAGACATTTGGTTGAAAGAAATTTGGTCGAATGAAATTTAATCGAATGACGTTTGGTTGAAAGTATATTTGGTCGAACGGACATTTCGTCGAATGGAAATTTGGTCGAAAAGGTTGAATTACAACAGTATTTTGTCGCGCATGTGCAAGGTCATTGAATAATGGAAAAAAATACATCAACAATTCTACAAACAATCTATATGCGGTTGGCAAAATTTTGTTATTCAATTTGATGGACCCTACTCTCTCAACGGCTTTAGGACATTTGGTCCAACGACATTTGGTCGAATGACATTTGGTTGAAAGTACATTTGGTCGAAGATACATTTGGACATTTGATCGAATTTGGTCGAAAAATCGTTTTATTCAACAGATGTGAAAACGAACTAGATATTTTGCACCGATCTTATTATTTATTTTGGGCAAACATACTCGTCATCAGAAGTCAATAACGAATCTGAATCAGTGTTGCCACATTTTTTCCGAGTCTCATCTGTAATTTCAGCCGAAAAAATCTTTTTTATCTTAGGTCAATCTTCAAAAATCTTGGTAAAAATCTATGTTGTGCAATAATCCAAAATTTATGTTTTTAAATCGAGAAGAACCTTTGCAAACGTATTATTAGTAATTTAAAGATGCATAATTGCTTCTAAAAGTTTTAATACTTAAGATTTTGAGAAAAAATAAACAGAGTAATGGCATTTCTGGTTAATATTTCCCAAAACTGGATGCTTAACTCGTGAAATATCCTAAAATCTTAAAAATCTTTTTTATCTCAAAAATCTGTAATCTGTGATCACAGATATCTGTAGGCAAGAACAGAAAAAAATCTGTGTAATTACAGATAAATCTGTGTATGTGGCATCACTGAATCTGATTACAAGACGATTATTATCTATACTCTACAAGGTGATTAGTATATGTACTAGTGTGTACAAAGGATAAATTATTCTTGTAAATGCACTTATTGCACACACACGGAAAGAAGTTCAAAGGTAATCGTGTCCATTTTTGCCAGCTTGTATGGCGAAAGAATATCCGCAAACACACCTGGCGACACCCGAGTGGCGATGCCTGCTCCCAAATAGACCACGTGCTGGTTGATGGGCGACATTTCTCAGATGTCATTGATGTCAGGACCTTCCGAGGCCCTAATATCGACTCGGATCATTATCTCGTTGTAGCTAGAATTCGGGCGCGGTTATCCAGCGTCACGAGTTCCGCAAAGCACAGAACGCTACGCTTCAATATACAACGCTTGTCGACTGATGGGGTAGCTGCGCAGTACCGTCAGCAACTAGACGAGAAGTTGGGAAGAGTCAACGTTGCTGGAGACGTCGACAGCCTGTGGGACCCTATCCACGAAGCTGTGACAACAACTGCGCGGGAAGTGATTGGCACTGGTCAACGACGAAGACGGAACGACTGGTTCGATGAAGAGTGCCAGAGGGTGACAGACATGAAGAATGTTGCCAGAAGCCGTATGCTTGTGGCCGGTACCCGACAGAACAGAGAGCGGTACAGGGCAGCGAGAGCCGAAGAAAAGCGAATCCACCGCAGAAAGAAAAGGCAGCACGAAGAAAGTGTGGTAGCTGACGCACAAGAAAGCATGAACCGAAATGATATGCGGAGATTTTATGCAACGGTCTATGGTGCGCGGCACAATACCGTACCAGTGCCCGCCATGTGCAATGACCGAGAAGGGAATTTGCTGACCGATAAAACGGCGGTGGCTGCCAGGTGGAAGGAGCACTTCCAGCAATTGTTGAACGGTGAGAATGGAAATGTAGCGAGGAACAGGATGAACATAGATGATGACGATCAAGCTGTGGACCCACCGACCATAGGAGAGGTTAAAAAGGCTATCAGCGAGCTGAAGAACTGTAAGGCTGCTGGGAAGGACGAGATCCCGGTCGAGCTTCTCAAGCACGGAAGCGAGCAGCTTTACCAGTCGATCCACCGAGTACTTCTGAAGGTATGGGATGACGAAGAATTGCCCACCGGCTGGTTGGATGGCCTCATCCGCCCTATCTACAAGAAAGGGCACAGACTGGAGTGTGCCAATTACAGAGGAATTACCCTGCTGAATTCGGCGTACAAAATTCTGTCGCGCATCCTGTTTAACAGACTGAGACCGCTCGAGGAGTCCTTCGTCGGCGAATACCAAGCTGGTTTTCGTGAGGGCCGTTCGACAACGGACCAGATGTTTGGCTTGCGAATGATCCTAGACAAATTCCGGGAGTATAACTTGCAGACTCACCATCTGTTTATTGATTTCAAGGCGGCGTACGACTCAGTGAAAAGAAATGAGCTTTGGCAGATAATGTCTGAAAATGGTTTTCCGGCGAAACTAATTAGGCTGATACGTGCTACGCTGGATGGTTCGAAATCAAGTGTTCGGATCGCAGACGAGGTGTCAACCTCGTTCGTGACGTTAGACGGATTGAAGCAGGGAGACGCACTTTCGAATTTACTGTTCAACATTGCACTTGAGGGTGCTATTAGGAGATCTGGCGTGCAAAGAAATGGCACTATTATCACAAGGTCGCACATGCTCCTTGGCTTTGCGGACGATATAGACCTGATTGGAATCGATCGCAGGTCAGTGGAAGAGGCCTTCGTGCCTCTGAAGAGGGAGACAGCGAGGATAGGCCTGACCATCAATTCTACCAAGACGAAGTACATGGTTGCAGGTAGAGATAGAGTCAGGCATGGTGGTGTAAGTGCTGAGGTAGTGTTTGATGGGGATGTGTTTGAAGTTGTTGAAGAATTTGTTTACCTTGGAACACTTGTGACATGTGACAACGACGTTTCCCGCGAAGTGAAAAGACGTGTTGCGGCTGCGAATAGGGCCTTTTACGGACTACGTAACCAGCTTAGGTCCCGCAGCTTGCAAACCGAAACTAAATTCGCCCTGTATAAAACATTGATTCTTCCGGTGGCTCTCTACGGGCACGAAGCGTGGACGTTGAAAGAGTCAGACCGGAAAGCTCTCGGTGTTTTCGAGCGTAAAGTGCTGCGGACAATACTCGGTGGGAAACTCGAAAATGGTGTGTGGCGCAGACGCATGAATCACGAGTTGTATCAAGTGTACAAAGATGCGAATATTATCAATCGTGTAAAATACGGCAGACTTCAGTGGGCTGGTCACTTAGTGCGAATGTCGGAAGAAAGAATTGCGAAAATAATATTCAGCAGGGAACCAGGTAGAGGCCGGCGGCTTCGGGGAAGACCACGAATACGCTGGCTGTACGCAGTGGAAGAGGACCTGGCGACCCTAAACGTTCGGGGCAACTGGAGAAGTATCGCCCAAGACCGACGAAGATGGAGCTCTACAATACGCCCGGCAATGGCGTGATGCTACGCTGTAGCCATCAAGGTATCAAGGTAGGTATGGCAATTTGTTTGCGTAATTTGCCTCAGAACTCAAACTTTATGTATATACTTAACAATAAAGATTATAATACTTTCGATGCTCAAAATTTATTTTTTGTTGGTTTAGAAAAGTATTGTATTTTGCCATACAAAGATTTTCGTATGGAGACTGCAAGCATGTTGAAAAAATTGGTTTAACCTCAATTTAATCGTGCAATTTCAACCAAATTATATCCGAAATGAAAATCAAAGTCCTATTTGGCATGCTTGGTACGATAGATCATAATATTTTTGATAAATCATTGTTTAAATTTGATGTAAACATCAATGAAACCAGTGTTTTATAGAACTTTGGCGACCTGTAGCTAAAAACTGTGACGTGATGGAACATTTTTGAGAACGGCATCATATTCAGCAGACCCTAATCTACTAGAGACACATAATTTGATTCTTGAGACACGCAAAAATGTCATTTTTGTTACGCTGTGATATAGTTTCTATTATTTTAGAAAAATAGAAGAGATCAGCACAGGAGTGGATTTCTAGCAGTTGTAAAAGTTACACAAATTTTGTGTTGGCCCACAAGAGCCCACCTATGTGTGAATTGTACTCAATTCTGAGTGAATTTCTTTAGCGTGATCACAAATCTTAATGTCGTTTGAAAAGACATAAGGGTTTTGATTACTTGTCAGTTGAATGTTAGCTTAGCGGCGGATACATTTATTTTGAAGTACAGTTAGTCATGACCCACGGAAATATTTCATGCTATCATTCAAATCCAAATCTTCTCTTTTCTCGTAATCTAAAAATGGCCGACTTGTGCCCCTACTCACGTTTTCAAAGGCACTACACTGAAGTAATATTTGGAAAACGTTTCTAATCTTCTTATTTTAAGCTTTTTGCAAGTGCAGAAAACCAAAATAAGAAGGGCACGGTTGTTGGATGCTTTTTTCGCTAGATTTGTGCCTTTTAAGGTTTAGTGCAATCTTAGAAGTTGACACCAAACTGTTTCACCTTAATCACACTCTGTTGCTAGACAATGAAGCAATTTAGTGCAACCGTTTTAAGTAATTAGCTTTTATAAATTTCTGGTTGTATAACTAAACATCATTTGGTAACTTTGTCTTTTTCTAGAAGACAGCTAATTCGTAGATTTTTCACAAAAAAAGATCCTTGGTACCAGACAGTGTACAGCTCATATTTTTTTATAAATTGAATTCAAACAAAATAATGTTAAAAGCGTTTTGATAAGTGGAGCGATAGTCTCCCAGGATACATCGGCATATCTTGAGAACCAGGTGACAAATGATCAAAATTGACTCAGATGTTCAAAATAGAAGATTTTTTCTGAGGGATTTGTGGAATAATTGTGCAAAATATAAAAAAAAAAACGCTCAGGTTATCTCGATCAGTGTTGTGAAAAACTCAATTTCTCACAACTCACGCTTGAGATTTTTCATGCGTGAGTTGTCAATCATGCAACTCAGCAGTCAAAAAATCATGGATAAGTTGGCTCACCTTTTTAACTCATTGTATTGTATTTCCACAGGCAATAATTTCTTGTTAGCCTAGTAAAAATATGTTAATCCTTTCTAACGTAAACAACAACATTCGGGTTTTACGAGTTTTTGCCGGGTTTTACTACTGAATCATTTTTTACGGTTTGAGTTGATTGAGTTGATTTTGCATCAAAATCTCAACCGTGAGATTTGCGAAGCAGATCACTAATGAGTTTGCTCTCACGGGAGAGCGTATTGATTGAGATTTTGAGTGTGAGTCTATCAACACTGATCTCGATATGCAACATTGCTAACAAAATCTGAAATATTGAGAGCAAAACGTCTTCTCTCAACGAATATTGCAGTTATCATACGATTTTACGCTGAAAAATTAATCATTAACAATGCACATGAAACGACCAAGCATTTGATCCATTCATGTACAGCATTTTTGGCAGAATTCTCGTCTACAACTTCACTTTCAAGATGCAAGAAGCATGCAATATTGGCGAATGTTGGATGCAAGATCTGAAATATTTCATTTTCACTAAAGATTGCAAGCTTTCCTAAATGCAATGAGGCAGTTTACATAATTTATCGTTAAATATTCAGTTATGACTCGTTTCACATGACTACTATGAAAGTTTACGTGCCATGTAAATTTAAGGATTTTTTGCTGAGTGAAACATTTGACAAAACGTTTAAAATTTTCAAAATTTTTGAATTTAATTAACTAATTTAAAAATAAAAAAAATCACTTTAGTAATATCGTAATTACTTTTAAACTCGCAATTGGAAAAAATATTCTAAAAATGTTGAAATTCATGATAATCATGATGTGCTGTGAAATTTAATTCAAATTGGTCCAAGAACAACTGAGATCTGGATAACTAAAGTTGATAGTTTTGTATGGAAACCAAAAATGTTCCAAATGTATTGTCCAATAGTGTACATGTACACTATCGAAAAAATCTTTAATTTACATTGCACGTAAACATTAATGATTGTCATTTAAAACGGATTATAACTGAATATTCAACGATAAATAATGTAAACTGCCTCATTGCATTCAGAAATGCTTGCAATCTTGAGTGGAAATGAAATATTTCACGATCCTATATCCAATATTCACCAATATTGCATGCTTTCTTGCAATTTTGAAAGTGAAATTGCAAACGTGATTGCTCGGTTTACACGATTATACGCTGAATAACCTGTTTAAAAAAAAGCTAAAAATGCACATGGATGGATTGACGGCTTGATCGTTCCATGTGCATTATTTATGATTTGATTTGATGGACTATTGGTTGTAAAGAATCTCCAGAGGATATGTTAAAACCCATTTTTTCGTAGTTCATGCGTATCTTTACCTTCGTTCATATTTTTATTATAACCTAGAAGTAATTTGTTGACGGGTATCACGTTCTTGGCAAAACTCATTGATATACCCGGTAAAAATGAGTTTTTTTTGTGTGAAAACGGTGGCTGTTTGAGTGCCACGGAGGATGTGACTAATACTGGAACATGTCCGGAACCATGCCGATACGGGTATCGAACTTCATGATTTTTAAGAAGGTATCTCTTGAGATGCAGATTCGACTTGCACAGTCCATCCAATAACTTTCAGACAACCAGAAATCGCTCAATAGTTTGAGAACAAAACAATTTATTTATACAAATTGTTTCACACCTGCACATCATGATGAATGATTTGACAGATGAGTTTTCTCGCATAAAACGCTATTTTATGAGTGCATATGTACATTTCATTCCAACCCGTACACTCACACAAAGTAAGTCGGATCAATTTGGAGCAGCTATCAAATCAACTTTGTTATCATGAAATAATTCGCATAAGAATATAGATTAGTTCACAATAAAACCAGCCCACTTGCATTGAATGCTATTTTTCATCATATAAAATATGCACGTATATCGCATCCACTTTTGTACGTATAAGGCCTTTTCGTGACACTTATAAGTGACAGTTTGCACATATAAGAATCGGATAACGTTGTCTGGATTATTTATACTTGACCGACATTTCTTTTTAGAGTGTATTGTTCACATCCGCTCAGGTGTGCAGATTTCAATGGGATTCCGGTCTTAATGGAATACTATCAGCAAATCGTTCGCGGAAGGATTTCGTTCGACAATATGTAAAATTCTGGGTTGTCACATTGCGTCTTTGGTAAACTGATGAATATGCATCATTCGACTGTCTCAAGGATGTTATAATAAAATAAAACGAAACGATGGCTCATTTCAAGCGGAATTCAAACATTTCGACGCAGAGCTTGATTAAAAAAGCTTGATGCTCGCAAAGTTTCGTTTAAAGGGATTGAAAATGCACCATATAAAACTTCACAAATCGAGATAAAAATTTGCCAAAACGCGAACCCGGAAACTCTGCACAAAGTCGCTAACGAAATATCGATGCTGTGCCATTGATGATGGACTTCATCAACGCGGTTTTCAAGCAGTTGCCTGGACAGGACAAGCTTGCTGTGGATCACCGTTTCATTAGTAAGAGGTTGTCAAAATTTGCTTCTAAGTACATACCATATATGATCAGGACAAAGGCACGTTTGCGGTAAACGAAATGAACCATTCGTGACCAAATACACAACTGAAACAATTATGAAGTTTTAAGTTTATTTTCATGCACATATTTGGAGCATCGAAATTAAAGCAAATTTCAAGTACCAGATCTGTATTTTCCAATCAAATTTGCTTAAAATATACACGAGGATTAAGCTTCAATACACAATTGTCAATTGAAATTCAACTAAAAGTTCATTTAAATTTACACTACTGTGCTAAAACACATAAAAAAACTTATTTACACAAAATCCTCAATTTTACATTTTAAATCTAAAAACATCTTCTTTAGAAAACTGTGAGATTTAAACAAACCGAATACCTTTAAAACTAGTTTCTCTGTTTCTAAATATTCAAAAACTTTTCTGATCACGATATAATATGGTAAACGCGCGGCTATTCAGCAAGACCAAGCAGAGGGTCTCATAGGTTCATGATCTTACCGGATCTTTCTAGACCTCACAGGGCATAAAGATCGTCGTACTGCTACATGATACATACATGCGAAAATGATCAATCAGCAAAGAAAGCTCTCAGGTAATAACTTTCAAAAATCTCATAAGAACACTAAGCCCAGAAGCATGCTCTGTCCCAGTTGGTGCGTAACGTCAGCAAGAAGAAAAAGAAGACCAAATTGATTAAAGTTAAATTTCACTTATTTAATGACACAAACAAATTATAACTTCAACATTGCGAAGTGAATTGAAAGCTTCAAACCTTTCAGTGATGCACAGTGTCTCTATAATCATATCGTAGAGGCACATATTCAACATGATTCAGACATTCTTCCCCATCACTGTTTTTGTGGATAAAATACCTCCATGAAGCTTGCGTTGCAATAGCTGTTAATGTTAGTTAGCTTTTTGGGGTTTAATTTTCACGAAAACTTTACTAAAAACACTATATAATCCCAATTCAAGAAATCATGTTATCACATTCAATTTTCAGAACGATCTTCTTTTCCATCTGATCTTTTTCACTATACACACTTTGCCCTTTACTTTTAACACTGACCAACAAATCTTCAATCGCATCAACTTATAATAATTCCGCATGCACTGCGAAAGCGATAAACCACTAAACTTAACACACACTCGGATTAGCACCAGCGGCTCCGTGTCTTGTCTGAGTCCTGTCTACTGATCCTCAAAACGGCAGCTTAGAGCTTTCACGCGGTTATACAGTGACTATCAAGGAGCGAGCGAGCGAACGAACGAACGAAAGAACGACCGGTCGGCATCCGGACCAAACGATGACTGACTAAACTAAACGAGCATCGTCGAAGACAATCGAACAGCACAAGTAGCAGCCAGCGTTGCACTAACTAAGGGGTGAAAGGTTTTTGCGACTATAGAAATCTGAAATGCTCCATCAAGAATCGAACAGCGCATCATAACAAATTGAGTAATGCGGCAATAAAATATTTGATAATAAATCTTCGAGCTGTTTTGTAGAATACCTACAAGTAGATGAAAAATCGAATTAGTACTATACCATTCAATTCCACTAGAGTTTGTATCCTTTGACAGATACGCGTATTTCGACCTCAACTGTAAGGCCATCTGCAGTGTCGTGTACTAGACTCGACTTGCTTTTGGTCTTGTGGAACGTTTTAGATACAATGAACTTCAACTCACCAAGTCGAAAGATTTTGATAATAACATTCGTTACTAGTTAATTTCCAACGAAACACAAAAGTAGAGTCTGTGCTGGCTAGATAAGAATTGATTTTCTGGAATCAAAAATTCAACGTAAAAAAGTTATTTTATCAAACAAAATTTTCACAGGCAGCATTAAATAAGTCCAAGGAAAAATAAAAAAATATAAAAAATATAAAAATATTTAGTTGTTTGAAAAAGTATTGTGATTCTCGTCATCAGAGTTGTGTCCATACTTTCTGGGACAATTTATAATCTTATTACTGACTTACTGATGTGGATTGCCGAATGAAACTGAATGGGTCCCACTTGCCCTGTTTAGTGAGGTAACTGCGTCTAATGGCTCATTTCACAACTCTCTTCTAAGGTTCTCACATTCCCTAAATTATACACACATCAGCAAATATGTTGTCAAAATGGGACCGTGTTGTTAGATTTGCGAAATATTAACATTTGAAAATTATATTTGAACTATCGCTTTTTCAGGTCCTACTTGCCCCGGGGAACCTTAAGCCAAAGTGTTCCATAAATATCTCAAATTGTACTGGTAAAATAATACATTTTCTGTTTTGAAGAGAGAAAACATACCGTTTTGATTCATATTACGAAAAAATAAGGCCTCAGTGAAGTATAACTCATCAAAAAGCATATATAGTAAATCAATCTGTATGATTCCACCGCGTTATCGAGTCTTCGGAACACTTAACTTTCGAATGGTGGGAAAAGAAGAAAGATTTTACTTCGCAACATGAATTTATGTCTATCCATGTAAATAAAAATGAATTAGTGTTTGTATGTCTTGGCGCAATGGAATTAGACACTTTTTGAGATCAATATCCATTTAAAATTTATTTAAAAAGATAGTGTACCCAAAGTTTTTGCAACAACATTTTGTCTTTAGTATTATCTGGTACGGATTTGTGGCACAAATTAAATAATGTAACAATAGGGAGGTGATAAATTATCGTTTCCTTGATGAAAATAAGTTCTGGAACCACAATTCACTTGTTTGGGTTGAAATATATTTTTTTGTTTACACTAAAAATTTATTTTAGTCAAAAAAAACCTCGAAAAACCCTGTTTTTAAATCTTTTTACCTGTAAATCAAAATTCGACCCTGTGAATTGTAGTTTTTTCTACATTAATTTGGTTGTAGAAGCCCAGCAAATATTTTTGGGGGGAAATTTGTGATTACACACAAAATATCTTTTAATTGAAAAATAATGAAAAATTTAATTTTTCAATACTGGATTTCGAGACTGAAACATGACTATGTCTATTGAATATATTTGTGCTGAAATATATATTTTTTGATTTCACTATTAATTGATTCCATTTTTAAACTAATTACCAAAAAATCAAAATTCAATACGATGACATTTTGTTTTGTCGCTATAAATTTTATTATAGAAGTCTGTTTGCTCAGAAAATATATTTTTTTTTGTGCGTTCAAAATTTATTTTAACTCAAAAACTACGAAAAGCCCTTTCTTAAACTTTTTGCCTGCAAATCAAAAATTTAAAAACAATTTGTTTGACTTCCACGTTCCCCGACAAACGATCCGAAGAAAGTTTTAAGCTGTTTTACTTTCATTTCTTGGTGAATAATGAAATCGTATTTGTATTTTTTTCATGGATTGTGTTTTAGTTTGTAACAAGTAATATTTTTTAAACTAGAATGAGTATAAAGTGATATATAATTGGGATCTGTTTTTTCCTGTTAATGTAATCCAATGAAATAAATAAAACAAAGACAATCTCACATCAATCAGCTTAAAAAAGTCCATTGAAAGTTTCTGATTGTAAATAGAAAATTTTTATTATTCTTAGATTTATTTCACTATAATTACGAAAAAAATCATTTTCCTACTAACTGTTAAAAAAAAAATAATGCGATGACACGTTTATTCGTTTATTTCTGTCCTAACATCTTAGGCAAATAAACTTTTTCCAATATACATATAATAAAAGTTTTTCCAATATACATATCTCTGCTCAAACATATTTTCTAGAAAGAAATTTATGTCGAAATAATTGAATGTTATCGATTTAAGTTTTGAGTGTTATCTGAAATTTTCATTTAACCCCTAACATGTTAACCAAACTTATGTAGACAAATAAATACTGAAAAAAAAATATGTAATCGCTTTGAATTTCGATTTATAGGCTAATAAGTATAAAAATTCGGTTTCTTGTTGTTTTTTAGGCAAAACAAATTTTGACTATATGTAATTAAACATTTCTCTTTCTGCTCAAATATAATCACTGTTCTTGTACAGTCAAATATATTAATAAGAACTACATACCATTGTTTAACAACTCGATATATGGTCATACAGTTAAACAAAATAAGTTTATTCAACTTTTATTTTTGGCAAAAAAAAAAAATAATTTGTTTAAATTTACTATTCGTTCCCAAAGATGGTCACTGAATTTCTACAAGTAATTTTATGCTAAAAAAAACATGCGATTGCTATATGTATTGATTTTGAGGCAAAGTGGTTGAAAATCTAGGGTTTCTCGTAAGTTTTTGGTAAAAAATGTTTTATGTGTAATCCAAAATAACTATGTCTGCTCAAATATGTTCACTGGAATTGTACAAGCAAAATTATACTGAATAAGCAAAATATCATCGCTATGAATTTTGATTTACATGCAAACATATCGGAAACCTAAGGTGCCTCATAGTTTCCAGAGTAAAACAAATTTGGAGTGCAATCAATAATTTATACCCGACCAGAAGGAAGAAACAAGATTATAACAGAATGTGTTCCCGTGATATGATTTTTTTATATCACCAGTTGTTATAAAACATGTACCGTTAGTAGTTAAAATAACAAAAATTCTAACAAAATTTGCACTATACTAAACTAAAATATAACAAACCCTGTTATAATAATAACAAAATAATTACAGAATGTGTTGCAAGGATGCTACAAAATAACAAAATTATTGCAAACTATGTTACTGTTTATGACATCGGATGTCAATTGCAACAAACTTGCAAATGCGATGTCAAAAATATAACAAATGTTGTTATAAATGTGTTACAAAAAATGTAACAAGATGAGAACTAAGCCATCTTGATAACAAAATTATATCAATTTCTGTTATTTTTAACTACTGGTGATAGGAATGTGTTATAATCTTGTTACGTGGTTCTGGTCGGGTATTTCTACTCAAAAATGTTCGTTGGACTATTCTGGTCAAATTGATGTCAATAAAATCACATGTTATCGCTGTGAATTTTGTTTTATAAGCAAACAGTTTGAAATGAAAAGTATTTATATTTTTTAGTAAAATAAATTTTGAGTGTAATAAAAAAACTCAATTTCTGCTAAAACGATTTCACTGCACTTCTACAAATAATGTCATGTCGAAAAACTATATGTCATCGCTTTGAATTTCGTTTTATTGTTGAATGTATTTTCCAAAATGCCAAGAAGTGTCTATTGCTAAATAACTTTGTGCGGAAGCATTTATTCAGAATCTATTAAAATGGACGTGTTTCTGGCATGGTGCTCGGTTTCATTGCTGAAATATTTTTTTAAATCGCTGCAATGAAAATATGGGCAGTACATGTATGTTACAAAAAAAACGATTAAAACGCAATTCAAGGTGATACAGTTTGGAATCAACTTCTAAGATTGCACTGAAACTTCAGAGGCACAATACTCGCGAAGAAAGCATCCAACAACAGTGAACTTGTTATATCAGCTTTGTGCACTATCAGAAAGCTAAAAATAAGAAGATCAGATACGTTTGCCAACTATTTGTCCAGTTTAGTGCCTTTGAAAACGTGAGTAGGGGCACAAGTCGGTCATTGTGACCGCCACTTTTGGATGCCGAGATGTTCCACCTTAATCATGCTATGTTAACCAAATTAATTCCTACATAAGTATCTAGGGCTCATGCTGGATTGGAATTCAACTTTCAAAAATTACGTTGAGGGCGTTCAAGCCAAATGTAACATATATGTTAAATGTCTCTATCCCCTTATTAACCCGTATAGGCCTGAGTGAAAGCAAAAATACTAAAACCCTCACCGTTCCGCGAATTTCTAACGGATTCAAATGTTTTTTTTGTCAGTATACTGGCCCTCATATCTAGTTTCTAGAAGGGGCCAGTTCCGGTGGGTCACTGGGTCAGGTCGGGTGAGAAGGGTAGTGCCCGTTTGTGCCCCTAGAAGTAGGCAAATTTCAAGTCACAGATAATTTCCAAAATCGGCAACAATGTGGCCACTATATCACGGAATTTTTAGAAAATTGCATCAGTGTAAACCTTTTGAGAAACGATTTAATTGGATAACTATGGGTCCTGCATGTGATTGATAATACAAATGACCATTTTTGGGTCCCGAAACGCTTCAAATTTACAATAAAGTGGTCAATTTGTATCTAAACATCTGTGCCAAGCCTATGGGAACGCATTTTAGTGCACAATTATGTTTGACTTCTACTTTTCGAGCATTGGAACGGTTTAGTATCCAACAAATCTATAGTCGGTTCGTCCGGGCATTACGTGCGAATGACCACATCCGGTATATTTTAAACGGTACAAAACTCTTCATTTAAAATGTTGAATATCAGATCTAAATAATTTATGCAAATTTAAATTATTGTCATTGCAAATGAATGAAGGTAACTTGGCATGCCCCAAAAAATAGCCCTTTTTACCCGACTTGACCCAGTGACCCACCGGAATAACTCCAGCCACAGGAATATTTCCGACTTCCTCTGGCCACTTCTAGAAACTAGATATGTGGGCCAGTATACTGACAAAAAATTATTTGAATCCGCTAAGAATTCGCGGAACGGTGAGGGTTTTAGTATTTTTGCTTTCACTCAGGCTTATAAGGGTTTATAGAAAATCAAAACTTTTTCTTAGGAACAAGCTTTTGATTTTCAAACAAATTTTCAGACCAGCCATGTTGTATGCTGTACCAATATGGACTAGCTGTTGTAATACCAGAAAGAAAGCTCTGAAGATAATTCAAAATAAAATTTTGAAAATGATTCTGAAGCTTCCTCCCTGGTATACACGGGTGGAAATCAGAATCCAAAATCATGATTATGCACCCGCATAGCATGATTCCAGTGTGTTTTCATCTTATCAAAATACACCATGATTTGGACTCACGATATCATGAGTCAAATTGTCGTGACGCGACACAAGTTGGAGCTGAGTGAAAATGCGAGAATCATGATTCACGTAAATCATGATTCGCGTATCCGTTTCGGATCTATTTATAATTCTGTCAGTCAATCCGATAAAATGAAAACAAAATTTTCGATTCGAACCAAGAACCTTCAGATGAGAGCCACGTATTTTACCACAGTACCAATCTATCGTGATGAATGATGGGTGATCGATACGAATGGCTTGAAGCAAAGTGCAAAGTGGATGTTACGCTTATGAAGAATCATGATTGTGACTTCAGAAACCATAATTTGTCGTCCTGATACCACGACCTAACCAATTTATGAATTTCATGACTTGTAAATCATGGTGTGTGAATTAGATTTTTATCCGTGTACTACCAATGAGTTACATAGAATATCCAATGTTGAAACATTGGAACAAATGTCATTGCTTAATGTGTTATATATTTAGATTAAGTTAGGTTAAGTAAATTGAAAACGTGGTTTTTATTCTTATAAGCAGGTGAAATCAACTCACCTGTAAAAAATCTGAACTGCTTCGGCAAATGAAATGTAATATGATGTTAACAAAATGTTAGTAAAATCTTAAATTTATTTTACCAAATTAGGATGATAGCGTTGTCTAATAACATAAAACACCTAGATATAATAAATGAATGTAATGTTTAGAGTGATACTAATAATAAAGTCGCAAAAACAAATAGAAATAAAAATTAAATTTCTACATGAATGTTATAGTCCTTTTCTGTAGATCTCTTGTGAAATGATGTCATACTTCAACTGTTATATAAACATTAATAAGACCAGTATTTTATACAAGGTTAGCGACCTGTTACCCAATATTGAGAAATGCCTGAATATTTCTGAGAGCGGATTCAGATTAAGCACCCTCAAATTTATTCGAGACACACATGATTTGACTCTTGAGACACATAAGAATATTATTTTTGATACGTGGTGTTATTAATGGTACGTTTAATACATTTTATGGGTGCATTAATTGGGCTGCCCTAGCTAAGGTGACGAGTTGGAGACACCGCGACGCGTCGGCAGACGAAGGGAAGGGATGATGGCGTTGTTTACTAAATCCGTTGTGACGTCTCCCCGTTTCGTCGTGGGAGACCGTCTTCATTTCAAAGATGAATGAGGATCCACCGCATGCCAGCTTTGGTATAGGCGTCGCGACGTTGCTTTAGAGGAGCATAGCATAGCGTTGAAAGAGCGCCGGAGAGAACGATGAATCAAGTTTCTTTTATGAGACCGGCACGCGGACAGCCGGATGACGATTCTCAGTAGCTGAGGAAGCGCGCGATAAAATGTTGGCGCGGAATCCTACAATTCATCGAATGAACGAATTGGACTCCGGAGAGCCTTGAGAAGAATTTCGGAGATTATAATGTTGTGCTAATGCACTTTGGGGATGAAGGTCAGTGATGGCAGCCTATTTTCAGTGCAGCACTGATTTCCATATCAGCTCAAGCGTTTTGATATTGTATTATTTTGTTGTGAGCAATTTATTTTGACCACCGTCGTAGAATACCGATAATCGCGTATCAGTTCCCTCTACGCTTAAGACTTTTTCGTTTCAAATCTATGAAACCACATGGTGAATATTATTCTACTAAATATTCCAACTCTTAACTACCTTCCAAGTAATTTAAAAATTTACTATTACTATTCGTTATGTCTCAAATATCGAACGAACTTTTACATTCCTTAATTGTGTGTTTGTAGTATACAAAAATAAATGTTCGGAATTTGAGACATGGCGGTAAAATATTTCTCTAAATAACAATTTCAACGCTTTGTAATCTCAGATGTTATTATAGAGGTTTTATTTAATGTGCATTCAATCATAACAGATTTTATGAAGCGTATTAATCAAGTTGAAAAATACGATACTAAATGTTGAGTTGATCAGAAATCCCCTTTCGAAGAATTATCTGACTATAGTGTGTGAACTTCCCGTTCTAGTGGGACAAATATGCTGCATACAATGTGATCAATATCTTCTGCTTAAATCCACCAAATTCGTAAATACTGTCATAGATTATTGGTACCCGTTGCTTCCTCACTTGAAGCAAAGAGCCTAGACTAGAGGCTGCTTTCATTTTCTACTAAACAAATTGTGTTAGTATCGAACTGATTGTGCATTTGGATGTTATTTTCAACATTTCCGATTCCACTCTTGGAAAATAACGGCTGTGGAAAACTTTTATAGTTAATTTTCTCCATTCATAAAGGGAGCCCCTATCTGTGCGAATGAACTCCGCATAATTGATAACAGCCACTCTCGATGAACACCCACAATTCTCCCACCGATGAAGACATTCAACTTTCGCTCCTCGATCCTACTGAAACTGTTCTCCTACCCGACCCTTGAAGTTCGATTCCCCTCTGTTTACCACCGATTCGAACAAGTAAATGGCAAACGATGTGTGAGAGCGTCGATGCCTTAAGGATGATAGCCTTAAGGTTTGCGTGCGAATGAAGTGTCGGTTTGCTGTAAGGCGACAATCCCAGCGCTTAAATCGAATCAATCTGGGTCCCGAGATTGAACCGTGTGACGAAGCGAGTTCCTGATGATTTTTGTGTGAATTTATGGAGTGGGAATTTGAGGTACGAAATGGTGTACACTTTGCACGCATAGAAGTGCTTGCGGGCGCTTTTAAGACACACAAGAAAACAGATGTCTTGAGCTTTCTTCATTTTCGATTGAGATTGGCGTTTTGTTGTGCGTTTCTTTTCTCCCCTGATTGATGTTCAACTGAACTTCTCGGGACACACTTTCTCCATTCAATATCCGGAGGCCTGCTGATGTTTGCTCGAGTTGGCATAAGTGGGTGGTTGATTTTTCCTAAGCGCACAGCTGGAGGCCTTTTCACATCATATCTTTGTGCGACAGATTTTGATATGTTTTTCTGGCACAGGAATTGTTGGATTATTGCTGGTGCCATGGAAGGTTTTTGTACCTTTGTTGACAGCCCGTTGTTCGCCGTCAGATATATGAACAACGCCTTTATGCCGTTCATGATTTCGGGGAAAGAAACAAATCGAAACGGCTCTACCCCATTTGGCATAATGCCATTTGGCATAATGCCGTTTGGCATAATGCCAATTGGCATAATGGCCATTTGGCATGATTCTACCCCATTACCCCGAATCCCATTACCCCGAATGACATTAACCCGAACGTCATTACCCCGAATTCCAAAACCCCGAATGACCCATCACCCCGAATGACATTACCCCGAATTCCTATATCGTGTTGAAATGTCATCAAAACCATCATGTGAAGATAATTGTAAATTCGGGGAAATAGCATTCGGGGTGATGGAATTCGGGGTAATGGTACATTCGGGGTAATGGAATTCGGGGTGGTGGCATTCGGGGAAATGGCATTCGGGGTAATGGGGTAGAATCATTTGGCATAACGGCCATCTGGCATAACGGCCATCTGGCATAATTTAAAAAAATATTTGTTTTCTTTCACATTTCAATTTTTTAAGTGCTTGAAATGTTTGGCTAGGACAAGTAAAATTTACTGGAAAAAGGGCAAATATTGACAATGATTTTTAGTCCAAGAAGAGAAGCATTCCATAGCATATGGGACTATGAATTTGAATAGGCGGTCGTCTATGAACCACATGGTCATTTATAGGCGGAAAAGGGGGTCTGGTCAAAGACCACGGTCCATAAAAAACTTTAAAATTCCCCACTTGTGGTCAGGAGGGGGTATGGACTGAAATTTCTAAAAAATGACCACGTGGTTAATGGGCAGCCCCTTAGTAAAATTCGCCTTCTTTCAACCATGAGCTGTTCTTTTGAGTTTGATGTTTAGGGAATTATAACGAATTGTTGGACGCTTTGAAAGTCGGAGAAAGGCCTTTTCACGATGTTTTTGGACTAAATTCCGACTTTTTTTCGTCTAAAGTCCATAATTACGACGTCCTCTACATTCTCCATGCATAAGGTAGAAGAAAAATGACTTTTTGGTGTATTAAGGACAGTGTTCAGGATCGAGTAGTGTTTGGTCCATTGGTTTTGTAACTTGCTCAAACGAGAGCGAGCGATGGAACCAGAAACACATTCGTTTGGCATGCAATGCGTATCCGAGTAATATCAGGAATCCGGTTAGGCGTGATCATATAATGGACCACATAACCGAGTAGTGTTTGACCCGATGAATTTGTTGCATGCTTCTTGGTGGGCGAACGATGGAATCCGAATCAATTGTGGCCAGCTCGCGTTAGGTGGGTGAAAAAAAATCGAAAGATATGTCGGCATCATTATTGTTTGTTATAATAATGGGAGCACCAGTACAAGTACGACACATTGAGGATGCTACTGATCCTGAGTAGCATCTGTTGGTTCCCTGTGTAGGTACAGTTTGTTTTTGCAATAACGGAGTTGCAACTGTGGACGGCAATCATTGAGGTCAGTGCCCGGAGCTGGAAGCGTCCAGGAAATTCGAATCAACACGGTATCAAGGGCGTCCGGTGTAAATAAAAATCGATCTTGGCGTGCTAACGATTCGGTACGCTGCAAACTAAAAGAACAGCTCATATTTGAAAGAAGGTAAAATTTCTAATAGGGTAATTTGCCAATTATTGTATGCATAAAATGCTCGCTGTTGAACATTAGGAACACACATACTCTTCAGCAATAGGCGAGATTTTAAGCCGTTCAACAATAGGCGAATTATCCTGCTGAATTTTTAACCGTGTATCAACTGATTGTTGTATCATTTAAGGCAAAGCATCTCTCTTGGGATTTGCCTTCTTTGGGACATTGGATGTTCTTCATACTTAACTTCTGTCCCCTCATAAATAAAAAAATAATCAATATACTTTTGAAGCACAATCGAGGCACCCAAGCCACGGTCAAAAATCGAGATAATGCTTAAAAAATTGTGTTGTGTTGTTCACACATATGGCCGCTCGCTTGCGATTCTATCCATCTCGTCATTTCATTTCTTTCGTTACTCCCTTTCACTCTGAGTATAGGTATTGTATTCACCGAAAAAAGCCAATAAATTTTCATAATAATATTAAAAAATAAATAAAGACAGACTTTCAGAGAGCATTAAAAGGTAGATAAAAGCGAGCTCGCTCTATGGCGCCAAATTTTCTACTCCTCATAGTACTCCTCTATGAAGCTACGTGACTTGGAGGGCGCTGGTCGGAAATCGAAAATGATTCTATAATATCGTTTCGAATCGAAGATGACATGCATTTCATTTATCCAGATCATTATCAGTTCAAAAGTTGAGAACAATAATTTGAGGAAATTATTCTTCAAATTATGCCAAATGGCCGTTATGCCAAATGGCCATTATGTCAAATGGCCATTATGCCAAATGGCATTATGCCAAACGGCATTATGCCAAATGGCATTATGCCAAATGGCGTAGAGCCAATCGAAACTGTTGTGTGGTACAGGTATCCTTTGATTTTTGTTGATGGACATCTTCTTCTTCTGTCGGGTGTGGGATCACTGCGTCCATTTTTTAGGACTATTGTGATATACCCTATTACTCTATGTACACAATGTTTTCCAGTAGCAAATGTGCCTCCGGAATACTTTGCGCATTTGACTGAACTTTGAACCATCTGCCATTGATGGGCAGAAGTCCTAGGTTGCAGTGTTGTAGTTCCCCCAATCTGGCGTGATTAGCCTAATAAAGCTAACCACCTCCCTGGGGGATGCGTTCCAAATATCAGCTGGCTGTAAGTAGTGCTTGCCAAATATTTTGAACCTACGATGGATGTGTGCACTGCAAGAGCAGAGAAGGTGTTGTGAGGTTTCGTCCGTCTCGTCACAGAAACGGCAATTTGTGTTTTGGACGACACCGATCTTGTATAAGTGGTATCTGCTTGGGCAGTGACCAGTTATTAGACCGATGTATGTTCTGAGATCCCTTTTGTTGAGACCTATAAGTTTTTGTGTTTGTGTCGTGTTTATTGTTACGAACCTTTTGGACTGATTCGCATTGGAAACTGTATTCCAATTTGATTGAATTTGACCGAACAACCAGTTGTTCAATTCCGTGTTTAGTGCAGAGTTTGAAATGCCAAGGAATGGCTCTGGACCAATGAACATATTGGTTGATCCATTCCTTGCTAGCTGATCGGCAATTTCGTTACCCTCTAGACCCGTATGTCCTGGGATCCAATATAGTTTAACTCGATTGCGTTCAGCTAGGGATTTCAGTGCAAGAATGCATTCCCACACAAGTTTTGAGTTGCAAGTGAAAGCCTTCAAAGATTGAAGCGCTGCTTGACTATCAGAGAAAATACATATGGTGACATGTCTGTAATTTCTTTTCAGACACAGCTGCGCACATTCCTTGATTGCATAGACTTCTGCTTGAAATACTGTAGGCCACTGTCCAAGAGAGACAGAGATTTTGGTTTTCGGTCCGTATACTCCAGACCCTGTCAAATTATTCATTTTTGAACCATCTGTGTAGAATTTAATAGATCCCGGTAAAATGGTGGGTCCACCTCCTTCCCATTCCTCGCGAGAAGGAAAGACCACCGTGAATGGCGAGTCATAGTTTACCACTTTTTCCATCCAGTCACTACATTTTTCAACAATAGGATTTATCGAAAATTCGTTTAATATACTGAGGTGACCTGTTAAGTCCCCTGACAGTAGGACTGTTGATCGTTTTAGCCGAAGAGCACTTTTCTCAGCATCCAGCTTTATGAATTGATCCAGCCGGGGCAGATTGAGTATAGCATCTAGGGCAAACGAGGGGGTACTACGAACTGCACCGGTTATGGCAATACAGGCAGTACGTTGAATTTTGTTCAGCTTAGCTCTAGCCGTAGCTTCCTTTGTCTTAGGCCACCAAACAAGGGACGCATAGGTTATTCTAGGCCGAACGATTGTTTTATAGATCCACATGATCATACTGGGTTTTAGACCCCATGTTTTACCACAGGTCTTTGAGCAAACCCAGAGTGAATTGAGACCTTTATTTATGATTGTTTGAAGATGGGTGTTCCAATTTAGTTTTGCGTCAAGTGTGATGCCAAGATACTTGACCTCATTTGAGTAAACTAATTGTATTTGGTTCAAGAAAAGAGGGTGGAGTTGTACCTTTCGTCTTTTTGTGAACGGTACAATTGTTGTTTTTGAAGGGTTTATTCCTAGTTTCTCTTTTTGACACCAGGAGAGTGTGTGATTGAGAGCAATTTGCATCCTTGATGAAATAACGCTGTCAAATTTGCCTCGTACAATAATGACTACGTCATCTGCGTATCCAACAACTTCAAAACCCCTTCTTTCTAAGCTATCTAGCAGTTCGTCCACCACTAATGACCACAATAAGGGAGATAGTACTCCCCCTTGAGGGCATCCCCTTGTAGCCATTACAGTAATGCGCGAATCACTCAGCTCAGATGAGATCTGTCGATTTGCTAGCATAGCATGTACCCAGGTTGCAATGCATGGGTCGAAGTTTCTCCTCAACATTGCCGAACCTATAGACGAATAAGAAGCGTTATCGAACGCGCCCTCAATATCAAGAAATGCTATAAGAGCGATTTCTTTTGCATCAAAGGTTCTCTCGATCTTGTTCACTAACGTGTGCAGTGCTGAGACCGTTGATTTTCCGCTTTGATAAGCAAATTGGGATTTAGAAAGAGGCATAGTTTTCATAAATTTAGAATCTATATACTCGCATAATACCTTCTCCATGATTTTAAGCATTACCGAGGATAGGCTTATCGGTCGGAATGCTTTAGGGTTGGTTTTGTCCTTTTTTCCTGCTTTTGGAATAAAGACAACTCGAACTTGACGCCAATCATTTGGAATGTGTCCCAGAACTAAACTTGCCTTAAAAATCTCTACCATGTGTGGAATCAGTGTCTCTTCCTCTTTTTGGATAAGCGCTGGGAAGATTCCATCCATGCCAGCAGATTTGAATGGCTCGAAAGATCTCACTGCCCTAACAACCCTATCGCGAGTAAAAGCTTCTTTGGCAACCTTTATTGCGTCCCTTTTTGCTCCTGAGTCCCCTGATAGGAACCCGTGTGGAACTGAGACGTCAAGTCTGGCACCTTCAGCATTTAGACTCGTTTGTGGGATTGAATCAGGAAAGTGAACTCTTAGCATTTCACTCAGTGTTTCACGAGGTTCCACAGTGAGTGAACCGTCAGTCCTTTGAAGACTTCCCAAACCATTGGAGTGATCCTTCGAAAGAGTTTTATGAAGTCGAGCAGCTACGGGAGTTTTCTCAATGCTTTCACACATGAGAACCCATGATTTCCGTTTTGCTCGTCTCATTTCTTTGTTATACTCTGTCAGAGCCTTTCGGTATAGACTCCAATCAGAAGTGCGTTTGGCTCGGTTGAATTCCTTCCGAGCAGTTTTCCTGAGTTTATCAAGGTTGAAGTTCCACCATGGAACATCTCTGTTCGAACTAACTGTTTTGATCGGACAGCTCTCTTGATAAGCATTTAGAATTTTGTTTTTAATAGAATCCGAAGCTGCTTCTAACTGTATAATAGTCTGAATATTCGGCTCTATTATATAGTCTTCAGAACGGAGAATAGCTGAGTAGGTTTCCCAATCAGTTTTCTTGGGATCTTTAAACGACTTTTGAATCATTAGACCCCCTTCCCACTCGAAGACTATATGTTTATGGTCTGACATAGATATTTCATTAGAAACATGCCAGTTTTTTATTTTATCCGAGATGGATTGACTGCATAAAGTCAGATCAAGGACTTCTTGTCGTAAGATGTTTTCAAATGTAGGCTTATCACCGACATTGCATATGTCAATATTTTTGGAGGAAAGAAACTGCAAAAGATGCTCACCTCTGATATTTGTGTTTGTACTTCCCCATACAAGGTGATGAGCATTGGCGTCACAACCGATGACGAAGGGGATGTTGTGTTTTTGACTGTAAGAGACAAGAGCAGCCATCTCTGGAGGAGGAATGTCTTCTGCGTCGCCAGGGAAATACGCCGAAACCATAATGATCTCAGTACTGCCCCTAGCAGTAGAAACCTCCATCCTGACCGCCACGATGTCCCTTTTGATGAATTCTGTAATTGGAAAACATTTAGTATCATTGCGTATTAGAATAGCTGCTCTGGGAGAGAGCTGGCTGTCATCATATACCAACCTACACGAGTTTAGTTGAATACCTTGTATTCGAGTTTTGTTGACCCATGGCTCTTGAATCAGTGCCACGGAAAGGTGTTCTTTTGTGAATCTCCTGCAAAGCACATCTGTTGCGCACTGAGCATGATGGAGATTCACTTGGAGGATTTTAATCATTGCTGAGGCGTTCCGCATTTTCCGGACGTTTGCCGTCCTTCTTTGGATGTTGCGGATCATCAACTTTTGATTTTGGGGGATGTCTTAGATTTTGGTTTTTGTCCTTTCCCTTACCTAGGCCTGCTGGCTTATCCGCTGTGGTCAATTTTACACTTTTGACATTTCCACTGCCTTTATTGGGAGCCATTGAGGTGACACCGCTTGGGCCAGGAAGTGAGGTCAAATATGCATCTTTTCCATCAGAGGAAGACAAGCTAGCCTGTATGGTGGGAGTTGGTTGTGGGATGCTACTAGAGGCCTCCTCAGATTTCTCTTGGGTCGGCTGTCCAGTTGGATTGTCTTTGGAGTTTGGGGTTGTGCTCTTTACTTTCCTCAACTGTATTTCTCCAAAGCGGAAGTTGAGGATGAACTTGGATTGAATGAGTTTTTCCATGGACGGTCCATCTACATTAAAGACCCACACCACATGCTTGTTGTTAGGAGTGAGCCGTTGCATGACACGCCAGTTATTGGTTATCAGATCGTTCTGACTCTCGATGAGAGCTTTGATACGATCATCGGTGTATTGTGCGCTTTGAGGGAAGAAGGCTCGAATCAGTTCTGGACGTTGAATCTTATCCTCATCCATTGCAACCAACTCAACGCCTTCCAGGGGATTTAATGCAGGTGTTATCTCCTTTACCCATTCCGCAGTCTCCTGATCCTTACAAATAAGAACCATATGGCCAGACTTGTAGATAAGGTTAGAGAACTTGGGCTTCATTGTCGCGTTCCGTTGTTGTTCAACCCGAAGCAGCAGTGCCTCCTGGAGAACGTCCAGCTGAGTCGTTGAAAGTTGGGTCGTGGGGAAGTCTTTTGGGATTATTCCGACTCTCCTGCGACTGGTAATTTCACCGTAGCTTAGACTAGTCTGTTTTTTATCTTCTGGAGGGGGTTTGTTGATCGTCGAGGCTGTTGAGCTGTTGGTTTCCTGTTGCCCAACGCGCTTTCTCGGATTCAGGTGTTGTTTCATCCGTTTCTGCTTATGTTCTTCTTCAGCATTTGTAGACTTGTCAAGGTCCTGCCGAGTGCGTTTCGAAGGAGTTGACACCATAGCCTCACCCCCCGTGATTCTGGATAGGGCCTCAGGGCGGCTTAAGCCACTTTGTCGGAGCGCTTTTAGCTGCTTCCTTTGGCTCCGAGTGATCTTTTTGGTGCCAGTAGGTTTTTGTTTGTTCGCGTCATCTGTTGGATGTTGATCGGTCTTCCCATCAATAGGACCCGAGGTGACGTTCGATCCTGTGATTGATGGCTGCGATCCTGACAAGTTTATTGTGACTGTAATTCCATCCTCTTCGTCGTCCATTGGTTCAACCGAAGGATGGAGTCCTGGGTCGTTCGGGAGTGTCAGAGGGAGGTCGGTTTCCATGTTTTCATGCGAACTACTGAGAAGCTCATCTTCGGTCAGTCCAAGCTTACCAAAAGCATTCTCTGTTTCCGTTTCGTCCGACTGGGAGAGGCAGTCGTCACCTTTTTCGAACTGAGGGAGGCAGTCGACACCTTTTATTTTGGTTTGATTATTTGCACTCATTTTTTGGTCCCACGAGTCGCTGGGGAAAGACGGTCCGCTGCATCATTGCCCCGCCCTAATGCAGTAAGAGCTACATACTGGAGAGTTCGCCCTGGTGCTCTCCAGGCTCCGTTAGCGATTGAGCATATTTTAAACCCCCTCAACCATTCATCCATCAGCACGGGTCGCATCACACCTTGGGATTGGGGTTACCTGATTAGTAGATTTTTACTACAGGATCAGGCAATCCGTAGTGTTATTCTTAGCCAGTTGAGACAACCACTACCGACACTACACGGCTATCTAGGCTGCTTGGAAAAGAAGATAACATTGAATATTAACTTCTATGAACGACCAAGCAGCCGTAGAATGATGGACATAATATAATGAGTGTATGCTCATTTGTCTATTCCATAGTATTTAGATTGATATATAAACATGGTGCACAATTTCATTTTTGAAACAAACAGTGAAACCCTCAAGACGTTGAGGTAAATGAGTTCAATTTGCTTCTAGTTTTTGGGGGAGAAAGGGGTTTCTTGGCATTTCCGTCGATCGAACCCGATTATCTTTTAAGCGAAATATTATTGTAAAATTGATATGATCGAATTAAAATGACATCTGTCGATGTTATTTTTTCTTCCTGTGTAAAGATTTTTTCATGGATACTATGCAGAATTATTTCTAGTGATTCTTTTAGAAATTCTTGTCTCTTGGGATTCCTCTAAAAATTGCTCCATTAAACCAGAAGCACTTCTTATTGTAAAATTTGTCCAAGTATTATAAATGAAAAAAAAAGTTTATAAAAAACCATTGTGATATCTCAAAAAGTTCCTCTCAGTATTTCTTCTGGGATTTCCCAGAAACTTCATCCCGAGATTTATTCATAAATTCCTCCAAACACTCCTCGAAGGATTTAACGAAGAATAATTCGAAGATTCTACGCAAGCTTAAAGACATAGGTTCCCAAACAATTCGGATGTACGATCAACTGAGTCATCAAGTTATTTTTTGTGACCCATCAGAGAAAAATAATAAGATGAAAGTGTCCTATAAATAATACTACGGATTTATGTTTGTCCAAAGTATCATTGTTTGTCAATCATATCAACAACTTTCCCAAAATTCAGCAAAACTTAGAAAGATATTCATCAGAATGTGTATTGTTCATTATGGCATAACTGTCCCATGTGGAAAAAGGCATTGAAAAAATAGCGTTTGTCTTCTCATACAAATGTTATTAATTATCTTGCACATTTCTGCATGTCATATTAATTTAGGCTTATCTCACAAATAACTTACTTTGCTTCTAGTGATCAACAAAAATATAAACTTGAACACAATTCACGTTTTGCAGTTGCTACTTTAAGAAAAAAAAGTTCAGAAAGAGACTGTTGTGCCTTTATTTCAATATTGGACTGCACCAACCTCATATTTTTCCACAACATTTTCAAACAAAGTGTGTTAATTTTTATATGCGTTGATAACATAGTTATTGCTATAAAAAATGTTGATTCGAGAATCCATATGGGACAGTTATGCTTTGATGAGCAGCATATTTGTATATAAAGTATATCGATGAATACTGATAAATTTTTAAATAATATTTCTGCCAACTGAATTAAATTGCTTTTGAAAATTCTTAAAATTAGTACCAAATTTATCAATCTTGGAAGGTGGCCTCCAATACCGGACATAATCTTGAGATGTCTCAATGTTATTAAATTTATGCCTCATTGCATGTTCTTAATAATTTACCCATCCATGCTTCAACAGAATTGTGAAAATAGCGCACGTGGGGTAAAACTGACCACTGTTAATAAGGTAAGACCCCACCCCTAATTTATGAAAAAGGTCTAACCCATTTTAAAAGTTGTAACTACATTGTACATTACTATTGTTGCCGCTGGGTGCACTGCCAAAGCTTCGTACTGTAATCGCTACTGTTTGACAACGACTGTCAACTCTTGACAGCGGGAAAAATGACAGTAAAAGAATAAAACAGATCTTAGATGTAAATAAAAAGAAATTCAGAAAACTTACAACTAAAGTGAATTGAATTAGCTAATCCGAAATGTTATCACTATTCTAGGTATTGTTACTATATCTACTTAAAAACGCATTATATTTAAACTAAAATAATCAATAATGAGCTGTGAATTGAAAATACTATTGAAACCTAATTGAAACATTGATATTTACAGTCAATAACATGTAAAGTCTAATTGTGAGGTTAAATTGATATAACTGTTGCGTCGGGGAGAACAATGTGGATTTTAATTGCGTAAAAGCACCGAAAGTGTATGAATTAAATACTATAATTATAACTTATTAATAATAAATCTATTTGCAGTTTAAAGCTGCGCTAAACCACAAATTCCACCGTGCGTTAACATGCTGCTGACGACCCGGTGTCCAGTCGTAAACCAAGAGTTCCCCGCCGACAACTATTCTAGTAAAATTAAATCAATTTTGTTGAAAACACAAGCCAAATCCGCATATTTTTCTAAAATATGGGTGTCTCAAGTTTTGTGGATTATTTAAACGTAAAAATGATTCAATCTCCACGTTAATCAATATAGAATTCATAAAACATTATACTTTTTAGAATCACAGGGAACTGATATATTTTTTTTCGTAAAATTGTGTACAAAAATCGAGGTGGTCCCTTTTGGGTGGTTTACTCCGTCGCTAAAAATAATCGTGATAAGACATCACTTTTTCAAGCTTCAAGAAATAAATATTTTTTACAAATACAACACCTCTGACATTTTTTGATCATGCCTAAGGTTTCAATAAACGACATGCTGCGTCGAAAAAGGATTCGTAGATTCTTGATTTCGACATATGATTTAAATTGCTTAGGCGGACGGTCTTAACCCGTCTTACCCTATCTTGAACATTGATATTATTTATTTGAGTAAAGCTTTACTTCTAAGATGTTTATTAAAAATGGCCTAATTTATGATAAAAAATATCCCTTTTCACAATAGATGATTATTTTTTCTTATATGTATTGCAAAGTTAATTTAAAGATCATCAAAAACAATCAACAATGAATGTATTTTGAGACATCTGCATTTTCTGCTGAGCTATATGAAGGAAATCCAGACATTTCAATGAAAATAACTCTAGGAATTCAAACATTCCTGGAGGGATTGTTCCTTTTTTTTTCAAAAACTTATCCAGGGGTTTGTGTAGGAAATACTTCAAAGGATTCCTTCGAAGTTTGTTTTTTTTCTTCAAGTATTTCCTCCAAGTATTCTTTCAGTGATTATTTAAGGCAAAGTAGGCCGTCATTTAAATTTGTACGCGTCGTTGATGATTGTTGCTAAATCATGTCACAATTTCGAAATAAAGAAAATTAGTTGGTATTGCACTGACGCATCTGGAAAAGTATCAGCATTCCTCTAGATAGTTCTCCTTGAATTCTCCTAAGGAATCCCACAAAAAACTCTCTAGATTTGTGATTCAGATATTTTGCCAGGATTCTTGGTTGGTGTTCAGGCAGACCAGACTAGATGTTTATTTTTTTGCCTTGGTAAAATAAGTCAAGGACTCCATCTATTCTGATATTTCCGATGTTACTATCGTACAGATTTTCCATCAAATAATAAGTTCTTTTGACTGCAGATAGCAAATAAAGCAAATATTTTGTTACCTCGAAATCTTGGAGAACGTTTTTTAATTATTGGTTCAGTCTGTCTAAAAAAATCATTGATTCTTTGTGGTTTCTCCAAAAGTTTCTGTCTCAAGAGATACACGTGAAAAACCTCTTGGAGTTCATTCCGGTATTCCTCAGACAGTTCATTTTAAGATTGCTCCCGGAAAATTTGCCAGTAATTCTTTCCTCAAGATTTCTTTTTAATTTCCTTCAGTAAAACAGTGGCACAGTCGGAAACCATTCCTCTCTATAACTTTTTCAGCCCACGAAGCCCACAATCTCACCAGGATTCTTCCAGTGATTCATTCAGCTTTTACTACAGGGACTTCATTGGAAATAACTACAGGAGTTCTTTTGAAAGTTCCCAAGCCGTTCCCCATGATTTCCTCCTATGAATTTTCCAAAAAATATACCAAGCGTTTCCTTCAGCTCAGTTTAAACTGTTTAAACTGTTGAATGCATCCAAAGATTCTGAAGATTTAAAATTCACGCAATCCTACAGAATTTGACCAGATTTTTTTTACTTGTTTTCAATTATGAATCGTGGTTTACGGCTAACCAGCCGAGTGGATGTTTAACAACTACCGAAAAGCTAAACATTACATATAATTTGCAATTGGATTAGATAGACAAATTGATGTGAAGATTTGCGAAAAAGTTACACGTCTTCTCTCGCGTAACAATTCAAAAGGGCCAATCCTCAGATCGTTGACTCTGAGAAAATTCGATTTGAATATTATTCACCACATTTTCAATTCCTATTTTTCAGTATTCAATTCAATCAATTTGATTTCTTGCTAGTTGAGTGATGATTTGCTATTACTACACGCTAATAATTGATTTTATTCTGAAAACTGACAAAAATGTCGAAAAAATGATAAGTTTAAATGCTTGGCCCATTTTCGATTTTCATCAAGGCATGGGCCTTTTTTATTGGCCAAAATAGAATTTTATTAGCGTGCTTGGCCCAAGGCTAGGCCTTTTCGGTTTTCAATGAATGAGCAAGAGAGAGTCATTGGCCTCTCACCATGCTAAGGCCAATGACAGTTTGCTAAATTTTCCGATTGTAGGCCTTCTTGATGGAGCGAGAACCAATCATTGGCCTTTTCGAGTGGGGGCCAATGAATGATTTGGAAAAAAGCGGTTATTGGCCGTTTTGAAAACCATGTTTATAACGGTAAGTTTTATGATTATGTTGACAATGTTTGCATAGTTTGTGGGTGTTGGGAGATGCTATCGAATGGTATCAAAACCCGATTTGTTTACAATTTGGTCATTGGCCCTTTAGAACTGTTACGCGAGTTCTCAGTGAGAATCGAACTCACGACTCCCCGATCTCTAGTTGGGGCGCGTTACCACTACGCCATGAGAGGACTCATGATCGCAGAAGTTAACCTGAATTCGATTTCAGCTCAATTAGCCGTAAACCAAGATTCATAATTAAAAACAAGTATTTATCAAGCAACGGACTCATGTTCCGTAACCGGTCGTTTTAGAATGTCGCGACCCATTGGAAGCCCACACAATAAAAACCTCAGCCAGCGCAGTTGCTGGCTAGTGTAGTGTGCTATTCCTATACCTAAAAAACAATTTGCTCTCGGGCTAGGCATTGGATATATATAGAAAGCGTTGTGTTTGGATGGGCATCTAATTCTTCCGAAAGAGGTGCACTTTGCGAAAAAGGACCACGTGATTATTGAGCTGAAATCTAATTCAGGTTAACTTCTGCGTTCATGAGTCCTCTCATGGCGTAGTGGTAACGCGCCCCAACTAGAGATCGGGGAGTCGTGAGTTCGATTCTCACTGAGAAGACGTGTAACTTTTTTGCAAATCTTCACATCAATTTGTCCATCTAATCCAATTGCAAATTATATGTAATGTTTAGCTTTTCGGTAGTGTTCAGTTTTTTTTTGTTGGATTTTCTAAAGGTACTGCTTTGGAATTCGTTCTAGGATGTCTTCAAGAATTTATCTAGGTATTCTGTCGAAGATTCATCCAGGATCAAAATCAATTTTATGAAAGTTTCTTCTCTTAGATCTTGCATAAAATCGAGCTTAGTTATATCTACTTAAGTGATAAACATTTGAAGGAACATGATTGATAAAAATGTTACAAATTGTTAAAATACTTAAGTTATCTGTCATCTCGTACACATCATGTTGATTATGAGAAATCTAAATCTGATTCATTCCTGCAAGTGCTCTTGTTTGTTGAGGCCAATATTGTACAATATTTTCATCTGAGTTATCTAAGGAATGACAAAAAATCGTTGTTTGCTGATCAAACAGGCTTCTGTGCCAAAAAAAAACCTTAGATGTGTTACAAACATCCTGCAGACCCCCTAAAATTGATGTTCTTCAAATAAATGTTTATGCAAGCCCAAAGAAGCCTTGTTTAAAAAATAAATGCTACTTGTTAGGTAGGCACGCGTTTTTTACCATTTTTTACGATTTTAGTCAAGAATACAAAATATATTTCCCAGAATCCGATAAAGAACTTTTTGGAAAGGATTGTGTTCAAATCTCTTGAAGGAAGCCCTTGGCACAAAATGAGCAGCAAACGTTTAGTATAGGAAAGTTGACGGATCCAAAGAATTTGGGGTGATACACCGAAGCGTGAAAAAATGCAAATGTATTTTTCTTCTATATATTTTTTTATCAAAATTTGAGATTTATGTTGCAGAAATAGAGCGAATGAAATCAAAAGCACGTAGAAGATGGGTCAAATAAATATATGTTGGTTCTTTAGGGTTATTTTCCAACTTGAATTTCATACAATTATTTCAGCGTGATAAAATCAAACAGAATACCGTACTAAAATCGGGAGTGTTATGACGAAGCGATATAAAAATGAGCAGTGATAAAATAGAGTAACTACTGTATTTTGGAATAAAATATACGGAAAATTAAAAAAATATAATATTTTTCGAAATGATTACACCCACATCACTTCGTTAATGTTACGCAAAATAAATTATCAGCATAAAATACTTGAAAAGTCGTAGGGTAAATGTTCCATTGTATTGCTGTTTGCGTTTGACGTGCAAATCTTGTTCAAATGCGTTCCAAACGCGATAACACAAACTAATCAAAGGACACCTAGCAACCGTGATCCATATCACCGCCAACCTAACAAAGAAAAGCTATCTTTGACTTCGCTTTCCTTATGGAGCTCTGCACAAAAATCATCTTCTCTCTTTCACTCTGCCATGAAATTAGCAAACAACAAGGCCAGTAAACGCCAAAATCCTATGCAGAATCAAAACAGTGCAGAGCCCCATGGAAAATCTTACCGCGTTTGGTGTTCCCGCATTTGATATTTGCATTTCAAACGCACACAGAAATATTAAGCACGGTTCAACTTCATTTAACCACTCAAAATTCAAGAAGAGCAATGAATGTACATATTATTGATGTAACAGGAAGTAAACACCATTTATTTAATGAGATAGTTGATTTCATCGCAGTAACCATCGGCATCACGGCATAAACATAATATAGTACACCGTGCATCGGCATGTCAGTGAAAAATAATACCTCTACTATTGGTACACTGTTCCTTTAGTTGAGGTAAACTTTTAATTTGTGTTCCTATAGTTGCGGTATCTCTTGTTTCCTTATGTTCCTCCATTATAGGAACACTTAACCGCAACTGTTGGTACTAACATTGATACCTTGATGGCTACAGCGTAGCGTCACGCCATTGCCGGGCGTATTGTAGAGCTCCATCTTCGTCGGTTTTGGGCGAAACTTCTCCAGTTGCCCCGAACGTTTAGGGTCGCCAGGTCTCTTCCACTGCGTACAACCAGCGTATTCGTGGTCTTCCCCGAAGCCGCCGACCTCTACCTGGTTCCCTGCTAAATATTATTTTCGCAATTCTTTCTTCCGACATTCGCACTAAGTGACCAGCCCACTGAAGTCTGCCGTATTTTACATGATCGATAATATTCGCATCTTTGCACACTTGATACAACTCGTGATTCATGCGTCTGCGCCACACACCATTTTCGAGCTTCCCACCGAGTATTGTGCGCAGCACTTTACGCTCGAAAACACCGAGAGCTTTCCGGTCTGACTCTTTAAACGTCCACGCTTCGTGCCCGTAGAGAGCTACCGGAAGAATCAATGTGGTCAACGCAACTATTGGTACAAGTGAAAAAAATTTAAGCAGTTTTGGTGATATTTCTTCAATTTTAAAGAAATTTGAGCGGTGTTTTCAGCTATTTCGTGTATCAATAAGCCAATACGTCGATTGGCGGTGTCGGATCTAAAACAATTGTTCGCGCTCATCACAGACGCGTCACCACTCGTTGCCGCTCAATTCGCTATTGTTCCATTCTTCGCTGCAGTGGATTATTCCACTGCCAGTCAGCGTGCAGCCTCTACAGTTGGCGCCAACTCAACAGCGCGCAAAACTGAAGAAGCGTGCGCGCCAAATGAATCATCATTGTATGTTTTGTCTGTCCGTACTGTGCACCTGTATATAAGGCGCACCCATTAGCATGTAAGTATAGTAGGCACGCTGCCTCTCGGTGGTAATAAATCGGTAGAAGAGTAGAAAGTGTTTCGCTTCTGTTCTCGTCGTCCGTCATCCGTAACAACACAACGTAGGGAAAGACGTGCTGGCCGAAACAACAATTAAATCAGTGTAAATGGCACTACCACAACTATAGGAACACCCATAACTAATGGATCACTTACCCTACATAAAAGATGATAAGATTGAATTTTGGCTGAATCGTTCTCAATCAAGTCCAGAATTAAAAATGTTTCAGTTGAAATCATGGCTATATGATTCAACTATATTGGATAAATTTTTTTTTCGCTTCTGATGTAGTTATTTGTATATATTGAACTTAAAAGACAATCATTATTGATTCAATGAGCAAATCAATCACCTTTTTTATTTTATTTTGTAGAAAATTTCTGATTTCCCACCTTCATTGTTAGAAAAAAAATCCTATCGCGACTGGATTAAACAACACGCTTTTTAAAAACTCAATTTAATTTTCGTAACGGTAAAGGAACAAACGACTGTCTAGCGTTGCTCTTCAGATAATCAACTAGTTTTTGCGGACAGGAAGCAATTGCTTTCAGAAAAGCACATGAGCTCCACTCTCGGTTAACTATCAACTTTCTGTGCTACGGTTAAACGGAAACCGCAGCTGTCACTTTCCTGCTTTTCACAAAGCATCATCGATCCGCTTCGATGATAAAGAGTGTATCGAAAAGTAGTAGCAAACATTCAAAACAGTCTCAAAAATATTGGGTTGAACCTACAAACATTTTTTTGATCAGAAATGATTTACAATGCATTCAAAAATTATGATGCGGTGATATTGTTTCAATAAAGTGACATTTTGTATGATAATTTTGCAAATTACTAACAGATGTCGATGCAAATCTTGCACACCTCTGGAAAATTGATATGTTAATAAATGTGTAAAATTCAAGAAAAATTGTTTTTGTTTATGCTAATATATTATGTGTCACAACTCTCATAACATAGTGTAAAATTTTTTTGAAAAATACCATAACAAGCATTTGAGAGCAATTGCAAAAATCTAAAAATAAGTCGATTTTTAAGGCCTCGTTTTTTGATTTTTTTCTTTGTACACGTTAATGGTAATATCGAACAATTCTAACTAATCAAAAATTGTTTTTGATTGGAAAAGTTTGTTGGCATATTTATGAAGTAACGTGGCGCGGTAAATGGCTGGGCATGGCGTACCATTGGTACCTCGCGTACCTGCAGGAATAAAATAGACCCCTTTGTGCGGTCCTTAGCCTCTTGCCCAGCAACTCCTATCCCTACCTCCTCGTGGTACTGGCCGGGGTACGAGTAACCTTGGGGAAGATCGGGTAACCAATCCCCGGTGGGAACTTTGCTCTATGCTGACAGGGAAGGGGGGGTTTGCTTTTGCAAACCTGGAGCGTCTGAACTCCATGTTAGGAGCGGCTTACAACAGCGTCTGTTCCCCATGTCAGGGGCGGCTGATCATCGTCCGAGTGCCAGAGAAGGACTCTAAGCTAAACTGCGCACTATGGCCCTCCGAACATTTAGGGGAAATGGTCCTCCGGAAATCTAGGGGGTTGGTGTCAGGCCCTGCAAGCCAACCGTAAAAACACATCAGCACAGGAACGTCAACGAGAGAATACGGACCGGAACAATCGGCAAAGACCACAGCGACGAAAATGTACTAGCGATTGGAAACTCGGTACGTGGAACTGCAAATCTCTCAACTTCATTGGAAGTACTCGCATACTCTCCGATGTACTGAAGACCCACCGTTTCGACATCGTAGCGCTGCAGGAGGTGTGCTGGACAGGAGCATTGGTGCGAACGTTTAGAGGTAATCATACCATTTACCAGAGCTGCGGCAACACACGTAGCTGGTAACAGCTTTTATAGTGATGGGTGATATGCAAAGGCGCATGACCGGGTGGTGGCCGATCAATGAACGGATGTGCAAGTTAAGAATCAAAGGCCGATTCTTCAACTTCAGCATAATCAACGTGCATAGCCCACACTCCGGAAGCACTGATGATGACAAGGACGCATTTTAAGCGCAGCTCGAACGCGAGTACGACCGCTGCCCAAGCCACGACGTCAAGATCATCATAGGAGATTTGAACGCTCAGGTTGGCCAGGAGGAGGAGTTCAGACCGACGATTGGAAAGTTCAGCGCCCACCGGCTGACGAACGAGAACGGCCTACGACTGATTGATTTTCCGCCTCCAAGAACATGGCCATTCGTAGCACCTATTTCCAGCACAGCCTCCCGTATCGGTACACCTGGAGATCACCTCAGCAGACAGAATCGCAAATCGACCACGTTTTGATCGATGGACGGCACTTCTCCGACATAACCGACGTCAGAACCTATCGTGGCGCTAACATTGACTCCGAACACTACCTGGTGATGGTGAAACTGCGCCCAAAACTATCCGTCATCAATGATGTACGGTATCGACGCCCGCCCCGGTACAATCTCGAGCGGCTGAAACAACCGGATGTCGCCAATGCGTACGCGCAGCATCTTGAGGCAGCGTTGCCGGATGAGGGCGAGCTCGATAGGGCCCTTCTTGAGGACTGCTGGAGGACAGTCAAAGCAGCCATTAACAACGCTGCCGAAAGCGTTGTCGGATATGTGGAACGGAGCTCAAGAAACGTTTGGTTCGACGAGGAATGCCAGGAGGTTTTAGAGGAGAAGAATGCAGCGTGGGCTGCAATGCTGCAGCATGGTACGCGGCAAAACGTGGAACGATACAGACTGAAGCTGAAACAGCAAACCCGCCTATTCCGGAACAAAAAGCGCCGCCTGGAAGAAGTGGAATTCCAAGAGATGGAGTTGCTTTACCGTTCTCAAGAAACGCGGAAGTTCTATCAGAAGCTCAACACATCCTGCAAAGATTCGTGCCGTCAGCTGAATTGTGCCGAGATAAGCATAGGAGCATATTGACGGACGGACGCGGGGTGATCGAAAGGTGGAAGCAGCACTACGATGAACACTTGAATGGCGCAGAGAACACAGGCACAGAAGGTCAGGACAACGAAGGCGATGGCTACGTCAGCACAGCGGACAGCGGAAACCAACCAGCTCCCACGATGGGGGAAGTTAAGGATGCCATTCAACAGCTCAAGAACAACAAGGCCGCTGGCAAGGATGGTATCGGAGCCGAACTCATCAAGATGGGCCCGGACAGGTTGGCCGCTTGTCTGCATCGGCTGATAGTCAGAATCTGGGAAACGGAACAGCTACCGGAGGAGTGGAAGCAAGGCGTTATATGCCCTATCTACAAAAAGGGCGACAAACTGGAGTGTGAAAATTATCGTGCAATCACCATCCTAAACGCCGCCTATAAAATGCTATCCCAGATTCTCTTCCGTCGTCTATCACCTATAGCAAACGAGTTCGTGGGAAGTTATCAAGCAGGTTTCATCGACGGCCGCTCGACAACGGACCAGATCTTTTCCGTGCGGCAAATCCTCCAGAAATTCCGTGAGTACCAGGTCCCTACGCACCATTTGTTCATCGATTTCAAGGCGGCATACGATAGTATCGACCGCATAGAGCTATGGAAAATCATGGACGAGAACAGCTTTCCCGGGAAGCTCACAAGATTGATCAGAGCAACGATGGACGGTGTGCAAAACTGCGTGAAGATCTCGGGCGAACACTCCAGTTCGTTCGAGTCTCGGCGGGGACTACGACAAGACGACGGACTTTCGTGCCTGTTGTTCAATATTGCACTTGAAGGTGTCATGCGGAGAGCCGGACTTAACAGTCGAGGCACGATTTTCACGAGATCTGGACAATTTGTTTGCTTCGCGGACGACATGGATATTATTAGGAGAAAATTTGAAACGGTGGCAGATTTGTTCACCCGCCTGAGACGCGAAGCAACAAGAGTCGGGCTAATGGTGAATGCGTCGAAAACAAAGTACATGCTGGTTGGCGGAACTGAGCGCGACAGGGCCCACTTAGGAAGCAGTGTTACGATTGACTTCGAGGTGGTGGACGAGTTCGTCTACCTCGGAACCTTGTTGACGGTTGACAACAATCTTAGTCGGGAAATACGAAGGCGCATCATCAGCGGAAGTCGTGCCTACTATGGGCTCCAGAAGAAACTGCGGTCAAGAAAGATTCACCCCCGCACGAAATGCACGATGTACAAAACGTTCATAAGACCGGTAGTCCTCTATGGGCATGAGGCGTGGACTATGCTCGAGGAGGACTTGCAAGCCCTTGGAGTTTTCGAACGCCGAGTGCTAAGGACGATCTTCGGCGGCGTACAGGAGAACGGCGTGTGGCGGCGAAGGATGAACCACGAGCTCGCTCAACTCTACGGCGAACCCAGTATCGTGAAGGTAGCTAAAGCTGGAAGGATACGCTGGGCAGGGCATGTTGTAAGAACGCCGGACAACAACCCTGTAAAGATGGTGTTCGCCACGAATCCGGTCGGAACAAGAAGGCGTGGGGCGCAGCGAGCTAGGTGGATTGACCAGGTACACCAGGACCTGGAGAGCGTGGGTCACAGTCGAGGATGGAGAGAAGCGGCCATGAACCGAGGGAATTGGCGAAATATTGTTGGCGAGGCTTTATCAAGATAATTGATGTAAAGCCAAATAAGTAAGTAAGTAAGTATGAAGTAACGTAAGCAAAAAATGGTACTCTATATAATTACCGCTGTATATGACAGAGCTTCAAAAGTTGATTATACTAAAGTACCTTTCTAAAACCGACCTTATTCCGATAATTGAGCTTTCTTGGAGCAATAATTTATTTTTTTGAAATCCATTTTAAGTGCTGTGTGAAGAAAACATATTTTCCGATGGAATAAGCGTTTCATCCTATTTTGTTTGATATAGGGTAGATGTACCAATATAGGAGGTACTAAGCACGATTGAACTTCATTTAACCGCCTAAATTCAAGAAACGCAATTAATGTACATGTAAATGTTGTAACGGGAAGAAACGACCATTGACTCAATGAGTAAAATGATTTCATCGCAGTAATCCACGGCATGTCAGTGAAAAATAATACCTCCACTTTTGATACACTGTTCCTTTAGTTGCGGTATATTTTTGTGTTCCTATAGTTGCGGTATCCGTTGTTTTCTTATGGAATCCTCCACTATAGGAACACTTTACCACAACTATTAGTACAAGCAAAAAGAGTTTTAGCAATTTTAGTGATATTTCATCAGTTTTAAAGCAATTTGAACGCTCTTTTTAACTATTCCGTGTATCAACAAACCAAAACGTCAATTGGCAGTGTCGGTTCTGCGGCTTATGTATTAAAATCAGTGAAAACGGCACTACCGCAACTTTAGGAACACCCACAACTAAGGGAACACTTATCCTACATTTTGTTCAATACAAATCATCGAAACTTCAGAAGACACTTCAAAAATGTAATTTTGTGCAAGATTTTATTTTCTATGCTCTATAAACCTTGTTGTATTTATATAACGACTGCATATTATTCAATATTTTTTTAGTTGCTTCAATATTTGATGACATGATAAACATTAGCGTGAAAAAAGCTTTTAAAAAGATGAACTATGCTCTGAGATATACCGTTCTGAAAGTTTGCGACTACTTTTCGATACACTCCTTACCTTGGAAACCACGTTAATGACTGTTGTTTTTCGTATATTTTTCAATGCTTTGGATCTCACTACCATACTTTGATTAGCTGGTTTCATCCAACGATACAATGATTTTCAAGCCTGCGTATGAACTTTGACAGCTGCGGTAGAATTTGGCGGCTACCGCTAAACGGAAATTTTTAAAAAGAATCGCAATATAATCTATGTAAAAAGTCCTCGAGCGGAAATTTCACAAAGACCATACAATATTACCTTGGGATAGTAATATAATAGGGACCAGAGAAAATATAATTAAATTTAAATAATGTAGATTTGGTTCAAACATTTTGGTAAATTCTGAGCTTTTGGTATATATTGAAATATTTAAACAAAACCATGAAAATATTAATGCAAAATTATAAAAATCTCACAAGAGTGCAGTATAATATAGAAATATCGAGTTGCCGTTAGAATTTTGGATAAGTTTGATAGAATAGCAGCTTCAGTACTCTGATATTAAAATTAAAAAAAAAAGTTTGAATTTCCGAGTATTTTGGTCTTTTCATAATCATTGTAATTTCGACAATCTTTCCAGAAAGCTGGGACAGTTTGAACCTAAGAAGAGTTTGGAAATTATGTGATAATTTGTTTCAGTGAATTGCAGTGTTTCCATTGAAACTGAAAAATTCAGATATGGTGTAGATAGTTACTTATGCCGTTAAAGTTGTAGTAACGTCTTTCTTCGGAAGGGAAGTTAAGCCGTTTCACCCAAAATGAAATAGCCCCGAGTTGAAAGTTTCGTTGATATAGACAGAAAAAAATGTATCCTGAAAATTTGACTGAACTTCGCTGAGAGACGGATGAAATACGAAATTTGATAAGTTTACGTCCGACACACGAGGAAAGACTACCGAAATATAAAAACTTACGAAAATGTCAGGAATGAATGATGTGTCATCAATTGAACGTTTCTTCAGGGCAAAAAATAGCAAAGACTGCTCCCGAAACATATTTCCTATACGTTCTTGTTTCTGTAAGTTGCATCGTGTATGATGAATATTCCGAACGTAGGCAAAGTTTTCCAAATGAAATTATTCAACCAGTCGAACCGGTGTCCCCAATACTTTACCCAGGGACTTGAGTATAGATTCCTTTGTTGAGGGGGGCACTTAAACTTTACCCAGCTCTTAAGATGCATGTCTGACGCACGAACTTTTGCGAACTTGTAATGACACGTCCGTATTACAATTTATGTCACAAGTGATGATAGTATTTGCGTTTCTTGCGATCCAAAAGCTGACGAAAGTTGTACTTCGTGGTTTGCTTTTCGATGGCAACAACAGTTAAGTACGAAAGCTGATATGAGCGGTTAGCTTCTCTTGCAGTAAGAGGAAATTAGACAGACATACAGTGAGAGGCAAAATAAAGTGCCCACCTTACCAGTTTTCGAATTTCTCTCATTGATTTGGTTCAAATTAAAGTTAACACACCTAAATCTTTTGTGATATTTTATTTTTGATGTTCTTTTAAAGTTGCACTTACGAAATTTTGATTAAAAAAAGAATTTTACTTAAAGAAAAAGAAAATCAATTTGTATTGAAAAAAAAGTAGTGACAAAAATAAGTGCCCACTTCCTTCTTGGCCCCAGAAAAGATGATTTAAGAAAAATAAAAAGCAATTTAATAGTTAATGTGTCCTCCTTTGGCCTTAAGGACTTGCTGGAGGCTCTTCGGCATGCTTTTCACCAGGTTTTGTAGGTGTTGTGGATCTAGTTCTTCCCAGGCGCGCTCCAAGGCTTCAAAATAATTATTTACCAACAAACACCAGTTTTTTCAACCCTAGCATCGAGAATCGCCCACAAATTCTCGATGGGGTTGAGGTCTGGGCTTTGTGGAGGCCATTCCAGCGGTTTAATCCGACAAGACCGGAAGAAAGACTTGGTCTTCTTTCCAGTATGCTTCGGGTCGTTGTTCTAGAGAAATATGAATTTCTCTTCAAGGCCCGTCTGGATCAGCGAAACCTCCAGATTTTCCAGCAAGATGTTAATGTAGGAATCTGCCGTCATTATTCCGTCGATTTTCACGACGCTTCCTACTCCACTCCATGAAAAACACCCCCAGACCATCACATTTCATCACATCACACTTCCATGCGTCACCGTTCCTTGGATGTGGCGCTCCTGAAGCTCGAGCTGTCTAACCGAGAGCGGCGGGCTCGTGTGTGATGCAGAGCACCACATCCAAGGAACGGTGAAGCATGGAGGAGGAAATGTGATGGTCTGGGGGTGTTTTTCATGGAGTGGAGTAGAAAACCTCGTGAAAATCGACGGAATAATGATGGCAGATTCCTACATTAACATCTTGCTGGAAAATCTGGAGGTTTCGCTGATCCAGACGGGCCTTGAAGAGAAATTCATATTTCTCTAGAACAACGACCCGAAGCATACTGGAAAGAAGATCAAGTCTTTTTTCCGGTCTTGTCGGATTAAACCGCTGGAATGGCCTCCACAAAGCCCAGACCTCAACCCCATCGAGAATTTGTGGGCGATTCTCGATGCCAGGGTTGAAAAAACTGGTGTTACCAACAAAAATAATTATTTTGAAGCCTTGGAGCGCGCCTGGGAAGAACTAGATCCACAACACCTACAAAACCTGGTGAAAAGCATGCCGAAGAGCCTCCAGCAAGTCCTTAAGGCCAAAGGAGGACACATTAACTATTAAATTGCTTTTTATTTTTCTTAAATCATCTTTTCTGGGGCCAAGAAGGAAGTGGGCACTTATTTTTGTCACTACTTTTTTTTCAATACAAATTGATTTTCTTTTTCTTTAAGTAAAATTCTTTTTTTTATCAAAATTTCGTAAGTGCAACTTTAAAAGAACATCAAAAATAAAATATCACAAAAGATTTAGGTGTGTTAACTTTAATTTGAACCAAATCAATGAGAGAAATTCGAAAACTGGTAAGGTGGGCACTTTATTTTGCCTCTCACTGTAGTTCCACTCGTGACTCGATGCTTCTCCAGAAGACGAAAACTTCAATAGCGATGTTTGTCGCGCACAACTGCACTTTGGAGAATTTTATTATTAATTAAGATAGCGATTAGTGCTTAGAGCAAGAGGTAATTATATTAATTTCCGCGAAACAGATGACGTGAGGTTTACCTGAGCATTTGGGTTGAAATGCGAACCGAACGAATTGGTTGTCGTCTTTGGCATTGATTAGTACTTACCTAAAATAGAAACGAAATTGTTAGCATTAGTCAATTGTTCAACAGAAACGACGTAGAATGTTTTGTTTGGATCTGCTTTATGAATTTGGATGCGTATAAAATTATACAAAACTGGTTTCTCGGACATTAGTTCTACTAATTATCTCATAAATTCGTCATCATAAATCAATAAAATTCTTCTTAAAGCAGCTGAAGGTGAGCATGCATTGAATTATTAGTCGTAAACATGGGCCGATGAATATATGCACTAATAATTTAAATATTTGCACTTATTTATAAAATTTCTAATTGTGAGCCTCTCAAACCTACGTCCTTTCAACTTAAACAAAAATTTGCAGCAACCACACATCCATAACACTGCTTGCTGTACCAGACAAAGTGTAAATTAAATATTTCTTCATCCGTCAAAGGCGGCATATTTTGACTCTTCAAACGAATGTTAATGTGCTAAATTTTCACGCTGTGCCCCAGACCAACACTCGCCCAGAAGGATGAAGTAGACAATTAAAGAATCATAAAATTAAAACAATGAACCATTAAAATTGCTTTACACCCTAAAGGAGAAGCGATATGTTCGTGCTGACGAGAGCAGTCATGCTTGACAGACAGTAGTGTCATGAAGTCATAAATGGGAAGCTAAATGATTTTAAAAAGCATAAACCGTATATTACGCCCTAGAGAGTCCACAATGAACGCCGGATCCAGTGATCCAAGAATGATAAACGAAGCAAATCCGGAAGTGTGATCTGTGATGATGGCACTGGATGGAACAGTGCAACAGAGAGCTACCCGAGCAGGAATGAAGAACACGTACCTATCGATGCACAGCATACTTTGGTATTGTAACATAATTAAGTACAATTCAATAGTTCAGGTATTGTAAACACTTCAATTTGGTGTTATTTTAGTATTGAAAATTTGTTCAAAACAATTTAAAATACCTCATTAAGGTATTGTCAAGCTCTTGAGGACTGTTTGATGTATTGAACTACTATGTAAAAAATAATTTCTATGAAAATTCATCATGTATTAATGAGCTATTCCAATACCTGATCCAATTACAGTTAACTCTCCCTTACTCCATGTTCCGTATCTCGATATCGAGTTAGAGAACCATAGTAAAAGTGGGTATTCATGACTAACTCGATGGTCCCTTGGATTGAAGTTGCACTGATTTTGTGTTCTGTAACTCGATACCTCTCTATCTCGATGGTCCCTTTAATATCGAGTTATGGATAATTGACTGTATCAGTAAGATGTTCGTAGGATACGAATAAGATTTTAATTTAGCTATTTTATCTCTTATGCAGAGCTTTTTCATACTATATTCAAGTGGTAAGTATTGAACATCATGTTTTATGGAATATCTCAATTTGGTATTCTGCAGCAATTTTCTTCTGCTAGGGTAAAGGCAAATGCTGTGCAATTGCACCACTTTCCTTCTGAGCAGTTCCAGCTCAAAACGCAAATCAAACAGGTGCTATCTTTTCTCAATTGAATAAAATTTTGTACATGTAGTAGTAACATGACATCAAAATTTCACTAAAATTCCTAGACTACGTTTTGAACAAATCCAAGGAGTATAAAAATACATTGAGATTAAAAACCACAGTGAAGCTATGTTGGCTTGTACGAAAAACCGAATTCATTAAAACCATACTCTTCGATTGTTTCATATATTTTTTAATAGAAAGTTTAGCCTTAGTCCCAAGTTTGTTAATAGAGCCTTAAAAAGTTTTAGTGCTTTAAAATATGTTTTGCAATTCCGTTGAACATCCGCCTACTTTTTATCATAAGAATGGACAACATAACGGCCTGCTTTTCCTATCGAAATAAACAGTGCTGAAAAGTGCTACTTTTCAGCGCTAATATCAGTATCGAAAAGAAGCACTTTTCTCTGTATACGTTTTAAAGAAAATTCAGCACATGAAATAATTATAAGTAATGGCTGAAAATAGTATACAGTGTCTTACCTGATCTGTCTTTGAAAATAGAATGAGCAAAAGAAGGGTGAAAATTTGTGACAGTCATTCCACAGCCTACTTGATTGAGAAATACTGAGTTGTTACTACATTGAAATATGTTTATTCTTCAAGAAATGGTCCAACTAAAATGGCATTTTTCGTAATTGCAAAATATGTTTTTTGCGATTTCTCATCGTAATAGGCTGTTTTTAATCACGCCAATCTGTCATGAAACGGCCTACTTTCCTGCACTGAAATATGCTGTGCTGTAATGATTCATTACGCAATTGTTTTGAGATGTGTAATAAATCATAACCAGTGAATCAAATTGTCATCATAAGAGACGAAAAACAACCAACAAAGCAAACTCGCTCACAACCGTTTGTCCCAACTGTTGCGGATAAGGATACAATCGAAAGCAAAATTGTCATGACAATCACAGAGTACAACATTGTTGCAACCTTTTCAACTCGAGATTAATCAGTTATTTTAAACCAGTGAATCAAATTGTCATCAAAATAGACGAAAAACAAACAACAAAGCAAGCTCTTTCACAACCGTTTGTTGCAACTGTTGCGAAAAAGGACAAAATCCAAAGCAAAATTGTCATGACAATTACAGGGCGCAACATTGTTGCAACTTTTTCAACTCGCGATTAATCAATTATTTTAAACAAAAAAACAATTTTTTTATGGATGCCGTTCGATAGTGTGTCAATGTTTACCAACATGAAGAAAGTTCTGGAAAATAACAATGCGAAGCCCAGAAAATCGCTGCGCACGTGGTGATCGATCTTTGTCATATTCCGCTCAAGTGATGATAAACTGATGTTGCGGAATGAAATTGTTCCAACAAGAATAGGAAATGACAATGTCTTTGTTGCCGCGTGTTGGATGACAATTGATTCACTGTTTTAAACATAAAACCAAATTTGTTTTATGGATGCTGTTCGATAATGTGTCAATGTTTACCAACACGGAGAAAGTTCTCGAAAATTGCAATGCGAAGCCCAGAAAATCGCTGCACACGTGGTGATCGATCATTGTCATATTCTGTTCAAGTGATGATAAACTGATGTTGCGGAACGAAATTGTTGCAACAAGAATAGGAGATGACAATGTATTTGTTGCTGCGTGTTGGGTGACATTTGATTCACTGATCATAACACAATAATTTTTCAGAAATTGTAAAATAATGGTGAATGCAATCCGATATAATTTCTTGTACTCTCAAGTGGTATTCTACGAAATTGCAAAAAAGGCTGTGCGTAACTCGTTGCAGAACTCGATTTTTACAGCACTCGTTGTAATTATCCTACTCGGCAAGCCTCGTAAGATAAATTTACGACTCGTGCTGTAAAAATCATCATTTTGCAACTTGTTCCGTAGACTACTAGTATGCAACTCATTGCAAAACTCGATTTATTTAGCACTCGACGTATTTATCCAACAAGGCAAGCCTCATTGGATAAATGTACGACTCGTGCGGAAAAAATCTTCATTTAGCAACTTGTTGCATGATAGTAGCTTACATAATAAGTTGCGGAATGATGATTTTTACAGCACGAGTAATACATTATCCAACGAGGCTCGCCGAGTTAGATTATTAATATGAGTGCTGTAAAAATCGAGTTCTGCAACGGTTTACGTACAACTTTTTTTTGCAATTTCATAAAAGACTACTATAGGGTATCAGAAATTATATCGGGATACATTCCCCATTATTTCCCATTATATTGACTATTACGATTATTCTTTGATAGATATGGCATCATTCAATAACAAGAACATATTTTACCTATCTTCGGCGCATAAGAAATTACTACTCAGCATATTACACACAGCACCCAATTGGCTTCTGGATGATCTTGTCAAGCATTCACAAAAATATTCAAAGAATTAAAAGAGAACCTATAGAAACTCGTTGTTGACTCACAATGTTATGTTCTCTTAACTTTATTTGCAACCATTCTTTACCGTTTCTGGTAAATTTACCACTGTTCACGTATCCTAACAAGTACTCTTCATCATGATCATCGAAATTTTGCGGGGAGCTGTACAAAACATTTCAAACAATCAATGCCTTACATTTTGAATCCGGATCTATCAACTTGAGACCACCATATATTATTTAAAAGCAGTTGACTATCCTGGGCTATATAACCATACTAGGAAATAGACTTCATTAAAAAAAAATCAAAGAGCATGGTTTTGAAAAAATGTGTTCCTCCATAATCTAGCTTCGATGACCACTACTAAGTGCACGCATTTTCATTTACATTGGCAATCATCAGTTTGAAGATGCCATTTTTATTTAAGTTCTGAGCTGGAAATGCTCTTCTGTCTACTGGTATACGTCTAGGCTATTATAAGCAACTTGGACACTAGGAGTTGGAAGAAGGTATACCTATACCTAACAGAATAGAACGTCCATTCAAGTCAAGCGTATGACTCAGTTGTCAGTATTGTCCTCCAGCTTTGGGTGGTTGGGCTGGCTCTAGCAATTATTTACATATTTTCCGTAAATCAGCAGATGTCGTCACAATGGTATTGCTTTTAGGAAGACATTTTCCTGTCAAAAGTGTGAGCAGCTGTTCTTGCTTCGTGTTGTTTCATTTTTCGTTTCTTATTTAACAATAGGTTGAGTGAAACCGGTGCTCTTGCCTTGACCTTTGAATGTAGCTCGAAGCTGTGGAAGACTTTTGAATTTTGCAAATTTCAGAGGCTCTTTCGACTGAACAAATCGCTGGTTAATAAATTTTATGAAGTATTTTCTATTCTATTCGATGTTTTCTAGTTGAACGGTTTGAGCATGAGCATAGACCGTAAAATTCGTAGTTGCTACACCGTGATTGACCAGAGCAATCGAAGTTACACAGAGACTTAATGAATTCTCAATGTGCAAACAGTGAGAGCTCAATATTTAAATTCAATAATAGTCGGACAACCATTTTTACTAGAAACAAAAGAATTTTCTGCATCTCCACAGTTGTCTTGAAAAGTATGTTAGGTTAATATAATAAGGTATGGATCTGGGAGTTACATTTGGTTGGTGATGAGATACATAATATAGTCACGCCTAACCAGATTCGCGATATTATTCGATAACCGCATTGTGTGCCGAACAAATCGTCCCCTTGATGCTACAACTAGATAACTCGAAATTTGACATTTTTTGATTTCAATAAGTCGAAATATTATTCTCAATTAGATCTGCTAAATATCCACAGCTCATAAGCGTGAGATTAAAATACATAAGTTGAAGTTTATTTTTCAATCATATTCTCTGCGATTAGGCTTCACCTTGTAAAACGGTCATATTTCAAAGTTGCTCATCTCAAAATTTTGATTTTCGAATTATCTGGTTGTAGCATTAAGGGGACGAAATGTTCATCACTCGCTCCCGCAGGAGCAAGCGACGCGATCAAAGGATCAAGCACTCCTATCTATTCTATATTTTTTGGTTAAATTTTATAATAAATTCAAAAATTACTTTGCTCGCATGAATTTGCACCCTATGCTGTTTGTTGTTTTGCGAGCATTTTGCTGAACTGTGTCAAGGAGTGTAGGTTCGATTCCCTCTTTCAGTCAGGATCTTTAATTGTGAGATATAATAAACGACTTTGCCATTAGGTGTTGTATTTTAGTTTGTTGTCTAGCGCAGTTTTTTATTAGTTTCATTCCAAACATTACATTCATTTATTATATCCAGGTGTTCTGTGTTAGAAACCATTATCATCCTAATTTTGTAAAACTAAGCATTTATTAACATTTTGTTAACAACATATTACATTTCATTTGCCGTAGCAGTTCAGAATTTTTTATAGGTGAGTTAGTTTCACCTGCTTATAAGTGAATAAAACGCTTTTAATTTACTCAGCCTAATTTAACCTAAATATATAGCGCACCAATCGTGGCAATAGAAGATTGCAACGATTTTTGCCTCAAAGACTAATGAGAATAAACAATAAATAAAATAAATCTTCCATCTTTTGATTACCGACATTCAAGAGATTGAATTTCGAAACTTTCAAACAATAATGCTTTTGATCTATCGCTAGCTTTTCAAGCGAATCCTATGACCTTTTACCCCTTCCAATCTCCATCTCCGTAGCACTTATTAAGATGTCGCTGAGTCGGTGGCCTCTCGCTAACAAAAATTCCCCCCCCCCTATTCCTAGTTACGGTACAGATGGGCGTGGCCGGGAATAGCGATGTTCATGCTTTTAGTTGTCTTATTCAAGATTGAATCAAGGGTTACTTCCCAACCTTGTTTCTCAAAGTAGTCTGGATGAGATTATCTAAAAAGAAACATGAAAATTGCTAGCATTCAATCTACGAAGTAAAACTACGATAACGCTCACGCTAACGCTAACGCTGTTAGGAGAAATCTTCCATATTTCCATTTTTTCCAAATATTACCTATTAGTTAAAATACGTTTTGTCGCTGACGAACAAGAACATTTGACCGCAAACGAAATTTTGGGACCATTTCAAATATGGCTCCAGGAAATCCCCAGGTCCTTCAGGACAATCTACAATGATGACTTCAAGCATTCCTTAACATATACCTACAGAAATTTCTCCAGACACTCTTCCTAAGCTTTTTCAAGGAATTCTTTCGAAGATTTTTGAAGAGATTTACTAGAATTTCCTCCAAGATAATCTACAGTAGTCTCTACTGCGATTTCTCCGGGGATTCCACTACAGATAATACCAGTGATTCCTCGTGGGATTCTTCCGGGAAGAACTTTTAATCAGTTTCCACAAATTTGCCATAGATTCCTCAAGTAAAATTTTTGCCAAGTCTTCTTCCAGGAAACTTCCACGAATTTTTCATGCGGTTTCTCCTGATATTCTTTCAGAGATTCCTCCAGAGACTCCTTCAAGGATTCATCATGGAAAAACTCTATAGAGATCCATGCAGAGACTTCAAGAATTATTCTAGATAGTTCATCAGAAATTTATCCTTGGATTACACCAAAAATACATGCAGGGATATCGTCAGGTAGTCCTCTTAAGGGCTCCATGGATTCCTCCAGGGATTCCACCAGAAATTCTTCCAGGGATTCTACAACAAATTACTTCACGAATTTTTTGAAGGATTTCTGCAGGCATTCCTTAAGGAATACCTTCCGGAAAATCGCTACGGAAATTACTTCAAGGAAATTTCGAGGTAATCTCTCATGAATTCCCTTAGAAATTTGTTCAGAGATTCGTTCTGGTTTTCTATAAATTCCTCCGGGAATTCATTCCTTTAGAAATTCCCTCAAGGATTGACCCTGGAGTCATCCTACAGGAATTTTATCAGAAAATACTCTAAGAATTTTCCCATAAATTCATTAAAGAATCATCCACGGATTTCTTCAGAAGTTTCTATGCAGAGATTCCTCCCGCATGATTACAGTGATTTTTCTAGGGATTCCTTCAAATATTGCTCCAGGAATTTCTCTAGGCATTCCTCCTAAGATGCCTCCAGGGATTCCTTAAGCAATTTACCCAGGTTATCCTTGAAAGATCCCTCTATCAATTAACCCAGATAAGCTTTCTTTGATTCATTCAAGGATCTAGGAGTTGCAGTGAATATTCCAGAAAAATCCCTTAAGCGATTCCTCCTAAACATGTCTTGAAAGTTTTTTTTTCAGTAATTCTTCCAGTAATGTCTTCAGGGAAATGCCAAGTAACGTGTTCTGAAAAATAAATCCGTGAGGCATTACTAAAGGCAATCCTAGAGTATCCTCTGATAAAACTTGGCTAGGGTTTAAGGCTGTGAACCGTTTCACTGATTCGTTTAAAATTTGGTTAAAATTTGGCAGTTCGATAGTTATTTCCCCCTTCGGTTGAAAACAACCATGCTCTGGAGTATGGTTAAACTTGACAGTTTAAAAGTTATTTCGTGCTCCTGCAAAATTGAGAATAACTAACCATCTGTCAACTTTGTTCTAAATTACTACTCGACTGTCACAATTCAAATGATTTGACCGCGAAGTTAAATGTAACCATTAGAGGGGAAAATAACTATCGAAATGTCAGATTTTAACCAAAAGTTAAACGTATTGGTGAAACGGTTCACAGCCTAAAGTCACTCTTAATGAACAAAGTCAAAGCATTGTTTTACTCACGGTTCAGTTCAGGCTTGTTAGAAAAACGATCGAGAATATCTATAGTGAAAGTTCTGAGAAAATAATTGTAACAATTGCTACAACAAACTTCTTAATTCGTTAGAAAAAAAGTCTAGGATTTTCTTTAGTAATGCTTCGCGGATTTATTTTTCAGAACACGTTCCTTGGCATTTCCCTGGAGACATTACTGGAAGAATTGCTGTAAAAAACTTTCAAAACATGCCTAAACAATTGCTGATGACATCTTAAGAGTAATCTCATTTAAATCCTAAAAGACAATTTCAAAGAAAATCTCTAGAAAACTAGCAGGTCGTCCCAGGGATATCGATGGATGAATCACTGGAATAAAAAATTTAAAGGAGTTAGGAATTTCTTGAAAAATTTCTCAAACATTTTTTTAGGAATTCAGATGATTTCTGTAATAATCTGTGGAGAAATTCCATTCCTGTGATTTACCTTGGGATAATCCAGGTTGAATTCTTGAGGTATCCTAAATAAAGTTCTTGAAAAAATCTTTGGATAAAACAATTGGGGTGCGTAATGTTTGTTACACGTAGAACTACTATGGTCACAACTTCGATCAATTCAAAGTCAGACTATAACAACAGTGCGGTATCTTTTTGCAGATGTTTCATGATAGATGATAGGTGCTGTGATTGTGAGTATTCAATTATGTTATGGTTTTAAGGGAGATCTGTCATTTGGTATGGAAGCTTTTTCAGAGTTTCGGATTTCAAAGTAAAATACTTTAAAATATCAGTGGGGGTTGTGTACAAGACACGACCGCATGACGTTAACTACGCCAAGTGATTTGCTGCATTTTAATTTAAGTCAATTGTCACAATTGCAACCTTACTTAAGTTATAATTCAGATTGTAATGATTTGTGAACTTAAGAACAGTGAGGAGCTCTCCTTTCGGAGAAAAAATCCTGGACCGACCGGGATTTGAACTCAGACACTATCAGCATGGCCGATTGAATTGATGAATTCCAATAACATGAACACATTTTGACGGCGCACTGGTTGAAATCCTCCTCGTCCGATGAGGTTTGCGGTGGCGGCTTCTTCGGGGTCTTCTTCATCACGGCGGTCTTTGAAACTTGGAAGGGTTTTTCTTAGGAACTGCCTTCTTTTTCTCCTCCTCCTTCTCGGATGCCAGCTACAGTCACAGTTTCCCGGGATTTCACTCCACTCTTGCCAATCTTGCAATCTTGCCGATATCGCAGCTGTAGTTTCCGCCGATGTATTTCTCGATCACCTGCAGGGAGGACCCGTTCCGTTTGTTTAGGGCTGCGATGACGGCCACAACCTAATCATTATCCTGTAAAATGCTTCCTCTCCTTCTTCTTGACGGTAGCAACGGTGATGGTTTTGGCTTCGGACAGCATCTTCTATCGATTGGTCCTTCGCTATCGATGTCTGTGTCTGAGAAACACGCCCAGTTAGAGCAAACCAATCTGTTGACTGCTGAGATGCGATCCAAGCGGAGAGTGAAGAACAAATGACGTCAACTTTTCTCTAGCACCCCTATTTATAGATTTGTTTGACGTTCAACATTCTTTTTTAAAACAGTTATTAAAATATCTGGACAGATATGTAGAATTCAGTAAGTAAACGACATGAACCTTTGATGCCTTGTCTTTCGATTGAGGTGCTAATCAAGGAATTTCGTTAAGCCAGCAAAAAGTTATAACCGTTTAAAATATTTCATGCCAGCGTAACGCTCTTGGTTTTTAAATTCCAATTTCACTCCTGTTTAGAGAAGAAAGACGTAGGCCTACTTCAAAATCATTAAATGATCTCTTTTAGATATTTTTGAAGTAATATCTTAACATTTGGGCAATTATCTGAATAAATTTCTGATTGAATTTCCAGAAAAAATATAATAAAACACACATACAATAATACTTGTCGTAATGCCACGAGGAATTCTCATAAAAGTCTACTATGAGAAATGTCTGCTCTGGTGCTACGAAGAATCAAACTTTTTTCTATGGCTCCTAATAGGTTTCGTTTTCTTGGTTCCTGTTTGGTATCTTTGCGGACTCTATTTGGTTCCTCTTTGGTCTCCTTTTTCTGGCAAGAAGTCTTAATTTTCCTATTTTTAATGCACTCAGTCTCTACCAGCCCTGTGAAGACGAAAATCTCACTTTGTCTTGTAGTAACCACTGGCATGGAAATGAGAGATTTAGAAGCAAAGCTGTGTGTGTGACAAAAACCTTCTTTAAAAAAAAAATCTAATTTTAAGTTTTTTCAGATTTTTCTAATTCTTTACAAGTTGTTTGGTAGTCATTAAAATACGCCAGTCATTTAAGAATGATGTTGTTTATTTTCTGTTGAGCGGAAAAAATCACCTGAAAATATTTTACAATTTACAAATTGTTCGTTAGCATGCTTGGAAAAAGTAGAATCTCAACTCAAAACCGATCAAAATATTACTTACACCCCTCTGTGTTTGATGCGTTTAAGTATAGTAACTTCTCTTATTAATGTTCAAATCCTCTGAGCAGAATCTCAATAGAGATACTTAAAAGTAGATTGAGTACCGTGTACCTTTAAATTTCGCTCCTAATTGCTTATCTTTGACAGATACGCGTATTTCGACTACCACTTGCAGTCTTCTTCAGTGTCAGTTACTCGTATCCACTCCGTAGTAACTTTCTATTTCCAGTGCAGGGTTAAAATTTTTCTTAGCTTCACTGTTCACAAAATATTTGCCAACGTTTGTTCTACCCATGGTTTCGAACGTGGAAGCGCCTCTGATATGTACCATTTCCTTCTGAAACAGGTTCCAGGTGCCCTCGTGCCCTTGTGTCCAGAGAGATCATACTCACAAAAAAATGTCCAGGGTTCCATTCTCTAGTGCATGTCTTTCATATAAAGTTGAAAGAACAAACAATTCAAAATCATGGGTCATTTTTGACCCTTAATGCATAATTTGTCACTATTTTTGTAGCGCCACTTCCAGATGTCGCTGAAAGCTATTTTTAGTACAAAAATGTTCGTTTTCATATGTTGGGGAAAATAAAAAAATCTGATCTCTATCTCTTTTCTCTACAAAGCTACAGCTCCTTTAGGGTGTAAACCGATCACGAATCGGGTTTAACTTTTAGTTAAAATTTGACACCACAAAGTTATTTCCCTTCCGGTTAAAAATAACCCTGCTCTGGAGCATGGTTAAACTTGACAGTTCAAAAGTTATTTTCTGCTCCCGTGAAATTGAGAATAACTAACCATCTGTCAACTTTGTGCTGGTCAAAGGTCAAATGGTTCCACTGCGAAGTCCAATTTAACCATTTGAGGGGAAAATAACTATCGAAATGTCAAATTTTATCTAACAGTTAAACAAATTGGTGAAACGGTTCACAGCCTTAGAATGCCGATTGGCCAAAACTGACCCCACCGCATAAGGAAGGTTAATGGGTTACACTTCCGCTCACAAGATTATGTAAATTTTGTTAAATTTCCATAATCCGAATGAATAATATTCGTCTTGGTTTGAGTATCTTAAATCAATAATAAAATATGGTAGGTCAATAGATGTGGCGGAAATTCAAAATCGTATGATTCATAAAAAAATTGTGAACTAGCAATGTTCTTCAATGCACCTGTAGATCAGAGTTCTCAACAGCAGACCTGAGTTCAGTATAAATTCATTGATAATCCGTAATTTTTGTCTGTTAATTTACTGGTCTATAATAACTATTGAAAAAAAAAGAGTTAACTAAGTGTTACAAGTTGAAATTACTGCTAAGAATTCAGTAAAAGTGTCCGACTTAGAAAATTAGAACTATTGCGTATGGTGAAATCAATTGTAATCATGGTTGTGCAAATTTGAATGTAGTAATATGATTGAGCTAAGCACTTACTTTCACAGTTCTCCCTTGGAAAAACACAGACTGAATATAAACATTTTGTAAAAATTGAAGATATTTGGCAAATATATGATTTTAAAGTCCACGTGGACTTTTCCGGAGGGTTTGACAATATGTCCACGTTAATTCATGGGAAGGTTAGAGGAGGTCCAAAATCAGGATTTTTGCGTCCACGTGGTATATATAATTATGTATGGCCACCAACCTGGAAGGCAGATTTTGTTCTAGTGTGAACGTAACTCCAAGAAGTCTAAGAGCACGACGTAATCAGTAACTTGCAACGGCAGAGAGAAAATTAGTCACGTCCATTGATGCTAGGTCCAGCACAAGCAGACCCTACCACAGTTTTCGATTTCTCCATCATGCAATTCAAAGACGTCAGGGTTTTCCGTCGACCTTGGCGACGGCGGCGAGGATATCGTCTACCCACCAGCAACGTCCATGTCCGGGGCGTTAAATTAGCAGTGATTCGAAGAACATCGGCGGTCGCTTATTGGGCATTGTCTCCAAAACAAACAAAAGACGAGATAATCGAATTTTTTAAATAAGGCCAAGTTTGCGTACGTGAATCTAATATTTTCGGCTTCATCTTGGCGTGTTGTGACGATCGTTCGTCGGGTTCAGTTGGGTTTGGCTACCGACTGTCACTATGTGCCATGTGATTACAGACAAACAGATGTGGCATTTAGAACAACTCGCGATCAAAATAATAGCCACGAGGACATGTATGTCCAATAGCCTGGGAAACGATTATATGAAAAAATTAGATTCTCGCTCCAATCCACGTTTTGCATTGCATTTAGGTCCCATAACAACTGCGCAACATTTCAGCTCGATCGGAGAAACTATATTTTAGCGCTAGCCGTTCAAAGTTTGTATGGGATTTACTATGGGAAAACTTACTTTTGCAAAGGAAAATCGCCAGAGGTCGCCCATTGACCTCTATAAAAATTCTGAACACAGATCCCATACAAACTTTGAACAGCTGGCGCTAAAATATAGTTTCTCCGATCGAGCTGAAATTTTGCACAGTTGTTATGGTACCTAATTGCAATCCAAAAAGTGGACTGGAGCGAGAATCTATATTTTGTCCCACACTAATGCCCAATGTCAAGATGGGCCAACATATGGCGGTAATGTGTAGACGTCAAGCACGAAAAATGTTTTTTTCAAAAAACGATACTAGCGCAGCGGGTAGTGGTTTGACCAACTACCATAAATTTGAATCGACCGTTAAAAATATGCTCGATGGACAATGATGGAAGTGTGACGTCTGTTTATCTGTGATGCGGTTGTCATTGTTTGTCAATGTGAAGCAAGAGGTTAGCGCCACCATTTGCGTCCCCGGGCTGATAGATTTCAATAAATTTTCGATTCGAGACTCTAGTGGGCTGATTGCTGATTCAGGAAAGGTACACATAGCTAGAGAAGGAACAGCGTATTTATGGAAAACCGTCATCTATTTTTATCCAACAAGCGCCGATTAGTGCGAATGTATGATGACAGGCATTACGCAGTCGTGATTTAAATGAAGAAAAGGGTGTGATGTCGCGTGTTGGGACGACTGACCGTGATGCTAAATAGCTGACATGTGAATTGCAACGTGTGCTGGAACGTGTCAGCTTTACATTCACTGAAAAAATGGACACAATGTATCTACATTGAAAATTATTGAAACGCCATAGTCTTAGCATCCAAATTATGTTTCATTCTTAACAATTGAATCAGCAAATATTATTGTTCACTTACTTTTTGCCCACTTACTCAAACTAATGAGTCATCAATCGCTGAAATTTATTCAACTGATAGAGAGAGTATTCAAAATAAAATCGTAATTATTCATTTGTATTCAACGTTCGTTTCCTCATAGTTCTTTATGCGTTTTAATAATTGAAAATAGGATTCAAGCTTTTTTGTTGTTGACTGCTCTTAGTATTTTTTTCATGCCTACATAACTGACCCATTGGGAATAGACATAACAACGTGAACAAAATAATTGCAAGAAAAATAGGTAGGTATAGGTCTGACCGTCAGGAAAAAAAATCGTGTTTTGCTCTCCTATCCCTAGTCCAGTTAACAAATAAGCATCTTTTAGATGAAAACCTACCATGTGCACTGAAGTCAGTGTGTATGTACATTGAAAATGCAATTGTTCATAATATTTGCGACATTTGTTTTGTGATGATCATTTAACAATACCGATAGCAGAGTAATATATTGGATATGAAATAAAATGGTGACTTCGAAAACACTGATCCTGTTTCAGTTTTGACTGAGTCAAAATACTCACTTGAATGGCTGAGGCCAACCTTCTCCTTTAAGCTTTCGGTGAAATTGGTTCGCGTTGAATCAGTGGAAAACGGCAGATAGGTGATGTTTTCTCGCCGGAAAAACTCAGCTATCGTACTCAGCACCAGATGGCCGGTCTGTGGGCCGGCAACATTGTAGTATCCGTGCCGTTCATAGAAGTACACAACGCGGTTCCATTTGAAACTGTAACGAAAGGTAAAAATCATGAGATAAAATGTTCAACATGGAATTAATAAGAAAGGAGAAGAGTTAAGGTACCGTGGGGTAAGTGGATACAACAAAATCAATAGTTAACTTCATTGTTATGTACAGGGCACGTGATTAATGTAACTTAAACTTTTTTCTGTGGATAACAAATAAGGGACTATTATACTTCAAATCGTCATTTATTTCGATTTTTCTGATTGTTATGTATTGAGTATGAGAGACTTAAAAATTTGCGACAAATGATCCTTTTGCCCCACCATGGTGGGGTAAGTGGATCACCATTAAAAAAAATCTGTTCTCGAAACAAATGTAGTGTGATTATGTTTAATAAGAATGATATTACCCTCGTTCTTGTTATTAGTGCTAGTAATGTTACACTTGAATACTTTAAAATTAAAAAGTATATTTATTTAATCAAAATATAACATAAAGTATGTATATATTAGTTCATACTAATTTGAACAAAAAAAAACATTGTAACTAGAAAAAAATGGAGAAAATTCATCCATTTATACGCATAAGTTATACAGAAGTATTGTAGGGTTATTCCTATCGATATTTTCGAAAAACACTCTTGGTTTTAAAATATTAGTTACATTTACTTTTGAATAACAAACTGAAATCCTTCTATTTTATTTATGAATATATGTGTATCATCTGTTTAGAGCAATTTATATGGTCATAAAAGGTACTGTACTATGCTTTCGATTGGAAAATTAGTATATTTTGTTCTTTTACAACTCAACTTAGATAAACCACGAAAAGTTTCGTGTGAATTTTGAAATTATTATTCTTTTTATATTTTTTTTATACCAGAAAGGTTAAAAAAAACTTTTAGGTGGATTAATTCAAATTTCCTATGGTCAATTTGACAAATTCAAGCTGAGAATGGCACAAAATAAAGGAAAACAACATTTGCGGATAATAAAGCTTATTAAAATTCTCGTAAGCAGTCTGCCAATAAATGGTAATTATTCTTGATCCACTTACCCCACCCCATTGAAAAGTAGGGGTAAGTGTACCATGTCCAATATATTTGTATTTATTTATAAAAATTACACATTTTTCATTGTGATTCATTCGTTTAGAACTGAAATGCTCACCATGTGTCGAAAAAAATAATAGAATTCGATTTTAGACAGAGATGCAATAGATTTTTGATTGATGGAAAACAATTTTCAAATTAATTACTTTTTGCAGCTAACAAGTTTGCTTGTGTTAGTGTACGTGTAGTACCAGTTTTGCAATAGTATCAGTGTGGGCGTAAGGGTATTAAATAAAACAAAGCAATGGTGCGAAAACATTCAACATATTCAAGTATTTATGCTCAATATTGACAAATGATCCACTTACCCCACTGATACACTTCCCCCACTGTACCTTACATGTTTTATCATCAATATGAGTACAAAAAGTTAGGGAACCTGGGGTCCCTTGTTAAGGCATTTGCGAAGTTTAATCAGGAAAGTTTTTTCGTTCAAGGGCTCACAGTTGAAATCTCAACATATGATTTAATAAGACAAGCTCCAAGAAAACTGTCTCGGTTTATCTAAAATATTCTTAGGAAAAATATGCATATTACCCAAGATACAACTAATTATGTTGAGTAATGAAAATTTTAATTATTTTTGGTTCTGATAGCACAGCAGCAAATTGTTTTGAAAATAGACGAGATTGGTTTCACATCTGCTTTTTTAGTAGGACGTCGTGTGTTCAATGCTATACTATTCCTTTTTAGTTAAACTTATTCTTAGGTAAAAATAATGAAAAAAAACTCATCGGATCGCTCCAGTTTTCTTAGCGTAACATCCTCTACATTGTCTTAGATAGTTTGTTCGCCAAGAATATTTAAAATTATTCATTGATCAATACTTACAACGGTGCTTTCATACATTTCTGTGAAAATTCTGCAGGGTATTTTGTAGAATTTCATGCAAAGATACTATTTAAAATATCACCATTCAAGATTTTAGTTCCACTGACTTTTTTTGAAACAGTTTTGTTCCAAGAGAAAAGCTTACCAAAATATCAATGATTCATTGATTAAACCCTTCAGCAATCATACATCTTCCTTTATTTTGTTTAGAAAAAAATATTGTTATGTAAGGCTGATACAAATATTAAATTTCTTTTATGTCCGAGACCATTTGGAAGGTACGAGGGGGGGGATAAAAATAAATAAGGAACAAAAAAATAAAAATGAAAAAAAAAGTTTTTTTTTTGAATTTTTATTTTTAACGATAGTTGTTGAACTTTTTCCAATCGTCCTTCTGGATCATTATTTTACTTATTTTTTATTTAAAAAAATGAAAAACCCTAACTGATGTCAAAAAAATGATGAATCTTTTTTTTTTTCTCCCCTTCAAAATTTTCGGATTTTTGAAGGGGGGGGTGACATAAAAGAAAATTAATATTTGTATCAGCCTAAATAATTACTCCAGAATATTTTTCAGAAATAATGTACCGTAATCTGCGGGCAAATCAATCACTGGGGTAAATTTAATCAGGTAGGTACTACATAGCATTGCCTTCCAAGAATACTTAATGTTTCGTTGACATCACTTACATTCCACGTTTTCAAGTTTATAGATGCCTAATAGACCATTTCACAAAAAATCGAAATGTTTGGGGTTCAACCACTCACCCTCCACACCTAATTGCAATTTGCAAATTGCAAAATTGGACGGGGTTGGTGGTCTAATGGCTACCGTTTCTGCTTCAAAAGCAGAAGGTCATGGGTTCAATCCCAGGCCCGACCCTTTCCTCGTACTTTGTAGTTGTGTCTTTCACTTGCTTCTATACACCACTCTTAATATATCACAGTTGATCTATCACAGCTCATAGCATTTGCTAGAACCTGAGACGGACAGAAATAACCCGTTTCCCTACGCTTCCATTCTTTCCTTATGCCTGATACATAGGCAGTCTGCTAACCAAGCCAGCAAACCTCCCTGCCAGAAAAAATACCCCACCCCTCCTGTTCAAATGTATCATCAACTCCTTCCCCTTCCCCTCATTGGTCCGCATTCTAACGTGGCAGGCGCCATAATCGCCTAAAAATAGAAGATCACCAGCACTTATACACTGAGGGTGTCTGTTAATCCCAAGCAGTCATCTGGTTGGTTCCTTGTGTAAGTGCAGCTGATCTGGCGATACTGGAGTAGCAACCACGGGCAGCCAATCAAGCTCAAGCTCAAGCTCAACTAGTCACCCTCCACACTTAATTGCAATGCCAAAACTTCCAGACAATTTTTCATCTTATTTGGAGGAGATTAGGAGGTGCCTCAAGTCGAATTTGCGTTTTTTTGGCTATTTTTTTCATTCAAAAAATTCTAGCGAGAATTTGGAAAAACGAAAATTAATATGAATATCACTAGTTGATCGTATTTATAATATTCTACAACTTTTATGAACATTACATTTCAATTGGAGATAGTTTTGACCTAGTAAAATTAATTTTCGTTCAAAAAAAGTCGTGGAAAAACATACATTTCTCTACAGTTTTTGTTCTACGAGATTCTCAACCTCATGCCTAATCATAAAATTTCAAGTGTTGTATATGTAGTGCGATAGTATACACTCACAAGGTGGTTGTTGAATATCTCAGGTCGTCAGGGCCGTATTTACGGGGGGTCCAAGGGGGCCATGGCCCCGGACCCCCACATTTGATGGGCCTCCATAAAATACTTCTTAATTAAGCATTATTCAATATTTGGGAATTATTATAGAAACCGATAATATGGTAATATCTTTTTGAATGCCATCGAAAGATTGGTTAACTTAAGGATTCTAATTTTCAATTTGAGGGCAATCTTGTGGTTTCAAACCTAAATGAATTTTAGGCTGTTCTGTAGTGTGCAGTACATTTGACCTATTGTTTTGTATCTGTGAGTTTCAGTTTTTGTTGATTTCTGGGTTTGTTTAGTACTCGTTTACATAAATCAGAAAATGAAAAATTAGTGTTTGACCTCTGCGGTGAACACATTTCTAGAAATTTAAAGAAAAAAAACATCAAAAAGTAAGGAAATCCAACATTAGTTTGGTATATTGTAATCAAGTTATATGGATTTGCTATTGAGAAGCCTAAAGTAAAAGAAAGTGACATTTTGGTCGGTTTTATGTTTGGTGTACTGGAATGTTGAACTGTTTTCAAGCTTTCTAATAGTATTTTATAGTCATATTTCTAACTAAAAATATCACATTTTGGAGAAGATTGGCTTGTTGTTTTGGCTCTCACATAATTTGTACGGAGTAAAATATTGCTGAAAATGTTTTAACTCTTCTTGCTCAAAAGAAGGTATTTGTCACATTTTTGATCCCAGTTCAAAGCTAACTTCTGGTAATCAAAATCATATCCATAAACTTCGTGCGGGGTGACATTGGGTCAAGATTTTTACAGTAAACTAACAACAGAATAATGAAAACAATATGACAAGCTTCAAGAATGACTACGTTATAAATAGCTACTGGATGGTTCATGGATTAATTTTTTGACTTCCGTGCTAGCCATGAGATGCATCGAAAAGGGCGGTCAAAGTCACCTCCTAGGCCCAATGTCACACTGCACGACGGAACATTGAGCATAAAAATTATAAATATACCAATGAAAACATACTATAGCATTTTATAGCAATATTGTTTTCTGGGAAAAGGCCCCCACAAAACTCTGGCCCCGGGGCCCCCACATTTGTAAATCCGGTCCATTTTAGATAGATAACAATACAAACATATTCATTATTTCCTATTCATCTGGCGTGTAACGCAGGTACGTTTAGTAAGTTTTTTTCACAAAACTTTTTCTAGAAAAGAATTTAATGGGGTATGGATAAGGTTGTTACTTTTCAATGTTTGCAATACTGTTGTGATATCTTTCAAACCATAAAAATCCGTCGGATTGTTAGACGAAAGTGATTTTGTCATAGGCACAGGCGAAGTCCATTGATTGCCTTCATTTAAAAAACATAATCACTGTATAATTTCGTTTTTTAACTATTATCAATAAAAAATATAATCTATTTTCTGATTCAAACTCATTTATCACTTGAAAACACGATCATATTTGACGGTTTAGAACAAAATCTTCGAAAAAAAAATCTGTTTTGGACTTGAAAAATTCGTTGAACTTTTTTCTCTTAAATATGCCTAATTTGCAATGTATGGACGACTTTTAGTAAACTTAATTGCGAAACTTTTTGCCTAAGAACGATCAAAATCTGAAATGGCCGTTTTTTTTAAATCGACTTTAAAGTTTCGAATCATTTTTTTCAGTGTAGAAAATGGTTTTTATTTTTTCATTATTCTTCTCTAAAACTTCAGGAAATTTCACGACAGTCCTCCATACAACACTTTTTTGTAGGTCTTACCGTTTTCGAGTTATACAGGTTTATAAAAATAAGTAAAAAAAAAACTTTGACCCTTTCCAAATGTTAGTCCAGACCATTTAAAAAAAAAAAAACAAGTATGTAAAGTATCTTAGTTTCACATTGTCTTCACACCCAGAAAGTTTCATTGAATTCTGAAGGGGTACTGCCAATCCCTATGTCGAGTTGGCGTGAAATCCGTCAGCATGTAAGTTTTAAAAATGATTATTTTATTATTTGCTAACGAAATAAATATTTAGGGACCGCTGAGGAAGACTGAATCCATAAGTAGGTAGAAAGGTTCGGTAAATGCCAAGTTTTAATGTTAATTTCACCGAAAAAATCCGATGAAAACATCTACCAAATTCTAAGTGAAACAGATGTTACCATTCAATGTAACCTCACTTATCGACGTAATGCCATTTTACAGTTTTACGAATCATCTCGATAAAAAAAATCAACCCACCCCCCTGAGCGGTGTTCTGGGTACGCCAATGTACTGACACAAAAAATATCAAAATCGAAGGAACAAGTTCTTGTACATCCAATACACATATGATCATTTCTGTAAGAAAGCAATTTTATTTTGTTGACATTTATTTACAAACTATTAATTGAAAACTTTTATTGAGATGCTCGAAAAATCATGATATTTTACTGAAAATATTTTTTTTTTTTATTTTCGTGATTTTCAACTTTTTTTTACACCTTTACACCTTCAACTTTTATTACACCTTGCAAGTATTTACTCGCCTCCAAACAAGAATTAGTCGAAGATCCCCCGAATAAGAAGAATTTTGAAACATATATCGAGATATGGAGATAAATTTACCTCGCACGTGACATCGAGTAATAGAAATATCGACTTATGGAGAGCATGATGTATGGAAATATGAAGGTACGGAAAAATCCATCAAGTTATAGAATATCGAGTTGCGGAGAGTCGACTGTAATTTGATATGTAATTCGATTCTAGTCAATTATGCTTTTCGATATATCCCGACCTGGCAGTTAAAGTTAAACAAAACATAGGACTACAAACGACAACAATATTTACCCCCTGAGGAAGACACAATTTCCGTGTCGAAACGTCGGGCAAATAAATAAGCCGTTGTAAAAATGAAGACTGCGTAGCCAAAAAGCATAATAATTATTGATTACAACCATACAGTCGATTCTCCACCAATTCGATTCTAGAACATCTTGTTTTATGTTCCGCATGAAACCGCACACAAACGTGAATAGCATAAACGAGGTAATTCTGGAGGGGACTAATTATACAACAGCTAGATGTTGAATAATTGATCGTATAATTAATAGTTCATTATTTTTTAACCCAGCTCTCAGGACAGGATTAATCTGCATATGAATAAACAAGTTTCTTTTATTTTAGTAATATTCGAACTTTTGGGGGACAGGTGGATTCTGGGAAAGGGAGCTGTTCCCTTTGTACCTCTTGTCCAGTGACCCTCTAAATATTTAAAATACCAAATAATTCATCACAAAACACAGAATAATGTGATTGTACCTCTAACGTAATTACATTAACATGCGTCCCAAAGGTTGTTCTTGTTAGATTACCTTATAGAAACGTTGACCTTTTATAGTGAATAAAACTTTTTTTTGATATCAGATACCTAGGATAAATATGTTAGGAAGTAATCTAGCTACATTTTTTATTGCATGTCAAATTTATTTCAATCTCCCAAATGCCCTGCTCCAATTTTTCATGCATATTAACAAATGGCAGTATAGTCAACAAGAAATCCCAACACGCCACCCAGACAGGCAGTAAAGTGCGATAAATTTAATAACGAAGTCATAATTCTATCAATTCTCACCAGCAGCCCAACCACCCACCCACCAAGAATACTTACTGTCGCAGCAGATCGATCATAAAGTACGCAATTCGTTGAAAGCTCAGCCATCCGGTGCGAATCAGCAGATAGAACTCGTCCTCGCAGCGTGTCTTGTTCTGCTCAAAGTCGAACGTATAGCCGGCCCCAGTTATCACAGGTACACCATCGTTGTAGATGAATCGTCCAATGCGCGCCACAGGTGCTATAAAGAAGGGGGAAAGACAAGAAAATATGGTAAACGATAAAAGTTTTAGCTGTGTGTTGACTGGTGGTGAAGCTTTGTTCGAAGAAGGACGCATGCGCGAAGCACATTGTATTGTGGATAAACGATAAAAGCTTCAGCGCTATAAAAGCTTTAGGAAAATTGTACACTGTTAAGTATGTGCACTTAAAACTGATGGATGTGTTCGAAACTCTTATAGAAGTTATATGATATCTATTCACACAAAATGGGATGGTACACAAATTATGCCACGCTAAATTTCATTTTTTTTTGACACAAAATTATAGTAATCCTTTGTAGCGCAAACAACAACATGACGGGTTTTGCGACTGAATCATTTTTTACGGTTTGAGTTGATTGAGTGATTTTGCATCAAAATCTCTAGCGTGAGATTTGCGAAGCAGATCTCTAACGAGTTTGCTCTTACGGGAGAGCGTATTGATTGAGATTTTAGTGTGAGTCTATTAACTCTGGGAGCGTGACGTAATTTGTGCATGTCCCCAAATCAAACTTTTCTTTTAAGTCTTCCAGACTCTATTCAATGTATATTTTTACAAATTGTAATTAGTACTTACTATTTTAGGTATTATTTTTTAGATTATATGAGTTTTTAAGTAGTTATCATTATATTTGCAACAGCATATTTTACACAGTTTATTTAACTGTCTCATTTATTGAACAGTCTAAAACTCGATACCTTCGATATTCAAAAAAATTTCATCATCAATTACCAGGTTTTACAAATCAAGCTGTTCCAACCTAAATAAAAAAACTACGGTGCAGGGCACTTCATTGATTCACTTTGGCATGGTTTTTTTTTCTCAGCCGAATTGTCTTAAACTTTACAATCAAGAGCACTTCTAGACGACGCATATCGTGGCCAAATATGAGCTCAATAGCTTTCAAAAAAACCCCACTGCCGAAGTGAATCAAAAGTACCAAGATTGAGATCCGGCTCCCTATGAAGTTCGATACTTACAGAAAGACGTATATTTTTTTTGCATACTTCACTTTAATTTGTCCATTTAATCCAATTGCAAAGTATATGTAATGTCAAGATTTTAGGTAGTTGATAAAACTTCCACTCGGCTGGTTAGCCGCAAACACGATATAAATAAATAACCCACAGATTTGTCTGTGTTCTGGAGTCAATATGACCCCAGAGCACTTTGAAGAGCTGTATCTTTTGCGTTACACACCCAATCTGTTCGGTAAACATTACTGGGTTTTTAAGTCAGTAAACTAAGAAAATTTGTTAAAAATCGAAAACAGGAATTTTTATTTGAAATTTTACATGCGAGTATCTTTGGGAGCTTCAAATCGCGCTAACTTTGCGAAATTTGAACGGGTATTCGATTTTTCTGCAATTTTGGGAAGAAAATTGATTTGTGTTCCTCTATAATATATGAGACAATTAAAAAGGGGACTGGTTTATCGCGAGGAGTAGTTGTTGTAAAAAAAATGTCCAAAAACAGCCAATTTTCGAAACATTGGACGTTTATATATCAGAAACAGTTATATATAAAATTATATTTTCTTCTGTGAAGATTTGAAACAGGTACAGAGTCAATACAGTGCACATTGGTTAGACGGAAATTCCACCGCATGATGGCGCTAGCTCATAGAATGTTATCTTATGGAGCTCATATATTTCTTATGACATTCGATATCTCAAAAACTGCGGATTTGAAAGGAGCAACGGCTATATGCTGCATGTCTGATTAACTCTGTTGTAAATTGAGAGCTTTCTTTGCCATTTTCGCATTTGTATATCGTGTGGCTGCTGCTCTATGCGCAGGGAAGTCAAGGAAATTTACATTATGAAAAAAATCATGGACCGACCGGGAATCGAGCCCAGAGACCTTCAGCAGGGCTTTGCTTAGTGATCGCGGACTCTAACCACTCGGCTAAGGAAGACCCCAAAATCCATACCGTAAAATTGGGTGTTTAGAACTCGTGTGGTCTTAAGGGATTGAACTTCTCCATCAAGTTTGACAAGTCACAAACACGTCGAAAGTTGATATATCAGTCATCTGAAATGCTTCATTTGTTCGGAGGATTGTGAGCTGCATGATGTGATAGGGGATGTTCATTAAAATAAAGTATTGTATATTCTAGATAGTGAAAACGTTCTAAACCATTTTTTTTAATTTTATAGGCTTAATACATTTAACTTCGAAACTATGAAACAATATTAAGAAAAATATGTGAGTACCTTAGAAGATAAATATATTTAATTGAAATCATCGCGCAGACAAAAACTTTTGAAAATATTATCTAGATTTCGACTTTGAATAATTTTTATGGAGAAAGTCTCTTTTTGAAAATAAGTGAGGTCTTTTCAACTTCTTCTAAGTTACTAAACTCATTCGATTTATTCCGTAATATATTCCAATATGCTTTTGGCTTGTTTCTAGAAGTGAAACTGCATTTTAAAGTTAAAGGGTCTATTCTGTTTGATACTGAATATCACCAAAAATGTCTTATCTCAAAAATCGGTAAAACTGGTAGGAACATCTTGATAACAACGTTTTACGGTAAATATGGGATTTTCCTTGATATTATTTTCAAAGCTTTTTCGATCACACTGGAAAAAATGTTTGGAAAGTTGGAATGTTTCTTTTATTTGAAAATGGTTTTGAAGCCATTCATTCTTTCAGTGGTAATCCTAAAATGTGGTAAACAATAATAGCATTTTGTCATTTCTGAGCTCCATTTGAGGAACTTGACGGCCTCGTCAGGTACTAAGTGCATTATGTTATAGAGTGCGCGTTAGATTTTCACTCCATACTGGAACACTTTTCTTCAGTATTTCTTCGACTATGCCACTGGGTGTTGCATGCAAATACGTTGTTTAGTGTAGTGTTTGTTTAGTGGCAAATTGGACATTTCCCCTATTTAAACTAAAATCTTGTTGAAATTATTCTTATATAATAGGTTATTAACGAAGTTGCTCTGCATAGCTTATACGATTCGTGAAAGATTTAGCAGTTAAAATAAGACAGTTTGCGTTTACAGAAGTTCCAAGTTCAATAATACTGATGTATTATCTGATTAAGGTTGAACATAGACTATGCAATTGAATGAACGTATCAAAGTTAATAACCAATAAAAGTTTGTATTGTTGTTGGAAAAATATGGTTTTATTTACGAACCCCAATTTCCTTAACACCCCATTTTGCATTTCCGTCAAAAATCACACCTTTTCATGATTATCTTAGAAATCAATCTAATTGTATTTGGCTTTTGATATACACGACCAGAGAATGGTAGGGCTGTCCTTTGTTTAATTATTGATATACTAAAAGTTTCTTAATATTCGACTTGATTTGTTTTCATCCCTTAACTCTTAAATTTCAATCCCATATATCTTGAGGACTGGTGCTCTTGGAAAAAGTTTTACTTCAGTTCGTCAGTATCGATTTAAATCTAGTTCATATGTGCTTTCTTCATAATCTGACATAACGGAAATACATAGCTGAAAACGATTTGGTTGTCAAAACTTTCAAAAATATGTTTAGTAAAGCATAATTCACAAATTACTACGAAGGATGTATAAATTCTTCAGGAAACTGTCTACATTTAGGCATGTTTCACGAATTAAGGCGATTTTTAGGTGGTGATTTAAATGTGGCCCTAAGACAAAGTAGGTTTATATGGAAATTACTATGGAGAAATTTTGAAAAATATTCCAAACACGTTAGTACTGGAATGTAAGTATAAATTTATCATCCCATAGTAACAACTCATTCTTCACATCATAATAAATAAATTAGCTGAAGAGAGCAACTCAATCCGATGGATAGGAGAAGAGATATTCATGAGTTTGTTTGCTTTCATTTAGCTTCATATGGGATAATAGCCCTACAAAAATCCCAAATAAAATTAGGTCAAAAAGGATTTGTTTCCTCAGCAACATCCTTCATTAAGATTGAAAGAATGAGTTTTTCTGATGGGATACCGTCGTTGGGGGTGACAATGGGTCAAAAAGGGATGTAAACGAATTATTTATTGAATAACTATCGCAATTTAACTCCAATAAACTTCAAATTTGGTGTGTATGTACTTTGATGGTACATTAACAACTGTTCAAAACATTAAAGAAAAATATTTATTCACAGCGGCACCAGAAGTGAATGAAAAATGACCCAATCTCACCCCATAGAGGGGGTGACATTGGGTCACTGTAATTGAAATAACTTGTTTTTGATTATATGGTTGCAAAACCATTCACAGCTGAAGAATATTGATGAAATACGATGCAAACAAGATGAAAAGATATCTAAGATGTTTCACAAGTATGATAAACCCACTTAAAAGAACGATTATGCCAAAAAAATTAAGAGTTATGAGAAAAAATATGTAAACACAACATTTATCGTCAAGTTTACATCAATTTTCTGTTTTTTTCCCTCGAATTGTCTTCAAAGTCTCATCCCCATTGCTATAAAGCCCATTCAGTTTCCCCAAAGGTGTACTGAAACAGTGATTAATTTAAACCTTCGCGAATAGTTAAATTTCGGTGCGACATTCCACGATCAATACATTTCAGGCAGATCTTGATGTCATAATCACGATATTTCAGTGTTCCAATTCATTTGTACTTCCAGAAGATGTTTCTATAATATGAAAACACAGATAAATAATTAAAATAAAAAAAAAAAACTAATCCATTTGATAAAATTTTACGGTGTTGCTGTGCACGAAACACAGTTGCTGGATTGAGAAGTTGTCAAAATGCGTTGCATTGTTATTCAATGTACAGAATCCTCAAGTAGACTAGTTTGATGTTTCAGAGATGCTGTATTTAGAAAGAATAAACACATCTTAATGAAAAAGAGAATTACCGGCACCATAAAATGTCTAAAAAGTGGGCTTGCAATTTCATTTACTGTCGTTCTTGCTTGACCCAATCTCACCCCCATTTTTGATGTTTTAGACACCGTACCGAAAAAAATAAAATTTTTGTTGAAAAATCAAATACATTCCGGAAAATACGTGTGAAGTGTAATGAAAAGACTTTAAACTTTCTACTAATATAACGGTAGAGGTTAAAGTACATGCGTGATACTTTGCACAGGAGAAATTTAATGTTGTAAATTTTATCGTATTTCAACATACAAGTTTATTGATATAGTAAACAAAAACTACTATTTCTAAAAATGTATATTGTGATGAATTATGCGTAATAATATGTTCCCAAGCATATGAATTATTAATTTTAGTAATATCACCGTTATTAGCTGAAATATTTCATAAATTATATTTTTCCGTTTTGACCCAATCTCACCCCCCAGACCCATTGTCACCCCCATCGACGGTAGTAATTTTGTGCTTACATTGCAGTCCTAACGTGATTGGAACATTTTTCAAAATTACTCCACTATAATTTCCATATAAACATTGTCTCTGGGCCATCTTCAAATCACCACTTAGAAAGCTGAAAATATCACAGAACACTATTTTTATGGTAAGGATGGTAAAGAAGATATAGGAGATTGGATCTTCAAACATTTTATTTTTTTTCAATCGCCTCACTGTTTTACACGGGATGAGTAAAATAGCTAGTGAATATTAAGTTTTACCATGTTTGAATGCTAAAATTTGTTATTGGTTTATTTGAAATAGGAGTTTAAATTACAAAAATAATAACTTAATCTGTATGGCTAACTAACCGCAATAACTAACCAATAACAAAAATATTGACAGAAAGAAATATCAAAATAAGTTATTGAGAAATTCTCTCTGAAACCAGGCCGCCATCGGCACACATCGTTAAAATTCCAATTATATGTCACTGATCGCTAGTATATGCTAAAACTAAAGGGTGGTTATTTCGGTTTTCACAAATTGGAGGACCCCTCTTACGCCAACTAGCTAAACAGTTTGCGAAATAGTCCATTTTCGATAAATCATGGGTATTTCATCGCGTGATATGTGTCATATTTCCCTTACCAATGAGCTGGACAAGCTAAGTGGCATCGTATAGAGGAAGGATATAGCTTTCGTTTGACATTTAATAATTTTGGCGTTCATTTTGAATTTGACCGCCATCTTGAATTTCGTCTGAAAAAAAACGTTTTATTGCCATTAGCGCATCGCTCGTTTTGAAGTCACCAGCAGAAAGCTGAGAAAAAACTGTGTAAATTACAAAAACCAGTTCGCATCGTACCTTCGTGCTGTGCGTACACGAATTCTCTCTGTTCTTGTAAGTTTTTTTTAAGGACATATCCCCATGAGTACCAAAATGGCCTCTAATATGGCACCTTACTTCCCCCTTCACTTCCCGCTCCCTCCTCCCACGCTTCTCACAGTGTTTTGGAGCGCGATCACAAAAAATGATTATTTGAAGGTACTAACCTTATTGTAGAGGGGTGGTTTCTTAACTGAAGGCATTCCATAATGTGTTTTTCACAAATTACCACTTTTTAAATGCAAACACGTAGTAATTGCTGTGATTTGTGTTGTAAAATACCACGCACTACCGAATCACTTCTTCTTCACGCCCCGAGATATTGTTTGCTGGCTTTTCGGTGCCCGTTCTTAAACTCACTTTAAATGGTATTTCTACTCACCGTAGCCATTCAAAAATTTGATGCGATACTTGAAACACTTTAACTTTTCACGCAACGTACTCCTGGGAGCAATCAAACACTTAAACTTATCAATTTGTGCTCGAAAAGCAGCACCGGAACGCAAATTCACTGAGCCAACATTGTTTATGAAACGAGAGCGCAATTCTAACTGATTGGAAGTGATGCCAGTTTTTATGTTTGGAATTGAAATTTTTTGGATATTCATACACTTGCTACAACCACGTATTTTACAATTTCATAACACTTAAAAGGTGTACAATGTCACAAGTGTTGCAAAACATTTTTATGCGTGAGAAAAAACAATGTACGACGCCATTTAGCAGCAAAAATGAATATTAGATATTATACAGTACAATTGACTGTAGAATGCAAATGCATACTGATGGCAACATTCTACGTCCTTGAAAAGCAAGAGAAGAGAGGAGAAAACTGCCAAAAAAAGTAAACAACACACGCATGGTGTGAAAAATGCTCATAATTTTTGTCAAAAAACATGTTTTCACTACCAAATGAAATAAATTGTGATTTTGAGCTTTTATAAAGTTGTTGATGAATTCATATCGACAATAATACCTTTGTATGAAACGAGTGCAAGTGATACTGCCTACATCATTCTGTGGGTGGAGGTATACATGGAACATGATGATTTATTTTTGGCCGACGCACATAACATTGTGCTCCGCCTTGTTGGGTGGCTTGAGAGGGTGCTTTAGCGGGTGGCTCGAGTGGGTGGCAACATTATGTTTACGTGCTCATTGAACCTTCACCTTAAGCTACCTAAAGCAATAATCAGCAAGGATGGAAATCTAGTAATCATGACAAAATTCACGATGCATCGCGGTTGTCTTGCGATCATAGCAACAACGATTAACCTTTTGTCGTTAAGATATCACAACAAACAACGCTCGGCGATTAATGCATCGTTTTGCATGTGTGCTAGCGATTAAGTGTTCGCGAGTCATAGTTTTATCATTCTGAGGATTGTTCCATTTTTATCTGTTGATTTCCCTTCGGATATATTGTTTGAGAGTCTAAAATCATTCGGACATGATTTTCGCGAAAAATAATAGCGCGAATGCGCCATGATTCAAGTTGATCACTACTTGTAATAACATCCGATAAACTCTTTGTCCCACGACAAACAATGCGAGTAACTGACACTGAAGAAGACTGCAAGTGGTAGTCGAAATACGCGTATCTGTCAAAGATAAGCATTTAGGAGCGGAATTAAAAGGTACACGGTACTCCATCTACTTTAAAGTTTCTCTATTTGAGATTCTGCTCAGAGAATTCGAACATTCATTGAAGAATGCGTCGGATGCTCCTTATGTCGGTACAATGCGCGCGTGGTGAGGTGTTCAAATCATGCTGCTTCAAGAGCAACGGCCATCTTAGACCGCTCAAATATCGTGTTGTTTGTCGCTAGAGACGATTTTTTTCCATCCTTGATAAACAGTACTTTTCAGTACAATTTTTTCTACTCTTGATCCCTTTACGATCCTTGTTTGGACCCGTGCCTTCGATTTTTCGTTGGACCCGTTGGAGAAAGCTAAAGGTGGTAATCCTTCTTGGACACCGTTTTGGAAAAAAAAAACTATTAGGAGGTCTCGTCTTCTTTCAATTATTCATTAAACATGGTTGAAACTACAGACAAAAGAAAGGGTGAATCTCTGAATTCACAAGTTCCTTCCAAAAAAGTGGGATTTAAAACTGTCACTAAACGTGGTAAAAATGGAAGGAAGGACCAGCCCTGTCGTCGTACAATTTGAGCTTCTTAGTCGATATTTTTTAAGGGGGGCGTTGCTATACCCCAGAGGGCGCTTCTACTCCTAGGCGATAACAAACGAGAACCAATTTGCATTTGCACGAATTCAGTTCGTGTTGCATTTCAATTGAAATTTTGATCAAAGAGGTAAACTATATAGTCTTAAACATTGTTCAGATCATAAAATTTGATTTGAAAATCTACCGCAACTGGTAAAAACAGATGTACGACATTTATTTATGATAATGTTATATGCGAGGTGCACACATTCAGAAAAAGTCTAAAACACTTATTTTTATTAGTTAATTGAATTTAGAGCAAATCAACAAATTGTTCCCCTAGGTAAAAAAGTCAACAAATAACGTCCCATCAAACATTTTAGTGGAAAAAGAATTTTATTTATTTAGTGGAATAAACCGCTCTGAAGTATATTCCAGCTGAAAAAACTTTCGTTCAGCTACTTATTTTACGTGGGATAGAACTGATATATCAAATAGTAGACTGACCCAGCTCAGTATGGGAAAAAAATGAAGTTGTATAATTCCACGGGGCACCCTCTAAGATTATTTCTTAGGGTTAGAGGAAGACTTCCTGAAAATTTCAGCTCATTTGGTCGTTCCATGAGCTGGCGCAATCAAATTGAAGTTAATATGGGATTTTCAGCTCACACATATGGGAAACAGCGCATCATCTCCTGTTTGTGTCAGGAAAATTGTTGATCGCGTTCAATTGAGCCCAGAATGTCAAAAACACTACTTGATACCATAGCGAACAATATTGTAGAAGGTTGTATGATGATCAAACTTGAGAATGTTGGTGTTTTAACTATCTGAAGTAGATTTGCAATAATGCTTGGTATTTCTTCAACATAGCGGGGTGGTAGCCACTAAGCGCATCACAGCCACCTATGACGCTGGGCGAGTTTCGGTACAAGGTGCATGCATACATGTGATTGTATGGTAGTGCTGATCTAAGCCTAACTTTCAACTACTGAAAGGTTAATTAAAATAAGCTTAAAACCAGATACAACCTTCTGCAACTATGTTCATTAGGGTATCAACTAGTGAATTTGTCATTCCGGGCTCAATTGAACGCGATTTACTAGTCTACGGAACGAAACAGTGGCATAGGGTCAATTTTCAATATATTTGAAACAAATATTCCATACAAACTTCGAATTGAATGCACCTGCTGGGGGAGTAACCAAATGAGTTGAAATTGTGAGAGAGTTTTTTTCTTACTCTAAGGCACATATCTAATATCTGTTTAAGGGCCAGTCTAATCAAATAGTAAACATAAATAACCTTCTTCTTCTTCTTCGCACTACGTCCTCACAAAGACAGAACCTGCTTCTCACCTTAGTGTTCAATGAGCACTTCAAGAGTTTTGAACGGAGAGCTTCCCCAAAGCTTTCCCATTTTTGCATTTGTATATCCTGTGGCAGGTACGATTATACACTATGTCCAGGGATGTCAAGGAAATTTCCATTACGAAACAATCCTGGATAGACCGGGAGTCGAACCCAGACACCTTCAGCATGGCTTTGCCTTGCAGCCGCAGACTCAACTGTATCATCTTATTTCTTTTGACGTAACATCTAACAAAGCAAGATTTTTATCTTTCGATTCTATGAACAATTGTGAAATGTTTATTGATGTTTATTGATATTATTGTTTCTATTTAATAACATAACATGAACTAAGCAGAACATCATTCTGTACTTTCAAATAAGGAACCGATTTGTATAAAAATTCTCCCGGTTAAAGTAATACAGAATTGGGTCTTGCTTTTTAAGTTTTTATGACTTCACCTTTTACAGCAAGATTGAAATATTGAAAGTGATTGAAACATGCTCTGAAGTGTTTATGCAAAAACTCCTCTGCAGGATTTTTTTAGAGTGCATCTCATTTTACCAGAAAGATTTATTTGAATTTCGATAGGCTCTTTTTGTTTTCGATATTTTGGCTCCATTTTCCTGCAAGTTCTCAAAAATCTATTTTATTCTTAGAATATGTGTTGATATTTATCATTGGTCTTCTTGTTTCGGGGATATTCCAAAATTCCTTGGTGGCCCGACGAGTAGCCACTATCCACTTAAATGTCTTCTGCTACAACATTTTTCTCATGTTCGATAATTCACTTTCAAAAGAATATTTTATTGAAAGTATATTGTAAAAAAATGGTGCAAATTGCAGCAACACTTTTTGAGCAAAGACCATTTATGTTTCTAGCACCACTGAACATGTAAAAAATTGTAGCACATAGTTTAAATAAATGATTATTTCATAGGGTTAATACCATCGCACACCTAGTTTTTGTAACTGCTCTGTTCTTTCTAAACAGGGTCAATAAGGGAAAAAAAAACTTTCTTATTTTTTTAAATGTGGTATGTTTGCATGTGCTTGAACGCAAAGTTATAATTGAAACAGACTTGGAGAATGTATATGATATTTAAAAAAAATCGCATTGGAAAACTCACGAAGAAACTTCTGAGAGTTATACTAGCAAGACATCTAGAAAGTTTCAAGGTTTTTGGGCCTTAAAAAAGGTTTTCGGACTTCAGGTAAATATATCGCTTAATTTAAAAATGAAATGTTGAAATCATTCAACGATTTCAAGGTGAAATGCTGTTTGATGATTGCTCTGGATTCCAATATATTTTGCTATGGTGTAGTATTGTATTTTTGAGTTAGATGTATAAAACGGATCTTTTCAAACTAATGTGACTGTCTTAAAAACATATGAGTTGAATTGTGTTTTTTTTTAACTTAAAACTTACACATATTTCGTCAAACCTCTAGAGTTGCTGGAGCTAATTTTGATTTCCATACGAAAAAAGTGAATTATATAGTAGGGAACGATTTTAGAATTTATTGTTTTTAAGCGAGCGATAGTCCGAAAATGTTTAGGAAACACCGATCTACCACATTCTCGTACAACTATGGGTAACGTAAATTTCACAGCAGTGAGACCTAGGATGTTTTGTCTTATCTACTTTCAAATAATTCTCCAACATCCATCCATTACATTGGCAATTTCATAAAAAAATCTTTTAAGATATCAATTGTCTCCCAACAACAACACTGACTAGCAAGTAGATCATCCTAAATTTCTACAAAGCAACAAGGCATCCATAAACCACGTTATTCATTGCTTGAATGTTACTTCCTAATCCTAATCACTCCAAAACGTGGTTTTTCGTCCATTTTTTCTTTTTATTTTTAAGTGGTGCATACGACCACGTGTTTTTATCCCGGGATCTCTCCAGATAATTAAATCAGAAATTTCTTCAACAATAACAAATATCAGGGATCAGGTACATACTATTAGCGTCTAGTCGGATAACAAACCAAAATTTTACACCATGTAATAATATATGACCTTATATTACGTAGATCTTTATGCAACCAATAAAAATTTTGGAGCTGTATTAATGCGTTGACATGCTCAAGACCTCACAAAGAACTATGTGAGATAGGGTCATATTACTCCTTGGCGCTGATACAGCTTGAGATGCACCTTAACTACATGGGATAATGCCAAATTACTCCAGGGCGTTAAATAAGTTTGGTATTTTAAATTGAAGTTCTAGAGGGCGTTACGATGCGCCTGATTTACGTGAAGATAGTTCTTATTCCATGACGTTGATACAGGGCGTTAAAATGCATCTGATCTTAATCATCTTGATGAATGAATCTTAATAAAGCTAAATTGCTCCAAGGCGTTGATACAGTCTAAAAAGTTAGTATTTATACCTTACAGGCTTCTGTTTTACAGAGAATAAGGCCAAATTATTTGAGGGCGTTCATACAGCTTGGAATTTTCGATTGATGTTCTACAGGGCGTTCAGATGTATTTGATCTACGTGAGATAAGGTCAAACTACTCCAGGGGAGTTGAAACAGCTTGACAATTTCGATTGATGTCAAACAAGGCGTTAAGATGCACTTGATTTACACAGAATAAGTTAAAATTACTCCAGTGTGTCGGTACAGCTCCAAAATTTTGATTGATTTTCTACAGGGCGTTAATATGCTCTTGATATTGCAAAGATCTATGAGGAGTAAATTCAAATTACTCCAGGGCGTTGATACAGCTTGATAATTTAGATGGAAATCATATAGGGCGTTGAAAGGCACTTGATCTACATGGGAGAAGGTCCAATTACTCTAGGGCGTGGATAAATCTTGGAATTTCTAATTGATGTTCTACAGGGCGTTAAGATGCACCTGATCGACTTGGGGTAAGGTTTAATTACTACAGGGCGTTAATAAAACTTGAAATTTTTAATTGATGTCCTAGAGGGTATTAAGATGCACCTGATTTACATGGAGTAAGGTCCTAGTACTCATAGATGTTGAGTGTTGATGCTTTGAATTGATATCCTACGGGGCGTTAAGATGCACCCGATCTACATGAAACAAGCTAAAATTACTTCTGGGCGAATTTATATCGTAAAGGGCGTTAACAAGCGCGTAAATTTTGATTAATTTTCTACAGGCCCTTAAGATGTTCCAGATCTTGCAAAGATCTATGTGGAATTAAGTCAAATTACTCCAGGGCGTTGATACAGCTTGACAATTTAGATTGATGTCATACAGAGCGTTGAAAAGCACCTGATCTACGTGGGATAAGGTAAAATTACCGAAGGGCGTTGATACAGTTCGAATTTTCAATAGATGTTTTAGAGGGCTTTCCGATGCATCTGATCTACGTGAAGCAAGGTCTTATTACTTATAAGGTTTGATATAGCTTGCATTTTCCAATTTAAATCCTACAGGGCGTTGATATAGCTTGCACTTTCCAATTGATATCCTACAGAGCGTTAAGATGTACTTGATCTACATGAAGCAAGGTCAAATTACTCCTGGACTTTGATACAGCTTGACAATTTCGATTGATGTCATACAGGGCGTTATGATGCACCTGATCTACTTAGGGTAAGGTCAAGTTACTCTAGAGCGTTGGTACAGTTTTGATTTATGTCTCATAGGGCGTTAGATTGTAGCTTATTTCGCAAACCTCTATCAGATTACCAACATTTTTTATGGATTCGGGTGTAAATTGTTAGAAAAAATCTGAGAAAAGCTTCTTAGTCGTCGACTAAGCGCGACTAAGCAGGACGACAGGGCTGGGAAGGACGTTTCTCCAGAATGCGAACTTTCTTCCAAGGGTGAAATGGATAATATTGCTAATTTCATCGAAATGAGCAATCAGTTTGATGCGCTAGACAAATTTTCCGAACACCAAATCGAAGCAGCCTCTATCCCAGGCTCTTTGATTCAAGTGAGGAAGCAAAGAGTGCCGCCTATCGTGGTCAGTTATTCCGAATTTGGGGGAGTTAAACAGGAGATCTTGAACTCCATTAGGAGAATCAAGGTTTCCTTCCAAATCACAAAGAATGGAGACTGTCGCGTTTTGCTGGAAACTCTTAAAGATCGTGAACTTCTTCTAAGACATCTTGAAGAGAAGAAGCACATTTTTTTTACTTATGACGACAAAACTGAATGTTTGTTCAAAGTCGCCTTAAAAGGTCTCTCAAGTGACTATAAGAAGGGATCAAAAATGGAATTGATGATTTACTTGGATTTTCCCCAGTCCAAGTAATCATTATGAAAAAAAGAACGCAATCTGGCAGTGTTCGGAAAGGGTTTCTCAAGAATGTTATTTACTTCACTTTAACAAAAAAGATCTAAATAATATCAAAGCTTAAGAAAAAGCTAAACTTATGTTCAATGTCTGTGTGACGTGGGAACATTTCCAGAAACCTGGAGAAAATTACCCCCCCCCCCCTGCCGACGGTGCCAAAAGTGGGGCATGGTACAAAAAATTGCCACAAGGATGCTAAACGCATGATTTGCGGAGGTTCTACTAACGCTAAAGACGTCTGTCCAGTGAAGGGAGATACCGATAAGATCTTATGCGCCAATTGCGGGGGCAATCATAATTCCAATTTTTGGTCTTGCCCTTCGCGTAGGCGAATCGTCGAGGCTCGTGCCAGGCAGATGAACAGTAATATCCGTTACGTAAGCGGTCATTTCCGGAATTTGCCAGGTGGTGTATCGCACAACGCTCATTTTTCAGTTAACGATCGCATGATCAAGAATCATACCCATCAGAATGATCATAATCATGCTCATTCATAAACTAATTTCAATCCGTCGGGTAGCCGTTCTTCTAATTTCGAATGTATGTACCCAAGAAAAATCCTTTGCCGATATCGTTGCAGGTAATTTGAACTCCTCCCCTTTACATAGTATGGGTACCCGTTCTAGTTGTTTCAAAGTAAATGGAAAAAAGCCTGCCACCACAGGATATTTCTACTCCGCTATTTCGTCTACGAAAATTCTAACGGAATGTGGAGGAGTTGCAATCATCATTCATAGGCGTATAAAACATCAACTGTTTTCGTCATTTGAAATTAAAGTTTTTGAATCTTCGGATGTTTCAGTTGAAACACAGCTTGGTAAATATACTTTTATAGCTGCCTATTTGCCTTTTCAATGCTCTGGACAACAAGTTAAGTTGCTCCAATCTGACTTGCGAAAATTGAATCGCAATCAGTCAAAAAAATTTGTCATTTATGACTTAAATGCCAAACATCGGTCATGTAATAATTCACAAAGTAATTCTAAAGGCAGAATTTTGTTTGATGAGTGCTCTTCAGGATATTTCTCAATTCAATATCAGAGTGATAGCCCTACATGTTTTTCCTCTTCTAGAAACCCATCTACGATTGATTTGGTCTTAACCGACTCTAGTCATCTTTGTAGCCAATTAGTTACTCATGCTGATTTTGATTCTGATCATGTCCCTGTTACATTTCAAATATTCCATGAAGCGATTCTCAATTCTATCAGCTCAACTTTCACTTATTTTCGAGGCGACTGGAAAATATATGAAACGTATATTGACTCTAATCTTGATGGTAACATTTCTTTACAAACAAAACTTGATATTGACAATGCTCTTGAATCTTTGAAATTTGAATCCGTGATTATAGACGATGGTCTCAAAAACGTGAGAAGAAAGAAATTTCAACGCACTCGTGATCCTGTTATGAAAATTATATGGCAGGATTCACAGAATGAAATCAAGAATCGTTTTGCACAATTAAGAAACAAAAATTGGACCCTGGCTCTAACCCCCTTTTGGAAATTATCTAAAATTTTGAAAAAAACTCAGAAGCCAATACCGGCATTGAAAGAGGAAAATGTCTGTGAGACTGATCTGGAAGAAGTGAGAACTATCATTAAAAAAATCAAAAATATGAAAGCTCCTGGCGATGATGGAATTTTCTACATCCTCATCAAGAAACTTCCAGAAATAAGCTTATAATTCTTAGTTGATATATTTAACAAATGTTTTCAATTAGCATATTTTCCTTAGAAATGGAAAAATGCTAAGGTTGTACCAATTTTAAAACCTTACAAAAATCCTGCAGAAGCTTCTAGCTATCGTCCAATCAGTTTGCTTTCCTCCATCAGTGAACTTTTTGAAAAGGTTATTTTGAACAGAATGATGGTCCACATCAACGAAAATTCAATTGTTGCCAATGAACAGTTCGGATTCCGCCATGGACATTCGACCACTCATCAACTTTCACGTTTAACAAATTTGATCTGTTCCAACAAATCTGAAGGCTATTCTACTGGTCTTGCTCTTCTAGACATAGAAAAAGCATTCGACAGTGTTTGGCATGAAGGTTTGATCGTAAAATTAAAGAACTTTAATTTTCCAACATACATTGTTAGAATAATTCAAAGTTATCTGTCATATCGTATACTTCAGGTTAATGATCAGAACTCCAGATCTGAAAGACTTTCTGTAAGAGCTGGTGTTCCCCAAGGCAGCATTTTGGGAACAATATTATACAATATTTTCACATCTGACCTACCTGAGTTACCTCAGGGATGTCAAAAATCCTTGTTTGCGGATGACACAGGCCTCTTCGCCAAAGGACGAAACCTGCGTGTCATCTGTAGTCGATTGCAAAAAAGTTTGGATATTTTTTCTTCATGCTTGCAAAAATGGAAGATTTCTCCCAATGCTTCCAAAACTCAACTAATAATATTCCCACATAAACCAAAAGCTCTTTATTTGAAACCTCCAAGTAGACATGTTGTCACGATGAGAGTGGTTCCAATAAATTGGTCAGATGAAGTTAAGTATCTAGGGCTCATGCTAGATAAGAATTTAACTTTCAAAAATCACATAGAGGGCATTCAAGCCAAATGTAATAAAAATGTAAAATGTCTCTATACCCTTATTAATAGAAAATCAAAACTTTGCCTTAAGAGAAAGCTTTTGATGTTCACACAAATTTTCAGGCCAGCCATGTTGTATGCTGTACCAATATGGACTAGCTGCTGAGCTCTGCAGAGAATTCAAAAAAAAAAAATGAAAATGAAATCCCTGGTATAGTACCAATGAATTACATAGAATATCCAATGTTGAAACATCAGATAAAATGTCAAATAAAATAGTTAATAATTTCCGGATAAAATCGTTACAATCTTCTATTGCCTCGATTTATGCGTTATATGTTTAGGTTAAGTTAGGTTGAGTGAATTGAGAGCGTGTTTTTTTTATAAGCAGGTGAAATCAACTCAACTGTAAAAAATCTGAACTGCTAGGGCAAATGAAATGTAATATGTTGTTAACAAAATGTTAATAAAATCTTAAATTTGTTTTACCAAGTTAGGATGATAATGTATTCTAGTAACACATAACACCTAGATATAAGAAATGAATGTAATGTTTGAAATGATACTAATAAAGAAATAAAAAAAACAGATGGCTAAAATCTACAAAACACTGTTAAAACTTATAGCTATCGAGTCAATGTTTTACGAGTTATTCTGTTATTGCAAGTTACCATAAAACTTATAGATTTATAATCAAAAGAGTTAAATTGATAATGTACCTTCTAGAGATAACTGGTTGTGTTTACATTACAAATTTTGTAGATCTGAAATTCTATATTTAATAGTATTTTATAACTCTACGCAATTTTTGGATTCAAAACATATCCTATTAGAGTGATGCAAATTTTGAAAGTTTAGCTCCCCCATGCTTAAACGATTTTAATTATGGTAAATAGCAGCCTCCCAAAGTTTGACGTGATTCGGAAGAACTTTGACTGTGCACACGCCATTTGAAGTTTATATGGAGATTACTATGGAAAACGCCAATATTTTGTATTCATCCCTTTATCTCTTCGGCATAATATTTTATGGAAAAGTGAACAAATTCTTTTTATGTGAAATCCTCCCAGCTACAACTTTGCCAATGTCCACTTTTTGAGTGGACGTCAGGATAAATTGTTATTCATCATCATAAAGTGGGTTTGCATTTTACATGCTTAACCAACTGCTCGGCAGGCAACAGTGGTGCTCCTGGCGGGAAGAATAGATCAAAGTAATCCAGGCTACTATGTTCTACAGCAAAAAAGCAGTGTTGCTCTGAAAGTAATTGAATGATCATCTCAGCGTGGTTTGAACTTTGGAATCAAGAATAACAAATTATTCAGACATCCAATCAAAATGTGGTCTTCGGCAAAGTTGTAGCTGGGAAGTTTTCACATGAGATGAGTGTGTTCACTTTTCTATAGATTATTATGACGAGCAGTTAGAGGACTGAACACAAAAGGTTTGCCTTTTCCATAGTTATTTCCATATAAATTTAAAATAGCGTGTGCATAACCAAATTTCTTGCAAATCACTTCAAATTTTGAGAGGATCATTTTCATCATAATTGACATCGTTTAAGCATAGGGGAACAAAAACTTCATAATTTGCATCAGTCTAATATCCTATAGTATCATATATTCGTTTGGGTCTGTTTATTTTCATAAATCATATTCATTACACTCTAGAGGATTAGCACCCCAGATGATTCCGAACTCGATAATAGTTCTGCACACGTTACATGGGCTTCAATAAAAGCAATCAGTTTCTTAATCAACATCAAGCTTCGCTGTTTTCTACATTACCGTATCTAAACGTTGCAATTACTCTACTGATAAAAAAAACTCACTCGATAGCATCGAATGGATTTGATTTGATAAAACATTGGTAACTTCTTTCATGGTGTCAAATATATAGCTGCGCTTCCATATCTGCTCTGTCAAGCTTAATAAAAGCGCGATAACGTTTTATATGGCCCAAGCTGGCAGTTTGCACAATTTGGGGAGTGTGCATTGATTTTAAGGGTAGAGATATCATTAGAAACTTTTTCGTTTGATGCCTTCGGCTGCGCATTTGCCTGCCGGGTAGTGAAGGTGGATTCGCAACCGAAAAGCAGTAGAGGGAGTTGTTAACGAGAAGGAGAGTATTTAATGGAAGCAATTTCGATTCCATTTTGTGCAGATGATTGTTGATGAAATAATATGACGATCGTTTGGCAGTCTAAATAATTGATATTTGGGCGGATAATTGATATGATACATTGCAGGAAGATACTTTTATGGCATCCTTTATTTTTGGTACCATCCATCAGGAAATAACGAGTCGTTATGTTTTATTAGAACAAACTTCATAATGGAGTATTGGAGTTGAAATAATCATTCTTCATTTTCATAAATCGAATGCTTTCCTAAATGTTTCATATTTACAATAAACGAAGCTTTTCAATTTGAGCTGCTCATGATCATGGTCAAGTATAATTTCATACAATGTAGGTTCATTTAGGTAGGTGAAAATTAAAATAGCAAGGTTCAAATCTGTATACTAGCATTTACTTAAATATTTTAGATCTACCAGTGTTAGCATAGTTTTTTAGTTTCGTCGTATAAACTTTCATATAAACCTTTATCGTATTTGGGTCACCTTAGAATCCTCATAAGCATTGTGAAGAAGATATGAAAACGGAAATGTAAATCGGTTTTTCAATTTTATCTACCATAGCATAGCATATCATAACAAGACGGGGTTGGCGGTCTAAAGGCTACCTCTGCTCCATAAGCAGAAGGTCATGGGTTCAATCCAGGGCCCGTCCCTTTCCTCGTACTTTGTAGTTGTATATCTCTCACTTGCTTCTATCTTCCATTCTAAATCTATCACTCTCAAACTATTCGTTCATAGCAAACGCTAGAACCACAGTTGGACAAGAAACCGTTTTCCTAACGCTTCCATTCTTCCAAGCGCATGCCTTTCCTACGCCTGATACATAGGCAGTCTGCTAACCACAAAACCAAACCTCTCTACAATGCCTTTCCCCCAATCCATACACTTCCGCATAAACTGGCGTAGATGCAGTCGGACTCCACGGTCTACAGTGGGTCCAGTATAAGTTCAGCATCATTTCCTCCCCCTTCCCCACATTAGTCTGCATTCTGACGTGGCAGGCGCCATTCTAGCCTTAAAATAGAAGATCACCAGCACTTATACACTGAGGGTGTCTGTTAGTCCCAAGCAGTCATTCGGTTGGTTCCTTGTGTAAAAGTGCAGCTGATCTGGCGATACTGGAGTAGCATCCACGGGCGGCCAATCAAGCTCAAGCTCAAGCTCATAGCATAGCATATCATAACACAACGTAACAAGAATAAAATTTTTGCGAGTCTCGTAAATTTGGGGTTGTTGAATCCGATGCCGCTCTTAGAAACGATCCAGTGCGTCACAATGTTGAGCACAACGTCGCCAAAGCTGCACAAAATACCGATTTTATTAGTGTTTTGGGATATTAAGGGCATAATGAACACATTAAGCAAATGCTTATTTAAAGACCTTAGTTTTTAAACGGGGGCCCAGATAGCCGTAGCGGTAAACGCGCAGCTATTCAGCAAGACCAGGCTAACGGTCGTGGGTTCGAATCCCACCAGGATCTTTTCGGTTTGGAAATTTCTCGACTTCCCAGGGCATAGAGTATCTTCGTACTTGCCACACGATATACGCATGCAAAAATGGTCATTGGCATAGTAAGCTCTCAGTTAATAACTGTGGAAGTGCTCATAAGAACACTAAGCTGAGAAGCAGGCTCAGTTCCAGTGGGGACGTAACGCCAGAAAAGAAGATGATTGATAGCACTTTACAGTTACCCTCTCCTGGTTTTCAAGTTATATACAGCTATTCCATGAAAAAGTCGATCTAGTGGGTCACCGAATTCCGTGAAAATTTGCTTTTTTGTTCTTTATCCGAAATAAGGATAAACGTGTTTTTGGATTTTTTGAAATTCGCAACCTTGCAAAAAATTTATTTTTTAAGAAATTATAACTTTTGAACCGCTTGACCGATTTTCTATTTTCTTGAACGAAATGAAAGCTAAAGATTTTTACCCTTCAAGGAAAATATAAAATTTCACAAAAAATGTTTTTTTTTACATGAAAAAAGAAACAAAAATTTCTGTTTTTCGTGTTATGAGGCCTCAGGACAAAAGGGGCTATTACAGGTCTAATTTTTCCTAGAAAGTTCAGAAAATTTTCGTTTACTGTCAAATTTTCAGCGATGTATGTTTTTTAATTTTTGAGATATATTTTTTGAAAATAAAAAATCAGTCATTCTTTATTGACACACATTGTAGGTCTCAGCGCATTAGATTTTTTTTTATTTTTAAAAAATCACAACTTTTAAACAGCTCAACCAATTTTCAATCTTTTTTGTGGAATGAAAGCTTAAAATTTCAACATTTCAGATATTTTCATGTAAAAAAAATTAGGGCACAGACAAACAGACGTAACACTCAGAACAAATCTCGATCAAAATCATAGTCACCACACATGTACGCCCAATACTAAAATTAGCGTGTTTGGCCGACGAGCCAACAGATGGCGGTAGCGTGTAAACGTCAAACACGAACAAAAACGAAGCAAGCGCTGCGGGTGGCGGATTGGCCACCTAACATATTTTTGAATCGACCGTTAAAAAGGTGGTCGATGGACAATGATGAGAGTGTGACGTCTGTTTGTCTGTGATTAGGGTTTTATATTTTTTTTCTGAAAAGCTGAATTCTTAAGCTTTCATTCCATTCCATTCCATTGGAAATCGGTTGAGCTGTTCAAAAGTTATGATTTTTTTAATCATCAATCAAATGCGCTGAGACCCACAGTATGTGCCGATAAAAATGACTGATTTTTTTTTTATTTTCAATAATATATATCTCAAAAACTAAAAAACATAGATCGCTGAAAATTTGACATTAAACGAAAATTTTCTGTACTTTCAAGAAAAAATTAGAACAGCAATAGCCCCTTTTGTTCCAAGGCCTTCAAAACATGAAAAAAACGAAAAAATAAAAAAAATAATGTAAAAATAAACAATCATTGTAAAATTTTAAATTTTTCTCGAAAAGTAAAAATCTAAAGTATTTTAAGTATATAAGTAAATCGAGAAAATAGAAAATCGGTCAAGCGGTTCAAAAGTTATAATTTCTTACAAAATAACATTTTTGCAAAGTTGCGATTTTTCTGGTCACCCTATTTCGGAAATGGTCACCCTAATAAAAGAATCCAAAAACATGTGTAGCCTTATTTCGGATAAGGAACAAAATAGCAAATTTTCACTGAATTCAGCGACCCACTAGATCGGTTTTTCATGGAACGGCTGTATATTAATACGACGTGCTGCGTTCATTCGTGATGATAAAAATCATATCAAATGTCAAAAAAAGAAGATACAAAAATTTGACCTTAAACAAGGCTGGTAAAAAGTGTCGGGTCAAAATGATCATTTTTGTGGAATTCGGTGAATACCAAATTATTAATAAGTGTTGTTCCGTAATGTAAAAGAACTCCTGTTTTATCATAATTACAAGAAAAAACTTCTCTGGGTTACTTATTTTGCTAAAAAAATATATTCTTCCACTATCTTTCTTATATACAAATTCGAAGTAAGGCGTTAGCGTTAGCCTAGTTACGGTATACTTCGTAGATTGGATACTACCAACATCCATGTGTCATATGAAAATTTTATCCAGACTGCTTATATACACATTTTAAGCTAAGAAAAACTTAAAGTCAAGTATGAAAAGACGATTCAAGCAAACAATTAACTATTAAACCATCAAACATTTTATCTGCAATACAGATTTCATACATTGTATAAAGAGTGTCTCGAATAAGCCCGAGCAAACGAGTCCGTTTTGTGCTTCGGTTTTTTCCCTCGATTTGCGCGCGATTTTCCGGGAGTGCGTTTAGGATCTGTTTGTTTCCGAGCGGAGTATGTATGCCGTAGGTGAAGCATAAAGTGGATTGTGGCTGCTCAGTCAGAGATGAAAGATTAATTGGTGAGCTCGTTTCATGCTTTTATTTCAAATCTATAAAAATGTATGACTGCACATTTAACCGTTACAACGGTGGGACGTAATTTTTTTCCAACAAACTATGCATGGTTCGTCACTACAAGTGTCGACATTATTTTCTTCTACTTGGAAATTTTTCGTATCGATTGAAAATATTATATTTACTAGCATGTTTCTATCTCATAAATAATTGTTCATCATGGTCTAATCACTTATCAAATTGAATCATGTGACCCAACGATCCTCCCCATTAACAAATATACCTCCCAGTAAACTTTGTGGAGATACAGAGGTAAACACGGTCTCCAAATAGCAAAGGTTACACAATAACATTCCTTCCCCCAATCCCACCTGACTGCAAGGACATGGCCGGTGCCGTTATTGACCCTGTATAAATAGAAGCACAGATTTTCTCACACTGAAGGAGATTATGGCCAATCCCGGCCAAACTCCTTGTTGATTCTTTGAGCATATTCGCTGACTTCGGTTACGGAGTAGCAACCATTGCAATCCCTAATTCGCCTAGATGAAACTTAATCGATGATTCATCAAACTTATAAGTGATCTTACTATTGTGGTTTATAAAAAAACTGTGGTCAAGAAAGATTAACTCCCGCACCAAATGCACGATGTACAAAACGCTCATAAGGCCGGTAGTCCTCTACGGGCATGAGGCATGGACTATGCTCAAGGAGGACTTGCAAGCTCTCGGAGTTTTTGAACGCCGAGTGCTAAGGACGATCTTTGACGGCGAGAGAAAATTTTGTTATATATGTTATTATTTCAACAGCTAACTAGCCAAAATTAGAAGATTTTTTGTTAGCAAATACAACATACTTTGTAACAATGAAAAAAACCTGAAGGTCGTAGACATTAAAGTAAATTTGTACTAATTGAGATGCAAAATTGTAAAAAATTATAGAACCGTTTTTGTGGGCTGCGATACCACGACTACCAATGCGCTAGACTGGGCGCGTTAACCAACTACGCCACAGAACGGATAACGATTCTGCAGTGTAACCGGCCAACTTGAAACCAAAGTCCGTCAAGGCTCCATATTCTCCTTCCTACTCTCCTAAGCGTGCCTACGAACAACTGTGAGAGATTTTATTTTTAACTTCGCACTTGTTTGTATCACACTACTCATAAGCCAACGTTGGCTCAATGAGATGGTTAGTATGGGTCCGGCTTTCGACGTGGTCGTATCTCGTCAAATCGACCCCTTTTGCGATAGAGAGATCGCCGCTCGATTTTACACAACTAGGTTTGTCCTTATGCTAAGCAGTTTTCCTCAGAATGGACAATAGTGATGGCGTGATAAGTTCATACAATAAAGAAACTTGCTTTTTATCAGCTTTGACAAATAATGTTCGAGCTACAGATTAATGTAAAACTGACGAAATTCCCATCAATCACGTTTTAGTGCTACCGTTTTGAATCGAAATCCGGACACTTAAGCACCGGATTAACTTCAAGTATCATTTTTAAAATCAATGATATCCATTTTAATAAAATACTGTGATTTATCATGAAGTTAAATGTTTATAATTTGACATGGATTCATAAAAATAGCGATAAGTTATGCGAGAATTGCTTATATATGCAAAAATAAGAGATGTGTCTTGCTCCGAAATCCGGACACTTTTACTATGTTGCTTCGAATTCCGGACACTTCTTTTTGACTAAATATTTGCATATTTTGTATAAAATTCAACTCTCTAACTCTTATTTCTATGATTTTGAACAGTTTGCTACACGTAATCACAAAAGTCTCGAGTCGTGCAAAACGCTGAAGCTGCTATAAAGGTACAGCAATATTGCTTCACTCATCTTATGCTAGCGCCTGGAAAGCGCCCTCAAAGCAATGCACCACCTATATTTCTATCCACGGTAATACTCTTAATATAACTCACCATAAACACATTTTCTCTTCTATAATGTTCCAAAATAAATGTTCGTTGATGATTTGAACAAGACTGCTCCTAATGATCTGCATTAAGTTCCGATTTCATTTAATATTCAAGTGCGTTCGGCTTCCGAAGCAGTCAAATAATTTGCTTCTCTATCCGGACACATTTTGACACAAATATCCAATAATATATAATGTGTGCATACGATGGTTTTCATTAAGTCGAGTCTAGTACACGACACTGAAGACAGCCTTACAGTTGGGGTCGAAATACGCGTATCTGTCAAAGGATACAAACTCTAGTGGAATTAAATGGTATAGTACCGTTTTGACTCATATTCCGAACACTTAAGGCCAACAGTGACTTCAAATGCATCTGATTGGCATAAAATGACTGATATTGGTGTAAATTTAAATTTCTTCGCAAAGTCTAACTGTTAGCTGTTAGTGTACCAATAAAAATGTTGATTTAATTAGTTTTGGTATTGTTTTTACGTAAAAGTATGGAACAACATATTGATTCAAATGCCGAACACTGTGTTTATTCTGTCTCATATTCCGAACACATTGATTCAAATTCCGAACAGCACGAAAAAATCGGAATCAAATGAATAATTTCGCAAATAAATTTATCTGAGCTTGTTCTACTGGTCTCAAACTTGAGAGTCATCACTACTCCCGCGGTAAAAATTAAATTGGAAACGTTTAAATTGAAATGCAATTGACTGCCATTTCGTTCTTATTTGGTGACATATTTCAGCGAAACATTTCAACCAAATCGCCATACAAAAACCGAGTGTTCGGAATTTGAGTCTGTTCGGAATTTGAGACAAAACGGTACTAATTTCGGTTTTTTCATCTACTTATAGGTATTCTACTAAACAGCTCGAAGATTTATTAACAATAATGAGTGTTTTTTAGATAATATTCACATTACATTACATACTGGCACAATAACACTACGATAACACTTTTTTCAGTACAAATTAATCGAATCTTCCTTCAATGGCAACTGTAAAATACAGTCAAACAAGGGCTGACATCTGTAGAACATCGATACGCATTTTGATTTTGATTTTTGTTTTTAATATACTCCTGCCTACTGCGATACATTTAGATTTACAACATACTATTCAAGTAACAGAATAGTTTTGTGCATTTGTATGGAAAGAAAATTTCAATTTATATTATTAAAAATGTAAAAAATAATCATAGTGTCCGGCTTTCGAAGCAAAACTGTGTCTGTGCGGTGGGGTTGACCCCAATTTGACAATTGACCCCAAATTCAAATCGTAGTAACTTCACGGAATTGTTATCGATTTTCGATTTTTCTGCAGTTGTGGAAAGAATATTCAATTCAATTTTACTTAAAATATAAGAAAGTTCAACAGTGAGGGGGAAGGTCTAGACACAGTGAGGTATTGTAAAAAACAGGGAAAAATGAGAAATTTGGAAAAAAATTGGACGATTAGTGACAGTTTTACATAAATCTATACTTTCTTCGGTAAACATTTGCAAAAGGGGTAGGGCTTCTATGTTGCACATTGGTTAGTTGGGAATTATATAATTTGAAAAAAAAACTATTTTTTAAGATATTTAAAAAAAATATGTGCGAAACAAACATTTCATTGAAACGTACCAATATGTGAAAAAAAGTTCCAAACCATTTCACTAAGAGAATAGTTATAGTCCTTCAATGATCTCTGGAGTCATACTGACTTCATGTTGTTGTTGTTGTTGTTTGAGTTAAGTTCCTCTCAAACAACAACAACAACAACAACAACAACAATTTACCCCAGAAAACAGACAAATGGTTAAACGAGTATTTAAAATTTCAGTTTTGTACCCAGCAACGTTCCGTTCTGTGGGTGGTAAATGACTGGACAATGCGTACCGTTGGTACTTCGCGAACCGGCAGGTATAAAATATACCCCATTTGTGGTCCTTAGCCTCTTGACCAGCAACTCCTATCCCTACCTCCCCATGGTGCCGCGTGGGGTACGAGTGACCGTAGGGAAGATCGGGTAACCAACCCTGGTGGGACCTTGGTCGTATGCTGACAGGGAAGGGGGGCTCCTCTCTTCTGAGGGTGTAGCTTATCAGAGCGTCTGTTCTCCATGTTAGGGGCGGCTCAAAACAGCGTCTGTTCTCCATGTTAGGAGCGGCTGATCACCGTCCTAGTGCCAGCGTGGGACTCTAATCAGTGCTGTGCATGATGATCCTCCAGCGAGACAGGGAATTGGTGCAGGCCTTACAAGCCAGCCGTAAAAATCATCAGTACAGGAAGCATACAATGTAAATTCGGACCGGAACAATCGGCATAGACCCAGGCATCAAAAACGGACTAACGATTGGAAACTCGGATCATGGAACTGTAAGTCTCTCAATTTCTTGGGAAGTACCCGCATTCTTTCCGAATTATTGAGGGTCCGCAAGTTCGACATCGTAGCGCTGCAGGAGGTTTGCTGGAAAGTGTCGACGGTACATACGTATAGGGATGGTTATACGATCTACCAGAGCTGCGGCAACAGACATAAGCTGGACACAGCTTTTCTTGTGATGGGCGAAATGCAGAGGCGCGTGATTGGGTGGTGGCCAATCGACAACAGAATATGCAAGTTGAGGATCAAAGGCCGTTTCTTCAATATCAGCATAATCAACGTGCACAGCTCTCACCTAGCTAGTGACGATGACGATAAGGACGCTTTCTACGCGCAGCTGGAACGTGAATACGACGGCTGCCCAAGTCATGAAGTCAAAATCGTTATCGGAGATCTCAACGCTCAGGTTGGCCAGGAGGAGGAATTTAGACCGATTATAGAGAAGTTCAGCGCTCACCAGCTTACGAACGAAAACGGCCGTAGACTGATTGATTTCGCCGCCTCCAAAAACATGGCCATACGTAGTACCTACTTCCAGAACAGCCTCCCGTATCGGTACACCTGGAGATCACCCCAACAAACTGAATCGCAAATCGACCACGTCTCGGACATTATTGACGTCAGAACTTATCGTGGCGCAAACATCGATTCGGACCACTACCTAGTGATGGTTAAAGTGCGCCAACGACTCTCCGTTGTGAACAACATTCGGTACCGACGCCCGCCACGGTACAATCTGGAACGACTCAAGCTACCCGAAGTCGCAACTGATGATGCACAAAGCCTTGAAGCAACGTTGCCGTAAGAGGGAGAGCTCACCGAAGCCCCTCTTGAGGACTGCTGGAGTAGTCTCAAAGCAGCCATAAACAACGCAGCGGAAGATGCCATTGGGTTCGTGGAAGCAAATGGACGGAACGGTTGGTTCGACGAGGAGTGTCAGACGGTTTTGGACGAGAAGAATGCATTGCGGGCGATGATGCTGCAGCAAGGCACCCGTCAAAACGTGGAACGATACAAACAGAAGCGAAGGCAGCAAACCCATCTATTCCGGGATAAAAAGCCCCGCCTGGAAGAGTTGAAGTGCGAAGAGATGGAGCAGCTGTATCGTTCTCAAGAAACACGTAAGTTCTACAAGAAACTAAATGCATCCCGCAAAGGCTTTGTGTCGCGAGGTATCTTGACGGACGAACGTGAGGTGATTGAAAGGTGGAAGCAGCACTACGATGAACACCTAAACGGCGTAGAGGAGGAAGATCAAGACAGCAGGAGGAATGGCTTCATCAGTACGGCGGATGAGGGAGTCGTGCCAACTCCCACAATAGGTGAAGTTAAGGATGCTATCAAACAGCTCAAGAACAACAAAGGAGATGAAAAGGATGGAACTTATTAAAAAGGGGCCGGACAGGTTGGCTACGATTGATAGTCAGGATCTGGGATACAGAACAACTACAGGAGGAGTGAAAGGACGGAGTAATATATCCAATATACGAAAAGGGTGACAAGCTAGAATGTGAGAACTATCGAGCGATCACCATTCTTAATGCAGCCTATAAAGTGCTTCCCCAGATCATCTTCCGCCGTCTATCGCCACTGGCAAGCAGATTTGTGGGAAGTTATCAAGCCGGTTTTGTGGACGGGTGATCGACTACAGACCAACCTTTATGTTGTGGCAGATCCTCCAAAAGTGTCGCGAATATTAAGTCCCTACGCACCACCTATTCATCGATTTCAAAGCGGCCTATGATACCATCGACCGCAAAGAGCTATGGAAGATTATGGACGAGAATGGTTTTCCCGGGAAACTGACTAGACTGATCAAAGCAACGATGGATAGTGTACAGTGCTGTGTGAAGATATCGGGTGCATTATCGGACCCGTTTGAAACACACAAAGGACTTCGACAAGGCGATGGTCTTTCCTGCCTCCTGTTCAATATTGCGCTAGAAGGTGTTATGAAACGGGCGGGCGGGTACGATCTTCAATAAATCCAGCCAGTTCATTTGTTTCGCTGACGACGTGGACATTGTCGGAAGAACGTTCCAGGTGGTTGCTGAACAGTATACCAGGCTGAAACGTGAAGCAGATCGGGTTGGATTGAAGGTAAATACGTCGAAGACGAAATATCTGCTGGCTGGAGGAACCGAGCGCGATAGAGTTCACATAGGCAGAAGCGTGACGATCGAGGTGGTGGACGAATTTGTCTACCTCGGATCATTGATAACGTCTGATAACAACTGCAGCAGAGAAATTCGAAGACGTATCATTGCCGGAAGTCGTGCTTCCACAGCGTTGTACAAAAGGTCCAAAAAAATTTCCCCACTTGCTTAGCTTAAAAGAATCCAGTAGCATTCATCTTCCGGTAAAAGTTTTTGTAATAAGTACAAAAGTAAAGGAAGGGCTTCATTTAACAACGAGGCTTGCTTATCGGTTTAGATATTTTACGCCAAAAAGCTGATTTTCGAAATTTTTCAAATATCTATTGGTTTTTCATACTTCTCAAAGATCTAATATGTGCAACACCATTTTTCGTGGATATTTAAGATATGTAATGTATTTACGTGTTGAAGAAGCCTCAATCCCTTGGAAATTAAATGGGGCGCATTATCCTGATTTACCCTACTTAACTTCATCTGACCAATTTATTGGAACCCCTCTCATCGTGACAACATGTCTACTTGATGGTTTGAAATAAAGATGTTTTTGATAATGTGGGAATATTATTAGTTGAGTTTTGGAAGCGTTAGGAGAAATCTTCCGTTTTTGCAATTATGAAGAAAATATATCCAAACTGTTTTGCAATATACTACAGATGACACGCAGGCTTAGTCTTTTGGCGGAGAGGCCTGTGTCATCCGCAAGTAAAGATTTTTGACATCACAGAGGTAACTCAGGTAAGTAGATGTGAAAATATTGTATAATATCGGTCCCAAAATGCTGCCTTGAGGAACATCAGCTCTTACAGGAAGTATTTCAGCAGAGGCGTGCCATTGTTTTCCTTCGTGTTTGTCGTTTCACACTAGTTATTTTTGTAGGCCTTGTTGCACATAATCGTACCTCGTGTAGTATGGCTACCAGTAGGTAATGAATTTAGAAGGAAAACTTTCTCAGTGTTACGTCTGTTTGTCTGTGATCGAACTATTGAACCTTGAAAATAATGAAAAGAATCTCAGCTAACCACGTATCGTATAACAATGTGCGTCCAAAATGGTGTCCGGCCATCTGGCCAAACGGGTTGTATGGCCGAATGCCGTTTGGCCGAATTACGAACAAAAAAATCAAATTGCCTCAACGCTGAATGTGGCCCAATAATTAATTAATTTGTTGATTTGTATGATGTGACGGGACGTCATGTTTGTCATTATATAAGTGCTCCAAGAGAACGATAAAATTGACCCGTTAATTCAGAACAAGACTCTAAGCCGATGTTTAATTCGCATCTGGCTTACCAACGGTATGCTAGGGTTTCAAGTTTCTTTAATGATTTCATCATAAATTTCTCCTTCTTTTAAACATAGGCTATACTCTCGAATTATACTGGTTTCATCACTATCGGTAATAATTTAGCTTATATTTCTATTGGGAATTTTACCTTCTTTAAATCATTGACAGTTCTTTGTAGTTATACTGATTAAACGATTATTTGCATTACACTTGAATTTTCATAAAAGATTTTTCCTCTTTTGCTCATAGGCTGTTTTTAGGAGTGAAGTGTTTTTCACAGTTATAGGCATTGAGGCTTTTAATACGTTCATAAGGAGTCCTATTAAAAATATAAATTTAGCACGGGTGTTAAATTAGATGATATGTCATTTTCCTTCAAGATTAAAATAGCAACATGTGAACTGAGCTCTGCACTATTTCTCGGCGAACACTTACGTAAAAGAAGCTCACTCTTTCTCCTTTGTGAAAAGATCAAGCCAAAACTTGTGGTCGCCAGAACTATGAAATATTTTATTTAGTACTAGTGGTCCCGGCAAACTTCGTCTTGTCATCAATTAGGCTGTTGAAAAACGACATGAAATATCCCATACAAAATGATACATTAGTTTTCTCCCATTTTTGCGACTATTCCGATGACTTTCCTAAACTTTTCTACGCACGAACACGTCGGACCCCTGGACGAAAGCAACAGTTAAAGAATTGTTAAAATCCGTTGAACCGTTCTCCAGTCATTTCGTGACATACAAACACCATTCCATTTTTATTTATATAGATGTTTCGAAGGAACTAAGCAACCCGATCCAGCAGAAGTACGAAAAAGTCATAAACCGTTTTAGTTACTATCGAAAGCTGACTACAAACGCGATGCAAAAACTTCTGCTGACAGCTGCAAGCAGAGAAGTGAATAATTGCTAACATATAGGATGTTTTTCTTTCTGCAGTAAGCTTTTCACTATAGAGCTAATTATTTAAATATCAACGATGGTTTATCCTTTTTTTTAAATAACCTGAATCAGTTCTTTTAAATTAATTACAAATGCTACTGTTGTTCACTATTGTTTTTAATTTCGGCCAAACGGCATTCGGCCAAATGACCCTTTCGGCCAAATGGCGTTCGGCCAAACGGCATTCGGCCAACTGGCGTTCGGCCAAATGACCCGGAACCGTCCAAAATCACATATTCGTACGTCGAAAATCAGTATCGCACAATATGCCAAATTAAACGTACTGATTGTCAACACAACTTGTATATTATTCTCCACTACGGTTCATTAACGACGATCTGTGTTGTCAACATAACATGTCGCAAATAATGCAATACAGAAAACAAAATTTGACATAATTTATGTAAACAAAAACAGAAACGGTCTGAGATGAAGTATACCAGAAATAACCGATAAAGGTGATGAAATATAAACTGTTCATTAAAGAACGACTTATTTTTCGAAAGTAATCAAAATCAAAAGTTGTTGGTTTCCTTTAAATTCAAATCACATAAAACAATATAAACAAGACAAGTTTGATCCAAAAATATATCTCAAGCAACTTGTAGGTGAATTCCAAAGTTATAAAATACGACTTTCGATGAACTTCACATATTTTTGTTATCTGTCAACATATCTTTTGGCAGCGTTATGCTAAAAAATAAATTTATTGACAAGTCCTTCAAAAGGGAATTAATACGGAAATAAACTAATGAAATCAATAGAACTAGGAAGAGTGCACTTTTTCTAACTGTTGGGGTTTTGTGATTAAGAGGAATTAAAGTCGACTGTTTCCAGCTAGGTGTCAGAATCGAATGTCTCTTATGATTTATTTATGTTCTTTTCAGACGTTCGTCTGTCTCCGAAGCTTCTTTGTATAAGTATTCATATTACATATGTTATAGTAGTTTACACTATAAATCTAGCTTACATATAATTAGGTAATAATCAGGATGATTATAGCAAACACGCTTATAACAAACATTTAATTTTAATGAAAAATAGATTTCAAAATCACAAAATTTTTCATGACAGTCAATTTTTTCTCGATGTGAAGCATTTTTTGTATCAACGAACGCGGTATTCGTTTGAAGGTTCATATAAATTATGCCTAATTTCAACTAAATCCAAATCTAAAGCGTAATGAAGTGTCTCAAATCAAAATATTTTCGTATTTTGTAAAATAAAGTTTCAATACTTAAAGAACAATAGAAAAAGAGTTATTTTAAAATCAAACTTACTTTTTTTGAAAAATAATCTGAAGTTCTCTGTTTGTCCTTCAATGGTGATCTTTCGTCTTATTATTGTGGCAGAGCATTCCTAAATTACGTTTTATTATAATCAATATACATTCAATGCCACAGAATGTGTTTGCATTGCAAATACGCACCCTCTCTGTTAATAACACAGCACGGTACTGTCAGTTTGTGTGACATTGGACTTAACCATCATCTTCTTTCTGACGTTACGCCCTAACTGGGATAGAGTCTCTCAGCTTAGTGTTCTTATGAACACTTCCACAGTTATTAACTGCGAGCTTTCTTTTCCGATTGACCATTTTCGCATCTTAATTAACGGAGTCTTTTTTTCGCGTTAATTCAATTTACTTATTTTTTTACGAAGTGCATAAATTGAGTTTAGACAATCAAATGGGAAATTAGGTATTGGAAGGATGAATTCCGCGGAAATAACCTGATTTGTTTTCAACTTATGCTCTATAGCTTAGATCAGATGTGTTTAATCATAACATATTATTGGTCATATTGAGCATGAGCATGATTGACTGCCCGCAGTTGCTACTCCATTATTGCAAGAACAGCTGTACTTACACAGAGAATCAACAAATGCTACTCAGGGTCAGTAGCATCTTCAAAGTGTAAGTACTGGTGCTCTCATTATTATAACAAACAATACCGGCGCCGGCTGCGTCAATTTGAGAATGGGTTGGAAATGTTGACGTGTTACTTGCTTAATGAAGCCGAGAAGTCCTCTGCATTTCCACAAGAAAACACTGGGAGTTTGGATATAGAAAAGGATTCGTTTTGGTAAACGATAAAGAAATTATTTTAAATGAATACGTGAACGTATACACGGATGATCGATACCGATAGTGCGGTTACCATGTGAACCGGACACGATCCAAATTCCATCACTCACCCACAAAGGAGCAGGCAACAGATTCAATCATGCTGTTCATGTCAAAAGAATCGAAAGAGTCCAAAAGTGTTTCATAAGGTACGCTCTTCGAGGTCTGCCATGGAATGATCCTGCTCACCTGCCTCCATATGAACATCGCTGCGCGCTGATAGGTGTGCAGTCTTTGGTTAACCGTCGAACTCTACTGCAGAGATTATTTGTCTTCGACGTTATCACAGGCAACATTGATTGCAGCAGTCTGCTGGCAAATGTGCAGTTTCACGCGCCAGCTCGTCAACTCCGGAATCGACAATTACTCTGGATACCTTCCCATCGCTCGCTCTATGGGTATAATAATCCGTTCGATTCATGTTGTAGATTGTTTAATGATGTTTGTGATGTTTTTGATTTTAATATTAGTAAACTTGTGTTTAAGAATAGAATTAAGTAAACCTAAGTTCAGTCTGTGCGGCATACTGTCGAAGATGTTGTAAATAAATAAAAATAAAAGATTCAAACACTACTCATAAACACTGCTCAACATTGGTCATATTTGCCATAAACTTCAAAATACTCTAGATCTACAAGCGTGATCTATGATCCTGCTAATGCAAAGAAGTTCAGAGCAACATTTTGCTTTGATTTTGTTGTTGTATTGTTGTGTTACATTTGAAAGATGTTCTGAGTCATCCAAGGACTTTTGGGAATATAGGTCTTAGAATCTACATATGTTATAAGTGGACGATTGAAGGTATTCATTCCAGGAAGTAATTGATTAATCTAGAACACCTGTTGACTCACTTAGTTACCAAAACTGTGATTTTGCAATACAAATGGTTGTTTAAAATATAACAATCTTCTAGGGTTCAGTATTGCGAGGTATTCTTGGAAGATCTTAAACATTTTAGCCTGATTAAGAACTTGCTTAGGATACTGAAAAGCATAATTTCTCTAAACAATAAAATCAATTTCTTACAAGTTGACTCCAAAAGGCAAAACCTCGTTTCACGAACTGGTTCAATTTACGTACCTCCGATGGGGCCTTCCTTAGCCAAGTGGTTAGAGTCCGCGGCTGCAAAGCAAAGCCATGCTGATGGTGTCTGGGTTCGAAACGATTTTCGTAATGGAAATTTCCTTGACTTCCCTGGGCATAGATTATCATCGTACCTGCCACACGAGATAAGAATGCGAAAATGGCAACTTTGGCAAAGAAAACTCTCAGTTAATAAGTGCTCATTGAACACTAAGCTGAAAAGCAGACTCTGTCCCAAAGAGGACGTTATGCCAAGAAGAAGAAGAAGAAGATCCCTTTGCGTTTGGGCCCCTCAAATTAAAGTAATAATAGTATTCAGTATATGAGTCAAAACTGCAAGGTTTAAGCAATCCCTAAAAAATCCCTTAAATGTATGCATCAGACTCCGTCGTTCCAACGTAAAGCATTGTTTTTGTCCTATTTAGTTAGTAGTTAACAAAGCCCATTAACAATGACATGCTCATTAAAACGAAAATTAATTTGCTTACCCAGCGATAGATCACACGCCGGTCCAAGAATGACGTGACCACAGTCTCTGCCGGTGCCATCCATAGCCGAGACGGTTGCCCGGGCTTGGTCACATTTGTCATCGTAAAAGATCCATCGTATGGCCACCGACGAAGGGATAATTTGTTGAGCTCTAATATAATCTTCTGCTTTTAGTAAAACTGGATGAACCCTCGGGGACGATGCTTCGATACTCGTGTTAGCCGGTAAGATCACAATTATTCTCAATTCACACTTCCACTGATTTGTTTCCAGCTGAGTACTGACACTAGTGGAGTTGTTTTTCATCACATTTCCCTCGGTAGCAACGGGAACACATATCGCCTCACACTGTCGAGTATCTTGCCTTCGACATTCGCCACGAGCAGTTGGCAGCATCAGAGTGATAATCACCAGCACTGTAGAAACCATGTGGAGAAAGGTTTTCCCGGGTTTTCGTTTTCTCGACCAGTGGCAGCAGAAAAGCTGCCGTAGAAAAATGCTTTGTTCAATCATTTTGACACTAAACTTCTCCAATTTTCCTTTTTTCACTCGATTGGTCGAAGGTTAAACACCCTCAATGAAAAGAACCGAACACTGCAACTGACATATTCATTCGAAAGCTATCCAGCAAGATATTCCCTAATAACATTCGTTTTCTACGAAACGTGTTGCTTCTTCTTATCACAACCCAGACGTGGTTTGCCCTTTACCAGATATACGTGGGAAGTTTGACTGGCAAAGCACCGGGGTAGCAACAGCTTTTTACGTATCTTCCTTGCCAGTCGGATTGCTCTGAAATCAATTGACATCCTTTCACTATCAACAAGCATTTCGGTTTAAACGCTGCATCCTGGAAATGGAGAGAAAACAAGTGTAATTAGTGTGATGTTTTCAATTGGAAAAAAGCTATTTTAAATCTAAAGAACACTTTAACCCGTATAGGCCTGAGTGAAAGCAAAGATACTAAAACCCTTACCACTAAGCGAATATCAAACGCCTTGCCTTCTTCATCGTAAAAATACCTATCGAGGTATGTGTGATCAGAATTTTTAAAGAGGTCAATGGGCGACCTTTGGCGATTTTTCTTTGCAACAGTAAGTTTTCCCATAGTAAATCCCATACAAACTTTGAACGGCTGGCGCTAAAATATCGTTTCTCCGATCGAACTGAAATTTTGCACAGATGTTATGGGACCTAGATGGAATCCGAAAAGTGGACTGGAGCGAGAATCTAAATTTTGTCCCACACTAGTGGGCACCTGTCGATTTCCCTTCACAAATATGCTACATGATTTTATATACTGAAACCTCAATTTACTATTTACGTAAATTTCTATCATATTCGTTATATTTTGAGTTTGTCTTTATTTAAGGTTACGTGGCTTTCTTTTGGCTCATATTTATGAATATGTTGTAAACAGCTTTTACAAAACCGAAGGAACATCTAAAAAGTTACTTTAACCCTCTAATGCCCAACCTCGCGAGGCCTCGCCTTTAAATGGGGTACACTTTGGAATGTGGTGTATCTTTTCAGGAAATCATTCTAATTTTAATTTCGGCTTAAACTTGGACCATAACATGCATATAAGGGCAGTTTTTTAATTTATTTAATTTTTACCGTTACGTGGGCCTCATTGATGTGTAATACAAACATTTGATAATTTTTATTTTTCTCATACCAACCTATTCTAACAGAAGAGTACCAGGTACCCCCGTTGCATTGGATACTTTTTAATTTTAACCGCGCTAATTTGCACATCGTTCAAATTAAAAATGGCTCAAACGTTATTTAGCTCATGGAACGCAATGTAGTGAAATAGAACCTTGTGAAACAGGACGCAGAATCAACACAAACCAACCAGTCGGGGACGGACCTGGTGTAGTGGTTAGAACGCTCGCCTCTCACGCCGAGGACCTGGGATCGAATCCCATCCCCGACATAGTCACTTATGACGTAAAAAGTTATAGTGACGACTTCCTTCGGAAGGGAAGTAAAGCCGTTGGTCCCGAGATGAACTAGCCCAGGGCTAAAAATCTCGTTAATAAAGTCAAACCAAACCAACCAACCAACAAACCAACCAATGAGGTGATCAGAAACACGATTTTCGTTGTGCGTAGGATAACTATGAATTCAAATTAAAAATGAATCCTGATGGTTTACATAAGGTGTCGTTCAAATTAGTGGAGACGCACGATATGCACAAAACGTGCTGTGCTATACAAACTGTTGTGGCCTCTCTTCTACAGTGCAGTTTTGGACAGGATCTTTCTACGATCATTGAAAATCTGTCAATCTGTCTTCACGAATACGCCAACAACTTCGCCAATAATGCACTGAGCCACTAGTAAAAATTCAGCAGAGAACTGAATAGAAATTTTACTAGGAAACCCCAGAACTTCGTTTAGAACAAATCAGAAATCCAATAAGAATCCGGAACAGGTTACGTCAAGAATTTTACCTAAAACCCTTTGTGAACTTCAGTGAATTTATCAGGATCATCAAAAGATTTTTCTTAAAGCACTCAGGGTTTCCTAGTTAATTTGTAAAGAAAAAATATAAGGAATCCGCCATGGGACTCCACATGAACACACCATGAAATATTACTCTTATAAGTAATGATATATTTTTGGCATACGGGCATCAGGCTAGTTCACTGCCAATTCTTATATAAACAGTATAAATAAACAGAACAACCTATTATTTAGAGATGAGTTAGCTCAATCAAACGTCCATTCCTTCAAAAACTCATTCGATCAAACATCTGTAAGCTCACTTTAACTTAACGTTCCTTCGACATGCGAGCTACATGCCCAGTCCACCGCAACCTGCCGTGTTTTATACGCTTAACAATATCCATTTCTTTATAGACTTGATATAACTCGTGATTCATGCGACGCCGCCAGATGCCATTGTCAAATTTACCGCCGAGTATTGTTCGCAGCATTTTACGTTCAAGGACCCAAAAAGCTCCTCGGTCAACCTCTTTCAACCTTCAAGATTCGTAGCCGTACAGAGATACCGGTAGAATTAGGGTCTTGTACAACGCAAGTTTGGTCTTCGTCTGTAAGCTACGGGACTTCAGCTGGTTACGAAGTCCGTAAAAAACCCGGCTCGCAGCTGCAATACGCCTTTTTACCTCGCGGGTAACATCATTATCGCTAGTCACTAGAGTTCCAAGGTACACAAATTCTTCAACTACTCACCACTTATCACCACCTCACTACTAAAAACACCTATGGCCCACGGTGTCTAGCAGAGACCATGTAATTTGTCTTTGTGGTATTAATAATGAGCCCAATTCGCGTTGCCTATTCCACGACTCGGCTATCAATCCCAATTATGTCGATATCGTCCGCAAAACCAAGTAGCATATACGAACTTGTGATAGTTGTACTATTCCTATGCACGAAAGCTCTCCTTATTACTCCTTCTAACGCTATGTTGAACAATAGGTTTGAAAGTACATCGCCCTGCTTCAATCCGTCAATCCTTCAATACGAAGGATGTTGAAATCTCATCCGCAACCCGTATACTTGATTTCGATCCTTCCAACGTTGCACGAATCAGTCTAATCAGCTTCACCGGAAAACCATGTTCCATCATTATTTCCCACAACTCGTTTCTTTCCACTGAATTGTACGCCGCCTTGAAATCAATGAACAGATGATAAGTCTGCAAGTTGTACTCCCGGAATTTATCGAGGATGTCGCGGGGTAAACATGTGATCCGACGTCGATCGGCCCTCGCGAAAACCAGCTTGGTATTCGCCGACGAAGGATTTTTCAAGCGGTCTCAATCTGTTGAACAAAATACGTGACATTATTTTGTACGCCGTATTGAGGAGAGTTATTACTCGGTAATTGGCGCACGCGAATCTATGCCTTTTTTGTAGACAGGGCAAATGAGGTCATCCATCCAGCTAGCAGGCAGTTAATATCCTTAGTAGTATATGGTGAATTATTTTATGCAGCTGCTCACTACCGTGCTTGAGAAGTTCGGCCGGGAGCTCATCCTTTCCAGCTGCCTTGTTGTTCTTCAGATCTTGGAAACTTAAAAAAAACTATATTTTGTTTTTTTGAAAGTCTTCAACATCTCAACCAGTTTTAAATTATTTTTTCATGGGTCCATCCTTAGCCGAGTGGTTAGAGTCCGCGGCTATAAAGCAGAGCCATGCTGAAGGTGTCTGATTTCAATTCCCGGTCGATCCAGAATCTTTTCGTAATGGAAATTTCCTTGACTTTCCTGGGCATATAAGTATTATTCGTACTTGCCACACGATATACGAATGCGCAAATGGCAACTGTGGAACAATTTTGTAGGGGAAACGTCGGTCCCCTAAAGAATATCGGAATATCTTCAAAACCAGATGGCTGATAGTCAATGTCGACATAGATTCTGAAAATAGAAGTGTTTTTTGAGAACTTGTGAAAAAATGGTGCAAAATTATCGAGTAACAAAAATTTGTTTTGAATCGTTGGTGATCGTCATTGTTAGACAAAGCACTACAAAGAATATTTGAAACTGATTGATCGGGATGATTCATCTACAGAAGGTATTACATTGAATTGAATATTAGGGTATCCCGGTGTAATATGCCCCAACAGGGCAATACGGCCCACTTCATGTTCACGGAATTGAGAATTCTTTAGCACGTAAATATGATTACATATCTTAAAAATCCGCAAAAAAAAATGATGTTAAACATATATGTTTTTTGAGAAGTATCAACAATCAATATAAATTCCAAGAATATCGAAAATTAGGTTTTTGGATTAAAATTTTGCGTCAAATAAGCAAGCCTCATTCTACGGGAGCGGCATATTGTCCGGGTTGTTTTGTAACGTTAACATTTGGACCGTTTGCAAAAAAAACATCTTGCACCCTTTATAGAAACTACCTGGCAAGAAAAAGCTGTTAGCAGAGTATGACTAACTGAAGAATTTGCTACAGCGATAAAGTAGTTTTTCCTTAAGGGGGCCACACCTACAGAAGTGAAAAAGTGGCGTGATCGGGGAGTTCGGTTGGAGTAAGTGAAAAAGTGCCGCGATCGGTTAGTTTTGTTTGATCTTTCGACCTTGACGCTTGCTTTTGCCGGAGCGAGCGACGAGGGCAGGATCAAACATGTCGCGCGTCGATCTCGTAAGTGAAAAAGTGGCGTGATCGGGGAGTTCGGTTGGAGTAAGTTAAAAAGTGCCGCGATCGGTTCGTTCTTTTTGATCTTTCGACGACCTTGACGCTTGCTCCTGGGCAGTGCGTCAAGAAAGCCCGAGCTGTCGTCCGTGTTTTTTTTCGGGTCGTGCGCCTATTTTTTTTTTTTCTGAGTGCTAGCCGAGCGAACGAGTGAAGCTGAAAGTGGATTTTGGCGGCTCAGTCAAGGATAACGGATCAATTGGTGAGCTCGTTTCATGCTACTATTTCTAATCTATAAAATATGTATGACTGCACATTTAATCGTTACAATGGTGGGATGTAAATATGATGTTTCAACAAACTATGGATGGTTCGTCACTGTGAGTGTCGACACAAACTCTGATTCATAATTTATTTATGTTTAACATTTTTTTTTCAGAACATTCCTTATATACCTCTATTTTTGTAATTAAAAAAACTTTGAATGGTTCGACACTACAAGTGTAGACTTGCGAAAGGTTCACTTTATTCAACAAACTTTGGATGGTTCGCCACTGTAAGTGTCGGCATAAGAATAAGAGTGTTCTATGATGTCCCAACCAATTGAGTCTTTTGTTTCTTTTCAAATGAGTAAAATATAACAACACATGCTTTCGTACTGACAGCTGTAGGAATGTTACATTTAGGTATTTGTTCAACAAACTTTGAATGGTTCGTCACCTCAAGTGTCGGCATAATTTTCCTCTACATAGAAATTATATGAACAATTATATTTACGTATAAGCATGTATATATCTCACAAATCATTGTTTATCATGGTCTAATCGCTTGTCAAAGTGAATCCTTTGACCCAACGATCCTCCCCATTAACAAACATCCCTCCCAGTAACCTTTGTGGAGATGCAGAGGCAAACACGGTCTCCAAATAGCAAAGGTTACACCCTAACATTCCTTCCCTCAATCCCGCAAGGACGTGGCCGGTGCCGTTATTGACCTTGTATAAATAGAGGCACTGAATTATGCACACTGAAGAAGATTATGGCTAATCCCAGCTGAACTTCTAGTTGATTCTTTGTGCATTTTCACTGACTTCGGTCAATCACGGAATAGCAACCATTGATATGTGTAGTCAGTCTAAGCTAAGCTAAGCTAAGCTAAGGGGGGCACACCTACACCTTTTTACCATAAAAGCATAAATAGTGGGGGGCACTGAATGGTACGTGTATTGCACCCATTCTCTTTCTCGTCGCATTTACTCTCAAATTCAGATTGGCTCCGTGCTAGCGCAGTTTGTTTTTGTTAATTTTTGCACAAATGGGGAATCATTCGGCTGAATTTTAACGAAACACTTCCGAACATTATATGATCGATGATCGAATTCAAATCACCTGTAAAAATTCAAAAATGTTACGGCAAACGAAATGTAATATATTGTTGATTAGGGGGAGATCCCCCAGTACCGGACACTTAAGCCACTAAGTTCATAATTCGAAAAATATTGATTTTATGCGGTCATTCATCAATTATCATTTTTATAGTGTACAAAAATAAATTTTAAAATATAAATATAAATTTTGACACTGCATTTTGATGATGAATTTTAGTACCAAATTGATCGATCTTTAAAGGTGGCACCCAATACCGGACACGATCTGGAAATGCCTCGAATTCTGTAAGTTTGAACATCATTGAATGTGTACACTATAGGAATAGTTTATAATTACCAATTCAATGCATTTGCAACATTTACAAGAATAATTTGAGTTTTTCTTAGTTTGCAAGATGCCTATCAAAAACCTCTTTCATATGTGATGAAAAATAGCACATTTTACGATGTTATTCTGAATGTTCATTCTTCTCAAAATTATTGCATGCTTGATACCATGATCGACGGAACCCATGAAAAATGAAAGTATTTTGAGACACTGATGCAGTAATAACAAAGATATCATATAACAAATCAAGCTGTCCGAAACTGAGGGACAGGAGGTGCTAAAACAAAATTGTAATTTGTCCATACTTAGTTCGATTATGATACAAAATACATTCATACCATCAAATTAGGATGATGTTTGATCATGCTTGCGGGATCCAAAGTATTTTTTCATAATCGAAATATTTACAAATAGGCTCAAAATTAAAGGGAATACGTCAATTTTTTTATTGATTTTCAATTTTTTCTACTTTTTTAAAAAGGCATGCATATTTCAAGGATGTGTTATTCTACACAAACATTAGTCTACATAATAGCTTTCTTCCCAACTAATACACCATCTTGATTGGACCATGATTTCTCAATGTTTCGACTTTGTCCGGTATTGGATGCTGTCCGGCACTGGGGGATCTCCCCCTAAATGTTAATAATCGCTTGATTAATTTAGTGTTACCAAATTAGTATTATTGTGTTGCAAAAAACAGATCATCCAGATATAAGAATTCAATTTCACATTTGAAATGATACAAATAAAGAAAACGAGATGTCATATTTCTGATTGGAACTTTCTTTTCATTCTAAAGAAGACATTTCGTAAGTAGTCAGAAAATGGAGGATAAGGCACGAGTTCTTCTTCTTCTTCTTGGCATTTACGTCCTCACTGGGACAGAGCCTGCTTCTCAGCATAGTGTTCTTATGAGCACTTCCACAGTTATTAACTGAGAGCTTTCTTTGCCTGTGTTGCCATTTTCGCATTCGTATATCGTGTGGCAGGTACGATGATACTCTATGCCCAGGGAAGTCAAGGAAATTTCCATTACGAAAAGATCCTGGACCGACCGGGATTCGAACCCAGACACCTTCAGCATGGCTTTGCTTTGTAGCCGTGGACTCTAACCACTCGGCTAAGGAAGGCCCCAATGAAGGCACGAGTTATCAATTCAATATTTAACGTTGGTATAAAGATGATAGAAACAATTAAAATAAGAACACCCCACTTAGTTCATCATTTGCAGCTTTTCTTCAAATCACCTAATCGTTTGCCAGTGGGCACGTGTCGATTCCCCTTTCAGGAAGATGCTTGTTTTATATTGTGAAATTGCCCATGATACCGCCTAGTCATCGTGCCTTACGCAATTGGAGTTGTTAGCTTGGACAAACAAGCAAGGAAAGCACTCCCGACGGTCATGTCCTTTGCAGCTTGCTACTGTAGCCGTTATTAGTGTAAGTGGAAATTTAATACTTCCGAGATTTCGTTTCACACGATGAAAATCGATTTTTTCCGGTACATGATAGATGTTAATAGAGGAGACAGTTAGACAACAAAAATGCCATTAGGATTGAGATGAGTATATGTTATGTAGTACTACATACTTTGGTCATAAATTTTTCCTTGAGGATTGTTAGCGAATAATAATCACCCCTATATTTGTTCACGTTGGAATGCTCTTTAGATCGAAAACCGCTTTGAATTTCCGTTTTCGTTAACTAGTGCTTAAAAATCGTAATATTGCAGCTTGTTGCATAAAACACTATATTTGTGTAAGCACACCACAAGAGTTTTACCAACATATTTGTATGTTTCGGCATTAAATTGACAAGTACCTAGTAGCCCTAGGAACATTTTGCTCTCCATATCCAATATGTAAATGTGAAAAAAGGAAAGATCACAGAGCTACGAAGAGACTATAGTCATTGTAACAACCTAAAACCTCATTTATGTGTATCTTTTCTCACATCTTCTTCTTCTTGGCATTAACGTCCTCACTGAGACAGAGCCTGCTTCTCAGCTTAGTGTTCTTCCACAGTTATTAACTGAGAACTTTCTTTGCCAGTTGCCATTTTTGCCTTCGTATATCGGGTGGCAGGTACGATTATACACTATGCCCAGGGAAGTCAAGGAAATTTCCAATACCGTCAGACGGGGCTACTTTTGATTCCGGGGGCTACTTTGGACATTCACGTTTTGGATTTATTTCCAGCATAAATATTAATCTGAAGCATTTTGTGTCTTCAGCACTTTTATTAACCAATTTATGTTCAACAATCAGGCATGAATATTTTTTGAATCAACATCAACAATAACAGGATAAACAAGAAAATATATCAAAAAAGTCCAAACAAATATTCACAAGCTACAAAACATTTGCTATGTAAACATTGTATGAATTTTCCACATATCGTGGAAAGTTGTTGGGAACATCACAAAACTATCGAAATGTCATGATTCAAAGAAATTTGTGATAAATTTATGTTGAAAGGTGTTTTTTAGAAAAATAAATGATCAAATGTCTTAATTTTACGACTCATATTTAATTATAAAGTGTTGGTTTCTATATTTTACAACACAATAAAAAATAAACAAAGGATTACCAAAAGTAAATAATTGTAAAAAATATATATTTCAACTCGTATAAACAGTAAACTCACAACATAATCCTTAAAAAATATTGTTCAGTCATATTCTACATGAATCTGCTATACAAAGCAATGGCATCCTTCAACTGCTAAAATAAACTACTCTTACGCCATCTCAACATCTAACAAAAGCAAACTTTTATTGTTTATGATCTTGTGAATCATTATTCTTATACTTCCTGGTATGTATTTGGAATAAAAATTACTTTTAGTTACAGGAATTAACTAGATTCTTCTACATTAACATTAAGAATCAGAACGAATATTTCTGTACAAAGCTAATTATTCATCGCAGTACTTGGTAGTTACACAATTCGTTTACATCAACTTGAGCAATCAAGCATAAGTCGCTATTTATTAGCTGGCATTTAAAAGGAAGTAAACATATCATCAAGCAAACTAAAAATTATGAATAGCATGTTTTTGTGCAAAGTATTGTATAGGTGTGTAGTTTTTTCAAGCTTTACAATTTTCTAAATTATGCATATCATTGAAAAACATTCGAAAACATTACAATGAACGATAATCAATAGAATCAGTTTGAAATTTATGATGAAAAATCATTTTACTATCAAAACGTATTAATTTCTAAAAGTGTCCAAAGTAGCCCCTTTTTTGTCTTGAAGGGCACATTTTTTTTCGCTATTCAAGCAACTTTTTTATTTATTGATGGATTTGCCTCATATTTTGCACATTGGTTACTTACAAATACAACTTAAATATACGCAAGAATTATCGAAATCTATCCATTATTCACAGAGCTACAAATCTTCAAAGTTGAAGAATGTGGAAATAATGTCAAAAGAAGCCCCGTTTGACGGTACGAAAAGATCCTGGACTGACCGAGAATCGAACCCAGACACCTTCAGCATGGTTGTGCTTTGTAGCCGCGGACTCTAACCACTCGGCTTAGGATGGCCCTAAGCCATTATCTTTTTTCTGGCGTTACGTCCCCACTTGGACAGAGCCTGCTTCTCAGCTTAGTGTTCTTATGAGCACTTCCACAGTTATTAACAGAGAGCTTACTATGCCAATGACCATTTTTGCATGCGTATATCGTGTGGCTGGTACGAAGATACTCTATGCCCTGGGAAGTCGAGAAAATTTCCAACCCGAAAAGACCCTCGACCGGTGGGATTCGAATCCACGACCCTCAGCTTGGTCTTGCTGAATAGCTGCTCGTTTACCGCTACGGCTATCTGGGCCCCTTATATATAAAGATGTGAAAACCCGTATTCGAATGCACAACAAAATACAAATGAAAGAATCCCCACAAGCGTTTTGCAATTTCTAATTTTAATTTATCTATTAAAGCACAAAATCTGTTGCATTCCAACAATCTGTTGTAACCACTCGCATCTTATCCTCTTGGCTCGAGCTCGTTTATCCTTGCAAGCCATATTGTTCCGGAGGTGTCGGGTGGAAAATAAACATGACGGACGTTTGTCGTTAGGCGCTGCAGTAATTTGCGTATTTCCTACATTGAGTAAGGCGGTAGGGCAATGCCAAGGGCACGGACGAGAAATAAATATACTGTTTGCAAAGGATGGTGCTGGAGACGATGAAACCGCAATTGATTGCAAACATAAGGAAGTCCTTGCTTGTAAATAGTGGTTTTACTTTCATCGATTTCACAGGCAGTTAGTATCAAAAGCAGTCTTTCGGACGACTTAGTTGATTGAGATAAATTTGGGAATAATTGTTTGGTTAAACAACCTGGAAGAATCTATTAAAATTACAGGTTCAGTATCTTCTGGACCAACACACCATATATGTTGTTTTCACATATCTTTAAATCGCTTTTGTGCTGATTTCGTCTTCATTTTCTCAAATTTCAAGACTCACAGAGATGCTTAGTATTGTGAAGCTTTTTTCATATGTAATTTACTTTGCGTAAACGCAAAAGAAATCAACAGAGGAGCAGTTTTTTAGAATGTATTAAAATTATACACATGATGTGTAGAACCAGAGAAGCTCTTTTTTGAGCGTTACTATCTTTTTAAAAATTCATTTATAAATTAGCAGCCTTTAGCTGAACAAAGTGTTACGCTTTTACAAAACTAGTGCTCTAGAATTAATTAATATCGAGTGAATTGCTTTAAAACAATAGATATTATTTATTGGGAAGAGATGCGGCTAAAATAATTGCGTGATATATAGAGTAGGTGGGGCAAAAGTTTGACCTTAGTGGAATAATCAATATTTCCAGGAAAACAATATATACTGTCGTGCGGGGTGACTTGGACCCATTTTTACAGCAAACTAAAACTACAATAATGAAAACAATGTGGCAAGCTTGAAGAATACGGTATAAATAGTCACTGGATGATCATGGATTAAGGCCTAAGTAAAAATGGAGCGAATGTCAAAAGTGAAAAAGCTCCTTTTTTACTTGGGCCTCAATTTGTTGACTCCCGCACTAGTTAGGGTGCAGAGCAACTTGGGCACTTCCATGGTTTACTTTGGCATGGAGGGTTTTTGTTGGCCATATGACGCGAAGCTTTGAAATAAGAAGCATTTTAATACTACGCATAATGTGGCCAAATATGAGCTAATACCTCACCGCGAAGTTAGAATAGGTTCCGGCTCCCTATAAGGCCCGTACTCGAAAAAATGCACTATTTTTATCCGCGTGTAACTGTTTTGTCCGTAAGTAAAAATTGATGAAAATCTGGGAATAACTAGATTAGAGTGTACTGTTTACATGTGCAAAATAACAAATCATAACAATCGGTTCAGTGATTATTGAGATGGCATCGAAACAAGAAGAAAATCACCGGAGAATTTTGCGCGCCGTCATGGAAAATCCGACTCGGAAGATAGCTGGGCATCACCCACACAACTGCCTCTCGGATGGTAAAATCTTTTAAGTAGTCCCAGACGACCGAGAAGTGGGCTGGGAATGGAAGAAAAACGAAGACAGCTGACCCTGTGAAGGCCCGGAAGGTGTTGGATTGTTTCAAGCATAATACGAACCTTTCGATTCGCGACGCGGCTCTGAAGGCCAAGTGTTCCGTCTGGTTTATTCAGCAAATCATGAAACGAGCTGAGCTTCGTGTAAAGAAGGCCGGAAGGCACCGAACCGGCGTTCAGTGATGCCTCTCCATACAAAAGATGGAAAAAAGTCTTGAAATAGATTTTTCATACTCTGATTAACTAGATTGTACATGTTTTGGAACTATTTTTCATCATTGTATGATTAATGTGTTTAGTCGATTTCTTAATATATCAGAATTCTATGTTATCATCATTTGATTTGGCTTCGTCATGCTATACAGCACTTGAGCCCAGCTAGTAAATGGTTTGAAAATATAATCCTTCAGTATCGTTATATTAGTATCTAATAAAATTATTTTTAAACAAATATGCCTTTTGATGAGCACCCAAATAGAAGTATTTATTACACTCATTAATATATTACCGAGCTCAGAATTGTCACATTCAATCTGATTAGTCAAACGACAAAAAACCTATGTTGCGCAAGTTTGTGCAAAATGAGTGTATGATTTACCCAAACTTGATTGAAAAATCTTCAACTCAAAACTAATGTCAGTGCGAGTGTGTGCTCATATTTGAAAACTAAATTGAATTTAATTTGGTTTTCTCATATATATATATATATATATATATATATATATATATATATATATATATATATATATATATATATATATATAGTACACAGGAGCAAAAAACACAATTACGTCGGTCATGATCTTCAAAATGCTCTATAGACTTCAATTTTCAGTTAATCTTTATGAAACCTTGCAAAAAGACTAATTAATTATCGTATAAAAATACAAAAATATTAATAGTGCAAGTTAGGTTTTCGACTATTTTCCGCTCTCGCATCACTGTGCGCCCGTCTCCGTCAAGGTCGAAGGATCAAACAACACTCATTAGCTCAATTTTTGTTGAAAAAGTTGTGTAAAAACTTCAAACTGAGCGGTTCCACAGAAAATGACGACTTGTTTTTCCCAAATTTCATTTTTATATATTTTGATTTGAATGAAATTTTGCACATGCTTTTTATGCCCAAAAATGCCTTTTTGCATCGTCGGTTCGCCATTTTGACTCTAGCCTTACTTCTGAGAAGGGCCTAAGAAAAAATTCCTTAATAATTTTCAAAAAAATATAACTTAGAAACGGTCTTCCGCCAAGTTTTAGGTTATTGTTGGGACTATCTGGAAAAAAAAATATACACTGTAAAAAAATGTTGTAATATTTTATATTTCGAAAATAAAGCTTTAAAATCCATTTTCCATTATTTTTTTTGACTAAAATGTTTGAATAAATATTGATTTGGTAATTTTTCATGGTATGAGGCGAAATAAAAAATGTGCCCTGTAAAAATGATTTTTTTTTTTTTTTTTTAACGAAACATAACTTCAACATTCAACATTGTGACATTTTGATATGTAATTATCAAGAAATATGAAACAAAATGTTAAAAGTTAAAAAATAACAAAATAACGAATCTAAAGCATTCAATACGTGAAATGCTTTTTAATCGATTTAAGATAATGAAATATTTCCATTCGAAAACAAAAGCTTTATGAGTAGAGAAGTAACGTGCCCAGTTGTCTCACACAAATATACCTGATGTTTTCTTAAAGTACAGCACGTTGGTATAATTTTGTGGTCGGACAAAAACGTACCTAATAGTTGATTCATGTACCCATGTTGGTATAAAAAAGAGCTGATGCAGCAAAGCAAGTGATAATCAAGTAAAAAGTAAAAGATAGCTTAGAACAATGAAGTATAAAATGAACACCATCAACAAAAGTTGTGTAAATTGTTTTCAAAAAAGTGTTCAAAAAGTTACCGAAATCTCACGGAAAATAATATTGCCAAATTAGTTGAACTAGGATTTGCAGATGAAAATCAGCTGAATAAACAATTTAAAATTTGCGATTCGTGTCGTTTACAATTGGCCAAAAGAACAGCATTATCAAGCAGTGATGACTTATCAAGTAGTGAAGAGGAAGATGTTTGCATGGAAGAGGAAACAATAGAAGCACCAGCATCAGCAACTTCAATACAGTCAACGGATTCCAATATGAATATTCCCAGCCAGGAATAAATGGAAGCAACGTCAGCAACTTCAATAGAATCAACGAACTCCAACTTGAATGTTTCTAGTAAGGAGACATTGCCAATTTAAGAAAAACTATGATATAGATGTTGAATGGCATTTTCTCGCAACATCGCATGGCAAAGGGCCCTGCGTTGCATTAGGGGGAACAATAAAACGCATGGCTACAAGATAAAGTCTAGCTAGAGATCGCGAACATTCCATCAAAAAATGCCAAGGAATTATTTGATTGGGCTCAAAAGCGAAAGGAGGAGCAACTAACACAAATTATCTTTTCTTATGCAACTACAACAGAGTATGAACATATCAAGGAGCAGCTCAATGAACAATATTCGAAAGCAATAACTATTCAGGGGCCTTCCTTAGCCGAGTGGTTAGAGTCCGCGGCTACCAAGCAAAGCCATGCTGAAGGTGTCTGGGTTCGAATCCCAGTCGGTCCAGGATCTTTTCGTAAAGGAAATTTCCTTGACTTCCCTGGGCATGGAGTATCATCGTACCTGCCACACGATATACAAATGCGAAAATGGCAACTTTGGCAAAGAAAGCTCTCAGTTAATAACTGTGGAAGTGCTCATAAGAACACTAAGCTGAGCAGCAGGCTCTGTCCCAGTAAGGACGTTAATGCCAAGAAGAAGAAGAACTATTCAGGGAACACAAAAATACCATTCATACCAAATACCATTAATTCCGTAGATAAAATAGAAGTTAGACAACCAAAAGTTGCGAATTTTCAGTAAATTTATTTTTAAAATCGCTGTATCTCGGAAACGGTAGCAATTAGTAAAATTTTCTCATATACCTTTTTTGTTGCAAATTTTGCGTACTTTCATAAAATCGGGTCGAAAAGCATTCAAAAATATTATTTAGACCATATTGAAAAATCAACCTTTTTTTAATCGTAACTTTTTTGTCCATTATTTCTCCATCTTGACCCACTGTGCAAAATACTCCATTTTTTGTCTACTCTAAATTATAAAAAAAAAATAAAAATAAATGATTTTTGAGAGAATGTTGGGTTTTAAAGCTTTATTTTCGAAATAAAAAACAAATTAAAACTTTTTTTTACAGTGTTTAATTTTTCCAGATAGTTCTAACAATAACTTAAAAGACACCAAACCGATCAGACAAATAGTTTCTGAGTTTTAATTTTTTGAAAATTGTTGAGTAACACTAGGGTAAAAATGACGAACCGATGATGCAAATAGGCTTTTTTCGGTATAAAGAAAGCATATGCCAAATTTCAGCCAAAAAATACAAAAGTAAACCGACATTCGAATTCAAATGGAACAGCTCAACTTAAAAGTTAGGTTGAATTTTGACAAAAAAAAAAGGCACCAAGACGAGAAGTAATCAAGCACAAAATCTGTGCGTAGTATATATGTTAGTCAATGTCTTCAGCTTATTTGCTACATGGGTATAAAAAGCCACTAGTTACACATTGTCAGAGCTGGGAATGGTAATAAGGACTGTTCATTAAAGAAAGTGGACACCTGATTGTTAACATTTTGGTGTGAAAATTCCAAGGAAAAAATTCAAATTTTGTTTCAGTGTGTACTCAAGTGTTTATTTTGACAGCGGAAGAAAGTTGACATTGAACAGTTGTAAATTCCAAGCGATAGGTCGGTTTAACATGGTGACACGCAGATTTATTCGGCACAAATGGTGTTCAGAAAAGCTGCCGTTCCGAGGTTTGGCTTAAATCGCGAAGTGTCCACATTCCAATTTTTCAACACTGTATCGAAAACAGATGCTTATGACGAAGTGCAATACACCCGAACAGAAAAAATTGGGATAAAAGTTTTTTTTTTATGGCAAGCAATTTGCTCCTGCGGTATGAAAAGTACTACATTTTTCACAACGGGTTCAATCAATCAAAGGCTCAATCAAAATTACAGAACAGAATGCATTTAAAAACGTCTTCTGCCCATCTACCGAAAGTATAACAAGCCTCCATTGTTTTGGCCAGGGCTGGCATCGGCTCACTATGCTTCAGCTACTTTGGAGATGTTCAAGAAGGAAAAGTCGAATTTGTTAAAACATGGCAGATTCTACCGAATTGCCATTAACTATGCCCCATTTGGAAATATTGGGCAATAATCAAACAACATCTTAAGAAAGATGATGGAAGATAAGCAAGTTCCATGGATTTTTTCAAGAAAATGTGGTAAGCAACACAAAGAAAAGTTACGAAGAAAGTTGTGCAGAATTCGATGGGAGGCATCAAGAGAAAAGTCAGATCATTATCCAGGAATGCTCAATAAATGTTCAAACTTATGTGAATTTGGTCGAGATTACTTTGATTTCCATATATTTCAAAACAACTCATGAATTTGTTCGAAAATAAACAGTTTGCTTTAAAAAATACGTGTCCACTTTCTTAAATGAAAAGTCCTTAGTAGGGTAAGGGATCTAATTTTCGACCCAGTGCTAATTTTCGACCCATTGATAAAACAAACGTTATTTTAACTACTATTTGAAATTTTCAAACATTTATAAATCACTGGAATATGCCATTGCTGTTATATCTATCATGATCCAATAAAAATTGCATCTATATAACGGAGTTTTAATCCTAAATTGATAAATCCTGATTTTTTTGTGTCTGAATCAGTCGTTTTTCTTCCATTGATGAAAATTCGTCACATTTTAAAAATGCTCAAATCAGTATAAAAACTGATCAAAGTGATGCTTAAACGATAAAGTTTGGTGAAACCTGATAAAATTTAAGCAAATTGTAATTAATTTTGTGCATCTATAAGCGAAAATAAATTTTATTACGCGTTTGAAATTGTTCGAAAATTGAAACACCAGGTTTCAATTTTCGACCGGTCGAAAAAGCATGCCATGATTTCAGCAGGTGATGTGTTTTAGTTTTCGACCCTTCATCAAAAGTAAACATCGTTCATAGTGGTGGTTGTTCTTTCGTGGAGTTGAATTTCTTGCTTCAACGTTTTTTAACCAAAACGGTAAGAAAAATACTGATCTTGCTTCAATTTTATCAAAATTATATGGATTAACATATTATAGTGCCCAGAAAAGTACAGACAAGTCTACGCAGAAGCCGACATGCAGCAAATAGCATCTAAGGTAGTCAACAAGAACTCGATTATGGAATTCCGAAATTTCATATACATATTCAATTCAAGATTGGCGAAGAAATATCAATGGAGAAGGAGACCGAATTTGAAGAGATGATATTCGGCAGTCAGTGACGGGGATGGCTAGTGAAACGTGACTCAATGTTGGAGCATGTTGAAGTGTATCTTGATACTGCTGAAAGGCATCACTATTTTAAAGACATCCATCCAGGTGAATTGATAGAGCAAGATAAATAATATCGAGATATTCTGAAGAGAGAATCCGAAATGAAGAAACAAGACCACGCTGAAGCAAAACGATTCGAGCAAAATTTGTAGTGAAAAAAAAGAAAACAATGTACCGAAATGACCCATGAAATAAAAGACAAACCCTAAAAAAGCAGTCGAGAGCTAAAAGAAGAATTTGAGTTTTTACTAGAACTATTAAATAATGAAATAAAATAAATGTTCTAAACAAAATGGTTTCACATGTTTAAACAATATCCCATTGCTGTACTATATCCTATCGCAACAGTAGAATATAATGCAGTTTGATCCACATAAAACCGTTTAAATGGTAGAAATATCGATCAGTGTTCATTAATGTCGCTTTTCCTTGGTCGTACAGATTGTACATAAGGATCGAGAATCCATCATTCAATCATCAGCAATCATCAAAAATGAAAAAAAAAAACACGCACACATTGAACATTGCTTAAATTTTGAGCAAAAAAAAACGTAAAACGATGATGGTTATTTTCTTCTCAAATTATGATATCGTAGTTCACAACTTAATCACGCAATTCCACAAACAAACTATTAGACTATTGACGAAACGTTTTACATTCAATATCTTCAAAAGATGTGACAGGGATACAAAACCAGTATTTATGGTATCCAGGAGCCTTCCATAGATCTATCAGATAATAACTGTTGAACTGCTTATCATACAGTTCGTTACGGGAATGGGAAGCATGCACTGTTTTCACTGGAATGTAATTCTAAAAGAAAAATCATCGAAGAATATTCAACAGATTCAAGTTTTTTTTATACAATATACCCGCTATATTGTTTCAATCTGGTACAGGTCGAAAATTAGCACATGCATGAGTCGAAAAATAAAACACTGGGTCGAAAACTAGCACAAAAGATAAAGTCATTAATCTATAAAAATACAAAAAAATGCAATGAAATATCATCTAATAGAAGTTATACATGAACAAATAATATGTTTTTCTATTCGACTGCCAAATTTGAATATTAGTTGATGTTTTTTTTGCAGGGTTTTTGGGAGTTTTCCACTCATATGCTGGTTTCATGGGTCGAAATATAGTGCTTTTACCCTAGTAGGCTTGAGTTTTTGCGAAAATCACGTGGTTCTTCTAATACAGTAGTTCAAAATTGTGAATCTCATCAAGTAGCCTATGTTGAATACATGATTTTTCTATATCAGTAGTTTCATTGAAGGCTGAAAATGCGGGAAACAGAACATTATTCTACAGTAGCTTTGGGTTGCCCTTAGCAACGGGGGCTTTGCTATTTTCAAGGAACTTTGCCTACAGCAGCGATACGCGTGAGTTTCACTGGCTCCGCTGACTGTGATTTGCTACGCTTGCCTACTGTAGTGTGAATTTCAGAACTTTTCCCAGCTCTGCACATTCTCCTGTGCACGTTGATAGTCACCATAAAAAAAATTCCTTTGTAATTATGAATGTCATATCAACCAGCTTTGTTAAATAGATTTTCATTGTTCAGAACAAGTTATTCGTTTAACCACTACCACGTTGTTGGGTAAATTTTGACAATAAAGGAAAAAGAGGTTATTTTACCCGATTTGACAAATTGACAGAAAATAAATAACTAAAATAATATTTTATACTATGTACATCTTTATAACAGTGCATGCTGACATAAAACTAACAACTAAAAATAAAATAAAAATCTATGCTCACTATCAACGAGTGCAGGGTATCTTGTTTCTTGTGGCTTTTCGTACTTACGAAGCGTGTATTAGAGCAGCGATCTCGATTTTTGCACGGGGGTCATGTACACCTGATACCTTTAAGGCCTTTGGGGGACCACCTGTCGTCCACGTAGGGATTTTAAAATTTTACCTGATTTTTCTCTTACCAAAACGAGCATTTTACAATTACGAACTTATAACATTTCACGGGGCCTTCCTCAGCTGAGTGGTTAGAGTCCGCGGCTACAAAGCAAAGCCATGCTGAAGGTGTCTGGGTTCGATTCCCGGTCGGTCCATGATCTTTTCGTAATGGAATTTTCCTTGACTTCCCTGGGCATAAAGTATCATCGACCTGCCACATGAGATACGAATACGAAAATGGCAACTTTGGCAACGAAAGCTCTCAGTTAATAACTGTGGAAGTGATCATTGAACACTACGCTGAGTAGCCGGCTCTGTTCCAATGGGGACGTTAATGCCAGGAAGAACAAGAACATTTCGCATTTTCAAAAAATAAAGGACGACCTATTCTACAGTCTTTCAGTTGGCTTAGCATTAAGCCGAATTTTACGACGTTAAGGGCACGAAAATTCTCGGAGAACCAATTCTTTAATTTTCTCTGATTACGAATTAAAGAAGAAGAAAAACTCAGAAGGGATGGCAATTCCGTCCCTAATCTGGACAGTTACAAATATTCGTCTAAAATCTGGGAATGTTTCAAAATCTGTGATGTCGATTTCTTTCCGACCAACTGTCTATAATAATCACAACGTTTCCTACTGCATCTTAATGCGCTGAAAGGTCTTTCTCATCATAAAAAACTTGAAAAAAAAAAAATATTTAGGGACGAAACCGGCAGATTGATTTAATGCTATCACACTAATGTATGTGCATTCAAATTTAACTATTAGTGAAGAGAATACCGATTTTTTTTTTATTTCACTAGTTGAAGATAACGATTCAATATCGAATATTGAAACTTCGTATGGACTTAATTTTCATTCATCCACATCAGGCGTATTTTGGAAAAAAAATTTATAATTCCGATCCGACTCCATTCAACTAGTGTTGTTAGTTTATTTAAAAAGGGATACCTGGAGTGAACGAGACAAGATAAATTTTGCAGATGTTGTTTTACTCTCTTTGAATGTTAGTCTAGAAATATACAGTAATGTCCCGACTTTGTCAACCCCATGCTGCATTTAGGGTTGACAAAATCGGGAAATTTAGCTCGGGAAAAAAATCGACAGGTTCAAAGTTTTATTTTAACCTTAGGACTTAGTTTTATGATTTTGTAATGTTTGTTAAACATTGTTTTTTTTACCTCCATTTTCAATGTACGGTAATCCAAGGTCACATTTATCATTTTCTTGGCTAACTATTAAAAATTTCCAAATTTCGGTCTTTAGATGATTGTATAGTTGCCAAGGTCATAATTGACTCTATGCACTCAATATTGCCAGTATAGACGTGTTTACTATAAATAAACAAATATAAATTTTAGGCTGCCGAAATCGGGTCTAAAAGGGTTCTAAAATCGGGGGCTGACAAAATCGGCTCATTACTATATCTCTAAGTTATTTTTGAGTAATCCTGACGAAGATTCTTTCTCGAATTTTTAAAGAGATTCGTTTAAGAGTCACTTCAGGAATAATTAATAATTGATAATTATTCCCTATGCGTTTTTCTAAGGATATTTCAACACATTTCTTTAGTTTTCCAGGGATTCCTCAGATGACTTCTCCACATTTATTCAGATTTTCAATATATCAATACACATTTTTCGAAATTTGTCCAGATATTTTGATAAGAGTTTTCCAAAAACGATCCTAAGAAATTTGTTCAAGAATCACACCAAAGAATCAAGCTAAAATTCCACATCTGACAGATAATTCTCCAGAGTAAACTTCAGGAATCCTACCAGAATTGTTTTCTCAGTGTTCCTGTTGGCTTTTCTTAAAATATGAATTTCTTTAAGTTCCTTCCATTGAAACTCCTTAAAAATTATGTTAGAGGTATCTTTAAAGATTTTTCATCTGAATCGTCGCCGCTGCCGAAAATGGTCAATGGCGTGACGCCGATAATGTCGCCACCGCCGATGAAAATTTGGCCTAACTCCGCTGCCGATTACAAATATTTCGGCGCACAGGTCTAGAAACCTGCTACGGACTCACTGGGTGACAAAAGGTAATACTTTGAGTAACTGAATACATTTCTAATGGGATTTGCACGAATTTCTGAAAATTTTGAAGTGTCGTATGATAGGGTTCTATCGAATGAATAAATTGGCCACTTTTCCAAAACCCTCCAGCGAACTCTAGAATTTCCCATGGTAACCGAAGGATGCATCTTTGACGAATACCTGGAGGAAGATAGAAACTTTGCTAGAACTCATAGAACAATTCGTGAAGCAATTCCTTATACCTTGAAGAAAGCTCCAGAATCCATGCAAGTTTATTAGGATCTATTCTTATCAGATTCTATGACGATTTTTTTCGGAGAGTTCAGTAATGAACTCATTTTATGCTAACTGAACAGATTCTTGTCAGTAACATTTTTTAAATTTCCCAAAAACAATATGCCATATTGTTTGTATTTGTTTGGTGAACTCCAAAATATCTTCAAGCAATCTATACTGACGCAGTTGCTTTATAAATTTGAATGCTGGAGATAGTCAAATTCAAACACAAAATTAATTTCCGTAGCAAAAAAAAATTTCACTTTTATTGCAGAAGTCTGATTTATTGTTGGACTCCAAAAATTACACTGCGGAAAACGTTTTTGTTTCAAGCACCCAAATACAAATATTTGCTTAATTAAGGGTTGCTGAATCCATTGCCGTTGTCAAAAATATCATAGCACGTCTAGATTTTGAGGTATTGACTGGTGGAAATGCAAAATTTGACTATTTTCCAGCTTGTATGGCAAATTACTTGCCACAGAAATCAAACTTCATGTGTATAACAATACTTTCTAACATAGTTCATAAAACTTTCGATGCTCATAAGTTATTTTTGGTGTATTGCACTTTGCCATTTAAGAGAAACAAAAATTTTGTATGGAGACTGCAAGCTTGCTGAAAAAATCGATTAAATCTGAATTGTTATCGTGCAATTTAAACTATATTATATCTGAAACAAAAGTTTAAGTCCTATTTTACATAGTTGGCTAATATGATCACAAATAAGTTTGATATATCGTACTTAAAATTTAGCGTAAACATCAATGAAACCAGTGTTTTATACAACTTTGGCGGCCTGAAGCTAAAAATGGTGACGTGCTGGAACATTTCTGAGATCGGCATCAGATTCAATCTACTAGAGACACCTTGATTGCTCCATGAGACATGCACAAATGTCATTTTTGTTACGCTGTATTATCCCAATCATGAAGCAAACTTCAATAAATATGAATGCACAAGACAATCTTTGAAAAATCTTTAAAAAACTGTGTATATTCCTATCTGAAACAAAGCCCCCCTCCTAAGCTATGCATAAGTTATGACCTTAATAACCCCCACCTGATAAAAAAATGCGAACGCAAGTTATTTGTAGTATGGAATTGATATTGCCCTATAAACATCCTGCTCGAATTTCAATAGACTGTTACACTGTGAGTATCAAAAGAATTCCAAAAATACATTAACTCTAAAAATTCATCTGCTTCGCGAAAATACTGCCAAACCAGAAGCGAACCTGCCTTTTAAAGGCCACCGACCATCTGCACTTCAGATTTTGAGTTCTCTCTCAAAGAAGCAAATATTTACAAATGAATCAATGCAGCATATGGTACTGACTGGTCTGGTACGCCTTTTCTACGGAGAACTGTATGAAGCTGCTGGTGGGTGATACTCATCTTTCCACTTTGCGAGTTTCTGTGGCGTGCTTTTCTAAATACGGCCGAGTATCAAATATTTACGAGGTAAACATCAATATTATGATCCGAAGATTGTGGGCAATTGTTCCGTATGACTTAATTGACACATCAAATAAGAGCTGAATATGTCGTTTTTTTAACTTATTCGTTTATTCGGTAGGCTCAAGCGCCGTCAGGCATAACGAAGCCGAATGAATACTTCTTTTTGGCTGTTATTTATACAGTTCAAATATTTCCAGCAAACACGGAATGACGATTTAATCGAACATCAATCAACCCGTATGCTAGAAAATCATAACACAGAGCCTAAAAAAGAACCATATCAGTAGAGCAAGCAACATGATCAGCAGCTCAAAGATAACAGACTCGAAGACACTCACCGGTCGATATCTTATCAATCATCATACAAGCCAAGTTAATTGCATTTCGCCACAGAGCCGAATGAAGCAAAAAAAAAAAAGTGAACATATTCGATTGTTGGTATTCTCCTCTGCACTCCGTAGTCGTCATGAGCATTGCGAGTAGCAACTCGCGTTCCGACTATTTATTGGCTTAATTTTTGCCAGACGTCTAAAAATAGCAATGCTTAAAGTTGAGATAAGTGTGTTTATGGGACCACCCCTTATCGAAGTGTACGAAGTGTATCAATAACAGAAGGGGCGCGCTTATTCTCCAAACACCAGTAAACCAAGTGGTCAAATTGCGATGATGGTTGGACTAAATATACAGTGCGTTCGGATTTTTTCTTGTATTGTCGGGAAGTAACATTTCGTGCATTGTTGGCTATATTTAGCTTTTGTGTAAGATTACCGTGAGTGGATTTGCAACAATTTTGACATAAATATAGATACAATCTTAGAAGATCATTAGCGCAGAATATCGTTTTAGAATTTATGGGTCAAGGCTTGTTTGGTTTCAGAAAGTTGAGAAACAAAAACAAAAGGATTTTTATTATTAGGATGCGAAAATACAATCTATAACCAACATTTTTCAAGCCACTAATTTTATTTAGAGGTGTGGGTTCCAATCCTGCTGGTCGAAGTACTTGTCGTACTGGAAATGTTCTCGACTTCGCAAGACATAGAGTATCTTCGTGTTCGCTTCACGATACCCCAGCAGAAAAAAAATGAAAAAAGCTGGATGGATGGTCTTACTTGTCCTGTCTTAAAAAAGGGCATAGATTGGCGTGTGCCAATTACCGAAGAATAACGCTCCTCAGTTCGACGTACAAAGTAATGTCACGTATTGTGTTCAACTGATAGAGATCACTTGAAGAGTCCTTCGTCGGCATATATTACGCTGGTTTTTGTGAGGATCGATCGACGTCGGATGACAGGTCTTCGATAAATTCTTACTTACAGATTCATAATCTGTTCATTGATTTTAAGGCAGCATACGATTCAGTGAAAAGGAAATAATGATGGAACATGGTTTTTTTTTAAATAAATAAGACAATTTACACCGTCTTCAGCCAAAGGCCGCACAGACTGAACAATCACTAACGTTAGGCAACGGACAACATGAAACACCCAGTAGCCCAGTGACGAATTTTTCGTTTGACGAAAAGTTTCCACCGACTGGCGCGGGAATCGAACCCGCACCTTGTGGCACAATACGCCTAAACGACTGACACCGCTAACCGCACGGCCACGAAGCCCACAAGGCGAAACTTAATCTGATTCGTGCAACTTTGGAAGGATCGAAATGAAGTATTCTAGTTACGGCTGAGATTTATTAATTCTTCGTAATTTTAGACGGCTTGAAGCAGGGCGAAGCACATTCAAACCTATTTTTTAACATAGCGTTAGAAGGAGCTATAAGAAAAGCCTGTGTGCATAGGAACTGCACTATCGTCACACGTTCGTATATGTTCTTAGGTTCTGCCGACGATATCAACATAATCGGGATTAATCGCCGAGCTTTGGAACCTTTTAAAATGGAGTCAACGCGAATTGGGCTCATTATTAATAACACATCATCAATGAGAGAATGTGCAAGTTGAGGCTCAAAGGCCGGTTCTTCAACTTCAGCATAATAAACGTGCACAGCCCTCACTCCGGAAGCACTGATGATGATAAAGACGCATTTTACGCGCAGCTCAAACGCGAGTACGACAGCTGCCCAAGCCACGACGTCAAAATCATCATAGGAGATTTATACGCTCAGGTTGATCAGGAGGAGGAATTCAGACCGACTATTGGAGAGTTCAACGCCCACCTGACGAACCAAAACGGCTTACGACTAATTGATTTCAACGCCTCCAAGAATATGACCATTCGTAGCACCTACTTCCAGCACAGCCTTCCATACCGATACACCTGGAGATCACCACAGTAGACAGAATCAGAAATTGACCACGTTCTGATTGATGGACGGCACTTCTCCGACATTATCGACGGCAGAACCTGTCGTGGTGCTAACATCGACTCTGACCACTATCTGGTGATGGTCAAACTGCGCTCAACTAGAGCAACTTATGCAACCGGATGTCGCAGTTGCATACGCGTAGTACCTCGAGGCTGCATTACCGAAAGAGAGTGAGCTGGATGAAGCCTCTTTTAAGGACTGCTGGAGAACAGTGAAAGCAGACATCAACGATGCAGCCAAGAGCAACGTCGACGGAACGATTGGTTCAACGAGGAATGTAGGCAGATTCTGGAGGAGAAGAACGCAGCAAGGGACCCGACAGAACGTGGAGCGTTATATACGGAAACGGCAACAGCAGACCCGCCTCTTTCGAGAGAAAAAAACGCCGCCTGGAGAAGACGGAGTGCGAGGAGATGGAACAGCTGTGCTGGTCTCAAGAAACACGCAAGTTCTATCAGAAGTTCAACGCATCCCGCAAAGGCTTCGTGCCGCGAGCCGAGATGTGAAAGACTAAGGATGGATGCATCCTTCGTCAGCATGCCTTCGTCAGTACTGCGGACGATGGAAACCAACCAGCCCCCACTTTGAAGGAGGTTAAGGATGCCATTCATCTGCTCAAGAACAATAAAGCTGCTGGTAAGGATGGTATCGTAGCTGAACTCATCAAGATGGGCCCGGAGAGGCTGGCCATTTGTCTGCATCGGCTGATAGGCACAATCTGGGAAACAGAACAGCTACCGGAGGAGTGGAAGGAAGGGGTGATATGCTCCAACCACAAGAAAGGCGACAAGTTAGATTGTGAGAACTTTCGGGCGATCACGGCCGATTGATAACGGACCAGATCTTTACTGTACGGCAAATCCTCCAAAAACGTCGTGAATACCAGGTCCCAACGCATCACCTTTTCATCGATTACAAGGTGACATACGACAGTTTAGACCGCGTAGAACTATGGAAAATCATGGACGAGAACAGCTTTCCCAGGAAGCTCACGAGACTGATAAGAGCGATGATGGAAGGTGTGGAGAATTGTGTGAAGGTTTCAGGCGAACACTCCAGTTCGTTCGGATCCCGCCAGAGACTACGACAAGGTGATGGACTTTCGTGCCTGTTGTTCAATATTACGCTAGAAGGTGTTATGCGGAGAGCCGGGGTACGATTTTTACGAGATCCAGTCAATTTGTTTGCTTCGCGGATGATATGGACATTGTCGGCCGAACATTTGAAAAGTTGCCATACCTGTAAACCCGCCTGAAACGCGAGGCATCAAAAGTTGGACTGCGTCCAATGCGTCCAAGACAAAGTACATACTAACTGGTGGGGTCGAGTGCGACAGGGCTCGCCTAGGTAGCAGTGCTACGATAGACGGGGATACGTTCGAGGTGGTCGACGAGTTCATCTACCTTGGATCCTTGCTGACGGCTGACAATAACGTTAGCCGTGAAATACTGAGGCGCATCATCAGTGGAAGTCGGGCCTGCTACGGCCGCCACAAGAAGCTGCGGTCAAAAAAGATTCACGCCCACACCAAATGTACCATGTAGAAAACGCTCATAAGGCCGGTAGTTCTCTACTGGCATGAAACGTGAACGATGCTCTAGGAGGACCTGCAAGCACTTGGAGTCTTCGAACGTCGGATGCTTAGGACAATCTTTGGCGGTGTGCAGAAAAACGGTGTGTGGCAGCGAAGGATGAACCACGAGCTCGCTCAGCTCTACGGCGAACCCTGGGAAAAGGTGCACAGCAATCACAGCGTGCGTCCCACAGGGTTCTATTCTTGTCCCGACCCTCTGGAACGCTATGTATGACGGATTGTTGAAGCTGAGCTGAAGGGTTGAAAAGGTAGATGTTAGAGAGGTGCGATGTTCAGCAAAAACACGCGTTTTAAGGTATCTAACAACTTTGTAGAAGACATGAAAAATTTTAAAAAAACGTTCTGGTCTTGAACGGCTAGATGTTGCAGTGTTCAAGACCAGGACGTTAGGCAACGATTTGTCGTTTCGATTGTGTTGTTCACACATATGGTCCTCTGTTAAAACAAATTATCAACTTCTATTCATTTCTCTCGTCGCTCGCTTGCGAATCTATCCATCTTGTCATTTCATTACTTTCGTGACTCCCTTTCACTCTGAGTATAGGTATTGCATTCACCGAAAAAAGCCAATAAATTTTCATAATATTAAAGTCATGCGGTGATTAAACCTTATAAATATACTTAGACGATGTTTAAACAACATCTGTACCATAATCTGTTCGATTATCTTATTCTATATTTAAATATTGTTCTCAGCCTGCAGATCTATACAACCTTGGTTGGAGCAGAGGAAACCTACGCGAATCGAAAGGTCCTGAGCTCGAGTCTCAACATCATAACAATGTTTGAATAATTGAAATTTAAAAATAAAGCGTAACATTCCTAGTCATCCAGATATGAGTGTTTAGTGAAATCTACAAATAACTTCCAATGTTTTTGCTGTTTCCATTATAAAATAAATGTTGAAGAAACATTGAACAAACCTCCTTTTGTACGTTTTTACAATTAATTCTATAATTAAATATGATGTCTAGTTCAGTTGAACCAAACACTTAAACATGCTGTGATCAGCATGTGTTTTTGTTGAGCTTATGCTCAACAAAGCCTACTATTTTTAATAAGTGTGGTAGTAATGGAATCTACAACTTTTCTTCGACAATTTAGAAATGACACGTCATTTAAACCTTTCGAACAAACGCTTAATAAGCATATCTGAATGTTTGATGGATACCTAGTTGAATAAACGTTGAATTAACATCGTTAAGTCTATTTATAATGTTACCACTGTTTAACAGTCGAGGAAAGGTCATTGAAAAAACATGTACTATATTACGTTAATAAAATGGTTGTTGTTGAATAGATTCTCTTTTTCTGGGTGAATAAGGCTGGAATAATAGTTAAATGTTAATGTATTGACTTCATTAACATTTAACTATTATTCCAGCCTTATTCACTAAGCAACTTACAGCTTAATGAAACAGCTCTTAGAAACTTTTGTTAAAGCAAAAATTGTTTCTTGGGTGGTGGTCACAGTGTTCAACATTATGCAGTCCAGTCAACCCTGGAAGAAACTTTCGACAAAAAGAAACTCGCTTTTATTCTTTTTCCTTTATTCTTCTTCTTTCTGGCGTTACGTCCCCACTGGGACAAAGCCTGTTTCTCAGCTTAGTGTTCTTATGAGCACTTCCACAGTTATTAACTGAGAGCTTACTTCGCCAATGACCATTTTTGCATGTGTATATCGTGTGGCAGGTACGAAAATACTCTATGCCCTGGGAAGTCGAGAAAATTTCCAACCCGAAAAGATCCTCGACCGGTGGGATTCGAACCCACGATCCTCAGCTTGGTCTTGCTGAAAAGCTGCGCGTTTACCGCTACGGCTATCTGGGCCCCCTTTCCTTTATTCATCTTTTTTTATTCAGCAGCGTCAGAATGTCATCTTCACGAACTGGGCCCTTTGACGTTGCGGATGATCTGACGGGTCTGCTCGCTGAGAATTCTACCTTCACCTGGCCCACTGTCCCTGGGAACCACCTGAGGACTTTGATGACACCAATACGACGGGCTTATCCATGATTTTCTGGATTTTTAAAGAGCACAAGTGTGACCAGTGGTCACTGACCACTAGCAACAAAACACGGCAAACAAAGATGATGACGATCGTTTGAAATGTGGTGCCCATATCATGAATGAAAACGTAAACAAAAATCAGCTGATCAAAAGCACAGAACTGAAACGGCTGTCATCCACGAACAACTGAAGTGAAGCCAGAAATTTGTTGCTGGAGACAACCCCCTGAAGAAAGCAATAGTTCTTGAAGCCAGCCTCCACATGCGCGGCGCTTGTGCTGAGTAAACAAAATATAAGCTCTGTGCACAAGAAACCCCGCGCGTAAGCGACATATGTCGCACGAGCAAAATATGATACGTACAACTAACGCAGATTTTGTGCCAAAATAGTTGGGAGATTGGTGTAACTTATAATCACGGCAAACTGAGCAGTCGAATATAAATTAAACAGCAAAAAAACAAGGAAACTCAAATAATGCATTCATGCCGCTTCCAAAACGCGTGTGTTTAGTGCTTTACGCATCGTTTTACGGCAAGCTGTCAAATCAGCACCATCTCCAACACCAAATTTTTGGCTTCACTCAAGTTGTTCGTAGATGACAGTCGTTTCAGTCCTGTGGCTGGAGAAGGTGCTGATTTGACAGCTCGTCCAAAAATATCATTTGAGACACGAGACACACTCGTTTTCGAATGCCACCTTTATATTTTAGCTATCAATCTGGTGTTGAGTGCGTATAACTTTATCCAGTTTTTTCTGTAATTGCTACATAATTTAGCCATTATCAACGATTATCAATAGTATAATGTTTTTCTCATACGACATTTGTCGCTTCCGCACGGATTTTTATGAGGGCAAAGCCTAAATTTGTTTGCTTCAGCACTAGCGCCACACAGATGGTGGTAGGCTTCAAGAACTAGCACTTTCTTCAGGGGGTTGATCAAAAGCCCACCACAACCATCAGATAAAATTATGAGGGAAAAAGAGGTCTGTGTTTTTTCGAGGTGAAATAAATTGTAGGGGACCGAGGGGTGAACTAACGTGCCGCCAGTTTTTCATTGTTTTCCAATAGTTAGAGGTTTCAAAACATATGGGCTCTTTAGATGGTCTATTGGTAATAAGTCGTTAAGGCACCTGCAAACCGGAAGTCATCCCCCAACAGGAATTGCAGGACCGTCCTCGGCACTTACCGACCAACATCACGTCGGAGTAGGCTATGTCCTTCCGTCGGGGACTAGCCGAGTAGATTGCTAAACAGCACCGGCAAATGGTCGTCGGGGCGTCTGTGAACCGGAAGCTTCTCTCCGCCGGAATCGTAGGAACGACCTCGGCATCTGCCCGGGCAGCTTCGGAGTAGGTTAAGTCCACCGTCGGAGACTAGCTGAGTTGATCGCGCAGTTGCACCAGCAAATCTTCATTGGGGCGCTGTAAACCGCAAGTTTCCCTCCACCGGAATCGCAGGACCGACCTCGGCCCGGAAAGCATCGATTCAGGAGATCTTCCGCCGTCGGAGTAGGACAGATCCAACGTCGGGGAATATTCTGAGTAGTCCATAGCGAGTCACCGGCTTAAGATGAAGATAAATCGAAGCCAAACTTCCAATTTTCAAGAACACGGATCTGGAGAACCAAACATCCGTTTAAGCTGAAAACCTAATCGATTGGCCACTAGCTGGTGGTGATCAATCGATTAGGTTTTCAGCTCAAACGGATGTTTGGTTCTCAAGATCCGTGCTCTTGAAAATTAGAAGTTTGGCTTCGATTCATCTTCACCTTAAGTCGTCGGGGCACCAGTGAACCGGAAGCCATCCTCCAACTGGAATAGCTGGATCAACCTCGGCACTTCACTGGTCAGCAGCAGTGAAGCGGGAACAAACGCGTAACGTTAACGGTTTCGGGAGATATTCCTACGTCGTGAACTCTTCGATGGAGTAGGCTAGCTCCACCGTGGGGGATTATGCCGAGTAGCGATCGTGACAAACCACCAGTTTTGGGTCGTCAGGGCGCCAGTGAACCGGAAGCTACCCTCCAACAGGAATCGCTGGATTGACTGGAAAGCTCGAGAATCAGCGGATTAGCAGCGGGCACAAAAGTTGCGCAGGCCTCTGGCGCGATGCCAGCCTTAAATACAGTACGAAGAGATGGGAAGTACAGGAGTGCAAGATGCACGTGAGTCACACGCAGAAAGCGAAGCAAGGAGCAGTGCAGCGGTTAGCACAATAGCCTCCCCCATGAAGTAATGCCAGGAGGCAGTTCCGGGGGGAATGGCTCGTGGGCGAAGGTGGATTTAGTCGGTATGGATTCGAGTCCGACAATCTGGCGCACGATGAAGAACTCTATGCCACTTCTCTGATTTCCATACAAAGTGAGTAACAATCGTAAGAATGTGTCGAAAACTAGTGATGAGTAAAATTGTTGTTTTCACCTATGCTTACCGAAACATTATACGGAGATAATATAATCAAAAATGTATGGCACCACAGCGTAAAAGCTGGAAAACTATTGAGTAAAATGGAAAATTGTGGATCCAACATAAATAAAAAAAACACGACATGACAACATCCTCGATATTGGTTCAAACACTAAAAGCAATTAATTACTGTCGCCACCTCTGGAACTAGCCACAGGAACTTCGGTACACAACATCGCAATTGAGCTGCAATGTAATTGCCATCGAATCGCCGCCGCGTCGTAATGCTGAAAAGAGAAATTGATTCCTCAGCAGGAAAATCAAACAGTACCCCCCCAAACACTCGATGGCCATGGGAAATGGTGCACATTTCACCACCGGCAGAAAACGCAATTGAAAAGCGAAGTTCATTTTATGTCTGTTATCACCAGCCTGGCTAACGGTGGTTGCTTGCTGTTGCTATCAGTAGTGGAAGCCACTTACAGACTGTACACTTATCTGCTCTCGAGTGTGAACGTTAGGGCGGTTGAAGGCTCAAAAAAGTTTAAAAATCCAATATCATATACCGTTCTTACCATCCTTACCATAAGAATAGAGTTCTTTCAAATTTTCAGCTTTTGCGTTAATAATATGATGTGAGATCAAGCTTATCACAAAAAAGCTAAAGAGATCAATTCAATCCAACGAATGGGAAAATAGTCTCTCATGAATTTGTTTGTTATTATTTAGCTACATAAGGGATTTTAGTCTTGCAAACTTCTGTAAGAATCCCAAACAAAATTAGCTCAAAAAGGATTCGTTTCCAGCAGCTTTCTTTAAAAGAGATTGCGGAATACATTTTCACTATTAGATAACAAATTTGTACTTACATTACAATACTAACGTGTTTGGAATATTTTTCACAATTTCTCCATAGCAATTTCCACATAAACTATCGTCTTTGAGCCACCCTTAACTCACCACCAAAAAAGCCGAAAATTTCAAAGAACACTATTTTTATTGCAAGAATGGATTTATTTTTAATTCTTGACCCGCTCTAATGAACGTGGATGCGTAGGTTTGTCTAACGGAGGGTAACTTTACCCTACAGTAACGACGTGTCACACTCTATCTTGGCCTGACATTTTCTTTGACGCTTGTTAGTGTTCCACTTGAGTATGTAGAGGTGCAACCAATCAAATCCTATTCCAGTCCCACCTTACCGGATTAGTGCTTTAAGTAAATCGATGCGGGCGTATTTATTACTTAGTAACCTACTTTTCCTCATATTCTGGTCTGAAAACTTCTTCCCTCCAATATGATTAGACCAACTCGCTAGAGTAGGTTTATGTTTTGCTATCTATTGCGCGGTAAGTACACTTGGACAGCTGAATTGCTATAGTAAACATTTTCAATTTGGAAGAGGCATAAATTTAATTAAAAATAGATGGGATAGCTTTCAGGAAAATAAAAGCGGTAAATAAATTCTGACAATGTAATATAGATCATACAGGAACCGTTCTGTGCATCAAAAGTGCCAGATGCTTCATTCTGTTCTAGTATAACAAAAATGTTTTGTCTAGTCTAGTCCAACCTAGACTAGTCATACACAGCCAGTTCTTAATATAATCCTGGAAAATAATAGAATCGACCACTTCTAACATTTTAGTATAACACGATATTTCTAATACAACAGAATGGGGTCCTCCCAATTAAAAAGTGTTTTGTTTTCAGCCTTTTCGGTGATGATTTAAGGTTGGCCCAAAAAAGAGCCCAGAGCTGGTCCGCTAGATGCAGTGACCGCTAGTAACGATCCCTAAGTTCCCGGGTCCGCAGCTGGTGGTTCGTGGAACGCTGTTTATGAATGGACTAAAGCTGTACAAGATGCTAAACTTCTACAGCTGGTGATTTTGCTGTGTTGGGTTCTTTTTCAGCGTCCTTATCTCGTCTTTGAAGTGGACGGATTGAGCCGATCTCCAAAGGAGCGTCTCAGCTTTTCGATACTTCTCGCGCTTCAGCGGTACTACAGTTTAGCGGACTTCCTTCTTCACCATCTCTTTCACTCTCACCGTGCTTGGAACGGCCTCAATCTCCACATCATCTCGCTTCCTCCTACAGTTCCACATGCTACCGTTCGTACTAGGACCTTCCACTTCGAGAACCGCAGTGGACCGTCGGTTCGGTCACGGCAATATCTTCGGGAACATTCAGTGAGATGTGCTATCGCTCCGGCCAATTGTCCTCCGGTTGGTAAAACAACTTTGGGGCACGGAACCCTGGCCCATCATGTCAATGCATCAGCTACGTTGCACTTTGTTGGCACCCAGCGCCACTCCGCAAGTCTCGTCATCCTGTGTATTTCGTCGATCCTAAACGCCTACGTACGTAGTGCACTGCTAATGCTAGTGCTAGGAGCACATGAAACGTTGCTTCACCTCAAGGGAAAGAACGTCGACGGCAGACTTGGCCAGCCGTGCTCCAAGGACTGCTGCCTGCAGCTCTAAGCGGGGGATTGATAGGTTATCTATCGGGCCACCTTTGACCTCTACATCACGAGGGAACACAACGGTCCGTTTGTCGTCTCGATGCGGACGTATGCTGCTGCATCGTACGCGTCCTGGCTAACGTCGGCGAAAACATGGAGCTGAAGACTGCTGTATTCCAGGGTACACCCTGGAAGAAATAACGTGGAATACGAATGCACTCGACCTCTGAGAATCTTCGGATCCAGTTGTTCCACTTATCTACGCAATCTTCGTCGATCAGCTGGTCCCAATCGCATCCGCTTCGCCATAGGAAGGCGGACAGTAACCCAAGCGGGTCGATAAAGCTCATTGCGCAGCTCATCAGATCCTTTTCATCGGCAGCTGCTTGTCGGGGAGGAACGGCTCCAGATCGTCTCTCAATGTAGTGGAGAGTGAAAACTCGACACTTGCCGGGCTCCATATGATCCTCAATACGCGCTCGGTGCTGAACTCTTTATCTTTGTTGAACCGGACGCACTGATCCACTTTTCGTTCTCCCATCTCTACCAGAAACTCTTCGGAGTTGGAGACCCAGTTGCGGAGCTCGAAGCCGCTCTTGGCATGGAGGTGCCGAAATTCCATCGCACGCTTCACTGATTGGTCGACCGTAACTATACTATCGAAGTAGTCGTCGACGCAATGGCTCTCGTCTATTGCCTTCGCTGCCTCCGGAAACTGTCCGGAAAATTCCTTCGCATTCAAATTATTCACATATTGTGCGGAGCATGGTGAACTCGTGGATCCGAACATCGCCACGTCCATCACGTATACCTCCGGCTTTTCTGAAGTTTCGCTCCAAAATAAGAACCTCTGTGCTCGCTTGTCTGCTTCTCCGATCCGCAGGTGGTGGTGCATCTCCTTAATATCTGCACACACCAAGCCTTCTTCTATCTCGGATTATAGATGATGTTCAGCGGTACATACCACACCTTGCTGCAGTCGAGCGTGACTAGCTCCGACGGTGTTGCTTTGTGTGCGTACTCTTTGATCAAATACTTGGCGATCATCGAGCGAACTTTGTCGCAGAGTTGCTCGCTGTTACTATCAACGCCTAAAATTTGCTGATTTGTACAGGCTGACTGCGATCCAATTCGGATCAATCTATATCACATCAACATCATGCTGTCTACTCCATCACCAGTGCATTGATGGCGATAGACTATGAATATCACTGATGGGTTAAATTTAGCATTAAATTAAGCAACTAAAATGGCAATTTATCAGTACGATATTTTTGACAGTGCTGCAAATAGATTGAAACTATATGTTTGTCACTGAAAAACATTAAAAGCATGGATAATTACCACGTGATCACTCATTCTGCAGTGATTATGATCAAGAGTGCGGTGTCACATCACTGCTGTTGGTTGTCAAATCAAAGTGATATTGTTAGCTCGCAAGTGATATTGATAGTTTTAGAGCATCAGCCATCAGCTGATATGATTGATATTAAGCAACTCTGCTTTGTCGTAGAGATCTGGATCCTTCCACAGACGGTTCTCCTGGTACTTTAGACGCTTGACCGCCATCGGGTAGCTATCGGGGAACTTCGGGTCATCGTCCTTCCAAAGCAGTCCCATTTCGAATCGATTCTTTTGCTCTTCTGTCTTCTTCCGGCTCGGGAAGCAAAGCGATGGAAATACCGGACTCGTATGGCTTGCGTATGGTGGCTCTTCAGCAAGTCGTGTGTATTCGTTGGTGCCAACTACTACTTACAGCTTTCTCGCAAGACAGTCTTCCTTCCCATTAACCCCACTGTGCTCTTCACTCACTTTTTGCAGTCAAGTGGTACCCACCTGTCGGCATAAAGGGTGAGTACCGGTTAAATCCCAACACCAATACGCGTCAGAGAAGTAGCTCATTTGCAGCGGTTTGAGCACGAAAAACAAAAGCTTACCGTGCGGAGTGCGCATCGTGCTGTGCGTACACGAATTCTCTCTGCTCTTGGAAGTTTTCTTAAAAGCTACCTAAAGCAATAAAACAGTACTTTTCAGTGCTACACAAACAGTACTTTTCAGTGCTAAAATTAAAAATGGTACTTTTCAGTGCTACTTAAACAGTACTTTTCAGTACTATTTTTTCTACTATTGATCCCTTTACGGTCCTTGTTTGGACCCGTGCCTTCGATTTTTCGTTGGACCCGTTGGCGAAAGCTAGCGGTGGTAATCCTTCTTGGACACCGTCTAGGGAAAAAACCTCTCGAAGGTCACGTCTTTCTCGTTTATTAACTAAACATGGTATCAACAACTAACAAGGGTGAATCTCTGAATTCACTACTTCCTTCCAAAAAAGTGGGTTTAAAACTGTCACTACACGTGGCAAGAATGGAAGAAAGGACGCTTCCCCGGAATGCGAAGTTTCTTCCAAGGGTGAAATGAATAATTATATCGAAATGAGCAATCAGTTCGATGCTCTAGACAAATTTTCCGAACACCAAATCGAAGCAGCCTCTAGCCCAGGCTCTTTGATTCAAGTGAGGAAGCAAAGAGTGCCGCCTATCGTGGTCAGTTGTTCCGAATTTGGGGGATTTAGGCAGGAGATCTTGAACTGCATTAGGGGAATCAAGGTTTCCTTCCAAATCGCAAAGAAAGAAGACTGTCGCGTTTTGCCGGAAACTCTTAAAGATCGTGAACTTCTTCTCAGACATCTTGAAGAGAAGAAGCACAAATTTTTCACTTATGACGACAAAACTGAACGTTTGTTCAAAGTCGTCTTGAAAGGTCTCTCAAGTGACTATAAGTCACCTGAAGAGATCAAAAATGGAATAAATGATTTACTTGGATTTTCCCCAGTCCAAGTAATCATTATGAAAAAGAGAACCTAATCTGGCATTGTTCGGAAAGGGCTTTCTCAAGAATATTATTTAGTTCACTTCAATAAAAAAGATCTAAATAATATTAAAGCTTTAGAAAAAGCAAAACTTATGTTCGTTGTACGTGTGTCATGGGAACATTTCCAGAAACCTGGAGGAAATTACCAGAACCCCACTCAGTGCCGTCGGTGCCAAAAGGTCATGGTACAAAAAATTGTCCCATGGATGCTAAATGCATGATTTGCGGAGGTTCTTCTCACGCTAAGGACGACTGTCCTGTGAAAGAAGATACCAGAAAATTTGAATGCGCCAATTGCAAGGGCCCTCACAAAGCTAACTTTTGGGAATGCGTTTCACGCAAAAGAGTCGTTGAGGCTCGTGCCAGGCAGTTGAAGGATAATATCCGTTACGATAACGGTCGTTTCCGGAATTTGCCTGGTAGAGTATCGAACAATGCTCATTTTTCAGTTAACGATCGCTTGATTAGGAATCATACCCACCAAGAAGATCATAATCATGCTCATTCACAAACAAATTTTAATCCGTCGAGTAGCCGTTCGAATCTTTCAATTTCTAATGTATCTACCCACGGTAAATCCTTTGCCGATATCGTAGCAGGTAATTTGAACTCTTCCCCTATTCGTTCCATGAGTACCCATTCTACTTGTTTCAAATCAAATGGAAAAACCCCTACTGCCACAGGTAACTCCTAAACCGCTTCTTCGTCTACCGAAAATTCCAATGGGAAATCATCAGATGATATGTCTGCCTCTGATTTTAATTTTCTAACTGAACAATTGAATCTAATGATTGATGCAATGTTCAAAGCCACCACTATGACTGAAGCAGTCCAAGTAGGTGTAAAATTTACAAATCAAATTGTTATTGGATTACGTTTTTCTAATGGATCCAAATAATAATTTAAATATTTTAAATTGGAATGCTAGTTCTCTGAATGGTAAAGAGGACGAGCTGTTTAATTTTCTTACAGCTAATAACGTGCATCAGTTATTACCGAAACTTATTTAAAACCTGGATCCAAACTAAAAAAAGATCCTAACTTTTTTGTTTATCGTAATGATCGACTTGATGGGGCATGTGGGGGAGTTGCAATCATCATTCATAGGCGTATTAAACATCAACTGTTTTCGTCATTTGAAACTAAAGTTTTTGAAACTTTAGGTGTTTCTGTTGAAACACAGCTTGGATAATACACTTTCATAGCTGTCTATTTGCCTTTTCAATGCTCTGGACAGCAAGTTAATTTGCTCCAAACTGAGTTGCGAAAATTGACTCGTAATAAGTCAAATCTATTGTCATTGGTGACTTTAATGCCAAACATCGGTCATGGAATAATTCTCAAAGTAATTCCAACGGCAGAATTTTATTTGATGAGTGCTCTTAAGGATATTTCTCCTTTTCTAGAAATCCATCTACGATTGTTTTGGTCTTAACCGACTCTAGTCATCTTTGTAGCCAATTAGTTACTCATGCTGATTTTGATTCTGATCATGTCCCTGTTACATTTCAAATATCGCATGAAGCGATTCTCAATCCTATCAGCTCCGCTTTCAATTATTTACGAGCCGACTGGAATATATATGAAACGTATGTTGACTCTAATCTTGATGTTAACATTTCTTTAGAAACTAAAATTGAAACTTTAACAAATTCCATTGTTGAAGCCAGGAACATTGCAATTCCAAAATGTGAAGTAAAATTTGAATCCGTGATTATAGACGATGATCTTAAACTCTTGATCCGTCTTAAAAACGTGAGAAGAAGGCAATTTCAACGCACTCGTGATCCTGCTATGAAAATTATATGGCAGGATTTGCAGAAGGAAATCAAGAAACGTTTTGCAGATTTAAGAAACAAAAATTTTGAAAATAAAATTTCTCAATTGGACCCTGGCTCTAAGCCCTTTTGGAAATTATCTAAAATCTTCAAAAAAACCTCAGAAGCCAATACCGGCATTGAAAGAGGAAAACAAATTATTACTAACTAATTGCGAAAAAGCTCAAAAACTTGCTATGCAGTTTGAAAGTGCGCACAATTTTAATTTAGGACTTACTAGTCCAATTGAAAATCTAGTTACTCAGGAGTTCGAAAATATTCTCAATCAAGAGAACGTTTTCGAAAATGCCTGGGAGACTGATTTGGAAGAAGTGAGAACTATTATTAAAAAATTCAAAATATGAAAGCTCCTGGCGATGATGGAATTTTCTACATCCTCATCAAGAAACTTCCAGAAAGTAGCTTATCATTTTTAGTTGATATATTTAACAAATGTTTTCAATTAGCATATTTTCCTGACAAATGGAAAAATGCTAAGGTTGTTCCAATTTTAAAACCAGACAAAAATCCTGCAGAAGCTTCTAGCTATCGTCCAATCAGTCATTTTGAACAGAATGATGGCCCACATCAACGAAAATTCAATTTTTGCCAATGAATAGTTCGGATTCCGCCATGGACATTCGACCACTCATCAACTTTTACGTGTAACAAATTTGATCCGTTCCAACAAATCTGAAGGCTATTCTACTGGTCTTGCTCTTCTAGACATAGAAAAAGCATTCGACAGTGTTTGGCATGAAGGTTTGATTGTAAAATTAAAAAACTTTAATTTTCCAGCATACATTGTAAGAATAATTCAAAGTTATCTGTCAAATCGTACACTTCAGGTTAATTATCAGAACTCCAGATCTGAAAGACTTCCTGTAAGAGCTGGTGTTCCTCAAGGCAGCATTTTGGGACCAATATTATACAATATTTTCACATCTGACTTACCTGAGTTACCTCAGGGATGTCAAAAATCCTTGTTTGCGAATGACACAGGCCTCTCCGCCAAAGGACGAAGTCTACGTTTCATCTGTAGTCGATTGCAAAAAAGTTTGGATATTTTTTCTTCATACTTGCAAAAATGGAAGATTTCTCCTAATGCTTCCAAAACTCAACTAATTATATTCCCACATAAACCAAAAGCTCTTTATTTGAAACCTTCAAGTAGACATGTTGTCACGATGAGAGGGGTTCCAATTAATTGGTCAGATGAAGTTAAGTATCTAGGGCTCATGCTAGACAAGAATTTAACTTTCAAAAATCACATTGAGGGCATTCAAGCCAAATGTAATAAATATGTAAAATGTCTCTTTTCCCTTAGGCCGGAACAAATTTGGAATTTTACTTTTGTCACCCCTCCCCCCTTCAAACTTTTCAAAAAGTTAGAGGGGGGAACTAAATAAAATGTCTTATTTTCAGTGTTGGTTTTTGTTTTTTATGTGTGTTTTAGCTAGTTTTTTAATTCCCTTTTACGATATTACTTGAGATAACAGGTGTTATTGGATTATAAGTCCTAAATCTGTTCGTTAATGTGGGATCTTTTATTGAACGGGTTTCTTTTAGAATAACGTTTACGTCACTTTTACTGTAACAGTGTAAACTTTGGAAATAGAATATTTTAGTGATTACCATGAATTATTATTCATATAAACTTTCAATGAACAACAAATGTGTCAAATCAATTCAGTGATTGGCTCTTAAAATTTATTTCAATACATGTTTTCCTAGTAGATATTCCCACGATATGTCTGAACCAGGAGAATATGAAAATCGAATGTACATCGGATTTTTCCTCACTAGAGATTAGTATCAGATGTGTGTTTTCATAATCAGAAGGTTTAAAAATATTCTATCGGTAAAATTTTGATTTTTTTTCCACTTTTAAGCTATTTTTCATATCAAAATCTATAGAAATCCCGTTTTGTGACCGAAATCTGCCCATACAAAATGTACGGAAGAAAATTCATCGATAGAATATCTTAAAACCTTCCGATTATGAAAATATGGACCGAATATTGATCTTTAGCTAGAGAAAATCCGATGTACATTAGATTTTTATAATCTGGTGGTTCAGAGATAGCGTGCCTCCTTCTTCTGTATGTATAAATGTTGAAAGCGTGATCATCATCCACAAACTGCGTATGAAATGACCTTCTATTTTTTCATTAAAGAATAAAACCGTATTTATTGGGGAATCCGCTCCATAAATGGTCGGTGTTCAGACACCAAGTGCTTTTTGATGGTTTCAGAAAAACGTAACTCAGAAATTCGAAATGTAGGAATGGCATCATTCGTTGAAATAATCTAACTTATCTATTTGATGATACATCTGTATCAAAACAGCACCGGGAAAATCAAAATTGATGGGTTTCTTAACGTATCTTTTGAACACCAAAATATCATCTAGTCCGATCTGTCTGGATTCTGATCAAATATAAACCGTATATAGAAAAAGTGCCATCAAAGCTGCTCTTCTGGACACTTACAACTAGTGACAATGGAAATTCGCGATTTCGTAGAGGCTCAAAATTCAGGAAAATCCACAAAATTCGTTTGATCGTTTTAATTCATATGAAAAACGCAGTGCTTTTCAGTTTATTGCCTATGTAAATTTAATAAATGTAACAATTTTCATATCTTTTATTTTATCTTGGACTTCTTCTGATTGCTTGTTTTGTTTTAAATGTTTGATTGCCACTCTGGTAATAACTTTATTATCTGTAAAATACAAATTACAATTATAAACACACCGCTTAGTTTACATATTTGAAATGTAGTTTCATTGAGAACATGTACTTTAGTGCAACATTTAGTGGAGTAGATTTCTAATATTACTTGACTCTTTTCAGAATAATATGTGTAGTCAAGTTCAAAACCGCATGCAGAATTAGTAGATTGTAGTGCAAACAAGAATTATAAAAGGTTGGTGGTGCTCAACAGAAATCAATTGTGTGAATCGAAAAATGAAAACCTATTGTTTCTATTGTAATTATAGCTATCCATTGTTGGTATTGTAACTAGAGATGAGCGACTCACTCCCGAATCATTCAAAAGAGTCGACTATCGAAAATGAGTGAACGAATCACGGTTCTTTTCGAAAGAGTCACTAACACCTCATTTTTTTTTAAAGATTAGCGTAAAAATTTATAAGGGATCGTTTTTGTGATTTGCACTTATATGCGAAATTGTTGATGTAGTCATGAATTTTAAATGAGTCACTGAATCGACCAAAAGAGTCTATTCAGTTTTGTGAGTGAGTCACCTACGATTCGCTCCCAAAATTTTACCATTTTGCCCATCTCTACTAGAGACCGAAGAATCTTTTGCATCTCCACAGTTGTCATGGAGAGGATATTGGGTTAGTGAGATAAGGTAAAGATCTGGGAGTCACCATTAGTTGGTGATGCGATCCATGATATATTCACGCCTAACCGGAATCGCGTTATTATTCGATAGACGCATTGTACTCCGAACAAGTGTTCATCGCTCGTCCTCGCAAGAGAAAGCGATAAGATAAAAAGATTAAACACTACTCACGCGATCCTAAATCCGCGACACTGTTCTATCATGCTACGCGATCGATGCGCAAAACGATTGATCCTGACCGAGCAAGCAACACAGCCGACACTACTCAGTAATTGATCAACTTCACCCCGGAACCAAAAACTCCACTTATTGATTTCGAAAAAATGTTTTTGTTGTTATGATAACATTTCGTCAAAATTTCGTTTACATAATTCGATGAACATCCAACCAGTTACAGGTTTTAAAAATAATTGGAATTCGAATCTTTTAATTTCGAATGTATCTACCCACGGTAAATAATTTGCCGATATCGTAGCAGGTAATTTGAACTCCTCCCCTATTCGTACTATGAGTACCCATTCTACTTGTTTCAAATCAAATGGAAAAAACCCTACCACCACAGGTAACATCTACTCCGCCTCTTCGCCTACCGAAAATTCTAACGGAAAATCAACAAATGTACCCACTTCAAGTGATATGTCTGCCTCTGATTTTAATTTTCTAACTGAACAATTGAATCTAATGATTGATGCAATGTTCAAAGCCACCACTATGACTGAAGCAGTCCAAGTAGTGTAACAAACTGAGTTACTTAATATTTGTTTATTTATCAAAAGAGTACAAATTATATTTGATTTTTATCTAACAGTGCTTATAAAAAGGTGACCGGACAAGCGACGGTTCAGACCCACACTGAATCATTGGTGAGCAAATGATCGTGCGATTCATCCTACTTGCGGTGATCAAGTCATTCTGTTACAGTAGGTGTAAAATTTGTTCAGCAACATTATAATTTTTGTACCTACATTTTTGTACCTAAATTTACATAAACTTCATAAATATTAGAGTTAGTTTTATTTTCTTCGTGAAATGAATGAATAATTTTGAAAATCTGTATAAAAATTAACTTGCAGATCTGCCATTGAAAACTTTCTACATGAAATATGATGAAATTTATATCAAAACCCTAACAGAGACCATATTGAGCCATACTATTTAATATGTAATACGTCGCTTTGATTTCAAATTGTATAAACAAATATGTTATGTGAAGTATAAACTAAAATACCATTGTATTTGTAGAAAAGTTGCATTAAAACGTTTAATGGCTTTCTAATAACCGATAAGACTTATGATATGCTAGATTTCCCTTATCCATTGTGCAATTCCAACGGAGTTTTCAATCGAATTGGTTTAATACTCATAATTCAAACAATAATAATTAGTTTTCTTAGGGTAGAGAAGCCTGTTTCTAATTATTGTAATGCTTTCACTGCAGAAACTTATTAAATGATCATAATAACACGATATGAGTTAAGCTTTTAATAGTGTACTTCAGGTAGCACAGTGTGTTGCATGTTACCCCAAATAAGGGGTAGCGTTAAAAATGCATATTTTTCATATCTCCTGATCCCAGAACACCAAATACTGATGAAATTAATACAGTGTGGTATTCTTTACATGGCGATTAGGGTACCAGATCGTTTTTGTCTCATCTGAATTCTCAAATTTTGAATCCATATTGCTTTGAAGTTGAACATTGTTGCAAGTTACCCCGTTTGACGGAACGTTTTTCTAAGGGATCCAAATAATAATTTCTTCTTCTTCTTCTTCTTTCTGGCGTTACGTCCCTACTGGGACAGAGCCTGCTTCTCAGCTTAGTGTTCTTATGAGCACTTCCACAGTTATTGACTGAGAGCTTACTATGCCAATGACCATTTTTGCATGCGTATATCGTGTGGCAGGTACGAATATACTCTATGCCCTGGGAAGTCGAGAAAATTTCTAACCCGAAAAGATCCTCGACCGGTGGGATTCGAACCCACGACCCTCAGCTTGGTCTTGCTGAATAGCTGCGCGTTTACCGCTACGGCTATCTGGGCCTAATAATAATTTAAATATTTTAAATTGGAATGCTCGTTCTTTGATTGGTAAACAGGACGAGCTGTTGAATTTTCTTACAGCTAATAACGTGCATATAGCAATTATTACTGAAACGTATTTGAAACCTGGATCCAAACTCAAAAGAGATCCTAACTTTTTTGTTTATCGTAATGATCGACTTGATTGGGCATGTGGGAGAGTTGCAATCATCATTCATAGGCGTATAAAACATCAACTGTTTTCGTCATTTGAAACTGAAGTTTTTGAAACTTTAGGTGTTTCAGTTGAAACACAGCTTGGTTAATACACTTTCATAGCTGTCTATTTGCCTTTTCAATGCTCTGGACAGCAAGTTAATTTGCTCCAAACTGACTTGTGAAAATTGACTCGTAATAAGTCAAAATTTTTTGTCATTGGTGACTTAAATGCCAAACATCGGTCATGGAATAATTCTCAAAGTAATTCCAACGGCAGAATTTTATTTGATGAGTGCTCTTCAGGATATTTATCAATTCAATACCCTGATAGCCCTACATGTTTTTCCTCTTCTAGAAATCCTTCTACGATTGAACTGGTCTTAACCGACTCTAGTCATCTTTGTAGCCAATTACTTACTCATGCTGATTTTGATTCTAATTATGTCATCATTTCAAATATCCCATGAAGCGATTCTCAATCCTATCAGCTCCACTTTCAATTATTTACGAGCCGACTGGAATATATATGAAACACATATTGACTCTAATCTTGATGTTAACATTTCTTTACAGACAAAACTTGATATTGACAATGCTCTTGAAACTTTAACAAATTCCATTTTGAAGCCAGAAGCATTGCAATTCCGAAGTGTGAAGGAAAATTTGAATCCGTGATTATAGACGATGATCTTAAACTCTTGATCCGTTTTAAAAACGTAAGGAGATGGCAATTTCAACGCACTCGCGATCCTGCTATAAAAATAATGTGGCAGGATTTGCAGAAATAAATCAAGAAGCGTTTTGCTCAATCAAGAAACAAAAATTTTGAAAATAAAATTTCTCAATTGGGCCCTGTCTCTAAGCCCTTTTGGAAATCATCTAAAATTTTGATAAAAAAAAAACTCAGAAGCCAATACCGGCATTGAAAAAGGCAAACAAATTATTACTAACTAATTGCGAAAAAGCTCAAAAACTTGCTATTCAGTTTGAAAGTGCGCAAAATTTTAATTTAGGACTTACTAGTCCAATTGAAAATCAAGTTATTCAGGACTTCGAAAATATTTTCAATCAAGAGAACGTTTTAAAAAATTTCTAGGAAACTGTTGTTCCAATTTTAAAACCAGACAAAAATCCTGCAGAAGCTTCTAGCTATCATCCAATCAGTTTGCTTTCCTCCATCAGTAAACTTTTTGAATTGTTATTTTGAACAGAATAATGGTCCACATAAACGAAAATTCATTTTTTGCCAATGAACAGTTTGGATTCCGCCATGGAAATTCGACCGCTCATCAACTTTTACATGTATCAAATTTGATCCGTTCAAACAAATCTGAAGGCTTTTCTACCGGTCTTGCTCTTCTAGACATAGAAAAAGCATTCGACAGTGTTTTGTTGTAAAATGAAACAAAAAAAACTTTATTTTCCAACGTACATGGTTAGAATAATTCAATGTTTTCCGTCAATTAGTACACTTCAGGTTAATTATCAGAACTCCAGGTCTGAAAGACTTCCTGTAAGAGCTGGTGTTCCCCAAGGCAGCATTTTGGGACCAATGTTATACAATATTTTCACATCTGACTTACCTGAGTTACCTCAGGGATGTCAAACATCCTTGTTTGCGGATGACGCAGGCCTCTGCGACAATGGACGAAGTCTGCGTGTCATCTGTAGTCGATTGTGAAAAATTTGGATATTTTTTTTTCATGCTTGCAAAAATGAAAGATTTCTCCTACTTATTCCGACCGGATTCGTGGCGAACACCATCTTTATAGGGTTGTTGTCCGGCATTCTTGCAACATGCCCTGCCCAGCTTATCCTTCCAGCTTTAGCTACCTTCACGATACTGGGTTCGCCGTAGAGTTGAGCGAGCTCGTGGTTCATCCTTCGCCGCCACACGCCGTTCTCCTGCACGCCGCCGAAGATCGTCTTTAGCACTCGGCATTCGAAAACCCCAAGAGCTTGCAAGTCCTCCTCGAGCATAGTCCACGCCTCATGCCCATAGAGGACTACCGGTCTTATGAGAGTTTTGTACATCGTGCATTTGGTGCGGGGGTGAATCTTTCTTGACCGCAGTTTCTTCTGGAGCCCATAGTAGGCACGACTTCCGCTGATGATGCGCCTTCGTATTTCCCGACTAACATTGTTGTCAGCCGTCAACAAGGATCCAAGTTAGACGAACTCGTCCACCACCTCGAAGGTATCCCCGTCTATCGTAACACTGCTTCCTAGGTGGGCGCTGTCGCGCTCAGTTCCGCCAACCAGCATGTACTTTGTTTTCAACGCATTCACCATTAGCCCGACTCTTGTTGCTTCGCGTTTTAGGCGAGTGAACAAATCTGCCACCGTTTCAAATTTTCTCCCAATAATATCCATGTCGTCCGCGAAGCAAACAAATTGTCCAGATCTCGTGAAAATCGTGCCTCGACTGTTAAGTCCGGCTCTCCGCATGACACCTTCAAGCGCAATATTGAACAACAGGCACAAAAGTCCGTCGCCTTGTCGTAGTCCCCGCCGAGACTCGAACGAACTGGAGTGTTCGCCCGAGATCTTCACGCAGTTTTGCACACCGTCCATCGTTGCTCTGATCAATCTTGTGAGCTTCCCGGGAAAGCTGTTCTCGTCCATGATTTTCCATAGCTCTATGCGGTCGATACTATCGTATGCCGCCTTGAAATCGATGAACAAATGGTGCGTAGGGACCTGGTACTCACGGCATTTCTGGAGGATTTGCCGCACGGAAAAGATCTGGTCCGTTGTCGAGCGGCCGTCGATGAAACCTGCTTGATAACTTCCCACGAACTCGTTTGCTATAGGTGATAGACGACGGAAGAGAATCTGGGATAGCACTTTATAGGCGGCGTTTAGGATGGTGATTGCACGATAATTTTCACACTCCAGTTTGTCGCCCTTTTTATAGATACGGCATATAACGCCTTGCTTCCACTCCTCCGGTAGCTGTTCCGTTTCCCAGATTCTGACTATCAGCCGATGCAGACAAGCGGCCAACCTGTCCGGGCCCATCTTGATGAGTTTGGCTCCGATACCATCCTTGCCAGCGGCTTTGTTGTTCTTGAGCTGTTGAATGGCATCCTTAACTTCCCCCATCGTGGGAGCTGGTTGATTTCCGCTGTCCGCTATGCTGACGTAGCCATCGCCTTCGCTGTCCTGACCTTCTGTGCCTGTGTTCTCTGAGCCATTCAGGTGTTCATCGTAGTGCTGCTTCCACCTTTCGATCACCTCGCGTCCGTCCGTCAAGATGCTCCCATCCTTATCCCGGCACATCTCAGCTCGCGGCACGAAGCCTTTGCGGGATGTGTTGAGCTTCTGATAGAACTTCCGCGTTTCTTGAGAACGGTACAGCAACTCCATCTCTTGGCATTCTACCTCTTCCAGGCGGCGCTTTTTGTCCCGGAATAGGCGGGTTTGCTGTTTCCGCTTCAGTCTGTATCGTTCCACGTTTTGCCGCGTACCATGCTGCAGCATTGCAGCCCGCGCTGCATTCTTCTCCTCTAAAACCTCCTGGCACTCCTCGTCGAACCAATCGTTTCTTGAGCTCCGTTCCACATATCCGACAACGCTTTCGGCAGCGTCGTTAATGGCTGCTTTGACTGTCCTCCAGCAGTCCTCAAGAGGGGCCCTATCGAGCTCGCCCTCATCCGGCTACGCTGCCTCAAGATGCTGCGCGTACGCATTGGCGACATCCGGTTGTTTCAGCCGCTCGAGATTGTACCGGGGCGGGCGTCGGTACCGTACATTGTTGATGACGGATAGTTTTGGGCGCAGTTTCACCATCACCAGGTAGTGGTCGGAGTCAATGTTGGCGCCACGATAGTGGTCGAATTGCGATTCTGTCTGCTGAGGTGATCTCCAGGTGTACCGATACGGGAGGCTGTGCTGGAAATAGGTGCTACGAATGGCCATGTTCTTGGAGGCGGCAAAATCTATCAGTCGTAGGCCGTTCTCGTTCGTCAGCCGGTGGGCGCTGAACTTTCCAATCGTCGGTCTGAACTCCTCCTCCTGGCCAACCTGAGCGTTCAAATCTCCTATGATGATCTTGACGTCGTGGCTTGGGCAGCGGTCGTACTCGCGTTCGAGCTGCGCGTGAAATGCGTCCTTGTCATCATCAGTGCTTCCGGAGTGTGGGCTATGCACGTTGATTATGCTGAAGTTAAAGAATCGGCCTTTGATTCTTAACTTGCACATTCGTTCATTGATCGGCCACCACCCGATCACGCGCCTTTGCATATCTCCCATCACTATGAAAGCTGTTCCCAGCTCGCGTGTGTTGCCGCAGCTCTGGTAGATGGTATGATTACCTCTAAACGTTCGCACCAATGCTCCTGTCCAGCACACCTCCTGCAGCGCTACGATGTCGAAACCGCGGGTCTTCAGTACATCGGAGAGTATGCGAGTACTTCCAATGAAGTTGAGAGATTTGCAGTTCCACGTACCGAGTTTCCAATCGCTAGTCCATTTTCGTCGCTGTGGTCTTTGCCGATTGTTCCGGTCCGTATTCTCTCGTTGACGTTCCTGTGCTGATGTGTTTTTACGGTTGGCTTGCAGGGCCTGACACCAACCCCCTAGATTTCCGGAGGACCATTCCCCCTAAATGTTCGGAGGGCCATAGTGCGCAGTTTAGCTTAGAGTCCTTCTCTGACACTCGGACGATGATCAGCCGCCCCTGACATGGGGAACAGACGCTGTTGTGAGCCGCTCCTAACGTGGAGTACAGACGCTCCAGGTTTGCAAAAGCAAACCCCCCCTTCCCTGTCAGCATACGACCAAAGTTCCCACCGGGGGTTGGTTACCCGATCTTCCCCAAGGTTACTCGTACCCCGGCCAGTACCACGAGGAGGTAGGGATAGGAGTTGCTGGGCAAGAGGCTAAGGACCGCACAAAGGGGTCTATTTTATTCCTGCAGGTACGCGAGGTACCAATGGTACGCCATGCCCAGCCATTTACCGCGCCATTTCTCCTAATGCTTCCAAAATTCAACTAATAATCTTCCCACATCAACTAAAAGCTGTTTATTTGAAACCTTCAAATAGACACGTTGTTACGATGAGAGGGGTTCCAAAAAATTGGTATACCATGGTCAGATGAAGTTTAGTATCTAGGGCTCATGCTAGATAAAAAATTGACTTTCAAAAATCATATTGAGGGCACTCAAACCAAATATATTAAAGATATAAAATGTATGTATCCATTTATTAACAGAAAATCGAACCTTTGTTTTATGAACAAGTTTTTGATCTTCGAAAACAAAGTTTCAGGCCAGCCATGTTGTATGCTCTTCCAATATGGACTTACTATTGTAATACCAGAAAGACAGCTCTGCAGAGGATTCAAAATAAAATTTTGAAAATGATTCTGAAGCTCCCTCTCTGGTTTGGTACTAATGAGTTACATAGAATATCCAATGTTGAAACATTAGAACAAAAATCGTTGCAATCTTCAATTGCCACGATAAATACGTTATATATCTAGTTTAAGTTATGTTAAGTTATTTGAAAGCGTTTTTTTCTCTTATAAACAGGCAAAATCAACTCGCCTGTAAACATAATCTGATAATAAATGCTTTATTTACTTTTACCAAATTGGGATGATAGTATTTTTTCTAACACAGACCACCTAGATATAAAAAATGAATGTAATGTTTGGAATGATACTAATAAGGAATAAACAAAAAATACGCACGTAGCTTACATTGGTGGAATTTTGCATCTTCATTTCAGAGAAACTTAGAGCGGGGTCGGGTTCGTCATACCAATGCATTGTTTGGGACTGGGCCTTTCCAAAAATAAATTTATTTCTCCGCAAAACAAAACAAAAAGCACTTGAATGAACTTGCGTTGTATGATACCAGAAGTGTCCTTAATTTCATTTCTCTACCACCCTTGACTGTCACGTGTATATACTGTAACAGATCCGTCTAAACCAGATGTCAAGCGGCAGCGTCGTAAAATTTTTAAGGGTACATGTATCGTATACGCAATGAAATTTCGCGGTTTTTATTTTTTATTGTAGACCACCAAAGCTTTAATTTAAACAACATTCCTAGGTACATCAACAAAAAAATCTAACGACGAGTAATACCGGTCAACCGATCCGGTTTTAAAGCCTTTACACCACATTGAACAACCTTGAATGGAGGTTAGAAGTTCACGATCGTCGTACTCGTCGATAGCGTATTCATTCCAGGCTAATCATTCATGAAACCATAGTTGAAGTGATTAACCATTCTACATTCACGGTGGCTCACAGTGAGTAGTAACATCATTTGTTTCGAGCTTGTTTTCCAATTATGGCAGTTTAATGTGTTCCTCCTGTTGTTTTACCGGGGATAGAATCACTTGTGCAGCGGTGAAAAGCGCTCAAAGATAGGTCATCCAACAGCCTGGTGGGAGAAAGAACAGGTGAAACTTTTACGCAAAAGAGTATAAACACGCGTTACCCATGGCTGCTGGCGCTTCGACTGATCACCCCGGGAATGCACAGAGAGACAAAATCATTTCATTCGTCGCTAAAACACCAACCCGAACATCATCCAGTCAAGTGAAAAACAAAAATCGCGTGCTGTGAAATATAGCCAAGCCATATCATAATGAAACGCGTCGCCCTCTACGGCAAAGATAAACACCGAAGTCAGTGTGTTTGGTAAATAATATTTTGTGTCTGTTCAGTTCACAAAACGAGCAGATCTCGTACGGTTCACCCTCTAACCTAAGCCGCGTTCATCAAAAAGGCGAAAAAAAAGCCGTGGTCGAGCTCAATAGGATGGCCTTGGGATCGTTCAGTGGGTGATATATTTGAGCAGAAAAAAAACGCAGAATCTGACATCGTCACAAGAGCGAATCATAAAATAAAGCGGTACGACTTAGTCGCACGTGTAACTATAGAGATCGACAGATCGAAAATTGCTTATCAAGTGGTCAAAAAATGAAGCTGCATTATGTAGGAAAGCTATTACAGCGTAATGGTAGTACCGTAATGATATACCGTAACATGAATAAGAATTACTCTCCTCGTAATAAGATCGAATTTACATTTAGGGGGACATACACTCCCGTGCATAAGTTTGGGTTCACCCCCTAAAAAACATGCAAAAGTGTTCTGTCCATATCTCTGTGATTACACGTCCAATTGAAACTCTCTAAGTCGCATTCGAAAGGCAAAGAGTTATTCTTGCTTCGTATGTATTTTTCCAAAAACATTCTTTGAATTTTGTATACTAAATTTTTACTTAAAGTAATGACATTTTTCAAAAAACACACTGAAAAATCATATTTAATTTCCTTAGGATTGGGTCGACCAAAATTTTCAATCAAAGTGTCATTAGAATCGTAAACATATATTCTTTGAAGAAACGCCACAAAATGTTGGCGGAAAAATCTGAAAAGTATTCAAAATCAATGAAACAGTCAGTCAAGTCATCGTGCAAAAGTTTGGGTTCACCTAAACTGACTTAAATCTATGAAATCTCAAACCAATCATGTACACGCCATTATTTGCGCTCAATAAAGCTTTAAACTATTAAAATCGGTTGAAAAATGGCAGAGATATTGACAAAAATAATGTGCGTGCAGCTCAGGTGAACCCAAACTTTTGCACGATTTGCATCATACTGAGAGGTGAACCCAAACTTTTGCACGATGACTTGACTGACTGTTTCATTGATTTTGAATGCTTTCCAGATTTTTCCGCCAAAATTTCGTGGGGTCTCTTCAAAGAATATAAGATTACGATTCTAATGACACTTTGATTTAAAATTTTGGTCGACCCAATGCTGAGGAAATCAAATATGATTTTCCAGTGTGTTTTTTGAAAAATGTCACAACTTTAAGTAAAAAATTAGTATACAAAATTCAAAAAATGTTTTTTTTGAAAAATACATACGAAGTAAGAATAACTCTTTGCCTTTCGAATGCGGCTTAAAGAGTTTCAATTGGACGTGTAATCACAGAGATATGGACAGAACACTTTTGTATGTTTTTGAGGGGGTGAACCCAAACTTTTGCACGGGAGTGTAGGTCCTGAAAGAGTTTCAAATAAAGTGCTAAATTTAAAGGATTCATTGATTTTTTTTTTCTAAATTCAAATCCTTGAAACTTTTTGAAAAATAAATTTAATTAGATGCATCTAGAAGAATTCGACGGTAAATTTGATCTTATTTCAGCAACTTGCTTGACCATGTACATTGGTCACTGGACACCTTAGATGTTTCTGGTTCATGTCTCAATCACATTTCTTCTGTTGCTAAAAACGTATGGAAAATGATGAAAAACGTAAATTACTTGCAATTAAGAAACTGGTTCGAAAAATTAGTGATGAGACAACAAGCGTAATGTGAATGGATAACTTTTCATGTTTAGTTCATCTTCCGTGGTGCTTTCTTTGCTTCAGGGTTTTCACTACCGCTGAAAAAGAGCCATTTATGCATCTTCAGCTTTGAATATCGCCCTATTTGGAACAATTCCGAAACATAGCAATATAGATTTCAAACTTCAACATTTTTCCATAAAGAACTTTTGACAGAGCCTCTCTCTCGCCTACCCCCACTTTTGTTTAATTTCACAGACGGCTTTTCCCTCTACTTTGAATTCAAGTGCCTGTGCGTCCTGTCTAACCACATTTATTCACATACCCATACTGCCGTTCTACGCATATTTGTCCCGTGGTCCATAAGGTTTACATATAACATGGGACAAGTAGGCGTAGAAGGGCAGCATATAAGGCTCCACTTTGCTACATGCCACAACGAAGGCTTTTGGACCCTCAACATAGGCTTTACAATACACATCTTCCACTTTCGGTATAAAACTCACGTCAAATTTACCATCAAGAGCAATGTGCTTGGTCAAAACCGGTCTGCTACAATTAGTGGGACTCTTATGCGTAGAAATTTCCCGGAATCGCAATATTTCTAGGTATAACCATCCCACTTTGAAATTCATAGCAAATTTCAAATTCGTTCGCTGAAACCAATTCTTGACTATAAAAAACATCCATTGCCTCATATTATTGTAAAAAAATATTCAATTTTGTCACAACCTTCACCAATACAGAGCATAAATGTGTCAAACTCTTTAAACGAATTTTATCGGTTTCATATTTTGGAACACGGGACAATTATGCGTTTAACGGCAGTAAAGAAGATGTGTTAAAATGGAGACTGAATAACATGTACCGTAAAACGGGGTATCTTTGATAATGCGGGTAACTTTGATAGTGCGAGGCCCACAACATGTAAAACGAAATAACAAAGTTTCTGTTAATCAGTTAAGCAAAACGAATGCAAAAGTGAAGAGTGTTAGTATGACACTTCATGGCAATGCTATTTTCGTTGGAATCAAGTACATTTGAGGATTGATATGCAAATATTAAAAATTTGTAAGATATTAGCTTTTTTGAAACGTTCCCAAACAATCTGTTCTACGATCACTATTTGATGAAGTCATAATGAGTTCGTCACTTATTCTTAACAGCCTAGTTGTACTAGAACATGAATTCGGACTCAAATCTCTTAGCAAAAACCATTATTACAAACTGGGACCATTTTTGTAATCTAAGTCAGATATTTCCATAAAGTGTTAAACGCCTAGAGGTATGCAACGCCCTATAAATGTTCCGTAATTCATTCAATTTTGTTCGAATGATACTCCACTATCAAAGTTACCCCAAAACAGAAAAACGACTTTCGATTATATGAAAAATTATATATCCATTCAGAATAAACCTTTTGGCAAACTATCAACTGCAATCGATTGTTAGGATACCGGTACTTGTTTTAAAAATATAAATTATAATTCTTTGAAACAGCATGCATAAATATTCAAGTTTTCTGCGAAAAAACTATCAAAGTTACCCCGTTTTACGGTACGTAGTATTTTAACCCGTAAAGGCTAGAGTGAAAGCCGAAGTACTAAGAGCGAATACTTAACGGAACCAAATATTTTTTGTCAGTATACTGGTACCGTAAAACAGGGTAGCTTGGATAGTTTTTTTTTCAAGAAAACTTCAATATTGATGCATGCTGTTTCAAAGAATTACTATTTATATTTTTAAAACAAGTACTGACATCCTAGCTATCGGTTGCTCTTGATATATTGCCTAAAGATTTATTCTGAACGGATATATTACACAGCGTAACAAAAATAACATTTTTGCATGTCTCAAGGATCAAATTATGTGCCTCTAGTTGATTTTGGGTCACTAAATCTGATATCGTTTTCAGAAATGTTCCAGCATGTCACAATTTTTTGCTAAAGGTCGCCACTGGGTGCATTGATGTTTACATGAGATTTAAACTATGATTTATCAACAACACCATAATAGATCAAATTATGTCCCCACAAAGGAAAAAAAAATGATTTATCCAAATTTTTAGTGATCTAATCCACCAAGCATGTATAATAGGAATTGAACTTCCAATTTAAATTTAATATAGTTGAAATTGCACAATAAAATTTAGATGATATCGATTTTTTCAAAATGATTGCAGTCTCCATACAAAATTCTTCATTTCTCTTATATGGTGAAATACAATACTTTTCGAAATAACCAAAAAAATATTTTTTACCATCGAAAGTATTATAAACTTTATTCATAAGTATTGGTTTACACACGAAGTTTGGATTCTGTGTTAAATTAAGCAAATAAATTGCCATATAAGCAGACAAACTTGCATGCAAGTTGGCTGAAATAGTCAAATTTTGCATTTTCAAAAGTCAATATCTCAAAAACTAGACGTGCTATGATGTTTTTGCACGGCGTGTATATGGGAAAGGATTATCACAAAAAAATAGGCATCGCTAAATCTTTCACCATTCGAAAAAATATGTTTTTAGCTTCTATTTGATGTGTTTCCCAAAAAACTCCACCGAGGGATCCCGAACATTTTTTTTATTTAAAATGTTTGTTCTTTAGAGTACATTATTTTTAAATGTAATCATTGTAAAAGACAGTTTCGTTGGTCTTAAGTTGGTTTTGAGTTTGAGGATTTATTGAGCTATAGGCCACTTATTCGATTAGATATGTTGGAAGTTCGACTGGTCACTTATTCGTACTGTGAAAGTATATCTAACCGAGCAGTGTTTCCTTTCATGGTTAGAATACATTAAATTTATTCTTCTTCTGTCTGGCATTACACTTCTGCTGGGACATAGCCTGCTTCCCAGCTCAGAGTTCGTTGAGTACTTAGTTATTAATTGAGAATTTTCTTTTCCAATCAACCGTTAAAAGGTTAAAAGTAGAATGGATCAACATTACAACAGTCTACGAAAGTAAATTGCTAATATGCTAAGCTTTGCAAAAAGCTTAAAAAATCCTCATTAACCTTCCTTAGTCCCTAACAAAAAGTTACAAATTGTGACTTAGGGTCGTTTTCGACACGAAAATTCAAACAGCTCGCAAAAATCAATGTGTTGACCGAATTTAGTTCTGTTGGGCTTAAATGAAGGGCACACATGTCTAGTTTCAGAAACCCTCCCAGAGATCCGGATTTGGTCACTGTGGCCACCGGGAACCTGCTACATATGAAAAAAGTCCCTTTAGAGACCCTTACTTTGACGACCTGTAGTTTCGTAACTGAACAAGTAATCTGAACCGTCCTCATATTGTTGAACAGGTATTCACGTGGACTGTGAATAGAGATTCTCAAATCGCTTAGTTATTCATACCCGGTTCCGGAAACCCGAAACATCCGGAAAGTAAGCTTCTATCGCAGTTCTGTATATGTAATTCACATCGGTGCTGTTCGGTTGATGGATATTTCGGCATATTTTTTTTCTGTAATAAGGAACCAATTGCCGGCGCACATTCCCAGAAAAATTCGTTCCAGTAAGGTCAATGGTTCCTGGAGTCCCGGGAGGTGGCCAATCTGGACAATTCGATGAAATTACTCAGGTATGAACCCCAGAACCAAATGAATTGTGTCCAATTCTTTGCGGTTTTTTAATGTTTGGATGTATTTTTCCTAAAGAATGAATGAATGGTTATTCTGGTCCTTTTGGAGCACCGGAATGGCCACCGGGAAACCCGTAATATGGGACAACAAAGTTTTAGCACCAAAACTAGGCATGCGACGGCTCAATCTTCATGATTTTGAATACCTGTGACTCTGCTGGTTCAATTATTGATGAATGGCCACTTTGGTTCTTCTGGCCCAGCGAAATAACCCAGGAACGGCCACCGGAAATACCCGTATTGTGCGACATTTCAGTTTTTGTACTAAAACTAGGCATGCGACGGCTCAATCTTCATGATTTTGCATCCCTGTGACACTTCTAGTTCAATTATTGATGAATGACCACTTTGGTTCTTCTGGCCCAGCGAAATAACCCAGAAATGGCCACCGGAAATACCCATATTGTAGGACATTCCCGTTTTTACACCAAAACTAGGCATGCGACGCCTCATTCTTCATGATTTTGAATACCTGTGACTGCTGGTTCAATTATTGATGAATGACCACTTTGATTCTTCTGGCCCAGCGAAATAACCCAGGAATGGCTACCGGAAATACCCATATTGTGGGACATTCCAGTTTATGTACCAAAACTAGGCATGCGATGGCTCAATCTTCATGATTTTGCATCCATGTGACACTTCTAGTTCAATTATTGATGAATGACCACTTTGGTTCTTCTGGCCCAGCGAAATAACCCAGGAATGGCCACCGGGAATACCCGTATTGTGCGACATTTCAGTTTTTGTACCAAAACTAGTTGCTTCGATCCCACGACCCCCAATACGCTAGACTGGACGCGTTAATCAACTACGCCACAGAACGGGTAACGATTCTACAGCGTAGTCGTCTTACCTGAAACCTGAGGACCTGAGTGGACTTTTACTTATTATTGTATGAGAAAAGTCACATGCCCGAAAAACCAGGAAGATTGAGCCGTCGAATTTCTTGTTATGGTACAAACACTAATGTAACCCACGATACGGGTTTCTTCGGTGTACATTCCTAGATTATTTCAGTGACAGCAAGAGACCAAACTGGCCATCCATTCATTATTATGTGTGAAGGATCACGTGCTCAGAAACTTAAGAAAATTGAGCCGTCACATGTCTAGTATTGAAACAAAATCTAAAATGTCCCACAATAGAGATAACACCGATGGTCATTCCTGGGGTTTTCTGGTGTTAATAATGAGCCAGAGTAGTCATTCACTTATAATTTAACTAGAAGAGTCACAAGTATTATAAATCATGAAGAATGAGCCATCGCATGCCTAGTTTCGGTACATCTATTTAAATATCGCATAGTACGGGTATCTAAGGTGTAATTCATGGGTTATTTTGGTAGTACAGAAGAAGCAAAGTGGTAATTTATCTATAATTAAACTAAACATTTCACAGGTATTCAAAGTCATGAAGATTGAGCCTTTATATACCTAGTTTTGATACAAAACTGAAATGTCCCACAATACGGGTATCTCCATTGGCCATTCCTGAATAATTGAGGTGGTCCCGAAGAGCCAGTGCTCATTCAACTATAATTGAATTAGAAGAGTCACAAGTATTCAAAATCATAACGAATTAGCCGTCGCATGCCTAGTTTTGGCTCAAAAAAATAAATATCCCACAATACGGGTATCTCCAGTGGTCATTTCTGGGTAACTTCGGTGGTCCAGAAGAACCCAAGTGGCCTTATATCTATAATTGAACTAGAAGAGTCACAAGTATTCAAAATCATGAAAATTGAGCCGTCGCATGCCTAGTTTTGGTACAAAAACTGAAATGTCCCACAATACGGATATTTTCGGTGGTCATTCCTGGGTTATTTCGATGAGCTAGAAGAACCAAAGTGGTCATTCATCAATAATTGAACTAGAAAAGACACAGGTATTCAAAATCATGAAGATTGAGCCGTCGCATGGCTAGTTTTGGTACAAAAACTGAAATGTCCCACAATACGGGTATTTCTGGTGGCCATTCCTGGGTTATTTCGATGGGCCAAAGGAACCAAAGTGGCCATTCATCAATAATTGAACTAGTAAAGTTACAGGTATTCAAAATCATGAAGATTGAGCCGTCGCATGGCTAGTTTTGGTACAAAAACTTAAATGTCCCAAAATATGAGGATTTCCGGTGGCCATTCCTGGGTTATTTCGGTAGGCTAGAAGAATCAAAGTGGTCATTCATCAATAATTGAATTAGAAGTGACACAGGTATTCAAAATCACGAAGAATGAACCGTCACATGCCTGGTTTTGGTACATAAACTGGAATGTCCCATAAAACGGGTATTTCCGGTGGCCATTCCTGGGTTATATCGATGGGCCAAATCAACAAGAGTGGTCATTCATCAATAATTGAACTAGCAAAGTTACAGGTATTCAAAACCATGAAGATTGAGACGTCGCATGGCTAGTTTTGGTACATAAACTGAAATGTCCCACAATACGGGTATTTCCGGTAGCCATTCCTGGGTTATTTCGCTGGGCCAGAAGAATCAAAGTGGTCATTCATCAATAATTGAACTAGAAGTGTCACAGGTATTCAAAGTCACGATGAATGAACCGTCACATGCCTGGTTTTGGTGCATAAACTGAAATGTCCCACTATACGGGCATCTCCGGTGGTCATTCCTGGGTTATTTCGGTAGGCTAGAAGAATCAAAGTGGTCATTCATCAATAATTGAACTAGCAAAGTCACAGGTATTCAAAATCATGAAGAATGAGTCGTCGCATGCCTACTTTTGGTGCAAAAACGGGAATGTCCCACAATATGGGGACTTCCGGTGGCCATTCCTGGGTTATTTCGCTGGGCCAGAAGAACCAAAGTGGCCATTCATCAATAATTGAACTTGCAGAGTCACAGGGATGCAAAATCATGAAGATTGAGCCGTCGCATGCCTACTTTTGGTGCTAAAAGTTTGTGGTCCCATATTACGGGTTTCCCGGTGACCATTCCTGTGCTCCAAAAGGACCAGAATAACCTTTCATTTATTCTTTCGGCAAAATACATCCAAACATAAAAAACCGGTAAGAATTGGACACAATTTATTTGGTTTTGGGGTTCAAACCTGAGTAATTTCATCGAATTGTCCAGATTGGCCACCACCCGGGACTCCAGGAACCGGTTCCGCATTGACCTTACTGGAACGAATTTTTCAGGGAATGTGCGCCGGCAATTGGTTCCTTATTATAGAAAAAATTATGCCAAAATATCCATCAACCGAATATCACCGATGTGAATTACATATACAGAACTGCGATAGAAGCTTACTTTCCGGATGTTCCGGGTTTCCGGAACCGGGTGTGAATAACTAAGCGATTTGAGAATCTCTATTCACAGTCCACGTGAATACCTGTTCAACAATATGAGGACGGTTCAGATTACTTGTTCAGTTACGAAACTACAGGTCGTCAAAGTAAGGGTCTCTAAAGGGACTTTTTTCATATGTAGCAGGTTCCCGGTGGCCACAGTGACCAAATCCGGATCTCTGGGAGGGTTTCTGAAACTAGACATGTGTGCCCTTCATTTAAGCCCAACAGAACTAAATTCGGTCAACACATTGATTTTTGCGAGCTGTTTGAATTTTCGGGTCGAAAACGACCCTAAGTCACAATTTGTAACTTTTTTCATGGAAGCTCCCCTAGGGGTCATTCAAAACTTTTGTTTCCGCAAAAACAAAATTTCCCACAAAAAAATAATTGTCAGAAAGTTTCAAATTGCTAGGTTATTTCAATCAAAAGTTACATTGATTTGAATTTTGAAATGGGTCGAAAAAGACCCAAGGTCCTTACTAAGGTTAAGCATATTATTGGGGCACCCGGAGTAAGTGACACTCCACAGACTTTTTCAATAGTATTGTAATGTTTTTGATATTTTTAGCATGGAATTTCAAAATTCAATAAGTATATAGTACAAGATATTTCCTGTTAAATCAAATCATAAGAATAATTCCACCGTGAAAGTGGTTTTCTGACAAGCAGAACGACAATAATACAATTTCCACAATTACTGCAGTAATTAAAACACGTAAGCAGCTTACAAACAAGAAAGTGTTACCATTTTATACTCTTCGTGAATTGATATTTTATTCATATAATATATGTTTTCAACAGGAAATATGGTTAATTATGTGATTATTGGCAACGGTTAGTATTATGAGGTAGATTAACAAGTTAAATTTCGTGTGCCCACTTGTCCCGTAGAGTTGAGTAACTGCAATTTACAGTAGATTTTTAAGGCGAAGTAGCCTGCCATTCGTTTTGGCAGCAATAATGACTTAGCTGCGTGCAATTTCAAAGTGATAAAACTTGATAGTTTATATTGACTTGACAAAGTATCACTGTACGCGCCAACATACATAAAGTATGCTGATACTTTTTCAGCTGATTTTCTTTGATTTGAAATCGTGGGACGAATTAGCAAAAATCAACGGTGCGTACAAATTTCAATGACGGCCTACTTCGCCTTAAGGCTTTCTTTTAAGGGTTTCAATATCTCGAAAAGATACCTTCCCATTCGTGCGCACATCAGCGAATACAGGGTACACTATCTTTTACGCTGGTAAATTTCTATGTATGAGGTATTTTATTTAATTTAAAATTTTGCAATTTTTTGAGCTTTTCCATGAAAACAACGTTAATCAAGTGGCCGCATTTATTGGTCGTAGCAAAATGAGCTCCATGCAGCATTACATTTTATATTACCTTTTGGAGCTTTTTGGCTCAAATGTGTAAATCATATGTCCCTTTTTATATCAGATGTGCATGGAATTTCCATTGTAGAGACATAATGAACAAACTTCCAAAGATATCGTATTCCATCGACTGTTTCGTACTGCTTGAAAAAAATTGCTCAATTATTCTTTTGATGCGAACGCTGGACCAAACTGTTAGCACCTACTTGGTCATGGAATGGCGTCTAGAATCTTGAATAGATGTGGCATTTTTGCTTATTAATGAAGCCAGATGGTGCATGTTGAACACGATATTTTCAAGGATATAACAGTTGAGTTAGCACAACTGCAAGACTATTTTCATTTCAATGAGTCACTATTTTGGCATTTTGTTTTTTATATCATATTAATTGTGGAAAAGATGAAAATATTAACCCAGCAGCAAGTGTTATTGATTTGTAGAAATGGTTCAGAAGAGCTCTATTTCGTATCAATCAGGCAGCGTCCATTTATTACATAACGCTAAAATCGAACATTTTTGACCACCTCACACACCCCGCTCTTTCCAACATAACGCTTTTTGTATGGAGCCTAGTCCTCCCTTCCGCTAGAGCGTTGCATAGTTTGTGGAAATTTCAGCATGGTTGATTAGATCTTATCGGTCGAGAATATTTTTCTTACATACAATATAAAAAACATTAGCGAATCAAATTCTTAGTTAATGAGTAACCGAAGAACTCTTATCTGAGAAGCTGGCTTTGTCTCAATAGGGGTGTAATTCCAGATAGAAGAAAAAGAAAATTCATCTATTCTAAATATGAAAAAAAAACCGTTATACAATAGAATCAAATACACACCTAAATTCGAATGCCGATCTCAGCTGTGCAAATCTCGGTAAAAGGTTGTTTGCTGACATTTTAGTTAAAGTGACGTTTGGTGACGGCACCCAATGGTGCTGTTTTAATAAACTTAATGTTATGCTGACATATCAGTTAAATTAATTTGCTGACCGCTCAGCTGTGCGGATCTCGGTAAAAGAATGAAAATTATCTGAGTATGTCCTCCACTGTACGAGTAAGTGTCCTATGACATATTAAATCCACAAGATCACATAGGACAGTTATGTCCATTACAATATGTAATCTTATATATCTTTGTTATATAAACTTTCATTTGAAATTTTGGCTACCATTGAGCTTGAGAGAAAAAAAACTGTCTTTTACCATGATTATATTTGAAAATAATGTACTACAAGGAACAAAAACTTAAAATAAAAAAAATGTTCGGGATCCCTCGGTGGGTTTTTTTTAGGAAACCTGTCAAATGAAAGCTAAAAACCTATATTTTCGAATGATGAAAGATTTAGCGATGCCTATTTTTTTGTGATAATATTGTTCTACCAGACACGCCGTGATTTGAAAACGACAATGGATTCTGCAACCCTTAACTGGGTAAATAGCGGTGTTTTGGTGTTTGAAACAAAAACGTGTTCTGCAGTGTTATTTTTCAAATAATCGAAAGTCGGTTTTCTGTTTCGGGGTACCTTTGGTAATGGAGTATATATCGAACAAAATTGAATTATTTACGGACCATTTATAGCGCGTTGCATACCTCTAGGCGTTTTACGCTATATGGAATTTTCTGCTTTAGATTACAAAAAAATGATGTCAAAATTCATACAACTCGTGTTTTTTTATCATTTTATTTCCACAATAATCTTTGTAAATCTGCATAATACGCCTTACTACAATTCTTTGCAATACTGACCTTAATAAAAATGAGGTTGTTAGAAAACGGGGAATGTCTGTGATGCGAACGAATCAATAAGCACCATTAGAAGGAAATGTTATTTGGTACCGACCTGATCAAATTCCCCAGTGAACATTTTGCTCACGAATTTAAATTTTAACATTGAAATATTTGATTTTAGAAGATCATTTACTACATATCTAGACTCTACTTTTGCGTTTTTTTTTTCGACCTCAACTGGTAATGAATGTTTTAATCAAAATCCTTCGATGTGGTGAATTCAAGCACATTGTATATCAGATGTTCCAAAAGAGTTTGTTTCAAATTTTATTTGACTTTGTTAGAAAACATTATTAAAAATAAACCTAAAACAAACACTGGTTTTTTCTACACATAAGATAATTTTACAAAAACATCGCTCTTAAAGGCTTCGTGGCCGTGCGGTTTGTGTTACCAAGCATTTAGCCGCATCGAGTCAAGGAGTGTGGGTTCGATTCCCACTTCAGTTTAAAAAAAAATTCGTCAGGAATGTATTTCGACTGTGCCACTGGGTGTTGCATGCTAGTCCGTTGTCAAGTGTGGTGCTCTGCCCATAAACGCATAGTTGTCCCATGTGAATAGGAAATCCAGCAAACATGGGACTGACATGCGTTTATGGGCAGTGCTTCCTTCAAAGGACATAATCGTCCACTGGAAACATTAACGTGTCGGTGTCTTTCTGAAAAAGTATTTTCAATATAAATATAAATAATTTGAATTTACTTATGCTAAATATTTATACTCTTGGATAGGTAACAACAGTTTTAGATTTTTACATATTTTAACGCATATATGGGGATTTTATTTTGACTCTTTTATTCATTGACCACAGCTGAAATCGGATCTCTAATTTCTATTCAAAGATGATATACTTAAATTTTTAATTTCCATTAAAATAATTGATAGTCTGATTGTCTGTCGTATCGGCAATGATAAATATATTTTTTCATATTTTTATTGTACGTACTTCATGACTAGGGATAATGAAAATTCACGGCAAAATATTCGAAATTTCACAAGTGATTAAAGCGATGAAACCAAAATTTCGCGGCTTTGTAGCGGTCCCATAGTTTTGGCTATGATCAAACAGGGTAGATCTTAGGTACCATCGCAACGATCGATCGCGGTAAACGAGTTCCACATTTTTCGCACCAACAGTTACCTTCCTCTCTCGTATAGCAACTCTTGGCCCGTTTCACTTGTGACGCGCAAACAGGATATATACACAAAAATGTATGTTTTTTTTAATGAAAATATCCTATAAATGTGAAAGTTTAGCGATATTTCAAATCTGAGAATAATATTTTTTTCAATCAAAGTGGCAATTTAAAATTTTGAATAGAACAAGCAAGTCAGATGGAATTCCAAAATAAAACTAAATTATATAAAAATATTTGGTGGTAACAAGTCCAAACATCCATTCATGTTGCAAACATCGAACCGTTCCATAATTGCACGATCTTTCCATGGTGCATTTTTCAAACATTATTTATTTTGAATTGATCTACAATGACATTCTACAGTCTTTTTTTTTCCAGTGTCGGGGACATATTACCACTGCGACCATTCTACAGTCTTAGTTTGGTTTGAATTGTGAAAATTGTTGATAATTCTTGCCAAAATCTAACAAATTTTGGAAAACCATTTCATTTTACGAGGTGTTAAAGTGAATGTTGCCAAAATTGAACCGTGCCAAAATAAAACGATGTACTGTGATCGACATCAAAATAGGAAAACCATTTTCATTGCCAAAAAACTGGGATTCACTGCGATTGTTATATAAAATCTTTAAATTTAGCGGGATTTCCTAAAATTCGTGGCGCAAGCCAAATTTCGTGGAATTCGCGGCTTTTGCGAAATCGCGATTTTCCATTGTCCTTATTTATGACCCACCAAAAATTGTGTGCAAAAACTGTCGCTCAGATATGACGCGATATATGCAAAACTAATTAGAGAAGCATCTAAAAATGTAATATCAACAATAAATAGGTAGTGGAAATTCAAAATCTGCTCTTGATAAGTGTGAGAATAAAATGTGCGAAAATCAGATTTATATCTGCACTTGTCTCGCAGTATGGCAGTATGGTTGAGCCGCGCCCATACTTTCAGGGACATCCTATATACTTGGCAGACACATTTGAAAATTACGCCTGCAATCAATTACAGATATTGCAAGTATTCTGCTACGATTATTTGAAGTAATTAACTAACCATGTAACCAGGAGTCTATCAAATATCCTTGCACAAGACTTCAAAAAGGAACTTCTATGGAGGGTCTTGCCAAAATCCAACAAAAACATCCAGGATAAGTAGGGTAAAGAACTATTTCAACACTTCCAAGATTCACTCTGATATTGAGCTTTTTTCGGTCAAATTGTTTGGAATTTGACACTAAGATTCACTTACATACGGGACAAATTGAAGTTAATTGAAGATATGCTCAACGTTACTCTCAAGGGTTTCACCACGATTCTTCAAAGATCTTACTAAAATAAAACAATTTAATTGTTTATTGAGTTATTTATTACACCGTCTTCAGTTAAACTGTACAGACTGTTTAACTTAATTAAATGTGTTCGTGAACCACGAAAGAACTTTGTCTGTTCCTTCCATCTGTGTAGGGTCAAATGGTCCAAAATGCTTCTTTATGGATTTGCGTCATTTTCTCCTAATGAGATCCACATTTTAACGCCATTTCAAGTCCTAACAGTAGCTTTACAATACAGTCGAAGCTTGTTATAACGACATCGCAAGGGACCGTCGTAATAGGAAAAAATCGTTATAGAGAATGGTTATAATATTAAAATATTTTTCAAGGGATCAAAAAAAGTCGCTATAGAGAGCTTTTGTCGCTATAAAAGTTGTCGTTATAACGAGCTTCCACTGTATTTGCAAGCTACCATTATGAAAACATTTCCCAAATCTGAGTTTTTTAACGGGTTTAAATCGTGTAGAAAAGTTGGTTGAAAAATGGGGGTGGTTCAAAATTATTTGGTCATTGATTTGGTCATGATGGAGTAGAATGCCATTTAGTATGGAGAACTAGTAGTTATCAACCATGTTTCTCCATGAGTTTCCTCTGTGGTATGGAAACGCTTATTCCTTTATGAAATCATCGGAAAACCTTAACGTTTAGGCAAAATAGGGAAAAATGTTGAATTTCACCGGAAAATTAAGGAGAAATTTATGAGTTTATGTCCAAGGGTTGCAGGCGGAAACTCTTGGGTAAACATATTTTAACATCGTTTGGCAAAGAATACAAATTGAAACGTTCTAGGAATGATTTAATGGGGTGGGCCATTTTACCCCATCAGTGCGTCTAGGACCATGTTCCCCTACTGCAACGGGTGGCGATTTCCTCGTGTGATAACATTAGTCCGACAAGGATGACTGCTAATGACAATAGCCCCTTCGGAAATGCCAAGATGGAGAAAAACAGGCTTCCGATATCTTGTATATAAAAGGCCTCGAGAGACGTCATCATCCTCTTCTTTCATCCCTCTACGACGAGCCATCATCGACGTTCATCCACACGGAAATAAAATTGCAGTGAATTAGAAAATGTAAATGAACTTGGTTGAAAGTGAATTAGTTGCATGAAATAAAATTAAGGTATAAGTGAACATTAAATAGAGTAATAAAGTGGACTTAAGGATTTTTGGTACAACATCACAAAATGGCTTCTTCTAAAATCATTACCATATTGTTATGATAGTATTGGTATTTGCAGCATCGATGAAATATAACTGCTCATCTGCTGATTTTATGGATTATTTATACGAAGAAAAATGCTTCAGGTGGAACTTCAATATTAAATTACCACTCTCAGATACAGCATTATCAATTCAGCGACAATATACATGAGATTTATGTTCTCAAAAAAATCTCCGATCTTATGCCACATTTTATTGCCTCACACAACTACACTTGTTAAAGTGATTATAGAACGAAACCACACGTCAAATTTTCAAGAGCACAAGTCTTGAGAACCAAACAGCGCTCTGCGTTGAAAATTTATTCCACTGGTCACCATCAGCAAGCAAGCAATTTGATTGATTTTCAACGCAAACTCTTGTCAGATTCGTCAGTCTTGTGCACTTGAAAATTCCAAGTTTGGCTTCGTTTTATAATCACCTTAATAGAAGGTGCTTACCTTTTTCATTGTAACTCTGCAGCAAGCATTTGTGTTTTGGATTTCATATTGCGTTCACTACACTTCCACTAAACAAATCTTTCATTCACCTTCCTTAAAAGAACACATTTTAAACGGGAATCAAATATTTACAAAGTTTTATTAACCGCAACACTCAAAACTATTATGGCGGTGGTTTTCACTTGCTGCGAATCGACGCCGCCGCCGCACACTGAGACATGCCTGTGTTTATAGTATAAAATATCCAACTTTTTTCTGTTGTATTAATTTTCAGTGTGGAAAGGTTGAGTAAAGCATAGAAACTTGAAACTCATACGTTGTTTGTTTTTCGATTCTCTCAAATTACAGAAACCATCTCTACGAAACATAAAATCACACCAAGAGTTTATCAATTTGGACCACCCAAAATAATTGAAAAGCTCCACAGTGCGATGCGTCGGGACGCGTCTATCGTGTATGCAGAATCATCGCGATCGTTGAGCGCAGTGATGTCAGAGTTGGTATCTGTAAAATCATAGCATTTAATGTGAATTGATCACAAAAATCATTAAAGTTTTATCATTTTATTATTTTAATGAGTGATCTTGGGATAGAAAACTATTTGCAAAATGATAATTTTTTATAATATGCCGCAAATGTTCCGAAAACAAGCAAACAACAATTGGTAGAAAAATCTGTCACTAACCACCTGGCAATATTTTCATCTCTTGCAAACATAAACCGTACCGGTGCATAACAAAAATATGCGATAAATCCAATAAAAAAACAGAGAAAATCCGTTGCCCTTCATTAAATCATAATGTTTTTATGTACAATTGAAGAGTTGATTTACAATGTTCACAGGTAAAAACAACAAATGCACGCAACTAGGCTTGTCATGACAAATAGCAATTAAAAATATCAATCGATTACTCCAATATTTAGAGTGAAAGTTGCGTACTTGAACAGCATTCGAATCCCAAAAACATGTATAACATTTACTTTGATTCAAACTGGAAATATTGAAACAAAAATTTTGCCATACCTTACTCTTTCCGTTTATAGCGTTTGTATTTATTTCAAAAAGGATCAATATTTTTTGTTTCAGTCAGCAAACGTTGGTCCCGAACTAATTTCAAACTCTTGCCCCACCTGTGTGGCAAATGTTCGTGTTATTGTTGACTATAAATTTTGGCACAAGTTTGTCAAAATTTTGCCACAAGTTTGTTCGGCAAAATTGCAGCCAATGTTTCGAAAGTCCAGTGTGCTGCATTTGATTCTTTATTTCATTACAGTATTATTAAAAACAATGATTATTCTACTAAGGTCGTACATTATCATCACAAAACTCTACTTCCTAATAGATACAAACTGAGCCATCAAAACTCGTTATAATGACATCTTAAATAACCAAATTGCATGACAACCAGATTACACAATTTCGTGAAATGAATATTCATGTACATCATTACCAGAAAAAAACAGTTGTGTTTTTTGCTGATATCAAGATAACCTGTGTCTAATGGGATACGCTTGCCACTCTAGCTTCCCAAAACAAATGGCACTTGCATATGCTAATTTAAATTACAATTCGCGAACAAGCATATTTCTAACACTTCGGCCTTTACATAAACTAAACTATACGAATGAGTCGTCAAAAGTCGAAAAAAAGCTCATATTGCCTGATGGTATGAAGCCCAAGGGTATCAGAAAAGTCTACTCTACTGCAAATATTTGATCATAAATGAATGAAACTTTGAGAAAATCGGTGTCGTATCCAATGAATAGCACTCAAATTACACTGAAAAATATAAGTGTCCATAAAAAATGTATATTTAACTCTCACTCACCTACAATCCGTCCACTTCTCTAATCTACCCGACGATGCCATGTCCTTATCTTGTGTTATTTCAGGAACTTCAATTCTCGCTTACAATCACACGTGAGCCGAAACGAAATTCAATCCCAAAAACAAGTGAAACCCGCTACGATTTCAATCTTTACAGCGCCTACCGCATGTGTGTGCCCTTGAAAAATTAAATCATTTCACTGCGCCGGCCGGGCCGGGGCTCATTTATCAAACACTAACAATTCGCACATCCCTCGTCGCCGTGTATTTTTTTTTTCTTTTTCGTAGTTTACTCTGCTTTCGATTGACCAGTAGGTTGGCACTAAGACCCAGTGGTACTTGAAATGCTCACGTCGTATCTTCAGAACTCGAGTAATCACACATCGTTTGCGTCACTCGTGCATTCGTTTCGTCTATCACTCACGGTGTGTCTGAAATTGTGATTAATGGAAAAAAATGTTTATCAATTTTGTACATCCACTTTAATGATATGGTATTCTGGAATCCTATTCGTGAATTTGAAAATGTGACATAAAAAGCAATGAATGTAATACTGATCTGCAGATTTAGTCATTTACTACTTATTAACAATTATAAAGAACATTCAGGTTTAATTTTAACATTCAAAAGATGTGATATCTAAGCGTCTTCCTTGTATATTTGAAGACATTTCGTTGAGGGAATCACAGTGGTTCAAGTATTTATCATAATTTACATGTGGGTAAGTTTGGGCGCTCATATATGTACGTACATTTGTGTTCAGATAATAATAGTGAAAGCCGATTTTCGTACAAAATGCTCAACTTTGGCATGCCGTTATTTTGTTTCCATATTAGCAATATGTTTGGTTTTAGTATGTTATTATGAAATTTTGACAGAAAACTATAAACAAATATGCTCAATTTCATTTTATCATAAAATTCATCTTATGCTCAACTTTTTAGCTAATACTTTGAAAAATTTACAACGAAATTGGGTATATTTGTTGTTCCCTGTTAAAATTTCATGCTGATTGTTCATAGGGAAACAAAGTTACAGAATGCTAAAATTGTGCTTTTTGTATGAAAATCGGCTTTCACTACTATTAGGCAGCGTCCATTAATTACGTAACGCTAGAATTTCAAATTTCCGACCCCCTCCCCCCTCCCTAACCTTTTTGTATAAAAAGCCGTAACGCTTGAGCCTACCCCCCCATAGACCGTCGCGTAATTTATGGATGCCGCCTTATTCTAGACACACAGAATTGTATTAACATAAACTAAAATGACATTTTGGCCAATGCAAGAGTTTTTTTATTCATTTATTCGTCAATCAAAGACTAAAGACTAAATTTAGCTTAGTTTGTACGATACAGATCTAAAGTAAACAAATTTACGCAATACGGATAATAGCTTAGTTGAGTCAATACGTTGTGAAACGATATCGTTAACAAATGTTTTGATGTCTGAATGTTTATCAACGTACATCGTGCTCTATATCACGGAAGAGGAAATAATTTCCTTCCTAATTTGCGGAGTGCGTATAGTAAAAACCTGAGAGAGACTCGCGAAGAGGAAAAATATCAACGTCATATGCAGCCCAGTTTCCCCTCTCACGAAACGTCAAATGCAGCCCACCGTTTTTATGGCTGAAAAAGTGAAAAGTATTGTGCTCAAAGTAAACTGTTATTAAAAACCTCAGTCGGCGGAGCAGTTTTTTCCAAAGTTGCTGATAAATCTAAGCAGAAGATTAATTATTTCTAATGTCTGCTACGTTTGCTGGCATGAAAATTCACTCAAACTGATATCTATGATTCGATGTGATGCAAACTCAATCATTTTTTGCTGAGAAGTTCATGTGAGGATTTGAACAGCATGCGCATAATTGGTATAAACACAAAGTGGAATAAGAAAAAACTCAGCAATCACAGAAAAAGAAGACCGTCTTCGCGAGTCTCGTCTCAGGCAAAAACTGCTTTTGAATCGACTCTATTCGTCCTTCATGTGATTTCAAATATGGGGACCAGACAACACTACAATACTCTAATATGAATCTCACATAAGCAACGTAAAGGGTTTTGATCGTATAAGAGTCTTGAAAATTATATCCGAAACGTGTTATAAAGTTAAGCATAGAGTAAGGTGGGGCATAAGTTCGACCTTAGTGGTACAATCAAAGTTTCCAGAAAAACAATAGGGGTATTCACTTAAAACTGCGTAAAACGTAATTCTGCGTATATTCAGGAATGAAATATTTCGCATGAAATATTCCTTCCAAATGTCAAATGTGAGATGAATGATCTAGTCGTCCGCTGAGAAAGTCAAGTTGTTGTTCAAGCCTAAAAAATGTTTTAGATTCAATTTGGGAAATCAAATCTTTCAAATACAAGTTACTCATCTTTATCACACTTTATAGTCGAACTGGTTGAGTTTGAATAATTAGCTGTTGGCTTATAGAAATTTTACCGGAAACGACCAAGTTCGATGTACAGCATGATTTGGCCAAATGCACTGCAGGAATAATTCGTCGGGCACTTGCAGCTAGCTTCAGATCATCAACTCGCTCTTGTAATCTGTGGGAGAGAGACAGCCCGATCTGCATTGTTTTGCCTTTAAACGCTTTTGATGCGTCAATCTAACCTATCCTCTTACACAATCGTAAAGTTAAATTACGTTTACAAAACTCCACACCATCTTTAATGGTTTTAGTTCTCAGCATTTTTTCGCCCGCATATTTCCACAACACTACGGAAAATGGTTTATGGTAATTATTTTACCATATTCAATATGGCTCTAACAACCATAACCGTTTGAAGTTTTCGGGAATCGGCGATAGTTGAAAAAATGCTTTACCACAGAGCTGGACATTAAGCGGTATGGTTCGAATCTAAAATAATGTTTGTGGGTTTGAATTCAAGGAAAAAAATAAGGCAAATATTATTTACGGCAACATTATATAATACTTTATTTCATAAAATTATTTGTAATTGGAAATTACTGCCTAGGAGCTCATTTGGTAGCAACGCTACTGTGACCATTAGCAATGTTTGTCGAAGATCTTCTCGGTCTGTAGCTTCCGGTGTCTGTCTAAAATATAACAAATCAATCACGAATCACTTTCTTCGATATGCACTAGTCTTAATTTATTTCTGACTGCCAAATAAATCCGAAGGCAATAGTATTGTTGCATTTGGAACCTCAGGCACGCTTTCTCCGAATTGAAGGTTCTCTTGCTTGTTACATCCACAGGACATCGGCACCCGCATTGATCTATAAATGATTTAATCTTTCTTTGTCTCACTTACACGATATACGAGAAGACACAAATTAACTTACCTGGGAAAGATTGTTCATTTTTTTTAAGCTCAAGTAATAAATGGATAAACGAAAACATACAAATTATTTCCAAAGAAAAACAAAATTTCGCGTTAGAATCCTGATAAATACTGAACTCAAAACTGTCATACTGATATTACCAAAGCATTCTTAGATTGATTTTCAACATTCTGAAATGCTTCATTGTTTATTTACGCAATATCTTGAAACATTTCAGATAATCAATTTAGCAGGACTTACGCAGCAGTTTACGCAGTTAAGTGAATACCCCTAATAGCAGTTAAAAAAAAAGTAAATACCACACAGTGAACTTTCAATATATTGGTTATAATTTTGCTAAACAGACTTGTGTATAAATATTTACCCAATTTTAGTTATAACAGTTTCAAAATTAATTGTCTTAAACGAACTTTTGTCCCACCGGTGGGGCGAGAGTTCGAATCTAGTGTGGGGCAAAAGTTCGTTGTCTAAAACAAAAAATATCGATGCTTTTATGACAATCATGCTTTAAATCAGCCGTATACTTATGTCAGAAAAGTACACACTAAATTTTCAACAAAAAATTGCCCAAAACGGTGTTAATTGTAATATACCCGCAAATATAAGTTTTTCGCAAAACTAAGTGGAAATGTTAAATTTTGGTGACATTTTTCGCACGCTTAGGCAAATCTCGCTAAATTCGAAGATTATATGTGGATTTGAGGTAATTTGCAAATTTTTCCGTGAGTTTATACATGGGTCGAACTTTTGCCCCACTATGGACGAATTTTTTCAATCATTTTTGCAAAATCTAATACACCTCAAAGCATCCTTATGACAGGCCTAAGAACGAAAAATTATTTTTTTTTTCCATTAAAATATATGAAATTTTCTAAAAAAAATTAGAAATTTTTATATTTTTTCACGTTTAAACATATTTTTATCAGATTTTTCAATTTTGTCTGAAAAGTTGAAATTTTAAGCTTTCATTCCATAAAAAAAGATCTGAAATCGGTTAAGCTGTTTAAAAGTTATGATTTTTTTTAAATAAAAAATCTAATGCGCTGAGACCTACAGTGTGTGCCGATAAAAAATGACTGATTTTTTATTTTCAAAAATATATATCTCAAAAACTGAAAAACATACATCGCTGAAAATTTGATTGATAAAATCTATTAACAAATACATGCATTACATCTGATCCACAGTTTTGCGATTAATACAATAACATTACATTTGTATTCTTTTATTGATTTCGGTGTGTTTTGGAATAGTACTTAAAATATAAGTAACAGAGATCCACTTACGCTTTTGTTACTGAAAATAATGTCAAATATTCTGTTAAGTTAAAATCATTCAAGCCATTTTATAAGCTTTGTTATCACGATCAACATCAAGTTGTTTGGGACTGCCTAGGATACGGAATTAATGGTTCCAATATGGTCGGGGTTCTGTTAAACCGCACCAAGTGCCAAAATATTTATTCCGAGATATTTTACTTTAAAGTCTTTTCCAGTACTAGTTAATCGCGGACGATAATTTTATTTTTTTATCGCTCACATGCGATTAACAGTGTCCAATAAGTACACCGAGATTAAATATACTAGTAAATCATCAAAAATCAACGATGTAATTGGGTTTCATTAAACAATATGAAGCACTCAGTTCAATCTGGCTGAACAAAAATTGAAAAATATGGTTCTTGGTTCAGTATGGTTGGATGTGTTTCAAAATTTTCAACAACACAAGTAAAATTGGAGACAAATGATGTTTATCATCACCGTGCATGTTGGAATCCATGTCACAAGTGTTTATGGGAAGGATTCGTATGTATTGACTCAAGGTTCTCACGTGTCCATACATAGATCGTAATGATCGAAGAAAACCATGAATTCGCTCTGCCAAAGCGCACCAAGTTGCTCCCATTTGGTGCACCTTTGCTGATCAAGTTCACAGTTCAATGCGTGAAATGTTCACCAGGATTGACCATCATTTCAGATGTACATTGAACTGCTGATGTTGCAATATAATTTGGGAAAATGGCTCTTGGTGCGGTTTAGCATAATCCCGACCATATGTCAGTCTAAAGGTTATATTAAACAATTATTTAATTCAGATTAGATTTGTGTTACCAAATTAGGATGATAGTGTTGTCTAATAACACAGAACACCTAAATATAAGAAATAATGAATGTAATGCTTGGAATGATACTAATAAAGAAATAATAAAAAAAAAATATTTGATTCTTATGTACGTAGATTCTACTTCTCAAATATTTAAATATACAAAATTGTCAAGTTTTAGGCTTTTCCAGCCTAAGGAAATATTTAGGTTGTTTTTCCTTGATAATAGGTTTTGTTGTACATTGAACATTTGTGTGTAGCCATTGTAGTGTTCGAAGGAAGAACACTTTCATTGCAAATCTTCAACATGTTGCAATCAAAAAGCAATTAACTGCCAATTTTCTTTCAAATAGAACTTTAAAATGCAGTTGAATGTACTTCATTGTGCTATGCTACGCGATGAACGAATAGTATCGATTCTTTGTATTGTAAACATGTTGCAATGAAGTAATGATCACTGTGTCGTAAAAGTTTGTAATTATTGTAATCTTTATTAGTAAGCCGCTACAAGTACTCGTTCCCTTTTTTTTTTTGATTACGTTACTAGAATGTAGATGAATGGCAAAAGCATACAAAAACTGAGCTTTACTCTAGCTTTCTCGTCCGAAGTCAATTACGTGTTCTAACTAACAAAGATAACAAAGGTGCAGAGATTACAATAGAAATAATTTAAAAATATATTCAGCTCCGTAATGCCATATACAACATGAGCCCACAGGAAAAAAAAAAAGTTATAAATGGTTCGATTTAAGATTTCTTCAAATTTTAGTTGCCTTGTTTAAGATTTTTAAAGAAATCTGAAGGCTATGTTCCCGCGGATATGATCCGGTAGTGAAAATTATACGAAAAAAATGTGTTCAAATTTTCAACTGGAAGTTGAAAACGTAAATTCTTGGTTGTCGGCTATCTCAGTCTTCATCAGCGAACGTTTTAATTTATTTTGCCCGACGTTTCGGCCATTTGTTGTGGCTTTTTTCAAGGGAAAAATGGTCTATCGTTTTTGTCAAGTCGTTTAAATCAATAAGCATATTTAAAATGTGATAGAAAGAGTTGTTTTCACCAATCAAGATAAATTTCACCCTGGATTATGCTATATCAGTTTTATATTTTGAAGATTATTTTGAGCATTCAAAAAACTTTTTTTTTTATATTTTGATACATACGTTTATCTTTATATAGTTTCAAGGCATTGGTAACATTACAGGTACAAGACATGGAAAATTGTAAAAAGTGATCAGTTTGACCCAAAATTACGGTACTGTTGTGATTCATACTTTTAGAATAAAATTAAAATGTTTTGCAGTTCACAAATAAAATGTTGTAATACTTAACCTTCTGTTTCTTAAAACATTTCTGGCATTTGAAAATTTTCAAGTATTACGTTTGTTTTGCCATAATATGCATTTATAGCAAATAATCTAATTGTGGTATCCTACTAGTATCCAAGTTAGCCATGATTTAAGTTAAGAGCTCGAGGAGACAGTTAGAGTTTGATGTGTGATACGAACAAGTGAATTTAAATATCGCGCGTGCTAATTGAAGTGTACAATCTCCTGAGCATGCGAATCCGTTTCCCTGAATTCCTGAAATACTAAATATTACACCAATGTTTACAACTGCAAATCAGTGTAATTTTCCTGGCTCTCAATTGCATACTTAGAAAAAAAAAACGAAATCGTATACGATAGTAAAAGTACAATCCTGGAGGCGATAAACGCACACGTGCCATAAGGTTGCATGCAAAATGTACGGATATTGTCTCCACTTTTTTACACTCATATGTTATCATTACGATCGTGTGTTTACTGGATGTTCTTAAGTTCAAGGAGAAGATATTTGAAACGCATGTTGTTTAAGCTAAAAATACTATATTGGGACGATTCAAACTTCAAAAAAATTGAAAATCAATTCTTTTATGTCTTTTTTACAGTGTTTTGTGTAACTTATCAGCATTTTCGTTTTTTTTTCTGTTCGGATGCGCCACTGCGACCAGTATTTAGATCTATTGTGGCATTACCCGTATCCTTAGTGTATAGTGCATGTCGCATTACTCCATTTCCATTGATAGGTAATGAAGCATCGATTTCTGTACAGTTCTTGTTTTGATTCCTCAGATACAGTGGGATTCCGTTTTTGGCATGTTCCGTTTTTGGCATGCTCCATTTTTGGCACCCCCCGATTTTGGCAACAAAATGGATCCGTTTTTGGCAACATTTTTGAATACCATTAAAATTTGTATTTTTTTGTAAATATTATCATGTCTGTAGCTTTATTTATCTGAATGGCAGGTAAACTACGCTCCGATTTCATTCCAGAGCTCCATTTTCGTCGATATTCCCCTAAATCTCATTAACTACTAAGGGCTCCCGTACGCGCTTATTTACTTCAGAATGGTCATTGGTCATGCATTCGCAGCGTTTCATGAGGCCATTAATCTCCACCAGAATCTCAACTAGAGATCAATATCTTAGGCATTTATACTGAGTGACCAGCCCACTTGAGTCTGCCATTAAGTGATGCACAAAAAAACACTTCTTTCAGATTTGCAACAGCATGTTTGAACAAATCCCAAGCACATAAGAGCAACAAACAGATTCTTGAGAATGTCTGCAGATTCCTAGCAAAATGCTTCAGAGCCCTAGCGTTTTCTTGTAGATTACTTACGAGCACCTGAAGATTCCTATCAAGTTCTTGAGATTTCTGTAAATTTCCGTTGATTTTATAAAGTAGGTGTCAAACATTTCAATTAAAACTCATTTCAAGTAAAAATGATGAGTTAAAAAGCTTGTATGTGTAATCTACAAAATTACGTGCCGCATTTATGGATCTTGAGATGTTGTTGTTTATGTTTTCCCTTTTGATTACAGTCAATAATTCATAATGAAATGCATTACTTCATCAGAAAAATTAATTAAATACCCTCCTTCTGAAATTACCGAATATTGTAAAATTTTACGCTACAGCCTAAAAGTTAAACTGATATTCAATGTTCATTGAATAAAAAACTCATGTCGTTTTGCAATACCTAGCGCCTTTGTTTTGTAAATACGTATTTGTATGATACTTTTATATCCTGCAAATAAAGAATAAAATAAAATGTTAATCAGACCACAGTCCGGGAAGTCTCTCTTCTGCGCCTACAGCAGCTAGTGTTTATAGCGCAGAAATCATGAAGTAGAATAATGAATATCACTTGAGATAGGTAGATATGACAGATACAGTTATTGCTTTATTTTTCTGTGTAAGAATACAGTTTTAGAAAAATGTTCAGTTTTTGTATAAAGGTCACTTTTGCGATTATTATTTTTACATGGCCCACGTATACAAATAGTGTACACAAAGCTTCTAAAAATACTTGAAGACATTGAGGCGTGAAAAGTAAATATATAGAACGTTTGTCACAATTGAGATCACGGCGCTATAGATTCACAACATAGTACAATATTACGGAAAACTGCTTCGAAGTGTACCGTTCTGAAGTCTCGATACCATATGGTTCCATAAGGATGATGTAATAACATTCTAATGATGTTTTCAAAACCAATAATTGAAAAATAAAATTTAAAATAAGGGTTCCGATTTTGGCATGGTTCCGTTTTTGGCAACTGAAAATTCGGACTTTGTTGCCAAAAACGGAATCCCACTGTATTGATACAAATCGACTATGATGAAAAGGTCCCGCTATTTACACCCTTCAGAGAAATTTACATCTCAGCGAAGGCGCGCCCCTTAGCAAACATAATCGTTTAAATTTCTGAGGAACCAAATCGGGCTTGCTCCTGGACAGTGCGTCAAGAAAGCCCGTGCAGTCGTCAGTTGTTTTCCCTCACGGGTTGCACGCCTATTTTCTCTGAGTGCTTTTATATAGCCTATTAAACGAGTGAAGTTCAAAGAGGATTGTTGCTGCTCAAGGATGACGGATCAATTGGTGAGCTCGTTTTATGCTATTGTTTCTAATCTATAAAATATGTATGATTGCACCCTTAATCGTTACAACGGTGAGACGTAAATATGATTTTTCAAAAAAATATGAATGGTTCGTCACTGTGAGTGTCGACATAAACTCTGATTCATAAATTATTTATGTCTAATTTTTTTTTTTTTACTCAAAACACTTTCTTCTTTTTACCTTTATTTTTGTAATTAAAAAAACTTTGAATGGTTCGACACTTCAAGTGTAGACTTCCAAAAGGTTCACTTTATTCAACAAACTTTGAAACGTTCGTCACATCAAGTGTCGGCATATTTTTTCTCTACATAGATGTTGTTCATATCAAATGAAAATATTATATTTACATATAAGCATGTTTATATCTCACAAATAATTATTTATCATGGTCTAATCGCTTATCAAAGTGAATCCTGTGACCCAACGATCCTTCCCATTAACAAACATCCCTCCCAGTAACCTTTGTGGAGATGCAGAGGCAAACACGGTCTCCAAATAGCAAAGATTACTCACTAACATTCCTTCCCTCAATCCCACCTGACTGCAAGGACGTGGCCGGCGCCGTTATTGACCATGTATAAATAGAGGCACTGAATTATGCACACTGAAGAAGATTATGGCCAATCCCAGCCGAACTTCTAGTTGATTCTTTGTGCATTTTCACTGACTTCGGTCAATCACGGAATAGCAACCATTGATATGTGTAGTCAATCTAAGCTAAGCTAAATTTCTGAGGAACCAAATCGGTACTACTGATATTTGACCATGCAACGGAACTCTAGTCACATCCTTGTTTCGCTTTTAGTTTAGTCCCAGAAAAATACTAGAAAAAAGGGGCTTTATGCTAGCAGCAAAACCGAATCAAGCTAGAAAATTTGTTTAGTAATCAGAATTCACGTGAGTCCTTGAATTACCAGTACTTACAGTCCTTGTTGAGTTAATACTCGTGATTGTTATCCTGGCTTCAAGTGTAGTCTCGGGACTGACCAACTCCGAGTCTTTAACCATCTGCTAGGTAAAATAGATTAATTTTCAGAAACTGTTGCCAGTAACAAGGACTTTGTACCGCGAATCCTTGAATTACCAGAACATATTACCCTAGCCCGACAAACAAGATGAGACTAGGGTTCAAATTGGTAGATCTTACCCCGTAACGCACCACGAAAAGGTGATCTACCCGCGTTACGGGTAAGCATTTTCGTTAGTGATCCTATTATAAAATATAGTCAAGCGTAACTATGTGATTACGGATCAAACACTAGACCGCCCTAGACCACCGAAAAGTCGAAAATTTCACAGAGCACTTTTTTATGGTAAGGATGATAGAGAAGATATAGGAGATTGGATTTTCAAACATTTAAAATTTGGAATCGCCCTAATCACACACACAGTTATGGATCACTTTGTCGTTCAACACCGAATAACTAGCTTAATACATGCACGTCAACGTAAAACATGCGTTTGGCTTATCATAAAAATTGTCGGCTATCATTTGTAATATTAACCCTTCAGTCGTCGCGCGGTTTGCTACCGTCAGAACCACCACGCTGATGCTGAGTACGATCAGCGAAGTTTTTTCACCACTGTTGTACAAAATACAACAGCGCGACGACTGAAGTGTTAAGCATAACATTCAACCGCAAAATAAACCCTCCAGCTCCATAAATACGGCCCTGCTTACGATGATCGAATGAAAAAGTGAAAGTCAGTTTTGATTTTTGTTGGTAGAATTCTTTTATTTAACATATGCTTATAAGTGAGCCCATGAATTAGGGGTTAGGGGCAAAAGGACACATTAGGCGAATCCTCTTTTTAAGATCATAAAATGGAAATACTATTAAGTTACCGTCGGCTAGGTTTCATGTTTGATGTTGGTGTGACATGCTGAATTCCTTCACGATAACAAAATTAATATCAAATTGTCAAAAAAAACGAGCTTGAATATTGTTTCGAAAACAAGTCTGAAAAAAGAACATTTTCGTGAAATTCAGGGAAAACAGTGTTATTAATGAGTATCAATCATTCTGAATGGACCTCCTCTCAATCACACTAGCAAGGAAAACTTCTTTAGGTTCGTACTTCATTCAAAAACTCGATTCTTCCACCGGCTTGCTTATATCCCAATTTGAAAGTGAGAAAAATTTCGAATAAATTTTCATAGGAAAATTAAAGCAAACAATCATCTTGTTTACCGTCAAACAAATAATATGCAATACCGATTGTAAACAGTGTATTAAACTTTGATGAAATATTCATATTCTCAGAGAATGAGAGGGTGTCCATTTCGTCCCGTGTGTTCATTATGCCACTGTAATCACTGTAAACTTGTAATTTCCTCACCGAAATGTCTCCAAACTTACAGGAAAGACGCTTAGATATCACATCTTTTGAATTTTAAATGTAAACCTGATGGCCATTTGATTAAATAACACAACATACAAAAAATAATCAGCCATGAAATTATAACTTTAAACTGGCATCAATGCTTCAAATCACTATCACCTTCATTTCCCAAGATGAAACACTTTCAAATTTACAGAGGGTATTCAAGCATACCATATTTTTCGAATGGTAGATGCAGAATAGATGATCATTTTTTCGATGATAACGGCTTCACACACACCGTGCTATGCTATCAGCCACTGATGGAATAAGATAAGCAAAATTCCGAATTCAAACACCTCCAACGGTTTCGGTTTAATTCACTTCTAATGAATAACACGCACTATTCTATGTCCCAACGAACAAAACAGATCTAACGTTTGGAAATCGAGCATCATCACTTAACATTTCACACTTTTCACTGTTGCTGGTGGAAAATGACTACGATCGCAGGAAACATATCTCACCCACCTCGCAGTCTATTCAAATTAGAAAAAAATACACTCACGCGGAAAATGTAGCCACGGCTGCTTAAACCAGACACTAGACCATCGAAGGCGTCGCGACGTCCGAGATTGATAACCGGCGTGGAAGTCGACGGGATAGACGATAGAAGCGCGAATCCATTCCGAACGCCACCGAAGCGACCGACCAACTGAACAGAACTGAACTGAACTGACTGAATGGTGAATGGAGTTTTCTCGCCGCTGCTGCGATGGTCAAGAACGGAGCAGGAAAGAAAATCGACAATCATCTATATCGCTTCGCTGCCAAACAGAGGCGCGCACAGTGGCTCGAAATGCTGACGTTGTCGCAATGGATCTTTAACCCCTCTACCGGCAGCTTCACTTTTTACTGCTAAAAAAATATTCAAATCGCGATAACTTTTTTGTTTCTCGATATTTTTGCACCATTTTTTCACAGGATCACAAAAAACTCTGCTAGTTCAAGAATCCGTGTCGATCTTAATTATTGGTGATCTAGTTTTGAAGATATTCCGATGAGTTTCCAAGCTTAACTTAAAAGAAATTATTCAGGCTTATTCTGAAAGAAAGTTAAATCATCATTGATATACAAACAATAAGCTTCTAAGTGTTTGTTCAATAAACAGTCAGTGCTGAAGAATATCCTATATGTAAGCAATTATTTATTGCTTTGCTAGCGGTAATAGCTGCCAGCAAAAAAAAACAGCCATTTGCAATTTGATTTTTAATACCAACCACGAATCAAACGGTAATCGACCAAAAGACCCGTTCGGGCAGATGGCATTCGGCTAAATGGTGTTCGGCCAAATGGCGTTTGGCTAAACGGCATTCGGCCAAATGGCCGGACACCGTGGCGGTAGTAAATGCAATTTGGTCATATTATAGCAATTTCTAGCTCAGGGGTCATGCACAAATTTCGTCATTCTCCTAGGGGGGAGGGACATGATAAGCCTTACAACATTTTCGGACGACTCATACAACAAACGTGACCTATGGAGGGGGGGGGGGTTCAAACAATTTGAAATTTAGCGTGACAAAATTTGTGTACTATACCTCATGATCCCGAAAACTTAGAAAGTTCGTGTCTTCAGCAAGGTTGCTCAGAAGCTCGAAAGCAATTTAAGGCAGCCTTGTTTAGTTAGCAATTTTGCCGCTACGTAGTGCTAGTATGCATTTTTTTTGCTCATATTCTAGAATGCTTTAGCTCATGATCCTGGCCACCTATTAAGCTCATGTCTTTAGCAAAGTTTTTTAATAGCTTGAAAGCAATTTGAGTCAGCACTGTTTTGTTAGTAATTTTGTGTTAAAAATATAATTTCGAGAGAAATATCAAAATATCCGAATAGAAATATTTTCAAACCACGAATTTTTAGAAGAAATAACATTAATATAATCATCAACAGAGCAAATAACATGCTTGGATTCATAAAACGGTTTAGTTATAGTTTCCATGACCCTTACACAATTAGGCGGCGTCCATTTATTACGTAACGCTAAAATTGGAAATTTTTGACCGCCTCCCCCCCCCTCCGTAACGCTTTTTGTATGAAAAATTTAAAATTTTTGTATGAGCCGTAACGCTAGAGCCTACTCCCCCCCTCCCTCTAGAGCATTACGTAATTTGTGGATGCCGCCTTAAAACGTTATATACTGCTTATGTAAGGTTAATACTTGTATATTGTAGTATAGTTTGGTCTCCTTTTTCAATAACACATGAAGAACGGATAGAATCAGTACAAAAACAATTCCTACTGTTTGCCCTACGTAAATTAGGTTGGACAAGATTTCCTCTACCTTCTTATAAAGCCCGCTGCATGCTTATCAACATACAAACTCTAAAAGTGGGTCGTGAATTCGCAATGGTGTCCTTCGTAAATGATATTGTTTCACATCGTATTGATTCCGCAGAACTCTTAGCAAAACTAAATTTTTATGCACCCTTCCGACAACTGCGAAACCGGAATATATTCCTTACATGCCATCATCGTACTAACTATACCAAATATGGGCCTCTTAATCAGATGATGGCAACATATAATAAACATTGCGCAAGTATTGACTTCACAACGACAAAAACCAAATTGAACGATATTTCAATTCAGTTTGATGATTGTAAATTCGTTTGTAAAGCATTGTAGCATAAAATGTGTTGTTATGTACCTTTATAATTCCTGTTAGAAATAAGAAAAATATGTAAAATTAATGTGTAATGAAACGGTCTACTATTGATTGACGACAAATAAATAAATAAATTAACATAACAATATTAAAGTGAAATTTTGCAATAGTTGTTCAATGCCTCCAGCAGTCCTCAATAGCTATTGAATACCAAAATGAAGTGTTTTTAATTGTTTTAAATACTTTTTTTCAATACCATTATAATACCGAAATGAGATATTGACAACTGAACAATACCTTATTATGGCATGATACCAAAATATGGTATGCATAAGTTATTGCGAGTTATTTTTTCCTCCTGAATTAAGAAATATCCTTAAAAGCACTCTTCAAATAAAATTCTATCGTTGGAATCACTTTGCGAATTATTCCATGAGCGATGTTCGGCATTAAAGTCACAAATGACCAAGCATGAGAAGCATTCATTTAATTATTGCGTTTTTCTCGCTCGCTTCCATATACAGTCAAGAGCGAAGTTGCCGTTTCTCCGACCAAGCTGAATGTTTCAATTTCCTATGCGCTGTCTAAAACGACTACCGACTCCGTGTGCCGAAGGCATCCGATTACTGTAGTGAATGATTCTTTACATTCCGATTCCGTACTAGTGGCGTTCGTGTTTGAGAGCTGATGAGCGTTCACTGATTGGGAATACACCTGGCGAAATGATTCAGTGAACGCAAAATCCGTACATTCCACATAACGCATTCAGTGATTGCATGGCGAACGCGTGTCTCCCATATAAGAGCGGATTGGTGCTCTCTCCGCTCCGTAAATCTTTTGTTGTTCGGTTGATCTCAATCGCTTGTGATTTGTCGGGATTGCGCTCACCCTAGTAGCGTTCGGCAGTCACTGAACATTCGGTGGCAGCAGATACTTTGCAGAAGTTTTATCGGTAGCGTTCGGGTGAGTGAGTGAATTTTCCCATGACAGAAATTTTTAACTTATTGCAAGTCAACTTCCATAAATCATTTTGAAGCAAATTAACTTGCAAATCATTTTGAAGCAAATTAAGAGGCAAAGAGGCAGCCAAGCATGGAAAAATTCACTCACTCACCCAAACGCCATCGTTAAAAATAAATCAAAAAATCTACTGCTACTGAACACATAGTGATTACTGAACCATTAGAGTGATGCAAATTTTGAAATTTCTGCTCCCCTATGCTTAAACGATTTAAATTATGGTAAATAGCATCCTCCCAAAGTTTTTAAGTGATTCGGAAAAAAATTGACTGTGCATACGCCATTTGAAGTTTATATGGAGATTTCTATGGAAAACGCCAATCTTATGTGTTCAGCCCTCTATCTCTTCGTCATAAAATTTTATGGAAAAGTGAACACACTCGAAGACCACTTTTTAAATGGACCTCAGGATAAATTGTTATTCATCATCATAAAGTTGGTTTGCATGTACCATGACCCCACAGTTATGGATCAAATACTGTGGAGTCCAACCTATAAAATTCAATAAAACGACATGGAAAACGTAAAATTGTAATTTAAAAGCATGAATCGAATCATTTCAAATTGGAACTTCGGTTAGTAAACTGTTTTGAGTGTAATTTTTGCATAGAATTGCATAAAAATTAAAAATTGTGTCGGTTCCTGAAAACCATGTTATGGATCAATTTTCATATTATGGATCAAATTGTGACATATTACGGATCAGTGCGCAAAATCAAAAGATAGTAACTGAGACATGAACTGTTTTCGCTCCACACCAAGTTTTCCACCCATTTTTGTCTGCTAAAAAATGAAATTTACAAACCTGGATGTTTTATTAGTTTTATCCTTCGTGCTATTGTCCGAAAATGTCGAATCTAATGCATAAAATAGCAGAAAGCTACATTCTTTGGAAGTGATCCATAACCGTGGTAAACAATAGTTTCCTGGTCCATATTATGGATCACTAGTTAGAAGTACTAATATTCGGTATTTAGAATAAAAATTCAAGTAAAATGTTTTCCAAAGATGAAATCATACTAAATTGAAGCGAACGAGCATAAAACATGCTATAACATTTGAATTTTACCACCTGTGGGAGCTTATGAATGCTGACGGCACTTCTTACAGAAAACGACCATAAATGATAGATGTGTGCTACCAACTAAACATTTGTCAAATACACCATTATTTAGCGGTTGAATGTTGTGCTTAACATTACAAATGGTAGAAGACAAATAGTATAACATGAGAAAAATATGTTTTACGTCAACGTTTATGTTTTGAGCGAGTTATTCGATGTTGAACGCCAAAGTGATCCGTCACTGTGGGTGATCCGTAACTGTGTGGGCATGGTACCATGCTTCACCAACTGTTCGGCAGGCAACAGTGGTGCTCCTGGCGATAAGAATAGATCAAAGTAATCCAGGCTACTATGTTCTACAGCAAAAAAGCAGTGTTGCTCTGAAAGCAATTGGATGATCATCTCAGCATGATATAGTCTTTGTTATCAATAATAACAAATTATCCTTACGTCCAATCAAAATGTGGTCTTCAGCAAAGTTGTAGCTGGGAAGTTTTCACATGATATGAGTGTGTTCACTTTTCCATAAAATATTATGACGAAGAGATAGAGGGCTGAACACAAAAGATTGGCGTTTTCCATAGTAATATCCATATAAACTTCAAACAGCGTGTGCACAACCGAATTTCTTCCGAATCACTTCAAATTTTGGGAGGATCATTTTCATCATAATTGACATCATTTAAGCATAGGGGAGCACAACTTGAAAATTTGCATCAGTCTACTGAACCATACTGGGTGGATTGTAGCATGAAAGCGTCGAAACCGATAGTGTAAAAGCGAGAATCGGAAAGAACACAAAGAGAATTGAATACCAATACTCTTGTATTTGCGAGGCACGAGTGAACGCATGTAGCATCCATTCGCCGAATGCATTGAACTGACCGAGCGGACTCACTGAATCATTCCGTGGTGTAGATTGCCAGCTATAGTGAACGTTCATCTGCACTCAACCCCGAATGCCACTTACCAGTTTTATTGGTCGTAATTTCTGCTCTTGACATTATTTATCGTACTTTTAGAAAGATCTCGTGGTACATCGAATTAACGGATATGAGAAGAAATTCAAATATAATCATTCTTTGTTAAAACTACAATCTGTAACTTTTTCGAAGACACTTGTGTGTTTTGGCTACGCAAGTATCTTATAATTCGAAAAAGAGACGTCAAATGTTTACAATGGTTTTCTCAAGGTTTTTGTCTGAAGTCTGCCGAAATGCACAGTAGGAATCCTCCTTGCTAAACTCTCGCTAAAATTTCATCATGGATCCTACCAGGAAACCACCAACAGAAGTTCTTTAACAATATGCCAAGGGTCTCAAAATATCCATTTAGATATCGAAAGGATCCTGCAACAATTTCGCCAGTCATTTACCGGTAATTTTCAACGAAATCTGCTTAGTGTCTGATCAAGAAAATTCTTAAGAACGTCAGAAAATAAACCAATCACGTTTCATATAATCTAGAAAATATGTTAAAAAATCCACTTGTAGTGGTTATGGTAAAAATGGTATGGTATGGTTTTGTTGAGTATGTATAGTCATTTTCAAAGATTGATTGAAGATGTAATGGAATGCCACTGGAATTCCTCGAATCATGGTTTCATATACAATCTGCTAAGATTTTTTTAGAATTTATTATCTTTTTGGGAAAATTCGAACAGAGATCTTATGATTCTGAGAATCATTTGTGTAGAATCTCTCCTAAAATTCATAATAAGCTATGTGAAGTGTAAGATGTGTGGCAGTCGTACATCCCCTGGTAAAATTTAGTAGTTTCTACTAATTCAGCATTCTTGAATATTCTATGATGATAGCAATAATACGAGCTCTCTCATTTGTTACTTACTTGAATTCCGAAAATATGGAATTCAAATGAGAGCATTCCTTGCATCAAAATGTTAAATGACGATAAGAATCATTTTAATGTTCTCATGATTGCAACCGTTTTAAAGATCTATTCCATTCTGATAGCGATATAATAAGAGTTTTTTTTAATTTGAATTATCTTTAACATTTCATGGATCAGCAAGTTCAAAAAGCAGGACAAAACTTGAAAAATGAAAAAATAAATCAGGACACCTCAAAAGAATCTCAAAATCAGGACATGTCCTGCTAAATCAGGACGGATGGTAACCCTATGTTCAATGCATATTAAAAAGTAAAAATAATATAGGTGCGGGTTCGAAAATTCATATGGAATAATTATGGTTTTTTTGGGCAGATTGAATGAGTAATAATTGTAAATCCCCAATGATCCGTTTTACAGAACCAACATTTCAAGAACTCGAACCACTGTGAGACACAACCAATCCGATGTTGTTGAGTGACAACAACATAGCTAGCACGCGTGTTCGGTACAACGATGACGCAGTGATTGCGACGCCAATGACAACGCCGCCGGCTGATTATATGCATCCTTCCCATACAAACACGAACACACTTACTCATCCTTGTGAAGCATTACCTCTGCGGCAAAATCAGTAGCTACGTTGCTCTTTGAGCCATTTCTTGGTTTTGAATGGAAGAAAATTCACCGCTTTCTTCGGAAAATACTGTAATCAGAGATTCCTGTTGGTATGCTAGCATAGGGGGGATATAATTTGAGTAACGTAAATTCCGTTACGTATCATGAACCCGATATGGAGGAAAAAGAGGATATCGTAACTGAATAATTGTGTAGACACGCAACTTCTCAATATACTGCCGGTAGGTTGGAAAGCAACATAAATCACACTATTGAATGATGTGCTGGATTAGTCCTATAAGAGGCAACCAAACTTTCTTCAATAAGCTATCTATTCCAAGAAGGGCGCTAGACATAAGACGGCGATGCCAATAGATAAAGTCGAAACAGACTCTCTGGGGAAAGCGAGAAGGCAAATACTTAGTAGTCTGCAATGGCATTTGGACAATTTGTATTCTGGATGGCAATAATGTCTGAAGGAAACCGGCACCTCTGAGTGAATTTCTTCCTTAAATTCAATTGCTTTAATTTTACTTTTTCAATGTTGTTCAGCGAAAAATGTTCACTTAAGTTGGCTTCACAATTATACATTCTCAAATGTTGCTCTATTCAAATAATATTCGTGAACGAAAATATTTGCAGACATGTCTTCTTCTTCTTTCTGGCGATACATCGCCTCAAAAACAGAGTCTGATTTTCAACTTAGTGTTTTTATAGGCACTTCCACAGTTCTGAAAGTTTTTTTTATCAATTGAACTTATTTGCGTTTGTATATCATATACCCAGCACGAAGATATTATATGCCCTGAGAAATCGAGAAAATGTCCAACCATAGAAGATTCAAGACCGGAGCTACTAGCAGTAAGGCGATTCAAAATTCGAAAATGTTTGAAAATCCATTCTCCAATATCTTTCTTACCATCATTACCATAAAAATAGTGTTCTGTGAAATTTTCAGCTTTTTCGGTGATGATTTAAAGGTGACCCGAATGTATATGGAAATTACTATGGAGAAATTTTGAAAACTGTTCTAAACACGTTAGTTCTGTAATGTAAGTACAAACTTATCATACCACAGTAAAAACTCATTCCTATAACCTCAATGAAGGATATTGCTGAAGAAACAATTCGCTTTTGAGTTAATTCTGTTTGGGATTTTTGAAGATGTTTGCAGGGCTTTAATCCCATATGACACTAAACTAATAACTACATGTGTCTTCTCCGATTTGCGCAAATAATTTGAAAATGACTCAAAATATAATGATGTTATGTTTGGATAACTTGTTCATAGACCTCATATCTTCCACTCAGTGGTAGTTATATTTTGGAATTCACTCACCAGGTGGCACCACAGCATTATCAAATGTACCTTACATCTGCACATCCAATCCCCTGAAAACTTCGGAAATCCAACTTTGACCATGCATACCTTTGATCTTTTCGAAGCGATTTCAAAAATTCTCTCGAGCATTATGCAAGATCAACGTCTGTTTTAATTGGTTCTTAATAGGGTAAGTGTTCCCTTAGTTGTGGGTGTTCCTATAGTTGCGGTAGTGCCGTTTTCACTGATTTTATTACATTATCCACAGAACCGACACTGCCAATCGACGTATTGGCTTGTTGATACACGGAATAGTGCTTATTACCTCCACTATTGGTACATCTACCCTAAATGCAATTACCCAAAGTTATTTAGCAATAGACAAATCCTAGCATTTTGGAAAACACATTCCACAATAAAACAAAATTAAAAGCGATGACATATAGTTTTTTCGACATGAAAGTTTTTGTAGAAGTGCAGTGAAATCGTTTTAGCAGAAATTGAGTTTTTTACTAACACTCAAAATTTATTTCGATAAAAAAAATAATAATAAATACTCTTCATTTTAAACTGTTTGCTTATAAAACAAAATTCAAAGCAACGACATGTGGTTGTATTGACATCAATTTGACTAGAGTAGTCCAATAAACTTTTTGGAGTAGAAATATAAATTACTGATAACACTCAAAATTTGTTTTACTCTGAACACTACGAGACACTTTAGGTTTACGATATATTTGCATATAAATCAAAATCCATAGCAATGATAGCTAGCTTTTTCAGTATAACTTTGCTTGTACAATTTCAGTGAACATATTTGAGCAGACATAGATATTCTGGATTACACATAAAACATTTTATACCAAAAACTTATGAGAAACCCTACATTTTCAACCTATCGCATTTTATTTTTTGCATTATTTATTTATTTTATTTATTTATTTATTTATTTGGTATTCTGTTTATCGGACTTTATAGTCTACATAAACTTAACTGGTTAAACTTACAAAATTAAATACAAACACAATTGGACATCATATCACAATACATCTCATCACAAAACATTACAAAACATGTCAAATAATAAAATGAACTATTACAAAGAGTCAAAAGAGTCTTGAGCGGTTGATTTTTCCAGCAAATTTATCAATATTCTCATCGAAATCGAATAGATCTTCCACCATGCTAAACGTTCGAATACATGCTGCCATCGGTTCATTGTAACCAAACAGGGTTCTGTGAAATCTTTGTTCGAGCAGGGTTGTATTCCGCAGCGATCTGCTCGGGACACGGAAGTTGAGCATTCCACGCAGCTCAGGGGAATCAATTTCTCCATTGATGAGTTTTGCAATTATCAACGCTTGTTGAATTTTCCGTCGACGTTGCAACGTGTCCAATCCTAACAATTGACACCTCTCCGGATATGGTGGCAGGTTAACTGGATCTCGCCACGGTAAATTTCGTAACGCCATGCGAACAAAACGTTTCTGCACTCGTTCGATTCTCAAACACCATGAGACCTGATTCGGACACCATACCACCGAAGCATTCTCGAGAATCGGACGGACGAGTGAACAATATAATGCCTTCAGGCAATGTGGATCATTGAAGTCCTTGGCTATCTTAAAGATGAATCCCAACCGTTGCGTAGCTTTAGAGATTACCATCGATCGTTGGCAATCAAACATGAGTTTCGCATCCAACTGGACGCCCAAATCGTGCACTTCACTGACTCTTGTCAGAATAGTTCCGCCAATATTGTAGTCAAATACAATAGGACGTTGCGTACGATGGAACGTGATTACGTAGCATTTTGCAACACTGATGACGAGTTTGTTTTTCGTACACCATGCAACAAAAACTTGCAGTTGACTTTGCAGTTGCAAACAGTCATCGATAGATCGTACCTCGAGGAACAATTTGAAATCGTCCGCATAAACTAGCTTGCTGCCATCTTCAAAAAACAGTGCAACGTCATTGAAAAATAGTGCGAATAGTAGCGGTCCCAAATTACTTCCTTGCGGAACACCCGATTTATTCGAGAACGGTGTCGACACGGCGTTATCAAGTTTCACTCGTAGAACTCTCCCAAAAAGATATGAGTTCAACCAGCATACCAGTTGCGACGAAAAGCCGAGACGAGATAACTTGCATAGAAGGATAGTATGATCAATTTTTTCGAACGCAGCTTTGAGATCCGTATATATTACATCCATTTGCGCTCTTGCTTCCATGCTAGCTATGCATTTGGATGTGAAGCTCAGCAAGTTCGTTGTGACGGATCTCCCTGGCATAAACCCATGCTGGTCAAAGGAGATATAGTTCTTGGTGCGTTCCAACATTACGCCGCTAACGATTATCTCAAACACCTTCGAAGAAGCTGACAAACTGGTTATGCCACGGTAGTTTACTACGTTTCGTCGATCACCATTCTTGAAGATGGGACACATAAATGATTGCTTCCATATGTCTGGAAACTTAGCTTGTTCAAACGATCGATTAAAAATATCACTCAACGGTCTTGCCAAAACAGTGATGCAACGGCGAATGACAACTGCAGGCAATCCGTCAGGTCCGGGAGAAAAAGTACTCTTTAATTTCTTTGCCGCTTTTACGACCATTTCCGGAGTGATGACGAAAATACCGAAATCAACCAAATCACAGGGTACGTTTGAAGCTACATTCTCCGCCTCTTGTTGCGAAGTGACATGGCTCGAAAAAACGCTTGCAAAGTGCCTCGCAAATAGCTCGCAAGACTCCAAAGACGACGAAGCGGTCGCATTACCAAAATATACGTTTGATGGTATCGATGACGTTTTCCGTTTTGAATTAACGAAATTCCAAAAACCTCGGGGATTGCTGCGTAGACTGGATTGCATTCTGAGCACATACGATTTGTATAGGCTAGCATTTAGATGACGATATGCATTAACAGCGCGATGGAAGATACGAGCATTGGCATTGGTTCGCCGCCGTTGCAGTTTACGTTGACATGCGTTTCGTTCCCGTTTCAACTGGCGAAGCCGTGAAGAGCTCCATGCTGGAGTGAAGGGTGGTCTTACACGGGGTACATTCGTTTCAAGCCACCGATTGATTTCGCCACAAAAACATTCCGCCATATCGTCAACTTCCTTCGATGCAAACAATGATGTGCAGTCAATATTGATGAGATGATCAGATAGAGCAGGAAAATCTATCAATCGATAATTAAGTGGGCGAACCGCTATTCTATCACCAACCGTAGACGAGAGGGCTTCATCAACATCTGTGTGAAGAGAAATGGCAAGCGGCGGATGATGAGAATCCACTGGCAGCATTGGCATCGAACAACCACCGACTGTAGCTTCACATTCCAACGGACAAAAAACAAGGTCAAGTGTACGACCGAGCAAATTCGTCTCGAGATTGCGTTGTCCTAAACCAAGGAATTCCATACCGTCCAACAATGTATGGCTAGTCGGTGGCAACAGTGAACCAACACAAATTATTCCCGTGTCATTTCTAACCCAGCGCATGCGTGGTTGATTGAAATCACCACAAATGAGCACAGTTTCGTTTGCGGAACAGTTGTTGCACAATTCTTGCACGGATGCGATATGCTCGTTGATGACGCTCAGATCCTGGCTACGATCAGGTGGGATGTAAACAGCGCATAAGGATAACTTTTTGCCTTTTATATTCGTCGAGACAGAAATTTGTTCCAAATTCTGTGCACTCGTTGTATCGATTTTACAGCTAGTGTACTGCTCAGCCACAGCAATCAAAACGCCACCAAACCGAGATTTATTGCTGTTCCGAGGGCAACGATCGCAGCGAAAAACGTTGTAAGTCGTTCCAAACAGTTGCAACGAGGTGATGCAGTCGTCTAGTCCAGTTTCCGTGAATATTACCACATCAAATTCGCAGTCATGGGCAGCCAGAAAAACATCGTCAGTCTTCGTCCGCAATCCTCGTACATTTTGGTAATAAACCATAATATCGGAGTCGTGGTCAGGGATTCGCTGCAATGTACATTGATTTAATGCAGGTGAAGACGTAAAAACATCAAAATACTCGCCTCTGGTGAGAGCCCTTGGGCTCCCACCTTCCTCCAAGCATCGCGGTGTGTTCAAACAATAGTTTCTGGATTCCCCGTTGGTTGCTCCTGAGTAGGGGTAACTGCTGGCGGCTCGCGGGCGAAGGATAGTGGACGTCTGTTTTTTGAAAAATCCACAAATTCTCTGAACATCAAGCCGGTAGGCCAACGTGCTGCATCGAGGGCTTGCTGTTTGAGAGCTAGTTCAAGGCCGATTTTGAACGTGATGAAACTCATGTTCTTGGTATCTGCACCTTTCGGTACTAGACGGATGACCTCAAATGGATCTCTCAAATCCAGACATCGCGCAACAATCTTTTGCACGTCATCGTCACTGATTTTTGGTTGAAATCCTGAGAGATACAGCCAGAACTTAGGAGGTGAAGCGGCAGGTGTGATAAAGGGAATGGATAGATCACTGAAGTCCATGGCGCCAGTGCCTCGATCAGCAGCAGGGGCCAATGATTGGCCGTTTTCCCCACGGCGGCGCTTCATGCCTAACCCCGGCCAAACGGGCGTTCTCATTTCACGGACAACAGGAAGTTTTGGTGTAGAGATGTTCGCAATGTTATCTACTTTCCTGCTTAGCTCCGCAACAATACCAGACAGCTGCTGTATCTGTGTATTGATATTACCTGCACTTGCGGTTGGAGATACATTGCGATGGGCTTGATCGGCAATGTACGCACGAATGCTTCTGCCGTTTAGTTCATCCCTGCATTTTGTGCAAACAAACACGGCCTTGCCTTGAGCAAAAACATCTTTGCATGACCGAAGGTTGAAGCCACAACAATTTTGGCTAATGTGGAAAGGAGATTCACATAAGCCACAACGTACGGGCTCAAAATCGTTGATTTCGAGGTGGCACTCTCCGCAATGTTTTTTCTCCATCTTCGTTTTTATCCTTAGTTTCGTAAGCAAGGAAAGCAGAACCAGCTTCGTTCGCTTCGTTGAACCACAACGACGTCGAATTCTAAACAGATGTGGCTGGTGCTAACGGTTGGATGGCGCCAAAAATATCCAATTTGGTCGGGTAATGGTCAGCAAAAACAGTACGATGAGGGCTATTTCGACTAAAACTCCAGTATGCAACTGATTTCACGATATAGTCGAATACAACGTATATAGACCGACACTGATAATATGCGTATTACACGATCAAAATCGTAATAAAAATTCACGTACAAAAAACAATCAACTAATTTCAACAGTGTTGCCAGAGAAATTGAAATTACTTGTGGAAATTCAGTGACCATCTTTAGGAAAAAATAGTAAAATTTGAAAACACTCAAAATTATTTTACCATTTTATTTTTTATTTATTTATTTATTTATTATTTTTAAACTTATTTTGTTTAACTGTTTAACCATAAATCGAGTAGCAAAGCAATGACATGTAGCTCTTAGTAATATATTTGACTGTACAAGAACAGTGATTATATTTGAGCAGAAAGAGAATTTTATTTACACACCAAATTTTTTGCCTAAAACACAAGACAAAAAAACCGAAGTTGTTAGCCTATAAATTGAAATTCAAAGCGATTGCTTTTTTAGTATTTATTTGCTAATACAGTACTGACCCGATTTTGTCAGCCCCCCATTTTGTCTGCCCCCGATTTTGTCTACCCCCGATTTTGTCAGCTTTTTGACCCGATTTTGTCAGCCTATTTTAAATTTTTCAAAAAATTGTTATCGTTATGTTTTACCACGTTTATATTAAAATTGGTGATGATGTTTGATGTCATGCACGCATGGGCGTAGCAAGAGGGGGCAATGGCAATGCCTTTTATTAAGTGTTAAAAGGGGAGCCCCTGATAAAAAAAAACTGGCTACGCCCATGTCCATCGGCCTCTTAAAAGTCCATGTAACCATGGAACGCGTCAAAATTTGAAAAACAGGAACAAAATAAAAATACCCGATTTTGTCAGGTTTCCCATTTTGTCAGCCTAAAATTCATCGAGGGGCTGACAAAATCGGGTCCTTACTGTATGGTTAACATTGATTATATTGGTTAACATGTTTGGGGTAAAATTAAAATTTCATATTACACTCAAAACTTGTTTTATCCTCAAAATAGAAGAAACCCTCATGGCTTTAAATTATTTGCTAGTTAATCCAAATTTGAAGCGATAAACTTCAATTAGAGTTGTGTGTGGTCTTCCGATTCCATGGCATGCTCTTGCAGGGTGAGCGACGGAATCAAAACCAATCGTTTTCGGGCCACATGGTGCGAGTGTGAAAAAAGAATCGCGTTTCTCAATTAGTATGTATGCTTTAAATAAAGCTGAAAATTGTGGCTGCTCAATCAAGGATGAAGGATCAATTGGTGAGCTCGTTCCATGTTTTTTTTTTTCAAATCTGAAAAATTTATATGACCGCACATTTAATCTTTACAACGGTGGGGCATAGATATTATTTTTCAACAAACTATGAATGGTTTGTCACTGTAAGTGTCGGCATAAACTTTTATTCATATATTTTTGTTTTATATTTTTTATATAAAATCCCTTACCTTTTAACTTTATTTTTATAAAAAAAGCTTTGAATGGTTCGGTCTGTTTGTCTGTGCTAGAAGTGTAGACTTGCAAAACGTTCTATTTATTCTAAACACTTTGAATGATTCGCCACTGTAAGTGTCGGCATAAGAATATTATGGTCCAGCCAATCGATTATTTTTTTTTAATTTAAACATTGTAACACATGCTTTCGTCCTAACAACTGCAGGAATGTTGCTTTTAGCTATATAATAGCAAAAGTTACACGCTAACATTCCTTCCCTCAATCCCACCTGACTGCAAGGACGTAGCCGGCGCCGTTATTGACTATGTATAAATAAAGGCACTGAACTATGCACACTGAAGAAGATTTTGGCTAATCCCAGCTGAACTTCTAGTTGATTCTTTATGCATCTTCACTGACTTCGATTAATCACCGAATAGCTTCCTTTGATATGTGTAGTCAGTCTAAGCTAAGCTCAGCTATTTGAAGTGATAACATTCAATTATTTCGAAATAAATTTCATTCTAAAAGTCTAGAAAATATGTTTGAGCAGATATATAAATATTGGAAATTTAAGCAGATATATAAATATTGGTCATTTTACCTAAAAACTACTTAAAATCATTCATTTTAAACTACTTGCCTGTAAATCAAAATTTATGATAATTACATGTATGTTTTCGAAAATGCATTGATTGTAGAAGTCTAGTCAACGCGTCAGTGCAGAAATATTGCTTATTTTTCAACCTGAAGAGCTGTTAAAAACTCAAGGTTTAAGCCTGTTAGTCTGTAAATCAAAATGCAATGCAATGATATTTATTGACAATAATTTACATTTAGTCTATTTCACTAGACATGTTTGAGCAAGAATTGAATTCTAGATAACACTCAAAATTTATTTTACTTGTAAAACTTTTACCTGAAATCAACGCTCAAAGCGATAACTCGTTTTTTTAACTAGGTTACGAATTGAAGCGTCATCGCATTAAATTTAGGTTCAAGAACAATAAGTGAGAAAATATTTTTTCCGTAATTCTAGTAAAATAAATAATTAAAGTATAATAAAAACTTTCTATTTACAACCAGAAACTTTGATTGGACATAAGCTGATTGATGTGAAGTTGTCTTTGTTTTATTTATTCAATTGGATGACATCAACAGGAAAAACAGATTCCAATTATACATCACTTTATACTCATTCTAGTTTAACAATTATTACCAGTTACAAACTAAACACATGACAAAAATGCAAATACAATTTCATAACTCGGCTAGAAATGAGGGTAAAATAGCTTCAAACTTTCTCCGGAACGTTTGTCAGGAAACGTGGAAGTCAAATAAATTGTTTTTATTTTTTGATTTAATTTTTGATTTGCAAGCAAAAAGACAGTAGTTTTTAGATAAAAGTTTTTGAAGTAAAATAAATTTTGAATTCTGAACAGACTTTTCACCAGACTTTATTGATTGATTTATTGGCAAATAGTTTGAAAAATGGGATCTTTGTAATTTTCTAAACTGAGTCTGCACAAAAATATTGGCTAGGCTTCTACTATCAAATTCATGTAGTAAAAAATTACATGTCACTGGGTCGAATTGGGATTTACAGGTAGAAATAATTGAAAAAAGAATTTTTCGAGTTTTTTTTACTAAAACAAATTTTGAGTGTAATTAAAAATTAATATTTCAACCCAAACATGTGCTACAAATCCGTACCAGGTAACACTAAGAAGAAAATGTTGTTAAAAAAATCTTTGGGTATACTTTCTTTTAAAACAAATTTCAAATGGATATTGATCTCGAAAAGTGTCTAATTCCATGGCAGAAAATGACGGAGATATGCATTGTTAAAGTTGGACTTTTAACTATTTCTGGACTCTTTGTTGTAACTTACAACTTGTAAGCGTAAGTTTTCTCCCCCGTGGTAGTAAAAAAGTTGAATGTTTTCAACCAAACATATTTTTTACAACGCTTACTGTATCTAAAGGATCAACTAGCATTGATTTTGTCTAAATAAAATGCAAAATAATTCTATGAAGCTATCAGATATCGACGACAAACTTTTAAGAATTTTTTTTGCTTGAACTGTGTTTATTTTATGGCGTCAAGCAGCCATGGACCAAGTCAAATGGAGACGTCTCCTACACACAACAGAGGCCACTCAGGTCTTAGCCAGACTGGTAAGGTATGTTTTAGTTGTGTTGAAAAAAGGTAAATGTTTATTAAAGTTATATAAAACAGGAATAAAAGTCTTATGCCGACACTTGTAGTGACGAACAATTCATAGCACGTTTGACAATTACATAAACGTAAAAATATATATTATCATAAACATGAAACGAGCTCATCATTTGGTAGAAATGGAAATGCATTCTCTACTGAACACGAACATTTGTTACACTAGCTCAACGCGAACCAGACAGGATTACTCTTGATTCAGTAAATCTCCCCACAGGAGCATGCAACAGCTATAAAACTATGTGCCTTTTGAATTTCAAATAAAAAAAAAAACAGGGTAATGCAACGCACAATTAAAAAAAACTTACCCGATATTTAAATTAAATTGTCACGTTTTTATCTCTCATTTTCCTCTTTTTCTCCTTACTTTACATTGATTATCACACCATCAGCAGATGAAAATGTCACTCATTATTAACCTTTTTTGTGTTGGAACCAAACAAGAGCGTCTATCGCTTGTTTACGGAATCGATTCCGCATATTGGCGATTGATGTTAACATCTTTCTTTCTTTCGAAAATAAAAATAAGTGCGACCGATTGCTTAAATATTTACCTACGGAACGCTTCAGTGTTTATCGTCAAGCATCATCGTTGCAGGGGATCATACAAATTGCGGAGTTTATCTGCAGTGGGTGGGTGATATTTCTATAGATGGGGAGAGTGTACCAGTTTTGGGCTAAGCATATTTTAGTGTGAAGCTATTTTTGATTCCTGGTATAGTAAGCTCTCAGTTAATAACTGTTGAAGTACTCATAAAAGCACTTCGCTGAGAAGCGGACTCTGTTCCAGTTAGGACGTTACCTCAGAATGAAGAAGAATTACCTCATACAGTCAATCTTCATAACTTGATATTCTTTGATATTATATCGATTTCGAATTATAGAACCATAGTAAACTTTTGTATTCAAGGCTATCTCGATGGCCACTTTAACCACAATAGCACTTATTTGGAGTTTTGTAACTCGAAAGCAACTTAACTCGATGAACCCTTCAATCGTATATATGGATGTCCCTAATTGGAAAGTTTGCCCCATCAATATTTTATCTCGTGGATAGAACAAGTCAGCCGAATGCACAGATTGGATACTATTGAAACTATTGTAAACTAAGCGTCCATTCAGACCATTCAGCTTTAGCTTGCATTAGTTTGTCAATAGCGCTATCATTTATTGCTGGAATAGAGTTTCCAATCCCTCACAAACAACCGTGCGCTCGCATATTCAAGCCGATTGGATAATTCAACATACCGAGGCACCAATCGGCTCGTGGTTCTGTTGTGTATTTATTTTTCCGCATCTCCGTTTATAGAAGATTAGCTTTTGAAGGGGAGTGTTGCGAATAAATGAGCCTGCATTGCTGCAATGTGATACATCGCAAACGCTTAGCGAAGAGACGGATTATCGTTCATTAGGCCGGATATGCCCGTTTTTTTAATGTGGAACACATTACGTGGAACATGTATTGGAATCGGAAAAGTTTGAAAGTATTGTAAAATTTAAATTTTTCGTGATTCGAAATATAAAGAATAAATATGAATCTTTCTACTCAATGAAAGTACCGTAATCCAGAGTAACATTGATAAGTTATTTTTTAACCCTTCCATTACCAACCCCCCTAAACGAGTGTTGGAAAAAACACGTTTTGGGCTGTAACTTTTTTGTTTTTTGGTATTTTTAAACCAAATTTTGACAGAAGAAGCGCATATCCTTCTAGTTTGAGGGCATGGACAAAATTTTAGGATTGGTCACCTGGTTCCGGAGTTATTCTGGAATCAAAATGGGTGTTTCGAATTGGCCACTTTCGAAAAAGTGAATTTGCAATATGAAATCAGCTGATTTTTTACAATGATTAGCTCTATAACGATGAGGACGGATGTCTACAAGGCCATCATGGTCACTGCATGCCGCGGATCACAATTTCCGGATGTTCCGGGGAACCGGTTCCGGGGCCATTTTTGGAAGCGAGTCAATACTATCATGCGACACATCAAACTTCATGATTTTTCAAATAATTGCATTCTATGACTGAGCTGCATAGTTCAGAATCCATTTGGCCACTTTGGAACCGGTATCCGGGTTTCCGAGGAACCGGTTCCGGGGTCAATTATTAAAAATCTGTGAACATTGTCATGCGACACATCAAACTTCATGATTTTTCAAATAATTACATTCTATGACTGAGTTGCACAGCTCAGAACCCATTTGGCCACTTTGCGACCGGGACCGGGTTTCCAAGGAACCGGTTCCGGGGTCAATTACTAAAAATCAGTGAACACGGTCATGCGACACATCAAACTTCATGATTTTTCAAATAATTACATTCTATGACTGAGTTGCACAGCTCAGAACTCATTTGGCCACATTGGGACCGGGACCGGGTTTCCAAGGAACCGGTTCCGGGGCCAATTATTAAAAATCAGCAAACATTGTCATGCGACACATCAAACTTCATGATTTTTCAAGTGATTACATTCTATGACTGATTTGCACAGTTCAGAACCCATTTGGCCACTTTGGAACCGGTATCCGGGTTTCCGAGGAACCGGTTCCGGGGTCAATTATTAAAAATCAGTGAACACTGTCATGCGACTCATCAAACTTCATGATTTTTCAAATAATTACATTCTATGACTGAGTTGCACAACTCAGAACCCATTTGGCCACTTTGGGACCGGGACTGGGTTTCCAAGGAACCGGTTCCGGGGCCAATTATTAAAAATCAGCAAACATTGTCATGAGACACCTCAAACTTCATGATTTTTCAAATGATTCCATTCTATGATTGAGCTGCATAGTTCAGAACCCATTTGACCACTTTGGAATCGGTATCCGGGTTTTCGAGGAACCGGTTCCGGGGTCAATTACTAAAAATCAGTGAACACTGTCATGCGACACATCAAACTTCATGATTTTTCAAGTGATTACATTCTATGACTGATTTGCACAGTTCAGAACCCATTTAATCACTTTGGAACCGGTATCCGGGTTTCCGAGGAACCGGTTCCGGGTTCAATTATTAAAACTCAGTAAACATTGTTCATACCGTGGCTGGATTGAATAGTGTAGAACTCTTATGGTCACTTTGGAACCGTTATCTGGGTTTCTGGGGAATCGTTTGCGGGATCAAAAGATGAGTTTATACTGTCATACGATACACCAAACATTACATTTTTTTAGGATAGTATATTTCATGAATATGTTGCAATGTTCGGGACCTATGTGGCCACTTTGGAACCGATATCCGGGTTTCCGAGGAACCGTCTCGAAGGTGAGTAAATATTGTCTGGCGGCTTTATGGATGTCTTATATATTTTTTTAATCTTCTATAACTCACACTTGAGAATTTAAAACGCAGGTTCCATAGGAAAGTTTCTGGTTCAAGTATCATATAGCTGTTTTTTTAACACTAACACGGTAATGCTTCCAGTGCACGATTTGCCCTTTGAAGAAAGCACTAGACAACAGACTTGTATGCAACGCCCAGTAGCACAGTTGAAATACATTTCTGACGAAAAGGTTTCCGGACTTAAGCAGGAATCAAAGGGGTCATCGAAGGGGTGTGGACCCCTTGACTCGATGCGGCTAAATGCTTGGTAACACTAACCGCTCGGCCACGAAGCCTACAAATCGTTTCGCTTTAGTATTACGCAAGATACTGCATACTGTAGCAATACCGCAAAATTTAAAACTCGTAAAATATACTATTCAACAATTTTTAGTCGAAAACATGTAACACCTTCAATTGAATTAATTTCAGGTAATTAATTAAGAGAGTTCAGCTGATCATGACATTGTTCGGATTTACTATAGCCGACTCCCCACATCTCGATATCTCTCCCTATGTAGATGATTTCTTCAGTCCCTTCATTTTGCAAACATTTTCACTCTGCATATCTCGATATCCTCCTTATCTCGATATCTACCTGTCTTGATATGAATTTCATTCCAGATTTTCTGTCCATATGCCGATATGCCCATTAGCCTGGGACACGGTTATATGAAAAATTTAAATTCTCGCTCCAGTCCACTTTTTGGATTGCGTTTAGGTCCCATAACAACTGTGCAAAATTTCAGCTCGATCGCAGAAACTATATTTAGCGCCAGCCGTTCAAAGTTTGTATGGGATTTACTATGGGAAAATTTACTTTTACAAAGAAAAATCGCCAGAGGTCGCCCATTGACCTCTATAAATATTCTGAATACAGACCTCGATAGGTATTTCTACGATGAACAACATTGCCGAGGACAGCAAAGCAATCCGATGCTTGATAAAAAGTTCAATATTCTTCATCGTAAAAATACCTATCGAGGTCTGTGTTCAGAATGTTTATAGAGGTCAATGGGCGACCTCTGGCGATTTTTCTTTGCAAAAGTAAGTTTTCCCATAGTAAATCCCATACAAACTTTTAACGGCTGGCGCTAAAATATAGTTTCTCCGATCGAGCTGAAATTTTGCACAGTTGTTATGGGACCTAAATGCAATTCAAAAAGTAGACTGGAATTTTGTCCCACACTAATGCCCATTATCAAAGGTTACTAGACTAGGTTTCAGTGGTCCGAAACAAATTTCAAATACAAAATGACGTCTGTTTGTTTATTATTTTCCTGGTAACGGAGTGATTTTCAATCTAGTGTTCATTTACACAAATGTTCTTTGTTTCGATCTCTCTCTATATCGATGGTCCCTTCGATATCGAGATATGGAGAGTGGACTGCATCACAGTTTTACAAAGATGTCTTTCAAAAATTCCTCTAGAAATACTTATAGAGAAATCTTCTCTTGTGAAGCAATTTCTTGAGAAATTCTTGCTCTACAAGTGATAATTCAGAATTCTATAAAAATGTTTTTAGAAATTTCCATGATTTATTTAAGGTATTCCCTTAAAATTTCTGCAAAAAATCTGTAGACAAATTTCATTAGATTGCAAGATGTCATACTGTAATGTCCCGATTTTGTCAACCCTAAATGCATCATGGGGCTGATAAAATCGGGACATTACAGTATGACATCTTGCAATCTAATGAAATTTGTCTACAAATACCTTAAATAAATCATGGAAATTTCTAAAAACATTTCTATAGAATTCTGAACTATCACTTATAGAGCTCTAAAGAATTTCTCAAGAAATTGCTTCACAAGAGAAGATTTCTCTATAAGTATTTCTAGAGGAATTTTCCGGTTCCTTGGAAACCCGGATACCGGTTCCAAAGTGGCCAAATGAGTTCTGAACTATGGAGCTCAGTCATAGAATGCAATTATTTGAAAAATCATGAAGTTTGATGTGTCGCATGACAATGTTTGCTGATTTTTAATAATTGACCCCGGAACCGGTTCCTTGGAAACCCGGATACCGGTTCCAAAGTGGTCAAATGGGTTCTGAACTATGCAGCTCAATCATAGAATGTAATCATTTGAAAAATCATGAAGTTTGATGTGTCATATGACAATGTTTGCTGATTTTTAATAATTGACCCAGGAACCGGTTCCTTGGAAACCCGGATACCGGTTCCAAAGTGGCCAAATGAGTTCTGAACTATGGAGCTCAGTCATAGAATGCAATTATTTGAAAAATCATGAAGTTTGATGTGTCGCATGACAATGTTTGCTGATTTTTAATAATTGACCCCGGAACCGGTTCCTTGGAAACCCGGATACCGGTTCCAAAGTGGTCAAATGGGTTCTGAACTATGCAGCTCAATCATAGAATGTAATCATTTGAAAAATCATGAAGTTTGATGTGTCGTATGACAATGTTTGCTGATTTTTAATAATTGACCCAGGAACCGGTTCCTCGGAAACCCGGATACCGGTTCCAAAGTGGCCAAATGAGTTCTGAACTATGGAGCTCAGTCATAGAATGCAATTATTTGAAAAATCATGAAGTTTGATGTGTCGCATGACAATGTTTGCTGATTTTTAATAATTGACCCCGGAACCGGTTCCTTGGAAACCCGGATACCGGTTCCAAAGTGGCCAAATGGATTCTGAACTATGCAGCTCAGTCATAGAATGCAATTATTTGAAAAATCATGAAGTTTGATGTGTCGCATGATAGTATTGACTCGCTTCCAAAAATAGCCCCGGAACCGATTCCCCGGAACATCCGGAAATTGTGATCCACGGCATGCAGTGACCATGATGGCCTTGTAGACATCCGTCCTCATCGTTATAGAGCTAATCATTGTAAAAAACAGCTGATTTCATATTGCAAATTCACTTTTTCAAAAGTGGCCAATTCGAAACACCCATTTTGATTCCGGAATAACTCCGGAACCAGGTGACCAATCCTAAAATTTTGTCCAAGCCCTCAAACTAGAAGAATATGCGCTTCTTCTGTCAAAATTTGGTTTAAAAATACCAAAAAGCAAAAAAGTTACAGCCCAAAACGTGTTTTTTCCAACACTCGTTTAGGGGGGTTGGTAATGGAAGGGTTAATATTTATTAAAAATTTCATTTTCAAGTACTGGTATCCATCGCTCATGGGGCCCAGATAGCCGTAGCGGTAAACGCGCAGCTATTCAGCATGACCATGCTGAGGGTCGTGGGTTCGAATCCCACTGGTCGAGGATCTTTTCGTAAAGGAAATTTTCTCGATTCCCAGGGCATAGAGTATCATCGTACCTGCCACACGATATACACATGCAAAAATGGTCAATCGGCAAAGAAAGCTCTCAGTTAATAACTGTGGAAGTGCTCATAAGAACATTAATCTGAGAAGAAGGCTTTGTCCCAGTTGGGACGTAACGCCAGAAAGAAGAAGATCCATCGCTCGTGACTATACCATGTATTTCGTTTTCTGAATGTTTTGAACATTTTATACATGTTTTACATTTTTTTCGATTTTTTTTCGTTTAGCTGATAAGAGATAACATTGATTACTCATGTAAACAATGCACTATGGGCCAAGGACGCAATCTGGCGGGACAAAATAATAACTCGGTACGAAGTATTTTCAGCATTTGGTGTATTTGGCAAAGTGTTTTGCAACAACGAAAACCATATGCTGACATAAGCAGATAGTTCATAAATCGTCTGCATAGTTGATGCCACAATATAACTTTTAACAAAATTCCATAGCCTACTGTTTTCGAGTTATAGTCAACACAAGGAGTGTATCGAAAAGTAGTCGCAAACATTTAAAACGGTATATTTCAGAGCATAGCTCATCTTTTTGAAAGCTTTTTTCACGCAAATCTTCATCATGTCATCAAAAATTGAAGCAGCTTTAAAAATATTGAATAATATGCAGTCTTAATATAAATACAACAAAGTTTATGAAGCATGAAAAATAAAATCTTGCACAAAATTACATTTTTGAAGTGTCTTCTGAAGATTTGATTATTTGTATTGAACAAAATGTATATCAAACAAAATTGGATGAAAAGCTTATTCTATCGGAAAATATGTTTTCTTCACACAGCACGTAAAAATAAACTCAAAAAAAATAAATTATTGCTCTAAAAAAGCTCAATTATTGGAACAAGGTCGGTTTTAGAAAGTCACTTTTGTTTAATCTACTTTTGAAGCTCTGTCATATACAGCGATAATTATATAGAGTAACATTTTTTGCTTATGTTACTTCATAAATATGCAAAGAAACTTTTCCAATCAAAAAACAATTTTTTATTCATAACAATCGTTCGATATTAGCATTAACGTGTAGAAAGAAAAAATCAAAAAACGAGGTCCTTAAAAATCGACTTTTTTCGATTTTTGTATTTGCTCTTAAATGCTCGTAAATGAATTTTTAAATTATTTTTTACACTATGTCATGAGAGTTGTGGCACAAAATATATTAGCATAAACAAAAATAATTTTTTCTTAAAATTTAACACATTCATTAACATATCAATTTTTTCAGAGGTGTGCAAGATTTTCATCGACATCTGTTAGTAATTTGCAAAATTACCATGCAAAATACCACTTCCTTGAAACAATATCACCGCATCATCATACATTGTAAAGCATTTCTGATCAAAACATTGTTTGTATGTTCAACCCATTATTTTTGAGACTGTTTTGAAAGTTTGCGACTACTTTTCGATACACTCCTTAAGACCAAATAAGTAAAACAAACATTCCCCTAGTTTGGCATATAAATATACACGGAGAAACATGAAAATACTAGTTAGGGTAATATATATGACTTCCACCACATATGTGATTTTTAATCCTTGCAAATCATATTCCTTTATACCTTCCCATGAATTTTCGTAAATTATATGTGGTGGTGCATTTACGTTGACTGATGTTACACTTGGGTCTTGGTTATTTTTGTCTGCTTCAAATGTGGTTCCCTTCGTTCTCAGCGAGGAACAATTTTCAAGTGTCTTCAAATTCAAGAGTTTTAACATTGATTTGGTGTTTCTTTCGAGTATGTAGTTGTAGTTATAAGTTTAAATTGAAGAATTGTTGATTTTGTGCACAATCAGCATGTACTTACGGAATGAAAATTCCATTTGCAGCGAAAAGGAGAATTTTAGACTCCTCATGTGCGGAAAAGTAGTAAGTTCCAAAATAACGTGCATCTAGCACCGTTCCAATCAACTCAATTCCAAAGACCCATTTTTCGTTTTCCCAGCTACCCGACAGCTCATTCGTTGCAGGAGAATTTAATCAACAAGCGACTCGAGAATTGCCTTTTGAATCAACCAGAAACAATCGAGAAGATCGTAGGAGGTTGGCAATTCCAGCAGCAGGTTTTGCTATGATTCGTAGGATAACCGAGGCTTCCAAAGCGCTCCGAAAAGTACGAAATTGTTATAGGTTATAACATGATCAAGTTATTATTACGATTAATAAATGCGATTTATACTTTGGAATGCTTAAACCGAAGATATGCACCCCATGGAGTGAATAGATCGAATATCGTTTTAGTATGACTTTTAAGATTTTTAGTATTTAATTATTTAACCGTGCAGCTTGCCAACAATAATCAAGGAAGGCTTGGGGAAAATCGCTAGTTTTCTTTTGTTGTGTATTTCGATTTTTTCTGACAAACATGGAAAAAGGGCCACAGTTTTCTATGCACTAAATATTCATTTTTATTGGAAAAAGTAAAACTATGCGTTTTTCAATGCTTTATATTCAATCCGATTGAAAGGTGCTCACGTGACATTACTTATATTGTGTGCATGAATTGATTTACATTCGATTTTTGTCACTTTTGATGAAATGCGAAAATGTGAAAGATGAATGGGCCGAGCTCAAGAGAACCGTGAACAAAAAGTTGGTGGTAGTAGGAAAGTTAAGTTCGGTGTGCCAAACAGTTGGCGGTAATCTAACCCCATGTTCAACCCTAAGCCCACGTGCCGTCGAAGTTCGCCTTCAGCCAGGATTCCCAAAACGTTGATACCGTGTGGAAAAATACATTGACCGCCTAACCGCCTGAAAACCAGCGGCCGTCAATCGTACGACTGCTCCGACCAGTCAAATTCACCTACTCACCAACCATAACCGACTACCGTCGGGATCGGGTGTCCCTAGGCATTGTGGACATCCTGAGGCTGTCCGAGAATCACCGGCTGCATACCCGCCATTAGAGCCGTAGTTCCGGAGAAACGATTCGCCAGCCAGTAGTCTTGGGTTGCAGCCAGTTCCCTTCTAGCACTGAGCAGCTCTGGGGCCGATGAAAAGAGTCTTATAACCCTTTCTAACAAATAATTCTCCTTTTGCAAGTTCTACCCAACTAAACAAATCTACAACCATTTAGTTACAATTGAAACATGTAACGATGGAGATTGGCTTGTCCTTTGATTCCAAAAACTCTAGAAGGGAATAGTCATTCAATCAGGCTTATATCAATCAAAAAATTCAAACTCTACAATTAAAATTCTGTCATCGAAACGGAAATTCACCCCACTTCCAAAAATTTCTCAAACAATTGACAAATTCGAAACATTAGAACCAGCACTATTTCAAAAGAAGAAATCAAAAACCTCATAAGGACTGTTAATTTTATAAAGTGGACACCTTGTGCATGCTGTATCTTTCTTATTAATCAATGAAATTTCAATCGGTTTTTTGCACATCGTTCGACTAGTATTGTACAATGTTGTGATAATAAAAATTCTCCAAAATAATTAAATTTCAGACGAATATGGAACAACGATTAGATCGGTCGATTTTTTGAGGTTATCAAAATCAATGATTGTAAGAAATTGGCTGGAAAATTCGATAATTTATATTTTCTATTTTCAAAAAAGGCTTGTTCTTCGAAAGCATCATCAATCAGAAGCCTGATGGAAAAAAATCAAGTTATTTTTGGAGCAACAATTTTACAGATATAATAAAATCAATTTTCCCGTATATTTTTAAAGAAATTTTTTTAAATTTGATGGGAATTGATATGAGTAGAATTTTTTGAGTAAAAGTACGTCCTGACGGAAGTCCTTATATAGTATTAATATGAAAAATAACTAACGCCTTCATAGAGTTACTTAGTAAGTCCCCACGTCACATTCAAAGCACAACAGAAACACAATTGTTTTATTCTTAGAAGACCTATCAAAGTACATTGACAATCATCAAAATTGGCAACACTGCTGTAATAAAATCGATTTTATTTTCCACATATTATTTTCATTATATGTTATTCTGAGATTTTCAATTGAAAAATTCGGAGAAAACTGTTTACAATTTGCTGTAGATCGATAAATATGCGTACATGATTTTAAAAGTATGAGACTTTTTAGTAAAACTACCATAAACAGTAAAATTTATACTTAAGACTGTAGTTTAATCTCACGATTTAGCTTTCGTTTATACTAATATAGTTTCTTTAGTCATCCAAACATGTTTTGAACACGCTTTTCACTTTTCTCTTTTGCTGGGAGTGAAAGGATGGTATATCAGCAAATTTGGCCATGAATGGGTAAATCACTAATGTTACCTAATGTCATAGAATGGTGGAATATAATTGATATTTTTAAAGCTTTACCTTTAGTAGAATAGTAAAGGATACAAGCATACAATTTGTTCATAAAAATAAGGATTTTTGTTTTGCGAAAAATAATGTTAAACTTTGACGGCCAGCTTTTTTTAAGAGTTTTTGGAAAAACTATTTAGCTCTTCAACCAAAAGCATTTTCAAAGATTTTATACAGTGACCCCACGCAGTTGAATCACCCACAATTTATGAATCAGCTGACTTCAAAAGACAAAATTATTATCAAACTTGTCACAAAACATCACAGAATTATTTTTACTGATAAGAAACTATATGTAAAAATAATTCTGTGATGTTTTGTGACAAGTTTGATAATAATTTTGTCTATTGAAGTCAGCTGATTCATAAATTGTGGGTGATTCAACTGCGTAGGGTCACTGTATTTTCATAGCATTTTAGAACGATACACAGAAAACCGATTACGATTTTATCAATAAATAAAAAAGATATAGCATAAACAAAGTGTCCACTTTATAAAATGAACAGTCCTTAAGAGTAGAACATTTAACCCTTCTAGAAATTTCAGAACTCGAAAACGTTCTATACGATCACCAAGCAACTCTTCTGAATGAAGGTGAAAAATTGTCAGCAACAACTGTAACAAAACACAAAATCATAACGAGGAGAAGGCAATTTCAACGCACTCGCGATCCTGCTATGAAAATTATATGGCAGCATTTGCAGAAAGAAATCAAGAAATGTTTTGCACAATTAAGAAATAAAAATTTTGAAAATAAGATTTCTCAATTGGACCCTGGCTTTAAGCCCTTTTGGAAATTATCTAAAATTTTGAAAAAACCTCAGGAGCCCATACCGGCATTGAAAGAGGAAAACAAATTATTACTAACTAATTGTGAAAAAGCTCAAAAACATACTATGCAGTTTGAAAGCGCGCACAAGACTTACTAGTCCAGTTGAAAATCAAGTTACTCAGGACTTCTAAAATATTCTAAATCAAGAGAACGTTTTCGAAAATGCCTGGGAGACTGATTTGGAAGAAGTGAGAACTATTACTAAAAAAATCAAAAATATGAAAGCTCCTGGCGATGATGGAATTTTCTACATCCTCATCAAGAAACTTCCAGAAAGTAGCTTAACATTTTTAGTTGATATATTTAACAAATGTTTTCAATTAGCATGTTTTCCTGACAAATGGAAAAATGCTAAGGTTCTTCCAATTTTAAAACCAGACAAAAATCCAGCTGAAGCTTCTAGCTATCGTCCAATCAGTTTGCTTTCCTCCATCAGTAAACTTTTTGAAAAGGTCATTTTGAACAGAATGATGGCCAACATCAACGAAAATTCAATTTTTGCCAATGAACAGTTCGGATTCCGCCATGGACATTAGACCACCTATCAAATTTTACGTGTAACAAATTTGATCCGTTCCAACAGTAGAAGCATTAACCTAAGAATGCTAATGTCGCTACTGTTCGTGTTACCAACATTAAGTTTGCCACGCGCTGACAGCCTGAGTTCCGGGGCTCAAAGTGTCAAATTAATTTAAAAAAAAAACATAACAAATCATTATCTACAACATGGCAGTGAATAAGCAATGAAAAACTACAGTTGAAGGTATTTCTAAATCAATTCAGTTTTGTTACAACAGCGCCACTATCGTTCTACTACTTATATTTATATTGTTCCAACAACTAGTTTTCTACTGGTTTTTACTGGTTTTGCTCTTCTAGACATAGAAGAAGCATTCAACAGTGTTTGGCATGAAGGTTTGATCGTAAAATTAAAAAACTTTAATTTTCCAACATACATTGTTAGAATATTTCAAAGTTATCTGTCAAATCGTACACTTCAGGTTAATTATCAGAACTCCAGATCTGAAAGACTTCCTGTAAGAGCTGGTGTTCCTCAAGGCAGCAGTTTGGGACCAATATTATGCAATATTTTCACATCTGACTTACCTGAGTTACCTCAGGGATGTCAAAAATCTTTGTTTGCGGATGACACAGGCCTCTCCGCCAAAGGACGAAGCCTGCGTGTCATCTGTAGTCGATTGCAAAAAAGTTTGGATATTTTTTCTTCATACTTGCAAATATGGAAGATTTCTCCTTATGCTTCCAAAACTCAACTAATAATATTCCCACATAAACCTAAAGCTCTTTATTTGAAACCTTCAAGTAGACATGTTGTCACGATAAGAGGGGTTCCAATAAATTGGTCAGATGAAGTTAAGTATCTAGGGCTCATGCTAGATAAGAATTTAACTTTCAAAAATCACATTGAGGGCTTTCAAGCCAAATGTAATAAATAATGTCTCTATCCCCTTATTAATAGAAAATCAAAACTTTGTCTTAAGAACAAGCTTTTGATATTCAAACAAATTTTCAGGCCAGCCATGTTGTATGCTGTACCAATATGGACTAGCTGTTGTAATACCAGGAAAAAAGCTCTGCAGAGAATTCAAAATAAAACTTTGAAAATTATTCTGAAGCTCCCTCCCTGGTATAGTACCAATGAGTTACATAGAATATCCAACGTTGAAACATTGGAACAAATGTCAAATATAATAATTAATAATTTCAGGCAATAATCGTTAATCATGGCAATACGTTCTATTGCCATGATTAATGCGTTGTATATTTAGGTTAAGTTAGGTAAAGTAAATTGAAAACGTTTTTTTTTTCTCTTATAAGCAGGTGAAATCAAAAAATCTGAACTGCTATGGCTAATGAAATGTAATATGTTGTTACCAAAATGTTGATAAAATCTTAAATTTTTTTTTACCAAATTAGGATGAAAGTGTTGTCTAACACAGAACACCTAGATATAAGAAATTAACCTTCCTGTCGTCGCGCGGTTTGCCACCGTCAAAACCCCCACGCTGCTGTGGTGTACGCAAAGCGAGGTTTTTTCAACAGTGTTGTACAAAATACAACAGCGCGACGACTGAAGTGTTAATGAAATGTTTGGAATGACACTAAAATAATAAAAAAAAATGCTTACATGTAACTTTAATCATCGATTCAAAAAAGTGCCATCGAGTTCTACCCTAAATCACGCACAGACACGTTTCATAGTGTGTCCTCTAAGAGGTCTGAAAGATACAGCTGCAACTCCTTGCAACTCTTCGAGACTTTTGACAATTTTTAAGTATACTCCTTAACCCCTCTACCGGCAGCTTCATTTTGTACCGCAAAAAAGACAATTAAAAAAAGACAATTTACACCGTCTTCAGCCAAAGGCTGCACAGACTGAACAATCACGAACATTAGGCAACTGACAACTCACCCAATAATCCAGTGATGAATTTTTCGTTTGACGAAAAGTTTCCACCGACTGGAGTGGGAATCGAACCCACGCTTCGTGGCACATTTCGCCTAAACGGCTAACGCCGCTAACCGCACGGCCACGAAGCCCACCATCGCGATAACTTTTTTGTTTCTTGGTATTTATGCACCATTTTTTCACAAGTTCTAAAAAAACTTTTCTAGTTTAAGAATCTATGTCGATATAGATTATTGGTCAATGGAACCGGAGATATCCCAAAATTTCTTGGGGGACCGAAGCGTAGCCTTAACCCACGTGAATATCTAAAGCTACAGATTTTTTATCGTATTCCGATATTTACTCATCGGAACAATACATTGATGAGAAAAAGTTGTGAAAGAATGAAGAAATTTGGTGCAAAATTAGCATTTATGTTTCTGGTATCACGCTGGCCAAATAAAGATCTTGAAAACTTCAAAACACCTCATATCGTAATTTTCAAATTTGTCTAAGAATACTGAACCGATTTGCACGATTATTTTAGAGTAGCTTTTTTTTACCCACATGTAACTTTTTTGATAAATTGACGTACAACTAAATGCCCGCCAAAGACATTTTGTATGGAGAATGTCGGTTCCCCAAGGAACATTAGAATATCTTCAAAACAAGATTACCAATGATTGATGTCGACATGGTTTCTTAAACTAGAAGAATTATTTTTTGCGGAAAAAAAAAATTAAGCTGTCGGTAGAGGGGTTAACTAGCACAAGTATAAAAATGAGTTGTATGTGATGAAAAATCCGAAAATCTTGCAATGCTGTGCGATCTCGGCTCAACCATACATTACACCAGAGCAACTCTATGCTTAAAATAGTATATTTTATGTGTGGTTTCCAAGATTTCATTCAAATTTTATATAAACAACTGAAACATTGAAAAAAATAGTTTTTTTTTAATGAAGGCGTATAAGTTACTTCTGCAGCTACGAATGAGAAGAGACATATTTGTACATAACTTCTTACATCATTATGAGCAATAAAAGTACAAATTGCAAGGGTTTTCTTGGAAAATAATGAAATTGATTCTTGGGACATTTTTGCAATTATACGTATATTATATGTCATTTATGCAAATTGCAGCTCTTTTTGCTTAGCTTAGACTGACTACACATATCAATGGTTGCTATTCTGTGATTGACCGAAGTCAGTGAAAATGCACAAAGAATCAACTAGAAGATAGGTTGGGATTAACCACAATCTTCTTCAGTGTGCATAATTCAGTGCCTTTATTTCTACATGGTCAATAACGGCGCCGGCCACGTCCTTGCAGTCAGGTGGGATTGGGGGAAGGAATGTTAGTGTGTAACCTTTGCTATTTGGAGGCCGTGTTTGCCTCTGCATCTCCACAAAAGTTACTGGGAGGGATGTTTGTTAATGAGGAGGATCGTTGGGTCACAGAATTCACTTTGATAAGAGATTAGACCATGATAAATAATTATTTGTGAGATATAAACATGCTTTTATGTAAATATAATATTTTCATTTGATATGAACAATATCTATGTAGAGAAAAATTATGCCGACACTTGAGGTGACGAACCTTTCAAAATTTGTTGTAAAAAGAAGTTGTCTTGAAAAAAAATTTAGACATAAATAATTTATGAATCGGACTTCATGTCGACAATCACAGCGACGAACTATTCATAGTTTGTTGAAAAATCATATTTACGTCTCACCGTTGTAACGATTAAAGGTGCAGTCAAACATAATTTATAAATTAGAAATAGTAGCATGAAACGAGCTCACCAATTGATCCCCGCAGGAGCAAGCGTCAAGGTCGAAGGATCAAACATAACTCCATTTATGCAAATTGTAGCTCTTTTGACCAGAAACAACTTTTCCTTCCATACCAAGGTGCTCAAATGGCTTGATCTTCCAATTTTGATTTTTGTCCTGCATCTCCATACATTAAGCACAAGCTTCAATGATCCGATTTTTTCAAAACCTTTATAACTATGAGATAAACGATCGCTACGTAGTTTCAAATGAGTATTAACATGGGCATTGATGGCCGTACAGTTTGTAGTTGCTACTCGTGATTGACCAGAATGATAGGAGTTGCACAAGGAATCAATAGGTGTAGCTTAGAAGTAGCTTGCCATCTTTAATATGCACTTACGAGAACTCAAAATATTATAAATAATCATATTTTTCAACTTTCTACTATAAATTAAAAGAATATTTAAAGTTTTTAAGAGAGTTATCCAAAAATATAGCATACAATAACAATCGAGCATACCTGAAACAAAACAGAAAACATCAGTAAACCATTATAATTTTATCATAACATCAACTTACCATTACGATCATTCTAGATCGACACAACATTATTATTGTTTACCTTTCTTGCATTGTATCATTGTCTGACAGTTCCAGAAATTTCATCTATCAATTGTATAACAGTTACCATTCAACACATTATTGTATGCAATAATACACTTCTGGAATATTCCATGCAAGTAAATAGGGAAGAACAAGGTATAAATAGGACACACTTACGTTGTAAATATCAGTTGGAAATAAACCGTGAATTCTAACACATCTCTTTCGTAGTCATTATTCCCTACCGGATCGTATCCGAGGGAACAGTTTGGCGCTGTAGACAGGATGCTAGATCGTAACTAGCATCCGAGTGCAAGTAGTAGTGGTGCATTGTGAAGTTACGCAGTTTTTGCGGGTAGTGCTAAATCACGTGCGACGACCTAGTTTGATCCACCGTGAGGATGCTCCAACTGACGTCGACCTCAAATGGACCCTCTGCAATCCAGTATCCACCACCACAAGCATGTCCAATAGAGTGATGCAAATTTTGAAATTTTAGCTCCCCTATGCTTAAAGGATTATAATTATGGTAAATAGCATCCTCCCAAAGTTTGAAGTGATTCGGAAGAAATTTGACTGTGCACACGCCATTTGAAGTTTATATGGAGGTTACTATGGAAAACTCCAATCTTTTGTGTTCAACCCTCTATCTCTTCGTCATAAAATTTTATGGAAAAGTGAACCAATTCTTCTACTGTGAAATCCTCATAGCTACAACTTTGCCGAAGACCACTTTTTGATTGAACGTCAGGATAAATTGTTATTCATCATCATAAAGTTGGTTTGCATGTAGCATGCTTCACCAACTGTTCGGCTGGCAACAGTGGTGCTCCTGGCGGGAAGAATAGATCAAAGTAATCCAGGCTACTATGTTCTACAGCAAAACAGCAGTGTTGCTCTGAAAGTAATTGAATGATCATCTCAGCATGATATAGACTTTGTTATCAATAATAACAAATTATCCTTACGTCCTATCAAAATGTGGTCTTTGGCAAAGTTGTAGCAGGGAAGTTTTGAAATGCGATGAGTGTGTCCACTTTTCCATAGATTATTATGATGAGTAGTTAGAGGACTGAACACAAAAGGTTTGCCTTTTCCATAGTAATTTCCATATAAACTTCAAATAGCGTGTGCACAACCAAATTTCTTCCAAATCACTTCAAATTTTGGGAGGATCATTTTCATCATAAATGACATCGTTTAAGCATAGGGAAGCAAACACTTCAAAATTTGCATCAGTCTAATGTCCATCCCTTGACATCAACTATGTTCGGACCTCCACAAACCCATGTGGGCGATAGAACTTCGTAATCGTCAACGACTACAATTCGCTGTACATCACGTCCATATTTAATCCTGCTCGGAGCAGTTTCCCAGTGTGCAACAATCCGTTGCCGAAACTATTGCCTTCGTAAGCTCATCATCACCGAAGTTATTGCCTTCGAGTTGGATATTCGTTTCTCATCAACCTTCGTCGCAGCAGTTTCCCAGTGCGCAACAATTCGTTGCCGAAACTAGTGCTCTGAATCGCCGAACGGTCGCTGCCAGCCAGCGACTTTTGCTTTGGGATTCACATCCTCATCAACATTCAGCATCGCCAAGCGGTCCCTGCCAGCCTGCGACTTTTGCCTTGGGATCAACGTCATCACTCGAATCGCCGAAACAATCTCTGCCAGCCAGCGATTATTGCTTTCGGGATTAACATCATCGTCATCATCGCAAATCGTCGTAGCGGCCGCTGCCAGTCAGCGTCAAGATATGTATGGACACACTCATCTGCAAAATCATTAATTCATCATCATCTTGAATCGCCGAAACGGTCCCTGCTAGCCAGCGACTATTGCTTTCGAGATTTACGTCATCGTTTTCAACATCCCATATCGCCGAAGCGGCTGCTGCAAGCCAGTGCCTATTGCCTTCGGGATACACAAAGACATTCTTAGCATCAAACATCAATTCATCGCTTCAACATCGTATCATGCTGCCTAAGCGATCGCCACACGTTGGACGGCACATCAACGCAAACGAAATCGATTCCCAACCCATTCATCCAGGAAGCATCAACTACTAGTTTCAACTTCATTCATTAAAATCATCATCATCAAGACGATAGTAGCCAATGTACTTGCATGCAAACTATCGCCATTCTATCAAGGTGGGCGGCACGGCAACATTCAATCATCAATACGATCGTCACTGCTATCATCATCAATGAAACAACTCATCCCTTCGTCCTACAAGAATGAGCAGCGGCACATCAAACACAACTATCAGATGTTCCATTACTCATTATCATGACCAAATGGAATTGGTACCCAATTCGGTGGGCGGAATGTTGTGGCCTACTTGAAACTACTTACCTGTAGAGCATACAATAACAATCGAGCATACCTGAAACAAAACAGAAAATATCAATAAACCATTATAATTTTATCATAACATCAACTTACCATTACGATCATTCTAGATCGACACAACATCATTATTGTTTACCTTTCTTGCATTGTATCATTGTCTGACAGCTCCAAAAATTTCATCTATCAATTGTATAACAGTTACACATTATTGTATGCAATAATACACTTCTGGAATATTTCATGCAAGTAAATAGGGAAGAGCGGAGTATAAATAGGACACACTTACGTTGTAAATATCAGTTGGAAATAAACCGTGAATTCGAACACATCTCTTTCGTAGTAATTATTCCCTACCGGATCGTATCCGCGGGAACATGCGTATTTGAAAACACCTTATCTCTGTTTTCGCGGTATAATTTGTTTATGATATTTTACACATTTTAAAAAAAGAACATGAAACGAGCTCACCAGATTGATTCTCCATCATCGAGTAGACACTAGTTTTTTCGCAACTGTGTCATCAACATGTTTGATGCACAGAAAAAAAATCACTTCGATGGCGCGAGACAACCAAACACGCTTGCTCGGACTATTAACAAGCACTCGCGATTGCTGTGTAGCCTCAAATGCATACATATTCCATTTACGTAATATTACGGAAATTAAATCAAACTACCTAAACATAATTTACGTAAATGGAGTTTAAAGTGTGCAACTTCAATATTTTTTCATGTCACGAACGATCTACTCTGAAACTCATTGCCCATGCTGCGGAAACATACTAAAAATACAATCACGTGGATTACTCCGTTGACTTCTTCCAAAACTGAAACGGCTAACATGCAAATGTGACTTAAAAATACACATCTAGTGTTGGAATTTCCATTCATAAGTCAATAAATTCTTAATATATTGCAAACTGTTTTACATTACTATGGGAAGCCAACACATAAAATCAAGAAGAGATAGCATATAATAGCCTCCTGAAGCAAATATTTGCATCCTCTCTCCAAGAACACAATCCAATTGACCGGTGGTGCATTTAGAGCACAGTGTGGAGTCCACACACGCATCGCATCGTGCATAATTTATAGGCAAATTGATCCAACGGGAGTAAATACCTACCATATGAAAGAAAAAAAAAACTAGTCGCTCTCTCCCGCTCATGGAATTCTGCGGGGACTGATCATAGATCCTGCCAAGTCACACGATGCGCCGTATATCTCTTGCGGAGACAAAACGAGAACGATCCGAATAGAATGATCCACCGTCAGCTAGCCATCAGAGAAAATCGTCAAATTAAACAACTCTGAAGCACGATCCTCCAGTAGAACCAGTTGAGTGCGATTTCGTGACCTCTCTCGGCTCAACAAAAGATAACGAAAAATGGGTAAGAAAAGAAAGCAAAATTATCTCCCGTGCTCGGGCTGTATACGAAGCTGGTGGAGAAAGAAACGCATAGAAGACAGATGTATTGGTAAAAGAAAGGCATACCTTACCCTGAATGAAAGAAAAACAACAAACGTCGTTGGCATGATAAAGACACACAGAGGGAGATGCTTTCTGCAGTGGAGAGGTTCCTGCCCGACAGGTATTTGTATGGTCGTATGAAGGCAGCATGGTCTCGAGATGTGAAACGCAACAAGGGTGTTATGCTTTCGGCCGAGGTCCATAAACCTTCAACATGGTTCCATGGTGTGCGGGGTGTCGATTGTGTTCACGAATGGACCTCTTGAAGTGGGATATGTGGTCAATTGCAAGGGGAGTATCAATTCCACCGTAAGCGATTGTGTGAGCACGAGCGGACTGCCAGATGAGAGCGCAAGCTCCGCGCAACTCTGAACGAGAGAAACTTCCCGAGTTGTGGTGGGTGGTAAATATTGTTCCGAAACTGCCTTGGATAAAAATTAACAAATGAGATTTCAATCTCAGCAATAAATTATAAACCCCAAAAACTCGACGAGTACCATACAAATTACGTTCTCCTTGCATCTAGAAGGAATATGTAACAAAATAAAGTAGAAAACCGTTTTGATTATTCGGCTTTTGTAAAATTTTCATTTGGTATTATAGAGGGCAAATCTCTGTTTTTCATGTTGTCCATGGCCTCCAAACATATTTTTCTTTCTAATATTAGATGAAAAACTACCTAAACTACTAAACAATACATATAGCACAGACAAACAGACGTCACACTCTCATCATTGTCCATCAACCACCTTTTTAACGGTCGATTCAAAAATATGGTAGGTGGCCAATCCACACTGATAAAAAATAAATAGTAGGTCAAAAGATGCATTATTATTAATTTTACTATGCCGAAAAATGGTTATAGTAACCTCCATACATAGTTCCTTATATCGAAAAATGGTAACAGCCACTATGATGATGTATTCAACTTAATAGTGGTTATTACTATACGGCATAGTAAATATGCATAGTGACGCCATTTTGATCCAGACACCGAGGCAGCTCCTTTGTTTTTGTTTAATTTAACATTCAACGATTTTGCAGCATTTAATTATTTCAGCAATGGTGAGTAACTATTGAACAAATGAAAAAAATCATCGAAAAATTTCTATTTAATTTATTTACAGCCAATAGGTGACGAAAACAGACTCTCCAAAAAAGAATGGTCTTCTATTTCCACATGCAGAAAATCACCGGCCAAACAAGAGCCAGCACAACTGCCCAAATCCGTTAACGGATCAATCATTCAGTGATGGACGTATCCCGATAGCATCGCAGGATCACTGGAGTTGTTTTGCATCAAAGTTGATTTTTGATTCGAATTGATTTAAATCAAATTTTCTTAGTATCTCCCTCCACCGGTAAGTAAATGTGCATACCTATATTAAAAACAGAGCTCACTAATTTTAGCTCAATTTATCAGGATGGCTTTGAAAGACGGAATCTAAACTCAGGCCGAGAGTCAATCTAAAAAAAAGTTCCGGTCCGCTCGCACATAACGGATTTTAAGACCATTGAAAAAGGCAGCAACAGATACGGCATCGCTAGCGCTGGAAGTTATGAGTATTTTGCGAGAACAGCAACGGTGTGTAACACTATTTTGATGTGGAGCCCTACGACCCATGATCCTTGAGGATGCAGGAAACGAGGTGTACCCGCGTCAAAACAAGAGTGCCACGGCGATGAAAAACTCCCCGATATTGATCTCGCGACGCGCAAGGACTTTTTGTGTTTCTTCGAAGATCTCCTAATACGGACCAATGGGAAGAGAACAGGATGATTCGCTTCCCCCAAGCAAAATCTGGCGTTAATCCCTTGCTGGGTGTTTTTGAATTATGTGGGTGGAACAACGTTACTAGCTGTACTTCGAGAAGGTCTGTTTTTCGTGCAAACTGCATCTAGTTTTATTGTTAATTTGAATCCTTCAATAAATACGTTTACTTTGTCTGTTTTGGATGAGAAAAGAAATATTTTTGCTAAGTAAAACTAAAACAAAACAACAAACTTCATATAGTAAATGATCTAAAATGCGGTGGTTATGTTCACCATATCTGTGTTTTTATCATAACCAGTAAGATTGTATGTTTTACTATGTGGCCATTTGCTGTCAAAACATAGTAAAATTCACAACGGTTTAGTATTGCCAATAATAAACATGCTCCGTTGAAATCAAGTGGTACAATTGTTTTAATTTTACTCTCGATTTAGTCGGCATTACCATGCCTTTTCTATCAGTGCACCACCTGCAGCGCTTGCATCGTTTTTGTTCGCGTTTGACGTTTACACACTACCGCCATTTGTTGGCCCGTCGGCCAAACACACCAATTTTAGCATTGGGCGTACATGTACTCGAGACAATGATTTTGATCGAAATTTGTTCTAAGTGTTACGTCTGTTTGTCTGTGCATATAGGGTGATTTACGGCTTCGGTACCATTCGACTATTGACCTACACGCTGCGAACTGGACTATCGAAATTCATACATTTTGCCTTATGAAAGATGGAACGATTATCCCAATACGAACGCTTTATGTATCGTTTTAGCATCACAATACACCAAGGCGTCGATAGGCGCGGGGTGTACGTACGAGCCTATCGATCGCAAGGTCCTTGGTTCGATTCCAGGTTGCCGCGAAAACTATTTTTGTTTTCAAATTTCGGTTTCATAAGGCATATTTATGAATTTCAACCCGATTTCTTGTGGCGAATTTTCATAAGGGGTTCCTATGTTTATCGATAGTCCATTTGCCTGAGTGTATGCACGGGTTCACTATTTGACGTTTTAGCGGTGCCGTGTTATTTATGGGACCATGGCAACCAGTGAATTCGGCATCGCACAAACGTCAAATTAGTGAACTCGTGCATTGGTCCATTATCGGCAATCAAATTGCAAACGTCAAATACACAGTATTTTCAATCATACCATTCAACACATTCAGATGATTCTTTGTTCTGTCGGCTTCCCACTGACGAGATTTCCGAGAGTGAACAAACCATTTCCCCAAAGATGTGATCAATTCAAATGAATTCGCCTCAAAATGAGCTGCCAAAGAGATTCACCTGCATTTCTTATGGAAAAGCTGACGACAATGGACTGATGCACGAGTTCACTAATTTGACGTTTGAGCGGTGCCGAATTCACTCGTTGCCATGGTCACGTAAATAACACGGCATCACTCAAACGTCAAATAGTGAACTCGTGCATAGGTCCGTAGTCACACTGACAAGACTTGTTCGAAGCGTTGTAAAAACGATTCCAAAATGCTTTTAACAATTCTGTCCGTGTGAATCGATAGAGACTTCAGAAGAACACTTGAGTCTGCCGTCCGAACAAACATTCCTCGGGGAGTTGTGAGAGCACCCTTTTTTGATGGAATTTTACTCTGTTGTGTTTTGTGCTGCATCTTCCTCGCTCAGTTTTCGTTGCCTCTCTGCTTACCTTTTTTTCGCTCCCTCGCAAAGAGGCAAAGGCAGCACGCTGCTCTAGAGTATTTCACCGAACTCTAATGATGTTGAGGAGCATTATCAAGCCTGACCGTAAGACCATTTACCAGAAAACCATTACCCGGAAGGAGTATATACCGGAAAATTATATCTCCATTTCTCGAGTTTTTTCATTAACGTTCTTTCAATAATTTTGCGATCATTCAGGTCAGCATGTTGACTTAAAAATATTTAAAATGATCACCAACAATAATGGACAGGGGAAGTTCATCCATCAATATACATAAGCATCGAAGAGGAGTCTAAGATATCCTCATACTTGATCAAGTCTATATGCACCATCTTCATACATTTGATATAGATGATTCACCCTTCTTTATAAATAAGCTGTTCAACTTATCATTTAAGCTTGTCTTGGCTGAACTGGCTAAATTTGGCTACAACTATGTAGCTTTATTTTACTTTAACATTCAATCGTCGGATCGCCAAGTGTCCAGATATTAATAGGGTAGGTGTACCAGTTATGGCCATAGTGATTCCCTATTTCGCCATGCGTGATAATTTGAATGTCTCAACATTTTTAAAAGTTTTTTTGTGTTTTAGCAGCAAGATTAAAGATATATCTTGATGTTAAAACATTCAAAAAAATTAAAAATGTGAAAGTTATCCGAATTTCGCATATGGCCAAATAGGGAACCACTATGTCCATAACTGGTACACTTTCCCTAATTGTTTATAATTAGAATTTGTTATACTACTTTTCGCCGAGCGTAGTTTTCGCAAACGACAATCAACCTAATGCAAATCCCCCGTACATACCTTTTTTCTAGAATGACCCATTTCGGGTCATCTGATATTCACCCTTCTTTCAACGGTTCTTTCGAGTTCCACCGATCTCGGCATTTTTGGCAAAATGTGTATATTTTTTGTTCTATCTTTATTAACGAGATTTTTAGCCCTGTGCTAGTTCATCTCGGGACCAACGGCTTTACTTCCCCTCCGAAGGAAGTCTTCACTGAAATTTTTAGTGACTATCTCGGGGATGGGATTCGATCCCAGATCATCGGCGTGAGAGGCGTGGGTTCTAACCACTGCACCAGGTCCGTGTGTATAGTCGAAAATGGCCAAATATCTTCTTCTTGTGATTGCTTATTGTTCTTTCTACTGTATTACCCTGGCCTTGAATTCGGGGTACAGACAAATAGCACAATCAAGCAAATTCAAACGAAAAGTAGATCTATTGAGGTTCAATATTTCAAAGATGGACGTCACAATGGCGAATCACGAGTCACTCAGGATCACAATCAGGATCAATTTCCCTACTTTTAGTTTTCGTCTGGATTTTTTTAGCCTTCCTCAAACCATAAAGCTGAAATGAGAATTGCACTGCTGTATGTCGCTTCCCTTTCAAGATAAGTGTTTTTAATGTTTTGATACAATATTGAAATTGGATACTAAACTGTTTTAACTTACGGGAATAAGAAAACCATCATAACTCCAAACATTTTTAAATGCTGAGATGTTCCATTTACTCAAATGCAGCCTACATTATGGCGATTTTTTTCGATTTATATTGTCCTCGTTAATATTTGGCGTCAAATATGTGTAAGGCTGATACAAATATTAATTTTGTTCTATGTCAAGCCAGCACCCCATTTAAACAGTTCAAAATATTCTAGGGGAGAAAACAAAGATCCATCATTATTTTTTGGAAATCAGCTAGATATTAAAATCTTTTAAGGCATAAAAATAAAAAAAAATACGATTCAGAGGATGATTGAAAAAAGTTCTACAATTAACGTTAAATATTGAAACTTTTTTTTCTTCATTTTATTTTTTTTTTTTGTGTTCGTTTCTTATATATTTTTATTCCCTACTTTGCGGCCAAGTGAGGCTATTCAGAAAGATCAAGCTGAGGTTGGTAGAATTGAATACCGCCAGTTCAAAATTATTTCTGGTTGGCAAATTTGACGACATTTCAGAGCTAGTTCTTACATATTTGTCAAACTATGCAAAAAATGGTCGGTTGACATAGGCTCTCAGCTATTAACTGTACAAATGCTCCTAGAACAGCTGAGAAGCAGGTTTTGTCCCAGTAACACCTCCAGAAGAACAAAATATTTGGTCCATAGCTGTTCGGAGATGTTTTTTGAAATAGTGTTTATGGAAACCGAGGGAGTCGAGAATGTCCATGGTTAGCGTGACATTATTTGTGCTGAGCATCAGTGAAAGAGAATAAAAATTGTATACAAAAGTACTGATAAAGATCGTCGAAAATGGAAGATTTGGCTTTCCGCATTCCAATAGATGGTGCATTCCGGTAAATGGTTTTTCCGGGTAATGCTACATTCCGGTAAATGGTCTTCCGGTAAATTGCATTCCGGATAATGGTATTCCGGGTAATGGTACAGAATCATAAGTCCTTTATTCAAATCGTTTATTTTTGTACTGTGAATATAGCATTGAGTTATATCGGAATAAGAAAGCGATAAGTGAAAGTGATTTCTATTGCTAGAATTGTTCGGATGATGATAACAATTACTATGAATCGTTTTTTTTTTCTTTCGTCTCATTTTTAAAAAATAGTATTATTATCTCTTTATAGTTGAAAAATAAATTAATCAATTTAGTAGAGTTAAATAAATAATAAGTGAAATTTATTTTTATTACACATTGGTTCGAAATTATGATTTTTTAATTATTATTTCATTTATTTGTTTATATTTTTAATATTTAGTGCCTGTTTAATGATAAAGCATACATTTATGCTTAATTAATTTTATTGCTATTCGTACATTTTTTTTTCATTTTCTGGAATAAGCTTTGATTTATAGTTACTTTTCTGCATTTTAAGTAAGAAGCTAGGTTTAGTATTTTTGCAAATAATTTTTTTTATTAACATTTTATGTTTAGACATTTTTTGATCATTTTTGGTACATTCTCTAGTGAGAAATGGCTGAAGCACTCGAAATGCAATTCGAACACGCATTTGAGAAGATTCAATAGTAGTAATTCGAGTTGAAATTCGCTCGATCGTTATTCGGGATGATTCCACCTACTCTAGAAAGCGTAGGATCTTAGGGATCATCTAAAGCTGGAGAAAAAGGACAAGAATAAAATAGAAGTAAATTACAGGTGAACTGAGAGGAGACAATTCAGTTCTGTAGACAAAATCTCGACGAGTTGTCGGCAGGTCTACAACAGAATGATAATAAAAGGGTGAGGGGACTAGCAAAGCTTTTGCATTTCGGTCATCGGATAGGCCTTCTTTTGAATCACATTAGGGATTCGGGGGAAACAGAAAGCTTCCTCAAGGAAATGCTTGTTGATGTGGTGCACCTTCTGAAGCAGTATTTTCACACTGAAACAACTAAACCTGAAGGGGAGGAGGATCAAACCTTAATAGATTTGTTCCGTACTGAGCTTGTTCCTGATGCCCATCCCCGACCGATTGTAGATTAAGGTACAGTAGTTTCTGGTGTGAATACTATTTCAGGAAATACTCCGGTGGCTTCCAGGTTTGAAAGCAGTGTCTGTGTGCGCTCTTAACTAGCTCACATTGAAGAGTTGGAAGTGGAGATGGCTAGAATGAGAAGACAGTGTGAGGAAGAGTCTCAACGCAGGGAATCCTTTGAGTACTTTTTTTTATTTCTACTCAATAATTTTCAAGTAAAACATATAAAAAGGCTACATATCATTGCCTTAGATTTTGATTTAGATAAATATAATTAAAAAAAATGGATATATCATAGGTTTCTTATAGTAAAATAAATTTTGAGTGCAATCGAAAATTATATATTTTAACCAAACATATTAATTTAAGTTCTATAAATAAATTTCGAACGAAAAAATTAAATTTCATCGCCTTCAATTATGATTAACAGGCTAACAGGCTGATAAAGGATTTTTGTTAGTTTCTCATGTGACATTAATTTCGAGTGTAATCAAAAATTTGCATTACTTCTTAAACATGTTAACTTAACTTCTACAATCAATTTGAAGTTGAAAACAATAATATATTTTTGTTTGTTTTTTTACGAGCGTTAATTTTCACGTTGTTTTTCGGGTAAAATAAATTTTGAGTGTAACTAAAAATTTGTATTACTTTTCAAACATGTTAAGTTCATTTCTACAATCAATTTTATGTTAAAAAAATAACTAACTATCGATTTGAATTTTTATTCAAAAGCACATGTGTTATTAAACAAGGTTTTACGTAGTTTCTGGGGTAAAACAATTTTTGAGTGTGATCAGAAGCTTCTATTTCTATACAAAAATGTTCATCTAACTTATATTAGCAAGTTCATTCCAAAAAATGTACATGTCATCGTTAAGAATTTTGGTTTTCAGGCAAACATGCTGAGCATGAAAACATGCTGCTGGCAAACGTCATGAGATAGGGTTTCTCGTAGTTTTTAGGTTAAATAAGTGTTAAAAGAAAATGTCCACTTCTTCTCAAACGTATTCACTTAACTTCTATATGCAAGTTCATGCGGAAAAAAAACTACTTGTCATTACTTTGGATTTCGAATTACAGGCAAACAGACTCATGAAATAGGGTTTTTAGTAAATCTTTGGGTAAAATAAATTTTGAGTGTAATCAGAAGATTCTTTCTTTTGTTTCGAATAGGTTTAGTTGGTTTCAACAATTAAATTCATGTTAATAAAAACACATGTATTTTTCATTGAATTTTAAGCTCCAGACAAACAGGAGAAAAAAAGGGGTTTCCATAGTTTTTTTTAGGTAAAACAAATTTTGAGTGTTTTCAAAAATGTATGTTTCTATTAAAATTTAATAACTTGACTTCTACAATCAGGGCACCCTGGGAATCTCCTCCCAGGTGGTAAGTCCCATCCCGTGTCGTTTTATCCTGTTGGGTTACTGTTAGCTAGCGAAGGCCCACCTAGTGGAGCTTTGACCCATTCGACTCCCATAACCACGAAAGCGAAACACACAACCTGTACGGATTGGGCATCAAAACGGGTCTGCAGCGGTCATAGACTGTATAATTACTCTCAATGATATCAATGGCTACGCCTAATAGTTCTATGACATCCTTGTCATCGAATAGAACCGATCTTCATAGTAGAAGCACACCGCTGATCCTACAATGGAACATAAATGGTTTTTTCAAGAACTTGTCGGAACTTGAAAGGCTGGTGCATAATTATGAACCTCTTGTTATCGCACTCCAAGAACCTCACAGAGCATTCACCGATACAATGAACAAGACTCTGAGGAAAAAGTATACCTGGACAACTAAATGCGGCCAAAATATATACCATTCAGTGGCCATAGGGGTTTCAATCGAGATACCTCATGAACCCATATTGATTGACTCCGATCTACCGATGATTGCCGTCCGTGTTTCCTGGCCTTTTCCAGTAACGATAGTCTGCCTCTACCTACCGAACGGCAGGCAACCAGATTTGAAGAACAGACTAATGAAAGCTTTCGAATCAGTTGCGGATCCGATTATTATACTTGCTGATGGAAACGGGCACCATGAGGCATGGGGGAATCGTCCCAGTAACACCAGGGGACGAATCATCCATGATTTCGCAACGGAAATGAATCTCCACGTTCTGAATGACGGTTCATCGACCTTCATCCGAGGACAACAGGAAACAGCTATCGATATCTCCTTGGCATCCTCCACAATTGCAAACCGTTTTATGTGGAAAACCGATAAAGACTCAGCTGCTAGTGATCACATCCCGATCTGGATCAACGCAAACAACATCGCCCCCGAAACATCCCGAAGGCCTCGCTGGCTGTACAAAAAAGCAGATTGGATGAATTTCCAATTTGCTTTAGCCAGCACAATTGATTCCCAACCAACATCGATTGAAGTGCTCACCACAAGAATCTATGAAGCTGCAACCGTATCTATCCCCAGATCAAGTGCTACACCTGGACGTCGCACTCTCCCCTGGTGGTCAGATGGAGTTAAAAAAGCGGTGAAGAATCGAAGGAAAAAACTGCGAGCCGCAAGGCGGTTGCCAGCCGACCACCCCGAAAAGAAGAATGCCATGACAGCCTATCGGGTAGCGCATCTCGCTTGCCGACAGCTAATCAGGGAAGCCAAAGAAGCATCTTGGCGCGACTTTCTCGATGGGATAAACGATACGCAATCTTCCACTGAACTCTGGAGTCGGGTTAATGCAATACAAGGCAAAAGACGCACTCGAGGAATTGCCTTGAAAATCAATGACCACACCACCCGTGAACCACTTGTCGTTGCTGACGCCTTGGCTGATTATTTCGCCGGCTTATCTTCGCATCAAAAATACCCAAGCAACTTTCTAAGAAAGCATCCAACTCCACAACAGAACGTGATTAACTTTATCGTTCCTCCAGACAAGGGCCAGGCCTTCAATCGTTTATTTTCTGAAAAAGAACTTAGTTTTGCTCTTAGTAAAGCAAACGGCCAATCAGCGGGCCCTGACGAAATCGGCTACCCAATGCTAAGGCACCTCCCCGCCGAAGGAAAAGTTGCCCTTTTGGAAGGGCTCAATAGAGAATGGACAGCTGGCACACTTCCATCCAGCTGGAGGACTAGTCTTGTCGTTCCCTTACCAAAAATGACGAAATCCGCACACGATGTAGAGCACTATCGACCCATAGCCCTAACAAGCTGTGTGGCGAAAATAATGGAAAGGTTGGTTAACCGCCGGCTGATGGAATATCTTGTAGAAAACTCTTTACTAGACAAGCGCCAGCACGCCTTTCGGGCTGGATATGGCACTGGAACCTATTTTGCCTCACTAGGACAAGCTCTAAACGACGCCTTAGAAAAAGAGGAACACATTGAGATGGCTTCGCTTGACCTAGCAAAAGCATACAACAGGGCTTGGGCACCAAATATATTGGAGCAATTAGCCCAATGGGAAATATCCGGTAATATGCTAAACTTCGTGAAAAACTTTTTATCAAACCGGAGCTTCAGGGTCATAATCGGCAATCATCGCTCCAAATTGGTCAATGAGGAAACAGGAGTGCCTCAAGGATCGGTAATAGCGGTGACCCTCTTCCTGATAAGCATGAACAGCGTCTTCGGAATACTCCCTAAAGGGGTACAAATTTTCATCTATGCAGACGATATTTTATTAGTAGTGGCCGGAAAACATCCTGCCGCTACCAGAAGAAAACTTCAAGCGGCGGTGAACGCCGTCTCACGCTGGACAAATCGAGTTGGGTTCGAAATTTCAGTCGAAAAATGTTCCAGAATTCATATCTGCTCGGAAAAACATCCAGTCATACGAAAACCTATCAAGATAGAGGGTAAGGCCATACCAACCAGAAAAACTGTAAAAGTATTAGGAGTGACCTTTGACAGGCACCTAAACTTTCGACAGCATTTTGACCTTGTCAAAGAAAACTGTAGAAACCGGGTGAACCTGGTGAAAAGTATTGCGAATAAACGTACAAAGAGCGATAGAAAAGCACAGTTGCGAGTAGCTAACGCAGTAGTCTGTAGTAAATTGTTCCATGGAGTAGAAATCACAAGCCGCGCGTACGAAGATATGCTATTGAAATTAGGACCCGTATATAACAATACAATCCGGGCAATATCAGGCCTGCTACCGTCTACTCCTGCCTCTTCAGCATGCGTAGAAGCCGGAGTGCCGCCTTTCAAGTTCAAAGCTGTCACTGCCATCAGTATGAAAGCTGTTAGCTTCCTAGAACATACAAAAAACAGAAGATCGGAAACTTTTATCACCAATCAAACAAACCGAATTCTCAACTCTGTGGTCAACATTAAGCTTCCCTTGGTGGCCAAACGGCAACGGAATGGAGCCCAAAGCTGGCAAGCTAAGGAGCCCAGCATTGACTCTCATATTAAAAACCATTTCAGTCGGAACTGCCTTCCTGAAGAAGTTCGAGCGCATTTCAAGGAATGGGTAAGGACCAAATACCCTTTCACTGAAATTCGATACACAGATGGATCGAAGGTGCCTGGAATAAACAACACAAACGTCGGAATTGGAATCCACTCCAGTTCATACGAAGAAGCACATGGTCTTTCTAAGCTCTGTTCCGTTTTCTCGGCGGAAGCTGCCGCTATCTTCCAAGCTGCTTCTCGTCATAGTGAAGGTCCATTGCTGATAGTCACGGATTCGGCCAGTGCACTGTCAGCTCTCCAAGCAACAGAGAATCCACATCCATGGATTCAAGCGACACAGGAAATTGTAGCAGGACAAGGGAATCACATAACCTTCATGTGGATCCCAGGACATAAAGGGATTTCAGGAAATGAAGAGGCAGACCGCCTAGCAAATCTTGGGCGCAGTAAAAGGCCATTAACGCGGAATATTCCAGGGGCAGATATCAAAATGTGGTTGAAAAACAAGACAACAGATGCCTGGGCTACCGTATGGCAGCAAGACAGAACGAATTTCACCGGGAAAATCAAGAATTACGTTGGCACTTGGAAGGACCTACCAAACCGTAGGGACCAACGAGTTCTCTCGCGACTCAGAACTGGGCACACAAGAATTTCACACAACTTTAACGGTGGAGTAGGTTTCCGGAAGCAGTGTGATATATGTAGAGTCCACAACACCGTGGAACATTTTATCTGTAGCTGTCCGTCAACGGAACATCTGAGGCAGCAGTATGGCATATCAAGTATTAGAATGGCATTACAGAACGAACGTAATAGTGAAACTGCGATCCTAAGTTTCCTTAAAGACGCGGGAATGTATGAAGCAATATAAAACTAACATCTTCCTTCGGACACGAAAACTGGCTCCACGAATGAAGGGAGAATCTAAATAGACATGATAATGTTGATGTACAAGAAAATACTGATAAATGGTGTTTAAAACATTGTTACGCATATATGAACGAGATTGAGTGGCGAACTCGCCCAGGGCGAAAAGCCACTATAATAAAGATAAAAAAAAAAAATTCTACAATCAATTTTATGTAGAAAAAAAACTTGATGGTATCGCTTTGAATTTTGATTGATGAGACCAAAAAATAGTGCAGACCCCTCAAAAACTTAATATCTTACTACGTCTATGTGCAAAATTATTGAATGAAGGAATAAGCATCCAAACCAACATCACGGGCAGGTAGATATTGATCCTTTCTTGGCCACAGCGTTATTAAATAACATGAAAATCCATTCAGATGCTCAGTAACAACGAGCTACACACATGGTTACCAATGGCTCTTAGGGCGAGATCAGAAGTTATGCGAGATGTTAATTATTTTTCTATTGAAGATCTACCGTGGTGAATCAAAATCCGGACGGTATCAATATCCGGACACTCTAGTTATATTAGTCAATTAGAGTTAAATTAGATGGCAATATGTTTGGGTTTTATTCACTCTGTTAATTATTAACAATGCTTATAACCTTACATTTATTTTTTATCTAGTAACCATCGTCAAATAATTAATAAAAAAAAAAAAAAACAAATAAATTGTTCGTGTTGAACGTCATTTCACTGCGGTCTAACTTCAACTCAAGTTTAACGATCGATGATCGCATGAACATCGTTTGATTGAAGGAAAAGTTTGTGATCTATGTTTTATTTGCAAGTTTTAACCACAAGTATTGAGGAAACATATTTCAAAAGTTTTGTGATTCCATTGTTGGTAAATAAGTTGGGAATACATATTTATCGATGCTTCATTACGGAATTAAGAGCCAGTGTTTTAAGATCCGGACATCTTCTAAAATAACCTGGTTATTTTAGTGTAAGTAATAAGAGAAAATTTGAAAAATAACCATGGGAAACCTTGTGAGTTTTCAATTGTGAGTTTTAACTCGATGTAAAATAAATAGTGTTAAACTTTCATAACAGTTCAAGCCCCACGCGCCTCGAACCAGGTAGGTACACTAGAAATGTCGAATCGTGAAACAAAATCAAAAATTGATTGCATAGCGGCACCGAAATATTTGTTATAGGTTTGGTAAACATTCCAAATGGGAGCCCCCCATTCTCCATTTGCCTTGCTACGACTCTGTTTGATATTTTTCCCAGCAATGCTCTTTGAATGTTTCCAACGGTAAAATAAAATTATGATATTTTTGTCTGATGGCTGAGATATGAGCTCTGAACCATTCTAACGCTGTTTTTTCTAAGGTTGACCATCTTTGCTCAGCCCCTCATGGACCGTCTACCTTTCTACGACCATGTGTGTTATTTTTCTATAAACGTTTGACCACAATGTTTTCGTTTGTGAAAAATTATCATATTTGTAAAGTTATGATTTTTTCTTATAGTAGCGTGACAGTTAACACTTCAGTCGTCGCGCTGTTGTATTTTGTACAACAGTGGTGAAAAAACCTCGTTTATCGTGCACAGCATCAGCGTGGTGGTTCTGACGGTGTCAAACCGCGCGACGACTGAAGAGTTAATCCACAGATAACAGATGTTTATGCTAGAACAAAAATTTTCTGAAAACCTGTGTAAATATTCAAATTGAAACTCCTTACAATCACTAGCGCCGCCACACAGCGAGTTGCTTCAATCAGTGGTGAGTATCAGTATCTTGAAATATTTCATATTCACCACTGACATCGTCATGGGAACTTAGCGATGACAGCGCCACCACGATGTTGCTACAGTGGCCCAATTTCATATTCGTACAGGATACTGTTTCCACATCAAGTTAGTAAAAAACTATTAAATGAAGTATTGAGCTACAAATACTTTTTCCACATTGAAGGTAACAGGTGTCATCTATTGTTTGCCAATCACAAAATGTTTCCATTTACATTCATCTTTGGATTAATAGAAAAGTATTGAATTGATGTCTGAAATTCACCCGATTCCATATTCGTGCACCTATCAAAATTCATACGCACATCGTTCAAAACTAAATTTAGAAGCTCTATTTGATTACTGAAATGCTTTATTATGATGTTCAGATGAAGTGAAATACATTTGGACAATTTATTAGTGGACATATGTGAAATTTAGGTAAAGTTATGAGAAATGCCAGTTTTCCAATGATTTTTGCTATTAAATCCTATAATTCGAACAATAACGTTTATTTTTGTCATTGGATCCAATCTATAGATTATACTCGTAAGCTCTGATAGAAATTTAGTTGAAATATATATAGTTTACAGAAATCATAAACAGTTTTTATCCCTTTTGAGTTAAGAAAATTGTTGTGCCATAAGTTCAAAACTCTTCTAAAATGATATTTTTAATCAATGTAAACCAAATTCTCATTGTAAACAACAGGTAAATGTATATTTTGAATTTGTCTGTAAAAATAATTTGAACTACGAACTTCGTTTTACAATAAAGTACCCTAAACTACGCTGTACATACCTCCACATAATTGATTTCATCGTAATATTCAATTATCTTTGAAATAATATTCAAATTATATTCAAAATAGCACCCTATTTTGCAACTTATTGATTTAATAAGAAAAATACAAAATAACTTGAATGAGCAGAGAGCATTGATATACTATTTAATAGAATATATCCTGTTGTTTTCATCATTTTAAAAAACGTTTGTGTTGCGGTTATGGCAATAATATTTATTCTTTAAATCTCTATAAACCAAACATGAGGTAGTAAAATGTAAATTAAAAATGATAATTACGCAATGTTTTAATAGGAACATTAACTATGGATTATGTATATACATTTAGGAGCCAAACATAAATAAATTGACTAAAATTTTTGGTTTTGGATTTGTTATAAATGTTATACTACCTAAGATTCAAAAGTATGAGTTGTCGATATCCACTCCTAGCTACTCTAAAACTGATTATAATTTTTTGAAACTTGTGCAATATTCGCAGTTATCATTCTTAAGGAAGTGATGTTGAAAAAAATGCAATTTATTGTTCGACTTACCGAATATTTTAGCAAAAAACATGGGAAAACTGGTAATTTTCTTAAATTTACTTAAGTTTCAAATATGTCCGCTTTTAAATTTTCCAAATGTATTCTACTGCATCTGAACAACACAACGAAGAGCTTAAGTAATCATCTAGTCCATTAAAAATTAGTTTTGAATGCTGTATATTTCTTTTTTGTTAAGTGTACGAATATGGAATTGGGTCAATTATAGACACAATCTCAATACTTTTCCATTATTCCAAAGATTTAAGCAAATGAATACAGTTTGTCATTGCCAAACAATAGATGACACCTATAACCTTCATTATTGGTAAAGTATATCGAAGTCCATGCACCATTTAATAGATTTATACCAACTTGATATGAAAACAGTGCCCCGTACGAAAATGAGATTGAGTCACTGTACTTGTGTTGCCATACCAAATAATCGTTAATTGTCTTACACAGTTTTACCTTCGGACTTCAACGTCTGTTATCTGTGGTTAATCTAACGGAATTAGGGGAGATATTTTTCTATGGAACTTAAATGCATAAAGCTATTTCTAGTGCAATACCTGAAGAAATCTTTAGCAGGATGTCCAAAGCAATATCAATACCTAAAGTCTAGAGGAGCATTTCCTGATACTCGGAAAGTAATATCCTGAGCCAAATGCAACGACAAAGAAAGGTGAGACTAGCCAACGAGAGAACACCTGAGCCAAAGCTCAACATAAAAGCATAAATTCCCATGCAAACAGAGAGTCACAAAAACAGAGCGAGAGAGAGGCATCATAAACTTTTCTTAAGGAGAGATTAGGCTGCCGATCGGTGATCGTGCCTTCTTGATCAAGGTGCGGTTCGGAGACCCAAATGGCTCCAGTTGGTCCGCTCGCATTCTCAGTTTAGCGTAAGAAGCTGATCTGCGCGATCACGCTTTCCGTAGTCGTCGTCGTTGAAGTCGTTGTTCGTTCGAAGGAGGTTTCGCGTTGTTCCGCTGCGGGCACTACACACATTTTTTTTTTCGCTGTGTCGTTATTGTTGTTGCTGTTGGTCATCTTGGGAGCAGCTTTCTGGAGCTATTCGCGGTTGTGTTGGTGTTGAGAGTTGTTATTCTTATTACTGTTTTCTTGCGCAAGGCGCAGGCCATCTCTCTTGCGCTAGTTGTTCGGAAAGGGAACATGGGAGTGAAATAGCCGCAATTCGTTCATTCAGAGTGGTATGAAGCAGCATAAAGTGAAAGATTAATAAGAATCATTTCAAGTACCATACCAAAGTGTGTAAAAGAAAAAAAAACCTTGTCCGAGTGTTTGTGAGGACATGTCATTCCTCAGGCCATTGTACTGAAAATTTTTGTATGAATTTTATGTTTTTGTTTTTTCTCCGCATACTTTACGCAACCCCTTTCGCCACATAACTACAGTTACTAAAAGCTGACTTTGAGTAACTTCCGCGAGTTGACTAATTCATGATTCAGGCCGAAGAAAAGGAAATTAAAGCTATCCCAACAACTACACTTAAAGGTCCACTTAAAGCCAAGGATGGTTACTAAAATGGGATGAAATTTCACTTGTTCGACCACAGCAAAAAAAAAGTTGCAGCTGTTAAATGGATATTTTTGTAAGGCATACCACGGCGCAGCAAAAAGTGTCTCCAAAAGCGGTTTTCCATTAATTTAGCTAACGAGTGGGTTTGAACTGCGGAGTCGACATCTGGCAGAAAGCGAAAATGGGAATGAAATTGTTCCAAAGATGTTGAGTGTGTACGAGCGGAGTAATTGCAGTGAACTTTGTGAGGTTGGCTTGCGGTGTTTGTGCGAATTGTGTAATGTTGTAATTGTCCAATAAATCAAAAGTCAATTTATTCAAATGGAAATGAGGTCTGGTGCGTAGAGGCGTAATGGTCGCACATACAACTACACACACATATAAAAGTAAGCTCCAGTAGTGTCCATTGGTGATCGAGGTTGAAGATTTCAAATAGTGAATCCGTAACTGTGTGTGTTGGTAAGCAGCAGCTATTGTAACCATTCAGCTTGAGGGGTCCAGCGTTGAACCTCTTGGAGACTGTGGAGTCCAACATCTTCTCGGCGTGTGTGTCTGTGTGCTTGCGCCACGCTGACGTTTCTGCGGTGGAGCGGCTGAAGAATTTTTGCATATTACCACCGAGGCTGAACCGGACTGAAGTCTGTGTGGAGAACAGTTGGAAGAAAAAAAAACATGGATCAACCGACGGCGACCGAGTTGTTCGTAAGCGATGTATAACAATAAGGTCATAACAAGGTATGAATCGAATGATTTATGTTATTTATTTAAGTCCGAGGCTCTTTCGCATTACACCCGCTGGTTTTGCGTTACATCCCACTTGATGTTAATTTTTCAGTCGCCAGTGTGCAACCAGGCCACCTCTCCCCACGACTACTGACGGAACCGGTATGGAGGCCCGGAAGGGTTTCGTGTTCCGATCAATGGTTACAATCCATAAGCGGGATGAGTGGACGGCTACAGCTCATTACAGATATTGTTATTTTTCGGTCAGAACGTACAAGTAGAGCACAAAACAGCCTTACCAGGATGCGATTAAAAAGCATATCGATAATACAGGAGGCATACTTAAGCGACACAGAGACAACAAAAAATTGAATAGGGTTCGTCGCTTGATGTCTTTTTGGAGATTTCTATAACATCCTATGAACCTTAAATTACTGTTTTGGGCCTCTTATGGGGGATCTTGTTCGTATGATTTTCTGTTGATTTGTCATAAAGAGGCACTATTACACAAATAATGCCGTTGCAATAGCATACCAGCTTCTGAAAAAAAAAACTCTGTGATGAAGTTTATACAGTACATCTATTTACACCCAGCCAAAAACTTACCTGATTGTAATGTAAAATCTGTGTAGGCACACAGAAGTTAAACAACGATCTGAAATTATCTCGCCCTTGGTAATTGTAAACGAAATGTTTCAATATTACAAAACAATGGTATCGTTGAACAATCCTTAAAATATTCAGGAATTATTAGGACCTGAGGTTCGAGGTTTCTTCATTGCAAAAAAAACTGCTTCCTTTATATAAGAACATATGCAATCGTCCATTTCTTTCATTGATGGGATATTGTACACCAACAACTAACTAATAAAGAAATTTAAAAAAGCATGGTTGGTGTCCAACTATGCTTTTTTTATTTTCTTTATTAGTATAATTCCAAATACTACATTCATTTATTATACCTACATTCGTAAAAATAATGAAAATGACTGCGGACGTAATTCACATTATGACTGGATGACACATAATGTAAGTGATAAAATGACGTAAAAATGTTTTCTGAAAGAGGTATTTTTATATGATGAAGGACATGAAAACGATGCCACTATGATTGACATTTCCCGAATCAGACACCAACGTATTTAAAATGTGGCACAAATTCACGTCATTTGGCTCGCTTCTTTTATGTGCCTCCAAAAAACGTAAAATAACATGTTTTTTCGGAGTGTGTAAGTGTTCTGTGTTATTTGACAACACTATCATCCTAATTTGGTAAAACAAATCTAAGATTTTATTAACATTTTGGTAACAACATATTACATTTCTTTTGCCGTAGCAGTTTAGATTTTTTACAGGTAAGTTGATTTCACCTGCTTATAAAAGAACAAAAAGACGTTTTCAATATACTTAACCTAACTTAACCTAAATATATAACGCATTAATAATGGCAATAGAAGATTGTAACGATTTTTGCCTGAAATTATTGATTATTTTATTTGACATTTGTTCCAATGTTTCAACATTGGATATTCTATGTAACTTATTGATACTATGCCAGGGAGGAAGCTTCAGAATCATTTTCAAAATTTTATTTTGAATTCTCTGCAGAGTTTTCTTCCTGGTATTACAACAGCTAGTCCATATTGGTAAAGCATACAACATGGCTGGCCTGAAAATTTGTTTGAATATCAATAGCTTGTTCTTAAGACAAAGTTTTGATTTTCTATTAATAAGGGGATATGGACATTTCACATATTTATTACATTTGGCTTGAATGCCCTCAATGTGATTTTTGAAAGTTAAATTTTTATCTAGCATGAGCTCTAGATACTTAACTTCATCTGACCAATTTTCTGGAACCCCTCTAATAGCGTCTTTAAGGTTTCAAATAAAATGCTTTTGGTTCATGTGGGAATATTATTAGTTTAGTTTTGGAAGCATAAGGAGAAATCTTCCATTTTTGCAAGTATGAAGAAAAATTATCTTAACTTTTTTGCACTACAGATCACACGTAAGTTTCATACCTTGGCGGAGAGGCCTGTGTCATCCGCAAACAAGCATTATTGACATCCCTGAGGTAACTCCGATAAGTCAGATGTGAAAATATTGTATAAAATTGATCCCAAAATGCTGCCTTGAGGAACATGTCTTACAGGAAGTCTTTCAGATCAGGAGTTCTGATGATTAACCTGAAGTGTACGAGTTGACAGATAACTTTGAATTATTCTAACAATGTGTGTTGGAAAATTAAAGTTTCTATTTTTACGATCAAGCCTTCATGCCACACACTGTCGAATGCTTTTTTCTATGTCTAGAAGAGCAAGATCAGTAGAAAAGCCTTCTGATTTGTTGGAACAGATCAAATTTGATACTCGTAAAAGTTGATGAGTGGTCGAATGTCCACGGCGGATTCCGAACTGTTCATTGGCAAAAATTGAATTTTCGTTGATGTGGGCCATCATTCTGTTCAAAATTACTTTTTCAAAAAGTTTTCTGATGGAGGAAAGCAAACTGATTGGACGATATTTAGAAGCTTCTGCCGGATTTTTGTCTGGTTTTAAAATTGGTATAAACTTAGCATTTTTCTGGAAGTTTCTTGATGAGGATGTATTCCGTCATCGTCAGGAGCTTTCATATTTTTGATTTTTTAATAATAGTTCTCACTTCTTCCGAGTCAGTCTCCCAGGCATTTTCGAAAACGTTCTCTTGGTTGAGAATATTTACGAAATCCTGAGTAACTTGATTTTCAATTGGACTAGTAAGTCCTAAATTAAAATTGTGCGCGCTTGCAAGCTGTACAGCAAGTTTTTGAGCTTTTTCGTAATTTGTTAGTAATAATTTGTTTACCTCTTCCAATGCCGGTATATTGGCCTCTGAGGTTTTTTCAAAATTTTAGATAATTTAAAAAAGGGCTTAGAGCCAGGGACCAATTCAGAAATGTTATTTTCAAAATGTTTGTTTCTTAATTTAGTAAACGTTTCTTGATTTCTTTCTGCAAAGCCTGCCATATAATTTTCATAATAGGTTCGCGAGTACGTTGAAATTGCCCACTCCTTACGTTTTTAAGGTGGATCAAGAGTTTAAGATCATCGTCTATATTCACGGATTCAAATTTTCACATTTTGGAATTGCAATGCTCCTGGCTTCAACAATGGAATTTGTTAAAGTTTAAAGAGCATTTTCAATATCAAATTTTGTTTGTAAAGAATTGTTAACATCAAGATTAGAGTCAATATAAGTTTCATATATATTCCAGACGACTCGAATATAATTGAAAGTGGAGCTGATAGGATTGAGAATCACTTCATGGGATATTTGAAATGTAACAGGGACGTGATCAGAATCAAAATCAGCATGAGTAACTAATTGGCTACAAAGATGACTAGAGTCGGTTAAGACCAAAACAATCGTAGATGGATTTCTAGAAAAGGAAAAACCTGTAAGGCTATCAGGGTATTGAGTTGAGAAATATCCTGAAGAGCACTCATCAAATAAAATTATGCCGTTGGAATTACTTTGAGAATTATCCCATGACCGATGTTTGGCATTAAAGTCACCAATGATAAAAAATTTTGACTTATAGCGAGTCAATTTTTGCAAGTCAGTTTGGAGCAAATTAACTTGCTGTCCAGAGCATTGAAAAGGCAAATAGGCAGCTATGAAAGTATATTTACCAAGCTGTGTTTCAACAAAAACACCTAAAGTTTCAAAAACTTTAGTTTCAAATGACGAAAACAGTTGATGAATGATGATTGCAACTCCCCCTGAAGTCGATCATTACGATAAACAAAAAAGTTACGATCTCTTTTGAGTTTAGATCCAGGTTTTAAATACGTTTCAGTTATAACTGCTATATGTACGTTATTAACTGTTAGAAAATGAAACAGCTCGTCCTCGTAACCATTCAGAGAACATGCATTCCAATTTAAAATATTGAAATTATTATTTGGATCCATTAGAAAAACGTAATCCAATAACAATTTGATTTGTACATTTTACACCTACTTGGACTGCTTCAGTCATAGTGGTGGCTTAGAACATGCATCAATCATTAGATTCAATTGTTCAGTTAGAAAATTAAAATCAGAGGCAGACATATCACTTGAAGTGGGTAAATTATCTGATGATTTCCTATTGGAATTTTCGGTAGACGAAGAGGCGGAGTAGAAGTTTCCTGTGGCGGCAAGGTTTTTTTTTCATATTTTCATTTGATTTGAAACAATTATAATGGGTACTCATAGCATCAACAGGGAAGGAGTTAAAATTACCTGGTACGATATCGGCGATGGATTTGCCATGGGTAGATACATTCAAAATTGAAAGATTCGAACGACTACCTGACGGATTGAAATTAGTTTGTGAATGAGCATGATTATGATCTTCCTGATGGGTATGATTCCTAATCAAGCGATCGTTAACTAAAAAAATAGTATTGTTCGATACTCTACCAGGCAAATTTCAGAAACGATCGTTATCGTAACGGATATTATCTTTCATCTGCCTGGCACGAGCCTCAACGACTCGCCTACGCGAAGGGCAAGCCCAAAAATTTGACTTATGATTGCCTCCGCAATTCGAGCATATGAACTTGGTGGTATCTTCACTGGACAGACGTATTTAGTGTGAGAAGAACCTCCGCAAATCATGCATTTAGCATCCATGCGACAATTTTTTGTACCATGGCCCCACTTTTTGGTACCGACGGCACTGAGTGGGGTTCTGGTAATTTCCTCCAGGTTTCTGGAAATGTTCTCATGTCACACGGACATCGAACATAAGTCTTGCTTTTTCTAAAGATCTTTTTTGTTAAAGTGAACTAAATAATATTATTATAAACCTCCTAAGAGGTTTTTTTTCCAAGACGGTATCCAAGAACTAAATAATATTCTTGAGAAAGCCCTTTCCGAACAATGCCAGATTGTGTTCTCTTTGTCATAATGATTACTTGGACTGGGGAAAATCCAAGTTAATCATTTATTCCATTTTTGATCTCTTCAAGTGACTTATAGTCACTTGAGAGACCTTTCAAGATGACTTTGAACAAACGGTCAGTTTTGTTGTCATAAGTAAAAAAATGTGCTTCTTCTCTTCAAGATGTTTGAGAAGAAGTTCACGATCTTTAAAAGTTTCCGGCAAAACGCGACAGTCTCCTTTCTTTGCGATTTGGAAGGAGACCTTGATTCCCCTAATGGAGTTCAAGATCTCCTGCCTAAATCTTCCAAATTCGGAACAACTGACCACGATAGGCGGCACTGTTTGCTTCCTCACTTGAATCAAAGAGCCTGGGCTAGAGGCTGTTTCGATTTGGTGTTCGGAAAATTTGTCTAGAGCATCGAACTAATTGTTCATTTCGATGCAATTATCAACATTATTTATTTATTTCACACTTGGAAGAAAGTTCGCATTCCGGAGAAACGTCCTGTCTTCCATACTTGCCACGTTTAGTGACAGTTTTAAATCCCACTTTTTTGGAAGGAAGATGTGAATTCAGAGATTCACCCTTCCTTTTGATTGTAGTTGCAACCATGTTTAGTGAATAAACGAAAAAAGATGAGACCTCCTAAGAGGTTTTTTTTCCAAGACGGTATCCAAGAAGGATTAACACCGCTAGCTTTCGCCAATGGGTCCAACTACAAATCGAAGGCACGGGTCCAAACAAGGATAGTAATGGAATCAATAGTAGAAAAAATAGTACTGAAAAGTACCGTTTTGAATTTTAGCACTGAAATGCACTGTTTTTGTAGCACTGAAAAGTACTGTTCTATTGCTTTAAGTAGTTTTTAAGAAAACTTCCAAGAGCAGAGAGAATTCGTGTACGCACAGCACTAAGGCTCGATGCGCACTTTTTTATAGCATTTAGTATTTAAGAACAGTCTGTACAATATTTTTACTGGAGACGTTAGCGTTGTTACGGTATACTTCGTAGATTGAATACTAGAAATATTCGTGTGTCAAAAACCGAATTTATTACTATACCGTTTAATGCCACTAGAGTTTATATCCTTTGACAATACGCGTATTTCGACCTCAACTGTAACGCCGTCTTCAGTGTCGAGTACTAGACTTGGGTCGAGTTGAGTCTAGTACATGACACTGGAGATGGCCTTACAGTTGAGGTCGGAATACGCGTATCTGTCAAAGGATACAAACTCTAGTGGAATTAAATGGTATAGTACTGAATTCGGTTTCTTCATCTACTTATAGGTATTACACTGAACAGCTCGAAGATTTATTATCATATGAATTATGCAAAATCGTTAAAGTAATCTTTGAGCAATCCGCACTAAATTTTATTGAACAACTCCTAAAGGAATACTCTGGAAAATATTTTGGATCAATATTTGAATCGACGAACGAGAAATATGAAATTGTGGAAATTTTGAAATAATCCATTGTTGAAAACGGTATTTAACAATTACAATTCGCAATAATCACAATTCCAAGCAACCAAAAGTTCGAACAAAAGAGCATGTTTATGCTTAATCAGCTGATTGAAGAATCATGAAAAGCGTTCTATACAGCGCACTTTTTAAGTAATTATTCGAACTTAAGTTCACAAAACGTTCCTTTAAAAAACGAAAAAAAAACTTTTTCTATATAGACAAACTTTAAAGTAGATGGAGTACCGTGTACCTTTTAATTCCGCTCCTAAATGCTTATCTTTGACAGATACGCGTATTTCGACTACCACTTGCAGTCTTCTTCAGTGTCAGTTACTCGTATCCACTGAAGAAATCGTCGCATCTCTCTACCTTAAATACTAACACCAGATAAGTACCTACACAATCAAACTACCTAGGAAAAATTTCGACAGGAGTATACCTGTCATGTCTTGGTCAGAATTGAAAAGGGGGATAATAATAATTATACAAATCCCTAACTATCTACCTATGTATTCAAGCTCGTTTATATTTCTTAGGTACAAACTTAAACAGCCTTGATTGTCCGTTTCCTTGATCCCTATTAAGAAGTAATGAAGGCTTTTGTTTGTAAATTTCTAAACTTTCAGCGACGTCTAGTTTCCAAGATGAAGATACGCTTCGTACGATGTCTATGTTATCGCTTGTCATTTGATGTCCATCCTGGAGAACATGTTCAGCCACTTTTGATTTAAAATCATACGCTAATCCCTTTTCTAATTCCTTGTCCGCTTTTTTACCTCAGCAATATGTTCTTTGAATCTTATTTCTAGTGTTCGTTTTGTTTGTCCTATATAGATTTTATTACAATGGGGGCATGAAATTTTATATACTCCTGCTCTATTCAGTTTATTAATTTTATCCTTTGTTGATCCTAATCTAGATTTAAGCTGACTACTCCTACTGCTGAAAACCAAATCTACTCCATATTTTCGAAATTTCTTAGCCAAAGGCTGTGTAATCTTGGTATCAAAATTCACCGCTACTCTTTTTAAATCCTCTTTTTCGGCAGTAAGTGTTGTCATACTTTTCCTATATTTATCCCTTGCCCTCTTATCTACTACTGCTTGTATTGTACTATTCCTATATCCGTTAAGCCTAGCCGTCTCAAAAATATAATCCAGTTCTTTTGATTTTCCAGTTTCACTTAAATGAAGGGTTTGCATTCTATGCATCATTTGATGAAAAGCCGCCATTTTATGCTGATAAGTGTGGTTGGAAGTACTCGGAATAACTCGCATAGTATTAGTTGGTTTCCGGTAAATTTCAAATTCAAAGTGAGACGATTCCCTAATAATTAGCAAATCCAAAAAAGGTAGTTTATTATGCTTTTCCTCTTCATGAGTAAATTTAATATCTTTGTGGATACTGTTAATTGCTTCTAAAAATTTGGCAAATAATCCTTTTTGATAATGCTAAACACATCATCTACATATCTCCACCACCGCTGTGGTAACAAATCTTTCTTTTTCAAAATGCTTTCAAAATTGGCCATAAACAACTCGCTCAAAAACGGAGACAATGGATTACCCATAGGTGCACCTCTTCCAAAAGGTTTATGGCTTCTTTAACTGGCACACTAGGAAATAATGCTTTAACATCAAAAGAAACCATAATTTCATCATCTTGAATATACCCAGAAGCTTGAAGTTGGCTTGCAAACTCCTGAGTATTGTTAACTGAACGGCTTTCAAAAGGTTTGGGCATGGATTGGAATTCCTTAACCAGCCACTTTGCAAGTTTGTGTGTAGGAGACCCTTCTGCTGATATAATTTCTCTCATTTCATTGCCAGGTTTGTGAATTTTTGGCAATCCTTTAATTCTTGGTAGAACTGGATTAGAAACTTTGAGGCGGCTAGTGTTATCTCCAAGAAGTGGCTTACATTCTTTTAAAGTTTTTTCTACATGTCTCACCATTGTGGGAAGTGGATCGACTCTAAAATGCCTATAGGGACCAGTGGTTATTTTTTCGTTCATTTGATTATCATAATCATCTTTATCCAAAATAACCACTGCATTGCCCTTGTCCGCTTTTACATAGTATACCGACTTATCCCGAAGTTCACTCAAAACTTTAACCTCATCACTATTTTGACCTCTTAATTGAAATTTGTTACCTTTTAATGACTCTTCAGTGTCATTTCTAGCAGATTCTTGAAACTCTATTGGTATTGTGTGTGTAATGGCGGCTTCAACATCGATTATTGTCTGTTCAATATCTGGTTTTGTGGCAACCGCATATCTGTTTTTCTGTCTATCAGTATGCTGTGTCCTTTTTTTATAGATCTTTTCTTATGGCTTGTCATCAATTGGTATTTCCATTATGTAGCATACAATGTTGTCTACAAGATTCGGATTCGAGTCGTCATCATTGAATCTGTAGTACATACCGCTGCTTCACATGCGCGTTGTTGTGTTGCTAACGAAATGACGCAATGTCTTGATTTGTTATGCATGATTCTACCCCATTACCCCGAATGCCATTTCCCCGAATCCCATCACCCCGAATTCCATTACCCCGAATGCACCATAACCCCGAATTCCATCACCCCGAATGCTATTTCCCCGAATTCTCAATTATCTTCACATGATGATATTGATGACATTTCCCAATGATTTTGAAATTCGGGGTAATGTCATTCGGGGTGATGGGTCGTTCGGGGTTTTGGAATTCGGGGTAATGGCGTTCGGGTTAATGGCATTCGGGATAATGGGATTCGGGGTAATGGGGTAGAATCGTTATGCATATATTCCAATATTTCCATTTTAAAACTTGTTAAGAGCTTTAACATCTCTTCGAAGTTAACATCGAACTTAATAGACACTTGAAAGTTCAAACAAGTACACTAGGAACTTCATCTGAACTTGCGTGATTTGACGTTTCCAAGATTGTTTTGATTTTCACAGGTAAACCTTCTTCCATTAAATATGTGATAAAATAAAAATAATGTGATTTTTAAGTCGACTTATCGGAGTGAAATATAATTTTGAGTCCACCAGAGATCAACAAATTTGTGGAAGACCAGATAGATAGTGCCAAATAGAATGAGAACATCCGGGAAAACATAACATACCAAGCCGGGGTACGATGGAGTTAAAGCTGCACTCGATCCTGCTGTAATTCTCCCGTACAAAATAACATTTTGTACGGGATAATTTATCAAATGCAACGGAAATTTGCAGATACATGTAAGTGAAATATGTATTGATGTGAAGTTCTATATCATTGACAATGTTCAAAGATGCGCGAAACGAAGTACGAGGATTTTATGGTTCACTTTCATCCTTCTAGGAAGTGGGCTTATTCACTTACTGCTTCCAGCAGGGAACAATTTTTTTTAAATCGTGATACTGTGAAATTGAAGTATTACGTGGTGAATTAATGTTTAGTCTGATTGATTGAAAAGTGTTTTTTTTTTTTTCAGATCAAGAATAATTCCCAATTGAAAGAAGTTTACAATACGTACGGTTTGCATATAAAGAGAACAATGTGCTTGAAGTTCGAAATAAGTTCAGTTCGATCCGCATCAAATCGCTACGAATTCTAAATTCGTACTTTATTTCAAATTTCAAGTTAAAAAGAAGTTCGACTGAAGTACGGTTAGAATTTCCAATGAATTTTGTATTCAAGTTCTAAACGGGTTCTAAACGGGACAACTTTGTATGTACTTTAAAGTTCTTATCAAATATATGCGGATCGTATTTGAGAATGAAGTTCTGATTGCAATTGCATCGTCATTTTAATCAGCAATAAAGTGTCATGGAATGAAATTCAGACCTGATGTGAACTTCTGAGTTCACTTTACAAGTGAAATCCGAACTATTGGTTGCTTGGGAGTAGGTCTAATTGTAGCAATTTTGAATAATAATATATATTCAAAAACCATCCTACATTTATATTACGTTATACAGAGGGTGTTCGCTGGTTGGAACAAAATTCAAATACTCTTCCGATCATAACTTATCATTATTAACAAGAATAGATACAACAAAAGTACAATATGGTAGATCTTACCTCGTAACGCACCTCGAAAAGGTGATCTACCCGCGTTACGGGAAAAAATGTACATAAAATCGAGGGTATACCGGTATACCGTTTTGACTCACATTCCGAACACTTAAAAACAACAGTTACATCAAATGCATCTGATAGGCATGAATTAGCCAATAATCTTGAAAAAAAAATGCATCACTTAACCGTTAGCTGTTGAGTGTACCGATAATAATGTTGATTTAAATAAATTCATTATTGTGTATACGTAAAAGTTTGTTACAACATGTTGATTCAAATGCCGAACACTGTGTTCATTCTGTCTCATATTTCGAACACCATGATTCAAATTATTCAAATTCAAACAGCATGAATAAATTGTATTATAATGATTGTTCTACTGTCTTCGAACTAGAGAATAATTACAACTCGCAAAATATAAAATAGTTGGAAAGACATTAAAATGGAATTCCAAATAACTTCCATTTCCTGTCAATTTGAAGCCATATTTTAGCGGAACATTTCAACCATATCGCCATACAGAAACCGAGTGTTCAGAATATGATTCTGTTCGAAATTTGAGACACTTTTAAAAGTACACTTTCCATCGACATTTATTATTTCCAATTATAAGAAATCAGTGACTGGGAAAATGTTACATTATCCACGAAAAACCCAGCTTCTGCTACATATCCCTGATTGTGTATTCATTGGGCGTTGCTCATTTGTTTCACCTGGATGCTGTCGCATTTTAATTGGAACAATACTTGATCAGTCGAAGCAGGGACCCTCCACAGTCCAAACCCCTCCCAAAAGAGGACGCCCAATGTCAACGTGATTTCAGTTTTGTAATTCGTTGACACAGTACAAGGTGGAGGTAAGTTTTTATATACAAAACAACCGCAGCAAATCGGAGTCGGAAGAAGTTGGGAGTTTTGGAAGGAAAATAGCATCAGGACGGCAACGCACGGCACAAATCTCTGTGCAAGTGTGAAGATAAATTTAATTCTCGCACTTCTCTTTCCTGGATTGCCCGGCCAGACTACCTTGTAATTCCTACACACACGGTCTCTATTCTTCTTGGTTTCGGTTGCCTTTTCTCGTATTTTATACGATTCATTAATTCAATGCAATCTGATTGTGTACACAATAATGCAGGCCCATACCTTCGAGGATCGAGGCGCTACACAGAGGAGTAACGGGAACAAATTGATGGTCATAGTAGCAAATTCGTAAAATTGAGATATTTGTTCCTGCTATATTTTTTTAATTACGATTTATCGTTTACAGCAAACAAGCAATGCAAATGAAGCTCTTATGTTTTCTCTTTCCCAACCCATGTTATTGAGAAGGGGTGGTTGAAGAAATTTCTGAGTTATGGAAGTTTGAGTGAGCCAAGAATTGTCAAACATCAAAAATGCTGAATGGTCCATCAACTTGACCAACCGAATGCAGTTTCTTTACTTACTTGACCGGAACTTTCGAATGAGCATAAATTTGAACATTTTGAAAGACCAAGTGTTAATAGTGGGCTGGTCTCAGCGAGAATCTCTTTTCTTTGTAGCCGCGAACTCTAACCCTATACGCTGAGGAAGACCCCAGTACTTATACCATACAATTCCAGTAAAGTTTGTATCCTTTGGTATATACGCGTATCTGTCAAAGGATACAAACTCTAGCGGAATTAAATGGTGTAGCACTAAATTCGATTTTCATTTATTTTAGGTATTCTACTAAACAGCTCGAAGATTTTTAAAATATTTTGGCCATTATAGACTCAAATTACTCCTGTGTGCGCTGGTTAGCTGAGGCTGCGGCAATGTCGATTCCTATGGAGTTGGAATTATCGGTGCACTAGGCGTGAGGCGGTGGTGGCGCTCCTGAAGGTCTGGTCTGGTTCGGTCGATGTGAAAACTTGGGCAAGGTGCGAAAGAGTGTCATCGTCAAAACGGCATCCGTTCGGTTGCTTCGACTTCTTTGTCTTCTTTCTGGCGCAACGTCCCTACTGGTACTGAGCCTGCTTCTCAGCTCTCAGTTATTGCCTGAGAGCTCTCTTTGCCAATTGACTATTTTTGCATGTGTATATCGTGTGGCAAATGCGAAGATACGCTATGTCCTGGGAAGTCGATAAATTTTCCAAAAACGGTGAAATTCGAACCCACGACCCTCAACTTGGTCTTGCTGAACCGCCGTACAGTTGATGCTGTTAAGAGGTTTCCGTGGTTTCGTCTGGTTTCCGTGGTCCACCAGTTGATTGTTGTCGTTAGGACATAACCTCCAACTCTTGAACCAAGGTGAACTACGCGCCACGCTATACGGCTATTGAGGAACTTTTTTTTTCGCTCTCTATAATAAATGGGAATTGGAAGTACGAAGGTATGTGGCAGCGTCGTTTATTGTTATTGGCAGAAGAATAGGCCAAACGCTGCAGCTTATTTGTGATAATCGAATCTGGAATATGTAGCTGCTATATTTCTACAATGTTGCTTATTAGTATGATGGTAATAAAGTGTCGTGTAGTATGGTGGCTAAAATGACAGCGGAAATATTACAAATTCAAATTATTATTCGTTAGCACGGATTTCATTAAAATAGCGAAAACCTAACATTTATTGCAGTCCCAAATAAGGAAAAATTGAAAAGAGACCAACACAAGGGGCTTACTTTAATAAAACATGCTGTACCATTATTCTTCCTCTTGGCATAACGTCCTCACTGGGACAGAGCCTGCTTCTCAGCTTCGTGTTTTTCTGAGCACTTCCACAGTTATTAACTCAGAGCTTTCTTTACCAAAGTTGCCATTTTCGCATTCGCCACACGATGCATGTACGATGATACTCTATGACCAGGGAAGTCAAGGAAATTTCTATTGCGAAAAAATCCTGGACCGACCGAGATTCACACCCATAACCTTCAACATGGCTTTTCTTTACACCCGCAGACTATAACCATTTTGCATTTTGCCTGCTGCTTTTGTTGAAAATGAGAATGCAATAATAAGAATGGAGAAATTTAAATAAGTGAATCTATCATCGTTATCCGAGACCGAAACTTCTGGATCAAAAAATAAGATAAGTAGCCTATGGGACCTACTAATTACGCAAAAAATGCAAAATTTCTAAATAAGTTTGTCATAATAATTATTTAATAAGTTAATTAATAAGGTTGAAGTTAATCAACGATTGGTACAACCATCCATGTTTTTAAAGTAATCGCACTACGCTGTTGCACTCGACAAGGGATAAGACGTGATTGTGCGAAGAAAATTTTTGACAATACGAAGCTTTTTCGGGACCACGAGTTAAAAAATAAATATTTTGTTTTCTTCGGACACCATTAATAATGTTACCTCTTTAAATTAAACGTTGTTTATCTTGTCTATTATTGTCGAATTGTGTGTTGCAAATATAGATGAAAATATAAAATGTCACTATCATGTACGGCGAGATATTGACATACATCCATTAACTTTCAGCTCTAAGCAAAGATTGGAACATGGTGTCAGCCTTAAAGTTCGTGAGGATGCATGAAATATAACCCCAAAACCGATTATATCATCAAAAATTGTACCAAATTGCACAGATATAAGCTGTTTTTGTATGGCTATTTGATTGAAATGTTTCGCTGAAATATGTCATCAAATTGCAAGGAACTGGCAATTTATTTGCGAAATTACTAATATGAATATGATTTCTTTGTGCTGTTCGGAACTTCAATCAAGGTGTTCGGAATATGATACAGAATGAACACAGTGTTCGCCATTTGAATCAAAATGTAGTTTTATATTTTTACGTAAAAATAATACTAAAATAAATTAAACCAACATTAATATATCACAGCAAAAATTTGTGAATATTAAGCAGCACGCAATTTGGACATCGACAGAAAATTGCGGCAGGCATTTGAAAATTACAAGCGTTAGCAAACAGCTGAAGCAAATAAGACCATCTGTCAACCAATCAGGGCCCTTCCAACTATATTTCAGTTAAATCCGCTAGAAATTTACATGAATCTGCCACAAAACAAGGTGGTGAGACAGACGAGAGAGCTCGAGTCTGTAGTTATCGTTCCAGAGGTCGCGAGTTCAATTCCCGGTTAGAACTTATTTTTACATACTAATTTCGTTTGGTAGCTAATTATAGCTCATTTTCAAACCAGCATCAATGTAATCTTAACCTTTCGGTCGTCGCGCGAATTTTTGTAACGCGAGTAGTCGCGCGTTGTACTTTGTATTGTGCTCTGCAAGATAAATCCACGTAATGCGATTATCTGAAAATGTCGATATACCGTCGCAGTGGTAATGAAAATCACCAAATGTTTCAGTTTTAGCAAATTTGAAACATTTGTGTTCTTGAAGGACGAAAAAATCCAAGCCTACTTGAATTTTGACGTTGCGTTTGAATTGCGCGCATATCTTCTGCGCGTTACCGCCGCCGCTGGATGTGGATTTAATATAAGCGCCGCAATACAACACCCTTGGTTTTGCGAATATCCCAGGAGCCTGACTGCCTAGAAAGTTGGCGTCTTGGGCAAAGTTGTTCAGTAGCTCAAGGACTATCATTGATTGTGTTGGTTGATTCTCAATTTTGCCAACAGGTGACGCTAGGGAGCACGAAACATTTGTTTTACAGATCTCATGTTCTTGATCACTTAGAAAGATGGCATCTTCGACAAAGTTGTTCAGTAGCTAAAATACTTTCTTTGTTTAATCCTTGAAGTTCGAGATTAGCTAAAAGAATGATGATCCTGAAGCTACGCATCAACTTTTTCGAAGATGCAATCATTCTTCAGGGTCAGGATTCTGAAGTATCCGCAAAACAAAAGTTTCATGCTCATTAGCGCCGCCTGAAGGCAGAATTTTGAATCAACTAGCTCGAACAATGATAGTTCTTAACTTACTGAGCAACTTTGCCGAAGATGCCATCCTTCTAAATGATCAGGATCCTGAAATATCTGCAGAACAAAAGTAAAAGTTCCATGCCCACTAGTGCCACCTAGCGGTCAAATTCCGAAATAAATGAGGTACCATCAGATAGCGCTCCGCCTCCAGAACAACTTTACTGAAGACACCATGTGACGAAATTATCTGGACTTTGAGATATACCGATTTAAAATTGTGGTCTACTCATTATTATGCGACTTCTATGTACATTTGTTGATTTAACCGCATTATAAAGAGCCATACTGTAAACAAAAACTGTTGAGTATTGTTCTTAAGAAGATTCTTGAGGAATACATTTTGGTTTGGTGTCGATAGATATCTTTATTACAAAATCATAGCATACCAATCACAACTGTTGTACAAAGTACAACAGCGCGACAGCTCGAAGGTTAAGGTGAAACAGTTTGGAATCAACTTCTAAGATTGCACTGAAACTTCAAAGGCACAAATCTTACGAAGAAAACATCCAACAGCAGTGTACTTTTTATTTTGACTTTGTGCACTAGCTGAAAGCTTAAAATAAGAAGATCAGAAACGATTGCCTACTATTTCTCCAGTTTAGTGCCTTTGAAAACGTGAGAGTTGTGTTTGATCCTCCGACCTTGACGCTTGCTCCTGCGGGGGCCGGCGATGAGGGCAGGATCAAACATGTCGCGCATCGATCGAGTAAAGTGAAAAAGTTCCGCGTTCGATAAATTCTTTTTGATCTTTCGGCGTTGACGCTTGCTCCTGGGCAGTGCGTCAAGAAAGCCCGAGTAGTCGTCAGTTGTTTTCCCTCTCGGGTCGCGCGCCTATTTTTTCTGAGTGCTTTTATATAGCCGAGCAAACGAGTGAGGGTGAAAGTGGATTGTTGCTGCTCCAGGATGACGGAGCTCGATTCATGCTACTATTCTAATCTATAAAAATATGTATGACTACGATGTAGGGTAATTTGCCCATTATTGCGGTATTATCTATTATTGCGGTAGAAGAATTAAACCCTCATTATTAATCGAAAACTCTATTTTCTATGGATATTATTGATGATGATGAAAGCTTATATTATTCCCAAGCTGTACGAGATGAATGCTTTAAAAATTAAACGATTTTGATCGTTGGAAGAACAGTTTTAAATGATGCATCAAGAAAAACCTATATTTTTAACCAGTCTCTCTATCTACGGGCGGGTTTTCATAAGCTTAATTTATTAAGTTTAGAACCAAAACAATTATATGTAGCGGGTATATCAGTTCAGTATAGATGTAGTTACATGGTAGAAATTGAATTTTGAATAAAAGTTCTATATTTTTGAGAAAAAGCATATACCGCAATAATAGGACAATGAAAATAGATTTTTGCCTATTATTGCGGTATCTGTAAATCTCATTCAAAAATTCCATATTCCAATAGTCATTTTAAATGTAATTGCTGGAAACATTAATTATATTATTAGGACACTAATTAGGGACATCATTTTGAGTTATTCATACATTTATTTAGTCAAACAAAAGGTTTATGTTTATTTTTACCCTGTAGTTTCTCTTATTTACAAATATTTTGCAAATAAACACAATGTTTTACCGAAAAATCACGTAAACTGACTGAAAATCGGAACACATGCCAAAAATACGTTGAAAAACTAAGATATAAGATGATCGCAAGGAAGCAAGTCTTTAAAATTGTGTTGCTAGTTTATTTTTAAAAGCATCAAAATTGTAGGTTATACTTAAGTCAACAAATTCATTTCTTATATAGCGACTAGTGGTCTCAGATGGAAGAACCTTGTCTATACACTTTAACATTGTTCACCTACGACGAAAGAGGAGACGAAACTGGCAGAAAATCATTCGATACTGTTGATTTGTTTTCGAATCGTGACATAAAGTAATGAATTAGTTTTCGTCATAGATAATGTCCAAATTCACACAAACTGACAGTACCGTGCAGTGTCATTAACATGGAGGGAGCATAATTTCAATGCTCGAACATTGTGTGGTATTGGATGTATATTGAATGTAATGAAATTTATGATTTTTGGTATACCGCAATAATCGGACGGCACTACCGCAATAATAGGACAAAATACCGCAATAATAGGACAGAGGAAGAGCTTCAGATTTATGTCAAAAAATGTATGTATGATTCCAAAAATTACTTTCTTACTTCACTTTACTCCAGATAAAGGATAGTTTTAACACTTAACATTGCAAAATACTATAATATTTAGATTTTGGACAATGCAATACGATTTTAATTTCAACACCGTGCTTAAGTCCTCCATAATAGGACGGATACCCTACGACACTACGAGTGTAGACTTGCGAAAGTTTCACTTTATTCAACAAACTTTGAAAGGTTCGTCACCTCAAGTGTCGGCATAATTTTTCTCTACATAGATATTGTTCGTATCAAATGAAAATATTATATTTACATATAAGCATGTTTATATCTCACTAATAATTATTTATCATGGTCTAATCGCTTATCAAAGTGAATCCTGTGACCCAAAGATCCTCCCCATTAGTAATTTATTTATTTCGTCAATCAATAGTAGACTACATATTTGCTTAATTCTATGTTGTATTATATCTTAAGGAATTAAAATATTGTCTTAGCTTTGTTCGCGACATGGTCAGATCAATTTCTGTGCAATGCTGATTATAAAGAGACATCATTCGATTCATTGGGCCGAATTTTGCATAGTTAGTTCGCTGATTATTTGATGCAAACAAATTCCGATTTCTTAACTGTCTAGCGGGCGTGTAGAAATTCAAACATGATAAAAGATTGGTGGAATCAACATCCTTCCCAGTAACCTTTGTGGAGATGCAGAGGCAAACACGGTCTCCAAATAGCAAAGGTTACACACTAACATTCCTTCCCCCAAATTCACCTGACTGCAAGGACGTGGCCGGCGCCGTTATTGACGATGTATAAATAGAAGCACTGAATTATGCACACTGAAGAAGATTATGGCCATTCCCAGCCGATCTTCTAGTTGATTCTTTGTGCAATTTCACTGACTTCGGTCAATCACGGAATAGCAACCATTGATATGTGTAGTCAGTCTAAACTAAGCTAACAAGGGAGGGTCACGATAGCGTCCCCCGGGGTTTTCATCCGGACTATTTTTGTTGGATTCTACATGTCAAAATATGGAAAAATCCAAAGCCTTTCGGGTGATGGGCCAGTGGTGTAGCCAGGAGGGGCTCTCAAAGGGGCAATTTTTTGCATATCGAATTTTAATGTAATATTTTCTTATCCAACAAAATAAATAATTTTGATGCTGATTGTAGTAGAAACAAGGAGAAGGCATATTAATCTATATGAATAATGCATATTTACTACACAAAAGGCGTAGTCAAGGTGAAAACTCTGGAGTACAATTTTATAATGACATAACATTATTTAGTATCAATTTCTGACCAGTTCACACTATACCTTTACTAAGAAAAAGAAAAGAGCCAAATATTTCCTCCAGTGGTGTAGACAGAAAGGGCAATGTTAACTAGTATTTTTCAAAATTACACTTTTCAGCACATAGAACAGTCAAAGTATGTCTGTAAATAAAACGATTCTGCTATTAGCAAGGGCATTAGTATGGTTAAATTTTCTTATATTAAAATATTATAAAAGAAATTCTCCATCGCTCGAGTTAAAAATCACTAAAATAAAGGAGAAAAAATCTTGATTTCTCATTGTTATATGAATAATGTATCTCTTACATATGTGCACCAGTCGGTGTTGCATAAATGAATATGGCCAAAAATCTTCTATGACTCTTCCAAGCAAATGATTCTGATTTTTTTTATTGATTTTGTATTTATACAATACGATTTAAAATCGTAAATTTGCACATAATACAATATAATCAAATTAACATTTCTAAAATATCGACTCAACATATATTATAAAATAAATCCAATGTAATAAAGAAAGTACGTAAATCAACGGGTACAACAAAATCAAATAATTTGTAATAAAAAATATACATATACAATGATATCATGCGCATAGTTTTGCACAGGTTTGTCTGTGTCTTTGATTTTGCAACTAGTAAACTATGACTTCAATTAATCTTATGCATTAGAATTACATATAAATACATAATGGGCAATGGATGTTAAAAAGAAACTGGATCCCGAAAATGTATTGTCATTTTGCGCTTCCAAATCGTGGGTTAAAAAGTTCAAGTTGAAAAATAAGATAGTATCGAGGAAAATTACTCATAAAGTAAGCAAGAAGTGGACAGACATTAACGATACCGTACAAAATCAGGCTAACGAATTTGCAAACAGTATAATTTCATTAATTTCGGAAGAACATCTTTGTGATTATGAGGTTTTCAACGCAGATCAATCCAAGTTTGAGAAAGAGCTTCATTCTGACAGAACATTAGCCATTGAGGGCAGTAAGCAAGTTTTTGGAAGAGTAGGTTCAGTAGCAGCTACGACTCATTCTTACATGATAATGCCTGTACTCGTCATGAACGGGACGCTGCTTCCCCATATGTATGTTCTAGTTTCAGAGCACTCCGGTCGGTTTCCAGTCCATACAGCAATCGACTATCCAAATATCAAAGCATTTGCAGGGAAAACAGCAAACATGTCGAAGCAAGATTTGAAGGTTTGAATGAGGTTCTGTGGCCGGATTTGGTTGGAAGAGAAAATGTCCTTCTGTTGGTCGATTCCTGGACCTCCAATAAAGATGATAGCCTTTATAAATCGACAGTCCCCAAAAACGTAAAATTCATCAAACGATTGATTCCAGCTAAATGTACTGGTATCGTGCAACCGGCCGATGTGTACTTCTTCCGTCCATATAAAAACTTCGTCCGGTTTTTGACAGACACACTACTGATATCTAAGGACAACGTCAATATTTGGCACAGGGACTATTTTCTGCGAATACAATCTTTTGCACACTATCAGTTTAGTGCCAAACGGTTTGAAAATCTCATACGTTTTGCTTTTTTAAATGCGATTATATTGTAAATCATCCAGGGCTATTCGATACTCCTATTGATTATTGCTGCGAAAGAATTCAAAGTGATGAATGTACAGAAACAGACTGCGAACAAACTGCGTTTATAAGATGTGCACATTGTGAAAAAGTATTCTGCATTGATCATACACTGATAAAACGACTACACACGTTCTGTAAATGAATAAACAGTCTGAAACATTGGTTTGATTTTTAATAAATGTGGCACCCAGCATTCTCTTGTTTTATTTAATAAAAGTATTTCATAATTGTTGTTTTTTGTTATTATTTTATTGTTGGGATGTTGGACAATTTATGGTGAACGTTAAAACATTGACAGAAAGAGATCTGTAAGATATATACTGTTAAACCTCGATCGAGTCGAACTCCTTATAATGTACTCTCAATGTTATATAACTAGACATAATGCATACATCCATACTGAAGCATCCATAAGTCATTTGAAATCGACTTCAATAAATTTTAATTATCACTTAATGTTTCGATTTTAACTTTTGAATGTAACGAGTTGAATGCAAATAAATCGTAGCTCATAATTAGAACCCGTACCTCCATATTTGCTCCATGCTAAATATAGCCCTTAAAAAGCCCTTTCTGTCTACACCACTGTAGAAAATATCTGGCTCTCCTTCTTTTTTCTTGGCATAGGTGGAATAGCGTGAACTGGTCAGAAATTGATACTAAATAATGTTATGTTATTATGAAATTGCACTCCCGAGTTTTCACCCTGACTACGCCCTTGGTGTAGTAAATATGCATTATTCATAAAGATTAATATGCCTTCTCCTTGTTTCTACTACAATCAGCATCAAAATTATTTATTTTGTTGGATAAAAAAATTTTACATTAAAATTCGATATGCAAAAAATTGCCCCTTTGAGAGTCCCTCCTGGCTACACCACTGGCCCATCACCCGAAAGGCTTTGGATTTTTCCATATTTTGACATGTAGAATCCAACAAAAATAGTCCGGATGAAAACCCCGGGGGACGCTATCGTGACCCTCCCTTGTAAGCTAAGTTTAGTGCCTTTGAAAACGTGAGTAGGGGCACAAGTCGGCCATTGTGCCGGCCATTTTTGGTTTCCGAGATGTTTCACCTTAAGATCGCACATAAATATCTATCATATATGATAAAGTCCTTTTGTTACATTCTCCTGCTATAGAATCATCCGGCGCCAAGAAACACGTCTCTATGGTAACCAAACTTTTTGCACCTATTTCTCGCTTTCTCGTGGTAAGTAGTCGAAATTTAGTGACAAACTCAACTATTTTCAGCAACCAAAAAAGGCTCAGCACGATTTTAACTGCTTACGTTGGTAAATTTGGTTGGTTTCCTTACAAGAGGTAAATTCATCTGCTTCATTGTCTGTTACGGGCAATGCTGAAATTTCCAGCTTTTCTGTTACGGACAATGCTGAAACGGATGAAAACTCACAGCTGCAAAAATATGACAGCTGAGTTCGTGACCGAAGCGATCGAACAAGGCGCGTTGAGATTCGTGATCCTTATCAGCCAAAAATCGAGATGAGTGTTCACTGATACGATTATTTGGAACCTTGGTTTCATCATCGCTCTCTATTTAGGGCACTCATTCGCTGCTGTTATTTGTTAAACTTGTTACAACTTGAATTCTGCAATGCCTACTTGTTACACTCCAAGGTGGACCATCACAAAAGTGTGCAAGCTCTTCTAAAGTGTGATAGCAGCACAGTTTAACGCCGCATCATACTGTTGTTTTTGGTGTATTTATTCCTTATGGATGATAGGTCAATGCATCTAGTAAAAAATAAAATAATAATAATTTATTTATTTTTATTTTATCTTTATTAAGGAGATTTTCAGCCAGTGCACAATGGTCCGAGGGCGGCCAAAACCTCAAAAATCAAAGTTGTTCTATCCGAACAGTAATACTTTTCCTGACTTTCTCAACACTTCTGTTGTTCAAATCCAAAGTTTGAAGCAGATTCATTGGAGTTTGAATTTTATACAGCTCCTTGAGTGGACCGTGGACATGATTTTTCAAGAAAATTAATATTTACGATACATTTTTCACAAACTATTTATGAATCTAAAGAGAGCTCAAGCCGCAATGGTATCTTCAGAGAAGTTGTTTGTTTATACATATAGCATACCTGAGTTGAATAAAAATTTTCATTATATTCATACAAAGTGAATTAAAGTTAAAATTGTTCAAAAAACATATTGTTTTTTATAAAAGTACCCTAAGACATTAGTAGCCCGCGAATGCCCGCGATGAGAATAAGTTCATTCGAAAGCTAAAAACAAGAGCTTTCAAGTAGGATACAAATTATTTTGCGAAAACTTGCGATAGACCACTTTCAACGCGTTTGAAGGTGTACGGAGTGCAATTCTAATTAAATAATAATAATCCTGTAATACGCTAGTAATTGCAATCGCAGTAGCCATGAATTGCATCCCTTCCCAAGAAGAAACGAAAAACTGGCTCCAATCTTCTTCTTCTTCTTTTTATTTCTGGCGTTACGTCCCAACTGGGACAAAGCCTGCTTTTAAGCAGGCAGATGTTCTTATAACCACTTCCGCAGTTATTAACTAAGGACTTTCTTTGCCGTTTGATATTTTTGCATGTGTATATTGTCTGGCAGGTACGATGATACTTTATGCTCTGGCAAGTCGAGAAAATTTACTTTACTAAAAGACCCACGACTGGTGGGATTCTAACCCACGATTCTCAAGTTAGTCTAGCTGAATAGCTGCGCGTTTACCGCTAGGACTCTCTGGGCCCCTATATATGCAATATTTTGGTGTTATACCTGAAATAAACATTGTCAATACCTTTATTTGATATTATTAGGATATTGAACCAACTTGAATAAAAAGTTGAGCTGTTACTAAATAAAATAACACAAATATTCTCGGCTTATTAAGATGGTTGAACGAAACTATTTCCTTCGACATGCAGCCTCCAGATAAAATGAAACAAATTGAAAAAAAAACATTCCCTACGTGGACTTGCTTTAGCTGTTCAAACAAGTATGATAACAGACTGAAGCTAAAGACATGACAATCATATTGAAACTGATTAAATGGATGATACTTGCATAAAGGCAGGGTTGGATCTTAGATATTTATGGAGAAATGTGCATGAAATTTTCACATTTTCATTTCAGACGTCACATGAATTTCAACATATTTTCAACATTTTTTCCAATCACGAGTTCATCGTAGCTTTTTTTTACAAATTTGAAAAATTGGCGCATTTAATTAATAAGGTGGCCATTAAGACGAGATGAACATATTAACTTATGATGGTTTTGTGTAGTGCTTCCATATCTTTGGATGAATAATTATATATTTGTCCAGTGTTGATAGACTCACACTCAAAATCTCAATCAATACGCTCTCCCGTGAGAGCAAACTCATTAGAGATCTGCTTCGCAAATCTCACGCTTGAGATTTTGACACAAAATCAACTCAAACAACTCAAACTGTAAAAAATGATTCAGTCGCAAAACCCGGCAAAAACTCGTGAAACCCGAATGTTGTTGTTTACGTTAGAAAGGATTAACATAATTTTACTAGACTAACAAGAAATATTGCCGTTTGTGCGTAAACTGTGGATATACGAGACAATGAGTTAAAAAGGTGAGCCAACTCATTCGTGATTTTTTGACTGCTGAGTTGCATGATTGACAACTCACGCATGAAAAATCTCAAGCGTGAGTTGTGAGAAATTGAGTTTTTCAAAACACTGTATTTGTCAAAAATTGCGTTTTAGTCTAGTTGTTTTTACTATTGGAGTTGTGCATGGAAAAATTACTCCAAAATATATGTTGAAATTCAAGTGATTCCTGGCATGCTGTGAAAATTTCATTTCAATCCGTCAATAAATAACTGCGAACCAGCCTGCCTAAGTTGACCATTTTGTTAGGAAGATTGGAAAAGTTGAAAATGTATCGTTCAAACCTGAATATTCTAATTATCAGTCCAAAACAAGAAAAAATCGAAATTAAAAGTCCAATATGGCATAAAATATGTCACATATATGATTTCAGCTATTTTAAAGAGAGTTTGAGGTTTTGACCGACATTTGTTCTAGATCGAACCACTGTGCAGTGGCTGGTTCGTCTCCGTGTAATAATAATTATTATTTTGTCTACGATGAGAAGACAGAATTATTCTTGTAGACTTTTTGACCTGTATTCCAAGAAGTTAATGCCACCCAATAACTGAACATCTATCGAATACCTCGCTTATTCCAACCCATTGCTTTGAAACTGCTTGATTCTTGAGTGTGTACAAACAGCATAGACCCGTAGACAAGAATTGAATGCTGAGAAAACTGAGAATATCAATCACTTATCGCTCTCAGTAACAATCATGATTCGCAACACATTATAAAAGCTTGTTTATGATGCAGTACTGATTTGATTGGGGGAATAACAGTGCATGATTAAACCCATATGAACAAGCTCCAAAACTAGGGGACACTTTTGCTACAGAATATTCAGGTATTGTTTATCTTGTCAGTAAAATAAAACACCTACCCCCAATAGTAAAAAAGCGAAAAAAACGAGTTTTATCATCGCTCTTTCTTTGGGGCTCTCGTTTGCTGCTGTTATTTATCAAGCTTGTAACAACTTGCAAAACATTGCTGATCATAGACCGTTACAGATCGGATGGTATTCTTAGCTTGCTTTGATCGTTGAAGCACGATAAATAAAAACGAATTCTGCAATGCCTGCTCGTAGGTCAGGAGACTGTATTCCAGGGAGCTTTGGAGTTTAAGGCATGTATGACACAGTTTGCATACCCATTTTATAGTTTCATATGTGTTAATGTCAGTTATATTACAAACACACGACAAAGCACAACTATCACAATATTTCCGTGAAAATAATAATTTTGCTTTATAACAAATGGTAACAAATCGTTAATCGAATTTACAAAAAAAAGACTTAATAACCAATATTCTTTAGTCTTCAAGTCGTTGCATCTAATTTATTGAAATGGCAAAAGTGATAACCTCCACCAGTTGTATAAAAAATCAAAATAGATAAAGTCACTTAGAATAATTCAAATTAACTCTGAAACATTGTGACACAGTCAGTCTCTACCTTGCAGAATTTTCAATTACCATCGTTATTATAACACTCGCCACAAGTACGCATAAATAATATGACGGCTTTATCCAACCAACCCGTTAGAGTGAGGGAAGAGCCCACAGAATATGATTTCAATCACAAATTCTACATGAGGTCTATGTGGCGCTTAAATGGCCATAAATTGAATTTTATGGCTCGACAATATCACCATAAAGCAAAACCCCAACAAAGATTCACTTTATGCCATTTAACGAGTCATATAACACCGTCGATTGTGGATCTAAGAATGCAATTTGTGTGCATTCTACGCAATAATAAACAAGTTATTTTCCCATCCAAAATTTACGACGTTCATAGGGCACAGAGCATCACCAGCACAACGTGCCGTCGTCGTCGGTCATAAACACGACACATTTTTCATATGATCCGTCGGGTGGTAAAATTCACTTCGAAAAACCGCACACTGACTGCGATGGGATGGAATTGGTGCGCTTCCGCTTAAAAACCTTGCTTTTCTCACACATGCAGATAGCCGTTCCGGCAGGGTGGCCAGGCCTACCGATTTTTATCCTACTTATCTACTAAAGTTTCCCGAATTTCCCACCGAAAACTGCCGCTTTTTAGAACATTTGTCGCATAACCTGTGATCTCGCCCTGAAAGCCATTGGTAACTGGGTGTGTAGCTTGTAGCTACCGAGAAAACGAATGAATTTACACGTTATTCAACAATGCTATGACGAAGATAAAGTCCTCCTCTATCTTCTTCTTCTTCTTTCTGGCGTTACGTCCCCACTGGGACAGAGCCTGCTTCTCAGCTTAGTGTTCTTATGAGCACTTCCACAGTTATTAACTGAGAGTTTACTATGCCAATGACCATTTTTGCATGTGTATATCGTGTGGCAGGTACGAAGATACTCTATGCCCAGGGAAGTTGAGAAAATTTCCAACCCGAAAAGATCCTCGACCGGTGGGATTCGAACCCACGACCCTCAGCTTGGTCATGCTGAATAGCTGCGCGTTCACCGCTACAGCTATCTGGGCCCCTCTGGATTCCTCCTCTATCTCTTAGTGGTGATAGTTTTCATCCTAGTCCATTCATTTGCTTAGAAACAAGGATCTACACACTCGGTTACCAATGGCTTTTAGGGCGAGATCACAAGTTATGCGAGATTTATATTATATTTTTAGGGGCCTTTCTTACCCAAGTGGTTAAAGTCCACGGCTACAAAGCAAATCCATGCTGAATATTATCGTAATGGAAAGTTCCTTGATTTCCCTGGGCATAGAGTAGCATCGTTCCTGCAACACGATATACGAATGCGAAAATGGCAACTTTGGAAAAGAAAGCTCTCAGTTAATAACTGTGGAAGTGCTAATAAGAACACTTAGCTGAGAAGCAGGCTCTATCCCGGTGAGGACGTAATGCCAAGAAAAATAAGAAGAACTTACTGCTTTTTTTGCCGATTGACCATTTTTGCATTCGTATATCGTGCGGTAATTAAACACTCTATGCCCTCGAAAGTCGAGCAAATATCTTTTAGAAAAAATCCTCGACCAGGATCCGAATCCACGACCTTACGCTAAGTCTTGCTGAACGGCTGTGCGTTTATCGCTAAGGCTATCTGGCCCCCATCAAACATACCGATATTGGCAAAACCAAACTGGCCACACTGCGTCCGGCTTCCATTGAAATCAATTGCACACCACTTAACGACGACGATGGCGACAACGACGGTGGACCACACTCCAGATTGCAACATTGTACGGGGAGCATCATTAATATCACGTAAAATTGTTGTAACTTGAGGACGGCCAAGGAAGCCACCCCTCTCGTAAAGAGAGATTTCTTGCTTTATAGCAACACGTACACGAAAAGCTGCCCCCGGAGAGGGCACCAACATTCAGATAATGCCAACCCAGCGCAGCTTGTAGCTAAGAGGGCATTAAAATTACAAGTAGCTCCGTTTTCTTCGGCGACGTGGACTCCATCTTTCGCCGGTGGTTTTCATTCTTGGGTTGAGACTTGAAAAGCTGCTTCTTTTCATCTGCACGCAGCTCAGTTGGTTCGCCTGTTTGCTCTCCATGTGATCCGACCCCATGAATACACACCGTCGGAGTGCGTTTGTACCAAGTAGAGAAAGATGGGGCAAAAGATCGACCTTAGTGGAATAATAAACGACTTTTAGAACTTGAGAAAATGCGAATTTTCATGCTAAAAGATTGTTAATGTCTTCTTCTTCTTCTTCTTTCTGGCGTTACGTCCCTACTGGGACAGAGCCTGCTTCTCAGCTTAGTGTTCTTATGAGCACTTCCACAGTTATTAACTGAGAGCTCACTATGCCAATGACCATTTTTGCATGTGTATATCGTGTGGCAGGTACGAAGATACTCTATGCCCTGGGAAGTCGAGAAAATTTCCAACCCGAAAAGATCCTCGACTGGTGGGATTCGAACCCACGACCCTCAGCTTGGTCTTGCTGAATAGCTGCGCGTTTACCGCTACGGCTATCTGGGCCCTTTGTTAATGTCTATTTTAATTCAAAAGTTATTGAAGTTTTTCTGTTAAAAAATCTTTGTTTTTGAAGGCATTTTATTAGAGTTACAAAAATAACACATCTTTATTTTCATTATGTCAAATTGTTTCTTTTGATTCGGCAAAGGAAGACCTCTTCCGATATTCCCCGAATCTTGAATTTCCGAGGATTTCTGGTTGCTTTAAAAGATCTTCAAAAGCTTGAACTCTATCCTACTTCTGAATTGATGGAAAGACTTTGGAGTTCTTTACTCTTTGAATGTTTATTCATGAATGTCTTGTCTTCATAATGTCTTCAAAAGGCTTAAGTCAAACTACTATGAATTAGGTACTGTATTACCACAGATACATGCAACGAAAGTTCAACCGAAAATTACAATTTTCACACCTAAAACCAATGAATAGCTAAAACATTTTCAAATTTCAAGCGATTTCTTCAATATCTGGAGTGAATGTCTCTTATTTGAATTGCGTTTGAACCACCAGGACATTTATAATATTTATTTTAAATTGAGCTGCAAATCTTCAAAAAAGAAATTTTTGACCGACTTTACCATATTCCAATGTTGTATAATGTACGATCGCAGAAGCAAGGTTACAGAATGCTCGCTCCCGCTATAATTTTACACACCTCGCATATATGCAAGCAAATGTAGCGGTGGTCGGTGGTGGGATGCTGAGCTGATATACCCGAAGAGAGCAAATATTTGCCCCCAGGCGTTATCAGTTGCTGCACATAGCATTGGATCCGTTGCTTGTCCTCATAGTTTCATAGCCATAAAAATGATATTATTGGCACAAAGTGCAAGCTTGTGTGTGGGACCGGATGAAATTCTTTTGATCTTCAATCGTTCGTTTGATACACGAGGTCTTAAGCTGAATAGGAAAAAGTACTTTTCCTCAAATGATAAATATGCTGTTCCTTTTTTTTTCAATTCTTCCATAATTATAATTTGATTCATCAATTCATTTTCAATTTCAAGGTGTTCTATATTAGGCACACTAACATACTAATTTGGTAAAACAAAGTTAAGCTATTATTAACATTTTGTTAATCACAAATTACATTTCTTTTGCCCTAGCAGTTCAGAATTTTTATAAATGGATTGAATTTACGTGCTTATAATAGAAAAAAATTAACATTACCTAATTTAACCTGAATTCATTAAGCCCTTCTCGTGGAGTGCCGTTTTTTGTCTAAAATTTTTAATATTTTCGGTCGACATTTGCTCCAATATTTCAACACTGGATATTCTATGCAATTCTTGTATTCTTGAATCTGTTGTAGAGCTTTTTTTACTGGTCTTTCAACAGCTATTACGTATTGGTACAGCATAGAATTATTGGCGGTATTTTAGAAGAAATCTCTAGACGAATACTTTAAAAAGTTTTTAGCAGAATCCCTGGAAAAATGTATATAAGAAACCTGAAGGAATTCGAGCAAGTAGGATAGATGTACCAGTTATGGACATAATGGTTCCCTATTTCCCTTATCCTCAAATTTCAACAACATTGCTTCCTCGAGGGACCCTGCAAAGTTACAAAATCTTGCAATGCGTGGTGCTACTATACGTTAATAAAAAAAAAGAGAATTTACACCGTCTTCAGCCAAAGGCTGCACAGACTGAACAATCACTTACATTAGACAACGGACAACACGAAACAACCAGTAGCCCAGTGATAGATTTTCCGTTTGACGAAAAGTTTCCACAGACTGATTCGGGAATCGAACCCACACTTCGTGGCACAATATACCTAAACGACTGACGCCGCTAACCGCATGGCCACGAAGCCCACAAACTTACGTTAATACTTCCAATGACACTGAGTCCACTACTGAAAGGATATCTTGGAATCCAAAGGAGATTGAAAATGGTTGTCTTCGAAAAAGTTGTTCAGTGAAAAGAGCCACTCCGATGGAATCTGATAAGTTCCAAATTTATTAACCTAGTTTTTTTTTTCTAAAGGAATCCATGAACAAGCCCTGGAACAATGAAGTAATCAATTCTGGAGCTTTTCCAAAAACAAATTCCTAATACGTATCGCTGGCAAAATTCTTGAAAATATTTCTGGAAAATTACCTGTTTGAATATCAGTAGTAATTTCTGAAGGTATCTCTGGAAGAACAAACAACAGGCTAAGTATCAATAAACAAACTGATACAGATGGGCTCCACGCAATCTACGCTGGAGTATTACATAAAGTAGAGAACACTAAAACACGAACAGAAAACAGAAATGAAAATAATGATGCAAACATTACACAAACACAACCCGAGCAAAGCTTGAGATCATATTGAAAGCTAATTTTGATGTTGTGATGTCGCGGATTTTGATAACTCAGTTTGTTGTCATTTTGGTCGTTTTAACGGTTAAAATATCAAAACTGAGAGCAGAAAAATGTTCCCATGATATCAAATTGAAAACTCTTTTTGCTGTCAGTGAAAGCAAATTGAAAACAGTTTCTGCTATCATTGAGAGCAAATTGAGAACTCATTGAGATATACATATTTTTGATTGATATTGAAATGTGGCTGCGACTAGATAAATGCTTTATTTTTATATTCTCATAGTATTTAAACATGTAGCACGAATAAACCTATAATTAAAAAAAATATATATAAACAAAAATTTAAAATGATAGCAAAACGAAAACAAAATGTGATATCGAATATTTCATTGATAAATTGAAATCAAATTATGATATCAACTTGATGCTGAAAACAATATATGTTATCAACTTGCTTTCATTTTGATGTTGGGTTTTAATCGGGAACCCAACACAAATCTTTGTTAAACTCCAACACTAAACCACAAACATTCTATATTATTTTATCCACTCTTACAAGTAAGTGCGTAGGCCTTCAAAGCAGGTGTCGATTAAAGTGTTGTTCTCCAAACCATAAAAGTTAAGCAAAAAGCGAAAAAAAGTGAGCTTCAAAAGCTATCTACTAAAAACTTTTAGACCACAAAAGTTGTAGCGCTCAGGAATTCGTATATGTTTTGTAAATATATATGTTATAAAATTTGTAAATATTGACCAAATGAAATAAGAAGCAAACACATTAAATGTACAGTATATTAAGCAAATTCAAAACATATAAATCCCTTAGCATAGACAATTACATGTTTCGAACATTTTGCTGAATCTCTCCTAGGGCGAGCTTTTCGGTTTGTTCGAAAGGTTGGAAAGGGACAGCTGCACAACCATCGTGCCGAGTTATCTTTCGTGACTGTACGGTCACGAATGTGTACGAGAAAGTTTCGGGAAATGACGAATATTCGGTTTGTCCGAGATTCACTTTCCTTAATTTGAGGAGTCACAGATTCGTTAATTTCGTTCGTGACTACCGAACAAATTATAAGTGTGCACGTTTGTAATTTGTTCGATTTTATTTGAAATGTAAGACTATTCAAGTGACGTTAAGTGCATGTTAAATTAATTAAATATCTTGTCCGTTCTCTAGTTCGTGTAAAATTGTGTAGAAATTGTGAGCAAACTAGCTAGAAAGCCTAAATGTAGAGCCGTAAGGCTGTTCTTATCGCAGCAATTCTACCCGAAACTCAAGCGTGTGGACTTTCCTCCAAAGGACGAAATCATTTCCCAGCAACCGCCAACCAGCGGAATGAGTGATCACGTGGTAATTATCCATGCTATTACTGGTTTTCAGTGATTAACAAATTGTTTCAACTTATCTGCAACACTGTCAAAAATATCGTACTGATAAATTGCCATTTTAAATGCTCAATTTAAGGCTAAACTTAGCCCATCAGTGATATTCATAGTCTATCGCCATCAATGCACTTGTGATGGAGTAGACAGCATGACATTGATATGATGTAGATTGATCCGAATTGTATCGTAGTCGGCCTGTACAAATCAGCAAATTTTAAGCATTGATAGTGACAGCGAGTAACTCTGGCTGGAAGTTGGCCGATCCGTAAACAAAGCGACCGAGGGAGGTCAGGGGATCTACAAGAATTCGCAGATCGGACAATCCACCCGTCTGACTATGATTTATGAAGTTCGACTCTGCCATTGCAAGACCCCGGCTCCGGTGAAAGAGCGCGTCATTCAACAGGACCGCCGGGAATCAACGCTCGTCTGTGACCTGGGTCACAGGTCATCGACAGTAAGGCAAGCCAACGAACTCGGTGACCTTTGAACCTTTTGGTGGTGAGGACGTCTCGGAGTATTTTTTGTTCAGTCTTAGACTGAAGAGCATGCGCTGCTAAAGTCAAGCTAGTGAAGGAGTGAGGATCAAGATGCGTGCGTGACAAATTGCCGCCGCCAGATCCGATTGTCACCAGGAGTGCAGACTAGCCCGCAGATGCACTGCCTTCGACGGTGACGTAGAACCCGTAGAACACGTAGAGCACATGAGTACAGAATAGACAGATAAGGAGAGAAATCGCACACGTGATAGAGAGATAGGGAGAACGAACACATACATATATTGGAATAAAATGCTAGCGTTTAAGGCTAAGTAGCCCATCAATCGTTTTTGCAGCAATGATGACTTTTCAGCTTGCATTTCAAAGTGATAAAACTCATTCGTGATAGTTTATATTGAATTGAAAAAGTATCACTGTACGCGCTAACATGCATAAAGTATGCTGATACTGTTTCAGCTGTGTCAGTGCAAAATCAACTGATTTTCTTTGATTCGAAATCGTTAGATGAATTAGCAACAATCATCAACGACGCGTACAAATTTCAATGACGGCCTACTTCGCCTTAAGGAAATCATGAAGTAATGTGTTCCAAATAAATTATTATCCGTCATCTTCAAACCCAATAAACCGTTAGATGTTATGTGACCGTAATCCCTAGAGTTTGATTAGTTTCCATGTATTGCTCGTCACTATGCGTGTTTAGTTTTCGTTATCCGTCCTCCTTACGGGGTTTGATTGTTGGGTTCTCAGGCTGTGAACCGTTTCACCAATGCATTAAACTTTTAATTAAAAGTTGACAGTTCGTAGTTATTTCTCTTCCGTTTGAAAATAACCCTGCTCCGGAGCATGGTTAAACTTGACCGACTTGACCGTTCAAAAGTTTTTTTTGCTTCCACTAATTTGCGAATAGCTAATGATCAGTCAACTTTGTTCTGAAATATTTTTTGTCTGTCAAAATCAAAATGGGTCGACCTCGAAGTTAATTTTAAATTTTATGAGGGGAAAATGACTCGAATTGTCAAATTTTAACTAAAAGTTAAACAAATTGGTGAAACGGTTTACAGCCTCAGTCTGCTTCCTATTCGTTGATGCGTGGCGCGTCGAACGACGAGTCTGCCCGTGATGAAAGAGAGCGAACGGCTTGTTGGCATGTTGGCTCATATAGTTCATTTTACTGTAAAATTCTCTCTCTTTCGCTCTTCAACGAAACTTGAAAACAATTGCCTATTGCACGGTGACGTCATCAGAAAATCTCTATCTTTCCCTTCTTCGGGAAATCTGAAAACAGCGACATGAAAATTTGACAGGTACTGGCACCGTTGTTTTCAAATTTTGTTGAAGGACGAAAGAGAGAAAATTTCGCAGTGAAAATCCTAATGGTGCCAGTTTTTGTCAACTTTGACAGGTACTGGCACCGTTGTTTTCAGATTTCCCGAAGGAGAAAAAAGAGCGATTTTCTGATGACGTCACCGTGCAATGGGCAATTGAGAATGAGTGATTCTCTTACCAGAATCTCTGAGTGTCTTCTTGATTGTGTGGTTGCGTAGCGATAATAGGATGAACTCCGATCAGTCGTTTGGTTCGTAATTCAGCTGAAGCCATTTGTGTAATTCCTTTCGGAAAAATTCAATGGACTCGCCCTCAGGAGAGTTTCAACCGGCCAAATCAAAAGTGGGCTTGTGGTCGTAAGAGAAATTTCATGAGAAATTCATAATTAAATCCTAGATGGAGCTCCTAGATAATTTTATGAAGAAATTTTTCATGGAATCCCTAAAGTAATACGTGAAAGCAGTGAAACTTCTTGATTAATCCTCGAAAGATTTCTTGAAAGAATCCGTAGACGAAATTTTTGAGGCACCTTGTAGCAATTCCTTGATGAAAGCCTGAAAATAAAATTTAGCAAATCTGAAGAAATCCTCGAACAATTCATGAAGAAATCTCTGAAGGAATTCTATTAGGAACCAATGAAGGTATTCCTAAAAAGCAGGAATTCTGAGATCAATTTCTACTGGGATTCACGAAAAAATCCACATTGGAGTTATTTCACAATATCACGCAAAAATTACAGAATAGATCATTTGAAGCTTTTGAACTCAAGCAAGGAGGATTTTTTCGACAGAACCGCCATAATTTAAGAGATTTATATTGAACTATTCATAATCTCGCCGAAAACAAATCGATGATTTGCTGACACAATTCTAGAGATTCTGTAAAAATATCTTGTGCAATTTATAAGGTGTTTTTTTTACTATTTTATTCTTCAAGATTAGAAGAATTTTCCTAGTTTTTTTTATTAAAGTCTTCAGAAGTAGTAGTTTTTGATTTTGTTGATGATATTGAAAGCTCCACCGCGAGCAGAAATCGAATAACAGTTTCCCTAGAAAGCTTAAAGCTCGTTTAGCACCCCTTCCCTATAGATTTCCAGCATAAGGCTCATATTTCCACAGTATTTGCTGAAGCCCATATGAAAAAATAGGGGGTTGTAACTCAAGAATTATACAAGTTTATTTTTCTATATAAAAATTAATCACGTCAGTGTTTTTTACTAATAATTGTTAGAAAAATATGACTCCGATTTGTCTCATTAGAATAATGAACACATGAGCATATCGTCCCACCACAGTCGGTAATCAATCAGACAGCAGTGCATACATGTTTGACCATAAAATCTTCACAATTGAAACAAACCATGTTTTTGACCTTCTCACTTGATTTTCTAGATTGACAATTATCTAATACGCAATAATAATGCTTGAACCGGCAGTTAAATTTAACAAATCTGGCTTACTGTACTTGAAGATAATTGCCATTGGATAACTTGAAACGTTTAAGGAACAACACGGAAAGAAATGACGGATTCCCACAAGAATGAGTCAAAAATTTTAAAAGTCGTGCTCGATGGTTTTCTCATGGATTAAATTTTATACATGTTTTCAGTATGGTGGAATAAGTGTTTCTTATAGATCAATCGGCATCACTTTTTGTATGCAATTTATTTGAAAAATTGTAGTTCATCATCTCCTTGGCATTACGTCCTCACTGGGATAGAGCCTGCTTCTCAGCTTAGTGTTCTTACGAGCACTTCCACGGTTATTAACTGAGAGCTTTCTTTCCAAAGGTTTCCATTTTCGCATTCGTATATCGTGTGGCAGGTACGATGATACTTTATGCCCAGGGAAGTCAAGGACATTTCTATCACGAAAAGATCCTGGACCCACCGGGAATCGAACCCAGACACCTTCAGCATGATTTTGCTTTGTAGCCGCGGACTTTAACCACTCGGCTAAGGAAGGCCCGAGTGTTCTGAAACTATTGATTTTAGAGAAAAATGACGTATAGAGAAGGGTTAGTAAACCGTTTTGACTACAAGAAAGAAATATTTCATTTTTACCATGAAAAGTTCAAAAATAAAGCTTATATTTTAAATTACACATAAACTAAATTTTGGTCGGTTTACAAGTTTTTTTATATTTTGTTTGATGATTAAATAATCATAAGCATATAATTTAATCTAGAAACTATTCTAGACCATATTGGTTATTATTTTTCTTATTGAAATAATAAAATATGCCATTTCCATTGACTATTCGCAATTTTCCATCAAGAAAAATACATAAGTCAGTTGGGACAAATATGGTGTATACTCTAGAAAACCTTTTGTTCTTGATAGAGAATCAAGAATAACCAGTGAAAATAGCCTTGAAAGATAATCATGATTATCAGAATACTAAGAATACTTTCAAGATTCTTATTTCATCATCAAAACATATTTTATTTTATTTTGTAGAAAAAAAAATGTTTTAAAATCGACCAAAGCCGCACGCTATGTCTGAACCAGGTGATTATAAAAATCGAATGTACATCGGATTTTTTTTCGCTAGAGATCAGTATTTGATCTATAGTTTCAAAATCGAAAGATTTTTAAATATTCTATCGGTGAAATTTTTTCCATACAATTTGTATGGGCTGAAATTCGTCGACAAACGGGGTTTTCATGGGTTTTAGTATGCAAAACAGCTAAAAAGTGGAAAAATCAAAATTTCACAAATGGATTATTTAAAAACCTTCCTATTATGAAAATATAACCAAAATACTGAACACTAGCGAAAAGAAACCCGATGTACATTCGATTTTTATAATCGTCTGGTTCAGACATAGCGTGAGCCGTTCTTGGAAAAAAAAATCATTTTTTTTTTCATCATGAAACTTTGTCCGCAACACGTGTTCCGTACCAAGATTCTATTGTGCAAATTTTAAAAATATAAAAAATTGGGTTTTGTGTAATTTAAAATTTAAGTTTTGTTTTTCAATTTTTGATGGTAACAAATAACATATTTTTTCAGTGTATCAGAGTACGAATATACCTCTGCATATCCACAGTTGTCATTTAAAGAATATTGGGATAATGGTCATATTTTTTTCTGTAAAACAAACACCACTCCCTCCCTGTTCCTGTAATAACGATGAAATAAAAACGCATTTTGATGCTTTTTGATTGGCTGGATCATATAAACACTCGGTTTTAAGTATTTAGACCAATGATAAGATTTTCTGGGCAACGAAATAGTGTGTCAAAGTTGATGGCAAAGTCTGTGCCCGTTTCCAAGATTGTGCTTGTGTTAAGCACTGAACTTTCAAATATATGTCTTACGACTAAATATTATGACACAATAGTGAGAATGATTGCACATAGGCAATATTCCATAAAGTTCACGTTTCCAAACATATCTGATCGATTTTCACCAGAAAAGTATTCCATATTTTTGTCGCTATCGGTTGATCGCTATCTTTCACGCGACTGACATTTCTGACTCTTGGCGTGCTCAAATCTGGCAGCGCGATCGCCGTCCGTTTCGGTGTCGATTGGCAGAAAGAGAAATTCGCTAGCGAAATCGAAACCTGATCATATTTTCCCGCGATTCAACGCCGCAGACAACTCTTTGCATCATCACAACCACTATACACAGTGTGCAGAGGAATTCCTTCAACTTCAACGGTCGTCACTTTATTATGCACATCATCTCGCGCAGAGAGCGGACCCCTCAACGTTGAAAACGACTTGGCCACGGGAGAACGAACCGAAAGACTTGCGCGATCGTGTGAGCAAAATAATAACAAGATCGTTCACTTAATTAGAATGGCTTTTAATTAGGCTCATATTTGGCTTTTAGCTCGTAGCTGTCTTCCATGCAAGATATTACAAACAACAGTATTGGACAATGCATTCGAAACTTTTTCCATTTTCTCTTCAAAATGGACAGCTTTGGTAGCCTAGATATCAGATATTTACAGACCGGTTCGATTGAAATCTTCTCAGCATGTCAGACATAACTTTAAATTCAACATATATTTTTGAGAAATTTTTCCATTGATAAACATTTTTTTTCATTCGTGATTTTTTTGTTTATCTTTTCTTTGATTCATTTATTGGTATTATTTAAAACATTAGTTGCATTAATTTCTCATATCAAGGTGTTCTGTGTTAGGCAACACTATCATCCTTAATTTGGTTAAACACAATTAAGGTTTTTTATATACATTTGTCAGCAACTTACATTTATTTACTGAGAACTTCCCTTGCTGATTGACCATTTTTGCATGTGATATGCACATGGGGGCCCAGATAACCGTAGCGGTGAACGCGCAGCTATTCAGCAAGACCAAGTTGAGGGTCGTGGGTTCGAATCCCACTGGTCGAGGATCTTTTCGGGTTGGAAATTTTCTCGACTTCCCAGGGCATAGAGTATCTTCGTACTTGCCACACGATATACACATGCAAAAATGGTCATTGTCATAGTAAGCTCTCAGTTAATAACTGTGGAAGTGCTCATAAGAACACTAAGCTGAGAAGCAGGCTCTGTCCTAGTGGGGCGTAACGCCAGTAAGAAGAAGAAGATGCACATGGGGACATGTACGAAGATACTCTAGGTTCTAGATAAGTCGAAAACATTCCCAATCCAAAAAGATCTTCGAGCGGTGGGATTCGAACCCATGCCTTCCAGCTTAGTCTTGCTGAAAAGCTGCGCGTTTACCGCTATGGTTGTATAGGCCTCCTAAACAAAGAATCATTATATTCGAATACCATTTCCCTTACGGCCAAATTAGATAAGAATGATAATGTAAGGAATCGGCATCATTCGGCAAGTCATAATTTGTGTGTTTTACCTATAAATAAACTTACATTTTAAAGCTGTCGAGTTATAACTTTTGACAGAATTTGAAATGTTGGGTCCAGTTTATATGAGGCTCCAGGAGTTCCTCTCGAAATATCTCCAGAGACTCTTCCAAAGATTTCTACAGAAAATTATTCAACGATTCCTCCAGAAATTCCTCCATGGTAATCTCTACAGCGATTCCACAAAGGCTTTGGCCAGAGATTCCTCCAGGAAGAACTTTAGTTCGCCTTGAGTCACCGGTTCTGATAGGGCTCCAGGAATATCTACAGCAATTCCTCCAAGAGTTCCTCCAGAGATTCAACGAGGGAGTTTCCCAAGAATTCCTGCAAGAAAATATCTACAAGTATAGCAAGGAGTTCCTGCAAAAATGTCTCCGGTGATCTGTGTCTCCTAGGATTCCTCCAAGATTTGTTTCAGCAATTCTTACAGCAATACTCCGGAATTTCTCTGGAGACTTCTCCAGGGATATTGTAAGCAATTTCTTCTGGTATTCCTTCAGAGATTCCTTTAGAAAATCTTCCAGATACTTCACTACGGATTCTTCCAAGAAAATCTTCACAAGGATTCTTGCAGAGATATTTTTAAGGCCTTCTCCAGGAGTATGACAATATTTTCATGGACTTCTCCAGAATTTCCTCAGATGAATACTCCACGGATACATACAAAAATATCCCAAGTTGTCCTCTCGAAGTATACGCTTTCGGGATTCCTCTACGGAATGCTCCAGGGATTCTACCAGGAATAGTACAGGTTTTCTACAACTTACGAATTCCTCAAAAAATCCTTCAGGAATTCTCCCAGAGTTACCACCAGGAAATTGCCGCATTCCTTACTCCAAGAATTTCTCCAGATAATCCTCCAAGCATTCGCCAGGATTTTTTCCAGCGTTTCGCCTATCTAATCTCAGGAATAGTTCCTAGAGGAGTCTCAAGATGACTACCTGTGAAATTTCTGAAGAAATATTCAAAATAATCCTTGCAGAAATTGTGGTAGTGCATCCTGGAGAAAGCTTTTATATCTGCGAAAATTCCTGTACAGATTTTCCTGGAGGAATTCTTAGGGATCTATTTTATAAGTTGAGTCGATCAGAATGAATCGACTGGAGTCACTGTCGACCAAAAAATTCGTTCGACACGGTTCTGTCACTCGAGTTTCTCGACAATTGTCACTCTATGTGACTAGATAACTATGGCAGTCGACGGGTGACATCTGAAATATGCCTGCTTGCTTTGATCGACAGTGATTACAGACGAGTCACATAAATCTGCTCGATTTACAAAATAGACCCCTTATAGAAGTATCTGGAAGAATCTTTGAAGGAACATCAGGAGAAATTGTTTGAAAATCTTTGTAGATCTCTGGAGAAGCCCTTGAAGCAATCGCTGTAATAATTTTTGGAAAAGTTCCCTGATCCTTGGAGATATTTCTGGGGGAATCCCCGTACTGGAGTAACCTAATGAAGACTCACTGGAGCCTTTCCGGCAGAATCACCTTCAGGAATTCATCCTTCCAGGAAATTGCTAGAGGAATCTTTTGGATGTAGCCGTAAATCAAACTACATTGTTTAACGATTGTTAGGGAAGTGAACATTTATTAACATAGAAAATCTTAGCCTACTATGATTGATTTGCGCCGGACTGGACACATGGCGCCTACTTGTTCCGGCACTCTTCTTCGAACAGATCTGGTAGCAAACCAATCTGTAGTCGCAGCTTTTCCAGACGGACCCGTTGAAGCGTTTTAGTTAATTCATCTACAAGCATCAATTCCGTCGGAAAGTAACGAAGACTAATTACTTTCTTCTCTTACTGATCACGGACGAAGAAATACTTGGTCTCGATGTGCTTTCCACGTCGCTCGGTTTTGTCACTTTCTACCAGTTTGATAAAACTCTGGTTGTCTTCAAATACAATCGTAGAGTGCTGAACTTCTCCAAGTTGCTCCAATAATCTCCCGGTTACGCATCCGCCAAAAAGCATCATGTGGCCGGAGTTCGATTTCCGATCGCGATAGTTTCCGGCCCAATCGGCGTCGATGAACATCTGTAGTCCATCCTTAGATGAACCCAGGTGCAGCTTGTGATTGCTTGTTGTTGCCAGGTACCGTAGAACCCGTTTTGCCTCGTTCCAATCTTGCTGATTTAGACAACTTGATTTCTGCGCCAGAATGAAAGTGCTGACAGCGACCGGATGTGCACTGCTACGTACAGCAGACCACCGATCAGACTAAGATAGTCTCTGTTGTTCGGCAGCTGATCCACCTCCTCCTTATGCTAGAAGTAGCCCGAATCGAGAGGAGTCTTTGATGGCTTAGCGTTCTCCATGTTGAACCTACGCACGAGCTTCCGGATGTACACCGCTTGATTGGGCTTGTATCTGGCGTCGCTCTTTTCCACCTAAATTCCCGGGTAGTGGCGAATCACCGAGGTTGTACACGGTGAAGTGTGCTAGCAGACTTTACAAAATAGATTTGAACTCTTCTTTAGCCTGCGTAACGATCACCATACGCTGTCTTGTCGTTCTTCTTACCGATGTAGGGTCAAATAGTCCAGAATGCTACTTCAAAGATTTGTGTCGTTTTCTCCTAATGAGATCCACATTTTGACGCCATTCAAAGTCGTAACAGTAACTTTACAACATGTAAACATTTCCCAAATTTGAGTTTTTATCGTGTAGAAAAGTTGGTTGAAAAATGGGGGTGGTTCAAAATGACCAAATGGATGGGGTAGAATGCCATTTAGTATGGAGAACTAGTAGTTAGCAACCAAGTTTCTCGATGAGTTTGCTCTGTGGTATGGAAAAGCTTATTCCTTAATGAAATCATCGGAAAACCTTAATATTTAGGCAAAAAAGTGAAAAATGTTGAATTTCACTGGAAAATAAAGGAAACATCTATGAGTTTATGTCCAAGGGTTGTGGTGGAAACTCTTGGTTAACACGGTGTGCCAGAAACCGTTATTAACAGAAAAAAATGTCCATGAATTCGGCACCTACCATTCGAAAGATATAGTATTCAAGCATCTTCTCCGTGAATTTGAAAATATTCTAACGAGGGAATCGAAAGTTATAGTGATTTGAAGGTTTCAAGCTATTTTGCATGGGATATTCACATGCTTATAAATATTGCTCAACTGTGCATCATTATTAACTTGTAAAAAAGCCAAGTAACCATCAGCTTTGCATTAAGCATTCAAAACATGTGATATCCAAGCATCTTCCCTGTAAATTTAAAATCATTACGTCAAGAAAATCAGAAGTTATAGTGATTTGTATATTTACCATGATTTCTATGAAGTTTAAATTAGGGCTGATTTATACGCCTTTGTTATGAAAGTGTACGTAATTTACAAATAAAAATGTCTATAGGACTGACCTTCGGCATTCAAAAGATATAGTAGTCAATTATCTTCGCAGTTAGTTTGAGATTATTTTATCAAAAGAAAACATAATTAGAGTACTTTGAAGTTTTGGAGTCATTAAGATTTTTTTTCAATCGTCTGAAATAGTGTTCGCAACACGCATTTAATAATTTCAACACAAATTAATTTAACAGATTTGCATTCAAATTATATCTTACATTGAGGAAATGCAGTGTTTCGTTAAATCACAAGCAAATGGGTTCGTTTTTATGAATTTTGTTTCATTTCTGCGCGTTTTGCGGGGCAGTGTTTCGTTATGACCCAAATAAGCATATTGGTGAACACGAACAATTTGAAAGTGGCACCATGTTGCTCAGTCGAGGTTGGATTATCACCTAGTGAGATCATTTTATGCTAGTGTTTTAAATAAGTTAAATATGAAGGTTCACATTTTATTCATGACAGCGAAGGGGATACGTTTATTTATGTGTTTGTTCAAATAATAGTTAGTAGAAGTTTATTGTAGAAATTTATCTTGTTTCATGTTTTGAAAAATATGTAAATGCAACAAGCCTTCTATTTTGTTTAGTTCCAAGAATTATTGGATACTATGAGCGTCGGCTTTTCCTTTAGAATTAAGATACTGATAGATTACTTTTTGAATTGATGCTGCATGATTTGCATCATGCGAAATCTTTGAATAGTTCGTCATCAAAGGTATCGTCATATTGATTCAGTCATGTTTTGTTCATATAAAAGGATTACTTTTTATTTTATTAAATTTATTATGTTGATGACTTCATTATGTTTTAGGAGAGGTATAACAGGGTATAACCAGTGAAAATGATATGATCATCCCTAGGACTTTTTTAATTAGGCGTTTTGTTTACCAAGACAAATCTGTAATATAACCACTTCCAATTTTCAAAACTCCCATTGACATCTCGTGGAAGTGCAGAAAATTCCAACGGCTTCCTCAAAGATAGTATCACGTAAATATTTATTCCATAACCCCAATTTTCATGTATTAGGACACAGCAGGACGCGGTATTGCTTAGTACAAGGAATGAGAATTCCATTACTTACACACTGAGAGTGCTGCGACTAATCCTAAGTACCATCCGTTGGTTCCTTGTGCATGTATAGCTCTTGTAATAACGGAGAAGCAACAGTAGGCGGTCAATCACGCTATTAAATCACATTGATCAACATATTGATAAGAATTTGTTGCAGTTAGTAGTGGTAAAAACATTGGACGTGGTAATTCAATACTCAAAATTTACTCTATTATAGGTTCAAAACTTCAAAGTACTTTAGTTGTGTTGTCTCTAGATAAAGTATTCTCAAACTAACTGCGAAGATGCTTGAATAATCATCTTTTGAATGCCGAGTGTCAGTCGTATGGACATTTTTATTTGTAAATTCTGTGCACTGATATAAAAAAGCCATAAAAAAGCTCTAATTTAGACTTCATAGAAATAATGGTAAATATACAAATCATTATAATTTCTGATTTTCTCGACGTAATGATTTCAAATTTACAGGGAAGATGCTTGGATATCACATGTTTTGAATGCTTAATGCAAAGCTGATCGTTACTTGGCTTGGGTTGAGCAATATTTATGAGCATGTGAATATCCCATGCAAAATAGCTTAAAACCTTCAAATCACTATAACTTTCGATTCCCTCGTTAGAATATTTTCAAATTCACGGAGAAGATGCTTGAATACTATATCTTTCGAATGGTAGGTGCCGAATTCATGGACATTTTTTTCTGTTAATAACGGTTTCTGGCACACCGTGTTAAACATATTTTATCATCGTTTGGCAAATAACACAAATTGAAACGTTCTAGAAATGGTTTAATGAGGTGAGCCATTTTACCCCATCAGTGCGTCTTGGACCATGTTCTCCTACAGGCACGGATCCATCTTGAAGTCCATGGACTTGAAAACAGAATCCACCTTCTGGTTCCACATACGAGCGGTCTGCTTCAATCCGTACAGGCTTCTCCTCAAACGACACACGGTACGGTCGTCGCCGGTAGCACATTCTTTCGGCTGCCTCAGCTTTCTTGTTCGGAGGTAGTTGGACCAGCTCCCACGTTTCGTTGTCCATCAACGCTCGAAATTCCTTATCCATGGCGGCCTGCCATTGGATCGCGTCGGGACTTCGCATTGCATCCACCGGTGTTCGGGAATCATCAGATCGTTTGGACCGACCTCGCTTGCTTTCAAACCTTGCCGCGTTGCGCTGGGACCGGTTTGATACACCGGCTTGGTGGATGATTCTGTGGGATGTTGATACGAAAGCGTCTTTTCGGAAAGATGTAATCCTTATACTTGCCTGGTTTCGCGCGCTCCCGGCCGCTGCGCCTCAACACCTCGCGTGACACGAGTGAATTTGCAAATTGTCGCGGGGAGCGCAATAATTGTCCGTCACCTGTCTCATCATTAAAGTCTTGACTGGAATCTATGCCAACGCTGGTTTCAACATGTGAAAAGTACTCCAGATCGGAATGTGATCCTTCTTCGGCTTCAGATTGCATTTCTTCAGCATCTTGGACTTGGGCAGGTTCACTCGTTACTGGCAAGGACCAGTTCGTGGTACTGTTGTTCTTCTGCAACAGCAATATCCGGATCGTAATGCAGACTAATGTATGTGTTCACTCGTTGAACAGAACATCACGACTTTTGAAAATAGTTCTCTTCACGGGATCGTGCAGCCGATAGGCCTTGGTGGTCTCCTCGTAACCGACCAAAAGTTCTTCCTTCGATTTGGCGTCCCACTTTTTCCTATTTTGTTTCGGAACATGCGCCATTGATTTCGTACCGAAAACGCTTACATTTAACAAATCGGGTTCGCGGCCGCTCCATGCTTCTTTCGGCGTGAGAGCGTGTCCTTTTGTAGGTGAACAAATAATGAGACACGTCGCAGCTGCTATCGCCTCCGCCAAGAATAACTTCGGAGGTTTGCCTCGTACAGCATATAACGAGCTCGTTCGGCCACGGTGCAATTGTCTCGCTCAGCCAACCCGTTTTGCTGTGGCGTGTACTCGGTCGAAGTTTGGTGCTGGATTCGAAGTCCCTCAAGCGATTCTGCAACTATTTGTTGATGAATTCCTTACCGTTGTCGCTGTGAATGGTTTTCAACTTGCACCCGTCTGCCTCTCGGCGAGGCTGTGGAACTGGTTGAATGCACTCAACAGCTCGAATTCGGACTTCTACTTGAGAAAGTAGATAAAAAATCCTCCGCGAATTGTCGTCAGTGAACGACACGTAATACCTGCTTCCGCCTACACACTCAATCTGTTCGGTAAAAATAACTGGGTTTTTGAACTACCGAAAAAGTCAGTAAACTAAAAAAAATGTCAAAAATCGAATAACAGATATTTTTCACTGAAATTTTGCAGATAGCTTTCGTTTTATATCATATATTGATGAAAAATAAAACATTGTGAAATTTGCTTTTCAATTACGCGTGGCGACAGTTTTCATTTTACTGACTTTTTCGGTAGTTCAAAAACCCAGTAAAATTTTACCGACCCCAGTAATTTAATCTAAGTGTGTAGTGACGTCTCTTCCATAGGCCCACATAGGACTGTGTGGACCTTTTCCAGGACCTCGCATGCTCGCCGACCTCTTGGGGAATGGTAGCCGAAATTACTTACCCTTAGCGCAAACTACACAGGTCTCCATCCCGGACTCCTTGAAGTGCACTCCGGTCGCCAGGCCATTCTTCAACTTGTTCAGGCTGTTCACGTTGAGGTGGCCCATCTGCCAATGCCAAACATCCAATTTTTCGGGTGGTGACGCTAGTAATAGCGCTCTGCGGTCTTCATGTCTTTGGCTTTTCAGCTGACCTTTCCTCGGTTACAAATTTCCTCTGCCTTGGGGCGAACGGTTTCCATCCTACGAAAGCGGTCTTGTTCGCCGTCGCTCCGTCTTCTTGAAATAGCTTGGTTGTGATGCTGTCCCCGGATCATCGGCTTATACTCTTCTGGAAGCCCTGCGAGGAGCAGAGTACCGACCCACTCTTCGGAGATATCAAATCCTACCTCACGTAGTTGGTGTGCGATGGATACGATTTGATTGATGTAATTACCCCTGTCACATGTCGCAAGGTTGGTTGTGATCAACTTACGCAGGAATGCCAACCGCCGGGTCAGTCCTGTGTCCTCGAATGCTTCCTCCCCGAACTTTTCGCTTGTCGATAGCTAGCAACGTTTCATCTGCATTCGGCACTGGCTTGACTGCTTCCCATAAATCCCCCAATTCCAGGAAAGTCTCCATGGCAAAATTCCGCGTGGACCAGTTGCCCCGGCCGGTGAGCCGCTCGATAGACGGAAGACTGCTGAGGGTTTGGACTTGATACGGGGATTGCTGTAGCTGCTGCGCGCCTTGCGGAACTGCTTGAGGATCATCTGCTCTATTTGCAGTGGACATCTTTTCTTGAAAAAATGTTGAACTTTCTTCTGCTGAGCTCACAACCTTTTGGATATGGACCGATGCACGAGTTCACTATTTGACGTTTGAGCGGTGCCGTGTTATTTACGTGACCATGGGAACGAGTGAATTCGGCACCGCTCAAACGTCAAATTAGTGAACCCGTGCATAGGTCCATGGATCGATGCACGAGTTCACTGATTTGACGTTTGAGCGGTGCCGAATTCACTCGTTGCCATGGTCACGTAAATAACACGGCACCGCTCAAACGTCAGATAGTGAATCCGTGCATAGGTCCATAGGCGTAAATCAAACTACATAGCTTGACGGTTGTTAGGAAAGTCAACATTTATTAACATGGCCTACTATGATTGAATTGCGCCGGACTGGACGCATGGCGCCCACTTGTTCCGATAGAATCCCTGGAGAAACCGCTGTAGTTAATACCTGAGGGGTGCGGTCTCGAATATTTTGGTCATTCAATTTGAACACAAATGTTTCCACCAGTGCTAGCCGTTGTTTGTTTGCTTGTATCGCAGGAAACCATTTTCAAGGTGCACACGTAAGTTGCTTCACACTAAGCTTCTGTAATTTAATAAGGCCAATAAGTCCAATGAATCAGCTGAAACAGATAGTATCTGACCGTATGTTAGTATAAATATATTTTACAAAAGTTCTGAAAATATTCCTTATCAATAAGACCAAGTAAAACGTTTCTTCGATTGTTTCTGTGTCACATAAAATGTATATCATTTTTTAGTGTAACGAAATAATGACCCCAAATTTCTAGGAATACTCGGATCGATTTGATGAAAATTTGAGCTTGACAGCAGCCTGGCTGCTTGTTGATATCCTGTTCGCACCCCCTAGGCTAATACGGTAGAGATTATTTTGGTGGAATTGCTGTTAATATCACTGGATGACTGTTCTAATAAATTACTACAGATATTTCTAAAGGATTTCTTGAAGGAATCTTTAGAGTTTTCTTTGGGAGATTAAGAACTGGTCTCAAATTTTTGAATTCTTATTTTTGATTTTCACTTCTTTCAAATCAGTCCGCCAGGAATTTACGAAAACGTTCTCTTGATAGAGAGCGGATATTGGGGCAAGTGTGGCACCCCTGATTTTTGTAAAAACTACAAACTACATTTTTAATTTGAGCTTAACAATATGTTCCCTTATAGTCCATAATACAATGGTCAAAATTTGACGCAAATTGCTCTATTTTTCACGTATTTACATCGACTTTTGTGAAAACCATCAAATTTCAGTGATTTTTTATAAGATTTCGTTGTTCCTAAATAGCATGGTGAGAGGTTAATTAATACCGAATTTTTCAAACGTACTGTACATTGTGAAGCTATACAAATGTGTAAGTAATTGTGGCATTTGAACGAAACAAATATTTAGTTGTACATACAAAATCCATTTTGGTTGAAATCTATATTTTTTGGGGCAAGTGTGCCACCTATTTGGTAATCAAAAATGGTTGGGGTGAAATTCATAAATATGTAAACATCATCAACAAAATCATGATAATGAACCAATATGAGGCACCAGTAGTGGTTTTTAAAGTGTAGAAGAGGAATAGCGAACATTTTTGCTCCCACAATGATTTTTTTTCTCCAAATATTCGATAATAACATGGTCTTAGACGTTTTAAGAACTATTTTACTTATTTTCATCAATATTTTACCTTTATTTAGTGCTGATCTAGTGTTATATTATATAAATCCTCCATAATGAAAGAGTAATTCATATATCGCATTGAATAGAGACAAAAATAACGATTTTAGTTATTCGAATTGACTAGTAGAGAGTTCCGCATGTGATGAACCTTGTTATAAATCATCTCCTCATGACGGTAAACCTAAAAATATTTTTAAAATTGTCAATTAGGCTCTGCTTTGTTAGCAATATTAACAGGAAATAATGAAAATTTCATTACAAGTAGAATTACATGAATGTTCATTCGATGGCCGTCTTGCCCCATAACGGTGGCACACTTGCCCCATAGTGTTGAAAATCAGGGAATTTTGGATTATTATTGAGGAGCTCCAAAACTAATACTTTTTGAAATTATTTTCTTTTTAAATGGCACAGTGCTTATGAAAAGATGTGAAACTAACATCGTGAGGCTGAATTTGCGGGTTAAGCTTTAGACAAAGTTAGAGAACAATTTGCTTAAGGTGGCACACTTACCCCAAATCCCGCGAATGCTTTGTAATCACGGGTAAGTTGATTTTCAATTGGACTAGTGAGCCTTAAATTGTAATTGTGCGCGCTTTCAAGCTACATTGCAAGTTTTTGAGCTTTTTCGCAATTATTTGTTTTCCTCTTTCAATGCCAGAATTGGCTTCTGAGGGTTTTTTTTACTTTAGATAATTTCCAAAAAGGCTAAGAGCCAGCGTTAAGAATTATGGAATGTTAGGATGTTTTTTTTTTTCAAATTTTGTGTATTGTTATTGAGAAAAACTTTTTTAATTTCTTTTTGCAGGTCCTGCCATACAGTTTTCGTAGCAGTATCACGAGTGTGTTGAAATTGCCTTCTCCTCACTTTTTTAAGACGGATCAAGATTTTAAGATCATCGTCTATAATCAAGCCTTCGAATCGGACTTTATATTTTGATATTACAATGCCCCTTGCTTCAACAATGGAATTAGTTAAAGCTTCAACATCAAAATTACTATCGATGTATGTTTCATATACATTCCTTTTAGATAATTGAAAGTGTAGCTGATACGATTGAGAATCGCTTCGTGAGATAATTGAAATGTAACAGGGACATGATCAAAACCAGTTGGCTACAAAGGTGACTTGAGTCGGTTAAGAGCAAATCAATCATAGAAGAGTTTCTAGAAAAGGAAAATCTAGGGCTATCAAAGTATTGAATTGCGAAATATCCTGAAGAGCACTCATCAAATGAAATTCTGCCGTTGAAATTGCTTTGAAAATTGTTCCACAAGCGATGTTTGGCATTAAAGTCATCAATGACAAAAATATTTGACTTGTTGCGAGTCACTTTTCGCAAGTCAGTTTAAAGCAAATTAACTTGCTGCCCAGTGCATTGAAAAGGCAAATACGCAGCTATGAAAGAATAAGCTATCATAAATAACTTAGATTAATCCCTTCAAATTTGAGAAATTTGCCAATTGAAAAAGTTACAAATGTATTGTCCAATACTGTACCTAGTTAGCTAAGTAAGAGGAAGCTATGACGAGAGATTGGGCGCGCAAGTTAGCTTTTTGCCACCGTGTCTCCGGTGTTGTTTCGATCTCTCGAGGCCGAGTTCAACATCATCAGCCTCCGAGTGCCACGAAGTCTTGGGTTGGAGGCCAGATCGATGCAAAAAAAAGCATGCCACTGCAAAACTGACGTGTTTATTCTGTTTTGCTGTTAGACCCTCCCATTTTTCACTTTTTTGCGCGGCTGTTGTTTTGATATGGGGTTTCGTCGTCGTCATCGGCGCTGTCGTGATCGAACTGTTGAAACAACATATTTTAGGCGGGTTTGCATAGTTGTGTCACTGTTGGGTATAATTTTTTTCCCACCCCTAGATGTTTCTATTTGCCGTTCCCGGTTAATCACGATTTGATTATGCAACTTTTTTTATAATAATCATGCTCGGAAAATAACGTTACCAGGCAATCGTCCAATGTTTAACAGATCACCTATAGTTGCAAAATAAAATGCGAGAGTTGATGAATTGCCATTCGCGGGAAAAACATCTGAGAAATGTGGAAATCAATAGAATTGCTTGCACATCGTACTATCGTGCTATACATATACAAATTCTTTCTGCTCTCGGTAGTTTTTAAAACTACCTGAAGCAATAAAACTGACCTGTTCAGTACTACAAAAACTGTACTTTTCAATACTTCGTTTTATACCTATTGATCCCTTTACGATCTTTGTTTGGTCCCGTGCCTTCGTTTTTTCCGAATTTGGAGCATTTAATCAGAAGATCTTGAACTCTATTAGAGAAATCTAGGTTTCCTTCCAATACCGCCAATAAAGGTAAATGCCTCGTTTTGCCAAAAACTCTTAAAGATTGCGAACTTTTCCTCTTGAGGAAAAGAGTTAAATTTGTTTTAACTTATGACGACAAAACTGAACGATTGTTCAAAGTCGTCTTGAAGGGTGTCTCAAGTGAATATAAGTCACCTGAATCGATCAAAAATGGAATAAACGATGTTCTTGGCTTTCCCCAGTCCATTTAATCATTATGAAAAAGAGAACCCAATCTGGCATTCTTAGGAAAGGGTTTTTATTATTAAATTCACTTTAACTGCAAAAATATCCAAGAGCTGTTGACGAATCTATTTTTTCTTCAAAAACTCTTCTTCGGCTTATCAATTTATAGATCAAAAATATTTGCATCTGTTGTAGCAATACACAGAACCGCTAAAAGCTATCGTTTCAAAAAGTAGTAACGCTCTCATGAACCGGTGGCGTTGATTCAGAAAACCATTCACAGTGCTGATTTGCCGCTACTATTGCCAAAGGCTTTCTGTACTGTAATTGATGCTGCTAATGCAATGCAACCAACATTTGTGGTCAATCCACGACGCAGCGCAAGCAAGACGCGAAGATCTCGCGCTGATCAGCAGACACATACGTTACATGGTAAACTAGTGTCCGTGCCATGTATGTCATCGATGGCAGTCAGCAGCGGTCGGAGTCTTGCACTTCAATGACCCCCTTGGCACACCATCGTCTTTGCCGTCGTCAGCTTCGAGAGTATCGATTCCCAATATCGAACTGGATGTAATGCAAGTCTGCCTCCTACTTATACATCGATAGATGACGCGATTCATGGCTGCTGCTGCTGGAGACTCGCTTGACACAACATAATCAGCGTAGGGTACATCGCACCGTACCATCACCGCACTATGGGTCAGAAAACGAAATTGCATGATCAAGAGCCAAGACCTTTAATAATGATGATAATATGAGCTGGCATCTAGGTGTATCAAAGTTTGTTTTAACAGAAAAGTTAATTTGTTCCAGACTATATGACTATTTATGTTCAATCATACTCCTGTCTAAGGCATAGCATAGACAGTACATGTTAATGGTTGTGATTAATAGGAACTGGTAAGAATCGCACTTCGATCCAAATTAATAAAGGATGGGACCTTTTGCTTACTCTCGAAGAGCACATTTTAGCAGCTCTCATATTATTGATCAATAACAACGCCGGCTTAGTCCTTACAGTCAGTTAGGATGGGAAAGGACTGTTAGAGACTTCTAGAGACCGAGAATACCTCTGCATCTCCACAATCACCGCGGGAAGGGAGTTGATTAGTGAGGAAGGGAAACAATCTGGGAGTAACCTTTAGTATGTGAAGCGATCCATGGATAAAGAGGATAATACGACTCTTTAAACTAGTATTGCATGTATGTCTCGTGCTGACATTGGTGATATTGGTAGACGATTAAAAAGCACGACGACATTCACAATGTCAAACTATTCAAAGATTTTTGTTTAGCAAAAACGAAAAAAGTATATTTAAACTATATGAAACAAGAATAACGGTTTATGTCGACAGTATAGTGACGAACCATCCACAGTTTGTTTTAAAATTACATAAACCAGGAATTACATATGCCAGGATATGATGTATTATCGTAGGCATGAAACGAGCTCACCGGTTGACAATTCATCCTCGACTGAACACGAATATCTTTTCGCACTCGCACAATGCGAACCGGACACGATTGGTCTTGATTCCGTCACTCACCCTACAGGAGCTTGCAATGAAATCGAAAGACCACACACTACTCAATCATACTCCTGTTTGAAGGGCCAAAATAAATGGTGGACCCAGGCACTTACGCGAAACCCGCAAGGGTAAAAGAATCTCCTTCTAGAAGTAAGTTTATACAATCAGTCGAACAATTCAGCCTTTGCTTGCCAAAAAGACCCAATTGATGGGAAGAAGAGACTGTCCTTTTTCCATGAATTGCTAGCGGTATTTAGTTGATAATTTCAGTTTTCCTGTCGATCTTGCTTCAATCAGGTGCCCTGAATGTCAATCTTACCCAAAATGCATATAATAATAGAAAATAATAATAATAAATCTTCGAGCTGTTTAGTACTATACCATTTAATTCCACTAGAGTTTGTATCCTTTGACAGATACGCGTATTTCGACCTCAACTGTAAGGCCGTCTTCAGTGTCGTGTACTAGACTCGAAGTCGAACCACAAACCATAATTTCTTGATATTTGTCTGGAAATAGATGTTCTCTACTTTTAAAAATTCTCAATGCCATAAAAGGCAATAAAATTCAATAATAAATCGAGTAAAATCGTCTGTATAAAATCATACATATTCTCGATAGCAAAAAAATTATCTCAGAAAATTTATACTATAAATTTGGTCGAGAAAGTTTTATTTCTGGCCCATAGTGCACCGATCAACCGGTGCCAGGTAATGGGCAGAACTGTGCAATAAGTGTATCATCGCAGATTGCGCCAGGGATGGGATTCCTAATAAGTATGTTTTGCTGACTGGTGAACACATGTTCCACTGTAATGCTACTGCTGCTGCTTGGTGTGGCAATGTGTGCGACAGCTGTTGGCATGCGGTTTTAAATTGTTGACCTCGAGTTCTTGTTACACAGGAAGTAGTGTAACGGTGTGGACGAAAAGGGTTGCGTTTTCGAATGGAAAATTAGCATAAATTCCTGTTTCTCTCCGAGTGAAGAGCTTGGCAGTGCCGTAGCGTGCGGTTGGCCAGGTTGGCACCCGCCAAGGGCGCCAGGCTTCAGGGGGCGCCAGAATTATGTCGCACCTGGGAAAATGTTTAGAGATACATGTTTAGTAAAGGTGTTTTTGAAGCCATAAACAAATAGCGATTAAAAAACTATGGAGACTAAATGACGCTTCATTCTTCCTATATAATTTATTAGCTCTAGGAGTAGTCGGGGCAGTTTGGCCAATGGGGTGGAATGGACACCCCTTGCAAACCGCATAAATTCTTGAAATTTCATCCGAAATAACATGCAACCCCAAAGCTGATGAGAAAATGAACTAATAGGCATGTTATAAGTCAGTGTTCAAAACTCAAAGAAAAAGAAATAAATGATGTTAAAAAAAAACTGCCCATATTGCCCCGAATGGCTCTTTTAAATTTCATCCTTGCACGGAGTGTTCATAAATACTAATAATTTTCAAGTGTAGTAACAAAATAATTGAATTTTTAGATTATTTTGCAATCAAAAATGGGGTGCTCATATCACTCCATCAGTAAAAATTCGAGTAGAAAAATGACAAATTTTGAAAAATCAATCATTCATTCGCTAATTATATAGGACAAAGGAAATCATGCGGATCTAGTGTATTCATCTAATAATTGTTAGAAACGTACATACAAACATTTGGAAAATTAATAATATTTTCAACACTTTTATCGTCTTTTCCTTAAGGTGGCCAAACTGCCTCACTTTCCCCTATTGATAAACATGGTAGATTGAAACTATTTCTGGAACTATTTTAACAAAATATTTTGGAAGCATCTTATTAGTCGGTACAAATGCATCGGCGGTCGGTACAAAATTCCTGAGATACAAACTTATTAAAAAAACTCTGAATAACTTCGAAAAAAGTTCTCCATAGGAATAACACATCACAGTACATACGATAAAAATATTAGAATCTACAATCTTTTCTTTAGAGGTGAATAATCTCATGGAGATTAGAGCCTCTTTCTAATAAAATTTAAAAAAAATGTATTTGTAAAACATCTACAAAACGAATATGTAGATTCTACCAACTGATAGTTGAAACAGTAGGATTTCACAAAACATAATACCAACAAAAAATCTCAGAAATACTTATGATATAAACCCTAATAAGTCATATCATAAAAGAATCCTAGACGAATTCTGGACAGATTGTAAGGCGGATTCTGTGAGTGAAAAATAATGGAGTAGAGTATTTGTTGTAACAACCGATATTTTTTGTTGTTTTTTTTCCAAAACAATGCTTTGAAATGACTGATAAACGTTTGAATCTGTACGAATCTTTACGTAGCCCTCTTCGTCTGTACAGCCTTTTGACCACTGCTTCCATTATTTAGGAATATTGGGATATTTATTTTTTGCAACATTTATTTCATTGGTATTTTATTTCCTTCTGCCATTTTTTTATGAAATTTCTGAAGGTTATCTTGGTATGATTTTCTTAGAAATCATCTTTTGGCCTTAAAAATGAAACTTTAACTCAAATTAGTTATTTAAACTTTGAACTATTTTAAACAAATTCATTGCGCTACGTTGACAAAAAAATATTTAAATAATTCTTGTATTATTCAAGCCAACAGTATTCGAAAAATTTTTAATAATCAAAGGAATTGATCAAGAAATTCATTGAACATATTCTGCAATTGTCCCTCGTTTTTGAGTCCATGAAATATGACTAATAAAAACAGCATTAAAGAGATTTACTGAACATTTCTTTTGAAATATTGGACAAATGTGATAAAAACTTATGGAGAAAAAAATGAATCAACAATGTCTACAATAATCTTTTCATTAATATGCATATGTGCTGTCCAATTGCTACATAGGATTTCACTGAAATTTTAACAGTAACACATGCAAGACGTGACCCAAGGTTCTGGTCAGTAAATCCAGTAGTTTCTTAACATCCGTCTCTGGTCATATAAACTTGCATTAACATGTATAAACTATGCCTTCTTGCACAAGTCTTACTTATGTAAGCTTTAAGTATGACTTGAACTTTATCACGACACTTTTTGAGAATTTCTATGGATATTTTTTACAGAAAACGCCCTAGAATTTTATGAATCCTTAAATATTTTCAGAATTATACGTAAACATGCAAAAAAAAGTTTTGAATAAGGGGCGCTCAAATGACGGCTCGCCAAGGGCGCCATAAGACCACGCTACGGCTCTGGAGCTTGGTTATTGTTTTACTTATGTCACCTATTAAGTAAATAGGGAAATGATGTCTTATTTAAATCTTTCTACACACTCCCTAAAAATCATGTGATTTTACGTCTTTTGGATGCACATAAAAGAAGCGAACCAAATGACGTAATTTTGTGTTGAATTTCAGATACGTCAATGTCTTATTTGGTGAATGTCGATCACAGTGCCATCGTTATCGTGTCCTTTATCATGTAAAATTATTTTTTTTTGTTCAATACATCTTCAAGAACACGTGTTTGTGTCTTTCCATCACTTACATCATGCGTCATTCAGTCATAACGTGAATTACGTCCACAGCAAATTTCATTATTTTTAAGAGTGTAGCCAAACAGCATTTAAAGTATAATTTTTATTTAGCATGAGTCCTAAATACTAAACTTCATCTGCCCAATTTATTGAAATCCTTCTCATCCTGACAACATGTCTACTTAAAGGTTTCAAATAAAGATTTTTTGATTTGTGTGGGAATATTATAAGTTTAGTTTTGGAAGCATTAGGAGAAATCTTCCATTTTTGCAAGTATAAAGAAAAAGTACCCGAACTTTTTTGCCATCTACTACAGATGACACGCAGGCTTCGTCCTTTGGCAGAAAAGCCTGTGTCATCTGCATTAAAGGAAGTCTTTCAGACTTACAGTTCTAATAATGAACCTGAAGTGTACGATTTGACAGATAACTTTATTATAGCAATGTGTGTTGGAAAATTGAAGTTTTTTTAATTTTTGATCAAGCCTTCATGCCAAACACTGTCGAGTACTTTTTCGATATCTAGAAGAGCAACGAATAAAAATTTGTTACACGTTAAAGTTGATGAGTAGTCGTCATTGATGTGGACCATCATTCTGTTCAAAATGACCTTTTCAAACAGTTTACAGATAGAGGAAAGCAAGCTGATTGGACGATAGCTGTAAGCTTCTATAGGATTTTTGCCCGGTTTTAAATTTGGTACAACCCTGTTGAATATATGACGGGGATGTAGAAAATTCCATCATCGCCAGGGGCTTTCCTATTTTTGATTGTTTTAATAAAAGTTCTCAATTCTTCAAAAAAAAAAAGTCTCCCAAGAATTTTCGAAAACGTTCTCTTGATTGAGAATGTTTTCGAAATCCTGAGTATCTTGATTTTGTATTGGACTAGTGAGTCCTAAATTAAAAATTGTGCGCGATTACCAACTGCATAACTAGTTTTTGAGCTTTTTCGCAATTAGTAATAATTTGTTTTCCTCTTTCTGGCCGGAATTGGCTCCTGATGTTTTTTCAAAATGTTTGATAATGTCCAAAAGAGCTTAGAGCCAGGGTCCAATAGAAAAATTTTATTTTCAAAATTTAGGTCATACTAATAATAATATTTAAAAAAACAAACGTTATAAGTGCCATCCGAAAACCGTAAAATCACCTGAGGAATGGAAAATCCTGGCTCAAAACAATAAACATTTTTAAAAATTTTCACAAATCGAAGGGGGTGTGAAAATCCCGGAAATGAGATCATGTGGTTTCCAAACAATACCATACGATCTCTCCATCTTTACCATCTTGCCCGAAGCACTCCCAAAAGACGACGGCCAGTGAGATCTTCTTTGCCGTGATCGCTTTCGCCCTCGCGGAGAAATATCACCCAAATGACATCGCCGGATCGTCTCGATCCCAGGAGTGGATATATGGCAAATGCGGCTCCATCGTAAACAAAATATATTGTCGGCCATAAAAATTATTCAAATTATAAGCGCAAAGATAGAAAAGATAGTAACATGTGTGTGTGACAGGAATATATATACGGATTACGATAGAAAATAAAAAGTGATCAATGATGCTCTGGGATTTGGAATTTGAATTCGATTTGTCTTCTGCACACACATCTGCCGATCATCATCAAGAGAGTTTGCATGTACAGTATTGGACAATACTTTTGCAACTTGTTCGTTTACCAAACAAAATAGTCAACTATAGAGGGTTAGGCACTTCCACAGTTGTTAACTAAAGGCTTTCTTCACCAATGTTGCCATTTTCGCATTCGTATATCGTGTGGCAGGTACGATTATACTCTTTGCTCAGAGAAATCAAGGAAATTTACATTACGAAAAGATTCAGGACCAACCGGGAATCGAACCCAGACACCTTCAGAATGGCTTTGCTTAGTAGCCGCGGATTTAAACCACTCAGCTAAGGAAGGCCCTTATTTGTAAAGCTTTCGCTTATAGATTGTTCTCAAATATTTCACTATGGTCAATCCATTAATATTTTTTAATTTGTGATTGAAATAATTGCAAAAAAAAACTATATGTTGAGAATAAATTTATCAGGTCAAGCTGTGAAAATTTCATTCAAATCGGTCAATAAATAACTGAAATCTAGCCTAGGGATGGCACACAAATTATGTCACGCTAAATTTCAACTTTTTCGACCCCCTCCCCTCCCTTTGTCACACTTTTTGTATGAGTCCTCCGAAAATTTTGTAAGGCTTGTCACGCTTGGCTCGACCCCCTCCCCCCCCTTGGAGCGTGACTTAATTTGTGCATGATCCCCTAGCAAAGCTTATCATTTTGTATGCAAATTCAAAAAAGTTGCAAACATATTGTGCAATACTGTAGGTGCATAAATGTGTGTACCCGTTTGAGGCACTCATTCCTGTTCGAATGTTTGTTCAGATTTTCGGATATTAATCACTTTATGTGCCCACGAAATTAAATGCGGCTCAAACGATTTGAGACGAACCGTCAGTTGGATTCACGACAACCTTTCAACGTTCCAAATGATCGAATCAGTCCTTTGACGTTTGGAGATTTATGTTCGGGCTAATAGCTTCGGTATAAGCTAATAACTTTGTCTGAGATTGGCTAATTTTTCCAATCGGTAATCGTTCGGAACCTTTGGCGGTGGGTGAGCACTCCCACATGGGTTTCTAGTTTAGGGGAATGTATTTTGTCTACAAATCTCCATGTAGGTGGGTCTGCTCATCATAACCGGCTAGCTTTGCGGAATGATGGACAACTCATCAAAAGCTTCGACTCTTTCGAGGATGAAATCATAGCCATTGATTGCAACTGTGATCGATATCAACTTAGAACGAGTCACCTTTTCTTTCCCCAAACACCATGGGTTCTGACTCATTTTGAAGGTCTTTGTGTGTGCCTAAAGGCGAGATAGGATAGAAAAAAATGCAACACTAGTGCTAGAATTGTCGGTTCATTTGTATCGATACTAATTTGAATGCGACCGTCCGTGATTGATTTGGTTTTATCTATTCAACATCTGAAGAATTTGTTTTATGGCTATCTCTGGTGTTTAATCACCGCAAATAATTTCCTAAAACTAGCAGGAGAGGAGCAGATGGTACACATAAATTTTCAATTGGTGGTATAAGAATCCAAAAAACAGTATTAGATAATCAAATTCTCAGACCAATCGCATCGAAAATTTTTCAAACATTCAAAATATTTAGGATTTTTACCTGCATGTTACGATTTTGGTTATTAAAATTTCAATTTGAATGTATTGTTTGCTTCAATAATCAAAATTTATTCCCAGTTGTGTAGGATCCTTTGACCTTGTCGCTTTCTCCTGCGGGGGCGAGCGACAAACACTTGTTCGGCGTACAAAGCGTTTATCGGATAATACCGTGAATTCGGTTAGGCGTCAATAAATCATTTTTATCGTTTACCAAAACAAATCCCTGCATCAACTCTTTCTCATATCCAAACTCCAGTGTTTTCTTGTGGAAGTGCAGAGGACTCAACGTCAACGGCTCCCTTAAAACAAGTAACACGTCAATATTTCCTTCCCATCCCCAAATTGACCTGCATTCGGACGCAGCCGGCATCATTATTGTTTGTTATAATGATAAGAGCACCAGTACTTACACATTGAGGATGCTTCTGATGCCAAGTAGTGTCTGTTGGTTCCCTGAGTAAGTACAGCTGTTCTTGCAATAAGAGAGTAGCAACTGCGATCGGTCAATCATGATCATGCTCTATGGCTTCAGAATAAAAAATCATGTAAAATTCAACTTCGAGCCATGCACATAAACGGAAAGCCAGAAACGTTGCAAATTTACATTACACATCGTGTGAAACTATATCATTGTCATCATGTAAGTTTATTCGAAATGTCGCATAATCGGTTAGAGCCCGTGTGTGATGTATAGCGTAAATTTACATAATGTTAGTGTAGTTTTATACGACGTGCAGTGTAAAATTGCGACATGACTGGCATTTCCTTTATGTGCATACTTCTACGCTGAAATTTACACAAATTTTTCTTTCTGATGCTTGACAGATTGTGGAGTTTGTCGAATAACTCAGGTTTTTACGCCGGGCCGCTATAAAGTGTTGAATCACTCACGCCTGACGTTTCATGCCTTCACTATAAAATTTATGGTTAGTACTCAGTAATCCTTGAATGGTGAAAAATTAATGTTTACATAAAGTTGTCATATTTTGAAAAATATGGTTTGGGCTTGATTTTCGTCAATCTTTTTTAAAAACTTACATTATTAATTTATAACATTTTCAGAGCATTGAGAAAAACCTGGCGGCTACGGTTCATGGCCGCATCTCTCCATCCTCGGTTCTGTCCAAAGCTCGCATAATCGATACGTACTTGATCCACCCACCTAGCTCGCTGCGCTCCACGACTTCTTGTACCCACCGGATCCGAAGCGAACACCATCTTTGCAGGTTTGCTATCCGACATTCTTGCAACATGCCCTGCCCATCGTATCCTTCCACCTTTGACCACCTTCTGGATACTGGGTTCGCCGTAGAGTTGGGCGAGCTCGTGGTTCATCCTTCGCCGCCACACACGGTTTTCCTGCACACCGCCAAAGATCGTCCTAAGCACCCGACGTTCGAATACTCCAAGTGCTTGCAAGTCCTCCTTGAACATATTCCACGTTTCATGCCCGTAGAGGACTACCGGCCTTATGAGCGTTTTGATTGTACATATGGTGCGGGCGTGAATCTTTTTTTAACGCAGCTTATTGTGGAGGCCATAGTAGGCCCGAATTCCACTGAGATGCGCCTCCGTATTTCACGGCTAACGTTATTGTCAGCAAGGATCCAAGGTAGACGTATGTACTTTGTCTTGACCGCATTCATCACCAGTCCAACTTTTGCTGCCTCGCGTTTCAGGCGGGTGTACAGGTCTGCTACCTTTTCAAATATTCGGCCGACAAACAAATTGACTGGATCTCGTAAAAATCGTATCCCGGCTGCCCTCATAACACCTTCTAGTGCAATATTGAAGAACAGGCACGAGAGTCCATCACCTTGTCGTAATCCCCAGCGGAATCCAAACAAACTGGAGAGTTCGCCTGAAACCTTCACACAATTTTGCACACCTTTCATCGTCGCTCTTATCAGTCTCGTGAGATTACCGGGAAAGTTGTTCTCATCCATGATTTTCCATAGCTCTACGCGGTCGATACTATCGTCTGCCGCCTGGAAATCGACGAAAAGGTGGCGCGTTGGGACCTGGTATTCACGACATTTTTAGAGGATTTGATGTACAGTAAAGATCTGGTCCGTTGTCGATTGGCCGTCAACGAAGCCAGCTTGAAAACTTCCCACGAACTCGTTTATTATAGGTGACAGACGACGGAAGATGATCTGGGATAATAATTTGTAGGCCGCATTTAGAATGGTGATCGCCCGTAAGCTCTCACAATCTAACTTGTCGCCTTTCTTGTAGATGGGGCATATTACCCCTTCCTTGCACTCCTCCGGTAGCAGTTCTGCTTCCCAGATTGTGCATATCAGCCAGTGCAGACAAATGGCCAGCCTCTCCGGACCCATCTTTATGAGTTCAGCTCCGATACCATCCTTACCAGCAGCTTTATTGTTCTTGAGCTGATGAATGGCATCCTTAACCTCCCTCAAAGTGGGAGCTGGTTGGTTTCCATCGTCCGCAGTACTGACGAAGGCATTTCTTCCGTTGTCCTGTCCTTCATTGCATGTGCTTTCAGCGTCATTCAGGTGTTCGTCGAAGTGCTACTTCTACCTTTCAATCGCCTCACGCTCGTCAGTCAACATGCTCCCATCCTTATTTTCCTTATTTCCGAATAGTCTAAGCTCAATTACTTTTTTCACAAGCCTCGGATTGCTTCGCGGTCTACAGCAATGTTGTTCATCGCAGAAATACCTATCTGTATTCAGAATTTTTATAGAGGTCAATGAGCGACCTCTGGCGATTTTTCTTTGCAAATGTAAGTTTTCCCATAGTAAATCCCATACAAACTTTTAACGGTTGGCGCTAAAATATAGTTTCTCCGATCGAGCTGAAATTTTGCACAGTTGTTATGGGACCTAAATGCAATCTAAAAAGCCATAATCTAAATTTTTCATATAATCGTATCCCAGGCTAATGTATAGATAGCCCTACATGACGGAATGGCTACCGCTTCAGCTTCATAAGCAGAAAGTCATGGATTCAATCCCAGACCCGTCCCTTTCCTCGTACTTTGTAGTTGTATCTTTCACATGCTTCTATCTTTCCACTCTTAATCTATCACAGTTGATCTATTCGTTCATAGCATTTGCTAGAACCAGAAACAGACAAAAACCCGTTCCCCTATGCTTCCATTCTTCCATCATTATAGCACGCCTTTCCTTTTAATGCCACAAATCTCCTAAAAGGTGGGGAACGTGCCTCTGCAGCCGGCCTCCTGGTACCTGATATGCCTTTTCTTACGCCTGATACATAGGCAGTCTGCTAACCAAACAGCAAGCCTTTCAGCCATAAATTGACCACCGCAACACCTTCCCGCATGAACTGGCGTAGACGCAGTGGTATATAGGTATACAGTGAGAGCCAGTTTAATGCATCATCAATTCCTCCCCCTTCGCCTCATAGGTCTGAATTCTGACGTGGTAGCCATCATTGTTGCCTAAAAATAGAAGATCATTAGCACTTATACCTTGAGGGTGTCTGTTAATCCCAAACATTCATCCACTTGGATCCTTGTATAAGGGCAGCTGATCTGGCGATACTGGAGTAGCAATAACGGGTGACCAATCTAGCTGAAGCTAGCTCAAACTCAAGCATACGCATAGATGGCCCTACAACTCTTAGTTGCTACTCTGTGATGGACCAGAATAATCAGGGTAGCAATCGAGGTAGAGCCTTCCTTAGACTCCCGGTCGGTCCAGGATCTTTCCATAGTGGAAATTTCCTTGACTTCCCTGGGCAAAGAGTATCATCGTACCTGCCACCCGATATACCAATGCGAAAATAGCAACTTTGGCAAAGAAAGCTCTCAGTTAATAACTGTGGAAGTGCTCATTAAACTGAGAATCAGGTCCCACTGAAGAAGTCAAAAAGAAGACAGAGATTCAATAAATGGGGCTTGGGATAAGTATTCTCAAAAGATAATTCTTTATCTTTATAATTCGAGAGTTCAAAATTTAAAAGTCAATGACTGCGCCAACCGCGTCCTCGCGGTCATCAGGGAAGGAAAAGAATGTCCGATAGACAACCACTTTTACCAGAGACCGAATATACCTCTGCATCCCCACAGTTGAAGGGATATTAGGTTAGTAGAATAAACCAGAGATCTGGAAGTCACCTATGTTTGGTTATATGAACTATGACATATTCACACCTAATCGGATTCGCAATATTACTCGCATTGTACACCGAACAAGTGTTTAAAGCTCGCCTAGCAAATGCTGTATTCAATCGGCATTTTTTTAAATAAATGGGAAAAAACAAAGTCTACTAATTTTAGAAACCAGTACTAGTGCCTATAGCTATAATTCAATCAGCTCGCTTTCCTCCACCTATAAACTGTTTGGAAAATTTATTTCGACGATTCGTTTCAATTAAAATTATATTTTTGCCTAATGATTTCAATTTTTAATTAAAAAAACTGCTGCAGAAAATCATAGATGTGTGAATTAATATGTTTTGGTAAAATTTGTAAGTAAACATGGTTGGAGTTGGGTCTTCCTTAGTCGAGTGGTTAGAGTCCGCGGCTTTAAAGCAAAGCCATACTCAAGAAGCCTGGGTTCGATTCCCGGTCGGTCCAGGATCTTTTCGTAATGGATATTTCCTTAACTTCCCTGGGCATAGAGTATCATCGTACATGCCACACGATATACGAATGCGAAAATTGCAACTTTGGCAAAGAAAGCTCTCAGTTAATAACTGTGGAAGTGCTCATTGAACACTATACTAAGATGCAGGCTATGTGCCAGTGAGGACGTAGGGCTAGAAGAAGAAGAAGATGGTTGGAGATGACACCCGTTTCTGAAGCCCAATAAAAAATTTACATAAGCTTAAAAGCATAAGCTAAAGATCTTAAACGTTGTGAATTTTTGGCATTCGTTGACATTGCAGCTCTATACAACAAATAAAATCGGAATCCCCAGCGCACTTTAATGGGGACGATCTCGTTGACACGAAGCATGAAGTTGCCATGTGTGCATTCAACTTTCAGAACCATTTGTCAGTTTGTCAGGTTGATAGGATAATTTACGTTGCCGTTGCATTGTATCGTTCAGGACCTTTATCTTAAATCGCGCCAATAATTACGATCGTTTCTTCTGCCCTTCGCTATTTCTTTCTTCCAACGACGACGACGACGACTTGCGACGTGGCCTCTGACGAGAAATTGAATTCTTTTTTCTCGCTTTTGAACTGGGTCCCAGAGTCAGTCGGAACTCGGCTCACAATTCCTTTTACAGAGAGACATCGTCAGCAAAAAACCTCGATCCTTTTCCTATTCATAGTGCGACAGAACTCGCAGGAGAATCAAAGAGAAAATTATTTAGCAAATAGTTGCACCGTGACAGTCCGGCTTTCTGCAAATCGGCCAACCAGTCCACAGTTGACTGCCAAGAGTCTCCAAGTGTCATTCTTCGAAATGAGTCACGAACGGATTTGCTCTTTATCGATGGTCTCACGCTTGGGTCGGTGCACGTAGTTTTTCAATTAGAGCCACCCTATCGCATTACTAGCAGCAGCTGGCCATGTAGTGCTTCCCAAACTAAGTACAGCGGAACTAAATATTGAAGGTGCGCCACAAGTTCATCCGTAAATCATTCGTGAATAAGCCAACTAGTTTTACTATAAAACCTTTTTCAAAGTCACTGGTCACCATTTGCCGATGAGCAATTCACAGCTGATAGGAATAATTTACGTTTTATGAGAAATTTAAGACGGTCATGAATGATTTGTGAAACTTTAAGCTACTATCAGTCGCTACAATATTTCATTTAATTGATTGAAAGTGGTCGTTGTCAAGCGCACCATCAAATCAACATCTAACTCCGTCATAAAACCACAACTGTCGAAACAAACATTCTAATTATTGCAATCGATTTGGACACCATCTTTAAACCCGAATCTATCACAAAAGGTCGAAAGACAAAAGGTCGAAAGGACAGAAGGTCGAAAGACAAAAGGTCAAAAGGACAAAAGGTAGAAGAACAAAAAAGAAGGGACAAAAGGTCGAAAATGTTTTTTCAAAGAAGGAAAAATTTCCAACCAAGCAAAACATTTTCGACCTCCCTTCGACCTTTTGTCTCTCGACCTTTTGTCCTTTCGACGTTTTGTCTTTCGACCTTTTGTCCATAAACCATTAAAAAACAATTATATTACATATTTAAGAAAAAAATTAAAATTCCTGCATTTTTTAGAAAATACGAAATATTTATCTTATTTGATTTGTTTCAAATTCGTTGAAAATATTTGGAAAAGAGCGGATTATAGAAGAGCATAACCTTCAGATCATTTAAACGCTTCTACGATTGATTTGGTCTTAACCGACTTTAGTCAACAATGTTACTACTGGTTACTCACGCTGACTTTTATTCTGGTCATGTCCGTGTCACATTTCAAGCAATTCTAAATCCTATCAATACTTGATATTGACAATACTCTTGAAACTTTAACTAATTCCATTGTTGAACAAAGGGACATTGCTATATCAAAATGTGTAAAATTAGAATCCATGATTGTAGACAACGATCTTAAAATCTTGATCCCTCTTAAAAACGTGAGGAGAGAGCAATTCGTCAATTCATGGCTGACTGATTTGAAAGAAGTGAGAACTATTATTAAAAAAAATCAAATATGTAAAAGCCCCTGGCGATGAACTAATGTAACAAGTATATAAAAAGTCTGCATTCACTTAACTGTTGAAAAATGAAACTTTGTCTTAAGAACAGGCTTTTGTTCATCAAACAAATTTTCAGGCCAGCTATGTATGCTATACCAATATGGAATAGCTGTTGTAATACCAGGAAGAATGCTTTGAAAAACGATTCAAAATTAAATTTTGAAAATAATTATGAAGCTTCCTACCTGGTATAAAACTAATGAAGAGTAAAGTTAAAATATTGGAACAAATGTCGAATAAAATAATTAATAATTTTAGACAAGAATCTCTACAATATTATATTGCTAATTTAAATGCGTTTTATATTTAGGTTGGGTTAGGTTAAGCTAATTAAAAGTGTTGCTTCCAACAGTGCATTTGTTTACATCGGTCGAGGACCAGTGCATACACGGGCCTGTCATTTCCAAAGAAGATCTGTCAAAATGCTATGCTCGGCAAAGCTGTTCAACAGATCAAAAGCTACCTGATCTACTGATCTATTCAACAACTTTGCGCAAGATAACCAACTTGCCGGCACATATGTCTCTTGAGGTGCAAAAGTTCACAATACTGGAGCCCCCTAGCCTCATATTTTTTAGCCCTTGATCTGCTTGACAGCTTTTGATATAATGCCTTACTTTGAATAGCTTTTCAGGATCCTTGAGATACAGAAGATTGAAGAGAATTTATTACTAGGGCCACCTTACAAATACATTCTCAATCAGATTTTTTACTGCCAGTTGGCCCTTAATATGCTGAACAACTTTGCCGACGACATCGACAGTCTAGTTCATCAAGACTAGAGACACAAACGTTTGAGGATTCTTTTTTAATGTGGTGAATTTTCATTTAGCAGTGTTACTGGCAGATAGCCTTTGATCTGCTGAACAACTTTGACGAATACACCAACATTCTAGTTCATCAGGGTTTTAAGATATATAAGATTGAAGGAAAATTGTTACAAGCACCACCTAGTAAATGAGTTCCCAATCAAGTTTGTCAAATCGCCCTTGATCTGCCGAGCAATTTTGTCGAAAACAACAATCTTCTAGCTTATCAGGATCTCGAGATATAGAAGATTGAACAACTTAGTGACTAAATTCCCAATTTTCACTGACAGATACCCTTTGATCTGATGAATACATTATCGAAGACACCAAACTTCTAGCCCATCAGGGTCTTAAGACGTACAAGATTGAGGAAAATTTGTTTCTAGCGCCACTTAGTGGATGAATTTCAAATCAGGTTTATTACTGCCAGATTGCCGTTGATCAGTTGAACAACTTTGCCGAAGACACCAAATTTTAGATTACCAATTTCTAGAGATATTTAATATTGAAAATTGAAGAAAATTTGCTACCAGCGCGACCTAGGGGAAATAACCAGATAATCTTTCATCTGCCTGACAACTTGCCGGATACACCAGGATCTTGATATATTTCTCACTAGCGCTGCCTAGTGGATAAATTCCCAATAAGATTTTTACAGACAGATAGCCATTGATCTGCTAAACAATTTTGCTGAAGACAACCACCTTCTAGCATATCAGGGTCTTGAGTTCCGTCGAATGGATCATTTGGTCAATTTTGGTACCCTCAAGACAATCCAGAATAACTCCGGAACCATTTGGACCATATTCTCACATTTTCCGGACCATAAACTAGAAGGGTTTATCCGGAATGTCTGGAAATTTCATCAAAGTCAATCGAGAAACAAAAAAATATATGCACATTTTAGTGTGTTTTTCAGTATGTGAGAATTATGTTGGCTGGATGAAGGTTAATTCTCGACTATTAGTAGACAGTAAACTACAGCTCTTTATGGACGATTTGTATAATCTGGTGGCAGGTCATTTGGAATAATGGTCATTTGGCATAAAGTCGTTTGGCATAATGGTCGTTTGGCATAATGAGTCTGAAACCAAAAATATCTTAAGATGACATTCGTTTTTACGTTTCTATTGAATTCTTCTGACAACATCAGGCTTATTTTGGAGTCAATTGACACGTTACTCAACAATAATATGTATGAAACTTAAATTTTCAACTTCCTCTTAAATGGAACCATTGGTCGCGTTGCTTGCCCTTGCGAGAGCGAACGATGAACACTTGTTCGGTGAAATGTATGCCACTTGTTCGGCATACATTTCATTTATCGAATAATATCGCGAATCCGGTCGGGCGTGAATATATCAAGGATCGCATCATCAACTAAAGATGACTCCCAGATCCTTACCTTATCCCACTAACCCAGAATCCTTTCCATGACAACTATGGAGATGCAGAAGATTCTTCGGTCTCTAATACCAATGGTTGTCTAACTAACATTCCTTCCCTTCCCCGATGACCGTAAGGACGTGGCCGGCGCCATTATTGACTTGTAAAGTTTGAGCTCTCAATTTGTGCACATTGAAGAATGGTAAGCTAATCCCAAGCACCATTCACTAAATCTCTGTGCAACTTCGATTGCTCTGGTCAATAATGGAGTAGCAACTACGAATTGTACGGCCATTTATGCTCATGCTCATGCTTATACTCAAGTGTTACGTCTAAACTAGGACAGAGCTTGATGTGCAGCGTAATATTCTATGAGCGTTCCATTTATTAATAACTGCGAACTATCTTTGCCAATTTACTATTTTCAAATATGTATAACGCAACAAGCTCAAAGATACTCTATGTTCTGGGATGTGGAGACAATTATTATTATGGATCTTCCACCAGACCCGTCACAAGTTTTGTGTCATTTAATATCACTACAATTATTGACAATCATTGCTTCGCATATCTCTGAACGACCACCACGCTTATTCGAAAATGCCAATATTCATTCTAAGTGAATCATTATGCCAAACGGCCATTATTTCAAACGATCACTATGCCAAACGGGGTACAATCGTATAATTTATATAGTAGAAGTTTCGAAAACAAAATGCAAAAATTACAATTTTAATAATTATAAAAACTGTCATAGGTTTAGCGATGGGCGATTTTGAATCGATGTTCAGAAAATCGATTTTTTCGTTCCAATTAATCGATTTTTTGAATCGATGTTAGAAGCATTCAAAATCGAGTGATTCGATTTTCGTCATTCGAGTTTTTATTTCATTTCAAAAGAATGAAATGTACAGCGGGGATTCGCTCGTTGGGGTTCCGCTACATGGAACGACTCGATGATTGGATGTTCGCTGGTTGGAAAATATTCCAACTCAAAAACACTCGAATGTCAACAGAAAATGTCAAACTGATTTTGACGTCTGAGTACCGTCGCATTGAAGTCTCCATATATAGAACAAATGCGTATGTATAAGTGCGTTTCGTGACGATCCAGACATCGATTCAAATGATTCAATTTAATCGATGAATCGATTTGACATATCGAATTTGAATCGATTCAGTTACATCGATGTTTAGGTCAAATTTGCCCAACGCTACATAGGTTATGATATTTTCAATGTAATAATATAAAAATACCGACATGTAGTACAGTTGACGGTATCCAGTAGTTTAAGAACGGGTGATAATGCGTTTGAGTCGTGTATCCGTGATTTGAATGTTTCGCAGAGAAGAAAGTACAATGAAATTAAGTTTTATGTCCTGATTGTGGAACTCAACCAGATGGTCACTCTAGAAGAGGTAGCTGTCAGTGGTTTTTGAGCCAAAATACACATAAGAGATTTTTAGGCTTTTTTTTTCTTGATCAAAAGATGTTCTAATATCGGTTATCAAACGTTTGTGATGCACTAGTTGAATTTATTAGTTTTATAAAATTCTTTGCGATTGCCGACAGGTCTTCTATTAGACACTGCCACCCACTTTCCAAGCATGGAAATTTCTTAGCGGTTTTCAATGGAGTTAAGCTGATTTTTCTTTGATGGCTAAATAGTTGGAAAACGTTCAAGATCTTCTTATTTTAAGCTTTTTGCCAGTGCACAAAGCCAAAACAAAAAGTGCACTGTTGTGGGATGCTTTCTTCGCGAGATTTGTGGCTTTGAAGTTTTAGTGCAATCTTAAAAGTTGATTCCAAACTGTTTCACCTTAAACCAGGCTTAAGGTCTAAGCGGTGGTGAAGAAATCGCTTATTAGACGAAAGAAGCTGTTTGCAAACATGTTACTTTTTACTCGTAACTACAAAAGTGATATATTCGCTTTATGCATAAAAATCGCATTTATTTTCTATTTTTCAGTATTCAAAAGAAAAAAAATTAAATAAACTTGCCATGGTGTAATGGTTGAGCGGATACCACACAGCGTTACAAGATTTAATGATTTTTTATCACAAACAACATATTTCCATACTTGTGCTGGTTAAGGAGAATACCTACAAATAGTCAAAAATCAGCTCAAAAGAGTTGCAATAAGTGCAGCAGTATCTTTCTGACCTGTAAAAGGATGCTCTAAGGAACAAGTCTGTGCATGATTTAGTGTGAAACTTTTTTTTGTATCGATAGTCAAAGTTACATGTTAGCACAGACAAACAGACGTCACACTCTCACCATTGTCCATCGACCACCTTTTTAACGGTTGATTCGAAAATATGGTAGGTGGCCAATCCGCCACCCGCAGCGCTCGCATCGTTGTTGTTCGAGTTTGACGTTTGCACACTACCGCCATCTGTTGGCCCGTCGGCCAGACACACCGATTTTAGCATTGGGCGCACATGTCCTCGTGACTATGATTCTGATCGAGATTTGCTCTAAGTGTTACGTCTGTTTGTCTGTGATGTTAGTATTTCATCAGATTAATTTTATAACTAATTCAACGTGCCAATTCCTCAGATCCAAAGTCAAAATTAGTGTCCTTGTCCCATCAAATATACTTTACCAACCTTCAGCCAAGTTTTTCTTCAGATTTTGAATGAATAGATTGGTATCCAATACGACAACTGACGCTTGTTGTAATAGTTTTGATGCATTGTATAGTTTACCAACACTTGTTTCCATAGTAGATGCTATCTATAAAGATTTCTGGATACTTATTATCGCCGAATAAATTAACTGCAAATTTGATTTTTGTCTATGGAGCAACGTACTGAGAGGCGCCTGTCTGGGAACCACTGCTGCAGAGACTTGAGGTCAGCTACACATGCTTGTCCACCGCGTCCCGGACTTGGCCACTGCATCAACCGAAGCGGAAAGCCCGGTAGGCGGTTGGGATTTATTTTCCCCGTGACTTTTTGAGAGGTGACACTTATCGCATTCCGGCGGCATTAAAATGGGACATAAATTGTTTGATATTTTCTACTGTTAGGAAATTACCAACTGCGGAAATAATAACCTTCAGCGGCATTTTCCCGCAATCAACTGTGGTGGACAGTCGGTGGAGTAAATGAGGAAAACTGGGCAAAAACTAGTCCCCACTATGGAGAGCATGAGCAGAATGAAGCTAATGCCTATTATAGATGCTGCTTGCAAATTCAACCAGAGAAACTGATAACGTAAATATCAGTAAACATTGTCTTTGAAATAATCATTATTTAAATAGAGCACGAATGGCCAATTCTGTTTCAACAAGTACTGACCGATTAACGTTTAAGAATTCACCAGAAATTTGTAAAGCATATTTTATCAAATATATGCGGGCAAACTTCAAATATAATTTATCCGAAACCAAACTTAACTTTGTCGCTCCGGAGAAAACGATAATTTCATCGCCTTTGTTTGCCAGCCAGAGGTGAACCGTAAAATACCATAAGTATATGTATAGTTGACCATCATAAAAATAGATAACGGCGAAAATCGTAAAACTGCCACATTAAAGTGGAACTGAAAGCAAATCTCCACTGTTTGGCACTTTGAGTTGCATGCATCGCTTTCGGGCACGTAAGTTTAGTGGATAGTGCAGACGAAAGAAATTTGCGACCATTAGCAAAGGATTTACGTTGCCAGTATCATGCTGAAAAAGCGACTGAAATAGTCCAAACCGTTACTCATGATTGTATCAATCATGCATCCTTCAGGAAATAACTTAATTTTGCGGTTATTCTATACTTCAATATTTTTTTCTGAACACATTAGGAATAATTATGTAACTATGAAGAGCACCGATTGCCCATAGCCAACAATTCTACACTACCCCCCAGGGCTCATTCACAAATTTCATAACGCTAGAAGGAGTTGGTACAGAGTGTCGCACGCTATGTCTGAACCAGACGATTATAAAAATCGAATGTACATCGGATTTTTTCTCGCTAGAGTTTAGTATTTGGGTTATATTTTAATAATCGGATAGTTTTAAAATATTCCATCGGTGAAATTTTGATTTTTTGCACTTTTTAGCCATTTTTCATACTAAATTCCATGAAAATCAAGTTTTCGACGCATTTCCGCCCATACAAAATGTATGGAAAAAATTTCACCGATAGAATACTTTAAAACCTTCCGATTATGAAAATATAGACCAAATACTGATCTCTAACGAGAAAAAATCCGATGTACATTCGATTTTGATAATTGTTTGGTTCAGACATAGCGTGTGTCGTATTTCTCATGTAGGGGAAGTGATGGTAAAATGAACAAAGGTGGTAAAATGAACACCGTGCTTTTTACCGAGAAAAAACGAATTTCGATTAATTTTTATCACGCACGGACGATTTAGATCATATACCTTAGTGTTCGAGTTGATATGTAGGTCAATTGAAGTGAAAATATCAACGAAAACTAAGATTTAAGAAAATCACGTTTGAAAATTAGAACTGACGTAACTTTTGGCTCGGAAGGTTTGAGGATTTTCAGTGAGGTGATTATCGTTATGATATGATGTCAAATCAGATACCTTTAGAATTCTTTTTGAATGGGTTACAATCATTATTGGATGTATTTTCGGTGGGGCAATGAAAATTTTCAGAAATAATTGTTTTGTTCACGTTTTTTGCATGTTGTCATTTTACCCACATAGTGCAGGTAAAATGAACTTTTACATCGCTATTTGATAGCGATGAAAATATGTGAAAATTTAACTATTTTAGTCTGTATTCATATAGCAGCTATAGAAAACATCCCTATTTTTGATGTTATGTAATTGAACCATACAAATTCCTCATTTTTCTATCAGAAACAAGATGATTTCCTTAAGGTGTTCATTTCACCACCCCTTCCCCTATACCTGAATGAGCTAGTGTGCCATGCGATATTTCATAGTTTCGCAAACTGTGGGTTGCGACCCCCTGGGGGTCGTGAGCCAGTCTTTGGTGGGCCGCGAAAAAAAAACCAAAATTTGAATTTATTTCCAAAAATTTTTATGTTTCCACTGGTTGGAACTTATTCATCATATTCTTACTTAATCACTAAAACAGTTTCTTTCAGTGATCAGGCATTGGGCATACGATTCTGAGGTTAAGATAAAAGTCTAAGATCTAAGGCTAAAACATTTGAATCATTATCAAAGCAAGAGTCGTCAACAATAGAACCTCAAACAGCCTTCTTTGGTAGGCCTTTCTAAATAAATACTTATTCTGCAGTCGAAGTTCCATAACTCGGAGGGATTATCGGCCCATTGAAATATCGAGTAATGAAACAAATATTTTTGGGAAGCTGTTTGTAAGGAACATCATAGTACACTGCAACCTCAATTTACGAACTAGATCGGGGGTGCGCAAATTGAGTTGGTGCGTAAATTGAATCAGTGCGTAAAACGAGGGAGCTCAGTTCGTAAAACGAGGTTTTGCCAACTTTTCATTTCTATGTAGAAGAATGTTTCACAATACTGGACCCTAGAAGGTTGTTATATTTTTAAGAAGCGTTTGTATTGTCAGATCCAAGTTTTGGTAATAAAGTGAGTACAACATGTGTTCTAGTTCATCCAAAAACTTCCTGGAATATATACCTGCAATGTACTGGCATATTTAGCGATCCTTTGATGTTTTTTTGGTATGGCACAGGCCCTTATCTATTCATAGTAGTCAAATGAGTATTTTTATAATTTGTTCCGATGTCCTAGGTCCTCCAAGGACTCCATTGAATATAGGCCTTGGGATCTACGACCGTAATAAGAGATTAGAGGTTACTTTTCATTTACTCCACAGGCCCCTAACCATTCATGTGTGTAAACGGTGTATTGTAATAATTTGTGTAGATGTCCTAAGTCCTCCAAGAACTCCATTGAATATAGGCCTTGGGATCTACGACCGTAATAAGAGATTAGAGGTTACTTTTCATTTACTCCACAGGCCCCTAACCATTCATGTGTGTAAACGGTGTATTGTAATAATTTGTGTAGATGTCCTAGGTCCTCCAAGGACTCCATTGAATATAGGCCTTGGGATCTACGACCGTAATAAGAGATTAGAGGTTAGTTTTCAAATACTCCACAGGCCCCTAACCATTCATTTGTGTAAACGGTGTATTGTAATAATTTGTGTAGATGTCCTAGATCGTCCAAGGACTCCATTGAATATAGGCCTTGGGATCTACGACCGTAATAAGAGATTAGAGGTTACTTTTTATTTACTCCACAGGCCCCTAACCATTCATGTGAGTAGTGAGAACTCATGATTTTTTAATTTTTGTATGGTTCACGATTTTGACCTCAATTATTATCGAACCTTCACACTCTTCCGATACTTCTACGAACACGTTAAATATTAGGGCTAAGATTTTGTGGTTGGAAGGATAAAACATATTCTGTCGAAGAATATTTTAGCTTTATCTTGAATTAAGTATTTGAAATAAGCCTTGAATTTGAAATTATCTAATTCTCTAAGACAGAACATTTTCAAACTTGCAGGGTGTGAAAGAAACCTACCGGATCGAAAATAATCTGAGGTACATGCAACTTCGATCATAATTCAAATATTGATCTTGTGTGATTCTGTGTGTCAATATTGAGAAATGGAACATCGACTCACAGATGTTTGACTTAATCGGAATGTTTTGCGAGAATATACTCAGTTCTATATGGAATTTTGATAGCTGTCGAGACAATTTTAATTTTTTTAAAGACACCGACACGTTAATGCTTCCAGTGGACGATTTGCCCTTTGAAGGAAGCACCACACTAGACAGCGGACTAGCATGCAACGCCCAGTGGCACAGTCGAAATACTTTCCTGACGAAAAGTTTTCCGGACTGAAGTGGGAATCAAACCCACACTCCTTGACACGATGCGGCTAAATGCTTGGGAACACTAACCGCACGGCCACGAAGCCCACAATTCTTAGTGTTGTTGTGAGGGGCTTCTATGTTAATATTTTCATCTTGTAACAAGCAGTTGCGAGTTGAAAAATGGGTTTTTATTCACTGTAGTTTTAATCAAGCATAGTGCATGTCAATATTTACTACGTCTTGTGATCAAATTCCATTCCCAACATTCACAGATGAGACCTCAGAAACTTCATGACAAAACTGTCTTTGACCAATATTTCGCTGGTGGGTCGCAAGGAATACGGTTGTTGGCTAGGTGGGTCGCGCAACCAAAAAGTTTGGGAACCTATGCGATACACGAAATTACTAAAATCGTTTCAATTTTTAAAATTCCTATATAAAGCCTCAAATGTTCTCAATTCAAATGAAAACAGCTTTTACATGAAATGTCATACTAATAATATTTAGTTTTGCATTCAATTTACATAACCGATTAACAGAAATTATGATACTTGTTTTAATTATGAATCGTGGTTTACGGCCAACCAGCCGAGTGGAAGTTTAACAACTACCGAAAAGCTAAACATTACATATAATTTGCAATTGGATTAGATGGACAAATTGATGTGAAGATTTGCGAAAAAGTTACACGTCTTCTCAGTGAGAATCGAACTCACGACTCCCCGATCTCTAGTTGGGGCGCGTTAACCACTACGCCATGAGAGGACTCATGAACGCAGAAGTTAACCTGAATTCGATTTCAGCTCAATAATCACGTGGTCCTCTTTCGCAAAGTGCACCTCTTTCGGAAGAATTAGATGCCCATCCAAACACAACGCTTTCTATATATATCCAATGCCTAGCCCGAGAGCGCATTGTTTTTTAGATATAGGAATAGCACACTACACTAGCCAGCAACTGCGTTGGCTGAGGTTTCTATTGTGTGGGCTTCCAATGGGTCGCGACGTTCTCAAACGACCGGTTACGGAACATGAGTCCGTTGCTCGATAAATACTTGTTTTAATTATGAATCGTGGTTTACGGCCAACCAGCCGAGTGGAAGTTTAACAACTACCGAAAAGCTAAACATTACATATAATTTGCAATTGGATTAGATGGACAAATTGATGTGAAGATTTGCGAAAAAGTTACACGTCTTCTCAGTGAGAATCGAACTCACGACTCCCCGATCTCTAGTTGGGGCGCGTTAACCACTACGCCATGAGAGGACTCATGAACGCAGAAGTTAACCACGTTCATGAGTCCTCTCATGGCGTAGTGGTTAACGCGCCCCAACTAGAGATCGGGGAGTCGTGAGTTCGATTCTCACTGAGAAGACGTGTAACTTTTTCGCAAATCTTCACATCAATTTGTCCATCTAATCCAATTGCAAATTATATGTAATGTTTAGCTTTTCGGTAGAAATTATGATATTTGGTATAGTATGTGGTGAGTAACGCACTATCGAAGTTACCCGCATTATCAAAGATACCCCGTTTAACGGTATCCTCAAAACCTTGAATATCTTGACTGAAACAATGATAGCGATTGAGCTGGTGAACAGCTTTGCAACCCAAGACGCTATCATTCTAAGTGGTCATGATCCTGAGATATCCTGATAGCGATTGAGCTACTGAAGAAGTTTGCCGAAGATACCAATTCTCTAAGTGGTCAGGCTATTAAGCTATCCGCAGAACAAATGTTTAATGCCTAGCACCGCTTGGTGGCAAAATCTCGAATCTATTGGCTCAAATAATGCTAGCCTTTGAGCTAGTGAACAACTTTGCCAAAGACGCCATCTCTCTAAGTAGCCAGGATCCAGAGATATTCACAAAACAAAAGTTCCATGCTCACCAGCGTCGCCTGGTGGTGGAAGTTCACTTGTGCAGTGTTGCCAGCTACGAGAAAATTTTGAACCTTCATGAAATACTGAATTACATTTGAAGAGTATGCCTATGATGTTAAGCATTATATTTTTCTATTCCGCTCAAGTTATATGACTTTGATCTTTTCTTAATTCTTCTTAAACAGTGTTGCCAACCACATAAACATTTGTGCTGCGGCCGACTGTATGGCATGCAACACTTCCTTTAACTATAGTGAATATTTGGTACCGGTATCTTTAAAATTTATTGATATCTGCATATAACACCCCCATATAATTGGATTTTTTATAACTATCGAGCAGTGCTACCATCTGTTTCAGAATATGGAAACATGAATGGTCAAACATAATTATAAGCCTGATTTTTTTACGACCTCTAGATAACGGCCGAAAAAAGAGTTCGGGGTTGATTATACCTAGTCCAGATTGGTACAGCAAACAACCATGCTGGCCTAAAAATGTGTTTGAAGACCAATAGCTTGTTCTTAAGACAAAGTTTCGATTCTTTGTTAATCAGTAGATACAGACATTTAATATATTTGTTACATTTGGCTTGAATGCCCTCAATGTGATTTTTGAAAGTCAAATTTATATCTAGCATGAGCCCTAAATACTTAACTTCATCCGACCAATTTATTGAAACCCCTCTCATCGTGACAACTAGAAGGTTTCAAATAAAGAGCTTTTGGTTAACCCCTCTACCGGCAGCTTCATTTTTTACCGAAAAATTCAAAATCAAATCGTTATAACTTTTTTGTTTTTCAATATTTTTGCACCATTTTTTCACAAGTTCTCAAAAAACTCTTCTAGTTTTAGGATCTGTGTTGATATTGATCATTGGTCATCTGGTGTTGAAGATATTCCAAAATTCCTTGGGGGACCGACCCGTAACTAGAACCCCCCGTTCATTTCTCAGGCTACAGAATTTTAATCGTATTCGGATATTCACTCTTCGAAACAATTCATTAATGAGAGTATGTTGTGAAAAAATGAAGCAATTTGGTGCAGCCGTATTTAAGTAAACAGAAATTATGATACTTGTTTTAATTATGAATCGTGGTTTACGGCCAACCAGCCGAGTGGAAGTTTAACAACTACCGAAAAGCTAAACATTACATATAATTTGCAATTGGATTAGATGGACAAATTGATGTGAAGATTTGCGAAAAAGTTACACGTCTTCTCAGTGAGAATCGAACTCACGACTCCCCGATCTCTAGTTGGGGCGCGTTAACCACTACGCCATGAGAGGACTCATGAACGCAGAAGTTAACCTGAATTCGATTTCAGCTCAATAATCACGTGGTCCTCTTTCGCAAAGTGCACCTCTTTCGGAAGAATTAGATGCCCATCCAAACACAACGCTTTCTATATATATCCAATGCCTAGCCCGAGAGCGCATTGTTTTTTAGATATAGGAATAGCACACTACACTAGCCAGCAACTGCGTTGGCTGAGGTTTCTATTGTGTGGGCTTCCAATGGGTCGCGACGTTCTCAAACGACCGGTTACGGAACATGAGTCCGTTGCTCGATAAATACTTGTTTTAATTATGAATCGTGGTTTACGGCCAACCAGCCGAGTGGAAGTTTAACAACTACCGAAAAGCTAAACATTACATATAATTTGCAATTGGATTAGATGGACAAATTGATGTGAAGATTTGCGAAAAAGTTACACGTCTTCTCAGTGAGAATCGAACTCACGACTCCCCGATCTCTAGTTGGGGCGCGTTAACCACTACGCCATGAGAGGACTCATGAACGCAGAAGTTAACCGCGTTCATGAGTCCTCTCATGGCGTAGTGGTTAACGCGCCCCAACTAGAGATCGGGGAGTCGTGAGTTCGATTCTCACTGAGAAGACGTGTAACTTTTTCGCAAATCTTCACATCAATTTGTCCATCTAATCCAATTGCAAATTATATGTAATGTTTAGCTTTTCGGTAGAAATTATGATATTTGGTATAGTATGTGGTGAGTAACGCACTATCGAAGTTACCCGCATTATCAAAGATACCCCGTTTAACGGTATCCTCAAAACCTTGAATATCTTGACTGAAACAATGATAGCGATTGAGCTGGTGAACAGCTTTGCAACCCAAGACGCTATCATTCTAAGTGGTCATGATCCTGAGATATCCTGATAGCGATTGAGCTACTGAAGAAGTTTGCCGAAGATACCAATTCTCTAAGTGGTCAGGCTATTAAGCTATCCGCAGAACAAATGTTTAATGCCTAGCACCGCTTGGTGGCAAAATCTCGAATCTATTGGCTCAAATAATGCTAGCCTTTGAGCTAGTGAACAACTTTGCCGAAGACGCCATCTCTCTAAGTAGCCAGGATCCAGAGATATTCACAAAACAAAAGTTCCATGCTCACCAGCGTCGCCTGGTGGTGGAAGTTCACTTGTGCAGTGTTGCCAGCTACGAGAAAATTTTGAACCTTCATGAAATACTGAATTACATTTGAAGAGTATGCCTATGATGTTAAGCATTATATTTTTCTATTCCGCTCAAGTTATATGACTTTGATCTTTTCTTAATTCTTCTTAAACAGTGTTGCCAACCACATAAACATTTGTGCTGCGGCCGACTGTATGGCATGCAACACTTCCTTTAACTATAGTGAATATTTGGTACCGGTATCTTTAAAATTTATTGATATCTGCATATAACACCCCCATATAATTGGATTTTTTATAACTATCGAGCAGTGCTACCATCTGTTTCAGAATATGGAAACATGAATGGTCAAACATAATTATAAGCCTGATTTTTTTACGACCTCTAGATAACGGCCGAAAAAAGAGTTCGGGGTTGATTATACCTAGTCCAGATTGGTACAGCAAACAACCATGCTGGCCTAAAAATGTGTTTGAAGACCAATAGCTTGTTCTTAAGACAAAGTTTCGATTCTTTGTTAATCAGTAGATACAGACATTTAATATATTTGTTACATTTGGCTTGAATGCCCTCAATGTGATTTTTGAAAGTCAAATTTATATCTAGCATGAGCCCTAAATACTTAACTTCATCCGACCAATTTATTGAAACCCCTCTCATCGTGACAACTAGAAGGTTTCAAATAAAGAGCTTTTGGTTAACCCCTCTACCGGCAGCTTCATTTTTTACCGAAAAATTCAAAATCAAATCGTTATAACTTTTTTGTTTTTCAATATTTTTGCACCATTTTTTCACAAGTTCTCAAAAAACTCTTCTAGTTTTAGGATCTGTGTTGATATTGATCATTGGTCATCTGGTGTTGAAGATATTCCAAAATTCCTTGGGGGACCGACCCGTAACTAGAACCCCCCGTTCATTTCTCAGGCTACAGAATTTTAATCGTATTCGGATATTCACTCTTCGAAACAATTCATTAATGAGAGTATGTTGTGAAAAAATGAAGCAATTTGGTGCAGCCGTATTTAAGTAATGAGCATTTAGGTTTCTGGAACACGCTGGCCAAATAAAGATCATAAAAACTTCAAAAAACATCATATCGTAATTTTCAGATATCTCCAAGAATACTGAACCGATTTGTATGATTTTTTCAGAGTAGCTTCTTATTACCTGGCGTTATATAGCCCACATTTTATTTTTTTGATATATTGATCAAAAACAAAATGGCCGCCAAAGACATTTTATATGGAAAATGTCGGTCCCCCAAGGAACATCGAAATATCTTTAAAACCAGATTACCAATAATTATTATCGACAAGGATTCCTAAACTAGAAGAGTTGTTTGAGAACTTGTGAAAAAATTGTGCAAAAATATTGAAAAACAAAAAAGTTATAACGATTTGAATATTTATTTTGCGGTAAAAAATGAAGCTGCCGGTAGAGGGGTTAATTTAGGAATAATATGTTGGGAGCATTAGGAGAAATCTTCTATTTTTGCAAGTATGAAGAAAAAATATCCAAACTGTTTTGCAATCTACTACAGATGGCGCATGCTTCGTCCTTTGGCGGAGAGGCCTGTGTCATCCGCAAACATAGATTTTGACATCCCTGAGGTAACTCAGGTAAGTCAGATGTGAAAATATTGTATAATATTGGTCGCAAAATGCTGCCTTGAGGAACAACAGGAGTTCTGAAAATTAACCTATATACGATTTGACAAAATACTTTGGATTATTCTAACTTCCAACACTGATCAGTATTAGCAATGGTCTACCGAACAATATTCAATATGTCAATATTGAAAATATTGTTCAACATTGTACCTTGCCAATCGGATTAGATAACTGTAATTATAAGCCTTTCCCTATTTTGTCTCAGGCAGATATATTTATATACCAAACTAGATTCAAATTTCCAATCCATTTGTCAAAATAGCCACAGTTTGTCTCTCGTACACAACAAGCTAACAATTTGTTTTCTTTCTCATTTCAGGCGGAGGCAGCATGGAGCTCCCAATCGTAGAAAATAGGTAATTATCCATCTGGCACCCTGAGATGCATAACAATCATCCGAATATATCCACCAATACGGTCCAGTACAATTTCAAGTTACGTAGCACCCTCAGTCAGGTCGGAGCCATAAGCGTCGTAAACTGCCCGAATTTGTTCATAATTTGGATCGTGTGTGGTGCAGCGTAGCTGATGGTTTACATAGCCTTGGCTGTTGCGGCTAAGACATACCCAAATTGGCGAGCGCGCCTTCACCGTAGCAGAAGACGTAGTTAGATTTTCATGTGTTGTTTTGTTGTTATGAGACTAAACGATATTCCTTCGACGTATACAAGCGGCTTCCTTCGACAACTCACAACTTACACAGCCGATGATTGTATATTTGACGTAACCACCAGCGCTGAGAAAATGCGTTTTTGTGTTTTCGGCTGCATTATTGCATCTCTAAATTATTTTCTTTTAAATAAACTGTGCGTTTGCTAAAAATATAAATTCAAAAGCTGACTGGGGAAAGGCTTTGGTTATTTCCGAACATTTGTCATCTAAAAACACATACATCATTATATGCGTCCAACCAGTAAGTTTGATGAATGATTAAATGCATGAGTTGACGTAAACACCTAATCTCTGTCATTCTTCTTCTTCTACACGCAGCGAACTGGACTATCGAAATTCATACATTTTGCCTTATGAAAGGTGGAACGATTATTGCAATGCGTGCGCTTTATGTACCGTTCCAGCATCACTCCACACCAAGGCGTCGATAGGCGCGTGGTATACGCACGGGCCTGTCGATCACAAGGTTCTTGGTTCGATTCCAGGTTGCCTCGTAAACAATTTTTGTTTTCAAATTTTGGTTTCATAAGGCAAATTTATGAATTTCAACCCGATTCCTTGTGGCTAATTTTCATGAGGGGTTCTTATGTATTTCGATAGTCCATTTGCCTGAGTGTAGGCATTAACACTTCAGTCGTCGCGCTGTTGTATTTTGTACAACACTGCTGAAAAACCTCGCTTTTTGTTCACAACAGCAGAGCGGTTGTTCTGACGGTGGCAAACCGCGCGACGACTGAAGGGCTAACGTCCTCACTGGGACAAGGCCTGCTTTTCAGTTTAGTGTTCTTATGACCACTTCACAGTTATTAACTGAGAGCGAATATCGTGTGGCAGGTACGATGATACTTTATGCCCAGGGGAGTCAAGGAAATTTCCATTACGAAAAGATCCTGGACAGACCAGGAATCAAACCCAGACACCTTCAGCATGGCTTTGCTTGGTAGCCACGGACTCCAACCACTCGGCTAAGGAAGGCCCCAATCTCTGTCATAAAAACCTGATTTATGCGCTAAACTATCCTATCAAACGCTATTTATTCGGATGAGTTGATGTATGTACAATACAAATATTTTTGAACAAATGGTCATATTGGCACTTACGTCAACCATGCGAACCAAGGCAGTACAAACCGTACCTATGTCGATAGTTTCCCGCCCGGATAGTGATCGAAAAATCGACAGAAAATCCGGTAATTATACAGTACATGGGTGCTTCGTTTTTCTGTGGTATGGTGCATTTCCCACGAGTCATGATTTTCCATCACACTCTCTTTAGGTAGGTACCTTACTGAAAATATTGTTGAGAGCAAATTGAGTACATGATGCTGTGTTCCGGGTTCATGGCTTGGAACCCGTAGATGTACCATGTTATTACTTTATTTCAAAAGTTTTTGATTTACCATCTCACTCAGTTGCTTATAAGAAATTAATATAAACGAAACTACCAAGCATTTCTGTTAATTTCATAGAATTTTTCATAGAATAAGAACAGTTGCACAGTGGCCGGCCTCTATACAAAAATTAAAAAATTGTCCAAAATGGCAGAAAATTTACTATTTGTTAATTTTTGTATGCTGACTTAATTTCAACGTTAACTTTTACGCACGTATTTTCAAACATTTCTAGGAAAACTTCTTGAGCAAAACTTGGAAAAATTGTATGATATCCTTATATAACCCGACTATTGCATACCAGAAACACTGCGGACTTATAATTTATCAAATCATCTTCTTCTAATCTAAAGTACACCACAAATTTACAGTAACGTAAGCGTACGAGTAAGCAACGATGTTCAAATGCCTGTCGATATCGAATGCAATTTCCTTGTTATCAATTCATGACCTCCAGCTTATAACGCTTTCAAAATATCAGTCCAATTTCACTTTCTCCGCGAGGAGCAGACGGCCGAAGGTTCGCCTCGTAAAACCAACACCCCGGCACACCAGATGGTGATAAATTTATTAATCGACATAATAATTTGTTTGCTAACAATGCGTCTGACAAAGCCATTTCTCATTTCTCAGCAATCATTATTTGGGATGGCTTCAGAGAGACATGATTGGTTGGAGAAATAAACATCGTGAAGGAACGGTGAACAGCTTTTCGATGGAAATTTGCTTCTTCTTCGCGGTGTGAAAATACACACTGAATCAATGGCAGGTCGACAGCATAGCTGCTAAAAAAAAGAAATGAAATCGATGCATCTTTATCAATCGCCTAAGAGAGTGATAATTCAAGTTCACTCATTGGATCTAGTAGCGTAAATGATAGGTTACCAGAGAAAATCAACAAATATAATAACAGTAAAAAGATTATAATTTGCCTACAGCGATTTCAGGTCAGTCATGCGATCTTTGTCGGTCGAGAGAAATTTTGCTATTTTCTTATTATTTTCTTTGTCTTCCACTACTTAGTCCTTGCTAGGTTTTAATTAACTGAGACCTTTATTTAAAAAGATAGACCTTTTTTGCATTATTCAATCGAGCTGCAATGACGCCAAGAAAATTTTCAGAACAAAAAGGTCCTGGGCCAAACTAAAATCGATCTTCAGCAATATTTTCCTTCATAGTCACAAACATTACCACAAGGTTCAGGAAGGCCTATTCTAAATGTTTTTTTTAATCATTTGTCAATGTAATTTCCTGGTCAACGAATTCCTGAAATTTAATAATTTTGTTAAATCTAATAAATTTTACTTAATTTTGTTGAACAATCTAGCTGAGGCCCACTTTTTGCATGCATGCTGCTACAATTTCTATGAGCGTGCATAGATGCAACACTACAGTTGTAAACACTACAAATCGGATTAGTTTGTATTCATAATACTTACTTATTGAAGTTGTGGCTCATGGTATACATTTATTTATTTATTTTTGTCATTCAGACATTGGGAGAAGCAAGGCAACGAATAGGACTTTGTACCTTATTCAATGACTTCCTGCGCATAAAAAAGATAGGATAGAAGCGTGGAAATATTTATTTAGTTAGTATCATAAAACAAAGCAACTCTTTGAAACTGTTCCTAGAGTTTTCCCAACACGTTCGTATGTTGAGAAAAATAGTTTTGTTATTCACAAATTTCAATCATTCATGGAAATTTTACATTTTTAGTTCAATTGAAGAAATCTGCCAATCTAAATTTATGTTAAGAATATATGTATTTAATAAAAACGATTAACTCATTCAACTTCTCACAATTTTTTATGTTACTTAAATTTGTCCGAGATAAATGTTGATTTATCACAAAATCCTACATTAATGAAATTTAAATTTTTGTTCTACAAGTATAAACATAGTTTCAACTTTGCCCTCCATATAGCCTGATTCGCTGCTGACAAGTAATTTCTTGGCCTATCTTGATGCATGGAAAAATCCTGCAAGGAATCGATCAAGGAAGCGCTTTTTTCTGATCGCAGTACGCATTTGAAAAGAAATGTCAGTTCAAACGGGAGTCGCTGTAGAAAATTTCTGCAAGGAATCGGCGAGAAATTTCTTTAGCGATTCCTGTTCAGCAGCAAATCTGGCTTATTTGTTTATTTGTTGCTCTTCAAAATCTGTGTGAATTTTAATGAATAGACATCACTTAGTGGTTTGTCTTTCGTCTCATTTTTCTTTTTTCTTACTGACATTACTTCTCAACTGGGACAGCCTACTTCTCAGTCGAGTGTTCTTATGATCCCTATGAACTGATAGTTTTCTTTGCCAATTGACTATTGTAAAAACATCAAATTTAATGCTTTACTTTTCACACATACAAGTCCTATAGGGTGTCCCATGAAGTATGGGCACGACTTAAGGCTAAGTAGCCCGTCATTCGTTTTGGTAACAATGATGACTTTTCTGCTTGCATTTCAAAGTGATAAAACTCAGTCTTGATAGTTTATATTGACTTGAAAAAGTATCACTGTACGTGCTAACATGCATAAAGTATGCTGATATTTTTTCAGGTGCGTCAGGGCAAAACCAACTAAATTTCTTTGATTCGAAATCGTGAGATGAATTAGCAACAATCAACAACGACCCGTACAAATTTCAATGACGGCCTACTTCGCCTTAATGAATAATAATGCAAATCGTAGTATTTTTACAAACAATCAAATATTTTTATATTTTTGTATTTTTCTATAGGCTATTTCAACCAGCATCTGTGATTAATTTGTTTGATTTAATAATCGTTTACATTGAAAATTTTGATTTAAGGAAAACAATTCTTATCTGATTCTGTGCTTTTGTTTTTGATGAAACATAACTAGAAAAATATGTTTTCATCAAAATCTTTTTCCGTGGTGAGCTTAAGTACATTAATTCAAGGATGTTTTACATAAATTTTTGTTTGAAAATTTATTTGGCTTCGTCAGAGAACACTTGAAAAAATGGTAAACTTCGAAAAATTTCGTATATTTCTCTCCACATAAGACAACATCACGAAGTTATAACTCATCAGGTTTTTTAAATAGTAATAAAAATAATGCATTTCAGATTTACGAAAGGTCAATCTCTATTCTTTTGGATAGGCAACTTTAATTTTTTTTTTATTCATATTTTTATGTAAATATAAGGATCTGTGTTTTGACCATTTTCAAATCGACCAATGGTAGTATGAGGAAGTCGTGAACAGACTTTATGGGTCATCCTATATATGTTAAAATTCAAGTTATATCTGATGTTCTGCGAAAATTTCATTCAAATCGGTCCATAAATAACTGAGATCTAGCTTACCAAAGTTGGTCATTTTGTATGGAAAATCGAAACAATTTAAAATGTATGTCTACTCAATGAAATTCGTGCTTATGTTTTAGAGGGTTCCCATTTGGCATAAAATCGTTTGGCATAAATCCGTTTGGCATAAAGTCGTTTGGCAGAAAGTCGTTTGGCAGAAAGTCGTATGACATAATGGAGAAACAGCAAAATATGAAAATGGTTAACATTTAGCTTTACTAAATAATAAAATTTAAATCTGTATAAATATAAAGAACATCATATTTTTAATAGAAGGCAAAATTGATGATTGAACCAATAGAAGATTATTGCTGCAGAATAAAACAAACAGACATAAAAAATTGCGTACAGATTCATCGAAGTGAATTCGAAGTACGTTTCCCCGAATGTCGTTTCATCAAATTTCCCTGAATGCCAATTCTCTGAATGACTTTTTTCCCGAAAGCCATTTCTCCGAATAATTTAAATAGGTACTATAATAGTCTTCAGTGGCTGGATGGTGAACGATAAAGAACGATAAGCAATTGTAAGAAGGACGTATTCTGTCATTCTCGGCTATACACATGTTGGCAATAATGCTGAGGACGATAAAACTCGAAGGAATCGCCAATTAAATAAAGAAGAGTGCATATTAGATGGCCAGTTTGTTATGACAATTATGAGTGCCTACAATTTTTCGAGGAAGCGAGCTATTTGGGGAAACGGGATATTCTGGGAACTTGTATTAAGGGAACTGGCTTTCGATGAAACGACATTCAGAAAACTGACTTTCGGGGAAAAGTAATCGTTTTCCTTTTTTCGCTGATTACTTGAGCAGAACAATGTTATCGATTGCCGCCCTTTTGTCAGTTTAAAACAAAAATATATCTAAAAATATATAGCTCCAAAGATCAGCCTATGTATAAAAGAAGGTGAAATTTATTTACATTTTGAATCAACTGTTTTTATACTTACAATTATGGTTATATCAAATTTAGGGAAAAAATAGAAATGTTTAAAAGAAGGGTAATTTTGTGCAAAATATATCCAAATCCTCAGTGCAAAAAAATATGCCTGTAGCGAAAATCAAAAGAAGAAATAATATTAGTAAGAACAGTAATTTCTGGATAAATAATGAATAACTATTGGCAATAACTTTCCTTATATGCTAAAGTTTATTCAAGAGCATGTGATTATTTCTTCTTAACTTTATTCAACAAGTGTCATTTTATATCAATTGACTCCAAAACAAGCCTGATGTTGAAAGATTCAACAGAATCGTAAAAACGAATGTCACCTTAAGAAATGCTTGGTTTCAGACTCATTATGCCAAACGACTATTATGCCAAACGACCATTATGCCTAATGACCATTATGCCAAACGGCTTTATGCCAAATGACCTACCACCGTTTTAGAGGACAGAATTAAAATTTATAGTTCAAGAGCAATCAGTTGATCAGTTCATGAAAAATCATGATTGTGAATGAAAAAACTACTTTTTTTTATACGTTCTGGGTAATATTGAAACACAACAAGAGCCTAATCAAGTATAATGATGCCCATCCTATGAAAAAAATTGAAGGACAGAACTTAAAGCTACAATTTTAGAACAACTAAGGTAGAGTCGATGTACCGATAACACTGCGGAACACGTTTTTGTCTCAAGCACCAAAATACCGCTATTTACTCAACTAAGGGTTGCTGAATCCATTGCCCTTTTTTAAAAATAATATAGCACGTCTAGTTTTTGAGATATTGGCTGTTGAAAACGCAAAAACTGACTGTTTTAACCAACTTGCATGCAAGTTTGCCAGCTTGTATGGCAATTTATTTGCCTAATTTGCCACAGAATTTAGACATTATGTGTATATCAACACTTATCGGCAAAGTTTATAATACTTTTGATGCGGAAAAGTAATTTTTTGCTATTCCGTTGCTTATTAGCCTACTTTTCATCAATCAAATGAGCAACATAATGGCCTACTTTTCCTAACAAAATAAACAGAACTGAAAAGTGCTACTTTTCAGCACTGTTTTGGGTGCTGAAAAGTAACACTTTTCAGCACTCTTTTGAGAATCGCCAACTAAATATCTGAATGGCTTATACAGCCATTCTTCGAATGGTTTTGTATTTACCAATGACAAGCAACTTGCCCTACATCCATTGGACGATCCGAATCCCACTCGTGTGTGCGATTCTGTTTCGGCATCGGGTCGTCTAGCAAGACAAAGATGAGGTAGTAGAGTTATCTAGTTCATAGCTTCCCAAACTTGAATTTCGCGACCCCTTACCGTCTCACCAGTTTAAAAAAAAAACGAGCGAGGTGACGAGAGGTCGGGGGGTCACGAAAGCCAAGTTTGAGAAATGATGATCTAGTTAATTCCCAAAAAATCCGATGCGTGCAGACAACTTAGCACATGAATAGTGTGTATACAAATTGGTATAAAATTGCAATCAGCATCTTACCTGGGTTGTCCTTGAATATCTTGATCACCTCCACGCTTCTATCTATAAAGCGTGAAAATGTGTGACAGTCATGTAGTACGTATATGTATCACAGCCTACCTGATTGAAAAATATTGAGCCTGTACGACACATGGATGGCCACGTGGGTTATTCTGAAATATGAATGTGATCCTAGATACAACTCGATTAAACGGTTTTTTCGTTATAGCAAAAAATGTTGTATGCAACTCGTTGCAAAACTCGATTTTTTCAGCACTCGTCGTATTTATCCAACTCGGCGAGCCTCGTTGGATAAATGTACGACTCGTGCTGAAAAAATCATCATTTTGCAACTTGTTGCATAAATAACTATTTTGATGGTTTAAAAAAGTATTGTATTTTTTCATATAAAAGAAACGAAGAATTATGTATGGAGACAGCAAGCATGTTGAATAAATCAGTTTAATGTAAATTTAATCGTGCAATTTTAACCAAATTATTTCTAAAATGAAAGTTTAAGTGCAAAACAGCATGCTTGGTGGATTAGATCACAAAAAGGTTTGATAAATTATACTTTAAATTTTATGTAAACATCAATGAAACCAGTGTTTTATACAACTTTGACGACCTGCAGCTAAAAATTGTGACGTGCTGGAATATTTCTGAAAATGGCATTAGATTCAGCAACCTCAAATCTACTCGAGACACGTTATTTGATTCTTGAGACATGCAAAACTGTCATTTTTGTTACGCTGTGTAGTCGATCAACTGAGAACAAATATTCGGAAAATTTTACCTCACATTGGGAAAGTTTTCTGTAAAATTGGGTTTTATTGAAGTTATTACGGAAAATAATTCTTCAAGTTCAAGAAATCCAATTAACCCCGACACAATATTTTGAAAATTTCAGAGTGTGAAAGGTTTGTTGGGATACTTATCCTTGTCGGAAAAAAAGTAGGACATACAACTTCGTAAAAATCTAAATGATGATACTGTTATACAAAATTTAGAATATTTCATTAAATTAATCAAAATTATGAATACATGCTTGAGTGTCGAACTTGTAGTTAATCCGTTCAAACAAAGTCATGAAGGCTTGAAAAGAAATATTTCGCAGCAAAAACTCGCTCAATTGTATGCCGAATTGTCACAGTTCCAGCCTAAACTAAAAAACTTGCATCACCAAAACAAATAAATCGTTTTAGATTAGAATAACAAGTTTAAAATATAATCAAAATTAAGGTGAAGATGAAGTGAAAAAAAAAATTGAGCACAAATTTGGAGGGCCTGATTGAGTTGCAAACTTGATCGATTAGTGAACAACAGCGAGTGACCAATCGATCAAGTTTTCAGCTTGAACGAATGTTTGGACCTGAAACTGTCAAGAACACAAGTCTGGTATTCCTGACAGTTTCAGGTTTGGTTTCGAACCTTGTTTATCTTAATGAACGATTGACTAACATATACCTTACTTCATGATTTTCTGAGGAACTGACGCGAACACAAAAATTGGTGTGCAATAGAAAACAAAATTATGAATTGTAGTTCTTCTTTTCAAAACTGTAGGATATAGGTTCGATATCGATATTGATTCAACAAGATACCGCCGATATGGATTAATGCTTAATGAACACAGTGCTAGTTGAATAACAGAATAATTAACCTTTCGGTTGTCGCGCGACTGTGTACTTTGTAAACACCCTTGGTATTGCGAATATCTCAGGAATCTGACCACATAGAAAGATGACGTCTTCGGGAAAATTATTCTGGAAATTCTGGAATTTAACACTAGGTTAAGTGTACAAGTTATGGCCATAGCGGTTCCCTATTTGGCCAAATGTGAAATTTTGATAACTTCCACATTTTAAATCCTCTTGAATGTTTTAACATCAAGATATATCTTAAATCTAACTACTACAACATACTTTTTTTTCAAAATTTGAAGACATTAAAGTAATAACGTATAGCGAAATAGGGAACCACTATGTCCATAACTGGTACACTCACCCTAGGCGGCGCTAGTGAGCATGAATCTTTGGTTTGCAGATGGCGACTTCGGCAAAGTTGTTTAGTAAGTTAAGGACTATCATTGTTCAAACTAGTTGAGTCAAAAGTTTGCCACTAGGCGGCGCTAGTGAGCATGTAAACTTTTATTTCGCAGATATCTTAGAAGCCTGACCACTTAGAAATATAGCTTCTTTAGCAAAGCCAAAGCCAATTTTGAATCAACTAGCTCAAACAATGATAGTCCTTGAAAAACCGAACAACTTTGCCGAAGACGCCATCTCTCTAAGTGGTCAGGATCCTGAGATCTGCGAAACAAAAGTTTTATGCTCACTAGCGCCACTTAGTGACAAAATCCCGAATTTCTTGGCTAAAATAGTTATAGCCCTCGAGCTACTGAACAATTTTGTCGAAGACGTCATCCTTCTAAGTGGTCAGAATCCTGGGATATTCGCAAAACGAAGGGTGTTGTACAAAGTACAACGCGCGACTACTCGCGTTACAAAAATTCGCGCGACGACCGAAAGGTTAACTGAGAGCGTTCTTTGCCAATGGATCATTGAAGTAACCAAAACGGCCGCTATGGAAAGCACAGATAGCGCCACCGTAGACTTGTGTGTTTGACACAACAGCAATTATGTCACAATGTTAAATCCCATATACAGTGGCGCCTTTGTTTTGATGCGGTGAGCACTGACAAAAACTACCTTCAATGATCCATTGACCATTTTGCATGTGTATATGAAGATACTACTCTATGCCCTGGGGAGTCGAGAAAATTATCTTCACGAAAAGATCCTCGACCGGTATAATGGCTACCGCTTCTGCTCCATAAGCAGAAGGTCATTTGTTCAATCCCAGGCCCATCCCTTTCCTCGTACTTTGTAGTTGTATATCCCCTCACTTGCTTCTATCTTCCATTCTTAATCTACCACACTCAAACTATTCGTTCATAGCAAACGCTAGAACCAGAGATGGACAAGAAACCGTTTCCCTAACGCTTCCATTCTTCCACGTGCACATCTTCCTTACGCCTGATACATAGGCAGTCTGCTAACCACAAAAGCAAACCTCTCTGCCATGCGTTTCCCCAAATCCATACACTCCCGCATGAACTGGCGTAGATGCAGTCGGACTCCACGGTCTACAGTGGGCCAGTATAAGTGCAACAGCATTTCCTCCCTCTTCCCCACATTGGTCTACATTCTGACGTGGCAGGTGCCATTGTTACCTAAAAATAGAAGATAACCAGCACTTATACACTCAGGGTGTCTGTTAGTCCCAAGCAGTCATTCGGTTGGTTCCTTGTGTACGTGCAGCTGATCTGGCGATACTGGAGTAGCATCCATGGGCGGCCAATCAAGCTCAAGCTCATAGGGACTGGTAGAATTTGAACCAATGACCCTCAGCTTGGTTTTGATGAATAGCTACGCGTTTCCCGCAACGGTTATCTTTAATTCTATAAAAAAAAAACGGTGTTGTTCGCGTGAAAATCAAACCGCAATCATATTTATATTTTCAAAAAATGTATGTGGTATTAAAACTTCGAGGATGTAAATGAGCCTATCGAAGTCTATTAAACACATTCTAATCAAACAACCAAGCTGACTAAGCTGCAATTCATGCATATAAATGGTGTACATATATGAAGCTAACATTACTATTCAACCCACAATTGTTGAGTTGAGTTGATCTTCATTAAGGATCTTGTGGGGCCCGTTTTCAGTTTAAATCAACTTTGGTTATAGTGGCTTTATATACACCGTTAATATGCAGAATTGCAGCTTGAGCAGCATGATCACTTAGGTAAGCATATATTTCGGTTTTGAGGTAATGTTAATGTAATTAATATTAGTAAAACAAAAAATAGAAACTTTCATTAAAATATGTAAATTTGTGATTGAAAACCCATTTTTCTCAAAAACTTTACGGTCAAGCCAAGAGTGACAAGCCTTACCAAATTTTCGGAGGTCTCATACAAAAAGCGTGACAAGGGCGGGAGAAGTCGAAAAAGTTGGAATTTAGCGTGACATAATTTGTATACCAGTGATTTTAAGTTAGCTACACGGAGAATAAAATATGCTTCGGATAAAATGAAAATTTTCTCAAGTTAAAAAGTATAAAGTATTGTAAAAACTAAAAATTTTGGTTATTGTCATAAATCGGATACCAAAAGGTACTTCAATAAAACATTAAAAATATTAGGGATGCTCAAACATAAAAAACATAAAAATCAAAACACAAAATTCATAAATTTGCGAATATGTATCAATTTTTGCCCAAAACATGCATAGTAAGATTAAAGATGGCAAAAATGGATATATGAATAAACAATAAAATAAGGGTTTCAGAGGGTAAATTGATGCCAGTACACTCATATCCGATCAGATCATTCAGAAACAAAGCTTCCCTGCAGTATCCATGCAGTTTACCAACAAGCGTGACTGCTGTCTGACCGACTCTGCCTGCGCGTTGCCAAAATATTATAAGAGCAGCTCACCGATTAAATGTTATTTCTGATTTCCGCTTCTTGTTTGCCTGGCCTGGTCGATTGGCACTGGCAGGCAAGGCAACGCAAAGCTTTATTATGTGTAAAAAGCGCCTTTTGCTCATTCTCCAAACCAAACCGACCCGAAAGGTGATTAGAGTCCAATTAATTATACTGTATGATAATTAGCTTCACCAAGGGGCTGCCTAAGACAAAGGTTGAACCGAAAATTGGACTTTTATGCAGAATTTGAGGATAAAGTATGAGTGTTCACTGAAAACTTAATGATGAGAAAATGTGTGCACTCGCTACGGCAGTGCTACAAATCAAGTTTAAGTATATTTACGAAACGAGCAAGGTAATCGCACCAATGTTTACCATCCTAAAAAACAATGATAGTATTAAATAGTGTTGTTAAACTTTTCTTATTTTTTTTTAAATAGTAGTTCTCACTTTACAGTCTCCCAGGAATTTTCAAAAACGATCTATTGATTGAGAATGCTTTTGAAATCCTGAGTTACTTAATTTTCAATTTGACTAGTGAATGCTAAATTAACCCGTATCCGACCGGGTTAAGAATAGTAGTTTACGGAACAAGTTGCAGAATGATGATTTTTACAGCACGTGTCGTAATTACGACGAGTGCTGTAAAAATCGAGTTCTGCAACGAGTTACGTACAACATTTTTTGCAATTTCGTAGAAGACCACTTGAGGGTATCAGAAATTATATCGGAATGCATTCACCATCATTTCACAATTCTGAAAAATTGTTGTGTAATGATTCATTACGCAACTCAAAACAGTTGCGTAATGAGAAAGCGTTGCGTAATAAATCATTACAGCACTGGTTTCAGTTAGGTAATGACTATTCCCGCACTGCATACTTCAGTGCAGGAAAGTAGGCCGTTTCATGACAGATTGGCGTGATGAAAAACAGCCTATTACGATGAGAAATTGCAAAAAAATAATTAAAACGATTCTCGTGACGCTATTTTCTATCCGAACTCTTCTATTTTCCTATGCTGGTGTAGTAAAACAGTTGTAATCAGTTTCAGAGTTTATTCGAGAATGATGTCTGGTCAGTAGAATGTCAATGATTATCCTAAGTCATAGTCTACTATGATTGGGAGTAGCTTAGAATCTAATTATTATAATTAACAATAGAACATACTATAGCTGGGTAAAGTGGTCCAAAATTTTGCCTGTGTCCGGAGTTATTCCGGTGTCCTCCTGGGTCAAGTCGGGTACAAAATTGATCAACTTCCTTTTCTGAACATTCTATAATACTAAATGTCATTTAACTACTCACGTCTTGAAGAAACAGTCAATCGTGCAACATGAAAGATATTCAAGTGATTCAAGGAGTCACTGTCGTGGAACTTTCCTTGATAAACTGAAATATGCCTTCCGGAAGATCCGGAACATCCGTAGAAGTGGTCATATCGTTAAAAATGACTTGGAAAGCCGCGGTTTTTTTCAATCACGCTAGTTTTCAATATACATGGTAAACCCCCAAGTGGCCATAGCTGATCATAAAGCGTTGTAAATATTAGTTTTGTCCTTGAATCTAGAAAACTAGTGTAATAAAAAAACAACGAGAATTTCCGAGACATCTTCTATAATAAGGCCAGTTTTACAGATGTTCCGGATCTTTCGGGGGACCAATCAGTAGCCAACTAGAGTCACATGGTGGCCTAAATACTGATACTGTTTATGGCACGTGAAAACAATGAATTTTCAAAAAAAAAAAATGTGGTGTTGTAGGGTAAGTCACGCGAATTGTCCACTTTTCCGGATATTCCGGATCTTCCGGTGAGCTCCCCAATGGCCATACAGGGTCTTATGCACTCAAAGCATTATTTATGCCCATGAATGATGAAAACTAGTGAGATTAAAAAAAACGCGGCTTTCCAAGTCATTTTTAACGATTTGACCACTTTTACGGATGTTCCAGATCTTCCGGGGAGCCCCCAATGGCCATACAGGATCTTATGCACTCAAAGCATTGGTTATGTCCATGTATGTTAAAACTTAGTGAGATTGAAGAAAAACCGCGGCTTTCCAAGTCATTTTTAACGATTTGACCACTTTTACGGATGTTCCGGATCTTCCGGTGAGCTCCCCAATGGCCATACAGGGTCTTATGCACTCAAAGCATTGTTAATGTCCATGTATGTTGAAAACTAGTGAGATTGAAAAAAAAACCGCGGCTTTCCAAGTCATTTTTAACGATTTGGCCACTTTTACGGATGTTCCGGATCTTCCGGTGAGCCCCCCGATGGCCATACAGGGTCTTATGTACTCAAAGCATTGTTTATGTCCATGTATGTTAAAAATTAGTGAAATTGAAAAAAACCGTGGCTTTCCAAGTCATTTTTAACGATTGACAACTTTTACGGATGTTCCGGATCTTCCGGTGAGTCCCCCGATGGCCATACAGGGTCTTATGCACTCAAAGCATTGTTAATGTCCATGTATGTTGAAAACTAGTGAGATTGAAAAAAAACCGCGGCTTTCCAAGTCATTTTTAACGATTTGGCCACTTTTACGGATGTTCCGGATCTTCCGGTGAGTCCCCCGATGGCCATACAGGGTCTTATGCACTCAAAGCATTGTTTATGTCCATGTATGTGAAAAATTAGTGAGATTGAAAAAAACCGCGACTTTCCAAGTCATTTTTAACGATTTGACCATTTTTACGGATATTCCGGATCTTCCGGGCAGCATATTCCAGTTTATCATGGAAAGTTCCAAGTAAGTGACTCCTTAAATCACTTGAATATCTTTCATGTTGCACGATTGACTGTTCCTACAAAACTTGAGTAGTTAAATGACAGTTTAGTATTATAAAACTGTTCAGGAAAGGAAGTTGATCAATTTTTTACCCGACTTGACCCAGGAGGACACCGGAATGACTCCGGCCACAGGCAAAATTTTGGATCACTTTCCCCAGCATAGAAAAACAGAAGAGTTTGAAATTCATGTGGTGAAAGAAGTTGGCAAATCGGATAGAAAATAGCGTAACGAGATTTTTTTATTTTTTTTTCTTAACCCAGTCGGTTTTCAGCTAGTTTTCAATATACATGGTAAACCCCCAAGTGGCCATAGCTGATCATAAAGCGTTGTAAATATTAGTTTTGTCCTTGAATCTAGAAAACTAGTGTAATAAAAAAACAACGAGAATTTCCGAGACATCTTCTATAATAAGGCCAGTTTTACAGATGTTCCAGATCTTTCGGGGGACCAATCAGTAGCCAACTAGAGTCACATGGTGGCCTAAATACTGATACTGTTTATGGCACGTGAAAACAATGAATTTTCAAAAAAAAAATGTGGTGTTGTAGGGTAAGTCACGCGAATTGTCCACTTTTCCGGATATTCCGGATCTTCCGGTGAGCTCCCCAATGGCCATACAGGGTCTTATGCACTCAAAGCATTATTTATGCCCATGAATGATGAAAACTAGTGAGATTAAAAAAACGCGGCTTTCCAAGTCATTTTTAACGATTTGACCACTTTTACGGATGTTCCAGATCTTCCGGTGAGCCCCCAATGGCCATACAGGGTCTTATGCACTCAAAACATTATTTATGCCCATGTATGTTGAAAACTAGTGAGATTGAAAAAAAAACGTGGCATTCTAAGTCATTTCAACGATTTGACCACTTTTACGGATGTTCCGGTGAGCCCCCCAATGGCCATACAGGGTCTTATGCACTCAAAGCATTGGTTATGTCCATGTATGTTAAAACTTAGTGAGATTGAAGAAAAACCGCGGCTTTCCAAGTCATTTTTAACGATTTGACCACTTTTACGGATGTTCCGGATCTTCCGGTGAGCTCCCCAATGGCCATACAGGGTCTTATGCACTCAAAGCATTGTTAATGTCCATGTATGTTGAAAACTAGTGAGATTGAAAAAAAACCGCGGCTTTCCAAGTCATTTTTAACGATTTGACCACTTTTACGGATGTTCCGGATCTTCCGGTGAGCTCCCCAATGGCCATACAGGGTCTTATGCACTCAAAGCATTGTTAATGTCCATGTATGTTGAAAACTAGTGAGATTGAAAAAAAACCGCGGCTTTCCAAGTCATTTTTAACGATTTGGCCACTTTTACGGATGTTCCGGATCTTCCGGTGAGCTCCCCAATGGCCATACAGGGTCTTATGCACTCAAAGCATTGTTAATGTCCATGTATGTTGAAAACTAGTGAGATTGAAAAAAAAAACCGCGGTTTTCCAAGTCATTTTTAACGATTTGGCCACTTTTACGGATGTTCCGGATCTTCCGGTGAGCCCCCCGATGGCCATACAGGGTCTTATGTACTCAAAGCATTGTTTATGTCCATGTATGTTAAAAATTAGTGAAATTGAAAAAAACCGTGGCTTTCCAAGTCATTTTTAACGATTGACAACTTTTACGGATGTTCCGGATCTTTCGGTGAGCTCCCCAATGGCCAAACAGGGTCTTATGCACTCAAAGCATTGTTAATGTCCATGTATGTTGAAAACTAGTGAGATTGAAAAAAAACCGCGGCTTTCCAAGTCATTTTTAACGATTGACCACTTTTACGGATGTTCCGGATCTTCCGGTGAGTCCCCCAATGGCCATACAGGGTCTTATGCACTCAAAGCATTGTTTATGTCCATGTATGTGAAAAATTAGTGAGATTGAAAAAAACCGCGACTTTCCAAGTCATTTTTAACGATTTGACCACTTTTACGGATATTCCGGATCTTCCGGACAGCATATTCCAGTTTATCATGGAAAGTTCCAAGTAAGTGACTCCTTAAATCACTTGAATATCTTTCATGTTGCACGATTGACTGTTCCTACAAAACTTGAGTAGTTAAATGACAGTTTAGTATTATAAAACTGTTCAGGAAAGGAAGTTGATCAATTTTTTACCCGACTTGACCCAGGAGGACACCGGAATGGCTCCGGCCACAGGCAAAATTTTGGATCACTTTCCCCAGCATAGAAAAACAGAAGAGTTTGAAATTCATGTGGTGAAAGAAGTTGGCAAATCGGATAGAAAATAGCGTAACGAGAATTTTTTTATTTTTTTTTTTCTTAACCCAGTCGGTTTTCAGCTAGTTTTCAATATACATGGTAAACCCCCAAGTGGCCATAGCTGATCATAAAGCGTTGTAAATATTAGTTTTGTCCTTGAATCTAGAAAACTAGTGTAATAAAAAAACAACGAGAATTCCGAGACATCTTCTATAATAAGGCCAGTTTTACAGATGTTCCGGATCTTTCGGGGGACCAATCAGTAGCCAACTAGAGTCACATGGTGGCCTAAATACTGATACTGTTTATGGCACGTGAAAACAATGAATTTTCAAAAAAAAAATGTGGTGTTGTAGGGTAAGTCACGCGAATTGTCCACTTTTCCGGATATTCCGGATCTTCCGGTGAGCTCCCCAATGGCCATACAGGGTCTTATGCACTCAAAGCATTATTTATGCCCATGAATGATGAAAACTAGTGAGATTAAAAAAAACGCGGCTTTCCAAGTCATTTATAACGATTTGACCACTTTTACGGATATTCCGGATCTTCCGGACAGCATATTCCAGTTTATCATGGAAAGTTCCAAGTAAGTGACTCCTTAAATCACTTGAATATCTTTCATGTTGCACGATTGACTGTTCCTACAAAACTTGAGTAGTTAAATGACAGTTTAGTATTATAAAACTGTTCAGGAAAGGAAGTTGATCAATTTTTTACCCGACTTGACCCAGGAGGACACCGGAATGACTCCGGCCACAGGCAAAATTTTGGATCACTTTCCCCAGCATAGAAAAACAGAAGAGTTTGAAATTCATGTGGTGAAAGAAGTTGGCAAATCGGATAGAAAATAGCGTAACGAGAATTTTTTTATTTTTTTTTCTTAACCCAGTCGGATACGGGTTAAAATTGAGCGCGCTTTTACACTGCATAGCAAATTCTTGAGCTTTTTCGCAATAAGTTAATAATAATAATTAGTTTTCCTCTTTCCATGAAAAAATTGTCTTCAGAGGTTTATTCTATATTTAAGATTATAGTCGACTCTCCACAACTCGATGTTCTATAACTCGATATATTCTATAACTCGATGGATTTTGCGGCCCCTTCAAATTCCCATACATCATGCTCTCCATAAGTCGATTTTTCTATAACTCGATATCTCCACTAGTCGATGTCACGTGGGAGGAAAATTTCCCTCCATAACTCGATATCCATCTAAAAACGCCTTTTTATACAGGGAAACATGGACCATTTCTGGTTTGGCAGTAAATAAAGGACTTGCAAGATGCAATAAAAGTTAAAAAACATAAAAATAAAAAAATATATTTTTTTAGTAAAAGAAGGGATTTTTCGAGCATTTTGAAATAAGTTCCCAAAGATATTATTTTTCTAAATGCTATCAACAAAATAGTATTGTTTGCTTACATAAGTGATCATAAAAGTATTGTAAATATATAAATTTTAACCTTTGATTTTAGAATTTTTGGCATCGGTATGTTCTATAACTCGATAATTCTATAAGTCGATGGTCCCTTGAATATCGAGTTATGGAGAGTCGGCTGTATTTCCATAGGGCCTAGAGCCAGGGTCCAATTGAGAAATATTATTATCAAAATTTTGTTTCTAAATTTAGTAAAACGTGTCGTCTATAATCACGGATTCGAATTTAACTCCACATTTGTTAAAGTCAGTGTGAGTAACTAGTTGGCTGCAAAGGAGACTAGAATCGGTAATACCAAACCAATCTTAGAAGGGTTTAGAAAGGTTAGAAAGTTTTGAAATCTTTGATTTCAAATGACAAAAAGAGTTGCTGTCGATGTGCTGTGGCACTCATTCAAAAGCATATGATTTACGTAGAAGTAAGAATACGTGACCTTAATACTATTGAAAAGCCCGAAAGCGCAGATTCCCGTTAACAATCGTCATTACTCAACATTGCTCGGCGATGATCTGCCCTCGCTTGTGGGTGTTATCGCGATTATCCCTTCTTCAAACTACCACCGGTGAAAGAGAACACATTATTAGCAGGAGTTTATCGATGTTTTCGCGTTATCTTTCGTGTTCTTCTGTTTCCGTTCACCGATTCTTTCGGTTTCGGTTTTGGCTTTTAAGGGAATCATCATGGGGTTGCATCGATGTATGAAGAACGCCTTTTTTATGACAGGTTATTTTATCTCGATTACATTTTGATTGATGTGTTTATTGCTCGAGTGACGATTAAATGATCCGGAATGTTCAGGGGGACATACATGTGGGGATAAACCTGCTCATGCCTGCGGGAGAAAATTCCTTATTAAAAAAGGGTTTCAATACATTCCATTTAAAAATTCGCATTCATTAAGACCAACGAACTTCTTCTTCTTCTTTTTTGTGACATTACGTCCCCACTAGGATGGATCCTGCTTCTCACAATTATTAACTGATAGCTATATCAATCATGAAGATACTCTATGTTCTGGGAAGTCGAGAAAATTCCCATTCCCCTCGACCAGCGAGAACCGAACCCATGACCCTCAGTTTGATATCAGTGAATATCTGCGCGTTGGGCGTCATGATTATCTGGGCCCTGAGAACGATAGATAGTGTTCAAAAGTTTAACTAAGTTACGTGCATGCCATCCAATGACCAATGTTCATTGTTCATATGCACGAAACTCTCCAATGGACTAATGAATGTGGCTAAAACGACCACAAATAAAGCTTTGGCGGACTCTCAGCCAGGAAGCAGCAATTTGTACCCGTCCGGAATTGTCATAATTAAATATGAAACAAAATGCACCTCGCTTCTCACCGCAACCGCTCTCAAGTCCCTTCAATCCAATCCGATGAAGTGGCTGCTGAAATCCACGCAAACTATGGCACGATAATTTCCATACACGTCCGAGAGCGCTGTGATGTGATTGCCACTACACGACACGACCGGACAGTAGCCGAAATGGTACAAGTGGAACAAAACGTTTAATATTATTCATGGAAACGAGAATTAACAAGAATTAAAATATTTCGGATACTTTTATTTTCGGATTTATTAAACACTCCGAGGGTGCCCGTACATTCGTCTGTAAGCATTCGAATCTGAATCTGTCCGGACGGAAGAATGCAAAGCAAAGAGAGTGCCAAGTAGTTTTCGAGCTCCGGTCCGGCAGCAACCAATACACGATTCGGACGATGGATGGAGCGGAGACTGCCTAACGGACGGTTCATACGTACATGTGTGCTCCCATTTTGGAAACCGCGGTTGTCAATCTGTCAGATTATGTTACAGATTGTGTTTTCTTCTTTCCTCCCAATTGGTTGCCGACTTCGCATTCTAGTAATTGATTGTCGACCTGGACCGGTAGAGTTTATCGTTGCCGAAGGAAGTCAGGCAGTTGCGAAGACGACGGCGCGACGTATGGATGCGATGGGAGTTAACCAGAGGAAACCAGATCAACAAATTCTGTACGATCCGAAGACCTACATATTGGTGGGGAACTTGGGATATTTGAATGATTAAGTCGTATTTAGCTGGATGTGTTGTTATGTTACGGCGGATATGGTCGTTAATACATTTGCTTTGATTGAATGACCGATGGCGTATGCAGGTGAGGGAGTGCACTCGGATTGCATATAGAAATTTTTTTTTTTTTTTTTTAAATCTTTATTTGAGTGTATTTTAACGCACGAGGGCTAGTTCTACACTTTGCATATAGAAAGAATTCCATGCAAATTTTGAAAATGTGTATGGACTAAAATAGGCCGAATAAATCATTAGGCCAAACGTGTCATTAGGTCAAAGAAGATTTTGTTAGCAAGTTTTTGAGATTTTCGCAATTAGTTAATAATATTTACTTTCAATTGATTTTTGAATATTTATCGAAATTTTAGATAGTTTCCGAAAGGGCTTAGAGCTAGGGTCCAATGGAGAAATTATATATTCAAAATTTTTGTTTCTTAATTGTGAAATTCGCCTAGTTTCTGGTCAATCGTCAAGAGCCGCAAATCGAATAATCGCAAATACGTTTTCAAGATAGGACATCAGCGAATGTGGATGAATCGGCCAATTTATTCGCTGATTTTTTCAGCAGTGTGAATAGCACCATCTCCCCAACTCTTTCCACTGCAACTAGGCTTACCATAAGAATTTTTCAGAAAGGAGGACATTTTGCTTGACTGGTTTTTCAAAACCAGGACATTTCAAAAATTTGCCATATCTTAACAAATGTTTATTTTTGGAAAAAACAGAAAATGCTGTTTGAGGAAGCAAAAATAGAGAATTTTCTACACCAAACACTTAACAATGACAAATAGAACACTGATAAAGCTACTTACAACAGTGACACTGATCAGACGAATCTTAATTTTTTACTTTTTATACAAAACTTAAGTTAAGGGCATACTTAGAAAACATATTTTATTTTACTGTGAGAAGTGCAAAAAATTTTGTTTCGTGATTTCCTGAGCAAACGGGGAAATTATTTTGTAATTTTGAAATATTTAGGATCTTTTGTATTGTTAAATAAATAGACTTTTATTCCGTTCGAGACCTAAGATTTAATTGTTGCATAATAGCGTTTTCGATAAGATGAATAGATGGAGTGCTTCTTCCAGACAAATTACCATAGAAACGTTTTTACTTCACTATTTTTTATTAAATAAGAACATACATGGACCTGTATCTCTATTTTTCAAGAAGAACTTAACTAACACCCTTGAAGTTGGCTGATAAATTTGCCCTGATATAATTCCAATATTATTATTATAGAATATTGTGATATATAATTATAATTTAAGTGCAAACATTTTTATCTTGATAACCCAAAAGCATTTTAAACCCGATAGATCTTCATGCAGCATGCGAAAGGTCGCTGTTGACTGAACAATGTTCAGTGAACATGCACAGCGAGGTGATGGGAAAGAGTTCCTTCATTATCTAGCAATTAAACATTATCTAGCAAAATAATTCAGAAACACTTTTTCATATTCGATTCGAAAATCTTGGAAATATCTAAACATATTTCAAAATTTAAAATTCGTAAACGTAAAGGAAAAAAATGTTAAAATTCACAAAGTCACCAACATTGGTTTCAACTTACGGATAAATAAATATATATAGCATAATGACCGTAAAACACAACCCTGTTCATTTTACCCCCCCCCCCCTGTTCATTTTATCCACAGTTCCCCTATCCAAGACATATATTGCTAGAGATTCTCAAGAATAAATAAGCAGAAAACTAATGGATAAATTAAATATTCGATTAATTTGAAAAACGAGGACATTTTCAGCTTAAAGGAGGACGGGAGGACGCATCTTCAAAAAGAAGGACATGTCTTTCCAAAGGATACCCTCTGGTAAGCCTAACTGCAACGCGACATTCTATTCCCAGGCATTGCATAACGCTGTCATTCTTAAATTTCACCGAACAAGATGTGAAAACTGCACTATCCAGCCTTGATGTTAAGAAAGGCGCTCCATTCATTCTCCATTCATTTTGGAAGGAGTGTGCTATATCTATGAAGCTGCCAATAATCCTCATTTTCAACCGATCTTAGTAAGTTTCCTACAGTTTGGAAAACGGCCTCAGTAGTCCCGATCTGAGACGAGACTCGTGAAGACGGTCTTCTTTTTCTGTGATTGCTGAGTTTCTTTTCTTATTCCACTTTGTGTTTATACCAATCATGCGAAAGCCGTTCAAATTCTCACATGAACCTCTCAGTTAACATGTAGACAGATAACACTGAATCAACAATTTCACGCCACAATACTCGGTTCGTGGCTGCTTCCCTCCATCCTCGGCTCTGCCCCACGCTCGCCAAACCGATACGCACTTAATCCGCCCACCTAGCTCGCTGCGCTCCACGCCTTCTTGTACCAATCGGATTCGACGCGAACACCATCTTTGCATGGTTGCTGTCCGGCATTCTTGCAACATGCCCTGCCCATCGTATCCTTTCCGCTTTGGCCACCTTCTGGATACTGGGTTCGCCGTAGAGTTGGGCGAGCTCGTGGTTCATCCTTCGCCGCCACACACCGTTCTTCTGCACACCGCCGAAGATCGTCCTAAGCACCCGACATTCGAAGACTCCAAGTGCTTGCAGGTCCTTCTCGAGCATCGTCCACGTTTCATGCCCGTAGAGGACTACCAGCCTTATGAGCGTTTTGTACATGATACATTTGGTGCGGGTGTGAATCTTTTTTGACCGCAGCTTCTTGTGGAGGCCATAGTAGGCGCGACTTCCACTGATGATGCATCTCCGTATTTCACGGCTAACGTTATTGTCAGCCGTCAGCAAGGATCCAAGGTAGACAAACTCGTCGACCACCTCGGACGAGTTTATCGTAACACTGCTACCTAGGCGAGCCCTGTCGCGCTCGGCCCCACCAGCTAACATGTACTTTGTCTTTGCCGCATTCACTACCAGTCCAACCTTTGCTGCCCCGCGTTTCAGGCGGGTATACAGGTCTGCCGCCTTTTCAAATTTTCGGCTGACAATGTCCATATCATACGCAAAGCAAACAAATTGACTGGATCTCGTAAAAATCGTACCCCTGCTGTTGAGCCCGGCTCTCCGCATAACACCATCTAGCGCAATATTGGACAACAGTCCATCAAGTTGTCGTAGTCCCCGGCGGAATCCAAACGAACTGGAATGTTCGCCTGAAACCTGCACACAATTTTGCACACCTTCCATCGTCGCTTTTATCAGTCTCGTGAGCTTCCCGGGAAAGCTGTTCTTGTTCATGATTTTCCATAGCTCTAAGCGGTCGATACTATCGTATGCCGCCTTGAAGTCGAAAAGGTGATGCGTTGGGACCTGGTATTCACGACATTTTTGGAGGATTTGCCGTACAGTAAAGATGTGGTCCGTTGTCGATCGGCCGTCAACGAAGCCGTCTTGATATCTTCCCACGAACTCGCTTACTATAGGTGACAGACGACGGTAGATGATCTGGGATAATACTTTGTAGGCCGCATTTAGAATGGTGATCGCTCGAAAGTTATCACAATCTACAATGGGGCATATTACCCCTTCCTTCCACTCCTCCGGTAGCTGTTTTGTTTCCCAGATTGTGCCTATCAGCCGGTGTAAACAAATGGCCAGCCTCTCCGGGGCCATCTTTATGAGTTCAGCTCCGATAGCATCCTTACCAGCAGCTTTATTGTTCTTGAGCTGGTGATTGGCATCCTTAACCTCCCTCAAAGTGGGGGCTGGTTGGTTTCCATCTTCCGCAGTACCGATGAAGGCATTTCCTCCATTGTCCCGACCTTCATTGCCTGTGCTCTCAGTGCCATTCAGGTGTTCGTCGACGTGCTGCTTCCACCTTTCGATCACCTCACGCTCGTCCGTCAAAATGCTTCCATCCTTATCCCTGCACATCTCGGCTCGCGGCACGAAGCCGTTGCGGGATGCGATGAGCTTCTGATAGAACTTACGCTTTTCTTGAGACCGGCACAGCTGTTCCATCTCCTCGCACTCCGCCTCCTCCAAACGGAGTTTTTTCTCCCGAAAGAGGCGGGTCTGCTATTGCCGTTTCCGTCTATAACGTTCCATGTTCTGCCGGGTCCCTTGCTGCAGCATGACCGCCCGCGCTGCATTCTTCGCCTCCAAACCTCCTGGCACTCCTCGTCGAACCAATCGTTCCGTCGACTCCGTCCCACGTACCCAACGTTGCTCTCAGCTGCATCGTTGATGACTGCTTTTACTGTTCTCCAGCAGTCCTCAAGAGGGGCTTCTTTCAGCTCACCCTCTTCCGGTAATGCCGCCTCGAGGTTCTACGCGGCCGTCGGTACCGTACGTTGTTAACGACGGAGAGTTTTGGTCGCAGATTGACCATCACCAGATAGTGGTCAGAGTCGATGTTAGCGCCACGATAGGTCCTGACGTCGATGCCCGAGAAGTGCCGTCCATCAATCAGAACGTAGTCGATTTGTGATTCTGCCTGCTGTGGTGATCTCTAGGTGTATCGGTATGCAAGGCTGTGCTGGAAGTAGGTGCTACGGATGGCCATATTCTTGGTGACGGCGAAATCAATTAGCCGTAGGCCGTTTTCGTTCGTCAGCCGGTGGGCGCTGAACTTTCCAATAGTCGGTCTGAACTCCTCATCCTGGCCAACCTGAGCGTTTAGATCTCCTATGATGATTTTGACGTCGTGGCTTGGGCAGTTGTTATACTCGCGTTCGAGCTGCGCGTAAAAAACGTCTTTATCATCATCAGTGCTTCCGGACTGATGGCTGTACCGTTTATTATGCTGGAGTTGAAGAACCGGCCTTTGAGCCTCAACTTGCACATTCTGTGTGTGCTCCCGATGAAGTTGAGAGATTTACAGTTCCACGTACTGAGCTTCCAATCGCTAGTCCCTTTACGACGCTGTGGTCTTCGCCGATTGTCCCGGTTCGTTGATTATTCGTTGCTTGATTTTTTACGGCTGGCTTGCAGGGCCTAACACCAACCCCCTAGATTTCCGGAGGACCATTCCCCCTAAATGTTCGGTGGAACATAGTGCACAGTTTATCTTAGAGTCCTTCTCTGGCACTCGGACGATGATCAGCCGCCCCTGACATGGGGAACAGACGCTGTTGTGAGCCGCTCCTAACATGGAGTTCAGACGCTCAAGGTTTGCAGAAGCAAAAGCAATCTCCCCCTTCCCTGTCAGCATACGACCAAAGTTATTGTTATAAGTTATGTGGAAATTACTATGGAGAAAGTTTTAAAAATGTTCCACACACGTTAGTACTGTAATGTAAGTAAAAACTTATCATCCCATAGTGAAATCTCTTTCTTCAAACCTTAATGAAGGATGTTGCTGAAGTAACAAATTCTTCTTGAACTTATTCTGTTTGAGATTTGTGTAGATGTTTGCAGGGCTATAATCCTATGTAAAGCCAATAAGAGCAAACAATCTCATGCATATCTTTTCTCTTCTCCGTCGGACTGAATTGTTCTCTGCAGCAAATTTGTTTATTATGATTTCAAGAATGAGTTTTTACTATAGGATGATGATTTTCTGTGTCATAAAATGGCGTTTTAACTGCCGCCCAACATACATGAGAAAAAATAGAAAGATTGATGAGCTGAGAGGCATGCTTTGTTTCAATGTGGTCGTAATAACAATACTCAGGAGTATTATTTTGAGATTCAAAAATCTGACAGCCATCTTGCAATTCGACGCCATATCGGTTGATTTATTTTTTCACCTTAGCACTCATCATGTTGAATTATGAAGCATCCATTGAAACAACATTCATTCTTTAATTCATATCCCAAGTAACAATTTAGATTCTAACTGGCTTTTTTTTATTTTTATGATAGCTTAATCGTAGATTTGCATTGGATTTCCGATCTGTTCTTCACGGAAGTCGTTGTTGAACTCACGGCGCACAACTTACTAATAACGCAAACAACCAATTCCATGATATAGGAGCGGAAGATATCTTATCTCAGCTGTTCAATTGATTGTTCATCTCAATCAATGGTTATGGAATGAATGAAAGAATGAAGGCTATTCCTGAAATTGAATATTCACAATACAGTGGTTGATTCGAAATACAGTCAGAATAGTAGTTGAAGCTAAGTTTCCAATAAATATCCGTATTAATAAAGAAGACTTTATGCGCCAGTTCTCCATCAAATAAACGTTGTGTTGTAGTTCAGCAATTTCGTGTGTCAATTCTGCTACAGTTCCGATTATCATCGCGACCATTAATGAAAGGTGTTCGACAAGATTCCAACTACCATACAGACGCTCTTATGTGCACAATCACATACAAAAGTTTTTTTTTTTTTTCATACATATATCTGTGATTTCACATCCAATAGAAACTCTCTATGACGCATTCAAAAGGCAAAGAGTTATTCGTAAGTAGTCTTCCAAAAAAATTTTGTGAATTTTGTGTTCTAAATTTTTACTAAAAGTTGTGACAGTTATCAAAAAAAACACACTGCAAAACCATGGCTAATTTCCTCAGCATTCGATCAACCAAAATTTTAAATCATTTTTTGTGTTTCAAGTAACTTCAGGTAAACCCAAATGAACAGTACGTGTCCAAAAAAGATTACCACCGCTAACTTTCGCTAACGGGTCCAACGAAAAATCGAAAGCACGGGTCTAAACAAGGATCGAAAAGGGATCAATAGTAGAAAAACTAGGACTGAAAAGTACTGTTTTTGTAGCACTGAGAAGTTCTATTTCAATGCTTTAGGTAGTTTTAAAAACTTCCGATAATAGAAAGAATTTGTGTATGCATAGCACGATGGTACGATGTGCATTGATAGGATTTCAGTTAATTGATTCCATCGCAGTACCTTTCCTTCAATGTTCGCTAAAATGACAGCGCATGGTAATTTACTTTATAACAAAGGGAATCAATTAATTTGAATAGGTTACACGTCTAACACAAAGATTTTTAAAAAAAATAACCAGATCAAATTTTCAAATTTTTCCAAATTTTCGTTTATGTGTTTAGTTTGATTGACGTTCAGGTAGGGCAGTTTTCTGAGGAATCAATAAATTTCTTTTTGGCAATTTCTCATCGTAATAGGTAGTTTTTCATCACGGCAATCTGTCATGAAACGTGGGCGTCGTAGCCGTGCGATTTGTGTAACCAAGGCATTTAGCAGCATCGTGCTAAAAAATGTGGATTTGATTCCCGCCTCACACCGTTGTCTAGTGTGGTGCTTCCTTCAAAGAGCAAATAGAGCCCACTGGAAGCATTAACGTGTCGGGTGGTGTCGGTGTCCTTTAAATAATAAAATACGGCCTACTTTTCTGCACTGAGAAACCAGTGCTGTAATGATTCAAAAAGCAACGCTTTTTCATTACGCAACTATTTCGAGTAGGGTAATGAATCATTACACAACAATATTTCAAAAATTGTAAAATAATGGTCAATGCATTCCAATATGCTTTCTGATACCCTCAAGTGGTCTTCTATGAAAGTGCAAAAAATGTTGTACGTAACTCGTTGCAGAATGATAATTTTTACAGCACTCGTGGTAATTATCCTACTCGGCAAGCCTCGTAGGATAAATTTACAACTCGTGCTGTAAAAATCATCATTCTGCCACTTGTTCCGTAAACTATTATTACGCAACGCTTTTTATAACGCAACTGTTTTGAGTTGCGTTATGAATCATTATACAACAAATTGCAAAATAATGGTGAGTTCACCCCGATATAATTACTGACACCCTCAGGTGCTCTCCTTCAAAATTGTAAACATTGTTGTACGCAACTCGTTGCAGTACTCGATTTTTACAGCACTCGTGGGCAAGCTTCGTTGGATAAATGTACAAGTCATGCTGTAAAAATCATCATTCTGCAACTTGTTGCGTAAATTACTATTACAACTTTCTGTAATAACTTATTAACAATTTCATCCCCCCCCCCCCCCGAGTGTTCTCAAGTGGTTTTCTACGAAATTGCAAAATTGTTGTACGCAACTCATTGCAGAATTCCATTTTTCAGCACTCGTTGTAATGTTCCTCTGAAAAGTTCTACAGAAATTCTTATTTTTTTGGAGTATTTATTTATTTATTTTTTTCGAATGGTTCCTTAAGGATATCTCCCATAGGTTTCTTCGGAAATACTCACAAAAAAATCATACATTATAAATGAAGAGATTTCTTTAAGAATCATTTTATAATCTCTCTGAATAATGCACAAAGATTTCCCATGACTTCAGACAAAGTTTGCCATTAATTGATATCGCAATTGAACAAAGTTCTAATTTAGGTAATTTTCCTTATGAGTATGTTTGATGAACATATTCGATCTGATTTATATTTGAAGGTAATTTTTAAATGCTATGACGAACAATATCGCCGTACATTGCGAACGTCTATGAAAGCAAAAACGGCCACCGTGCAGAATCTCAAAGTCAATCGTGGGAATGGGATTTCACCTTGCCCTGCATACTGTGACGATATATTTTCTTAGAACTCAAATCAGCCGATTCCATACCGACTGTGCGCTTGCTATCGCGAAAACACAGGCATAAATCAAAATGTGTGAAACTTGCTACCTTTTCGATCGGCTGAATCCTTTTAATCCAACTTCGGTCCGGTTAGTGTGCTGGCTGTCTGCCGTCAAGCTCTGGCGTTTGATTTTGGGCAAAAGGTTTTTGCGTCTATAAGAAAATGAAAAAAACTTCATGGAAAACCAAAAACTGCTCCATGAAGTATGAAGCTAGTATATACTATTACAACTTATATAATTTTCCAAGAAAACGAAATTGCTCCATAAATATCAGTGACACCGGTAAAACCACAAGTTTTCTAAATTAGAGTGGAAAATTGTGATACTAAAATGTTTCAAAATATATCATATATAAGACTATGATCGGTAGAAAACACAATATACAGGGTAGATAGGTCTCCACAAGTTATGAAAAAGTGCCCAAGGAACATAGGATCACTGCTAAGTAAGTTATTCACAATTTAAAATTCAAAGCCTGGGCTGCTTCGATTTGATGTTCGGAAAATTTGTCAAAAGCATCGAACTGATTGCTTTTTTCGATGCAATTATCAACATTAGCCATTTTTCTCTTGGAAGAAAGCGCGCATTCCGGAGAAACGTCCTTTCTCCCATTTTTTCACGTGTAGTGATAGTTTTAAAACCCACTTTTTTGGAAGGATGTTTTGAATTTAGAGATTCATAATTCTTTTTATTCGTGGTTGCAACCATGTTCAATGAAAAAAAGGAAAGAAGAAGTGACCTTCTAAGGGGTTTTTGCCCAAGACGGTGTCCAAGAAGGATTACCATCGCTAGCTTTCGCTAACAGGCACAACGAAAAATCGAAGGCACGGTTCCAAACAAGGATTGAAAAGTTGATCCCTAGAAAAAAAAATAGCACTGAAAAGTACCGTGTTTTTTTGCTTTATGCAGTTTTAAAAACTTACGAGATCAGAAAGATTTTGTGTACACATAGCATGAGGATACGATGCACACTGTGACAAATTGTAACGGCGAATACCTGCTGATGGAGCAGCTTTAATTTTCTTTGGAGCATTATCATTTTTTTATTGGTGCATTAAATAGATTACCTTTGATTTGCTCAGTTCTGGAACATCCAAAGAAAGAAAACTACACTGCACTCAACATTCCGCAGGCTCAGGCATAAGTCAAATTTTCTCCCAACCTGCATTCTTGAAGCTAATTAAGTTGTTTTAATTTACCTCGTCTTATTTGTCAAAAATCGACTGGACTCGACTCGTCCTGGAAGTTCTGGCACAAAATACACGATGGCGAAAAACCGCACCAAACCACGTTACTATGCAGGTTGCCTTTGTTTCTGGTAGTCCGAAAAATTTGGAAACCCTTCGAGACTGATTCACGAACGTGAAGACATTGCGCAAGTGTCCCAATCGGAGGAAGTCGACTTTTTCTTTTTGCGCTAAGGAAGGGAAACCTGGCCGGCATGTCCAGCCATAGTTGTTTTAATTAATTCGCAGTATAAAAGTTTTTTTTTTTCGGTGGTCGATGCACATACATAGGTGGATGGTTCCAGTTACCCTTTCTGGTGTAGGGGACTATAAGTACATTACAGCTGCTGGGTGCATTGGCGGCTTTTAATTGCAAACGACTGATATCAATTAGGAATCGCTTCGGGGAATCGCTATTAAAACATATTTCACAGTAGTTAAGCCCATCCGTGAAAGTCATACGGATAAACTTAAGCATTACACACTAAGCTCAATTTACCGGAAATCGGTGAATTTCACTGTAATCTCAACTGTATTTATTTTACCGAACTGTTTAGCTGTTGAGATTTCACAGGAATTCGTGAAATAATTTAAGTTTGTACGGATTGAAAATGTGCCATCGGAAATGAATTTTTTGTCTCACAATAGATAATATAGGACCCATGTAACCAACAATTTAACCCTTTGATGACGTGTATGCTTTTGTTGTACTCTTTTGGTCGTATCTTCTAAATCTTATTTCTGGCGTTATGTTCCAACTGAGACAGAACCTACCTCTCAGCTTAGTGCACTTTTGAGCACTCCTACAGTTATTAACTGATAGCTTTCATTGCCAATTGGGTTTCATAATTTGTAGTGTCAAAATTAAGATATTGAAGCGCAATAAAATTGTGCCATACTTAGAAAAATGTGATCAAGCTACGAAAACCTGTTACTTTTTCCAAGCTTGATCACATTTTTCTAAGTGTAACACAATTTTATTGCGCTTCAATATCTTAATTTTGACATTATAAATTATGAATGAAGAATTCAATCTGCAGAGTCAATGACATTTCAGTTTACATAATGATAGCTCGAATTTGCCGAAGAGTGATTCAAAAGCGATTTCCATACTAACTTCAAACATGCTTTAAAAATAGTTCCAGGGCACGGGAACATTATGAAACTTTGGGTTCTGGCTCGTTTTTTTACGTAGAATCAGAATATATATAAAGTAATACCTCGATATAACGTAACTCAAATTTTATTTTCGTTACGTTATATCGAGGTTACGTTATATCGAAGCAAAATATTTTTACTTGATTTTGTTTAGGATGTATTATTTGATGAGGGAATAAAACAAAAAAAAAATATGTGGTTCACCTAACAGGCATTTTCTGCCTTTCTCACATTAATTTTTGTTTCTTTTCATTTTATTTTTAACTTTTTATCTATCTATATAAATGAAAATGGAGTGATGTTTGTATGTCACGAAATGGATTACAAACGGGTCAACGGATTTGTATGATTCTTTCTCCATTTTGTTCGTCAAAGGTTCCGACGTGTGTGTGTGTATTGAAGTTTGAGGATACTCACAGGGAAAGTCGGACAAACGAGAGTGAACGGAACTGTCATTTTGTATAATACGATTCATAGCGGTTTTCAACAGCCTACTTGATGGCAAGACGGTCATAAAACTGGATTTATTAACATCGACAAGCAATGCAGAACTTTTTTAAAAAAGACATGCTAACGTAATTATTAAATTGATCATCAAGCTTCAAGTTTTATTTTTAAGCAGAATAAGTATAGAATCATGGAACGTCTACTTAGGGTAAGCGTATGTAAATAGTATTTTTATAAAAACAGAAATGATATTATACAGTAATCCCTTTATGTACGCGCAAGCTATCAATTTACCGGTTGTGCTACTTTTCCCCGAACGCCAGTTCCCCGAATATCCTGTTTCCCCGAGTAGCCCACTTCTCCGAAAAGTTTTTGGCACTCATATTTGTCATAACTTTATACATTTCAGAGTGGTAAACGTACTGGTCATCTGATATGCAACCTTCTTTATTTGATTGGCGTGTCTTACGAGTTTTACCGTCCTCAGAATTTTAGGCGACATGTGTATAGTCGAGAATGACCAAATACCTTCTTCTTTCGACTACTTATCGTTCTTTCTAATTCACCATCCTGCCACTGAGAACGATTATAGCACTTATTTGAACTGCTCCACTTTTCGAGGAAACGGGTCATTCGGGGAACTAGGGTGATGGTTGAAAAGCGACAGAAACATTTCAGTGGATAGTGAGTTAATGACAACGTCTAATATTTACGGTTAAAGAATTTCAACTAAATTAATTCGTGTTTTGATGCAGAAACTTTTTTTGTGCAAGATAATCATCTCAAAAATATAAAAAATGTGGGCAAACATGAAAAAAAGTTTTATTTATCAATTTGTTTAAACATTGTATTGGGTAATTTTAAATATGTTTAGCCAAAAATATACAAAATGTAGCCTTTTAATTAAACCAAACTTATACATAAGAATCTAACTAGAACTAGAAGCAAACCCTAAACCCAGACAAAAATCAAAATGTTGGTTACATTCAATAAAATCAACACTGTTTCAGGATGTCACATAAAAACATATCAATGAAGGTGCTGCTAACACAAATTCACAGCAATAAAAACATGGTTTTAATATTTGATGTAGCTTACTGGTTAAGCGGTCTTTGACGGTAGTCGGTGATAGCTAGTGCTGGTATTGCACTAGCTAAGAATCAATACTTGCAGTTGAATTAAAAAAAATGTTTTAGTTTATAATTCATATTTCTAATTCAAACTGTTAAAAAATGGGACAAAAAAAAAGTTACGTTATATCGAGGTTACATTATATCGAGTTATGACTGTACAAAATGAATACTCATAAACAAGCCAATTGATTTTGAATGAGTGTATCGTGTTGCTGGTACGCCCTGGAAAGGCGTGGAGATTCCCCCCATAGGTCCAAAAATTCGAATTCAACTAAATCATGATATCATGTTAGATACTCATAACACAAGATGCCATAATTGTGTTTGCATAATTCTTGCTTTTAAGATTCGATATGGGTCACTTATGTGAGATTAGTTGAGTGGAGAGAAAAAAAATTAAAATGTTAAAATTACTGACATCCAATGCTCGTATTTTTATACTGTGTTTTGTTTTCTGAAAGTTTAAAGCATGTTTAAAGCGGTGATTTTTTTATTTAGCTGATATGGGGTAACATTGATCACCTAGGAAGACAACGTACGTTAATTTTGAAAAGATCATTACTTACTAAAATCATGGTCCCTGAATCCGAATATGAAAGCCAAACTCTTACAAGTCATTTACTTTTTAGGTTATTTCAAAATTAAAAACTCCTTGAATTGTGGAATACGCCTAAAGGTAGGCAATTTCCTTAGCAAATTCTGCATTCTTTATAGTAATTTGTGAAATATGCTTAATTGACCATATTTGTAAAAGTTTTGACAACGTTATAGTTTTCAACGATGTCATTTTCAGTAACACCGCATTTCTCTTGCTCATATCGTTTTCAGAATTCATTTGAGACATGATTCTTTGATTGTGTCATCCATAATCATGAAAATCATTGTTTGCAAATGTTGAAAAATTTACGCATAAACACAACTAAATTTTTGCAATCACCTTAATGTTTATTAGCTCATGAATAGAAGGAAGGGAATCAGCATTCATGCATTGAAAATATTTCATCGATAAATGTTGATATGAACTTGTTACAACGAGGGTCACGCCAAAAATTTGTTAAAAAGCGGATTTATTTCAAAACAGATTTAAATGAATGATTTTGATTCTTCTCCTTTGAATTTCTTAAACCCGTTTTGAAGTCAGTAGGTTATCGATTTGAAAAAATAATAGAGAATTAATCTGTTAGGAATTATTAGAATCCAATAAAGTGGTACCAGCTTTGTAGAATGGCATCAAGGATTATTAAAAATGAGAGGATATTGCACACATTACAATTATTCGCGCTTCGAAACAATAGACATGATTTACAAATTACAAACAGAACTCATAACAATAATACTGAAACAAAACGTTCAAATTATCATAGCTCCTATTTTTAGGGTGTTTTTTCTTTAAATTTGAAGTTTAAACTTATAAAACTCTGACCATGAAATAAAAAAAATGTACAGATTTAAAGATTATTTAGGCTGATACAAGTATTAATTTTCTTTTATGTCACCCCCGTCCCCCCCTTCGAAAATCCGAAACTTTTGAAGGGGAAAACAAAGATTCATCATATTTTTGACATCAGTTAGGTTTTTTCAATTTACAAAGTAAAATAATGATCCAGAGGACGATTAAAAACAGTTTAACAACTTTCATTAAAAATAAAAATTCGAAAAAATAACTTTTTTTTTCATTTTTATTTTTTTGTTCCTTATTTATTTTTATTCCCCCCCCCCCCCCCTTCCAAGTACCTTCCAAGTGGTCTCGGACATAAAAGAAATTTAATATTTGTATCAGCCTTATGAGAATCATTTTATTGCATTCCACATAAGAAGGTGCTAAAATGATAGATTTTCATTACCATTTTCCAGTTTAGAAAATTTGTCAAACGATGTTTAAAACTGACTTCTGGTTAATAGAACCTTGTCCAGACCAGCAACTGTTAAAGTTATTAAATATATTTTCTCGTATTCCATTCATTAGTATAAAAAAAGGTGTTCTTGGAAAAAGGCCCCTCAGTTGTAGATCTGGGTCTGGTTATTTATTTAGACTCTAAATTTTAGAGAATCTTATATCTCTTATCGATTACGATTGGAAGCACCCTTTGCTCTTTTACCCTAAATAAAAAATACAAAACTTAAAGCAGTAAATTTTAAACACCGATATGGACTTATTTTCTAGATATCTTTTTCACATTGTGATCAATTAAATTGCTTTGAATAACGTTTGGCACATAACAAATTATATATTATTTCGAACGAGAAACATTTTTCAAAGTAGTTCTCTTTTTTTTTTTCAATTCTCGCCTTTTGATGTTTTGTCCCTTCAACGTTAAGTCACCCAACATATCTATTGATTACGTAAGTATTTATTGGGGGAGACAGATTTGTAGTTTGTTTTGGGGCCCAGATAGCCGTAGCGGTAAACGCGCAGCAATTCAGCAAGACCAAGCTGAGGGTCGTGGGTTCGAATCCCACCGGTCGAGGATCTTTTCGGGTTGGAAATTTTCTCGACTTCCCAGGGCATAGAGTATCTTCGTACCTGCCACACGATATACGAATGCAAAAATGGTCATTGGCATAGTAAGCTCTCAGTCAATAACTGTGGAAGTGCTCATAGGAACACTAAGCTGAGAAGCAGGCTCTGTCCCAGTGGGGACGTTACGCCAGAAAGAAGAAGAAGATTTGTAGTTTCTCACGTGCTGTACATTTTTGGATTTTCAAACGAAAATCTTACTATGGAGATACCTATAATTAATCGTGAAAAGTACCTTATCTCATAGAAGAAGGCAAGAATTTCGAAAAAAAAGCCCTTTCCATTTTTATTATGCTAAGTGACAATTTTCAAGCCCACTTTCGAAAAAAGGATCAAGGGTATACAAAGTTGCGCTCTATTAGATACATTTACAATATACAGTTAAATCTCCCTAACTCGATATTGAAGTGACCATCGAGTTATGGAGGTATCGAATTACAGAACACAAAACCAGTGCAATTGCGATCCAAGGGACCATCGAGGTAGCCATGAAATCCAACATCTACTATGGTTCTCAAACTTGATATCGAGAATTGTAGTTATCGTTTAATGCGAGCAAACGGTCAACTATTTTTCCGTGTTCTCTGTTCAACTCTTGAACATTTCTTTTCCTATGGCCTCCCCAAGACAGAGAAAAAATCACGCAGTTTAAAGTTCGAACCTATGGGCATCGCAGTTTATGTAACACGTCGGCCGATAATTATGCGCATATTTCCAGCTTCTTTACTGTCACGCAACCATATCTGTCCTCCTGGTCCTGGGCAAGAAATGACTTCCCTTCGACCGGAGAGAGGCGTCGAACGACTGTCGTTTTCCTTGTGAACCACGAGCTTCATTATGGTGGATTTCTGCCATTACATATACACTGAGTGTAATTCGTAATGTTGCACCGTCAAACTTTGAGAAAATCAGTTTCACAGACTTCGTAACAGTTTAGTTTGCAACGGTGTATTTTTCTTCGTGACGACCAAGCATTGTAATGGAAATCTCTAAATCGTTTAAACGGTGCAAAAAGCAAACAACAACGGCGCGGATGGAGTGACTAAATCTTTCCCAGCACCAGACTAGGCTACTCGCGTCATAAGCGGCCATAAACCAAACGTGCAATATAATATTTATTTGCAAATTACGAGATCCTCCGACAGATTATTCATTTTGTCGCTCCCACCAAAGTGCCCTCCAACGGAGTGAAAAGTCTATTTGCGGCCTTTCGGTCCTCGTCGGAAGTGCATCACAGAAAAGGCGGCATTATCGTTAACATACATCTGCTGACTGAGTGGTGGCGGTAACTATTTAGCCGCGAGCATTCTGAGGGCCGAGAAAAGTTGTACCAGGCTGTGAAGCTGGAATTCGATCTAGATTGAACTAGAAACACACTAACCGAGGTTATTGGAGAAAAGGACTCTTGTTGGTTCGTTCAGCTAAGTTGAGTACTGGTGATGAGTATTGTATCCAAAAGGAATTTGAAAGAGAGAAATTCAGAAAAAATATATTGGATTTTCGAGTGCGAATCGTAGGTCCTTGTGTAGTGCGTACAAAACTTGTTTTTACATAAATCAATACCGCATCTAGCCCTGACTCTTCGATTCAAATGAAGAAGCACAGGGTGCCGCCAATCATTGTCGGTATTTCCGAGACTATATGACACCACCCCGAACGCCACTATCCCGAATGGGTCACTACCTCGAATGCATAACATTTTGAGATTTATTCTAGTTCTCTTCACTTATTCTAAAGTGGGGAGATAATTGTATAATTCCTTGTGAGTATTTAACGAGTTTGGCTCAACAATGTATTTTTTCAAATATTAGAAGGTAAAAAAATCAGCTACTTTTTCAACCAATAATATTTACTAAGTATTGTTTGGATTTGTCCTCTGATTTTGGTGGAAATTCACACAGCCACATGGCAGTGTTGTGAAAAATAGCCTATTTCAAAAAGAAGGGTGAATTTATTATGAAGAGGATAGCTATTATATGCACCAAATAAGAATGTAGTAAAGTCTCTTATTGGACAACGGTATCCACATCCTTTACTCATTTTTGTAGGTGTTGGGCTTTAAAATCTTCTTAAAGATTTTGTTTCGTAAACGATGGAAATGGAAGATCACCCTGAGATAGTCGCTACAAGTGTTGTTCTATGGAACCCGCTTAAAGGCCAACCTGATAGACAACCGTTCCGCTAAAGCAAAGAAACATTAATACACTTGTACATATTAAAAAAACGCGCGACCTCTGATTGCCGCTACAGTAAAAGCTTCCAGTGGTTTGTGGAATCATTAATTTGAATTTCTTTGAATTAACCACAAACAATATATTGTTGATTCCAGACAATGAGGAAATTATGATGGCAGAAAAGTGGTGAGCAAATCCATAAGAACCCTGTCTGTTTCAATACTAGAAGATAAAAGAAAGGGAACATTTCTGATTAGAATTATAGCAGGATTTACTTTAGCCTTCATGATATATTCCTTTAAAAACAGCTGTTCTGTATGGAGACATTAGTGACTAGCGCATCCAACGAAAACTTGAAAGAACAGCCTATTTATGAAAGAAGGGCAAATTTCTGGTGAAATGTTTGCAGCTATGACGTGACTGATCACTGTAACAACATGATGCTATGCCACAACCTATATTCATAAGAAAGAAAAATATTTGCTTAAAAACAAAACTGAAATATGAACACCACTAAGAAGTTAAAATACCGGTGATTACGCGCTGATCAGCAAGACCATATTGAGAGTTATGGGTTCTAATTCTTCCGGTGGCGGATCTTATGCATTGAACATTTCTTTGACGTCCCTGGGCATAGAAGCACATGTACAAAAATGGTAAATTGACTTGGAAAGCTCTCAGTCAATAAAAGGCTTATTTTATTAAAAACCCATTAACAAATTTCGTAACGCTGAAGGGAGAAACAAATGTTGTGGGTGGTTACAGCCCATACACAATACGTAGAATTTCCATACAAAAAATGGTACGAGTGGTGTCAAAAATGGTAATTTTTGTCGTTATGAAATTTGTGAATGAACACTTGAACTGTAAAACTACTCACCGAGCTGATAAACAAGCACTGTCTCGGAAAAAATGAGAAGAAGATAGTTGCCAACAAGTATTTCGAAAGAATAGCTGACATATGAAAGAAGGGAAAATATATGATGAATATTTTACCGACTAATTTTACGCGCCATTAATTACCAGTTTTCATTGGAGACGCATTTCTGCCCGCAAAATAAGATACTGCACTGTATCTCATACTATCCGGGGTAATGGCTCATTAGGGGTAGTGGCGTTCGGGGTACCCAAGAAACCAATAGCCCGCTAATTCGCCTTCTGTGAAAATATAGTGCTATTATACAGCTGACATGCTCTATATAAGCCGTTTAATAGCCCTATAAGGCCAAAAAGACGAATTAGCGGGATAATGGTTGGGTAATGACCCATTCGTGGTAATGGCTTTCGAGGTAGTGACGCATTCGGGGTAGTGGCGTTCGGTGTAATGGCGTTCGGGGTAATGGCGTTCGGGGTAATGGGATGGAGCCATTTCCGAACATGGTAGATTTAGGCAGTAGGTTTTTAACTTCATCATGGAAACTATGGTTTCCTTTCAAATTGCAAAGAACGGAGACTGTCGCGTTTAACCCGAACCGCTTCAAAATTGCAAACTACTTCCCAAACATTTGAAGGTACTTAACAGGTCGTTTTGAGAGGTTTCTCATCTTTAAATCACCTGAATAAATCCAAAGTTTGTCCCCCTCTCCAAGTAATCATAATAAAACAGCGAATCAAATATCAAGCGTTTGCTAGAAAAAGGGCGTAAGTCGCATGATCAATTTCTCTTCATCGATCCTCTCTTCTGTGAATAAAGATGACAAGATGCAGTTTTGTTAGCATTTTTTCACTTCAAGACGCTAGGCAGCGATGCAATCTTGCGTCCTAAGGTGAAAAAATGCTAACAAAACCGCATCTTGTCACCTTCATTCACAGAAGAGAGGATCGATGAAGAGAAATCGATCATGTGACTTACGCCCTTATTCTAGCACACGCTTGATATTGTACAATATATTCACATCTGACATGTCGAAGGTCTTACCTTGTGGATGACACAAGATTCTAAATCAATGCGTAAAATATGTTTATTATTGTTTCTTTATACACATTAGCGTAACTCTTGCTTGAAGCTGTAGGGAACCCTTTATTTATGAAGATAAGTTTGCCTTCACATAATATGGGATGACACGACTTTCATACGCTACACTAAAATAGTCAGTCGCTACACTAAATGACAATCAAACTTTTAAATTTTTCAAACCGATTAATAATATACAGCTAGATTCAAATTTTCAATTGAATGTTTTATACGTTTAGATTATTTAATTGGACTGAATTTATTTTGACATGGGACTTTATGTGTAGCTAAATAATAAAATATAACATTTTTTTCTCATCGGCTTTTCTCTTTTTCCCTCTTTTCAGGTTAGAAAATTTTCATGATTTCTCAATCATGTGTTGTGCGGTAGGAAAACATTTCACAGGTTAGACTTTTTTCTCAAGCATCGGATTGCTTGGCAGTTTTCAGCAATATTCTTCATCGTAAAAATACCTATCGATATCTGTGTTTTGTTTACACTTGATACAACTCGTGATTCGTGCGTCTGCACCACACACCATTTTCGAGTTTCCCACCGAGTATTGTCCGCAGTACTTTACGCTAGAAAACACCGAGAGCTTTCCGGTCTGACTCTGTCAACGTCCACGCTTCATGCCCGCAGAGAGCCACCGGAAGAATCAATGTTTTATATAGAGCGAATTTTGGTTCCGTTTGCAAGCTGCGGGACCAAAGCTGGTTACATAGTCCGTAAAAGGCCCTATTCGCAGCCGCAACACGTCTTTTCACTTTTCGCGAAACGTCGTTGTTACATGTCACAAGTGTTCCAAGGTAAACAAATTCTTCAACAACTTCAAACACATCTTCATCAAACACTTCCTCAGCACCTACACCACCATGCCTGACTCTATCACCTCGTCTGCGATCCGAACACTTGATTTCGAACCATCCTTCCTAGCACGTATCAGCCTAATTAGTTTCGCCGGAAAACTATGTTATCTGCCACAGCTCATTTCTTTTCACTGAGTCGTACGCCGCCTTGAAATCAATAAACAGATGGTGAGTCTGCAAGTTATACTACCGGAATTTATCTAGGATCATTTGAGCAATCCTCGCTGAAACCAGGCTGCCGGTACCCGACAGAACAGAGAGCGGTACAGGGCAGTGAGAGCCGAGGAAAAGCGAATCCACCGCAGAAAGAAAAGGCAGCACGAAGAAAGTGTGGAAGCTGAAGCTCAAGAAAGCATGAACCGAAATTATATGCGGAGATTCTGTGCAACGAAGAGGTTAAAAATGCTTTCAGCGCATTGAAGAACTGTAAGGCTGCTGGGAAGGACGAGATCCTGGTCGAGCTGCTGTGCAGCTACCCCATCTGTCGACAAGCGTTGTATATTGAAGTGCAGCATTCTGTTTGTTCTGGAACTCGTGACGCTGGATAATCGCGCCCGAATTTTAGATACAACGAGATAATGATCCTAGTCAATATTAGGGCTTCGGAAGGTCCTGACATCCATGACATCTGAAAAATGTCGCCCATCAACCAGCACGTGGTCTATTTGGAAGCAGGCATCGTCACTCGGGTGTCGCCAGGTGTGTTTGCGGTTTTTCTTTCGAGTGAAGTAGGTACTGCTGATTGTCATCCTTCTAGTAGCAGGCCTTTATCATTGGTAACGGAATGAAGGCTTTTCGTTCCAATGACGGGTCGGAAGAAATCTTCTTTCCCAATCTGCGCATTCGCGTCGCCGATTTTGGGCACTCTCCGTAGGCCTTATCCAGGCTCTCATAGAACTCATCCTTCATGTCATCGGGCTTATCGTTAGTTGGCGCATATATGCTGATCAGGCTGTAGTTGAAGAACTTGCCCTTCATTCTCAACACACAAATTCTGTCGCTTACCGGTTTCCACCGAACAATACGCTTCATCTGCTGCCCAATCACTATGAAGCTAACTCCACGTTCTGCTCTGTCACCACCGCCGTAGTAGATGTGGTACTTGAATGAAATGTTGGCGATGGGGTCCACCGCTCGGAATTCACGTTCTCCGCTTTTCGGCCAGCGTATTTCCTGGATAGCTGCCACGTTCACGCTGACATTCCGCAGTTCACGAGCCCAACACGCGCGGGTTCATGCAAAGTTCTTACGTTCCGAGATCCAACTTTCCAATCGTTGTCCTATATTCGTTGCCGTAAAATCAATCCGTTTGCTCTACTTTTGCCTTTCTTGGCTGGTGAAGAGTCTTCGATAGGCCACCTAACCAGGGTTGCTACCTACATCGTACTAGAGGGGCTGTCTCCTCGGCGCTGACACGATACAGCATTATCCGTTTGTTCTTTACATGATGACCAAGATCATAGCCATCATAACCAGGGCTGTTAAATATCATGAATATCACGTGACTTTGACATTTGAATATTGCTAATATCATCGTTCCTAGTGAAAAAGTCATCGTAATATGTTTTTCCCGGTGACCTTCACCGAAGTACTATCAGTTGCCAACATTTTCTAATGCGATATTTTATATGCGAGGGTGCTATGAACATTTTAGTTTTTCCAAAATTTTGACATTTAACAGCACTGATTACAACCATCCACCTTCATCAGGGCTTTGGACCTGTAGCTCTGGTTCTCAATAGTTTCAAGTTCTTTCGGACATGCTACTATGGTGAGCCGTCATGCGCTAGCGTTGTTGACCAGTTTGAAAATTAAAAATTAGAAAATAAATTTCAACAAACTGTGCGCCGGAGGTATGTTTTGCGTTTGTGGAATGTGCATGCTGATTAAAGTAACTTATAGCTGCCCAGTCAAGGATGGATGATCAGTTTGGTGAGCTCGTTTCATACTTCTATTTTAAATTTACAATATATTATGAAACGTATTGCAGGTTGCTTTGAAATATGGATTTTCAGTGCACTTCGTTGATCACACTTTTTTCTTGCTTGAAGGGAGTTGCCAAAAATCATGTCGCAAATTCATTCAAAAACAAACTTTTTCAATGGAATAAACGAAAAAGATCGCATAACTGGCAACCTTGCTCGCCCTTCGGTGGTGGTGGAAGATCGGAAACCAAAACAAAACCGAGTAAAACAAAGGCAAATTTGGTAACACGTGGCTTTGCATGACATTTCTCTTTGTCAAAATGCTGTCAGATCGCGAGGTTGCACTTTGCCGTCACACTTATAAGTGTCACACTTCCAAAGTGTGCAGTTCGATTTGGTGGGAACAGTGCAATATATATCATGACAACGGTGGGAATGTTAGTTAAATGAATTGATTTATCAATATATGAACAGTTCGTCACTGTAAGTGTCGACATAAACTCCTTTTTTTCAGTGTTTTATCATTTTTAAAGTTAACCTTTGAATGGTTCGACGATAAAAGCTCAGATAGCGTATGTTTATGCTAGAATAAGAAGCTTTTCAAAACCTGTGTAAATATTCAAACTGAAACACGTTGAAATCACTAGCGCCGCAACACAGCGCACAGTGAGAAAATCGGGCTCCAAAACGCGACTAAATGCAATATCTCAGCTGGGTAACGGTTCCAGGAAAAGATTGTGGCCATTCTAGATCGAAAAAAGGCTGCTGAATCGATTGGTGACGGTCCCATTGACCGGAGACTTCGCCCTGGCCACCTAGAGCCCTGGAATCATCCTGAGTTCCTTACAGCAAGTAGAATTAATGGAACTGAAATAAACTGTCATGATTATGTTTTGCTGCGAAGTCGCACACGAAAATATTCTTACATGGGGGATTTAGTGAAATGTGAAAACCCGGAACATCCGTAAAATTGGAAATATTAAAAAAATATATTCTGATAGTTCATTTGTCTCTTGTTTGTTAGAAATAAGTATTCTTACAATTCGTATTTAATAATCTGAATGTTTGCCCATTACGGCCATTTTATGGTTCCGGAACTAACCCGGAACATCCGAAAATATGGAAATACTGAAAAAAAATTCTAAATACGAATTGTAAGAGTACCGTAAAACGGGGTAGCTTTGATAGTTTTTTTCGGAGAAAACTTGAATATTTATGCATGCTGTTTCAAAGAATTTTAATTCATATTTTTAAAACAACACAGAAAAAAATATTTAATTTTCAATGTGATGTAAACTGAAGTCTACTGTAAAAATAAATCAAATTCGTGTGTTGTTACAGCATCATGTAAATTTAAATGAATATACATTCAATTTTCAACTGAAAATAGTCGAATATTAAATGATCGTGTAAATTTAAAGTGAATTCGATTGAAAAATAATGGATTGGTCGTTGAAATTTAGGTTTATTTTGATGCTCCAAATATATGCATGAAAAGAAACTTAAATTTACAACATATTTTTAGCTGTGAAGTACTGGTATCCTAACTATCGATTCCAGTTGATAGATTTCCAAAAGATTTATTCTTAATGGATATATAATTTTTCATATAATCGAAAGTCGGTTTTCTGTTTTGGGGTAACTTTGATAATGGAGCATCACGCGAACAAAATTGAATGAATAACAGAACATTTGTAGGGCGTTGCATATCTTTAGGCGTTTAACGCTATATGGAAATTTCTGACTTAGATTACAAAAATGGTCCCAGTTTGTAAAAATAGTATTCGCTAAGAATTTTGAGACCGAATTTGAGTTCTACTATAACTAGGCTATCAAGTATAAGTGACGAATTCATTATGACTTCATCAAATAGTGATCGTAGAACAGATTGTTTGAGAGCATTTCAAAATTGCTAAAATCTTATAAATTTTCTATATATGCATATAAATCCTCAAATGTACTTGATTCCAACGAAAATAGCTTTAACATGAAGTGTCATACTAATACTCTTTACTTTTGCATTCGTTTTGCTTAACAGATTAACAGGAACTTTGTTATTTCTTTTAGTATGTTGAGAGTCTCGAATTATCAAACTTACCCGCATTATCAAAGTTACCCCGTTTTACGGTACTTCCTTCTAACAAACAAGAGACAAAACATTTTGGATCATTTTTAGGAATCAAGTTCCTTGCGGTATAAGATCACCGTATCATATTAGGATGTTATACATTACTCCAATAGTTCCGTAGTGGAATGTCTCAATTATTATTAAAAAAGGGCCAGAGATTCTCCTGGTGATTCCAGAGGGGGTTTCCGAAAGATTTACTCAAGAAAATCTTCGGTATTCCACTAGCTAACTCACATGGGATCTTTGTATTAATATTAATTTATGAATTATTGATTATGAATTATTGATTATGAATTATTCTTCTATTTGTTCTTGTGGAATCTTCCATCGAAATCCTCCAGGAGTAACTAAGGAATTCCTTCAGGAATTCATCAAGAAGTTCGTTCATGAATGCCTCCAAGAGTTTTTTAGGCATTTCTCAATGAGCTCTTACAGGAATTCTGACAGAAGTTTTTTTTAAGAATTTCTGCAGCGTATTGCGTCAGTATCTTGAAATGTTTCATATTCACCACTGACATCGCCATGGGAACTCAACGATACCAGCGCCAACACGATGTTTCTAAATTATCGTTATTTGTCATACACAGTTTTACAATCGGACTTGTTATCTGTGTTAAGGCTAAGTAGCCCGTCATTCGTTTTGGCAACAATGATGACTTTTGGGGCTCAGATAGCCGTAGCGGTAAACGCGCAGCTATTCAGCAAGACCAAGCTGAGGGTCGTGGGTTCGAATCCCACCGGTCGAGTATCTTTTCGGGTTGGAAATTTTCTCGGCTTCCCAGGGCATAGAGTATCTTCGTACCTGCCACACGATATACACATGCATAAATGGTCAATTGGCATAGAAAGCTCTCAGTTAATAACTGTGGAAGTGCTCATAAGAACACTAAGCTGAGAAAGCAGGCTTTGTCCCAGTTGGGACGTAACGCCAGAAAGAAGAAGAAGAAGAAGAAGATGACTTTTCAGCATGCATTTCAAAGTGATAAGACTCAGTCTTGATAGTTTATATTGACTTGAAAAAGAATCACTGTACGCGCTAACATGCATAAAGTATGCTGATACTTTTTCAGCTATGTCAGTGCAAAACCAACTGATTTTCTTTGATTCGAAATCGTGAGATGAATTAGCAACAATCATTAACGACGCGTACAAATTTCAATGACGGCCTACTTCGCCTTAAAAGTGTCGACTTTCCGTATGCCGCATCACTTATCAAGGATGATTCCTGATCATGCAGCTATGATCCCTCCCCACTAACAAAAATCCTTCCCATGATAACCATGGAGATGCAGAAGTGATCTCGGTCTCTAGTAACAATAGATGTCACACTAACATTCGCTTCCCCGATAACCGTCATCAATGCTCATGCGCATATGCTTTGTTTCTCAAAAACATATAAATTTTCGACAAAATTCAATGTCTATCAAATAACTACATCCAAGTTGAACTGATATGCCTGCTACATGTATTGACATAGCTGCACCAATCTGGAGTTCGCTGGTTGGACTTCAGAAGCGAAGTTTCAAGCTAGCTAACTGTTATTACTCTGCCGCACCGAAATCCTTCCGAATGAAAATGTGTTAGCGGTGTTTAAGGTGAAGATGAATCGAAGCCAAAATTAAAATTTTCAAGAGCACGGATCTGGAGAACCAAACATCCGTTTGAGCTGAAAACTTAATCGATTGGTCACTCGCTGGTGGTGCTCTTGAAAATTTTGATTTTGGCTTCGATTCATCTTCACTTTAAGGTGCAACTGTTCGCATTTCATAAATGACGATCAATCATGTATGAATCCCATTTTATTGGACAGAGAAGAACTGAAAATGTATCAACATGCTTGTTGTTAGCAAGCATATGGTCCAATAGATCATGGAATGTCCGATATGATATAAAACAGAGTGAAACTACCGATGGCTTAAACATAGATTGTGCATTGATGCCACAGTGTGTAACCGTTGGTCCCATTATGTGGCTTGTAGCTCCATCACAAGCAATTCCTAATCCTTCAATTGTGAGTTCTCCCTTGTTTAGAGTTCGACCCTGTCCTCGTTAAAGAACTCACCCGCTCATGTTGTCAGCTCGTCACTAACCCATTCCATCTTGTTTGTTTGTAGCGGTTTGAATCAATTAACTTGCATGCAAGAAACAATGTTTAACGGCATGAAAGATAACCCACGGAGGATCCGTTTATCAAATTTTCGACAATATTCGGGTCCGATTCTCAAAATTTTAACCTTCGATGGCTTGGCCTAAATCAGAATCTGTCTTTCTGTCCGAGTCCTTTCAAGGAATTAGAAGTGCGCGACGTGTTCCATAAAGTTATAGTGTGTGTCCAAGTTGTAAAATTATTGGTGTAAATTTCTTAAATGTTTGTTATCATTATAGGTTAAAACTTAAAACTAGGATTGAAATACTCTTTTAAACTAGTATCACAGTTAATAGTACGGTTAGTCGAAAAAAAATCAAAAATCTATTGTGTGTTAATGTGATTCTTTGTTTGTCTTGCAGTGAATAGAAATCTATTGTTAATAATTAATAGAAGAAACAATAGTGCGCATTTAGTACTAAGAGAAAAAGGTAATTGCGGCTTTAATGCAGTGGTTATGTTACCAGGGAAGGGCAATTATTCAGGTGTTCAAATGTGCTAATTAATTTGGTAGGTCCAACAAGTGTGGGCCTTTTTCTTGTGCTTTATGCTAGTGGCTGGCCTAGCTTTCGAACTTCCCGAGGGGGACGGACCTGGTGTAGTGGTTAGAACACTCGCCTCTCACGCCGAGGACCTGGGATCGAATCCCATCCCCGACATAGTCACGTAAAAAAGTTATAGTGACGACTTCCTTCGGAAGGGAAGTAAAGCCGTTGGTCCCGAGATGAACTAGCCCAGGGCTAAAAATCTCGTTAATAAAGTCAAACCAACCAACCAACCATCGAACTTCCCTGGACTGAAGGATCGAACATCGCCAATTCGTTTCGATCATCAACGATTTTTATTTAGATGCACAATATTTTTTTTGGTTCGTCATTTAAAACTGTTATTCTAACGATCGAAATCATTTAATTTTGAAACCATTAACCCGTATAGGCCTGAGTGAAAGCAAAAATACTAAAACCATCACCGCTCAGAGAATTCTTAACGGATTCAAATGATTTTTTGTCAGTTCACTGGCCCACATTTCTAGTTTCTATAAGTGGCAAGAGGAACTCGTAAATATTACTGTGGTCGGAGTTATTCCGGTGAGTCACTGGGTCAAGTCGGGTGAAAAAAGAGCAATTTTTTGGGACATGCCAAGTTAGCTTCATTTATTTGTAATGACAATAATTTTAATTTGCATAAATCATCAAGATCTGATATTCAACATTATAAATAAAGAGTTTTGCACCATTTAAAATATACCGGATGTAGCCATTTGGACGTAATGCCCAGAAGAACCGGCTGTAGATTTGTTGGATACTAAACCGTTTCAATGTTAGAAAAGCAGAAATCAAACATAATTCTGCACTAAAATGCGTTCCCATAAGCTTGGCACATATGTTCAGATACAAATTGGCCACTTTATCGTAAGTTTGAGGCGTCCCGGGACCCGAAAATGGCCTTTTGTAGGATTAATCAAATACAAAACTCATACTTATCCAATTAAATCGTTTCTCAAAAGGTTTACACTGATGCAATTTTCTTGAAATTCCGTCATGTAGTGGCCACATTATAACCGATTCTGGAAATTAGCTGTGACTTGAAATTTGCCTACCTCCAGGGGCATTAACGCACAGTACCCTTCTCACCCGACCTGACCCAGTGATCCACCGGAATAACTTCGACCACAGGAATATTTAAGCGTTCCTCTGTCCACTTCTAGAAACTAGATATGAGTGCCAGTAAACTGATAAAAAATCATTTGAATCCATAAGAAATTCGCTGAGCGGTCAGGGTTTTAGAATTTTTGCTTTCACTCAGGCCTATACGGGTTAATTTGGTTCAGCTTGGGATTATTATTGTCGCACCGCCACCAAACCAGATCGCACCAATGCGACGTGCTTAAATTCACCGCATTTTGAAAACAGTTATTTAGTGTATTTAGATTTAGATTTAGTGTAGGATCTTTTCGTAAAGGAAATTTTCTCGAGTTCTCAGGGCATAGAGTATCTTCATATCTGTCAAACGATATACACATGCAAAAATAGTCAATTGGCAAAGAAAACTCTCAGGAAATAATCGTGGAATTGTGTCCTAGTAAGGACGTAAAGCCAAAAAGAAGAAGTTAGTTTTCATTTTGCAACAATTGCAATAGAAAACAAGTTGATTTGTGATTTCATTGTATACCGGAAGACAGCATCTTGATATGAGGTGAAATTTGTCAAACAATTCTCAACCATGTTCTTGTTACTTCGTCGTCTCTCGGTGCAAACTGCCAACCTCTCCTGCCTCGGCTCGTCAATAATCATATAATATGTGAGTAATTATAATAATATAGGATGTCTTATGTTTTTTTTTTCCTTTTTCATAACCACTGTTGAGAATTTATGTAGATGGTCGGAAAGTGATTACGCGACAAGCTCGCCGATGATGGTGCCAGCGAGATGCTGATGGATATATTTCACACAAGTTGGTATTTGTTAGTGGGACGAATGGCTCGAGGAACGGCTGGCTGCATCGTCGCCAGAGCTTTGCCTCTGATCTGATCTTTATCCCCGTTTTATTCGAGCTCGCCGCGCTCTGTTCCTGATGGACGGACGACGGCAGAAACCCGAACCACATATTTTCGAAGTGATCCCCCCGAGGAGAGGGAGGAGAAAACGAATTGGCAACCGTGCGACAGCCGCGACTATACGCACAACCGCGTGTACTGACCCTTTGTCTGTGTTGTGGGGTAAATATGCAATAATTTCTGAAATCTATGCAAAATTTTTGAAAATTCCATCGTGTCAGACGACATTTATTCCACAGTTTTTGTGTTTCTCGCTTTTCATTCTACCACTCGTGATATGTGTGAGAGGTGATGGTAGCGGATGAGTGTAGACAAATGAATTGACTGCTGAACGTCGCAAGAAATGTCAAGATTTGACTGTAAAATTAGGTGAGTTTAATCACATTTTAGAGATTTCGTTCTATAAAATCAGGATTTTATTGTTCAACTCTGTAGGAGAAGGGGTGGTAAAATGAACACTTTAAGGAAATCATCTTGTTTCTGATAGAAAAACGAGGAATTTGTACAGTTCAATCGCACAACATCAAAAATAGGGATGTAATCTATAGCAGCTAGGGTGCAGAACCACTTGGGCACTTCCATGATTCACTTTGGCATGGGGGGTTTTTCTCGACCGAATTGTCTGAAACATTAGTACGGCGCATATTGTGGCCAAATATGAGCTCTGTAGCTTTCAAAAAAACCCCACTGCCGAAGTGAATCAAAAGTGCCAAGAATAGGATCCGGCTCCCTACATGGATTCAGACTAAAATAGCTAAATTTTCACATATTTCCATCGCTATCAAAAAGCGATGCAAATGTTCATTTTACCTGCACTATGTGGGTAAAATGAACAGCGGTTGGTGGTAGAATGAACACCACGCAAAAAACGTAAGCAAAACAAATATATCTGAAAATTTTCATTGCCCCACCGAAAATACATCCAATAATGATTGTAACCCATTCAAATAGAATTCTAAAGGTATCAGATTTGACATCATATCATAACGATATTTACCTCACTGTAAAACCTCAAGTCTTCCGAGCTAAAAGTTACGTCAGTTGTAATTTTCAAACGAGGTTTCCTAAAATCTTAGTTTTCGTTGATATTTTCACTTAAAGTGACCTACGTATCAACTCGAACACTCAGATTTATGTTCTAAATCTTCCACCCCTGTTCATTTTAAAAATGTTTGAATTGGGTTTTCTTTCGAAAACAACAGAAAAATCGAAAATCTATTTAACTTTAACACGATTTGAATTTGAGGTCAATATGACCCAAGGCACAAACAACATAACTTTAGTTTTGGCACAGACAGAAGGCTAACTGTGGAACACAACGCGAGTTTGGGTGTTTACTTCATTCGCACACGGAAGGGTTGATGGATGAATTAAGCTCTCTTTGCACGATGCTCGATTTTGCAGCTTTGGGGCCACTCGGATGACTAACTAAAGCCGAAGGGAGCTGATGATGACACAGGAGTACGTAAAAAGATGCATCACCGTCATAAGAAAATGGACAAGAAACGGGTTGGTCATAATTCCTGTCCAAGTATTTGTGATAAGGATCGAGATGGGGCCAAAGTCGTATTCTTCGCTTCTTTACTGCTGCGGTTGCCGCCGATTTGTGGGCGAAGGTGAAGTATTGTGTATTTCAAGCCCATTGATCTGGTAGAAGCCAAACACATGATGATGATGGAAGTATTTTTTGAGAATATCTAATATAAAGGTAAAATACCGTAAAACTTTGTATCTTTAGCTGCATTATATAACTTTGACACTGCAGATTCTACAACACATTAAGGCGAAGTAGGCCGTCATTGAAATTTGTACGCGTCGTTAATGATTGTTGCTAATTCATCTCACGATTTCGAATCAAAGAAAATCAGTTGATTTTGCACTGACATAGCTGAAAAAGTATCAGCATACTTTATGCATGTTAACGCGTACAGTGATTCTTTTTCAAGTCAATATAAACTATCAAGACTGAGTTTTATCACTTTGAAATGCATGCTGAAAAGTCATCATTGTTGCCAAAACGAATGACGGGCTACTTAGCCCTAAGCGTTTTGGCAACAATGATGACTTTTCTTCAGCATGCATTTCAAAGTGATAAAACTCAGTCTTGATAGTTTATATTGACTTGAAAAAGTATCACTGTACGCGCTATCATCTTAAAGTGTGCTGATACTTTTTCAGCTGTGTCAGCAAAACCAACTGATTTTTTTTATTCGAAATCGTGAGATGAATTAGCAGCAATCATCAACGAAGCGTACAAATTTCAATGACGGCCTACTTCGCCTTAAAAGAAATAACAAAATTTCTGTTGTTCAGCCAAGCACAAACGAATACAAAACTAAATATTCAGTGGTGAGTTCTGAGAAAATTAGGAGTATCTCTCACTAATCGCTCTCTGTAACGATTATTATACGCAACACATCATGAGAGTCTGTTTAAATTCTATCGCTACAGCTCTGATTATATCGAAGGGATAACAATGCATGATAAAATCCATCAAAACAATCTCCAAACTTAGGGGGCACTATTGCTATAGCATGTTCGGGGATTGTTTATCATGCCAGTAAAGTAAAGTAAAACACCTACCCTCAATGGTAAATAAGCGAGAAAATGTGGGTTTTATCATCGCTCTCTCTTTGAGGCTCTCGTTCGCAACTGCTATTTATCAAGCTTGCTACAGCTTGCAAATCATTGTCGATCATGGGCCGTTACAGATGCGATGTTTTTCTTCGCTGGCTTTGATCGTGCTTTGAAATCAATTGAGAACGAATTCTGTAATGCCTGTAAATATTATTAATGTGACACTTCTTGTTACCGCTGTTTTTATTGGAAGCGAAAACATTTAAAGACTCATATTCGAATATTGGAAAACTAAATGTAATTCAGCATTTTAAAAATGCTTATAAACATTCCGCATTTGTTTATTGTGTCCATTAACACATTAGCAATTATGCGTTTTTAGACAATTTACATACCCATTATCAATGTAACAAGCTCAATATCCACTATCGTTTCAAAATGGAAAATTATTTTGAAACTTTTTAAGATTTAATGCAAGAATTATAAAAAAAATAAAAATTTAAAAAAAACTGCGAAAGTTAATCCACCGCGTCTCCAGAATGATTTCTTCCTCAGTAAGTCTTGTTACTTGGGGGGAATTCCTGTACATAATGTCATGACCTGAAGGATGTTGACCGAGCAATCCCCTGACTTCTGGTCCTGGCTCCTAGGCAGGGTAACATATCTGAATCTTCACTAAATCCCACTAAAAGCTGTTCTTATTTTTCACTTGTACTTTAAACTTTTTAATCAAAGTCTAATTATAAATTTAATACTTTGTTGATCACTTTTTCTAGGCTTAAGCTGATGTTACTCCTTCGAGCACTTGAGTGGGAAAGAACGCAGATGGGATTCGAGCAGCCCTGCCTACCTCCCATTCAGACCTATATATAAATTTTATTTATTAATTTGGTTTTACATCAATTATCTTGATAAAACTTCGCCAGTAATATTTCGCCAATTCACTCGGTTCATGACCGCTTCCCTCCATCCTCGACTGCGACCTACGCTTCCTGGTCAATCCACCTAGCTCGCTGCGCCTCACGTTTTCTTGTTCCGACTGTATTCGTAGCAAACATCATCTTTACAGGATTGCTGTCCGGCATTCTTGCAACATGTCCTACCCAGCGTATCCTTCCAGCTTTTACCACATTCAGGATACTGGGTTCGCCGTAGAGTTGGGCGAGCTAGTGGTTCATTCTTCGCCGCCACACGCCGTTCTCCTGCACGCCGCCGAAGATTGTCTTCAGCACTCGGCGTTCGAAAACCCCAAGAGTTTGCAAGTCCTCCTCGAGTATAGTCCACGTCTCATGCCCGTAGAGGACTACCGGTCTTATGAGCGTTTTGTACATCGTGCATTTGGTGCGGGGGTGATTCTTTCTTGGCCGCAGTTTCTTCTGGAGCCCATAGTAGGCACGACTTCCACTGATGATGCACCTTCGTATTTCCCGAATAACGTTGTTGTCAGCCGTCAGCAAGTTGCTTCCACGCCTCATGATGAGTTCGGTTCCGATGCCATCCTTGTCAGCGGCCTTGTTTTATTTTTTTTTTTTTTTTTTTTTTAATTCTTTTATTAGTATCATTCCAAACATTACATTTATTTCTTATATCTAGGTGTTCTGTGTTATTAGACAACACTATCATCCTAATTTGGTAAAACAAATTTAAGATTTAATTAACATTTTGTTAACAACATATTACATTTCATTTGCCGTAGCAGTTCAGTTTTTTTTTACAGGTGAGTTGATTTCACCTGCTTATAAGAAAAAAAAAACGTTTTTAATATACTTAACCTAACTTAACCTAAACATATAACGCATTAATCGTGGCAATAGAAGATTGTAACGATATTTGCATGAAATTATTGATTATTTTATTTGACATTTGTTCCAATGTTTCAACATTGGATATTCTATGTAACTCATTGGTACTATACCAGGGAGGAAGCCTCAGTATCATTTTCAAAATTTTATTTTGAATTCTCTGCAGAGCTTTCTTCCTGGTATTACAACAGCTAGTCCATATTGGTACAGCATACAACATGGCTGGCCTGAAAATTTGTTTGAATATCAAAAGCTTGTTCTTAAGACAAAGTTTTGATTTTCTATTAATAAGGGGATAGAGACATTTTACATATTTATTACATTTGGCTTGAATGCCCTCAATGTGATTTTTGAAAGTTAAATTCTTATCTAGCATGAGCCCTAGATACTTAACTTCATCTGACCAATTTATTGGAACCCCTCTCATCGCGACAACATGTCTACTTGAAGGTTTCAAGTAAAGAGCTTTTGGTTTATGTGGGAATATTATTAGTTGAGTTTTGGAAGCATTAGGAGAAATCTTCCATTTTTGCAAGTATGAAGAAAAAATATCCAAACTTTTTTGCAATCGACTACAGATGACACGCAGGCTTCGTCCTTTGGCGGAGAGGCCTGTGTCATCCGCAAACAAAGATTTTTGACATCCCTGAGGTAGTTCAGGTAAGTCAGATGTGAAAATATTGTATAATATTGGTCCCAAAATGCTGCCTTGAGGAACACCAGCTTTTACAGGAAGTCTTTCAGATCTGGAGTTCTGATAATTAACCTGAAGTGTACGATTTGACAGATAACTTTGAATTATTCTAACAATGTATGTTGGAAAATTAAAGTTTTTCAATTTTACAATCAAACCTTCATGCCAAACACTGTCGAATGCTTTTTCTATGTCTAGAAGAGCAAGACCAGTAGAGTAGCCTTCAGATTTGTTGGAACGGATCAAATTTGTTACACGTAAAAGTTGATGAGTGGTCGAATGTCCATGGCGGAATCCGAACTGTTCATTGGCAAAAATTGAATTTTCGTTGATGTGTGCCATCATTCTGTTCAAAATAACCTTTTCAAAAAGTTTACTGATGGAGGAAAGCAAACTGATTGGACGATAGCTAGAAGCTTCTGCAGGATTTTTGTCTGGTTTTAAAATTGGAACAACCTTAGCATTTTTCCATTTGTCAGGAAAATATGCTAATTGAAAACATTTGTTAAATATATCGACTAAAAATGATAAGCTACTTTCTGGAAGTTTCTTGATGAGGATGTAGAAAATTCCATCATCGCCAGGAGCTTTCATGTTTTTGAATTTTTTAATAATAGTTCTCACTTCTTCCAAATCAGTCTCCCAGGCATTTTCGAAAACGTTCTCTTGATTGAGAATATTTTCGAACTCCTGAGTAACTTCATTTTCAATTGGACTAGTAAGTCCTAAACTAAAATTGTGCGCACTTTCAAACTGCATAGCAAGTTTTTGAGCTTTTTCGCAATTAGTTAGTATTAATTTGTTTTCCTCTTTCAATGCCGGTATTGGCTTCTGAGGTTTTTTCAAGATTTTAGATAATTTCCAAAAGGGCTTAGAGCCAGGATCCAATTGAGAAATTTTATTTTCAAAATTTTTGTTTCTTAATTGAGCAAAACGTTTCTTGATTTCTTTCTGCAAATCCTGCCATATAATTTTCATAGCAGGATCGCGAGTGCGTTGAAATTGCCTTCTCCTCACGTTTTTAAGACGGATCAAGAGTTTAAGATCATCGTCTATAATCACGGATTCAAATTTTACTTCACATTTTGGAATTGCAATGCTCCGGGCTTCAACAATGGAATTTGTTAAAGTTTCAAGAGCATTGTCAATATCAAGTTTAGTTTCTAAAGAAATGTTAACATCAAGATTAGAGTCAACATACGTTTTATATATATTCCAGTCGGCTCGTAAATAATTGAAAGTGGAGCTGATAGGATTGAGAATCGCTTCTTGGGATATTTGAAATGTAACAGGGACATGATCAGAATCAAAATCAGCATGAGTAATCAGTTGGCTACAAAGATGACTAGAGTCGGTTAAGACCAAATCAATCGTAGATGGATTTCTAGAAGAGGAAAAACATGTGGGGCTATCAGGGTATTGAATTGAGAAATATCCTGAAGAGCACTCATCAAATAAAATTCTGCCGTTGGAATTACTTTGAGAATTATTCCATAACCGATGTTTGGCATTAAAGTCACCAATGACAAAAAAAATTGACTTATTGCGAGTCAATTTACGCAAGTCAGTTTGGAGCAAATTAACTTGCTGCCCAGAGCATTGAAAAGGCAAATAGGCAACTATGAAAGTATATTTACCAAATTGTGTTTCAACAGAAACACCTAAAGTTTCAAAAACTTTAGTTTCAAATGACGAAAACAGTTGATGTTTTATACGCCTATGAATGATGATTGCAACTCCCCCACATGCCCCATCAAGTCGATCGTTACGATAAACAAAAAAGTTAGGATCTCTTTTGAGTTTAGATCCAGGTTTTAAATACGTTTCGGTAATAACTGCTATATGCACGTTATTAACCGTAAGAAAATTAAACAGCTCATCCTCTTTACCATTCAGAGAACGAGCATTCCAATTTAAAATATTTAAATTATTATTTGGATCCATTAGAAAAACGTAATCCAATAACAATTTGATTTGTAAATTTTACACCTACTTGGACTGCTTCAGTCATAGTGGTGGCTTTGAACATTGCATCAATCATTAGATTCAATTGTTCAGTTAGAAAATTAAAATCAGAGGCAAGAGAGTTACCTGTGGCGGTAGGGTTTTTTCCAATTGATTTGAAACAAGTAGAATGGGTACCCATGGATCGAACAGGGGAGGAGTTCAAATTTCCTGCTACGATATCGGCAAAGGATTTACCGTGGGTAGATACATTCGAAATTGAAAGATTCGAACGGCTACCCGACGGATTAAAATTAGTTTGTGAATGAGCATGATTATGATCTTCCTGATGGGTATGATTCATGATCAAGCGATCGTTAACTGAAAAATGAGCATTGTTCGATACTCTACCAGGCAAATTCCGGAAACGACCGTTATCGTAACGGATATTATCTTTCATCTGCCTGGCAGGAGCCTCAATGACCCTTTTGCGTGAAGGACAATTCCAAAAATTGGACTTATGGTTAGCCCCGCAATTACAGCATATGAATTTGGTGGTATCTTCCTTCACTGGACAGACGTCCTTAGCGTGAGAAGAACCTCCGCAAATCATGCATTTAGCATCCATGCGACAATTTTTTGTACCATGACCCCACTTTTGGCACCGACGGCACTGAGTGGGGTTCTGGTAATTTCCTCCAGGTTTCTGGAAATGTTCCCATGTTACACGGACATCAAACAAAAGTTTTGCTTTTTCTAAAGCTTTAATATTATTCAATTCTTTTTTGTTAAAGTGAACTAAATAAAATTCTTGAGAAAGCCCTTTCCGAACAATGCCAGATTGGGTTCTCTTTTTCATAATGATTACTTGGACTGGGGAAAATCCAAGTAAATCATTTATTCCATTTTTGATCTCTTCAGGAGACTTATAGTCACTTGAGAGACCTTTCAAGACAACTTTGAACAAACGTTCAGTTTTGTCGTCATAAGTAAAAAACTTGTGCTTCTTCTCTTCAAGATGTTTGAGAAGAAGTTCACGATCTTTAAGAGTTTCCGGCAAAACGCGACAGTCTCCTTTCTTTGCGATTTGGAAGGAAACCTTGATTCCCCTAATGGAGTTCAAGATCTCCTGCCTAAATCCCCCAAATTCGGAACAACTGACCACGATAGGCGGCACTCTTTGCTTCCTCACTTGAATCAAAGAGCCTGGGCTAGAGGCTGATTCGATTTGGTGTTCGGAAAATTTGTCTAGAGCATCGAACTGATTGCTCATTTCGATACAATTATTCATTTCACCCTTGGAAGAAACTTCGCATTCCGGGGAAGCGTCCTTTCTTCCATTCTTGCCACGTGTAGTGACAGTTTTAAAACCCACTTTTTTGGAAGGAAGTAGTGAATTCAGAGATTCACCCTTCCCTTTGTTAGTTGTTGATACCATGTTTAGTTAATAAACGAGAAAGACGTGACCTTCGAGAGGTTTTTTTCCCTAGACGGTGTCCAAGAAGGATTACCACCGCTAGATTTCGCCAACGGGTCCAACGAAAAATCGAAGGCACGGGTCCAAACAAGGATCGTAAAGGGATCAATAGTAGAAAAAATAGTACTGAAAAGTACTGTTTTTGTAGCACTGAAAAGTACTGTTTTATTGCTTTAGGTAGTTTTTAAGAAAACTTCCAAGAGCAGAGAGAATTCGTGTACGCACAGCACGAAGGTACGATGCGCACTGACAGCGGCCTTGTTGTTTTTGAGCTGTTTAAAGGTATCCTTAGCTTCCCCCATCGTGGGAGCTGATTTGTTTCCACTGTCCGCTTTGCTGACGTAGCCATCGCCTTCGCTGTCCTGACCTTCTGTGGCTGTGTTCTCTGTGCCATTCAGGTGTTCATCGTAGTGTTGCTTCCACCTTTCGATCACCCCGCGTCCGTCCGTCAAGATGCTCCCATGCTTATCCCGGCACATTTCAGCTGAAGACACGAATCTTTGCGGGATTTGTTGAACTTCTGATAGAACTTCCGTGTTTCTTGAGAACGGTACAGCAACTCCATCTCTTGGCATTCCACCTCTTCCAGGCGGCGCTTTTTGTCCCGGAAAAGGCAGGTTTTCTGTTTCTGCTTTAGTCTGTATCGTTCCACTTTTGCCGCGTACCATGCTGCAGCATTGCAGCCCGTTCAGCATTCTTCTCCTCTAAAACCTCCTGGCACTCCTCGTCGAACCAATCGTTTCTTGAGCTCCGTTCCATATATCCGACAATGCTTTCGACAGCGTCGTTAATGGCTACTTTGACTGTTCTCCAGCAGTCCTCAAGAGGGGCCCTATCGAGCTCGCCCTCATCCGGCAACGCTGCCTCAAGATGCTGAGCGTACGCATTGGCGACATCCGGTTGTTTCAGCCGCTCGAGATTGTACCGGGGCGGGCGTCGGTACCGTACATCATTGATGACGGATAGTTTTAGGCGCAGTTTCACCATCACTAGGTAGTGGTCGGATCGTGATCAATGTTAGCGCCACGATTGGTTCTGATGTCGGTTATGTCAAAGAAGTGCCGACTATTGATCAGAACGTGGTCGATTTGCGATTCTGTCTGCTGAGGTGATCTCCAGGTGTACCGATACGGGAGGCTGTGCTGGAAATAGGTGCTACAAATGGCCATATACTTGGAGGCGGCGAAACCAATTAGTCATTAGCCGCTTTCGTTCGTCAGCCGGTGAGCGCTGATCTTTCCAATAGTTGATCTGAACTCCTCTTTCTGGTTGGCCAGTTTAGATCTCCTATGATGATCTTGACGTCGTGGCTTGGGCAACTCGCGTTCAAGCTGCGCGTAAAAAGCGTTTTTATCATCATCAGTCTTTAAAGAGTTAGAGAACCGGCATTTGATCCTAAACTTGCATATTTTCTCATTAATCAGCCACCACCCGATCATACGCCTCTGCATATTCACTATAAAAGCGCCATCACTATAAAAGCTGTTCCCAGCTCGCGTGTGTTGCCGCAGCTGTGGTAGATGGTATGGTTACCTTTAAACGTTCGCACCATTGATCCCTTCCAACACACTTCCTGCAACGCTACGATGCCGAATCCGCGGTCCTTCAGCACATCGGCGAGTATGCATGTGCTCCCGATGAAGTTGAGAGATTTTCAAGTCGCTGTGGTCTTTGCCGATTATTCCGTTCCGTATTCTCTCGTTGACGTTCCTGTGCTGATGTGTTTTTACGGTTGGCTTTCAGGGCCTGACACCAACCCCCTAGATTTCCGGAGGACCATTCCCCCTAAATGTTCGGAGGGCCAAAGTGCGCAGTTTAGCTTAGAGTCCTTCTCTGGCACTCGGACGATGATCAGCCGCCCCTGACATGGGGAACAGACGCTGTTGTGAGCCGCTCCTACCATGGAGTACAGACGCTCCAGGTTTGCTGAAGCAAAAGCAAACCCCTCCTTCCCTGTCAGCATACGACCAAAGATCCCACCAAGGTTGGTTACCAGATCTTCCCTAAGGTTGCTTGTTCCCCGGCCAGTACCGCGAGGAGGTAGGGATAGGAGTTGCTGGGCAAGAGGCTAAGGACCAGGAGGATTCCTGTTCCATGAATCAATATTTCCATGAGTCGATAGTCCCTTCAATATCGACTCATGGAGGTATGACTGTATGTATTGCGATACTTGAATTAAATCTTGTTTTTAGCGTTAAAAGATTTCTCTGCGCAAAAGTTTTCAATAATATTTAAATCTAAACTTCAAGGAAACTGGAAACATGATGTTCTGAATGTTCATGCACAGCATTCCCAGGAAACATTGGTGACTGTATAAAAGTAAGCTATTACACTGTTCGACAAAAAAAGTCGATCTGAATGCACAGAGACCGGACAACCCGGGCTTGACAGTATAAAAATAAACAAAAATAATGGCGTTTTCAGAATGTTCGTGTCTGCCCCAGGTCATTTTTAAAATATACTTGAACTTTTTGCATTTTTTATTTAAAAATCTAATCTGATCAATAAACCGACACAGTGTTTTATATTCAGGACAGCGGAATTCATGTACCATATAATGTTTTAAACGTTAAGTCCAATATGAAGAGTTGTAATAAGATTTGCAGGAAGCCCTCCCCCCTTTTTTTGCACCCTCCCCATTTTTAAAGTATCGCAAATGATGGAATATTTGATATACAGGGGGTTGTCAAAATAACTGGGACAGGCAAAAATTGGACCAACTTTGGAATGCTGTAACTTTGACAAAAATTGACCGATTTCAATTCTTTAAGAAGTAATGGACGGGTCAACTAATCTAGTTTTGAGGTGCATCTACGGAGATGAACTATGACCACCGGATACCGGTGATAATCCGGATTTCCGGAAGCATGTCTTATGCAGTAAAATTATGACATGTTTTTAGCAAAGGTCTCGGCTAAAAATTCAAAATTTTATTACACATGAAGATAGAAGATCAAATTCTGAAGCGATTGGTGCGCCAAGTATTAAGATCGATCCAGAAACAACCAAGATATGGCCATTTCCCCGGAATCGGTGCCGGTAGTGGATCCGAATTGAGATCAAACAATTTATTCACTCAAAATATGTCGCGCAATATTGTTTTCTCCCTAGCTTATCATAAAATACCCTATTATAAATTGAGAAAGAGTCTTGTACAGATTTGGCCACTCATGGCGCCGCCAAGTGCCCCGGGGGAACCTTGCGTAGGGGACATTTCGATTTCGACAAATGGATAATTAACTAGAATGGCCACTTTGGGGACCTCCAATAGTTCCCTAAGGAACCTATCATTGGGGACATTTCAATTTTTACACCAAAACAAATCATGCGACAGTTCGTTCTTCATGTCTTGTCGTAAATAGGGCAACTGTAGACTCAATGTGTATATTTAAATATTGTGGCCACTTTTTAGACCACCGGATGTTCCAGAGGGAACCTGTAATTAGGGAAAATTGAAATTGAACTCCAATACATATCGTGCGACGGTTCATTTTTTATGTCTCGTGCTAAATAGGGCTATTGTAGACCTTAAGTGGATATTTGACTACAGTGGCCACTTTTAAGACCACCGGAATTTCCCGGAGGAATCTGTCATTGGGGACATCACAGCCTCCCTCAGGGATATCCGGTGGTCACAAAAGTGGCCACTGTAGTCAAATATCCACTTAAGGTCTACAATAGCCCTATTTAGCACAAGACATGAAAAATGAACCATCGCACGATATGTATTGGAGTTCAATTTCAATTGTCCCTAATTACAGGTTCCCTCTGGAACATCCGGTGGTCCCGGAAGTAGTCACTGTAGTCAACTATCCGTTTTGAGTCTACAGTCGCCCTATTTACGACAAGACATGAAGAATGAGCCGTCGCATAATATGCTTTGGTGTCAAAATCGAAATGTCCTCTATGCAAGGTTCCCTCGGGGCACTTGGCGGCGCCATGAGTGGCCAAATCTGTACAAGACTCTTTTTTAATTTATAATAGGATATTTTATGATAAGCTAGGGAGAAAACAATATTGCGCGACATATTTTGAGTGAATAAATTGTTTGATCTCAATTCGGATCCACTACCGGCACCGATTCCGGGGAAATGGCCATATCTTGGTTGTTTCTGGATCGATCTTAATACTTGGCGCACCAATCGCTTCAGAATTTGATCTTCTATCTCCATGTGTAGTAAAATTTTGAATTTTTAGCCGAGACCTTTACTAAAAACATGTCATAATTTTACTGCATAAGACATGCTTCCGGAAATCCGGATTATCACCAGTATCCGGTGGTCATGGTTCATCTCCGTGGATTCACCTCAAAACTAGATTAGTTGACCCGTCCATTACTTCTTAAAGAATTGAAATCGGTCAATTTTTGTCAAAGTTACAGCATTCCAAAGTTGGCCCAATTTTTGCCTGTCCCAGTTATTTTGACAACCCCCTGTATATCAAATATTCCATCATTTGCGATACTTTAAAAATGGGGAGAGTGCAAAAAAAGGGGGAGGGCTTCCTGCAAATCTTATTACAACTCTTCATATTGGACTTAACGTTTTAAACATTATATGGCACATGAATTCCGCTGTCCTGAATATAAAACACTGTGTCGGTTTATTGATTAGATTAGATTTTTGAATAAAAAATGCAAAAAGTTCAAGTATATTTTAAAAATGACCTGGGGCAGACACGAACATTCTGAAAACGCCATTATTTTTGTTTATTTTTATACTTTCAAGCCCGGGTTGTCCGGTCTCTGTGCATTCAGATCGACTTTTTTTGTCGAACAGTGATTATTCAGCTACCAATGTTTCTTGGGTTGTGAAATGTGAGCCAATCTCAAACTTAACGCAAAGATAATTTCCGTCACACTTCTTGTGTGCACGCGTTGCATCCATGCTGCTCGTAGGTAGTGCACCTTGGGTGCATATAAATAAACAATGTAAAAATATTTCGCGAAAGTTACATCACTTTAACCTTCACAAAGCTTGCCACCCACACAACCACAGAGAATTGTGACACAACTTCGCGGTCCTTTTTTCAGGTGCCATAACGCGTAGGTGTATCCTCTCGTGTACTCTACTGTTCAACGTGTCCCGGCCTGAACAGCAAAATGTAACCTAAAACCATTAAACTCAAGTAGCCTGCATAATTAGCATAGGATTGAGAATGTTTTTAATACTAACAAAACGAACAACACTCTATTCCCAATCCAGAGATTGAGAGACGAGTGTTCTAGCCACTATCTCAAATTGTATCCCCTCTACTCACGGTGTCTTTGTGGAGCAACTTTATTACAAAAAAATAGGTAAGTCTGAAATTTCTTACTAAAAACAATTAGATTTTTCTCTTACATTTGCGACCAAAATCAAAATAATCCAAAACATGTTTTTTTAATTTTGTGTAAAGTGTTTATGGATATATGTTGTTGTACCGACGCACATTGCGTGGAACGTATGGAGGTACGGGACAAACTGCAAGATCAAACCATTTGAATACCTTGGCATGGAAATTAAAGTTGTTCTTGGTCAAAAGAGCTGTAATAAGCATAAATGACATATGATATAAGCATAATCGCAAAACTGTCTCAAGCATCGTTTTAATTATTTCCACGAAAACCCTTGAAAATCGTACCTAAATTGATCATAATGATGTAAGAAATTATTAGGAAATATTTCACGCATAACTTCGTGAGTCTCACTGGCGCGATCCGGTTTGGTGGCGGTGCGACAATATTGATTGGTCGCCACCAGCGAGTGACTAGTGAGTTACCGGTTGTCTGCTTCTCTAGACTTGTGCAATAAAAATTCGAGGTTTGGCCTCTATGTATCTTCACCCTTAAAACCATTGCACAATGGGACGGATTGAGGTTTTAGGAGGAAAGATGGAACTCACGCCTTCAATTGTGATTTTACGTAAAAATAATGTTCTACAAAGTTGTTTCTAACATAAAAACAATTTTTTTGGTCGGAACGAAAATTAGGGTGGCCCTATGTTGAAAAAGATAACCATCAAAACTTTTTTAATTTACGGAATATTGATATAGTTTGTTCTACAAAGTTGAAGATCAAAAAATTTCAAGCTGATTTGATAAAAAAAAAGTTTTTTCCTAGCTCAAAAATTGACCGTTTTAGAGCATTTTTCACTATTGATGTAGGGTGGCCCATCAAAAATTGTTTTTTTTGTGTTTAATTTTTATTATTTCAAGTTTCTTAGTAAAATTGTCTTCCCATTACTTTCAAGACTAATTGAAACGCAAACATAAGAGATATAGCTAATGGTAACAAATAGATACAAGAGTCTTTTTGTAGTGAAAATTTAATTTACTTCCATGGACATAAAGTATCATCGATACTAATACATACGATATACGAATGCAAAATGAAAAATATGGCAAAGAAAGCTCTCAGTTAATAACTGTGGAAGTGCTCCTAACAACAATAACCTGAGAAGTATGATCTGTTCCAGTAGGGACGCGATGCCAAAAAAAAGGAATATTGATACAATTTTTTTCGATGAAAAGTTTAAGACTTTTTGATAACCAAAAAAAACATGTTTATATGTGTGTATAGTTGGGAAAACAAAATGAATTGTGTTGACATGACGATAGTGTTTGTCAGCTTAAAAATGTGAATAATCGTATTATACTTCGGCGGATCTGTTTGCTAATGATATGACTGGTTCATATATTAATAACCGTTACTAACTGATCCTTGAAGGAACTCCCAAATTTACTATAATGTTCGATTTTCAGGCAATGGCTATCTCTAAATTATAGCCTTAATTAATCAAAACATCTAAACATGATCAAATAATGCATATAGTTATTCTTCTTAATCTAGCCTTGAAAGTCAGTGTCATAATCAGAAATTGTACTCTAGTAATATACCGTTCCAGATACGATATATCTCCTACGGGGGACAAATTACTAGTAATTGAGCATTCTTTACTTCCAATCAGAATGTTTCCCAAAGAGCCCGGCAAATCCCAGAACAGAAGTATTCGGAAGTTTGGGATGAGCCATGTCAGGAAATTCAACCGTGAGGTAAATTTAGAAGATATTTTCAAAAAACTTTTCTCCTCATTTATATTGCTGAGCTCCTTTGACTCTTTTCGGAAGTACGTATATAAGAATATGAAATAAGTTAGTTTTTTATTCCGATTTAAATCCGAAAGATAAAGATTGTCATACAAAAAAATCTTTTTTTGCCCCAAATACAATTACATGTAAAAAATTGTTTGTTTTTAATGAAAAATGTTTATAACTATTCATTGTATAGGCCTTAAAATATGCGTCTCAATCGTCTAAAGATGAAGGAATGACAACTTTGATGAGATATCTAAAAATTAAAAAAAAAATTACGCAAAAACCTATTTTTGAAGGGCCACCTTACATCAATAGCGAAAAATGCTCTAAAACGGTCATTTTTGAGCTAGGAAAAAACTTTTTTTATCAAATCAGCTTAAAATTCTCCGATCTTCAACTTTGTAGAATAAGCTATGTCAACATTCCTTAAAATAAAAAAGTTTTAATGATTATCTTTTTTTACATAGGGCCACCCTAATTTTCGTTCCGACCAAAAAAATTGTTTTTATATTAGAAACAACTTTGTAGAACATCATTTTTACGTAAAATCGGAAAATAAGGCGTGAGTTCCATCTTTCCTCCTAAAACCCCTATCCGTCCCACTGTGCATTGGCAACTGAGTATGTAGCTCGTTGTTATTAAGCAGATAAACGGACCAAAATAAAAACTGTCACCGCTGGGAGACAGAGAAGGGTCTTCTCTTCATCGTAGCATTGTGAAATAAAGTGTAAATCCATTCATATGCTCACTAATAACAAGCTACACACTTGGTCACCTATGGCTTTTAGGACGAGATCATACATTATGCGAATTTTCTCTTTTTACTCGTAGATACAAAAGTGAAATACCGGAATCTTTTCAAATGTATTACATACTTGCACATAAATTACAAATCGTGATAATTTATTTTTTTTATTGGAAATAGTTGCTTTATTTGTTATTCTTATAGGTGAATACTTATGGATGGATAACAATTTTATAAAATGACCGGTCGCATTTGAAAAAAAGCGCTTTACTAATATCCATTTTCCAGTAATCCTAGTATACTTAAATATTTACTTACAGATATACATACGTACATTCATTTAAATATACATCCAAACATATGTACATTAGGGCGATTCAAATTTGAAAACTGTTTGAAAATCCAATCTACCATAAAAATAGTGTTCTGTGAAATTTTCAGCTTTCAAAAGGTGGCCCAAAGACAATGTAGGTCTATATGGAAATTACTATGGAAAATTTTTGAGAAATGTTCCAAACACTCTATTACTGTAATGTAAGAAAAAACTTATCATCGCATATTGAAAACTCATTCTTCAAATCTCAATAAAGAATGTTGCTGAAGAAACAAATCCCTTTGAGCTAATTTTGTTTGGGATTTTTGTACATGTTTGCAGTGCTCTAATCCCATATTAAGCTAAATAATAGCAAACATACTCATGAAATTCTCTTCTGCTATCCGTTGGATTGAATTTCTCTCTTAAGCAAATTTCTTTGTTATGGTAGAATAATGAGTTTTTATAATGGGATAATAAGTTTGTACTTATATTACATTACAAGCGTGTTTGGAATATATCTCAAAATTTCTTTATAGTAATTTCCATATAAACCTACATTGTCTTTGGGCCACCTTTAAATCACCACCTAGAAAGCTGAAAATTTCACAGAACACTATTTATATAGTAAGGATGACAAGGAACATATGGAAGATTGGATTTTCAAACATTTTTAAATTTTGAACCACCCCAATATACATAAACACACGGATACGCAAATACAAACAATGTGCAAGTCTCTCGAAATCAAACAAAAAAAAATTACTCTAGACCCCCCGACCGATTATTTTGGTTTTTGCAGCAAATGAACGCGAGAGACCTAAATTTTATTGTGGCGAAGTTTCAGACTTACATATTTTTTTGTAATAAAGTTCTTCTACGAAACACACCGTGTCTTCTGACTGCATCACTGACTAAATTGTGGATTTTGATCATTCCTCAACCAGATGAGATCAAAAACATTCCGACGACTGACACGTAACCGTAACTCACATAAATATCTCTGACCACAGTTTTTTTATCATTCGTAGTTCTTTGCTTTCTGAGACAATACATTTATGAGAGTTTGTTGGGAAAAATGATGCAAACTGGCGCAACCGTTTTTAAGTAAAACATTTATGTTTCTGGCGAAACTCAGACCGTAGAAAACATCAAAACATATCGTATTAAAATATTCAAATTTATTGAAGACAACTTAACCGATTGACATGTTTCTCTAGAGAAGCTCATTTGGTAGGGTCAGTGTTCCCTTAGTGGACAGTCCCCTATAGTCGCACTAGTGGCTTTTTACGGCCGTTTTGCTATGAATCTTTTCAAAATATTTTTTGACATGAAAGTCAGGAGCTATTTATCTAAGTACCATTGATACACAGCTTGATTTTGTTCAAAAAAAGATCGAAATAATTAATTTTGCTTAAAATTTGAGCTCCCTTGCGCCTATAGTTAACCTATTGTTCCTATAGTAGCACTACTGAGAGAAACTATTTTTTATTATACGAAATAATTAATGAATTAAGTACTTTTTTTACATCAAACGAAAGCTTTTGATCCACACTTTGAAGGAAAAATATAAAAGCTTTGTAAAAATACGCTTTTGATTAGTATTTTGCCAACGCCGTGATGCTTGTGCTACTATAGGAACAGAAATTAGAAATAGTGCTACTATAGGCACATGTATTCCTATAATGGCACAAGCGATAATAAATGCAAACATATAAATTTTCGCAGTTTTCATATTTTTCCCACAAAACCATGATAAAAAGCTTTCAGATGATGTAAAAATAATGACGCTAGCGTTATTTTTCGATTTTATACGAATATTTGTTCTTAGCTATGCGGCTATTGGTACATCGACCCTATTGGAAAAAATGTGCAAAAATTACGGAAAACAAAAACGTTATCGTGGTTTAAATACTTTTATGGTAAAAAAACATGCTATCGGTAGATGAATTAACTATAAATTTTACCTTCAATTGATCATTTTTTCATTTGTATTTATTTTTATTACACTCAATTAGATGTTGGATTTCAAATGGACCACGCAATTTCAAACTGATTGTTTCTTCCCACTCGGGTTTCTGCACTTGTCTCAGCAGTTCAGCGACGCAAAGTTAAATTGAGCTCTAGTTTGCATTAATGTACAAACAATCTCCGCTCTTCGAAGGGATGTAAAAAGTAATCTTACACAGCGTAATGGCTCACGGGAGTTCCGGTTGGCAGCAGCAGCTGAAGCTAACGAGTCAGATTGTATGTTCTCCATAAATACACATTGTGATCATTGAAATAATGTTTTTTCGAAAGACTGCGCGTCGTACCCTCGTGCTGTACGTACACAAATTCTTTCTGGTTTCGGAAGTTTTTAAAGCTACCTAGAGCAAAACAACAGTACTTTCTAGTGCTACAACAACAGCACTTTTCAATGCTACCTATTAATCTTTTTTTGATGCTTGCTTGGACTCGTGCCTTCGATTTTTCGTTGGACCCGTTAGTGAAAGCTAGGGGTGGTAATCCTTCTTGGACACCGTCTTGGGAAAAACCCTCTAAGAAGGTCACTTCTTCTTTCGTTTATTCACTGAACATGGTTGCAATCACGAACAAAAGGAAGAGTGAATCTCTGATTTCACAACTTCCTTCCAAAAAAGTGGTTTTTAAAACTGTCACTGAACGTGGCAACAATGGAAGAAAGGACGTTTCTCTGAAATGCACAAGGTGAAATGATTAATGTTGATTATTGTATCGAAATGAGCAATCAGTTCGATGCATTTGACAAACTTTCCGAAAATCAAATCGAAGTAGGCCTCTAGCCCAGCGGTCAAGAAAGATTCACCCCGCACCAAATGCACGATATACAAAACTCTCATAAGACCGGTAGTCCTCTACGGGCATGAGACGTGGACTATACTCGAGGAGGACTTGAAGCTCTTGTGGTTTTTGAACACCGAGTGCTGAGGACGATCTTCGGCGGCGGCCAATATTATACAATTTTCTAAATCTGACTCACCTGAGCTACCTCAGGGGATGTCAAAAATCCTTGTTTGCGTACGACACAGACCTCTCCGCCAAAGGACGAAGTCTGCGTGTCATCTGTAGTCGATTGCAAAAAAGTTTGGATATTTTTTCTTCATACTTGCAAAAATGAAAGATTTCTCCTAATGCTTCTAAAATTCAACTAATAATATTCTCACATAGACCAAAAGCTCTTTATTTGAAACCTTCAAGCAGACATGTTGGTCAGATGAAGTTAAGTATCTAGAGCTCATGCTAGATAAGAATTTAACTTTCAAAAATCACATTGAAGGCATTCAAACCAAATGTAACAAATATGTAAAATATCTCTATCCCCTTATTAATAGAAAATCAAAACGTTGTCTTAAGAATAAGCTTTTGATATGCAAACAAATCTTTAAGCCAGCCATGCTGTACCAATATGGAATAGCTGTTGTACTACCAGTAGGAAAGCTCTGCAGAGGATTCAGAATAAATTATGAAAATGATTGTGAAGCTTTGTCCGTGGTATAGTACTAATGAGTTACATAGAATATCCAATGTTAAAACATTGGAACAAATGTCAAACAAAACAATTAGTATTTTTAGGCAAATATTTAGGTGAAGTTGGGTAAGGTATTTTGAAAACGTTTTTTTAATGTTACAAAGAGGTGAAATCAACTCACCTGAAAAATTCTGAACTGCTATGGTAAATGAAATGTTGTTAACAAATTGGTAACAATTGCTTTATTAAGTTTCACAAAATTAGGATGATTGTGTTGCCTAACACAGAACATCTAGATATAAGAAATGAATGTAATGTTTGGAATGATACTAATAAAGAATTAAAAAATGAAATCATCTGGAAACTTTAGTTTTAGATCTCACATTAAAAACTAAGGAAATTAGCCAAGTGGTTCATTCGCCTTAGGTGGAGAGATCTACTGAACTTGCCAAGCTATGAAAGCCGCTGCAAACTTATTGATCTGGACCTTCTTGAACCTAGACGCAATGTAGCAAAGGCGTGCTTCATCTCTGACCATTTGCAAGGATCAATAGACAGCCCTCTGCTGCTCAGTTCATTGGACATAAACACTCGTCGCCGAAATCTCCGGTTTCATCCATTTCTGAACATTCCTTCCGCCAGAACAAATTATGGCCTTCACGAACCAATGCGTAGCATGTCCCGTGTGTTTAATAGTTGTTATCATGTGTTTAATTTTAATGTATCGCGTGGAACAAACAAGTGTAACATTAGAAATTTTTTATGTTAATTCATGTGAAATGTTTGTTTAGATTTTTTGTGCTTTTTGACTTAAGATCAATTGTCATTGGGGTGGGAACTTCACCTGTTGACTAAAGCAGTAAATAAATAAAAAAACAATAGCACCCAATCCGATTCCATGACGAATTATTAAAATGTTCAACCGTTTCATAGATTAACCAGCTTGTAACGGCTGCGATCCTTCGTCGTCGGTTGATTTCTGTCAGTTTCTTAGCTCAGCTTATCTGTACCCAACCAGTCGAACCGAACCGTAAACCATGTTCGACTCAGCCCAGCCGTTTCAAACCATCAGTTAACCCTTCGGATGGAATGTTGAAGTTATTACCCTGCATATGTACCCCTCAGGGTTTTCTTCGTTCTGCGAAACGATGATGGAAATCTTTCTCCCCATCTGTACCCGGACTCTACTTTTCCCTGCGCGATATTTTCAGTGCGGCACAGTGGACCTGATTTGAAAAATCATGGAAAACATTGCGCATTCTCATCGTCCTCCCTCTTGGCATTATGTCCTTACTGGGACAGAGCCTGCTTCTCAGCTTAGTGTTATTAACTGCGAGCTTTCTTTGCCAAAGTTGCCATTTTCGCATTCGTGTATCGTGTGGCAAGTACGATGATACTCTATGCCCAGGGAAGTCAAGGAAATTTCCATTACGAAAAGATCCTGAACCGACCGGGAATCGAACCCAGACACCTTCAGCATGGCATTGCTTTGTAGCGGCGGACTCTAATCACTCGGCTAAGGGAATGTTCCAAAATGTTGCAAATTAATGTATTTTGATTATTTCAATTCGTTAGTCTTTTCTCAAAACAACTAAATTATGTTTTGGGACCACGATAATGCATATACAAAAAATGGACCATTCACCAATCCTGTTAATCTCAATACCTTTGTTGACCTTTTTGGTACTTCTGTCGGCCTTTATTCAAATTTTGTAGCAACATTTTTGAAGTTTTGTGCAGCTATTTAGCGTCTAAAGATAGTGAAAATATCTTACTTTTAGATTTCTCGTATGTGCTCTGAATTATCTGGTATTATAGATGAATGTTTTAATTTGTTTTTCAATTTCAAACTATATATGGAAATTGGGTTTTTGTCAACTTTCTGAAAAACTGGGCCCCTTTGCGAGTATGCGAGAGCATACACATTTTGTATAATGCACTATCAGATATTCAAAATCAGATCTCGGAAAACAATTGTCGGTAGTTGATGGATGTGCTCCAAACGGGAGGCCCATCTATCTCTTCATCGCCGTACGAAAAAAAAACTGATCGCAGTCAGTGGCAGCTAGAAGGCGGCGGCCTGCAATGTGCAACAAGGGTAACAGTTTTGCTACTTCTTATGAGCGATCGAAGCCTGGATGGTTGATTTACTACCGTGAGAAGGCAGGTTTCTCCGTAATATGTTTGCCGCAAAATGAAATCTAAATGGCGCTGTAATTTGTATATCCTCGGCCATTTATAAACATTATCAGATTAAAACGCAAAAGCTTCGGCGAGATTTCCTCTGGTGAAACACTCGTGTATCATCCGCACTCGTAATTTAGAACACCGTACCGAATCGTATCAAACATTACACACCGTAATCCTTGTTAGCAAGCAGTGGTGTAATTGATTTTCTCATCAAAAAGTGCAACTGTTCATCATACGTCTGTAGGGAGCTATATAATCAGGGCCGGTTTGCCATCGCAAAAATATAAATTCGTAAATGTTTCAGAAAACCATTCTCTAAAATATATCATTTTTAATTATTTTTTCTGATTGATTTGAGATAACAGTATAATATGACAAGTGATCTAAATGTTCAATTCCTTCGGATTTGACCCAAGGAAGTCTGCGAGCTTTGCCTTTGGAGTTTGTTTGTAGGGAAACATTCTGAAATATGTTAAGAAACTATGCATTTCTAGAAATAATCTCCTGGCTCGTGAACTGCGGAACGTCGGCGTGAATGTGGCAGGAAATACGCTGGCCGCAAACCGGAGAACGTAAATTCCGAGTTGTGGATCCCATCGCCAAAACTTCATTCAATTTTTACATTTATTACAGTGGCAGCGACAGAGCAGAACGTGGAGTTGGCTTTATAGTGAAGTATATGAAGCGAGTTGTTCAGTGGAAACCGGTAAGCAACCGAATCTGTGTGTTGAGAATGAAGGGTAAGTTCTTCAACTACAGCCTGATCAGTATTTATGCGCCAACGAACGATAAGTCCGATGACATGAAGGATGAATTTAGTGAGAGCCTAGATAAGGCTTACGAAGAGTGCCCAAAACAAGATGTCAAGTCATCGGCGATGCAAATATGCAGATCGGGAAAGAAAACTTCTTCCAACCCGTCATTGGAACGGAAAGCCTTCATTCCGTTACCAATGATAATGACCTGTGGCTAGATTTGCATATTTCTCAGGAGCACACTCACCAAACCGTCTCTCAGCTCATCGGAATTCTAGTGTGCTGCGCTGGACGGAAGCTCACGATAATTTTAAAAGCGTTCGCTAAGTGGTGTGCTCTCGGGGAGACTCGTCTCATGCGTGACTCGCGATCCAAGAGTTATAAATTCAATCCTCGTTGAAAACTTTTGTAATCACTTCAATTGTTGCGCTGACTTTTAAACAGCACATGTGACGGAGCGCATGAGACCGCAGTAAGACACATCTCATGAAAAATGTGGCGCACCTCAAAAGCACTTGCAAGCAGTTAGGCTCCTGCACATAAGGCTACAGCACGTGCACAGTAACTCTACATGTGTCTTGTAACCTTCGCTGTTGCTAGAAGGATAGCAACCAGCAGTGCCTACTTCACACGCAAAAAATTCCGCAATTGGCGCAAGTGGCGATGTCTGCTCCCAAATAGACCACGTGCTGGTTGATGGGCGATATTTCTCAGATTTCATCCAGCGTCACGAATTTCAGAACTAACAGAACGCTGTGCTTTAATATCCAACGCATCTCGACTGATAGGGTACAGTACCGCCAACAGCTAGACGAGCAGTTGAGAAAAACAACGTTTCTGGATATACACACATAAATAGACATGTATATCAACAGCCTGTACGACCCTATCAATAAAGCTGTGACTATAACGGCGCGAATAGTGATTGGCACTGGACAACTACGAAGACGAAACAACTGGTTCGATGAAGAGTGCCAGAGAATGGCACACTAGAAGAATGTCGCCAGAAACCGTATGCTTGTGGTAGGAACCTGACAGGGCAGCGAGCCGAAAATAAGCGAGTCCACCGCAGATAGAAAAGGTTGAACAAAGAAAGTGTGGTAGCTGAAGCTTAAGATAGCATGAACCGGAACGGTATGCGGATATTTTATGCAACGGTCAATGGCGTGCGGCACAATGCCATACCAGTGCCCGCCATGTGCAATGATCGAGAAGGGAATTTGTTGACCGATAAAACAGCGATGGCAGCCATTTGGAAGGAGCACTTTCAGCTGTTGTTAAACGGTGAAAATGGGAAACCGTGAAACATGATGAACATAGATGATGACGTTCAAGCTGTGGACCTATACGATAGGAGAGGTTGAAAAGGTTATCAGCGAGCTGAAGAACTGTAAGGCTGCTGAGAAAGACGAGACCGAGACATCTCAAGCACGGAAGTGAGTAGCTGCACCAATCGATCATCCGAGGGAGGAGAATTACCCACCGGCCTAATACGCACAATCTACAAGAAAAGGACCAAACTGGAGTGTGCCAATTGCAGAGGAATTACCTTCCTAAATTCGGCGTATAAAAACATGTCGCGCATCATGTTAAACAGACTGTGACCGCTCTAAGAGTCCTTCGTCGGCGAATACTAAGCTGGTTTTCGTGAGGGTCGTTCGACATCGGACCAGATGTTTATGTGATGAGGTAGTGTTTGGTGGAGATGTGTTTGAAGTTGTTGGAGAGTTTGACCTTTGAACACTTGTGACATGTGACGACGACGTTTCAAGCGAAATGAAAAGACGTGTTGCGGTTACGAATAGGACCTTTTACGGACTACGTAACCAGCATGCAAACGGAAACAAAATACGTCTTATATAAAACATTGATTCTTTTGGTGACCTTCTGCGGGCACGAAGCGTGGACGTTGAAAGAGACAGACTGGAAAACCTTCGATATATTCGAGCATGAAGTGCTATGGGCAATACTCGGTTGGGAGCTATAAAATGGTGTGTGGCACAGACGCGTGAATCACGGAGTTATATCAAGTGTATAAAGAATATTATTAGGCGGGTAAAATACGGCGTATGTTTTCTTTCAACATTATGAAAATAATATTCAGCAGGGACCCAGGTAGAGGTAGGCGTCTTCGTGGAAGACCATGAATACGCTGGTTGTACGCTGTGGAGGAGAACCTGACGACCCTAAACATTTGGGGCAACTAGAGAAGTATCGCCCAAGAGCGACGAAGATGGAGCTGAACAATACGCCCACCAATGGCGTGACGCTACGCTGATTCCATCAAGGTACAAGGCAAAAACAAACTTTGTCATCCATGAACTCACAGGAATGCCATAAAATTTGAATCACCCCCTTCTGACATTTCTTGCCTACACTTTAATTTGTTTATGGCATGATCAAAGTAAGCTTTGTCATATTGAAAATTTGTTGAACCTCAGTTGGTTTTTAAAAATTAAAAAACAAAATTTTCTAATTTACAATTTTTTTAGTACCCTCCGCTATCTCCCACACCAAAAAGCTCAAATGAGCCCCCTGGTAGTGGACACAAACTTATCTAAACATGAAACTGGACTGAAAAATAAGGATTATATGTAAATGCTTAGAATTATTCATACAAAATTTAACAAGCAAATAATAGGATGGTTATAAATAAAAGAAAACAAATGTAAAATCCCAGTGGAATTATATTATTTCTATTGTTTGTTAGGTTAGTGAAAAGCGTTTAACAGCAGAATCTTGGAGAATAAGATTCTATTTATCATGAAGAGTTTACATGGATATATGCTGTAATGGTTTCTTCAGCAAGATCTTTATCTGGGAAACGGATTTTCCTTCACTACTGAATGTTCTGTTGCCTTTGCAATGAGCTCAGAGGACATTATCAGTTTTGTTTTATAAGGTACCTAGTGATTTTCCACCTGAACATAGAAAAGGGTCACAGAACGCAGCATATCAATGGCTAATTATTTACATGCGATAGCTTCTGTTATACCGTGGTATTCTGCTGATATTCAAATTAGGGCGGGCTGTGGGAAAATTATACACCTTTCTATCCCTCTCTCTTTTTCACGCATTAATATTTTAATTATTTCCATGAACTTCCTCTTCTACATACTACACTAAACGTTTAAGCCATCAATAATATTTCGATCAAGCATAATTTAAAGCCTCATCGTAACAAAACCAGTCATGTACGGCTTAAGAAGTTTATTCATTTTTGAACATTTCATTTTCTGACCACTTCTATCCCAATGTCCACGAAAAGCTTACGAACGGCTATCTGAAAATAAAACCAGAATTGAACATCAAATAAGTAGTGTAGATACTCCGAAAATAATGAACAAAACAACGTCTCTTTTGACATATTATTTCATTCTATCGTTTCATGATTGCTCTCTATGTGTTCCTAAAAATAAACGGAGTTATCAAAAGATGATTAAATGTTTTTTTTTAATTCAGAAATTGAAATTCATGTAATTGCGAAGGAACGTATAAACAAATGTAAATAGTGAAAATTCTTGACAGCTCAATCAACAATCTTAAATCAGCCTACTAAGAACAAACTATAAACTTGTAGGCAAGAAATGTCAAATTCAATTCACCCCTCGTATTTTATGGCTAGCGTCAAAAGCTGGATATTGAAATAGGTCCTCTAAAGACTCCTCATAGGCCTAAGGATCTACAAGAAAAACCAGTTCCCTATTGATAGCTTCCAATATGTCACATGCTAAACCATTTGTCATCCTCAAAGGTCTCTTCAGACAATTTCACAGGCCAGGGATTGAATCCTGTAAAAATTGAGAGAATCTCTTACGTATCGCCGTCTGTAACTAACATAATATGATGCACATTATGAGAGACTGTTTATTGTATACTGCTACAACTTTGAACACATTGGGGGGATAGTAGTACATGATAAATCCCCTCTAAAAATGCTCCAAACCTGGGGGACACTATCTCGTTCGCTGCTTTCATTTAACAGACTTGTTAAATTGTTACTTTGAAGGCTTCTGTGCACAACAGACCTCTCCTAAGACTTTTTTACTCCTAGTGATACCTTTATGAAGGTAATCGTGACCACATTTGTTGAATCTTTGTGTAGATCTGTTTTGACCTTGATTTTGATTCTTTCTTTAAAGGCCTCTGCAGGCATTGCAGAATTCCCTCTCATTGTATGAGTATGAAGCGTGCTTCATAGAAAGGAAAGAAAAACATCCTATCTGTTGCGGTCCACGATCGGCAGCTTCATTTTTTACCGCAAAATTAAAATTCAAATCGTTATAACTTTTTTGTTTTTCAATATTTTTGCACCATTTTTTCACAAGTTCTCAAACAACTCTTCTAGTTTAGAAATCCGTGTCGATATTAATTATTCGTGATCTGGTTTTAAAGATATTCCGATGTTCCTTGGGGGACCGACATTTTCAATATAAAATGTCTGTAACCTGAGATATTAACGGGGGGTTCTAGTTACGGGTCGTTCCCCCAAGGAATTTTGGAATATCTTCAACACCAGATGACCAATGATCAATATCGATACAGATCCTAAAACTAGAAGAGTTTTTTGAGAACATGTGAAAAAATGGTGCAAAAATATTGAAAAACAAAAAAGTTATAACGATTTGAATTTTAATTTTGCGGTAAAAAATGAAGCTGCCGATCGTGGACCTCATACAATGAGAGGGAATTCTGCAATGCCTGCAGAGGCCTTTAAAGAAAGAATCAAAATCAAGGTCAAAACAGATCTACACAAAGATTCAACAAATGTGGTCACGATTACCTTCATAAAGGTATCACTAGGAGTAAAAAAGTCTTTGGAGAGGTCTGTTGTGCACAGAAGCCTTCAAAGTAATCAGTTTTTTTCGACTTCATAAAAGCCATTTTCACAAAAAGCATACAGTACTGTCAAGAATGAAGTACTCAAAAGCCGATTTTCATACAAAATGGTCAAGTTTGGAGACCTGTATCACAGCTTCTAACTAACCGATTGATCTGAAATTTCAACTGCATCTCAAGAATAGTTTGTGATTTTGATAAAAAAAAATAGTAGGGTAAAAGCACCGGTTTTGGCCAACCTAAGAGAAAATGTAAATAAAAATTATATGGGTAGCCGTATTTATATAACAAATATGTCAAATGCAAGCTTTCAATCCACATTATGTGTGCAAAATATCAAAGCTGAGATATTTCAATTTTTTCGCTTTGAAAATCCCGTTGGTCAATATAGGCCAACGGAACCAGTTTCGGCCAGAGATTTGACTTCGGTTCCTAAATTGGCCAATCGCATTGATTTCTCATGAGAGTGGCCAAATTAGGAGTGCTCTGGCCAATTCAGGTGTATGGGATTTAAAATTATAAGGAAAATGAATTGTTTTTCTTTTGTTTTGAATCAATTTGGACGAATAAATGAATGTAGCTGTATCATGTGAATGTGATCTACTGAACACAAAAGGTTTCATGCTGATTGGCTTTGTAAAACGGTGTATAATCCCCTATGGCTACAACTGACGTATGGCTAAAATCGGTGCTTCTACCCTTGTTACGGTGGCTGCGACAGCAGGAATGTTTCGGACGCCTTTTTAGCACTCGCTTTTTATAGGAGAATGCTTTAAGCTGTAAATTTTATTTAAATTAGTTTTACAATCTCAATTTTTAGGTTTTAATGTGACTTACGTTTTTAGTCCTTCCTTTTAATCTGTCTGTCACTGTCCGTAACGTTTATGTTGGTTTTAATCTGTCTATATGTTGTATAAATGTTAATTCATTCCATTTTCTGCATGTTGTGTCGTAGTATGTACTTACAAATTCATAGAATAATCCAAAAAATACAATTTTAACAATTTAATGTAATTCGTGTCTTAGAATAACAAATTTAGAATTAGAAACGCATGTTTTAACTGTTCCGTTTACAATTTGTTTTTGTTCGGTTTTTTTTACCGATCGTTGACAGCTACTCGGTCGTGATGTAAACGGTATGCAAGGTCCTCTTGGTCAATCGTAGCAGTGGTGGTGCGCACGGTGGGCTTACTCCCGCACATTCCCCGACCCGTATTGCTGCTGGTCATCCTCAGCCGTACTCCCAACAGTCACATCGAGCACCGCCACTTTAGTTACTGGTCGCTGAATAACTCCTTTAGCCGTCAATACATCTACCCTCCGTACTCTGCCGTCGCTGCCAGGGATCGCCTTCACTACTTTTCCGCGTGTCCAGCTGTTTCGAGCACTTTCTTCAACTAGGACCACCAGGTTACCAACTTCAACTGGCTTGACGTCGTCGAACCACTTCGTACGACGGCAGATCATCGGCAGATACCCCTTGATCCACTTTGTCCAGAACTCGTCCAGTAGATTCCGCACTAGATCCCAGTTGGTTCTAAGCTTCCGTCCGTTATCACCTACTGCCATCTGCATCGGCTGAACCACACCGCTTGAGCTCAGCATGAGGAAGTGGTTGGGCGTGAGCGCTTCATCATCTTCCGTATCTAGAGGCACAAATGTCAAAGGCCTGGAGTTGACGATTCCTTCGACTTCGACTAGCAGCGTCTGGAAGGTTTCTTCATCCGGTGTTCTGGTAACCGATAGCGTTTCTAACGAAGACTTCACCGTCCTCACCAGGCGTTCCCAGGCACCACCCATGTGTGGAGCAGCGGGAGGGTTGAAACGCCATTGGGTGTCACGGTTGGTAAAGGTTTTAGCCAAGTCGCGGTTTACCGCCGATACTTCCTCTCTTAGTTCTCGACTCGCTCCCACGAAGTTCGTGCCGTGGTCGCTATATATCTCCTGCGGGGCGCCTCGTCTGGCTATAAACCGCCTCAGAGCCATCTTACACGATTCACTGGACAAGGTGCTGGCCACCTCCAGGTGTACGGCTCGTATCGTTAAACAGGTTATGAGTACGACCCATCGTTTCATGTTACTCCTTCCGATGCGGATCAGAAAAGGCCCACAGTAGTCGATACCGATGAAGGTGAACGGACGGACATACGGGGTCACTCTAGCTGCTGGAAGGGGAGCCATTCGTGGTGCTTTTGGAACAGTGCGATATACGGAACACCATAAACATCGCGTAGCTATCTTTCGGACCATGGTCCTCAAGTTAGGTATGTGGAAAATTTGTCGAATCTCGTTGGTTACAGTTTCCCTGTACCCGTGCGCGTACTTCTGATGAAAGAGCTCGACGACCAATTCGGTGAAGCGATGCTTTTTTGGGAGTATGACAGGAAACTTGGATGCATAGGGAACGAATTTAGCTGCTCCAATCCGTCCTTCGACACGCAGGACACCGTGATCATCAAGAAACGCTGAAAGTTTCCGTAGAGGACTACCCTTTGCCAACCGCTTGGCTTGTTCTGGTGGAAGATCCTGGTTTCGACGTATCGTCGACACTTCCATGGGATACGTTTCGGCTTGTACTATTTTCCACAGCATGGCTTCCGCTTTCAGAAGTTCCTCCTTTGAGAGCACATCGTCACCATGGATATCGTTCTTTGCTCTTCCTCGACAACGATCGACGAACCGTAGGACGTAACCCATTGTTCTCAGCAGCCGTTGAAATTTAGAAAATCGTTGAAAATCGATGAGAGACTCTGGAACTCTATGATGAGCTTGAACCGTACGCATTTCTTCCGGAGTGTCCGTTGGTGAGAACTCCTGGCTCGGCCACTTGGATTCTTCCTCGTAGAGGAATTCAGGCCCAACAAACCAACGGCTGTCGGCTTGGAAGCTAGGTCCCTTGCCCCACTTCGTAGCTTCATCCGCTACATTCAGTCGTGTTGGAACCCATTTCCACTCATCCAAAGTGGTTTCGCTGAGGATTTCGCTGACCCTGTACGCCACGAACTGCCGGTACTTCCGTTGGTCTGACCGAATCCAGGATTGTACTGTTTTCGAGTCGCCCCAAATCATACGACGGCTGATCGGTAGAGTATGGTTTTCCTGTACCGATTTCATTAGTCGCACGCCGATAACCGCAGCTTGCAACTCTAGCCGAGGAACCGACATTGGTTTCAGCGGAGCTACTTTTGTTTTGGCGGACACAAGTGCACAACGCACTTGTCCGCGGTCGACTATCCGGAAATAAGCTGCACAAGCATACGCTGCCTCACTCGCATCGACGAACACATGAAGTTCCAAGCTGTCTAGGCTGCGTGGCTCGTATCCTGGGAAGTAGCAGCGAGGGATCTTCACCTGGTTGAGATGACGGAGTACTTCCACCCAACGTCTCCATTGACTGGCTAGCTGTTCTGGAATTGGGTCATCCCAGCCCACACCAGCTCTCCAAATGTCCTGAATCAAGCACTTGCCGTGTACGACGAACGTCGCAACGAGCCCGAGGGGGTCGAAAATGCTCATGACGACTCTCAGGACCTGGCGTTTTGTTGGAGTGATCTCCTCATCCAACAGTTGTAGTACATCGGCACGCAGCTTGAGTGCAAACGTAAATTCGTCGCTTTCTGGCAGCCACGTCATTCCCAGCACTCGTTCCGTATCGGCCGACTTCTCCGCGATGAAGTGTTTCGCAGATTCCGAACTTTGCTCCCCGACCCGTCGAAGAACTTGTTCAGAGCTTGAGAGCCAATTTCGGATCTCGAATCCGGCACTAGCGTGTATCTCCTTTACTTCAAGCGCTACGCGAACTACTTCTTCCACTGTATCCGAGCTATTCGCGTAATCGTCTACGTAGGTGTTGTCCACTATGGCTTCTGAGGCTTCCGGGTATATTTGTTTCCATTCTTCAGCGTTCTTGTTCTTCACATATTGTGCGGAGCATGGCGAACATGTCGACCCAAAGGTTGCAACGTCCATCACGAATTCCTGCATCTGATCCTCTGGATTATCCCGCCACAAGAAGCGTTGTGCTTGGCGATCTTCCGGCCGAATCATGATTTGGTGGAACATTTCTTTTATGTCACCAGTGATGGCAACCTCTCGCTGACGAAACCGGAACAACACAGATGGTAGCGATGTGAGAAGGTCCGGGCCCTTCATCAGCATGGAGTTCAAAGAAACTCCGCTAGTCTTCGCCGCTGCGTCCCACACAACTCGTACTTTCCCGGGCTTGTTCGGATTCTGCACCACACCTAGTGGCAAGTACCAGACACTTCTGGGATCACTGCTGCTAGCTTCTTCGTCGGTGAGCTTATGTGCGTATCCTTTGGATTGATAGTCGAGGATCTGCTGTCTGACGTTCGCGTACAGCTCCGGTTTCTTGGACAAGCCTCGCTCCAAATACGTTAATCGTTTCTCTGCCATAAACCGGTTTTCGGGGAACTCAACATGGTCGAACTTCCACAATAAGCCTGTCTGAAATCGTCCAGAGGTTGTACGAACAGTTGTGGTTTCAAGGATTTCACGGGACCTTCGATCTTCCTCAGCTTCCACTTGCGGAACTAGAGCCACACCAACGTTCTCGATGGAGAAGAAGTCTTTCACCGCGTCGTGCAGCTGTTCATCGGATGTGCGAGCAGAAACATGAAGCAGGCGATGCTCGGATGAGGCACCAATACCTCCTGCTTTACCGTATATGGTCCAGCCCAGCCTAGTTTTTGCCGCAACTGGTTCGCAGTACTTCCTCTCTCGCTTTTTCAGCGTCAGTAACAGCTTAGCATTGTCGGCTCCGATCAAGATACGCGGTGCGGCAGTAGCGTAACTTGCCACGGGTAGTCCTTTCAGGTAGTCGAACTTATGCGCCATCTCTTCGTATTGCAATGATTGCGGGGGAAGATCCAGACTTTCGACCGTTCGTACATAAGCCAGTGTATGCTTACGATCCGTTCCAGCGGCCGAAATTTCCAGCTCAACGTTCTGGGACTCGCTTTCAGTTCGCTTGATGCTGCTGGTCCACTGCAGACAGAGAGGTTCCACTTCGCCTTCAACTCCTAGTTCGTCCGCTAAGTCCTTTTCAATCAGCGTATGCGATGATCCATCGTCGAGGAATGCCAACGTGTTGGTTGATGTGTGCTTTCCGTAAAGAGTTACGGGAAGAATCTTGAAAAGAACTGGACCCGGAAGCTGACGGTGCACGTTCACGATCGCTGATGGTCTAGACTGACTATTCGCTGACGCTGTAGCTGTTGTAGTTGCGTGACTTGGGTCTCCTGGGTGGAGTAGCTTATGGTGACGCACTTCGCAGTTACCGACGCCGCAAACTGTGGCCTTGCACGGCCATTTGCCATGGGGAATCAAGCAGCGATGACACAGTTTTAACTGCTGAGCGGTCTTCCAACGATTCTCTAACGATAACTGTTTAAAACTATGGCAGTCTCTCGCTTTATGTCCATCCTTCTTGCACATCAGACACGGCTTCGGTTTGTAGGTAGCGCTCGCGCCGACTTCATCCTTCTTGCCTTCGCGATCAGGTTTTCGGCCGGTCTCCGTCAGATGAGCGTTTACGAAGCCCTTTTCCTTTCCCTTCGGCTTCTCCGGATTTCGCAGCGGTTCTGCATAAAGCGTAACATTACTGGCTGCAGAAACGATCGTCGCCATGTAATTCCCGAAGGCACGCAAATCTACAACTGGAATCTGTCGTTGATACATCGCCCAATCCAGCTTGATGTTGGCCGGCAACTTGTCCACAAGGTCTTGGAGAAGTGACGGATTCGACAGATGAACTTCCATACCCATAGCCTGAAGCTGACTGCAGAGGTTTTGCACGACGAGTCCAAAACTGATTAGACTCTCCAGCTTATCCGCTCTCGGTGCCGGAGTGGACTTTGCTCGTCAGACACTTCACAATCAGTTCCGGGCGGCCATAGAGTGTTTCCAAGGTGGCCATTACCTGGGGTACCGACGATGGATGGTAGAGATGTCCTCGAACTGCATCCTTTGCGTTCCCCTTCAGACAGCGTTGAAGTCTCATCAGATTCTCGTCGTTGGAATACCCACACATTCGCGTTGAGTTGGTGTAGCTGCTTACGAACAACGGCCAATCTACAGGATCGCCGGCGAACTCAGGTAACTCCTTGGGTACGACGTGCCTTGCGGCGATTTGCTGGGAACTCGGTCCAAACATCGCGGCTAGCGGATTGTGCACTACTTGCGAAACTACCGGCGTGACAACTGGGTTCGGAACACTCGGTACACTCGCGACGAACGGATAGGATGGAGCGCCAATCGGAAAAGGCTGCTGATTGATTGGATTCGGAACACTTATACCACTTGCCAAAAGCGGATTTGGCACACTTGTACTCGCGACGAACGGGTTTGGATCAGTTGATTCGCACTGCTGCCATGAGCGATTGGAAAACCCAGAACGGGTAGACGGTAAATTATTTGACGAAACCATCGGGTTCCAGTGTGGAATGGAAATGGAATTCGATACAGTGTTCTGTGAGGTACAATGTGTAGCAAAACTAACTCTAGCCTGAGTCCCTACTGGATAACTGCGCTGGATTTGCGCCTGTCTACCTACTGTATGGGCATCTTGGTCCGGGGCATGAAAGTTGGACATACCTGCGTCAGTGGGGTTACCTAGACCAGAAGTTGCTGTTATTGACACTACGCTGCCTCCGGGGGCTGAACATGGTTGATACTGGCTAGACGAAGCCCGCTTCATGTTGGCTAACTGTAGCTGCAACTCGTGAACCTCTCGTTCCAGATCCGCTGTAGTCCTTTCGCCGACGTTAGGTGGAGAAATATCCATGTTGTGTGCCGGCAGTCTGGCTGACTGCGTTGAAGTTGGAGGAGAGATGTCAACCGCCGCGAGGAAATTGACTGTACGCGGAATCTGTCCCTGATGCACCGGGGTGCTAGCAGTTGTCGGCAGCGATGAAGATCCAATCGAGGCTGGAACTTCTGGGTTCTGGCCGGAATGAGGCACCAGAGTTCCCCACGATGCGATATTCTCGTGATCATACAAGCTAGTGGTTGCCGCAGGGTTATTTTGGACATCAGACGTCGTCGGAAGTATTGCACCACCCTCACCACTCGAGATTCCAGCTGTTGTTGTTTTTGGGACAGTTCCGGTAACTGACGTGGAACCGTTGGGAACTTGATTTGTCCCGAATCCAGTTGCCATGGCCATTCCGTGTTTCTCGACCCACTTTTCAACGTCGCTGCGCTTACTCCGAGTGCTAGATTGGCTTTTCCCGCTCTTACCATCGTTTGACCGTTCCTCCTCTTGCAGCACCACGTACTTCTTGCTGAGGTAGCTCTTCGCGATCTCCAGCTTTTCCTTCATGATCCTTTTACGTCGCTCCATTTCCTCTTCCAGGGCCTTCTTCCGTAGAGCAGCTTCTTCTTCTGCTTGTTCTGCCAGCATTTGCTCTTCCAGTTTCTTCTCCTCATCTAATCGTAGGAGTTCAAGTCGCCTCCTCGTTGAGCTGGTACTGGAGGTTTGCGATCTTGTGGATTCTCTTGCGTTTTTGAGGCCGCAAGTAACGCACGCAAAACTGCGATCGGCGATACTCTCGTTCACCCCCGCACAAGAGAAGTGGAACCATCTCTCGCACAGATCGCATTGCACCATCCATTTATCCGCCACATCTGGGCGGTCGCAAAGGGGACAACGGCCGGCTGTTAAGCTTTCCTCCTCCGTCAGCTGTCGGATGACACCGCGCGGTTTGTCCGGCTCCTTTGTCGATTCAGACATACCTGGCGTCTGGAAGTGCTCACTTTGTGAGGATAAAAACCTTAAAGTATGTTACGGTGGCTGCGACAGCAGGAATGTTTCGGACGCCTTTTTAGCACTCGCTTTTTATAGGAGAATGCTTTAAGCTGTAAATTTTATTTAAATTAGTTTTACAATCTCAATTTTTAGGTTTTAATGTGACTTACGTTTTTAGTCCTTCCTTTTAATCTGTCTGTCACTGTCCGTAACGTTTATGTTGGTTTTAATCTGTCTATATGTTGTATAAATGTTAATTCATTCCATTTTCTGCATGTTGTGTCGTAGTATGTACTTACAAATTCATAGAATAATCCAAAAAATACAATTTTAACAATTTAATGTAATTCGTGTCTTAGAATAACAAATTTAGAATTAGAAACGCATGTTTTAACTGTTCCGTTTACAATTTGTTTTTGTTCGGTTTTTTTTACCGATCGTTGACAGCTACTCGGTCGTGATGTAAACGGTATGCAAGGTCCTCTTGGTCAATCGTAGCAGTGGTGGTGCGCACGGTGGGCTTACTCCCGCACAACCCTATTTGGTCCATCCATTGTGTCGCTCGCCCCTACGAGGAAGAGGGATGCAATACGGATCAATCGTGTCCGGTTCACGCAGTGCGTAGAAAAAAGTGGATCGAGTCAGTAGTATTTGGTTCATCGATTGTGTCACTTGCTCCAGCGAGAGTAAGCGATGGGACCGGAAACACACTAGTTTGGCCTGCATTGCGTAATCGAGTAATATCGAGAATCCGGTTAGGCGTGATTAATCATGGATCGCTTCACCATTATCACCACCTCATCTCATTCCCTTCCCCTTCTTCTTCATTATCATTCACCATCCAATATCCTTTCCATGACAACTGTGGAGATGCAGAGGTATATTCGGTCTCTTGCAACATTGGTTATCTAACATTCCTTTCTTTCCCCGATGCCCACATTGGGCGTGGCCGGGGCTGTTATTCGTTTTAAAACTTTGAACTCTCGATTTATGCATTCTTACAGAATCATTGTCATGAAATTTAGTGAAAACCTTGAGCAGAATTCTCTTGGAACCTTTAGCAGAATACATAACCAGATGAACCCTGAATCCAAAACATAAGTTTCACAAAACTATTCCAATAGTACTAGGTGGGATATACAAAGTTTTGGCTAGGATTTGATCACAGGTCTTGCCAATAAGAGTTAGGTCCGAAACCTCTCGATCATCCAACCACCCTAAGCAAAATATGTTGAATTAGCTAGAAATTTTGTGTTGTGTTGAATACTCGAAATGATGTCAAATCGGTCAGTCACAGAACTCGATCATCTTCGATTTACAGTAAATTTTGCACATGTTTTCTGTATGGTAGAATAAGTGTTTTCCATAGATAAATCGATTATTTCACCTCAAGAATAACTTTTGAAAATGGCCTATGAGTTTTTTTTATGCAATTCATTTGAACATTTCTAGTTCCAAAATTGTTGATTTTAGCGAAACTTCAAATCTATGGAGAAGTTTTAGTGAACCGTTTGGGCTACAAGAAAAAAAATATACACCGGAAAAATATTTTGTTTTTCATAATGGAAAATTCAAAAATAAAAATTAATTTTCAAATTACACAAAAGACCCATTTTTAATTTTTGTTAATGTTCACCATGGAATCTTGATAGAAAACAAATGTTAGGAACAAAGTTTTACGATGGAGGAATTTTGAATAAAACTTTCGATATTTGGCTTTTTTTTTTCAAAATAAATACGTTTTGATGACAAAATAAGAATCTTTTTTTTTCTATCTTCATTAACGAGATTTTTAACCCTGGGCTAGTTCATCTCGGGACCAACGGCTTTACTTCCCTTCCGAAGGAAGTCGTCACTATAACTCTTACGTTATAAATGACTATGTCGGGGATGGGATTCGATCCCAGGTCCTCGGCGTGAGAGGCGTGTGTTCTAACCCCTACACCAGGTCCGTCCCCAAAAATAAGAACCGTAATCCGGGGTAACATTGATCATTTTTTTGAATATTTTCTAAATATTTTGTTTGAAAATGCAAATGTTTTAAATTTTATATTTTTAAAACAAGTACTGCCACACATAGCTCGTGAATATAAACTGTATTTTGTTTTTAGAAAGGTTTAAGCATGTTTAAAAAAATGTTTTAAGTAATTTTCTGATTTGGCTGGTATGGGGTAACATTGATCACCTATGTAAACAATGTTCGGTAATATTGATAATATCGTTGCTTACTTAAATCATGGCTCCCGAAGCCGAATATGAAGGCAAAACGCTTACAAGTCATTTAATTTTCAAGTTATTTAAAAATTAAAAACACCTCGAACCACGGAATACGCCTAAAAGTAGGCAATTTCCTAAGGGAATTTTATATTTTCAACAGTAATTCATTCATGTTGCCTAATTGAGCATACGTATGAAATTTTTGACAACGGAATCGTTTTCAGCTATGCCATTTTTAGTAAGAACCACATTTTCCTTGTTCATATCGTTTGCAGAACTTATGTGAGACATGAATGTTCGGTAGTGTCATCCTTACCCATTGAAATAATTGTTTCGAAAAGTTGACAAATTTACGCATAAGGTAAACACAATTTGTGCAAAAATCTTCTCTTTTATTAGCTAATGAATATAAGAAAGAGAAGCACCATTCATGGTTTAAAAATGTTCCTTCAATAAATGACGTTACGAACTTTTTACGAGATGGGTCATTCCGATCAATGTTACCCCGCTGATCAATAATACCCCGGATAACGGAATCTTGAATTTATTGGTTTCATGCAAAAATGTATAGATTAAACAAAAAAAGCCATTTTCATCAGTTATTCGTGATTCTCCATCGAGAACAATAGGTTTTTGAGAGTATAGGCCATATTTCTCTGTACTGTACTTGAGTAGTGAATGATCCTTCGGTAGTGTCGCCTGCCCCTGCGGGGGTGGGCAAAAGAAGCTGGATCAATTGTGTTACGTGTCTTTGTTTGGGCAAGCCTATTCATGAGCATAATTGCATAATTGATTTTAGTGTATAACAAGTTCTCTTTCAGAAAAGATCAGGTAAATTCAAACTCAATTGTTATGCATATATGCTTAATGTATCATCAAAACGTATTTATTTTGCGAAAAAAAATAATTTTAAGATCAATCGAAAATTGTTCTTAGGAAAACTTTGTTATTAAAAATTTCTCCATCATGGAACTTTGTCCCAAATATTTGTTTCCTATCAAAATTAAATGGTAAATATTTAAAAAAAATAAAAAAAGGTATTTATGTAATATGAAATTTAAGTTTTATTTTTGAGTTTTATATGATAAAAAAAAATATTTTTTCAGTGAATATTTTTTTCTTATAGCTCCAACGTCATCGAGAACGATTTTTATTTTTTTCGACTCATGGAATACGTCAATATTCGGTGATAATTTAAATATTTGAAATCGAATAGAAGTAAGGCCATCTAAGGCCAAACATTATCTCCTTATCCAATCCTACCGCTGGCCCTGTGCTCATCGTCCAGTGTGGCTCGGAGTAAAGATTATCTACCATATATCCGCCCATCAAGGGCTCATCCAAAACACAATTTGTAATCATTTATTATGGCACGCAAAACTTCGATGCGTTGCTTCTGCCTACCCAGCAGATGGATTACACTCCCCGAGGGTTTCTATGGATTCGACCGAGCCTTATAAGCAAACCCATGCAAGTGGCACTGATATGAGGTATCAAACCCATGATGCTCGGCGTTCCGCTCAACTGCTCGCCCATGTAATGGAGTCATATGGAGATAATTTGAATTTAATTAGTGCTTTTATATCCATGCTGACGTACCGAGTCATTTACAAGGCCTCGCCTGATGATGAAAGAATAGTTACTCTTTCTGGGCGAATCTCGGATAGAGCTAGTTAAATGACTCTCAATTTCCAGCGACTTGGGCAAACGTCAGAAGGTGATGTTGATTAAAGACCTGTTGATTCGCAGGGAACACATAAAATGAATGGTGGCAATATGTTCAAGATTTTATTTGACCCAGTAAGAAACGTATCGCAGTTTTGGTTGATGAGAAGCTTCAATGCCATATGGCAAAGTATTTCATTGTCTTATTAGTTCAATTAAGTCTGTTAGAAATTCCCTGGTCATAAAGGTAATCATCAATAAAATGTGGTCTTGTCACTGGTATTTTCAAAAACTGTTGATTCAAATAAACAAGAAACCATAAAATCGTAAATTTTAAATTACACTTAAATCCCAGTTCTAATATTTTCTTAATTTTCTCCACAAAATCTTGATAGAAAAAAAAAATCATTTGTATTCGTTTTGCTTAACCAAATTACCAGAAATTATGTTATTTTGCCATAGTGTACCAGCTTTCAATATAAACTCTCAGTAAAGAACTGCAAAATTGCACAACACCACCATCAGTTTTAATCGTTGATCAATCGATGATTTCAGAAATTTAACTTTTCATACTCTGTCACAATCAAAGGTCAACTTTCAATTAGGAAGGTGGGTCAAAAATTCTTCTCGAAAGATATCCATCCCAGAGATACCTTTTTCCGTTCGCGGTGACAAGACAAGACCTTGCCATCAACAGATAATGACGGAGATAACTTCGAATGTGATATCGACCGAGAATGTAAATCGCTTGGGGCACATTTTTGCGGTGGCATGGATGTTTTATGTCCGTCCATCCATACAGTTACTCACACGCCCACCGGTGGACTCTTTATGCAGGTTCAAGCATACCTATCCATACGAGTCGGGGACCATATGCAATGATCGGAAATTAAAATCCAATTTTGGAACGTAATGATGGACGCTAGAGTTCATACCATAAAGTACCCAGGTAGAGGAGAATTACAAATGGATATCAAATTGTACAACTGAAATAGAATGTTTGAATGTTAAAATGTTAATCTTTTTGCAATTATGTTGCTTAGTAGCCCACTTTTCTTCAATAGGATGGACTTGGGAGGGAGGCACCGATACTACACACAAAATATGACACAAATTTATTTCAAACTGCAAGAAAAATCAAGCTTGCCAACGACAATCAAGGCAGACTTGATGAAAATCGCTAGTTTTCTTTTGTTGTGTACCTTCGATCGTTCGGGACAAACTTGGAAGAAGGACCAAAGTTTTCTATGCATTTAATTTTCGTTTTTATTGGAAAAAGTAAAATGATGCGTATTTGAATACTTTATATTCGATCAAAATGAAGGGTGCTATTGTGACATTATTTTTGAATAAACATGACTAGCTTTTCAAGTGATTTTTTATCACATTTGATGAAATGCAAAAATATGTTTTGATCAATTACGCGCTTTTATAAAGTTTTTCCATTGTTTAAGATCTGGGCTCACAGTGACAGTTCGTGACAGCATAATCTCGGCTCACCTTGACGTACACGGAGAAAACGAAGTACTCAAATTTGGGTTCTTTTGACCCAACTCGGCACGTTCGTGCGTTACCCCAAATTTGAGTAAGTTGCCTAGTACTCAAATTTGAGTAGCTGTATTGAATTATATCAGTGGGTGATTTTCACTCAATGTTACATTGAGTAAAAAAACTCAAAAATGGGTAGTTTCTCATTCGAAACGAAATGCAAATGGAGAAATAGTCAAAATGGTCATGGTTTTAAATAATGAAAAGAAACAGAATTCAATCCTATATTTTATTTTACGTTAACATCATAATCACATTTTTCTTTTAATTTATGTCATCATATTTAAATCACATTCACTGTAATCCGCTTGTCCATTCCGGAAATCGTTTACCGGGAATGCCTATGAACATCAGACCTTTATCCGGAAACATTTGCTAGGTGATGATGGTGGATGGGTGGCTGGAACGGCAACAACCGATGGAACGGTTTTCCCGTTTTTTCATTGTGTATGGCGACTGGCAGGAACGACACTCACTATTTAGAACGGGAGATAACAGCGCAATAGCTTTTTAGTCGCGAACAGGCACTTCTTAATTCCGATAATCCGGCACCAAAAACAATCGTAGGCCCAAGTCTATTAAACTCCTGAAAAATGAAGGAATCATTGAACATTATTTTTTCGACACATTGAACTCTCCAGTATACCTTACCTTTGATAAATTCAGAACATTTTCTAGCTAGCTATCGGAGTTTTGTATACAACAACGTCAGAAACAGTTTATTTGACCAGATTTTGGAATAAAAAGAAATAAAATTGTAATGTTCCTCCCATGCCGTCTAACACCGACGAAAGCAGACTACGAATGACTAGTGCTGAGATTTCAAAATGGATGGCACATTTTTTCATCCTAAATTGAGTTTAAACTACTCAACGGCAAGAACGCTGCCTAAATGCCAAACGTTGAGTTATTTCTACTCAACTTTGTGTTTTTAAAGTGTTTGGCAAATTGATGGTCGATTTACATACTTTATCAAATTTATCGGTTAGATTGCAATATTAGAAACATTTTAAAAACGCTCAATACTTTAGTAATATTCATAAAGGTAACAATCTGGGATTTTTTGTTATTTTTAGTAACTCGTATAATACACAAGTACAAAATAATAAAATTTTGGGATTAAGAGCGCAATAAACAAAACAAGTATATTTTTACTCAAATTTGAGTTTTCATTAGACAACTCAAAAGTTGAGTTAAATGTACGTATTTGTCAAAACGAAAATCACCCAACTATTCAGTTCGACCGTCTTTACTTAATTTTGAGTATAAAAAAAACTTATTTTTGAGTACTTCGTTTTCTCCGTGTACATAAATTTCGTATCGGTTTCTCCCTCCCAGGGATGGACAACATGAGGGCCTACTTTTCCTAAGAAAAAAGTTAAGAAAAGTGCTACTTTTCAGTACTATTAATAATGCTGAAGAGTAGCACTTTTCAGGACTGTTTTGAAAATCGTCAACTAAGTATTTGAGTGATCGTTGAAGCCATTCACTGAATTTCTCTGCATAATCAGGAATCAGGTACACACTTAGATTTTATTATCGAAGTCGGTAAAATTTTACTGGGTTTTTGAACAGCAGAGTTATCACAGCAATTTTTTGATCGTACCGAAAACTCCGTAATTCTCAAAACTCCTGGAATTGTCAAAACATACCGAAATAGTCAGTACTTTTTGAAGCGTATATATTACTGGCTTTTTCAGTAAATGTTTGTTTATTATTGGTTGCTGACTTTTTCAGCTTTTAGCAGGGCTAATCGAAATTATGAAAATGCCTTCTAAACTATCTATATAAATAAAAATGGAATGATGTTTGTATGTCACGAAATGGCTTGAGAACGGGCTAACGGATTTTGAAAATTCTTCCATAGTTATGTTCCTGAAGTGTTCCGACGTGTTTGTGTATATAAAAAGCAAAGGATATTTAACGGGAAAGTTGAAAAAACAGGAGTGAACGGAACTTCCATTTTGCACGGGGCGTTCCATGGCGTTTTTCAACAGCCTACTTGATGGCAAGACGAAGTTTGCCGGGACCACTAGTTTGTTATACTTTTCAAATAATATTCAAAACAAAATCCAGGATTAATAAAACAGTCATTCAGTCATGTTGTATGTTATTTTCAGACAAATTATCCATTTTTGTGTCTCCATCTTTAGCTTGTTGGGCAGCTCTTCATGGTAAGGTTCTTCACAGAATGAGAAAACGAATATTTGCGACAATTAGTTTACATTAAATCACACAATCTGGAACTGGGAAGACTTGTCTTAGCTGGTCAGCTTGTGGAGTTCCAAGCCTAAATTAACCTCTGTCTCAATATTACGTTGAACATGCAAAAGCGGTGCAACTTAACCTCAAGTATTGTGCAGCACAGAAAAGGGAGTCCAGTTCTGATACCGTAATCCGGGGTATCATTGATCAGCGGGGTAACATTGATCGGAATGATTCATCTCGTAAAAAGTTCGCATTATCATTTATTGATGGAACATTTCTAAACCATGAATGTTGCTTTCCTTTCTTATATTCATGAGCTAATGAAAGTGATGATTTTTGCGAAAATTCCGTTTACCTTATACGTAAATTTGACAACTTTTTGAAACAATGATTTTAATGGTTGAGGATGACTCTACCAAACATTCATGTCTCACATAAGTTCTGTAAACGATATGATCAAGGAAAATGCGGTTCTTTCTAAAAACGGCATGGTCGAAAACGATTCCGTTGTCAAAACTTTCATGAGTATGTTGAATTAGGCAACATTACCGAATTACTGTTAAGAATGTAAATTTCCCTTAGGAAATTGCCTACCTTTAGGCGTATTCCGTGGTTCGAGCTGTTTTTAATTTTAAAATAACTCAAAAAGTAAATGACTTGTAAGCGTTTGGCCTTCATATTCGGCTTCAGGGGCCACGATTTAAGTAAGTAACGACATTTTCAATATTACCGAGCGTTGTTTACATAAGTGATCAATGTTACCCCATACCAGCTAAATCAAAAAATCGCCTAAAACATTTTTTTAAACATTCTTAAATCGTTCAAAAAACAACATAAAGTATATAGTCACGAGCTATAGGGGGCAGTACTTGTTTTAAAAATATAAAATTTGCAACATTTGCATTTTCAAACCAAATATTTAAGGAATATTCAAAAAAATGATCAATGTTACCCCGGATTACGGTACCAACAAATTTCATCGAAATACGTCACAGATATTCGGTTATTCCTAATGGGTGCTAGATTTGGATAACAAAACTTTTCCGGATCAGAAAATATTCATCACTGTTGAAGCCGCGTCCGTGGTAGCTGACATGTTTTGCAGAACAATGTTTTTATTATATTTTAACGATTTGTCAGTACAATTTTTTTTACCGAAATCTCGTTACAGAACATTACCCAAGTAACCACAAGCATTATACCATTGCGTTAATTTGGTTGAAAGTCAACATTTTTTGCATTAATAATGTTATCATGCATTTATTCAATAACTGTCAAGCAATGATGCATTTCAATAACATTGTAAATGCTTTGTAGCATTATTTTAATATAGCATTATGCTAAGCGTTTAGAGTGAATATACAGTTATGCTGTCATACAAGATAACATAACCTCATTAAACGCACTCGAATCTGTAATAAATAAGTAAGACGATCGAGCACGTTCGCACTCGCTCATTACGTTTTGTGGAATATGGAAGAATAATGAAATGACTTTCTTTCATCTCGAACCCCTATTTAATGATCTAAGGATATATGTATTCATTCAGAATTGTTGTATTTTATCTATGAGACTCTTTTATTCATAAGGAGCGAGAGAAAATGTCAATCAATTTCTCTCCCCCGTAATCTGTTTAATGCGCTAGGGCTTTGTTTTGTGGGTTAAGTTCTGTTATTTCCTCTACGAGAAAGAATGGTGATCAAATTATTTCTATTGATGTGTCATTTGGTGAGGAAAGGAAATCAATCGCCGAAGATTATTCTTTCTATTCGTAATAACTGGGCGAATAGTAATGTTAACTCACACAGTGGCTTCGTTTATAAGGAACTTTTATCCTACCTTATTACATCAGCAGCTTTAGCACAGGACACCAACGCGCCAGGCATCCAGCACACCATCATCCTAGTTGTGGGTTCGAATCCTGATTCCAACAAAAAAAAATCATTAAGCTGGTAAAGAAACCCATTGAAAGGTAGTCAATGGATTCATTGTTTTGTTTATTTTTAACGCAAGCCCTAAACATACATTGTTTTAAGCTAATATACATCATGAACCCTAAATATACAAACATAAATGCTTTAGTAGGGCTTGTGCTTTAAAACTGCTTTACCAAGTATTGCATTAATTTGGTTGTTGTGGGGCCCTTTCCCACTTTAATTATGCTTTATAAAGCTCTTAAAGGTTATGTCACTTTAAAACAAAATCTGATAGCATACTATAGAGCAAACATAAAGTATTCATATAAAGCTTCGTGGTTACTTGGGTACTGATTTTTTGCTGCAACTGAGTTTGTACGGTAAAGTTTGAATGTTACACAGATAAAAATATTTAAATTGCAATGTAGCGTAAACAGAAGAGTATAGTAAAAGTAAATCAAATTCATTTATTGTTACGGCATCACATTTAATTTTCAACTAAAGATGCTTGAATGTTACGTGATCAAGTAAATTTAATTCGAGAGCACAAGACTTGAGAACGAAACAGCGCTCCGCGTAAAAAATCTATAGGAAATCTAGTAGATACCATAAAGGTTGGACGATTGCCTATATTCAGTAGTCCAAGATCTGTACTACTTAAGTATTCTATCAGACTGAAACTTCTCAATAAACATTGACATCTGAGCTGCCCCAGATGATGTGATGAGAATTAGCATCACTGCCCATAATCAGCGGAAGGGCTTTTGTTACGCAGTATGCGATAACTCGTTTGAAATCATCCGTTATTTCCTGTTGAGGTCACTAACAGAAACGTCGATTGTGACAACACATACATCTCTGGCAGGTCACTCAGAAATGTCGAGTTTGTCATTTCATGTTTGCTGAATGTGGCAAAAACTGAGTCCACAATGTTACCTAGATAAAAGTTTCCCTTACGAAAATAAGATTCTTGCACTATCGCCATTTGGGCTGTACCATTTTTCATGAGTCTGCAAAGATTGCTCGTTGCTGTTTTTTTATGCTAAGAAATGATCTGAGCTATCCTAACCGTAGCCACTACCCAAACTAGGCAGGATTGAGCTTTTTGCAATCTCAGCACGGTATCTATTAAAAGTCACCGAAAACGAAAAAGCACATAGTACACTGTGTAAAACGCATGATGCGAATTCATATAGGTGATAATTTAAACTAAACAACAACAACAGCATTGCTCCGGGTAGCGCAGGAAGGGCACAATTGTGTAAAAGGTGCCCTGGTACTCCACAGGCTTCATTAGTGGTTAGTTTTTATGTAGACTCACCTAACCATTCATTCCTAGGCATGGTAAGCATGATGCCGTATACAATCATGAATTAGGGGTCATCTGTGATGTAGACTTTTACCACCGGAACAGACAGTCCCAAATGTTAATTCATAGCCAATTGAAACAACAAAAATCAAAATGTTAATAATACCTCAATTTAGTTTTACTGAATTCAGATGATAGATATAAAATGCATGTAATGTTTGAAATGATACTAATAAATAGACTTTAAAATGAATCCAGCTGAGATCTTAAGTATGTACTGCACCTTATGTTAATCCTATCCAAAGCCGGTCAGGAGCTCTGTATCCATACTTGAGTCAAGGCTGATGCCCCTGGGAGGAATTTTCGCAATCCGATGCTTACCGGTTGCCTGATTCTAATCTCGGATACCACCACCACCATTGATTAATGCATTTTATTGGCCTTGATACGCATAATTTATCAGGTGGAAATGGAGAAATTCATCGCAAAACAGCTTCTGCACTCTAGGCTAGAACGGTCAAACATTTGTTGCATCACTGCACGGCAGAGCAACAGAAGCAGGATAGGTACAGTGACGGATAAAATTTTGAGATTACCTTGGTAAATATATCTTTTTCTCTGAATTTCTGTTTTTTTTTTTTTTTTGTTAATATTGTTATTGTAATTTTGCTTTTAAAGGTATCCAATTTGACGAATGAATTATTTGCAGAACATAACAATAGTAGGAACTTATAAACATATATTTTTGAATTTGAAATAGTTCTGATGAAGAACAAGTACAGAAATTCAGCGAACATCATTATGTTTAGTGATGTGGACTTAAAGTTTCTACCGTCGCTGTATGTGGTGATCGCCCGAGCTGAAAGTGGAATGGAAATCCATCAAACGCAAAAGACTTCCAGGCAATAATGGTCCTTGCGCAGCTGACGAATTGATTCAAGTGCATCGTCGCTCACTCATGTGGAGAACGTGGGGGCTTTATTTTCTATCGTGCTGCATTTTATGCTCATTTGATTGATTATATCCTCTATCAAATCCGTTGCTACCAGCAATCACCTTTCGATCGTTTGTGTTTTATTGTTAGGTTTGAAGACCCATACAATTATAGTTAATTGGGATGATATATTTGTACCCAGTATATCTATCTATTTAAGCCTTCTAACTTGCTAATTTGTAAATGCACCAAAAACTAAAAAATACGTTATTATTTTCTTTTACTTTTGCAGATAGCACATATCTACCCAAGATGTCGCACCAACAGCGCCGTGGTGCACCGGTAGAGTGTCCGCTAGCGTCCCTTGGGCGGAACACTCCTTCGATGGACGCCCTTCAGTATCACCACCCACTGAGCTCCAGTCCGCTGGATCCACAAGCGTACCAAATGTCCCGCAAATCACCGATCCTCGGTATCGATTCGGACATCTACACTGCCGAAACGAGCCTAGTAACGAATCACCCTACTGCTAATGGATGCGCTAGTGATAAAACCTTAGAAAATGGCAATATGCTCTCCAGGAGCTCCTCTTCATCAATAGATCAAAACGCACCATTTCTGCATCAACCTCCACCGCCCAATGTCAGCAGACGAGGCGAGTACCGGCCGCTAAGGCCTCGGACATACACTCCCATAGATGCACTACTAACCAACACCTATCAGCACCATCAAAGACTGTCCCCGGTTCTCATGGACCTCCAACGGAACCACGGGAACTACTCGAGGGAAGGACAATCGCTAACGTCCCTCTCGGAAGCGGATCGTTATTTTCTAGAGGAGAAGATGGATTCCCTCTACATTCAAGGTGCCATCCGACGGAACGCCAACACTCCGTCCAGTCTCACCCGGAACCAGTCCAGCAGCAGCAACAACACCGAGCGGTACTATCTGGAGAACGAGAACATCGACGCGATCTACAACTTCTGTCACGCTGCGGCCGCGGTCACCACTCTCAACTCGCACAACTCCTCCTCGAAGGCGTCTTCGAGTCACAACGACTGTTTAGATTCTAGTTCACCAAATCTGCTGCGGCGAGCGTCCAGTCCGGAAACGAGCGGCTCCGATCGGTATCTGATCAACCGGATACGGGGCTCACCGGCGTACCACGGGAGGAGCTCACGCCTCGCTCAGCAGATGAAAGTTAACTCGACAGATTTCGTTGATGGGAGGTGAGTCAGAACAAGTCTTTAACACTAAATATCTAGGATTGTAACTAAGCTATACTGCCCATAAAAGCATAACTGTCCCATATTGATTTTTGAACCAACACCTTTTTTCATCGCAACATTCATGTTTTTATATACACCTCACTATGCATATGAACATGTTTACACTTTGTTTGAAAATGTTGTGGAAGAATATGAAGTTGGTGCAGTCCCATATTGAAAAATAAAGGCATAAAAGTCTCTATACGAACTTTGAACCCCAACAACAACTGAAAAACTGGGATTATGTTGAACTTTATATTTTTTACTGATCAATATTATCAAAATGAATATTCTGTGGGGTGGAGCTAAATGAATTTTGCATTCAAAAATTTACCAGAAAATTATAAACATTTGTATAAAAATGCAAACTTAAAACTTTGAGCGCAATTTTCTCAATGCCTACTAATTCAATATGGGACAGTTATGCCTTTATGGGCGGTATACAAGATTCGATAAGTTTGGCAACGACAGTATTTTGGAAGCAGTATCGGTACACTTTTTGGGAGAAGTCATGTGTGCTCAAACAGCCGTAACTATTCAACAACTAGACCACGCTGAGGATAACAGGGTCAAATCCAGCTGGTCGAGGATCCTTTTCATCACCAATCCTATCTCTATCTCTACCTGCAACCATGTACTTCGTTTTGGTTGAATTAATCTTCAGGCTTATCCTCGCTATCACCATCTTAAAAGGCACGAAGGCCTTCTCACTTACCTGCGATCGATTCCAATAAGGTCGATATCGTCCGCAAATCCAAGGAGCATGTGCGACCGTGTGATGATAGTGCCATGTCTCTGCACACCAGATCTCCCGATAGCACCCTCTAGTGCAATGTTGAACAGTAAATTCAAAAGTGCGTCTCCCTGCTGCAATCCATCTAACTTCAGTCTAATTAGTTTTGCCAGAAAACCATAGTCAGACATTGTCCTCCACAGTTCATTTCTTTTCACTGAATCGTATGCCGTCTTAAAATCAATAAACAGGTTATGAGTCTGCAAGTTATACTTAAATTGCTCTTTCCACCTGGCAGCCACCGCCGCACATTGGGGAAATCCGAACCCAAAGGTGGAAAAAATTGATAACTTTCACAATAGAAAGACTAAAAATAAGTTTTATAGCTTGTTCGAAAGGAAATTTTCTCAGAAATCGATTGGTGATGGTTTCATGAATGTGGGACCGCTCTGGGATAAGCTATGGTGCCCGTTTTGCCCCGATTCCTTGAAAATTTTTGATTTTTATGTTGTTTTGTGTAAAATTGTTTTATTGTGGAGAATATTTCCGATGAATTCCATCATCCCTAATTCATTCAACATTGTTCAACAGAGAACGTTATTAAAAAATGGAAATTTAGGGGATTATAGGGCCAAATGAACAATGAAATATTTTTTGAGAGGATTTATTGTTTTTCATTTTTTCAACGTGTTTTTTATTGAAATAAATACTAAAATAGTAAAATAACCATAAATGTAGCTTGCAGAAATAAGTTGTAGTGAAATTTATAAGAAATGTATGATAATTAATTATGCTCTATGCACAATATTGTGAATAATTAACCTTCTTATATCACAAATTCCAAACATTTCCAAACGATATGCAATAGTTTGGGTACACGATATTGATCTAAATGATCGATTGCCGTTAGCCTCATTGATAGCAGGTAGTGGGAGCATACAGCTTTTTGGCTATTTTTGCCCAAATTCCCCTAAAAACGATTTGATTCAAAATTAATTGAACAGATATCTCCAAATAAAATTTATTATGTACTGATTTGTTTATTCTGTATCTAATACAATATAAAGCATAAAACGTAGGAGATTATGGGGATCTTTTACAAACAAATAAAAAACTAATCAAATAAAAAAACAAAAAATGAATCCACCAAGAAACCATCTGTCGTTTTCTTCTGATTGAAACAAATTACATATCAGGTTAGTTACACAATCACTACTGTAGTAATTTCATGAAAGTTAAATTGCATTTTACAAGAAATTATTCGAGAATAATTTTGTCTTTTTATGGATATTTGGTATTACAATATTTTAATTGCCATCATACACTAGAGAAAAAGTGACAATAAAAGTGAAAATGCAGTTGCTAACCATGCTCAATTCTAGATTTTTTCCAAAATCGATCATTCATTCAATTAGTATAATATATACTACTATGTTTGTTATGTTTCCGCCCTCTACAAACAGATTGCTTGTTAGTTGACATTTATGTCCCTCTTGGTGAATCATACTGTGTTAATATTGTAAACAGTTATTATGGTTACATCTGTTTGACTGAATGTTAAGCATCCAATAGCTTACTAAAATGCATAACATAAAGATATTATTTTCTTGTTTTATATGTTTTCATAAAAAAGTACGAACAAACTTGAATAACAAAAAGATAAACGCTGAGTCACCAGATAGCATGCATTTATATATCTTAGTTTGTTTTCATTTCGTTGAATAAGCAGGCCACATAACAAACAAAACATAAATTATACTAATGAAATGGATAAATGAGTTTGAAAAATATTGAGAATTGAGCATTACAACTACTACATGTTATACAATACAAATGTGCCATATTTAAATATATGGAAGACTTTGTTTGTTCACTTTTATGACCACTATTTCTGTAGTAGGGTGTAGAGGTACATAGGCACTTCCATGATTCACTTTGCCCAGGGGAATTTTTTCAGTTAAATTGTCTGAAACTTTGCAATAAGAAACACTTTAAAACGATGCATACTCTGACCAAATATGAGCTTTGTAGTTTTCAAAAACCCCACTGCCGAATATTGTTATAATAAACATTTGTAAAAAGACAAAATTATTTCCCAAATAATTACGTGTAAAATGCAATTTTACTCTCATCAAATTTCTACAGTTAACCTACTAACTTAATCCTGAGCGATTTGTTTCAGCCAGAAAAAAAAACTGCAGAAGGTTTCTTAATGGATTCATTTTTGAGTTTTTTTTTCAATTTATGTGTAAAAATCCCCATAATCTCCTATGTTTTATTATTGAAATACTGCATAATCCACTGAATAAACAATTTAGTAAATAATAAATTTAATTCGGAGATATCGGTTCAATTAATTATGAAACAAATCGTTTTTAGGGGAATCGGGGCAAAAATAGCCAAAAAACTATATGCTCCCACTATCTGCTATCAATGAGGCTAACGGCAATTGATCATTTAGATCAATATCGTGTACCCAAACTATCGCATATCGTTTGGAAATGTTTGCAATTTGTGATATAAGAAAGTAAATTATTCACAATACTGTGCAAAGAGCATAATTAATTATCATATATTTTCTATAAATTTCACTACAACTTTTTTTCTGCAAGCTATACTTATGGTTATTTTACTAGGGAAAGTGTACCAGTTATGGCCATAGTGGTTCCCTATTTGGTGATATGCACATTTTCAATAACTTTCACATTTTTCATCTCTTCGAATGTTTCATCATCAAGTTATATAGTATATCAAACTGCTGAAATACACAAAACCTTTTGAAATGTAGAATTATTCAAATCAACACGTATGGCGAAATAGGGAACCACTATGGCCATAACTGGTACACCTACCCTATTTTAGTATTTATTTCAATAAAAAACACGTTGAAAAAATTAAAAACAAAAAATCCTCTTCAAAAATATTTTACTGTACATTTGGCCCCATAATCCCCTAAATGTCCATATTTTTATAACGTTCTCTGTTGAACATTGTTGAATGGACTAGAAATGACGGAGTTCATCGGAAATAATCTCCATAATAAAACAATTTTACACAAAACAACATGAAAATCAAAACTTTCCAAGGAATCAGGGCAAAACGGGCACCATTGCTTATCCCAGAGCGATCACACGTTTATGAAACCATCACCAATCGATTCCTGAGAAAATTTCCTTCCGAACAAGCTATAAAACTTATTTTTAGTCTTTCTATTGTGAAAGTTATCAATTTTTTCCACCTTTGGGTTCGGATTTCCCCAATGTGCGCCGTTTCATCGGCCAGCAAATTCCCTTCTCGATCATTGCACATGGCAGGCACAGGAACGGTATTGTACCGTGCGCCATTGACCGTTGCATAAAATCTCCGCATATTGTTCCGGTTCATGCTTTCTTGAGCTTCAGCTACCACACTTTCATTATGCTGCCTTTTTTATTCTGCGGTGGGTTCGCTTTTCTTCAGCTCTCGCTACCCTGTACCGCTCTCTGTTCTGTCGGGCACCGGCCGCAAGCATACGGCTTCTGGCGACATTCTTCATGTCTGTCACTCTCTGGCACTCTTCGTCGAACCAGTCGTTTCGTCTTCGTCGTTGACCAGTACCAATCACTTCCCGCGTCGTTGTTGTCACAGCTTCGTGGATAGGGTCATCGACACAGTCGACATCTCCAGAAACGTTGATTTTTCCCAACTGCTCGTCTAGCTGCTGGCGGTACTGTGCAGCTACCCCATCAGACGATAAGTGTTGGATATAGAAGCGAGGCGTTCTGGTCGTTCTGGAGCTCGTGACGCTGGATAACTGCGCCCGAATTTTAGCTACATCGTGATAATGATCCGAGTCGATATTAGGGCCTCGGAAGGTCCTGACATCCATGACATCAGAGAAATGTCGATTGTTGGTAACGGAATGGAGAAATGTCCATTGTTGGTAACGGAATGTAAGCTTTCCGTCCCAATGACGGGTCGGAAGAAGTCTTCTTTCCCGATCTGCGCATTTGCGTCGCCGATGGCTAACTTGACATCTTGTTATGGGCACTCTCTGTAGGTCTTATCTAGGCTCTCATAGAACTCATCCTTCATGTCACCGGGCTTATCGTTTATTAGTGCATATAAGTTGATCAGGCTGTAAATGAAGAACTAGTCCTTTATTCACATTCACTGTGGCTGCAATTTGTCTCTTCAACTGAGTGACGTTTAGGGTAGTGATTTTGAGGCCGGTCACACGTCTGGGCCATGTAAGACTTTTTTCGATAGGGTTTGTTGGTGCGCTTGATTTCATTGCTCTGCTCGTCATGCTCTTATGGCGAACTGGCTGAATGCCGAGGTCTGTCTTGCGGTTTGGGTTGGGAGTGATTTCCGGTTCACAAGTGCCCCGACGACCCTAAGCCGGCGATTCGTCGTTATCGATACCAGTCGGCGTAGTTCCCGACGGTGAAGCTAGCCTACTCTGATGAAGAGTATCCCGAAGACGGAAGAATATCCCGAAACCGGTAACGTTACTCGTTGTTCTTACTCCGTTGTTGGATTCGGGTTGGAGGATAGCTTCCGGTTCACTGGCGCTCCGACGACTGAAGCTTGTGATACGCTACGTACGTCGTGGGAATTCACTCTTTGGAGACCGCTACATGGAATGGCTCGATGGATGGATGTTGGCTGGTTGAAAAATAAACACCTAAAACGCTTTCAAATGTCAAGAGAAGATGCCAAACTGACTTTGACGTCTGAGTACCGTCGCATTGAAGTCTCCATAAATAGAACAAATGTGTATGTATATGTGTGTTTCGTGACGATTTGCGCTCCAGATGCGTTAGTCTGGAGCTTTTACACAAGCTGTCAGTCGTTACAGCTCACGGGTCGGATTCGCTAGATGGAAGGCAGTCGTGTTCCAACCAGCGAATCCTAGCTGTACTCGGGATAGTCCCCGGCGGTGGTTCTATCCGACTCAGACAAACACTTTCCCGGCGGTGGAAGATATTCCGAACCGATGGTATCCGGGCAGATGCCGATGTCGGTTCTGTGGATTCCAGTGGAGTTTGGTTCACAAGCACCCAGACGATCATTTTCCGGGGCTAATTCGAGGTCTACTCAACTAGTCGCACGCAACCGTTAACTCGATGCTGGTCGGTTTAATACCTGGATCGGTGGAGGGAGACTTCTGGTTCGCAGGTGCCTGACTGCTCATCACCGGTACAACGTGATGCTCGAACTACTAGGGTTAGTCCCCAACGGAGGATCTAACCTACTCCGATCGCGGCTCGAGCCCTTTGGTCTTCTCGCTATTTCTGTTGCAGGGACGACATGATTTGCGTTATCGCTTCTGTTCTGGCGATATGGTTCTATACGCACTCGCAGCTCGCACTCTCATCAGCCGAAACGGCTTTTCGCGGTTCCGCTTTGCTTCCAGGGCCATGCCCGAAGCAGGTACTCCATACCTTAGTGTTGATGACGAGACATTAGCTAGCAGACGCCTAGTACTGCTGCTTGGACCACCTAAGTTTGGCATTGTTCTCTCTATTGCATTCATTGCTTTCTCGGATTTTTCGCATGCGTAATCAACGTGGCTGTTAAAATTCTGCCGATCTTCGATCATTACTCCCAGGCGCTTCTATACGCGTTTTGGTGCAATCAGGTCCGTCACACTCGGGCTCAGATTGGGTACCACTTCTAGTACTGCATTCCGTCCCTCGGTAGTGCAAAAGTTCCCAAGTTTGACAGATCGCAGTACACTTTTCACGGCATTCTAGATTACCTTATGAGCCATATAATTTTGGGCAACTGCAAGGGACATGGAGGTCTTTAATTTGTCTTTGGTGGAATCGTTGACCTGCATCTGCTGAACCGCCTTGCAGTTGCTGAATAGCAGCACCTCTGTTTTGTGGTGAGCTATCTGCAGTTTGACTCCGCTCATCCAGCCATCGATTGCGTCAATTGTTTCCATCATCGACATCTCCACTTCTTCCAGCGTCTCACCCATCACCATTAGTGACGTATCATCCGCAAAACCAACAATCTTCACCTTCCAGGACAGCCGCAGTGTCAAGACTACATCATACATTCCGTTCCAAAGAGTTAGACCGAGAATGGAACCTTGAGGGACGCCCGCTGTCACTTGCATTGACCTCTGCCTTTTATTTGTTTCGTACACCAAGATTTTGCTCTGGAAGTAGTTCTTCAGGATCTTGCACAGATAGTCGGGGACCTGCATTCTGTGCATTACTGTGGCGATATCCTTCCAGCTGGCACTGTTGAATGCGTTCTTCACATCTATTGGAACCAAGGCGCAGTATCGATCTCCTCTTCGTTTGTGCTTTCTCAGCACACTCGAGTACTGTTCGAATTACGTCTACCGTCGCTACTCCTTTGCGGAATCCAAACTGCATTTTCGACAACCCGTAAACTTTGTCAGCCTGTTGAGGATGATTCTGTCCAGGAGTTTTCCAAACGTATCCAGCAGGCAAATGGGCCCAAACGTGGCTTCGTCAAGACACTTCTGCAACACATTCCTGTACTTGTTCGGATAAGCCAGACTTTTAGACTTTTGCCGGGCCTCTGCGATTGCTTCTGCGTCTTCACTGTACGGCGTTGGTGACCACAACCTTGTATAGTGTTTCGGGAAGACACCCTCGACGTGTATATGATGTTTTTCTTTTTTATAGAATTTTCGCACTTCTACCTACCTTGATACCTTGATGGTTACAGCGTAGCGTCACGCCATTGCCGGGCGTATTGTAGAGCTCCACATTCGTCGGTCTTGGGTGAAACTTCTCCAGTTGCCCCGAACGTTTAGGGTCGCCAGGTCCTCTTCCACTGCGTACAGCCAGCGTATTCGTGGTCTTCCCCGAAGCCGCCGACCTCTGCCTGGTTCCCTACTGAATATTATTTTTGCAATTCTTTCTTCCGACATTCGTACTGAGTGACCAGCCCACTAAAGTCTTCCGTATTATACACGATTGATAATATTCGCATCTTTATACACTTGATACAACTCGTGATTCATGCGTCTGCGTCACACACCATTTTCGAGTTTCGCACCGAGTATTGTCCGCAGCACTCTACGCTTAAAAACACCGAGAGCTTGAAAATACCTGAAGGTCGTAGACACAAAAGTCAATTTGGACAAATCGAGATGAAGATTGTGAAAAATAATGGAATCGTTCTGGTGTGCTTCGATCCCACGACTCCCAATACGCTAGACTGGGCGCGTTAACCAACTACGCCACAGAACGGGTAACGATTCTGCAGCGCAATCGGCCAACCAGAAACCAAAGTCCGTCACGACCCCATTTTCTCTTCACAACCTTACACCTCCTTCGGCTCTCTGAGATGCCCAATTCGACTCTGCTAAGCGTACCCACGAACAACAGTGAGAGATTTTATTTTTAGCGTCGCACTGTTGCCTTGTTTGTGCCACACTACTCATAAGCCAACGTTGGCTCAATGAGATGGTTAGTATGGGTCCGGCTTTCGACGTGGTCGTATCTCGTCATATCGACCCCTTTTGCGATAGAGAGATCGCCGCTCAATTTTACTCAACTAGGGTTGTCATGTCTATTACGGCTTAACCAGCCGACGGTGTTTTGAAAATACCTGAAGGTCGTAGACACAAAAGTCAATTTGGACAAATTGAGATGTAAGATTGTGAAAAAGCTTTCCGATCTGACTCTTTCAACGTCCACGCTTCGTGCCCGTAGAGAGCCACCGGAAGAATCAATGTTTTATACAGGGCGAATTTTGTTTCCGTTTGTAAGCTGCGGGACCTAAGCTGGTTACGTAGTCCGTAAAAGGCCCTATTCGCAGCCGCAACACGTCTTTTTGTTGAAAGGCTAGTCCGCTAAGACCACGCAGATCCTAGCGAGGCTAGCCCGTCCACATCCGATTGCAAATCATAAAGAAATACAATACAGTAGATGTCTCCTTCAACTGGGCAGCTAACTGACTGATACCTCAATCAGCAGCTGCAACTCTCTTTATTCATTCCAGGTATATATTTTTACAATTCAACATCCTACACAAATATTATACCTCACAACAAATCTTCTACACTTTTACCTACGACGACGCATGCTTCTCAACCGACGATTCTTCTACCTGAGATGCGACACTACCTCTATTCCAACACTCCTCCTTAGGGTCGCAACCTCAACTCCCGATCGTCTCCTCCTGTCTCGAAACTCCTCCTCGTTCCGAACTTCGTACATGCTTCGTCCTCCATCCGAGCTCCTCCTGACTTCGATCCTGTCCACGAGCTCGTTTGACCAGCCAGCTGCCATCCAGTGTCCTGTATCGCCTACGTTCCCGATAGATCCCGTCCTCCGTTGCGGCCAATCCATCCTTCCTGAGGATCCCGTCCTGCGCCACGCGGCTTATGCGGCCAATCTTCCTCCAGAACGATACATGCTGTAAGAACACGTTCCTGGGCCCATAACCTGTTGGATCCCAGCGCAGTGGACACGGTTACACGAAACAAACCATACCCGTCCCGGGATTCACGTGATCGGATAAAAGTAAATTACGATTACGACGACTTATTTTCTCATTTTTACATCTATTTACAACGAGTAAGCAGTACGGACTAAAAAAAAAACAATAACAACCATACATATCCATCAGCATAAATGCTTCGTTAATTTACACACTCACACACTCAACACCTATGCAAATGTCAGTCGTCGTCATGTCATCAACCAGGGGGTTGACCTCACTCGCTTTTTCACATGTGTTGCCAGGGGGCTGTCACTACTCTATCTCAACACTCCTCCTTAGTGCAGCCCACTTGTTCTTATTACTTCAATTTTTCACTCCTCCTGCTTCAGCTCAGAGTTCAATGCATTGTTAGTACTGCTGAAGATAATACAAACCGTTTCTCTTCTTACCTACAGCAATTACCGTACCATCCCTCATGATTCGACAGCTTGTCGATCCAAAAACTACTGTAAAGCCATCTTCTGTTATTCTGCTGACTGACAACCGAGACTTGCGACTGAATTTGTCATGTGTTTTGTGCACCCAGTATCGAGAATCCATTTTCCAGCAAGCACATCACTTTCAGTAGTGACCGTGAAGCACACTCCACGATCAGCACCATCACGTACCGGTTCTGGCTGCTGTACAGTTATTGCCTTCGCTTGATCTTTTCTCATGTTGTTTTTCGTCTCCTCCAACAAAATAGGGCAGCTTCTCTGGAAATGGCCTTCTCGTCCACAATAGTAGCACGTCCGAACATAATTTCGACGATTCTCTATCTGCACTGTTGTTTTCAATACATTTTCATGGACGTTCTCCTGCTTACTGTATTCACTTTTCCGTCTCCACTCATCCAGCAGCTTTCCCTTCACATAATCAAGTTTCAAATCTTCTTCAGGACGTCCTTCCAACGCAGTTACGAGTGGGCTGAAGGACACAGGCAGACTTGACAACAAAATAGCTACAACAAGATGTTCCTTTAGCGATTCTCCCATCCTGGCCAAACGGTGAACTAACTCTGATGCTTCCAACAGATGGTCGGACATGTTTCCATTTTCTTCCAAGCGCATCGAACAAAGTTTTCTAAGAATGTGAATCTTGTTCGATAAAGATCCTCGCTCGTGATAGCTTTTGAGCTTCTCCCACATTTCCTTCGCTGTAGCAGCTTCCATGACGTGGATTAACTGGCTATCATCCAGTGCCAATCCGATTATCGCACGAGCCTTTTCGTCCTTTCTAGTCCATGCTGTCGTCATATCCGCAGACTCCGGCTTGGAGTCCTTCACTATCGTCCACAAATCATCCTTCATCAGCATCAGCTCCATTCTAAATCTCCATGTTGACCAGTTCACATCGTTCAACCGATCAAACGTTATCTTTGCTTCTGCCATTTTACGCTTGGTAAAAGTAATTCGTCCAAAAAAATACTACTTTCGGACCACTGTGTTGCACTTTTCTCTAGATTGTATCTGTACACTGAGAACAGCGTTGCGGTTGAAAATACTATATCAGAGGGTTAAATTAAATACACAACGCCACTTGATTTGTGCAGACTAAATTCGCATTTATTTAGAATATTTTGTGCATTCAATTTTACCATGGCACCATTTGTATAGTAAAAATTACTATGTCATGGTTAAAAACTTGCAGCAGACCAGAATCGAACCGAGGATCTGGCGATTGTCAAGCGCGAACGCTAGCCGCTCGGTTATCGACGCGGTTGGATTGAGAGGGAACAAAACGCAAATAAAAAGCGTTCATTACAGCTCAATCGTGGTTGGAATAGTAAATTTAAAAACACGTTCATGGTTCTCATTACTGCAACGCTTGTTTCAGTGTAGTAAACAGTCTCACGTTCCAGTCTAACACCGTCTCACTCTCTCACTGCTCTCACTTGAAAGTCCATACAAAAACAAAACAAAATGAACACCAAACGTTTCAATGCAACAATCGGCGCAACTGCTAATCGCTCCTCCTCGATAAAAATTACCAGCAACAGTGTCCGCACTATATTCTTCCACTCTGGCTTGACCAACATTACCGCCAAAGATGCTTCACCCGACAAAACTTTCTTCTAAATCTGCTATTCGACAGCAGCATTTAGGCACGCCAAGGGCGCATAATCATTCACAGAGTCGTTCGCAAAACCTCTCTGACCAGAGTACACTTTCTAAGTACTTTCTTCTGAAATCTGGGCCAATAACCTGTTGAAAGGCTAGTCCGCTAAGACCACGCAGATCCTAGCGAGGCTAGCCCGTCCACATCCGATTGCAAATCATAAAGAAATACAATACAGTAGATGTCTCCTTCAACTGGGCAGCTAACTGACTGATACCTCAATCAGCAGCTGCAACTCTCTTTATTCATTCCAGGTATATATTTTTACAATTCAACATCCTACACAAATATTATACCTCACAACAAATCTTCTACACTTTTACCTACGACGACGCATGCTTCTCAACCGACGATTCTTCTACCTGAGATGCGACACTACCTCTATTCCAACACTTTTCACTTCGCGGGAAACGTCGTTGTCACATGTCACAAGTGTTCCAAGATAAACAAATTCTTCAACAACTTCAAACACATCCCCATCAAACACTACTTCAGCACCTACACCACCGTGCCTGACTCTATCTCTACCTGCAACCATGTACTTCGTTTTGGTAAAATTAATAGTCAGGCCTATCCTCGCTGTCTCCTTCTTCAGAGGCACGAAGGCCTCTTCCACTGACCTGCGATCAATTCCAATTAGGTCTATATCGTCTGCAAAGCCAAGGAGCATGTGCGACCTTGTGATAATAGTGCCATTTCTCTGCACGCCAGATCTCCTAATAGCACCCTCCAGTGCAATGTTGAACAGTAAATTCGAAAGTGCGTCTCCCTGCTTCAATCCGTCTAACGTCACGAACGAGATTGACACCTCGTCTGCGATCCGAACACTTGATTTCGAACCATCCAGCGTAGCACGTATCAGCCTAATTAGTTTCGCCGGAAAACCATTTTCAGACATTATCGGCCAAAGCTCATTTCTTTTCACTGAGTCGAACGCCGCCTTGAAATCAATAAACAGATGGTGAGTCTGCAAGTTATACTCCCGGAATTTGTCTAGGATCATTCGCAAGCTAAACATCTGGTCCGTTGTCGAACGGCCCTCACGAAAACCAGCTTGGTATTCGCCGACGAAGGACTCCTCGAGCGGTCACAGTCTGTTAAACAGGATGCGCGACAGAATTTTGTACGCCGAATTCAGCAGGGTAATTCCTCTGTAATTGGCACAATCCAGTCTGTGCCCTTTCCTGTAGATAGGGCGGATGAGGCCATCCAACCAGCCGGCGGGCAATTATTCGTCCTCCCATACCTTCAGAAGTACTCGGTGGATCGACTGGTAAAGCTGCTCGCTTCCGTGCTTGAGAAGCTCGACCGGTATCTCGTCCTTCCCAGCAGCCTTACAGTTCTTCAGCTCGCTGATAGCCTTTTTAACCTTTCCTATGGTCGTCGTCATCTATGTTCATCCTGTTCCTCGCTACATTTCCATTTCCACCGTTCAACAATTGCTGAAAGTGCTCCTTCCAACTGGCAGCCACCGCCGTTTTATCGGTCAGCAAATTCCCTTCTCGATCATTGCACATGGCGGGCACTGGTACGGTATTGTGCCGCACACCATTGACCGTTGCATAGAATCTCCGCATATCATTCCGGTTCATGCTTTCTTGAGCGTCAGCTACCACACTCTCTTCGTGCTGCCTTTTCTTTCTGCGGTAGATTCGCTTTTCGACGGCTCTCGCTGCCCTGTACCGCTCTCTGTTCTGTCGGGTACCGGCCACAAGCCTACGGCTTCTGGCAACATTCTTCATGTCTGTCACTCTCTGGCACTCTTCATCGAACCAGTCGTTTCGTCTTCGTCGTTGACCAGTGCCGATCACTTCCCGCGCCGTTGTTGTCACAGCTTCGTGGATAGGGTCCCACAGGCTGTCGATATCTCCAGCAACGTTGATTCTTCCCAACTGCTGACGGTATTGCGCAGCTACCCCATCAGTCGACAAGCGTTGTATTGTCGCACCGCCACCAAACCGGATCGCGCCAGTGAGACTCGCGACGCGCCTCAACTCGCGTGATTTTGAAATCAGTTTTTGAGTGTGGCGCTGCATTCTTACGATGTTTATGAACACAGCGCACTATAGAAATATTAGTCCCAACGCTTGGAGATTGAGAAAAAATAAATTTAAAAAAAATGTTTGTACTTATTTCTACCGGATCCATAATATATTGAAGCGCAGCGTTCTGTTTGTTGTGGAATTCGTGACGCTGGATAACCGCGCCCGAATTTTAGCTACAACGAGATAATGATCCGAGTCGATATTAAGGCCTCGGAAGGTCCTGACATCCATGACATCTGAGAAATGTCGCCCATCAACCAGCACGTGGTCTATTTGGGAGCAGGCATCGCCATGTGTGTTTGCGGATATTCTTTCGTGCGAAGTAGGTACTGCTGATTTCCATCTCTCTAGCAGCAGCGAAGGTTACTAGCCGCAGGCCATATCATTGGTAACGGAATGAAGGCTTTCCGTTCCAATGACGGGTCGGAAGAAATCTTCTTTCCCGATCTGCGCATTTGCGTTACCGATGACTATCTTGACATCTTTTTTTTTGGCACTCTCCGTAGGCCTTATCCAGGCTCTCATAGAACTCATCCTTCATGTCATCGGGCTTATCGTTCGTTGGCGCATATATGCTGATCAGGCTGTAGTTGAAGAACTTGCCCCTTCGTACTTCTAGCAAAGCTAGAAACGTCAACTTATCTGGGGAGCACATGGGGTTGAGGCTCTGTGGTTCTTACGGTCTACTGCGGATGCACGTCTCGAGTGCGGTAACAAAGAAAAAAGAGGAAAATAACTCTGTACCACGTCACCTTTCTTTGGCTTTCTTTCCACAAATCCGATATCCCCTTGGAACTACCTCATGGTATTACTTCAGGGGGCGGAGGGCTTGTTGATGCTTCTTCGCCTTTTCGTCACCTTTTGCTCTATTCAATCTGGCTGCAATCTTTTTTTTTCTTTATTAAAGCGATTTTTCGCCCCAAGCGAGTTCACCACTAAGCAGGCTGCAATTTGTTTCTTCAACGTCACTCACATTTTGGGGCCAGCCACACGCCTGGGTCATGTGAGACTTTATTCGATAGAAGCTACTGCGTTTGTTGGTGCGCTTGACTTCATTACTCTGCTCGTCATGCTATACGGGCGGACTGGATTGAAGGTCGAGGTCGGTCTTGCGGTTCGCATGCGCCTCGACTACCTAAAGCCGGTGGTTTGTCGTGATCGATACAACTCGGCGTAGTTTACGATGGTGAAGCTAGCCTACTTCGATGAAGAGCACCTCAACGGATATCTCCAGAAACCGGCAACGTTACGCGTTGTTCTTACACCGTTGTTGGTCGGTAGAGTGCCGAATTCGGCCCAGCAAATCCGGTTGGAGTATGGCTTCTGGTTCACTGGTGCTCCGACGATTCAAGCCGGTGATACGCTACTTATATGTTCTACTCGGAATAGTCCACTGCGCTGGTTCTATTCTACTCCGAAGAAGATTTTTCCAGCGGCGGAAGATCTTTCGAACCGATGCTATCCGGGCAGATGCTGAGGTCGGTCCTGCGCTTCCGGTGAAAGGAAGCTTCCGGTTCACAGGCGCCCCAACGACTATTTGCCGGTGCTGTTTCGCGATCTACTCAGCTAGTCCCCGGCGGAGGATCTAGCCTACTCCAACTCGATGTTGGTCGGCCAAGTGTCAGGGTCGGTTCTGCAATTCCGGTTGGAGGGTGACTTCCGGTTTGCAGGCGCCTTGACGACTTATTACCGATACTACGTTACGCTCGGTCTACTCGGCCTTTTAACACTGCACTGACTTGTCGAGTGCCGATATCGGTCCGACGACCCCGACGTCAAGCGCTGCTCTCTGCATCTCGTTTCGCTGCTTTGCTCGTCAGTTACTCTGTAAGCCAGACATTGTATGCACCACCATGTTGATCATCATATTCCAAAGATCGGGGTCGCTTTTCATTCCGTGTACCACTCCTTCTACGCTGAAGTACTCACCAAGAGCAGCCGCCACCGTGTTTCGTTCTATGTTAGGCAGTCGCAGACATCATGTTCTGGCGTTTCTTCACTTAGAACAAAATGGTGAAAACGCATGGCAAAATTGATACAGGTACTGCTTGAATCAGCCGTGACGTGACAGGAAAGTTCACTTCTAGGTGCTCCTGTCTTCCAGGCCGATAGATTTGGGATGAGCCTGTGGGTCCAACTTCCTATTGTAACCGTTCGACAAATTCGAGGATTGTTAACCGGCGATTTAAGCGCCACTCTCGCAATAGGAGAGACCGCCGGTCGATTTGATTTGCCCGACTATTTCGACTTTTACCTCAGGGGTACTCGAACGGTCGCTGGCTCAAATTTGAAACAAAGAAGCGCAATCTCTGAAAGCTGAAATATCTCCCACAACACGCTCAATCCCGCCTTAAGGCCCAAACGCAATGATAGCGGAACGGCAACGGAATGCGGTACCGGTTCGCCAGGATGAACCATACCATCTCGACTGAGCTGACAACGAATGAAATTGAACTAACACTGAGTCGACAAGCTTGTTGTAATCCATGCTGGCGAACCGGTTCCGCTTTCCGCTGCCGTTCCGCTATCATTGCGTTTGGGCCTTTAGACTCGTTCAACCCACTGAACTGAAGAACTTAAAAACCTCTTAATGAAAATCGAAGCAGCAACCTGAAACAAAACTCGCAATTGAAGTGACCTTCCTCACAATTGCACTAAACGGAACTCAACTAAACCAAAACTACTCGATTTTCTATTAATTACAAATTCCACAATTTATTCGGTTTCGGGTTGGACGGTTTGGGTTGGGTTTGGATTGGGGAAACACTTTAGAGCATGGCCATGTCTACAACTACCACATACCTGCGCAGGGTTTTTCTTCGTCGACTTGTTGAATCTCGGCGACGACTCGAATCAGCCAGGAACCTCGGCGATGGCGGCGAGAACCTTCGTAACGATGGCGGCGAAGGGGATCGTTTCGCCGTCGCTGCAGGAATGGCGTGCAGCGCGATGAGCCCGTGCAAATATGGCCGAACTAAAGTTGCGAAGCGGGTGGCGGCTGGACGGATGGCCTCCGATTTTCTCCAGAGAGCTTTGGCTACGACGGAGTGTCGTGTGACCCGGGGTTGATCTTCTTCCTTCGGTTTAGAGCCAACGTACCTCCGTACGGCCTCGCGTATGGCGCTCTGACCGTACGTGATGAAATGAACTCCTCCCCTAAGGTTCTGATCCGGAACGTGATGCGCAATTGGCGACGCAGTTCACGATCTCGCACTCTCGTTTAACTTGGTCCGGGGTTGTAACGTTGGTGGACCGTCTACGACGATTAATTGGCGATCGTCGGGGAATTTTCGCTCCTTTTGAAAGGCGAAACACCACGCTCCGTTTGACTACCCCAAAGGGCGGGCCTTGGTGGTTGCACGGACTCGAAACAACGTCCTCGGACGGAAATGGTGGCCCGAAACGCCACGGGGACCGTATTCGACTTCGGTCGACACTCGAAAAACTCCAGCCTGTACCCAAAAAGCGCAGGGCGCTAGAAAGTCCAACGCGAAATTTATTTTAAAAACTAAATTTAGAAAACCGAGTTCATTGAAATTACCTTTTTGAGTAACAATTATAAATTTAACAGAACAGTTCGCGTTTGTCGGACACACCGACTCCGAAACGTTTCACTACCTTTTAGAACAAACAAATAGAACAAAATTAGAACAAAGTACAAACGAAAAATCACTTCAATCACTTTCAATACCTTTTAGTTACAACGAATCTAACACACTTTAAATAAATTAACTTTAAAATTGAACTACGAACTTCTGAACTCCAGCCGTTTAAGAAGCGAAATGAACGAGTCTACTTCTTTGGAGCAGATAAGAAACCTGCTCACATAAAGAGCCTATTCTTTCAAAAATTGCGCCCAAACTAATTTGATATGGCGAGAGTTCGTGCCTTCGGTAAACGAACATGGCTAAAACGAAAATGAACACTACAAAGGTTTGCACATCACTACACATATCCCATACTGGGTGACGTCAATTTAGTACACTTAGTCTAGACACAAACCTTATCGACAATATACGTAACACTGAGCTCAATCAAATTCAAATTCAGATGATTTTGCTTAAAAAGATAAAAACGTCAAAAGTCCACAAACTTTTTTATCATGTTTTTAACGGAAAAACGCAAAACGTTACATCACACCACCAGGTTTTATGAAAATTTGATCAGGCGCACTGATCAAATTTTCATAACTTTCAAAATGATCTACGTGAAAACATTAATAGAAATTACCTCCTGCAGTTGAAAATTAATAATCATCTCACCAGTTTCTAGGATCACAAACAGAGCGCTTACTTCCACTAACTCAGCTAAACTGCATCTTACGATCAGCACAATGGAACTTGTCCATCAATTACGCCAATCGTTACTCTAACTAAACTGGTTAACTGCATCATCAAATCGTATTTGACCCAACCGCAGTCAACACAAACTCAAAACTAGATAATCAGTTACTATCAGAACGCTTCGTCTGACTCTTACTACTGATATCTGTAAACGAAAATTAAAACCTGGATAATCAAATTCATCAGAACACTTCGTCTGACTCAGTAATTTGACATCCGTACAAGCGAAACTAAAAACTGAATTCTAGAATCAGAAATTCTTTCTGACCAGTCTAGAATTCATACACGGCATAGCGCGCAACCCTATTTGCGTTCAAACGAAACTGACAGCATATGAACTTGCATGCAACTCACTGCCTGTCAAGCGCTCACTGACAACTGCGAAAAACATCGCGCTGTCACTGCGAGTGACATCTGCGAAGAAAAACATCGCACTGTCAGTGTCAATGATAAACAAGAACGAAAACAACAGGAAAACGAACACAAAGTTCAGTTTCCTGTTAGAAAGTGTCGGACAAGCTGCTGGAGGACGTCGTGGGACCGGAGAAAAACATCCTTAATCGTCGATAAACCGGGGGAGTATTAGGTATTTATATTAAATATGCATCAGATTAATCTTTTTCCCGTTTATTTCCAGGAAACTCCTCGTGGGAACAACTACAACCGACACCGGTCGGGAAAACTATTGGGAAAATTCACACGTGAACGACCATGCGAACTTGTGCCCAGCGGTAACCATCACTAACTGAACAAGTCGAGTACCCGATCGCTGGAATGTTGTAATTAGGATGGTTTCCGATAATTTACCAGTGCTAACCCTTCCATGATCGACCGATTGACCAACGGAGCATCAGCATCGACGCTAATACTGCATTTATTGCCAATATTGTACGGAAACAACGCGACGTGAGGCGTGACACTCCGAGGATACCAGCGATTTTGGAGATAAGTACGCGTTCGGAATCGGATGGGAGACGAAACACGGCGACTATCAGGACACGTAAGCAGTACGTACGTATGTCTACATTGGCCTACCGATGAAGAACAGCGAGCGACGAAAGGATTTGACCCTCCCAGTCAGCTGGACGTGTTCCTCTGAACGTTTTCATCGCGGTAGGATCGTATCACCGGGTGAGTCGGTTCCGATTATCTTTCTACTAACCTAGGATTAAAACTAATATAGATTTTAGTAGATTTGCAAACATTGTACGGCTAGGTCAGATTGTAAACTAACATTAGGTAAGAGAATTTTCGCTAACCAACCCATTTATGCGACGCATTTTCCTTTCATCCTAGTGATGATTTTTGTACATTTTCCTTAACGGGAAAATGTCATAGCTTGTTCTCGAATTGACTAGAATTTCTTTAAAAAACTGGCATGAAATATGCCTAAGGAATTGCCTTTCTCATCTATGAGTTCATAACTATCACCTAAAACTCTATTTACATATGCTACAACATATTTTGCATCAAGTTTTGCACAGAAATCTTTTGATTTGTTAGATAAAACTGTATTTTTCTTTAGCACCTTTTCTCCTACTTGGTAAGTGGGTGCGCGTTTATTTGAACGTAAATTATAATATTTTGCTTGTTTTTCATAAGCTTCGGCTAATTTTTCCTAATTGTTTTGTATAATTCTTTCCGTTCATTATCGTTGAGAGCTGAATTTGCAATTCCATTCGAATTTCTCATTCTCTCATACTCAGCTCCATTTGAAATCATATTTCTACCAAATGTTACGAAATATGGGGAATATTTGGTAGAATCGTGGACCGAATTCCTAATTGCACAAGCTATTTGCTGCAAATTGTCGGTCCAATGTTTGTGATTGCCTCGAAGCGTAGCCCTTATTGCTGTGGTGACTACTTTATTCACCCTCTCGGTGTTATTGACTTGTGGGTGGTATGAGGGTGTCAGCCAATGCTTCACCCCGTATTGCCTGAGAAGTGAGGCAAACTCTTTTGAGGTAAATTGACTACCGTTATCTGTCAATATAATCTCCGGTACTCCAAAAAGTAAAAATACGGTCTGTTCTAAAAACAGTACTAATGATGAAGCCGTGGCCTGCCTAAATGGTTGGACCATGATGAACTTAGAGAACACATCTGTTACTACAAGTAAACAGGTGCATCTTCCCTTCCCTGAAGTGGGAAAAGGGCCAACATAGTCTAGGGTTAAGAACTGCCATGGGTAATCGCAGTATTTTTTCTGAGATCCCATTGTTGGGGTTGGGTTCACATTTATTCCCTTTGATGTTTTACAGGCTAAACAGCTCTTACAGTACTCCTTTACTTCTTTGGACATTTTTGGCCAGAAATATTTTTCTTTAAGCGCACTGAGAGTCTTTTCATATCCCAAATGTGCCGTATTATGGACTGACTCGATCAGTGATAAGCGCTCTGCCTTTGGTGGAAAATATTTCCAGTCGAAACGTTTGTCTTTCAGCTTTCCAGGTTCCTCTACATACTTATAAATCTTATTACCCGCAACTTTAAAATTCTTGTAGTCGTGAGGACTTTTTAAAATATCGTCAACTATTTGCGAGTAATCTTTGTCAATAATTTTTAATGCTTCTATACGTGACAAACAGTCAGCTAAAATGTTATCTTTTCCTTTCCTGTATCTTAGCACAAAATCGTAAGACTGCAATTTGAGAGCCCAACGTAATAATCGCGAATTAGCGCTTGCAGCTGTGATTGAAAACAGCCAAGTTATGCTTTTGCAGTCGGTAATCACAGTAAATGTTGTTCCCTCTATATAATGCCTGAAATTCTCAACAGCCATAAGAACGGCTAAGCACTCCTTCTCAGTAGCTGCATATTTCCTTTGAGTGCTTGACAGTTTCTTACTGTAGTATCCAATAATACGTTTACCGTCATCAAACTCTTGCAATAACGCTGCTCCGACTGCCAATTGTGAAGCATCTGTCTCTATAATAAAGGGACGGGAATAATCGGGATTTGCCAAAACTGGAGCTGAAGTCAAAACCGATTTAAGCCCTTCTAACGCCTTCTCCGCATCTTCTGACCATTTAAATTTCTTAGATTTCTTAAGTAAATCTGTGATTGGGGCAGTCAAATGGCTGTACCTTGGTATAAATTTCTGGTAGAAGCCCATTAGACCCATCAACCTTCTTACATCTCTGATGGTTTTTGGACGAGGATAATTGAGGATAGGCTCTAATTTAGCACTATCGATTGATAGACCCTTTTCTGTTAACAAGTACCCTAGATACTTAACTTGCTTTCTACAGAATTTCAAAAATTCAGAACTCAAAGACGTGACAAAATATTATAAATTCAATTTAAAAATTTAATTCAATTCAAAATTCAGTCTAAAAAATAGAGAGTTAACTATTCTTTTATCCTAGAAAAATCAAATTCAAGCACGGAGGCAACTTCTAAAAATTCAATTCAATTCAAAAATAAAAAGAAAAAATTACTATAATTACTTAACCTATCAAATTCAAAATTCAATGTATTAAAAAAAATAAAACTAAAAATTAAAAATCAAAAATTCAATTCAAATTAACTTAAGCGAATTCAAACCTTAAACACTAGAAAGTTAAAGTTAAAACAATTTCAAAATTCAATTCAATTTCACTTAATCCAAATAAAAGCACTCAAGATTAACTGAAACTATTCAAAATTAATTCAATTGAATTTAAGTTTCGTAAACTTTTGACGTTGGGCGCCACTGTAACCGTTCGACAAATTCGAGGATTGTTAACCGGCGGTTTAAGCGCCACTCTCGCAATAGGAGAGACCGCCGGTCGATTTGATTTGCCCGACTATTTCGACTTTTACCTCAGGGGTACTCGAACGGTCGCTGGCTCAAATTTGAAACAAAGAAGCGCAATCTCTGAAAGCTGAAATATCTCCCACAACACGCTCAATCCCGCCTTAGACTCGTTCAACCCACTGAACTGAAGAACTTAAAAACCTCTTAATGAAAATCGAAGCAGCAACCTGAAACAAAACTCGCAATTGAAGTGACCTTCCTCACAATTGCACTAAACGGAACTCAACTAAACCAAAACTACTCGATTTTCTATTAATTACAAATTCCACAATTTATTCGGTTTCGGGTTGGACGGTTTGGGTTGGGTTTGGATTGGGGAAACACTTTAGAGCATGGCCATGTCTACAACTACCACATACCTGCGCAGGGTTTTTCTTCGTCGACTTGTTGAATCTCGGCGACGACTCGAATCAGCCAGGAACCTCGGCGATGGCGGCGAGAACCTTCGTAACGATGGCGGCGAAGGGGATCGTTTCGCCGTCGCTGCAGGAATGGCGTGCAGCGCGATGAGCCCGTGCAAATATGGCCGAACTAAAGTTGCGAAGCGGGTGGCGGCTGGACGGATGGCCTCCGATTTTCTCCAGAGAGCTTTGGCTACGACGGAGTGTCGTGTGACCCGGGGTTGATCTTCTTCCTTCGGTTTAGAGCCAACGTACCTCCGTACGGCCTCGCGTATGGCGCTCTGACCGTACGTGATGAAATGAACTCCTCCCCTAAGGTTCTGATCCGGAACGTGATGCGCAATTGGCGACGCAGTTCACGATCCGCACTCTCGTTTAACTTGGTCCGGGGTTGTAACGTTGGTGGACCGTCTACGACGATTAATTGGCGATCGTCGGGGAATTTTCGCTCCTTTTGAAAGGCGAAACACCACGCTCCGTTTGACTACCCCAAAGGGCGGGCCTTGGTGGTTGCACGGACTCGAAACAACGTCCTCGGACGGAAATGGTGGCCCGAAACGCCACGGGGACCGTATTCGACTTCGGTCGACACTCGAAAAACTCCAGCCTGTACCCAAAAAGCGCAGGGCGCTAGAAAGTCCAACGCGAAATTTATTTTAAAAACTAAATTTAGAAAACCGAGTTCATTGAAATTACCTTTTTGAGTCACAATTATAAATTTAACAGAACAGTTCGCGTTTGTCGGACACACCGACTCCGAAACGTTTCACTACCTTTTAGAACAAACAAATAGAACAAAATTAGAACAAAGTACAAACGAAAAATCACTTCAATCACTTTCAATACCTTTTAGTTACAACGAATCTAACACACTTTAAATAAATTAACTTTAAAATTGAACTACGAACTTCTGAACTCCAGCCGTTTAAGAAGCGAAATGAACGAGTCTACTTCTTTGGAGCAGATAAGAAACCTGCTCACATAAAGAGCCTATTCTTTCAAAAATTGCGCCCAAACTAATTTGATATGGCGAGAGTTCGTGCCTTCGGTAAACGAACATGGCTAAAACGAAAATGAACACTACAAAGGTTTGCACATCACTACACATATCCCATACTGGGTGACGTCAATTTAGTACACTTAGTCTAGACACAAACCTTATCGACAATATACGTAACACTGAGCTCAATCAAATTCAAATTCAGATGATTTTGCTTAAAAAGATAAAAACGTCAAAAGTCCACAAACTTTTTTATCATGTTTTTAACGGAAAAACGCAAAACGTTACATCACACCACCAGGTTTTATGAAAATTTGATCAGGCGCACTGATCAAATTTTCATAACTTTCAAAATGATCTACGTGAAAACATTAATAGAAATTACCTCCTGCAGTTGAAAATTAATAATCATCTCACCAGTTTCTAGGATCACAAACAGAGCGCTTACTTCCACTAACTCAGCTAAACTGCATCTTACGATCAGCACAATGGAACTTGTCCATCAATTACGCCAATCGTTACTCTAACTAAACTGGTTAACTGCATCATCAAATCGTATTTGACCCAACCGCAGTCAACACAAACTCAAAACTAGATAATCAGTTACTATCAGAACGCTTCGTCTGACTCTTACTACTGATATCTGTAAACGAAAATTAAAACCTGGATAATCAAATTCATCAGAACACTTCGTCTGACTCAGTAATTTGACATCCGTACAAGCGAAACTAAAAACTGAATTCTAGAATCAGAAATTCTTTCTGACCAGTCTAGAATTCATACACGGCATAGCGCGCAACCCTATTTGCGTTCAAACGAAACTGACAGCATATGAACTTGCATGCAACTCACTGCCTGTCAAGCGCTCACTGACAACTGCGAAAAACATCGCGCTGTCACTGCGAGTGACATCTGCGAAGAAAAACATCGCACTGTCAGTGTCAATGATAAACAAGAACGAAAACAACAGGAAAACGAACACAAAGTTCAGTTTCCTGTTAGAAAGTGTCGGACAAGCTGCTGGAGGACGTCGTGGGACCGGAGAAAAACATCCTTAATCGTCGATAAACCGGGGGAGTATTAGGTATTTATATTAAATATGCATCAGATTAATCTTTTTCCCGTTTATTTCCAGGAAACTCCTCGTGGGAACAACTACAACCGACACCGGTCGGGAAAACTATTGGGAAAATTCACACGTGAACGACCATGCGAACTTGTGCCCAGCGGTAACCATCACTAACTGAACAAGTCGAGTACCCGATCGCTGGAATGTTGTAATTAGGATGGTTTCCGATAATTTACCAGTGCTAACCCTTCCATGATCGACCGATTGACCAACGGAGCATCAGCATCGACGCTAATACTGCATTTATTGCCAATATTGTACGGAAACAACGCGACGTGAGGCGTGACACTCCGAGGATACCAGCGATTTTGGAGATAAGTACGCGTTCGGAATCGGATGGGAGACGAAACACGGCGACTATCAGGACACGTAAGCAGTACGTACGTATGTCTACATTGGCCTACCGATGAAGAACAGCGAGCGACGAAAGGATTTGACCCTCCCAGTCAGCTGGACGTGTTCCTCTGAACGTTTTCATCGCGGTAGGATCGTATCACCGGGTGAGTCGGTTCCGATTATCTTTCTACTAACCTAGGATTAAAACTAATATAGATTTTAGTAGATTTGCAAACATTGTACGGCTAGGTCAGATTGTAAACTAACATTAGGTAAGAGAATTTTCGCTAACCAACCCATTTATGCGACGCATTTTCCTTTCATCCTAGTGATGATTTTTGTACATTTTCCTTAACGGGAAAATGTCATAGCTTGTTCTCGAATTGACTAGAATTTCTTTAAAAAACTGGCATGAAATATGCCTAAGGAATTGCCTTTCTCATCTATGAGTTCATAACTATCACCTAAAACTCTATTTACATATGCTACAACATATTTTGCATCAAGTTTTGCACAGAAATCTTTTGATTTGTTAGATAAAACTGTATTTTTCTTTAGCACCTTTTCTCCTACTTGGTAAGTGGGTGCGCGTTTATTTGAACGTAAATTATAATATTTTGCTTGTTTTTCATAAGCTTCGGCTAATTTTTTCCTAATTGTTTTGTATAATTCTTTCCGTTCATTATCGTTGAGAGCTGAATTTGCAATTCCATTCGAATTTCTCATTCTCTCATTGTTGCGACGCGTTTTGGACCAGCCTAAGAAATGAACTGGTCTAGTAGCGAGCATAACCGCAACATGACAGTTCGCATAGTTGTAGTGGTAGGCGAAGGAGAGAGATGGCGAACAAACCTGTCGATGGTAGAAAGTAAATAAAGAGCATAGGTAAATAGAAGAATCTCGCCATTGCAAATTGAAGGAAAAGCAGATTATTTGCGAAGAAAGTTTTATTTTCCAAAAACTTAGTATTTTCAAAAATTAAATAGTGTCTAAGTTGGATAAATCGACGGTTAGAGTGCAAAGGGGAATCCGTGAGTGCAACCTGAAAAAGAAAGTTGAAATGAGTGAGAAATGATATGTAACGTTTATCGTATTTTCCTGCAGGCTCGGTGAAACCAAATTGTCCACCACGAAAACCCGTGCTAAAACTGCCGTTTTTGCAAATTAGACTGTAAGTAGAATTGAAATCAGTGAATTAAGAAAAATTTCAGTATTATAGTTTCATTCATGATAAAATTTAACAGCAAAAATACCGATTGAAATCCGCTTAAACAGTTAGGGTAGTTGGACCATAGTTGGACACCAATACCACGGATCGAAAGAAATTGAACGGCAAGACGAAACCAATTTATTGTGAGTAGATGTAGATTAGATTAATAGAAATTAACTAAATGAAATTTAATAAATTTTAGTTTGAGCATTGCTGAAAACCAGTCAGCTGCTTCTGGAAAATTTTGGTTTCCCTTCGGGAACATTCTCAAAAATAAATTGACATACGATTGTGTCCTTGTGAGAAGCCAATCTTGCCCCAAATATGGCTTCCGATTCCGATTCCGTCAACCAACGCGTCCTTGATTTCACGGAAACTCCGTGCGGTATCTGCGGTCCGTCGACTCAGGACGAAGAAATGATTGGTTGTGATGGTTGTTCCGCGTGGTTTCATTCCCGTTGTGTCAATGTGGTGTCCGGAAAGTTGCCGAAAAAGTGGTTCTGCCAAAACGCAGACTGCCAGGTGAAAGCTGAGGAGTACCGGAAGCAACGAGAAGCCAGGAAGCAGCAGCGCAGCCGCAAGGAAGTCGACGAGTCGGACAAATCCAGCGTCAACTCCCGCTTAGGCGCATCTAGCGTCGAAGCAAAGGTCCGAGCGCTAGAGGAACGTCAAAAGCGGCAGTATGAGGAGATGGAAGCGGAGCTGCAGCTGCGGAAAAGAGAAAGGGAGATGCAGCGTGCCTTCGAGCGAAAGAAGATGGAGTTGGAGCTGCAGATGCGTGCCGAAGAAGAAGAGGAGCAAAGGGCTTGGCAAGCGGAAATGCTCCGAAAGAAGGCGGAACAGATCGAGCGGATGAAGGCGAACCAGGAGTCGTTCGAGAAGAAGATGGCGGCCATGGATAAACAGTTGGCGGAGTTTTCGATCCAAAAGGGGCCAACATCGGCGTCAAAACTCGGTGGCGACGGTCGTGCCAGCAAAGTCAACGAAAAGGTGTTGAAGCTGAGCAAGGAGAACGTCAAGAAGCTAGCGGCAGACGACGATGACTTGGACGAGGATAGCGAGGACGACGAAGAATCCGAAGTGTCGAGCCAATCTTCCGAATCGTCGGACGAGGAATGTCCCATTCCGCCATCTAGGCACCTCAAGCGGAAAGGCATGGAGAAGGTGGATGAAATGAGCCAAAACGGGCAGGAGCAACAGCGGACTGGACCGACCAAGGCGCAGCTAGCCGCGAGGAAGGGACTAACCTACAAACTCCCAAAATTCTCGGGCAAACCAGCGCAGTGGCCTCTGTTCTACGCCGCCTACAAAGCTTCTAACGAGGCCTGTGGTTACATGAACCACGAAAACCTTATGCGACTGCATGAAGCGCTGGAAGGCGATGCCCTCGAGCTAGTTTCCGGGCAATTACTGCTCCCTCAATCAATCCCGAGGGTCATCGAGAAGCTGCGTCGGCATTTCGGCCGCCCAGAACAACTACTCGAGAGTCTGCTGGATAAGGTGAATCGTCTGCAATCTCCGAAGGCGGATAATCTCCGGAGCTTCGTTCCATTCGGAAACACGGTGGAGCAACTCTGTAGTCATCTGGAGGCCGCGGAACTTCATCAACACCTTGTCAACCCACTGCTGATCAAGTCACTGGTCGATAAGCTGCCGGATCGCGAGAAGCGTGAGTGGATCCACTTCCGAAGAGGCCGTGGCGAAACGACGTTGCGGACGCTGACGGACTTTTTGATGGACATCGTGGCAGATGCTTGCGAGGCCAACGTTGACGTCGAATTCAAGCCGCTGCAGCAGCCGAAGGCAGTTCCCCAATCCGGGAAGAAGCTGCACAAGGAGAAGGGTGGACTATACCTCCACAACGAAGCCAGTAATCCAGCCGCTACGTCCAGCGAAGTGAAAAAGCTCAAACCGTGCAAAATGTGTCAGGGAACCAATCACCGATTGCGACACTGTGCGGACTTCAAGAAGCTGCGATACGTTAACCGGTTGAGACTGGTGACTCGAGAGAAGCTGTGCCATGTTTGCCTCAACGAGCACGACGGGCAGTGCAAATTTAGAATTCGCTGTAATGTCGGCGAATGCAGAGAACCGCACAACCCGCTGATGCACCCGGTCGAAAACACGGTCGGATTAAGTGCACACATCAGGACCAACTGCACGGTTCTATTCCGAATCGTACCGGTACAACTCCACTGCGGTGGAAAAACCGCTACGGTGCTCGCATTTCTCGACGAAGGTGCCTCCGTCACGCTGGTGGAGAAAAAGCTCGCCGATCGCCTGGGTGCTTTCGGAATACAAGAGCGACTCACCATCAGGTGGACGGGAAACGTATCGAGAGTGGAGGAAACCCGCAGAACCAGCTTGTGGATATCGAGCACAAACGCCGGTGCCAACGACAAGATGCTCCTGCACACGGTTCATACGGTTGGTAAATTGATGCTACCACGTCAGAAGCTGGACAGCGAGGAGCTCGCCGCTGAATACGGGCACATGCGAGGCTTGCCTATCGAATCCTACGACGGACAGCCGCAATTGCTCATCGGTGCGAATAACATCCATTCGTTTGCTCCGATGGAGGCAAAGATAGGCACTACAATGGAGCCAATCGCAGTCCGAACTAACCTCGGATGGACGGTGTACGGGCCGAGGCAAAGCACCACGGTTGCATCGGGCAACTTTCTTGGTTACCACCAGAGAATCACCAACGATGATCTGCACGAGCTGCTGAAAAGCCACTACGCGTTGGAAGAGTCCGTCGTGGCGATTCCGCAGGAAACAGCGGAGGAGAAACGTGCCCGGGAAATATTGGAGCGCACCACCAAACGCGTTGGCGATCGCTTTGAGACTGGATTGCTGTGGAAAACGGATGACCCACGATTCCCGGACAGTTACCCAATGGCTTTGCGGAGGATGATGCAGCTAGAGAAGCGACTCGAGAAAAACGACAAGTTGCGAGAAAACGTCTGCAGACAGATCGATGAGTACCAGCAAAAGGGGTATGCACACCTCGCCACCGCGGAAGAGCTGAACGGTACTGCCTCCGATCAGGTCTGGTACCTCCCGCTCAACGTCGTCCAAAATCCAAAGAAACCGGAAAAGGTTCGCCTCGTATGGGACGCCGCGGCTACGGTACAAGGAATTTCCCTGAACTCGCAACTGCTAGCAGGACCGGACATGCTAGTTCCGCTGGTAAAAGTTCTTGCTGGTTTCCGCGAATGGAGCATCGCTTTCGGCGGCGACTTGAAGGAAATGTTCCACCAGCTGAAGATTCGCGCCGAAGACAAACAAAAGCAGCGGTTCATTTTCCGGAAACATTCGGAGGACCCACCGAGTATCTACGTCATGGACGTAGCGACGTTCGGGTCGACGAGCTCTCCTTGCTCGGCTCAATTCGTGAAGAATCGAAACGCTGAAGAATTCGCCTCACAATACCCAGAAGCATCGGCGGCGATCATTCACCGACACTACGTCGACGACTACTTCGATAGCGTGGATACGGAGGAAGAAGCTGTCAAGCGAGCTCAGGAGGTACGACTGGTCCACCAAAAAGGAGGATTCGAGATCCGGAACTGGGTGTCGAATTCACCAGAAGTGCTGCGGAGTCTGGGAGAGGAGAAACCGGCGGCGCCGGTGCATTTCGGCCGTGACAAGCAAACGTCGAATGAGAGAGTGTTGGGAGTCATCTGGGATCCGGACATGGACCAGTTTGCCTTTTCAACGACCCACCGCCAGGAGTTATTGCCGTACCTCTATGAAGGCAAACGGCCGACGAAACGACTTGTCGCCAGCTGCGTGATGGGGTTTTTCGATCCGCTGGGACTGCTGTCGCCGTTTACCATCCACGGAAAAATCGTCATACAGTATCTGTGGCGATCCGGCTGCGATTGGGACCAAGAGATCGATCCCGACTCCTGGCAGCTGTGGAAGCGGTGGACAGCCCTGTTACCGGTAGTTGAAGCTATCCGGATTCCCCGCTGTTACATCGGTGGCGCTAAATCTGCCGATGTTGATTCGCTGGAACTCCACATCTTCACCGATGCCAGCGAACATGGATACGGATGTGTGGCATATTTGCGAGCGGTTATCAACGGAGCGGTCCACTGCAGTTTGATGATGTCTCGGGCGAAGGTGGCGCCAATAAAACGACAGTCGATTCCCCGGCTGGAACTGATGGGCGCGGTCCTGGGGGCGCGAATAAGCCAAACTGTACTCGACATGCATTCGTACCGGATTTGCCGTACTGTCTTCTGGACGGATTCCCGCACTGTTTATAGTTGGCTGCACTCCGATCAACACCGCTACAAACAATTTGTTGCCTTTCGCGTCGGCGAGATCCAAGAGCGGACAAACGTAACGGATTGGCGGTGGATACCAACGAAGCTCAACGTTGCGGACGTGCTGACGAAGTGGGGACAAGGCCCTCCACTGCAAAATGACGGCGAGTGGTTCAACGGACCATTGTTCCTGTACCGGCCGGAAGAGCAGTGGCCAACACAAGAAGCGACGATCGAAGAGACCAACGAGGAAGCGAGAGGCGTTGTATTGTTCCACGGAGTGATCGACGTCGAACCGATATCACGCTGGACGAAGTTGTTGCGGGTCACAGCCAGCGTAGTGCGCTTCATCGCCAACTGCCGGCGGAAGAAAAGAGGAGAGCCGATCATTGCTACACGTGCTACGGCAAAGCAGCGGCAGATGATCGAGGCGACAGCTGCGAATTACGCGGCGCTGCAAGCACCACTGCAGCGAGAAGAGCTTCAGCGAGCAGAAACCTTGCTCTGGCGTCAGGCACAGTGGGACAGCTTTCCCGACGAGATGAGCGCGCTCACCAACAACCTCAAGCGCCAGCCGGGCAAACCGGTGGAGAACATCAAGAAGAGTAGCCCGATCTACAAAAGTTCTCCGGTACTGGACGACGACGGAGTGCTGCGCATGGATGGCAGACTTGCCAATTCGGATGAGAGCTCCTTCGACAAGAAGCATCCAATTATTCTGTCGCGGGCTCACGAAATCACACAAAGGTTGATACAGCACTACCACGAAGAGTTCGGACACGCCAATTCGGAAACCGTGTTCAACGAGATGAGGCAGCGGTTTCAAATTCCGAAAATGCGTCCGGCGATCCAGCAGGTGGTGAAACATTGCATCTGGTGCAAAGTCAACAAGTGTCGACCGAAATCACCGAGAATGGCTCCCCTTCCCGTCGAACGAGTCACCACTCAACATCGGCCCTTTAGTTCCATCGGTCTGGATTACCTTGGTCCGGTGGAAGTCACGGTGGGGCGTCGAAAAGAGAAGCGTTGGGTGGCAGTTTTTACCTGTTTGTCAGTGCGCGCGGTGCACCTCGAGGTCGTGCACAGCCTTACCACGGAATCGTGCCGGATGGCGATCACGCGCTTCAGTAGCAAGTATGGAAAGCCACAGCAAATATTCTCTGACAATGCCACTTGCTTCAGAGGAGCGAGTAACGAGATGATAAGAATGGAGAAGATAAACCAGGAATGCGCAGGAGCTGTCTGCAGTTCAACTACCGCATGGCACTTTATTCCGCCTGGAACCCCACATATGGGTGGTGTCTGGGAGCGGATGGTACGGTCGGTGAAAGAAGCGATGCGGGCACTCGACGACGGACGAAAGTTGACCGATGAGATCCTGGTGACAACTCTGGCTGAAGCGGAAGACATGATCAACACGCGTCCGTTGACCTACTTGCCACAGGATTCGAGCGAATGCGAAGCACTGACGCCGAACCACTTCCTACGAGGAACGGTGTCTGGTGCAGACCTGAAGGTGGACGGAGGATCAACGGCTCCCGCAGAGGCTCTGCGGAACGTATACAAGCGGTCGATGTTCCTAGCAGACCGAATGTGGGAGAGATGGACGAAGGAGTACCTTCCGACGATCAACCAGCGGTCGAAATGGTTCGACGATCAGAAACCGCTCGAAGTGGGCGATTTGGTCTTCGTAGTCGACGGAAAGAATCGGAAGTCCTGGAGACGGGGCATCGTCGAAGCGGTGATCAAGGGCTCGGATGGCCGAGTCCGGCAAGCGGACGTGAGGATGGCTGACGGTAAGGTACAGAGACGGGGCGTAGTAAACCTGGCGACGCTGGAGGTAAGGTAAATCCGGGAATGCCGGATGTTACGGGCCGGGGTGTTGCGACGCGTTTTGGACCAGCCTAAGAAATGAACTGGTCTAGTAGCGAGCATAACCGCAACATGACAGTTCGCATAGTTGTAGTGGTAGGCGAAGGAGAGAGATGGCGAACAAACCTGTCGATGGTAGAAAGTAAATAAAGAGCATAGGTAAATAGAAGAATCTCGCCATTGCAAATTGAAGGAAAAGCAGATTATTTGCGAAGAAAGTTTTATTTTCCAAAAACTTAGTATTTTCAAAAATTAAATAGTGTCTAAGTTGGATAAATCGACGGTTAGAGTGCAAAGGGGAATCCGTGAGTGCAACCTGAAAAAGAAAGTTGAAATGAGTGAGAAATGATATGTAACGTTTATCGTATTTTCCTGCAGGCTCGGTGAAACCAAATTGTCCACCACGAAAACCCGTGCTAAAACTGCCGTTTTTGCAAATTAGACTGTAAGTAGAATTGAAATCAGTGAATTAAGAAAAATTTCAGTATTATAGTTTCATTCATGATAAAATTTAACAGCAAAAATACCGATTGAAATCCGCTTAAACAGTTAGGGTAGTTGGACCATAGTTGGACACCAATACCACGGATCGAAAGAAATTGAACGGCAAGACGAAACCAATTTATTGTGAGTAGATGTAGATTAGATTAATAGAAATTAACTAAATGAAATTTAATAAATTTTAGTTTGAGCATTGCTGAAAACCAGTCAGCTGCTTCTGGAAAATTTTGGTTTCCCTTCAGCTCCATTTGAAATCATATTTCTACCAAATGTTACGAAATATGGGGAATATTTGGTAGAATCGTGGACCGAATTCCTAATTGCACAAGCTATTTGCTGCAAATTGTCGGTCCAATGTTTGTGATTGCCTCGAAGCGTAGCCCTTATTGCTGTGGTGACTACTTTATTCACCCTCTCGGTGTTATTGACTTGTGGGTGGTATGAGGGTGTCAGCCAATGCTTCACCCCGTATTGCCTGAGAAGTGAGGCAAACTCTTTTGAGGTAAATTGACTACCGTTATCTGTCAATATAATCTCCGGTACTCCAAAAAGTAAAAATACGGTCTGTTCTAAAAACAGTACTAATGATGAAGCCGTGGCCTGCCTAAATGGTTGGACCATGATGAACTTAGAGAACACATCTGTTACTACAAGTAAACAGGTGCATCTTCCCTTCCCTGAAGTGGGAAAAGGGCCAACATAGTCTAGGGTTAAGAACTGCCATGGGTAATCGCAGTATTTTTTCTGAGATCCCATTGTTGGGGTTGGGTTCACATTTATTCCCTTTGATGTTTTACAGGCTAAACAGCTCTTACAGTACTCCTTTACTTCTTTGGACATTTTTGGCCAGAAATATTTTTCTTTAAGCGCACTGAGAGTCTTTTCATATCCCAAATGTGCCGTATTATGGACTGACTCGATCAGTGATAAGCGCTCTGCCTTTGGTGGAAAATATTTCCAGTCGAAACGTTTGTCTTTCAGCTTTCCAGGTTCCTCTACATACTTATAAATCTTATTACCCGCAACTTTAAAATTCTTGTAGTCGTGAGGACTTTTTAAAATATCGTCAACTATTTGCGAGTAATCTTTGTCAATAATTTTTAATGCTTCTATACGTGACAAACAGTCAGCTAAAATGTTATCTTTTCCTTTCCTGTATCTTAGCACAAAATCGTAAGACTGCAATTTGAGAGCCCAACGTAATAATCGCGAATTAGCGCTTGCAGCTGTGATTGAAAACAGCCAAGTTATGCTTTTGCAGTCGGTAATCACAGTAAATGTTGTTCCCTCTATATAATGCCTGAAATTCTCAACAGCCATAAGAACGGCTAAGCACTCCTTCTCAGTAGCTGCATATTTCCTTTGAGTGCTTGACAGTTTCTTACTGTAGTATCCAATAATACGTTTACCGTCATCAAACTCTTGCAATAACGCTGCTCCGACTGCCAATTGTGAAGCATCTGTCTCTATAATAAAGGGACGGGAATAATCGGGATTTGCCAAAACTGGAGCTGAAGTCAAAACCGATTTAAGCCCTTCTAACGCCTTCTCCGCATCTTCTGACCATTTAAATTTCTTAGATTTCTTAAGTAAATCTGTGATTGGGGCAGTCAAATGGCTGTACCTTGGTATAAATTTCTGGTAGAAGCCCATTAGACCCATCAACCTTCTTACATCTCTGATGGTTTTTGGACGAGGATAATTGAGGATAGGCTCTAATTTAGCACTATCGATTGATAGACCCTTTTCTGTTAACAAGTACCCTAGATACTTAACTTGCTTTCTACAGAATTTCAAAAATTCAGAACTCAAAGACGTGACAAAATATTATAAATTCAATTTAAAAATTTAATTCAATTCAAAATTCAGTCTAAAAAATAGAGAGTTAACTATTCTTTTATCCTAGAAAAATCAAATTCAAGCACGGAGGCAACTTCTAAAAATTCAATTCAATTCAAAAATAAAAAGAAAAAATTACTATAATTACTTAACCTATCAAATTCAAAATTCAATGTATTAAAAAAAATAAAACTAAAAATTAAAAATCAAAAATTCAATTCAAATTAACTTAAGCGAATTCAAACCTTAAACACTAGAAAGTTAAAGTTAAAACAATTTCAAAATTCAATTCAATTTCACTTAATCCAAATAAAAGCACTCAAGATTAACTGAAACTATTCAAAATTAATTCAATTGAATTTAAGTTTCGTAAACTTTTGACGTTGGGCGCCACTGTAACCGTTCGACAAATTCGAGGATTGTTAACCGGCGGTTTAAGCGCCACTCTCGCAATAGGAGAGACCGCCGGTCGATTTGATTTGCCCGACTATTTCGACTTTTACCTCAGGGGTACTCGAACGGTCGCTGGCTCAAATTTGAAACAAAGAAGCGCAATCTCTGAAAGCTGAAATATCTCCCACAACACGCTCAATCCCGCCTTAGACTCGTTCAACCCACTGAACTGAAGAACTTAAAAACCTCTTAATGAAAATCGAAGCAGCAACCTGAAACAAAACTCGCAATTGAAGTGACCTTCCTCACAATTGCACTAAACGGAACTCAACTAAACCAAAACTACTCGATTTTCTATTAATTACAAATTCCACAATTTATTCGGTTTCGGGTTGGACGGTTTGGGTTGGGTTTGGATTGGGGAAACACTTTAGAGCATGGCCATGTCTACAACTACCACATACCTGCGCAGGGTTTTTCTTCGTCGACTTGTTGAATCTCGGCGACGACTCGAATCAGCCAGGAACCTCGGCGATGGCGGCGAGAACCTTCGTAACGATGGCGGCGAAGGGGATCGTTTCGCCGTCGCTGCAGGAATGGCGTGCAGCGCGATGAGCCCGTGCAAATATGGCCGAACTAAAGTTGCGAAGCGGGTGGCGGCTGGACGGATGGCCTCCGATTTTCTCCAGAGAGCTTTGGCTACGACGGAGTGTCGTGTGACCCGGGGTTGATCTTCTTCCTTCGGTTTAGAGCCAACGTACCTCCGTACGGCCTCGCGTATGGCGCTCTGACCGTACGTGATGAAATGAACTCCTCCCCTAAGGTTCTGATCCGGAACGTGATGCGCAATTGGCGACGCAGTTCACGATCCGCACTCTCGTTTAACTTGGTCCGGGGTTGTAACGTTGGTGGACCGTCTACGACGATTAATTGGCGATCGTCGGGGAATTTTCGCTCCTTTTGAAAGGCGAAACACCACGCTCCGTTTGACTACCCCAAAGGGCGGGCCTTGGTGGTTGCACGGACTCGAAACAACGTCCTCGGACGGAAATGGTGGCCCGAAACGCCACGGGGACCGTATTCGACTTCGGTCGACACTCGAAAAACTCCAGCCTGTACCCAAAAAGCGCAGGGCGCTAGAAAGTCCAACGCGAAATTTATTTTAAAAACTAAATTTAGAAAACCGAGTTCATTGAAATTACCTTTTTGAGTAACAATTATAAATTTAACAGAACAGTTCGCGTTTGTCGGACACACCGACTCCGAAACGTTTCACTACCTTTTAGAACAAACAAATAGAACAAAATTAGAACAAAGTACAAACGAAAAATCACTTCAATCACTTTCAATACCTTTTAGTTACAACGAATCTAACACACTTTAAATAAATTAACTTTAAAATTGAACTACGAACTTCTGAACTCCAGCCGTTTAAGAAGCGAAATGAACGAGTCTACTTCTTTGGAGCAGATAAGAAACCTGCTCACATAAAGAGCCTATTCTTTCAAAAATTGCGCCCAAACTAATTTGATATGGCGAGAGTTCGTGCCTTCGGTAAACGAACATGGCTAAAACGAAAATGAACACTACAAAGGTTTGCACATCACTACACATATCCCATACTGGGTGACGTCAATTTAGTACACTTAGTCTAGACACAAACCTTATCGACAATATACGTAACACTGAGCTCAATCAAATTCAAATTCAGATGATTTTGCTTAAAAAGATAAAAACGTCAAAAGTCCACAAACTTTTTTATCATGTTTTTAACGGAAAAACGCAAAACGTTACACTATCTCAAAAGTATGCCATTCTTGTTGCCACTTAGCCAGCGAACGAATTCTCGCCAGCCTGGTTTCTTTTCACCGATAGCAGTCGATGTGGATATCGTGCTCACCACTCACATGGTAATGGGTCGGAACGCGCTGTTTAACTTCTCCCGATTCCGGTTGGTCTGTAGCGCCGTGCCGCAGGCTGGCGCACCGTATTTTAGTGGCGATGTTTATATGCCAGCCAGAAGCCACCACTTACTGCTTCTAGGATCACTTAAATTGGGAATAATTCTTGTGAGCGCATTGCTCGCCTTCACCGTCTTCTTGCATGCATAATCAACGTGACTGTTGAAGTTCAGCCGATCGTCTAGCATTACACCCAGGTGTTTCAGCGTTCACTAGGATGCTATGACATGCCCCCGCCAGTGATCTCGCCGTGCATGACTGCTTTGCGGTTGCTAACTAGTAGCACCTCCATTTTGTGGCGTGCTATCTTCAGCTTGACTCCCTCCATCCAATCTCCAATCAGGCCAATTGCCTCCGATTCCAGCATTTCTACTTCCCCCTGCGTCTCACCTATTACCGTTAAGACAACGTAATCGACCGTAGCTCCAGCGTTAGAACCCGTCGTATATCACATTCCTCAGTGTTGGACCCTGTATGGAACCTTGTGGGTATCCAAAAGTTATTCTTAACTCTTTAAACTCCTTTAACTTAAAAAAAATGTGAAATGGTTTATATCATTCACTGCCTTCTATGTCATTCCAGATTGATCGTAGCAAGCGACGCGCGCGGGCTGTTGTGTTTTAAATCTTCTGTCACGTTTTTTCGGCTCCATGGATTATTTTAGATTCGGCTGATGTAAACGCAAATCGGCTGTTACAAGTATAATATTTCAACGGTCAAGATCTTCCAAGATTTATCTGTTGTTCGGTTTCACGTTCGAAATGGAACCCTCCCACTAACAACTCCTTCCTGTGAAATCCATGGAGATGCAGAGGTGATCTCGGTCTCTAGTAGCAATGGACGTCACAATAACTTTCCTTCCCTTCCCTCTCCCGATGACCGTAAGGACGTGGCCGGCGCCGTTATTGGCATTACTAAGTTTGGAGTCCTCGAAATTGTACATTGAAAATGATATGCTAATCCCAAGCTACTTCTGTTGGTTCCCTGTGCAATTTTGATTATTCCAGTCAATCACGGAGTAGCAACTACGAATTGTACGGTCATCAATGCTTATGCTTATGCTTATGCTTTCACTGCCCTCTATGTCATTCCAATGTTCAGCTGCTCCGTCTCATATCGCTTCTTTGTTTTGATTCGTATTTTGTTCAACAACTGCTTGAGGGCTACTGATAGAGTATTTATTAGTATGAAGTCATCTTTGCTGCTGAATCCGCATTTATGATTATTACCAGAGCAAAGTTGATGTGCATAACCTATATAGTAATATACATTTTTTTTTCTTTTCTCAGGATACACCTTTCCAAGTCACAGCACTTCGCAGATGGCCTGACTCGATATGGACGCTTCTCGCCCAGTATGGACCAAGGCTACCACACGCTGGTATCGCCTTCGCCATCCGGTCAGCAGCAATCCTCAATACCGGCCACGTGGAACACTGCAGCACCCAGTAGTAGTAGCACTTCAACGGTAAACGGTTCCAACGGTTGCAGCCAAATCAGCAACAGTGTCATTGGAAACGGAGACCTACTCAACGGAAGTCCAGGCCAAATCTTTCGGGCGGGACCTCTTTTCGATCGGCTGTCCGATGAGTTGATGGTGAAAATTTTCGAGTGGCTCGACAGCTGCGAGCTGTGCAATATCGCACGAGTGTGCAAACGCTTCGAATCGGTCATATGGAGTCCAAACCTGTGGAAATTCATCAAAATCAAAGGCAAGGCAAATGTAATTGTTAGAGGCGTTCCCAGAGATTTAACTCGTCTTTCGTATTCTAGGAGAAACAAATAGCGGCGATAGGGCAATCAAAACCATCCTCAGGCGATTGTGCGGCCAGACGCGCAACGGAGCGTGTCCCGGAGTAGAGCGAGTTTTGCTAAGCGATGGTTGCAGATTAACGGACAAAGGTCTACAGTTGCTGTCTAGGCGGTGTCCGGAAATAACGCATTTGCAAGTTCAGAACAGTGTCAGCGTCTCGAACCAGGCATTGTTCGATTTGGTCACCAAATGCACCAATCTGCAGCATCTGGACATTACAGGTAAGAGGTTGATGAACATTGTAGACCTTCACGGTCCATAATACGCTAGATTCGGGGGCTAACTTTGCATTCCACATTTCCCAGGCTGTGCACAAATCACGTGCATCAACGTTAATCCAGGCTTGGAGCCACCTCGTCGATTATTGCTGCAGTATCTGGATCTAACTGATTGTGCATCGATTTCGGATTCCGGACTCAAAATCATAGCCCGAAATTGCCCACTACTGGTTTATCTTTACCTACGGAGGTGTATCCAGATAACAGGTAAGCTTCTCCAGGGCATACCTCAACTGTACACTTTCGTGACTTACGCAAACGATTTTCTTTCAGATGCTGGCCTCAAGTTCATCCCAAACTTTTGCATAGCGCTGCGGGAGCTAAGCGTTTCGGACTGCATCAACATTACCGATTTCGGGCTGTACGAGTTGGCTAAACTAGGTGCTACACTACGATATCTTTCAGTTGCTAAATGCGACCAAGTCTCGGATGCAGGACTCAAGGTCATCGCCCGACGGTGCTACAAAATGCGCTATCTAAATGCACGTGGTTGCGAGGCGGTTAGTGATGACTCGATCAACGTTCTGGCGCGGTCCTGCCCTCGGTTGAGGGCCTTGGATATCGGCAAGTGCGACGTCAGTGATGCCGGACTTCGAGCGCTGGCCGAAAGCTGTCCCAACTTGAAGAAACTTAGTTTGCGAAATTGTGATATGATCACCGACCGAGGGATCCAGTGCATAGCGTACTACTGCCGTGGACTGCAGCAGTTGAACATCCAGGATTGCCAAATCTCCATAGAAGGATACAGAGCAGTTAAGAAATACTGCAAGCGATGCGTCATCGAGCATACCAATCCAGGATTTTGCTAGCATCTACTGAATGTATAGGCCTAAAGTGCTCTCTTTTAAGTGTTTCAAACATACAAGTTGTGTAGCAAATTGTTTTAGAAATTTTAAATTTTGATTTTAAAGTTCTGCCAAAAAAACATGAACAGAAATTTGTTGATAACTATATTTAACTAGGCGAATATTTTATATCGTGTTTTAAAATAAATTTAAACTGTACACTAACGACGTAATATATATTTTCAATCATTTTTCGAACACTTTGTAAAGATTTTATTTATATAAACACTAGAAAAAATAAAAATGTATTTATTTTACAAATTGTGTTCTACTTTCATCAACCGAAAACAAAAGACTCGCCCATGAACAAATTATGTTTTGTTCTATATTTCAGCATCATCAAGCATTATTATTCATTTCTTTATTTCAATATTTCGTTTTACACCAATCATCTTCAATTATCTCTCCATTCTCGGCTGCATCATATGCTCTCCAGTTCTTGGTGGAATGGGTGCCCCTGATCCATCCATTTTGCTCGCTGCGGCTCACCTCATCTTGTTCCAACCGGATTCGAAGCGAACATCATTTTTGAAGGGTTGTTGTCCTGCATTATTATAACATGTCCTGCCCAGCATATTCTGCCAGCATTAGCCACATTCTAGATACAGGGATACCGTAGGGTTGGACGAACTCGTGGTTCATCCTTCGCCGCCACACACCGTTCTCCTGTTGAAAACCCCAAAATATTGCTATGTTCCGTTATGTTCCAGTAGCGCATATTACACATTTAATTTAGAATGCCGAATCTCGGCTAATTTAAACCGAGATCCGCACAGCCGAGTAGTCGGCAAACAAATTTCCTTGGATCTCAGGAAATAAAAGCCGAGTATCAGTAAATCGTGCTTCGTTGCGAAGCAACAGAACAATTTGTTAGCTGAGTCTCAGTTAAAATCGGGAAAGCGAGATTCACACAGCCGAGCTCGTGGAAAAAATCTAAGTGTGTACCTCAGGCATCCCTACCCATAATCCCACAGACGCAGGGCTCTCAGTCGCTTCATCTTGAAAATGGAAACTTCAGAGACCTCTAACCTGGAAAAAGAAACCAAACAAAACCCAAAAAGAGACCAAACAGGAATAAAAAAAAACAAACAAAAACGAAACGTTACAGGAAACAGTTCTCAGAGAATATTTTGAAATCTTTTTTTTTTTTTGAAATTCCTCGTGACATTAATCTTTCTACTGCATTAAGAAAATGTTACACATCATACATAAGGAGTCAAAAATGATCCATGACTTTGAAACGCTCTCAAAAATCCATTTTTGAACCGATTTTCGTTTTTTTAGCTTTATATGAATGAATGTTGGGGCCCAGATAGCCGTAGCGGTAACCGCGCAGCTATTCAGCAAGACCAAGCTGAGGGTCGTGGGTTCGAATCCCACCGGTCGAGGATCTTTTCGGATTGGAAATTTTCTCGACTTCCCAGGGCATAGAGTATCTTCGTACATGCCACACGATATACGCATGCAAAAATGGTCATTGGCATAGTAAGCTCTCAGTTAATAACTGTGGAAGTGCTCATAAGAACACTAAGCTGAGTAGCAGGCTCTGTCCCAGTGGGGACGTAACGCCAGAAAGAAGAAGATGAATGATATGGAACCTTAGCCGTGTGGTTAGAGTCCGCGGCTATAAAGCAAAACCATGCTGAAGGTGTCTGAATTCGATTCCCGGTCGGTCCAGGATCTTTTCGTAATGGAAATTTCCTTGATTTCCCTGGACATAGAGTATCCTCGTTCCTGCCACACGATATACGAATGCGAAAATGGCAACTTTGGCAAAGAAAGCTCTCAGTTAACGACTGTGGAAGTGCTCATAAGAACACTAAGCTGAGAAGCAGGCTCTGTCCCAGTGAAGACGTTGATACCAAGAAGAAGAAGAAAGAAACTTCTGGAAGAATCTTATGCAAAGTTTCTTAAGATTCCTAGAAGAGGATTTCCGCTTATGTACCTGGGAATCACTTTAACTAGTGATTTAAATCGACCAGCAACTACCAGACAACGATCAATAAACGCGATAAAATCGGCTAAGAACATAGTACAATTTTGCAAAACCTTCAAACCGGCATGGGATATTGGGAAACTAATATATTTACAAAACTGTTATTGCTCCAGCTATACAATACGGTACAAAAGTATCGACACTTACAAAACGTAGTAGATTACAATTAGCCAAATATGAGAAACTAATTTTGAAAGATATATGGAATAACTGTAGAGTAATACAGAGAAAATTCAATGTGAGGAAAGAGATGAGTGGAAAAACAATCAATAGAAGAGTTAGAGTGGCTAGGTTAAATTACTATGGGCACATTGTCAGGAGGCCAAATAAGCATCCACTGAAATCTGCTTTCAAATTCAAGTTCTGTTTTAAAAAGGAGGGAAGACCTAGTTTCACATGGAAAGATACGTTACAGCAAGATTTTTCAAGATATCGAGACATGACAAATAGCAATTGGAAAGTACTGGCAATGATTAGAGAAAAACTTAAAAAGGAAGCAGAAAAAAATTATAAGGAAAGCAGGACAGAAGTTTCTTTACGGATTCTAACAAACAATTCTTTAGAAATTCCTCAAAAAACAGTTCTTTCTAGCATTGTAGCAGAACTTATGAACGGATTTTTTTGGTTGGGTGACAAAATGTCGAATGCCAAAACGTCGAATGCCAAAGCGTCGAAAGGACAAAACGTCGAATGCCAAAATGTCGAATCCCAAAACGTCGAAAGTAAAAACGTTGGAAGGATGAAACGTCAAAGGAACAAAACATCGTAAAGGAAACAATATGAGTATGTCTGACAAATCATAGACCTATTAGATTAATAGGGTATATGAAAAAATCGATAAAAATAACGTCAAATGAGGGGCCTAAACGCAAAGAGGTGTAAATGACATTGTTGTCGGTTTTGAGTTACGAACACTAAAATTTTCTGCGGTTTCTAAGCTTTCCAACGATAATTTTAGGTGATTTTTCCACCCAACCGAAAAAAATACATAATTCGTAGAAGATTGCCTTGGTTTTTTGGCTCCCATACAACTTGTATGGAATGAAAAATTGCTGCAAATCCTTCAAAGTCGATTTTCTCCGAGCTAGGTTTTGGCACTCACACCCTTTTGCTTCTATTTCCTTCAAATGTAAATATTAAAATATGTTTCGAACAGTTAAAGCATTGAACAACATATATTTCCAAATGATATTGCCGTGATACCGTAATTTTTGGTTGGTCTTGGAAGGGATATGAAAACAAGCCAAAACTTTTTTTTTTACTTATCTCGTTTATTTGGCAGGCTCAGGCGCCGTAGGGCATAACAGAGCCGAAATCTTTTCTTTTTTTTACATTATTTACATTTTGAAATTTGAACTTATTTTAAAAACTATGTTAGTTTGCGGAAGTTTTAAGGTTAGTGGATACATTTGAAACAGGGAAGGAAAGGATTTTTTGGAATTTCTTAAGCTACTTAGACTACTAAGCTGATGAAGCTTGAAGGGACAGGATGTCCAGATCTGTAATGAAACTAAACAGAAACGGTTTGTGGGAGACACGGCGAGAAGAGGACAATTTGAATGGGAAAAAGAAAGACAGGGAACGGACACAATCAAACCCGGATATTGATACGCTTCAAAAACAGATGGATTAAATTCATATATTCTAAATCAAGGCCCGCCAACACTTCCCTGACAGGTTTCTGCTGTTTTCCTCGGATCCGGAGAGTTTCAGTCAGCTCAGATCTGACGCCACGATGCTCAACGCATCCCCACACAACATGTTCGATATCCTGGTAAGCCACGCCGCAAACACAGAGATTGCTTTCTGAGAGCCCAATACGGTGGGTATGCGCGCTTAACGAATAGTGATTGGACATAAGCCGACACATGACACGAATGAAATCACGGCTCATGCCCAACCCCTTAAACCATGGCTTCTTCGACACCTGTGGAAATATGGAATGCAGCCATCTACCCATTTCTCCGTCTCTCCATTTCTGTTGCCAGCTGATCAAGGTCTCCCGACGGGCCAATGCAAAAAATTCTTCGAAGGCGATTTGACGCTCGTAAACATCGCCTTCTTTAGCGCCTACCTTAGCCAGAGAGTCCGCTTTCTCATTGCCAGGAATGGAGCAAGGCGAAGGGACCCAAGCTAGGGTAATAGTGTAAGAGCGAACTGACAAAGCACTTAATGCCTGGCGTATTCTATTCAGGAAGTACGCTGAGTGCTTCACCGGCTTCATTGACCGAACAGCCTCCAGAGAACTTAAACTGTCGGAAAAAATGAAGAAGTGCTCGGGTGGGAGAGAACTGATGTACTCTAAGGTGTAATGTATAGCTGCTAGTTCAGCAACATATACAGAACATGGTTTTTGAAGCATGAAGGAGGCGCTATGAGAAACGTTGTAAACACCGTAACCAGTGATATCATCCATTTTTGACCCATCAGTGAAGAACTGTCGGCTCTCGCTGACATGCCCGAATTTACTTGCAAACATGGGAGGGATAAACTTTGAACGAAAGTGATCTGGTATACCATGGATATCTTGCTTCATGGACAAATCAAATACTACAGAGGAACAGTCGAATTCTAGGAAGTTATCACGATTGGTGTTAACCGAAGATGGGCTAACCTCCAGCGTCATGTACCAGTAGTACACACTCATGAAACGAGTTTGAGGGTTATGTTCAAGCAGCTTTTCGTAGTTTTCAATAACCAATGGATTGAGAACCTCACAACGGATGAGGAACCTGAGTGTTAACTCCGCGAAACGATCTGTCAGGGGCTGTACTCCTGCAAGTACCTCTAAACTCATTGTGTGAGTCGAGTTCATGCAGCCTAGCGCGATGCGAAGACAGCGGTACTGAATCCGCTGTATCTTCAGCATATGTGTTTTCGCCGCGGATTGAAAGCAAAAGCTACCGTACTCTAAGACCGACAAGATGGTTGTTTGGTACAGCTTGATCAGATCTTCCGGATGGGCTCCCCACCATGTTCCGGTTATAGTTCGCATGAAGTTGATTCGTTTTTGGCATTTCTGTGTCAGATACACAATGTGTTTCCCCCAGGTGCATTTGGCGTCGAACCAGACCCCGAGATATTTAGAAGACAAGCTATGAGTGATTGTCTTACCCATGAGTGTAAGCGGAAACTTGGCAGGTTTGTGTTTCTTTGAAAAGACAACCATCTCAGTTTTCTCCGCAGAGAATTCGATACCCAGCTTTAAGGCCCAAGTAGACAAATTGTCCAGAGTATCTTGTAAGGGTCCTTGTAGTTCGGCTGCTGTTGGTCCTGTGACAGAAACAACACAGTCGTCTGCAAGCTGTCTTAACGAGCAATTTTCCATGAGACAGTCATCAATGTCTCTCACATAAAAATTATAAAGAAGGGGACTCAGACATGATCCCTGGGGGAGACCCATGTAGCTAATTCGTGAAACTGACAAGTTGCCATGAGTAAAACTCATATGCTTCTCGGACAACAAATTATACAAAAAATTGTTCAAAACTGATGAAAGGCCACTTGCGTGGAGTTTGTCTGAAAGGACATCAACACAAACTGAGTCAAAAGCACTCTTAATATCCAAAAACACTGAACCCATCTGTTCTTTTTGGGCAAAGGCAAGTTGAATTTCTGAAGAAAGCAGCGCAAGACAGTCGTTCGTTCCTTTGGCTCTGCGAAAACCAAACTGTGTATCTGACAGCATGCCATTCGATTCAACCCATTTATCCAGCCGAAAGAGAATCATCTTCTCTAACAACTTGCGAATACACGACAACATCGCAATTGGGCGGTACGAATTATAGTTCGACGCGGGTTTCCCGGGGTTTTGGATGGCTATTACTCTCACCTGCCTCCAGTCATCCGGAACAATGTTACACTCCAGAAAGTGATTAAACAAGTTTAATAGGCGCCTCTTTGCGACGTCAGGTAGGCCCTTAAGCAAATTGAACTTGATTCGATCCATTCCTGGAGCGGAATTGTTACATGAAAGGAGAGCAAGTGAGAATTCAACCATCGAAAAAGGTCTATCCATGGCGTCCCTATCCACCGGAATATCTCGTCGCACGCGATCAACAGGAACGGAATCCGGACAAACTTTCTTAGCGAAATCGATAATCCACCGAGGAGAGCTCTCTCGATCTTCATTAACCGACGATGTATTACGCATTCTTCTTCCGACGGTCCAAAGCGTTCTCAACGAGGTCTCACGTGATAATCCTTCCACAAAATGACGCCAATAACCGCTTTTCTTCGCTTTGACCAAGCTTTTAAACTTGCGTTCAAGGGAAGAATAGCGCTCATAGTTGTCAATTGAACCACGTTTCCGGAAGTCTTTAAACGCGGCGGATTTCTCGCGATAGAGTGCCTTACACTCTTCATCCCACCACGGATTGGGAGGCTTCTTGCGAACCGACGGACCAGGCACAGGACGGCGTTGGGCTTGAAGAGCGCTGTTGAGAATCAACTCGGATAAAAAGCGATACTCTTCCAACGGAGGAAGTACTTCTACCGCTTGTTCTCCATCAATGATCGTTTCCGCGTACTTTCCCCAGTCTATGTGCTTTGTGAGGTCGTAGGCGAGATCGATGGATGAAGACTGTTGTGTTCCATTGGAAATTGAAACTACGATCGGCAAGTGATCGCTACCATGGGGATCCTGGATTACCCTCCATGAACAATCCAGCGATAACGAGCTTGAACATATTGAGAGGTCTAAACGGCTATCCCTAGGACTTCCATCTTGAGCTGGAGGTGCCACTCGTGTAACTTCCCCAGTGTTGAGAATTGTCATATTGAAGTCGTCGCAGAGGTCATATATCAACGTTGATCGGTGGTCGTCATACAGTTCCCCCCAGCCTGTTCCGTGGGAGTTGAAATCCCCAATGAACAACCGTGGTTCAGGCATAACAGAGCAGATGTGAGAGAGATCTCTGCGAGATATCGCCGATCTCGGAGGAAGATATATGGAGGCGACACTGAAGCTTTTGCCTCGGATAGTCACCTGACATGCAACGACTTCAATGCCTGACATCGGCGGCAGATCGACTCTGTAGAACGAGTGATGCTTTTTGATCCCCAAAAGCACTCCTCCATATGAGTCGGATCGATCCAGGCGAATAATATTAAAATCATGGAAAGGAAGGGTCACATCAGGTGTTAGCCATGTTTCTGATAACGCAAAAACATCGCACTGTAAATTACTAACTAAAAATTTAAAACTATCTAATTTAGGCATAATACTACGACAGTTCCAGTGTAGAACAGAAATCATATCTTCGACCTCTGTAGATAATTTATCCATCAAAAGATATGATCGTTGCAAGGAGGGGCATTCTAGAAGCCAGTTGCTTCAAAAGAGGAGTCACACATGGAAGCAATCCTTTGACAATGTTCTTCACTGGGTCAGAAGCATTGAAGAAATTAAGGATGATATCTACAATGCCAGAAAGCGTAAACATTGGAACGCCCTGAGGTTGCCCTAGGGGCTCCGAATGCGAACTTTCTTTTGGCTGAGCAGTTTGAAATTTTGGAATATTTGGGATTTTAGATTTTCCCGGTAGTGGCGGAAAGTCTCTTTCCTCTTGGAGTTTGAATCCAGGAGGTGAAAGCTTTGAGACTTTCGCGACAGGCTTAGTATTTTTCATGGCTGGTGGGTCATCACTGCTAGACAGATTCCGAGGCTTTTTTGTGGGTCTCTGGAGTCTCACACGCTTCCTCGATGAACCCTTGAAAACGAAGGAAATTCCTTCACCAACCTCAGAGTCGGAGCCCTGATCATCAAGAGACAGAGAAGAGTAGATATTTTGGGATTCAGCAGACGGAGCAGCCTTTTCCAACATCTCGGCAAAACTACGCCGAGAGCGCTGCTCTAATGATCGTCGCTGATGTTGCTGCCGGCGTACGTACGTTGGGCAGTTTTCGAGGGCATGTGGTGGACTTTCGTTGCAATAAACGCATTTTGGCGGTATACTACATACACCATCCACATGTCTCTCCCCGCAAGAAGCACAGCGAGGTTTATTGCAGCAATACTGGGCAGTATGGCCCAGCTGCTTGCAATTTGTGCAATTCATTACCTTCGGTACGTACAGCCGCACAGGTAAACGAAGTTTGCCGATTACAAGAAAATTCGGCAAAGCAGATCCGGAAAAGGTCACACAGAAGGATTCAGAATGTGAATAGATCTTTTTTTCTCCCACCAGGGATACGGAATGCAATTGCTTGCATTCCAGTATGGGGACAGATGGGAGAGAAGGGTTTTTGAAGCGACCACAACCCTGCATCAATTCTTCGCAGGTCATACTGCCTTCGGTGACCACTCCCGCAATCTCAACCCGATGGCTTGGCAGATAAGTTTGGTACTCACGAGTAAAGAGCTCACAGGCCACAATCTCATTGGCCTGTTTACGGTCACTGACGGTGACGCGCAGCTTACCAGAACCCACTGTGTCAATGGCGACAACGGAAGAGAATCGCTTAGTCAGATCCTTACTGATCTGAATAGTGTTCAACCGTTTGCCTTTGGATCGAAAGAAAACAACAAAAGGCCCACCAGAGTCGGGCGGGTAGGCCTTGAGGCGAGGGGACGTCGGAGATGGTAGAATATTGGTGTCCATTTGAGACACATCAGATTGAGGGGACACACATGGATTGGGCATAAAGGTGTTTGTGTTTTGTTGGTTCAACACATTCGAAGACTCAGTGAGGGGATACGACGTTCCCCCGCCATCATCATCTACACCCATTGCGGTAGCTTAACACCGCAAAGGGCGCACGAATAACTCAAACTAACACTATTCACAGAAATGGAAATTGAATTAAACTGAAAAAAAACATACAAAGGGGAGAGGGAAGAGGGAAAACTTTCACACGCAGTAAAAACTAATCAAAAAAGACGTGAAGAGGAGAAAGACAACGAGAGGTACTTATCTTTTACTCTATCCACGCTGACGTCGTCGATGCTGTAACCGATGGGCGTCTACGCTTGGGGAGAGGTAGCAAGTAACGTACGACCATTCGCTGGGACGCGTAGATGTGTGGTTGATCTCCGCTGTCCACGCTATACGCACACCACAGACGATGATCGCACTGATGAACTCTGCACTGCACACAGGTAGCACACGGGACGGGGTGCGAGCTGCCTTCGATGATACACGTGATCAAAAAAGGACGGTCTGGTTCCTGGTTCGCTGGTACGGTGTATGTGTGGTTGGTCTCTCACTGCCTGCCACCAACCAACACAGGCGTCGATAACGATGGTGACCACTGTCGGTGTGGAGAGCGCACCGCTGTGCACGCTATATGCACACCACAAACGATGATCACTCAGGTAGCACACGGGACGAGGTGCAAGCTGTCTTCTACGATACACGTGATCGGAAAATAACCACGCAATGGCGAAAACGTTCAATACTTTTGCGCAAAACTCGATTAATCGGCAACACAATGGCTTCGCCAAAAGTGTTCCGCTTCCAAGCCGAACTAAGGCTCTTCACTGCACTAAAAACACTTTGCAATAGGCGTCGAAATACCAAAGATTTGGAAAAACGGGGGTGAACCCGGACACACGAGAACTATCGACTGTCTCGCACGGTAGCTCAACAAGGAATGAAAGTTATTGTTTGTTACGAGTCATAATTCTCCGCCTTATTTCCCATCGTAACAAAGTGGCGACGAGTCTGCGGAAGTTCGCGGAGTATCGAATTTCGGGTCGAAAGTATCGCGCCGCCGAAAACCGCGTGTGAGAATGTCGCAGCCACAGGCGCCATCTTCGTTGGCCGGCAGTGGTGAACAATCATTCAAAGACACAATTTTGCAAATTCTCAGCAATCAGCAGGCGCTGATGACAAAGCTGTCGCAGCATGTGGCGGCAATCGAAGGAAATATCCAAAACGCAAACCGCAACGAGTTGATATTGGATTCCTTAGCGACGAATATCACGGAATTTGCATACGACCTTGAAAAAGGTTACTCGTTCGATGCTTGGTTTTCACGGTATGCGGATCTTTTTGAGAAGGATGCCGCCCAGCTGGAGGACGATGCCAAGGTGCGCTTGTTACTGCGAAAACTGAGTCCTTCTGCACACGAACGGTACACGTCATTCATCCTCCCCAAACTGTCGAAGGAGTTTTCGTTTGAGGAAACTGTAGCCAAACTGAGGACCATCTTCGGTACACCGGTATCTACGTTCCATCGACGTTATCAGTGCCTTCAGACGACGAAGGACGAAGATGAGGATTTTATCAGCTACTCGTGTAAAGTCAACGAAGCATGTGTTGATTTTAAGCTCCAAGAGCTAAAGGAAGATCAATTCAAATGTCTTATCTTCGTATGTGGGCTCAAATCACCTAAGGATTCGGACAGCGATATGACAAGAACCTGGAGAAAATCGTCGAAGAGTGCAAGAGTCTGATCAATTTGAAGCAGGATACGGTGCTCATTGGAGGAAAACCCCCCACGCCAGCCGTGGCTGCAACAAATGCCGTTCGAACGCACTCTCAGCCAAATCGAAAGGAGAGATCAAACCGTTCAAAAGATCAGGCACCGAAGACACCGTGTTGGTCTTGTGGTGGCATGCACTTTGCCAACCACTGCAACTTCAAGGATCACAAGTGTCGAGATTGCGGTAGAACGGGCCACAAGGAAGGCTATTGCAGCTGTTTTTCGTCAAAATCACGTCCAAAGTCAGGAAAAGGAAAGCCAGCGAATCGGAACAAACCTTCAAGCGAGATTGTCGTCGTGAAAAATGTCACACGGAGCAGAAGATACGTCGAGACAACCATCAACGGAGTTCCGGTTAACCTTCAACTAGACTCCGGTTCTGATATCACCATTATATCCAGACAAAACTGGCTCAAAATCGGAGCACCGAAAACATCGCCACCGGACTGTGAAGTTCAGACCGCATCTGGCGATAAATTGGGAATCGCTGCTATGTTCCGTGCCTGTATTTCCATCAGCGGCGATCAAAGAGAAGGTAACTGTTACGTATGTAGAACTAATCTATCTCTTAACGTTCTAGGCTCAGACCTACTCGATAAGTTTGGGCTGTGGGACGTACCATTCTCGTCGTTCTGCAAGTTGGTTGACGCCAAGCAAGAAGACCACCAAGTCGCTGCATTGAAAGCCAAGTACCCGACCGTTTTCACCGATCAGTTGGGGTTGTGCTCAAAGATGCAGGTGCATTTGTCGCTCAAAAAAGACGTTCAACCGGTATTCAAGCCAAAGCGACCGGTTTCGTACAACATGGAGGCCGTCGTTGAAGATGAATTGAAACGCCTGCAAGATAAAGGTATCATCACGCCAATAACGTACGCAGATTGGGCCGCACCAATTGTGGTGGTGCGTAAACCAGATCGCACCGTTCGAATTTGCGCCGATTTTTCCACCGGATTGAATAATGCACTTGAGGCAAACAATTACCCATTGCCTCTCCCGGAGGATATTTTCAATCGAATGGCTAACTGTACAGTGTTCAGCCATATCGATTTATCAGATGCGTACCTTCAGGTCCAGGTGGATGACGAAAGCAGGAAGTTGATCAACATCAATACGCATAAGGGCCTTTACCAGTTCAACCGGTTATCACCCGGTATCAAAAGCGCCCCGGGTGCGTTCCAACAAATTATGGATGCGATGTTAGCTGGGCTGGACTGCACTTGCCCATACCTCGACGACGTTCTCGTTGGGGGTCGCACAGAGGAGGAACATATGAAGAACCTATATAAAGTACTCGAACGCCTTCAAGAATATGGGTTCACCGTTAAGATCGATAAATGTCGATTCTTCATGCGCCAAGTGAACTATCTGGGGCAACTTCTAGACAAGGAGGGCATCCGCCCTGATCCTGAAAAAGTGAAAGCGATAGTGAACATGCCACCTCCTAGCGATGTCTCGACGCTGCGATCGTACTTAGGTGCGATAAATTATTACGGGAAGTATATTCGAGAAATGCGAAAACTTCGCTACCCTCTGGATGAACTTTTGAAGCAAGGAACCAGTTTCGAATGGACAGATGAGTGTCAACGGTCGTTTGATCGATTTAAGGAAATCTTGCAATCTCCTCTCATGCTGACGCACTATAATACTCGTTTGGATATAGTAGTATCAGCCGACGCATCAAATGTGGGCATTGGCGCCCGCATAGCTCATCGATTTCCAGACGGCTCCGAAAAGGCTGTGTATCACGCATCAAGAAGCCTCACACCAGCAGAATCCCGATACAGCCAAATTGAAAAGGAAGCGTTGGGATTGGTTTACGCGGTCACCAAATTTCATCGAATGATCTATGGAAGACGCTTCACTCTCCAGACCGACCATAAACCGCTGCTGGCCATTTTTGGATCGAAACAAGGTATTCCACCATACACAGCCAACCGGCTACAGAGATGGGCGCTCACCATGTTATTATACGACTTTCAAATCGAGTATATTTCTACGGACCATTTTGGTCACGCAGATATTCTGTCACGCCTGATAAATTCTCACATCAAGCCAGATGAGGATTTCGTAATTGCGTCCATCGAGATCGAAAAGGTTATCTGCAATGTTGTAGGCCAGTCCATCGAACATCTTCCCGTTTCATACAAAATGATAGCGGAAGAGACAGCACAGGACGAAGCACTGCGTAAAGTTACGAGCTTCATCAGGAAAGGCTGGCCTACCGAAGCAACCAGTGAGCATTCAAGCGTACAACAGTTTTTCGCACGTCGAGATTCGCTGTATGAAGCGCAGAAGGTCCTGATGTACGGCGACCGAGTGGTTATCCCCAAGAAGCTGCAACAAAAGGTGCTTCAGCAGCTGCACAAGGGACATCCGGGGATCGAACGAATGCGCTCCTTAGCTCGAAATTTCGTTTATTGGCCAAATATCGACGACCACATCACCGCTCTGGTTCGAAATTGTCATGAATGCGCAGCGGTGGCCAAAACAGACACCAAAACTAAATTGCAATCATGGCCAGTGCCTGAAAAGCCATGGTAGAGGGTTCATGTGGACTTCGCAGGTCCCGTCAACGATACTTACTATCTTCTGCTGGTTGATGCACTGTCCAAATGGCCCGAGGTAGTTCCAACAAAGCGAATCACGACAGCAGCCACCATAGCTATTCTTCGTAAAATCTTCAGCCGGTTTGGTATGCCGGAAGTCTTAGTTTCCGACAACGGAGCCCAACTAACCAGCGATGCATTTGAGAGATTTTGCGAGTCCAACGGTATCATGCATCTGAAAATTGCTCCATTCCATCCACAGAGCAATGGATTAGCCGAAAGGTTTGTCGATACCTTCAAAAGGACAATTAAGAAAATTCAAGCAGGAGGGGAAGATATAGACCAAGCCATAGACACTTTCTTGCTCTGCTATCGCTCTACACCCAGTCGAAATGCGCCAGGAGGAAAATCACCTGCCGAGATTCTTTTCGGCAAACCTCTTCGAACATCGTTTGAGCTCATGAAACCACCAAGCAAATTCTTCAAGGATGTGAACTCCAAACAAGACAGCCAGTACAACGAAAAACATGGAGCAAAAGCCAAGTATTTCAATGTCAAGGAACAAGTGTATGCGCAAGTACACCACGGAAACGAGTGGAGCTGGATACCAGGAGAAGTAGTGGAACGTATTGGGCAAGTCATGTACAACATTTGGCTGCCTGATCGTAAACGGCTCATCCGCTGTCACAGCAACCAGTTACGAAACCGCTACGGCAGCAAAAGCAACCCAGAAGTAACCAATCCAGATGTTCCACTCGATATTCTGCTGGACACGTGGAGTTTAAATCCAATAAACTCCGAAGCTGCTGTAGAAGCAGTAGAACCGCCAACTGAGCCTGATGGATTGAACGAGTTACAGTTGGAATTCCTACGGAACTTGATGCAACCAGATCAGCAGCAACGTCGACAGAGAACTCCGGTTAGGCAACCTGAGTTAGATGAAGTTATTCAGCGACGATCATCGAGGCAACGACGTGCACCGATCCGCTACGAGCCGTATCAGCTTTATTAAACAGGGGAGGTGTTGGGCACCCCTATCGCCGACTCTGACATTCTTCTACGCTGTCGCCTATCGGCAGTGCCAACTGCTACGTCACCGAAGAAGTCTGTCATCAGTTCGTACATATACGAGTAGCAGTACACCTGTGTGCAGAGCATGTACATTTTAATTCGTTTAATTGTTAATTATTAAAATAAAGTTATTGTTTGTTACGAGTCATAATTCTCCGCCTTATTTCCCATCGTAACAGAAAGTACTTCCATTAAACTCTTTAATAATATTTTTTTTGTTTCGTTTTCGATCTAGGGAGTCATATTATGTCTTATTTACATTACATTTTCGGCAACAGTCAACTTTCCATAACTCGATATTAGAAAGACCATCGTGCTAGGGAGATATTGTGTTACAGAACACAAAACCAGTGCAACTGCGATCCAAGGGCCCATCAAGGTAGCCAGGAAAACCAACTTTTATAATGGTTCTCAAACTCGATATCGATACATGAAATATCGAGTAAGGGAGAGTTCTTTATAACGCAAAGTCAAGCATTCCAGGTTCAATTATTGGATGGCTCATGATCTTTTCGTGGTGGAAACTTCCTTGACCATACAGCCGTCACACGCCGAGGACCTGGGATCGAGTCCCATCCCCGAGATAGTTACTTATAATACAAAGATTATAGAACAGACAAACGGACGTAACATTTAGAAAAAATTTCATTAAAATTCATCGCATAGTTTACACCATCACCAGCATGTTGCACGAAACACTGTTCTGTTACACAATTGTGATATGGCGACATATTGTGTTTTTAACTGACGATATATTTTCGATTTAATTTTGATTGTTAATTTAACTGTGTGCTTCATTGAAATTTAAATTGTTAGTTTTATAATCAAAAGTAGTCCTGCTCGGAGAGATTTAGAAGAATCTCTCCGAGCAGGACTATTTTTGATTACAAAAAGAAAATTTCAATTGTAGATTTAAAAAACATTCATCAAACGAGACAAAGCCTGTACAGACATATTGGTACCTAATTGTAATTAATATTTTTACCTTTATTGATGACATCTAAATAGTCCGTAACGTTGACATGGTTCAGCTCAATATGGTACATACGACTCACGTTTCCCACGTTGATTGTAAAAATGTTGCTGTTAGTTGTTGAAGAAAGTTATTAATAGAGTTATTAGTGCAGTGTTATGGAGTTATAAATCTTGCAAAATACGACAATTAGTTGGGGTAGGTAGGACATTGTGAGCATATTATGCTAGAAGGGACCATTGAGTTAGTCGATACCTCCTTACAAAACCAGTGCAACTGCGATCCAAGGAACCATCGAATTAGCCATGCAAATCTACTTTTACTATAGTTCTATAACTCGATACCGAGATCGGAATATCGAGTAAGGGAGAGTTGACTGTAGTTTTCAGTGGTAAAATCTATGTTGTGCAGTCCAGAAAAAGTTAGAAGTCTCTTGTTATACAACATAGTTTAGTCGACCACAGCCGGAGCAACCTTGATAACGGCTCTCCAAAGTTCTTGACGGTGAGCCGTGTACATGTGAATATCAGGTGATAAAGCAATAATTACAATGATATCATATAACAAATTAAGCTGTCCGAAACTGGGGGACAGGAGGTTCTTAACCAAAATTATAATTTGTCCATATTTAGTTCAATTATGGTACAAAATACATTCATTCCATCAAATTAGGATTAGGTTCGATCATGCTTGCGTGATCGAAAGCATGTTTTCCATGTTCAAAATAATTAATAAATAGGCTCAAAATTAAGGCCATACGTCAAATTTGTTAAGATTTTTAAACTTTTGTACTTTTTTAAAAAGGCATGCATATTTCAAGGATGTGTTATTCTACGCAAACATTAGTCTCCATAATAGCTTTCTTTTCTTCTAATACACCATCTTGATTGGACCATGATTTCTCAATTTTTCAACTTTGTCCGGTATTGGGTGCTGTCCGGTACTGGGGGATCTCCCCCTATTTACAAAACTGTTATTGCTCCAGCTATACAATACGGTACAAAAGTATCGACACTTACAAAACGTAGTAGATTACAATTAGCCAAATATGAGAAACTAATTTTGAAAGATATATGGAATAACTGTAGAGTAATACAGAGAAAATTCAATGTGAGGTAAGAGATGAGTGGAAAAACGGTTGGGTGACAAAACGTCGAAAGACAAAATGTCGAATGCCAAAACGTCGAATGCCAAAACGTCGAAAGGACAAAACGTCGAAGGGACAAAACGTCGAATGCCAAAATGTCGAATGCCAAAACGTCGAATCCCAAAACGTCGAAAGAAAAAATCGTCGGAGGGATAAAACATGGAACCGACAAAAAAGCGAATGTCTGACAAAACATCTATCTATTCAAGGATATGAACGAATATGAAGAAAATCGATAAAAATATAACGTGAGATGCAAAAATTAAACAGTGTTTAGAACTGCCTTAACAGTGACAATTTTTTTTCAAATGTTACCTTGGTACCGTAATTTTTAGTTGGTATTGGATGGTATATCAAAAAGTCAAATTGAAAATTACCAACACTTGGCGAAATTGTTGAAATTGATGATTTAAACAATATCTAAGTTTAAATCATCAGGTTACAAAACATGTGTTAGAGTGTCTCATCAAAGTGTTAATATAAGTCATACATTTAGCGTGTTTTGAAATAAAAATATCAATGAACTCTATTTAAATTAATTGTATCGTATTCGGTTTTCATTATTTTTTCAATTGATACTTGTATTGTTCTTTCTATTTTGGTACTGTCTCATTATCGCTTAAATTATAAAACTGTATAAATTCTCTACACAAAAAAAAACAACGTCTGAACTTAAGTCAATAGTTCATATAGGAAACTTACTGGAGATCCTGATTTCTATATATGTGATCCCAAAGTTTTAGAAAAGATAATCATGTTTTGGAAAATAATAAGCAGTTTCTGAACGGATAATCGATTCAGTTGTACTTATTCGACAAAAGAATGAGTAAGTTTTTAAAGAATAAATAATTTACTAATTGTTTAAAATTATGTGTTTGTTGTTAGTTATTAGTTTACAACACATTGGAAAAGTTAAACATTCAAATGAAATTAAGTTATTGAAATTATCATGTTTGGTAATATCATCGCACTTTACCCAAAATGTTATATATTAATTTATATACTGAACAACATGAACTACAAACACTAAAGTAACTATAGCATGATGTCATATTTACAGAACTAGAAGATAGACGAAACTGATCAGTTTGAACAACAGCAATAGATTAGTCAGTAAGAATCCAATCGATAGACATGCAATTCGCGCGCCTTGCTTCACTAAAATAAAGAAGTTTTATTAAATGTAACCGTTGAATGCTTCTATCGGAAGGAAAAGACTAAAAGAAGAGTTGAAAAAGGATGTTCATTGGGAAAAAAAATGAACATGATTATTCACATAACGGGGGGATCTGCGGAATTCCTTGCTGTAAATACAACTTAACCCACGAACCTATACCCTCAACATCATGGTTGACTTGGTTGATTTGGTCACTTCTGTACTTCAAATTCAATTTGCTTCACAAAGTTCTTCTGTCCTCGTCTGAAATGGATGTAAGAGTGACATTTTTCTGAAAAAAAAATCCATGCATACTGCGATGAAAATTGTAAATTTTGCTGTTTCCAACGCCGTCCGCATCGCAACCGTTTTTTCCTTAGCAACACTAGTTATCCAAAATGACTGCTTTCGACGTTTTGTCCCTTCGACGTTTTGTCCCTTTCGACGTTTTGGGATTCGACGTTTTGGCATTCGACATTTTGGCATTCGACGTTTTGGCTTTCGACATTTTGTCCCTAAACCTGGAAAAACAATCAATAGAAGAGTTAGAGTGGCTAGGTTGAATTACTATGGGCACATTGTCAGGAGGCCAAATAAGCATCCACTGAAATCTGCTTTCAAATTCAAGTTCTGTTTTAAAAAGGAGGGAAGACCTAGTTTCACATGGAAAGATACGTTACAGCAAGATTTTTCAAGATATCGAGACATGACAAATAGCAATTGGAAAGTACTGGCAATGATTAGAGAAAAACTTAAAAGGAAAGCAGAAAAAAATTATAAGGAAAGCAGGACAGAAGTTTCTTTACGGATTCTAATAAACAATTCTTCAGAAATTCCTCAAAAAACAGTTCTTTCTAGCATTGTAGCAGAACTTATGAACGGATTTTTTTTGGTTGGGTGACAAAATGTCGAATGCCAAAACGTCGAATGCCAAAGCGTCGAAAGGACAAAACGTCGAATGCCAAAATGTCGAATCCCAAAACGTCGAAAGTAAAAACGTTGGAAGGATGAAACGTCAAAGGAACAAAACATCGTAAAGGAAACAATATGAGTATGTCTGACTAATCATAGACCTATTAGATTAATAGGGTATATGAAAAAATCGATAAAAATAACGTCAAATGAGGGGCCTAAACGCAAAGAGGTGTAAATGACATTGTTGTCGGTTTTGAGTTACGAACACTAGAATTTTCTGCGGTTTCCAAGCTTTCCAACGATAATTTTAGGTGATTTTTCCACCCAACCGAAAAAAATACATAATTCGTAGAAGATTGCCTTGGTTTTTTGGCTCCCATACAACTTGTATGGAATGAAAAATTGCTGCAAATCCTTCAAAGTCGATTTTCTCCGAGCTAGGTTTTGGCACTCACACCCTTTTGCTTCTATTTCCTTCAAATGTAAATATTAAAATATGTTTCGAACAGTTAAAGCATTGAACAACATATATTTCCAAATGATATTGCCGTGATACCGTAATTTTTGGTTGGTCTTGGAAGGGATATGAAAACAAGCCAAAACTTGTCGAAATTGTTTAAAATTTTTTATTTAATCTTCATGTCATTAAACAGTTATTGAATACTCATAACAAATAGTAAATTTTAGGGGATGCGATACCCATTACGCGGATAGATCACCTTTTCATGGTGCATTAGGGGATAAATAACTACCATTAAACCCTAATTCTCAGTTGATAGCCAGACATCGCACGCGTCGGACGTCATTCTTTACCTCTCGCTTTGTTTCGCAGTTTTTGGAAAATGTCCGGTGCGCGAAAAAACACCCTAGTGGTTGATTTTAGTGTGCTACCTGTTCGCCCCGAAGTGGCTAGAGTGCATCAATTTTTGGAGAGTGAATTAAAACTCCAATATGCGGATATTAGGAGCATACAGTTGCATCACTCACGCAACTGTGTGCTCATCGAAATGAAGTCGCATGAAATCGTTGCGCGCTACCAAGCAGAACACAATTGGAAGCGATCAATGATTTGTGGAAACACAAAATTTCGGATTCCCGTGTACGTGGATTGTGAGGCAGTGACGGTTCGTGTCCACGATCTTCCCCCGGCGATGAGTCACGCCACCGTCGCCGACCACATGTTAAAATATGGAGAGGTAATCTCAATTCGGAATGAGAAATGGAAGCATTATTTCCCGGGACTATCCAATGGAGTGCGAGTTCTCAGGATGAATCTGCTTAGACACGTACCTTCATTCATTACCATTGAAAATGAAATTACAATGGTGTCTTATTTCAACCAGCCTAAATCCTGCCGCCTATGCGCGCAACCGCTTCATCCTGGCAAGAAATGTCCAGATTCAAGCATCGCTCTTGCTGGCAAAACACTTCAAGAATCAACAGAATCGACATCTTCTGTCGGACTGTTCACTAAGGACGACTTCCCGCCGATAAACATCGATCATCAATCTCCTTCTCCAGTTAACGTAGAGGAGCCAGAAGAAACGAATCAAAATAACGACGACGTGTGGACTGACGATGACAAAGCATCCAGCTCATCCACAGAACACAATGGGACGACAAACAAACGACGGCGATCGAGGCGGGTCAACAAAGAGAGTGGAACGAAAAAGACTTGTTCTGATCAGTGTTCCCCAAACACTGATCATGCGCAAATCAATACATCTTCTGATGGAAAAAATGCTATTTTTGAAAATAAATGTAACAGTGGTTTTGAACATTCTACGCATAGTAGAAAGCAGAAATCGGCTCTGTAAAGCTGGATACGGCGTGTGAGCCTTTAAATAAACGAACTAAAAAAAAAAAAAACCCTAATTCTGACTGGGGCTAATTCCTATGTTTCATAATGCTGAAAAAGGGCATATTTGCCACCCCCCATCGTAACGCTTTAGATGGAAATTTAAAAAAAAATATACATGAGTCGTAACAACTTCAGGACACCCACCCACCCCCTTCAGCGTAATGAACCTTGTGAATGAGCTACTGCTTCAAACGAAGAGAACAGGACGTTCTAATAATCAAAGGAATACTTATTAGCTTTTTTTACATTTTAAATCTTGTTAAAAGTGACATATCTCGGTTTTCCAGATGCCGAGAATGATCTTGAAACGGGCCAAGAATTGAGTCGAATTGAACAATGTGTATTCTATTCGTTTGTTAATTTAGTTCTCAAGAGTGAAGAAGTAAAGACTAGGGTTTCTATGCATGGATAATATCGATGTCATATCTTGACTTTACCGAGGGATCCGATTTTTATTGCTAATGGGCCGCGCCTGTGGAAAGTGTAATCAGCACACTCTCATAATGAGTGGGCATAATGAGAATTGTAAATGAAAAGTGAGAAAATGAGAAGAAAAAAAGAATGAGTGAATTTTCAAAGAATAAGGAATTTACTAATTTTAAAAACCATGGTTAACGATCACTTTGAAAGTTCCCTTACCTCTTTGAATATATACTACTTCTTTTCTCGACAGTAATAAATGTAAGATTGACATTTTTTAGAAAAATTGTTCCATGCTTACTGTGATGAAAATAGTAAATTTTGCTGTTTCCAACGTCGTGCGTATCGGTACCATTTTTTCCTTAGCAACGCTAGTCATCCAAACATCTAGGAAAATAACATTTTTCAACGTTTTGTCCCTTTCGACGTTTTGAGATTCGACGTTTTGTCTTTCGACATTTTGTCCCTAAACCGATTTTCTTAGTGATTTCTTTATAACAGTAGGAAATTTCTGGAATATTTTGGACTTATCTTTTGACCGATTTCACTAATCGTTTCCTGATAAGGGGTCGTCCATAAACCACGTGGGGGGAGGGGAGTCTCACTAGTGCTGGGAATGGTAGCGGAATTTGGGGCAAGTGTGCCACCTTAAGCAAATTGATCTCTAACTTTGCCTAAAGCTTATAAAATTCACTTATTTAGCCTCATAATGTTAGTTTCACATCTTTTCATAACCACTGTATCATTCAAAAAGAAAATAACTTCAAAAAGTATTAGTTTTGGAGCTTCTCAAATACCATCCAAAATAACCTATTTTTAGACACTATGGGGCAAATGTGCCAGCCATATGGGGCAAGACGGCCACCGAATGAACATCGCATGTAATTCTACTTGTAATAAAATTGTCTTTATTTCCTAATAATATTACTTACAAAGCATACGCTAATCGATAATTTAAAAAAATAATTTAAGTTTGCCGTAACAAGGGGATGATTTATAACAAGGTTCAAAACATGCCTAGCTCTCTATTACTCAATTCGAATAACTTAAATGGTTGTTTTTGTCTCCATTTAATAAAATATATATGTATTACCCTTATATTACGGCGAATATGTATAATACTACACTAGATCAGCACTATATAACGGTAAAATATTGATGTAGATATGGTCGCCGTTAAGTCAAAGGGGACCAAGTACAAAACTTGAGAAAATTGGATTATTCTCTCATTAGATGCAAAATTACTTTACCTCCGTTACACTTTGATCAGATTTGAAGAATGCTGTAAACTGCGAGAGATATGTAATAAATTTACTTTGGATGATCAACAAAAATCGATAAAAGTGTGCAGTCAGAATGGACCAAGTGCTTATTACCATAACAGCGAAGATGATCAGCGCGCTTAGGAATGCGAGGAAATGAAAGACATTTCAGGAGATTTGTCAGATTTTTCCACATTGAATCATTCTTCTACTTATCCATCAATAGAAATTTATAAATATAACATGATACGATGCATTTGATTTTGATTTTTGTCAATTTACCATATTCGGATGGGTGGTCAGAAATTGCAACAAATTCTGTGCAGACAGAGCGGACCAAGTGTTGAAAAGCACTTGTTGCCATAGGAGACTGTCACTCTGACACTTTCTCTGCATCATCGGGTATCCCTCAAGGAAGCCACCTGGGCCCCCTGATATTTCTCCTGTATTTCAACGATGTGAATTTGGCGCTTAAAGGACCACGATTGTCTTACGCGGATGATCTCAAATTATTTCTCCGCATACGCTCCATCGACGATTGCCGTTTTCTGCAACAGCAACTTGACGCCTTTGCCAACTGGTGCAGTGTGAATCGTATGGTAGTCAACCCTGACAAGTGCTCTGTGATAACCTTCTCAAGGAAAAAGCAACCGTTTGTCTATCAATACACTTTGCGTGGAACGGACATAGAACGAGTAGAGCATGTTAAGGACTTGGGAGTAATTTTGGATTCCCAACTCACGTACAAACAGCACATTTCATACGTAGTAGACAAGGCATCCAGGACGCTTGGGTTTATTTTTCGCTGTGCCAAAAACTTCACCGACGTTCATTGTCTGAAGGCACTTTACTCTTCCTTAGTCCGTTCCTCGCTAGAATACTGCTCAACTGTATGGAGCCCATCCTATAGCAACGGCGCAGAAAGAATAGAATGCATTCAACGGCGTTTCCTTCGATATGCCCTTCGAAGACTACCCTGGAATAATCCTTTTCGTCTGCCCAGCTATGAGAGCCGATGTCAGCTGATTCGTTTGGAGCCACTTTCATCCAGACGGGATACTGCTAAGGCTCTTCTGATCGCTGATGCACTGGGTAACCGGATGACTGCCCATCTATATTGCAACAGATAAACGTCAACGTTCAACCTCGGGCTTTGCGTAACAGTGCAATGCTGCGACTGCCCTATCGTAACACAAACTACGCAATGCATGGAGCTATCAATGGACTCCAACGAACCTTCAATCGCGTTTCGTCACTCTTTGATTACCCCTTGTCCGGCGAAGTACTCCGTAGTAGATTCTCAGAATATTTTAGAAGATAGTTGTTTTTAAATGTCTGTTTTTGCTTTAATTTGTTTGTAAATTTTGTTCGCTTTTATTGTTTGATTAGTGTCGTTTCATGTACTTATTTTTTTTTATCATCATTTGGGCAACTCAGTCTGTTGATGAATACCAATAAACAATAAAAAAAAGCAATAAAATGATTGATTACTGCATGTTTTGAGTCAATTTCAGAGTCCGATAGAAGTTTACGGTAGTTCTATGGTGTATGTATGGCATGTCCTACGATCCGCTTATTGGACCAGCATATTTTGGTCGATACTCACTTTTCACTTGGTCCACTCTGACTGAACGCGTATTTGAATATATCTGGTCTTCAACGCCCTGACCCTGCGAAACCTTAATTTTCAAGCTATCGTAATGCCACTGATTTTGGTATTTACTATATGGGTTATTTAAGAATTTACGATACTGGTGTCGAAGGGTCGTGATAATCTGTTTATCTTAGAGATATGCACCCAATTTGACCATGCAAGCATTAAATGATTGCTATTTTCCAAGAAATTGTTCAGTCAGAGTGAACCAGCTCACTAAACGGTGATCTTTGGTTCAGTCAGAGGTGACCAAGTACACATAGTCCATCAAAAAATCGTTCTATTAGAGGTTTGGATTATGATTTTTCATGATTATCACTTCACATTATATTGTTTGAAAGTAACATAAAGACGTGTAAGAATATTGAACCAAAATTTAAACGAGTTCAAAAATTACAGAGCGTTAGACTTTAAACCCACTTTTCTCAAAATATCAAAAATGTCACTTGGTCCACTCTGACTTAACGCCGACCATATGTAAAACGGTACTCAATAAGCCGAAAAACAAGTTATTTTTGAATATTTAAGCCTGATTTGCTGCTGAACAGGAATCGCTAAAGAAATTTCTCGCCGATTCCTTGCAGAAATTTTCTACAGCGACTCCCGTTTGAACTGACATCTCTTTTCAACTGCGTACTGCGATAAGAAAAAAGTGCTTTCTTGAATGATTCCTTGCAGGAATTTCCCATGCATCAAGATAGGGGCGGTCCATTAATTACGTAAGACAATTTTGGCGGTTTTTCGACCCCCCCTCAAATCTTTAGAATAATGGAAAAGTATTGAATTTGTGTCTAAAATTGAGCCAATCCCATATTCGTACACCTTACAAAAATCAAACATGCAACATCCAACTTGTTCAGGTGTATTAGAGTACATTTGGAAAAAATATAAGCGGACATATTTGAAACTAAAGAAAATTTAAGAAAAATACCTCTTTTCCAATGTGTTTTGCTACAAATAATCTAGTAAGTCGAAAAATAACGTAATTTTTCCAGGTTCACTTCATTAACAATTATTACTACGAATACTGAACGAGTTTCAAAAACTTATAATCAGTTTCAGAGTACTTACGAGTAGTTATCGGTATCTCATACTTCACAATCTTGGTTGATATAACATTTAGAAAAAATCTAAAACCAAAAATTTTAGTCAATTACTTTTAGTTTGGCTCTTAAATAGATGTACATAATCCATAGTTAATGTTCCTGTCTAAAAATTGCGCAATTATTATTTTTATATCATATTTTACAAACAAACATTATCATAGAGATTGATAGAATAAATATTATTGCCGTAACCGCAACACATGCGTTATTTGAAATGATGAAAACAACACGTTATATTCTAGTAAAAAGTATATCAATGCTCTCCGCCCACTCGGAATATTTTGTATTTTTATTATAAAATAAATAAACCACAGAATAGAGTCATATTTTGAGTATAATCAGAATAAGAATTAAAAAATAATTGAATATTGGTGTAACATCAATCATTGTAAGGTATGTACAGCATAGTGTAGGGTACTTTGTTGTAAAACGAAGTTCTTAGTTAAAATTCTTTCTGCTGACAAGTTTGAAACTAACCTTTTACTGTTGTTTAGAACAAAAATTTGGTTGACATTGTTTGAAAATAACATTTCAGAAGAGTTTTGAAATTATGACATAATCATTTTCTATACTCAAGGAGGATTAAATTTTTTTATGAATTCTGTAAACTTAATATATTTTAACCAAAACTCTTTTAGTGCTCATGAATATATTTTTTAGATTGAATTCTACAACAAAAATTAACGATATTGTTATAATTATTGAATTTTATAGCAAAAATCAATGAAAAATTGTATTTCTAAAAATTTTACCTAAGTTTCATATATGTCCACTTATAAATTGTCCAAATATACTCTACTACGTCTAAACAACGTAATATAGTACTTGAACAATCAAATAGAGCATTAAAATTCAGTTTGGAATGTTGTATATTTAAATTTTGATAGGTGTACGAATATGGGATTGGGTGAATTTCAGACACAAATTCAATATTTTTCCATTAATTCAAAGATGAATGTAAATGAAAACATTTTTTGGCTGTCAAATAATAGATGACACCTATAGCCATAAATACACATAAAGCATTTCAAACTCAAAATATAATTTCATAGTTTTTTACTCACTTGATGTGACGCCAGTTTCCCGTACCAATATGAAATTGGGCCACTGTAGGTTCGAAATCCTCCGGTGGCGGATCTTATTGCATTGAAATGTTCCTTGACATCTCTGGGCATAAAGACACATGTTAAGAATGGTATATTGACAACGAAAGCTCGCAGTCACTAGAAGCACCTAGAAGGCTTGTTTTATTAAAAGCGGTGGTCCTCGAAATGTTACACCTCATACAAAATTTGTAGATTTTCCATACAAAAATTGTTACGAGAGGGTGGGTATCAAAAATTACAATTTTTGGCGTTATGAAATTTGTGAATGAACCCTAGAACTGCGAAAGTGCCCAATGAGATGAGAAACAGGCACGTCCCAGAAAGAAAAAGATAGTTGCCAGCAAAATATTGTCGCACCGCCACCAAACCGGATCGCGCCAGTGAGTCTCGCGACGCGCCTCAACTCGCCGCATTTTGAAATCAGGTTTTTAGTGTGGCGCTGTATTCTTACGATTTATATGAACACAGCGCACTATTCACATATTAGCAGCGACGCACGGGGCCCGAGAAAACAATAATCTATATAAATAAAAATGGAATGGTGTTTGTATGTCACGAAATGGCTTCCGAACGGGTCAACGGATTTAAATGATTATATTTCCGTTTTGTTCGTCAAGTGTTCCGATGTGTTTGTGAGTATAAAAATCCCAGGATATTCACCGGGAAAGTCGGAAAAACGAGCGTGAAAGGAACTGTTATTTTGTGTGGGACGATTCATCGCGTTTTTGAACAGCCTACTTGATGGCAAGACGAAGTTTGCCGGGACCACTAGTTATAAATAAATGTTGATCTTGATTTCTACCGGATATATAATATTTCAAAAGATTAACTGGAATATAAAAGAAGGGCAAATACACCCGATTCTGTTTTTGCACGGGGGATGCGTACCGTGCAAAAATAAAGTTTTCAGTTCACAATTTCCAAAACCGTGCAAAAAAAGTAACACCATTTCTTGCCGTTTCATGCAAAAATAAGGTTTTGGCGAAAAAAAATTGTATGGAAACTTTTTTGCACGGCCGTGTAGAAAAAATCCGTGCAAAAACAGAATCGGATGTATATGATGAACATTTTTCCGACGAATTTTACGCACTACTAATTACCGGTTTACATAAGAGACGCATACATCTATGATGAGTTTGGTGCAAAAAAAGCCTATTAGAATTGAATGTAAAAAAATGCAACCTAATATCATTTAGCAGAAAAAGAACAACACCACGAATTTCAATTTCAGCTTAGCTTAGCTTAGCTTAGCTTAGCTTAGCTTAGCTTAGACTGACTACACATATCAATGGTTGCTATTCCGTGATTGACCGAAGTCAGTGAAAATGCACAAAGAATCAACTAGAAGTTTGACTGGGATTGGCCATAATCTTCTTCAGTGTGCATAATTCAGTGCCTCTATGTATACAGGGTCAATCACGGCGCCGGCCACGTCCTTGCAGTCAGGTGGGATTGAGGGAAGGAATGTTAGTGTGTAACCTTTGCTATTTGGAGACCGTGTTTGCCTCTGCATCTCCACAAAGGTTACTGGGAGGGATGTTTGTTAATGGGGAGGATCGTTGGGTCACAGGATTCACTTTGATAAGCAATTAGACCATGATAAATAATTATTTGTGAGATATAAACATGATTCTGCCGACACTTGGGGTGACGAACCATTCAAAGTTTGTTGAACAAATACCTAAATGAAACATTCCTAACACTCCTATTCTTATGCCGACACTTACAGTGACGAACCATCCAAAGTTTGTTGAATAAAGTGAACCTTTCGGAAGTCTACACTTGTAGTGTCCAACCATTCAAAGTTTTTTTTATTACAAAAATAAAGGTAAAAAGAAAGGGGTGTTTTGCATAGCATAGCATAGCATAGCATAGACTGACTGTACATGTCAATGGTTGCTACTCCGTGATTGATCGGAACTGGTAAGAATTGCACTACGATCCAAATGAATAAGGGATGGGAGTTTCCGCTTACTCTCGAAGTGCAATTTTAGCAGATCTAATATTATTGATCAATAACGGCGCCGGCCAAGTCCTTACAGTCAGTTGGGATGGGGAAGGAATGTTAGGGTGTAATGATTGTTGCTTCTAGAGACCGAGAATACCTCTGCATCTCCACAATCACCACGGAAAGGGTGTTTATTAGTGAGGAAGGAAAAGATCTGGGAGTCACCTCTGGTCGGTGATGCGATCCATGGACAAGGGGGAAATATACGACTTGTATTTAAAGCTAGTTTTGTATTTTTGTCTCGAGAAGTTTTTGGAAAAAATACGTCAACATCTATAATGTCGAACAATTCAAAAGACGTTTTTATTAATGACGAAAACTGAAAATTACATGTATATATTTTAACTTATATGAAACAGGAATAATGCCGACACTTGTAGTGACGAACCATACATAGTTTGTTTGAAAATTACATATGAGTATTACTGTGCATTTTGTCTCGATATGGTAGAAGTTTTAGAAAATACGTCAACATTCACAATGTCGAACAATTCAAAAGATAATTTTTAATAATGTCAAAAAGAGAAAAATATATGTATATTCAAATTGTATAAGAAAAAAGCATAATACCGACACCTATAGTGACATACCATACAAAGTTTGTTTTAATATTACATAAAAGTTACGCTTTCAAGAAAATATGTGTTATCACAAGCATTAGGGTGCCAATGAAAATCGATTTTTCGAATTTCAAAAAAAGGTAGGGCTCAAAAGTTTTGTCTCCTCGAAAAAAGTCCCCATGCAAAATTTGAGCTCAATCGGACTTCATTAAGTGGACCCCCAAAGCGGTCAAAGTTTGGCTTTTTTGACCCATGAAAAATCTCCAAAGGGGGGGGTACATGAAATTTCCGAAATCGAAATTTTTTTTTTGATGCCAAATGTCTTAGAAATGCATGAAACGTCGAGATTTGGTGTTATTTGGAAATTTTTTTTTTTTGAAAAAATCGACCTTTTGGGACTTAGTAAATTTTTGAGTTGGGGGAGTGAATTGAATTTGAAATGAACGATTTGAATTCAATTGCTGAGAAATTCAAGGCAATAGTATTGAAACATATCCTATATGATTGTTGGCCACTGAAAGCATATGATATGTGATATTTCATTAGGGTGGTTCATTTACTTTGCATTAGAGTGGTCCTTTTTGTTAAAATATAAAAAAAAAATAAAAAATAGAATTTTAATTGAATATTGAAGACAATAGTATTGGAACATCTCTCACATTATCGTAAGCCATTTTCTACATTTAATATGTGGTATTTTATTAGGGTGGTTAACTTATTTTCCATTCGGGTGGGCTTTTCTGTCGAAAAATCATAATTTGAATGGGATATTAAAAACAATAGTATTTTATCACCTCTTTCATCATCGTAGGGCATTTCCTTCATTAGATTCGTGATATTTTTGTTTAGAGAGGCTTTAAATTCCTCTGAATTCATGCGCCTCTAGTTCCATTTGATATGCGACATCATCGTAGGATACTGTTAACATATTTCATTAGGGAGTTTCTCTTATTTTCCATTAGGGTGCATCATTTTTCGTATAGTTTGAAACCATGATTTCTCGAAAAAGTCTCGTCCACTTTCCTTAATTATGGTATCATTGTAAAAAATTCAACCTTAATATCTACAGACCGTAAGATTATGGTGTGGACTACTACATAATATTTGCGTAATGTTCGACGAAAAATGTAAAGGTAACTTAGTTAACAACAAAAGAGTTTTCTAGAAAGCCTCTCATTATTAGAAAGGTCTTTTTGAAAAGTTTTGCGTGATTTTCATTCGGAATGCAACACTTCACTAAGCTGAACCAGTTCGGAGTCCTCGTCTCAAACAAAATCCGCTTGCTACTTCGTGATTTCAGATGCACTCATCTCAGAGATCAAGCATTGAGCCTCGTGACCTTTCCAATTTAGTTTTGCGAATTCCTAAGGAAATTCTACAGAAAATTCTGAAAGAAATTCTAGAGGAAATACTGAAGGAAATTCCAAAGGAAATTCCAACGGAAATTCCAGAGGGAATTACAAAGGAAATTCCAGTGGAAATTCCGAAGGAAATTCCAGTGGAAATTCCGAAAGAAATTCCAGAGAAAGTTCCGAAGGAAATTCCAGACGAAATTTCTTAGGAAATTCCAGAGGAAATTTCGCAGGAAATTCTAGAGGAAATTCCGAAGGAAATTTCAGAGGAAATTCTGAAAGAAATTCTAGAGAAAATTCTGAAGGAAATTCCTGAGAAAATCCCGAAAGAAATTCCAGAGATAATTTCGAAGAATATTCTAGGGGAAATACGGAAGGAAATTCCAAAGTAATTTCCGAATGAAATTCCAGAGGAAATTGCGAAGGAAATTCCAAAGGAAATTCCGAAGGTAATTCCAGAGGATATTCCGAAGGAAATTGCAGAGAAAATTCCGAAGGAAATACCGAAGGAAATTCCAGAGAAAATTCCGAAGGAAATACCGAACAAAATTCCAGAGGAAACGAAAATTATAGAGGTACTTCCGAAGAAAATTCCGAAATAATTTCAAAGCTTCAAAAGAAATTCCAAATCAAATTCCGAATCAAATTTAGCATGAAGCTCCAAAAGGAATTCCGAAGAAAACTCCAGAAGAAATTCCGAAGCAAATTGCAAAGTAAATTTCGACGAAAATAACGTAGAAAATTCCAAATCAAATCCCGAAGGTAGCTCCAAATGAAATTCCGAAGAAAGCTCCAAAGAAAATTTCGAAGGAATTTCCAAAGTAAATTCCAATGCTTCGAAAGAAATTCCAAATAATATTTCGAAAACAATTCTGAAGGAAGCTCCAAAGATAATAACACAGGAAATTCCGAAATAAACTCTAGAAGAAATTCGGAAGGAAACTCCAAAGCAAATTTCGAAGGAAACTCATCCGAAGTAAATTTCGAAGAAAATTCCAATGAAAAGTTCAGAATGAAATTCCGGAGGACACTTCATAGAAAATTTCGAAGGAAATACCACAGAAAATTCAAAAGGGCACTTCTAAAAATACCGAAGAAAATTCCACAGGATATTCCGAAGCAAATTCAGGATAAATTTCCGGTTTTGATAAAAATTCCGTAGAAAAAAAAGGAAATTTCGTAGAAAAGTCAAATAAAAATTTTTAAAAGGAATTTCGAAGGAAATTCCGATTAAAATTCAAAAGGAAACTCCAAAGAAAATTCCGTTGAAAACTCCAACGAAAAAATCCATATGAAATTCCGACGAAATTTCTTGAAGGAACTTTGTTACATCTTTGAAGAACAAACGAGAACTGATTGTCAAAACTTGAATTACCTACGTTGTCACAACCGAATCGCGTGTACTATAACAAGCAGAAGGCAACGTACTTTTGTTTCGGGAATGAAGGAGCCCAAGGCTGAGAATCTCTTTTGAAAATATAAACTAAACACTTTTGTTGCCCTTCATCGTCGCCCATCAAGCTATTGTCATAATTTGTATACGTCAAAAATTATTTCATTCCTTTTTTATCTGTATTTTGATTATGGCAGTTAGAGTTGTGCTTCACTGAATTCACTGATGATTGGAACGTTTTATTTTAACTATTCAAAAGAAACCCTTAATGAAAATAGCTTAACGAAGAGTTGCATGCCAATGAAGAATCATGATTCAAAACTATACAAACAAAGTTGATTTGTTAGATCTGTTGAGAATATTTTTCAAATTAAATGATCACCCTTATGCAAAACTGAGGACAATAGCCCCAATGAAATATCACATATTATACATTAACAGTGGCCTACGATGACATAGGAGATGTTTAATTACTCTTGTATTTACTATTCAATTCAAATACTCAATTTTTTCTTAAAGAATCACCGTAATTGAATATAAGTGAGCCTTCCCAATGAAATATCACGAATCTAATGAAGGAAATGCCCTACGATGATGAAAGAGGTGATAAAATACTATTGTTTTTAATATCCCATTCAAATTATGATTTTTCGACAGAAAGGCCCACCGTAATGGAAAATAAGTGAACCACCCTAATAAAATACCACATATTAAATGTAGAAAATGGCTGACGATAATGTGAGAGATGTTCCAATACTATTGTCTTCAATATTCAATTAAAATTCTATTTTTTATTTTTTTTTTATTTTTTAACAAAAAGGACCACCCTAATGGAAAGTAAATGAACCACCCTAATGAAATATCACATATCATATGCTTTCAGTGGCCAACAATCATATAGGATATGTTTCAATACTATTGCCTTGAATTTCTCAGCAATTGAATTCAAATCGTTCATTTCAAATTCAATTCACTCCCCCAACTCAAAAATTTACTAAGTCCCAAAAGGTCGATTTTTTCAAAAAAAAAAATTCCAAATAACACCAGATCTCGACGTTTCATGCATTTCTAAGACACCTGGCATCAAAAAAAAAATTTCGATTTCGGAAATTCACCACCCCCCCCCCCCTTTGGAGATTTTTCATGGGTCAAAAAAGCCAAACTTTGACCGCTTTGGGGGTCCACTTAATGAAGTCCGATTGAGCTCAAATTTTGCATGGGGACTTTTTGTTGGTGGGGGCGATATTTATTAACGCCACCACTGCGATATCCGATGATGAGTCGACAGAGTCGACGAACAAGAGAGAAACAGTTACGAATGTACCGCGATCGAATAAAGTTGTATTTAGACCGAGCTCCGTGTGTTAAGTTTTTTCTTTTCTTCCCTCGTTACGTGTCTCCCGTAGAGAAGACTTTTGTCGGGTATTTTCCGCTACGTTAACCTGCTGGTCGTCGGTTTGCCCACAGGTTATGAGCCCAGGAGAGGCCGAAGAAAAGTGCCAGTGAGATTTTCCCACGGAAAATTGGAAAATAGTGCGATTTGTGCGAGGAAACAATTTGGCTTGCTTTCGGCGTGGGGAAGCGGAGCGCTAGTTGAGTCGGTGACGTTGGCGTCGGTAGCGTCGGCGGCGGTACGAACAGTTGCCTGTGTGTGTGTTGCTCGATCGGTTGGGAGTCGAACCGACGCAACACGAGAAGAAAATTCGAGAACGTTAGTTGAGGTTAGAGACGAACGTGTTCGGACGTGTCGCGCGTGTGTGAAGAAATAACTTTCTGCAGTGGATTTGATTTGAATCGAAAATGGCTGAGAAACAAGTGCTATTTCCACGCCTCAACAACCAGAATTATTGTACGTGGCAGCTGCGGATGGAGATGCTGTTAAAGCGGGACGAGTTGTGGTTCGCGGTGAACGACGCGAAGCCGGAACCGGTCACCCCCGCTTGGGTGACAGCGGATCAAAAGGCGTTGGCGTCAATTGTGTTGCTGTGTGAGGATAATCAGCTCAATTTGATTAAAAACGCTGAATCGGCCAGGGATGCGTGGGCCGAACTAAAAAAGTTCCACAGCAAAGCGACAATGACATCCCGTGTGTCGCTGCTTCGGAGGATCTGCAGCCTGAATATGCCGGAAGGTGGAAATGTGGAGCGACACCTCTTCGATTTGGAGGAGCTGTTTGATCGGCTCGAATGCGCTGGTCAGAAGCTGGAGACTCCGCTAAAGGTGGCGATGATTTATCGCAGCCTTCCGGAATCATATGGCGGATTGGTGACGGCGATGGAAAGCCGTCCGGACGCGGATCAGACCATCGAATTCGTCAAGCAAAAGCTTGTTGACGAATATTTGCGCCGAGTGGAACGCTCTGGCGGGGAATCAGGTGAGAAAGTGATGAAGCTGCAGAATAAAGGGCAGAAGAAAAAAGTGTGCTATGGTTGTGGCAAGCCTGGCCATTTTCGTCGTGACTGCCAGTCGCAGCAAGAGAAGAAAGAAGAAGGTTCTCGAAGTGATAAAAAGAAAAGTGCGCGTAAAGCCAAGCAGGCTGTCGAAACGGAAATCCCGATTTGTTTCACGATCGGAAGCAATCGGAGCAGTGGTTCGTGGTACGTCGATAGTGGCTGCTCGAGCCACATGACGAACGAGCGAGCATTTTTCCGCGAACTGAACGAAAAAGTGAAGATTGACGTTGTGTTGGCTGATGGATCGGTGACTAGATCGGCCGGTATCGGAAAAGGAATTGTGAAGTGCGTTGACAGTGACGGCCGCGCGAGAGACATTACCTTCACGGAGGTTTTGTACCTTCCGAAGCTAGACAGTAGCTTGTTGTCAGTGCGAAAATTAACGCAAAAAGGACTGAAGGTGGAATTCGGCGGGTCAAAGTGCACGATAGTGAATACGGATGGGAAAGAAGTGGCAGCGGCAGTGCTTAGTGGAAACCTGTACGAGCTGAGTGTGGCGCACGATGCCAAGCTGAGCAAGGAGGCTCGGCATTCGGATAGCTGCCAGCACACATGGCACCGGCGGTTTGGACACCGCGACCCGGCGGTGCTGCAGCGCATCGAAGCAGAGGATCTCAGCGATGGCTTCCAGGTGACAGATTGTGGAATTAGGCAAGTCTGCGAACACTGCCTGCAAGGTAAACTTTCTCGTACTCCTTTTCCTAAAATGTCAAATAACAGAGCAGGTCGTATTCTGGACCTGGTGCACACAGACGTGTGCGGCCCCATGAAGTGTGTCACGCCCGGAGGTTGTCGTTATTTGATGACCCTTATAGATGACTACAGCCGCTATACTGTGGTCTGTCTTTTGAGACAAAAGTCTGAGGCGGCCGGGTGCATCAAAAGGTTTGTGGCATACGTAAAAACGCATTTTGGAAGAGCACCTTGCGTCATTAGATCCGACGGCGGAGGCGAATACGTGAATGAAGAGCTCAAGGATTTCTATGCCTCGGAGGGAATCCAAGCTCAGTACACGGCTGCCTACTCCCCACAACAGAACGGGGTTGCAGAGCGGAAGAACCGCAGCCTCCAGGAAATGGCAACCTGCATGTTGCTGGATGCAGGCCTCGATAAGCAGTATTGGGGAGAGGCAGTCATGACGGCAGGCTACATCCAGAACCGGATGCCGTCGCGATCAGTGGACAAGACGCCGTTCGAGAGATGGTTTGGAAGGAAGCCATCGCTGAAGCATTTTCGGGTGTTCGGGAGTGCAGCATACGTGCATATCCCGGATGTCAAACGTGGCAAGTTGGACGCGAAGGCTCAGAAGTTGTTGTTTGTGGGCTACTGCGAAGACCGCAAGGCTTACAGATTCCTCGACCCGGAGACCAACAGGATTACCATTAGCCGAGACGCTCGATTCGTGGAGCTGCAGAATGGTTCCTCGACAGTGGATCGTCGGAACGCCCAGGATGGTGAAGAGTGTGTGGTACTCGACTGGGGAATGACCGAAGCTAAGGTTCAGGAGGAGCAGGCCGCACAACAGCAGGTTCAGGAGGAGCATCAAGAGTCGGACGAGGAATATCACGATTTGGAGAGCGAGGATGAAGTTCCTGTTGGCCGAGCCGTGCAAGACCGAAGTCAGAGACCTGTTCGGAGCACAAGAGGTGTGCGTCCGGAGCATCTTCGAGATTATGTGGTGGACGTTGCAATGGCTGTCGAGCAGGAACCTACTAGCTACGTGGAAGCGATTAAGAGTTCCGACCATGCGTTGTGGAAGGTCGCAATGGAAGAAGAGTACGACTCGCTCATACAGAACGGGACCTGGAAACTTGTGGAATTGCCTACCGGAAGAGAGCCCATTGGATGCAAATGGGTGTACAAACGGAAAGAGGACAGCGTCGGTAACGTGACCCGTTTTAAAGCTCGTCTTGTTGCGCAGGGGTTCTCACAACGCCCTGGTGTAGACTTCGACACGGTTTTCGCTCCGGTGGCAACCCAGAACACTCTACGGGTTCTGCTTACCGTGGCGGGGCACAAACGGATGAGCGTACACCATATCGACGTGAAGTCGGCGTATCTCAACGGGCGGTTGCAGGAAGACCTGTATATGGAGCAACCGAAAGGATTCGTACAGCCAGGCAAGGAGAAGCTAGTCTGCAAGCTTGAAAAGAGCCTATACGGTTTAAAGCAGGCGGCTAAAGTGTGGAACGAAACCATCAACGGGATACTGAAGGAGTTGGGGTTCAAGCAGTCACATACTGACCCGTGCTTGTATGTTAAGGTATTGCGAAATGGCGAGCGAATCTATTTGTTGATATATGTGGATGATATGTTGCTTGCGAGTACCGATGCTGAGGAGATACAGCGAACCCAAAGGGAACTGGCGAAGCGGATGAAACTTTCGTCACTTGGAGAGATATCGTTCTTCTTGGGGATACGCGTTACCAAGGACGCAGATGGGTTCTACAACCTGGATCAAGAAGTCTACGTGAAGAAGATTGCGAGCCGATACGGATTAAGCGAAGCCAAGGGATCGAAGCTGCCTCTAGATGTTGGTTACTACCAAAGCCGGAAAGACAGCAAGAGTTTGCGGGATAACAAGCGATACCACAGCCTAGTTGGAGCGCTGCTCTACGTTTCGATTAATACTCGGCCGGACATCGCAGCGAGCGTTGCGATTTTGGGAAGGTGTGTGAGCAATCCTCTGGAAACTGACTGGAACGAGCTTAAGCGCGTGGTAAGGTATCTGTTGAGTACAAGCCACTACAAGCTGAAGTTGTCTACGAACAGATCTGAGCCAATCAAGCTAATCGGATATTGCGATGCGGACTGGGCTAGTGATAGTTCAGATAGGAAATCGAATACAGGATACGTGTATCAGGTCGGACAAGCTACAGTGTGCTGGGCCAGCAGGAAGCAGGCGAACGTTTCCCTATCCAGCATGGAAGCTGAATACATCGCGTTGTCCGAAGCTTGCAAGGAGGTGGTATGGCTTCGGAGACTACTGGCCGAATTCGATGCGGAACAACGTGAGCCGACTGTCGTCTACGAGGACAATACCAGTTGTATTAGTTTCGTGGAGGTCGAGCGCCAATCAAGACTATCCAAGCACATAGATACGAGAATGCACTATACCAAGGACATAGTACAGAACGGAGTGGTTACCCTGAAGTACTGCCCCACGGAGACGATGATTGCCGATGTTCTGACCAAGCCGGTCGGAGGCGTGAAGCAGAGAAAGTTTGCGACTGCTTTAGGTTTGACTGACGAGGATGGTCGAGCCGAAGGTGGTGCGTAACATCAATATCGAGGAGGAGTGTTGGTGGGGGCGATATTTATTAACGCCACCACTGCGATATCCGATGATGAGTCGACAGAGTCGACGAACAAGAGAGAAACAGTTACGAATGTACCGCGATCGAATAAAGTTGTATTTAGACCGAGCTCCGTGTGTTAAGTTTTTTCTTTTCTTCCCTCGTTACGTGTCTCCCGTAGAGAAGACTTTTGTCGGGTATTTTCCGCTACGTTAACCTGCTGGTCGTCGGTTTGCCCACACTTTTTTCGAGGAGACAAAACTTTTGAGCCCTACCTTTTTTTGAAATTCGATGGCAAAATTTTTCCCATACATTCCATTGGCACCCTAATAAGCATGAAACGAACTCACCAGTTGGCCATCCATTCTCGACTGAACCCAAAACTGACACTGACAGCAAAACTTCTTGGCATCCCGAAAATAAACCGTCTTGCTTGGGCCTTCCCAAATACGTACCCAGCAAAACGCTCCAAAACAAAGGGGAAAAAAAAAAAATCTCCGGCGACGAAAACACGCGCGAAACCGTCAACAAACTCTATCGGACGACGCAAAACCGAACTGTCCTGCTTGGGCTTCTCGAAGCACTACCACAACACCACGAATTTCAATTTCATTAGAAAATCAAAATGTGGAAAAATGTGAAAGAGTAACATATTAATATTAATATGTAATATTAATATATTAATGTCATATATTCAGATTGCATATTTTATCAATTAAGGCGATAACACTAGTTTTGGCCAAACTTTTTTTTTTACCATTGTGCAAAGGAAATGTAGGGTTTCGTTCTACATCGTCGTAAGAGCTACTATTCGTCGTATCAAACTGAAAATGTTCCAATACGGCGGATATTCCCACTTACCTGCAACATAGATTCATTTTCCAAATGTAATTTTGTGAAAGCTTTTATGATTCGTCCACCTGTACACCAAAAATGCAATGAAACTAATGTATTTCGATAAATATCTTCAGTTCAATTATCCACTTCACACTTTTTCACCGAAATCGCATGGACGAACACGATTTGAGAGAAATGCTTAGAGATCGACATCAGTCACACCACTTTCCAACACAAGTTTCTTGCTGCCCCCGTGGGTGACTTACTTCGCCGGGCACTTATTTTCACTATGGAAAACCTTCGTACTTCTTCACTGAAGGATCTCATTCCAATCACACGCCGTAAAACTTCACTAAATCACCAAATTTTACAAAATTTCCTCAACCGCCGCGTATAATTGAGAATGTAAACATAGTTCTATCCGTCGTACTGAGAAAAAAAAAGCTTGTGCGCATCAATGTGTGCACACGCTCGACGTAAAAATACGGTTCCTTTGATTGTGTTGTTTTCACTGTACTGTGAGCAAATGCCATAATTGTACGGTCAAAAGGAATTGTGTTCATATATTTGGGCTGAATTTTGATGACGAACAATTAATTTTAAAGGAAATTAGTATATTCCAACATGCTGAAGGAATGGAGGGAGATGCCCGTAGATCTATTTTTTTTTTTTTTTTTTACTTAATCATTTATTTAGCAGGCTCAAGCGCTCTTAGGCATTACGGAGCCGGATTGAAAGGATTTATTTACAAAATCATATTTGTTTCTTACAGAACTAAGTTAGTTTTGGGGAACCGTAAAACTCGCGGTTTGGTCGAGGTTAAGGAATACAATCATTTTTGGAAGGGATGGGAAATATGGTTTACTTGTTGATCTTCAACAGCAGCATTTTGTTGAGGCGTTATTGCTGCTGGTCAACGCAGAGTGGACATGACGACAACCTGTAACGGTACAAACAAACGGGTTTCGAGGGAAACAAGGTGGACATCCAAAAAACGGGAAGGGGTATACGAGGAGGACAAGCGGATCAAAAAGCATATTATCAAACAAAAACGTCGATTTGCTTCAAAAACTTGTAAACAAGTAACATGTAGTCAAAGTCCAGTCTACCCAACACATCTCTAATGTCTTCCTTGTCTGGTTTTCCTCGGGCCCTGAGAGATGTACATAGATTTGATCTGGCAATTCCGTATTCGGGGCAGTACCAGACAACATGGTTGATGTCTTGGTAACCAGCTCCACAACCACATCGATTATTGTCTGCGAGCCCTATTCGATAGAGATGCGAGGCTAACGAGTAGTGGTTGGACATCAGCCGACACATTATCTTGATAAAGTCGCGACTCATGTTCATCCCTTTAAACCACGACTTCTTTGACACCTGCGGGAGAATGGAATGTAACCACCTGCCCAAATCCCCTTTATCCCATTTTTGTTGCCAACTGAGCAAGGTCTGCTGACGAGCAATTGTGAAAAATTCTTCAAAGGCGATTTGTCGATCATAAATATCGCCTTCCATAGCGCCCACCTTGGCGAGTGCGTCCGCTTTCTCATTGCCCGGAATCGAGCAATGCGAGGGGACCCAAACCAAGGTGATGGTATGATTCGACAAAGCACTCAATTTAGATCGTATTTCACGGAGGAAATACGGGGAGTACTTTACCGGCCTCATTGAACGTATAGCCTCGATGGAGCTGAGACTATCCGTAAAAATGAAATATCGATCAGAGGGAAGAGAGGCAATTCGCTCTAATGCATAGTGTATAGCCGCTAATTCTGCGACGTATACTGAACAAGGGTTCTGAAGTTTGTGGGCGGCGCTATGAAATTCGTTGTATACACCAAATCCAGTGGAATCATTTGTTTTTGACCCGTCAGTATAAAACGTTCTGTCGCTGCTGACCTGGCCGAACTTGTTTGCAAAAATTAGTGGTATGACCTCCGATCGGAGCAGATCTGGAATTCCATGGGTTTCTCGCCTCATGGTCAGATCAAAACCTACAGTGGAGTTGGAGAGATTTGGGAAGCAACTACGATTGGGAGCATTCAAAGAAGGGTTAATCTCCAGACTCATGTACCAGTAGTACAGTGTCATGAATTTTGTTTGAGGATTTCGTTCGATTAGCTTTTCAAAATTTTCAATAACCAATGGGTTTAATACCTCACAGCGGATGAGGAACCGGAGGGACAATTCCGCGAAACGATCTGATAAAGGAAGAACGCCTGCTAATACCTCTAAACTCATTGTATGAGTCGAGTTCATACAGCCTAACGCGATTCGAAGACAGCGATACTGGATACGCTCAAGCTTCAGAATGTGTGTTTTCGCGGCGGATTGGAAACAAAAGCTACCGTATTCAAGGACCGAGAGGATTGTAGTGCGGTATAACATTATCAGATCGTCCGGGTGGGCTCCCCACCATGTTCCGGTCAGTGTGCGCATGAAGTTGATTCGTTGTTGGCATTTCTGATACAGATACTTAATGTGCTTTCCCCAAGTGCATTTGGAATCGAACCAGACCCCAAGATACATATGTGAAAGACCCTGAGTTAGTTCCTTACCCATGATTTGAAGCGCCACCTGTGCTGGGGCATGCTTCTTAGAAAAGACAACCGACTCAGTTTTCTCCGGAGAGAATTCGATACCCAGCTTTAAAGCCCAAGTAGACAAATTGTCTAGAGTATCTTGCAGTGGTCTTTGCAAATCATCCGCCCCTGGTCCTGTGACGGAAACAACGGCATCATCTGCAAGCTGTCTTAGCGAGCAATTTTCCACGAGACAATCATCAATGTCTCTGACATAAAAATTGTAAAGAAGGGGGCTTAAGCATGAGCCCTGGGGGAGACCCATGTAACTTATTCGTGAAGCTGTTGAGGTACCGTGAGAAAAGCTCATACGTTTCTCAGACAACAAATTGTACAAATAGTTGTTGATTAATGGTGAAAGCCCACAGTCGTGGAGTTGGTCTGAAAGGACATCTATGCATACTGAATCAAAAGCTCCCTTAATGTCCAAAAAAACCGATCCCATTTGCTCCTTTTGAGCATAGGCCAGTTGGATTTCTGTTGAAAGAAGTGCAAGACAGTCGCTCGTTCCCTTGCCTCTGCGGAAACCAAATTGCGTATCTGATAGAAAGCCGTTCGATTCAACCCATTTGTCAAGCCGATGAAGAATCATCTTCTCTAACAGCTTGCGTAAACAGGACAGCATCGCGATAGGGCGGTACGAGTTGTAATCCGACGCGGGTTTTCCGGGCTTTTGGATGGCAATCACTCTCACTTGTCTCCAATCATCCGGAACAATGTTGCGTTCCAGAAACTGATTGAATAAGTTCAACAAGCGCCTCTTCGCGACGTCTGGGAGGTTTTTGAGCAAGTTGAACTTAATCCTATCCATTCCTGGGGCAGAATTGTTACATGAAAGGAGAGCAAGTGAGAATTCTAGCATCGAAAAGGGTCTATCAACTTCGTTTCTTTCGGTTAAGTTAACGCGAACCTTTCCGTGTACTGGAACGGAGTCAGGACACACTTTCTTGGCGAACTGGAAGATCCACCGAGAAGAGTGTTCTTTGTCTTCATTTACCGCTGTCGCGTTCCGCATTCTTCTACCGACGGTCCATAATGTTGTCATGGAAGTTTCCCTAGAAAGCCCGTTTACGAAATTGCGCCAATATCCTTTTTTCTTCGCTTTGACGAGGCTACCAAACTTGCGTTCAAGAGAGGTATAGCGCTCATAGTTTTCACGAGAACCGCGTTTCCGGTATTCTTTAAACGCGACGGACTTTTCCCGATATACTGCGGTGCACTCATCATCCCACCAAGGGGTGGGTGGCCGTCTTCGAATTTTCGCTCCCGGTATTGGTCGACGCTGTGCTTCAATAGCACTGTTGATAATTAACTCGGATAAGAACTGATACTCTTCCAACGGAGGAAGAGCATCGACCGACTGTTCGCCATCGGAGATCGCTTCAGCATATTTTCCCCAGTCAATGTGCTTGGTGAGGTCGTATGCTACGTCGATCTGGCGAGCCTGACACGAATCATTGGAAATTGAAATTTTGATAGGCAGGTGATCACTACCATGGGGATCTTGAATTACTTTCCACGTGCAATCCAATGATAATGAGTTCGAACAGATTGAGAGGTCTAAAATACTTGGAGGAGCTGGAGGTTTGATACGTGTTGCTTCCCCAGTGTTTAATATAGTCAAGTTGAAGTCGTCGCATAGGTCGTATATCAAGGTTGAACGGTTGTCGTCGTACATTGACCCCCAGGCTGTACCGTGTGAATTGAAATCACCTACGATCAACCGTGGGGCTGGCATAGCGCAGCAGATGGCTGTAAGCTCTCTGCGAGATATCCTGGCACTAGGCGGTAGGTACGTACTTGCTATGCTAAAGCTTTTTCCTCGTATAGTAACCTGACATGCAACTACTTCAGTGCCTGTCATCGGGGGAAAATCAATTCTATAAAAGGAGTGGAGCTTGTTGATCCCCAATAATACCCCTCCATAACCATCCCCACGATCTTGGCGAATAATGTTGAAATCGTGGAAAGAGAGATTCTTATCAGAAGTTAGCCATGTTTCACTGAGAGCAAATACGTCACAGCGTGTGCTGTGAACTAAATACTTAAACGCTTCAATATTTTTAGAAATGCTTCTGCAATTCCACTGTAGGATTTCGACCATATCCCCGACCTCATTGGATGTATTATCCATCGAAAGATATGAACGATTCAAGAATGGGCCATTTTGAAGCCAGTCGCTTCAGAAGAGGTTTTATGAAAGAAAGTGCCTTACTAATAAGGTTTCTTATTGCGGGAGAGACTTCCATTACTTCGAAGATGATTTCCACAATCCCAGAAAGCCTTATTTTGTCGGAAGTTTCGACATGTTCTTGTCGAGATGTGAAGATGTTTGTTTGTTGGCTTTCCGGGCGAAAAACTGGGACATCTGGGGTTTTAGATGATCCCGGAAGTGAAGGAAAATCTCCAGGTTTGAATTTAAAACCTGGGGGGGTAACTTTAGTGGTATTTCCGTCACTTCTTGACTTTTTCAGGGAGAGTCGAGAATTCTGTTGAGCAACAGGAACATGAGAAGGCTGCTGACGGTGCCTTCGTGCTATAGCTCGCTTTCGCTTTGTTCCTGTTTGTATAACATTATATTCTTCACCCGCCTCAGAGTCAGAGCCTTGGTCATCATCAGGCAGGGTAGTAAAGAGGTTGTTACTAGCGATAGAGTGGGCTGGTGGAACAACAGTCGGTGCGATCTTCTTTAGCATTTCTGCGTAAGATTGCTTTGACCGTTGTTTTAGAGAGCGTATCTGATGTTTCTCCCGCTCTATAAACTTCGGGCATGCAGTGAGCTCATGTGGAGCTTGACCACAGCATGAACATTTGGGATCAGAACTGCAGGCACCCTGCACATGTAGCTCACCGCATTTTGCGCACCGTGGTTTGTTACAGCAGAAAGGTGATGTGTGACCAATTTGCTGGCACTTATCACAGTGCATAACCGTCGGTTTATAGAGGCGAACGGGCAACCGAAGTTTCCCGATCACCAAGTAGTCTGGAAGCGCCGATCCAGAGAAAGTTACACAAAACGAATTCGACGGCTGTTTTGTGCCATCAGGAGCCACCTGATTCATTTGTCTGACATCAAGTATGGCGACCGGAGGGACGGCACGATTTTTAAACCCTCCAACACCAGATTTGATGTCAGCGCAACTCAAAAACGGTTCGGTGACCACTCCTGCGATCTCAATTTCTCGACTTGGAAGGTATACTCTGTACTCCATCGAGAAGAGTTTGTAGGCAACAATCTTATTGGCCTGTTCACGATCACTAACCGTGACACGTAATTTGTCACGACTAGGAGCATCTACTGATTCGATGCCCCGAAACGACTTTGCCAGATCTTTTTCTATTTGCAATTTGTTCAGTGGTTTGCCTTTGGGCCGAAAGAAAACCAGAAAGGGACCCTTAGATCCGGGTGGATAGGCTTTTAGGCGGGGGGTCGCTTCCTTAACAGTACCAGAAGAGGAGGAGAGCACCAGGGGTTGGTTTACATTACGCGTATTGGAGGAGGTATCCATCGGCACTTGAGCACTGGCCAAATATTCATATGACGGAGATTCAATCGATTCACCATCTTCCGAGGGGATAGAGCTAGATGAACCGTTTGTAAGGGATGCATATCCTTGTGGGGTGATAGGGAGGGTGGGTGAGACTTCGTTGGTCTCCATTTCCGTGATATTCTGCGGAATCGATGTTAGAACGACATTTGACCGGTTTGGATTTGATTCATCATCCGAGGAAATTTCGTATTGCGACTGACCCCCGCCTTTATCGTTTGGTTCCATTGTGGGGTGAGATTACCCCACCAGGAAGAATTCAAAATCGTATGTGCAATCAATTTGTAGCACCCAGCAGATAGATTTTGAACAATATTTACACTTAATAATAATAATAATAACAAAATAAAGAACTACTTATTGTAGAATTTAAAGTGCGGTTAAGTTCGTTCGCACTTCAGGTGAATCAATCACCTCAAAACAAAAAAAAATGAACAAAAAAAAAATAATAATAATAATAATAATACTAATATTAATAGCAGAGGTAGACAAATTTACCTTTAGGTGAATTAATCACAAAAAAAAATAAGGGAAGAAAAAAAAATATTTACAAAAAAAAAAAAAAAAGTTCAATAAAAAAATTAATGAACGCAAAAAGGCAACTATACACTGGTAGGTGAGTTGATCACCATCTGGCGTCGAGAAGGAAGATAGGCGGGCAGACGAAAGAGATCGGCAGAACGAAATAAATACCTATTCATCCAATGTGACCGACTGGCTTCTCTGCACTGCTGTTGTTTTTCGTAAACACGTGCAGATCCGCCGATGGATGTATTGTCCGGGACTTGTTGTTCGAAACGATAGGCACCCGGTAGGCACCACAGCAACTTGATGGTTTGAGGCCTCTTCTGTGCTGCTGTTGCTGATGATGATAATGGTGATGATGATGGCAAATACGATGATGACGCAATGCTGCGACGGGATGGCCTCCGGTAAAGCTGGACAGTCCAACCAATAGGCTAGGCTAAGGCTGGCTGCTTCCGTGATCCGAAACGCGGATGATCGGTTATTTCAACTGAAATTGTAACACCGTAAAAAACCACGCAACGCGAGGAGAAAAAACGGTTCACTTCGCAGTGAAATCAATTTGCTTCGAACTATAGAGGAACTGCGCAAAACACAACCGATACTGGCTAGCGTTCGGAAAGGAATGCGTAGATCTATTTATTCTAGTAAAACATTTTATTATAGCGTTGATATGTTGTGTTTTAACCATTCAATACACACAGTGAGCCGTAAGTTGTGAGACGAATCTGGAAACTGATTGCGACGGAGTTGAAAACGATACGACGGACTGAGAATATGGTTAGATGCATTTTCTTTGCATTATTTCCAAAAAGAGATCAAGATTTATCAAAATGTTATTGTACAATGCTAAAGCCGTTTTGAGAAAGAATTGTTTGGCATCGGTTTGTATCAGCATCATTCACTGCAATACTGGGAAAATTGCAGTTCTCACTGATCAACACTTAATACGATGGATACTAGCACATCACCCTATATATTTTTATCTGAAATTAATTCAATTCAATCGTTTCATCCTTGCAACTAAAAATCCTTTATAAGAGAGATTCGCGGAAGCTGACATTTCTGTCAAAGTGTGAGCCAATCGAGCAGCGAGAGCTGTCAAAGTGTGAGCCAACATGCGTTACACGCAGAGAACTAACAACGATTCAAAACAATAATTATTCTTGTTGTTTCAATAAGCTTTTTCAGTTTGTTGTAAATCAACAAATTGTGCTGAAACAGCAATGACTTTTATCAAAACAAATAAAAATATTGTTGGATTTGCTGGCAGCATTTTCAATTTGATTTTTGTTGAAACAACAAAATAATATTTTTATTTCAAATCATAGAGTTATTTGTTTCAGTTACTTTTATTGTTATTTGAAACGAAAATTTAACTCAGTGTGTAAGGCAGTGTGTGGCCCACCATTTTATTTCGCGCTGTAAACGGAGTGTAAGAAAAAATGGCTGACGCGGAAGAGTTCGTCGAAGAACTCGATGTGGAAACACAGTTTTAGAATTACTGAAGCTATTATTGAAGCCCTTCTTGGTAAGTTTTAACCATTCTTTTATAGAATTTCAACTCTCATCAGTCTTTTTTTCGTGATTGCAGTTAATTCTTACACGATTGAAATGCTAAAAGTGATTCAGCGGCAAGAAATCGAGCTGCTGATTCTACCCCCGTCGCTTGCGGAGTGGACCAAATTCATTCATCCATTGCATATTTGGAGAACAGCGCAGGTACTTATGCCATTTTCAATCTTTATTTATTTTTGTTGACATAAAACTATTTTTAGGGGCTACCAAAAGTCCAAAAAGTTCCAGCAAGTCTCAGCAGCTCTGCTTTGGTGCAAAATACCATTGTAAAGCCTTCTGAACCAAGGATCACGTGGGATTCATGCACGGCCACCTATTTGCTGAAAAACTCGTCGGTGGCACAAGCCATCATACGAAAATACAGTCAAACACCGTTTCTCTCAAGATCCGATTAAAAAGTATCACCCACTGAGTTTAAAAATATACGGTGTTAGAAGTTATGATCGTTTTTCTTTATTTCAAAATAAGAGCAAAATAAAATTTAGCGGGGCTGTGGGGGAGCAGATCTGGGATCAATAGAATCTTTATTTATTTCTAATAAAAACATTTTCAAATTAAAAACCAAGTGTGATTTATTTTAAAAATGTTATGTTTTATTTTAAAGCAAAAATATTGTTATTTCGAAAGAAAAAAATATTTAATCAAAAATTAATTTTGTTGAACCGCATTGGACCCAGCTGTCAAATCCAACAATTAATATTTTTAAACTGAACTGCTTGTTGTTACAGCTTATGCTCGATAACTGGGCTGAGAGAACCTTCCAGTTAGCGAGCAGTGCTCGATAACTGGACTGCCATTCCAACGCACACACACATTCAAATAAAAATCGAGGGGGACTTAGATGCAAAGTTTTGGTTGGCGTCATTCGGTTTTGGAATCGCGTCGTGTTCGTGTCATTCCGTCATTGAATTCGCGTTTTAATCGTACCGTCTTGTAAATTTTGAGGTGAATTAAACAGTTTTCGTTCCTGCAATGGACATCCCACCGGGCACCAACCGCTAACGGAAACAAAAAACCCTTACGTAGGTGGAAAAAGTTAAAATTATCGACGATTTCGAAAGAGGAGGTGGATCGCACGAGTCGCTCGTGCGCTCGTGCTTTGCATTTGCACGCCCCTCGTCAGTTACGGAATGGTGAAAGTTTTTGACGTTTAACTGTTTTTTAACTGGGCTACAGCCCAGTTAGCGAGCACCCAGTTAAAAAGCAGCCCAGTTAAATAGCACCCAGTTATCGAGCATTAGCTGTATTAAAACAATGAAAGGATATTATAAGCCGGCAAATAATACAGAAAAATGGTTGAAATGATACAGATTTTTGTTGATATTAAAAATGTTTTCGCTGCGTGTATGTTTGTTTTGATCTTTTCTTGAGGAGTAATGTAATCCTCTTGAAATTATTTCGGTAAAAGTAATTTTGCATGAAGCAAAAATAATGAAATGTTTTACTTTTTTGAATTTCTGTCAATGCGATTTTTAGTTTTTGATTTTTTCGGCTGTTTATTAGTTTTGATATGTAGCTCAAAGATCTATAACGAAACAAAATACACTTTATAGCAATGAGGAAGTCATGTCCGTGTTATAATATTATTCTCGACGCCGAGCAAAATCAGCACTGCTGGTCTGTTGCCAAATCATTCCATTTTACTTCCGCTTATCTCTCTATAAAGGATCACTACTTGCAACCGTTATAACTCGTTACACACAGAAATTAAAGCCGTCAGATTTTTTTCAAATGTAAACAAAAACTTTTTCCAAATTTCTGAACTAAATGCGTAGAATTTCGTCGGTTTTCCATTGTTAATCGATTGATTGGACTTTGCGCAAGCATAAGTGTCCAATAGTGTGTTGGTGTGTCCAAAATAATGAAAAACAGTGCTTCACAATAGGGTCCTAAAGCCCTGTCCCAATTTTAGAGCCAAACGCTTAAGTTTAGGCCACAAACACATGTTTACTCAATTTTTTAATGTTTTCTGTGTGTTTAAATCCACAAAACATTTTTTATAGATTTTATTAGATTTTGTCACACCCCTTGGCTTAAACTCAAATTTTGGGTGTATTTTGTTTTCCGTGTCCCTTCCGAAATGTCATATAGGAACAACCCCAGTGAAAAAACTATAACCCCTGTGGTGTTTTTGTCGACTAAGCGAACGTCAAACATGATCAAAAGTGTCAAGGTTCATATATGGACCCAATTTTTAAATTAAAGTTTAAATATGATATAGCCGTTATTTGAGCGGGAAAACTTGCTAAAGTAGTTACAGTAACATGCCTTTTCGTGTTATTAAATAAAAACAAGATTTCATTCAACATTTTAGGACCCTATTCAATTATTTTCGACGTTTTTTGGATATATCGTAAAGCAAGTTTTTCGCTACATTTTGGCAAGTTGCTTGGTTACGCTGTGCAATTAATTGATGAACTAATCTACGATGACGTCACGCTGCAACTTACTGCGGGCTGTGTTTATAGAAAATGAAAGATTACGCTACACATTTATCCACTCCATGTTCATCCGGTGAACATTCCTTCAGTGGACGTTGGTCCGGATGTCATTTTATGTAAACATGGCCCCCATTTAGAGTGGAAAAGAAAAAGAAAATCGACAATAAAAGAAGACCGTGGATAAGTCCATTGGAACAAAAAATCTAAATTACTTCCTTATGGCCGGTACGCTGATCATAAGTACTGTGCAAAAGGATAGGACAAGAAACGGTCAAGGAATGATTCCTCTACCGAAATTACTTGAGCTGTACGCTGCTGAAAAGTAGAGCTGATTTCATAACATAGGTAACGCCTGCTGTACAAATCAAATGGAGCTGTCACTTTTCCGTACGGAAAAATGTGCCGCTCAATTATTCCGCAAGTAAAAGTGACATTTCGCTCATATTGGATCGGCTGTCAAAATTACTTTGGTAAAAAGGAGAAATTTTACTTGAGCGCTTTACGTTTCAGGTGCATACTACGCATTAGGAAGTCCAAAATACGACCGTTACCCTACTTCGCTCGACCGGTTACTAATCTCTTCCAGTGAAATTCACGTTCAAATTATTTTGAGTGTAGGATTAGCTGTCAGCCATTCTAGCGTAATATTTGAATATGAGCTAACAGACGACTGTAAATAAACTTTACTACCTCCTCCTATTCTCACGAACACGCATTTTTAAACATGACTTTGTGTACCGACTTATTGGAACCATGTCAAATCAGAGATTAAGAGGGCCAAACTACAGGGACCAAACATAATCCAAATATGCATGCGATATACTCAATGTTTATGTTTCGCACTTTGGTCTTTTTCAAATATTACGCTTAATACAATGTTTATTGAAAAATCTCAGATCAAAAGCAAGCAGAGGACGGACGAATAATTTGAACGAAAATGTTTCTTGTGTAGAATAAGCTGCATTCTGCTTTAAAACATTAGCAAACTGAATAAAACATAACGCAGAATGGCTGATAGCGGCTGTCGCGTTTCCAAAACGGAATTAAGTGCACTGCTGAAAGAACAACGTCAATTGAAGGCGACCGAAACGAGGCTCAAATCAATGATTGATAAAATTAACAGCCATCTGAATCAACTTTTGGTAAGATAAACTACAACATAGTATTGTTTCTAGTAACATGAAAAACGCATTTCTAGGTGGAAGAGCTGCAACTCAAATCGAGAGAACTGGACCATCAATATCCAACAAGCAGTGGGGCGGTTGACAAAACAGGAATCAAAACGGAATCTATTCCTTCCGATCAAATTAACCAACAGGAACTGAACCTGAATATTCAACACACTAAACTAATGAAGTCTCTGGAGGAAAGTGAAGAGGATGAGTGATTTTCTCCGATAATGCATTTCAACGACTGATAACGATTAAGTTTTCATTGAATCTATACAAATATATAAACCTAAGCTTTTATTTCTGCTCGCTTTGACTCTGCTCAGATTGTTCCTTTCGTTCGTTCCCCTCCGGAGGTTTGCTAGCCTTTAGTTCTTGGTCTATCCGTTCTTTCGCTCGGAACACTTTCGACTGCAGGTAGAAAGATCCGCCCTTGGACTTGTCGTTCACTTGGAATAAATGTTCATAATGCTTTTGGATTTCCTCAGGTTCCAGCTTAGAAATATTTAGAATTTGTTGTGCTTCTTCTAAGGTCATCCCTGTAAGTTGAGAAAACAGTTTGAATTACAGATAACACGCAATTTATACAATTTCGCTCACTAACCAGTTTTCAAATTAGCTGCAACGCGATTCTGTCCCTGTTGGCCACCGCCGGCTCGTTTGGCGGCTTCTTGTGAGGCCGCAATTTCCTGTTTCAGCGCCCGGGCGAAAGCTCGACCCACGATTTGTGTACCCAGCACAATTATTTGAGCGATGTATTTAGCCATATTGTGTGTAGCTATGCGCGTCGTAAACCAGAACTAAACGATAGTGGCGCTTCGACGGTCGGAAATCACTTCTAGATTCGACTAGTTGTTACTTATTCCATAATTAACTTGGTATAATCACAAAATCTGTAGTGTATTATTTCTCCTGTGGGTTACACAACCGGGTCCAAAAGCAACATCAACTTCACGAGGCGACGGCCAGGATGTCAAAATTCAAACGTCATCGCAACCGGGGGAGCAGCGCTGCCAGATGATTTGATAGAAAATCTGTATCCACGAGGTTAAAAAATCTGTGTCTCATACAAAAAAATCTGTGTCCATACAAAAATTGTTGAAAGAAAATCTGTGTTCCATACAAATTGAATCTGTGTCAGAATAAAAATACAGTCAAACCTCCATGAGTCGATATCTGAAGGGACCATCGACTCATGGAAATATCGAGTATTGGAAACAAATGCTTTGGAAAGCAGTGTGTCTGTGTAATACAGAGAAATCTGTACATCTGGCAGCGCTGCGGGGGAGTGCCTGCTGGTTAAACCCTCTCCTGCCGGGTTCGGATTAAAATTAACCACGCACGGAAAAACAAAAGAATGTTGATGAGTTAATTTAAGGTGAAACATCTCAGAATCCAAAGATGGCTGGCACAATGGCCGACTTGTGCCCCTACTCACGATTTCAAAGGCACAAAACTGGAGAAATAGTTGGCAAACGTTTCTGATCTTCTTATTTTAAGCTTTCTGCTAGTGCACAAAGCCAAAATAAAAAGTACACGGTTGTTGGATGCTTTCTTTGTGAGATTTGTGCCTGTGAAGTTTTAGTGCAATCTTAGAAGTTGATTCAAAACTGTTTCACCTTAAAATTTTAGGGTAATTTCACCGATAGTCCAGTTCATGGTCCAAATTGATACCATATGGGCCCACCAAAATAAGTAAAAACAACCATACCACCGGTTGTTGTTTTTTTTTCGATCCATTTGAAATATGATCAACAAAAATAAAAAAATGGATTGATCCAGCAAAAATCTGAAGTTTATTGCCGAATTTTTTACCTGATTTTTACTGATAGGAGCTAGAATTTTTTATCTGTTTTTTACCGATAGGAGCTACTGCTGTGGGAGAGCTTCAGAGGAATTGCTGGCTTCCCGAAGAAGTACCGTAAGGTGGTTCCGGGGAGATGAGGGTCTGAGTCCAAGGGTCATGTCGATGCACTGTTCACCACTTGAGCAATTCTAAATGAATTGCTCATGCACAGTGCATAGGCTGGTTTTAGCGGGTCGTCGTTGGTGCGTCATCCCCGCATTCCCTGAGTTATCTTCTCAGGGGATCTGTTTGCAGATTTCCCCCTTGTAAAAAACAAAAAAAAAGAGGAATTGCTGGATGGAATCTAGAGCTATTACTGGAAAAAATCCAGAAGAATTGCTGGAGGAACTTCGGAGGAATTTAGGGAAGAAAGGAATTCCTGGAGGAATTCCAGAGATATTCCAGGAGGTATTCCAGAGGAATTCGTCAACAATGTAGTGCGGACTAAATAAACAAAACATTCAGGCATTAGGATTTGAGGGAAAACTGGCTAAACCTGTTCATGTTACATCAGGAGTTCCCCAATGTTCACATTTAGGTCCATTGTTATTCATATTGTTTGTTAATGATATTTCATATGTGATTAAACATGTTAAAATTATTATTTATGCTGACGATATGAAACTTTTTTACGGAAATCAATAGCAAACAAGACAGCAACATTTATCTGAATGAAATAAGTTTATTTGATAAGTGGTGTAGTAAAAGCTTACTTAAATTAAACGTCAAAAAATGTAATCTAATCACATATAGCAGAAAATGTAATACACCACAGATTACTGTCTCTTTGGAAAATCAAGATGTTCAAAGGTGCGATAAGATCAGAGATTTAGGTGTTATATTAGATTCTAATCTTACATTTACTGACAATAGGGTCCTAAAGCCCTGTCCTAATTTTAGTACCAAACGCTTAAGTTTAGGCCAGAAATGCATGTTTACTCAATTTTTAAATGGTTTTCATTGGTTTAATCCCAAAAAACATTTTTAACGGTTTTTGAAATTTTGTCACACCCCTTGGCTTAAACTCAAATTTTTGGGTATATTTTGATTTTCGTGTCCCTTCCGAAATGTCAGATAGGAACAACCCCAGTGTTAAAACTAAAAGCCCTGTGGCATTTTTGTAGAGAAAGTGAACGTCAAACATGATCAAAACTGTCAAGATTCATATTTGAAACCATTTTTAAAATTAAAGTTTAAATATGTTATAGTCGTTATTTGAGCTGGAAAAATTGCTAAAGTAGTTGCAAAAACATGCTCTTTCGTATTGTAAAGTAAAAACAAGAATTCATTAAACATTTTAGGACCCAATTATAATACTATTGTTCATAAAGCAACCAATATGTTAAGCTTTATTAAGTGGTTTAGCTCCAATTTTCGGGATCCATATACGGGCCTTCCTTAGCCGAGTGGTTAGAGTCCGCGGCTACAAAGCAAAGCCATGCTGAAGGTGTCTGGGTTCGAATCCCGGTCGGTCCAGGATCTTTTCGTAATGGAAATTTCCTTGACTTCCCTGGGCATAGAGTATCATCGTACCTGCCACACGAGATACGAATGCGAAAATGGCAACTTTGGCAAAGAAAGCTCTCAGTTAACAACTGTGGAAGTGCTCATAAGAACACTACGCTGAGAAGCAGGCTCTGTCCCAGTGAGGACGTAATACCAAGAAGAAGAAGAAGAAGATATACGATTAAAACCTTGTATATTGCTTATGTAAGATCAGTTTTAGAATATTGTAATATTGTGTGGTCCCCACATATGAAAACACATAAGGATAGAATCGAATCATTGCAAAACCAATTTCTCTTATATGCCTTACGCAAATTAGGCTGGACAACGTTTCCACTGCCATCATGTGAGGCTTGATGCATGCTTATTGACATCCAAACTTTAGAGGAGCGTCGCGAATTAGCCATGATTTCATTTGTCAATGATATAGTATCGCATCGTATTGATTCCACCAATCTCTTATCTAGTTTGAATTTCTACACGCCCGCCAAACAGTTGAGGAATCGTAATTTGTTCGCATCAAACTATCATCGCTAACTATGCCAAATTCAGCCCAATGAATCAAATAATTTCTCTTTATAATCAGCATTACACAGAAACTGATTTGATCATATTGCGAACAAAGCTTAGACAATATTTTAAATCCCTGAGATATAATACAACATAGTTGTTCGATTGCTTGGGAGATTAGCGGACTCGATTGACTCCAGTGGACGGCGACGAAACAGAAAAGCACGGATTTGAATTTAACTGATTGATTTATTGCTGTACACTTTTTTTACATGCAAAATTGGCTTGCTTTTATACGCAAGCAGAGTACGGTTGTGATGTTGTTTTCTATGGAAACGTGCGCACTGCTTGCTTTGATAGCGCAAAGCAAAGCAGGCAAGAACGCTGGGTTGCTTGGATGACGCTGCCTACTGCAGCACAGATAATTGAATCTGGCCTCAACAGCCGATTGACATACGATGAGACATAGAGCAGAAACAATTGAATGGACTGCTGCTGCTAAACGTTGTGCTGGTTTATTGGCTCCACACAGCCAGTGTGAACGCCGTTTGCGGTGTTGCTTTGGTCGATTACGTGTTTGCTGTTGGCTTGGTTTTAGTCATCTGAATGAAGAGCGGCAATTTGAATTGTAACGTTGATGAGATGCTTTAGCAGATGACGATTTCGTAATCGAACAATAGTATTAAGCAAACATGTAGTCCACAATTGATTGACGAAATAAATAAATAAATAAATGCTCCATGGTATGCATCGGCAATTTTGCTTCGTCAATTTCTAATCATTACAACACATAGGGGGAGATCCCCCAGTACCGGACAGCACCCAATGCCGGACAAAGTCAAAAAATTGAGAAATCGTGGTCTAATCAAGATGGTGTATTAGAAGGAAAGAAAGCTATTATGGAGGCTAATGTTTGCGTAGAATAACACGTCCTTGAAATATGCATGCCTTTTTTAAAAAATAGAAAAGTTTGAAAATCTTAAAAAAATTGACGTATCGCCTTAATATTGAGCCTTTTTAGTAATTATTTTGAATATGAAAAAGTACTTTGGATCACGCAAGCATGTTCGAAAATAATCCTTATTTGATAGTATAAATGTATTTTGTACCATAATTGAACCAAATACGGACAAATTACAATTGCGTTAAGCTCCTCCTGTCCCCCAGTTTCGGACAGCTTGATTTGTTATATGTTATCTTTGTAGTTATTGCACCAGTGTCTCAAAATACATTCATTTTTCATGGATTCCGTCGATCATGGTATCAAACATGCGATAATATTAAGAAGAATGAACATTCAGAACAACATCGTAAAATGTGCTATTTTTCATCATATATGGAAGAGGTATTTGATAGGCATCTTTCAAAGTAAGAAAAACTCAAATTGTTCTTGTAAATGTTGCAAATGCATTGAATTGGCAATTGTATACTATTCCTATAGTAAACACATTCAATGATGTTCAAATTTACAGAATTCGATGCATTTTCAGATCGTGTCCGGTATTGGGTGCCACGTTTCATGATCGATCAATTTGGTACTAAAATACATCATTAAAATGCAATGTCAAAATTCATATTTATATTTTCAAATTTAGTTTTATACACTATAAAAATGATAATATTTATCATAAATGGGTAACACGAGCTCATAACACCAATATTTTTCGAATTATGAATTTAGTGGCTTAAGTGTCCGGTACTGGGGGATCTCCCCCTACACCAGTGGTCACCAAACTGCGGCCCGCGGGCCGCATGCGGCCCTCAGCAAGGTGTTGTGCGGCCCGCGGAGTGATTTTAAATATTGAAGTAGTGTGGCCCGCATGTTGTGATTCCAGAAGTTAAAATTTATCTTCTTTAAAATCTCGCAAATGTTTTTCTAGGTAAGCCATTGGATTGATTTTCAGATTTTGTTCTTTCCCATGTGTTGAACAGTGGCATAGCAATCGAGAATCTAATATGATATAATTTCTTGTTTACAGTTTGGCCAACAACCCAATGTTTCTTCAACTCATGATAAAATCGTTTCTTCAAAATTTCAAAGTTGCAACGTTCCAGAAGCGCTTTCTTTTTTCAAAGTTGAAGAAAGAAAGTGAAAGAAATATTTCTACTTTAGTTCCAAAATTACGCTTGAGTTTTAGCTTCACTGTCGCTAAGGATTTTTTTTTATAACATAAAGGTTAATTGTTAATAATATTATACTAGTGTTGCAATCATCAAATTAAAAATAAGGAAAATATTTAAAATTTGTCAAAGGTTGTTTATTGTTTGAAAAAATAATCCACAACTAGATTGTTTGTGACCATGATGTTTCACTTCCGTAAATCGTATAATTTTTTACATGTATATTTGCACAAAGGACGAACTCTTGACAATCCAGGGACATCGGTGTTATTAAAAGAGATTATTGAAACCGTTAGTAACTGTCGAACACAATAGGCATGCTTATTTCAGAAGTCACCTGTCGACCCCGATAGAAACTCAGTCAAATTGAGTGACAGCTATCGAAAAACTCGACTGGCAGATTCGTGCAGAGTGAATGTTGTAGACAACAGGAACTCTAGTTGAGTCGTTTTGATCGGACTTAAAAAAATAGATATTTGAGGCCTTCCTTTGCTGAGTGGTTAGAGTCCGCGGCTACAAATCAAAGTCATACTGAAGGTGTCTGGGTTCGATTCCCGGTTGGTCTAGGATCTTTTCGTAATGGAAATTTTCTTGACTTCCCTGGGCATAGTGTAGCATCGTACCTGCCACATGATATACGAAAGCGAAAATTACAACTTTTTCAAAAAAAGCTCTCAGTTAATAACGGTGGAAGTGCTCATAAGAACACTAAGCTGAGAAGCAGGCTCTGTTCTAGTGGGGACGTAATGCCAATAAGAAGAAGAAGATATTTGAGGCCCGTGACGTGTTTTAGGAGTAAAGTGGTGGCCCGCTTAACCAGTTTGGCTGAGGACCACTGCCCTACACATACATGGCAATTGTCTTTATTAACCCGTATAGGCCTGAGTGAAAACAAAAATTATAAAACCCTCACCGCTCAGCGAATTCTTAATGGATTCAAATGATTTTTTGTCAGTATACTGGCACGCATATCTAGTTTCTAGAAGTGGACAGAAGAACGCGAAAATATTCCTGTGGTCGGATTTTTTTTCGGTGGATCACTGGGTCAGGTCGGGTGAGAAGGGTACTGTGCGTTTGTGCCCCTGGAGGTAGGCAAATTTCAAGTCACATATAATTTCCGGAATCGGTTATAATATGGCCACTACATAACGGAATTTTAAGAAAATTGCATCAGTGTAAACCTTTTGAGAAACGATTGAATTTGAAAACAATGAGTTTTTCATTTGATTAATTCTACAAATGACCATTTTTGGGTCCCGGGACGCTTCAAACTTACGATAAAACGGCCAATTTGTATCTAAACATCTGTGCCAAGCTTATGGGAACGCATTTTAGTGCACAATTAAGTTTGATTTCTACTTTTCGAGCATTAAGGACTGTTCATTTTATAAAGTGGACACCTTGTGCATGTTGTATCTTTTTAATTTATCAATGAAATTTCAATCGGTTTTCTGTACATCATTCGACTAGTATTGTACATTGTTGTAATAATAAAAATTCTTCAAAACAGTTGAATTTCACACGAATATGGAACAACGATTAGAACGATCGATTTTTGGAGGGTATCAATATTAATGATTGTTATAAATTGGTTGGCAAATTATTTTTATTTTCAAAAAAGGCTTGTTCTTCGAAAGCATCATCAATCAGAAGCCTGATGGAAAAAATCAAGTTATTTTTGGAACAACAGTTTTACAGATATGATAAAATCATTTTCCCCTATATTTTTTTAGAGAAAACTATTTGAAATTTGAAGGGAACTGATATGAGTAGATTTTTTTTTGTTAAAAGTTCGTCTTGACGGAAGTCCTAACATAGTAATAATATGAAAAATAACTTACGCCTTCATAGAGTTACTTATTTAGTCCCCACGTCACATTTAAAGCGCAATAGAAACACAATTGCTTTATTTTTAGAAGACCTTTAAATGAACATTGGCAATTATCAAAATTGGCAACACTGCTGTAATAAAATCGATTTCATTTTCCACATATTATTTTCATTATTCTGAGATTACCAATTGAAATATTCGGAGAAAACCATTTACAATTTGCTGTAGATCGATAAATATGCGTTAACAATTCTAAAAGTATGACACTTTTTAGTAAAACTACCATAAACTGTAAAATTTCTACTTAAGACTATGGTTTAAACGCAGGATTTTGCTCTCGTTTGTATAAATATAGTTTCCTTATGTCGTTTTCGTTTTTAGGAACTGGGTCGGTGATCAACACATAAACAAACCAATGCCAAGTAAATTGTAGTTCGGTCGAACCTGAATCGGGTTGGGGTTGAAACTGTGATTCAGAACGGGTTGCGCCAGTTGCCAACCTAGGTTCAAAAACGAATTCGACATTAGTAAACCAAACTTGTTTTGAACACGCTTTTTACTTGTATTTTTTGCTGGGAGTGAAAGGATGGTGTATCAGCAAATTTGGCCATAAATGGGAAAATCACTAAAGTTACCCAATGTCAGAGAATTGTGGAATATAATTGATATTGTTTAAAGCTATACCTATAGTAGAATAGTAAAGAATACAAACATACAATTTGTTCATAAAAATCAGGATTTTTGTTTTGCGAAAAATAATGTTAACTTTGACAAACAGCTTTTCCTAAGAGTTTTTGGAAAATCTATTTAGCTCTTCAACCAAAAGCATTTTCTAAGATCTTACATTTTCATGGCATTGTAGAATAATAGCTGAACGATGCACAGATTTCGATTCGATTCGATTTCGATTTTATCAATAAATAAAAAAGATATAGCGTAAAAAAAGTGTCCACTTTATAAAATGAACAGTCCTTAAAAGTATCCAACAAATCTATAGTCGATTCGTCCGGGAATTATGTCCACATCCGGTATATATTAAACGGTGCAAAACTCTTCATTTATAATATTGAATATCAGATCTTTATGGTTTATGTAAATTAAAATGATTGTCATTGCAAATAAATGAAGGTAACTTGGCATGTCCCAAAAAATAGCCCTTTTTTACCCGACTTGACTCAGTGACCCACCGGAATAACTCCGGCCACAGGAATATTTCCGAGTTCCTCTGGCCACTTCTAGAAACTGAATATGTGGGCCAGTGAACTGACAAAAACTCATTTGAATCCGTTAAGAATTAACGCTCGGTAAGGGTTTCAATATTTTTGCTTTCACTCAGGCCTATACGGGTTAACCAGGGAGCTGCTACGTATACCTTTTTCATTGGACCTTAGGGGTCGTTCAAATATTACGTAACGCAACAGGGAGAGGGAGGGGGTCCAGCATAGTGTTACGGTCCATACAAAAAATTAAAATTTTCCATACAAAAGCTGTTACATGGGGGAGGGAGGGGGTCTAAAATTGGCAAATTTTGCGTTACGTAATATTTGAATGAACCCTTAACAGTGCAGTGGGCTGTGACACTTTAATCCAACAAACTCTTTAGATATTTCAGAAAGAACTTCGGATTGCTTTGAATTGCTGGAGGAACTACGGAGAAATTGCTGAATGTACTCCGGAAGAATTACCGGAGGGACTGCGGAGGAATTCATGGTGCAAATCCGAAAAAAAAAAATATCGTGGAGGTACTCTGGAGAAATTCCTGAAAGAATTACGGATAGATTCCAAAAGCTAATATGAAAAAAAACATGGGAAATCCCGATAGAGCTCTGTAGGAACTTCGGATGAAATGCTGAATAAAATGCACAAGAATTACTGAAAAAAAATCTGGCTGAATTACTGAAGCAACTCAGGAGGAATTACCGGTGATAAGCTCCGAAGGAATTCTCGGAGGAGCTCTGGATGTCCTGGATGAATCCTAGGAAAACTCCAAAAGAATCCCTGGAGAAACTCCAGAGGCGTTTCTAGAGAAACTTCGGGGTAATTGCCTAAGGAATTCTGGAGAAGTTCCTTGAAAAATTATGAAGGAAATTCGAAGGAATTCCCGATGGAGCTAAGAAAAACTTTTCAGGAATTACTGGATGAAATCCAAAGGAATCGCTGGAGGAACTCCAGAAAAATTTCTGGAAAAACTTTAAGAATTCCCGGAGGAAATCCAGAGGAAATTGCTGTGCGAAATCTAGAAGAATTGCTAGAGGAAATCCGGAAGAATTTCTGGAAGAACTTGAAGCGATGCAATTTCTAGAGGAACTGCGGAATAATTTTCAAAGAAACTCCGGAGAAATTCCTTAAGGAACTATAAAGGGAATCCTGGAGGAACTCTGGAGAAAATCCGGGACGATTTCCAAAGAAATTGCTGGAGGAGCTTCGAGGTATATCTGTAGGAACTCTGAAAGAACTCCGGAAGAATCCATGAAAGAAATCCAAAAGAATTCTCGGTGGAGCTCCGAAGGAATTCCTGTCGAAAATTCTGAAATATTTCCTGAAGGAAGTTTACGAATAATTGAGGAAATCCCGAAGGAATTTCCTGAGAAATCTTCGGGAGAATTTCTAGAGGGAATCTCGGAGGAATTGCTGTAATAAATCTCCGCATACATTTCTGGAGCAATTTCTGGCTAAAATCCCATGAGAAAATCCTGGAGTAAAATTCTTCAGTTTGTTAAGTATCCAAAAACTTTACGATAAAGCGAAGTATGCACTTCAACAGAAAAGTAATCGCCTATCTCGATGCGTGGGAAATTTCTTGCAAGAAATGGTCAAGAAAAGCATTTTTCTTTGATCACAGTACGCAGTTGAAAAGAAATGTCATTTCAAATGGAGCTCACTGTATAAAATGTCTTGACTATTTCTTCTGTAGAAATTTTTACTTTTTTTGAGCGGAACAGCATACTTAGCTTAAACCAGCATAAGCGATCTTGATTTTTAAATACATTTCTTGCTGCCGAAACAGGCTGAAAAAAGTTTTTATTTACTGTTTGGAATAAAATAAAATTAATTTAGATTGTACTCTTCGTCAGGCTCAGCCTAGATCAAATAGATTACATCAGACACGGTTTAACAGAAACGAAAAGCTAAATTTAGGGACTCCGGAGATAATATGCACTGCCGGGACAAACCGCACCTTGTCAATTTCTCTGAAATAAACAAGTTTTGAGAGAAAAATACCATGCGGATTTATGAAACGTTGCAAATTGTTGATACCCTGAGAATTGGATACATTTTGAAAAACTTAACAATGAGATAGAACAATAAATTCGAAAAACACGATTCTGATCTAACTTTCCAGATCATTTCACTTGTTGTTTTGAAAGCGATGAATTGAGATTTTTTACAACCTTTCACCATAAAACAGATGATTAGAGACTGGGTAAGTTGTTGATGACATGATTTGGCGAAATAGCACAACGATTTCTATTTTCCTTAACATTTTCTGTTAAGCGCCCGGTTGGGGCGACATGCACTCCATTGGTCGGGGCAGAACGATCCATTCCAAAATAAACTACAATCATAAAAGTTAGGTCATTTGAAGTTTTCACTAACGTATTTATGCACAATACAATACAAGACGAATTTATGCACTGCACAATACAATGTAGACGAAAATCATCCAAAACTCGTGTTTTTACGATACATAAAATTACGTTTAAAACACGATGGTGCATCTCGCCTCAATGTTGTGGGCGTTTTAGCCCCAAAAAGCGGTGCATCGTGCCCCGCATCAATCATAATTCATGCAAAAGTAGTGTTTGGAAAAAGTTAAATTTTCCAACAATCTAATGAAATTTTGATGAAAATTCGCTTGTAGGGCGAACCCAAAACCAACTAGATTCGTGTATTAAAACACTACATTGGGGACGGACCTGGTGTAGTGGTTAGAACACTCGCCTCTCACGCCGAGGACCTGGGATCGAATCCCATCCCCGACATAGTCACTTATGACGTAAAAAGTTATAGTGGCGACTTCCTTCGGAAGGGAAGTAAAGCCGTTGGTCCAGAGATGAACTAGCCCAGGACTAAAAATCTCGTTAATAAAGTCAAACCAACCAACACTACATACATATAAACATCATGTGTTCATTTCGACACATTTTTCTTAAGTGTTGCATAGGGTAAAGTATATAACTTGGACATGCATATAATTTGGACAGGCTGGTCGTTCTATTCTCATTTACAATGAGATGAAAAGCAATTTATGTACGGAAAATCATGTATTGCATTATTAATGCACTATGCTACTTATTGATGATGACTATTTTTATAACAATTACAAAATGGCTCCAAAAATATCAAAATTGTAAATTGAATCAACAGAACATCTGTGAAACCTACGAATGCAAGAGGATGTACAATTCAAGAACATACATTAAACGCGCTCAGAATTGGCACTCATAAAAAGTTTAAAGGGTGCAATATGATAAAATATGTCTAAAATTGAAGCTAAGTTAATCTCAAATCTTAACATGAGTATATAAGACATAAATCAGGTTGTGTCCAAAATACATTACGGTTTTTGTTTAGTTGATATAATTTGGCCATCTGATGAAACGCACTGGAATGTCGCATGCATGCATACTTGCAGGCGTATTTCGTGGATCTGATGATATTTTCTTGCATTAAATGAAATTATTGATTATCACGAATATGTACATCCAATAAGCGAAAAAATGCATGAGTCACATGCAAACTCGTAAAACATTATGATATGACCTTTCTATTGAGAAACTATTGAATAGATATTGAGATAACGCCCCTGTCTAAATTATATTCACATGAGGGTGTCCAAAATGTATATTTGATGTCCGAAATGTATAACAGACAGGCCGCTAAAAAACGCTATTTTGGAAGCTAATGCTACAGTTTGTAAGCTTTTTCTCCCCAGAAACTCAAATTATAATGAGACATTAAGCATATAAGTATCATAACGTAACAAAAGATTAGTATCTAAGGCAGTTAATCGATCGCCGTTTCCAGACATATCCTTAGCCTGTCCAAAATACATAATTTACCCTATTACCCCAGTAACCCCTATTCCAATGTGAACTGAACGGATTGTTAATGTGGAATGATCTTTTTCTTCTTCCTTGGCATTACGTCCTCACTGGGACAGAGCCTGCTTCTCAGCTTAGTGTTCTTATGAGCAATTCCACAGTTTTTGACTGTGCTTTCTTTGCCAAAGTAGCCATTTTTGCATTCGTATATCGTATGGCGATGATAGTTTATACCCAGGGAAGCCATGGAAATTTCCATTTCGAAAAGATCCTGGACCGACCAGGAATCGAACCCTGACTCCTTCAGCATGACTTTGCTTTGTAGTCGCGGACTCTAACCACTTGGTCGCTTATGTGGAATGAAAACCTGGTGGAAATTCCTGAAGGAACTCGTAGAAAATTTTGGGAGGTTTTCCTGAGAATATTTCCAAAAAAAATCCCTGAGCAAATTGACACTTGAAAATTTTTGGAGGTATCCCTTAAGAAGCAATTCTGAAGGAAACATGAAGAACCCAACCGCTTCTGGTGGAAATTCTTGAGTAATTATTTCCGGAATCCTTGAAAAAATCTATTAGAAAATTGGGTCCTAAAATTTTTAATAAAATCTTGTTTTTATTTAACAACACGAAAGAGCATGTTACTTCAAGTGCTTTAGCATTTTTTCCCGCTCAAAAAACGGCTATACCATGTTTAAACTTTAATTTTAAAATTGGGTCCATAAATGAACCTTGGGTTGTTCCTATCTGACATTTCGGAAGGGACACGGAAAACAAAATACACCCAAAATTTGAGTTTAAGCCAAGGGGTGTGACAAAATCTAAAAAAAAAATGTTTTTTGGACTTGAACCAACGGAAAACATTAGAAAGTTGAGTAAACATGTATTTTTGGCCTAAACTTAAGCGTTTGGCACTAAAATCGGGACAGGGCTTTAGGACACATTGCTGAAAGCTTCCTTAAAAATCCTCAACGAAATAACTGGAGAAGTATCCCTGAAGAAAAATATCAGGAGGAAACGCTAAAGGAAATCCTTGTAAAAGTTGTTGGAGGAAATAGCTGGAAAAAATGTTAAGAAAATCCTCTTATAAAAACTCTTTTGGAAGAATTCCCAAGAACAATCCTGGAACAATCTTTGATCTGTAAGGTAAAGAAAATTTCTGGAGAAATCGATACAGGAATTGCTGGAAATTACTAATGGGATTCCAAGAAAAACTCATGAAAGTATTACCGTAAAACGGGGTAACTTTGATAGTTTTTTCGAAGAAAACTTCAATATTTATGCATGCTGTTTCAAAGAATTACAATTTATATTTTTTTAAATAAGTACTGATATCATAGCTATCGATTGCAGTAGATAGATTGCCAAAGGGTTTATTTTGAATGGATATATAATTTTTCATATAATCGAAATTCGGTTTTCCGTTTTGGGGTAACTTTGATAATGGAGTATAAAAAGACACAAGATTGAATGAATTACGGAACATTTATAGGGTGTTGCATACCTCGAGTCGTTTAACGCTACATGGAAATTTCTGACTTAGATTACAAAAATGGTCCCAGTTTGTAAAAATGGTTTTCGCTAAAAGATTTGAGACCGAATTCATGTTCTACTATAACTAGGATGTCATGGGTAAGTGACGAACTCATTATGACTTTCTCAAATAGAGGTCGTAGAACAGATTGTTTGTAAGCGTTGCAAAAATGCTAAAATCTTGTAAATTTTTAATATTTGCATAAAAATTTTCGAATGCACTTGATTCTAACTAAAATAGCTTTAACATGAAGTGTCATACTAATACTCTTAACCTTTGCATTCATTTTTCTTAACTGATTGACAGAAACTTCGTTATTTCGTTTAATATGTTGGGGGTCTCGCACTATCAAAGTTACCCCGTTTTACGGTACCAAAAAAAATCCTGAGAAAAGTTTTTACAGGTGCTTTGAAACACTGAATGAAATTGAGCATATTTGTAATCCCCTGTCAAGTTTTCATACAGATTTCCTATAGGAAAACAAAGTTTCAACATGTCAAAGTTGAGCATTTTATATTTTATAGGAGTTCTTGAGCAAGTTTCAAAATTTTACTTAAGAAAATTCTTGAACAAATCCCAGAGTGAAATTCCAGAAGGAAACCCTGGAGAAGTAGAATTTTGGAGTAATCTGTTAATGAATTTGAGGAAAAATCATGAAGGAAATGTCTGAAAGAAATGTCTGTAGAAATTATGAACATGGAGGAATTCCTGGGGAAAAAAAAATCTGGGGAAATATCTTGAGTAACTCCTCAAGGACGCACTGGGAAATTCCATAAAATAAAAGAAAGATTTACCGTAAGAACACCATCGACCTGAGCACTTTGAAATATTTCTGTACAAAAACCCATGTTTTATATTTTACATTACTTTTTGCGTTAAACACAAGATAAACCCATGTTTTATATTTTACATTACTTTTTGCGTTAAACACAAGATAAACGATGTTTGCGACATAAAAAAATGAAATATGGGGAAATTGTGATGATACCGAATAATATGTATGATAATCATACGGGCACCACTCACCGTTCATCCTAAGTATGAGCCCCAATGCTTTACTCTAAAATATTTGTGCAGCATTTTTTTTATAAGGCTAGTTTTTTTTAGCTAGCAGACAAAGTATCTAAAAATAGGAATTTTTAACACATCATGTATCAGACCGAACATGAACCGGAAAGATATCAAGTAGAAAAGAAGACCAAACAGGATAAAAAATAAAGAGACCAAACAGGATAAAAATATAAAACAAAAACAAAAGATTTCCAAAAACCCAAAGACTCCCAATAGTTTAAATGAGGATTCATCCGAGTATCTAATTAGAAATTTCTCTATAAAGCTATCAGTACACAGGTTTAGGGACAAAATGTCGAAAGACAAAACGTCGAATGCCAAAACGTCGAATCCCTAAATGTCGAAAGGGACAAAACGTCGAAAGCGGTGAATTTTCAACATTGTTTGACAGAAGCATTCTTTCAAAAAAAAATCATTTGTTTCAATATCTTTCTTTTCGACGTTTTGGCATTCGACGTTTTGGGATTCGACGTTTTGTCACCCAACCCAGTACACACTTTGCCATATGTGCAAATATTTGCCAAATTTTGACAAATTTATTTGTCGTGTTTGTATACTGACTAAATAAATTTGCAAAAACATTGTTGTCCAAATATTTGTCTTTCTTTGTAATGACCAATAATTGCAGACGGCAAAATATATACTGCAAAAGCATGCAAAACATTTTATTTGGTCAAGTTTGCAACTCCTTTCAGTTCTCGAGTGGCAAATATGGACAAATAAGAATTTGTCGGATGTTTGATCATCATGTACTGACATTTGGCAAATAATATGCAAACGGCAAATATTCATCATTGAAATTTTTCACTAGCAAAATAAATCGAAATCTTCAAAAGAGTAATTTCTTGATAAAATTCTAGAAACATCTTTAGACCAATCTGTGAAGGAACTCCATTAGCAATCTCTGGATAAATTTATAGAGAAAATTGATTAAGAAATTATTGAAGGAATTTCTGTGAATAATAATAACTCCTTGGACAAGGATTTTCCTGGGTAGGATTTTTAGAAAAATCCTTGAAATAAACCTTTGTGCGATCTCCTAGAGGAATTCGTGGAGAAATCACCATACGACTTATTCGAAAATTAATCGGATGTATTTCTAGGATAATTTGCAGAACAAGCCCTGCGAAAATAACTGGAGGTATTACAGGTTGGACTCGATTATCCGGAATTTTAGACTCAATTACCCGGAGTATGTTTACTGATATTCTTGGTTTTCAGTTTGTTACATAAATTTGAGATAACTTAATATTGGAATCAACAATATGAATGGTTTAGCAGTTTTGGACGTAGGTAAGAAAAGGGGGGTTGTAAAAAGTTTTTTTTTTGTTTATGCCGGTCATATTTTTTTTTTTTCTTAAGGCCCCTAATAGTCCTAGAACCAATTTCTGGCTTTGCTACTGCACCATATAAATAAAACACGAAAAATAGTTTTTATTAAAGATTTTAACTTTTTTTTAGTGATTCGATTAGCCGGAGGATTCGATTTTCCGTTGTGAAAAAAAAAATCGATACTCCGGATAATCGAGTCCGACCTGTGTACTTATTCTGCTAAAGGGTTCTGGGTGCATTGCCTAAAGCATACCTATAGAACTCGCTTAAGATTTTTTTAAGAATATCTGAAAAAATTTCTGGATAAATCTTGGTTGAGTCCCTAAATGTAGTTAAGAGGATTTTCTGTAAAACATTTCAAGAAAGGAAGATTCATGTAGCACTTTTTTGAGAAATTTGCGAAGGAATTTCTAAATAAATACACGCATGGAATTTTATATGAAAATCTATGGTTCTTCAAGCATTTTCATTGCAAAAATTCTTACAGTTTATGTAGAAATTCCATCTAGATTACTCAAGCAAGAATGAGCATGCTACACGCAACAGCTTCTCTTATTACATTCTCGAAAATTTCTCAAAAGCGGTATAAACAGTATTTCTAAAGTTTAGAATCTAAACTACAACAAATATTCCATCCAATACAATATACATTAAAGAAGGATTTTTTTTTTCGTATTTCTGTTTTTGTTTTCAATTTACTACTTTGACTTTGGATTCCATTCTTCCATTCTTATAGAATAAGAGATAAATCCATAGATCTCAATTCAGATTCTCATCTGCGCCATCCTTACCAATTATTGCAAAGGCATCTAACGCCCGAAGAAAAAAAACTCGACACTACGATATTCTGACTGAAGAATACAGTACCGTAATTCGGGGTGTAGTTGATCAGTGGGGAAAAGTTGATCATTCACATACCCACATGTAATAACTGTCAATAGAGCTATAATTTGATTTCAATCAGCACAATTTTTGTGCTGTCGCATAACGTGACAACTGATCTTGATGTTCCTTAATTCGATTTGGCATTCAAGATAATTATACCACGGAAAAACATATTTTTAAGGAAATGTTTGATGAACTGTTGAAGGGTTCTTCTTCAAACAATCGATTATTGTCAAGGCTATATGAAGACACCATTCAAATAAACTGTTTAATACATTCCAGATATGTTCTTTGAATCCATTTTTGAATTTGCATTGTGGATAAAAAAATCATTTTATGAGAAAAAAATGTATATTTTGTGAGCGAGTTGTTTATTTCAAGGAAAATTGCATACCTTTAGGCGTTTAATGTGGTGTATTCTGTAATTCTTAACATTCAAACCGAAAACTGACCGATAAATCAACAAGTTGAAAGATTTTTGATACTTGATTCATTTTCAGTGACCCCAAATTTAGAGGATAGCATATTTCTTTGTTTTAGGAAACCTATTACAAAAATTGATCAACTTCACCCCGGAATCAAACACTCCAATTTTTGATTTCTAAATATTTTTTTGTTATTACGAGAACATTTCGTCAAAATTTCGTTTGTATAATTCGATAAACATCCAACCAGTACAGGTTTTAAAAATATTTGGATGACAATACACGCATCCTACTAAGAGTTACAGAGCAGAATCTCTCAAAAGTTATCAACTTCCCCCCATTTTACGGTACTAGTAAGAATAAAGTACACAAAGGCCGATTTTCGTACAAAATGGTCAAGTTTGGAGACTTGTAACACCGCTGCAGCGCGCTCGCTGGTAGCAAACCGATTGACCAGAAATATGTACTGCGTTTCAAAAATAAATTGAGCTTTGAACTGTGCGAAATAAATTAAATTTTATTCTAAAGCTTTTTTTTTCTCTCAAGGCGAATGACTTTGTAGTTAAAAACCTCCTTAATAAATAATAATGATAATAATAAAGTTTTAAATTTGCCGTCGTGCGGGGTGACATTGGGCCATAAGGTTGACTTTGGGCAATTATTTTTACAGCAAGGTAATGCCAGAATAATGAAAACAATTTACACCCGATTCTGTTTTTGCACGATTTTTTTTACACGGCATCATAGATTAGTCTTTTGACGTTCTTACTAGCCATGAGATGCATCGAAAGAGGCGGTTAAAGTAACCTCAAAGGCCCAATGTCACCCCGCACGGCGGTATTGATAAAAATTATTATTTTGAGAAAAATGCCGAAATTTACAAACTTAAATATATTTCATATGTAGCCATTCCATGAAAAACCGATCTAGTGGGTCACCGAATACCGTGAAAATTTGATATTTTGTTCCTTATCCGAAATAAAGATACACGTGTTTTTGGGTTTTTTGACCATTTTCAAAATAAAATGACCAGAAAAATCGCGACTATGCAAAATTTTTATTTTTTTAGAAATCATAACTTTTGAACCGCTTGACCGATTTTCAATTTTCTTGGACGAAATGAAAGCTAAAGATTTTGACTTTTCAATAAAAAAAAATAATATTTCAAAAAAATTGTTTTTCTACATGAAAACAAATTAAAAAACATGTTTTTTTGTGTTTTGAAGGCCTTGGGACCAAAGAGGTTATTGCTGTTCTCATGTTTTCTTGTAAGTTCAGAAAATTTTACGTTTACTATCAAATTCTATCAGCAATGTAAAAACATACAGTTTTTGTTTAAAAAAATATTTTTTTTTTGTTTTAAAAAAAATCATAACTTTTGAACAGCTGAACCGAATTCCAATCTTTTTTTATATAATAAAAGCTTAAGATTTCAACTTTTCAGAAAAAAAAATAAAACTCTACAATTTTTTTGCATGAAAAAAAATAAACATTTCCTAAAAAAAACTAGAAATTTATACCGTAAAATGGGGTGTTAAGGACTCGTGGGGTTTTGAAGGATTGAACTTTTCCATTAAGTTTGACAAATCATAAATACGTCGAAAGTCGATATATCATTCATCTGAAATGCTTGATTTGCTCGAAGGATTGTGAGCTGCATTGTGTGATAGGGGATATCTATTAAAATAAAGTATTATGGAGTCTAGATATTGAAAACGATTCAAAACATGTTTGTTCGAATTTTATAGGCGAAATACATTTAACTACAAAACTATGAAACAATATTAAGAAAAATACGTGAGTAACTTAGAACATAAGTATATTTAATTGAGATTATAACGCAGACAAAAACTTTTGAAAATTTTATCTAGATTTCGCCTTTAAATATTTCTTATGGAAAAAGTCTCTTTTTGAAAATTAGTGGCGTGTTAGGGGATTATATTTTCTACTTTTTCCAAGTTACAAAACTCATCCGATTTATGCCGTAATATATTCCAATATACTTTTGGCTTGTTCCGTGAAGCAAAACTGTATTGTTAAAGTTAAGGGGTCTATTTTGTTTGTTACTAAATATCACAAAAATGTCTAATCTCGAAAATCGGTAAAACTGGTAGGAAACTCTTGATGACAACGTATTAAAGTAAATATGGGATTTTTCTTGATACTATTTCCAAAACTTGTTTGATCTCACTGGTAAAATGTTTGGAAAGTTTGAATGATTATTTTATTTGGAAATGGTTTTGAAGCCATTGATCCTTTTAGTGGTAATCCTATGAAGTGGTTAATAATAATAATATTTTGTCATTTCTCAGAGTCTATGAATGACGAGTTGCGCGAAGAATGAAACCAAATCTACCTTTCGAACTGTCAAGCTGTCTGTCTACCTATCGAGCAGACCAGCAAAAATAGTGGATATTTTCGAAGACGAAGGAAAACAATCATTCAAAGAAGCCTCTTCACGTAACTCCCTGTATACATACTCTGTCATTTCTGGGCTCTTTTTGAGAAACTTCACGGCCTCGTCTGGCACTAAACGCATTGTGTGAACATTAGATATTCGCTTCATACTGGAACATTTTTCTTCTTCAGTTTTTTTTCGACCATGCCACTAGGTGTTGCATGCAAATACTGGCCATTTCCTTCATTAAAACTAAAAACTTGTTGAAATTACCATTATATAATAGATTATTTATACAGTTGCTGCGCAGAGCTTATGGATTCGTAAACTGCAAACATAAAGGTTATGATCCTGTTGCATTCAAGTATAAAAATCATTTCAAGACAATTTTGCGATGTATTGATAGTTTCCAAATAGGATTAATAACTATGAAAGATTTAGCAGTAAAAATAAAACGGTTTGCATTTGCAGGAGTTTCAAGTTCAATAATATTGATGTATTATCTGATTAAGGTAGAGCATAACTTATGAAATTGAATGAATGCATCAAAGTTAGCGTTAGCGTAGTTACGGTATACTTCGTAGATTGGATACTAGCAACATTCATGTTTCTTTTTAATAATCTCATCCTGACTACTTTCAGGAACAAGGCAGGGGAGTATACCTTGTTCAAATCATAAACAAGAATACTAGGAGCATGAATATCACTATTCCCGGCCACGCCCATCTTTACCGTAATTTGGGATAGGGGAAGGAAATGTTGATGTAGCACTTACTTAATGAGACGCCACCGACTCAGCGACACCCTCATAAGTGCTACGGAGTTGGAGGTTGGGGAAGGTATATTGTCAGGCTTCGCCTAGAAAGCTGGCGATAGACCATACACATTTGTTGTTTAAGTGTTTTCAATTTAATCTTTTAAATGCCGGCAATCAAAAGAGAAAACAATAGTTTATTTATAAGGTACCGTGGGGCAAGTGGGTAATGGAATTCGCATAGTTGAGATTCTTCAAATTCTAGAGACTTTAAATTGAAACAAATGAGGTCGTGTATACTTTTTAGCTTGACTCCCACCAAATATAAGCAGCATGCTCAAATTGATTTTTATGAAAAATTGGATAAAAAAATACTCCTTACTTTTCACTTGCCCCAAAGTGGGGCAAGTGAATAGTATACCGTTTTGAACAATAAATTGAAAAACAAACAGTTATATTCCCGATTTCTATTAGCTTTAACATTTGTTAAGGCTACCCAATGAACAATAGCATAAGTAACATGTAAACAAGGAAAACGTTATTCTTTTCATTTGAATTTTCTTCTGTTCAGTTATGTTAGTTGAAATGATTCGACAACATTATAACTGTAACATTTCCAATGTTAGTACTTACATTATAGGACAGCAATTGCATTTCTGCTCTGTAGAATTTCCACCGCTCGTTATTTGTTTTCGAGAAAGTCGGATATGTCGTCGGATAACTCTTCGGGAGAAATCAAACGGAATTCTTCAATAACGTATTTAGAATATTTTTTATGTGGATAGACCTTTTTGTGTAGGGCTATCAGATTTTGCGATAAATAGTTTTGAATTTTTCGTCGAAAATTACACTTTAGTTAAACCGTTATAACTTATAAACTCGTGATTAGAAAAATTATTCAAAAATATATGTTAAAATTTAAGTTCTATCTGAAGTTCTCTGAAAATTTTATTCAAATCGGTCCATAAATAACTGAGATCTAGTTGGTAATTTTGTATGGAAAATCGAAAAAGTTGCAAATGTTTTGTCCAATACTGTATGTTCGAAAAAACCTTATAACATAATAACATGTGCTGATATAATTTTGTTATGTACCCTTAGTCGGGTAACGATACGCGTAACAAAAAAAAAACACCGGCGACGAAAACACGCGCGAAACCGTGAGCAAAACCTATCTGACGACGCAAAATCGAACTGTCCTGCTTGGGCTTCACGAAGCACTTATTGAATGAATGCATCAAAGCTATTGACCAAAAATATTATGTTTTGTTGTTAGCAAAATATGGTTTCATTTACGAAACTCAAATTCCTTAACACCCCGTTTTGCATTTCCATCAAAAATCACACATATTCATGATTATCTCAGAAATCTGTCATAGGATCCTCTTAATTGTATTTGGCTTTTAATATACACGACGAAAGAATCATAGGGCTGTCCTTTGTCCAATTATTGACATACTGGAAGTTACTGGAAATTCGAGTCGATTTTTTTTTCATCCCTTAACACCCCATTTTACGGTATATTTTTTAACGTAAAATATTTTTTTCTGAAAAGTTGAAATCTTAAGCTCTTATTCCATAAAAAATATTGGAAATCGGTTGAGCTGTTCGGAAGTTGATTTTTTTTTTAAATAAAAAATGTGTCGATAAAAAATGTCTGATTTATTATTTTTAAAAAATATATCTCAATAACTAAAAAACATACATCGCGGAAAATTTAACAGTAAACGTTACTGATTTTTGAACTTTTAAGAAAAAAGAGAACAGCAATAGCCTCTTTGACCCCAAGGCCTTCAAAGCACGAAAAAACAGATACAGATTTTTGATATTTTTTCATGTAAAATAAACAATTCTTGTTAAATTTTATATTTTTCTTGAAAAGTAAAAATCTTTAGCTTTCATTTCGTCCAAAAAAATGAAAATCGGTCAAGCGATTAATAAGTTATGATTTCCTAAAAAATAAACATTTTGCAAAGTCGCGATTTTTCTGGTCACCATATTTTGGAAATGATCATTTTTATTTAGAATAAAAAATATGCTTCTGCAATTTTTTTTACTTTCTGAAATTCAAAACTTGGTGGAATAAAATATTCATCCTAAATTGTTCGTTTCCAAAATATCTAAGAATCAAAATTTAGCAATATTTGCCAAAAAGGGTGGGTTTTAATAACATTATAATTCTTGTATAGAATATGATAATTTCTTCACCGATCTAACCTGAAACATGTTGAAACAGTTCAAAAGCAGAAATACCGGTCTCCAAACTTGATCATTTTGTATGAAAACCGGCCTTTGTTTACTTTATTCTTGTCAGCACTGAATATGATTTTAGAGGTTAAACCGAATGATTATGCAATAATTATACTGCCCATAACTGCATAACTGTCACATTCGACATTTTTGTCGATTTTGAGTTAATATCGTGGAGAGTCGTCAAATGATAAATACTTTCGATCAACTTACTGAAATCTGTGAGATTGTTCTAGAAAATTCGAAAAAATACCAAGTTGTTTTGTCACATTGGTAATTATAACCGCATAACAGTCACAGTGAGATTATAAATGAGTCTCAAAATATAATAGCAATGAAATCAGAATTATTTTCTGACAATTAACCTAGTATGCGATATGAGTTGTACACAATATCAGCCTCAAATAAGCACTTTTGAGTTCCTGGTAATTTTTAGAAAATTTAGTTTCCTCCTATACAACTGCCATGAAATGCACACTTTGTATTCAATTTACTCAATGCCTACTTTTGTCGAATGTTACAAATATGCAGTAGACTGGCCCTAAAACAAAAAAGTTGTTAAACTCAACGGGGCACCCCCTAGATATGTGCCTTAGGGTAAGAAAAAAGGTTTCTCAAAATTTCAACTCATTTGGTTGTGCCACCAGCTGGCGCATTCAATTCAAAGTTTGTATAGGATTTTGGTTTCAAATATATTGAAAAATGACCCTTTGTCACGTTTTTGTTCTATATACTAATTGATTGTGTTCAATTGGGCCCAGAATGACAAATACACTAGTTGATAAACTCGACACGAATGCACCAAGCGGTGTAAAATGTCGTAAATAAAACAAAACAAACAACAAACTAGTTGATAACCTTATGAACATAATTGCTGAAGGTTATATCTGGATTTAAGCTCATTTTCATTACCCTTTCAGTTGTTGAAAATTAGGCTTAGATCAGAACTCCTGTACAGTCACATATATGCATGCGCCTAGCGCAGCAGCTCGCCCAGCGTCATAGGTGGCTATGATGCGCCTAGTGGTAACCATTATGCTATGTTGAAGAAATACAGAGCTGTATTGCAGATCCATTTCAGATTGCTAAAACATCAAGTTTATCAATTTCAATCATGATACAACCTTCTACAATATTGTTCGCTATGGTATCAAGTAGTGTTTTTGACATTCTGGGTTCAATAGATCGCGATAAACAATTTTCCTGAATCAAACTGTAGATGATGTACTGTTTCCCATATGTTTGAGCTGGAAATCCCATATTAACTTCAATTCAAATGCGCCAGCTCATGGAACGACCAAATGAGCTGTAATTTGGAAGTCTTCCTCTAACCCTAAGGAATAATTCTGGGGGGTGCCCCGTAGAATTATACATCTTTATTTTTCTCCCATACTGAGCTGGGCCAGTCTAATATGCAGTTATGGGCAGTATAGCAATATTACAAAAATGTCACACCTATCGTTATGTTCTGAATGGCTTTACGAATGAGTTTGGATATTTACGCCATTTACTCACTTATCCTGAAATACCTTATCTTAAAATATGCTGAAACAATGCCTGCGTATATTTCCGATTGAGTTTTTTAGAGAATTTATAGCTCTAGAGCATTCCTTGCAGGAAAGTCATAAAAAAATTGTGATTTTTCAAAATTGGAAGTTTTCCGGGCAAATGTACAATTTTCATTAAAATCTGAGGCACTTCGTTTTAATCCGCACGACAAAATATATCCGAAAACCAAAATTCAATCTATCCAGCACCACGCTTGTGGAAAAACTCCTAAACGCTCTCCTGAAATTGAATCAACAAGGGTGACATCCGCGTCTGCCTGGTTTTGTATTCGGGCATCATCAGTAGCTTTCCACATTTCCGCAGTGGTAGTCCAGCTTTTCTTCTATCAAAGCTTTCTCCCTAGTTTTATATTGTAGAACGAATCGATCTGATAACGTATTTGGGACTATAAAGCATTGTAATATCAGAAATTGAATCGTCGATTGGCGCAAAACAATGGTGGGCCACAATGGAGAGGTTCTCGTTCGAGCCCCACAGCTGTCTCCCCATCAGGCGAAATCACCCCAGCAAGATTATCCGGTTTTCATCCCGCCGCGGAAACGACAAACCGGGAAGAAGGCATTCCTTGGCAATCACGTGGATCACATTGTTAATTTACAGGTTTGGTTCATTTCACATGGGTAGTAATTTATGATATTTTTGAAACAAACATATTTTTTCGGGGTGGGTCCATTCTGGAACGCTTCTTTATTCTTGTTTTGCATAGTCCCTGCTCCCTGAAGTCCTTTTGTCGGTTTTGCGCATGCATTGGTTTTGTTTTGACGTCTCTCTGCCTTGAATGCATCCCTTGGGGTGGTTTTCATCTAGGGGGTGGGTTTGTATTCGTCTGCTATATGAACAGTGCATGAATGAGCATTAGACAACATAGAGCAACACGTGTTGACTTCGGTATTCTATTTTAGGGTAACAAAAAAGACTGGGATTTGTCGGTGGAACGCGACGATGTGCATAGAACAAAACGATGGAATAGCGAAGAAATAATCGAGATCAATGGAAGCAAATGTAGCAACCGAGGGGAACATTTGGATGAAGATGACGATCTCAACGAACTGCAGCAGTTTCATCCATTGAAGGATAGTTCGACGGTTACACCGAGTAGCATATCGGAGAGCAGTTTGGATAGGAAATCTAGCAAATCTCATGAGCTTCTCACCGGAAGTGGAAAGCGCTCGAAGAAGCGCGTTAACATTAGGACTGATGTGGACGAAATTAGCAGTCGACAATCACCATCCGCAGTTTGTAATTACGAAGACTTGGAGTCTGGAGAGACGAGCGTTCTGAATGCTGATATGGACCAATACAGCTTGGATCGGTACAACAGCAAACGTTCGATGTCCCCGGACAATTATTTGACTCTAACGGGTAAGTTTCATCTATGAGCATTCTGTGCTATTTTAAGTACGATTTAAAATAGCTATAGGGATAACATTGAATCAAAATGTCACGTCACAAGGCTTGGTTTGTGACCGGTTTTATGCCACATGGCTCGGTTCAAGCCCAACTTTGGCTGCTTTACATTTCAGGTGAACGTACAGGTCTGCCATTTTTTTAAATGTTCTGTCGACAATGTCCATATCATCCGCCAAGCAAACAAATTGATTGGATCTGCTGAAATGGGTACCCCGGCTGTTATACCCTGCTCTCCACAGAATATCTTCTAGCGCAATATTGAACTACAGGGGTTTATCACTTTGTCATACTCCACGGTGGGATTCAAACGAATTGGAATACTGTTTAATTATGATTTATCGTGTCAAACCAACCGAGTGGAAGCTTGTTTTTTGCTTGGCATTCTTGCAACAAGCCCTGTCCATCGTATCCTCTCAACTTTAACCGCGTTCTGAATACTGGGTTCGAATAGAATTGGACGAGCTTCCCAGGTAACCAGTAAGCCGTATATTGGGCCAAAATGTTGATTTACGGCTGATATAATGCCAATAAGCCGTTAAATAGCACTATATTAGCCGTATATGGCTGAAAGGGCCCGATATACGGCTTATGGTTCCTGGGTTGTACTTCATTCTTCGGCGCCACACACCGTTCTCCTGGAACTGGAGTGTTCGCATGAAATTTAACAAAAATTTTTTTTTTCTTTTTACCTCTCTGACACGTTTGGTATGGACCGTTGCACGAGTTCACTAATTTGACGTTTGAGCGGTGCCGAATTCACTAGTTTCCATGGTGACATAAATAACACGGCACCGCAAAAACGTCAAATAATGAACCCGTGCATAGGTCCATTAGGCGATGGGTCCATCTACCTTTAGTTGAGTTATCTCATTCCTGCTACCAACCTCTAAGCGTTGTCTCTTCACACGCATTGCGGACTCCTTTGGTACCTCTTTGGTTGAACTATTTTACATCTTCCTTCCTCGCCCACTGGGCTTATAACAGTGGGCGTCATCCCGGCTAAAATACAATAAGGCGATTCAAAATTTTAAAAAAATAAAATCCAACCTCCCAAAACGTCAAGAAGCGTAAAAGAAGCGTCAAGAACGAAAACGTTAAAAACGTAATAGAAGCGCAGATGCACAGCACAGCAAGCCGTGTACATTAGGGCGATTCACCATTTAAAAATGTTTGATTTAAAAATGTTTGTCCATTGCCTCCGTGACGACGACGTCATCAGCAAAGCCGACGATTTCGACGCCCATGGGTAACTCCAGTGATAGGACCCCATCGTACATCCCATTTCGCAGCCTCGGACCCAGTTTGGACCCTTGCGGAACTCCCGCCGTTACTCTGAACCCCTTTCGGCCGGCGTCGATTGCATACACTAACACCCGATTCTCGGGTCACAGATAGTCAGGAACCCGCATTATATGCAGCGCTGTGGTGACGGCCTTCCAACTGGTGCTTAACGTTCTTAACGTCAATCGTAACTACGGCGCAGTAACAATTTCCTCTTCGTTTTTGCTTCGATGGCTTCTCGGCCCTTCCCAAGACTGTCCGAATTGCGTCTACCATCGACTTCCCTTTCCGAAATCCGAACTACCTTTCTGATAGTTCGTTCTCGCTCTCCGTACATTTAGCCAACCTGTTTAGGATGACCGTTTCAAGAGTTTGCCCAGTATATCCTGCAAGCATATAGGCCTGTATAATGATGGCTCACCGGTATTCCTGGTTTCGGTAGCAGCACTAGCTTCTGGATACTCCGTATATCTGGGAAGTGACTTTCATCCAGGCATTTCTGCAACACCTTCCGGAACATATCCTGGTACGCTAGGATCGTCGCTTTAAGTGCCACATTCGATATCCTATACGGTCCGGGGGCCTTTTTCACCTTCAATGCTTTCGCCGCTGCTATAAGCTCGTCATTGGAAACCTGGTGCGTCAGGCGACAGCGTTATCTACGGTGTCAGATAATGCGTTGGGAAGAGACCCTCGACAATAACCTCAGCTTTTCAGCACATGTTTCAACTGGCATTGATGGACCATTGACTTTCGCCATAACCACTCGATAAACATCCCTCTCAGGAGTTGGCGTCAGCTGCTCGGCACAGCTCCTTGTAGCACTCAGACTTGCTCCGCGTAACGCCTGGTGATCGCTATGGGTGTACTCTTCGCTTACCCTCCAGTTCATGTTGCCCGCCAGTGATGGGCTACAAAATGTTAGGTCTATGATCGACTCCCGTCTTTCCGAAATGTGCTAACGGTGCCTTCGTTGCACAATCGTACGTCTAGCTTTCCTAGAGCCTCCAGTAGGTTGTAACCTCTGGCATTGATTACCCTGCTACCCCATTTCACAGCCCATGCATTGAATTCGCCTCCAATCAGCACTGGTTTTCGATCGACTAGCTCCTCTAACATCCTACTCCTAACATCCTACAGTCAAATCCTCTAACATCCTACTAGATTCTTCGAGCGTTCATCTTGGAGGCGCGTAGTAGCTGCAAAGTAAAATCCGTTGCTTTTGGCGATCACGAACCCCGCGTGCTGGCAACCATTTCTTGGATAGGAAACCTACCCGTAACTCGTAACGCCACCCAATTGGCGTTATTGAGTCGTACTCGATACGGCTCAGCTATTATCGCAACGTCGCACTTAGTTTCTGTTCTCGACTGCCACAAAAGTTGTTGTGTGGTGTCACAGTGATTTAGGTTGATCTGCGTTACCTCCGTTACTGTTATGCTGCGATCGCCTTTTGGTATGCACGGCAATTGAAGCCGCCCGTCGAATGGAATGGTTTCCTTTTTTCGGTGAGCAAAGCAAGCACCTTGGTAGATTCTTGCAGGCATTTCTCACAGTGACCTCTTTCTCCACATTTTCTGCACAGTTCGGTTCTGCCCGGACCTTTACAGCTCGCCGCCGGGTGTTCAAAGTCCATGCACTTGAAGCATCGCATCGGTGGCCTATCTGCTCGTGTGACGAGTCTCAGTGGGCATATCGACCAGCCAATTCTCATCTTGCCTGTTGAGACCTATCCGCCACCCAGTTTCCGTTGTTGGCTGGTATGCTGTATGGGTCCGATAGTAACACCATAGACTTAAAAACCTAACACCGCGTCGGTCTTCGTTTCCGAGACTGACTGCCAAAGCAGCTGCTGAGCTTTACATTTTTATTATTTCTGACCATTTATTTTCAGGAACCATCAAACGTGGCCGCAAGAAGGGACAATCGATGGACGTACAGCTCAACATTTCCCGGGAAGAACTCGAGCAAATCAACAAACAAGCCCTGGCCGCCCACGAGGAAGTTTGTCGCACGAAGCGAAACTGTTGCTGCCAGTGTACCCTCCGGGCCGGGATTCACATTCTTCTGCTGTCGATCATCTGCTTACCAATCGTCACGCTGACCACTAGCATTTACTCGTTCTACATCGGAACCGTCACGTGGTACAACATGTTCACGTACTTCAACGAGGAAAAGTCATATCTGCACAAGCTGCTCATGTCACCGCTTCTGATTCTGGCTTATCCCTTGGCGATAGTGCTGTGCACTGTGGGCCTTGGAATTTACGCCGGCTTCAAGCAGGTCAGCTTACATTTCACCGCTTGGGTGAACGAAATCAGTGACATCGAGAAGGGCTTCTATGGATGGTTGTGCTCGTTTTTGCACCTATCCGACTGCAGTCCATACGAGGTGGTCATTCTGACGGATATTTGCCCTCCAGGAGGGACGGGAGTAGGACCGGACAGGCCACTGCAAAGTGAGTCCACCCAAATCAACTCATCCACCGAAGAATTGTCGTTATAAGATGTGACAACTTTCTGTGTGTCTCTGGATTTCCATAGGTACCTACTTGATTAAACTAGATCTAATCTTTCAATGTTAGTATGCCACCTTCGGTATGTTCTTAAATACTCATCTGAGAATATTGTAACGGATGTTGCGTATTTTGCTTCCATAATCAGGTGGAATAAGCTTTCTATTCTGTTACGTCAGATCATCCGTTCAATCGGGTATGTAAGGTACGCATGTTTCTTGAATCCAAGACAAAACAATGTATCCAGACAGCAAGATAATTATTTCAAGATTAAACAGAAATGATATGAGTAGTACGTATTGCTTGAGTGATTCAAGGGACCATATAGGTATGGAATATGCGCTATGCGCAAACTAGTTACACGAAGCAGTAAATTCAGTATTTACCGTAAAATTGATGGTTCGTTAGAGATAATGCAATTAATTCACTTATATCTTGAGTTAAAATTGAGTTGGAAGATTTTATAACAGGAAAAAATGTAATATGTAAGACAATTAGAAATACTATTTTCTGCTATGTTTGCTACCTGATAACTCCTAATATCGATTATTCTACCAAGGGTGACTCATTTTCGTACCCCGTAACTCGTTGGCTGCAGGGTAGCATCACACCATCGCTGGACGTACTGTAGAGCTTCATATTCATCGGTATTGGATACTGCTGTAGTTGCCCAGAACGTTTAGGGTACTCTATAGATCATTTTAAGGGTTCTTACTTTATTCTTCTCAAATACACATGCTAAGTTGCTTCAACCCTCTAATCCGCCGAACATTTTTTTTTAATTTCAATAGACTAGTGTCCAGAAATGAGAAAGCTTAATGAAAATGCGGCTACCTTATGATCGATGAAACGCTACGCTTCCACAGCAGCGTGTCATTGATCGTTGCATAAAACCTCCGCATGACCAGTAGCCTGGGATACGGTTGTATGAAAAATTTAGATTCTCGCTCCAGTCCACTTTTTGGATTGCATTTGGGTCCCATAACAACTGTGCAAAATTTCAGCTCGATCGGTGAAACTATATTTTAACACCAGCCATTCAAAGTTTGCATGGGATTTACTATGGGAAAACTTACTTTTGCAAAGAAAAATCGCCAGAGGTCGCCCATTGTCCTCTATAAAAATTCTGATCGCAGACCTCGATAGGTATTTTTACGACGAACAACATTGTCGAAGACCGCAGCAATCCGATGCTTATAAAAAAAGTTATTAAGCATCGACTATTCGGAAATTTTGCCCGATTTTGTTGTTATTGTTATTCCTTTACGTGTTAATCAACGTCGCCTTGCCAATAGATTTTCATTGAATAACTTTCTTCACAATTGTCGGATTGTTTCGCGGTCTTCGGCAATATTCTTCATGGTAAAAGTTACCTATCGAGGTCTGCGTTCGGAATTTTTATAGAGGTCGATGGGCGACCTCTAGCGATTTTTCTGTGCAAAAGTAAGTTTTCCCATAGTAAATCCTAAGCAAACTTTGAACGACTGGCGCTAAAATATAGTTTCACCGATCGAGCTGAAATTTTGCACAGTTGTTATGGGACCCAAATGCAATCCAAAAAGTGGACTGAAGCGAGAATCTAAATTTTGTCCCACGCTAATGACCAGTACGAATGAAGTCCCACGCAGTTGAGTTCACAGCTTCGTAGATAGGATCCCACAAGCTAAAGGTTGCTTCCACCCAACTGCTCATCTTGAGTTGAGTTGAGACTTGAGTTTGACTATCAGCATATAAAGATGGGCCACCCTTTTTTCTTTTTTTTTGTTGGGGGTTGAAACTACTACGTCCAATATTTAGAACTATTGTAGTATGTCCCAGTTTACTGTACATGTCACGCTAGCCGAACGCCATTGATTAGACGATCAGCTGCTTACCATGACACGTTCCCAATCAGGTATGATATGGTTTATGAAACCAATCACCTTTCTCGGATCAGCAGACCAGATCTCACTGGGCTGTAAACAGCCGCTATCGAGAAACTTTGATCTGCGCCTGTATAATGCACCACAACTGCAAAGCAGATGTTCCGATGTTTCACTTTCAATATTACAAAAGCGACAAATATCATTCTGAACCTGGCCAATGTTCTTCAAATGATATTTGCTCGGACAGTGCCCAGTTACTAGGCCAGTGTATGTACAAAGAACCCTCTTGTTAAGCTCTAAAATCTTTTTAGTTTTATTTGTGTTTGGAGTTATAAATCTTTTAGACTGGGTACACTTTTTGACATCCATCCAGTTGGTCATCACCTTTTGTTCTTCCCAGCACTTAAGTTCCATTTTTACTGCACAGTTTGGTATACCACAGAATGGTTCCGGGCCAACAAACTGTGAATTTGAGCCCCGTTTTGCAAGATCATCTGCCTTTTCATTCTCTTCAATGCCACAGTGTCCTGGAACCCAGTACAAATTTACCGAGTTTGATTCACACAACTGTCGCAACGAGAGAATACATTCCCAGACGAGTTTTGATGTACATTTATACGCACTTAATGCGTTTAGAGCTGCTTGACTATCAGAGAAAATACATATATTTGCATATCTGTATTTTCTTTTCAAACAGACATTCACACATTCAAGTATTGCAAAAATCTCAGCTTGAAACACTGTTGGCCAATGTCCCATTGCAACTGAAATATTTACTCCGGGTCCAAAGATCCCAGCCCCTGTATTTGTTCCAATTTTTGAGCCGTCAGTAAAGAATATGATTGAGCCTTCACGAACCGTGGGACCTCCGACATCCCAACTTGTACGCGTCATTTCGCTTACCTTGTAGAGAAAATCATAGTTGTCCTCAGGTCTCATCCAGTCTCCGTTCATACTCATCACCGGTCATCTTTTAAAGTGTTGCAAAATGCTCAAGTGGCCAATAAGATCACCTGGCAAAACATTTTTAGACCTCTTAAGCCTTAGAGCACTTCTTTCCGCTTCTAATTGCACATATTCGTGCAAAGGCAGCAGATTGAGAATAGCATCTAACGCTTTCGATGGAGTGCTGCGCATTGCTCCCGTTATAGCAATGCACGCAAGTCTTTGAAGCTTAGCTAGTTTCATTCCTGCAGTAGCCTCCCTGGTTTTAGGCCACCACACTAATGAAGCGTAGGTAATTTTTGGTCGTATAATAGATGTGTAAATCCACATAATCATTTTTGGCCTCAAGCCCCACTTCCTCCCGTCAGTTTTGGAGTATAACCATAATGCGTTGATCGCTTTATTAATCGTAGAGTCAAGATGCGCATTCCAGCTAAGCTTGGCATCTAAGATTACTCCCAAGTATTTTACCTGACTGCTAACTTGAATTTCAACTTCTCCAATCTTAAAAGATTTTAAGTTGACTTTCCTCTTTTTAGTGAATGGGACAATCACGATTTTTGACGGGTTAATGCTTAGACCCTCCTTTATACACCATGATTGGGTATACTTTAGGGCCTGCTGCATTCTTTCCGATACTATGTTGTCAAACTTTCCTCTTACTACGATGACTATACTGCCCATAAATGCATACCAGTCCCACTAGCAAAACAACGCACCTAAGAAAAACGCGATAGAAGTCGTGAACACTATTTTGCTCTATTTACTCCAATTAAGTTGAAAAAAAAAACGATGTTTTCGCACCCAAATTTGCAATCAAATGGTGCAATGAACTATTGATTAGAGCATTACATACATTTTGTTTATTAATTTTCTCAAATAATTAGTTAATTTGCGAGAAAATGTACGCGTGACTGATATGTATTTATTTGCTCTTGAATGTACGAGAATAAACGCATAACGGTATCAGTGCTTACTATGAGGCATCGGTCTTCACATGTGAATTATTGTTGTTTTGACAGTTTAGTGTCCACATTAAAAGTCGCGGAAATGTTTGCTCTAGATTATTTGAAAAGTTGTGGTACTTCTGCTAGTTCCGAGGATGAGTGCAGGATATTGGCCGATGGCAACCCGTTGGACAATGACGTGGGCTCAGAAGACAACTGCGCGGGCTTCAACAATAAGGACGGCTGTGACCGCAATGCTGGTGGCGACGACACCTTTCAGTTTCCACCGAAGGCGTACCCTGAACATTGGGTAAGCTATGGGTTTATTCACAAATTTCATAACGCCCAAAATGGCCATTTTGGGCCACCCACCCCCTCGTAACGCTTTTTATATGAACGTTCTCCAAATTTTGTATGAGCTGTTACAACCGAAGAATACCCACCCACCCCCTTAAGTGTTATGAAATTTGTGAATGAGCCCTATTTGAAATCTTTGGAGGACACCGAATATGCGGCGGGGACTGATGAAATGGACTCAGACGGAAGTTATACGGCCATTGATGAACTCGCCAAAAACGCAAGAGAACAAAAAAAGATTTGAAAGCGAGATACACCGTCACCAATAAGCGCCTTTCATCACACCAACTAATGCTTGTCGATTATGGGTGTATAATGAACTGCGGGCTTAACATCTCGAAGGACAACCGTATTCGTCTCAATATGGTGCTCTGGGCATTGGATTCACGAGAGCAAACCAGCTATATTTGCCAGAGCGTGAAACAAGTGGATGTTCAAAGACGGCGGCATCGCTACAAGTACAAGAAAAAACACACGCTTATGATCTGTGAATATCTGCAAGATTTTATTAGGATTTATGTTTCGACAAATTGAACTCTAAAAAGTTGAAGCATTAAGGGGACGAATTGTGGGTAAATATATTTCCCTTACTTGACTTCCTTATTAACACAATTGCTCGCGAGTCCTTATCACACAAGTCGCGAGACTGACATGCGTTTATTAGTAACATGGGACAGACCAAGTTCGATGTTGTTTTTCACATTTCTAGAACAAACGTACTGTTCTCCTATAATACCATGAAAGTACATACAATTTAATGAAGTTTCCCGCAACTAACAAAAAATTGACGAAAACTCACGTGGGACTGTTATGCATTTATGGGCAGTATATCATCCGCAAAGCCTACAACCTCGAAACCTTTAGCTTCTAAGCTTCTGAGACGACCTACAACCAAAGACCATAAAAGTGGCGAAAGTACTCCACCTTGCGGACATCCTTTCGTCGCCCTTATGGTTACAGACGAACCACCCAGTTCTGAAGTGATTTCTCTTTTTGCTAGCATAGTATGAATCCAGTCGACAATGCATTTGTTGAAATTTCGTTTTTTTCATAGCATTTGCTATTGAAGAATATGAAGTGTTGTCAAAAGCACCTTCAATGTCCAAGAAAGAACAGAGTGCGATTTCCTTCACTGAAAGAGATCTTTCGACTTTATCTACCAGCGTATGAAGCGCTGTGACTGTCGACTTTCCAGCTTGATATGCATACTGATATTTAAACAATGGATATGTCTGCATGTAAGTTGAGTTTACGTAATCCTTCAATACTTTTTCCATAGTTTTCAACAGAACTGATGACAAACTAATGGGTCTAAAAGATTTTGGGTTCGTTTTATCTCGTTTCCCAGGTTTAGGTATGAATATGACTCTTACCAACCTCCATTTTGATGGAATATAGTTCAATCTTAAACTTGCCTTGAAAATCTTCATAAGAGAAGAATCAGAACCGCTTCTCCGTTTTGAAGTAGTGCTGGAAATATTGGGCCACCCTTACTTTTACTTATGTTTGATGGCGATACGTCCTCCAAGACATGACCTGCGCCACAATGTTACGCCAACTAACTCGGTCTATGGCTGCTAGCATCCAGTTTCTCGATCACTCCACACTTCCAATATCCTGCTTCACTTCTTGTACCGGCCGGATTCGAGATGAACACCATTTTTGCGGGATTGTTGTCCGGCATTCTCACAATGTGCCCCGCCAATCATATCCTTCCAGCTTTGGCGACTTGCTGGATACTGCACTCAAAAAAATCCAAACGTCATTGCTACGTGAAAAATCACGTAGATCATTCCGAATTCATTTTGCCTCCACTTTACCTGACTAAGATAAAGATCACTAAGACATTCATAACCATCAAATAGTGAATCGGTAATTGTTACTGAGGCTACCTATCGCACTTACGTGAAATTTACGTAGGTGCCTAAGTTCATTTTGACATCTGCATGTTGTACGTACATTCGGTGTTGAGCGCAAATCCTAAGATGGCGCCCGCTTGATTTTTGAGGAACTTCAGAAGCTGCTGAACTTTAAACCCTGTGTTAGATTGATTTCAAGGTAAATATGCTTTGAATACCGAAGAATCCCTGCATTACTTCATATTTTATACCTTATTTATAACCTCTATCAATTATAACACGCGAAGGCGAAGGCTACAGCAAGACAGAACAAACTTACAACATTTGCGAAACAGGATTCACAATGCTCAGATTGAATATAAAAATATCACAATCTTTTAGGTCTGTTTACATTTTCCGATTGGGAATTAGTTTTCGTCCAATGCCTATTAGAGATAAGGTTGGTCTTTATTCCACGTAGCTCTTACGTGTAGCGCCGGTGGAATGGACGAAGTTCAAAAGTTCATGCGTTCATTCTGGGCTACCTATGATTAACGTAAGAGCTACGTGGAAAGTGCGATGGAAAAAACCACGTATGTTTTCACGTAACAATTACGTTTGGATTATTTTGAGTGTGGGTTCACCGTAAAGTTGCGCAAGCTCATGGTTCATTTCAATCATTTGATGCATGTCAGTTTTATATACGCATATAATGCTATTATAATGCCAGAAAAGGCAAAATAGCGTGCCATTATAGTGCCAAGATATAACCGTGCTTCTCTGCACCACTAATGCTGATATAAGACCACGTGAGAAATGTCAGTTGTTTTCGCCAGGTTTTTAGGCGAATATTTTGTGCTTTCGCGTACGCAGCCAGAGAGTTTTCGCGTATGCGGCCAAGCAACTGGTACACGAGGTAAATAAATGAATGAATGAAAACGGAAACCTTTAATAGTATGCAAAAAATGTAATAAAATGATACAGATAGTACTTCTCCGTATCAGACATATTCGTTTTGGTAGTTTTCATCCTTTTGAGGACTTGCAATTGCCACATTTTGATCCTCGTTTTGTGATGATGAATTTTCTCATTTTGCGTCTCGAACCTGCGACACCCGTATTGTTGAGTTGTTGTCCTGCTCCTTTGCTCCTACGGCCACATAAGATGAATAGTATTGGAAAGAAAAGTGACCAATTTAAACCATCACTTTTCCCCGTCATAAAACCTGCAATTGTAGTAGTGAGAAGATTTATGTTTGACTCCCTCTTACCACATTATGCAAACACAAAGCACGTGGTATATCTGTCAAAACACTGGATGGCATTTAAACATGCCCTGTATTCGAATATAAAACCAATATAGTGCTTATTTAATGCCTGTATGCATCAGGCTTAGAAGCATTAATTATGCTGTAATAGGGTTTCTATACAGCGGAAGTGCTGTTATAAGGTGTGTAAGCATTTGTGGTGCTATTATAATGCATGTACGCATCTAAGATGCTGATTAAGGGCTTATTATTATTGCTTATGGTTACTTGGGCAGATCGCAAGGTCTTGTTAAGTCCGTAGTAAGCAGTACTTCCGGCAATGATATGTCTTCGAATTTCTCTGCTGCAGTTTTTACTCGACTTTACCAATGATCCGAGGTAGACAAATTCGTCCACCACCTCGAACTCAACTCCGTCGATCATCAAGCGTCCGCCAATGCGAGCTCAGCTCTATCGCGCTCGGTTACTCAAGCCTGCAGATGTTTCGTCTTCGACGTCTTCAATCCAACCCGTTCTGCTTCACGTTTCAGCCTGGTGTTTAGCAACGTTCTTCCGACAATTTCCACGTCGTCAGCGAAACAGATGAAATGGCGGGATTTATTGAAGATCGTGTCCCACATGTTGAAGCCCTCTCGTTTCATAACACCTTCTAGCGCAATATGGAACAGGAGGCAGGAAAGACCGTCCCCTTGTCGAAGTCCTTTGCGTGTTTCAAACGGTTTCACCTGATATCTTCACACAGCACTGTACACTAGTTCCCGGGAAAACCATTCTCGTCCATAATTTTCAACACCTCTTTGCGGTCGCTTTGAAATCGATGAAAAGGTGGTGCGTAGGGATTTGATATTGGCGGCACTTTTGGTGTATCTCCCGCTTGATAACTTCCCACAATATGATGAATGCTTGCTAGCGGTGATAGACGACGGAAGATGATCTGGAAAAGCACTTTATAGGCTGCGTTAAGAATGGTGATCGTTCGATAGTTCACATTCTAACCATTTTTGTATATTTAGTATATACAGATCCTGGCTATCAATCGGTGCGGACAAGTAGCCAACCTGTCCGGACCCATTTTTAAAAGTTCCGCTTCAATACCATCCTTCCCAGCTGCTTTGTTGTTCTTGAGCTGTTTGATAGCATCCTTAACTTCACCTATTGTGGGAATTGGCACGTTCCCCTCATCCGCCGTACTGATAAAGCCATTTCTCCTGCTGCCTTAGTCTTCCTCCTCTGCGCCATTCAAATGTTCATCGTAGTGTTGATTCCACCTTTCGATCACCTCACGTTAGTTCGTCAAGATACCTCCATCCTTATCCCGGCACATTTTGACTCGCGGCACAAAGCCTTTGCGGGATACATTGAGTTTCTTGTAGAACTTACACGTTTCTTGAGAACGATACAGCTGCTCCAATTCTTCGCACCCCAACTTCCAGGCGGCACTTTTATATCGGAATAGATGGGCTTGCTGTCTTCGTTTCTGTTTATATTGTTCCACATTTTGACGGGTCCTTGCTGCAGCATAATCGCCCGCGCTGTATTCTTCTCGTCCAAAACCGTCTGACATTCCTCGTCGAACAAACCGTTCCGTCGATTTCCTTTCACGAACCCAATGACACATTCTGCTGCGTTGTTAATGGCTGCTTTCAAACTACTCTAGCAGTAGTCTAGGCTTCGGTGAGCTTTCCCTCATCCGGAAACGCTGCTTCAAGGCTTTGCGCGTAATCAGTTGCGAGTTTCCTTATTTATTTCAATACGTTCAGTACGCATGCTTTACTCCCTTCTGCTTCTGTCTACAATCAGCTTCCCCATTGAACATTTGACAGTTCAATAGCCGACTAAATTGGTTGAAAAATCGGTCGTTTGTTGCACCGACGCTTATGGAAGTTTAACACAGCGATCAACTGACTAATCGCCAGATTAAATCGGGTGGCCGACGAAATCTGGTGTTTAGTAGGTCAACTTGCTTGGATTTTACTTAAAATACCGATTTATCTACCTATTTAGTAGGATTACGTCGGCCCACCCTATTAAATCGGGTGATATTCGGTTGATCCCTGTGTTAACCTTCCATAAGCGTCGGTGCAACAATCGACAGATTTTTCAACAAATTTAGTCGGCTGTTGAACTGTCAAATGTTTAATGGGGTTAGCAATACAAAGCTGACGGAAATCAACAAACGTCAAAGTCTACATATAATACATTCTATAGCTACGACACCAACGGCAATATCTGAGAATCGAAATTGATACGTTTAGACACATAATCAAATTAAATCGTAAGATAGATATTGTAATATCTAATCGTAAGAACAATATTGAACTGTAATCAATACGATAGTGATAATTATTTAACGTATAAAAAAAGCTTGCGACCATGGATGTTTCTTTTAGTTCAATTGACAGAGAAAGCCCCGTTGTATGAGTTCAATAAGTTTTTGTTTCATTTAAAATATACATATGTCGCCAATCTTCTCTCTTTCTCATATATATATATGTTATTTGCGGCCCATATAATCTGAAATATTTTGATTGAAGATCACAGTACCATCGTTTCTGTTTTAAAAACCGAAAACAACTCAAGTTTTCCGTATTGCAAAACTATTTTACAGCAGACTTCCAACGAAATATCTTAAAGGTAAATGCTAAATTCTTCGTCGCACTTTGCGGTAATATATCGAATCTTCTGATTACTGACTAAAACTGGTCAACAAATGGGACAAACATAGAAAAGATATTGTTTCTATCGTAACTTACATATCCGATGGGTTTCGCTCAGGTAAAACGGAATAAAATAATATATACGCGGCACTGGAACACACATCCGATTTGTCGAGGCTAGACACGGTGTGATCGTCGTATTTGTACCACCTGGAACAAGACAAAACCAACAATTTAGTAACAGTTCAACATGACTGCTTCAACTCTTCTTACTTATTATGTAGCTTATTCCGACAAAACGCCGTGTAGTGGCCACTTTCCATCGATCCGTAGTGGTTCGATACACCGTACAAGTGATACCGGCGAGATTTCAGCTTGTGATTGCGTGTCTTCTCCGAAGGTGCAACGTGTGGCGACATGTCCAAATCGGTCAGCGGAAATTTGACATAGTTCTGCTTCTTTTTGTACACCGTAGACAGCGCCTCCGGGTCGGCGTAGAATCGTTTGAAGTGGATCACCAGTATCGACGGTAGCCTCGAAATGTCCAATTTTTTAATAGCGACCTGGCTGCTCTTACACTGTGGACAATTCCATCCCATGATGCGCTCCCCGTTGAAGTACATGTCCAGACAGTCCTGTGAGGAAAAGAGTAAAAATAATTCATTAAAGATAAAACTTGGAGTTGGGAAAAAAATCTAAGTTCTAAGTCCTAGAAAAAGCCTGCCTCATTATGTTATCAATTAGTTATAAAGATCGAATTATGATAACAAACATTTGACGTCATTCACCCGTCGGTGGCATTCTCGATCTGACAGCTCAAAATTTGATGATAACAAGAGTCTTCGTATTGATAACAAAAAATAACCAATTGAAATCATGATGTACATCTTGTTATCACTATGTTATGAGGTTGTTATTCGACTTTGCTCGGGATTCGTTTATCTTTTTCTCCATTTTCTTGTCGTAATCCACCTTTATTGTTATCCACATTTTACCGCATTTCCTTTATCCGCCTTGACGTAGAACACTGGTTTCTCCTTAAGTTATTTTACGATCCTCGTCTCGTCCTGGAAGGGGCCCAGATAGCCGTAGCGGTAAACGCGCAGCTATTCAGCATGACCATGCTGAGGGTCGTGGGTTCGAATCCCGCTGGTCGAGGATCTTTTCGTAATGGAAATTTTCTCGATTCCCAGGGCATAGAGTATCTTCGTACCTGCCACACGATATACATATGCAAAAATGGTCAATCGGCAAAGAAAGCTCTCAGTTAATAACTGTGGAAGTGCTCATAAGAACACTAATCTGAGAAGCAGGCTTTGTCCCAGTTGGGACGTAACGCCAGAAAGAAGAAGAAGAAGTCTCGTCCTGGTCTACCCTGCTGCGTTGTCCTGTATTAATGGCATCTGCTACGATGTGTTCTGGTCCTTCACTGCTACGGTTTGGGTGATCGCTGTATGTCTACCATGATTTTTTTCACGCCGCTCAGGGTATATCGCCATCTTTTTAGGCAAATCCTGGCATTATATCGCTCCCAACCCCAAACTTCGTAGTACTTATGATAGTATCTCTAAGTCGGAGGTCTCTCGTTAATTAAGTGCTACATCAACATTTCTCTCCCTATTCTAAGTTACTGTAAAGATGGGCATGGTTTAGGTATTCTCGTTTAAGATTGAACGCGTGTTGAGCTCCTGGCTCGTGCGGAATGTCGCCGTGAATGTGGCAGCCATCCAGGAAATACGCTAACCGGAAAACGGAGAACGTGAGTTCCGCGCGGTGGATCTCGTCGCCAACACGTCATTCAAGTACCACATGTACTACAGCTGGCGTCATAGTGCTGGGGAAACAGATGAAGTGAGTTAATCGGTGGAAGCCGGTAAGCGACCGAATCTGTGTGTTGAGAATGAAAGGCAAGTTCTTCAACTACAGCTTGATCTGCATATGTGATCCAGCGAGCTATAAGCCCGATCACATGAAGGATGAGTTCTAGGAGAGCCTAGATATGGCTTACGGAGAGTATCCAAAACAAGATGTCAAGATAGTCATTGGCGACGCAAATGCGCAGATCGGGAAAGAAGACTTCTTTCGACCTGTCATTGAAACAGAAAGCCTTCATTCCGCTACCAATTATAATGGCATGCGGCTTGTAATCTTCGGGGCCTTCCTTAGCCGAGTGGTTAGAGGCTGCAGCTACAAAGCAAAGCCATACTGAAGGTGTCTGGGTTTGATTCCCGGTCGGTCCAGGATCTTTTCGTAATGGAAATTTCCTTGATTCCCTGGGCATAGAGTATCATCGTACCTGCCACACGATATACGGATGCAAAAAATGGCAACTTTGGCAAAGAAAGCTCTCAGTTAATAACTGTGGAAGTACTCATGAGAACACTAAGCTGAAAAGCAGGCTCTGTCCCAGTGAGGACGTAATGCCAAGAAGAAGAAGAATTTATTGTAATCTTCGTTGGTGTCAGAGGGACGGCAATGAGCAGTACCTACTTCGCAAGCAAGAATATCCGCAATCACACCTGGCGACACCCGAGTGGCGATATCTCCTAGGTAGACCACGTTGTAGCTGAAATTCGGGCACGGTTAATCAGCGTCACCAGTTCTATAACTGACAGAACGCTGCGCTTCAATATCTAACAACTGGTACCTCCAGCAGCTAGATGAGCAGTTGGGAAGAATTAACGTTTCTGGAGATGTCGAAGCCTGTGGGACCCTAACACGAAGCTGTGACAAAAAAGGCGCGCGAAGTGATCATCGACGAAAACGAAACGACTGGTTTGATGAAGAATGCCAGGGAATGACATGACATGAAGAATGTCACCAGAAGCCATATGCTTGTAGCCGGTACCCGACAGAACAGAGAGCGGTACAGGGCAGCGAGAGCCGAAGAATAGCGAATTCACCGTGGAAAAAAAGCAGTACGGAGAAAGCATGATAGCTAAAGCTCAAGCAAAGGTCAATGGCGTGCGGCACAATACCGTACCAGTGCGCGCCATTTGCAATGATCGAGAAGGGAATTTGCAAACCGATAAAACGGTAGTTGCTGTCAGGTGGAAGGAGCAGTTTAAGCAGTTGTTGAACGAGGAAAATGAAGCGAAAAACAGTATAAATATTGATTATGACGACTAAGCTGTGGACCCAACAACCATAGAAGTGGTTAAAAAGGAAATCAACGAGCAGAAGAACTGTAAGGCTGCTGGGAAGGACGAGATACCGGTCGAGCTTCTCAAGCACGGAAGTGAGCAGCTACTTCTGAAGGTATGGAAAAACGAAGAAATGCCCACCAGCTATTTGGATGGCCTCGGTATCGAACTGGCAGGTCATTGGAGGAGGCCTTCGTACCTCTGAAGAGGGAGACAGCGAGGACAGTCCTGACCGTTAATTCTAGCAAGTACATAGTTGCAGGCAAAGATAGACGTAGGCTTGGTGGTGTAGGTGCTGAGGTAGTGTTTGATGAGGATGTGTTCGAAGTTGCTGAAGATTTTTTTTTCTTTGGAACACTTGTGATATGTGAAAACGACGTTTACTGCGAAGGGACAAGACGTGTTGCGCCTTTTGCGGACTACCGTGTACGCACCAAACTTTGCGCAGTTATGAAATTATCATCCTATTTTTGCTTCAAATAAGGATAAAATATGTATATTCTTAATCAAATTTCTGCCAAAGATAGACATTTAACCCTTCAGTAGAACACATGATTTAAAAAGAATAAAAATAATTCATAAAAAATTAAAAAATGCAAAAGGTGATACAACATTTTGTGCCTAACATTGCGCACAAAATCTGAATTGTTCCTAACTTTGCGCATGATGTGCCTAATTTTGCGCATGCCTTAAAATGCTCGTTAGCTCCAAATAATATTACTTTTTTATTGCTATTGTATTAAACAAAAAGGGTACAACTAATATGAGCTTTTTTTAAAGCAAATCTTCTCTGTTGTACATGTTGTCAGCTGGAAATGGAGGATTTCCAGATGAACTTGACGAGTCTTAATAAGCAATTATGTGCTTCAACTGAAGCTCAGCCGAACTATGCTGTAGAGTTTTCTCGTTTGCAATGCTGTCCATTGTATATTCAAGCTTTCCACTGAAATCGAATTCATGGAAAGCATCAATTAGTTCGGGAGATGTATCGTTGATCACTAGCCATTCATTATTTTTTGTTGCCGTACGTACCGGATATTCCATAATTGAGCGGGCTTTTTTGCTAGACAACTGGAAAGTGAATCATTGTCCATCAACTGAGAAGCCAACCGCTATCAATTATCCAAGTTTACAGTAAAAGTCTCCTCCTGCGTCAATACAGTATTCAGTAGGGTATTTCGAGATTTTTCGATGCACACCACGCCTTCAGCTTCATACAAAAGGTACTTTCAGGAATATTATATGTAGCCGCTGCCTTATGGATTGAGTGACCATTCCTGGTTAGACCGACAGCTTTTATCATTTGCAATGACGTACATGTATTTACGTGCCATTTTGAATTGCTAGAAGTGCGCAAAAATTAAGACCCTTATGTAAAAAGTGGTCCTAACATTGCGCATCGCTTTTTTCAAATAAAATATCGACATATTGTCTGGAAAATTAATGGAATTAATAGAATATTACCTTTTTGCAAATATACCGCAAATATACTTCTCACAACACAGTTTTGTTCAGAAAAATGTTGATTTTTGGCAGAGCCACTTCTTAGCGCTTGTGTTAAGACGGTGTAAAAGTTGAGATTTATACGAGTAACGTCAAGGTTTTTTTATTATTTACAAACATTAACGAGGGTTTCTTAGTAAACAAATGTATGTCAAATACTTATTTCACATAAACGAACATGTTACTGAAACAGAATTGTTGAAAAAATCATTGATTAATTATCATTTTTTCATGCTTGTTAAAAATGCGCAAAGTTTGGAGCTGCGCAAAGTTAGGTGCGTACACGGTACGTAACAAATTTAAGTCCCGCAACTTGCAGAAACAAACTTCGCCCTGTATAAAACATTGATTCTTCCGGTGGCTCTCTACGAGCACGAAGCGTGGACGTTGAAAGGGGCAGACTTTAAAGCCTTCTGTGTTTTCGAGCGTAAAGTGGCGCAAACGCATGAATCACGAGTTGTATCAAGTGTTTAAAGATGCGAAAATGTATTATTAAGCGTGTGAAATACGCAGACTTCGGTGGGCTGGTCACTTAGTGCGAATGTCAGAAGAAAGAATTGCGAAAATAATATTCAGCAGGGAATCAGGTACAGGTGGGCGACTTCGTGAAAGACCACGAACACGTTGGCTGTACGCAGTGAAAGAGGTTTCTTTTTGTGTTTTTAAACATGAAATCTTCAACGTTCATAGTCGCTACCAACCTCTCAGTCACTACCAATTCTGAAGAATTTTCAGAATTTAAAATTTAATAACTTTGAATCCTTTTTTATTATAATTTATCGTTGACAGCTAACCTGCCAAGTGGCAATTTTGAAACTCAAAAAAAAAAACTTAACATTAAATATACTTTGCAATTTGGTTAAATGAGCAAATTGAAATGAAATTTGCAGAAATTCGCGATTCCCAGTTAACTAGACAGGGCAGTGATGCATTTGAACGCGTTCAGTTCGCGTTCCAGTTCATTTTGTTCACGGCATAAAAAATTAAGTATGGACGAATGCACGAGTTCACTAATTTGACGTTTGAGCGGTGCCAAATTCACTCGTTGCCATGGTCACGTAAATAACACGGCACCGCTCAAACGTCAGATAGTGAACTCGTGCATCGGTCCATAGTACACCGTGATTTTGTTGAACGCAGCGATCAAGTAGGCTTGAACATTGAGCAGTTCAAAAATATGAACCCGTGCGAGCCGAAAAATGAACGCGATCAGTTTTGGCTGATTTATGACAAAATCGAGGTGTATGTTATGTTTTTGATATGCATAATATCGAGCGCTGTATGATTTCTATATTCATGATAAATTACGACGATTGATACATTCGTTTCTGAAGTGGAAGCTCCAATCATTATTGTGAACTGAACGGGCCGTTCTTGAGCAACGGAAAGCTCTTGCTCGTAAGTTCATTGACTACTACGTTCAAGTGTAAATTCGGCTCGGGCTCCGTTCACTTTTGGCTCGCGTTCAGTTCAAAATGCACCACTGAGACAGGGTACGGTACCGCCATCCCAAGGAAGGACCCACAAAAGCATGAGTTAAACTGAATTCTATTTCAACTCAATAATCACGTGATCCTCTTTCGCAAAGCGCACCTCTTTCGAACGAATTAGATGCCCATCCAAACAACACACCATGGCCCGACCTTCTGGCTCGCCTTGTCATTTTTTTTTCGGGCGAATAGAGATGAAACTGAAAACTCGGAAAAATCTCAAACCAGAAAAGTTTCTTGATCCTAGAAATTTTAAGCATGGTTTAGCTGAGAAGCTGCGCGTTTATCGCTACGGATGTTTGTGTTATTTGGGTTGAGGTGTGCCATTGAAATTGTAGTTACATAAGGGTTCAGAAAGAAAACTACTTACACTGAGATCACATCGATTGGCATCGGAAGGCAGATCGAGACTGAGACTAGAAAACGACTCGTACGTGGCACTTTCCTTTCCGCACCTAACACATTTCACCATACTTTTGATCTGACCGTAGGAAAGCTGGGCGACGTAGCTTTCCTTTCCTTTGAAGTATTCCACCCAAGCTCTTTCCGATGCCGGTAGATTTTCCAAACTGGTATCGATCTGGAAGACAAAAAAAAAATCGACATTAGCCATTATTCTCATTTCAAAGTACGCATGATGCGCAGAACAATTACCTCTATTGGCACTGTCTGCAAATCGGAATGGAGCCAGTCCATTAAAATAGTTAACAACTCGTGCGAATCCTGCTGCTCAATTCCACCAAACTGACGTTCATATTGCCCAACGACGAACTGAAAAACACGAAAGGACTATCAAATCAATTTATAACGAACACTCCATAATCCCCTACTCACCCTCAGGTTCTTGCTTGCAATACATTTGTATTGACCAGTCCATAGAGCTTTGATCACAGCAGCGACTTCTTCTGCTATCCTACCTTGAGTCTTGTTGTTTCTGTAATCACAATTATATTCGATTAAATTTCCGGTATTCCTCAAAGTGCGAATGTCACTCACCTGTTGAGATTTTGTTTAAACTGTTCTTCCAGGAAGTATTCATTGAGGAATGTTGTGTTGCTGAGGCACTGAAGTATACTATTCATGTAACAGGTATTTCCTAAGTTCTTTAGTCCAGTAAGTCCTCGTCCCTGTCAAGGAGAAACATTAATTTGAATCAGATGTAAGTTTGCTATAGAACAACGACAACTATGTGGTAATCAAATTATCCGCTTTAAAATTCCGACCCAGACTATAGGCAATGACCGATGAACATTGACATAAATGAGCAAATGCTCGTCGAATCTCGTTGGGTAACAACTGCCAATCTGTCCAGTGGTTGTCGGCGAAAGGATTCATTTACGAAGTACAATGTGAAGAGTGGAAACCGGAAAAGAAAATCAATTGAGCACGTGGAACTGGTTCACGTCAGAACGGGTGAGGAAATGAGCTTCCCAGAAACGAGTATAGTGGGATACTCATGATATGCCAAAAGTGCAAATATTTGGCAAGGCATAAATCAACAGACAGACTCTGTATCAATCTAAACCAAATATTTACCAAGTGTTAGCGTTAGCATAGTTACGGTATACTTCGTAAATTGGATACTAGCGATATTCATGTTTTTCTTTTGATAATCTCATGTATCTATAATCTGGAACAAGGCTAGGGTGTGAACCTTGATGCAATCTCAAACAAAAATACCAAAACCATGGATATCGTTATTCCCGGCCACGCCCATATTTACCGTAACTTGGGATAGGGGAAGGAAATGTTGATGTAGCACTCACTTAATGAGAATATTTAAATTATTCTTTAAATAGGGTCTACCCCGTTTGGCATAATGCCGTATGGCATAATTGTGAAAAACATTGAATTTGATCAAATTCCTTCCGTTAAGCAAAGGGATGTGGATAAACCGTTCTAGATCGTATGTTCCATTGTCAATTATTGATTGGACATACTTCTAATCTTAATGTATCAAGGAAACCAATATCCAATGAAGCACTTTTGAAATTGCATCATACATGACTTCCGGGGTCATTATGTCCGGGATATTATGGCGCATTTTTAACAAAATGTTATTCCATGTAATTTGAAAAAAAAGGAACATAGTATTTTATGACGCATCTTATGGCCCTGCATATTACTGTACCATTACAGTATCTTCCTTTTTCAAATTATGCCAAAATGACCATTATGCCAAACGACTATTATGCCAAACAACTGTTATGCCAAACGATTTTATGCCAAACGACTGTATGCTAAACGGCATTATGCCAAATGGCATTATGCCAAACGAGGGTCTATTTTCCAAAGTGTACTGCAGAAAGTTTTAACATTGGAGCAGTCCGTTCAATTCCAAATTGACATAATTTTGTTTTTTTTTTTAATAATGGGTTCACATTTCTTCCAAATCCCCTCTTGATTGAGAATGCTTTCGAAACTCTAAGCAGCTTGATTTTCAATTGTACTAGTAAGTCCTAAAATAAAATTGTGCGTATGTTTGATAATGCATAGACAATTATTGTGCTATTGATTAATGATACATGTTTTCCTCTCTTAAAACTAAATTGGAGCTAAAGCTTAAAGCTTTTCCAAAAAATTAAAATAACTCAAAAAACCGCTTAGAGCCAGGATAAAAATGTAAGATTTCTTTCTCGGTTATTTTTTTTACATTTCGTTACACAGATCTTGCTATATCGTTACCGCCAACAGCTACTTCTTTCCTTCATTGTTTGATAAATGAAAAACTTATGCAAATAGGTCGGTTCTTGATGTTTAAATGTGGGAGCTCAAATTTGGGCAACGGTCGCATGTTCAAGGACACACAAAGCACAGGTAAATACCAAACAGAATCCATACATAATGCAATGAACCGTCGAATCCACGCGCCATGCTCACGTGTAACTGGCCAAAATGGCACTCCAAAAGGGAGCGTCAACCGGTGGAATAAGCTTATCGCATCAGCCACCCCTCCCAGACTGATGACTGATTGTGCTACTTCCACCAGTTCCACCGATGAGTGGTAATGAAAGGTGGTAAAATCATTCGCGATAGAAATTCAGTACCGTCATCGGGGGTGATACTGGGCCTAGGGGGTTATATTATCAAAAAGTTAGATTCTTGGAGCCATTAGTTTAAAAAAGCTTTAAAAAAGGCCTAAAATGTTACTTTTGAGTTTGGATAGAAAATCTCACTTTTTGGTTAATGACTACTATGTCATGAGAAAGCTCTACTAAATTTGAGCAGAAGACGATTCTCTTGATTTTGTTCTTTTTGCATATACATTCTAGTTTGTCTGGCCCAATATCACCACCCAGAAGGGGTGAGATTGGGCCAATTTCCATACGTTCCTTTATAAATATCCGAGCTGTTTAGTGGAATACCTATAAATAAAAAAAAAAAAAACAAATTCAGCACTATACCATTGAATTTCCACTAGAGTTTGCATCCTTTGACAGATACGCGTATTTCGACCTCAACTGCAAGGCCGTCTTCAGTGTCGTGTACTAGACCCGACTGTGATGTGTGAATACGATGGATTTCTTCAAATCAAGTCTAGTGCATGCCTCTAGCCCAGGCTCTTCGATTCAAGTGAGGAAACAGAGAGTTGTTCCGAATTTGGAGGATTTAGGCAGGAGATCTTGAACTCCATTAGGGAAATCAAGGTTTCCTTCCAACTCGCAAAGAAAGGAGATTGGCGCGATTTGCCGGAATCTCTTAATGATCGCGAACTTCTTCTCAAACATCTTGAAAAGAAGGAGCACAAATAATGACAAAACTTAACGTTTGTTCAAAATCGTCTTGAAAGGTCTCTAAAATGACTATAAGACACCTGAAGAGATCAAAAATGGAATATTCGATTTACTTGGATTTTCCTCAGTCCAAGTAATCATTATGAAAAAGAGAATCTAATCTGTCATTCTTTGGAAAGGGTTTTCTCAAGCATATTATTTATTTCACTTTAACAAAAGTGATCTGAATAATATTGAAGCTTTACAAAAATCAAGGCTTATGTTCGATGTCCGTGTGACATTGGAAAAATTCCAGAAACCTGGAAGAAATTTCCAGAACCCCATTCAGCCCCAAGCACACCGAATAAATTGTAATCATTCTCATCAACAAGCTAAAGTTTTTCCTTGTCACACTGTGTTAGGTAACCGATCAATTCCACTGGAGTCACTTCATTTCATTAAATTAACATCTAAATAGATAACACTGAATCAACAATTTCACGCTACGATACTCGGTTCGTGGCCGCATCTCTCCATCCTCGGTTCTGCCCCACGCTCGCCAAGTCGATACGCACTTGATCCGCCCACCTAGCTTGCTGCACTCCATGCCTTCTTGTTCCAACCGGATCCGAAGCGAACACCATCTTCGCAGGGTTGCTGTCCGGCATTCTGGCAACATGCCTTGACCAGCTTATCCTTCCAGGTTTGGAAACCTTCTGGATAGGGGTGGTCCATTAATTACGTAAGGGATTATGGGGGGAGGGGGGGTTTGAGATTTCTTATGCGTCATACAAATTATTTTCCATTTTCATACAAAAAATCTTATCATGGGGGGAGGGGGGTTTGAAAACCGCCAAAATTGTCTTACGTAATTAATGGATCGCCCCATACAGGGTTCGCCGTAGAGTTGGGCGAGTTCGTGGTTCATCCTTCGCCGCCACACACCGTTTTCCTGCACACCTCCAAAGATCGTCCTAAGCACTCGAGTTTCGAAGACCCCAAGTGCTTGCAAGTCCTTCTCGAGCATCGTCCACGTTTCATGCCCGTAGAAGACTACCGGCCTTATGAGCGTTTTGTACATGATACATTTGGTGCGGGTGTGAATCTTTTTTGACCGCAGCTTCTTGTGGAGGCCATAGCAGGCCCGACTTCCACTGATGATGCGCCTCCGTATTTCACGGCTAACGTTATTGTCAGCCGTCAGCAAGGATCCAAGGTAGACGAACTCGTCGACCACCTCGGACGTATCCCAGTCTATCGTAACACTGCTACCTAGGCGAGCCCTGTTGCGCTCGGCCCCACCAGCTAACATGTGCTTTGTCTTGGTCGCATTCACCACCAGTCCAACCTTTGCTGCCTCGCGTTTCAGGCGGGTGCACAGTAGGGTGCGGTTTATTTTTCAAAAGTTCTCAAAACCAAAAATTCGTGTGCTCTACTGAATTCAAATCACATAAAAAAAAAACCTCAAAGTCTGAGCCAAAAATATTAACATTTAGAAATGGCGCAAGCATCATGAAGGTGAATTTTCAGGTTTAAAAAATGACGTTCAGTGAAGTAAACATAACTTTGTTATTTTCCAAGCGGTTTTAAAACTTTTAACATCAACACCTTCAAAATTAAATTTATGAAAACTTCGTTGAACATTAAATTTGTCTAAAATCAAAACAAGTTTTAGTTAAAAATAATTTATTACAAATTTTTCCCCTCTGTTTAACCATAACTTCATGATTACTCAACCGATTCCAAATCTTTTTACATGCTTTTGAAGCTATTTTAATTGTTTTCAAACCTTTCATGCATCACATTCCACTAAAAAAATGTCTTGAGCAAGTTATTTAGCAAAAACTGCACAAAAACATGATTTTTTAACGAAAAATGAGTTTTTTGCAAATGTTTGCCAGTTAAATATTATCTCTAAAGCTAAAACTGGTTTTAATCATTTGTTAAACTTTTGAAAAGGACTTTGCAACAGTTTTTAATTAATTTTGAAACAAAAGTATGTTTGCGTATGTTAAAAAATATATGCACTATTTGACTCGTGAGATACTTTAGATACTTTATAAATTTAAGTTTTATAGAAAAAATGAAATTTCTAGCGAAAAAACTTAAATAATCCAAAGAAATTTGATTTTTTTTGTTAAAAAGTCATGTTTTGGATAGTTTTTGTTAAATAAGCCATTTTTTAGAAAAATGTGTTGTATGAACAGTTTGAAAACAACTGAATTTTCTTCCAAAACATGTAAAAATATTCGGAATCGGTTGAGTATTTAAGAAGTTATGGTTAAACAAAGCTGAAATTTTTAGTGAAATGAGGATAAATTTGGATAAAAGATTTTTAAACTAAGACTAGCTATGATTTTAAACAAATTTTGAAGTTTTGAAATTGGTTGGAAAATAAAAAAGTTATGTTTGGTTCACTGAAAGTCATTTTTTATAACTTGAAAATTCACCTTCACCAGCGGGATCCAAACGAACTGGAATGTTCACCTGAAATCTTCACGCAATTTTGCACATCTTCCATCGTCGCTCTTATCAGTCTCGTGAGCTTCCCGGGAAAGCTGTTCTCGTCCATGATTTTCCATAGCTCAAGGCTGTCAATACTATCGTATGCCGCCTTGAAATCGATGAAAAGGTGATGGTCCGTTGTCGATCGGCCGTCAACGAAGTCGGCTTGATAACTTCCCACTAACTCGTTTACTACAGGTGGCAGACGACGGAAGATGATCTGGGATAATATTTTAAGTTCTCGCGATTTAACTGGTCGCCTATCTTATAGATGGGGCAAAATACTCCTTCCTTCCACTCCTCCGGTAGCTGTTCTGTTTCCCAGATTGTGCCTATCAGCCGGTGCAGACAAATGGCCAGCCTCTCCGGGCTCATCTTTATGAGTTCAGCTCCAATATCATCCTTACCAGCAGCTTTATTGTTTCTGAGCTGATGAATGGTATCCTTAACCTCCCTCAAAGTGAAGGCTGGTTGGTTTCCATCGCCCACAGTACTGACGAAGGCATTTCATCCGTTGTCCCGACCTTCAATGCCTGTTCTTTCAGCGCCATTCAATTGTTCGTCGAAGTGCTGCTTCCACCTTTCGATCACCTCACGCTCGTCCGTCAAAATGCTCCCATCCTTAACCCTGCACATCTCGGCTCGCGGTACGAAGCTGTTGCGGGATGCGTTGAGCTTCTGATAGAACCTACGCGGTTCCTGAGACCGGCACAGCTCCTCGCACTTCGTCTCCTCCAGGCGGCATTTTTCTCCCGAAAGAGGCGGGTCTGCTGTTGCTGTTTCCGTTTATAGCGTTCCACGTTCTGCCGGGTCCCTTGCTGCAGCATGACCGCCCGCGCTGCATTCTTCTCCTTCAAAACCTCCTGGCACTCCTCGTCGAACCAATCGTTCCGTCGACTCCGTCCCACGTACCCGATGTTGCTCTCAGCTGCATCGTTGATGGCTGCTTTTACTGTTCTCCAGCAGTCCTCAAGAGGGGCTTCGTCCAGCTCACCCTCTTCCGGTAATGCAGCCTCGAGTTGCTGCGCGTATGCCGCTGCGACATTCGGTTGCTTGAGCCACTCTAGGTTATACCGGGCGGCCGTCGGTACCGTACGTTGTTAACGACGGAGAGTTTTGGGCGCAGTTTGACCATCACCAGATAGTGGTCAGAGTCGATGTTAGCGCCACGATAGGTCCTGACGTCGATAATGTCTGAGAAGTGCCGACCATCAATCAGAACGTGGTCGATTTGCGATTCTGTCTGCAGTGGTGATCTCCAGGTGTATCGGTATGGAAGGCTGTGCTGGAAGTAGGTGCTACGAATGGCCATTTTCTTGGAGGCGGCAAAACCAATTAGTCGTAGGCCGTTTTCGTTCGTCAGCCGGTGGGCCCTGAACTTTCCAATCGTCGGTCTGAGCCGTGGCATGTGACGGAGTCTAATCGTATTGGTTGTTGTTTTATTCAAGTTTCATAAGAAGAAGTCTTATTACTATTTTAGTTATTTAAGTTATAAAACAGTATTAATAATAGTTTCTAGTCAATTACCATTTACAACAATCTTCACACATATTATTCTCGCACCTATTAAGAGCAGATTTTGAATTTTGAGTAATTTTTCCGCTACCTGTTTGAATATGGTGTAACATTTCCGGAAGCTCCTCTTATCAAGTCTGCATAAATCGCGTTATATCTGAGCGACTTTGTTGAAAAAAAATTGTGCTAGGCCATAGAGTACGTACAATAAAAATTTGAAAAAAGTATATTCATCATTGCTGATACGATAAATGATCAGACTATAGCCTATTTTATTGGAAACCATAACTTAAGTATATGAAATTTGAATAGAAACTAAAAAATCGATTTCAGCTGTGCTCCATTTTTAAAAGGGTCAAACCAAGTCCTTGTATATCCGTTAAAACACGTAAAAATTTAAAACTTTTGTTGCCTATCCAAAACTATAGATATTTAGCATAAGTAAATATGAAATGAATTGTTTTTATTTATATTGATAATACCTGAAAATATATGATTTTTGTGAATTTATCTTATGTGGAGAGAAAAATTGACGATATTTTAGAATTTAATATTTTTTCAAGTCAAAGCCGAATAAACTTTTTAACATAAATACTTGTGGAACATCTTCGATACAATGTACTCGAACTCACCACATCAAAGGATTTCGATAAAAACATGTATTAGTTGAGTTTCAACAAAACTCAAAAGTAGGATCTGTGCTGGCTAGATAAGAATAAATTTTCTATTGTCAAAAAAAATAATTTAAACGGATATTTTATCAAACAAAATTTTCACAAACATTATTTGAAACACCCCGAGAAAAAATACAAAAAATATAAAAAAAAATGTTTGGAAAAATATTGTGATATACGTTATATGTATATATATACACATACGTGTCCATACTTTCTGGGACACCATATACCACAAAAATTGTAGAGTGCAGAAAAAGTGTGATAAAAGTGCACGTTTGCTACTATCACGCTTTGATGAAGCGGCCACACTTTTGTGACGGCCCAATTCGGGGTGAAATCAGCAATAAACCCCACAGAAAACATTTGTATCACTTCTACGTGGATTAATACATTTTTGTGTTTTGTTTTGATGTAGCTATGCAAAAACTAAATTCTGCCTACATGATAATCTCCCGACGCGCACAATAACATATACAGCTGGAGTAATTTTTCAGTGAACCGACAAGGAGAAATTATATAGTGTGGACGTACCTTTTTGTATGGTATCAGCAATTGGTAATGCGGTAGCCTAATCTTGTACCCTGCTACGACAACCATGATTAACACTATATTTGGTTTCAGTTGCTCCAGTTGATGCACGAAATAATTTAATTACAATGTGATTTTTGCTTCAATATATTCAAACGTGCAGGATACCCGAATTGAAAATGAACTGCGTTTGACCGATTTGTCCTTTTGTGCGATAATGCTTCCTCATGTGTGAACCATACCAGAAGACGTTACTTTGAGAGATTGAATAGCTATGCACTTCAAAAGCGGAGCACGAGTTATCGGTCCTAGTAAAAGCGTTTATCCTTTTGGCACTAGTACTGCTACCGATGGCTAAATACTAATCCAGTGACAATCGTAATTCTTACATAAAACTAACACTAACTTTCTATTGGCTAAATCACTTGGAGAAATTCTCCAATTTCATCGAGCCATCAAATAACAATCTTCAAAAATGTTCACTAAAATACGTCCAGTTTCAAACCCTTGGCTGACTAGAACACGACTAGGAACGACGGACTTGCACTACATTTTAGCACCGTTTCTACGAGACAACTAATTTGAATAATTTTCAAAATAAATACTACAGCTCCCTGGCGTTAGGCTTGACCGGCTTGGGTGAAATGCTTTCCTTCTCTTTTCACCGCAAACGTAATTATGCTGCTGATACCATTACCCCGCAGTTGGCATGGAAGACCGACGATGATTACGCCAACCGACCAACACACAACGAACAGAAGAGCACGTTTTCTGCCAGAAGTGTTACTATTCGGAACGGCACTGAAGTGGCCACATGCCGGTACACAATGGCGAATAACGAGAATGGAATGCCAAACCATCGACAGGACAACGTGCCTGGGCAGGTAGCCTGTTTGGTTAGGATGTAATAACAGTAGCGGTGTGAATTTATTTGCCCATCAGCGCTGCCCATGACTCCTTTGAGATTTTGGTTGAATAGTAATTTCGGAAGGGCGTTGCCCTGATTCAAAACATGACATCGAAATTCTTAACAATCGTGTATTTGATCATTTAATTGCAAAGTTAAACTTTGGAAATCAGCAAGATACGTGTGTGCAATTGTTCTTAAAATAAGTACGTTTTCCGGAAATAAACGGATTAATGATCGAAAAACTATGCCTGCTATATGGACCAATGCACGAGTTTACTAATTTGACTTTTGAGCGGTGCTGAATTCACTGGCAGTGGCGCGGGAAGTGGGTAGGACAGGTAGGACATGTACTACGCACAAAATCACCTGGGTAGGACAGTCAAAGGGTTGTCCTATCCACGATCTAAAAAAATATATCAGGAGGCAAACTGAAAAATAAATTAAACTATTTATCATCTGTTCAATATACAATACAAACTCGATCAATGTCGTACTCATTTTTATAGAGGTTGACAGACATGATAAAGTTTTTAAGGGTTTCTCTTAACTAGTAAAGCGTGACATTATTTGTACATGACCTCCAAAAGTAATGGCTCGTGAGAAGAACGTTTGAGAATATCTATAGTGTATCGTGGGAAACTATCCGTTGAATCCGTTGAATCAATTGATGGTTTCTTAAAAATATCTACGGGAAGCCCTGTATACGTACTGAGACAAACTCCCGTGAGCAGTCCTTTAAGTAATTCATGAGAAGTTTCTGGAACATCCATGAAGAATTATCAGAAGATTATTGTAGAATCTTTGGATGACGTAATGAATTAATCTAATACCAGTCGCATTGTGTACACTACGAAGGTGTGATGGTGATTTCTGAACTTGCGATCAGTGCTGGGAATGGTAATAGTAGTAGGCTTGAATTTTTGCGAAATCACGTGGCTCTCCTAATACAGTAGTTCAAAATTGTGAATCTCATCAAGTAGCCTATGTTGGGTACATGAATTTTCTAAATCAGCAGGTGAATTCCGGCGCACATTTTCTTCGAAGAGAAGAAATTTTCTTCCATAATCCACCAGCAAGAAAAAGGTTAAAGGACGTTTACATTTTTTGATATCAATGATAACAAAACTTGATTCAATAAAGGCTGATTTCTCTTTTGAGACTTGGTCTCTATTTTAATGCAAGTCTCTATTTTAAATAGAAGGTTTCTAAGGTATATGCTTCAACCAAAATGATCTCTAAAGTATTTTTATCCTTATTCAGCTTACATTGAATACTGATGCAAAATTAAACAGGTTCCACTCTGAGAAACTATAACGGGTTCAACAGGCTTTTCAAAAATTTCTCCTCAGTTTCCACAAGGAAAAGCTTCAGGGATTATCATAGTGATTTTATTTAGAGCACATCCAGGGTCTCCTTAAGGGATTTCTCCAGATATTTTTTTTTAAATATTCCTTCAACTGAATTTTCCAGTTGTTTGTCTAGGAGATCTTTCTAAGATTTCCACAGAATTTCTTTCAAGGAAATTCACAAAATTCAATACCAGGGTGTTTGAAAGAAATTGATTAGGGGTTTATTTTTTTTTTTTTTAAGAATTCCTCCATCTGTTTATGTGGATACCTTTGATAATTCATCCACATTTCCTCCTAGAAATCCAAAATGCTTCGATTTCTTTTCTAGGAAATCTTCAAAAACTTCCTCAGGAAAGAAAATAAGAGTTCATGAGTTATTTCTGAGATCCTTGTTCATTAAGAGTGACTTTAAAACATACCTATTTTTTATCAGAGATTACTTTAGGATTTTCATAAGAAACACCTCACAGAAATACCCTGGAGACATTCCTGGAAGAATTCCTGACAAAAATGTCAAAGACTTAATCTCAAAGAATTACTGGAGGAATTCCTATAGAAATCTTAGAAGGAATCTATGGAGCAATTTATAGAAATCCCTTGATGAAATCCTATCCTATTATTCTGTAGTAATACCTGAACATTTAGATAAATAGCTCAATAAACTTCTGATGAAATTCCTGGGAAAAATCATGAAAAAACACATACAGTACTACTAATCGTAATGTAGTGAGAAATGCTAAAAGAGTGTCTAATCTTGGAGAAATGTCTGCTCTGATGTTATGAACAATCAAACTCTTTCCCTTGACTCGTATTAGGTTTTGTTTTGTTTTATTGGTTCCTGCTTGGTCTTTTTCAGCCTCTTTTTAGTTTCTTTTGTAAGTTTGGTCTTTTTCTGGCAAGAGGTCTTCAATTTCATATTTTTAGGGCACTCAGTCGCTACCAACCTTGTAAAGACTATAAGCTCTTAGTTTTGTGGTAACGACTGACATGAAAATGAACGGGTTAGAAGCAAAACGGTGTCAGTTAAAAAAAAACTAGAAAATATACTTTCATTCTATACAAATTGCATGAGAGTCAAAAAAAACAATCCAGTCTTGTAAGAACAATATTTTTTATGTTGAGCGGAAAAATCACCAGAAAATATCGTTAGAACGCTGAAAACAGTAGAATTTCCTCAACTAAACTCAACTTAAAACCGACCAAAATGTCACTTACACCTCTTTGCGTTTGAGCCCCTCATATATATTAACTTTCAATTTCCAGTCCAAGGTTGATTTTTTTTTCTTAGTTTCACTGGGCACAAAATATTTGCCAACGTTTGTCCTACCCATGGTTTCGAACGTGGACGCGCCTCTGTTCACTGGTTTCCATGGTCACGTAAATAACACGGCACTGCTCAAAAGTCAAATAGTGAACTCGTGCATCGGTCCATTTCAAAAACAAGTTCAGTAGATCACAGTTCCGCTAACATAACAATTCAGACACCCAAAGTTTGCATATAATTTTAGCACTAGTTGATTGTTTAGTAAGGTATCCCGGGCAAGTGGGACCTAAAAAAACGATAGTTCGAACAAATAGTTCAATATAATTTTCAAAAGTCATTATGTTACAAATCCAACAACACGGTCACATTTTGGCAATATGTTTGTTAGTGTGTGCATTGATCGAATAATTTCGAAATTGTGAAAACCTTAGAAGAAAGATTGAGAATGACAGAGGCGTCTGGTCAGCCTTTTCCTTCTTCGTTACGAGCACTTCGACAGTTATTAACTGAGAGCTTTCTTTGCCGAAGTTGCCATTTCGCGTTCGTATATCGTATGGCAGGTACGATGATACTCTATGCCCAGGGAAGTCAAGGAAATTTCCATTACGAAAGATCCTGGACCGACCGGGAATGGAACCCAGACAACTTCAGCATGTCTTTGCTTTGTGGCCGCGGACTCTAACCACTCGGCTAAGAAAGGCCCCATTGAACAGGTAGACCATTTGAATCAAAATCGTACAACTAATTTAAAAAACCAAATCAAATTCAACAATTTTTAAAATAGCTTGAGGGAGGGTTTTCAATATAGTGTGGGTTTATACGCACTACATAGAAAGTAGCATAGCAATTGTCCCAAGGCTAAATACAACAGCACAAAAGTTGGAGAGACATGCCGTCGGAAAACGCTACTGTGCATTCAACCTGTTCAACTGCAACTGTTGAACCAAATCCCATATAACTAAGGTCCCACATAAATACATTCACAGCTTAGTAATCTGTACATGAGCCTATGCATGCTATATAACGTTTGACTTTTACTGTGCGCCCTGTTTTCAAGTTGCCCATGAGAGAGAGCGAGACAGCACCAACACACGGCGCACAGTAAAAGTCATGGGAACAAAAGAATTTATGGCACGTACAGAGGCTCATTTTTCTCTTTCCGTAAGATTTGTACACTCTAAGAAGTTTCCTAACAGAATGTTTTTCGTTCGGATAGATCAAGTGCCTTTCCATCCAGATGTATTAACACCAACTTAGGTTATCGATATTATAACATGAGAGATTTTATTAATTAAAATCATATTGATAACGATCAAATGCATACCAAGCATATGTAGGTTTAATTAATCTATTGTTAAGGTGATTATAGAACAAAGCCACAACTCAAATTTTCAAGAGCACTAGACTTGAGAACCGCTCCACGTTGAAAATTTATCCCATTGGTCCCCACCAACAAGCAAGTAATTTGATTGATTTTCAACGTGAACTGTTGTCACATTCTCCAGTCTTGTGCACTTGAAAATTCAAAGTTTGGCTTTGTTTTATAATCATCTTAAATTAACAAATTCTGGTCTTTGGTGAATTTGGCGTAGTCAATATGGAAATGGAATGTTCTTAGAGTGTAAAGCATGCAAGTATGATGCTAACTTTCATGCAATACGAAGTCGGTTTCTCTCGTTTCTCTCGACACGTTCAACCAGCCGATTTGAACAGGCTGAAAAAGATGATAAAAGCTCAAGAAGAACGTATTATCAATTAAATTAGCCCAGTTATATTTTCTTCGTAGATATCTCCGATTTCCATTTTTTAATAATAGATGATTCCTTGTTTGTTTTCTCTATAAATTATTGTTAGATTTATCTTGTTTTTAAAAAAAAAAGGATTATAACAATCTAACAGAATCGTTGGGTCACCACCGAAGCGGACGGCTTGCACATCATTCGCGATGTGCATTTACGCGGTAACACGCAGATATGCACTCATTTCAAACGCAATGTCAAAATTCATGTAGGTTTGAATTGTTTCGTTCTTCAAGGATGCGAATATTTCAAATTAACTTAATCTGAAACATTTGATGATTTTATTATCACTGCGACGGTATATCGACATTTTCAATTAATCGCATACCGTGGATTTTTCTTGCAGAGCACAATACACAATTCACATATATTCACATATTAGTTGCAATGCCTGGGGACCAAGAAAATTATTTTTCAAAATAATGTTTTTTTTTGTTTCTAAATTTCTGCCAGATGCACGAGATTAATATTCAGCTGTAAATATTTCCAAGTCAAGTAAAACTTATTAGAAAAAAAAACAATCACTGTATTTCTGTATATGAACTTTCATCCCAAATAGCGACTGAAAAACGTAAATGGTGCTCATTTTTTTGTTTGCTGATCAATAGAAGTAAAATGAGTTGTTTTTGCGGTAGTGCTAAATGAATATATCAGATGATGAAGATATCAGAAGGCCGGCTCCAAAGGCACGTTCCCCAAAAGTTATTTGTGTCACCGCCATATTTGAGTCTACCCGTTTTTTAGTTTTCGATATCTGAACGTGGTTTTAGAAGGACGGTGTCTTCCGGAGAGTATTTCATAAGCTTTATTTTGGCATAAAAATATGTGTGATTTATCCACCTAGCAGTGCAACGTGAAAACAGCTAAGATGTAGATAATGGTAACTGATTTTTTTTCTTCTCAGGCACCAAATCTGTAAAAACGTTTGTTAAAGAGTTACAGAGCATTTTGAATGAAACTATCCTAAAATCAGATTTTTTGGAATAACTTTTTCTAAACTTAAGCTAAAATGTGTATTCCAGAAAAATTTCAACAATCGAAAAGCCATTGTTTTTCTCGAAGACACCAACTTTATATCTCATCTTCTTTTAAATTTATTAACGATTTTAGTTGAAAAATAAATCATGGAAAGCGGCAAATCAAACAACTTCCATACGAAAGATACTCGTTTGGTTTAGGATAACTCTCAGGCATTTTTTTCTTTTTGTTCTGTCGTGTTCCAATGCTAATTAGGAACTATTGTTTATGGACCTATTTAAAGCATTTTAACAGAAAACGTATTTTACATCAATGTTTAGGGGCCCAGATAGCCGTAGCGGTTCAGCATGAACATGCTGAGGGTCGTGGGTTCGAATCCCGCTGGTCGAGGATCTTTTCGTAAAGGAAATTTTCTCGATTCCCAGGGCATAAGAGTATCTTCTAACCTGCCACACGATATACACATGCAAAAATGGTCAATCGGCAAAGAAAGCTCTCAGTTAATAACTGTGGAAGTGCTCATAAGAACACTAATCTGAGAAGCAGTCTTTGTCCCAGTTGGGGCGTAACGCCAGAAAGAAGAAGAACATCAATGTTTGTACTTGAAAGTAATTTATAATTGAAGGGCTAAGGGGTGCGGACTCGAAAATGTAGGTTGTTCAAATTGAACACAATCTTTTCCACGAGTGCTAACAGTTGTGTGTTAGCTTGTCTCGTAGGAAACCACATTCAAAATGCACACTTAAAATACTTCACACAAAGCTCCATCAGCTCAATGCAGGAAATGAACCCAATGAATAGACTAAATCAAAAAGTTTCTGGTCGTATGTTATTTAGGAACATATTTGAGCAGTTAATGCTCAAGTAAAAATGGTGCAAAAGTCAAAACTGAAAAAGCAGTTTTCTCTTTTTAAATAGACAAATCGAAGAAAATAAAAACACACAGCTCTTTTATTTTTCAAATAAAAAGGCTGTGTGTTCTTATTTTCATCAATTTATTGTTTTAAAAGGAGAAAACTGCTTTTTCAGTTCTGACTTTTGAGCCATTTTTTCTTGCACCTTAATGGAGACTTATGCATGATTTGGACCATGCACAACAATTCTTTAACAGTTGGCAGTCGTTATGTTAAATTAATAACAATAACAATAACAAAATTGTATAACAATTTTTAGCGTGTCGAAATCACGACCGTACATTTCTAGGCGTACTCTGATCATTTTTATACAAATTTTAGTTTGACAGCAGCCTGGCTGCTTGTTGATTTTCAGTTTGCATCCCCCAGTTAAAGAGCATCTCTATATTGCTCTTAAAAAAAATCTGTCCTTAAACATAAAAACTACCAAAGTGATAAAATTTCAAGGAAAAATCATGATCACTTTCATTTATATCATAACATTATTTCTATGGACGTTCGTTACAGTTACCAACACAAATACACAGTCATTATAGAATAATATTACTATATTATGTTACTGTGTTTGGATGTGGTCGAGGAGGAAAATAACAACTGATCAAATGGGGCTTTTATTAATTTTTAAATGTTTTATTTTTTAGATTGTTCTGAATGGGCACATAAACAGTAGTTCCTAATTAGCATTGGTACACGACAGAACATAATAAAACAACGATCGTTAGCTTAAAAGAGTATTTTCAAATGGAAATTGTTTGGTTTGCCGCTTTCCATGATTTATTTGAGACAATGCACACGGACTCTTTAGATTTTATGGATCCGTCAGAAATAAGGACAAACATTTTTTTTTAAATATTGTTTTGTCAATCTCCAAGCGTCGCGACTAATATTTGAATAGTGCGCTGTGTTCATAAACATCGTAAGAATGCAGCGCCACACATGTCATTATGACAGTTATGTCGGGAACGAGTCACACGTCGCGTGCCCCACACGCGCGTTCCGATTTGGTGGGCGCGCGACAATACCGTTCGGTATACGCTTGCTACTCTTAGGGCGCAGCCAGGGTAGACGCGAATTGCGAAGCGAAGCGAAAATTGCACGGGAAAGAATAACAATTATTAATAATGAACTGTCAAATTCCAAAGGATTTTCGCGTCACTTCGCGTGACGCGTCTACCCTGGCCGACACCTTAAGCACATCATTCTGTACGTTCTTTCCAACCACTTTAGGTTTCTGCTCGTTCGATACGCTTTTGACCAGATTGGTCCTCCGTACCTTAGTTGGGACCGTCCTTAGCCGAGTTATTAGAGTCCACGGCTTCCAAGCAAAGCCATGCTGAAGGTGTCTGGGTTCGATTTCCGTCGGTCCAGGATATTTTCGTAATGGAAATTTACTTGACTTCCCTGGGCATAGAGTGTCATCGAACCTGCCACACGATATACGAATGCGAAAAATGGCAACTTTGGCAAAGAAAGCTCTCAGTTAATAGCTGTGGAAGTGCCCATAAGAACACTAAGCTGAGAAGCAGGCTTTGTCGCAGTGACGTAATACCAAGAAGAAGAAGACAAATAGTATGGATAGCACCACGCTTGCCAGGAGCTTGCGTTTGCTGGCAATAGTCCATTTTACGAGACGTTTTTGAACAGCTGATCGTTTAGTTTATGAATGAAATTTTGACAGTAGGCGGTGTCGTAAAGTGTGAAAGTAACAGCAATATCATCAGTGTTGTCGTTTCGTAAAATGGACTATTATAGCAGAACTGTCAGACATCATCATCGAAAGCACCGCTATGGGGCTCTGCACTGTTTTGATTTTGCATGAGATTTTGACGTTTACTGGCCTTGTTGTTTACAAATTTTATGTAAGAGTAAAAGAGAGCAAAATATCTTTGTGCAGAGCTCCGTAGCCGTAGATGCCCTTTTACATTCATATTCAACGTGGCTAGCGAAGCTGAGCTTGTCAACGCTTGGACTCTATGGTGCAATCACCTACCGAGATAAGCGCCCGTTGCTCGGACTTGCGGTTGTTGACCACCACCACCTCAGGCTTGTGACGGGCCAGTCCTAGTTTCCTAGACTTCATCCAGTCCTCAACTATGGAAATAGAGTGCGCTACTGTCAGCTCTACTTCCTCCATCAATTCGCCATAGACCATTTGGGTGATGTCGTCAGCTAAGTCAACAATTTTAGGACCCTCGGAAGGAGCAGCTTCAGTACGTCATTGTACATCGCATCCCATAACATCCGGCCCAGGATTGAACTTTAAGATACTCCAGCGGTAATTTGGACGCTTTTCTGCTCCTCATATATGTTAAACACTCGCATAACTTCTGATCTCGCCATAAAAGCCATTGGTAACCATGTGTGTAGCTCGTTGTTTCTGAGCATTTGAATGAATTTTCATGTTATTTAACAACACTATGTGTAATAAAGGATCATTATCTACCTGCCCGTGATGTTGGTTTGGATGCTTATTCTTTCATTTGCTCAGAAACAACGAGCTACACACGTGGCTACCAATGGCTTTTAGGGCGTTATCTCAGAGTATGCGAGAACAGTAGAATTCTCGCATACTCTGAGATAACGCCCTAAAAGCCATTGGTAGCCACGTGTGTAGCTCGTTGTTTCTGAGCAAATGAAAGAATAAGCATCCAAACCAACACCACGGGCAGGAGATAATGATCCTTTCTTCCACATAGTGTTGTTAAATAACATGAAAATCCATTCAAATGCTCAGAAACAACGAGCTACACACATGGTTACCAATGGCTTTTAGGGCGAGATCAGAAGTTATGCGAGAATTATACCATCAAAATAGCTTTCTAGAAGCTTACACAACTGTACCGGTACCTTGAGGCGGTGATGTGCATGGGCTATCACTTCCCAGCTTGTGCTAGTGAACGCATTCTTTGTCGCGTGTAAGAATCATGAAATGACTACACGTTTCTCATTATTTAAAATTATCAGAGTTGCGGAATGATAGGAGACAGGCATCACTGCCGGTGTGTAGTTAGTAGAATTGTGATGCTATATTTTTTTTTTCTGTCTTTATTAACGAGATTTTTAACCCTGGGCTAGTTCATCTCGGGACCAACGGCTTTACTTCCCTTCCGAAGGAAGTTGTCACTGAAATTTTTAGTGACTATCTCGGGGATGGGATTCGATCCCAGGTCCTCGGCGTGAGAGGCGTGTGTTCTAACCACTACACCAGGTCCGTCCCCGCAATAGTTCATGTGTATTTTTGCTAGGAAATACTATTAATGTATTGTCCAAGTGCTATTATGTTGTTATTATAACAATGTGATCTGTGTGTGGTTTGTGAAGTTTGAAATAAAAAAATGCAGGATTGTGAAGATAAATCAAAATCTAGTTCACGCGGTTCCACCCATTGCTGTGGGATTGCAGTGTTCTACTAGGAAGTATATTTTCATGGTGCTTGATATTTCTGTCTCTTTTTCTCACATGATGAAGGTTGGATTGGAATTCAAAATTAAAGCGGGATGTGTGCATCAGTGTATCTGAAGGTATAATGTGTGAATGTGTGAGTCGTTACCAGTAGCGATTCAAACCAGACAATGATTACCGTGCCACGTTCGGTTTGCCTTTCTTTTCTTTCATATGTAGCTAACGGAGTATGGCGCACTCATGTCTGTATGGTTTGGTTTCTTTGAAATAAAAATTGGATTGGGTTTCAATTCAATTATTTATGTTGATGTGCTTTGTATGAGGGTGACGTGTTCTACGAGACGGTATTTTGGATTTTAAAACGCACGGAAAGAGGAACTGATTGGAGTTGGGTACGGTGGGAGTGAATAACTCCATTGCATTAGGGGTGTTCGGATGATGGTGCTGATTCCCCAGACAACCAAAATGTACGTATAACGAAATCACCTGGAGGCTCTATATGTGCAAAATTTCACTTATAAGATGTTGCGAAACGGCCTTCTACGTACAAAAGTGGAGGCGATATGCGTGCATATATTATGTGATAAATAATAACATATAATGCGAGTGTATAAATATTCTACCGAACTAACCAATATTATGCGACTTAACTTATGATAACAAATGATGATTTGACACTGCTACGGATTGATCCAACTTACTTTGTACGTGTGTACGGGATGAAACAAAATGAACAAATGAACTCAGAAAAGAAGTGTTTTATGCGAGGAAACTCATCAATCTGACGAGTTTATCCACGGTGTTTAGCGAGTTTGATGTAATTAGTATGAATAAACGAGTTGTAACGTGAACTTTCATGCGATTTCTGGTTGTCTGGGTCTTGTGAGTAACGATTATTGCCTCATTCATTCTGTGTTTTGGTTTGTTGACAAGGTTTTGATTTCACATCTCTTTGCAGAGAAGGGAGAGGAAGCAAAAAGCTAGCTATTTTCCAGCCGCCTGGACCTATCGTGCCGGTGCCATAAACCTCGTGTTCGCCTGTTGACGTTTGAGCAATGCTTTGTTATTTCAGTGAGCATGGGAAAGGGTGAATTTGGTACCGCTCAGACGTCAAAATGATGAGCTCGTGCATCGGCATCGGTCCAATGCAAGTTTATCTGTTTGTGGAGCATATATGACATTGTAATGCAATGTGTTAGTTTGGGGGTAGTTGCAGATTTCGAAGCGTGTGCTGATCGTTTGTCTTCGTTGACCCTTTCTTCCGTGGCTGAGTGTAGTGTGATGCAGGTTTGATGAGATTTTTCCACACCAAGATGCAATATGGCGTTGCTGGTAAGAGTTCTCATGCAAGTACGTCAATCGCGTGAGAGTCTGAAGCCGATGTCATACTCACGCGTATGCGTTGTGATCAAAGAAATTCCTTTTGTTGATATTCTGCTCTGTGGGTTTGCATACGCGCTATGAGAGCCCTGACGAGATTATGCGTTTTGTCTGTACAGTATGGACCAATGCACGGGTTCAATAGTTCAACGTTAGAGCGGTGCAAAATGTATTCGATTCCGTAAATGAACGTAAATGTTTGAACGCATACATTGCTCAATAGATGTCTAATTATCCGTTTTTCCATTTTTTTACTTTTTAAACTGTAGAAGCTTTCGTTCGTCACTGTAAGTGTCGGCATAAGCCCTTATGGCTGTTTTATAAAATACATTGAACTACACGTACATGTTTTTTTATTTATTTGTCGCAATTACAAAAAAATAACTTTTGAATAGTTCGACATTAGAATTCTCGCTGAATATTACTAAATAACCTAAGTACAAATATGATTCTCTTCTCTATCGCTCCCTTTCGATTATAACAATGGAATACTAAAGCTTTTGGGAAGTTTTTCACTATTGATCGAATGGCAATTTCCTTGACTAGCTTTTCATACGAAAACGCAACAGAAGAGGTTAATGTGACTTAGTTATTGATTAAAGAGAAAGTAAACAAAGAGAGCATCTCAATGTTAGATAGATCCTTTTGTAACGTTGCGCGAGAATTGTCGACGCACTGATAGATATTTTTCAATTTGAGGCTACATGAATCGCATCACTTACCAAGGTGAATCCTGATTATGAAGTTTTTGATCCCTCCCACTAACAAAACTCCTAGGAGCACAGATCTGGTTATATAAGAGTTATTCTGCCTCAATTATAACATGTGTGCTACTAGGGCTTCCTGTGAAAACCATGGAGATGCAGAGGTGATCTCGGTCTCTAGTAGCAATGGACGTCACACTAACATTCCTTCCATTCCCTGATGACCGTAAGGACGTGACCGCCACCGTTATTGACATTCCTGAGTTTGGAGTCCTCGAAATTGGACATTGAAGATGGGATTTGCTATTCCCAAGCTACATCTGTTGGTTCCCTGTACAAATTTGATAATTCCGGTCAATCACGGAGTAGCAACTACGAATCTTGCGATCATCAATGCTTATGCTTATTTAAAATTATCAAAATTGCGGAATCAAAATCTTCGTCCACCATTCAAAAGGTAAGAGTTTTTAATGTTTGGTAACGCTGGGCTGCAAAATGGTGAGTCGACAATCAGGAAGAAGCGGCCGACACAGCTCTGGTCCTCAGAAGTTCCTACCTCGCGCTTCCACGGGTTAAATGATCACAAAGACCGCCAGATAAGGGTTGCGTACTTAGCTGGTAGTGCAGCCTGGGCACTGTTGTCCTTCTGACATCAGCTAGAGTGAGGAGGTACGTTCTGAGCGTCTGTACACCAGGAGGTGCGGCTCAAACAGCGCCTGTTCTGGCATCCAGCGGCTGAGTATGAAACGCTGTATCACGTCAGCTACACCTAAGATGGCAGTCCCATCATCGCGACACCGGTAAGGTAGCATACCGAATTCATTATCCACCACGAAAAATGGAGAAAGAAGGAGAACCAAACGTTATTTTCGGCAACTGACCTGGCAACGAAATAAGGACTATGATTGGAAACTCGGTACCTGGAACGTCAGGATCTTAAATGAACCTGGACGAGTGAGCCTTTTGGCTCGTGAATTGCGAAAAGTTGGCGTGTGCGTGACTGCTATTCAGGAAGTGCTTTGGCTAAGATCTGGAGAACGTGAATTCAGAGCGGTAGACCCCGTCGCTAACTCCGCATTCAAATACAACATCTACCACAAAGGTGGCGATAAAGCTGAACACGGAGTCGATTTCATAGTGATTGGGAAGCAGATGAAGCACGTTATTAGGTGAAGCCCGATCAACGAGCGGATCTGCGTATTGAGGATTCGGAGCAAGTTCTTCAACTACAGCCTGACCAACGTCTATACACTGACTAACGACAAACCCGATGACGTGAAGGACGCGTTTTACTAATGCCTCGACAAGACCTATGGAGAATGCCCAAAACACGACGTGAGAATTGTCATCGGCGACGCTAACGCCCTATCATTGGTAAAGAGAGCCGTCACTCTGTAACCAACGACAACGGCTTACGTTTAGTGAACTTTGCTGCCACCAGGGGAATGGCCATCAGTAGCACCTACTTTGCACGCAAGGATATTCGCAAGCACACCTGGCAGCACCCAAATGGCGAACTTTGCAACCAAATCGACCATGTTCTGGTAGACGGCCGACATTTTTCCGATGTCATCGATGTTAGAACTATTAGGGGTCCTAATATCGACTCAGACCACTATCTAGTTGTAAGCAAAATTGGAGCGCGATTATCAACCGTTTCAAGTTCTAGAAATCGACAATCGTTGCGTTTCAACATCCAACGCCTGTCAGCAGATGGTGTAGCAGCGGAATACCATCAAAAGCTCGATGAGCGGATTAGCGAAATCGAGGAAAGCGTCAACCTCAGCGATCTGTGGGATCCACGGAGCGGTGAGCACAGTAGCGCGATAAGTGGTAGGTACTGCTCAATGAAGACCAGGAACGGTTGGTTCAACGAGGAGTGCCAGAGAATGACGAACGAGAAGAACTTGGCTAGAAGCCGGATACTGGTGTCTGGTACCCGTCAGAGCAGAAAGCAGTACAAGGAAGCAAGGGCAGCCGAAAAACTGATCCATCGCAGAAAGAAGAAGGAGCATGAAGAGGCAGTAATTGCTCAGGCGCAAGAAGCTATGGAACAGAACAACACACGACGGTTCTACGAGTCCGTAAATGGTGGGCGGAGAAAAACAGCGCCGTCTCTCGCCATGTGCAACGACCGCGAAGGAAACTTGCTGACGGATAATACAATGGTGGCCGCCAGGTGGAAAGAGTACTTCGAGTCATTGTTGAACGGAGATAATGGAAGTGGATCTGGTAGCAGAATTCAAATCGATGGCGATGGACAGGCTGTGGACCCTCCAACGCTAGATGAGGTAAAAAAAGCTATCAATGGGCTGAAGAACAACAAGGCTGCTGGGAAGGACGAGCTCCGGGCCGAACTGCTCAAACACGGAAGTGAGCAGCTGCACGAACTTCTTCACCGTATCATTTCAAGGGTATGGGAGGAAGAACAAATGCCTACTAGTTGATTGGAAGGTCTCATTTCCCTTTGTACAAGAAAGGACATCGACTGGAGTGCGTCAATTACCGAGGGATAACACTCCTTAACTCGGCGTACAAAATCATGTCTGGAATTCTGTTCAACAGATTGAGACCGTATGAGGAGTCCTTTGTACGGTCTCAATCTGTTGAACAGAATTCCAGACATGATTTTGTACGCCGAGTTAAGGAGTGTTATCCCTCGGTAATTGACGCACTCCAGTCGATGTCCTTTCTTGTACAAAGGGAAATGAGACCTTCCAATCAAACTAGTAGGCATTTGTTCGGGCATGAAACGTGGACGATGCTCGAGGAGGACCTGCAAGCACTTGGAGTCTTCGAACGTCGGGTGCTTAGGACGATCTTCGGCGGTGTGCAGGAGAACGGTGTGTGGCGGCGAAGGATGAACCACGAGCTCGCCCAACTCTACGGCGAACCCAGTATCCAGAAGGTGGCCAAAGCTGAAAGGATACGATGGGCAGGGCATGTTGCAAGAATGCCGGACAGCAACCCTGCAAAGATGGTGTTCGCTTCGGATCCGGTTGGTACAAGAAGGCGTGGAGCGCAGCGAGCTAGGTGGGCGGATCAAGTGCGTATCGATTTGGCGAGCGTGGGGTAGAACCGAGGATGGAGAGATGCGGCCACGAACCGAGTATTGTGGCGTGAAATTGTTGATTCAGTGTTATCTGTGTAGATGTTAACTAAATAAATGAAATGAGGAGTCCTTTGTCGGCGAATACCAAGCTGGTTTTCGAGAGGGCCGATCAACGACGGATCAAATGTTTACCCTGCGTCAAATCCTAGATAAATTCCGGGAGTACAATTTGCAGACTCATCATCTGTTTGTAGATTTCAAAGCAGCGTACGATTCAGTGAAGAGAAACGAGTTGTGGCAAATTATGTCCGAACATGGATTTCCGGCGAAGCTGATTAGACTGATTCGTGCAACGTTGGATGGATCGAAATCAAGTGTGCGGGTGGTGGACGATATTTCGTCATCGTTCGTAACCTTTGATGGATTGAAACCAAGGTGTGTGCATTTTACTCTGTAGCCAGAGTAAGGTGTAATCACTTGGCGAAAGCGGCTAGGAGGCCATCTTTGACTTGCTGGTCGTTTTGTTTACAAACATTACTGCCTTGGGGTTTATTCATATATTTCATAACGCCAAAAATGCTCATTTTTGATACCCACCCACCCCCTCGTAACGCATTTTGTATGAATATTTTTCAAATTTTGTATGAGCTGTAACATCCCAATGATACCCACCCACCCCCTTCAGCGTTATGAAATTTGTGAATGGGCCCTTGCCTGGATGATGCTGAAACTGAATCTAACTGTGATGCCATCAGTGCGGACGAAATTGTCAAAAAAGAAAGAATGGAGTAGAGCACACAAGGAGCAGGGGCGACCAGATTAGAATAATTCTTGACAACATTGTTTCTCCAACCAATCAGGAGTCAATCTCTTGACTACCTGTCTCAGATGTTTGTAAACAAAACGGCCACCCCTTCCTCACCTACCCTGTCTGGTTTTCTCCACAAAGTGAGCATAATAGGACACCTTAGAGAATTGGACCCGCCTTGATTGAAACAGGGTGCAGCTCTTTCTAACTTGCTGTTTAACATAGCGCTCGAAGGTGCTATCAGGAGAGCCGGTGTGCAGAGAAGCGTTACCATTATCACACGTTCTCATATGCTCCTTGGCTTTGCGTACGATATCGACATCATCGGGATTGACCGTCAGGCAGTGGAAGAGGCGTTCGTGTCTTTCAAGAGGGAGATAGCGAGGATCGGGCTCACGATCAACACCACAAAAACGAAGTACATGATAGCTGGTGGTCAACGTGTGTCCGGACGTGTTAGTGGTAGCGAAATGGTGCTAGGTGGTGAAAAGTTTGAAGTGGTGGAAGAATTTGTGTATCTTGGAACACTAGTGACATGCGATAATGATGTTACCCGCGAGGTGAAAAGACGTATTGCAGCTGCGAGTCGGGCTTTCTACGGGCTCCGTAACCAGGTGAAGTCCCGTAGCCTGCAAACGAAAACAAAACTCGCGTTATACAAGACACTGATCCTTCTGGGTGTCCTATATGGCCATGAATCATGGACATTGAAGGAAGTCGACCGGAGAGCTTTCGGGGTGTTTGAACGTAAAGTGCTGCGAACAATACTTGGTGGAGAAGACTCATCCATTCGGCGCAGATTCATCGTAGCGAATTGTAGCCCATCAAGTATCAAGTATCAAGTAAGTAACGCTGAGGTATTAAAAAAAATAAATAAATTCACAGCTTTTTGATGAATTATACTTCACTGAAGCCTTAAGTCATTGTAATATGAATTAAATTGGTATTTTCTACATTCGATTTTCCAAAAGTTGACTTTATGTTTCCAATTTATCTTTATTTCCTAAAGATTTGAGTATTGACCATTTTCGCATGTGTATATCGTGTGGCAGGTACAAAGATACGCTATGCCCTGGGAATCGAGAAAATTTCCTTTACGAAAAGATCCTCGACCAGCGAGATTCGAATCCACAACCCTCAGCATGGTCATGCTGAATAGCTGCGCGTTTACCGCTACGGCTATCTGGGCCCCGATGAAGCAAATTAAACAAATTTAATTAATTTACTAGCGTTTCATTTTGAATCGTCTATAATACACCACTATTGTACTAAGCAAATAACATTTCGTGAAAATTATTAGTAAAACGAATGTCTTGAAAAACATAAAAAGGCAAATGAACTGTCCACAATATTAGTACGCAACTGTAACTTCTGCTCGTTGTATCTTCTCTCACCTGTGCCTAGCACAACCATATAGCTCCGGTCATCAATTATGGGCTGTAACAGTTTTGCATCCATGTGAGTAAAAACGTGAAATCTTTTTGCTGACAAGAAGCTTACATTTGTTACGTTAGGGAAAATGACGTTATGTGGCTTATGCTGTTCCGATAAGATTCGTTGAAAAAAATATTTTTAAGTTTTATTTCGAAGCAAAGTTTTCTGATTATAATACGGATACATTAATGGCTTTTACGCGGGAAACATGCTTTTGTCCATTAGCCTTCCATCAGTCGCTAAAGAACAGTTTTTTTTTATAAATTAGGTATAAGAAGCTAGACAGATATGATGTGAAATTTCTTCAGTGGAAGAATAGAACCTTGTAAACATTCTGACCCTTCGGTAACCATCGAATTGTGTCTTAAAGGAACCGGTAAAGTGGACAAACGAAATCTCTTGAAAGCAGATATTTCAGGATCCTGATTATTTAGCAAGATGGCGCCTTCGGCAAAGGAACCCTTCCACCAAAACATGCTAAGACAGTGATTCCCAAAGTGGGCGAATTCGCCCCCCTGGGGGCGATTTTCAGGCTCAAGGGGGTGAAAATTTGTAAAACAGAATTTGGGGGGCGAAAAATCCAGAAAGGGGGCGAAAAAGCTAACATGGGAGCATTTGAAAATAATTACTCATAACCTTTGGAGGACACACATCTGAAGGTTAATCAATTCCAAACTTCAATATTTCTTGGACTATTTTACCTTAGATCGTTATATCTCTAACCATAGTCATTTTAAAATTATTATAAACATTACATGATTGTCAAACACAAAATATTTGTGTTATTCATTGAGCTTTTTAAATATCATGTGAGTTTTAAGAATGGTCAGCATTGGAGATTTTCACGAGATATTGCAGATGTTCAATATATATAAGGAGTTTTTTTGTATGTGAACTTTAAGGTTTGGAAGTTAATATTTCTGGCAACCAGCTTTCTACAAAAAAAAACGACAGTATCATTTGTGAAGTTTCTGGTTACCTCTTTCACTGAATCAAAACAGATTCTGCATTTCGTTTCGCAGCATTCCATTTCACTTTGCTCCGTTCCATGAGCTAAATGACGTTTGAACCATTTTGGTTCCGGGTCATTTGGCCGAATGCCGTTTGGCCGAACGCCATTTGGCCGAAAGGGTCATTTGGCCGAATGCCGTTTGACCGAAATAGGAAATAATAGTGAATTACAGTTAACATGTTATTGTAGTGAGTTTCGCAGCTTAATTTCAAAGAACTTATTCAGCTTATTTTTAAAGAAGGGTAATCATCATTGATATACACATAACTGGTTCTTTAATGTTAGTTCAACAAACAGTCAGTGCTGAAAGAAGAACATCCTAAATGTAAGCAAATATTCACTTTTCTGCTAGCGGTAATAGCTGCCAGCAGAAGTTTTTGCATTGTGTTTGTAGTCAGCTTTTGACAGTAATTAAATCGGTTCACGACTTATTAGTCCTGCTGCAGGACTGAATTGCTTCGATCCCTCGAATTTTGGATTGCTTCGATCCCTCGAATTTTGCCTTCTTATTTTCCCAGCGGAGAAATTGTGAGCTTCTTCCACGTAATTGTTTACCAAGTTTACTGCTATACGCAAGCAACGATGCAGAGCTCTGTTCACACGTTGCAATCCTAATATTGGAGGATAAACAGAAAGAACAGCCTATGATCAAAAGAAGGAAAAATCTCTTATGAAAATTTAAGCAACTGCAATGCAATCAATTTTTATATTAGTATAACTACAAAGAACTGCCGATGATTTATAGAAGGTAAAGTTCCCAATTAGAATATAAGCTGAATTATTGTCAATAGTAATGAAACCAGTATAACTCGAAAGAATAGCCTATGCTTAAAAGAAGGAAAAACTTCTAATGAAATCATTAAAAAACTGGAACCTTATCATACCGTTGGTAGCCCCAGATGAAACAACCATGAGCTTTGATTCTTGATGCAATGAGTGGTGTTCACAACTCAGTCCTAAATTAACGGGTCAATTGTATCATTCTCTTGGAGCACTTATATAGTGACGAACATGACGTACCGTCACATCATTAAAGTCAATTAAGGTGCTAGAGAAAATGGCCCAAAAAGCAGAACTGAAAAAGCAGTTTTCTCCTTTTAAAACAATAAATTGATGAAAATAAGAACACACAGCCTTTTTATTTGGCAAATAAAAGAGCTGTATGTTTTTATTGTCTTCGATTTGTCTATTTTGAAAAAGAAAACTGCTTTTCCAGTATTGACTTTTGCACCATTTTTACTTGAGCCTTAATTAGCGGATCAATTATTGGGTAACACCTAAGAATCTTACACATAAGTGTTGTAGTAATTTGATAATTTTTTTGTTCGTAATTCGGCCAAACGGCCGGACACCGTCTCATACAGACGCAAACCAGTGGTGAGTTGCACCAGTGGTGAGAAAAAGTGCATCAAGTAAGTGGGTTTTTTTTTCTATTTCTGCTGATTGTTGCTATTGCACCATGCCTTCGTCTGGAACGTTAGACCATTACGTGAAGGGTATGTCCTTCACAAATTATATGGAACGTTTGGAGCATCTTAGTTCTTTCAATAATTGGACGGAAGAAAGCAAGAAATCGGTGCTGATTGCTCTAACCGGCCCGGTTGTGTATGATGAGTTGAAACTTATATTTCTCACTGTTGAATTACGCTGATATAGTGAAAAAGTTGAAGGAAAGGTTCGACAAGGTAGATCGCGACATGATGCAACGGTTCTATTTTTACAATCGTTTTCAAAAAGCAGATGAATCAGCTGAAAGTTTCATTTTGTCGGTGAAGCTTCAGGCAGAATTATGCAATTTTCAGCAGTTTAAGGAAACTGCAATCAGGGATCGTTTGATAATGGGACTTCATGATCGGGAGCTACAAAAGTCTTTGCTAATGTCGGAGACACTGACACTGGACGCAATATATGTAAAAGAAATTGCTTAGCAGTGAGGTAGCCAACAGGCAAACTAAAGCAATGAGTAGCGATACAAGAAGGGATGAAGTGCATTCAGTGAAGAGTAGATTAGGTCAAAAGGTTGGTGAAAATAGAGACTATGGACGTGATAGATTAGACAGGTCATACAGAGGCAGGAACGTGAATCGGTACGATAGGCGTGTTAGTTTTCGTGTTTTGTGATCACCGTCTGAAGCTAGGAATCGTGGTGCATATGCTAATAATGCAATATGTAATTACTGCAAAAAAAACGAGGTCATTTGAGAAGAGACTATTATAGTTTGAAAAATCGAAATTCAGTGCATCATGTTGGGAAGGGTGAAAAAGACACGAGCTACGATTTCAAGCGGTCAGGTGGACATGATAATTCAGACGAAGAAACAGATGGAATGGAGTGTTTAATGATTTCTGCGGTTAACAAACTGAATGAACCATGCATGATTGAAGCAAAGGTGCAAAACTGTTGGCTGAAAATGGAAATTGATTCAGGGTCAGCTGTTTCTGTGATCAGTGAGGCCGATTGCAGGAAATTTTTCAAGGCGATTCCGATGCGTAACACCAATAGACAGCTTATTGTTGTTGATGGTGCGCGGTTGAGGATTTTAGGAGAAATTTCTGTGCAAGTAGAGTTGAATGGCTTGGTAGCACAACTAAAGTTAGTAGTGCTTAAATGCAACAACAGTTTTGTTCCTTTGATTGGAAGATCATGGCTTGATTGTTTCTTCCCTGGATGGCGATCTGGATTTGCGAATACTACTTTGGTGAATAATCTGAATGAGCAGAAAGATTTGTCAGAACCTATCGTAGGCTATGAGGGGGAACTGATCCTGAAAAACGAGCAGCCCATTTTCAAGAAGGCGTATACGGTACCCTACAAGCTAAAGGATAAACTAGCGGAGCATTTGGAAATGCTGGAGCAGCAGAAGGACGACGATCATGGCTCACAAGAATCAATTGAAGCTGGCTTATACTCTGGTTCGAGGATCCATGTTGCTACTTCCGGAAATGAATCGGAAGCGCGGGCGCGCGGAGTCAGACGAGTACCAAGGTTGTGCTGGATCCGATGCCGAAGAAGAACCATTGCTAGGGTTTCCGGACGTATTGAGTTAACCGATTCCTAAGAGAGCAAGACGTCAGAAAACGAGCGGTAGCCTGATGATGACCAGGAGTCGCGCTCGAGAAATGGAAGATAAAGTTTGACCGGTCTGGTTTTGAGGAAATTTTTGTGCCTAATGCCTTCGAGTTAAATGAATGAATTTTATTCAATACGTTCTGAATTGTATTTTTTAAACATAAGTTGAAATTGTATTTTAAGAAGACTGAGATATAGCAAGGTTCTTGAGAAGGAAGGACTGTAGCGTACCGCGTACGAATCTAATCTATCGCGTAGAATGATACAACCCCTGTCGTTATACGGTCGAAAAGCCGATCGATTATTGAGTAGGCTAAGAAGCGAATCGAAAATATATCCAGCAGCAGAAGATTCTGTAATCTGGTAGAAACCACACGTAGTTTCGTTTTCCCTTTATATCCCGAAAGTTTAAACTAAGAGTGAATCTACAAACTCCAAGTGAAACATAAAAGTTATCATATTCGACGTAGGGAATATTACTCTGAGGAAAATTACTAGTAGATTCACTGAGTAGAAATAAGTGGCGACAATCTTATTTTAATATGGTTTTTACATTGTCATAATGAGAAATACCTCTTTTGTAACAACGGTATCAGGGTGTCGACTCAATTTTGAAAATAAAATTCCCTGACTTTCCCTGACCTTCCAGTCGTTTTCCAGACCACTGATTTGGTTAATTATTATAACCGATATCAGTACGATTTGTACAAGAAGATACATATTCGATGGTTTGCATGATATAAGTCGTATGAATGAACTGAACATAAGCTTTTACATTACTGAGATATATGTACCGGTTAGATAACATCCTTGAGCGTTTATTCAAGTAGACATGATAAATTTGATTAGGGGCCTTCCTTGGCCGAGTGGTTAGAGTCCGCTGCTACAAAGCAAAGCCATGCTGAAGGTGTCTGGGTTCGAATCCCGGTCGGTCCGGGATCTTTTCATAATGGAAATTTCCTTGAATTCCCTGGGCGTAGAGTATCATCGTACCTGCCACACGATATACGAATGCGAAAATGGCAACTTTGGCAAAGAAAGCTCTCAGTTGATAACTGTGGAAGTGCTCATAAGAACACTAAGCTGAGAAGCAGGCTCTGTCCCAATGCCAAGAAGAAGAAGAATGATAAACTTGAGTGATTGAGAAGGACTCCTTCCTGATTATAACTTTTTAAACAAAACTCAACACTATTTCGATCATCTACTATCCTTTTTAGTGGTTAGTTAGTTAGTTAGTTAGTGGTTTAGTTATCCTAAGAATTGACTTTTTCTTTTTCCAGGTAAAATTCTAGCCATTGCCAAAGAACTTTCTTGGAGAATTGCTCCAAGGAATTCCACATAGCACAAAATCTTAAAAATGAGTGAATTCCACAAAGATTTTTCAGAAATTCTTGTGATATTTTTCCTGATATTCATTCAATACTTATGGATGAACTAAGATTTTCCCTCCTCATCTCCAAGATTCTCTAAAAAGTATAAGATAATTTCTTTTAGTCTTGAATTTTTCTAATAATAGCATATGGAATTCTGAGGATTATTTCAGGAATATTTTTAAAATATTTTTCTCCCCGGGGAATCGATCCAAATATTCTTAACAGAATGCATTCAGTAAATGAGTAATGCGCTCATAATAAGTTCTCTGATGTTTCTCTTTATTTCGTCGTACATTCAGCAATGCTCCGAGAAACTCATCTAAGAATTCTTCTATGAGTATTTCCAAGTAATCTCACAAATTGCCAATAATCAAGCAATTTGTTTCAAATAGTATTCCTGAAAATCCTGCTTTTCAATGATGTTCTGGATTACAAATAAAAAATCGATGCGTATTGAGAGACATCCTCAGAATTTCTGGAGAATTTCCTAGGTATATATAAAAAAAAACTTGGCGTACCTATGGGAAAGCTTCTGATAAAAAATCCAAAAGAAAGGCGATATTACATATTTATCTGAATAAACTGTTTTTAGAAACAACCTAAAAGAAATTAGGAAATATCCTGTCCATACCCGTCTGAAAATTACGTATTTTCCACAAAATTTTATATTCTTAATTTAGTTTCTCATGCCTCTCATGCTGCAATTTCACATCAAATATAACATGAGTGAAACTGTCCAAAACATTCAAACAAAAAAACACCACCAAGGGCACCAATCTAGAAAACCAGACAGTGTTCAGAGCTGAAGAATTGATCGATTGATCACCCCCAACGAGTAGCCAATCGATCTTTTTTTAAAAATAAATGGTTGATTGATTCACCACATATGTGCTCTTTAAAATTTTAGATACGGCTTTTATTCATCTTCATTAAAATACGTGAATCCTTATAGTTTTTTATTGGTTTTACTTGGATATTTTGGGCAAACTTGGAAAGATCAACATGAACTTCATTTTTTTCAATCAACATCTTGAGCAAAATGCGAGGAACTAGGCAATAAGTTGATCTAGGAAACTCAAACAAAATATTTTTTTAAAGAGCACTGTTGATGCTCAAAAATTAAATTCCCTGGCATTCCCTGACTTTCCAGGTTTTTCCAGGTAGTCGACACCCTGGGTATGAATAATCTGATTCCAGCTTCATTTGCGCAAAAATTACAAGTAGAAAGTAGTCATTGTGAAGCATTGCATTTGCCACCGAAAAGTGAATCTTGTAGGAGACTGTAATAGAAGCCTAAGGTAACTTTACTCTTAAATATTCACTATAAAATTACTATGGAAAGTAAGACGCTGAGATCGATCATTTGGGGTAAACTTGCTAGTTTCGAGAAATTGTTGAACAGACAAGGAAAATGACTTTTTTCTTCAAGGATATATGAACGTAAAGACCTGAAATTAACTAGAACTACTACTAAACAGCCTAATTTTGTTAAGACTTGACGACAATTGACATTTAAGATTCTAATCTTACGTAAAAGACAGGAGTAATCAGTATCGCACTTAAATGACAAATTATTCAAAACCATTTCGACTAGACAGTATTAGTAATGACACTACTACACTACTATTTCAAAAATTCTATGGAGCTGATTTTCACAATGCTTCCTTTTCTCAGAAGCAAGGGAATATGGGTATTTTTCAAAAACTACCACGTCACAATAGTAATAAAAAACAGTGTTCATGTGGGCGCCATTGCCTAGTCCGTCTGAGTATTGGTCCTGGTAGAGGGGAAACTTGGCAAAAGCCAGACCGAGGGTTCAGCCTTGACAAGTTAAACTGTCAGGCAGCTCCAACTGAATACCATACAAAAAAATAAAAATAGTTGGAAATCTATGAATGTGTAGTGCACCAAGTGCTCCTTAGGACGAGACTCCATTCTGAATATTCATACGAAAAGTATTAGTTGCGGATTGTTGTGGTAGATTTTCTATGAAACTGGCAACACTGAACAATAATGTGCAGATAGTTGAGGTGAAGAATTTGCAGCAAATAGTGTCTGTCGGTGGGAGTTTAAACCTTTGTAAACAACGGATATGTACACTAAAATGTAAGTCGATATGTTTTTAGAATAGTTTTATAGAATTATAAATAAATGGACTTTACAGCATTGAAGCTGCTCAACGGAAAAGCTGCTATCAATAGGTGTTTCGTCCGTGGGAAACAAAAACGGTCATCTTCAGCGTTATGAAACTTGTGAATGAACCCTCTATCATTGCGTTGCAACACACCATATTACTGTAGAGCGTACAGTAAATGTTACCGGTATACCCCCTTACTACTTCTATGGAAGGTATAGTCCACACTTCCTTTCTACCCATTTAGCAATGGCAAATCGATAACGCTAACGAATGACGCAAGTGGATGAGAGAGCAACGTGTACTTACCACCGATCCATAGACGGGTGCAAAATCCCGTTGCACTTCACGCTGCACGTTGTGATTGTAGTCGGACAGTACGCCGGTCGGTTTGGCGGCACGATCGAACTGCGGAATCGTCTGCTTCCGTTCGACCAGGTTTTCTTTCATTTGCATTTTCTTCTCGTACGCTTCCTTCAACTTGGCTTGCCGTTCTTTCTCGTTGCGTTCTCGCTCCAAGAGCGCCATCTTTTCCTGCTTCTGTTTGATTCTAAAAAAAAAATAGATGGGTAGATATTAATCTTTTTTTTTTTTGTGAGAAGTTCTTCAACATACATGGATCTTTGCTGAGCTAGTTCGGCAAGACGGGCAGCTTCCTGTGCAGATATGCGCTCGCCTTCTTCTTCTTTCCAACGTTCTTTTTCTTTGTATTGATGCAGTTGCTCTTTCAGATCATTGTTTTCGCTTTCCTATTGAAAGTATCAACTGTTTAGATAATTGAAATACTAGATACTATTTCTTCAAATAAGCTTACTATATCCATATGCTTGTTTTGCAGCTCCATCAATTTGTATTTAAGTTCAATAGCTGTTCGATTAAGCTCTTCCTTCTCCTGATCATCTGCGACGCGTTTCTCTCTGTCCTTAATTTCCGTCAATTCGTCCACTGTCGTCATTAGTTCTTGTTCATTTTGAATGGATTTATCAATTAACTTTTCCTGTTCGTGTAAAATTTCATTTATGGGCTTCGATTGACTCGTCTTGTACGTGTGTAGAGCTGCTGCTTTGCTATTTCGATCGACCGTTGGTCGTCCTGGCTGCGACTCGAAGCTATCATCCTTCATCCGGATATCGCTGATGTTAGGATATTCAACGTCGTCTGTTCAATCAGGTGATAAAAAGTTGTTGATACCATTAGTCAATATAGAAAAAAAACTAAAATCATTGTCTTACCCAAACGATATTCATCGTCTTGGTCCGTTACCGGTATAGTGTGGTTCGGATTAGTACAGTACTGTGGATAGTGCAGTAAAAAGTCTTGAAAGCCACCATTGACTCGCAAGAATGGATTCTCATAAACCACGTCATGATCCCACTGTAAGACAAAAATGTAATCAATTTTTGAAAAATATAGATCAGTCATTGCCAATTTTCGCAGGAATTGCAAATGTCGTTGAGTTATCATTTGCAGCTTAGGGATATCCCAAAATTTGTCTTAGTCGGAAAACTTGAAGTCTCAACCTCCAAATAATAGTTGTATGCCTAATTTTTGCTCTCAAGTCACTACTACAGCGTATAGTTGGTAGAACAAAGAAGATCAAATTGAAAAATATCGAGTAAGTATGACAACAAAGAAACCTCATAAAATTTTTAAAACAGTAGTCTCCGACGGGCAGCGCGCATCGTACCTTCTTGCTGTGCGTACATCAATTCTCTCTGCTCATAGATATTTTTAAACTACCTAAAGCAATAAAACAGTGCTACAAAACAGTATTTTTCAGTACTATTTTTCTACTATTAATCCCTTTACGATACATGTTTTGATCCGTGTCTTTTGATTGTTCGTTGGACTCTTTAGTGAAAGCTAGCGGTGGAAATCCTTCTTGCACACCGGCTTGAAAAACAAAAACCTTTTAGAAGGTCTCTTCTTCTTTCGTTCATTCACTAAAGATGGTTGCAGCCACGAGCAAAAGGAAGAGTGAATTTCGTTTTATTCATATCTTGATGTAGGCCACGGTGTGTTTCGTAGAGCAATTTCAAAACAAAAAATTCGGCATGTCTGAAGTTTTGACACATGAAAGCCATGATTGTCCCCTTTCATTTGCAACCAAAACGAAAATAATCGGTCGAGGGTCTAGAGCAATATATATTTTTTTTTTTCAATTTTTTACGGAGTTTGGGATATAACTTAACCTTAGCAAGGACCTTGGATAGTTTTCGACCCATTTAAAAATTCAAATCATTATAACTTTTGATTAAAATAACCTAGCAATTTGTCATTTTCTGAAAATTAGGTATTTTATTGTGAGAACATTTATTTTTGCGGAAACAAAAGTTTTAAATGGCCCCTTGGGGACCTTCCATAAAAGAAGTTACAAATTTTGACTTAGGGTCGTTTTCGACCCGAAAATTCAAACAGCTCGAAAAAATCAGTGTGTTGACCGAATTCAGTTCTGTTGGGATTAAATGTAAGGTACACATGTCTAGTTTCAGAAACCCTCCCGGAGATCCGGGTTTGGTCACTGTGGCCACCGGGAACCTGCTACATCTGAAAAAAGTCTCTTTAGAGACCCTTACTTTGACAACCTGTAGTTTCGTAACTAAACAAGTAATCTGAACCGTCCTTATATTATTGAACAAACATTCACGTAGATTATAAATAGAGATTCTCAAATCATTTATTTATTCACACCCGGTTCCGGAAACCCGGAAATTACTCGGGTTTATGCCCCGAAACCAAATGAATTGTGTCTAATTCCTTACAATTTTTAATGTTTGGATGCATTTTGCCAAGAGGGTGACTGAATGGTTATTATGATCCTTTTGGAGTACCGGAATGGCCACCTGGAGACCCGTAATATGGGACCACTAAGTTTTAGCACCAAAACTAGGCATGCGACGGCTCAAACTTCATGATTTTGAATCCCTGTGACTTTTCTAATTTAATTATAGCGTCAACTCGAACGTCTTTTGATAGAAGATTAGCATCAAAAGTCGTCCGAGTTGGCGCTTTTATAAGTTTTGAACACAACATAGCTATACGAAACATAGTACTTGAGATCTGCTGGATATAATTTGCAAACAAGTCTGTACCCGACTAAGGGTACATAACAAAATTATATCAGCATATGTTATTATGTTATAAGTTTTTTTCTAACATAGGTTGTTACAAACATGATGCAGGATGTTGTTAAAAAATGCATTCTTCCATTGTCTTCGTCAAACAAACGGCATAGAAAAACGAAGCGAATGATGAACGCTACACTCCGCTCTTGGCATGCCCTGCCCTTCCTACGTCCATAAGACGGTGGTTATGATTCGGTGCGCCGAATGAGCAACGAATGAAATGTGTTTGTGTAAATGATGATTCCTCGTCACTTCGCTTTAATCATTGCATTCATTCAATATTTGTTTAAATTAGCTGGCTAAGGCTAAACACGGACGGACAAGTCTTGGCGCGCAAAGGAAAACGCAAGTATTGAGCTTATTTATTTTCATTTTATACTACTTCATACTAGTTTCAAAATAAATGCATTCTGTTCAATTTTCACTGGTCAAAGTTTTCTAATCGATAATAGAATCATAATTTAGCAGAAAATTCCAGCGTTAACTAAAAAAATCTTTCATGAATCGTAATAAATACATTATTTTAAAGGCGAAAATAAAAGATTTTTTTAAGAGCGAATGAACGGTTCAAAAGAACTAGTTCACTTTCGAGAACGGAATGAACGGGAACTGTTCATTGAAAAGAACTGTTTTGCCCATCTCTAGTTAAAATAACTAAAATTATAACAAAAAGTGTATGAATAGTAACATAAACATATCAAACCAAGTTATAATGTTTGATACAAAGTATCAAAATTATAATACTGTTCGATATACGATAATGTTGTATATTATTCAAATGCATACCCAACTAAGGGTACATAACAAAATTATATCAGCATATGTTATTATGTTATAAGTTTTTTTCGATCATAGGTTGTTACAAACTTGATGCAGGATGTTGTTAAAATAACTAAAATTATAACAAAAAGTGTATGAATAGTAACATAAACATAACAAAATGTGTTTTAATTCTATCAAAAACATATCAAACCAAGTTATAATGTTTGATACAAAGTATCAAAATTATAATACTGCTTGATATACGATGATATTGTATATTATTGAAATGCATAACTATCTATTTATTTTGTTATAAAGTTGTTAAAAATGAACAAAAAAATATCTTAAATGGGAATAAAACACATTATGTTATATTTCTGTTTTATTATGTGCTATGGATAACGGAGCCTAACAAAATTATATCATAATATGATATGCATATCATATTCTGATAAATTTTTTTTATATTTTTGTTACAAGCCTCTAGTCGGGTACCCGACTAGAGGCTTGTAACAAAAATATAAAAAAAATTTATCAGAATATGATATGCATATCATATTATGATATAATTTTGTTAGGCTCCGTTATCCATAGCACATAATAAAACAGAAATATAACATAATGTGTTTTATTCCCATTTAAGATATTTTTTTGTTAATTTTTAACAACTTTATAACAAAATAAATAGATAGTTATGCATTTGAATAATATACAACATTATCGTATATCGAACAGTATTATAATTTTGATACTTTGTATCAAACATTATAACTTGGTTTGATATGTTTTTGATAGAATTTAAACACATTTTGTTATGTTTATGTTACTATTCATACACTTTTTGTTATAATTTTAGTTATTTTAACAACATCCTGCATCATGTTTGTAACAACCTATGTTAGAAAAAAACTTATAACATAATAACATATGCTGATATAATTTTGTTATGTACCCTTAGTCGGGTAACTATCTATTTATTTTGTTATAAAGTTGTTAAAAATTAACAAAAAAATATCTTAAATGGGAATAAAACACATTATGTTATATTTCTGTTTTATTATGTGCTATGGATAACGGAGCCTAACAAAATTATATCATAATATGATATGCATATCATATTCTGATAATTTTTTTTTATATTTTTGTTACAAGCCTCTAGTCGGGTATGCACTAAAGTTTACCGTTTTTGACTCCTTCTTGGTGTAATCGGAGACTTTGATGATTCACCTGATATTTTTGATAAAGCTTCGTATGATTTCGTTGTTAAGCTAGCAAAATCGTAAAGTTACTGAGTAACATTTACAAAGCTGATTGAATTTATTTGTTTTATGAATAACTATAGAATTCCGTACAACTCTAATAAAACTATGCTAAAACTGAACATGACAGCACTTATTCAGAACTTTAAGCAAAATGTTAGGATCACACGATTAATCTTTCACAGGTAGATTTTTTATGAATGAAACCTATCGATGGTTGTATGAATTCATTTGCACGTTTTCTAGCATCAATTCACAAGGAAATGTATATTCGAAAGCATAATTAATAATATTCTGATCAGTGGCGATTCCCTAACCTCAAATCTACCTGTTCCACGCATATAAATTCTTGAATTTCAGCAACAATGTTGCATGTAATTAATAGATATTTGTTAGAAAAGACGATTTCAATAATTAACTTTTAAATTTATAATCTAAATTTGCCGAAATAGTCATTCTTAGAGTCGTAGAACAGGTAGAAAGTGAGGTTACGAGTCGCCACTGATTCTGATCTTTATTTAAGTGATTTTTAACCCTAGACTGGCTGCCAATCTGAGAATATTTGTCAGCAATTCTGTTTGTTTTACCATCGCAAACAAAAGCAATGTTCTGTCAATTCTCACTACAAACACATGGACAATAGTGTCAACATTGCACTGCTATTGCAATTGGATTGGTATATTGGATTTATGAAATTTTATATTGCGTCTGTCATTGGCACAAATGTGAACTTGTCAATATTCTAGAATCTATGACATAAGGTCGAAAGGGCAAAAGATCAAAGAGGAATAAAGAGGGGACAAAAGGTCAAAAATCTTTTTTCAAAGATGATTTAATTTCCCATAATGCAAATCACTTTCAACCTTTTGTCCTTTTGACCTTTTGCATTTTCGACCATTTGTCTTATCTTCCTTTTGTCTTTCGACTTATTGTCCTTTCGATCTTTTGTCTCTCGATCGTTTGTTTCTAATCCAAGTCAGGAAGATGTATATTGCACTTGAGATACAAACCAAAATTGAAAAGAGGTTGTTTGACATACTTAGTTGTAAAAGTAATGTAAATTTCAACAATGGATAAAAACAAAGGAGAGGCAACTCAAAAATTTAATTTTCGGCCTCGGCCTGTAATTTTTTAGGTCTATAACTGTCTAGAATATAATCTACAAGATATTGACACAAGATTTTTGCAACATTTTCATCTAAATCCATATCAACAGTTCCCCTCACCAAAATTTATTAATTCACGGTGCATTTAAAATGATACCTTTCACAAACAACAAAATAAAAAAAAATGCACTAGACCCCCCGATGGATTATTTTCATTTTAGCAGCAAATGAAAGAGGAAGGACTTGTCTTTCCTTGGTTCAAATTTGAGACATGCCGATTTTTTTTGTTATAAAGTTACATGATAAAGACACCGTGTAGGGTGATGTGCTAGTATCCATCGTATTAAGCATTGATCAGTGAGAACTGCAATTTTCCCAGTATTGCAGTGAATGATGCTGACACAAACCGATGCCAAAAAATTCTTTCTCAAAACGGCTTTAGCATTGTACAATAACATTTTGATAAATCTTGATCTCTTTTTGGAAATAATGCAAAGAAAATGCATCTTACCGTATTCTCAATCCGTATCGTTTCAACTCCGTCGCAATCAGTTTCCAGATTCGTCTCACAACTTACGGCTCACTGTGTGTATTGAATGGTTAAAACACAACATATCAACGCTATAATAAAATGTTTTACTAGAATATATAGATCTACTGGCATCTCCCTTCATTCCTTCAGCATGATGGAATATACTAATTTCCTTCAAAATTCATTGTTCGTTATCAAAATTCAGCACAAACATATGAACACAATTCCTTTTGACCGTACAATTCTGGACAAACATTTGAAAAGGGCCCAAGAAGTATTGAGCCTTTTTTCAGAAACGTAGCTGTTGAGCCCTTTTTAGCCCGCCCACGCAAACTAACACCACTATCAGAAAGATTGGTGTGAGCGCTTCCTGATAGTGGTATTGGTGAGCGTGATCGGGTTGAATTGGGCTCGGCAGCGTCTTGCAAAGCCAACGTTTACCAATGTCGATGTGCCCTTTTGAAATGTTTGTCCAGAATTATGGCATTTGCTCACAGTACAGCGAAAACAACACAATCAAAGGAACCGTATTTTTACGTCGAGCGTCGCGCACACATTGATGCGCACAAGCTTTTTTTCTCAGTACGACGGATTGAACTTTTTTTACATTCTCAATTATACGCGGCGGTTGAGGAAATTTCGTAAAATTTGGTGATTTATTGAAGTTTTACGGCGTGTGATTGGAATGAAATCCTTCAGTGAAGAAGTACGAAGGTTTTCCATAGTGAAAATAAGTGCCCGGCGATGTAAGTCACCCACGGGGGCGGGAAGAAACTAAGCATTTCTCTCAAATCGTGTTCGTCCCAAGCGTGGATCTGGCGGCTCTTTATTGCTACCCCAATGTGTCGCTGGTTCTAAAATGTAAACAACCATACAAAATAACGACCAAACAATGGTGACGACGTAATCAATTTTTTCGCAAACATCTTTTTTGGGAATTAAGCAGAATTTTCTGATTAAATTGCCAACAGCGCACTGCAGTAGCACGTAGCAAATAACTGCCTGCAAACAATTTCTTTCAAGCGCATTGATTACCTGTAATTTTGCGAAGACTGATTTTTACTTTTCCGCGTTAAGCCTTAAAACTGGTTCTGGACTTGGTTGGCGGCTTTTCAATTTTACTCCCAGTTGACAGCCGCCCTCCACCCTTGGTTCGTCCATGCGATTTCGGTGAAAAAGTGCAAAGTGGATAATTGAACTGAAGTTATTTACCTAAATACAGTAGTTTTATCAACGACAAATTAAAGACCTCCATGTCCCTTGCAGTTGCCCAAAATTTTATGGCTCATAAGGTAATCTAGAATGCCGTGAAAAGTGTACTGCGATCTGTCAAACTTGGGTACCTTTTGCACTACCGAGGGACCAAATGCAGTACTAGAAGTGGTACCCAATCTGAGCCCGAGTGTGACGGACCTGGTTTTATTGCATTTTTGGTGTACAAGTGTACAAACCATAACAGCTTTCACAAAATTACACTTGGATAATGAATCTATGTTGCAGGTAAGTTTGAATATCCGCCGTAGTGGAACATTTAATGTTTGATACGACGAATAGTAGCGCATACGACGAAGAACAAAACCCTATAAAATAAATAAAATCGGTCCTAAAACAATTCCCTGAGGAACACCAAACGGCACTGATTTGGGAACTGAAGTAGAGTTGCAATACTGACATATTTGTGTGCGACTGGACTGGATAAATATGATTCGAACCATTTGAGAACCTGTCCTCCTATGCCTTTTTTCAAAACTTTTAACATTTCTGGGCGTGATATAGTTTCGAATGCCCGTTTGAGGTCCAAAAATAAAACAATAATCGTTTTCTTTTCTTCTATCATTCGTTTCCATTTATATAAAAGTAAGTTCAAAGCAGATTCACATGAATGGTGTTGTATAAATCAAGAATGTTCGCTTATTAATATCTTTTGCTCATTTAAACACTCAAGTAATTGATTTTTAACTATAAAGATTTTGTTGTTCCAGACACTTGTGGTATTGTTATTATCATTGATTGTTTCCAAACCCTAGGTAAATTTTCCTGTTCTAGAGACTCATTAATTATTTCTAGCAAATATTCTCCGGTAACTTCTAAGCACTTGTAAATTTACATTATCAATGGCTGATGAACTACCAATTTTGTGAATATCTACACATCATATGAAATACGATGGAACACATCCCACGTGTCAGCAAACTGGTCGCTATGTGTGATCGCTCTCATCTTCGAAGCAGTTTGGAACATCTGCAATACTGCTGTTAACCTTTCACATATTTCATGAGAGAAACTATCTACAACCTTTCCATCAAATATTAACCTAATTGGTGGGTTTTCTGTACTGTTCCATAGCGACTTTAGGGTTTTCCATAATTGCTTTCTATTTCCTCTGTTTTGTTCAACTTTCTTTTGAGTGAATTCTGCTTTAGCGTTTCTGATAGAGTATGCATATTTATTTCTTAAAACTTTCAACCTTCATCCCAATTAGTACTAGCTTTTCTATACGCATCGTCTCTTGCAAATTGCAAGCTTTCCAATTCTATTGTATACTATTTTTTTCTACTGTTACATTTTTTTTTATTTTAGATACAAAACTTTGCCGCATGCATGCTAAATGCATGATTTGCTGAAGTTCTTCTCACGCGTAGAACGTCTGTCCTATGAAGGAAGATAGGAAAAAGTTACCTGGCAGATGGAAGGCAACGTTTTTCGTTCCCGCAATTCCCCTAGCAGAATCTCCAACAATGCTCATTTTTCAGTTAACGATCGCTTGCCTAAGAATCATACCCATCAGGTAAATTATAATCATGCTCATTCACAAGCTAATTTTCTTCCGTCGAATCTTTTAATTTCGAATGGATCTACCCAAGCAAACTCGTATGCCGATATTGTAGCAGGCAGTTTCAACTTCTCCACTTAAAATTTCTGACAGCTTCAATTTCGGTGTGTAATGTGTTGTAACGGTTGTATAGATGAACCGATTTGATTAAATTAATTTCAGATAAAATAAACTCATTTTCTTTGTACAAACGGTTGATGAAAGTGCGGAATTCGCGACTACGAAACAAAAAGAGATTCACAAAGCACTCGCACTTATGGGAAACCTCGTAAGGAACTGTCATTGTGTGCGTGAAAAAAAAGCAAAATATATATCTCTCCTTGTTTTTCTCACAGAAAACCGAGGAAAACAGCAGCAGCTTCGTAGTCCCGAATAGACCTGTTTTTCCAAATGGCACGCGAATTGAGTTGGTCTTTCGATTAAAACTGTGACATTTGCTGGAAAATTGCCCAGGTGGTCCAAAATATATAGGGGTCCAAAATATATTGGTTACCCTAATCATCAGAAAATGCATCTAGAAGAATGTCTCCCTCTGATATTTTTTTTTTGTTTTTAACTGAACAATTGAAACAAATTATTGATGCAATGTTTTAAAACCACCACTATGACTGAAGCAGTCCAAGTTGGTGTAAAATTTACTAATCAAATTGTTTTTGGATTACGTTTTTCTAATGGGTCCAATAAAAAATCATTTTAATATTTTAAATTGGAATGCTCGTTCTTTGAATGGTAAAGAGGATGAACTGTTTAATTTTCTAACAGCTAATAACATACATGTAGCAGTTATTACTGAAATTTATTTAAAACCTGTATCTAAACTCAAAAGAGATCCAAACTATTCAGTTTATCGTAATGATTGACTTGATGAGGCATGTGGGAGAGTTGCAAATCAACTTTTTTCGTCATTTGAAACTTTTTGTTTTTTAAACTTCAGGTGTTTCTGTTGAAACACAGCTTGGTAAATATACTTTCATAGCTGCCTATTTTCCATGTTGATTTGCTCCAAACTGACTTGCGAAAATAGACTCGCAATAAGGTACCGCGGGGCGAGTGGGTAAATGGATATGTGAATTAACGTTTAAACTCTTGCTCTATGAGGCCAGTCAAGTAAAAAAATGTACACGACTTAATTTATTTCAATTTAAAGTCTTTAGAATTTGAAGAATCTCAACTATACGAATTCCATTACCCACTTGCCCCACGGTACCTTAAGTCATTTTTTGTCATTGATGACTTTAATGTCAAACATCGCTAATGGAATAATTCGCAAAGTAATTCTAACGGCAGAATTTTATTTGATGAGTGCTCTTCAGGATATTTCTCAATTCAATACCCTGATAGCCCTACATGTTTTTTCCTTTTCTAGAAACCCTTCTACGATTGATTTGGTCTTGACCGACTCTAGTCATCTTTGCAGCCAACTGATTACTCATGTTGATTTTGATTCTGAGCATGTCCCTGTTAGATTTCAAATATCCTATGAAGTAACTTTCAATCCTATCAGCTCCACTTTCAATTATTTTCGAGCCGACTGGAATATATATGAAACATATATTGACTCTAATCTTGATGTTCACATTTCATTGCAAACATAAATTTGATATTGACAATGCTCTCGAAACTTTAACTATGTAATTCCATTGTTGAAGCAAGATGCATTGCAATACCAAAATGTGAAGTAAAATTCGAATCCGTGAATATAGACGATGATCTTAAACTCTTGTCCTAAAAACGTGAGGAGAAGGCAATTTCAACGCACTCGCGATCCTGCTAGGAAAATTATATGGCAGAATCTACAAAAAGAAATTAAAAATCGGTTTTCTCAATTAAGAAACAAAAAAATTGAAAATAAAATTTCTCAAGTGAACCCTGGCTCCAAGCCCTTTTGGAAATTATAAAACATTTTGAAAAAAAAAACCTCAGATGCAAATTCCGGCCTTGAAAGAGGAAAACAAAATATTACTAATTGCGAAAAAGCTCAAAAACTTGCTATGTAGTTTGAAAGCACGCACAATTTTAATTTAGGACCTACTAGTCCAATGGAAAAACAAGCGACTCAGGATTTCGAAAGCATTATCAACAAAGAGAATGTTTTCGAAAATTCCTGAGAGACTGATTTGGAAGATTGAGAACTATTATTAATGAACTTCAAAAATATGAACGCCTCTGACGATGCTGGAATTTTCCACATCCTCATCAAAAAACTTCCAGAAGGTAGCTTATCATTCTTAGTTGATATATTTAACAAATCTTTGCAGTTGGCATATTTTCCCGACAAACGAAAAACGCGAAGGTTGTACCAATTTTAATACCAGACAAAAATCCTGCAGAAGCTTCTAGCTATCATCCAATCAGCTTGCTTTCCTCCATCAGTTGAAAGTTCTTTTCATTTTTGAAAAGAATTATTGTCCCCATCAATGAAAATTCAATTTTTGTCAATGAGCAGTTCGGATTCGATCACTCACCAACTTTTTGGTGTACCTAATTTGATATGTTCCAACAAATCTGAAGGCTATTTCACTGGACTTGCTCTTCTAGACATAGAAAAAGCATTCGACAGCGTTTGGCATGAAGGCTTGATTGTATAATTAAAAAACTTACATTTTTAGAATTATCCCACGTTATCTGTCAAATCGCACACTGCAGATTAATTATCAGAACTCTTAGTCTGAAAGACTTCCTGTAAGAGCTGGTGTTCCTCATACCAGAATTTCGGGGCCAATATTATACAATATGTTTACATCAGCCTTACCTGAGTTACCTCATGGATGTTAAAAATCTTTGTTTGCGGATGACACAGGCCTCTCCGCCAAAGAACGAAGCCTACGTGTCATCTGTAGTAAAAGAGTTGCAAAAGAGTTTGGATATTTTTTCATACTTGCAAAAATGGAAGATTTATCCTAATGCTTCCAAAACTCAACTTATGATATTCACACATAAACCAAAAGCTCTTCATTTGAAACCTTCAAGTAGACATGTTGTCACGATAAGAGGAGGTCCAATAAATTGGACAGATGAAGTTAAGTATCTAGGGCTCATGCTAGATAAGAATTTAGCTTTCAAAAATCACATTGAGGGCATTCAAGCCAAATGTAACAAATATTTAAAATGTGTCTATCGCCTTATTAACAGAAAATCAATACTTTGTCTTAAGAACAAGCTTTTGATATTCACTAGCTGTTGTAATACCAGGAAGAAAACTCTGCAAAGAATTCAAAATAAAATTTTGAAAATGATTCTGAAGCTTCCTCCCTGGCATAGTACCAATGAGTTACATAGAACATGTTGAAGCATTGAAACAAATGTCAAATAAAATTATTGATCATTTCAGGCAAAACTCGTTACAATCTTCTATTGCCACGATGCGTTACATATTTAGGTTAAGTTAGGTTAAGTAAATTGAATACGTGTTTTTTTCTCTTATAAGCAGGTGAAATAAAAAAAATCTGAACTGCTACGGCAAATGAAATGTAGGTAATATGTTGTTGACCAAATGCTAATAAAATTTTAAATTTGTTTTACCTAATTAGGATGATAGTGTTGTTTAATAACACAGAACACCTAGATATAAGAAATGAATATAATGTTTGAAATGATACTAATAAAGAAATTATAAAACGTGTGGTTTATTTAGAGGTAAGTATGAGAATGATAATAACTACAAAACGTCACAAAAGCCAAGGTTACTGAGATGGAATTAACCTGGGAGGGAGAAACCAATACGAAATTTATGTACGTCACAGTGAGCCGAGATTCTGCTGTCACGAAATGTCACTGTGAGCCCAGATCTTAAACACTGGACTAACATGATAATAGCGCGTAATTAATCAAAACATATTTTTGCATTTCATCAAAGGTGACAAAAATAAAACGAAAATCAATTCAAAAGTATTCAAAAGTAATGTCATGATAACACCTTTCATTATGATTGAATACAAAGTATTGAAATACGCAGCTTTTTACATTTTCGAATAAAAAGGAATATTGAATGCATAGAATACTGTGGCCCTTTTTCCATGTTAATCCGGAAAGATCGAAGGTACACAATAAAAGAAAACTAGCAATTTTCATCAAGTCTGCCTTGATTGTCGTTGGAAAACTGGAGTTATCTTGCGGTTTGAGAAAAACTTTGTTTAATATTTCGTGTGTAGTATCTGTGCCTCCCTCCCAGGGATTAACTAGTGATCCTTTATAGAGAGATAAGCGGAAAAAAGATGGAATGATTTGGCAACAGACCAGTAGTGCTGATTTTGTTCGGCGTCGAGAATAATATTGTAACACTGACATGACTTCCTCATTGCTAAAAAGTGTATTTCGTTTCGTTATAGATCTTTGAGCTTCATATCCAAACTAATAAACAGCCGAAAAAATCAACAACTAAAAATCGCATTGACAAAAATTTAAAAAAGGAAAATATTTCATTTTTTTGCTTCATGCAAAATTACTTTTACCGAAATAATTTCTAGCGGATTACATTACTTCTCAAGAAAAGTTCAAAACAAACATAACGCATGTTCGTTTGGCTCACACTTTGACAGCTCTCGCTGCTCGATTGGCTCACACTTTGGCAGAAATGTCAGCTTCCCCGAATCTCTCTCATAAAGGATTACTAGGATTAACGATTGCTTCAAACCAACTGGTTGCTTCAATGACATGATCACGAGGGGGAAGGTGGGGGCTGTCTGAAAATTCAAAAAACTGACCATGTGGTTAATGGACAGCCCCTTACACGTTTGATGTCCTTTTTGCTCAACTGAAAGCTAAAATGGTCATCCGTTCATCCCGACATCCAATATTGACATTCTTCTATAATTATTCAATGGACCTATGCACGGGTTCACTATTTCTCGATAACTTATTCAAATAGTATCAAGTCAAAAAAGTGAATAAACTTACTTTATTGATCCTACGTGTTTCGCAGACGAAATTCCACATGTTCCGCTCCTACCCAACTAGATTTTTCACTTTTAGAACGTTTAATTTCCGGATTTACAAAACGACGAAAGTAAGATTTTCAACTTTCGCAACCTAACCACTACTTTCGCCGCCCCGTTGTATAGAGAGACAAAGTGACTTAACCACGAATCAAAACAAAACACTACTTGAGCCGATTTTACACTGGTAGAAAAACGTCGAAAGTAACTGTATGGAACGGCTTATCATTTTGTTATAATTATTTTTGTTGAAATTTTTAGAAACTACCTAGTTTTTGAACGCGATCTGATTGTATGCAAAATTTGAGCGATGTACACGGCGAAAAAATGTTAAAAAAGTGATTCATTTTAAAACAGTTTTAGAAGACAGGTTGTGATTCTTCTCAATTAGTTTTCTCAAAACTGTATGAAAGTTACTTACGTCGATTTGAAAAAGTAATCGAGATTTGACGTTTTAGCGGTGCCGTGTTATTTATGTCACCATGGAAACTAGTGAATTCGGCACTGCTCAAACGTCAAATTAACAGAAGAACGTGGGTTCTATCGTTGCCAATATGAAACTTTCAGTCTTTACTGCTTGACAACTTGAATAATAATAATAATGTTCTTCCAAGTCATGGCTTACTGTAAATGATCTACACGTCCTCCGATTTCAAGGCGTGAATAAAAATGTTCTGCCACACGCACCTTTCATGATTCGAAAGTCTATACAAACTCATCTTGGTGCAAACATTGAAGGAGCCTATCCTGAGGCCAACGGAAACAGTTAAGCGCTAAAGGTGAGGAATGTCCGCACTTCGAAAAGCTGCTAATGATGACCACACTCTCTGACTCTCCCATTGAGATTATCGAGCACCCTGCACTGAACACAACGCGTTGTGTGGTCAGTTGTCGTGATGTGATCGATGAATCAGAGCAAAAAATCGCAGAGGAACTTAAAGACCAAAGAGTAAAGGAAGTGAGGCGAACCACCCGAAAATCCGGTGAAACTCGGATCAACACATCGACCCTTATTATCTCTTTGAGGGGAACCAACAGACCGGAGTTTTTAGACTTCGGCTACATTCGCTGTAGAACACGTCCCTATTACCCGTCGCCCATGCAGTGTTTTAACTGCTGGGCTTTCGGGCATACGAAGTCACGCTGTAAAATTGAAAAGCGAATCTGTGGTACATGCTCTGGAGATCACCCTTCCCGACCAACCAGTCTTCATAATTCTTTATAGATCTTTGACCAACGATGGCGATCGCTAACGGTTCAAAACGAATCTATATCGATCGCTATCGAAAATCACTGACTGATTGACCAGATTTTATCGCCGATAAGCCCTGCACCGAAGCGAAATACTACAGTAAATGTGATACTACCCAGCACGCAATCAGAGAGCGGTCCTGTCCTGCTTATAGAAAAGAAAACGACATCCAGCGTATCAAAATCGATCAAGATGTGCCCTACCTCGAAGCTAGGCGTATCTACGAGGAGTCAAACCAGGTCCGTCCCACTCGGGCTCAGATTGGGTACCACTTCTAGTACTGCATTTGGTCCCTCGGTAGTGCAAAAGGTACCCACGTTTGACAGATCGCAGTACGCTTTGAACGGCATTCTAGATTACCTTATGAGCCATAAAATTTTGGTCAGCAGCAAGGGACATGGGGGTCTTTAATTTGTCTTTGGTCAAACGACCCAAAAACGTACGCAAAAATATTTTTTTTAAATATATTTTTTCTCAATCTTCAAGCGTCACGACTAATATTTTAATAGTGCGCTGTGTTCATAAACATCGTAAGAATGCAGCGTCACACATGTCATTATGACAGTTATGTCGGGAACGAGTCACACGTCGCGTGTCCCACACGCGCGTTCCGATTTGGTGGGCGCGCGACAATAAAAATGCGCGACCGAAGCATTGAACAGCTCGAGAGCGCTCTTCATGGCCAAAATACATCAAATTCAAACCTGGACGGAAATCCCCCAGCAGTCGATTGTATCCCTTCCAGCTTGCAAGCAATGTTAGATAAACAAGAAGCGATGTTTAATCGAGTTATTAAGAATTTGATAGCAGCCAACATAGAAATGCAGAAAGAAGTACAACACCTTAAAAGCTCCATTAATACGTCTACCAGCACTGCACACAACGCGCGCACCCAAGAAGATTCTGTTATCGAGTTTGCAATCCTAATTGAAAGCGATCTTTCCAAAACCCTCACACCCAAGAAGCAACAGCCTAATGATGATCCGCTAGACATTTATGGCGACGATTCTCATCCTCTCGACAACATTCCGAACTCTTCCAAACACATGGGAACACCAAGACCCCCTGTTTCTCCCATGATCCGCAAGAAGGAGACGTCAAGCCTTACAAAAAGCCATCCTTTTACTCCTAAACGACCTTACAGTAAAGCAAATTCTCCCGATTAGCTGCAGGACAGCGTGAACGCGTCGAAGGTACAAAGGCAGTCCTCACTTAAAGGCTCCCCCAGATCTAAGCGACTTTTTACGGCGACAGCGACAAACAATCGCCGCGATTTCGTTGTTGTTTCGCTGCAAGCACTCTTCTATGAAACGATCTTGACTGACACGACGCGAATCGCTGTGAAATCGCGTCGCTGTGGCTTAGACGCGCTTATCAAACAGTGCTTGCAGCGAAACATAAGCGAAATCGCGGCGATTGTTTGTCGCTGTCGCCGTAAAAAATCGCTTAGATCTGGGGGAGCCTTTACTCGGAAAAACGTTAGCAAAAACTCTAAATAGCCTTCCCATCAAAACACCATCAACTAGGTGGAACATCCTCCACCCTCAACATGACTCCACCGACTCCACAACCAACCAACGAAGACAATTGTCTAGACTCTACCTCGAGTAGTCGGGCGCCGTTGGACCGGAAGCCAAACCCCTACCGGAACCTTCGGGTCGACTCCTGCACTCGAACAGTAAGTTAGATGAAGAAAATCTGAAGAAAGCGCCTCGAGCAGTCCATGTGGGGCGCTCCCGAATCTCCACGAACAAGTCAAAACCCTGTTAGAAGCCACTCCTGGGCCCGTGATATGCCTGGGGGATATGAACGCTCATCACCCTGCTTGGGGAGGAAATCGTGCAGACCGTAGAGGGACTACCCTCCTCGATCTTTTCGAAGAAGTCTACTTAGTAATACTCAACGATGGCTCCGACACTTTCTACAACGGTCACTACTCTAGCGCCATCGACATCACCGTAGTTAGTCGCTCAACTCTGCCTAAGCTCCAGTGGAACACCATTCCTGATCTTCACGGAAGTGATCATCATCCGATACAGATCACCATAGCTGCTAGCTCTCCGATCACTACTCGACGTCCTAGATGGTTGTATTTGTATGAACGTGCGGACTGGGAGATATATAATGATTCTGTTCGTGAAGCACTTCGGGCTGCCGATCCCACCAGCAAGAAGTTGGAGGTTTCTGTTTGCGTATAGTTTGCTTTGTATATCGTACGTTTCTTTATCGCTGTTAATTGTGTAATAAACCAACTATAAATATCCAGAAAAGTTTGCGCCGTTTCGTATTGCTACCCGCCGCGCTATTAGCATAAAGTTGTCCGTTAAGCATCGTTTGTTTCGTGATTTTTCGCGGATTTTGTAAACACTTTGCTACAACAAGTGGTGGTGATTGTTTTTATTCGCCTTCTGGTCTACGTCATCGTTTCTGCCAAGATCAGCTTTGCTGAACTTACACCGCATCAGTTAAATTGCTTGTAGCCTACCTAAAGGCGCTATCATGGTCTGCAAGCGTTGCCAAAAGAAAGTATCCGACGATGATGGTGTCGTCTGTCGTGGCTATTGCGGTGCATCGTTCCACGCTTTTTGCGTAAACGTTGACGAACCCCTCCGAAAGCAGCTCGGGCAATATCGAAACAACGTTTTTTGGATGTGTGATGGATGCGCCAACTTATTTGGAAATGCACATTTTCGTGCTATGATGACCGGATTTGACGAAAAATCTTCCATGATGCCTTCTGCCATACAGTCTATGCAAAGTGAAATTGAAAAGCTCCACGCCAGTGTGAAGACCTTGTCGGCTAAAGTCGACGGGATGCCAACTACTCCCACACCATTCTCCACACCCAATCCATGGCCCGCAATTCATCGTATTAACCGCTTCACAAAATCAGCTAAACGCTTCAGGGACACTGATGGGAACCCCGTTAACGTTGAAGATGGCTCAATAAAAATGGGAACGAAAACGACAAATGCTTGTTCAACTATTTGTCTTGATTCACGCCAAGAAGATGACTTGATATGGATCTACTTGTCCGCGTTCCATCCGAATACGACTGAAAACCAAATCTCTTCGTTTGTCAGGGAGTGCTGTGAACTGACAGCCAACGCTCATCTCAAAGTGATTAAACTGGTGCCAAAAGGAAAGGATTTGAATACGCTTAATTACGTGTCCTTCAAAATTGGGTTAAGCGTTCAATTCAAGGAAAAATCTTTCTCGTGTGAAACGTGGCCTGAAAACATACGTTTTCGGCAATTCGAAGATAATCGAGCAAAAAACTTACCGAGAGTTATCAGCCTGTCTTCAACGATACAACAAGGAATGACTGTTCCGCCTCCCATGGACTCTTCGAGCTTGGACATCTAGGGGTCAGCATCGCACCAGGACGCACGCAACGAAGCACGATGGGAACTCTTTCTGACCCCGTAACAGTCGAGCCTAATCACCACGCCACTTCGAATTCCTCCGTTTGTGCATCCTGCCATCTTCGTCGTCCTGGTCCTGTTTACGGCGGTTTGGAAGGAGTCTCCCAGCCTGCATTTCCAGGCAACTCTACCGAAAACGACGATCCACCAGCGAGTTTGCACCAGAACTCTTATTCAACGTCCCAGTTCCATCTACCGGGCCGCAATGTGGAAAGCCTTATGGAAGCTCCCGGCCCTTCTGACCCAGTCGAGCAAATCGCCGCCTCCGTTCTTCACAGTCGTCCCGGCCCTGTGGTTAGTTGTGGTGCGGGAGTCTTCCAATCTGTTACCTCAGGCGAGTATACTTTTAATACAAGTCATGAACAACCGATACTTGAAGAACCAAATTCCAGAATCTCTGAACGAATTTCCGACTCAGCGACTAAAAATGCCGGAGGGATGAATGGAGATGTTGACAAGTATCTTCTAGCTACATCTGACGAGTGCTATGATGTTATCGTCGTGGTAGAAACGTGGCTCGATTCTCGAACCCTTTCGGGACAAGTTTTCGGGGCAGAATATGAAGTTTTTCGTTGCGACCGTGGACCTTTGAATAGTCGCAAATCAACGGGTGGCGGCGTTCTTGTTGCAATCAAGCGGAAATATAAACCAAGCGTCATCAACAGCGATGAATGGGTTAGCATCGAACAAATATGGGTGAGCTTCCAGCTCTCAAATCGGAAGGTGTTCTTGTGTGCAGTTTACGTGCCTCCCGATCGAACTCGCGACGTGGCACTGATCGATCTTCATTCCCGATCAATTATGTCAGCGATCGATATGGCAGATGCGACCGACGAAATCGTCATCTTTGGAGATTTCAACTTGCCCGGGATATCCTGGCAATCGTCTGACAATGGTTTCCTACACCCGAATCCAGACCGTTCCACGTTGCATATCGGAGCATCAAGACTTCTCGACAGCTACAGCTCTGCTACGTTGCGACAAATTAATTACACAACGAATGAAAACGGTCGCTCTCTAGATTTATGTTTCGTCAGTGCACAAAACACCGCTCCATCAATCTCAGTTGCTCCATCGCCTTTGGTCAAACAAGTATACCATCACCCTGCTTTGGTCCTCATTCTAAACGATTCGAAAGTACCTGAATTGAAGTCGGTTGATCCGATTTCCTACGACTTTCGTAACGCAGACCATGATCGCATTGTCGAATTCCTTTCTGCGATTGATTGGGACCTTGTACTCGATGGTCGTGATGTCAATAACGCTGCCCTAACTCTCTCGCATATACTAGGACATGTCATTGAGCGCCATGTGCCTAAAATATGTCATCCAGCTTGTAGTAGGCCGAGAAACATGTATCAATCATAGGAGGCACGTAAGATATATGTTATAATAAATGTCACTTTAGATCCAGAGCTCCAAGAAGTAACAAGTGTTTTATTGACTTCTACATTGGCGACGAAAGTGAAGGACGTTTGGCCGCCGACAGAAAATTCCAGCCGCAGAAGTGGAAAAGTGAGAATCGCGAGGCTCGAGAGTGGGAATTATTTCATCGTACCATACAATCATCGTTGAGCGGAACAGAAAATGGCTACGGTAATTATACTTTATGTTAATTTCAAGTGGAGAAAATATTTGACAGTTTTTATTGAGTGAATTGTTTCAAATTTTGACCTGAGCCAAAGGGAAGACATTCCAGTCTGGCCAGGAAAAATCTCAGACATAGAGAAAGAATGTTCTAGTCTGTCTGAGTAGTGACCAGAAACAAAGAGAATTCGGAAAATTCTAGTCTGTTCTGGAAAAATCCTGACACATAGGGATTAAAGGTAATCCAGTCTGTCCAGGTAGACAAAGGGAAATCAATTTCCAGCCTGTCTCCGAATTGAAAAGATTGCAGGGAACGAAGGTTCCAGTCCAATAAATTAGTGAAGACGTAGTGAATTGTATCAAGACCGTCTGAAAAAAAAATCAACGCTGTTGTTGATGTCGCTTTGGACCGTTGCTATGCAACGGTTGAGTGTAATGAATGCAAATGAAAAGTTGATCCAATTCACGAAGAAAATAAATAACTGTCAAATAGAAGATTATTTGGAATATAATTTTATAAATTATAATTGGAATCATATTATTCCACAGTTCAATTTTACAATTACCCCGTTTGTTGAGAATGATGTGGGTCCTACAAGCTCACGCTGGGATCTGTGGAAAGATCAGTTTTGCGCGTATCTTGCGTTGAAAAACGTAACGGATCATGAGGAAATGTACAAGGCTCTTATGTGTTTTGGAGGTCCGGATGTACGGAAAATTGCTCAAAATGTGCCATCTGTGGTCAGCAATGTTATGGACAATCCTTACCGCATCGCGATGGAGGTTTTAGACAATTATTATGCGCCTCGTATGTCTTTGCGGTATGAGCGATTCAAATTCAGACAGATGATGTTCAATCCAGATGAGAAGCTAGATCAATTCGTCATTCGGTTGAGGTCACAGGCCGCCCTTTGCAATTTTGATGACCAGCTCGATCAAATGTTGATGGACCAGATAGTTGTAGCTACACAAAATGACGATAAACTGAGAGCAAAATATCTCGAGGCTGATGTTTGTCTTGATGATATGCTGAAAATTGGTCGAACACATGAGTCAGTAAGAGCACAGGTAATGTTAAACTACTTGAAAATTATTTTAATGTGTCCCATGTAATATATATGTAATTTCACCAATTAAAAAAAAAAATAATAATAATAGGTTCAAGAGTTTCGTGGCAAGTCAATCGAGATTGGTGATTTGAACACCATGCAGAGCATCGACAAAAATGCAGATAAACCTAGTCGGACTTGCTTTAGGTGCCTTGGTAATCATTTCTCTAGAGATCCAGGATGTCCAGCCCGTTCATCACGTTGCAACAAATGTAAGTCTAAAGGACACTTTGCCCGGTGTTGTGATCGTTTCCGTAAATTCGAAAGTCAACAATCAAGATTCAAGAGATCGATGAAGCAAGAAACTGGGAGGACGAACGGAAAGTCTCGATTCGATAGAAAACCGAAATTCATTCGCGAAGTTGATGATGTGACCAAGCCTGTAGAGATCCGAGAAATTTTTCATCTGGAAGGCAAACGGTCAGTTCAAGCAACAGTAGGAGGTGTCAATATCAGGTTCATCATAGATACAGGTGCTGACGAAGATGTACTAAGTGAAATGGATTGGAAACATTTGAAGCAAGTTGGGTTTGAAGCTTTCGGTATTCGCAAAGGAAGTGATAAGATTTTTCATGCGTATGGTTCAAACAAAGCCCTAGTTGTACTCGGTGAAGTTGATGTGAAAATCACAATCGAAGATCAGTCCTGCTTCACTACGCTTTACGTTATCCAAGATGGCAAATGTTCCTTACTATCGGGAAACACTGCCGAAAAGCTTGGTGTGGTAAAATTCCTCAGATCGTTGTCTGATGATACGTTGCCTGCAATTAAAGGTGAGTAAAAATTGTGCTTCAAATTTATATTACCAATGGATAATTATTGAAATAAATATTAAAAATTTAGATATGTGCGCATCGATCAAAATCGATAAAAGTATTCCTCCTGTTCAACAATCTTATCGTCGGATCCCTATTCCTTTAGAAGAATTAACTCTTTTGAAGCTTAAAGAACTAGAAAAACAGGACATTATAGAGCGTGTTCGAGATGCGTCAGAATGGGTATCTCCAATGATTGTAAAACGGAAAAGTGCGACTGAAGTGAGAATCATAATAGATCTTCGAGAAGCTAATAAAGCTATAATAAGAGAGATTCATCCTCTTCCAACATTGGAGCAAATGGCTTGCCAACTGCGGGGAAGCAAGGTATTTTCAAAATTCGACATTAAGCAAGCATTCCACCAACTCATGTTGCGTGAAGATTGCCGTTACATCACCACATTTATCTCTCCTTTGGGTCTTATGAGATATAAGCGATTGGTTTTCGGTTTATCAGCGGCACCTGAACTTTTTCAAAAGTGTATGGAGACAATATTGGGAGAATTCCCATGGGTAATTGTGTTTATTGATGATATCTTGATCCATGCTCCCGATATAGCAACATTGAAGGTATTTTAAACTTTAGAATATTATGTTTAAATATTAGATTTTGATAATTTGATTTTACAGATTCGAACTGATATTGTAAAACGTCGACTAACCGAAAGGAACATAATGTTAAATGATTCCAAAACAGTAGAATGTGTCTCTCAAACTGATTTTCTCGGATTTAACTTAACATCGAATGGTGTTCGCATTTCACAAGAGAAGTTACAAGCTATCAGAGAATTTCGGGAACCGCAGTCTGCCGAAGAAGTTCGAAGCTTTCTGGGTTTAGTAACATTCGTAAGCCGTCACATTCCAAATTTGTCAACTATTGCCAATCCGCTAGTATCTCTTACGAAGAAAAACACAATATTCAATTGGACGGCAGCACACCAAAAAGCGTTTGAACTACTGAAAAATAGTTTACTAAAAGAAGAGACCTTGGCTTATTTCGATCCTGAGTTAGAAACATTTGTAGTTGCTGATGCCAGCCCAGTTGGTTTAGGTGCAGTTCTGTTTCAGAAAACAAGATCGGGAGAATACAACATAATTAGTTACGCTTCAAAAACACTGTCAGATGTAGAAAAACGATACGCCCAAACGGAACGTGAAGCTTTAGCTTTAGTATGGGCACCAGAGAAGTTCCATTTTTACCTATATGGGAAGTTTTTCTGGCTCATAACAGACCACAAACCACTTGTAACGATATTCGGAGACCGATCGAAACCTTGTGCTAGGATTGACAGATGGAAGTTAAGATTGATGTCTTATGACTACAAAGTCATTTATAGACCTGGAAAATCCAACATTGCAGATCCATTATCTAGAATGTGTCAAAATCAGACCTTATGTCCAAGTAGCTACGATGAGGAAAGTGAGAGAATTGTAAGGTTGATCTCGTCTGACGTTTCTCCTGTAGCGATTCCAGTTATTGAAATAATCGAAGCCACTAAAAAAGATTTAGACTTACTGGAATTAATTAAATGGTTGCCTTACCCACACAAACGCTGGCCGAAGACATTAGCTAGATACAGATTAGTTGCAAATGATCTATCAACAGACGGGCAGATAATATTGAAGAATCAGAAAATTGTCATACCCAGAAGCCTTCAGAAGAAAATTCTACAATTGGCCCATGAACCACATCTTGGTATTGATGCAATGAAGCGGCGATTGAGAGAGAAAGTTTGGTGGGTGCGTATCGATACGATGGTGGATAGTTTTGTTAAGGAATGTCATGGATGTTTGCTTGTTTCGCAACCATCGGTGGAACCTATGACTCGTATTGAAATGCCATCCAAACCATGGAGGAAAATTGCCATAGATTTTATGGAAGTATTGAATGGCATTCATCTTTTGGTTGCAGTAGACTACCATTCAAGGTTTCCGGAGATTGAAATCATGACTTCTACAACGGCAAATCTGACGATATTCAGATTACGCACTATCTTTTCAAGATACGGATTCCCAGAAGAAATTGTGTGCGATAATGGTCCACCATTTCAGTCAGAAGAGTTTAAGGATTATTGCGTATCAAATGATATTCGAATAAACCATTCAATTCCTTATGCACCATTTCAGAATGGTCTAGTAGAACGACAGAACAGGACCTTACTGAAAACTATACGGATTAGTGTAGCTATGGGAAGAGATTGGAAAAATGATCTATACAGTTTTCTTTTGGCTTACCGAAACACTCCCCACTCCATTACTGGAAAATCACCAGCGGTCCTAATGTTTGGTAGAACGTTGAAGGACAAATTACCTGAAGCGCTGAATACGCAAGAAGATGAGAAAGATGTGGTAACCAGTTTTGACCAAATTAAAAAGGATAAAGGAAAACAATATGGCGATTTCAAAAGGAAAGCTAAATACTCGGAAATTGACGTCGGCGATACTGTGCTACTGAAAAACCAAATGAAGAAAAACAAACTTACTACTAATTTCAATCCACAGCCTAACATAGTTTTAAGACGAAACGGGACGAGGCTTACGGTTAAGGATCTCAAAACCGGAGCAGAAAGTGACAGACATGTTAACCATGCTAAACGAATTACATCAAGCAGCCCTTTTCAGAACTCTGAAGCAGCTGCTACTGAAGATCTGTTCGATCCGAATCAAAACAAAGCTTCTAGTGATCCTAAGCATCGTGAAGAAGATGGCCGGGATGATACCAGCAGAATAACTAAGAAACCAAGACGAGAACGACGAATGCCTGAGTATTTGAAAGATTATAATATTAATGAAATTGACTGTTAAGCACTTTTATATTGAATGTTATTAAAATAAATTAAAATTAAATAAAGTTAAGGAGGGGTGTAGTAGGCCGAGAAACATGTATCAATCATAGGAGGCACGTAAGATATATGTTATAATAAATGTCACTTTAGATCCAGAGCTCCAAGAAGTAACAAGTGTTTTATTGACTTCTACACAGCTAAGAGCAAACTATGGATGACCCGAGAACTTCGTATGCTCAAGACAGCAAAGAAATCTGCTCTAAGGAAATATTCCAAACACCACACAGTCTCGCTGCAGGAACAATACAGAAAACTAAATTCCGCCTACAAAGTAAGCAGTCGAAATAGTTTCAGACGATACCAGAAGAATCTTCAGCGCAACTTAAAGGCAAACCCGAAATTCTTCTGGAAGTATGTGAAAGATCAGCGGAAAGAAGCCGGTTACCCTTCAACCATGACGTTAAACGGCGAAGTAACCAGTGAGCCTCGACGTATTTGTCAGTTTTTTGCCGACAAGTTCTCGAGCACTTTTAGTAACGAATTTGTTTCCGAAGAACAAATTATCCAAGCCGCTAGCAATGTTCCACTTCTGGCAGGTGACAGCTTTGGTACACTCAACATCGACGACGCCATGATTTCTAGGGCCGCTTCACAGCTCAAATCATCGACCAATACCGGGCCAGACGGAATTCCGTCTGTTTTTGTTAAAAAGTATATCGAAAATCTTTTAGTCCCTCTCCGTCACGTATTTAATCTGTCCATGTCAAGCGGAGACTTCCCATCCGTATGGAAAACCGCCGTCATGTTTCCTGTTCATAAGAAGGGTGAGCGGAGGGATGTGAACAACTACCGTGGAGTCACGTCTCTGGGCGCAATTTCCAAGTTGTTCGAACTCGTCGTTATGGACCCTGTTTGGGAGCTGGTCCTTACCTTCCTTCCGAGTGGACTGTATTTGGTGGCCTTTGGATAGCGGTTCCTTGGGTGGCTGAAGTGGACGTCCGGCGATTATACTGGGTGGTCAGCTGACCGATTCTTGGTAGGGTTTCTCGGGGTTTTATCCACTCAACACATCATTTAAAGCTTCACAATTTATTAATAAGGTCCATTGCACATTACAAACACTTTATTTCTAACACACAAAACTACATTTATTACACTAACTAACAATTATACATCTACTGGGGTTTCGGTACTAAAATTGGTATCACGGCTCCGTCTGAACCTTATGCCGACGTATTCTGCACTAACTATCGGTTGGATGAGCGAAATCACTCGATGTTCTCGGTCTTGGGTGTAACATTTTCCTTTGATAATCAATGAAACATGAATCGCTCACCGAGGGGATCTTCAATGCGGTTGGCGATCGCTGATACCCGAACATCCCCGCCCGCCCTGAAATAGCTGGGATTTCTGAAATAAAAGAAAAGATACCTCTCGTGCACACATGGACGGGTTGACTATCTGATAACATTTGGCTTGGATTCTACTTCCAGACCATTACTAGATACACTTCCTCTTTTTTGGATTTATTCCTCTACGATTGTCTCTTGGAATTGGCTTGGGTCACGGATCTTGGAGTCTCCGGTTCAACATAAGCTTGAATTCCAGCTACTTGGATTTTCCGTTACTGTTTGTTTGTCAGGGTTGACCATCTGTTTTTCCTTGCCCACACTAGTCTTGGACCGTTCAATATGGATCTAACTGGGCTCCTTCAAATCCAAATTGGGATGCAGCACCATTGCTGCTCCTGGGTTGACCATTATTGGGGAACTGCCTGCTCAAACGCTCAATTGCAGATTTGGTTGTCGACTTTGGTCCCCGGCCTTCAGCCAAAAAATTGGAATTGACCAAACGTCTGCTATCTTTGATCAACTGTGTATGCTGCTGGACTATCGCAGACTGCTTCAACTTGCTCTTCTGGGAAATACAGGATATTCGGTTGTAATTTGTCCAACTACGTGATTTCGATTTGGTAAAGTTCCTTTTCGATCGGGAACAGTTAACCGCTAAACTACAGTTTACATGGTTATTGATTTGCGGCCTTTCCACACATCCGGTCACTATCCATCCAAACATCGATTTCTTGAGGCTGGGAAGTCCTTCGCCTAACGAAATTGGATCATCTTGGCTGAAAAGGTCGAAGAAACATTGAATGCCCAGTACCAGATCAACCGCCTTGCATTCGAAAAAACTTGGGTCGGCTAATTGTACACCATCCGGAAATTGCCATCCGGTCATGTCTACTTTAGTTGTGGGTATGTTCGCAGTTACTTTTGGAAGCAACAGGAACTCCATCCTTCTGGAGAACTCGTACACACGGGATTTTATAGTTACGGTCACCCTTTCCTTCACTGAGTTGTTGGCCTGTCCGATGCCGTACACCGAAACATCCAAACGCTGTCGTTGAACGTTCAACTGTTCAGCTAATCGATCCACCATAAAATTGCATTCCGATCCAGAATCAAGAAGTACTCTAGCCGGAATCCTCACTCCATTATCACCTTCTACCATTACGACGGCTGTCGCAAGAAGCACTGTAGACATTTTGACACCGGATACGTTGGATGATACCAGGGTAGGCGTTCCATGGGGAATCTTCGGCCTACCTGGCGATTGGATACTACTGCCCACTTCAGGAGCTCGTATGGTTGACGACTCGTTGTTACCATTAATAGAGGATGATCGGAAACAAAGCAGAGTGTGATGCTTGCCCTTGCAATTTCGACACACGTATCGGGAAGGACATTCAATCGCTCGATGTCCGCGCTTGAAGCAGTTTCGACAGAGACCGTTATTACGAGCTTCCATGTCACGATCGGCTATGGACATCCGTTGGAAGACTGGACACTGATAAAGAAGATGGTCTTCGAAGCACGCTACACAGCGTCTGCTTGTTGACTGAGTAGGATTGTAGCTCGATCGGATGATAGATATCGATTGAGAGGCCTCTGGTTTGCCATTGGGTGGATTCATATGAAGGGACTCCAGAACTCTGGTTTTACGCTGCAGGAATTCAGTCAGATCCTTGATCGTATCGTGCTCCTTTGTTGACGAAAACTCCTCCCAGCTCCTCCTCGTTACTGGATCCAATCGAGTACACAGGATATTCAATAGCAACAAATCCTTATAGTCACCGGGTTCAACTAGCTGGTCCAACGTCTGTACAGTGCGTTCAAATCCCTCTAGCAGCGACTGCAATTCGGTAGCCGACTCGTTGGCCAATTTCGGAAGACTAAACAACGCTTGGACCTGCCGCCGCTTCAACTGCTTGCTGTCATTGTATCGCTTCATTAGGATGTCCCAAGCGATTTGGTAGTTGGCTTTCGTAATTGCCAACGGGTCTACTAGTGCCTTGGCCTCGCCTGACAAGCATCCTTTAAGATAGTGGAATTTTTCCACATCCGGCAAGTCTGCCTTCAAGTGGATGAGCGATGTGTATAAGTCGCGGAAGCTCAGCCACTCATCGATATTGCCATCGAAGGTCTGTAACCTAATCTGCGGTAGGCCTACGTGCTCTATGGTTGGTTGTTGTGTTGTATCCAGGTTCCGGATGGATTGATTTAGACCGCATGAATCCTCCAATTCCTTCACCTTGTCCAGCAACAAAGATTTCACGTCGTAGTATTTGCTGCTGAACTCTGATCGCTTTTCCGTGTAGCTCTCGTCATCCTCGATTACCTCTTCATGCGTCTCGATGTCCAGGATCACATCGTTGATCTTCTCCCACAGTTCATCCAACTTGTCCAGCCGAACCGTCACCTGGCTGGTACTTGAGACCTCACTCAACCTGTCCACAAACCCACAAATGTCCTGAAACATGTTAAGCAGTGAACGCAACGTAGTTTTCAGCGTTCGCATGGCTGGAGTCTTCCTGGCAGCGTATGTCGTTGATGGCATCTTCGCGATGGTTGCTCGAACAGTTTTGGACACAAGAAAACGTGGATGTATTATTCTGTCAATCCTAGCCTCGGCTAGACATACACTGTAGAGCAATTCTTATATTTACCTGAGAAAACAGGAAATTCCACCCTCTCTACAGGTATGCTCTTCCAGCGGATCCAAAACCGTTGAGAATAATTTGCAAAGCAGTGTCGATGAATTCCTCAAATGATCCAAAAGTACCAGGAAAAAGGAGAAACATTTATGTAGTTTCTGTGGTGTCGAACTTCGGCTAGGCATATACCATTCAAACTAACCTGGAAAGGCAGTTGTTGCGCTTCTAATTGGCCAAGGAACAGTGTGCCGGAATATCACGGTACACAACTGTTTTTCCGCAATAGTGGAAACATCAATCGATTTAAACGCATCTGTGAGCCCCTCGATTATGCTCCACGAAAATAGTTGAATGAAATGAACCACATCCACGTGCACAAGAGAAAGGGCAAATGTAGCTATCTATCTTCTCCCGCTTCGGCAAGACATATACATTGATGTACTATAATTATCACTGACCTGTAAAAACAAGCAGCCTGCTGACACCAATAGTCCCAGTCGATCCCAATCGCACACAGTTGTAGGTACGTTTTCGTCTCCGTCGGTCGTTGTTATCCAGTCGATCGTTGCGCAGTGTAAATTGTTGCCTCGGTGTTGTTTGGTCGCCTTGATTAATTGCCGTCGCATTATTTTAAACGTTCTCGAGAGCAATCATACAATTGCACAGTCGTGTGTGAACATTTCAAACGGAAGGAATTTGCCGTGGATCGAATAGAAGTTGTCGTCGGGTGGGTGTTTTCTCTGGATGTTCAGTACCGCGGTATTTTCAAACAGTGATCAGTTCCTCTTGGTGAAGTCGGATTCGATTCTCTTCGTTTTGTTGACGCATTTACCAACGAATGATATGGTAGTTTCCTTCCAAGTATGTGGCGTTGTAGACGGTCGTTTCGATGATTACTACCGTAGGAAGCTTGAATGGGCCTCTCTACGTGGTGTTGGTGACTTTGGACAAACCAAAACAAGTAGCCTATTTTAGTTGATCATCACTCGTAGTTCGGTTGCGTTTTTGGATGATTGTGGATGAGAAAAATAGTGGTGTAGAAACCGAAAAGTGGTCCAGCAACGGCAGGACATGTACTGCTCAAAGTTAATTTACCTGGGCTAACCAGGGCAACCAGCCCGTTTCGGTGATATTTCAGTGAAAATACCACAACATAATGGTGATATGCTGCAGTGGTGATAGCAGTTTCCAATTGGATTTTTGTATCCTACTGATCTCTCGATGGATCCAAATCCTCTTCGCGAACGGTGAGTGCACTTGGGTTTAGTTTTGTGATGGCGATTTTCGGCTTGTTAGAACAAATTCCTTCTCCGGTGAATGTGTAATGGCGTTCCGGCTTTCGCGGGATCCTTCCGATTATCCGGTTCGAAGGACCAATGTTTGGGAGCTGGTCCTTACCTTCCTTCCGAGTGGACTGTATTTGGTGGCCTTTGGATAGCGGTTCCTTGGGTGGCTGAAGTGGACGTCCGGCGATTATACTGGGTGGTCAGCTGACCGATTCTTGGTAGGGTTTCTCGGGGTTTTATCCACTCAACACATAATTTAAAGCTTCACAATTTATTAATAAGGTCCATTGCACATTACAAACACTTTATTTCTAACACACAAAACTACATTTATTACACTAACTAACAATTATACATCTACTGGGGTTTCGGTACTAAAATTGGTATCACGGCTCCGTCTGAACCTTATGCCGACGTATTCTGCACTAACTATCGGTTGGATGAGCGAAATCACTCGATGTTCTCGGTCTTGGGTGTAACATTTTCCTTTGATAATCAATGAAACATGAATCGCTCACCGAGGGGATCTTCAATGCGGTTGGCGATCGCTGATACCCGAACAGACCCATTGCTCTCGCATTGCAAACAGTACCTTAGCGACGCCCAGCATGGGTTCATCTCCGGAAGATCGACCGCTTCGAATCTTCTTTGTCTGACGTCACATATCACCGAAAGTCTAGCGGAAAGAACCCAAACCGACGTCATATATACTGACTTGTCTGCGGCATTCGATAGAGTAAACCACGCAATAACGATTGCCAAACTGGAAAAGCTCGGAATCTGTGGCAGTGTATTAAGATGGCTTCATTCATATCTCACCGGCCGCAAGCTAACCGTAACTGTTGAAGACATTATCTCGGATGAGTTTTTAGCCACTTCCGGCATACCGCAGGGTAGTCATCTAGGCCCGTTGATTTTTCTGCTGTATTTTAACGACGTCAATTACGTACTCAAAGGCCCTCGTTTAATCTACGCAGACGACCTGAAGATCTATCGTAGGATTCGCTTCGAGTCCGATGCAAGAATCCTTCAGCAGGAGATCGACACCTTCACGAACTGGTGTACCTTGAATTGCATGACAGTGAATCCAAGCAAGTGCTCCACAATTACGTTTGCTCGGATTCGACAGCCAATTGTTTTCAACTATAACCTTCGAGGCAACGAAATTGAACGTGTAGACCATGTTAAAGATCTTGGCGTGATCCTTGACTCCCAGCTAACTTTCAAGCGACATGTGGCTTATACAGTGGAAAAGGCCTCCAGAACCTTGGGATTTATTTTTCGTATCGCCAAGGACTTCACCAATATGAATTGCCTCAAGTCGCTGTACTGTTCGCTCGTTCGTTCGACGCTAGAGTACTGCTCTGTCGTTTGGAATCCGTATTACCAAAATGGTACGGAAAGGATCGAATCCGTTCAGCGGCGTTTTATACGTTTTGCTCTTCGTCGACTTCCATGGCGAGACCCGTTTCGGTTACCGAGTTATGAAAGTAGGTGCCAGTTGATTCACATGGAAACTCTCCAGGTGCGCCGTAACATCGCCAGAGCAATGTTTGTAACCGACACGCTACAAGGAAGGATCGACTGTTCGACTATTTTGAGGACGATTGATCTAAACGTTCGTCCCAGAGCGCTACGTAACAACTCACTGCTGAGATTGCAATTTCGACGCACAAACTATGGCCAGCATAGCGCCCTAAATGGAGCGCTACGAGTCTTCAATAGATCAGCTTCTTGTTTCGATTTTAATTTGTCCCGTGCTACAATCCGTCGTAACCTTTCTGTATTCTTTTCAAGAAGAATGGACGAATAACGATTTAATTTTATTTTTGTGTTGCGCACCATGACTTGTTAAATTTAAGATAGTTTAATCACCATTGGGACACAAATCGTCTGTTGGTGTAAGATAATAATAAATAAATAAATAAAGTATCCCGGACTTTAACGAACTCATCCACAAAGCAGCTGAGGCTGCATTATTGAGCAACAAGCTTGGACGAAAAGCGCTTCGTGCTGCAAAGCGGCTGCCACAAGGCCACCCTGAGAAAGATAGCATGCTTAATCGCTATCGAATGTTACACATCCAGTGCAGACAAACTATCAGGAACGCTAAACGCACTAGTTGGGAAGAGTTTCTGGAAGGTATGAACGCCTCACAAACTTCCGCGGAACTTTGGAACCGGGTAAACGCACTGAGTGGCAAAAGAAACTTAGCTCCATTATCAATACAAATGCCGGATAAATTAGTCACCGATCCCGTTGCAGTCGCCGATACCCTTGGGCAATATTTCTCAAGTCTCTCGGCTATTGAAAGCTACGACGACCTCTTTAAGCGCCGTTACAATCCTTCGACAGACTCTGTTCTTAATTTCCCCGTACCATACGATTTAAGAGGTGCAGCCATCAACGAACGTTTCTCACTCAAAGAATTAAAATTCGCTCTTGGCCGCAGTAAAGGCAAATCAGCTGGATCTGATGGCATTGGATATCCGCTGCTAAAAAATCTGCCGTTTCCCGGAAAAACCAAACTCCTGGAAATTCTCAACCAAATTTGGCTGTCAGACACTTTTTCAGCCGAATGGCAAGAAAGCCTCGTCGTCCCTATACCCAAAGTCAACAATCCAACTCGTGGACCATCAAGCATCCGGTTGCACCGATAAAAATCTGATCCCCACACCATGATTTACAAATCATGAAATTCATAAATTGGTTAGGTCATAATATCAGGATCACAAATCATAGTTCCTGGAGTCATAATCATGATTCCTTATAAGCGTAACATCCAGTGTGAAAACATTAAACGGCGCACTTTGCTTCATCTCATTCGTATCGATCACTCCAAATTTAAGATGACGAAGTGGTTGAGTGGTAGAGTACGTGGCTCACCATCGGAAGGTTCTTGGCTCGAATCTCAATGTATGCCATTTTTAACTTTTTTTCATTTTGTCGATCATAAACGGAAGCGCGACTCAGCATTTTTGGCATTTGAATCATGATTCCGAGCAAACAGCTACAAAAACCTAACGCGTGTGTTGCGTTACGGCAATCTGACTCATGATATCATAAGTCCAAATCATGGTGTATTTTCATAAAACGAAAACACGCTGGAATCATGATATCATGAGTCATAATCTTGTTTTTGGATTCAGATTTCTACCCGTGCGATTGCGCTCACTAGCTGTCTCTCTAAGATTATGGAACGAATGGTCAATAGACGGCTCAAACAACAACTGGAGGCTGCAGGTCATCTTGACCGCCGACAACACGCCTTTCGGGCTGGATACGGGACTAACAGCTACTTTGCTTCTCTGGGTGATATCCTTCATAAGGCACATTTCGAAGGGCTGCACACTGAGGTGATCTCCTTGGACCTCTCCAAAGCCTTCAACCGCACCTGGACTCCTCTGGTACTCAAACAGTTTGTGGAATGGGAAATGTATGGGCACGTATCCACTTCATCAAAAACTTTTTATCCAATCGCACTTTCCGTGTACTGATTGGTGACAACACATCCAAGCTTTTCGCCGAAGAGACCGGCGTACCCCAAGGATCCGTTATTGCAGTCACCCTTTTTCTTGTGGCGATAAATGGTGTTTTCCGAAATCTCCCAAGTGGGATTTACATTTTCGTATACGCGGATGATATCTTGCTAGTAATTCCAGGCCGCACACCAGAATTAAGGCTCAAGCTGCAGTCAACGCCGTCGTCAAATGGACCTCGTCGGTGGAGTTTACTCTGTCGGCACCCAACAGCATTCGCTGTCATATTTGCAACACTGGACATCGAATTACCGGTTCCTCCATCACCATTCAAGGTCAACCCATTCCGCTAAAAAAGACCGTCAAAACCCTTGGAATCATAATCGATAGAGGGCTTACATTCAAACAACATTTTGAGTCTGTGAAAACAAATTGTCGTACTCGGTTAAATCTAGTGCGTACAATCTCTCGTCCACATCGATCTAACAATCGGGCCATACGTTTTCGAGTTGCTCACGCAATAATCGACAGCCGTCTAGTCTACGGTCTGGAATTAACGTGTATCGCTACCGGAAGGCTGCTCCAAACCCTCGCACCAGTGTACAATACCTACGTTCGCATCACATTTGACTGGCTGCAAGGAAAATCCGATATTATTCTGGTCTTTTGTCAACGCTCGTAGAAGATATTCTGGCATTCCGGTCGATGTATCCTATTGTGATTGAAGTTCCTCCACCGATACCACTTCCGCTAACCTCCAGCTACCAAGCTTCAACATTCATCTACCTCAGCCAGAATTCAGTCTTGACATTGTTTACAGAGCGCTATCATCAGTCGATGCATCGAAGGGCCCTGGTCCAGATCGTCTTTCACCTGTTTTTATCAAAAATTGTGCAGCATCTTTAGCCACTCCTATCATGTGTATTTTCAACCGTTCTCTCCAAGAAGGCGTTTTCCCAGATGTCTGGAAGCTTGCATCCATCACACCAATATTCAAGTCCGGAAATCTGCATAGAGTAGACAACTATCGACCAATCTCGATCCTGAATTGCTTGTCTAAGGTTTTCGAAAGACTGCTGCACGACATGTTGTACCCAGCAGTTCAACCAATGATCTCGGAATTCCAACACGGATTCATGAAGAAACGTTCGACACTTTCCAATTTGATGACTTTTACCAGCTCCGTTGTTGAAAACGTTGAGAAGCGCCAGCAAGTAGATGCGGTTTATGTAGATCTTTCCAAAGCCTTTGATAAGGTTCCTCACGACCTTGCTGTAGAAAAGCTAAGCCGCCTTGGGCTTCCTCCGTGGATCGTAAACTGGCTGAAATCGTATTTATCTTCTAGGAAGGCTTTTGTCAAGATTCGTGATTCTTCATCCAATGTTTTTGAGATCACATCTGGTGTTCCACAAGGAAGTCACCTGGGACCGCTTTTTTTTAAACTATTTATAAATGATGTGTGTGACCATTTAAGATCCTCTAAACTGCTATTTGCAGACGACTTGAAAATTTACCGTGTGGTAAAATCAACTCTAGATTGTTGTGTTCTTCAAGCTGACATCGAAAAGCTATTATCGTGGTGTCAGATCAACGGAATGCAGGTAAATGCCTCCAAATGCAAGGTAATCACTTATACTCGTGGACAGTCACCGATAAGATTTGATTACACGATGAATCATGCTCCGCTTGAACGAGTTTACTCCATTAAGGATCTGGGAATCATTCTAGACAGCAAATTGAGATTTACTGAACACATCTCAAAAACAATCGCTAAGGCAAGTTCCATGCTCGGGTTCATGTGCCGCAATACCGCAGACTTCGACGACGTTTACGCTCTGAAGACATTGTACTGCTCGCTAGTTCGAAGTGTTCTCGAATACGGAGTTCAAATATGGGCTCCACATCATGCTGTCCACGAATTGCGTATTGAACGCATCCAAAAACGTTTTGTACGATTTGCTTTACGGCGGCTCCCTTGGACCAATCCAGATAGCTTACCAGCATACGAACATAGATGTGCGATTATCGGACTGGAAACGCTGTCAAAACGCCGTACTTCGCTGCAGAGATTATTCATATTTGACATGATAAAGCATCATATCGATTGCAACAGCGTGCTCCAGAAAATCAATATTCATGCCCCTCTCCGACAACTGCGCAACACTAACTTCTTATGGACTCCTGCACACCGAACCGCTTATGGGTATAATAACCCATTGGACAGATCTTGTAGATTATTCAACGGCGTTTACGATTTGTTCGACTTCAATATTAGTAGATTAGTTTTTAAAAATAGAATTAAGAATATTTAAGCAGTCTGTGTGGCTTCCGCCAAAGATGTTGAACTAATAAACAATCATCTCGGGGCAGTTACCGTGTACTCCGGCGGACGCCGCATGCACTGAAGCTGGTATACTTCCTTTCCGCCATGTTATATCCGCAACTATCTGCAAGAAGGCCGCTGCTTTCGCCGAGAAAACCTCCAGAAATGAAAGGATCTTGCTCCTCTCCTTCGCACGGCAGCCAACGTGGATCTCCCTCCAGTGACCAAGATTCATTGGTACGGAGACAAGAGTTGGCAGTCAGGAAAACCAAAAATCGATAGTACAATCAAGGACCGTTTTCGTGCCGGTGACAACTCCATCACACTTCGAGCGTCTGTCATTGAATGGCTCCGTAATAACTACCCAAACCACCTCCACAGATACACTGATGGCTCCCTATCGAGCCGTGGCGTAGGAATCGGCATTTATGGAATTGACGTGTCGAGAAGCCTAAGTCTCGCCCCACTATGTTCCATCTTTTCCGCCGAAGCCGCAGCCGTTTTTATCGCGGCTACTACTCCTGCTGAACAACCCATCTTAATACTTACTGACTCAGCTAGTGTAGTATCAGCTTTTCAGTCCGAGTCCCCCGCCCATCCATGGCTTCAAGGTATTTTACGGTTTGCCCCACCTGACACCACCTTTGCGTGGATCCCTGGACATTGTGGTGTACCTGGAAACACAGCTGCTGATCGCCTCGCTGGTGCAGGATACGCGTCAACAAGGTATACAAACAAGGTTCCTCTTCAGGACATCAAAAGATGGATAACCAAGTCCGTCAACGCGCAGTGGGCAACCGAATGGTCCCAGCAGAGCACTTGTCATCTACGCAAGATCAAACAAGATACCCAACCATGGACTGACGTTGTTTCATTAAAAGAACCTCCTGCGGATCATCTCCTGACTGCGGACTGGATACACCCGTTTATCGCACAACATGGAAGGCTTGCCTTTCCACAGAATTTGCACCACTTGCAATACACACAACAAGGTGGAACATTTCCTATGCGTCTGCCCTCAGTACGAATTTCATCGTAGAAACCATGGACTAACGGGGAGCATTCGGGAAAACCTATGCAACGATACGACTACACTCAACAGTCATTCACTGTCATCTGTTTCCTGAAAGATTCAGGACTATACTCCCAAATATAACCTTACTTTTTCCCGCAGTCGGGGTATCTCTGCCGGTGGAGGGTTTCGACCTTCCTCCGGGAGAGCTCTACCTTGTTCTTGCTTCTTCTCCATTCCCGGTTTAGTGTGAAAGTGTGAAACAATTATGTTAAGCTTGAACCTGTTGCTGGCGACTAATTTTATCTCACCGAAAACGTGTTTTTCAAATTTTGTGTTAGTTTATTTGTATTTTGATATGCTGCTTGAAAGTCTGTAAAACTCCTTATTAAAAGCAGCCATTCTTGCGCTTTTCTGGCAAATGGTGATGAACTAGCCGTATGCGCTAAAAATCACCTTAAAATAGAACAAAAAAATACCGTAAATGATAAATCATCACATATCTCAAGAATCTGATCATTTCTTTGACAAGTTTGTTCAGGTTGAAAATTGATTTCACTTGAATATGTTGGAATCCAAAATGGCGGCCTAGAAAACACGATGGCGACATTCGGTTCATGAAAATCATTGTATCCCCAGTTCCTGATCATTTAGAAGCATGATTTTTTCGACAAATTTGTCCAAGTTGAAAATTGCTTTCAATTTAACATTTTGGAATCCAATATGGTGGCGACTTACGGTCCATGAGAAATCGAAACATTGAAAATAAAAAAGTTAGACCAAAATAACTGATTTTTTGGGTCCACCCTAAGTTAAAACTTTCAAAATCAATTTACTTAGCTAAAATGAAGAGTTAGATCAAAAGTGTATTCAACAAAGCCGGTAAAAAGTGAAGACGAACACATTACTTGGATGGCTTTTTGCGAACGGATGATTCACCTTAGATGCTCGACTACAAAGCTAAATAAACAATTTTGTGAAAATCCTTCACGACAGCCCAAATTTGTTTTGGATGTGTGACGAGTGTGCGAAGCTCATGAAAATCGCATGATTCAAATCGGTCGTTTCATCGTTCGGCGATGCCTTTCAGGCTATTGCCGATAGACAGGAGATGGTACATGCCGAGATTAGGAAGGAACTGGCGATACAAGAACAACAAATCGCTCAATAGGGTCCTAAAATGTTTAATGAAATCTTGTTCTTATTTAATAACACGAAAAAGCATGTTACTGCAACTATTTTAGCAATTTTTCCCGCTCAAATAACGGCTATATCATTTATAAACTTCAATTTAAAATTGGGTCCATAAATGAATCTTGACACTTAAGATCATGTTTGACGTTCGCTTAGACGACAAAAACACCACAGGGGTTATAGCTTTAGCACTGGGGTTGTTCCTATCTGGCATTTCGGAAGGGACACGGAAAACATAATACACCCAAAAATTTGAGTTTAAGCCAAGGGGTGTGACAAAATCTAATATAACATTAAAACATGTTTTTGGGCTTAAACAAACGAAAAACATTAAAATATTGAGTAAACATGTGTTTTTGGTCTGAACTTAAGCTTTTGGCACTAAAATTGGGACAGGCTTTTAGGACCCTATTGTCTAAACGAATGGCACCTACTTTCCCTTTTCTGCGAGAATCTGCTTCATCTTTTCGACAACCACCGTCGAAAAGGCGCCGTGATGATGAGTTAGTTTTCAATCCGGCTGTCACTAAACCACTTCTTGGGGGCACTAAGGAAATGTCAAACGCCAGCATAGTTACCGTCCCTGAACCTGTTCAGCTGTTTTGGGTGTATCTTTCCCGTATTCATCCGAGTGTCAAACCCGAAGCCATCGAAAAATTAGTCAAAGACTGTTTGCAGAGCGAGGGCACCATTAAGGCTGTTCCACTTGTAAAACGCGGAATTGATTCATCTCGTTTGAGCGTCATATCCTACAAGATTAGAATCGCTATTCCGCTTTGAGTCCAGATACATGGCCAAAAGGGTTATTGTTTCGCGAGTTCGAAGATAATAGCTCAAAAAACTTATGGTTACCATCCTTGAATACGCCGACCATCATGGTATCTCCCGATGTCGGAGCATCGCAGTTCTCCACTCCCACCATCGGAATGGATCTTTCAAGTAAACTTCTACCAGCAGCAACGTAGATCAAGCAGCCATCGTTTCCAGTATACCAGAACGCACCGCCTGTCGCCTTATGGGAGCCCTCGATCCTCACGACACAGTCGAGCAAGCTGTTTCCTGCCATCGGAGTCGTTCTGGTCCTGTTGTCGTGCTTGGTTACAGGGTCTCCCAACCTTCTTTATCAGGCAAGTACGCTTCTTTATATAGCAATTCTTCGCCTGATCAATTTCCGTGTTTCAGTACTCTATCAGTTCATGCCGAGACTGTCGACGCCGAGAATTCGATTTAGAAATCTTCATCCGAATGTCTACCAATGCTGGCACTGGACTCAACCCCTCCTGGACACCCGGAACGCACTCTAGAAAGTTCAATGGAAGCCCTTAATCCCTCTGACGCAGTCCTGCCTTCTGCTGGCTCCGTTCATCACAGTCGTTCCGGTCCTGTAGTCAGATATGGAGAGAGGATCTTCCAAGCATCCAATCACGGCGAGTATTTTCCTTCTGTACGCCCTCAGTCGTCGCCTGATATTTACATGGATTCCAGGAACATCAGCGATCCCGTACCAAAACGATTCGAGGACATCGTAGTTTACTACCAAAATGTTTGTGGAATTAACTCATGTGTGGAGGACTACCGCTTGGCTGTTTCGGGTTCCAGTTTTGATATCATCGTTCTAATCGAGACGTGGCTTGATTCTCGAACTTTGTCTAGCCAAATTTTTGGACCAGATTACGAAGTTTTCCGTTGTGATCGAACTCCAGATAACAGCAAGAAATCTACTGGTGGTGGCGTACTCGTTGCCGTTCGACGAGAACGGCCCTCGTCGTCGAAAACGAAACCTGGAAATGCCTAGAACAAGTTTGGTTATGTGTTGATCTCCGCGATCGAAAACTGTTTCTATGCGCGCTTTATGTTGCACCCGATCTGACCCGAGTCAATGCTGTCTTCGAAACTCACTCTCAATCAGTTTTTGTTGTTATCGATACTGCTTCACCTGTCGATGAGGTCCTCGTTTTAGGTGACTTCAACTCGTGGAAAATATCACACAATGGTTTCTTCTATCCGGACCCCGAACGCTCCGTAATCCATGGTTGTGAAGCCGGTCTCTTGGACAGCTATAGTGCCGCTATGATCTCCCAGATAAATCACGTAGTCAATGAGAACGGACGCAGCTTGGATCTTTGCTTCGTCAGTACCCAGGATGAAGCACCCTTTATTTCGGTGGCCCCATGCCCACTGGTTGAGGATGTGCCCCATCACCCTCCATTGATTATTTCCGTCAAAAGAACCCTCCTCGTCAATTGCGTCGATCGTCCAGCAACTGTATCTTATGATTTCCAGAACGCCGACCACCATAGTATTGCGGAAGTGTTGAGTAGCATTGACTGGGACAATGTTTTGGATCGTAACGAAGTTGATACTATTTTAACCTTTTCACATGTCTTGGCATACGTGATTGACAGGCACGTCCCAAAAAGAGTGCATCAAGTTTCGCGACTTCCTTGGCAGACTGCAGAACTGCGAAAAATGAAGTCAAAAAGAACAGCTCTCCGCAAGTATACCAAATTTCGAACACCCTCTCTAAGATGCCATTACGTGAGGCTGAACCACGAATATCAACGCTTAAGTCGTCAATGTTTTTGCGATACCAACGTGAAATTGAACGTGAATTCAAATTGAAGCCAACATCTTTCTGGAAATACGTTAACGAGCAGCGGAAGACGTACGGGCTGCCATCTTCAATGGAATTGAATGGGAGAACGGGTTCATTTACTCAGGAAATTTGCCAGCTATTCGCAGAGAAGTTCTCTATGGTTTTTAGCAGCGAGACTTTAACTGCCCATACTCGCAATACAGTCCCATTAAGAAATTCAGCATGTCGAGAAAAACGCTTCTAAACATATTTTCAAATGTTCTCGTTTTGCCGTTGCTGAAAGTAGTAAATCGTGGTAGCTTCACTCAACACAATATCTTTGAAGAATTATTATATCTTTAACAACGAAAATACAGTTGAAATGGTTTTTTTTCATGTCAAAATATAAGATACAAACCAGTGGGACTTGCTATCCGAGTATTTCACTTGCCAAACACAAATATACCCGCATACCAGTCCCATTACTTGGGACTCGCTTACTTTGTTATCGCGCGCCTTGACACATTTACGTTTAGGTTTACAGTATTTCCCTCGGCATTTTTCTCTTTGCAAATGTTAGTACTCGCATCTTTTAAATTCAAATGACCTTTGAAGTTATCAAATTATATAATGGTAAAAGTGAAAGTTTCGAAGTTGTTCCAGGATTTGATTTTACAGTTCCTGCAGCACGAACATGTTGGATTTGAACCATACTATAGGTAACAACTGAGCAAGTTTTGATTTACCCTGATGACGGCAAAGCTGTTGGCGATTATCTACAGTTCGGACTCGATTATTCGGAGTATCGATTTTTTTTCACTCCGGATAGTCGAATCACCAAAAAAAACAATGTTATCTTCGATAAAAGAACTTAAATATTATCTATTTTCGTTATTTTATTTATATGATGCGGTGGTGTAGCCAGAATTTTTTTCAAGAAATAGTAGGGGTCTCTACAAGAAAAACAAATTTTGGCCGGTATACCTACACAAAAAACACTTTTGCTAATTTTTGTTTAGAAGCTGGCAAGAAAAAACTTCAAGATGTGGTTTTACCACTTATTGCAACAGATGGGAAAACTTTCATGTCCAGCAAGAATAAGAATTTTACGTGAATAAACATGGTTTCAAACACTGCAATTTTTATTATATTTTTTTCAATTAAATAAAAATTAGACAACACAAAATTTCCCCGTAATTAATGAATGGGACTGTTATGCGGGTACTTTCAATATGGGACGTACATGGTTTGGTATTTTTGTCGCATTTTGTCCATACAAAGACACAAATTTGAGCATGATTAAATAAAGTACACTAAAAATAAACATCATTCATGAAGCTAACTCAAAAGTAGTGAAAATTCATATGGGACTCTTATGCGAGTATGGGCAGTTAAGCAGCCATGAAGTTTCACTTGCAGCCAGAAATGTTCCTTTGAACGACCAAGCATTAGGTGCAATCGAAATAGACGAAGGAATGATCTCAGAAGCAGCAAAGCAACTGAAGGCGTCCAACAATCCTGGACCTGATGGAGTACCGTCCATACTCCTAAAGAAACACATCTCCGGCTTGCTGAGCCCCCTTCTTTTTTATTTCGTCCGTCACTTTCGAGCGGCATATTTCCTTCTAACTGGAAGATTGCACACATGTTTCCGGTGCACAAAAAAGGAAGCAAGCGCAACGTTGACAATTACAGAGGGATGATGCCGTGTCGAAGCTTTTCGAACTCGTTATCATGAAACCACTTCTGTCGCACTGCAAGCAACATCTTTGTCCTGATCAACACGGGTTTACTGCCGGTCGTTCCACCGCCACCAATTTGCTCTGTTTGACATCGTTTATAACCAACATGGTAGAACGATCACAAACGGATATTATTTACACCGATCTGTCCGACGCATTTGACAAGCTGAACCATACTATTGCGATCGCTAAGCTTGAAGCCGAACCTGTGGCAGTCTCTCTAGTTGGTTCAAAACTTATTTAACCGGTCGCCTGTTGAAGGTGACTGTCGTAACGCAAAATCAATTTTGTTCACCATCAGGCCGGTGCCATTACCACGCGGATTGAAACATTCCGCTTCAGAAAAACAATCACGTCCAATCGTAACAACATTCTTTAACAGACTGATCTCTCCTCATCATCGTTGCGGCTTCGAGCCTCCGATCCGACTCAATATCAATCGAAGCGCTCGTTTCAGTGTTCGTTTTTATTAACTCGAACACTCAGACCCGAACGTGTGTCTCGATGCTCATCCCTACGCGAGTTGTCGCAGTAGTAGTAGGCGTTCTTTTTTTCACACCCGAAGTTTCTTGCTCTCTGGAGATTACTAATACTATAACATTTGTTATACGCAGATGATTTCTTGATACTTCTCTATCGGATCGTTTTCGTGTTCCGTATTTATAGCATGTTTCGACGTCAGACACGCTAAACATTTTCAAGCCATGCCACGTTGTTATATTATTCTGGAATTGTTCTGGAATCTATATCTACTACAGTGACGATAGGAGATTGCAGATCTGGCAGCTTTTATGCTACGTCTGGCATACCCCAAGGTAGTCACCTGATCTTCTTAATCTATTTTAATGGCGTTCATTCGGCCATCAGAAGTCCTCGGCTATCATATGCTGGTGATCTCAAAGTGTTTCTTAAGATCCACTCCATTGCCGACTGTGGGTTTTTGCAACAACAGCTTGATCACTTTGCCGATTGGTGTTTCCTGAACCGTATGCTTGTTAACCCAAAGAAGTGTTCTATTATAACGTTTACAAGGAAAAGACAGCCGATAATATTTGACTACTGCCTGCTGGGAACTACAATCGATAGTGTGAACCAAGTAAAGGATCTCGGGGTGATTCTGGATTCAAAGCTGACATTCAAGCCGCATGTTTCGTACATTGTCGACAAGGCATCCAGAACATTGGGATTCATCTTCAGGATTGCAAAGAACTTCACAGACGTCTACTGCTTAAAGTCCCTATGGATCAATGCACGAGTTCACTAATTTGACGTTTGAGCGGTGCCGAATTCACTTGTTGCCATGGTCTCGTAAATAACACGGCACCGCTCAAACGTCAAATAGTGAACGCGTGCATCGGTCCATATTGCTCGCTCGTGCGCTCCACTTTGGAATACTGTTCCGCGGTCTGGAGCCCCGCCTACGACAAGAGTCGATGCCAGCTGATTGATCTAGAGCTACTTCGCACCAGAAGGGACGTCTGCAGAGCTCTTACGGTTGCAGACACGCTACAAGGACGGAAAGATTGTGTTTTCATCCTTTAAAAAAATGATTTGCACTCCCAGTCACGATCACTCCGGAACAATATTATGCTACGCTTGCCACTACGAAGTACTAACTACGGAATGCATGGGGCGATCATCGGTATCCCCAGCGCGTCTTCAACAGGATTGCCCTACTGTTTGACTTCCACCTCACCCGTGAATCGCTTCGTCGAAGATTTTCGGAGTTTTGTGCTGGTAGAAACGGATAACGACAACGATAATATGTTAAATGTTTTTTTTGCAATTCCGTTGTATATCAGCCTACTTTTTAACAAGAAATTGATGAACATAATGGCCTACTTTTACTACCAAGAGAAACAGTACTGAAAAGTGCTACTTTTCAGCACTGAAAACGGTATCGAAAAGTAGCACTTTTCAGCACTGTTTTGGGAGATGTCAAATTAATATCTGATTGCCTCTATACGTCATTTATTGAATTGCTCTGAGTCTATAATAAGCGATTTCTTCACCTCCGCTTAGGCATTAAACCTTGTTTAACCATACGGGTAAACGTGGTTTACGGCATAACGGAAGGTGAAGAAATCGGCCCTAAATAACTTAGTCAACTGGGTTCTGGTTATACATCCGTTTGAAGATCCGAATTGAGTCGAATTGGATCGTCCAATGGATTTAGAGTCAGGGGCTAGTTGACTGTGATGGATTCTGAGTTGTAATCTGTTGGAATGGGATCGTCTTGTTCGTTCACTTTCGCCGGAAATTTTATGCGGCGGTTCGTGCGGGCAATTCAGCACAAAATAATAATTTCGATATTGAGGGAAAATGTATGTAGCGTCTTACCTGATCAGTCACTGAAAATGGAATCGGCAATGGAAGTGAGAAAATAAGTGACAGTCATTCCACAGCCTACCTGATTGAGGAAAACTGTACTGTTACTACGCATGGAAGCTCACGTGGGATTTCTTGAAATATGTTTATGTTCCAAGAAATAATCCAACTATAACGGCATTTTTCGTAATTGCAAAAAAAGTTGTACGCAACTCGTTGCAAAACTCGATTTTTTCAGCTCTCGTCGTATTTATCCAACTCGGCAAGCCTCGTTGGATAAATGTACCACTCGAGCTGAAAAAATCATCATTTTGCAACTTGTTGCTTAAATAACTATTTTAATTGCCTGACAACGTTTATGATTATGTTTGAGACTGTGACCAAGATTATGTTTGTGATTTAGTTTTTTTTTTTTAATTAATATTGCTGTCCTTAGTTTCAACAATATCATTGGGGCTACGAAGCCTGTTGATAAATTTAATAATAAAGTTGTTCAAAATAACATTTTTTAAAAGTTTGCAAAAGAGCTATTCACAAATTTCATCAAACAAAAGAGTTTGAGTCAAAATTCAAACTTAACTAAGGGCCACCTTATTCAACTTTTTTTCTCAGAAGATGCAAAACTCAATTACGAATAACTTCTCTGAAGACATCGAACGTCTAAAATCGACGAGAACGGAGAAAACTCTTTTTTCCTGCTAAATTGTCGATTTGGATCATTGTGCATCGTGTACAACCATATGCAAAACAATAGTCGTTGTTTTCATAAACGTACTCAGCGATGCAGCTGAGTGCATATAAAGTTCACAAATATATCTAGTTAGTATCGTTGTGATTAATAATTTTATTTAAATAATAATTATAAATTTATTATAATTTTTATTGTGAGAATTTTTGGTGGCGGAATTTCTGCCCGAATCTCTGTACAAATAACTAGAAGAATTCCGCTAAGAATCTGAAACTGAGCAACAATTCCTGAAGAACCTATAAAGTAGTCGCCTAATATTTTTTGCTGGGAGAAATATAAATTGAAGCAGGATTCGCTGCAAGCCGAAAAAAGAGACTTGGCTTCAGAGACCATTTTTGTTGAAATAGAGACTTTAGAAACGTTCCGTTAAAAGACTTTTCAGAGACTTGCATTAAAATAGAGACCAAGTCTCTAAAAATAGGCCTATTGTCAGCCCTGCATTTGGAGGTTGACCTTCCAAGTTCTCCAACAACGTGATGTTTTAAGATATCCTAGTGCAGTTATGTGATACGTTAAAACTATCTGAACTATCCTACTTGGTATGATCGGCTAGAAGTGCAAATTTGGGAAAATTAGAGACGATAGCACTTACCTTCTTCAGGATATCTTCCAGCACCCAGAGGGGCGTATCCTTGTGGGGGGTTCCCCGCGTGCTATTGTCCATCAGCACTATTTGCTCCTTCACCTTCCGGTACATCCACAAACTCTTCGACTCTGCTGGCAGGTCGTTATGAATCTTCCCGGCGGTCATCCCGGGAACCAGCAACGACTCCGGTACATTCACCATAAACGTGTACCGGATCCGGCTGTCCTCGAAGTCCTTCTCCGAGCGGCAGTCCATGATGAGCATGCTCAGCTTCGAGTTGGTAATCATTTCGAACAGTTCCTTGGCATCTATCGAATCTTTCACGTGGGATATTATGGGGCTTATGTGGTCATGTAGGTTTCGAATTTTGTTCTGCTCCCGTTCATTCTGCGCGCAAGAGGTTGCGTATCGCTTACTTAGACTTGTCTTCAATTTTTCCACCTTTTCATAGATGAGAATCAGTTCCTTGTTTGGTCCCAGAGCCTCGATAATGTTCCGCTTTTTGTCGGCATATTCCCGGTGACTTTTAATTGTGCTCAAGAGATTCAAGTATTTCATATACATGACGAACGCATTCTCCTCGTCTCGTTCCACATAATGCCTGTCGGCCGACTGTTTCAGTCGGTTGGCGCTCTGGCAAAGCACCAGAACCTTTCTCATGTCGATGTTCTTCGGGAGTGTGTAAAGGGACTCCAAAGTTTCCAGATTCGGGGCCAAATGAATGGGTTTTACTCTAGACGACATTGTAGAAGTTTCGATTCGACCGGATGCCACTAATCGATATAATCCACACTCAACAAATTCTCCGTTTTTATTTCCTCGACTACACGGTCCACTCGAACAAATCTGAGAACTTATAATGCTAGCGAGCTTCAATTAGCAAAAACTTTGCACAATTTTCCGAAGTTTTCATTATTTTTCACCCAGAACAAAACACGACGAATGCATTTTCGCGATGTTGACGTCGTTGACGTGACAAAACCAAAATAAAAAGTAAGCTCAGTATGCACTTTAGGGCGGTTTCAAAAATTACGTCCATCGTGTTTTTCGGGATTTCGAGAGTACCGTTTTGATTCGGACGGGGCCTGTTCATAAATTTCATAACGCTGAAGGGGGTGGGTGGGTGTCCTTGAAATGTTACAGCTCATACAAAATAAGTAAAACATTCATACAAAAAGCGTTACAAGGGGGTGGGTGGGTATCAAAAATGCCCATTTTTGGCGTTATGAAATTTGTGAATGAACCAACGCAGCTTCGAGATCCAGACACACGCCCGGATAAAAACGTATCATTCAGTGAATGGAATAAACCTGAGAGAGACTCGCGAAGAGGAAAAATATCAACGTCATATGCAGCCCAGATTCCCCTCTCATGAAACGTCAAATGCAGCCAACCGTTTTTATGGCTGAAAAAGTGAAAAGTGTTGTGTTCAAAGTAAAATATTATTAAAAACTTCTGTCGGCGGAGCAGTTTTTTCCAAAGTTGCTGATAAATCTAAGCAAAAGATTAATTATTTCTAATGTCTGCTACGTTTGCTGACATGAAATCTCATTCAAACGGCTATTTATGATTCGATGTGATGCAAACTCAATCATTTTTTGCTGAGATGTTCATGTGAGGTTTTGAACAGCATGCGCATAATTGGTATAAACACTAAGTGGAATAAGAAAAAAACTCAGCAATCACAGAAAAAGAAGACCGTCTTCGCGAGTCTCGTCTCAGGAATAAACCATTAATGTACAATATAACGTATTGGATACAATACAGCGTATTGTAATTGAATGTCGAAGCAATATTATTCTTGTTTGGATATACAATTCAAAAACAATATAATATATTGTAACAGAACATTGTATTGTTTTTAATTGGTTTTATACCTTACAATTTTGGTCAAATTCCTATTTTCGTGTAAAACAACTGTTGCTTTTTTCTATGTAGCTTTGCTGAAAGAAATAAACAAAACAAGTTCAGAAAGCAAGAAATGTTGGGTGAAAAATATTCAAAAAGTAAAAATAAGTAGTTTTTCAGAAGTCACTTGACATTAGCTGTAACGACGAATACAACCATGATACAGTTCGTTGAATTGTTTTTGTATTGTACAACAATACACGAATTGCTTATCAAGACAATACATGAACAATATATCGTATTGTATTTTCAAAATGTTTGTATGAGAAAATATCTATATTTCTCGCGTAACTTTTCAAAACGGCCTATCTAACAATTCACACATTTCGAGTAAATCGAGCTTGAAGGTTGTGAAAATATATTTTGAAACTGTATCAAAATGAAATAATTTTTCCCCACTGTGTTGCTTGTAGAGGAAAGCAATGTAATAGAGTTCAACGTATGAAATGAAATTTTGTCAATTTATTTGGAAATTACACTGAAATCTATAAAAACATTAGATAGGACGATTTGATCAAAAATATGTACATAGGATAAATCACATAGGTCGTTCTGTTTCAACAATTGTTACATTAGACATTCATTTCTGTCGTTTTGTTTCAGTTATAGTAACATCGGATATTTTGATTTGATCACACAACAATCATGTTTTATTTCATTTTGTATCCACGTGCGTTGAACTGCTTCGACATTCAAGTTGAACTGCTCATTTTGTTGCGGTGTGATAATCGCAGGTACCAGCTGTGCTTTGTTTTTAGTCATTTGAAGAAGAGACGAATGACCTTCGGGTTAAAGTCTCTCACGAACAACAACAATTTGATTCATTCAATGCCACGCCGTCACTTTTTACCCCCCGTCTATGTGTCCTATGTAACAACAGAAGGAGAAGAAACGTGAGCTGTATTTGGGACTTTTTGCTTTCTCGCTGTTTCTCTCTCAATATTCCCCCCGTTTCAATGCTGGTTTCACCCACACTTGTTCGTGTGGGAGTTATCCACTGCACGACGGGTGGTGACGACTGTGTTACATTCGGCACCAGCCGTCGGCGCAAACAAGAAATAGCGGTGGGAAATGATGACGATGACGGCGCCGTCGATTGTGTTGTAGGAAACCAATGCCAAACAAATACATACAGCTTCTCCGCTCTTCGGTGAATGATTGCTCTGCAAATATATGTGCGCAAGTCGCGCATGCACGTTGCTCGTATTGCTGCCGTGAAGCATATGTATATGCTTCATCGACCATGGATCTGAATCGGATTGATACAATAAGATCATGATGCTGAATATCATTTCCCTACATGCACTCAATACGCTGATAATCGACATTTTGTTGCGGTGTGCTAATCGGAGACACCAGCTGTGCTTTGTTTTGATTCATTCAATCCCACGACGTCACTTCTTCCCATCCGTCTATGTGTCCTATGTAACAACAGAAGGAGGGGAAACTGTATGTAGGACATTTTGCTCTCTCTCTCTGATTCTCCCTCAATTTTCCCCCCGTTTTTATGACGGTTTCGTCCATGTGAGAGTTTCCCATTGCATGACGTGGTGGTGGTGACGGCTGTGTTGCAATCAGCACCAGTCGTCGGTTGAAACCAGAAATTGCGGTGGGGAATGATGACGATGACGACGCCGTCCATCTTGTTGTAGGAACTCGAGAAAGGAGCCCACGTCTAACAAATACATACAGCTTCTCCTCTCTTCGGTGATTGATCGCTCTGCAAATATGTGTGAGCAAGTCGCGCATGTACGTTGCTCGTGTTGCTGCCGGGAAGCATATTTATATGCTTGATCGACCATGCATCTGAATCAGATTGATACAATGACATCATGATGCTCAATTTTGTGCTCAATATCATTCCCCTACATGCACGCAATGCGCTAATAACGATCAACGCTCCGTCATCGTAATCATCGTCATCATCGAAACTTCAAAAGCCGTCACCACCACCACGTCATGCAGTGGGAAACTCACACATGATCATGTGGGCGAAACTGTCATAAAAACGGGAGGAAAATTGAGGGAGAATCAGTGAGAGAGCAAAATGTCCTACATACAGCTCAACATTTCCCCTCCTTCTGTTGTTACATAGGACACATAGACATAGAAGTGACGTCGTGGGATTGAATGAATCAAAACAAAGCACAGCTGGTGACTCCGATTAGCACACCGCAACAAAATGTCGATATTTTCAGAGTCGCTCTGCCTCGCAATATTGAATACGCTCAAATAACAAAAAGAGAACGAGGTACAGAAAACTGTATTTTGGTCTTTTTGCCAAATCATGTTTTAGGCTTACGCTGGATTGGATCAGCATTCGCTCAGCTGCCAGTTCTCTTTTCATGTTATCAGCGTATTGAGTGCATGTAGGGAAATGATATTCAGCATCATGATCTTATTGTATCAATCCGATTCAGATCCAGGGTCGATGAAGCATATACATATGCTTCACGGCAGCAACACGAGCAACGTGCATGCGCGACTTGCGCACATATATTTGCAAAGCAATCATTCACCGAAGAGCGGAGAAGCTGTATGTATTTGATTGGCATTGGTTTCCTACAACACAATCGACGGCGCCGTTATCGTCATCATTTCCCACCACTATTTCTTGTTTGCGCCGACGGCTGGTGCCGAATGCAACACAGTCGTCACCACCCGTCGTGCAGTGGGTAACTCAAACACGAACAAGTGTGGGCGAAACCAGCATTGAAACGGGGGGAAGATAGAGAGAGAAACAGCGAGAAAGCAAAAAGTCCCAAATACAGCTCAACGTTTCCCCTCCTTCTGTTGTTACATAGGACACATAGACGGAGGGCAAAAAGTGACGGCGTGGCATTGAATGAGTCAAATTGTTGTTGTTTGTGAGAGCCTTTAACCCGAAGGTCATTCGTCCCTTCTTCAAATGAATCAAAACAAAGCACAGCTGGTGCCTGCGATTATCACACCGCAACAAAATGAGCAGTTCAACTTCAATGTTGAAGCAGTTCAACGCACGTGGATACAAAATGAAATAAAACATGCTTGCTGTGTGCTCAAATCAAAATGTCCGATGTTACTATAACTGAAAACAAATGACCGAAGTGAATGTCCAATGTAATAATTGTTGAAACAGAACGACCTATGTGATTTATCCTATGTACATATTTTTGGTCAAAACGTCCTATTTGATATTTTTTTAGATTTCAGTGTAATTTCCAAATAAATTGACAAAATATCATTTCTTACGTTGAACTATATTACACTGCTTCCCTCTACAAGCAACACAGTGGGGAAAAATTGTTTCATTTTGATACAGTTTCAAAATATATGTTCAAGCTCGATTTACTCGAAATGTGTGAATTGTTAGATAGGCCGTTTTGAAAAGTTACGCGAGAAATCTTAATGAAACTTTTACAATTTTCATCAGATGCTTTCGTTCAGTGTAGCGATGCAACATTCAGCACAGTTTACATTTGGAAACGTTTATCTTTTTGACAAAACGTTTTGTTTACACTTTCGTCTGCACAAAATAGCTCACTGTCCAAACTTTTTGCATTTTTCAGGCAAAAGGTTGTGCAAATTTAGTAAGAAAAATCATAATAATGAGTGTAGCGGTTTGTTAAACGCAGTCAAACAAACTACGGAAATATTGAAGTGAATTCGTGCAACTCTAGAACGCATTACGGAAGAGCAACACAATATGAAATACTCCACCTCTCCGACTCCTTCGCGTAGTAATAGCTCTTCGCTCCTGGGGGGAATGTCGTCATCCAGAACCACATCCCCGTTGCCTCCGCCGGCCAATTACCGGAACGACTGCATGAGCGCCACCAACAAAAGCTACAAATATCTCCGGCGGTTCATCAAGTTCGACCAGATGGACTTCGAGTTTGCGATGTGGCAAATGCTGTACTTGTTCATTGCGCCCAAGAAAGTGTACCGGAACTTCAATTACCGGAAGCGTAAGTACATCCTCTGGAGCCACCCTCCCCATGTGCCTGTTAGGTTGTTTCAGAAAAATCAATGTTTGAAAGGTCCTAGTGGTCCCCTTGAATGTAAGTACAGTGGCCCAATTTCATATTCGTACAGGATACCGTTTCCACATCAAGTTAGTAAAAAACTATTAAATGAAGTATTGAGCTACAAATACTTTATCTAAATTGAAGGTAACAGGTGTCATCTATTGTTTGCCAATCACAAAATGTTTCCATTTTCATTCATCTTTGGATTAATGGAAAAGTATTGAATTGATGTCTAAAATTCACCCAATTCCATATTCGTACACCTACCAAAATTCATACGCACAACGTTCAAAACTAAATTTATAAGCTCTATTTGATTACTAAAATGCTTTATTATGATGTTCAGATGTAGTGAAATACATTTGGACAATTTATTAGTGGACATATATGAAATTTAGGTAAAGTTATGAGAAATGCCAGTTTTCCAATGATTTTTGCTATTAAATCCTATAATTCGAACAATAACGTTTATTTTTGTCATTGGATCCAATCTATAGATTATACTCGTAAGTAAGAAATTTAGTTGAAATATATATAGTTCACAGAAATTATAAACAGTTTTTATCCCTTTTGAGTTCAGAAAATTGTTGTGCCATAAGTTCAAAACTCTTCTTAAATGATATTTTTAATCAATGTAAACCAAATTTTCATTGTAAACAACAGGTATATGTTAATTTTGAATTTGTCTGTAAAAACAATTTGAACTACGAACTTCGTTTTACAATAAAGTACCCTAAACTACGCTGTACATACCTCCACATAATTGATGTCATCGTAATATTCAATTATCTTTGAAATAATATTCAAATTAAATTCAAAATAGCACCCTATTTTGCAATTTATTGATTTTATAAGAAAAATACAAAATAACTTGAATGAGCAGAGAGCATTGATATACTATTTAATAGAATATATCCTGTTGTTTTCATCATTTTAAAAAACGTTTGTTTTGCGGTTATGGCAATAATATTTATTCTTTAAATCTCTTTAATCATGTTTGGTAGTAAAGTGTAAATTAAAAATGATAATTACGCAATGTTTTGATAGGAACATTAACTATGGATTATGTATATACATTTAGGAGCCAAACATAAAGAAATTGACTAAAATTTTTGGTTTTGGATTTGTTATAAATGTTATACTACCTAAGATTCAAAAGTATAAGTTGTCGATATCCACTCCTAGCTACTCTGAAACTGATTAAATTTTTTTGAAATTTGTGCAATAGTCGCAGTTATCATTCTTAAGGAAGTGATGTTGAAAAAAATGTAATTTATTGTTCGACTTATCGAATATTTTAGCAAAAAACATGGGAAAACTGGTATTTTTCTTAAATTTACTTAAGTTTCAAATAAATTTAAAAAAATTTAAATTTTCCAAATGTATTCTACTGCATCTAAACAACACAACGAAGAGCTTAAGTAATCATCTAGTCCATTAAAAATTAGTTTTGAATGCTGTATATTTCTTTTTTGTTAGATGTACGAATATGGAATTGGGTCAATTATAGACACAATCTCAATACTTTTCCATTATTCCAAAGATTTAAGCAAATGAATACAGTTTGTCATTGCCAAACAATAGATGACACCTATAACCTTCATTATTGATAAAGTATATCGAAGTCCATGCACCATTTAATAGATTTATACCAACTTGATATGAAAACAGAGCCCCGTACGAAAATGAGATTGAGTCACTGTAACTTACAGCTTAACTGTTAAGCTTCTTTATAGTTACAGGGTTGATAGCAAATCACTTTTTAATGATTTGTCGCTATTTTGAACCTAGTCACAAAAGTTGTCGCATAACTTGATCTTTTGATCTTCACTCCGATAGGGTTTTCTCTGCTCTAAATTTGCAGGAATTTCGGCTACATTCAGAGAAATAATTTAGAAGCAGTAGTACAGTAGCATGTCGTTTTTGAGACACAAAATCTTTTCAACTGATAAATTGTCGGCTGTGCCGCTACCTAAACGCGCAGAATTTCCTCCACAGATCCTACAGGAGCTCTTCCACAAAGGTTTATTAAAGAGTTTTGAAAAAAATCGTGTCGAGATTTTTCCAAGAAACGCTACAATAATTCCTACGCCCATTTTCTAATTTATTCTAGGCATTTTCATTAAGATTCTTTTTCAAAATTCATCCACGTTTACTCTCATGAATTGCTTCAAGGCATTGTTCGATGAAACTTTACCATGAATTCCTCGATATATTTGACCTAGCATTCTTCATCAAGAGGAAAATAACCATCATCGTTTTCCAAATTTTCTAAACCAGTTTTTTTTTGCTAAAAATTTAAGCAATGCTCAAGAAAATCTATCATTGCATTGTACTTGCTGTATGTATTGCAATGATAGATTTTCTTGGGGATTACTACAAATTTGAACGAAAAAACTGGTTTTTAATTTTTGATGATTGCTAATGATTGAATGATGCAACATTCAGCACAGCCTTAAGCCTTAAGTTCCCCCAGAAATTTCTTACGGCATTTCATCAAAATAGTATTGTTGCGGTTCAAACATTTCTCTAAACAAATTTCAAATAAAATTTCCAAATCTCTATGTATTCTTCAAAAAAATATGTTTATTATGAAGTACCGCGTGTAACGTGTTAATAGTTTGTAACCGTTTTAAATAAAGATTTAGTTCGTTGCTTTTTCGTCGCGTGTTTTATTCGTCACAATAATGTACTCGGTCACCGCCAACGCGCGAACGTAAAAGTGGCAAAAAAATTGAGCGAAAATAGTGAGAAACAGCGGTAAAAGTGTCTCCCGCGTGGAAGAGGAGAAGAATGGACGACAACAATTTCCCGTCCGGGAGTGATCGTTCGCATCCACCATCAATTGCGACGAATAGACTGCAACAAGATCAGGCAGGACAACATCAACACCCACCAGCATTTTTACCACCGCAGCAGCAGCCGTCGAATTCGATTCTCCGCTCTACGTTTCATCAACAAGTACCGCCTCGCTTCCAGCAGTTTCCGCAGCCTCAAACCCCGCAACAGCAGCAGCTACAAAACCCATCACCGAACGAATTCGTTGGACAATGTTTCCAATTTTTCCAACAGCTCCAACAGCAACAGCAATCATTCTTTCAAACGATGCTGTCTTCGATGCACCACCAAACAGCGCCAAATCCGGAGCAGATATTGGACTCGCTTGTAAGTAATATACAGAAGTTCCGATACGAGCCAGATGCAAACGTCACATTTGCAGGTTGGTTTGTGCGCTTTGTTTGCCAAGGATGCTGTTCGTTTGGATGATTAGGCGAAGGTGCGGTTATTGCTCCGTAAAACTAGACCAATGGAATACGAACGCTACCCCAGCTATATCCTTCCCAAGCTTTCGAAGGACATCTGCTTTTCTGATACTGTGGTCAAGCTAAAAAGCTTGTTTGGCACACCGGAATCTGTGCTGAGTAGGCTTTATTGGTGCTTGCATGTCGCCAAGCAAGCTACCGAGGATTTCAAAACGTACGCATGCAGAGTTAACAAACTGTGTGTTGAGTTTAAACTCGGGAAACTTACCGAAGAACAGTTTAAGTGCCTAGTATTCGTGTGTGGCTTAAAAGCGGAGAGCAACGTGGAAGTTCGTGCTAGATTGCTGAGCAGGATCGAAGAAAGAATCGACATCACATTGGAGCAAATATCGGATGAGTGCCAACGTCTCCTCAGCATCAAACACGACACAGCAATGATTGAGGCAGGGCAACATTCAGCAGTCAAGAGCAAGCATCACGTCGGGAAGCGTGCATCTCCATACGAACGGCGTTCGCCAGTTTAGGGATTTTCGTCCGGGTCAAGTGAAGCCACTAAAACAGGACCAGGTTCGCCATGTTGGAACTGCGGTTCCATGCACTACTCCAAGGATTGTCCCTTCAAGAAGCATCAATAGGCCAGGAGAAGTGGATGAACTTGTCATTAATTTTCCTGCCAAAAATCTTACAATATCTACTTTTTCTCTGCTATAAATTCACTCTAGGTGAATTACTTCCCCTGGCCTATGTCGGGAGTGCAGACAAGTCGGTCACAAAGACGGATACTGCTCTAGCGCAAGGAAGGTAATAAGTCCACGATCTCCGAACAAGCGATTTTCTCCGAGGAAGACGGTAACCAAGAGTGTCGTGGTGAAGAACGTGCAGAAGAGAAGAAGATTTGTGAGTGCGCTAGTGAACGATCGGCAGATCAGTCTTCAACTAGATACAGCCTCGACAGCATCCGAAAAGCCACCGAAGTTGGAGTTCGAGTGTAAATGTGCGATTTCCATAAATGAGGTAAAACGTCAAGTCCGGCTCTACGTAAAACAGCAACTCAATTTGCTCGGCTTCTGGTCGATGCCGATGGATCGCTTCTGCAATCATGTCAGCAGCTCGCCCACAGCAGTCGGCATCTTAAAGCAAGCTTTTCCGACAGTGTTCAACGATGATCCGGGACTTTTTTTTTTTCCTTCTAAGCAATGGGGGGATAATCTGCTCACCGAGGTCCGGGAGTGTGGGGTTGGGGACCATTTACTACGTACAAGCAGTAAACAGGACTACACCCCCGACCCACTAAACCATTTCCATTGCCGCCAAACCCTTCGTCTCTCCGGGACCACCAAGAAGGCATTGCTTCGGAGAGGGGCTATTGCACATCGCATCCTCCAGGTTAGCTGCGTAGCCATGCAGCAACGAACATCGATGACACGCTTATGGGGGTCCACCAAGGTAGCATGCTGGCGCATTGCCAGCTTCCCGGGTGGTCCTCACCTCCCGTTGTCCGCTGAAGGCGGGCAGGGTCGACCACTAAGCCCGCGCCCAGCTGCACCGCAGGTATCAAGAACTGATACTGCGGGCTTCGCAATTTGACCTACTGAAGGCTCAGGCCCTATCAGCTAGCACGAGCTGGGATTGCTGACGAAGGGGCCTCCACCTGCCCCGAACAACCAGAGGCTCGTACCCACCCAGTAGACCGGCGCCACGACAGCAGCGCTACCAGGATGTTCTCCCCGCGGCCACTTAATCGCTGTAAGGGTCGATTTCGACCGTAGGGCACCGGTATGACCTACGTAGCCGACTGCGAACCCTTGGACCACCTGTTGATTAGCGTCTGCACTAGTCACTCCTCGAGTCCACACGCCACCTCCTTTGGAGTTCCGAGACGATGTGGGTGATAGCCGATGAAACGGCATTCCAGCCAAACTCGTCTGCACACATCCTCTGGACCAAATTGTCCGGAGTCGTGTCCCGACCGCATGTGGCAAACATGCGGTCACGCATTGTGCGGAAACGCGGGCACACGAACAAAACGTGTTCCGCCGTTTCCTCTAAACCTGCACAAACTGGACATTCGGGAGAACCCGCATGACCGAAACGGTGTAGATATTGTCTAAAGCATCCATGACCCGAAAGGACCTGTGTTAGGTGGAATGTTAGTTCCCCATGGCGCCTATTGACCCAGATATCTAACCTCGGAATCAACCTGTGAGTCCACACTCCCTTGGTGGAACTGTCCCACGCACGCTGCCATTTGACCATGGAGGCCAGTCTGGCAGTCCTGCGTATGCCTCTTGTGCCGCGCATTTCGAAGCACTCTATGTCTTCCATGATAAGGATACCAATAGGCATCATACCGGTGATGACACAAAGTGCATCGTGTGACACGGTACGGTACGCGCTCGCAACCCTCAGGCACATTAGCCTATAAGTACTCTCTAGCTTGCTACGGTAGCTATCGGTACTCAAAGCCGTGCCCCAAGCCGGGCCACCATACCTCAGTATGGACGAGGCGACACTGGCCAGAAGCTTACGCTTGCTGGCGTACACCGCAGAGCTATTGGACATCATCCGGGACAGTGCCACAATAGCTGTGGAGGCTCTCTTGCAGGCATAATCGACATGGCTACCGAAGGTAAGCTTGTCGTCGATCATCACCCCCAAGTGTTTGACGGAGCGCTTCGAAGTGATTGTGCAGTCGCCTACACTGATCACCGCTTGCTGCACCGACTTTCGGTTGTTGACAACAACAGCCTCCGTTTTGTGGTGAGCCAATTCCAGTTTCCTGGAGCTCATCCACTCCTCCACAATTGCGATCGAGTGGGCTGCAGTCAATTCCACTTCTTCGATCGATTCACCGTAGACCTCCAGCGTAATATCGTCGGCAAAGCCAACGATGACCACACCCGCCGGGAATTTTAATCTCAACACCTCGTCGTACATGACATTCCATAACACCGGACCCAGGATGGAACCTTGCGGGACTCCTGAGGTTATGTGAAAGCACTTCCGACCCACCTCTGTGTCATAGACTAATATCCGATTCTGGAAGTAACTTCCGAGAATCTTGTACAGGTACTCGGGTATCCCCAGACGCAGGAGCGCATCAGCAATAGCCGCCCAGCTGGCACTATTAAATGCATTCCTTACATCCAGAGTCACTACTGCGCAGTAGCGAATACCCCTCCTCTTACGCTGGAGTGCTATCTCAGCGGTTTTCTTAACCGTCAGAATAGCGTCTACAGTGGACCTCCCTTTCCGGAAGCCGAACTGGTTGCCTGAGAGACCATTTACACCCTCGGTGTACCTCGACAGTCTGTTGAGGATGATCTTCTCGAGCACTTTCCCCACCGTGTCAATCAAGCATATTGGTCTATACGCCGACGGGTCACCGGGTGGTTTCCCCGCCTTTGGCAATAGTACCAGGCTCTGCCTCTTCCACGCATCTGGGAATACTCCCTCGTCCAGGCATATCTGCATAGCAGATCTGAACATACCGGGAGCCTCCAAGATTGCGACTTTGAGGGCCAGGTTTGGAACTCCGTCCGGACCTGGTGCCTTCCCCATGCTTAGGGATTTTGCAATCCCTACAAGTTCCTCATCAGTTACTCTATCCTCATCACCAGCCCCAATCCCCGGCTGTCCTACAAAAGGAGGCCATGGGCTAGGGTTGTGGCGCGGGAAGAGCCCCTCGATGATCCCCTCCAGCATCTGTGGAGACTGCTCCGTAGGAGCAATTGCACCTCTTGTCTTCGCCATTACGATCCTGTAGGCATCACCCCACAGGTTCGCGTTGGCACTCTGACAGAGTCCCTCGAAGCAGGCCTTTTTGCTTGCCCTTATCTCAGACTTCAGCGCGACTTTGGCAGCGGTGAACACCGCCCGTCGTTCTTCACGCTCCTGCTCGGTACGTGCTCGCTGCATCCGTCTCCTGGCCCGTAGGCAGGCACGGCGCAGGTTCGCAATAGCTTGAGTCCACCAGTATGTCGGTGGTCTCCCATTCCTAGGGTGGACTTTTCTAGGCATGGTCGCATCGCATGCACGCGTAAGCACCGCTACCAGTTCGTCCCCGCTTAGGCCGAGTAGGTTACGCTCACGGCGGAGCGCCTCCCTAAGTACTTCATCATTGAAGTACGATGTCTTCCACCTACGAGGGCTTGGCCTTGACCTAGCCGCTTCCTCAACCCGCTGCCTGCTGTTGTTGTAGTCGATACTGTAGCGAACCGCCAGGTGGTCGCTGTGAGTGTAGGCATCGTCTACCCTCCAGTTCGAACTACTCGTTAGGCCAGGACTACAAAAAGTAACGTCGATAATCGACTCCGCTCCGTTACGGCTGAAGGTACTTTTGGCACCAACATTAGCCAGATCGACATCTAGCACGGCCAGTGCCTCTAGCAGGATTTGACCTCGCTGGTTCGTGTTACGGCTTCCCCATTCCACGGCCCAGGCATTGAAGTCACCCGCTATTACAACTGGCCTTCGCCCTGTCAGCGCGGTCGTCATACAGTCCAGCATCTGCGTGAACCGCTCGGTCGACCAACTCGGAGGCGCATAGCAGCTACAGAAGAGGACCCCGTTTACTTTGGCGATCACGAAGCCCTCGTAGGTAGTAGACACCAACTGCTGGACAGGGTATTTACCCGTTGTCCATATCGCCGCCATTTTTCCGGATCCATCCACGACCCAGTTGCCGTTGCCGGCGGGTACTCGGTATGGGTCCGATATGATGGCGATGTCCGTCCCCCACTCAGCAACTGACTGGTACAGCAGTTGCTGAGCTGCGTCACAGTGGTTCAGGTTCAGCTGCGTTACCTGCACTGTGATTTTTCGTTGATGGCTCGTTTGAAGGTCGGGCACCTTGAGCCTCCCGTTGGGTGATTGTTGTTCACGGACTTGCCGGAACAAATCAAGCACTTGGGAGGGTTCTTGCAGCCTAGTGCCTTATGACCTTCCTCACCACAACGCCTGCACAACTTAGTCCTATCAGGGCCTTTACAGCCCCAGGACTTGTGTCCAGGTTCCCTGCACCTAAAGCAGATCACTGGTTGCTCATGTATGTTCAGTGAACATACTGACCAACCAACCTTGATCTTACCTACCTTAGCGGACTTATTTGCGTCTGCCACAGGTAGGTGTACTAAGGCCACCTGAGTACCTGCCGGACCTTTCCGTAGCTGAACGGCGGTGGTGGGCACCTGCACTTCGCACTGTTGCCGCAGTGCCGTGACGAGCTCTTCTGCGTTAGTGATCTCGTCAAGGTTCATCACCTTCAGAGTCACTGACTGCGTCAGAGCCCTCACTTCAACACCAGCGCCAAGGACCTCTTCCGCCAAACTTTTGTAGGCGGCGCCCTTGCGCTCCTTGTCGCGCTTAAGCTCGAGGATCATTTCACCTGTACGAGTGCGTCTGACACTGCGTACGTCGGCTCCTAGATCCGCAAGCTTCGCGTCACTGCGCATCGCCTTCAGGACTTCCGAGTACTTGGACTCTTCCGTCTTGATGATGATCGCATCACCCTTTTCGCGCTTGGCACCTACCCTCCTACCTTTCTTAGGTCTGGTATCCCTGCGCTCCTGTTTCTCCTGTTTCTTCTTCTTCTTCTTCTTCCTCACTACGGTTGTCCAGGGGGCGTCCCCCCCCTGCTCCGCCCTGACCTGTGGTGATGGAGGACCTCTCAAAGGTCGCAACCCCCTGTTCCCATCACTCCGTGAGGGGCCAGCCTTTTCGGGCCCACCCTTCTCGGCTTTCCGGGACGCCTGGCTGGGGTCCGATTTTCCGGCACTTCTGCCGGTTTTCGGGGTCAGTATCCGCCTGGCCTTACGAGCGCCGCCGGGTAGCTCCTCCCCTGACGGCTGCCTCGCGCGCTTCTGCGATTGCTTGCTGTAAGCATTCGCTTCCACGCTTTTGGGGCTGCCCGCGAAAACGAAGGGTTCCGTCTGGGTAGACTTCGGCACCTTCAGTTCCACGGGTTCTGCCGCAGCCACAGTCACCATGGGTTCAGCATGGTTCTGCTTGGCCGCCAACATTGACTTACGAAGTCTAAGCAAGGCCTGCTTGAGGTCCTTGCTGATGTTAGACTTCGAGGACGCAAAGTCAATTATGGAGTCGAGCTGCTGTGCAGCCACTTCCATCGCAGAGAGCCCATCTCTACTTTTATTGATGGCCCTCATCAACCACGCTCCATCCATAACTTCACCCGATGCGTTAGCCGGGGATGAAATATGGGTTCCAGCACTGGCACTACGTGCACTGCTGCCTCCTCCTGCTTCTACTCTCCTCAACGGAGATCTAGCTAGCCCACTTCTTGCGAAGGGGTTCGCTTCCCTACTACTGCTACTACCTGCACTACCACTACTAATCTGATTGTTGTTTGAATTTGTACTCATTTTGGATCCCACGAGTAGCACGGGAAAAGAGGTCAACCACGCCAGAGCCCTGCATTAACGCGGTAAGGGACAAATACTGTGAGGGGTGCTCAGGTGCCCCACAGGCTCCGTTAATGGCCGAACATCTTTTTCACCCCTTCGACCATTCATTCCTCAGCACGGTTTTTCGCATCACACCTTGAATTGGGGTTACCCCGTTTGGTGGACTCTTACCACCGGAACGGGTTGTCCGTAGTTCTATTCTGGACGCCGGAACTACACGGCCAATGATCCGGGACTTTGTACAAAAGCAAAGGTACACCTCACGCTGAAAGAAGGAGCACAACCCGTGTTTCGCCGAAGAGACCAGTAGCGTACGCAATTTACAAGACCGTTTAAAAAAGGCTGGAATCATAACACCAGTCGAGCACTAGGTGTGGGCAGCTCCGATAGTTGTCGTGAGGAAGGCGAGTGGAGCGGTGATTATTCAACTGGCTTGAACGGCGCCCTACAGCCGCACCAGTATCTTCTCCCGCTGCCACAGGACATCTTCGCAAAACTGGCCAATAGCAAGTTTTTTAGCCAAATCGATCTCTCCGATGCATTCCTACAGGTCGAGGTAGAGGAAGAATCCCGCGAAATGCGGACTATCAATACGCACCGGGGACTCTACCGCTACAACCAACTTCCTCCAGGGGTCAAGCCAGCACCAGGAGCGTTTCAGAAGTTAGTAGACACCATACTAGCTGGGCTGAAGTACACGTCGGGCTACCTCGACGATGTGTTAGTAGGCGGTGTGGACGAAGAAGACTATCATCGGAATCTCGAAAATGTCCTCCGTCGACTTCAAGAGTACGGGTTCATCATCAAAGCGGAGAAGTGTTCGTTTGTCCAACAGCAAATCAAATACGTTGGTCACCTTATTGATAAGCGCGGATTACGCCCGAATCCAGCCAAAATTGAGGCGATTCGCAACATACGGGAGTGCGTTCTTTCCTAGGGGCAATTAACTATTACGGGAAATTTCTCCCAATTGTGCGAACGCTAAGGCACACTCTTGACGAGCTCCTCAAGCAAGCGTTCGAGAATTTCAAGAAAATCCTGTCTTCCGACTTGCTCCTTACACACAACTCGGAGTTAGACATCATCGTGTCGGCAGATGCGTCTTCCATCGGAGTCGGGGCCAGAATAAGCCACAAGTTCCCCGACGGCTCTATCAAAGCGGTCCAGCATGCGTCCAGAGCGTTAACCTCAGCTGAGCAAGCATACAGTCAGCCAGATCGCGAAGGGCTCGCGATAATTTTCGCCGTAACCAAGTTCCATAAGATGGTTTTCGGCCGGAAATTCACGTTGCAGACGGATCACGCCCCACTTCTTCGAATCTTTGGGTCGAAAAAGGGCATTCCCGTCTACACGGCCAATCGTTTGCAACGCTGGGCGCTACAGTTGCTGATGTACGATTTCAAGATCATCTACGTCAACACGGACAAGTTTGGCAACGCAGATGTCTTGTCAAGGTTAATTGAACATCACGTGAAGCCGGAAAAGGATTTCGTAGTGACTAGCATTGTGCAGGAGAAAGATGTGAAGGCGCTAGCTACAAACTCAATCGACGCGTTTCCACTCAACTTCAAAATGGTATCCCTGGCAGCGCGTTCACGTGGAGTACGCCGGGCCGATAGAAGGTGAATACTTCCTGCTGAGCGTCGACTCCTATTCAAAGTGGGTCGAAAGAGTCAAAACCAAGTCAACCACGGCTACCACTACAGTCAGCATCATCCTCAGCTTATTCGCCCGTCTTGGAATGCCGGAGACTCTGGTAAGCGACAACGGTCCACAGCTCTTGCGCCGAGCTCGATAATTTCTGTTTGGAGAATGGTGTCAACCACATCACTACTGCACCGTACCACCAACAATCAAACGGGCAAGCAGAAAGATTTGTGGACACCTTGAAGCGATCGGTAAATAAAATACGCAAGGGGAAAGGAGTTATACAGGAAGCTTTGGATGTTTTCCTATTTACTTACCGAGCAACACCGAATCCAGCCACACCCCAAGGAAAATCACCATCATAAGCAATGTTCGGTCGCAGGACTCGTAGCAGTCTTGACCTGCTCCGTCCTCCAACAGCTCATGCTCTTGAGCTTGTTTACTAATTGGACGTGTCATGTTCAACGTGTGGGTGGAAGATAAGCACATGCTTCGGTCTCATACACGTATATGGCAATCCCAATCTCACCTAATGGATTTGACAACAGCTAAGATCATTTAAGTATCCACATTGAAATGCATTTGAGTATCCAACGGTTGCTTAGAACATGTTGTATTCAAAAATATGGCGGCGCCGCATATTGCTGGTCTCATATCAATCAGCTCCGAACTCGTGTGACAGACGACAAGCCCCCAACGAAGCACATCAAGGCATCATCAAAGCTACCGTTGGATATCTTGCTTAAAGGCCGGTTTGCTACTGACAAGAAAAAGAATCGCCTATCACGATGCGTGGAAAATGTCTCCCAAGAAATGGTCAAGAAAATCACAATTTTTCTGATCGCAGTACGCAGTTGAGAAGAAATGTCACTTCAAAGGGGGCTCTCTGTAGGAAATTTCTTAACCCTTTCATTCAAGGAATTTCTTAACTTTTCTTGAGCGAAACAGCATACTTAGCTTAAGGCTGGAATCTGCCCGAACCACGTTCCACATCAAGCGCTATCGCCACATCGCCAGTCTCACCACCACCTACGTCTGCTACAACCGTCAAGCCTCTATCACCAATGCTTGGCCAACCGTCTGAGCAATCCACTTGTTGTTGTTGTTGTTTGAGAGGGACTTTAACCCGAAGGTCATTCGCCAACCATAGCAACATGCTTTAATTCAAATGTTCATGGCATGCTGCGTTCAACGTCGTCATCTCCTACACTCCTCCTCGACGGAAGGACTCCAGCAGCTTCACGGAAACCCCTCAGTTTTACGAACTGCAAAGGCTTCGTCATCATATCCGCAACCATCGCATCAGTCGGACAGTAACGAATGTCGATTTCACCATTCTGCAGCAAATCTCGAACAAAGTGGAATTTCGTCTCGATGTGCTTCGAACGGCGGCCAATGGTTGGTGAATTCGATTGTTTGATCACCCCTTGATTGTCTTCGTACACCGCCACTGGTGATGTCAGGTTAACGTCGAAATCGCTCAATATTCGGCGAACCCAACGGAACTCTTGGAGGCACTCGGCAAGTGCCACGTACTCGGCTTCGGTGCTACTGGTGTGACACAAGTTTGCTTCTTCGAGCTCCAGCTAATCGAACCACCAGCGAAATGGAACAGAAAACCAGACGTCGATTTTCGGTCACTAGTGTCGCCGGCCCAATCAGCGTCGACGTAGACCTTCAGTGCTGATCCATCTACTCCCAGGACCAACTCGTCGTTCAGCGTGTGCTTCAGGTATCGCAATACCCGTTTTGCTTCCAGCCAGTCAGCTTGCGTCGGGCAGCTGGTCTTCCTCCCAAAATGGAAACTGCAGCTGCAATATCCGGACGCGTGTTCACGGCCACGTACAATAAACCACCAATCAAACTGGCGAATTGGTGGTTATTTGGCAATTTGTCGGCATCTGTCTCCTCCTTTGATTGTGTGTGACCGGGACTGAGAGGAAACTTCGATGGTTTGGCATCCGTCATTCCGAAACGCTTCAACAGTTTTCGGATGTACGTTGACTGATTCAAGCTTACGCCTTCACTGGATCGGTTCACCTCGATGCCCAGGAAATGCTTGATGTCTCCCAACGACGTTACTTCGAAATGCTGGTTTAGCTCTCGAACCAGTCTTGCACAGGAATTGAGTTCTAAGAGAATTTTGAGTATCTTTCACTTATTGCTCTCTGTAACAATCATGATCCGCAACACATCATGAGATACTGTTTATCGTCTACTGCTACAGCTCTGATTATATCTGAGGGATTATCATGCCAGTAAAGTAAAACACCTACCCCCGATGGTAAATAAGCGAAAAATATGGATTTTATCATCGCTCTCTCTTTGGAGCTCTCATTCGCTGCTGATATTTATCAAGCTGCGAATCATTGCCGATCGTGGAACATGTGCTGTTTAAAATTGTGTACACTAATTGAAGTGATTGCAAAAGTTTTCAACGAGGATCGAAATTGTAACTCTTGCATCGCGAGTCTTCGACCATATCTAGACATCTAGACACCTGCATAATAAGGCGAAAGTAGTTGTAGAGGCTCTTTGTTACTAAGCAGTTGTTTCACAACTTGGATACCGGTGGCGAGCCGTAGCGCCGAGCAGCGCATGAGACGAGTCTCCCCGAGAGCATATCACCTAGCGCACGCTTTTAGCATTTTCGTGAGCCTCCGACCAGCGCAGCACACTAGGATTCCGATGAGCTGAGAGACGGTTTGGTAGGAGGCTCATCAGTACATTTATGTGCTCCTGAGAAATATGTAACTCTAGTTATAAAAATAATTTAAAACGCAAAAAAATAAAAACAAATTAAAAACACCAACTTTTTCAAAGGCACTAAACTGAAGAAATAGTAAACCAAAGTTCCTGATCTTCTTATTTCAAGCTAGTGCATATAGCTAAACTAAAATAAGAAATGCCCTGTAACAACAGTGTAATGCCTTTGAAGTTAGATTCTATGCTGTTTCACCTTAAAACATACGCACAATATGACAATTTTCATCAAAAACTACCATATTTCATAAATTAATCTTGCAAAACCCCTATGGCGTATAGGCGTAACGATTTTCAAAATAGTTGATTTATACTAAAAATGTTATAAATAAGTATGTCTTCTATACCATGGTTGAGTACCATAGCTTTTCGAACATTGATTGTTTTCTGGGAGACCATAATGCCTATTTTCACATTTTTTTTTTATTTAAACCACTGTGCCCATTAATTGATCTATTGTGGTAACCTATGTTCACTTATGAGTTTTCAATTTATCATTTCAGAAACCAAATCTCAGTTTGCGCGCGATGACCCAGCTTTCCTGGTACTGTTGGTTGGATGCTTGTGTGGTAAGAAAATGATTTATCAATGCTATCGGACGTAATTCATGGTCTAATTTTCATTCTAGTCACATCTATCGGCTTTGCGTGGGTGCTGAGCCTAGGAATCGGCCAAAGTTTAGTATTTCTATTGTACGTGGTGTTTGTGGATTGCATTCTTTGCGGAATGGTAGTGGCGACAATGCTGTGGTTCATCACGAACCATTACTTGCGAGATCGTGCCTCGGACTTGGACGTGGAATGGGGCTATGCATTCGATGTGCATCTGAATGCATTTTTCCCTCCGTTAATTTTGTTGCACTTCATTCAGCTATTCTTCTATCATCCGCTCATCAGCCAGGACTGGTTTATTTCGACTTTGATAGGCAACACAATCTGGCTGGCCGCGCTCAGTTACTACATTTATATAACCTTCCTGGGTTATAACGCAGTACCCAATCTAAGAAATACCCGAATCATTTTGGTTACACTACCATTGGTGTTTCTATTTTACATTGTTACGTTAATCATTCGCTGGAATTTGAGCGTTTCGTTAATGTATTTTTATCACTATAGAGTTCTGTAAGGACGAAGGAGCAATAAAATACACATCATGTAAGTTGTTGTACGATTGTTGAGTTGATGATAATTCACACGATTTAAGTCCAGTATTACAGTCGACTCTCCACATCTCGATGTTCTACATCTCGATATCTCTCCTTATGTCGATGATTTCATAGGTCCCTTCAGTCTGCATACATTTTCTCTCTCCATATCTCGATATCCTCCTTATCTCAATATCTTCATATCTCGATGTGTTCCTGTTGATTCTTTGTTCTCAATTTTCTCTCCGTATGTCGATATGACCAACATCGAAGGTTACTAGACCAAAGTTTTTGGGATTCAAAAACAAGTTAGGAGCGCAAAATGACGTCTGTTTGTGTATTACTGTCTTGGCAATGGAGTGCTTTTCAATCTAGTATTCATCAAAAATTGTTCTTTGTCTCGATCTCTCCCTATCTCGATGGACCCTTCGATATCGAGATGTGGAGAGGCGACTGTATAATATGCGAACCATTTTTTTTTTAATTCTTTCATTAGGTAGTATTATTTGGCCCTTCATTAGCCGAGTAGTTCGAGTCCGCGGCTACAAAGCAAAGTCATGCTGAAGGTGTCTGGGATCGTTTCCCGGTCGGTCTAGGATCTTTTCGTAATGGAAATTTGTTTGACTTCCCTGGGCATAGAATATCATCGTACCTTGCACACGATGTACGAATGCGGAAATGTCACTTTGGCAATGAAAGCTCTCAGTTAATAGCTGCAGAAGTGCTCATTGAACACTAAGCTGAAAAGCAGCCTCTGTCCCAGTGAGGACATAATGCCAATAAGAAGAAGATTAGTATTATTCAATACATTATATTAATTTCTTATATCTTAACACTATCATCCTATAAATAAATAAAACGATTTGTAGGTATCAACTTGAAAAGCCATGCATGTATTGCCATTGACTTGGTCTCTGTTGAGTAGCGTCGTAGTTTTTGGAAATTTCCAGGCTTTCAGCCTCATACAATTTATAAGATGGAGAAATATTTCGCAAAATTTTGCGTCGTAATTGTTTGATCCTCTGTAGAAAAATGTTCTGATTTGAAATCGTAAGTCATCCCCTTGTCTATCGTCTTCTGACAATGAAATAGAATTTTTAATGTTTCCTGGATTTATATTTATTGTTTTAATGTTTTGGATAAAGGATAAAAAAAAATAGTTAGCATTAGCATTAAGCAATTCGCACAAATTCGTAGGTGGTACAGTCCTAAATCGTTTTATGAGGGTAGCCTCCTCCCCGTCCGTTACCAAAGTCAAAGATTTAGGACTAACACTTGACTCTTAGACAAGATAAAGGATAAAGGATAAAAAATAGTTCTACAAAAAAGTTCACGAGTGTTTCGGATCGGATAGATTTGTTGATACAAGATTATCAATGAATAACATTTGAAATTTTACACATTTAATTTTTTTTTTCCATTGGAGTTTAGCAAAGTATAGTGTTTGATACATGTGTTTAAGGTGAAACAGTTTGAAATCAACTTCCAAGATTGCATTAACACTTAAAAGGCACAAATCTTGCGAAGAGAGCATCCAAAAACAGTGCACTTCTTATTTTGGCTTTGTTCACTAGCTGCAAGTTTAAAACAAGAAGATCAGAAACGTTTGCCAACTATTTCTCCAGTTTAGTGCCTTTGAAACGTGAGTAGGGGCACAAGTCGGCCATCTTTGGGTTCCTATATGTTTCACCTTAAATTATTTTCTTATTTGCCATCAAATGTTTGTATAAAATTTACTACAATAGTTATTTACAGAGTCTATGAATGGAGAGTTGCGCAAATAGAACTGGCAACAAGTTCCCCAATCACAAATCATTTAATTATTCTGGTCACCTGCTTTACTGTGTGCGCTTTCCAGTGACTTCACTCAAATGCACTAAAGCCCTGTCCCAATTTTAGTGCCAAACGCTTAAGTTTAGGCCAAAAACACATGTTTACTCAATTTTCTAATGTTTTCCGTTGGTTTAAGCCCAAAAAACATTTTTTTTAGATTTTATCACATCCTTTGGCTTAAACTCAAATTTTGGGTGTATTTTGTTTTGCGTGTCGCTTACGAAATGTCAGATAGGAACAACCCCAATGGTCGAACTAAAACCCCTGTGGTGTTTTAGTCGACTAAGCGAACGTCAAACATGATCAAAAGTGTCAAGGTTCATTTATGGACCAAATTTTTAAATTAAATTTCAAACATGATATAGCCATTATTTGAGCGGGAAAAATTGCTTAAGTAGTTATAGTAACATCCTTTTTCGTGTTATTACATAAAAACAAGATTTCATTAAAAATTTTAGGACCCAATTCGAATATTTGTTTCAAAAGTCGCAAAGAACAAAATTGAAATTGATCTTTTGTTTGGTAATTATAAAGTAATCACAATAAAGTGTTTAGTAGTGAATTGCAAAAAAAAAAACATACGACAAACAGCATGAACTCAAAAACTTGATCTTCTTTGGTTTCCGCACGACGAGCAACTGTAAAAAAAAATTCCCCGTTTGCCGCTCACTACCGAAAACAGCCGCATCTGTAGCGTAAAGCCCTCAGTACACTGTTTGTCAAGTGTGCAAATTTTTCCGCACGCATAAACTAACACTTCAATATCCACTTGACACTTCAGATGTTTTGTCATTGTTGAGACCGATGTTTGCATGTTGGTTTATGCGTGCGGAAAAATTTGCACACTTGACAAACAGTGTACTGAGGGCTTAAGTCTGGCTTGAAAAACTATTATATAGTTTTCAAACAAACTAAGGGCCCATTCACAAATTTCATAACGCTGAAGGGGGTGGGTGGGTGTCCTCGTGCTGTACAAAATTTGTAAAATATTCATACAAAAAGCGTTACGAGGGGGTGGGTGGGTGTCGAAAATGGCCATTTTTAGCGTTATGAAATTTATGAACAAACCCTAATTGTGTATAGTTATCAGTTACATTTCAACTATGAAACAGATTTGTACGTTTCCACTGATGAATGGAGATTACACAGACAAACAGACGTAACACTTAGAACAAATGTCGATCAAAATCATAGTCACGAGGACATGTACGCCCAATGCTAAAATCGGTTTATTTGGCCGATAGGCCAACAGATGGCGGTAGTGTGCAAACGTCAAACACGAACAAAAACGATGCGAGCGCTGCGGTTGGTGAATCGGCCACCTACCATATTTTTGAACCGACCGTTAAAAAGGTGGTCGATGGCCAATGATGAGAGTGTTACGTCTGTTTGTCTGTGGAGATTACTTACATTACCCCCAAGAAGGGGGTTTATTCACAAATTGTAGGCTCTAAAGAGCATTTTTTTTCGTGACACCGCAACTTAAACCAGGTTCGCAGCTGTTTCCCGTATTGTCCTCAACAATTTGCGACCATATCTTAATAATTTCGGATAACATGAAAAATAACAATAAATCTCCCTTACGGCAAACGGTTTCCACAGTGAACGGTAAATGAGCAAATTACAATGTGGGAAATGGGCGGTTAAGTTATGTAACCATTTAAAATCGACGATTTTCTGGAACAAAAATTTGTGTGGACGGTTTACAGATAGGTAGCTAAACGATCCATATTTTACCAAGATAAATGTAGGACAACCAGTTTAGAAACATTTAAACAATAGATATTAATAAATATCGAATAATGTATGTGTGATTATCTGCTGACGGTTATTTATGGTGTTTTTACCATACACTGCACTGTTCTGTTGCATTGGTGCCATAAAAAAGTGTGATACAATTGAAAAATAAATATCCAGAAACAATGAAACAAGTAGATACTTGTAGAAGAAACTCAATTCAATTAAAACGGTCTATGAAAACGCAAATTGTACATCATCGATTTTTTGCAATTCCGGAAAGAAAATTTAATGTCTGTTTGTTGCAGGTTATGAATCTGCATGATTAAAATTTTCAAAGCTAGCAGTAATATTACGCAGCTTAACAAAGATAACATTTTCGCGTGTCTCAAAGATCAAATCACGTGCCTAGTAAATTTGGGGTTGGTGAACTTGAAACTGATTTCGAAAATGTTTCAGCACATTACAATTTTGAGCTACGGGTACTCAAAGTAGTATAAAATGCTGTATATAGTGGTATATAGTGATCTATCAGGTATCAGAAGGCCGGCTCCAAAGGCACGTTCCCCACCAGTTGGGAGATTTGTGCCATCGCCATATTTGAGCCTATTTCATCATCTACCCGATGGGAGAGGAAAGGGAAGGGAAAGATGGGAGGAAATAGGAGTGGGGTCCCTTGAAGAGGGAAGATCGCATAAGCGAAATGAGAGCATGTAGCTCCATACCACAATGGGTTCGAACAGCGCCCTAAAAAGGGCACTGCAAAACGCATGAGCGTAAAGAGAGCCTATAGCTCATTACCACAGCGGGTTAAGAATAACAGGATGTCCTGAAGATTCAGGCTTCTGTATTCAGTTTCACTTAATAAGTGTTTACCAAGTAATTGGAATCGCATTTGCGCAAAAACTGGACAGTTACATATCAGGTGATACGAAGTTCCATAATCGGAGTCACAACTATCACACACAAATGAGTCAGCACGCTGAATATTTGCCATGTGATAGTTGAGTCGGCAGTGGCCTGTCAACGCTCTGACCAAGAGACTGCAATTCTGCTTTGACAGATTTGTTAAATACTTCGCCACCTTTGGAGATGGCTCAGTAATATACAATTTTGTTTGACGACACGACTCCAAACTATTCCAATATTGCTTGTGCTGAGTTGCCGCCCAAGAGTTTATCTGAAGCTTCACCCAGCACTTCGAAATTGGAATAGCCGGCTCAGGGCCAATGAAGTCATGCGATGCTCCATCGCGAGCTAGCTCATCAGCCAATTCATTTCCAGCGATGGAAGAATGGCCAGGTACCCATACAAGGTTTACAGAGTTGACTGAATTCAGTTCCTCAATTTGAGTTCGACATGCGATAACAAGCTTCGACCTTGAGTTGGCCGAAGAGAGAGCTTTTATAGCAGCCTGACTATCTGAACAGAAGTATATGACTTTACCCATTACGCGCTGTTGAAGTGCTGATTGCACTCCACACATAAGAGCAAATATTTCCGCCTGAAAAACGGTGCAGTTTCTACCAAGTGAGTAAAACTGATTCAGCCTTAGCTCACGAGAATATACTCCTGCACCAGCTCTACCTTCAAGAAGGGAGCCATCAGTGTAACATACTATATTGTTTGATATACTTCTTTCCAAATAGCCAGACGTCCACTCTTCCCGTGAAGGGAATTGTGTGGTAAATGTCCTGTAAGGAAAGTTACAAGCAATTGTGAGATCACTTGGAGCAAGGACAATTTTGTCCCAATTCACCAAAAGTGGAAACAACGAAGTGTGTGTAGATCTACGATTCACTGGATTTTTCTCCAGTAGATCCAGTACCCATAAACGGTAAGAGCAAGAAAGTGCTTCTTGTTTAAGATATATGTGTAGTGGCGCAACGTCGAAAAGGGCCTCGAGCGCTGCTGTGGGAGTTGTAGAGAACGCACCAGACATCGCCATCAAGCACATCCTTTGGAGATGGCCCAATTTTGATTGGATTGTTCTCACTTCGCCCTTTTGCCACCACACAAGACATCCATATGCCAATATTGGTCGAACAACTGTTGTGTAAATCCATTTGATATATTTGGGTTTGAGGCCCCAAGTTTTACCAAAGGTTCGCCGGCATTGACCGAAGGCCATACAAGCTTTTTTGACTCTGAAATCAATGTGAGCTGTCCATAAAAGTTTGGAATCTAGAATGACTCCGACATACTTTACTTGATCAGTCACATTAATCTCAGTGCCAAAAAGACGTAAAGGTCGAATTCCATCGCGGTTTCGTCTTTCCGTAAAAAGAACAATAGATGTTTTATTCGGGTTAACCGAAAGGCCATATTGGCGACACCAACTCTCGACTACCTGAAGAGCACTTTGCATCAGGTCGAATAGGGTGCTTATGCACATACCAACTATCAGAGCTAGATAGTCATCGGCAAATCCATAAGTTGGAAAACCGCAATTATTGAGTTGCCTCAATAGCGTATCTGCTACGAGATTCCACAAAAGTGGTGACAAGACTCCCCCTTGGGGGCATCCGCAAACACTCAATTTTCGAATCGCTGCTTGACGCAATGTCGAGAAGAGATGTCGGTTTTTGAGCATTTGATGAATCCAATTGGTAATCATTATAGGTAGCCCATGGTTTCGTGCGGCTTCCAATATGGCATCGAAAGACACGTTATCAAAGGCACCCTCAATATCCAAGAAAACACCCAAGCAGGATTGCTTCTGAGCGAATGCTTTCTCGATATCGTATACAACTTTGTGTAAAAGAGTCACAGTGGACTTTCCAGATTGGTAAGCATGTTGATTCACATGAAGAGGCATGTTTGCCAAATAAACATCACGGATGTGATGATCGATAATGCGTTCCAGACGTTTCAGAAGAAAAGAGGTCAGACTGATTGGTCTAAAACTCTTCGCTTCCTCATACGACGCACGTCCTCCTTTTGGGATAAACTTTACAGTAATATCACGCCAGGATTTGGGAATGTACCCGGTAGCAAAACTGCTTACAAGTAGCTTTTTCAAAACATGTTTGATAGACTCAAATCCCTTTTGGAGCAGAACAGGATAAATCCCATCCGCTCCTGGAGATTTGAAAGGAGCAAAACTATTAAGTGCCCATTGAATCGATTCAGTAGTTAAGATACTGCGAGCCGAGGCCAGAGACTCGTAACTACATGAAAAGACATTTGGTTCATCCGTAGATGCTATGTCCACACATCCGGGGAAGTGTGTATTGAATAAACATTCTAAAACTTCTTCATCGGAAGAAGTAAAGTCACCATTAGGTAAGCGAATTTCGTTCACTTGGAAATCCTTAGATTTTGCAAGAATTTTTGTTCAACCGACTGACTTCACTCAAACTGGAAACATTTGTACAAAGGTTTTTCCAGCCGGATCGTTCAGCAGAACGAAGAGCCTTCTTGTAAGCCTTGCGAGCTGACTTGAACGACTCTGATCCAGCTGAACGGCGTCTGTTCCAACTCCTTCTACATTGTTTCCTGAGTCTAGTCAGATCGGAATTCCACCATGGGGTCCCTCTTGTAGTCTTTACAGACCGCAGAGGACATGCTTCTTCAAAAGCTTCCATAATGTAGGATGTTGTAGTATCAACGGCATCATCCAGATCACTTGGATTTTCAATGGACGGAGAATATCCATGAAATTTGGTCGCAACCAATTCAATGTAGAGTTCCCAGTTTGTTGACCGGGGATTCCTAAAACGCAAAGTCTGCGCAGTTACATTTGAATGTTCAAAGAAGATGTAGCGATGATCAGATAATGATTCCTCATCTGATACATGCCAATTCGTCAACTCGTGACTGATTCTATTCGAGCAGAGCGTTATGTCTAACACTTCTTCTCTATTAGAAACCATGAAGGTTGGGCGATTGCCTATGTTAAGTAATCCAAGGTCTGTACTACTTAAGTATTCCATCAGACTGGAGCCTCTCAAATTGATATCCGAGCTGCCCCAGATGATGTGATGAGCATTGGCATCACTGCCCACAATCAGCGGAAGGCCTTTTGTTACGCAGTGTACGACAACTCGTTTGAAGTCATCCGTTGGGGATGGTTCATCATGTGGTAAATATACCGAACAATAGACGTATTTCCTGTTGAGGTCACCAACAGAAACATCGATTGTGACAGCACATACATCTCTGGTAGTTAACTCAGAAATGAGTGTAGCAACGATTGTTTTATTAACGAGCACGCATGCGCGGGGTATGGAGCGCGAGTTTGCCATTTCAAGCTTGCTAAAAGTAGCAAAAACTGGGTCCACAAGGTTACCTAGATAGAAGTTCCCTCTACGAAAGTAGGGTTCTTGAACTAGCGCCACTTGGGCTGCACCATTTTGCATGAGTCTGCAAAGATTGATCGTTGCTGTTCTTTTATGCTGAAGATTGATCTGAGCTAACCTAACCGTAGCCACTACCCAAACTAGGCAGGATTAAGCTTTTTGCAATCTCAGCACGAAAAAGACCAGCAACGAAAAAACCAGATCGGTATCTATTTAAAGTCGCCAAAGGCGAAAGAGCACAGAATACACTGTGTAAAACGCATAATGCGAATCCATATAGGTGATAATTTAAATTAAATGTCAACATATTCATAATCCCACCCTTATTAAGCCTCAAGATAGAGACTGAAGAAGGGCAGCCGATTATCTCGGAGAAACACAAGGTCACCTGCACCATTGCTCCGGGTAGCACAGGAAGGACTCAATACTGTGGAGGGCGCCCTGGTACCCCACAGGCTCCGTTTGCGGTTAGGTTTTATTTAGACCCCCCTAACCATTCATTCTTAGGCACGGTACGCATCACACCATAAATTAGGGGTCACCTGTGAGGTGGACTTTTACCACCGGAACAGGCAGTCCGTAGTGTTAATTCTTAGCCAGTTGAAACAACCGCTACCGACACTACGCGGCTATCTAGGCTGCTCGGGAAAAGGAGGTTAATATTGATGATTAACTCCTGACGTGCCCAAGCAGCCTTCGAGAATAATGTATGTGTGATTATCTGCTGACGGTTATTTATGGTGTTTTTACCATACACTGCACTGTTCTGTTGCATTGGTGCCATAAAAAAGTGTGATACAATTGAAAAATAAATATCCAGAAACAATGAAACAAGTAGATACTTGTAGAAGAAACTCAATTCAATTAAAACGGTCTATGAAAACGCAAATTGTACATCATCGATTTTTTGCAATTCCGGAAAGAAAATTTAATGTCTGTTTGTTGCAGGTTATGAATCTGCATGATTAAAATTTTCAAAGCTAGCAGTAATATTACGCAGCTTAACAAAGATAACATTTTCGCGTGTCTCAAAGATCAAATCACGTGCCTAGTAAATTTGGGGTTGGTGAACTTGAAACTGATTTCGAAAATGTTTCAGCACATTACAATTTTGAGCTACGGGTACTCAAAGTAGTATAAAATGCTGTATATAGTGGTATATAGTGATCTAACCCACCAATAATCATCAGAATAGGATTACGTAGGATTTAATTTGGTTTGAATGCACGAATAAATGTTGAATAAATCGATTTTTTCAACATGCCGCCATCGTCACATGAAATTATTCATTCCGATTATATGGCAAGTTACCATACTTTTCTAATAAATGAAAAAATTACTTTTAAACTTTGAAAGTATTATGAAATTTGTTGAAAAAATTCTTTCACACATGCATTAACTTAGAATTCTGTAGTAAACTAAGCAAACAAATCTTCATAGTGCTACAACTGTGAAATTTTCATCACTAAACAACTCAATATCAATTATTGTGCATCCCGATAAAATTCAGAAAAAGAACTTCGCTCAATTTCCTTTTCTTTATCAACGAACTTAAGGTAACACACGATAGACTCATCGTGGCATCCATGAACAATCTATGTTCAAACTATCGTTGAAAAGAAAATATTTCTGTTTTATATCATATCGATCATTCGGTGTTCTATCCGGATCATATGCTTGCTAACAACAGGTATGTTGATACACTTTCAGTTCATCTATGTCCGGTAGAACCGATATCACATCCCCAAAACTACAAAATTGATCATCATTTACGGATAGCAAACAGTTGCACCTTAAGCACCGCCAACACATTTTCAATCGGAAGGATTTTGGCGCTCGAACTGACAAATCCTCCGTTGTGGTGAAACTTCTTCCGTCGACGTGATGTTGGACAGTTTTCTAAAACAGTCGAGATAAAAGCCGAGCCGGCAGAGCAATGACAGTTAGTTCGTTCAAAACTTCGCTTCGGAAGTCCAACCGGCGAACTCCAGATTGGTGCTGCGAAGTCAATATTGTTGGCTCATGCCACACCCTGGAGCAAACTCAATTTTCGCGCAAGTCGGCCCTTTTGAAATGTTGTTGCCAATGGACGTAATGTATGAACAGACCCTATTTACCGTTTGAAATGTAAACGTCAAAATGACTGTTCTAACCAACAAACTAGCGCAGTTGTTAATTACACCTATCGTTTGTCTGGTGAGTTGCACGCTTACTGTCAATGATGATGTCACGCTACACGATAAGTGTTCATCTGCAACAACCAGACAGCTCACCAATCCACCGCGAGGTGGATCGTGCTGAGTTGTTGAGTTGAAGGAGAGCGAAAGAAGGAAGGCACAAAAGTCTGTTTGACAGCTCTGCAGAAAGCGCGTGCGCACGGACAGAGCGCGTGCGCACGGAAAGAGCGCGTGCGCACGGAAAGAGCGCCAGTTCGGCTCGATTTGCAATGATCGGTTATTATTATTATTTTTTCGCTATTGGATATTCTATGGTTTGGTTGATCGATGTTAAAGTTTGTTTTAAAAGCAGCTCCACTTATTTTGAAACATATTGCCGTGTACAATAGTAGACAACACAACTAATTTAATTAAAATAATTTGAAATTATAATTAGTACATATACAAAAGGGGAAGAACGTTTAGGCTGGTTGTGCATTACGATAAAATCTCTTAACATGCAATGCTTGTTGTTGGTTCTTGTGGAAGGATCAACATGTTCGGCTTGACGAATCTTATTTTAAATATCGAATAACACCACATGCAATTGAACAAAAAGGATGTGATTGCAATAGACTTTTGATATTTTCAATTCTGAACCACCGCAAAAAAAAATATTGGGAATCAAAATTCTCCTGAGAGGGATGATGTGGGGGAGGCTCATTCTAATTAATATTGTCGTTCAATTATGGGGATAAATTAAAATTGTTATTGTTCGATACATACTTATTTATTATAATTACCTGTAAATATTGATACAGCACAATTCAAGTATTTAAATATCAAATAGCAAACATAGATATGGTCGGTGTTCAGACAGACTGAACCAAGTGTTTTTTTTTCAATCGAGTAAGAAAAATGTACCCCAAACATGTGAAACATCAAAATATTATAAATATTTACTGTAATAATGGACCTTATCTTTTTGATGATACATTTGTATCAAAATAACATGGAAGATTTAAAATTGATGGAGTTCTTTACGTATCCTTAGAGCTCCAAAATTCATCTAGTCTGGTCTGTCTAAACATCGACCATATGATTCTCAAAAACTCATGAGAATGGTATTTTACTCTTTGAACTGTTATTTAATTTGGATGTGTTTAAAAGATTTATAAATTTAATTTATTATTGATGTTACGAACTATGTCTGTAGTTAAACTTAATGCTACACAAGAAATATATTTGAATCAAAGTATTTTTATATATAAATCATATGAAAAAAAAATGTTCCAGAAAGTACTCTAGAATTCTTTGGGAGCGTCTCCCGGGATTCTTCCTTAAATCATTCATGAATCCTTCAAATCCTCTCTGGGATTGTTCTGCTGAAAATCTTGAGATTATTTCTGAATTTTCTTCCAGATATCGCTTTGGGATTCATCCAAAAAAAAACGTTACCATTCCGGTATTACTTCTGAGATTCTTTCGGATATCCCATTGCGATTATTCTGGACATATTTTTGGATTTTTTTGCAGAACACTGTATGTGATTTTGCGTGTATCTCCTTAAGGATTACTTTTGAAATCCAGGAAATTAAATTCTTTGAAATTCTTGAAAATTGTTTTCGAAATACTATGGAAGATTTTACCATAAATCCTGATGCAATCCATTTGGATATTTAAAGAGGATTTTATCAAAAAATGTACGACTCTACTAGAAATTCTTCGAGAATTCCTCCGAAAATAACTCTAGATTTTTATCCGGAAATACTTCTGGTATTCTTATGAGAATGCCTCTGATATTCTTCCAAAAATGACTTGAGATGCTTTCGGAAATCTTTCTGAAATTCTTCAAGAAATTCCACTGAGATTTTTACGCCAATATCTTTGAAATACTCCTGGGACTCTTACAAAAATCCTGTTGGAGTTTTTTTTCGGATATCTTTCTATTCTAAATTTTTCAATAAATTTTGCTGGGATTGTGCTGTAAAACCTGCTAAGATTCATCCAAAAATACGACTGTTATTCTTCCGGATATCATTCAAGAATTCCACCGGAAGTTTTCGTGAGATTCAACCGTAAATCGTTCTGGTATTTTTCAGAAATTCCATTGAGATTCTTAAAAATATCCTTCTGAAAAATTTTCTGAGAATTGTTTTGGGATTATAGAAGGATTTCCAGAAGAATTCCAAGGCGATTCACAGAAACATCACTTCTGTATGAAGGATTATCGTTAATATCTGAAATAATCCCATGAGAATTCTAAATCCAAATTACAGTGATATTCAACTTCTGGGATAGTTATTTCGCCAGAATCCCTGAAAGATTTAAAAGATATTCACAGACATCCAGAAGATTTCATGAATATTTTCCAGAATAATTCCGATGTCCAGATGAACTGCAGAAAGATTCATGGAATAATTTCAAACGGGATTTTAGGAATCATTTGAAAGTAACTTTTAGAAGATCCTCAGAAAAAGAAATCAGTAATCAAAGTAATCGAAAAAATCTCATTATTTCAAGCAATGCTCGTTGGTTCATGTCGAAGGATCAACATGTTCGGTTTAACGAATCTTATTTTAAATATTGAATGACACCACATACAATTAAACTAGTATGTGATTACAATTCTGAATCACCGCAAAAAAAAAATTTAGAATCACAATCCTTCTGAGAGGGATGATGTGGTGGATGCACATTCCAATTAAAATTGTCGTTCAATTATGGCGATAAATTAAAATTGTTATTGTTCCATAAATACTTGTTTATTATAATTACTTGTAAATATTGATACAGCATATAAAAAAGACATTGGTCCAGAAATTACTCCAGAATTCTATGGAATTTCCCTCCTGGGATTCTTCCTTAAATCACTTATGAATCATTCAAAACCTCTCTGGGATTGTTCTGGAAATCTAAAGATTATTTCTGATTTTTCTCTAAGTTCTTCTGGAAATCATAGAATACTTACAGATATCGCTTTTGAACTCATCTAAAAAACATCGTTAGCATTCCGGTACTATATCTGAGATTCTTTCCGATATCCTTTGTGATTCTTCTGGACATCTTATTGGAATATTTGCATAAATCTGTATGGAAGATTCTAACAAAAATCCTGATGCAATTCTTCTGGATATTTTTAGAGGATTTTGCCAAAAAATGTACTACGACTCTACTACAAATTCGTCGAGAATTCCTCCGAAAATAACTCTGGCCTTTTTCCGGAAATACTTCTGGGATTATTATGAGAATACCTCTGGTATTCTTCCGGAAATTACCTGAGATGCTTTCGGAATCCCTTTAGAATACTTTCGAGGATGCTTCCAAAAAACTTTCTGAAATTATTCTAGAAATGCCACTGAGATTTTTACGTCCATATTCTTGAAATTTGTCTGGGACTCTTCCAAAAATCCTGTAGGAAATCTTCCAGATATCTTTCTAGCATTCTTTCGGGAAGCCTTCTGGGATACTTTCGAAAATCTTTCTGAGGATCCTTCAAATCCTTTTGTTAAGGATTCTTGCAGAAATTATTCCCGAATTACCTCTAGACTCTGGGAGTTTCCTGAATTTTTCAAGAAAACTGTTATTATTTCGACTATCTCTCTAGGATTCTTTCGGAAATTCTTCTACAATACCCCCAGATTTCTTTCTGTTATCCTGCTGGAGGACTTCAAAACATCTTTCAAAGATTCTTCCAGAAATTTTACTGGAATTTTTCAAGAAATTCTGCTGGGATTCTTCCGTAAAACCTCCCGAAATTCATCCGGAAATACGACTGGAATTCTGCTTGAATGATAAGCATTCAAGAATTCCACCGGAAGTTTTTGTGGGATTCAACCGTAAATTATCCTGGAATTTTGTTTAAATACATTGAGATTCTTAGGGAAAAATATACAGGATTCTTAAAAATATCCTTCTGAAAATTCTTTTGGAAATTGCTTTGGAATTAAAGGAGGATTTCCGGAAGAATCCCAGGTCGATTTACAGAAGAACCACAGAGAAATCACTAAAATATTATCAGGGAGATTTCTAAAAGAATTATTTTAAGGATTCTCGTAAATTCCTGAAACAATCTCAGGAGAATTTCGAATGGATTTTGAATGTTTTTTTACAGTGATATCCAAAAGAATCCCAGAAGTTATTTCGCAAGAACCCCTGAAGATTCAATGAAAAGTCACAGACATCCAGACGATTTCATGAATATTTTCCAGAATAATTACGATGTCCAGAAGAGCTCCAGAAAGATTTACGGAATAATTTCAAATGGAATTTCCAGAACCATTTAAAAGTCACTTTCAAAAGATGCTCAGAAAAATAAATCAGTAATCAAAGAATCTCATAGGTATTTTTTTAAAGTCCCAGTGACTGTCCGGTAGTTTTCTTGGAGGATTTCCATTTGAAGTCAAGAGGGATTTTCAGAAAATTCTGCCAAGGATTTAAGAAAATTTTCAAGGAAAATCAATGATAAATCACGAAAAAAATCAAAAACACTTCCTTATGAATTTCCAGAAGAATCACAGAGTTTTATTTTCTCAAAAAATCTTAGAAAAAAATTCTAAAGAATCACGAAGGAATTTTCGGAATAATTCTGGATATACAAAATTATCTCAGGCAGAAACAATAAAATCAATAGCAATAAATCTGTGAGAATATAAGAAGGATTTCTGTAAGAATATAAGGAGGATTTGCAAACAATTACAGAGGAATTTTCGGATGATTTCCATAAATAAAGATTTAAAAAAATCCCCGTCATCTGGAAGATTCTTAGCAGGATTTTCGAAAGTATTCCACAGGGATTTCTGGGAGAATTCCATTGGGATTTACAAAAGAATTCCAGAGGAATTTCTGAAAGAATCCCAAGAATTTGCACGGAAGAAAGTGAAGTGAAATAATAGATTTTTTTGATTATAGTCTCAGGCGTCTTTCCGAGAGTATTCTAGAATAATAGGTATAATCTAAGACATTTTTCGGAAAGAATCTCAAAGGGATTTAGAAGAACTTTCAAAGAGTTTCACGGAAGAAATACTGAAGAATTACGAGGAAAATATCAGAATTTAAATAATAATTTCGATTGGATTTCCAGAAGAAATCCCGAGAAATTTTGTGAGAATCCCCGAACCCAGATTTTTAAAATAGATTCCATTACACTGGAAAGCAATCATTAAATCATTTTCGGCAGAATTCCAGAATTTTACGGCAGAATTCCAGAATTTTACAGCAGAATCCTGAAAGGATTTCTATAATAACCCAAGATGGGTTTCTGGGATAGTCCAATAGGAAGTCCCAAGGAGGTTATTGGAAAAATCAGAGCGATCAAAGAAATAACTACATATAATAATTTCAGAAGGGTTTCTGAAAGAATCTCAGTGAATTTTCAAGATGTCCTCTAGCAACACAACTAATATATACTAATATTTACAACTCAATACTTAATTATAAATTGCGTTAAGGCGATTATAGAACAAAGCCACACCTCAAATTTTCAAAAGCACAAGACTTGAGAACCAAACAGCTCTCACCGTTGAAAATTTATCCCATTAGTCACCACCAGCAAGCAAGCAGATTGATTGGTTTTCAACGCAAACTGTTGTCAGATTCTCCAGTCTTGTGCCCTTGTTTGGCTTCGTTTTATAATCACCTTAAGCTGAGTGTACGCCATCCAGTTTGGGGGCGGATTGACGGTATCGAAGTGGATTAAAAACAATTATAGGAGAACGTGTGGAAAATACATATGAACTGCGCAGAATACATCAGACCGATTTAGCATTGCTGCGCACTTCTAAAAGCATTTTATTTTTATTAAAATGTTTGATAATAGTAGAACGACAATGATCATCAGTTGATTTTCCGCTACTGTTTTTTTAAATCACAATTGTTATTTCTTTCCGTGCACGCGCTCGGGAAATGAATCTGGCCATGGTGCAACAACCGCGCTACATTCGATGAATCCTATGCGACAAAAATTGTCGGCGCTATCCGTCAAATTCGCTCACCAACACGGTTGTTTGCAAATACCCTTTAATGGGTAAAAAAATACTCATTTTGGAATAGCATCAATATCTGTCAGAAAGCGGGTAAATTCAGAAATGTAAAAAGGGTAAATAAATACCCATTACAGTACAGCAACTGTAGTTTAAAAATGGGTGTTTAAAAACCCATTTATGGGTGAAAAATAGTTGGGAATCATTTATAGTAATTTGAAGCAGCTGTGCGACGCAGTCTACGCATGCAAAATTAATGAAATTGTAGTTAATTGTTTGTAGGTTTTACTTTTTTATACAACGTTTACCGATGAAAGGAAACAATGAAGTGGTAAGTTGTGAACTTAAACACCTTTATACATATTAACTGATAATAATCTTGAAATACGCATAATTTTCAGGTTGTCTCGTTGTTCCTGCCACCGTGCCTGTAGCTGACATGATCTACTACCAGCGACCATCGAAAGGAAGTAACTGTTGGTGCAGAAACAGTATAAATATCTTTATACATTTATCAAGCGTATAAAACGATTAATTGTATTAATAAAAACTATTATTTTAATTCAAATATTTATTTATTTCATAAGTTATAATTTGAGGTTATAATTATTTATATCTATTAATCGCAAAAAGGGTAATTTTTTACCCTATTTATGCCAAAAAGGGTAAATTTTTACCCTTTTTATGCCGTGAGAGAGATTTACAAAAAGGGTAAAAAAATACCCATTCATTGACAGAAACCGCTTTTACCCGTTAAAGAGTAAACCGTGTTTACTCTTTAAATGTGGAGAGGCACTTCTAGCGGAAATGGGTGAATTTTTACCCATTAAAGGGTATTCGCAAACTACCGTGAAAGCTATTTTGGTGACTTTAACATCACAGCTACTGTGATATTTACATTTCGTATGACAGCACGCGTCTTGCTTTGGTTTGGTTTCTTCGCGAAGTGTTTTGGGTGCGGATGACGGACGCCAGCGAACAGCAGCAGCAGGAGATCTCCCCGCGAAGCAGTGAGGAAAGGCATAAAAAGCAGTATACGAACGGAGCGATTCGCCATTTTAAAAATCCTATCGTCCAGGGTACGAGCAAAGGAAGTATACCTAGTGCATCGAAGTAATAAAGTAAGTTTTCGCCGGAATTTGCCGCGAATTATTGCGTTGAGCGGTGGTGAAAAGTGAGCCAAGTTCGGACTAATTTCGGCGTGTTGGAAGTTCAGTGATTCCGATTGTCATCGCGGAGAAAAATCAATCGGAAAACATTGTGGAAGGCTCAGCCTACTACTACTAATCATGGGAGGAAAGTATTTTGCCCAGTGGTACTTTCCCTAGAAGCAGTGCTAAACATTGAGAGCGCAGTAAATATTGAATAAGGGCATGGCATCGTTATGCTTTGTGCATTGACCGGGAAGTGGTGAAGAAGGAAGAAAATTAAGTCATTATTAAATGCACAAAAGTGTTCCTTGTCCGCCTGTTTCGGTTCTGCCTTGGAACGACCTTTTCTACTGGATCCAGAAGTGGTCATAATGGTTATTATTGTGTGTTGTTGAAGGGCCAAGTCTATAAACAATAACACTTTTGTGCTGCTGCAGAGAAAAACAAGTTAAAAGTGTTTTAAAGGAAAGTTTCTTTCCGCGAAGAAAGCATTTTTCGTTCTGCTCACATAAGCCTTGTGTGTGTGTTTTGTGCTAGTTAAGCGGATCTTGATCGCTGCAAGAGGTCGTTTTTTCGGTTTCGGTTCTCGAGCTGTTGTTTAATGTGTTTAATGAGGGCACCACTTTAGCTGTGACCAGTCGAAACCTTCTTTGCATCAAGGAAAACGTGTAGTAAACTGGATCTTGTGTAACACCCGGAGCGGAGCGGAATCAAGCAAGGCCTCAAAGTGGATACCAAAAGTAACCTGGGCTTGACCCAGGATTTCGAGAGGATGGTGGGCCTCTCGGGCGGCGCTCACCTCTACGGGGCGGGCCTCCCCCCGACGCAGGAAAGTAAGTACCATAAACATATTTTTATCATGATGCTCTAGCTTAGGCTGTACATGTACTTGGTACTTCCTGTTCCTGTACACCCTTCTTTACGTAAAATTTAAAGAATCACAAACGACTCATTGACTAAGGGAGCATGGCATGAAGCAATTTGACATAATTTGTATAATAACACAGCGTAACAAAAATGACATTTTTGCGTGTCTCAAGGATCAAATTATGTGTCTCTAGTAGATTTTGGGTCACTGAATCTGATGCCGTTTTCAGAAATGTTCCAGCATGTCACAATTTTTAGCTACAGGTTGCCATAGTTGTATAAAACACTGGTTTTATTAAAGTTTATATTAAATTTTAGGTATGATTTATAAAACTTTTTGTGATATAATCCACCAAGAATGCAAAGTAGGGCTTGAACTTTCAATTTAGATATAGGTAATTTAGTTATATGACAAAATTTTGTTCAAATCGATTTTTTCAACATGTTTGCTGTCTTCATATAAAATTCTTCGTTTGTCTTATATGGCAAAATACAATACTTTCCTTAACCAACAAAAAATAACATTTTACCATCGAAAATATTATGAACTTTGTTGGTAATTATTTTTTTTAAACTTGAAGTTTGAATTCTGTGACAAATTGGGGCCTAGAATGTTTAATGAATTCTTGTTTTTATTTAATAATACGAAAGAGCATGTTATTGCAACTACTTTAGCAAGTTTTCCAGCTCAAATAACGGCTATAACATTTTTAAACTTCAATTTTAAAAATGGTTTCTAATATGAACATTGACACTTGTGATCTTGTTTGACATTAACTTTTTCGACAAAAATGCCACAGGGCATATAGTTTGAACACTGGGGTTGTTCATATCTGACATTTCGAAAGGGACACGGAAAACAAAATATACCCAACATTTGAGTTTAAACCAAAAGGTGTGACAAAATCATAAGAAAACGTTTTTTGCACATAAACCAATGAAAATCAATTAAAAATTGAGTAAACATGTGTTTCTGCTAAAGTGACCAGATATGTTAAGCCTCAGTGCGGGACACATTTGGTAAACTTATGAAAATTTGTGTGCGAATTATTAAATAGTACACATTTTTTATTAATAGTTTTATAAATCAATATAAAAAAAATCTATGAAAAAGATTAGATTTTTTTCATGATAGTTTTAAGGTAGTTATTTCTAAGAAATTTGCTAACTTATTGCTCTTTTGCTCAAAGTAACACATATTCTAGTGAAATTTTCTCAAACTGTCGTGGAATAATTTTAATCATTCAACCGATAAAAATATCAAAACAAGTTTAAATTTAGATCTGAATCACGCGGTATTTTCGAACTAGATTTCTCATGGAGTTTTTTTTTGTAAGCTTTTCGAATAAATTTCAAAGATATTCAAGCAAAAAATAATAGCATTTCGAACTGAATCCTTTCAAGATTTTGGATGAAAACATTCCAAGACATATTTCTAATCTAGAATGATTCTGAGCTATATTCGGTGAGTTAATTTGCTTAAAACAATCTCAGAGTTCAGACATGATGGCAAAATGCAGGAATTGGAAAAATATTTTGTAAAACAAAAGAAAATTATTGGAAGATTTTGAACAGTGCCATGAGAAGATTCTGTACCAAATCATGCGCCTCAAATTTATAAATGCTGTTTCGAATCCTGTGAGTATTTTTAAGAGACTGTGTCAGAAATTTTGTGGAAATTTTTACTCGTGTATACTGTGTAAATTCTGATTTTACCAGAATTGTGTTTAGATTCATATTAGAGTTCAAATAATATTTTGTAAAGATTCCAACATAAATTATGTTAGAATAAGAATAAATGTCTGTGAATGCTGTTAGGATCTTGACTACAGTTTTGTTGGTACATGGAGAAAGCCATCCGGTTCATATTTTAACTAGAAATTCCATTAATTTTGGTTATCTCTTCAATCCGGGACGCTTGGTGATGCGGGACAGGTTACTCAAATCCGGGACTGTCCCGCACAATCCGGGACGTCTGGCCACTTTAGTTTCTGCCCTAAACTTAAGCGTTTGGTACTAAAATTGAGACAGGGCTTTAGGACCCTATTAAGCAAATAAATTGCCATACAAGCTGGCAAACTTGCATGCAATTTGGCTGAAATGGTCAAATTCTGCATTTTCAACTGGCAATATCTCGAAAATTTGACGTGCTATGATTTTTCTGAAAACGGCGATGGACTCAGCAACCCTTAATATAGTAAATAGCGGTAAGTTGATGCTTGAGACAAAAACGTGTTTCGCAGTGTAATCATTTATTATGACGCTATTTGGCTCCAGTGACGCGGGAAGTGGGGAGGACAGACCTGGGTAGGATCCGACAAAAAAAAATCAGCAGAAAGCTAGAAAAATAAATTACTTATCATCTGTTCAATATACATACAAACTCGACCAACGTCGTAATCATTAGCTGTGTTCAATGACTTTGATCGAACTTGCTCGGGGTTGGTTGTACTAGCTCGTATTTTTTGTCAACAAATAACTGTCAAAGCTACTTCGAGCAACTCCAAGCTGCTTTCTCAATGAACGCTCTTTTTACTCTTTTTACTAATTTACCGGAATTCCACGTGAAAAAAAATTCGCGCACTTAACAATCCGTATCGCTTTGGAATTTTGCTTTTTTTCTGAATGTTTACGTTTTTAAACGTCAAAAACACGAGCTACTGCGAGCTGGTTGAACTAGCTCGGACTCTAGCTTCCAACCTGTTTCGAGCGACTCGGAGTTGGTTGGACTCGGCTCAATGAACACAAACCCGAGCGACTTGAAGTAGGTTGGAGTGGCTCAATGAACACCAAAAGCTGACTCGCAAGTGGTTGCAACCAAGTTCGAGCAGCTCGTTGAACACAGCTATTCTTATGGAGGATATAAGCTTAGCTTAGCTTAGCTTAGACTGACTACACATATCAATGGTTGCTATTCCGTGATTGACCGAAGTCAGTGAAAATGCACAAAGAATCAACTAGAAGTTCGGCTGGGATTGGCCATAATCTTCTTCAGTGTGCATAATTCAGTGCCTCTATTTATACAGGGTCAATAACGGCGCCGGCCACGTCCTTGCAGTCAGGTGGGATTGGGGGAAGGAATGTTAGTGTGTAACCTTTGCTTTTTGGAGACCGTGTTTGCCTCTGCATCTCCACAAAGGTTACTGGGAGGGATGTTTGTTAATGGGGAGGATCGTTGGGTCATAGGATTCACTTTGATAAGCGATTAGACCATGATAAACAATGATTTGTGAGATATATACATGCTTATACGTAAATATAATATTTTCATTTGATATGAACAATTTTTATGTAGAGGAAAATTATGCCGACACTTGAGGTGACGAACCATTCAAAGTTTGTTGAACAAATACCGAAATGTAACATTCCTACAGCTGTCAGGACGAAAGCATGTGTTATTATATTTTACTCATTTGAAAAGAAACAAAAAACTCGATTGGTTGGGACATCATAGAACACTCTTATTCTTATGCCGACACTTACAGTGGCGAACCATCCAAAGTTTGTTGAATAAAGTGAACCTTTCGCAAGTCTACACTTGTAGTGTCGAACCATTCAAAGTTTTTTTAATTACAAAAATAAAGGTATATAAGAGGTGTTCTGAAAAAAAATGTTAAACATAAATAAATCATGAATCAGAGTTTGTGTCGACACTCACAGTGACGAACCATCCATAGTTTGTTGAAAAATCATATTTACATCCCACCATTGTAACGATTGAATGTGCAGTCATACATATTTTATAGATTAGAAATAGTAGCATGAAACGAGCTCACCAATTGATCCGTTATCCTTGACTGAGCAGCCACAATCCACTTTCGGCTTCACTCGTTTACTCGGCTATAAAAAAGCACTCAGGATAAAAAAATAAGCGCGCGACCCAAAAAGAATAAAAAAAACTGTTCGGGCTTTCTTGACGCACTGCCCAGGAGCAAGCGTCAAGGTCGAAGGATCAAACAGAACTAACCGATCGCGGCACTTTTTCACTTTCTTCAACCGAACTCATCGATCACGCCACTTTTTCACTTACGAGACCGACGCGCGACATGTTTGATCCTGCCCTCGTCGCTTGCCCCGGGAAAAGCAAGTGTCAAGGTCGAAAGATCAAACAGAACTAACCGATCGCGGCACTTTTTCACTTTCTTCAACCGAACTCATCGATCACGCCATTTTTTCACTTACGAGACCGACGCGCGACATGTTTGATCCTGCCCTCGTCGCTCGCCCCGGCAAAAGCAAGTGTCCATTCTTATGGAGGATATAAGACACGATAAACATTTTTCATTGGTATTCGAGAAACTTACTGTAATACTTCTTTAAACACTAGAAAAGCAAATAGAGCAATCCTCTATGGCATTTCTGACTGAATCAATGGATGGTTTCTTCATCGTAGCTGCGGCCAATCCTGTGTGTGTTTTGGGACTAATTGCCGTGAGCGTTCCTGGAAGTAATTTATGAAAAGTTTCTGGAACATCAATAGAGAATTATCAGAAGATTGTTGAAGAATCTTTGCATGAAGCAATGGATTAATCTAATACCAGTTACATCGTCATAATGACTTCTGAATGTGCTTGATCAATCAAAGCATTGCTGAGTCTCTTGACGATTTTCAGAGCGAGCAATTCCTATAGAACTCCTACACCACACTCTCTAGAAAATCATGGCTGATTCAGAATTGCCGTAAAAATTTCTATAAGTAGTTCTTAGTTCATTTCTAAAAAATTATATTATCAAATACCTGCTGATATTTTGTAGCATCATACATCATGACGATATTTTGAAAGTTTTTTTTTTTTGCAGATTTTTTGTAGAAATTCCAGTGAAATATTTGATGGAGTTTCTGCGCGATGAAACATTTTTCAAACATTTTCAGTTTCTCCTGAAAACTTTTGCGATTAGCCGGGCCATTTCGCAGAATTTTACAATGTATCAATTTGTTATCTAGAAATAGATGAGGGAACTAGAACAACTTCACTGGTTGTAAAAGCAAGCAGTTTGGTCTATTTTTGTCAAATTTGTTCAATAAAATTCCCTCCCCTTGGTTATGCGACCTTGCCGCGATGGGAGGGCATAATCCATTAGCCCATATGATGGAAACCAAAGGCGTAACCTGTAGTGGTGGTATCACATTGTGGCACTTTTTGCTTAAGGCCGCGTCATAATTCATATGGCATAGACGCAATAATATCTCGGATGTGATCCAACGGACATTCTGCGTCATTGATAGAATTGATGCCCATTTCAAATAATTAATCTATTCGAAGTGGACATTAATACTATTGGTGACGTTCAGTTTGCCTTTTGCTAACCAGAATGATCTGTAGCCACTCTTACTATTAGCTAGCTAGATACATCGTTATCATATACGACGTAGGGAATACATAGGACCTCTTAGGAAAATGACTAGTAGATTCACTGAGTAGAAATAAGTGGCGACAATCTTATTTTAATATGGTTTTTACATTGCCATAATAAGAAATACCTCTTTTGTAACAGCGGTATAAATAATCTAATTCCAGCTCCATTTTCGCAAAATTTACAAGTAGAAAGTAGGCGTTGTGAAGCATTGCATTTGCCATCGAAAAGTGAATCATGTAGGAGACTGTAATAGAAGCCTAAGGTAACTTTACTTTTCAATATTCACTATAAAATGACTGTGGAAAGTAAGACGCTGAGATCGATCATTAGGGTACACTTGCTAGTTTCGAAAAATTGTGGAACAGACAAGGAAAGCGACTTTTTTCTTCAAGGATATATGAACGTAATGACCAATAAATACTTTTAACAACAACAAATTAAATTAACTAGAACTACTACTAAACAGCCTAATTTTGTTAAAACTTGACGACAATTGACATTTAAGACTCTAATCTAACGTAAAAGACAGGAGTAATCAGAATAGCACTTGAATGACAAATTATTCAAAACCATTTCGACTAAACAGTATTAGTAATGACACTACTACACTACTATTTCAAACAAATTCTGATGGAGCTGCTGATTTTCACAATGCTTCCTTTTCTCAGAAGCAAGGGAATATGGGTACTTTTCAAAAACTACCACGTCACAATACTAATAAAAAACAGTGTTCATGTGGGCACCATAGCCTAGGCCGTCTGAGTATTGGTCCTGGTAGAGGGGAAACTTGGCAAAAGCCAGACCGAGGGTTCAGCCTTGACAAGTTAAGCTGTCAGGCAGCTCCAACTGAATACCATACAAAAAAAAATCGTTCAATAAAATTGATTTTAAAAGGTTTAATATGAATGACAACAAAAGTTGATGCAATGAACGATTCGAAAAAAAAACATGTTTGGTAGTAGGTTGCTTTTTAGAGACTTGGTCTCTATTTTATTGCAAGTCTCTAAAAAACCCAATTTTTAGTAGAAGGTCTCCAAAGTATATTTTAACTAAAATGGTCTCTAAAGTATCTTTTTTCCTCATTGCTTGTATTGACTCCTCAAAATTGTACAGGCTCCGAAGAAACCTTCAGAGGCTATAACAGGTTCAAGAGGCTCTTCAAGAATTTCGTCTCAGATTCCCCGAGGAAGAGCTTCAGGAATTATCAAAATGATTTTATTTTCAGGGTCTTCTACAGGGATCTCTTCAAAAATTCTTCTAGAGATTTTTCTATCAATTCTCCCATGCGTCTAGAGATTTTTCAAAGGATGCTTAGAAGAATTTCTCCATAATTTGCTTTAGGAAATTGAGAACTCCAAAGCTACTACCTGTAAGTCCTCAGGTATTATGTTGTTGTTTGTTTTCCAATACTATACTAGAATTTCTGCCAAATATTTTTCACTAATCCTTCAACCAAATCCTTCAGTTGTTACTCTAGGAGATCTTCCAAAGATTGGTACAGAATTTCTTCCGAGGAAATCCACAATGGTTTATTTCAGAGTGTAGCTGCCGGAATTCCTCCTCCTGATCATGTGAATTTCTTCAAGAATTCATCTGTATTTTATCTCAAAAATCAAAAATTCGAACAAATCTATTTTTCCTAGGAATTTTAGAGCATTCCATCCAAGTATCACTTCTGCAGTTTTACCTAACATTTCTTAAAAATTTTCTCAGAAATTCTAGGAAATCTTCTAAAATTTTCTCAAGAGTCTAGGAACTATTTGACTTTAATACTTACGCAAGTTTTATCAAGGGTACTCTAATATTTTTTAGAAACATCTCACGGATTTGTTGTTCAGAAAAATTTCCTTGGCATTTCCCTGGAGACATTCCTGGAAGAATTCCTGAAAAAAAACTGTCAATACTTACATGAGAAAATCTTAAAGAATTACTGGATAAATTTCTGTAGAAATCTTAGAACAAATCTCTGGAGCAAATGTGAAGGTATCTTTATAGAAATCTCTTGTTGATGCGAAGTAGGCCGTCATTGAATCATGTCACAATTTCGAATTGATGAAAATCGATTGATAGTGCACTGAAGCATCTGAAATAGTATCAGCATACTTTCTGCATGTTAGCGCATATAGTTATACTTTTCCGAATTAATATGAACTATGCGGACTGAGTTTTATCACTTTGAATATGCGAGCTGCAATGTCAACATAGCTACCAAAGCAAATGACGGGCTACTTTGCCTTAAAATCTCATATAAATCCTAAAAGACAAATTTAAAGGAAGTCCATAAAAATTTCTGGTGAAGTTAGTAATTGAATTTCAATAGACGTTCTGACCGGGAATCTTAGAGGATGTCCTAGGGAAATCGATGAATGAATCATTGGAAAAAACTCTAGAAGAAGTTATGACTGTATTGAAAAATTTCTCAAAAATTTGTTGGAGAAATTCCGATAATTTCCGAAGCAATCCTTGAAGAATTATTTGTTCTGTGGTTCTTCTTGGAAAATCCAGACTGAATTCTTAAGGTATCTCAAACAAAATTCGTAGAGAAATTCCTTGGGATAAAATCAATTAACAAAGTCTTTCCAGAGTAATATCTGAACATTTGGGCAAATACCTGAAAAAAATTCTGATGAAATTGCAAGAGAAAATCATGAAAAACACCTACTTGTAATGGCACGAAGCATTCTAAAAAAAAGTCTTTGATCTTAGAGTAATTTCTGCTCTGATGCTATGAAGAATCAAACTCTTATCTCCTGGATCTAATTAGGTTTTGTTTTTTCGTTCCTGTTTGGTCTTTTTGATTTGTTCTATGTCTTTTTTTCTGGCAAAAGGTCTCCAATTTCCTATTTTCAAGGTTACCAGCCCTGTAAAGACGTAAAGCTTCCTTGGTCTTGTGATTATTATTATTTATTATAGAGGTTTTAACTAATGTCATTCGCGTCTGGTAGTCTTGTGGTAACGACTGGCATAAGAATGAGGGGGTTAGATGCAAAGGGGTGGGGTTCTAGTGACAAAAACTTAGTTTTAAGAATATCTACTGTTTTTTAAAAAAAATCTTTCATTCTATACAAATTGTATGGAAGTCATAAAAACAGGCCAGCCTTCTAAGAACTATGTTATTTTTTCAATAAAGCTGAAAAATCCAGTGAAAATATTGTTAAAATATCGTGTGAAACAGTAGAATTTCCTCAACTTAACTCAAAACCAACGAAAATGTTACTTACACTCCTTTGCGTTTGAGCTCCTCAAATCAGTAAGTAAAATCAGTACTTCATTGATCTCTATCAGTTTATGTAATCAATTTTTTATGAAATAAAATTTAACATTTCATAAAATTAGTTTTATTATCATAAATTGGAAATGACACGTTGGGGCGAAATTGATCACTATATAATAAAGCATATTTAAGAATGTAAAATTTTCCTATCTACTAAATTTGGGTTTCCTGAATCTGAAAATGATGTCAAAATTCTTACAACTCGTGTATATCATGATTTTATTGCAAAATTAAACTTTGTAAATCTGCATAAAACGCCTAAATGTATGCAATTTTGCTTGAAATAAGAACGTTTGTCAACAATAAACGGTTTTATGAGCAAAAAACTATTTTATAATGCTGTACGATTTCAAAAATGAGTTCAGCAGTACACACGGAAGCTTACATAACATTTTTAACACTCAAAGTTTACATGCTGGCTTAGCACCAACGGATTGTTTAGTACCGACATTTCTAACAGTATTGCTGATTGCAATGACAGCAATGATTGATTGATTGATTAAACTCTTGATCGATTGAGAAAAACTGAGAAGAATTAAGGGGACACGGGAGACCGTGTTATTTTCCCTATCTTTCGTCTCACTCTAACAATTATCATCAAAACTTTGCGGAAGCAAATCTCGAGTTTTAGTGAACCGATGAAGCTGAAAATGTATCGGGTTGTGCACTACATATATAGAATCATAGTGATACATTTTTCGCATCGATATATGGAGTGGTTCTTGAAATTTGCTTTTTGAAATGGATAGGGTGATTATGATGACGTCCCGTGCGGCCTTAAAACGTTATTTCTAAATCTATTTAAAAATAAATCTACATTCTTCACATATATCCTCAAAACTTTACGTGCAAGCAGCGCGTCTAAATATCTGATTTTCTATAATTTTCCAACAAAAACTGTATGACAAAATGCTACACCGTTTTGTTCAATTACTATGTAGGGAAAATGTTTGTTGGAATCTTCACAAATTTTACATCATTCAGGCGACAGCTATTCAGAATTACACTCAAAACAATCCAAATGTCATTCTTACGTGAAAACATACGTATTTTTTCCATCGCACTTTTCAGTAGTAGGTCTAGTTGAGCACCAAACTTGGAAATTTTTATTGTACTTCCAAAATTTCAAGATATTGCCCACTATTTTTTCAAACAGAAAAGTTAACATTTACGTAAAAAATCCTTTATTTTAGCAAATTTTTAATCTTTTCAAAGTTTTGTGTCTTTTATATCACCAATGTATTTTATTTTGTAAATTTTAATAAGAATTTGGAACATTTGTAAAACTAAAATTTTTGTCATTTCACATTTCCATCCAAACTCTTTTACCTAATAAGGTCAATACCCAGACAACCAGAAGTCGGATGAAAGTTCTTATTACGTGATTACTCGTTTATTCATACAATTTACATCAATCCCACAAAACACGGTAGATGACATCGTCAGATTGATGAGTTTCCTCGCATAAAACGCTTTTTTTCTGAGTTCATTTGTGCATTTTGTTTCGTCCCGTACACTCGTACAAAGTAAGTCGAAACAATCCGTAGCAGCTGTCAAATCAACATTTGTTATCATAAGTTAAGTCGCATAAGATCACAGATTAGTTCGGTAGAAAATTTATACACTCGCATTGTACGCTATTATTCATCACGTAATATATGTACGTATATCGCCTCCACTTTTGTAAGTAGAAGGCCTTTTCACGACATCTTATAAGTGAAATGTTGCACATACAAAGCTTCCAGATGATTTCGTTATACAGTGAGTCACAGTGAAAATCGTCCACCCTCATATTTTTGTTTCAAAGTTCTGTTATTACTGTAAATAAAAAGCTGTGGTTTTCTAATTCATACAATTATTTGCATATTTCCATTACTTAATTGTGGCACTGTTTTTATAAATATTAAAAACAAAACGGAATTGAAAAATAATAAAGTAAATTTAAACCTCAAATATAAGTCACAGTGAAAATCGTCCACCGATATCAATTTTTCAGGTAAACTAGTATCGAGTAGGTAAGCCTTTGTTCTTCAAAACGATTTGGCATAGATCGCACAAGTTTCGCAGTTAAAATTTTAGCGATGTTATTCCATTCAATAGTAAGCGCACTTTTCAAACTGTGTCTGCTCATTTTTTTATGTTTGCTGATTTAAACGTCCAACTGATGCCACAAGTTCTCGATAACGTCAAGATTTGGAGATTGCCTTGGCAGATTGATGATTGATATGTATTTTTTTTTAACCAAGCTTTCGGATTTGCCGCTGTATGTTTCAGATTTCTATCCTGGTAGATGTAATGCCCATTTTTTAGAGATAAGGTAGATAGGTAAATTAAAAGCCATTTTTTTACGCTAGGCTTTAAATTCTTCTTCAGTGAATCAAGATAGACGTTTTGAGCCATGATCCCGTCGATAAAGTGCAAGTTACTAACATCAGATGCTGGCATGATGCCTCAAACCACCACGGAACTACTACCATGCTTAGCAGTTTCACAACGATTTTTCAATTTCAGGTCTTCATTCGGTTTCCGCCAAACCATAACCATGCCGTCAGATCCGAAAATACTTAACTTGCTCTTATCTGTGAATAGGAAGTACTTCCAGAAGTTGAAATCCTTTCCAACGTGTGTTTCTGAAAACTCCATACGACATTTCACGTACTTCGGTGATATAAACGTCTTCCGACTTGCAACTCGGCCATGAAACGTTACGTTTTCGAAGCACTCTACGCACAGTTTCTGGCTTTATGAGATATTTTTTTTTGAGATACCTGCTTTCTGAGATACTTTTTTGCTTCAATTGCGAGTTTCGGTGCACTTATCTTGGGATCAGCATTAACCTGGCGAGGAAGCTAACACTCAATCGCTTCATTGAAAATTTTCTTCAACGATGTTTTGGGTTTGTTTTTACCTCAATGGTCAATTTTGCAGTGGTTTATTATAATACACACTGTAGTATGTCCTTTTACAACAAGTTTGGTGATTTTCAGTTGATTTTTGCCATTTTTGTGTAGTTTTATCACAAGTTTTCTTATATCTGACGATGTCTGTTTATTTCGTGCCATTTTAATGGAAATACTCCAAAAAAACGAACCTTTCTTATTCTTGCATAGCAGATCGTGCTTGAATGTATGTAGGGTACAAGCACCGGTTTTGGCCATACGCCAGTTGTAGCCATAGTGGATTATACACCGTTTTACATAGCCAATCAGCATGAAACCTTTTGTGTTCAGTAGATTATATTCATATGATAGAGCTACATTGATTAACTCTTCCAAATTGATTCAAAACATAAGAAAAACAATTCATTTTCCTTATCATTTTAACTCCCATACACCTAATTTGGCCACTCACATGAGAAATCAATGCAATTGGCCAAATTATGAAGCGAAGTTAAATCTCTGGCTGAAACTGGTTCCGTTGGCCTATATTGACCAACGGGATTTTGAAAGCGGAAAAATGGTTTTAGCTCAGTTTTGATATTTTGCACACATAATATGGATTGAAAGCTTACATTTGACATATTTGTAGTATAAATACGGCTTCCCATTTATTTTTTATTTGCATTTTCTCTTAGGCTGGCCAAAACCGGTGCTTTTACCCTATGTGTGTGCGCGACTTAAAGAAATGATATGAATGAAAACTGTATAATATTACACCAAAAATCATGCATAACGACAGGGTGGACGATTTTCACTGTGACCTTGTTATTGATTATTTTAATAAATTTAGAGCTAAATTTCTTCTTACGATATTCAATGACTTGAATTGCGTACAATTGTCAAGACCCTTGCCGAACTAACGTAACGAGCCATTGAATTTGAATTCTTGTTTTATACATGAATTGTACGAATTACTTTTCTGGTAATGTTCAAGGTGGACGATTTTCACTGTGACTCACTGTACGTACATTTTGGTTGGCTGGATATTTTATGTAACTAGATCAAGATTACGGAAAATGTTATACAGTACTGACCCGATTTTGTCAGCCCCCGATTTTGTTTGCCCCCGATTTTGTCTACCCCCGATTTTGTCAGCTTTTTGAGCCGATTTTGTCAGCCTATATAAATTTCGTCAAATTTTTTTTTTGTCATGTTTTACCACGTTTACTTTAATTTGATTATGATGCTTCATGTCATACACGCATGGGCGTAGCCAGAGGGAGCAATGGCAATGCCTTTTATTGATTGTTAAAAATCGATATTACCAATATGAGGGGAAGGGGAGAGCCCCTGATAAAAAAACCCGGCTACGCCCATGTCCATCGCCCTCTTAAAATTCCATGTAACCCTGTAACTCATCAAAATTTGAAAAACAGGAACAAAATGAAATGACCCAATTTTGGCAGGTTCCCCATTTTGTCAGTCTTAAATTCATCGAGGGGCTGACAAAATTGGGTCCTTACTGTACTAGTTCTAGTAGCTCTTGATCTATTTTTATAAGGCCTCCGATGAGAGTTTGTATGGATTTTTACATATTTAGAGCGAACTCTTCCAATCATCCCCAACCAGGCGTTGCAGAATTCGCTCTCATTTGAGAATGAAGCACGATCAAAGCAAGCAAAGAAAAACATCCCATCTGTTGCGGTCCACGATCGTCATTGTATCGCAAGGTGTAACAAGTCTGATAAATGGAAGCAGCGAGCGAGAGCCCCAACGAGAGAGCGATGATAAAATCCATTTTTCTCGCTTGTTTACCGGTGGGGATAGGGGTTTTTCTTAACTGGCACGATAAACAATCCACGAACTTCCAATAACAACAGTGTCCCCCAGGCTTGGAGCATGTTTAGAGGGGTTTTATCATGCACTACTATCCCCCCAATCTGATCAAACTTGTAGCAGTATACGATAAACAGTCTCTCATAATGTGCAGCATGTTATGATAGTTACAGAGAGCGATACGTGAGAGATTCTCTCAATTTTCTCAGGATTCAATCCCTGTCCCCAACAAATTTCTTATAAGATTTTTCTTGAATTCATGGCAAGATCTTTGAAGGACATATAAAAAGCGAGGTCGTCTAGGTATTCTTGTCTAGATTTTTGTTAAGTTCTTGACGAGATTCTTGGCTAAATTTTTGATAGAATTCTTGGAAGATGCAATTTTGGATTTATTTCAAAAGTGTTAGTCAGCTTTTTTAAGAACCATGAAATGTGTATATGATAGGCGACATCGAAATTCAAACTGTGTTTTCCTTGCAAGTTCAAATCGATAGATTCTTTCCGTTCTATATAACCATTGTCGTTGATGTCCCTAATTTCCATTATTAATGACATGTTCTTCTCTACTTTCCCACAATTCAGTTGTCCGCGACATGTCCTCGATGCCGAGCACCGCTCCAACCAGTGCCGATGCCTGTCTCAGCATTGTCCATTCGCTGATGTGTCACCGGCAAGGTGGGGAAAGCGAAGGCTTCGCCAAACGGGCCATCGAATCTCTGGTGAAGAAGCTGAAGGAGAAACGAGACGAGCTGGACTCACTAATCACGGCCATCACCACAAACGGAGCGCACCCCAGCAAGTGCGTCACGATCCAACGGACCCTCGATGGTCGATTGCAGGTAATGGTTCATGTTACTTTCCGTCGTAAGAAGAATTCACTGTAAAAGTACCCCCATTACTAGGTGGCAGGGCGCAAAGGTTTCCCTCATGTGATTTATGCCCGCATATGGCGCTGGCCAGATCTCCACAAAAACGAACTGAAGCACGTCAAGTACTGTCAGTTCGCGTTCGATCTCAAATGCGACTCGGTTTGCGTCAACCCGTACCATTATGAGCGGGTGGTGTCCCCCGGAATTGGTAGGATCCTTGATTTTGACTCTCGAGTACTGAGCAGCATTTACATCAATCGTTGAACTCTTCGCAGATCTATCAGGATTAACACTGCAGACTGGGCCGAGTCGTTTAATCAAAGATGAGTACACCCCGGGTTCGGTTGTGCCGGGATCAATGGACATTGATGGCAATGAAATTGGAACGATACAACACCACCCGGCAATGGTGCCAGGGGCGGGCTACGGTGGCATGGGAATGCACCAACAAGTTCCAGGTACAGAGATAATTGCTTTCCCACTATTTAGAGATTAAGCTTTTCCATTTTGTTGTTTCACGTATCTTGTGTTAATATTGGCCCTTTACGTTTCGTCGATTAGACCCGTCACAATTGGGCAGTATGTTTCCTCCTCCGCCGGGCAGTGCCCCGAGACCTATACCAAAAATGGAACCAACTGAGCCCCCGCGAAACAGTAACGGCAGCTGGATGAACAACCAAAGTTCGTCCTCATCGACTGCCTCCAATCCCGCTCCACTCAATCGGCTTTCGTCGTCTCTGCCGCATTGTAAGACAATTAGATCTTTGTTGAGATAACAGACTAACACTAGTTCTAGCAGTACGTTCGATAACTAACTCTCTAATGATGTGGAAACTTATCATTGTCAACTTACTTTATCAACCGTTTATCATACTATGATTAACAGATAAAAACTAACTCTTCAATGGAGTACTTCTTAGCTTCATCAACCCGTCTTATGTATGTAAATCTAAAAAAAGTGCTAGTGGGGTCGCAACACAGATCACGACTGTTTGTAACTATGCTCTCTATTATAAATCTTACCTTCTATTGAGAGTATCGTTTTGATTCATATTACGGACAGCTTCAAATTCCGGACACTCTACTTTGTATGGGAAACATTTCAGACGAAATGTTTCAATTTTTGCCGTTCAAAAGTTCTAACTTTCAAGGCTCGTTTTAATAAGCATTTCTCATAGATATCTATGAGAATGTATAATGTCAAACTTCCTTAGGCGTCTCTCTAGTGGTTTAACAATTTCATTTGATGATTTGACTTTTCTATTTATGATTTGTTTGACCTGTCCGGAATTCAAATCGAAGCGTCCGAAATATGAGGCAAAAGTAAGGAAGCGTCCGGAATAAGAATCACGCAAAGTCCACACATTTCTATTTATTTAAAATTATACATGTTTCGGCCTATTCTATTTATTTAAAATTATACATGGGGGGCCCAGATAGCCGTAGCGATAAACGCGCAGCTATTCAGCATGACCAAGCTGAGGGTCGTGGGTTCGAATCCCATTGGTCGAGGATCTTTTCGGGTCGGAAATTTTCTCGACTTCCCAGGGCATAGAGTATCTTCGTACCTGCCACACGATATACGCATGCAAAAATGGTCATTGGCACAGTAAGCTCTCAGTTAATAACTGTGGAAGTGCTCATAAGAACAGCAGGCTCTGTTCCAGTGGGGACGTAATGCCAGAAAGAAGAAGAACATGCACCAAAATCTTCACTCACCATTCGAAAGTTAAGGGGTTAGAAGGTTCGATAACGTGGAGGAATCATACGGAGTGATTTATTTTATATGCTTTTTTGTGAGTTATACTTCACTGAGGCTTTAAGTGTCCGTAATATTAATCAAAACGGTACACAAACCATGGATTTATCCGGATGTTATGGCAAGCGCGGTTCCCAAAGTTCCTACAAAAGTTTCATTATAAATTTCTTAAAAAGTTTCTCTAGAAATAACTCATTAATGTCTAAAGCCCCTAAGGTTGTTCTATCATTAGATTACCTTCTTCTTTTTTTCCTCCTTTGTAATACGTCCTCACTGGGACAAAGCCTGCTTCTCAGCTTAGTGTTCGTATGAGCATTTCCAAAGTTATTAACTGAGAGCTTCCTTAGTCAAATTTACCATTGTCGCATTCGTGTGGCAGGTACGAAGATATACTTTATGCCCATGGAAGTGAAGGAAACTTCCATTACGAAAAGATCCTGAACCGATCGGGAATCGTACTCAGACACCTTCAGCATGGCTTTGCTTTGTAGTCGCGAACTCTAACCAGTCGGCTAAGAAAGGCCCCTATTAGATAACCTATGGTAAATATTTATCCAGAAAATCATAGTTTCCGAAAAACCTTGGATGGTTTGTGTTTCAGCCATTCCATGAAAAACCGATCTAGAGGGTCACCGAATTCCGTGGAATTTTTTTTTTAAATCATTACTTTTGAATTGCTTGACCGATTTTCAAATTTCTTGGACGAAATGAAAGCTAAAGATTTTGACTTTTCAAAAAAAATATAAAATTTCACAAAAATTGTTTTTTTTTTACACGAAAAAAAAAATGAAAAATTGCGTTTTCGTGTTTTAAAGGCCTCGGGACATAAGGGGCTATTGCTGTTCTTATTTTTTCTTGAAAGTTCAGAAAATTTTATGTTTACTGTCAAATTTTTAGCGATGTATGTTTTTTTGTTTTTGAGATATATTTTTTTGAAAATAAAAAATTCAGTCATGTTTTATCGGCACACACTGTTGGTCTCAGCGCATTAGATATTTTTATTTAAAAAAAAAAATCATAACTTTTGAACAGCTCAACCGATTTCCAATCTTTTTTTATGGAATGAAAGATTGAAAGCAGGGAAGATCTTTGAAGTTGTTGAATGATCTAATAAAAATTTAGGTTTTTAATGAGATTGATATTCACGAGTAAAATATTATTATCATTCTACAGAGTTTTTATACTTATTTTGTTTTTTAAGGCGAAGATGTATCGAAGCCAAACCTCGAATTTTCCAGAGCACAATTCTAGTGAACCAGACAACCGTTCTTGCTAAAAATGTTATCGAATGGACACTACCAGCAAGTGACTAATTGATCAATTTTTCGGCACAAATTATTGTCTGGTTCTCAAGATTTGTGCTCTGGAAAATTGGAAGTTTGGCTTTGATGGATCCTTGCAATAAATAAATTACACACACCCACAAGTGTATTACTTTGATAAACTGTGCTTCTTGACAATGTTCCAAAGATTTAATTGGTCAGCAATAAATCGAAGTATACACCCCTATTCTTGTTTACGTTCTTATACACTTTCGATCGAAAGTCACTTTGCATTCCCGTTTACGCCAGCAAAATGAAGTTTCTTGTGTAAGGAGTATAACCTTATATTTTTTCATTATTATTTGATTCCGATTTTTGAGAAAACATTAAAGAAATATGCAAAAACATATAAATATAATAAAAATATAAATACATAAACAATACATAATTGTAAATATAAACAGATTTAAATTTGAAAAATTGGAATAGCTTTTTTACTAAGTGCACTCAAAACCAGGAAAACAATGATAAATTTACCGGGAAATCCGAGAAAAAGACAGAAACTTCAAAACAGAATTGTGGTAGCCACCTAACATATCATTTATTCAAAAATATCAGTTGATCCAGATGACCAATGATCAAAATAGATTCTAAAAGTAAAAGAGTTTTTCGAGAGCTTGTGAAAAAATGGCCCCAAAATATCGAAAAACAAACAAAAGTTGAGAATTAAAAAGAGTAGATTGGAGTATTTTGTGCCTTTTAATTCCGTCCTAACGTCTTATTTTTGACATATACGTGTATTTCGAATAACAATTGCAGCCTTCTTCAGTTCTTCTTACTCGTATCCACTGAATAAATCGTCGCATCTCCCTCCCTACTTATCTGCTGTTAGTATTTAAGGTAGGGAGATGCGACGATTTGTTCAGTGGATACGAGTAACTGACACTGAAGAAGGCTGCAAAAGGTAGTCGAATTACGCGTACCTATCTAAAAAAAAAAGCAATTAGTGAGTAATACAAGATACTCAAACCTATTTTTTTTGTTTCTCTATTGAGATTCTGCTCAGAGAATTCGAATACATTAAAATGAGAAACAAAAGTTATTTCGATTTGAATAATGTTTTGTGGTGAAAAAAATTAGGGGGTAATATAATAATAATTATATATAATAACCCGGGGCAAAAGTGCCACCTCTAATTTACGTAGTTCAAATCAATTTTTTAATGTTTAACGCAGGATAAGAATACATTGAGTACTAATTGAGAGTTGTGTAAACTGCCCATACTCGCATAACAGTCCCATTTATATAGGGAATCCCATAGAATATGGGACTGTTATGCGAGTATGGGCAGTAAATATTACAGTTAAAAATGTTTAGTACAAAAAAATAGAAAAATGTATTTAACTCACCAACGCGAAACATGCGAAATATTATAAGAATGTAAGACTGGAAAACAAGGTTTGACTCCCAATAAGTACAAAACATTTGGATTTTTCCGCACAGTATTGATGATTTACAATTGTTTAATATAGCTGTGAGGATTTTTTTTTTCGAAAAAGTTCTTTTGACAATAAGTTTTACATATATAAAAACAGTATGTCTTATGGGGCAAGAGGGACACCGCAATTTTCTCATATAAAATCAAATGAACTTTTATTTTTCTTGTTTAATATTGCATTAAATCAATGTTTCCTACTAAATAAAATCAAAACAAACCATCTTCGACATTCAAAATGGTTTCTGACAATTTTTACTATTATTGGTACAGTCAAATAAGATAAGAACTAAATTAATTTCGTAAAATTACTGTTTAACTATAAGTCAACTTTTATCCTTCAGTTTTTATCTTTACTTACTCTAGAATATATCGTTTAGGCGAGGAAATACTAATATACAAAATTTGTTGCATTGAAGATTGCAACTGTTCAGTATTCAGAACCCCCAACATGTTCCCTTTTTTGGGTTGGGTCAGGGGTGCCTGTGAGAATTTTTCTCAAATTTCGATTTTTTTTAATATTCTGCCCAGCTGTAAAATAAGTTTACGAAAGAAATCCGCCCGAAACTCACCTTGCATCATGTAAAAGACCTGTTCAGGATTCTCTGTGACAATTGTGCACTGTACTCTGAGAACCCACTGAAAGATTTTGTGAGTTTCTTTCAGGATTTTGTGAGAATTCAACCTGTGATTCAGTGAGATTGCGTTTGAAAAATAGCTGTTTGGCAATAACTTTTGTTCGCTCTCAAAGAATGTTTGTGTTTCAAAAAGTCTTGATAATTTTTATAATGTTTATTTGAACATTTCCTTATTTCTTCTCAATACCTTCAATTGAACACTACACACTTCATTTGTGCTTAAACCAGTTTTAAAAACACAAAGATCACTTATAGATCAAGCAAGTAACTACCTATACAAACTCTAATATTAAATTATGAAATTAATATATGGGAATCATCCAAAATATCAAATATTTTTTAAAGCCATTCAGGAATAGTTTAAATTTTTCATTGTTACTTACCAAAGGCTGGCGGATGTCAACCTGGCCAACTGCACGTTACGGCACTGTGTATCGCATGAGGAAATTAACGATTTTGGACTGTTATTTTTAAAAGTGAGAAACGTAAAAAATAATAAAACCAATACGCCACCCTAAACTACTTAGCTACATGTTTATCATCTGATAACATTATTTCAGTTTCCAAAATATATAAATTACGAATTAGCACTGAGCTTTCTTTACCTTTGACCCATCTTGCCCCTTCTAACCCTACCAAAACTTATCAAGAGCCTAATCACAATGTATAGAATTTAAGATGTTTTGTTTGTATAATGTTTATTAACCAATTACCGTTAGGACGCCATTCATTGCTCATTGAATTATTTAAAAAAAAACCTGAACAAATTTTCGCAGCATGTACCAGTATACCAAAATCGATTGTATCAGAAAGAATTGATAAGATTTAATATTAGGGAAGGTGTACCGGTATTCGCCATGTTCCAGTTATTCGCCACCCCGGATTATATTCCGATTTACGACATATATGGTTGCTAATTGTTCAGTGTTCGCTAAATTGCTTTAAAATGCTCCGGAAACATTCTTGGAAACCGCAAAATTTTCTCAGAAAATAATAGAAAAAAATCATTTTCCTTAAAATGGTTGCTCCTTTGCACCTATTTTTCGCCATGGTGTTCCTGATTCGCCACCCTCCATAAGAAATCAACGTAGGTGGCGAATTCAGGAACCGAAATTGAAATCGTGACGAATACTGGTGCAAGGGGTCCAGTATTCGCCACCCCCATTTTTAATTCAAAAACATAGTTTCTGATTAGTTTTTATATTTTCCCTGCTGATCATGGATTTAAGCTTTCGTTTAATATTTTGACAGTAACCAAAGGTCGTTTGATTTATGTATAAACAATATTTTTCCTTAGGGTGGCCAAAACTGGTACTTTTCCCCTTATATATTATTTACAAAAAAATAATTTTAGGCTGTTAAGGCCGTTAACATGAGATTTACAATGATTTTATTATGGCAGATCTTAGCTGCCATAATAAATGTTTAATATGTTGCCGTACTATACTGCCGTGAATCGCGTCAGTCCCATCTGTAAAAAGTAGGCATTGAGAAAATAGGTCAATTCTTAAGAAAACTTTCACAATTTGCTTTTTACTACAATATCTTTCCGAGAAAAATATAAAGATGATCAAAACACGGTTCATTTTTATGTTATAGGGTGCCAAAATCTGTGCCATTGATATGCGATTATTATCAGTATAGGACAATTTGACCTGCTGTTTTTTTCTCAATTTTTCCGAACAAATCAAATTATCGGGGCTACCCCGCTTGGCATAAAGTCATTTGGCATAAAGCCATTTGGCATAAAGTCGTTTGACGTAATGGTCATTTCGCATAATGGTCATTTGGCATAATGGACGTTTGGCATAAAAGAAAATAAATTACAATTTTAAATAGTGCTACTTAAAAGAAAATCTGGTGATCAAAAGAAGGGAAAATCGCCGATGGAAATGTTAGTAGTTATAATGCCAATTAGGAAAGAAGGCAAAATTGTCAATGAAAATGTTAGTAATTACAATGCAAAAGGTAAAGAGTTATAGAACATAAAACCAGTGTAACTGCGATCCAAGGGACCATTAGCCATTGAAAACCAACTTTTACTATGGTTCTCTAATTCGATATCGAGATACGGAATATCGAGTAAGGGAGAGTTAACTGTAATTACAACTAGTGCTGTATGTAGGTCCTCACTTAGAATGAACGATGAATGGCGCCCTAAACCTGTGTCATTGGCGTACATGTCATACGGTACCATTATACATTTTTCACATTTTACCTTTTTTCATACAAAACCATAGACTTTATCTTGCAGTCTAGCGCACAAAATTATGAAAAATATCAAACAACCGATTTTTGACAGAATTTAACTTGTTGAAATGCTGTTAAATGAGCGGTGAATGGCGTCCTTACAGTTTCCCTCAACCTTCAATGTAGTTTAATAAACCTGTAACATTAATCCATTTTTCGGGTCTCGTCTGATGTACTGTATTTGATTAAGTTTAACGCTTCATATTTCACATTCCAGCCTCTGTTCTAGGCAATCCAATCGAGTTAGCCAGCGGCGGTGGGTTGCGCCCTCCTCAGCCGGGACCCGCACAGGGGCCTCCTCAATCCGCTCCACCAAATCCTCAAATGACAAACGGTGGTAACGGACTTATAGGAAGCTCATCACAGCCCAATCTCCTTGGTGCGGACGGTCAAGGCCAATACTACACCAATAGCACCGTGGATCCCACGCTTGCTGGTGATCCTCAACTTGGTCCCAACATGGGAGTACAAAATTCGATATCTGCCACATCGCCCGTATCTCCTCACCTGCAGCAGAATGGTTACAGTCAGCAGCCACCAAACAGTCAACAGCAACAACAAGCACCACCTCAGCAGCAGTCACAACAATCCTCCGGTCAGGGACAGTACGGCCAACACCAGACCGGTGCGGCGACATGGTCCGGTGCCAACACGCTAACGTATACGCAATCAATTCAGCCGCCAGCGCCGGATCCACGGTCTCAGGGTGGTCACCAGCAGTACTGGCAGCATGGCGGCGGTGGCCCTGGAAGTGTCAGTGGATCAAGTACAGGCCAAATGCAGGAATTGCCAAACCAACAACGTCTGTCTAGACAACCGGCACCGGAATACTGGTGTTCGGTTGCTTATTTCGAGCTCGATACCCAGGTTGGGGAAATGTTCAAAGTACCATCGAACCGTCCAAATGTAACCGTCGACGGGTATGTCGATCCGTCTGGTGGAAATCGGTTCTGCTTGGGTGCACTCAGCAACGTGCATCGAACGGAGCAAAGTGAAAAAGCAAGGTAAGCCGCCGCCGCCCCCATGTGCTCTTTTGTTAACACCAATCTCTAGCTTGTCTTTGCCAGAATGTTTAATTTTAATTGAACAAGTTACGAACATTGTTTGGCGTGCAGGAAGACTAGGGCACTGCATAATGCAACATTGGTCGAACACACTGTTTTCTATGCTGGTTTGGATATCACAATGATATATGTAAACGTTGAGCCACATTTGTGTTTCCAATCACGGAAAATGCAACAGTGCGCAGTTTCACTTCTCCCCCTACTCACGTTTTCGAAGGCACAAAACTGGAGAGACAGTTGGCAAATGTTCCTGTTTTTCTTATTTTAAGCTTTTTGCTAGTGCACAAAGCCAAAATAAAAAGTGCACTGTTGTGGGATGCTTTCTTCGCGAGATTTGTGCCTATGAAGGTTCAGTGCAATCTTAGAAGTTTGTTTCCAAACTGTTTCACCTTAAATTAAAGCATAACCCAGAATTTCATCATTTTTGGTGCCGTGGAACTATTTGAACTAAGTATGGAAATCATTTTTGAACCACCCAATAAAATTTTCGAGATGAAATGTCATTGAGTATGAAATTTGAGGTTGAAACCTATTTTGATGACTTAGAATATCAAAATTAAGATGATGAGTAATAAAATAACTAAATAATAAAATTGTGTCATACCTACTACAAAACCGGTAAATTTGTCATAGCTGAACAACACAGTTTAATCAACACGTGTTAAATGTGATGTAGGGGGAAGTCCTCTATGGCCGGACAGTTTGAATTTTCCAAAAACAAATAATGATATTAAGATTTTAGTATTCCAGGATTATTCCAAAACACATTTTTGCAGTGTATACAAACGATGACGTTTTCATGTCCAAACTTAAACAAACAGTAGCTGTTAAAAGTTTCTTTCTGATATAATCTACCAAAATAACGTGAAACGATAAAATTTCATACAAGTGTAGCCACAAATGTTTCTTATAACTTAAGCTAAATTGTCTCCGTACGTTGACTTCAGTAAGTTTTGCATCAATCACAATGCAAAATTTATTAGAAAATGTAGAATTTCTACCTTTTTTTGTAAACCAAGTCCTCTGTGTCCGGACACCTCTTGTCCTCTATGACCGAACAGTGAAAATGTTAATTTTATAACTGGGATCTAATCTATAATTCGCTTTTTTTTAAAGGTAGGGTACAAAAAACAAACAGCAACAAAAATAAAGCACAAACAATAAAACTTTCGCTGTTGGAGGCCTTATAAAGTCTTGTAAACAAGATGTTTATAAGGCAAATGAGTGCACGAGAAGCAGCCACAAGATATGATGTACAGTGATCTCTGAAGGGACCATCGAGTTAGGGAGATATCGTGTTATAGAATACTAAACCAGTGGAAATATGCGATTCAAGGTACCATCGAGGTAGCCATGCACACTAAATTTTACTATAGTTCTCTAACTGGATATTGAGATACGGAGATCGAGTAAGGGAGAATTTACTGTATCTAAGAGCACACTTCAACCTTCGAGCTGACAAAAAAATGTGAAGAACTATAAACGAAATAAATATATATAAATAATATATATAATATATAAATAAATATATATATATATATATATATATATATATATATATATATATATATATATATATATATATCTCGAAATTCAATGTATTCACAAAACTATAAACGCGTTGAATTCCCGAAGACATTACCATCTGAATACGAGCAACCGCTAATGCAACATAGACTATGACATAGGGTGAATCGATCTGTGGCGCTGAATAAGAAGTTTATGGAACTGACCTATGATCTCGCTAATGTGCTTCATACGCTGTACATCATGCAAAGATTGAACCTACAAAGCATGTGCTGGAATACGAAGCACCCCTTGGCCACCGCTTGGTTTGGTTCACAAAACTAACTCTAACTTTATATATCCTTGTAGGCTACACATCGGCAAGGGAGTGCAGCTGGATCTGCGTGGCGAAGGAGATGTGTGGCTGCGATGCCTAAGTGACCATTCAGTGTTCGTACAAAGTTACTATCTGGATCGGGAGGCTGGCCGCACGCCAGGCGATGCGGTTCACAAAATCTATCCTGCGGCATGCATAAAGGTAACTAACAATAAGCGTTGATGTAACGAGATGGAACAAAACATTAATCTGTTGTATGTTTTCAGGTGTTTGATCTCCGCCAGTGTCACCTTCAGATGCAATCTTTGGCAACGAGCGCCCAGAAAGCTGCACAAATGCAAGCCGCCGCGGTAGCTGGGGTTTCTGGATTAGCTGTTGGTGCTCCCCGAAGTGAGTATTGTTGTAAACTCTTTGTCTTTGTGCTGTGCTCAATATAATCCCAAAGCACTTTGAAGAGCTGTCATTTCTTTGTTAATTAACTGACTTGTGAATTTGTTTTACACGTTGGGGCATTTCTGTGTTTTTTTTTATTTGCGCATTACTTTTTTAAATTTTTTGCAAAATTGTTTTTTGAAGAAATTCGGCAATCATTAGTCCGATATTTTGCCACTAGGAGGCAAACATATTTCTCAGGATGAATATCAAGTAGCCAGCCTGTTTTCGATAAAGTTACTCGTAAAGCATTTTCTGATTATTTCCATTAGGAGACGCGAATGAGCATCCACTATTCAAACTAATATACCATGACCCACAGTTATGGATGATTTGGCGATAGTTAACAATGCATCACGTATTACTGCAAAAAATAGCAGTGTTGGAGCTGGAAACAACGGTAAAATGCCCTTTTTTGCGATACTGCATTGTAGTAACTGAGACATGAACTGTTTTCGCTCCACGCCAAGTTTTTCACCCATTTTTGTCTGCTAAAAAATTCAATTTACAAACCTTGATGTTTTATAAGTTTTATCCTTAGTGCTATTGTCTGAAAATTTTGAATCCAATGCTTAAAATGGCAGAAATCTACATTCTTTGGAAGTGATCCATAACCGTGGTAAACAATCATTTCCGGGCCCATATTATGGATCACTAGTTAGAAGTGCTAATATTCGGTATTTAGAATCAACAACCTAGAAAAATGTTTTCCAAAGATGAATTCATACTACCTATAATTTTTATTGGTCATTACGTTCATATATCCTTAAAGAAAAAAATCACTTTCCTTGTCTGTTCAACAATTGGGTCCTAAAATGTTTGATGAAATCTTGGTTTTATTCAATGACACGAAAGAGCATGTTACTGCAACTATTTTAGCAATTTTTCTCGCTCATATAACGGCTAAATCATATTTAAACTTTTATTTAAAAATTGGGTCCATAAATGAATCTTGACACTTTTGATCATGTTTGACGTTCGCTTAATCGACAAAAACACCACAGGGCTTTTAGTTTTAACACTGGGGTTGTTCCAACCTGACATTTCGCAAGGGACACGGAAAGCAACATACACCCAAAAGAGTTTAAGCCAAGAAGTGTGACAAAATCTAAAAAAATGTTGTTTGGACTTGAACAAAAGAAAAACATTCAAAAATTGAGTAAACATGTGTTTTTGGCCAAAACTTAAGCGTTTGGCATTAAAATTGGGACAGGCCTTTAGGACCCTATTATATGAATGCCAAAATGTGATACCACCACTACAGGTTACGCCTTTGGTTTCCATCATATGGGCTAATGGATTATGCCCTCCCATCGCGGCAAGGTCGCATAACCAAGGGGAGGGATGTATGATGTAGCGGCAGTATGTTGAACATATAAGACAAGCTACGTATAGTCTTTGGTCTAACGACCAACTTTACCGAAAATGCCAGCCTTCTATCTGCTATACATCAGCAGAAATATTACCCACCAAAATTATGGAATCGCTAAACGAGTATTGCCGAGTATAGTCCTAAACAAAACAACTTTGCCGAAAAAACTATTGTTGAATATTTGAATAAGTGAATATGCATAAGAACCAATGAGCAACTTTGCCGAAGACACCAATTCTCCAAATCATCAGAATATGGAACCATCCTAAGATCTAGTCTAGAGGCGATCTATCCACCAAAAATAACGCATGTCGTTTTCATCGAAAAATATGTGTTATATTCCATAGTCCAATCTACTGGTACATTACAACAATTTGCACCGGAACCCTATAATGCTTTCTTTTTTGCGAATATTTACCAAAGAAAGCATAGTTTAAAACCTACAATATTGGTTTTCAGATATAAACGTAAACAAGTTTGTAAATTACGCTAATTTCACAATAGCCCCACCCGGCAATAAATCATCATAAGAGAGATTACTTTCATTTTTTTTTTAGTAAAATTGAAAAATAGAAAATCCGTTCAAATTATGCGAAGTTGAACTTGTGGTCAATATAACTTAAAAGCACAGACAACGTATCTTTTTTCTGCGCAGGTTAACCTTTACAATTGTCTTACATTCTGCCTATCTTCAATCTAGATCTGTCGGCCGCTGCTGGAATCGGTGTCGATGACTTGCGAAGGCTCTGTATCCTCCGGCTGTCCTTCGTCAAGGGCTGGGGCCCCGACTATCCTAGACAGTCAATCAAAGAGACGCCCTGCTGGGTAGAAGTACACCTGCACCGGGCGTTGCAACTGTTGGACGAAGTGTTGCATCAAATGCCGATTGATGGCCCCCGCGGCGGTATAGAGTAAATCACAACGCGTATAGCTGCTTCAGTATATGTATAGGATATTTATTTCACGCGTGACGGATCTACAATTATTGTTTATAGTGATATGCTGATATGTACATGTACGAGTAGTGATCACAAGAGTGTTACAAGAGTGCGCATGCAAATGCTTGTTAAAATATAAGACGTACTATCCGTTCGAGACGTTTAGTGCAAAAAGTTACTCAGTAGATTGCTTCAAAATCCCTATTTGTGCATTGAAACTGTGTAGGCAATTTTTGCTAAAATTATGTTAATGTTGTTCTTCTAAACACCTGACGTTGGAATAGAGAGACAGGACAGAATTCAGTAATCACAGCAAGTCGTCTGTAACGGATAGCGAAAACAGGAAATAAAAAACGTGTGATTTGTTAGTAGATAACGTTTATGATAAGCATGAAAACATGTATACTTAGCAACTAAATCATGAATAAACTTATTTATACAGATAACGATCTACAAAGTTTTATGCTAAATATTAGAAGAAAAAAAAAACAAAGAATGTTTACGCATCAAAGTGATTCAAACAAGTACCGCAAGGTCAATACACAAATTTCGTCTCTTACAAAATAAATGATTATATAAAACGATGAAAACATTAACAACTGAACTAAAAGGATACAAAGCAACCGACAAATATTCTACCTCTGAAAAAAAATGAGAACAACAAGAACACTCACTTTATATTCATGCATAGTTCTTTAAACAAAGATACCTAAATAGCAGACAAAAGGCGAACAAAATTAAGATGTGCTAGCAAATAATACAAATAAAAGAACACACAAATGGCAAAGCGCCCCCTAAAGTTGATTACAGTGAGGTTATGGACATGCGTCAAACAGCGTTGGATGTTTCAAAAATGTTAGTAGTGACAAAACTGAAAGGAATCTGTACCTTAAAAATTAATAAGAAAACATGCTCTTTCCAGAGGACGAATCCCGGCTATATTATTACTATTGGTGATTTCAGCATGAAGCAAAGCGTGCTAATCAAGCCGTACAGTATCGGTGCGCATTGATAGTGCCATTAAAGAGAGCTGGTTTGTGAAATCAGGTATAAAGAAACTATTTTCAATCATTACTACACTTTGACTATTTCGAAAAGAAACTTAATTTATGTCTTGATTTGTTAGTTCTTTTTTTCGTTTCAAAGACAATTGAAATAAAACAATCGTGAAAAGTGCAATGAAGGAGCATTATTAAAACTGAATGAGGAAAAAAAATCACACGCATAGTACGAACGTTGTTCGACAAAGAGTTACTTCCAAAATCGGAGAAGTTTATTTTGTTAGTTGCTGATTGGAATGCCCCACTGTTGATGTTTTTTTTTTTCTATTTTTTTTAGAACCATATTTGAAATGGTTCGCAATCTAAATATGACAGAATGTAACTTTAAATCAAGATTATCGGTAAATAAAAATACATCACATCGCAAAACGAGCTATTTAATTTGAGCTTAAGTTAATATCACCGACCGAATTACCTATGACGAAACATGGGTTGAATACCTACACTCCCGTGCAAAAGTTTGGGTTCACCCCCTAAAAACATTCAATAGTGTTTTATCCATATCCCTGTGATTACACGTCCCATTGAAACTATTTGAATCCCTTAAGTATCCGCTGAGCGGTAAAGGTTTTAGTATTTTTGCTTTCACTCAGCCTATACGGGTTAAAACACGAACATTGTGTGAAATCGAAATCGCAAACCAATCATGAACGTTTGCGTTTAAAAAAAAAACTATAAACTATTAAAATCGGTTGAAAAATGTCAGTGTTATTGACAAAAATGATTTGCGTGCGGCTCATGTGAACCCAAACTTTAGTACGGTGACTTGAATGACTATTTTATTGATTTTAAAAAGTTTTCAGATTTTTCCGCCAGAATTTCGTGGACGTGTAATTACAAATATATGGACTAGGCGATGCGAAGCACGGAGAAGCTATCGCCATTGGACGCAGACGTGCGGAGCATAAGGCGAACTAGGATTGGTGAAATGATCCTAGTCTTAAAGAAGGACGCCAAGGAAAAGGGTGCAGTCTATAAGCAACAGAGCCGTAGCGTGGCCTCACGGCGCCCTTGGCAAACCTCCCTTTGGGCGCCCCAAGTCAATTTTGTTTTCATGATGCGAGTTTGTATGTGATTACCGTTTACGTAAAACATTCCAAGTAACCATGCTACTCAAGCTGTACTATACTATATAACTACAGTTATAAGGAATTTAGAGTTTTGAAAGAGGGAAACCCCCTTTGATTTACATTCGAATTTTTTCTCAAGGAGTCACAAAACCTCTTCATCTTTTTATATAACGTTACAAAACAAAATAAAACTCGAAACTAAAGGCTCATATGGCAAAGATATTTGATTTAAGGCTAGGTAGTCCGTCATTCGTTTTTGGAAGTCATGTTGACATAGCAGCTCGCAGTTTCAAAGGGAAAATTTTCAGTCCTCATAGATCATATTGATCCGGAAAAGTATCGCTATATACATGCGAAAAGTATGCTGATACTTTTTCAGATGCATCAGTACAATACCAATTGATTAACTACAATTCGAAATTGTGACATGTTCTAGCAACAATCATCAACATCACGTACAAATTTCAATAACGGCCTACTTCGCATAAATTTTATAAATTATATCATCAATATGACTCTAGAGGGGCCATTTCCTCTTTTAAATCAACTTTAATTGTATCTTTAAAGTTATCCAAGTTTTATGCTAACCGTTTATATGCCTGCATGGTTCTCGGAAAACTAGTCAATTTCCGTTAAACATTATTTTTTAAGTACTAGAAGGACTACGGTATGAAAGTAATATCGAAACCATAAAAATATCATGCTGTGACATAAGTATTTACTTATTTAGAGAATATTAAAATATTTGATAAATATCAATAGACGATGTACAAGAAAGATTTTCTTGAAAACTGTTCAAAATTATCTGAAAGATGTTTTGAGGTAACTCATAAGAACATTATTGTTCTTGAGACGCTTCTGCAGAAAATGCTGAGCTTAGCACTAATAAAATTCTTATTTAAATCGCTGGACCATTTAGTTTAATTTTTAAACTGTTGGATACAATGTGCTAACTATATTTTTATTTGCTTAGAAAAATGCAGAGGCTTCTAGATTTCAAAATAATTTTGCTTAACAACTCCTCCAGAAAACATTGTTTTACTTGTTTTGCTAAGATTTTTCCGAAAAATAGAAACAAATTCATCACATCCTTTGAAAAGATTTAATTAAAAAAACTTTTTCAATTTTATTCAGTTAAATTTAAAATTTTAATTCCCAAACAGTAACACGGAAAATATAAAATTGTTTTAATCATTGATAAAAGGCACTTTGGAACATTACGCACTTTGAACGCAGAATTCATTACGATTTTTTTTCGTTTCAGAAATGAATTGTAACGTGATCTAAGATCGGTTAGTGCTAAATCTTCTCCAGTAATAAATACTTGATTCATACTAGGAAAAAACTAATTTCATTCTTTTCAACTCATGTTTGTTCTTCACTGACATGAAATTCTCTGAAAATGTTGTTCAGGATTATGATTTTCCAGGTTGTGATTTTTTAAATATTTTTCCCAACTGTAAAGAAGTTTACAAAGGAAATCTGTCAGAAACTCACCTTGCGTCATGTGAAATGTTCAGGATTTTCTGTTACAATTATGTACCTTACTCTGAAAACCCTGTGGAAGATTCTATGAGTTTCCTTCAGGTTTTTGTGAGAATTAAATTTGTGGTACAGTGAGATTGTCATCGATAAAATCACGCTCAATAGAATGTTTGTTTTTTTTTGTGTTTAATTTGAAACATTATCAAGTGTATTTGAATACTTCATTATGTCTTCTCAATATCACTTAGAGATTTTGCAAATAATGATAATGTTAAATTTTGAAATGAATAATCATTAAAAATATTAAATAGTCTTTGGAAGCAATTCAGGAACTGTTTAACTTTTCCGTTATTATGTAAAGGAATTTTTTTTGAAATTGTGACTTAAGAGGCGCCATTATTTAATAAATCTTTTTCAAAATTCAGCATATGCTTGACGCATTTTGGCGCCCCCCACAGGCTGGCGCCCTTGGCGGGTGCCAACCTGGCCAACCGCACGCTACGGCACTGATAAGCAACTGGCACAAGAAGTACTTGGCGACAAATTTGGTGTGAGATCCCTTATTGTTGAAGCTACTCTCCAGTGTAAAAAATCTGGATGGGATCACCGACGCAGCGGAGGTCTCTGCTGCCTTCAAAGAGCAGTTTGACATCGACGTAGCCAGTAAGACCAAGACAGGGCCCGCAGGGCACCCAGGTGGCGGCGATCAGGCTGCCGGTCGCAGAGGCCAACAAAGCGAAGAACTTGGGCATACTCAAGGTAGGCTGGTCGGTTTTCCGGCTGAGCATACAACAATCTCCTGAAGTTTGCTTCAAGTGCTTCGGGGAGGGCCATAAGTCGTGGAGTTGCAATGGTCCCGACAGAAGTAAGATGTGCAGAAAATGCGGCACTGATGGCCATAGGGCAAGCGATTGTAAGCAAATCGCTAAGTGCCTAATATGTGTCGACAGAGCAGACAACGGACACTTAACGGGCGGACCCAAATGTCTGGGCGCAAGCGGAGTATCAATGCAGCCAAACCGGAAGTAACACAGTTAAATGTAAACCACTATGATGCAGCCCAGCAGCTGCTTTGGCAGTCAGTCTCGGAAACCAAGACTGACGTAGTGTTACTATCGGACCCATACCGTATACCAGCCAACAACGAGAACTGGGTGGCGGATAGGTCTCAACAGCTAGCAGCTATAGGTACGACAGAACGATACCCAATCCAAGAAGTAGTCTCTAGCTCAAATGCCGGTTTTACAATAGCAAAAATCAACGGCGTGTTCTATTGCAGTTGTTACGCGCACCCAAGGTGGTCGATTGAAGAATTTTCCAACATGGTTGACAGGATGATAGCCGAACTAGCTAATCGGCAGCCAGTAGTGATAGCTGGCGACTTTAATGCATGGGCAGTGGAGTGGGGTAGCCGCTTCACCAATCAAAGAGGCCAGCTATTGTTGGAATCCCTGTCTTTTTGACTACTGGTATTAAATCCTCGACCTTTTTTATGTTGAGTGGCAATGAGCACACCTTCACCCAAACATTGGCTCACCCCTCGACAGCAGTAACACCTTTGTGAACGCGCACCTTGAGAGAAAATAACGAACGGCAGAAAGTGAAACGAACCGAACGATCATTATCAACCGAACAGTCGCCGCGTATACTACTGTACACGTTTTTACTGAATAAAAGTTTCCCATTCGAAAGTAGTTTTTCCCCGCGTGTGATTTCTCCTTTTTCAGCCTCTTTCCGAAAGTCTGGACGCTGTTTGGCCACTGGCCGTCCAATCTGCCGACAGGTGATGGGCCCAGGAAGAATCGGAAGAGCTTCGAATTGATATTTCGGGAGTGCGCCTCGTTTTTCGTTCCCGCTGATAAAGCGAAGTTCGGCCGGCTGAGCCGGAAAAGTGCGCGTCGCTTGCTCCGAAAAAGTGTGGTTAGAATCACCATCTGCGGGAAGACAAAAGTGTTCCTCCGGAAGTGAGGTTACACCTAGAGTGGTGTGTGTGTGAAGATCGCGGAAAACTTTCGAGTGTGTGTGTGCTAGCACAACAATGGTTGACGCAAAGTTTGCCATCCCGAAACTGAACGGGCAAAATTGGCAAACATGGAAAATGAAGTTGGAAATGTTGCTTTGCCGAGAAGATATTTGGAATGTCGTTGTGGACGAGATTCCGGAAGAAGAAGAACGCACCGCTGTTTGGAAAAGTGCGGATAGAAAGGCAAAGGCACAATAGTGCTTCTGTTGGAAGATAGCCAATTGGCTATAGTGAAAAACTGTTCAACCGCGCGTGATGCTTATTTTGCATTGAAAAACTATCATCAGAAGACGACGCGGTCCGTGTGGGTATCGCTTCTGAAACGGTTGTGCTCGTTTAACCTCGCGGAAGGTGGAAACCTGGAACACCATTTGATGGAAATCGAGGACATTTTTGATCGGCTCGATACCGCCGGCACTGAGTTAGATAAAGACACCAAAATATGTATGTTGATGAGAAGTTTGCCGGCGTCGTTCGACCATTTGGTGTCTGCTCTTGATAGCAGGTCGGACGATGACATTTCCATCGACGTCGTCAAGGCCAAGTTGATGGACGAGTATGACGAGTATCATCGCCGACTCGAACGAGAAAGTGGTAGTTCCAGTAAGGCGAAAGTGGAAAAAGCGATGCGATCATCCGAGGGCAAGCAGAAGGAAATTCGCGTGTGCCATTTCTGCAAACAGCAAGGTCACCTCCGACGAAACTGCCGAAAGTTTTTGGCAGCGAACAGGGATGGCGGAAATTCTGCTCCAGTCGCCGGCAAGGATGCGGATGGTGGTGCAAAGGCAAAAGCGGCGCACGGTGAAGCACGGAACGTGGCGTTTACTGTCGAAGGTGGTGAACAATTCGCTTGGATCATCGACAGTGGGGCAAGTGCCCACATGACGAACGACAAAGCGTTCTTCACTTCGCTGAAAGAGTTTGCCGGTGAGTGGATTACACTGGCGGATGGAAAGCGAACGCAGGTGCTCGGCGAAGGAAGTGGAGTGTTGTTCGGCCTTGATGGCGAAAATGAAATAGTGAGAATTGACATGAGTGATGTTAAGTTTGTACCTGGACTGTCGACGAGCCTAGTGTCAGTTGGAAGGTTGGCTCAAAAGAACCTAAAAGTGTGTTTTGATGAGAATGGTTGTCAAATCGTCGATGCGAAGAATGCCGTTGTGGCGACTGGTGGTCGTTACGGCGGATTGTATCATCTGAAGCTTGGATGAGTATCGATGAAGGTTTCCATGGATCAGCACAAGGAGAACTGCCAGCACCAGTGGCATCGCCGCATGGGGCACCGTGATTGGGCGGCGGTTGAGCGGATAAATAAGGAGCAACTAGGAACCGGCATGAAGGTAAGCGACTGCGGACTGAAGCTTGTGTGCGAGTGCTGCTTAGAAGGGAAAGCTGCCAGAGCTCCCTTCCCGGCGGTGATTGAGCGAAAATCCTCCCGAGTACTGGACATCGTGCACACTGATCTGTGTGGCCCGATGAAGACAGTCACACCTAGCGGTAACAGGTGCGTAATGAACCTCGTAGATGATTTTAGTCGCTTTACCGTGACATACCTGCTAAAGAATAAATGGGAGGCTACCGACATTATTCGGGAATATGTGCGTTGGGTTGAAAATTTGTTCGGCCGCAAGCCCCGGGTAATTCGCTCGGACGGAGGAGGGGAGTTCAACAACAGTGAGCTGCGAATTGTTTGCGGATGACACAGGCCTCTCCGCCAAAGGTCGAAGCCTGCGTGTCATCTGTAGTCGATTGCAAAAAAGTTTGGATATTTTTTCTTCATACTTGCAAAAATGGAAGATTTCTCCTAATGCTTCCAAAACTCAACTAATAATATTCCCACATAAACCAAAAGCTCTTTATTTGAAACCTTCAAGTAGACATGTTGTCACGATGAGAGGGATTCCAATAAATTGGTCAGATGAAGTTAAGTATCTAGGGCTCATGCTTGATAAGAATTTAACTTTCAAAAATCACATTGAGGGCATTCAAGCCAAATGTAATAAATATGTAAAATGTCTTTATCCCCTTATTAATAGAAAATCAAAACTTTGTCTTAAGAACAAGCTTTTGATATTCAAACAAATTTTCAGGCCAGCCATGTTGTATGCTGTACCAATATGGACTAGCTGTTGTAATACCAGGAAGAAAGCTCTGCAGAGAATTCAAAATAAAATTTTGAAAATGATTCTGAGGCTTCCTCCCTGGTATAGTACCAATGAGTTACATAGAATATCCAATGTTGAAACATTGGAACAAATGTCAAATAAAATAATAAATAATTTCAGGCAAAAATCGTTACAATCTTCTATTGCCACGATTAATGCGTTATATGTTTAGGTTGAGTTAGGTTAAGTATGTTCAAAGCGTTTTTTTTCTCTCTTATAAACAGGTGAAATCTACTCACCTGTAAAAAATCTGAACTGCTACGGCAAATGAAATGTAATATGTTGTTAACAAAATGTTAATAAAATCTTAAATTTGTTTTACCAAATTAGGATGATAGTGTTGTCTAATAACACAGAACACCTAGATATATGAAATGAATGTAATGTTTGGAATGATACTAATAAAGAAATTAAAAATAAAATAAAAATAAAAAAAATGTGAGCTGCAAAGATTCTACAAAGCCGAGGGCATCACCCCGCAGTTTACTACCCCCTACACTCCCCAGCAGAACGGAGTGGCCGAGCGTAAGAATCGGTCGCTCACCGAAATGGCTATCCGCCGCAGTATCTTGAAGATTACTAATGAAGAACCGGACAACTATAAGCAAGCCATGAAGGAACCGATGTGGCGTAACGCGATGGTAGATGAACTAGAGTCTCATCGGCGCATCGGAACGTGGGAGCTTGTGCAGCTTCCCCGCGGGCGAAAAGTTGTTGGATCAAAATGGGTGCTGAAGATCAAACGAAATGAAATGGACAAGGTAGTTAAGTACAAAGCGCGAGTAGTAGCCCAAGGCTACACCCAGAAACCGGGTATCGACTTCGAAGAGGTGTTTGCACCTGTATCAGGTATCAGAAGGCCGGCTCCAAAGGCACGTTCCCCACCAGTTGGGAGATTTGTGCCATCGCCATATTTGAGCCTATTTCATCATCTACCCGATGGGAGAGGAAAGGGAAGGGAAAGATGGGAGGAAATAGGAGTGGGGTCCCTTGAAGAGGGAAGATCGCATAAGCGAAATGAGAGCATGTAGCTCCATACCACAATGGGTTCGAACAGCGCCCTAAAAAGGGCACTGCAAAACGCATGAGCGTAAAGAGAGCCTATAGCTCATTACCACAGCGGGTTAAGAATAACAGGATGTCCTGAAGATTCAGTCTTCTGTATTCAGTTTCACTTAATAAGTGTTTACCAAGTAATTGGAATCGCATTTGCGCAAAAACTGGACAGTTACATATCAGGTGATACGAAGTTCCATAATCGGAGTCACAACTATCACACACAAATGAGTCAGCACGCTGAATATTTGCCATGTGATAGTTGAGTCGGCAGTGGCCTGTCAACGCTCTGACCAAGAGACTGCAATTCTGCTTTGACAGATTTGTTAAATACTTCGCCACCTTTGGAGATGGCTCAGTAATATACAATTTTGTTTGACGACACGACTCCAAACTATTCCAATATTGCTTGTGCTGAGTTGCCGCCCAAGAGTTTATCTGAAGCTTCACCCAGCACTTCGAAATTGGAATAGCCGGCTCAGGGCCAATGAAGTCATGCGATGCTCCATCGCGAGCTAGCTCATCAGCCAATTCATTTCCAGCGATGGAAGAATGGCCAGGTACCCATACAAGGTTTACAGAGTTGACTGAATTCAGTTCCTCAATTTGAGTTCGACATGCGATAACAAGCTTCGACCTTGAGTTGGCCGAAGCGAGAGCTTTTATAGCAGCCTGACTATCTGAACAGAAGTATATGACTTTACCCATTACGCGCTGTTGAAGTGCTGATTGCACTCCACACATAAGAGCAAATATTTCCGCCTGAAAAACGGTGCAGTTTCTACCAAGTGAGTAAAACTGATTCAGCCTTAGCTCACGAGAATATACTCCTGCACCAGCTCTACCTTCAAGAAGGGAGCCATCAGTGTAACATACTATATTGTTTGATATACTTCTTTCCAAATAGCCAGACGTCCACTCTTCCCGTGAAGGGAATTGTGTGGTAAATGTCCTGTAAGGAAAGTTACAAGCAATTGTTAGATCACTTGGAGCAAGGACAATTTTGTCCCAATTCACCAAAAGTGGAAACAACGAAGTGTGTGTAGATCTACGATTCACTGGATTTTTCTCCAGTAGATCCAGTACCCATAAACGGTAAGAGCAAGAAAGTGCTTCTTGTTTAAGATATATGTGTAGTGGCGCAACGTCGAAAAGGGCCTCGAGCGCTGCTGTGGGAGTTGTAGAGAACGCACCAGACATCGCCATCAAGCACATCCTTTGGAGATGGCCCAATTTTGATTGGATTGTTCTCACTTCGCCCTTTTGCCACCACACAAGACATCCATATGCCAATATTGGTCGAACAACTGTTGTGTAAATCCATTTGATATATTTGGGTTTGAGGTCCCAAGTTTTACCAAAGGTTCGCCGGCATTGACCGAAGGCCATACAAGCTTTTTTGACACTGAAATCAATGTGAGCTGTCCATAAAAGTTTGGAATCTAGAATGACTCCGACATACTTTACTTGATCAGTCACATTAATATCAGTGCCAAAAAGACGTAAAGGTCGAATTCCATCGCGGTTTCGTCTTTCCGTAAAAAGAACAATAGATGTTTTATTCGGGTTAACCGAAAAGCCATATTGGCGACACCAACTCTCGACTACCTGAAGAGCACTTTGCATCAGGTCGAATAGGGTGCTTATGCACATACCAACTATCAGAGCTAGATAGTCGTCGGCAAATCCATAAGTTGGAAAACCGCAATTATTGAGTTGCCTCAATAGCGTATCTGCTACGAGATTCCACAAAAGTGGTGACAAGACTCCCCCTTGGGGGCATCCGCAAACACTCAATTTTCGAATCGCTGCTTGACGCAATGTCGAGAAGAGATGTCGGTTTTTGAGCATTTGATGAATCCAATTGGTAATCATTGTAGGTAGCCCATGGTTTCGTGCGGCTTCCAATATGGCATCGAAAGACACGTTATCAAAGGCACCCTCAATATCCAAGAAAACACCCAAGCACGATTGCTTCTGAGCGAATGCTTTCTCGATATCGTATACAACTTTGTGTAAAAGAGTCACAGTGGACTTTCCAGATTGGTAAGCGTGTTGATTCACATGAAGAGGCATGTTTGCCAAATAAACATCACGGATGTGATGATCGATAATGCGTTCCAGACATTTCAGAAGAAAAGAGGTCAGACTGATTGGTCTAAAACTCTTCGCTTCCTCATACGACGCACGTCCTCCTTTTGGGATAAACTTTACAGTAATATCACGCCAGGATTTGGGAATGTACCCGGTAGCAAAACTGCTTACAAGTAGCTTTTTCAAAACATGTTTGATAGACTCAAATCCCTTTTGGAGCAGAACAGGATAAATCCCATCCGCTCCTGGAGATTTGAAAGGAGCAAAACTATTAAGTGCCCATTGAATCGATTCAGTAGTTACGATACTGCGAGCCGAGGCCAGAGACTCGTAACTACATGAAAAGACATTTGGTTCATCCGTAGATGCTATGTCCACACATCCGGGGAAGTGTGTATTGAATAAACATTCTAAAACTTCTTCATCGGAAGAAGTAAAGTCACCATTAGGTAAGCGAATTTCGTTCACTTGGAAATCCTTAGATTTTGCAAGAATTTTGTTCAACCGACTGACTTCACTCAAACTGGAAACATTTGTACAAAGGTTTTTCCAGCCGGATCGTTCAGCAGAACGAAGAGCCTTCTTGTAAGCCTTGCGAGCTGACTTGAACGACTCTGATCCAGCTGAACGGCGTCTGTTCCAACTCCTTCTACATTGTTTCCTGAGTCTAGTCAGATCGGAATTCCACCATGGGGTCCCTCTTGTAGTCTTTACAGACCGCAGAGGACATGCTTCTTCAAAAGCTTCCATAATGTAGGATGTTGTAGTATCAACGGCATCATCCAGATCACTTGGATTTTCAAAGGACGGAGAATATCCATGAAATTTGGTCGCAACCAATTCAATGTAGAGTTCCCAGTTTGTTGACCGGGGATTCCTAAAACGCAAAGTCTGCGCAGTTACATTTGAATGTTCAAAGAAGATGTAGCGATGATCAGATAATGATTCCTCATCTGATACATGCCAATTCGTCAACTCGTGACTGGTTCTATTCGAGCAGAGCGTTATGTCTAACACTTCTTCTCTATTAGAAACCATGAAGGTTGGGCGATTGCCTATGTTAAGTAATCCAAGGTCTGTACTACTTAAGTATTCCATCAGACTGGAGCCTCTCAAATTGATATCCGAGCTGCCCCAGATGATGTGATGAGCATTGGCATCACTGCCCACAATCAGCGGAAGGCCTTTTGTTACGCAGTGTACGACAACTCGTTTGAAGTCATCCGTTGGGGATGGTTCATCATGTGGTAAATATACCGAACAATAGACGTATTTCCTGTTGAGGTCACCAACAGAAACATCAATTGTGACAGCACATACATCTCTGGTCGTCAACTCAGAAATGAGTGTAGCAACGATTGCTTTATTTACGAGCACGCATGCGCGGGGCATGGAGCGCGAGTTTGCCATTTCAAGCTTGCTAAAAGTAGCAAAAACTGGGTCCACAAGGTTACCTAGATAGAAGTTCCCTCTACGAAAGTAGGGTTCTTGAACTAGCGCCACTTGGGCTGCACCATTTTGCATGAGTCTGCAAAGATTGATCGTTGCTGTTCTTTTATGCTGAAGATTGATCTGAGCTAACCTAACCGTAGCCACTACCCAAACTAGGCAGGATTAAGCTTTTTGCAATCTCAGCACGAAAAAGACCAGCAACGAAAAAACCAGATCGGTATCTATTTAAAGTCGCCAAAGGCGAAAGAGCACAGAATACACTGTGTAAAACGCATAATGCGAATCCATATAGGTGATAATTTAAATTAAATGTCAACATATTCATAATCCCACCCTTATTAAGCCTCAAGATAGAGACTGAAGAAGGGCAGCCGATTATCTCGGAGAAACACAAGGTCACCTGCACCATTGCTCCGGGTAGCACAGGAAGGACTCAATACTGTGGAGGGCGCCCTGGTACCCCACAGGCTCCGTTTGCGGTTAGGTTTTATTTAGACCCCCCTAACCATTCATTCTTAGGCACGGTACGCATCACACCATAAATTAGGGGTCACCTGTGAGGTGGACTTTTACCACCGGAACAGGCAGTCCGTAGTGTTAATTCTTAGCCAGTTGAAACAACCGCTACCGACACTACGCGGCTATCTAGGCTGCTCGGGAAAAGGAGGTTAATATTGATGATTAACTCCTGACGTGCCCAAGCAGCCACTTTGACGTCAAAACAGCATACCTCTACGGAACACTCGACGAAGAGATATTCATGAGGCAACCGCCCGGATTCGAAGTGCCTGGAAAGGAGGAGCTTGTCTGCAAGCTGAAGAGAAGCATTTACGGGCTTCATCAATCAGCACGATGCTGGAACCGCAGGCTGAAGCAAGTACTGACGAAGCTAGGATTCTCGGCATCGACGGCAGATCCGTGTTTGTTTGTAAGAGGTTCTGGGCATAACCAATCGTTTATACTGGTTTATGTTGATGATTTCCTCATCGCTGCAACGGAAGCAGAAATGGAGAAGATTAGCAAGGGTCTGCAAGAGGAGTTCGAGCTGACATTCTTAGGTGAAGTTCGACACTTCTTAGGGATGGAAGTCACACGGGAACCTGGAGTTTTCAAGGTCTGTCTACGGAACAACATCAACAAGTTACTTGAGCAGCACGGGATGGATCAAGCAAAAACGTCCAAGTCTCCGATGGATCCAATGTACCTGAAAACGGTCAGCGAGGGAGAAGCCTTCGAGGATCCCACCAGGTACCGCAGTTTGGTCGGAGGGTTACTCTACCTGTCCGTCTTGGCTCGACCCGATATCGCCGCCTGTACAGCAATCTTGGGCAGACATTTCAGTGCACCGAAACAGAATGATTGGACTGCTGCGAAACGCATGCTGCGTTACTTGAAATCGACCAAAGATTGGTGTCTGCGACTTGGAGGCGATGAAGAACAACCGCTGATCGGCCAATCTGATGCCGATTGGGCGGGAGACCCGGAAAGTAGGAGGAGTACTTCCGGATTCGTATTTGCGTTTGGAGGTGGAATTATCTCATGGGCTAGCCGTCGCCAAGCCTGCGTGACGCTGTCGTCCATGGAAGCTGAGTTTGTCGCACTCAGCGAGACCTGTCAAGAGGCCATATGGCTGAGGCAGTTGCTCAGCGACTTCGACGAAAAGCAAGTTGTGCCTACGCTACTGAACGAGGACAATCAGGACTGTCTGGCCTTCGTACGGACGGAGAGGTGCAATCGTAGATCGAAGCACATCGAGACATGGGAGCGCTTCGTACACGAACTAAAGTCGAAATCCGAAATCGAATTAAAGTATTGTCCGACGGATTTGATGGTGGCGGACCTGTTTACGAAACCCCTTGGTCCGCAAAAGCACGAGCGTTTCTGTCAAATGCTCGGACTGATGAACATCGAATGAAGCCGCGACTCATTGAGGAGGAGTGTTGAGTGGCAATGAGCACACCTTCACCCAAACATTGGCTCACCCCTCGACAGCAGTAACACCTTTGTGAACGCGCACCTTGAGAGAAAATAACGAACGGCAGAAAGTGAAACGAACCGAACGATCATTATCAACCGAACAGTCGCCGCGTATACTACTGTACACGTTTTTACTGAATAAAAGTTTCCCATTCGAAAGTAGTTTTTCCCTGCGTGTGATTTCTCCTTTTTCAGCCTCTTTCCGAAAGTCTGGACGCTGTATGGCCACTGACCGCTCAATCTGTCGACATTTTACAGCTTCTGGATCCAGATTTGACATCGCTTCACAAATTCTGCTGTTGTTGTAGATGTATTTGGTTGAGGACACATTTTTGGATTTTAGGATGCATGCGATGACCATATGATGAGAGCCTACACTGAAGTCGGAAACATTCCATTGGATATCTGTGAACAGTTCCGCCGTACATAACGTGATATCGATGGCTGTGGGTTTTCTGTTAAGATGAATTGGAACGAATGTGCTTGAACCATCATTTACTATCAAGAACAAGCTGCTATTGATCGTATCCATTAGTATATTTTCCTTACGGTCACACTTTTCGTTACCCCAAGCATAGTGATGTGCGTTTATGTCTCCTGCTAGAAGCACTTTTCTATCACCATCTAAACTTCTGATAATTTTGGCCATATCATCCTCGAAGACATTCGCCGGAATATGAGGACTGATATATACTACTACTATATCTAGGAAGCATATTTTAATTCCGCATACCTGAGTCCAGTCTGATGTAGTGGACATCGGAACTGTCAGGTAATTGAAATAATTAACTAGCATGATTGCAACTTCTCCGTAGTTGTCGTCTCGCGATTTGGCTATAAAGTGGTACGGTGAGATTTTAAAACGGTTGCTTTGTTCTAAACTACTTTTCGTCCATGTTTCTGATAGCAAACCGATTTCATAGCTTCCTTTAACAAGGACTCGATGTAGCTCAGCTTTGTTTATCTCCAAACTTTGGATGTTACATTGCATAATTTTAAGCGGATTGAATTTTGTTTTAAACACGTTTGGTTTTCCTACTTGAGCTAGAAATGCTTACTTATCTGTACCTGCTTTTCAATACGTCTTATTTTGACGCGTTTGTTCCTTCTACTACTGAATTCGCTAAGTTAAAATATTTCAATGTGCATTGCTTAAACTTACTTTTTATATCCTCTTGGTTTCCAAACTAACCGAGGAAGTCAGTGTAGAATGTTATCATTGTAGATTTCGGGGTCTATTTTGTAAATCGAGCAGATTCATGTGACTCGTCTGTAATCACGGTCGATCAAAGTGAGCATGCATATTTCAGATGTCACCCGTCGACTGCCATAGTAATCCAGTCACATAGAGTGACAACTGTCGATAAACTCGAGTGACAGGGCCGTGTCGAGTGAAAGTTCTAGTCGACAGTGTTTCCAGTCGAGTCATTTTGATCGACTCGACTTATAAAATAGACCCCTTCGTCTTCTGACTAGCCGTCCTCTCTGCAGTGCTGTGTGCTTCTCGCATTAGACTTTCCCATCTTTCCTTCTCGTTGCACCTTGATTCGTTGTGCAGCGCAACACCGTTCGTTGAGTTGCTTGGCTCTTCCATCGCTTCTATCAGCATCCGATTTCTTTCGTTGGTGGCTTTCATTGCATTCGTATTCATTGCATATGTATGACTGCACCTTTAATCGTTACAACGGTGAGACGTAAATATGATTTTTCAACAAACTATGAAAGGTTTGTCACTGTGAGGGTCGACATAAACTCTGATTCATAAATTATTTATGTCTAAATTTTTTTTATTCAAAAAAAACTTTGAATGGTTCGACACTTCAAGTGTAGACTTCCGAAAGGTTCACTTTATTCAACAAACTTTGAAAGTCACCTCACCTGTCACCTCAAGTGTCGGCATAATTTTTCTCTACATAGATATTGTTCATATCAAATGAAAATATTATATTTACATATAAGCATGTTTATATCTCACAAATAATTATTTATCATGGTCTAATCGCTTATCAAAGTGAATCCTGTGACCCAACGATCCTTCCCATTAACAAACATCCCTCCCAGTAACCTTTGTGGAGATGCAGAGGCAAACACGGTCTCCAAATAGCAAAGGTTACACACTAACATTCCTTCCCCCAATCCCACCTGACTACAAGGACGTGGCCGGCGCCGTTATAGACCATGTATAAATAGAGTCACTGAATTATGCATACTGAAGAAGATTATGGCCAATCCCAGCCGATCTTCTAGTTGATTATTTGTGCATTTTCACTGACTTCGGTCAATCACGGAATAGCAACCATTGATATGTGTAGTCAGTCTAAGCCAGTGCTTCCCAAACTTTTTCAACTTTCGCCCCCTTGAGGCCAACATTTATCTGGAATCGCCCCCCTGATATGTGATTTCAATATTTTATGTAATGAAGTGCTGCATGTCAAAAAATGTATTTGACTCGCATATCGATATCCACAAAATCACGATACAATATTTATTATGTACATTTAAAAATATTTTCATAAATATCGATATCCCAAAATTATTAGGAAAGATTTACTAGATTGCAAATCATAATACCAATTTTAACAATATTTTACGTGCATTACAGGCTACTGAATCAGTTTTTGATACAAGTTCAGCCCAGTTTTATTTGAATGAAATATATACATAAGCGCCAGCTTGTGACGTAGTTGGGGAATGGTTCGTTAATGGTGATTACATACTGGTTTAACTTTTATTTATAGAATTACTGCAATAATTTTCAGAAATTGTGAATAATGAATGTTTGACGTTTCTTGGAACAATTTTTCTTTCATTCAACCTAAAAACACTGAACAAATATGAAAATCCAGAATGTTTTTCAACTCATATTTCAATGCAATATATAAAATGTGTATTTTTTCTATCGCCAAGAAAATGTTGCTCCTAAAATGATTTGTTCCATGAGAAATGATAAGAAAGAGTGCAACCGTATCTTCTTTTTTCTGTTAAAAAGCTGGAAGCCTATAAAAGAAATTTTAGCTTCCCAACTTCACAGTTCCCACATAAAAAAATCCTTTTATAAAATATTGGGTGTTTGCAAAAAATCTAAAAAATCTCAGATACATGTTTTTACATCCAAAATTTGTTGTGTACGAAATGCTATCTGTGGCTAATCATCCGACCTTGTGAAAATTTCAGATACCGACCATTCTTAAAACTTACATGATATTAAAAAACCTGAATGCATGTGTTTGACAATTATTAAGTGTAGTCTATCATAATATCAAAATGACCCTGATTGGAGATATACCGATCCAAGGTAAAATATTTCTGGAATTAGTTAAGTTTGGAATTGATTAACCTTCTAATGTGTGTCCTAAAAAAAATATGAGTTATTATTTTCAAATGCTCCCGTGTTAGCCTTTTCGCCCCCTTTCTGAATTTTTCGCCCCCCAAATTCTATTTTACAAATTTTCGCCCCCTCGAGCCTGAAAATCGCCCCCAGGGGGCGAATTCGCCCACTTTGGGAATCACTGGTCTAAGCTAAGCTAATCTAAGGTATATTACGGACACGCCTCAATGACGTATAACTCATCAAAAATCATATAAAATAAATCATGCTGTATGATTCTTTCCAGTTATTGAGCCTACAAAACAATTAACTTTCAAATGGTGAGTAAAGATTTTGATTCCGCAACGTGAATAATTTTAAATAAATAGAAATGTGTGGCGTTTTCATGATTCTTATTCCGGTTGCTACATCACTTTTGACTCATATTCTGGACACTTTGGTTCGAATTCCGGACAGCCCATGAAAATCACAAATAGAAAAGTCAAATCATTAATTGAAATCGTCAAGCCACTAAAGAGACGTATAAGGCAGTTGTTCTTCATTAATTTCATTAATAAGATATCTATGGAATAAGCTTATGAAAACGAGTCTCAAAAGTGAGAACTTTTTAATGGCAAAACTGAAACATTTCGTGTGAAATGTTTCCCATACAAAGTAGAGTGTCCGGAATTTGAAGCTGTCCGTAATATGAATCAAAACGGTACTTCCGTTTTGGCTGCTTTGATACTCCGTTTGTACCCGGGCATTTGGGTCTGCCCGTTAAGTGTCCGTTGTCTGCTCTGTCGACACATATTAGGCACTTAGCGATTTGCTTACACAGGGTGTCGACTCAATTTGTAGAATAAAATTCCCTGACTTTCCCTGACCTTCCAGTCGTTTTCCAGAAAAAATCCAGGCCACTGAAATGGATAATTTGAACAAAAATGAGATTTGTACAAGAAGATACATATCCGACTATTCGTATGATATATACACCAGAGACGCATTTGCTCAGATCATGTTCTTTTTGTTGTTCTTCATGTTCATGTTCTTAGCCACATGAGCTTGAGCTTGAGCAAAACTCACATTTACTGTTATTACATGCTTTGCAGAAATCACAAAAATATGGAAACACGTTATCAATTTAATGATGCAAATCCAGCATGCTTGATTGTAACGCGTTTATTTTTTTTTAGCGTGCCTCCAGCAATGCTCGAAGAAATTCCTCTAATGTCGAATTCGTTTTTGAACCTAGGTTGGAACTGGCGCAACCCGTTCTGAATCACAGTTTCAACCCCAACCCGATTCAGGTTCGACCGAACTACAATTTGCTTGACGTTTGTTTGTTTATGTGTTGATCACCGACCCAGTTCCTAAAAACGAAAACGACATAAGAATTTATTCTTCTATAAGTATACAAATATCCAAGTAATCACATAGAATTTCAATAGATTATCGAGCAGACTCTTCGAAATATTTTTTTTTTTTGCTTTCTGAATTGAGGCGTCTTCAGAATTTCTGGAGCATTCCCTGAGTATATTCTTTCTTAGAAAGAACGAACTGGGCATACTTATGAGAGAGCTCTTGATAAAAAAAAAAACCTTAACCTTCCGTCAGTCGCTCAAAAAAAGTTACACGCAGCGGTCGCATCGTGTACTGAGCACACGGAGCAATTTTGGTTGTCAATCTAAAGCTAGGAAAGATAGAGTATTGATGTCTTCGGCAAATATGTGGTGATTTTGTATCGATGTTCCGAAAACGATTTTTTTGTTCCGATTAATCGATTTTTTTTAATCGATGGTAGGAGCACTCAATATCGAATGAATCGATTTTCTTCATTCGATGTTTGGTTTCGATTCAAAATTATGCAATTGATTAGAATTTTTAGGCTGTGAACCGTTTCACCAGTTCGTTTAACTATTAGTTAAAATTTGACATTTCGATAGTTATTTTCCCCTCAAATGGTTGAATTGAACATCGCAGTCGACCCATTTGAGCTTTGACAGTCGAGTAGTTATTTCAGAACAAAGTTGACAGATGGTCAGTTATTCTCAAATTCACGAGAGCAAAAAATAACTTTCGAACTGTCAAGTTTAACCATGCTCCAGAGCAGGGTTATTTCTAACCGGAGGGGAAATAACTATCGAGCTGTCAAATTTTAACTAAAAGTTAAACGAACTGGTGAAACGGTTCACAGCCTTAATGAGTTTTGAATCAGCCTCAGAATGTTTAATATATAATTTTCAATTTCAAACGTTATTTAATCGGAGGAATTTAGCAATGATATGAAATTTCATTTGGTGTTGTTTTGAAAGCTTGTATTTGTAAATTTTCATATGAGCTTGATATTCGAATCGATTTAAACGGAGAATTGATTCGACATATTGAATTTGAATCGATTCAGTGACATCGATGTTCTGGTCAAATTTGCCCAACGCTAGTTACAAAACACAAAACCAGTGCAACCAGACATTCGGTAGCCATGAAAACCAACTTCTACTATGGTCCCTAATTCGATATCGAGATACGAGTAACGTTTTACCCGTTTTACTTCGATATTTTGAGTGAATTCTTAAGGATTGCCATGATTTTATGTAGTGAGTTCCATTTTTATCTCAAAATTTTGAGCGAAATCCGCGAAAATAGTCAATGATCAAATCTAGCAAACTCTTGAACTAAATAGATGGAGCACTGCTGATACTTTTTATGTCAGAAGATTATTAATTCTAAGGATAAGTATATGTCGAAGCTTACATTTTATTTAATTATGTATAAAAGCGAACTGCTGCTTTGAAAGATTGATTCCCATTCGTATTCATAGCATGTAAGAAATTATTGTATTTCTTTCATGAAGTTTGATATTTTTTCCCTGACCTTTAGTGAAATTCCCTGACTTTCCCTGACTTTCCACTGCCCATACTCGCAATACAGTCCCATTAGAAAAATCGTCATGTCGAGAAAAACGCTTCTAAACATATTTGGAAATGTGTTCGTTCCAAGGCTGCTGACAGCAATAAATCGTGGTAGTATTACTCTACACACTATCATTACAATATTATAAAATCGTCAACAACTGTAACACGGTTAAAAGTCCAAATCTGGGACACAAGCCAATGGGACTCGATATCCGAGTACTTCACTAGCCAACCGCATACCATACCAGTCCCATTCCTTGGGACTCGCTTACTTTGTTATCACGCACGTTGACACATTAATATTGAAGTTTACAATTGATCGCAAGGCAGTTTTCCTTCTGAAACTTTTAGTACTCGCATGTTTTAATTGCAAATTTACTTCGAAAAATATTTCGGTGGTAGGTACTATACATTATACAATGATAGTGTTGAAAATTTGATTTGTCTTTTTCTGTCGGCCTCTTGGTTGAATCCACCCACAGCACAGGAACGTTGAACTTGAACCGTACCGAGGAATATAATTAATAGAGCAAGTTTTGGATCTTTATGATGACAATCGCTTCAAACATGCGATTTCCCATGCGTGGATAATACTGTTGTGTGCCCAGAACCATCCTTTTTCGGCATTAGATGTTATATAATCCGTACGTCTATGAAAACCCTGTCGATGATACCAATGGCGATGTGCGCGATAAGCCTCCCTTTTCATACCGATGAAAGTTGAGCCTGTCGGATATTTCGTTAACAATTATTCAAATAAGTTGCCAATTGGCCAAACCTTGTTTCAAAGAGAATCTATTTTTATTGTTTTTTAGCCTCGCAAGGATATATACTTTTATTTGTGGTTCTACCACTTATCGCAACAGAAGTCATTCTAGAAAACATTCATGTCAAGCTAGAATAAGTATTTTTCGTGAATGAACATGGTTTCAATCAGTATAGTTTGTATTATTCCTTCTTTTAATAAAATGAAAACCACGATGCAAGATTACAAAAATTATTATCAAAATGGTTTGTTTCAATTTCGTTATAATCAACTAATGGGACTGTAATGCGGGTATTTTCAATATGGGACGCACATGGTTTGGTATTTTTTCCTCATTTTGTCCATACAAAGATTCAATTTTAAGCATGATTTTGGAAAGTACACTGAAAATAAACACCATTCACGGAGCTAACTCAAAAATTGACAAAATTGGTATGGGACTGTTATGCGAGTATGGGCAGTCCAGGTCAAACATAAAATTCCCTGACATTCCCTGACTTTCCAGGTTTTTCCAGGTAGTCGACACCCTGTTACAATCGCTTGCCCTATGGCCTTCGGTGCCGCATTTTCTGCACATCTTACTTCTGCTGGATCTATTGCAATTCCTCGACTTTTGGCCCTTCCCGAAACACTTGAGGCAAACTTCAGAAGGCTGATGTATGCTCAGCCGGCAAACCGACCAGCCTACCTTGAGTATGGCCAAGTTCTTCGCTTTGTTGGCCTCTGCAACCGGCATTCTGATCACCGTATCCCTTTCGTTGCTACTATTCATCAAACTTGGACCGCTACAGATGGGATGTTTTTCTTCCGGATTCCGGACAGCTCGAGATCTTTAAAAACTACTTTACAATATTAAACTGAATAAATAATTTATTTATTGGTTTAATAAGGGTTAAATAAAGTTATTTTAGCAGTGCTCCCATACTCATTATTCCCTCATTAATCCCTTAATTCAATTTGCATTGGACAAACGCTGCACATCAAAGTAAAATGGATTTCGGTTAAAAAGAGTATAATATCATAGTTGTGTATTCAATAGCTCATATAATGCAGTGGATCGGATTTCATGAACTATTTAGCAACTTCAGACGAATCCATCAATTTCAATTACAGTCACAAAGAGAGATGTGGTCACGCATAGCATTCAGCACACGATTGCAGCAAATGTAGGCATTAAATGTTTAGGTTTTCTTACGCTTTTTCGGCTCCTCCTTGGTGTCCGAATCGGACGAACTAGACGAATCCGAATCGCTATCACTGGAACTGCTGCTGCTGCTGCTACTGCTTGAGCTGCTCTCGCTATCGCTCGTGTCCGAATCCGACGAAGATCCGGAAGAATCCGAGCTGGAACTGCTGTCGCTTGAGCTGTCCGAGCTGTTGGATGAGGATGTGTCGTTTTTTCGTTGCTTTGCAGTGGTTTCTGGCTTGGTTGCAGTGGAATTGCTAGAATGCATTTAGATTATTAGCTGACCCGTTAAACCGGAAGTGGATTGAGTTAAGTGGAAAAGTGACTTACTTTTTGTTATCCAGTTTGTTGAGATTTTTCTTCAGTACCTGTGTGCGCGAAGAGCGATGAACGTATTTCCGTTTGCCTTTGCATTCATAGCTCCAATGGCCAAACTCCAAGCATTTCTGACACCGGATTCCTTTAGGAAAGGCGGCCGCAAGTTTGGCCTCCCTGTGAAGTTAAGTAAAGGATAATATACATAGAAAACATAGGAAGTTATCGGAAAATTCTGAAAGAGGAATTAGCGGTTACTTACTTTTGTTTTTGAGCCAATTTAATGGCTCCCAGATGCATCGTCAAGTTTTGTTTGATTAACAGTCAAACCATACAGATGAATAATATATTAGTTATCAATCAATCCACAATTTGAAATTACAATTAGGCTTTTACTAAAATAATTAAAATTATAAACTCTTTACTAAATTAATAAAAATTTAATAAAAGATTTAATCTTCTATATTTTACGATGCAACTACAGAAAAAATGTTTACATTTTGCTGTTTGTTTTATTCATTTGACGTTTCTCTGTTCGTTGCGGCATTTGCTGCTCGACTGACTGTTTTCGAGTAGTTAGAGTTATCAACCATCATAAATACACCTGCTCGGTCACATCTCCCAAAATTTATACTTATTTTTATAAATGAAAATTAATAAAGGGCTCATTCACATATGGATCTATGCACGAGTTCACTATTTGACGTTTGAGCGGTGCCGTGTTATTTACGTGACCATGGCAACGAATGAATTCGGCACCGCTCAAACGTCAAATTAGTGAACTCGTGCATTGGTCCATTCGCATTTCTTTCACCACTGGACTAGGGATTGTTCAAATATTACGTAACGCAACAGGGGGAGGGAGGGGGTCTGACATAGTGTTACGGTTCATACAAAAATTTAAAAAATTCCATACAAAAGCTGTTACGTGGGGGAGGGAGGGGGTCCAAAATTGGCAAATTTTGCGTTACGTAATATTTGAATGAACCCCTATCGCAGAAGTTTTTACAAGTGCGGGAACGCTAATCAAAGTGCGCAATTGAATCAAATCGGGTAGGTGTCTTCGGGGGACTTATTCTTCGTAAATCAAAGAATAAGTGCTCTGAAGACACCAACAAGATTCAATGTGACCCCGCACTTTTATTGACACTTTCGCACTTGACCTCATAAGTCACTACGCACTTCGCACTTCGCAGTCCAGTAGTGAAAGAAATACACAATATTTCATAACGCTAAAAATCGCCATTTTTGACACTCACCCACCCCCTCGTGACGGTTTTGTAGGAATGTTTTACAAATTTCTTTTCAAAACTTTTCAAAAGGACCTCAGTAACAAATTTGAAAGAAATGAGTTACTCCGTGCAAATGATAACATTTTCAGTAATGAACAATATATAAAACGGGCCCAGATAGCCGTAGCGGTAAACGCGCAGCTATTCAGCAAGAGCAAGCTGAGGGTCGTGGGTTCGAATCCCACCGGTCGAGGATCTTTTCGGGTTGGAAATTTTCTCGACTTCCAGGGCATAGAGTATCTTCGTACCTGCCACACGATATACGCATGCAAAAATGGTCATTGGCATAGTAAGCTCTCAGTTAATAACTGTGGAAGTGCTCATAAGAACACTAAGCTGAGAAGCAGGCTCTGTCCCAGTGGGACGTAACTCCAGAAAAAGAAGATAAAACACTCATCCACATCAGAATCTATTTATTGAACAAAAATGAAAATGAATAAAACGTCCAATGCTCAATTTCGAGAAGTTAGCTTTTGAGCTGTTATATATGACGTTTGATTTTCAGAAGCCCCAATACATCTTAAGTACAGCGATCATCAAAACAATACAAAGTTGTACTTTTGACGTTTGGTTAAATTTTCATATATTGCTATTTCTAGCTTACAATTAGGATTACATGAAGCATGATATTCGCAGCTGCAAACAAAAGGACAGCAATGAACAATTTCTGCTCACATGCTATTCAGTTAGTGTTTCAGATGTGATAAAAAATCTACTAAATCACACCATGTTTTTACAGATCTGAAACCAAGAGGTGAATCGTTTGGAACAACATACGGTTTCACTATAGTGGCACATCGAAGATAGGATAGGTTGTGGTACCGTCAAATTGTCTGTTTGGTTGCTCTATAAAATCTGTTTGGTGCTCTATAAAATCGGTCACCTTACTGTGGCAGGTGGCACATTGTTACACAGTGAGGAGCTTTTGCATCATTAAGAACAGTTAGGAACTTAGACGTTAAATAATGCTGAGTGACTAATCTCTTGTCCGAAATAATAACAATATATATGCTTCTTACTGCGAAGTTTCAGACAATTAAGTGGAGAAAAATCCTCCATGCAAAAAATAATTAATATGTCAAAGTAGGTATTCACCCTATTGTCGGATTTTCGAATCTATAGCACAAAACACAATTATTTAATTATTAAAAACTCCATTTTTTTTGTATTATTTTCCTTCTTTTTTTTTATCACACACTTTTCAAACACAACCATTGTCAAACACTTCATTCTTAAAACTGATCTCCCGTTCTCCTTCATATAACCCCATAACCCCGATTCAGATAGCCCATGTATACTCTTCTCCCTTACTCATTCTTCTCTTCTACCCGTTCTTTTCGTCTTTGTCTGGAGCGTCCGATCATCCTTTGCTCGCTTGGATTGACATCGATCCGATAAAATGATGGAGTTGGATTTCCGTGCGCTTCTCTTGCTCATTCTTCTATGCGATGGATACACTGATGTATATTTTCACACAAATTCTAATGATTCAATAAAACAACTTTCATTATAATTAATCTTATTCCCTACATCTTCCCCCTCTTCTACTCTTTAATCTCATTATTTACATAATTGAACGCAACATCAAGGGGTTTATTGAAATATGTTTTATGTCAATGAACGATTCAATGAAAATGAAGAATAAACAAATCTAAAAAAAAATATGTATATTGAAAAGGGCTGTTCTTTGCAATACCTAGATAATATTAAAACACCTCTATGAACCAATGTATAATATCAATGGAATTACAACTCGAAAATTATGAAGCTTTGGTGTCGCTAATCCTGCAAATAAGAAGAATGCGTAAATATTATTGTGTTCAAGGGGTAATACTCACCACCATAAATAATAATATAAAAAAAATATCCTCGCACGAAATTTTAACAAAAAAAAATGCTAATACAAACTTACCAAGTACCTACCAAAAAAATCCATCTGCAAAAAAAAATCCTTATAAATGTTAAGTCAATTTCATCAACAAATTCAAACTCCCAAAATATGACTATAACTCAAACTGATCATACTTTTTGGATGAAGCTTGCCCGGCTTCAGAAGAATCCATCAAACAACAATATCAAAAAAATACTATAACAACTGCTAAGTCAGTTTCATTACCAAATGTAACTCTCAAATCGGAAGCTCAAATTATAATTTATAAATATTGACCATTGCACGAAATTTTAGATTCTAATGAAATTGTTCATGTGCTAGATACAATTTGCACACTTACTAACATCAGCAGGCGTATGCTACAAAAGCTGTTTATGACGTTTCACAATATTTCAAAGCAGTCAAATAGATTGCATCGAAAGTTCTTTTTTTTGTGTATTCGAAACAACCAGCATTGGTGTAAAAAAATTTCCACCGTTTTGCCAGCTACACCCCACTAACAGACTTCTTTTCACGGCAATTGGTCCTTGAAATCGCAAACGGCAATAGCCAGCAGCCGTAAAGCTCCTTTGAGAAACTTTTATTTGCTTGATCCAAAATAATCAAATCATCCGTTGTCAGCTTCAAGTCGATTAGCGATTCATGCCGAAAGAGCGGAAGTACTTTTAGCAACTTGATCTTCATCGGTCTCTATTAGTTCACCCAAGTACCGTGTTGATTCAAAGTATCCGGATGCTTCGAATCCCGGGCCCCCTTTCTTAAATCACCCAAAAAATATATTATCGACAACTTTTATGCATGGAGAATCGGAATTAGGTTCAAAAACACCGTAAAAAAGGCCAGTGTCCGGCTTCCGAAGCGTCCGGCAATTCGATGCATCACGATATTTCACGTTGAGTAACGAACTGAACTCGTCATCTAGAGATATAAATACTGCACAGGGCACTGAAGCATTCTTCCGGTGGCATTTCTGGCTATGTTTAGATTGTATTCAGGGACCGAGTGAAAAAAATTCACCGATGATGTCAATTATGTTATGGGAATCGTTCGTACAGTGAATCCACAATTAAGAATCACCCACAATTTATGAATCAGCTGCCTTTAAAGGACAAAATAACAGTAAAAAATAGCACAAAACATCACGGAAACATTTTCGGTTATAATTTATTTTGAGTAAAATTGTTTACGTGATGTTTTGTGTTGATTTTTGTTGTTATTTTGTCATTTAAAGTCAGCTGATTCATAAATTGTGGACGATTCTTAATTGTGGATCCACTGTATAACATCATAACAAAGACGAGAAAATAGTATCAAAGCAGCCTTCAAACTGTAATGTACGTGTATGTGTGAGGTGTTCAAATGTTCACTGTGCAAAAATTTTCTGCACAGTAGTCTAATAAGGTGCAAAATGCTCAATAATAATATAAAAAAAATATCCTCGCACGAAATTTTAACAAAAAAAATGCTAATACAAACAACTGCTAAGTCAGTTTCATTACCAAATCTAACCTTCAAATCGGAAGCTCAAATTATACAGAAACCTGATCCACTCAGATCATAAGTCTTTCTCAGACGCACCAATCCGGTCGAGGATTGAATTTCCTTCAACCTGATTCACTCGGATCTCACGTCATTTCTTAGATGCATTAATCCGCTCATGGATTGCATTTCCTTCAATCTGATCCACTCGGATCATACGTCATTTGTCAGATGCACCAATCCGCTCGAGGATTGTTTTTCCTTCAACCTGATCCACTCGGATCTTACGTCATTTCTTAGATGCATTAATCCGCTCATGGATTGCATTTCCTTCAATCTGATCCACTCGGATCATACGTCATTTGTCAGATGCACCAATCCGCTCGAGGATTGTTTTTCCTTCAACCTGATCCACTCGGATCTTACGTCATTTCTCAGATGCATTAGTCCGCTCATGCATTACATTTCCTTCAATCTGATCCACTCAGATCTTACGTCATTTCTTAGATGCATTATTCCGCTCATGGATTGCATTTCCTTCAATCTGATCCACTCGGATCATACGTCATTTGTCAGATGCACCAATCCGCTCGAGGATTGTTTTTCCTTAAACCTGATCCACTCGGATCTTACGTCATTTCTCAGATGCATTAGTCCGCTCATGCATTACATTTCCTTCAATCTGATTCATCTCAGACGCACCAATCCGCTCGAGGATTGAATTTCCTTCAACCTGATCCACTCAGATCTTACGTCATTTCTCAGATGCATTATTCCGCTCATGGATTGCATTTCCTTCAATCTGATCCACTCGGATCATACGTCATTTGTCAGATGCACTGATCTGCTCGAGGATTGTATTTCCTTTAAACTGATCCACTCGGATCTTACGTCATTTCTCAGATGCATTAGTCCGCTCATGGATTGCATTTCCTTCAATCTGATCCACTCAGATCATACGTCTTTCTCAGATGCACCAATCCGCTCGAGGATTGAATTTCCTTCAACCTGATCCAACCGGATCTTACGTCATTTCTCAGATGCATTAGTCCGCTCATGCATTACATTTCCTTCAATCTGATCCACCTGGATCTTACGTCATTTCTTAGATGCATTATTCCGCTCGAGGATTGCATTTCCTTCAATCTGATCCACTCGGATCATACGTCATTTGTCAGATGCACCAATCCGCTCGAGGATTGTTTTTCCTTAAACCTGATCCACTCGGATCTTACGTCATTTCTCAGATGCATTAGTCCGCTCATGCAATACATTTCCTTCAATCTGATTCATCTCAGACGCATCAATCCGCTCAAGGATTGAATTTCCTTCAACCTGATCCACTCGGATCTTACGTCATTTCTCAGATGCATTAGTCCGCTCATGGATTACATTTCCTTCAACCTGATCCACTCAGATCATAAGTCTTTCTCAGACGCACCAATCCGGTCGAGGATTGAATTTCCTTCAACCTGATTCACTCGGATCTCACGTCATTTCTTAGATGCATTAATCCGCTCATGGATTGCATTTCCTTCAATCTGATCCACTCGGATCATACGTCATTTGTCAGATGCACCAATCCGCTCGAGGATTGTTTTTCCTTCAACCTGATCCACTCGGATCTTACGTCATTTCTCAGATGCATTAGTCCGCTCATGCATTACATTTCCTTCAATCTGATTCATCTCAGACGCACCAATCCGCTCGAGGATTGAATTTTCTTCAACCTGATCCACTCGGATCTTACGTCATTACTCAGATGCATTAGTCCGCTCATGGATTACATTTCCTTCAACCTGATCCACTCAGATCATAAGTCTTTCTCAGACGCACCAATCCGGTCGAGGATTGAATTTCTATCAACCTGATTCACTCGGATCTCACGTCATTTCTTAGATGCATTAATCCGCTCATGGATTGCATTTCCTTCAATCTGATCCACTCGGATCATACGTCATTTGTCAGATGCACCAATCCGCTCGAGGATTGTTTTTCCTTCAACCTGATCCACTCGTATCTTACGTCATTTCTCAGATGCATTAGTCCGCTCATGCATTACATTTCCTTCAATCTGATCCACTCAGATCTTACGTCATTTCTTAGATGCATTATTCCGCTCATGGATTGCATTTCCTTCAATCTGATCCACTCGGATCATACGTCATTTGTCAGATGCACCAATCCGCTCGAGGATTGAATTTCCTTTAACCTGATCCACTCGGATCATACGTCTTTCTGAGACGCACCAATCCGCTCGAGGATTGTTTTTTCTCAACCTGATCCACTCGGATCTCACGTCATTTCTTAGATGCATGATTCCGCTCATGGATTGCATTTCCTTCAATCTGATCCACTCGGATCATACGTCATTTGTCAGATGCACCAATCCGCTCGAGGATTGTTTTTCCTTCAACCTGATCCACTCGTATCTTACGTCATTTCTCAGATGCATTAGTCCGCTCATGCATTACATTTCCTTCAATCTGATCCACTCAGATCTTACGTCATTTCTTAGATGCATTATTCCGCTCATGGATTGCATTTCCTTCAATCTGATCCACTCGGATCATACGTCATTTGTCAGATGCACCAAACCGCTCGAGGATTGTTTTTCCTTCAACCTGATCCACTCGGATCTTACGTCATTTCTCAGATGCATTAGTCCGCTCATGCATTACATTTCCTTCAATCTGATTCATCTCAGACGCACCAATCCGCTCGAGGATTGAATTTTCTTCAACCTGATCCACTCGGATCTTACGTCATTACTCAGATGCATTAGTCCGCTCATGGATTGCATTTCCTTCAACCTGATCCACTCAGATCATAAGTCTTTCTCAGACGCACCAATCCGGTCGAGGATTGAATTTCCTTCAACCTGATTCACTCGGATCTCACGTCATTTCTTAGATGCATTAATCCGCTCATGGATTGCATTTCCTTCAATCTGATCCACTCGGATCATACGTCATTTGTCAGATGCACCAATCCGCTCGAGGATTGTTTTTCCTTCAACCTGATCCACTCGTATCTTACGTCATTTCTCAGATGCATTAGTCCGCTCATGCATTACATTTCCTTCAATCTGATCCACTCAGATCTTACGTCATTTCTTAGATGCATTATTCCGCTCATGGATTGCATTTCCTTCAATCTGATCCACTCGGATCATACGTCATTTGTCAGATGCACCAATCCGCTCGAGGATTGTTTTTCCTTAAACCTGATCCACTCGGATCTTACGTCATTTCTCAGATGCATTAGTCCGCTCATGCATTACATTTCCTTCAATCTGATTCATCTCTGACGCACCAATCCGCTCGAGGATTGAATTTTCTTCAACCTGATCCACTCGGATCTTACGTCATTACTCAGATGCATTAGTCCGCTCATGGATTACATTTCCTTCAACCTGATCCACTCAGATCATAAGTCTTTCTCAGACGCACCAATCCGGTCGAGGATTGAATTTCCTTCAACCTGATTCACTCGGATCTCACGTCATTTCTTAGATGCATTAATCCGCTCATGGATTGCATTTCCTTCAATCTGATCCACTCGGATCATACGTCATTTGTCAGATGCACCAATCCGCTCGAGGATTGTTTTCCTTCAACCTGATCCACTCGGATCTCACGTCATTTCTTAGATGCATGATTCCGCTCATGGATTGCATTTCCTTCAATCTGATCCACTCGGATCATACGTCATTTGTCAGATGCACCAATCCGCTCGAGGATTGTTTTTCCTTCAACCTGATCCACTCGTATCTTACGTCATTTCTCAGATGCATTAGTCCGCTCATGCATTACATTTCCTTCAATCTGATCCACTCAGATCTTACGTCATTTCTTAGATGCATTATTCCGCTCATGGATTGCATTTCCTTCAATCTGATCCACTCGGATCATACGTCATTTGTCAGATGCACCAATCCGCTCGAGGACTGTATTTCCTTTAAACTGATCCACTCGTATCTTACGTCATTTCTCAGATGCATTAGTCCGCTCATGCATTACATTTCCTTCAATCTGATCCACTCAGATCTTACGTCATTTCTTAGATGCATTATTCCGCTCATGGATTGCATTTCCTTCAATCTGATCCACTCGGATCATACGTCATTTGTCAGATGCACCAATCCGCTCGAGGATTGAATTTCCTTTAACCTGATCCACTCGGATCATACGTCTTTCTGAGACGCACCAATCCGCTCGAGGATTGGATTTCCTTTAACCTGATCCACCCAGATCATACGTCGTTTCTCAGACGCACCAATCCGCTCGAGGATTGGATTGCATTCAATCTGATCCACTCGGATCATACGTCTTTCTTAGACGCACCAATCCGCTCGAGGATTGAATTTCCTTTAACCTGATCCACTCGGATCATACGTCTTTCTGAGACGCACCAATCCGCTCGAGGACCTGATCCACCCGGATCATACGTCGTTTCTCAGACGCACCAATCCGCTCGAGGATTGGATTTCCTTCAACCTGATCCACCCGGATCATACGTCGTTTGTCAGACGCACCAATCCGCTCGAGGATGGGATTTCCTTTAACCTGATCCACCCGGATCATACGTCGTTTCTCAGACGCACCAATCCGCTCGAGGATTGGATTTCCTTCAATCTGATCCACTCGGATCATACGTCGTTTCTCAGACGCACCAATCCGCTCGAGGATTGGATTTCCTTTAACCTGATCCACCCGGATCATACGTCGTTTCTCAGACGCACCAATCCGCTCGAGGATTGGATTTCCTTCAATCTGATCCACTCGGATCATACGTCTTTCGTAGACGCACCAATCCGCTCGAGGATTGGATTTCCTTGTATGCGACTCATTCGGAACATACGTCTTTCTCAGACGCTCCAATCCGCTAGAGGCAGATTTCCATTTATATGTTCTATCAATCAACAAACATCAAAAGCTGATTTTCTTATGCATTCTTGGATTGGGCTTATCAGGCTCCATAAGAATCCATCAGGCATCAAAATCAGAAAATTTTCAACAATAAAATAGCAGAATTTCATTTATATGTTCTATCAATCAACAAACAAACATCAAAAGCTGATTTTCTTATGCATTTTTGGATTGAGCATATCAGGCTCCATAAAAATCCATCAGGCATCAAAATCAGAAAATTCACAACAACAAAATAACAGATTTCCATTAGAAATCCTTTATAAGAGAGATTCGCGGAAGCTGACATTTCTGTCAAAGTGTGAGCCAATCGAGCAGCGAGAGCTGTCAAAGTGTGAGCCAAACGAACATGCGTTATGTTTGTTTTGAACTTTTCTTGAGGAGTAATGTAATCCGCTTGAAATTATTTCGGTAAAAATAATTTTGCATGAAGCAAAAAAATGAAATGTTTTACTTTTTTAAATTTTAGTCAATGCGATTTTTAGTTTTTGATTTTTTCGGCTGTTCATTAGTTTTGATATGTAGCTCAAAGATCTATAACGAAACAAAATACACTTTATAGCAATGAAGAAGTCATGTCCGTGTTACAATGGGTCGTATGAATAAAAATCGTTGAACTTTACTACATGTAGCATCTACTCAAAAACAAAATCCACAAAGTTTACTACACTTTTGGTATGAATAAAAAACTTTTCGAACATGTAGTACTTTTACTTTCGAACATGAGCAGTGACTGAAGCTACACGTTAAGAAATTTCCATTCAGAGTGCAGAGTGAATCTGCACGTAAAGAACAATCTATTCAGAGTGACACTTAAAATTAATACAATCATGCATATGAAGAAAATGCATGGAATCTAATCGATTACGCGACAATTTGCACAAATCATGAAGGTGCTGTTATTTGACAAGATTTGTAGTGTAATTTTGCGATTAGTCTGGTATTCTCTTCATGTCTATGATTTTATGATGATGGTACATCAAAGAATTTTCTCGGGTAGGTTTTCGGCATTTGCCAACGCCAGTGATTGATGATTTTTTAAATACTAGCTTCACATCTATGAAGAGATCTTGAGATTACAGCTATCAAATTTGGAACCACATATTTTCTAGCACCAGTAGAGATTCTGGTGAAATTGCGGTAGAATTTTGATGCTCCCCGTGTGTTTTTTTTAACAGCATGTTGAATTCCGGAAGTTCTAAGTATTTCTGTGATATTCTCGTTATTTTGGTGGGGTTTCTGATAGTATCCTTGGAATATCTAGAACTTAGAATGTCGAGATTTTTATGGGAATTGTAGTGATTCCATTGGTAGTCTTTAGAATTCAATGAGGATCTCCCCTAAAACACCAGGGTTCCCTTTGAAATTATTAAAATTCTTATCGATTTCACAAAAAAAAACATTGAAATCTATAAAATATTTAGCCCATGTATACTCTTCTCCCTTACTCATTCTTCTCTTCTACCCGTTCTTTTCGTCTTTGTCTGGAGCGTCCGATCATCCTTTGCTCGCTTGGATTGACATCGATCCGATAAAATGATGGAGTTGGATTTCCGTGCGCTTCTCTTGCTCATTCTTCTATGCGATGGATACACTGATGTATATTTTCACACAAATTCTAATGATTCAATAAAACAACTTTCATTATAATTAATCTTATTCCCTACACCTATCATGTTTTAAAGAGTAAATTCACATAACTTACCAGCCTCATGTCACCAAACAAAGTGTGCAGCAAGGCTTTTATGCATCTGCACCTCGAAAATTATACAGTCGACTCTCCACATCTCGATGTTCTACATCTCGATATCTCTCCTTATGTCGATGATTTCCTCGGTCCCTTTATTCTGCATATAAATTTTCTCTCCATATCTCGATATCCTCCTTATCACGATATCTCCATATCTCGTTGTGGTTTTGTTGATTTTCCGTTCCCGATTTTCTCTCTGTATGTCGATAAGCAACTTTATCAAAGGATACTATATCAGATTTTCGCGATTAAAAAATATTGGGGAGCATGGAATGACGTTTGCTTATTTATTATTATTCCTATTTTCCTAACAACGGAGAAGTTTTCAATCTAGTTAATTAAAAATATGATCCTATCTCGATGGTCCCTACGATATCGAGATGTGGAGAGGCGACTGTATTAACAAAAATAGTGCGTTGAACCACTGCGTTAAAACTGCTCGAAAAATGTAAATACATTCTCTGAAAAGAGTGATCCGTCTTGAGTGTGCATCGAAGGGCTGTTGTTTTGTGGTGAAACGTCACTGGCTGGAGTTATCATTGAAGTGATTGTTTTTCTTGCAAGCGCCAGCAGTTTCCCAAGTGTTTAGTGAAAAATACTGTGAATTTTCCTAAAATCTGATCGCTAAAGTTACTGGAAATACTTGCTATTGTGTGTGTCCCGCAAAGCAATTGGAAAAGCTCCGAAAAGTATGTACATGATTGGGCTATTCGTCTTGTTTTCAAAGTGAAAAATTCCACGCAATTGCTCGCCTTACCAATTACCTCTATTATCGATTTTTCATACAAATTCCTCGTTCGTCATGTATGCTGGAGAAATCGAACATGAAAAACTATTCAATGTGTATCAAATGCATTCTTCAAATATCCTTTAACAATAGCTGGCTTTGTGACGATAGCTTATCCCAAAACGAGCTAATAGACACTTTACTTGGAAACTTGTATTTGGAGTAGATTGAATATGGAAATACTTATTAAAAGAAGTAATTTATTTAGCATATATTTGTCTACTTTATATTATTTAGGTCTTAGCCATAAGAAGTTCGATGACACTAGTATTGAGCTCGTAATTAACTGAGTGACCAACCTACATAATTGGTTGATTAATGTTTTGCCTTTTTCGTTAGTAAGACCTAGGTATATCGACTTGAACAATAAACTTGGGCCCTGTAGCATAATGAAAATGTTACTAATAATATTAGTCTTGTAATTTGTAAATTCAAGCTCCATAAAAAAAATGTTCAGGCACCAATGCACATGCTAATATAACAAGTCAGTGGTACTAATATTATTAGTTAAATTTACAAGTGTGCGTTGCATTAACAATGTAAAAGTACAAAATATTAGCTTTGATTTACACTTTTATTCACAAGTCTAAAATTTGTTGAGATAAAATTTGCAAGTTCTTTTCCGAAGCAGAAATGTTTGTAATTTCCAATTTTAGTTTATTTTAGAGATGTTATATGCTATACATTGAAACTTTAAATAATTTACATCGAGATGAACATTCAAGAATTAAAATGAGCAATATTTTTGAATATGCATGTGGCAATATGTCATATGCCTTTCTCTATACTGTAATTACAAAAAAAAACTGCACTTACACAAAGATTGATGGAAACTATAGTATAGAAACCTGAAAAGTCAGGGAATTTGATTTATGACCAGTTAGGAAAAGTCAGGGAATTTTACTTGAGGTCAGAGAAAAATATACCAATATATTTAAATCATCTAAACCAAAGGTTTTATGCCATTTTGGCTTGCGGAGCACTCTTTGAAATAAAATTGTTGAACAGAGCATTTTTTTTTTAATTTTTGATTTTCAATTCTAATAAAAGAAATGTTTTATTTGATTGAGCAAACTTTTAATTTTTAGGGTTGGACTGTTACAATTTGGCATCTAAATTAAACTATATTTGTTTCTTCGTCAAATATTTCAATATTCTGAAAACGGCAGCTTTGCTTTTGTTGGGAAATTTTCCGAGTTTAAGCCTGATTCGCTGCTGACAAGTAATTTCTTGGCCTATCTTGATGCATGGGAAATTCCTGCAAGAAAGCGCTTTTTTCTGATCGCAGTACGCAGTTGAAAAGAGATGTCAGTTCAAACGGGAGTCGCTGTAGAAAATTTCTGCAAGGAATCGACGAGAAATTTCTTTAGCGATTCCTGTTCAGCAGCAAATTAAGCTTTAGTTGTTATTTCGAACAACTGAGCGAGCGCTATAGAAACGAAACGAAATATTTCTTTTTTAAGCCTTATTTATGTGTCTGAATGGGAGTAATCACAAATTCAGCAATCTCGGAAATATTGCGGAATTTAGATGACACTAGTGAAATATTTTTTATCACGGTATCAATATTTCGATTATTATCAACTTTTAAGTTTCTTTTCTATATTACATGTAAGAAAAACCAATTTCGCACATAAAACTGTATGGGAAAATTTTCACCGACGGAATATTTTTAAGCTTATAATTTCAAAATATTAGCCCACGTTTCGTAAAAATCCAAGATTCATGAAAATTCAATCATGATCGAGATTTTGACACCATGAGAATAAGATTCATAAAAACCGCGTTTCATCATATATTATAACATCGAAAACATCATCAAAAGATGATTAATTAAAACCACATCTAAATTTTTCAAGAGAACAAAACAATGGTCTTAAATGATAATTTGATCGATTGGTTGCCAACGAGGTTGTTTTTTTTTGTTCTTTAAATTTTACTCTTGAAAATTCTTGATGTCTTGGTTTAGTATAACAAATGCGTATGTTAAAGCTAATAGTTGAGATATTTCAAGGCATTGGTACTAGTTTTCAATACTGTAGTGGACCGGGCTAGTAGCAAGTCACTTTTCATGAAGTTAATCTTTCATAGAGTTCCACGTAATTTGTTATTATTTTATTTATTTTTTCTTGGGATGAGGGAAAGCCTGTAGGAGTGAAAAAAATCTCTTCTCCTATAGGCCTAAAACCCTCAAATCTATCTTTATTTAGGCCCTTGTTATTTTATTAGTACGGTGTAAGTTCGTTGGGCCTTCCTTAGCCGAGTGGTTAGAGTCCGCGGCTACAAAGCAAAGCCATGCTGAAGGTGTTTGAATTAGATTACCGGTCGGTCCAGGATCTTTTCGTAATGGAAATTTGCTTCACTTCCTTGGCCATATAGTGTCATCGTATCTGCCACACGATCTACGAATGCTAAAATGGTAACTTTGGCAAAAAATGCTCTCAGTTAGTAGCTGAGGAAGTGCTTATTGAACATTGAGCTGAGAGGCAGTCTCTGTCCTAGTGAGGGCGTAATGCCAATAACAAGAAGTTAATTGTTGTTAAACTAAATATTCAAATGTTTAATGTCCTTTTGGAATATCGTGGTCATTCTCATTCGATAGAAATTTTTATATCTTGTGATGCATAATTATTTTTTTTTCTCTCTCTATTAACGAGATTTTTAGCCCTGGGCTAGTTCATCTCGGGACCAACGGTTTTACTTCCCTTCCGAAGGAAGTCTTCACTGAAATTTTTAGTGACTATCTCGGGGATGGGATTCGATCCCAGGTGCATAATTAGATTTTTATCTTCTATTGTCAAGCATTACGTTTTAAAATATGCATCCTAATTATTTTCTTTGAATTTAAAATCTTTTAATTAATCAAACCATCCTAGTATGAAGCACATTAGCTCCTTTAAATTCCACAAAATCTGTAATGTTGGTTTTAACAATAAATCTCTAAACAAAATAGAATTATTGAATGTTCTTCTATTTGGAAATATTACTTATTATGGAAATTGAACTTATTATGGAAATAAAACTTACTAAACTTATCATACTTCTTTGGATAGACTTTTTTTCCGAATCAAACCTTCAAGAATAACCTATATACCGTCAAACGGGGTGACTTGCAACGGCGGGGTGACTTGCAACACATTGCAATTTACAACAGAATTTAGCTATAAAACACAAATATCAAAAGAATATTTGTTATAAATCGGTGCTACAATACGTGTGACTCACACTTCAAGTAGTGACCACAGTTAAAGCAGTTATTAGATATATTTTTACAAATTAAACATTATTGTTTTAAATGTCTTGAAAACTGATACTTGATGGAAGGTCCAAATCGTGACCTGAAAAAATGAGGTAGATTTAATATACAAAATTAATACTCTACATGGTGTTTCTATAACTAATAAGTGATAATATGATGAATTTTATTTTACGAAATTGTAGCAACAACTTCAGGATAAAAATACTTTTCATAAGAATATACCTATGCGGGGTGACTTGCAACACTTAATTTTCAAACAATTTTGAGTTTTATAGAAGTGGACAAGTTTTGTGTTATGACTACTTTATAATCAAAAGAGTAATCTTTCATCAATCAACTACAAACATTCGTTAAAAATATTGTTTGCTTCAAATATTGGACCTTGATGATTTTACGCCTCATTTTCCCATACATAAATATTCCAATCATTTTCTTACAAATAAGTAATGAAAAGGCTCTTGAACTGGTTCGAATGTTTTAAATATATGAATAACAATAGTTAATAAGTGCGACTAATAAAAAATATCAGCATTTTGTTACCAAAATCTAAATTAGCATTGAGTGTTGCAAGTCACCCCGCACGAGGACATTCAAAACATTTCATATTTTTTATTATTTTTGATATGATAAAATAATTTGATTCAATCTTCTGTCATCTCATTCTGTAGGCAGGCCGGCCATTAAAAGTTCAAAAAGGAATTTAGATTTATAGATGTTGTTTAGATCATGATTTTGGCTGATTGAAGTTGAAAAGTGTTGCAAGTCACCCCGTTTGACGGTACCTTAGCTAGAGTATACTCTTTTTTTTTCGTATGCATGTATCTAAGCATCTATTTAAGAATACATCAATAGTTTCTAGGAATAAATTTTAAAAGAACCTCTTTCGGGGCCCATATAGCCGTAGCTGTAAACGCGCAGCTATTCAGCATGACCATGCTGAGGGTCGTGGGATTGAATCCCGCTGGTCGAGGATCTTTTCGTAAAGGAAATTTTCTCGATTCCCTGGGCATAGAGTATCATCGTACCTGCCACACGAAATACACATGCCAAAATGGTCAATCGGCAAATAAAGCTCTCAGTTAATAACTGTGGAAGTTCTCATAAGAACACTAATCTGAGAAGCAAGCTTTGTCTCAGTTGAGACGTAACGCCAAAAAGAAGAAGAAGAACCTCTTTCGAAACTTGTTGAGAATGCTTCCAAAACATATATTCATAGGTTAATACATAAGAATGGTGATACAGAAATGCTTCAGAACATTTATCGTTTCCATCGAATCGCTCATGACTGATGGAAACCCACCCATGAAACTTACTGATGGAAAATTTCAATTTCACTCAGGCCGAAAGGCCGGTTTGCTACTGACAAGAAAAGGAATCGCCTATCTCGATGCGTGGAAAATTTCTCCCAAGAAATGGTCAAGAAAATAACTTTTTTCTGATCGCAGTATGCAGTTGAGAAGAAATGTCACTTCAAAGGGGGCTCTCTGTAGGAAATTTCTTGACCCTTTCAGTAAAGGAATTTCTTTACTTTTCTTGAGCGAAACAGCTTACTTAGCTTAAATCAATATTTTATTCTCCCTCAGTTGGCGTTTGAAGGACTCGTGTATGATACATAGGTTTTAAGCAGTATTTCAATCATATTAGATCTTCTACCACCATTTTTAATCAAAAATATTGATTGACTGTCACGCAAAAAAACCTCCTTAGGCAACGGTGACCCCAAAACAGCGTAACACGGATTTTTCAAAAATTCATAACTTTACAAAAATTGGTCCAAATGCTGAAAGTTTTTCGGTGTGGTGAAACACTTATAGAAAAATAACACATAGGGTAGAAGCACCGGTTTTGGCCATACGCCAGTTGTAGCCATAGAGGATTATACACCGTTTTACATAGCCAATCAGCATGAAACCTTTTGTGTTCAGTAGATCATATTCACATGATAGAGCTACATTCGTTTAATCGTCCAAATTGATTCAAAACATAAGAAAAACAATTCATTTTCCTTATCATTTTAACTCCCATACACCTAATTTGGCCAGGGCACTCCCAATTTGGCCACTCTCGTGAGAAATCAATGCGATTGGTCAATTTAGGAACCGAAGATAAATCTCTGGCGAAAACTGGTTTCGTTGGCCTATATTGACCAACGGGATTTTCAAAGCGAAACAATGGTTATAGCTCACTTTTGATATTTTACACACATAATATGGATTGAAAGCTTGCATTTGACATATTTGTAGTATAAATACGGCTTCCCATTTAATTTTTATTGACATTTTCTCTTAGGCTGGCCAAAACCGGTGCTTTTACCCTATGAATCATACGCGTCTTTGAAAATCGAAAAAATCCAAGCCTACTTCAATTTTTACGTTACGTTTGAATTGCGTGCATATTATCTGCGCGTTACCGCCGCGCTGGACTGCCCATACTCGCATAACAGTCCCATATTCTATGGGATTCCCTATATATATGGGACTGTTATGCGAGTATGGGCAGTGGATGTGGATTTAAAATGAGCGCCGCAATAATAATCATGTCAAATGTCGAATATTTTTATTTATTAGTTGAAGAGTCCTGCTTTTTGACTGTGAAAGATTTAAAATCGAACTACCAGTTTTAGAGTAATGGCTATTCAAAAATCATTATTATTATTATTATTTGGTTTTACATCAATTATCTTGATAAAACCTCGCCAACAATATTTCGCCAATTCTCTCGGTTCATGGCCGCTTCTCCCCATCCTCGACTGCGACCCACGCTCTCCAGGTCCTGGTGCACCTGGGCATTCCATCTAGCTCGCTGCACCCCACGCCTTCTTGTTCCGACCGGATTCGTAGCGAATACCATCTTTACAGGGTTGTTGTCCGGCATTCTTGCAACATGCCCTGACGCTTCCAGAGCTACCTTCACGATACTGGGTTCGAGGTAGAGTTGAGCGAGCTCGTGGTTCATCCTTCGCCGCCACACGTCGTTCTCCTGCACGCCATCGAAAATCGTCCTTAGTACTCGGCGTTCGAAAACCCCAAGACTTTGCAAGTCCTCCCCGAGCATAGTCCACGTCTCATGCCCGTAGAGGACTACCGGTCTTATGAGCGTTTTGTACATCGTGCATTTAGTGCGGGGGTGAATCTTTCTTGACCGCAGTTTTTTCTGGAGCCCATAGTAGGCACGACTTCCGCTGATGATGCGCCTTCGTATTTCCCGACAATCATTGCACAATGGTCCAGATAGCAAGTTTAGGCGGACTTGAACTTTTTGACGTCATTTTGTGGTTTTAGAGTATAGGTTGCTTCCCAGTAGTGTCTCGAAATTAGTTGTACTACAATTCTTACGATTTTTTTTTCTGCACTAATCGCAATAGTGTCCTATACGCCAACTTTTTATGTTAATAGATAGCAAGTTGGTATATTCAGCAAATATAATAGTACCAAAAACTTTGTAGAACATAGTAGGCTGCTAAAATTTGTAAATAAATGACTTATGAGTGAAAAAATAATTTTGTTCGTGTTTGTATATAATAAGTTAATTATCTCAGAAAGTATAAGAGATAGAAAAAATGTTTGTTCTACAAAGTTTTTTTGTATTAAAATATGCCACAACTTTGCTGAATATACCAACTTGCTATCTATTAACATAAAAAAGTTGGCGTATAGGACACTATTGTGATTAGTGCAGAAAAAAATCCCTTTCGTACGAATTGTAGTACAACTAATTTCGAGACACTTCTGGGAAGCAACCTATAGGCCTTTTCATGTGACAGATCCGTCTATGCATTTGTTTACATCGGTGGAGGACCGGTGCTAACACGGGCCTGTCATTTTCATAGAAGAACTCTCGCGTAACTTTTCAAAACGGCCTATCTAACAATTCACACATTTCGAGTAAATCAAGCTTGAAGGTTGTGAAAATATATTTTGAAACTGTATCAAAATGAAACAATTTTTCCCTACTGTGTTGCTTGTAGAGGGAAGCAGTGTAATAGAGTTCAACGTATGAAATGAAATTTTGTCAATTTATTTGGAAATTACACTGAAATCTATAAAAACATCAGATAGGACGTTTTGACCAAAAATATGTACATAGGATAAATCACATAGGTCGTTCTGTTTCAACAATTGTTACATTGGACATTCATTTCGGTCATTTTGTTTCAGTTATAGTAACATCGGACATTTTGATTTGAGCACACAGCAAGCATGTTTTATTTCATTTTGTATCCACATGCGTTGAACTGCTTCAACATTCAAGTTAAACTGCTCATTTTGTTGCGGTGTGATAATCGCAGGCACCAGCTGTGCTTTGTTTAGATTCATTTGAAGAAGGGACGAATGACCTTCGGGTTAAAGTCTCTCACGAACAACAACAATTTGGTTCATTCAAGGCCACGCCGTCACTTTTCCCCCTCCGTCTACGTGTCCTATGTAACAACAGAAGGAGAGGAAACGTTGAGCTGTATTTGGGACTTTTTGCTTTCTCGCTGTTTCTCTCAAGGGTGGTACTGGCGGCTCTTTATTGCTATCCCAACGTGTCGGTGGTTCTAAAATGTAAACAACCATACAAAATAACGACCAAACAATGGTAAAGGCGTAATTAATTTTCTCGCAAACATCTATTTTGGGAATTTAGCAGAATTTTCTGATTAAATTGCCAACAGCGAACTGCAGTAGCACGTAGCAAATAACTGCTGGCTAACAATTTCTTTCAAGCGCATTGATTACCTGTAATTTTGCGAGGAATGATTTTTACTTCTCCGCGTTAAGCCTTAAAATTGGTTCTGGACTTAGGTTGGCGGCTTTTCAATTTTACTCCCAGTTGACAGCCGCCCTCCACCCTTGGTTTCTCTCTCAATATTCCCCCCGTTTCAATGCTGGCTTCGCCCACACTTGTTCGTGTGTGAGTTACCCACTGCACGACGGGTGGTGACGACTGTGTTGCATTCGGCACCAGCCGCAGTGTTGCCACAAGTACAGATTTATCTGGTAAGGTACAGATTTTCTGATAAATTTTGGTACAGATTCTGTACGGTACAGATTACAGATTTTCACGAAAAAGTACAGATTGGTAAAGATTTTTGGAAATGGCGATTTTTGTAAAGAATGCGGAAAATTCCCACAAAATTATTATTGAAAAATACTGTTTCCATAGAATTTAACAATATTTTTTATGTAATAAGTGAAATTATTTCAATAAAAACCATGGTTAATATCCATATTAATTAGGATTTGAAGGGTTTTTTCATCAATTTATGTTGGATGTGGTACAGATTTTGGTTACAGATTTTCGGAATCTCTGGTACAGATAAAAAAAGATTTTTGAGCCTTCGGTACAGATATAAATGTGGCAACACTGACCAGCCGTCGGCGCAAACAAGAAATAGCGGTGGGAAATGATGACGATGACGGCGCTGTCGATTGTGTTGCAGGAAACCAATGCCAAACAAATACATACAGCTTCTCCGCTCTTCGGTGAATGATTGCTCTGCAAATATATGTGCGCAAGTCGCGCATGCACGTTGCTCGTGTTGCTGCCGTGAAGCATATGTATATGCTTCATCGACCATGGATCTGAATCGGATTGATACAATAAGATCATGATGCTGAATATCATTTCCCTACATGCACTCAATACGCTGATAACATGAAAAGAGAACTGGCAGCTGAGCGAATGCTGATCAAATCCAGCTTAAGCTTAAAACATGATTTGGCAAAAGACCAAAATACAGTTTTGTGTACCTTGTTCTCTTTTTGTCATTTGAGCGTATTCAATATTGCGAGGCAGAGCGACTCTGAAAATATCGACATTTTGTTGCGGTGTGCTAATCGGAGACACCAGCTGTGCTTTGTTTTGATTCATTCAATCCCACGACGTCACTTCTTCCCCTCCGTCTATGTGTCCTATGTAACAACATAAGGAGGGGAAACGTTGAGCTGTATGTAGGACATTTTGCTCTCTCACTGATTCTCCCTCAATTTTCCCCCCGTTTTTATGACGGTTTCGCCCACATGATCATGTGTGAGTTTCCCACTGCATGACGTGGTGGTGGTGACGGCTGTGTTGCAATCAGCACCAGCCATCGGTTGAAACAAGAAATTGCGGTGGGGAATGATGACGATGACGACGCCGTCCATCTTGTTGTAGGAACTCTAGAAAGGAGCCCACGCCTAACAAATACATACAGCTTCTCCTCTCTTCGGTGATTGATCGCTCTGCAAATATGTGTGAGCAAGTCGCGCATGTACGATGCTCGTGTTGCTGCGAGGAAGCATATGTATATGCTTGATCGACCATGCATCTGAATCAGATTGATACAATGACATCATGATGCTCAATCGTGTGCTCAATATCATTCCCCTATATGCACGCAATGCGCTAATAATATGAAAAGAAAAGTTGCAGCTGATCCAATCCAGCGAAACGGTAAAACATGGTTTGGCAAAAAGACCAAAATACAGTTTTGTGAAACTCATTCTCTTTTTGTCACTTGAGCGTTTTCAATTTTGCGAGGCAGTGCGACTCTGAAAATATCGACTGAAATGATTGAGAAGCAGTTATTATGGCATTCTATACATCTAAGTAGTGTCTCAGACACGCTTCTCCAAATCATTCTACTTTTTAAACTCAATTCCAAAGCTTTATTCAGGAATGTCCAATGTAACATTAGAATCGTGTTTATTCATAAATGTTACATAGGACATGTGGTTGGTTCTCTGATCAAAGGTCCAATGTAACAATTGATTAAAAGCGATGCAGTTTTGAACATTGGTCATTTTGTTAAGCTTTTAATAGATTAATTTGTTGTTAATATATCAGAACGAGTGTTCTAGTGTGCTGCTAAGTGGTGCAACGCAAATGATTTGCAATGGTAATCTCGATTTGTTTACATTTGTTACTTAGGACGTTTTGAAAAGTTACGCGAGAACTGTCCAAGTGCTTCTCGATCAGCTGATTTGAGACGTCATGTGAATAGGCCTATACTCTAAAACCACAAAATGACGTCGAAAAGTTCATGTCCGCGTAAACTTGCTACCTGGACCACTGTGCATTGTTGTCAGCCGTCAACAAGTATCCGAGATAGACGAACTCGTTCACCACCTCGAAGGTATCCCCGTCTATCGTGAAACTGCCCTGTTAGCCCGACTCTTGTTGCTTCACGTTTAAGGCGGGTGAACAAATCTCCCGCCGTTTCAAATTTTCTCCCAATAATATCCATGTCGTCCACGAAGCAAACAAATTGTCCGTATCTCGTGAAAATCGTGCCTCGACTGAGTTCGGCTCTCCGCATGACACTTTCAAGCGCAATATTGAACAACAGGCACGAAAGTCCGTCGCTCTGTCGTAGTCCCCGCCGAGACTCGAACGAACTGGAGTGTTCGCCCGAGATCTTTACACAGTTTTGCACACCGTCAATCGTTGCTCTAATCAATCTTGTGAGCTTCCCGGGAAAGCTGTTCTCGTACATGGTCTTCCATAGCTCTACACGGTCAATACTCTCGTATGCCGTCTTGAAATCGATGAACAAATGGTGCGTAGGGACCTGGTATTCGGCTTGATAACTTCGGACGAACTCGTTTGCTATAGGTGATAGACGACGGAAGAGAATCTGGGATGACACTATGTAGGCGGCGTTTAGGATGGTGATTGCACGATAATTTTCACACTCCAGTTTGTCGCCATTTTTGTAGATAGGCCATATAACGCCTTGCTTCCACTCCTCCGGTAGCTGTTCCGTTTCCCAGATTCTGACTATCAGCCGATGCAAACAAGTGGCCAACCTGTCCGGGCCCACCTGTCCGGGCCCACCTTAATGAGTTCGGCTCCGATACCATCCTTGCCAGCGGCTTTGTTGTTCTTGAGCTGTTGAATGGCATCCTTAACTTCCCCCATCGTGTGAGCTGGTTGGTTTCCACTGTCCGCTGCGCTGACGTAGCCATCACCTTCGCTGTCCTGACCTTCTGTGCCTGTATTCTCTGCGCCATTCTGGTGTTCATCGTAGTGCTTCCATCTTTCGATCACCTCGCGTCCGTCCGTCAAGATGCTCCCATCCCGGCACATTTTAGCTCGCGGCACGAAGCCTTTGCGGGATGTGTTGAGCTTCTGATGGAACTTCCGCGTTTCTTGAGAACGGTACAGCAACTCCATCTCATGGCAACTTTGATAGTGCGTTACTATACTGGCCCTTAAGGTGTAGATGAATCGAAGCCAAACCTAAAATTTTCAAGAGCACAAATCTGTAAAACCAAACATCCGTTTAAGGTGAAAATTCATACCAGCTAGTGACCAATCGAATAAGTTTTCAGCTCAAACGGGTGTTCGGTTCTCCAGATTTGTGTTCTGGAAAATTTGAAGTTTGGCTTCGATTCATCTTCACCTTGAACAAAAAAGTTGTAAAATTCAGCGGGGTACCCCCTAGATATAAGCCTTAGCTGGCGCATTCAATTCGAAGTTTGTATGGAATATTCGTTTCAAATATATTGGAAATTGGCCCTATGTCACTGTTTCGTTCCGTATTCTAATTAATCGCATTCAATTAAGCTCAGAATGACAAATTCACTAGTTGATACCCTGATAAACATAGTTGCAGAAGGTTGTATCTGGATTTTAGCTCATTTTCATTAACCTTCCAGTTGTTGAAAGTTAGGCTGAGATCAGCCTAGTTATCATAGAACTTGAATATGGTCTCAAATCCCTTAGCGAAAAGCATTTTTACAAACTGGGACCATTTTTGTAATCTATGTCACAAATTTATATATAACGATAATCGCCTAGAGGTATGCAAGCTTCTATAAATGTTACGTAATTCATTCATTTTTTTTTAGATTTATACTACATTATCAAAGTAACTCCAAAACAGAAAACCGACTTTCGATTATATGAAAAATTCTATATCCATTCAAAATATATATTTTGGCAATCTATCAACTGCAATCGATAGCTAGGCTGCCAGTACATGCTTTAAAAATATGAACTGTAATTGTTCGAAACAGCATGCATACATATTCAAGTTTTCTTCGAAAAAACTATCAAAGATATCCCGTTTTGCGGTATTTCGTAATCTTGATCTAGTTACGCAAAATATTGGCCTTATTAGTTAGAAGTGTTAAAGTAGAGTCTAATGAAGCCAAATAGAGAGTATTCCTCGGTGAATATTATAATTATTTGAATTTCATCTATATGCTTAAGCTTGTAATTATTCTAGACATAAGCCTGATTCGCTGTTGACAAGTAATTTCTCGGCCTATCTTGATGCATGTGAAATTTCTGCAAGGAATCGATCAAGAATGCGCTTTTTTCTAATCGCAGTACGCAGTTGAAAAGAAATGTCAGTTCAAATGGGAGTCGCTGTAGCAAATTTCTGCAAGGAATCGGCGAGAAATTTCTCAGCGATTCCTTTTCAGTAGCAAATCAGGCTTTAATCTCAAATTCTTATTGACTTGAAGTCATGGGAATTTTTTGGGATCTACACAATTACAGAGGCCCAGATAGCCGTAGCGGTAAACGCGCAGCTATTCAGCAGGACCATGCTGAGGGTCGTGGGTTCGAATCCCGCTGGTCGAGGATCTTTTCGTAAAGGAAAGTTTCTCGATTCCCAGGGCATAGAGTATCTTCGTACCTGCCACACGATATACACATGCAAAAATGGTCAATCGGCAAAGAAAGCTCTCAGTTAATAACTGTAGAAGTGCTCATAAGAACATTAATCTGAGAAGCAAGCTTTGTCCCAGTTGGGACGTAACGCCAGAAAGAAGAAGAAGAAGAACAATTACAATGATTTCAATTATAGCAATTTTCAAGATGTATTTTTTGGGAATTTAAACGGAAATGTGAAATGAAAAAAAAAGATTTTACAAAAAAAATAGCATATGAAGAGTAACACAGTGTAAAAGAACTGAAATAAAACTGATTATGGTAGATGCTCAAGTCACTTTTTTGAGAATCAGTAGTCACTATTTAGTCACTTATTTCTTAAATCTGGTCAGTAAAACAACTTCTTGCTACCAGCCCTGAATTATACCAAATAGCTTTATACCAGTTCATTTTATGCCAAATGACCTTATGCCTTATGGGCTCTCCATTGATTTTGACTCACTGCTACATTGTGTAGGATTATACATATCGTTTGTAGATTATGGGAATTTGAAGATCACACGCAAAGGAAAATAAAACAGGATATACATACAGCTTTCTGGGGAATGTTAGACTTATGGTTGCCCCCGCAATTCGTGCATACAAACTTTTTAATATCTTTCTTTACAGGACAGACGTCCTAAGCGTAATAAAAACCTCCGCAAAGCATGCATGTAGCATCCTTGCAGCGATGTTTTATACCATAACCCTACTTTTGGCACCGACGGCACTGAGTGGGTTTGTGTCTGTTTCCTCCAGGTTTCTATAATTGTTCCCTTGTCACACAGACATCGAACATGAGTCTTGTTTTTTTCTAGTCAAATCCTCACTTGAATCAATGAGCCTGGGCTAGAGGCTGCTTCGATTTGGTGTTCGGAAAATTTAACTAAAGTATTGATTACTCATTTGGATGCAATTATCAACATTATCCATGCCACGTTTAGTGACAATTTTAAATCCTGCTTTTTGGGAGGAAGTTGTGAATTCAGAGATTCACCCGAAAGAAGAAGAGACCTTCTAAGAGTCTTTTTTTCAAAACAGTGTCCAAGATGGATTACCACCATTAGCTTGCACCAACGGGTCCATCGAAGAATCGAAGGCTCGCGTCTAAACCACGATCGTAAATAAATATAATATAAATAAATAGTAGAAAAATAGTACTGAAAAGTACTGTTTTCGTAGCACTGAAAAATATTTGTTGTGGCTATGAGAAGTACTATTTTATTGCTTTAAGTAGTTTTAAAAACTTCCAAGAGCAGAGGAAATTTGTGTACGCACAGCACGAAGGTACGATGATTCTGTACTAAATCTTACTTGAGAAGATCATCTTGGTATTACAGTAATGACCCGATTTTGTCAGCCCCCGATTTTGTCTACCCCCGATTTTAGCACCTTCTTTGACCCCATTTTGTCTATCCCCGATTTTAGCATCCTTTTTTGCCTGATTTTGTCAGCCTAAAATTGATATTTATTTTAATCAGAGTAAGCACGTCTATACTGGCAATATTGGGTGCATAAAGTCAATTATGACCTTGGCCACGTCTATACAATCATCTAAAGGTCGAAATTTTGAAATTTGAAATTTTTGATAGTTATCCAAGAAACTGATCAATGTCACCTTGGATTACGGTACATAGAAAGTGGAAGTAAAAATACAAAGTTTATATTACCAAAATCATAAATCTTAGTCCTTAAGTTAAAATTAAACTTGAAACCAGTTGAAATTTGTTTTCCCAATTTTAGCTCTTTCCCGATTTTGTAAACCAAAAATACAGCATGGGGCTGACAAAATCGGGACATTACTGTATCTATCTATCTATATAGATAAAAATGAAATGCTGTTTGTATTTCACGAGTTGGCTTGAGAACGGGTCTATGGATTTCAATCATTCTTTGACTGTTGAATTTGACCTGGACTTCGACTCGTGTGAATAGAAAGTTTAGGAAAATCTTTGGAAGGCTAGGGAAATGGGAGAAATTCAATCTGTAATGGGAGCTTACATGTCATTTTGCAACAACCTACTCGATGGCCAGATGAAGTTTCCCGGGACCACTAGTTATGAATAAAAAACAAGTTGAAAACATTAATCTTGTTAGGATAACAACATCATTTTTTTTCTACAATTACTTCCTTCTACATTCGATAAAACATGAACAAAAGTCATTGCCAGAATGATAAAGTTTCCTACATAATTTCACTGAATCATATGCTAATAGCCACACAGAATCTCCTGGAAAAGACTTTTACCATCTCTTAGGAGTGATTTACACAGAATCTTTGGCATGATTGGCATGATTTAAAAAATAGACAGGATTGTCAAAGAATTCTTGACACGACTTCAACTACACGACTTTCTTACAGAATCTTCAGATTATGTGAGAATCCTGCCATGACTTATCGAATTCAACACGTAATGTTCTAAAATTGTGGTCAAGGTTACAATATAGGTACCCTAGGTAAGATTTGGATGGAATCTCAGGCGAATTTGTAATATAATTATGAACAAGTTTCTTGTGAAATCCTGGACAACATTATCAAAAATTTCTAGGTAAGATTTTAAAATGATTATTAAACGATATTCTGAAGGAATCGTAGGCACAATTCGCTTAAAATTGTGGACAGAATTCCTACTTAATTCTGTGTAAGATTTTCGCAAAAAAAAATTATCAAGATTTTTATACATTATAATTCTTACAAAGTCCAATGCAAGATTTAGAATAACATAACATTTTGGAACCCACAATGGACCCGGAAAAAACATGATCTAGAAAAATGATTACGCCTGTAGATTAAAAGTCTATACTCCAAGGATTTCTAGAATGACCTGTAACTATTTTTTCTTCTTCTTCCTGGTGTTGCGTCCTAGCTGGAACAGAGCTTGCTTCTCAGCTTAGCATTCTTATGAGCTCTTTCATAGGTATCAACTGAGAGTTTTGCCATTTGAAAATGGCAAAAGTCGAGAAAATTTCCAAGAAGAAAAGATCCTTGACCAGTGGGATGTGAACCCACCATTTTATGACCGTGTTTTTCCCAATACGGCTTTTCTTTTGGCGTACCCCCAATCAAACATGATGTAGACGAGATAACAGAAATCCTGTTCTAAATCAAGGAAGACTCATTTTGCCCCATATTCATATTATCATATTCATCATATCCATCATTTGTATCCTTATTTACTTACGCCTGGGCGTATAAGTAGATCATAGTTTTAGGTATACTAATATTGCTGGATAGTACTTTTCGGGCAGTACTAGAATATACGCAAAACTGGGAATAAGACAGTCCCAGACTTATTTCCTTCGAGTCATTTAGAATTTGTAAATTTTGACTGCTACTATTTCGAACCCTGATCGACAAGGTCTTCATTTGGGCGATTGACCTTGGACCAGAAAAGCACATACATAATGACTTTGAATAGAATAATGAATCCGTTGACGCAATAAAATTAGCCAACCACGCGACTCCATTAGAGGTAACGAAGTTCCACTTGAAATGGCACTTTTTAAACCAGCGTTTTCAATCAAGCAGGAACCGCAGAGTCGAAGGAGAGCTTCCGAACTTTGACAGATCACTGGTCGTGCCTGGTGGGACATTTTTCTACGCAGTACGCATGTCCCGGACCAAGCACACGCTCGCCATCGTCGACGATTCGGGCCTTTCGGGCATCCTTCGTGCGGAAACGTGTGGATGAGGTAGTAGTTTTTCATCCTGGCAGATGCGCATTTGCAGAACGATTTCCGATTTGGAATTCGATCGGTTGCCGTGTCAAGTGGTGGACGGAAGTTGAAATTCAGTGTACTTTTCTCCAGAATTTACAGTACTGGAAAGCCCCTTTTCAAAGTCCTAAACCTTCGGGTGTGAACATTTTAGCACCGCAAAGTCCTCGCCCATAAAATTTGGTAATTATCTGATTTCGACACTAGGTTAATTTTCCACATCTTGGAACACGAAAATTCTTTGTCTCTAATTGACACCGGGAGTGAAAAATTTTCTTGCTTAGGTGGAATCCTGATCAAAAAGAAGAAAATAGCGTTTCGCAAAAGTGTTTTTCAACTATTTTAATTGGAAATGCGAGCAATGTTCTATATTCATTGGTAGTTAGCAAGAGTGTGTGAAATTTTTAGGTATTTCCAAGAACTTTTCGTTATTCAGTGAAACCAAGTGAATAGTGAAAACCTTCGACCTAGTAATAGCAAAGACTTTTCTCGTGTTACGTGATAGGTTTTTAGCAGTTCTTAAGAAAGTTAATTAAACATCAGGAATACAAAAGTAACGAAGAGAAAAATTTAATCCATCTAAAACGAGGAAACCTCGTCATTGCAGTGAACATGTTTTCCGGATTAACTAACCAAGTCAGCTCATGGATTGGAGCTGCAAAAGGTGAACCACAGGACGAGGAGGTTCCAACACCCCCGAATTCCGCTGCAACAGCAACGACGACGACAACGACAGCGCCTCCTCCGGCAGCAGACGCAGCTGCGGCACCCCTAGGAGATGAAGGTGACAAAAGGTAAGTGAAAAGTGCGATGGTTATCACATAGTTAGTTGTACAAAAATAGTACCCCTCGGCATAACCCAATGTGAATTTTTACGTATCCATCCACAACATGATGCATGGGAAAATAATTTTTGGTCTCAATTTGGAACCTTATCGACCAGACTGAGAGACGACGTTTCTATCACATCTCTGACTGCCGCCGAGCTTAGTGAGAGTGAAATTTTCCAATCACATGATGCGAAGAATCTGTCATACACTTGAGCTCGTGGGGTGTTGTTTTTCGTTCGTCTATAAAATTATAAAAAGTTCAATTTTCATAGAAAAATAGAATGATTTCATTTATCAGAGGCTACAAATAAAGCGTTATTGTCTCGATTGTGTATGAAGTGGATGAGTTTCATCTCGTTAGACAATCTGTGTGGGTCATTTTTGTACTACAGAGAAATGACAAAATATTAAATTGATGAGAAGAAGATGACGTTATGATAATTATTAAAAGTAAGAATAAGACATTTTATCCTCAAGAGTAACACCGAAGATACAGACTTTAAATTTGTGTTATACAGGAATAAATAATTTTTGGGCATGGATAACCAGGATAGGCAGGGAGGAAGCCGTTGACCTCCCCCTCCTGACTGAAAAAAAAAATAACTGCTTTGTTACGTTAATATTTTTAAATATGATTCCATACTCATCAGATTGATTCAATGTTAATTAACTGTGTAAATAGTAAAACTATTAACAAACAATTATTTACTATTGAAAAAAAAAAACAGTTAAAGAGTTATAAATAGTTAATCACGGAGTAGCAACTGCGAATTGTACCGTCATTTATGCTTAAAAACAAGCAAAAGCTTATAAACTGATTACTAAAAAAAAATACTTATTTGCGACGTACAGGTATACCTTGATTTAGTGAACGTTTTGATTTCAAAATTGTCTATAAAATCGGATTATACATAAAATTGATGCAACATTTTTATCTCACTCTCTGGTTTCTATTCAGTCAAAAGTTTATTAGAATGTAGAATCACTATCGCTGAAAAAATACAAGGCTCAGTGTTCCAAGGTTGCCTTGAGTTAACAAATTCTTGATGAATGCAGTCTAATACAAATTGTGTAAGTTTTTCATGACAAATCAGTAAAAACCTGATAAAACTGCTTTTAATATTATTTACTTATTATTTTATTCAAGCGACATCAGGCATAACGGAGCCGAAATCAAAAATTACAATTCCTTACACCGCGTAGCAAAAATGACATATCTGCGTATCTCAAGGATCAAATCATGTGCCTCCAGTAAATTTGGGGTTGCTGAATTCGATGCCGCTCTCAGAAGTGATCCAGCACAATTTTCAACTACAAGCCGCCATAGTTGTATAAAACACCGGTTTTTAAATAAATGTTTCCATGAAATTTAAACTACACGCATAGGAATTTTGCAAGGTTGAATGAACAAAACTGTTTTCTGAATTTAATTCATCACGTTTATAAAACAGCAATCATATTTTGCCGCTAAAAAAATATTCAAATCGCGATAACTTATTTGTTTGTCGATATTTTTGCACCATTTTTTCACAAGCTCTCAAAAAACTCTTCTAGTTTAAGAACATGTGTTGATACTAATCATTGGTCATCTGGATCTTGAGATATTCCGAAATTCCTTGGGGGACCGACGCATAGCAATAACCCACGTAAATATCTCAAGCTACATAATTTTTATCGTACTCGGATATTCACTCCTTGGAATGATACATTATTGCTAGTATGTTGTGAAAAAAATGAAGCAATTTGGTGCACTCGTCTTTGAATAATGAGCATATATGTTTCTGGTACCAAACTGAACAAATAAAGATCTTGAAAACTCTAGAAAACCTCATATCGTAATTTTCAGATTTCACCAAGAATACTGAACCGATTTGTATGATTTTTTCAGAGTAGCTCCTTATTACCTGGAATTGTATAGTACACATTTTGTTTTTAGTTTTTGATAAATTGACCAAAAACAAAATGGCCACCAAAGACATTTTATATGGGGAATGTCGGTCCCCCAAGGAACATCGGAATATCTTCAAAACAAAATTACCAATGATTAAAATCGACACGGATTCTTAAACAAGAAGAGTTTTTTGAGGTCTTGTGAAAACATATTGAGAAACAAAAAAGTTATCGCGATTTGAATTTTTTTTAGTGGTAAAAAATGATGCTGCCGGTAGAGGGGTAAAGGTTGACAATGTTTTTATTCAATTAAACAAAGCAAGTACAGGTCGGACTTGATTATCTAGAGACTCGATTATCCGGTGACTCGATTATCCGGGATTCGATTATCCGGAATTTTAGACTCGATTATCCGGAATTTGTGTTTTGATGTTCTTGTTTTTCAATTTGTATGCTTAAGGTGAAGATGAATCGAAGCCAAAGTTCAAATTTTCAAGAGCACGGATCTGGAGAACCAAGCATCCGTTTGAGCTGAAAACCTAATCGTTTGGTCACCAACAGCTAGTGACCAATCGATTAAGTTTTCAGCCTCAACAGAAGTATGGTTCTCCAGATCCATGCTCTTGAAAATATGAAGTTTGGCTTCGACTCATCTTCACATTAAATCTGAGATAATTTGGTAGTGCAATATACAATATGAATGGTTTTACAGTTTTGAACGTATTTATGAAAACGAGGGTTTGAAAAAGTGTTTTTGTGTATGCTGGTCAAAAAAAAATATATTTTTGTAAAGACTGTTCCAAAAAATAATTTCTGGCTACGCTACCGCATCATATAAATAAAACAACGAAAAAAGATAATATTTAAGTTCTTTTATCGAAGATTTCAATTTTTTTCTTATTGATTCGATTATCCGGAGTGAAAAAAAATCCATACTCCGGTTAAACGAGTCTGACCTGTATTTCTAAGCGTGTAGAAAAAATGCACATTGTAAAAACCATTAAAATCATTATTTTTTTTTACGTAAAAATGTAACAAATAGTTTTATTGATTGCAAAATGGTTATAAATATTTGATGTTTGTTAAATTCTGTGCACGTGCGGTTGTAGTCTCGAAGGAAAGTGGGTCTTAATAAATCATCCAGAATCACTTGAAAAAATCATTACCAAAAGATGATGTTATGCAATCTGTATGTATGTAGGTAGCCACCATCCTAGCTTGAGTCTTGCTCAGATGTAGAGGGTCTTGTCCACCACGGGACAAAAATCCCGGGTAATCCCGGGATCTAAAAAATCCGGAATCCCGGGATATTTTTGAAAATCCTGGGATTTCCCGAAATTACATATTGAATTAGAAAATATGGTTGTAATATTTTCTAATAATGACAAAAAAAAACAAGCTGCATGTTATTATGATGATTGTTGATGCAAAAATGTATTTTAGTTATTGCATTTAGCTTACTCAATAAGCGTTTTTATTGAGGCTTAAGGCCACTTATGCTTATACTTTTTCAGGTATGTTAGTAACGAAATTTTCAATAAAAAATAGCAGGTTTATCTGCGGTATGTTCCATTTGTCGACAAATGCTTTAGTGGTTGAATTTTTCATCATATTAAAATTTTATCAATGCCATTTCATATTCTCGTAACCGTTTTAGTTTGCCCGGTGTACCTTACACTTTTTTAGGACTAACATGCCTGTGGTTGTCATGCCAATAATTTGAAAGCATGAAGATTCCGTATGACACAATAATGTAAATAAGTTCATGAGAATAGATTTTAAAAGATTTGGTAAAATTTGAGATTGATTGGTATCACCTACACCTGTACCTTATGCATAACGTTTGATTTTCGTTTCAAATTAACATAAATAATTGCCCATTAGTTTCAACTGCAGATAGGTGAAATATTGATGAATGAATTATTTTTGTCTATTATAATTCAACTTAACCTTCCAAAACAGGTTCGGTTATTATGAAACTGCTCTATAAAACAAAACATTGCATCAATACCCGCTCCGGCCATTCTATAGTCGCTTTGGAACTATTGGATTTTTGTCCCGGGATCCCGGGAAATCCCGGGATTTTTAAAAATAAAATCCCGAATCCCGGGATTTTTTCGAGTCCGGGAAACAAGACCCTCTACTCAGATGATGTTATGCAATCTGTAACCCATGAAAAACTCGTTCAAGAGATACCTCTGAAAGATCCTCTAAGAATTCTTTCAGAGATGCCCTTATTAATACTGAAATGAATTCTTGTGTTTCTAGTGGTGAACTTGGTAATTTTTACTGAAAACTAAAGTGTCCTGAAGTTTCTTAAAAAAATCTCACAGAGATGTGAAGTGTTAAAACAATGCAGAAGTTTGTTCAAAAATCCATTTTCAGGTTTACCATTTATTCTTGGTTTCCTACAGGAAATATACCTTAATTTTGCAATAATTGTTACAGGGGTTTCTTTAGAAATTAACGTAGCATTTTTAATAGGAAATCATGTTATATTGTTTATCACGATTACACAAAAAAATCAAAAAGGAACATCTCTATGGACATATTCGGAATTATTTTAGGTGTCTCAGATAACTCCTAAACATATCCTCAAGTCTCCACAAAAGTTAGGGGGAGACTCCCAGTACCGGACACCTACGCCACTAAATTCATTATTAAAAAAATTGTGGTTTTATGTAATCCTGATACCACTTTATGATAAGTATTATTTTTGAAACAAATAAAGATAAATTTGAAAATATAAATATAAATTTTGTCATTTCGATTATGTATTATAGCCAAAATGGACATTCAAAAAAGGAATCTCCCAATACCGGGCACAATCTAAAAATAGCTCGATTTCTGTAAATTTGTGCATCATCAAATGTTTTTACTCCAGGAATAATATTTCATTACCAATTTAATGCATTTGCAACATTTACAAGAACAATTTGAGTTTTACCTAATTTGCCTTTCATATATGACGAAAAATACCACATTTTTTGGGAACTCATGTAAAGATTTCTTGAGTGATTCTTTCTACAAATGAGACTCTCAAAGATCAAGTTCTGTGTCTCTAGTAGATTTAGCATTGCTGAATCTGATGTCGTTTTCAAAAATGTTCCAGCAAGTCATAATTTTTAGCTACAGGTCGCCAAAGTTATATAAAACACGGGTTTCATTGATGTTCACATAAAAATTAGGTATGATTTATCACTTTTTGTGATCTAATCCACCAGGTATGCCAAAAAGGACTTTAACTTTCATTTCAGTTATAATTTGGTTGAAATTGCTTGATTAAATTTAGATTAAATCTATTTTTTCAACATTCTTGTAGTCTCCATACAAAATTATTCGTTTCTCTTATTTGGCAAAATACAATACCGTAATCAGGGGTAACATTGATCATTTTTTTTAGTTTTTCTTAAATTTTTCATTTCACAATACAAATGTTACAAGTTTCATATTTTTAAAACAAGTACTGGCACCCACCGCTCCTAACTATGTACTTTATTTTGTTTTTCGAAATATTTAAACATGTTTAAATAAATGTTTCAAGTGGTTTTTTGATTCAGCTGATATGGGGTAACATTGATCACCCAAGTAAACAACGTTCGCTAATATTGGAAATGTCGTTACTTACTAAAATCAGGGCCCCTGAAGCCGAATATGAAGACTAAACTCTTACAAGTCATTTACTTTTTGAGTTATTTCAAAATTAAAAACACCTTGAACCGCGGAATACGCCTAAAAGTAGGCAATTTCCTTAGGAAATTCTACATTTGTAATAGTAATTAGTTAATGTTACCTAATTGAATAAACTTATGAAAGATTTGACAACGGAAACGTTTTCGGCGATGCCATTTTTAGTAAGAACCGCATTTTCCTTGATCACATCGTCTGCAGAACTCATGTGAGACATGAATTTTCGGTAGTGTCAGTGAAAATGATAGAAATCATTGTTTCAAAAAGTTGACAAATTTGCGCATGAACTAAACGCAATTTTGACAAAAACCTTAATTATCATTAGCTTATGAATATACGAAAGAGAGACATCATTCATGGTTCGAAAAGGTTTCATCAATAAATCTTTATTTGAACGTTTAACAAGATGAGTCATCCCGATCAATGTTACCCCGCTGATCAATGTTACCCCGGATTACGGTACATACTTTTCTAAACCATTAAAAATAACTTGGGCATTGAAAATATTATAAACTTAGTTGATTAGTATTATTATACACATGAAGTTTGGCAAATTAAGCAAATCAATTACCATACAAGCAGGAAAACTTTCATGCAAGTTGTCTTAAATAATCAAATATTACATTTTCAACAGCCAATATCTCAGAAACTAGACGTGTTAAGATATTTTTGAAAACGGCAATGGATTGAGCAACCCTTACTTAAGTAAATAGCGGTACTTTCGTGCTTGAGATAAAAACGTGTTCTGCAGTGTTATTTGATGTAAACTTGAATGAATTTTAAACACATTTCAACGTTTCATACAAAAAAATGCCATGATTTTAATTTCGCCAGGAATCTAATATTTTCTTCAACAATTGTTCCAAGAATCTCTTCAACATTTTTTCCAAGGGGTCATGCACAAATTACGTCACGCTCCAGGTGGGCCAAGCGTGACGAGCCCTACAAAATTTTCGAAGACAAAAAACGTGACAATGGGGGGTAGGTGGTTGAAAAAGTCGAAATTTAGCGTGACATAATTTGTGTACCATCCCCAAGAGTCCTTCATGGCAGTCTTTCCAAAACACAATTGTAGCCCTTGTTTTAAATAGTTCTCCTTCCAAAAAATATTCCATAGGATATAGTAGCACAACCAGGATTTGGTTCTCGAGTTGAACAACTTGAGTATATGACGCGTTCGGGAACGTCAAGAAAATGTGGCATTTTTTACATGGGAACTCCCTAGAGTGTGACGTAATTTATAAACGACCCCTTTCAAACACGCGCTCTAAAGCTCTTCATCTGTGTTGTTTCTCAAATATATTTTTTTGGTTTTCAAATATGTTCAAATAGGGCTGTAACATTACTGTAAATACCGACAAACCTAGTCTGAAGAACAAAAAAGTGTTAATATGTGTAATAAAACCATAAAAATTTCAATTCGTCCAATTTGGCTTTTCGACAACTTTGTTATCCGATTTATTAACTACTGTAATGCATACTCATGCGTTCATTTTTCTTCGTTAGTGTTTGAAACAAATGTTTAGAATGAACACTCAATTTGCATTGATTATCACTAAAAAAAATGTGATTCGTTATTCACACCTACAAAATCGTAAAATTGTTAAAATGCCTATTGGGACAGATATGCTTTCACTGGCAAGCCGGTCAGCCGCGGCTGCTAAATGCTTTGACAGCATTCTTAGGACTTCAAATCTTGAAAAAAAGATTCATTTCTCTGGAAATTTATATGCCCTGGAAGTAATAAAACTGAGCCAACTGAAAGATTTTCGGTGCTTCGAATACTGCGTCAATTAATTGTTTAAAAGCTTTAAATATATTTGAATAATTGAGAATTTCTCACATAAATTCTATATTATAGTTTGTTTTTTCTGAAAAAGCAAGCAAATTTTTTTATTTATTAGTTTTAGCCTTGATCAATTCGCAGATAATTTTGTTTCTAACAAACTTTTCTAGAATCCAAGAATTTGATAAAGCTAACACAATTTCTGAGAATATAATTGTAAAAACCACTGAACCACTGGGGTCGTTTGGCCCTAATACCCCCATTGGTTGCACCACTGTTTGGTTTTTTGTAAATCAATTTTCAGTTTTATGGTAACATAGTTAGGTTTAGGATTGGAAGCAGCTCTCTTTTTAGAGACTTGGTCATCATTTCAATTGAAGGGCCCAAATGGAAAGGGGTTTAAGTGACATTTTGGTCGGTTTTGAGTTAGATATAGGGCGTCTCAGAAGGTATGGGCACGACTTTACCATACTGTCCTTTCTAGACTAGTGCAGATACAAATCTGATTTTTACACATTTTATTCTTCCACTTATCAAGAGCAGATTTTAAATTTTGAGCGAGGTTTTTCGTTATCTGTTTATTGATGAGGATTTCCGTCCAACAGAAAAAATAACATATTTCGTAGAAGATTGGCTTGTTGTTTTGGCATACAATTTGTATGGACTTAAAGATTGCCTTCAAAATCAGTTTTCACAAAATTAGGTCTTTGCCACTTACATGCCTTTGCCTCTAACTCCCTCAATTTCAATGCAAGACTTTAAAAGGTCTCTATTTTCAATGAAATCCTATATCCAATCAAAAAAAAAAGAGTAAAATAGTCTCCAAAGTTACTTTTTTCACTTAGCAGTGAATTCTCGTGTAAAATTTTGGGGCTCCTGGGGTTAGAATTAGAATTTTCCCAACGATGCTAAGATGAATTCGTACATAATGCGCTGCGTATTTTTTGAGAAAATGCCAATGCTGTTATAATTTCCACAGGGATCACTCCGAAAATTGTACCAGAATTTCCTTAAGAGATTCTTCTATAAATTCTTCTACCGATTTTTCCAGCTGTTACTCTAGAATATCTTTTAAAGATTCCTCCAGGAATTCATCCAGGAAAATAAACAAATGAATCTAGGGGTTTAAGAAATTGGTTTAGGAAATATTTCAGGATATTCTACAAGAATTCCTGAAGGACTTCCTACGTCGATTTTCTTTACTGACAATTTCTTAGGAATTTCTCCATGAATTCTTCACGGATTTTTTCACGAATTGTTTCATAAATTCATCCAGGGACTGTTTTAGAGACACTGCCATAGATCCGTCATGACGTTTCTACAGAAATTTCCTCAGATGACTTTCTCAATATGAATTCTTCATTGATTCCTCAATAGCTCATTTGGCGTTTCACACTAGAAAATGTTACGATTACGAAAATTGTTATATTTGGATTATTTCTAAGAGCATCTAAGAAATTCCTGTTAAATGAAATTGTACAATGATTTAGTTCGACACGAATGCACCCTGAGGTGTAATGTGTCGGTAATAAACAAACAACATCAGTCCTTTTTATACTCAGAATCTCTCATCTGAATTAGGATCTCCAACGTGTAAAATCAGAAGCTAGATGACAAAGTCATTAAGAGATCCAGAGTTATTCGATGGAGGCACTCAGATATTAGTTTGCCAGCTGCCAACAAAGAAGTTCCTAGAAGTAGGCTGATATGCAACAGAATTAAAAAAAAATGGTGTGCAACTTGCTGCAATACTCGTTCCTTTTCAGCACTCAATGTATTTATCCAACTCGACAAGCCTCGTTGGATAAATATATGACTCAAGCTGGGAAAATCTTAGCTTATAAACTAATTTTATTGCAATCCATCCTAGTAATAGATATTAAAAATTCGATTTCGAAACATTTGAACGTCATGTAAGCCCGTTTGCATAAATCTTCCGGCACCCCATTGGCGAATTGTCTCGCCAGGCATATGCTTTTCGCCTCCGTCCATTCGGTGCGATCTAGTGGCGTGTCGTGCTGGTGCTGCTCAAAAAGATTATCCAACTTGGCTCCGAGCTCGTCATCGTAGAACTCCGCAGCTATCAGGAGGCATCTTATGTGGCAGTGCGTTATCGGGTCATCTGGATATTCCAAGTTCAAATATTTGTACCAAAAAACCGATGGCTGCAGAAGTAGTTTAACGCAACCTTGCTCTAAGATCCGTATTTCTTCCGCAGAATGGGGCGCGAATATGATTTGTTGTGACGGTATGAATAACTGTTGGAATGATATGTGCGAAGGGCATTAAAATATAGAGTCAATGAACAGAAATGAACTTACTGTAGTTAAAAGCACCAACAATTTTAAGGACCACTTCATTGTTTTGAAGCTAAAAACATTCTAATTCTGTTTGTGTATCCGCTTTAGTTTTAAGTAGGGTTTTTGAGTTCCTCTATTTTTCTGGTACATTATCAGCCTTTGCAGTTTAGCCTTTGTACGTGAGACTTGTGTATTTCCAGCTCCATTCTTTTTTGCTAACAATTGCTTTACAGTAGTGTAACGTTTAGGAACATGATTTTCTTAAATCTTAGCAGTCGCACCAGTACTCTAGGGCCTTGTCATTTTCCTAGAATATGGACTCAATTTTTTTAAATCGATTTCTCATTGATTCTTTAAAATAGTAATGATAAGTGTTAAGAGAGAAATTATATCGGAATGCATTCAACATCAATTTACAATTTCTGAAAAATTGTTGTGTTATAATTCATTACGCAACTCAAAACAGTTGCGTAATGAGAAAGTGTTACGTAATGAATCATTACAACACTGGTTTCGGTTGCGTAATGAATATTCCCGCACTGCATACTTCAGTGTAGGAGTAGGCCGTTTCATGATAGATTGGCGTGATGATAAACATCCTATTACTACGAGAAATCGCAAAAAAGTTATTTCCTACGATTTTATTAAATATTTTATTCTTCCAATCATAGGCGATTCTTTTAAGTGACAGTTTTGTTATTTTCATTGAAATCACAGGAGCTAGCATTTCAATATGAAATTTTGTCTCTTTTAAGTCATAGACAGTTCTTTGAAGTTATACATAAACTTCAAAGAACTGTCTATGACTTAAAAGAGACAAAATTTCATATTGAAATGCTAGCTCCTGTGATTTCAATGAAAATAACAAAACTGTCACTTAAAAGAATCGCCTATGATTGGAAGAATAAAAAAAGTAGTTTTTAGTACTCTCGTAACATGTTTTGAATTCCGCTGATTATTATCTTTGGAATTATGCACGCTCAAAAAAGAGTTCTGGAAAACGTGAACTGTCAAAAATTCACCATGAGCAGCCATCATGTTTACGCATAAATATGATATAGTTCACGGTGTTTTTTTGCTTGTTGACGAGTTCACGTCTGCTGTTCACAGATACGAGAACGGATTTTTTTCTGTGTGGAAGGATCCTGATTCTAATATGACCCTTTCGGAAAACAGGAGGAATCTCTTGGACTTCAATGTGAATCATTGAAATTTCGATTAGAATCTTTGAGATTTCGGGGGTAATCCTTGCGTTTCAGAGAAGATCTTCACTGAATTCCAACGATTACCGCTGGAGTCACCACAATTCACAATTTTTATATTCCCAACTGGATTTTAGGATTCCCACAAAGTTGTTGATGATCTCGAAATCGCAATGATTCTCACCAGCATTCAAGAGTATTGATGAAAAACTAAGTAATTAAGAAAATAACAAGTAACAAGTGACTAGAACCCTAAAAAATACCGGGATTGCACTGGTTTTCTAATGATTCCGACAGAAAATCCTGCATTTCGAAGATTCCAACCAAATCTCAACAATTATTATGAAAATAACTTATTTTCAATGCTAAAAAATTGTGGGATACTGCAAAAATTTAGGAGTCCTATTAAAATACCGAAAATCTTGAATCTCATATTTATCATCTGAATTCAACATGCTTATCAAAAGTCCCACATTAATGTTGCTTCGAAGTTCCACCATAATTTCACAAACAAACATCAGTACTCCTATCAATATCTCAAGAATCCTTAGGAATTATATTATTCCAAGGTTTATTGATGTAATCTCAAAATTCCACAGCGGATACGGAAATTCATAATCACAGTTCTTAGCTACACTCATGTAGGTAAAGCTCATGTTAAAAGGAATTCGTACTACATGTTCGATAGATTTTTATTCACATCAACAGTCTTGTAAACTCTGCCAATCCAACCATTTTTCAACATTCTTCGTAAATCTTTATCCAACGATGGGAATCGTTAGCGATTCAAAACGAATCGATACCGATCGCTATCGAAAATCACTGATTGGTTGAACGGGTGTGGGTTTTGCTTTTGAGTAGATGCTACAAGTAGTAAAATTAATCGCTTTTTATTCACATCACATCGTTTATATACTAATTTTACTACAATCCGATTTACTAAGAGCTAACAGGTAATCAACTTCAAAGCACTTAAATGTCAAGAAAGTTCGTTTGCACAAATCATCCGGCAAACCGTCCGCAAACTGTTTCGCCAAACAATTATTTTTCTCCTCCATCCATGCAGTGCGATTTAGTAGTGTATTCTCCTTAAACTGTTCATAAATATTGTCCAAGTGGGCTCCGAACTCGTCTCCGTAGAGTCCAGTAGATATTCCGATGCATCTCAAATGGCAATGGGTAATCGGATCGTCAGGATATTCCAAGTTGAGATATTTGTACCAAAATGCAATAGGTTGCCGAAGTAATTTCATACATATGAGTTCGATATCTCTTAGTTTCTCGGCAGAGAAAGGTTTGAACCCAAGTTGATGCGTCGACACGAATAACTGGAAGATAACCATATAAGTTACATAATATACTCCGGTTCTTGAATCGATTAGGAGTAATAAACCTACCGTAGTTAGCATCAAAATCACAAACAAGTTAATAGACAACTTCATTGTGTTAAGCTTTATTGTGTTCTACATTTGCTGGTTAAACCACTTATGATTTATGGAAAGCATTTGACAACTCCACTATGTCCCAAAGTTTTATCAGTCATTTGAATGTACAACGTACGTGAGACATTCTATCTTTTTGTTCCTGGTACGCATCAAAATTTAGGTTCGACAAAAAAAGGTCAACAGGGATGATATATGTATAAATTTATAAGGTATAAGCGTATAAGGTTTGCTTCGAGTCTCTCATTACACTTTAAATTGTCGTTGGGAAGTTGTTCATGATTGATCGCTTCCAAGTCTGAGATTATTTATAAGTAAAATCTATGCGTAACAACGCATAATACCTGAGCGGAATAATGATTAACTGCAACGTGAATACTCGTGACATTAGCACTCTATTTCTAATGTGTCTACTCTCTACCGCAACTAGGCAACACTAGAAATCCTTTATAAGAGAGATTCGCGGAAGCTGACATTTCTGTCAAAGTGTGAGCCAATCGAGCAGCGAGAGCTGTCAAAGTGTGAGCCAAACGAACATGCGTTATGTTTGTTTTGAACTTTTCTTGAGGAGTAATGTTATCCGCTTAAAATTATTTCGGTAAAAGTAATTTTGCATGAAGCAAAAAATGAAATATTTTTCTTTTTTAACCCGTATAGGCCTGAGTGAAAGCAAAAATACTGAAACTCTCACCGCTCAGCGAATTCTTAACAGATTCAAATGATTTTTTGTCAGTTCAGTGGCCCACATTTCTAGTTTCTAGAAGTAGCCAAAGGAACTCGGAAATATTCCTGTGGCCGGAATTATTCCGGTGGGTCACTGGGTCAAGTCGGGTACAAAAGGGCTATTTTTTGGGACATGCCTAGTTACCTTTATTTATTTGCAATGACAAGCATTTTTATTTGCATAAATCACTAAGATCTGATATTCAACATTATAAATGATGAGTTGTGCACCGTTTGAAATATACCGGATGTGTACATTCGGACGAAATACCCTGAAGAACCGGCTATGGATTTGTTGGATACTAAACCGTTTCAATTCTCGAAAAGTAGAAATCAAACATAATTGTGCACTAAAATGCGTTCCCATAAGCTTGGCACAGATGTTCATAAACAAATTGGTTACTTTATCGTAAGTTTGAAGCGTCCCGGGACCCGAAAATGGTCATTTGTAGGATTAATCATATGCAAAACTCATAGTTGTCCAATTCAATCGTTTCTAAAAAGGTTTACACTGATGCAAATTTCTTAAAATTCCGTTGTGTAGTGGCCACATTATAGCCGACTCCGGAAATTACCTGTGACTTGGAATTTGCCTACCTTCAGGGGCACAAACGCACAGTATTCTTCTCACCCGACCTGACCCAGTAATCCACCGGAATAACTCCGGCCACATGAATATTTCCGCGTTCATCTGTCCACTTCTAGAAACTAGATATGTGTGCCAGTATACTGACAAAAAATCATTTGAATCTGTTAACAATTCGCTGAGTGGTAAGGGTTTTAGATTTTTTGCTTTCACTCAGGCCTATACGGGTTAAATTTTTTTCAATGCTATTTTTAGTTGTTGATTTTTTGGGCTGTTTATTAGTTTGAATATGTAACTCAAAGATCTATAACGAAACAAAATAATTTTTTTAGCGATGAGGAAGTCATTTCCGTGTTACAATATTGTTCTCGACGCCGAGCAAAATCAGCACTGATGGTCTGTTGCCAAATCTTTCCATTTTACTTCCGCTTATCTCTCTATAAAGGATCACTAGGCAACACGATCTAGTAGGCGAAGATGTTTCACTCTTTCACTTTTTACGCAACTGTCAACCAGAGTACACGCGTTTCAGAAACAATAACGAACAGAAGTATTTGCGGTATCAGACGCATATTGCCTTCTGTTTGCAAACGTTGAGAGCGCTGAGAATGGAATACGCTTACGAGTTAAGCGTTTCATAAGACTTCACTGGTACAACAAACAAAACAGTTAAATTTTTTAATTGTTTCCTATTATTTCCCCACTAAACATCAATTAAAAAAATAATTTCATTTTAAAAGGGTTATGCCTCCAAAAGCACACAAAAACAAACACTAGGAAAAGAGCATATTCAATGTTGAATTCTTATAAAAAATCATGTTTGACTAATCATCATCTTGAAACTTCAGCAATCACGTTCTTTTTAATTCTTTCATTAGCATGGTTTTAAGCATTACATTCTTTCATATCTAAGTTTTCTGTGTTGGGCAACAATAGTTAAATTTAGTTTTATCAATTTAAAATGATAGTGTTATTCTAATTTGACTAAATTAAATTTAGCTATTATTACCATTTTGTTAACATATTACATTTCATTTGCCATAGTAGTTCAGAATTTTACAAATGAATTGAGTTCACTTGCTTATTAGATAAAAAAATCGCTTTTCAATGAACCTAACCTAAATATATAAAGCATTGCAATAGAAGACTGAAACGATTTTCGTCCAAATATTTTGTCCACATTTGTATCAATCATGTTCTCGTTATTGCAGAACGCGAATAGGAAAACTACCCGAGGAGGAACAAATAACTCCCCAATAACTTATGCATACCATATTTTGGTATCATACCAAAATTAGGTATTGTTCAGTTGTCAATACCTCAATTTGGTATTATAATGGTATTGAAAAAAATCTTTAAAACAATTAAAAATACTTCATTGAGGTATTAAACAGCTATTGAGGTCTGCTGGAGGTATTGAACTACAATTGAAAAATTTCATTTTTATATAAAAATCCATCAAGTATTATTGAGGTATTACAATACCTGATCTAGTTATCAGTTTGGTGTTCGTAGAATATGCTTGAGATATTATTTGAGGTATTTTACCTCTTATGCAGGGCTAATTCATACCTCATTCAGGTATGCAGTATTGGAAATTATCTGGTATGGAATACCTCAATTTGGTATTCAGTAGTTATTTTCTTCTGCTCGGGTACTTATGTTGTATCATCAGCATAGCAGTTCTGATGGAATAACTCGAAATAACTTATGCATACCATATTTTGGTATCATACCATAATTAGGTATTGTTCAGTTGTCAATACCTTATTTTGGTATTATAATGGTATTTGAAAAAAATGTTCAAAACAATTAAAAATATTTCATTTTGGTATTCGGTAGCTATTGAGGACTGCTGAAGGTATTGAACTACTATTGAAATATTTTACTTTTATATGAAAATCCATAATGTATTATTTAGGTATTACAATACCTGATCTAATTATCAGCTTGGTATTTGTAGAATATGCAGAAGGTATTATTTGAGGCATTTTACCTTTAATGCAGGGTTCATTCATACCTCATTCAGGTTGTAAGTATTGGAAATTATCTGGTATGGAATACCTCAATTTGGTATTCAGTAGTTATTTTCTTCTGCTCGGGGTGACCCCCCCCCCTTATTGTAAGCATTCTTGAACTTTAAAAAAGATAGTCATTTCCGAAATAGGGACAAGTTTGTTTACATCGTTCTGAAATTCTAACAGTTGGCACTAACGTTCAATTTCCCACACTGAAAACCGAACGGCGACACTGTTGTTTATATTCCACTATACCAGCGTGCTACACTCGGTTCTCAAATTTCTCAAGCTTTCACCACAATCTCATGCAAGCATGGTAATCGAGAACAGTCAAAACGCATAAAAAATAGTAGAAAATATAAATTACTTGAAATGAAGAAGAACTTTATTAAAAAAGTAATGAATAGAATTGAAGCATAAAGTTATTAGCCAACATTGTGTGCAACTAGGTTTGTCATGTATATTACGGCTTAAACCAGCCGACGGTGTTTTTGAAAAAAAAACTGAAGGTCGTAAACAAAAATTGAGATGTAAAATTGTGAAAAATAATAGAATCGTTCTGGTGGGCTTCGATCCCATGACTCCCAATTAGAGTTACTGCGTACGTGCTGTAGACTTAAGTGCGCTGTACATTGTGAGACCTTTTTTGGTGTGTCTCATTTTTCTTGAGATGTGTCCCACTGCGGTGTCATGAGTTTCGTCACATGTGCTGTTTAAAATTCAGCGCAATGATTGAAGTGAAGATATCATTTTTCAACGAGAATCGAAATTGTAACTTACGGATCGGGAGTCTTCGACCATATCATGTAGACCATCTAGACACCTGCATAAGATTTTCACGAGATTAGATAAATATACTGAAGGATTTATTCAGAAATCTGCGAAGACCTCACCTAACAGTTTTTCATATATTGTCAGGTACTCATCAAGCACTACCGTTGGAAGTAGTTATGAAACGTCTGTAAGAGGTGCCGTCAGCATTCTTAAGCTCCCACAGATGATAAAATTCACATCTGACTTACCTGAGTTACCTCAGGGATGTCAAAAATCTTTGTTTGCAGATGACACAGGCCTCTCCGCCAAAGGACAAAGTCTGCGTGTCATCTGTAGTCGATTGCAAAATAGTTTGGATATGTTTTCTTCATACTTGCAAAAATGAAAGATTTCTCCTAATGCTTCCAAAACTCAACTAATAATATTCCCACATAAACCAAAAGCTCTTTACTTGAAACTTTCAAGTAGACATGTTGTCACGATGAGTGGGGTTCCAATAAATTGGTCAGATGAAGGCTCATGCTAGATAAGAATTTAACTTTCAAAAATCACATTGAGGACATTCGAGCCAAATGTAATAAATATGTAAAATGTCTCTACCCCCTTATTAATAGAAAATCAAAAATTTGTCTTAAGAACAAGCTTTTGATATTCAAACAAATTTTCAGGTCAGCCATGTTGTATGCTGTACCAATATGGACTAGCTGTTGTAATGTAAAGCTCTGCAAAGAAATCAAAATAATATTTTGAAAATGATTCTGAAGCTTCCTCCCTGGTATAGTACCAATGAGTTACATAGAATATCCAATGTTGAAACATTGGAACAAATGTCAAATAAAATAATCAATAATTTCAGGCAAAAATCGTTACAATCTTCTATTGTCACGATTAATGCGTTATATGTTGTTAACAAAACGTTAATAAAATCTTAAATTTGTTTTATCAAATTAGGAGAATAGTGTTGTCTAATACACAAAACACCTAGACATAAGAAATGAATGTAATGTTTGGAATCATACTAATGAAGAAACTAAAAAAAAAAGATGATAAAATTCAAATGTTATGTTATAAATACTGCTCATTCGCTTAGATTCAGTATAAATTCATCTTTGTAAAACATTTTTCTTGATTGTTGAATCAACAATGTTGATTCTAAAAACTGAATATTAGCAGTTCTAACTAGGGATCCATAATATGGTCCAGGAAATGATTGTTTACCACGGTTATGGATCACTTGAAAAGAATGTAGATTTCTGTCATTTAAATCATTAGATTCGACATTTTAAGGCAATAGCACTAAGTTTTATCATAAAACATCAAGGTATGTAAATTTCATTTTTAGCAGACACAAATGGGTGAAATACTTGGTGAGGAGCAAAAACAGTTCATGTTTTAGTTACTGCAATGCAGTATCACCGAAAAAATCTCCAAAAACATAAATCTTGAGCAGCAACCTATTTAGAGATGAAATATGCGTCCAAACAAGCACAATTATCATGGTTGAACGGTCTTAGCAGGGTGTCTCAAAAGTGTAAACTAACCGAAAAGCACCTTTAGGTTGTATCTATTGATCCATTAATAATTCTTTTTAATCTTTCCATAAAAGGACATTTTACCCTTGTTTCCAGCTCCAACTCTGCTATTTTTTTTTTGCAGTAATATGTGACGCATTGTTAACTTTCGCCAAATCATGCGATAGAAATGCATTGAGGTGAAAATCTCTTGATTTTGCGCACTGATCCGTAATATGTCACAATTTGATCCATAATATGAAAATTGATCCATAATACGGTTTTCAGAAATTGATAGAACTTTTAATTTTGATACATTAGTTAGATAAACTGAATATTACACTCATAATAGTTTACCAACCGAAGTTCCAATTATAAACGATTCAATTCGTGCTTTTACATTGAAGTTTTATGTTTTCTATGTTGTTTTATTGAATTTTATAGGTTGGACTCAACACTTTTTGATCCATAACTGTGGAGTCATGGTATAAGTTCTATAATTCTGCTAATACTGTTGAGAGAAATTCTCAAATTTCTTCAGTCCCGTCAATAGTTTGTTAGAGGATTTCGCCAGGAAGTGGATGAAATCTACGAAGAACTGAACTGAAAATATGTCTAGCATATAGCAATCTTAGTTTCATTTCCAAGCTGTACAAAAATACTTATGCAACGCTGGACACTTTTCTATCATGACTTCGCAGTTGGAGTTCGATTCCCGGTCGGTCCAGGATCTTTTCGTAAAAGAAATTTTCTTGACTTCCCTGGGAATAGAGTATCATCGTACCTGCCACACGATATACGAATGCGGAAATGGCAACTTTGGCAAAGAAAGCTCTCAGTTAATAACTGTGGAAGTGTTCATAAGAACACTTAGCTGAGAAGCAGGCTCTGTTCCAGTGAAGACGTAATGCCAAGAAGAAGAAGAAGAAGGAGAAGCGATTGAGAACCCAGGTTTATTCCGTTTTCTTCCGCCATGCAATGTATTTGAGCAGACACAATTGTTATGGCTTTCACTTGTTTTTACTAATCTGCCTCCTATTAACTTTGGTGGTAAACAAACCGGAATTTACTACGTGAGGAATGGACTGCAGTAGCATCCGGTAATGATAGAGAGGCACATGTCGATGTTGCCACTCCTCGTCAGATATTGTGTCTTTGAACCATGAGAACATATTTTGTCTACGACAAACGGTCTTCCTAGGGAAAGTTTATTAGCTATTCTTGAATTGCTACAGGATCCACGGTTGTTTTAGCGATGTGTTTACCAACAACTGTTACGTCCTTGTTGTTCTTCAAAGGACATAATATACAAAATTCAATCATACTGGTAAACTGTTGCTTTTTTTTCTCTTTAATTAAGTGCTAACCTCGTAGTACAGTAACGCAAATTCTTCATTCATTTATTTCGGTTGTTGTTAGACGTTTTGAAGTCTTCAATTTTAATAGGGTTAAGTTTCAATCTTTATTGAAGAGCTCGTTTATTGATAAGTATAGTAACAAAAATAAAGCATGATCGAATTCACAAAATTATATAACGAACAACTTTGTACAAACACACTTTTGAGATATCACATCGCATTGTTTTTTCTCACTTATTATCGTAATTACCAATATCCTACAAAAGCACTAAATTCATCTATAAAACACGAGAATGCCATGAACACTTTTCGATTAAGGTCACGTGGAATACCATTAGCATAAACACTTTCAATGCAACAGAGTTTTTCTTGATACCATTCATCACAACTAAGACTGGTAACATTTTTATACTGCTCATACAAATTATCCAACTTGGGTCCCGTTGCGTCGCTATAAAAATCACACATTATACCAAAACATCGAACGTGTCGGCGAGTAATTGGATCGTCCAGATATTGTAGCTCTAGAAACAAGTTCCAATATATGTCCGGTGTCTGTTGCAATTCCACACATTTAGCTTCGATACCACGAATTTCTTCCTTTGTGAGTGGCTTAAACACAGCTTCAGAGATAGAGAAAAGCTAAAACACATAAAGAAACAAAACAATTCATGAACTTTTTATCTATCGAATATCTCATATGTTATTTTACCGTAGAAAATATAAACAAAAAAATTGTGATCAGCTCCATCATTCCAGTAGAGTTTGTTGTGGGAAACAGATTTGTTGTAACCTTTATTAACTCTGTTATATACGATAGGTTTTTAATCAGTGTACCAAATATATCAGCTGTACATTCTAACCGAACGTGTCTGTAGGCTTCAAAAATGAAAGCCTTGTATTTGTACCCGGCACACCTCGTTGGGATAGGTTTACATATAAAACTACATGCTTTGGATTGAGGAAAAATTCATTTCCGAGACTGAATTATTGGACAGCGTCAGTATCGTAAGTGAAATTAGATATGTTCTTCAGCAGATGATTGATGATTTTTCAGAAAATTATTCATGATCAATAATTGTTTCCTATTTCGATGAATAATTAATTTACGCTTATTATTCATTATCACTAATATTGTTGTCTCAGTTTAAATGGGCGATTATCACAGTAGCTGATTAATAATTAACATTTCGATTTTTTTAATGTAATTATGATTCCTGATATAATTATGATAATCAAGTAATTGTGCTTGATAACAAATGCAAGACTTACAGTCGCCTTTCTAAAGGCAAGATTTTAACAAACTGTTCTAGATATTGCATCTGTGTTGTCTAGATCCAGAAACTAAAATCTTTTAATGTTTATCTAAAATTTGCTTATTTTGCCAATGTAAATGTTGATGTTGATTTCCGAGCCACGGAAAATTACAAAATCACCAATAGTATCACCCCAAGTAATCAATGGGACTAATGTAATTACCTAACATTCATTTCTTATATCTAGGTGCTTGGTGTTATAACACCGACAACAATATCATCCTAAAATGGTTAAAGTAAATTAAGCTGTTATTAACATTTTTTGAACAACATATTACATTTCATTTGCCGTAGCGTAAAATATTTACAAGTGAGTTGATTTCACCTGCTTATAAGAGAAAAAATTAAGGGCTTTCAATTCACTTAACCTGACTTAATTCTATGACGAACCTATCGCCGAGAAGATTGCAACGATTTTTGTCTAAATTTAATTATTTTATTTGAATTTTGTTCCAATGTTTCAACATTGGATATTCTATGTAACTCATTAGTACCAAACCAGGAAGGGAGCTTCAGAATCATTTTCAAAATTTTATGTTGAATCCTCTACAGAGCTTTCTTCCTGGTGTCACAATTGCTAGCCCATATTGGTACAGCATACAACATGGCTGACCTGAAAATTTGTTTGAATATCAAAAGCTTATTCTGAGATAATTCGGGTAAATCAGATGGAAAAATATTGTACAATATTGAGCCCAAAAAATGCATCCTTGATAAACACCAGCTCTTTCAGACTTGGAGTTTTGGTAATTAACCTGAAGTGTATAATTAGAGAGATAACTTTGGAATCCCAATCAAGCCTTTATTCCAAACACTGTCGAATGTTTTTTCTATGTCAAGTAGAGACCAGTAGAATAGCCTTCAAATTTATTGGAACGAATCAAATTTGTTACACGTAAAAGTTTATTAGTGGTCGAATGTCCATGGCGGAATCCGAACTGTTCATTGGCAAAAATTGAATTTTCATTAATGTGGACCATCATAGTGTTCAAAATGAGCTACTCTAAAAGTTTACTCATGGAGGAAAGCAAACTGATTAGACGGTTTTAAAAATTAGTACAACTTTAACAGTGTCCGATTGGTCAAAAAAAATATGCCAACTGAAAACATTTATTAAATATATGAATTAGAAAACGATAAGCTACTTTCTGGAAGTCCAAATCCAGTGGAATCATATTTTTTGTTATCCCAATAATATTTCTCACTTCTTCCAAATCAGTCTCCCAGGAATTTTCAAAAACGTTCTCTTGATTGAAAATGCTTTCAAAATTCTGAGTAACTTGATTTTCAATTGGAAAAAAATTGCAAAATAAAATTGTGTGCGCTTTCAAACTGCATAGCCAGTTTTTGAGCTTTTTCGCAATAAGTTAGTAACAATTTGTTTTCCTTTTTCAATGCCGGTATTGACTCCTGAGGTTTTTTTTTAATTTTAGATAATTTGTAAAGAAATGTTAACATCAAGATTACTATCGATATACGTTTCATATATATTCCAGTCGGCTCGAAAATAATTGAAAGTGGAGCTGATAGGATTAAGAATCGCTTCATTGGATATTTAAAATGTAACAGGGACATGATCAGAATCAAAATCAGCATGACTGATCAGTTGGCTACAAAGATGACTAGAGTCGGTTAAGACCAAATCAATCGTAGAAGGGTTTCTAGGAGAGGAAAAACATGTAAGACTATCAGGGTATTGAATTGAGAAATATCCTGAAGAGCACTCATCAAACAAAATTCTGCTGTTGGAATTACTTTGCGAATTATTCCATGAGCGATGTTTGACAAATAGGCAGCTATGAAAGTATATTTACCAAGCTGTGTTTCAACAGAAACTCCTAAAGTTTCAAAAACTTTAGTTTCAAGTAACGAAAACAGTTGATGTTTTATACGCCTATGAATGATGATTGCAACTCCCCCACATGCCCCATAAAGACAATCATTACGATAAACAAAAAAGTTAGAATCTTTTTTTAGTTTGTATCCAGGTTTCAATATGTTTCAGTAATAACTGCTATATGCACTTTATTAGCTGTAAGAAAATTAAACAGCTCGTCCTCTTTATCATTCAAAGAACGAGAATTCCAGTTTAAAATATTTAAATTATTATTTATTGGATCCATTAGAAAAACGTAATCCTATACCAATTTGATTAGTAAATTTTACACCAACATGGACTGCTTCAGTCATAGTGGTGGCTTTGAACATTGCATCAATCATTAGATTCAATTGTTCAGTTAGAAAATTAAAATCAGAGGCAGACATATCAATTGAAGTGGGTACATTTGATGATTTTCCGTCAGAATTTTTGTTAGACGAAGAGGCGGAGTAGGAGTTTCCTGTGTCGGCGGGGTTTTTTTTCATTTGATTTGAAACAATTAGAATGGGTACTCATAGTACGAATAGGGGAGGAGTTCAAATTACCTGCTACGATATCAGCAAAGGATTTTCAGTGGATAGATACATTCGAAATTAAAAGATTCGAACGGCTACCCGACGGATTAAAATTAGTTTGTGAATGAGCATGATTATGATCTTCCTGATGGGTATGATTCCTAATCAAGCGATCGTTAACCGAAAAATGAGTATTGTTCGATACTTAACCAGGCAAATTCCGGAAACGACCGTTATCGTAACGGATATTATCTTTCATCTGCCTGGCACAAGCCTCGACTACTCTCCTTCGCGAAGGGCAAGCCCAAAAATTGGACTTATGATTGCCCCCGCAATTCGAGCATATAAACTTGGTGGTATCTTCCTTCACTGGACAGACGTCCTTAGCATGAGAAGACCCTTCGCAAATCATGCATTTAGCATCCATGCGGCAATTTTTTGTACCATGACCCCACACGGGTAGAAATCAGAATCCAAAAACAAGATTATGACTCATGATATCATGGTTCCAGCGTGTTTTCGTCTTATGAAAATACACCATGATTTGGACTCATGATATCATGAGTCAGATTGCCGTAACGCAACACACACGTTAGGTTTTTGTAGCTGATTGCTCGGAATCATGATTCAAATGCCAAAAATGCTGAGCCGCATCCGTTTATGATCGACAAAATAAAAAAAAAGTTAAAAATAGCGTACATTGAGATTCGTGCCAAGAACCTTCCGATTGTGGGCCACGTACTCTACCACTTAACCATTTCGTCATCTTGAATGTAAAGAGATCGATACGAATGAGATGAAGCAAAGTGCGCCGCTAAGTGTTTTCACACTGGATGTTACGCTTATGAGGAATCATGATTATGACTCCAGGAACCATGATTTGTGATCCTGATATTATGACCTAACCAATTTATGAATTTCATGATTTGTAAATCATGGTGTGGGGATCAGATTTTTATCCGTGCACTTTTGGCACCGACGGCACTGAGTGAGGTTCCCATGTCACACGGACATCGAACATAAGTTTTGCTTTTTCTAAAGCTTTAATATTATTAAGTTCTTTTTTGTTAAATTGAACCTAATAATATTCTTGAGAAAGCCCTTTCCGAACAATGCCAGATTGGGTTCTCCGTTTCATAAAGATTACTTGGAGTGGGGAAAATCCAAGTAAATCATTTATTCCATTTTTGATCTTTTCAAAAATTGATTTATAGTCACTCGAGAGACCTTTCAAGACGACTTTGAACAAACGTTCAATTTTGTCGTCATAAGTAAAAAAATGTGCTTTTTATCTTCAAGATGTTTGAGAAGAAATTCACGATCTTTAAGAGTTTTCGGAAAAAAGCGACAGTCTCCGTTCTTTGCGATTTGGAAGTAAACCTTGATTCTCCTAATGGAGTTCAAGATCTCCTGCCTAAATCCCTCAAATTCTGAACAACTTACCAGAGCCTGGCCTAGAGGCTACTTCGATTTAGTGTTCGGAAAATTTGTCTAGGGCATCGAACTGATTGCTCATTTCGATACAATTATCAACATTATTCATTTTACCCTTGGAAGAAAGTTCGCATTTCGGAGCAACGTCCTTTCTTCCATTCTTGCCACGTTTAGTGACAGTTTGAGATCCCACTTTTTTGAAAGAAAGTTGTGAATTCAGAGATTCACCCTTCCTTTTGTTTGTAGTTGCAACCCTTTTTAGTGAATAAACGAAAGAAGACGAGAACTCCTAAGAGATTTTTTCCCAAGACGGTGTCCAAGAAGGATTACCACCGCTAGCTTTCGCCAACGGGTCCAACAAAAAATCGAAGGCAACGGGTCCAAATAAGGATCGTAAAGGGATCAATAGTAGAAAAAATAATTTTAGTAGCACTGAAAGGTACCGTTTTTTTTTATTTTAGCGCTGAAAAGTGCTGTTTTTGTAGCACTGAAAAGTACTTTTTTTAGCACTGAAAAGTACTGACTTTCGGTAAACTTCCCAGAGCAGGAAGAATTCGTGTACGCACAGCACAAAGGTACGATGCGCACTAGACTGATGCAAATTTTGAAATTAATGCTCCCCTATGCTCAAACGGTGTCAATTATGATGAAAATCATTCTCCCAAAATTTGAAGTGATTTGGAAGAAATTTGGTTGTGCACACGCCATTTGAAGGTTATATGGAAATTACTATGGAAAAACCAAACATTTTGTGTTCAGTCCTCTATCTGCTCGTCATAATAATATATGAAAAAGCGAACACACTCTTCCCATGTAAAATCTTCCCAGCTACAACTTTGTCGAAGACCACATTTTGTTGAGACGTAAGGATAATTTGTTATTCTTGATTCCAAAGTCTAAACCATGCTGAGATGATCATTCAATTACTTTCAGAGCAACACTGCATTTTTGTTTTTTTGATCAAATTTTTATGAAACTTTCACTACGATATCTTTCCAAGAGAAATATAAAAATGATCAGAACAAGAATAATTTTTGCGTTACACGGTGCGGAAATCTATAGTGGGACTGATATGCGGTTACTTTTCATTAATATGAATAACATTTTTTCCTGATGTCCAATCAAAATGTGGTCTTCGGCAAAGTTGTAACTGTATTCAATTTTCCATAAAATATTATGACGAAGAGATAGAGGGCTGAACACAAACGGTTGGCGTTTTCCATTGTAATCTTCATATAAACTTCAAATGGCGTGTGCACAGTCAAATTTATTCCAAATCATTTTAAATTTTGGTAGGATGCTTTTTACCATAATTTAAATTGTTTAAGCATAGGGTAGCAAAAATTTCGAAATTTGCATCTTTCTAATGCACACTGATTACTATAGAATTGTATGTTGAATTGCTTGTGCATTAAAATTTTTAGATTGCTTGATAATATTGTTCCTGAGATCTAGTTCGTCTATCTAAAAGGTTGGACGAAGTTGCCTTAAATCTTATCACATAGATGATAGAAAGTATAAAGTAATTACCAGTGACAGTGGGTAATTTTACGAAAGAAACTTGTAAACTTCATTATGTTGCTAATATATTTCTTTGACTGCATATAATACATGTTGGTTAAAAAGTAGGTAATAATAATGAAAGATTTTGAAATACGGGACATTTTGCGGGACACTTCTCGGGACATCTGGTCACATTAGTGAAGCATATCGTGTTATGGAGTGTGGGTGTGATTCCCGATTCAGTCATGAAAATTTTCGTAACGCATATTTCTTACCTGTGACTCATGCTTGTAAGTTGTCTAGTTTAAGTTCACAGTCAGTGCAGAGTCTTTATTTTACATTTTTACATTTTACATTCTTGGCACTTTTGATTCACTTCGGCGGTGGGGTTTTTTATAGCTACTGGAGCCCATTTTTGGCCACAATATGCGTCGTGTTGAAGTGCTTCTTATTGAAAAATTTCAGCCGAATCGGCCGAGAAACACCCCCCTGCCTAAGTGAATCATGGAAGTGCCCAAGTAGCTCTGCACCCATAGGCTTTTGATATTCTTCTTCAAGATTTGTCAAGTCCTAGCTTCCTTATTATACCATGTAATGCTTTCTGTACTTGGCTAATAATCGTCTTTTATCTTCTGTTCCACAGTCCCACCAAAAGTGGTGTATTTTCTGGCGTATCGTCAAAGGTGACAGGTTGGCTCGGAAATGCATCAATGCCGTCAATGCCCGCGATGCCATCCATGCCAACGGTTTCAATGCCAGCGATGCCTGCAATGCCTTCCATGCCCTCAATACCCGGACTCCGTAAGCAAAACCAGGACGAAAACGGTGGCATCACGAATGAGGGCCTAGCCACATCGCCAGAGAATACGAATCAAGGTATTGCAGGAGCGACGGATGCAGCCGACGACGAAGACCGGTCCAGGTATATTAGGTAAATGGGCCGATACATAATTGATTGAAATTATGCTAGTTAGTGAGAAGGAAACACTCGTAAAGAAAAGAGGAAACGAAATGAGAATGTTGTATAGCTCAGAGAAATATGCGAAATTTTATTTGCATCCTTCTTCAATCAATCGATCTCTGTAGAGACTTGGGTACGCGACAAAGCGAACAATTTTCTAAAAAAGCTGAGTTGACTCGACATGTTCTATAAGTATATATAAGTATAATAGTTGCATTCAGTTTCTCTGCGCTAATGCTTGCTACCATTTATGACATGTATGCTTCTCTATATTATGAAGTGTTCTTCTAACGAGCCTTACCCATAGTCGATTTTAGCTGTTCTCGTACATTTTTAATGTCTGCTGGAAGCGATGTAGAAACTTTTACGATATTTTCTCCTCATTGTGCCATACGAATGAACAAAAATGATCATCCTATCAATAATTTCCCCTATGAACTATTTGATCAAATATGCTATCATATAACGTTGATTCAGTTTATCATATTTTTTGATGCAGATTTTCACCATTCGATAATTTTCTATTCGTTCGTTTTATTTGAAAAAAAAAAAACATTTTCAAATTTCGTTCAATATTTTCAGTTGTATGATGTACGCAAAAGAAATTTTCGTGATGTGTAGAATTACAGTACATGGCCTTTCTTCACTCTTCCATAATGTCCTTTTTATTGTTGTCCTCATTCCCCTAGTTCAGTATGCCTATTCACGACGTTTTTGACATAGCGATGAATACACCTTTTGGTGTATGTCTTGAGATTTTTGTTTTTTTTTAATGAGATTCGATCAACTATTATTATTATTTGTCTTTCTTTTGGTGGCTTTACGCCCTTGGCGAGTTTGCCGCACAATCGATCAACTATTATACTTTACAAATTATTTGTTTTTTTTTTATCAGCCGAATGGCAGTGGGACTTAAAGCTGGCAAAATAATTGTATCGGCAAAATTTTCCAAATCACTCAGGTCGTCTATAATTGAAAATTTCAGAGATTAACAATAATTAGGTACAAGTAACGTTGATGACTTATTTTAAGACAATATTAACCAAAAGGCTCTTTAGAATATGCTTGAAACATGTTCAGTCAAATACAGTACTGGCCAGAATAAACTACACAAAGACCGGTTTTTTTTTTTTTTTTTTTTTTTTTTTTTTTTTTTTTTTTTTTTTTTTTTTTTTTTTTTTTTTTTTTTTGTATGGTATTCAGTTGGAGCTGCCTGACAGCTTAACTTGTCAAGGCTAAACCCTCGGTCTGGCTTTTGCCAAGTTTCCCCTCTACCAGGACCAATACTCAGACGGACTAGGCAATGGCGCCCACATGAACACTGTTTTTTATTCGTATTGTGACGTGGTAGTTTTTGAAAAATACCCATATTCCCTTGCTTCTGAGAAAAGGAAGCATTGTGAAAATCAGCAGCTCCATTAGAATTTGTTTGAAATAGTAGTGTAGTAGTGTCATTACTAATACTGTCTAATCGAAATGGTTTTGAATAATTTGTCATTCAAGTGCTATTCTGATTACTCCTGTCTTTTACGTAAGATTAGAGTCTTAAATGTCAATTGTCGTCAAGTCTTAACAAAATTAGGCTGTTTAGTAGTAGTTCTAGTAAATTTCATTTTTGTTGTTAAAAGTATTAATTGGTCATTACGTTCATATATCCTTAAAGAAAAAAGTCGCTTTCCTTGTCTGTTCAACAATTTTTCGGAATTAGCAAGTGTACCCTAATAAGCGATCTCAGCGTCTTACTTTCCATAGTCATTTTTATAGTGAATATTGAAGAGTAAAGTTACCTTAGGCTTCTATTACAGTCTCCTACAAGATTCACTTTTCGGTGGCAAATGCAATGCTTCACAACGCCTACTTTCTACTTGTAAATTTTGCGAAAATGAAGCTGGAATTAGATTATTTATACCGCTGTTACAAAAGAGGTATTTCTTATTATGGAAATGTAAAAACCATATTAAAATAAGATTGTCGCCACTTATTTCTACTCAGTGAATCTACTAGTCATTTTCCTAAGAGTTCCTAAGTATTCCCTACGTCGTATATGATAACGATGTATCTAGCTAGCTAATAGTAAGAGTGGCTACGGATCATTCTGGTTAGCAAAAGGCAAACTGAACGTCACCAATAGTATTAATGTCCACTTCGAATAGATTAATTATTTGAAATGGGCATCAATTCTATCAATGACGCAGAATGTCCGTTGGATCACATCCGAGATATTAATGCGTCTATGCCATATGAATTATGACGCGGCTTTAAGCAAAAAATGCCAAAATGTGATACCACCACTACAGGTTACGCCTTTGGTTTCCATCATATGGGCTAATGGATTATGCCCTCCCATCGCGGCAAGGTCGCATAACCAAGGGGAAGGTACTACACAAAGACCGATTTTCATACAAAATGGTACAAAATAGCTCACCGATTGATTTCAAGTTTGGACTGCGTTTCAGAAATAACTTGAGCTTTGATATGTGAGAAATTAATTGAATTCTGTTCAAAAGTTTTGACGCTATTAAAAAATACTACACACTTAGATCAAATTACCAAATTCGTTAATCCATTTAACGAAATCTCAACAGCTGAACGATCGGTAATCGGTTCGGTAAACGAGTTGATTACAGATCTTTCAGTAATCCGCATTTTTGTGCCCAGCTATCAAAACAACCGAATTGTCGGAAATCGTTTACCGAAAAACTGTAGCCACGGTACACAGATTATTTTCCTTGGAACCTTGTTTTTTCGTAAGGAATAAAAACAACGAAGATGGACGTTCGTGATTGTGCTTCTTTATTTCATAAGTTAAATAGACGTCATATATAGTTACACTCATGAATATAATACATAGACGATCGATGCCACATTTTCTGTCGGAAACACAAAGCAGGATGCGCACGAGAAACTTCAACGGTAGCTGCGAACACTGACAACAGGACTGCAAACATTGACGTTAGTTTATAGGTGAACCGTTTATACGCTACCAAAAACTCACCTTCATCATAATTATCTGCCTAGAAAATCTATGAGATACTGGCACAATTTCGTTTTCAGACATTCCATGAACAATTTTACTGCAACGCCCCTGAGAGAAACGTACACGATTGATTGACGCTGTTATTTGTTCAAATAACTGAAGTCGGTAATCTAATAGACATTTTACCGAAGCTTCAGTTGAACATTAAAATTACTGATTATTCGGTAAAGAATTCACCGTATTTCGGTAGTTCAGTTCGTAATGAGCTGTCAGAGGCTGCTGAATTGTTCTTGTGAATTTCTGATTTGTTCGATAATTTTATTTACTGAACGCGCATAGTCTGATTGAGTGTGTATTTTGAAAAAAATACTGAAATTTTCTGAAAATGAATGAAATATTTTTAAAATGGTAATATTTAGAAGAAAATTTGCTTCTGCAAATTTAACGACTTAGAAGAAATTCAAAATATTGTGGAATATTATATATATCCTAAATTGTTCGTATTCAAAATATCTAAGAATTAAAATTTTGCAATTTTGGTTTTTAATAACTTTGTAATTCTTGCATAGAATTTAAAGCCTAACTTGAAGTTATTTGCAACATACAGTTCAAATTCAAGATCAATCGGTTTGCTATAAGCATAGTTACAGGTATCCAAACTTGACCATTTTATATGAAAATAAGCCATTGTGTACTTTATTATAATCAATAATGTTTAATAATTTCTAGATTGCAGTTCATCGCTATTTTAGTTTCGTTTGAATTGAACATTCACATATTTTGAATATTTCTGTGTTGACATAAGCGATTTCTCTTCATCGATCCTCTCTTTCGCTAATAACTTCGCTAAAGTAAATAAATCTGTAATATTTCTTGTTAATGAAGCAAGAACTGATTTTTCATCCTACAGCACAAAAATATGTTACGAAAATAGAATCTGTTTTCTGCAATAATCCAAAGAGAGCAACGATGAAGAGAAATCGATGAATGTAGATAAGCTCTCATGAAAAAAAAACACAGATTTACTTATCAATCGTGACAATCATCGCATGTGCTCTGCTCGTTCGTTTTATTTAAGTGTTTAGTACAATCATCAAAATACTGTTCGCTATCATATTTCCACCGTCTATCAAATCCATGTTTTCCTAAGAGTTGGTTTCGGAATTGCGAAGAAATAGCAATTCAAAGATAAACGTTGAAATGACCTTATAATGTATATAAAGGTTATTAAAATAAAAAAAAGTTGCAAAATGCACTGACGTGATAAAGTGCGTAACATCGATTTCTTGATTGTAGGGGAACTAGGTACATAATAGGGTCCTAAAGCCCTGTGCCAATTTTAGTACCAAACGGTTTAGTTTAGGCTAGAAACACATGTTTACTATATTTTTAACTGATTTTCGTTGGTTTAAGCCCAAAAAAACATTTATTTACGGAGAAGCTGTCACACCCCTTGGTTTAAACTCAAATGTTGGGTATATTTTGTTTTCCGTGTCCCTTCCGAAATGTCAGAAAGGAACAACCTCTGTGTTAAATCTAAAAGCCCTGTGGCATTTTTGTCGATAAAGTGAACGTCAAACATGTCAAGTGTCAAGGTTCATATTGGGAACCATTTTTAAGATTAAAATTTAAATATGTTATAGCCGTTATTTGAGCTGAAAAAATTGCTAAATTAGAACATGCTCTTTCGTATTATTAAATAAAAACAAGAATTCATTAAATATTTCAGGACCCAATTGTTGATTAAATATCATAGGTGGAATTGAAATAATGACGCAGAAACTCAAATAAAATATGGAACGGTCTTGTATTTGGTGCATGCATTAGAATTGCGTAAATAGCTTGATTTTGCCGCACACAATTTGTTTGAAACTGGTTGGCGCATTTTACCCCACTGTTTTGAAAAACAATGTTTTAGGTTTCATTTGATTTTAATTCAATACCTCAGATTTGATTACCCATGACTGTTTTTAGTTATTGCTTAGTTATTTTTTGGACTTTCCTGTAAATCCAATTAGAATGAGGTGGATTTCTTGACGAAATATGTAGGCATTTTTCCTTAGTTAGCGCATATTAAGGTGAAGATGAATCGAAGCCAAAGCTCAAATTTTCAAGAGCACGGATCTGGAGAACCAAACATCCGTTTGAGCTGAAAACCTAATCGATTGGTCACCACCAGCTAGGGACCAATCGATTAAGTTTTCTGCTTGAACGGATGTTCGGTTCTCCAGATCCGTGCTCTTGAAAATTTTAACTTTGGCTTCGATTCATCTTCACCTTAACCCGACGTTCCTTAACGGGCGGCTCATTTGGCTGATAGGGTCATTTGTCCGAATGCCGTTTGGCTGAACAATTACACTAGTAAGAAACTATAGATAACATGTCAATATACATTCGATCAAATAGTGTTTGGCCAAACAACGTTTGGGCAAATAGCCGGATATCCCTCATGGATAATTAAGCTTTTACAGCATCATCGAAATCAGAAATCATATAGATTTACGTACAATATAGTTTTGCAATTTCCTTGAATCGTTGTATAATGGATTCGTTAAGTAACTCAAATGAGTTACGTAATAAAATAGCGTTGCGTAATGATTCGCAACGCAACAAATATCAGTTGGGTAATGAGTTTTTACAAAACTCATAATATGGTGCAGGAAAGTAGGTTGTTTCATGACGGATTGGTGGAATTACCTACTGATGAAAAGTAGATTACGCAACAAGTCGCAGAATTATCATTTTTACAACACGACTCGTGCGTGTATTCAATAACACTTGTCGAGTTTGGTAGTTGCGACGAGTGCTATATAAATTGAGTTCTGCAGCGAGTTGCTTACAAGATTTTTTTTTGTTTCTTTATTAAGGTGAATTTTAGTACATTGACATATGGCTGGTTCTTCACCTAGTAGCTTACCACTTTTTTTTTGCAATTTCGAAAAAGACCGCTCGAGGATATCAAAACTCAAATCGGGCTGCGATTTACCATTATTTTGAAATTTATGAAAATTGCGCAACGATTCATTGTGTAATTCAAAACAGTGCGGTATGAAAAAGCGTAGTATAAGAATTCATTACAGTTATTTGCCTAACGACCCTGCATAATTCAGTGCAGGAAATCAGGCAATTTCATCTCAGATTACGAGCAGAAATTGTATAAATAAAGAAGTGTAAACACTTCTCAGTAAATTTTTCCAATGCCTAATCTTTAGAGATGGGACTGACTTGCGATTCAAGATAGTATTGCTGTTTGCCTTTGACGTGCAAATCGGGTTGAACCTGGCTACAAATGCGGTAACACAAAGTAATGAAAGGATACTTAGCAACCATGATTTATACCACCGAAAACCTAGCATAGAAAATCAAACTTTGACTTCGCCTTCCTTGTGAAAAAACTTACCGCGTTTGGTGTACCTGCATTTGATATTTGCGTTTCAAACGCAAACAGCTATAAAGCAAAGTCAAAGATAAAGTTTTTTTGAAATGAATTTTATCACATTTTAACTCATTCGCATTTAGCTAGATAAGTTGAAACTGATCTAAATCAGTATTATCCTTTGACAAAAGTGTCCTATCAACAAACTTTCTTCTGCAAAGTTGTTCATTTAGGCATTTTTGACATTTGTTCCGAAGACACTTATGGCTCTATCACTGATGTGGATGGCGTTGTATGACACTTCATCAAAAACTGTTAAAAAAATTATTTGAATAATTTTCACGTAAATTTTTTTAAACATAACAATAACAAAGAAAATTTTCATTATTTGCTGGCAAAATTTCCAGATTATATAATACTTTTAGCACAGACAAGCGACGTTACACTCGGACTATTTTCATCGTACAGCGAAACAACGCTCAATTCTAATATTTGGTAGTTGGCCGACGGCTCAATCGTGGCGCTCGTATCGTTTTTGTTCGAATTTTATACATGCACTGCCGCCACCTACTGGCCTGTTGGCAAAATACAATATTTTCAGCTTTGGGTGTTAATGTTCGCATGACAATGATTTGAATTAATAATTGTTCTAGCTATTTCGTCTGTTTTTCTGAGATTTTAGTAAAAAAGAGTCCAAAAACAGTGTTCTACAAAATCTTGGGTAGCTCATGACGCAGCAGATAATTTGTTATCTACGACTAATCAAGAACATTAGCTTCATTGTCACGAAGAAAGAAAAGTGGAGCCGCGCCATTCACTTCAGTCTTAGAGCATAGGTGTCTTCGGAAGAAATGTCAAAAATGTAGCACAAATTATTTCAAAATATTTTGTCGAAAACACCAAACCTCTAGGATTCGAGAGTACTAGAGATTTTAATCGACGAAAACAGCGATCTGCCTAAGTGTGTGGCTCGCTTAGTAAAAGATATGTCGGTCTAGCAACATTGATGAATTGAGTTTCTTATCAAACAATTACGTCCGTTTGGGCTAAAATATAAGGAGCTAGGTTTATTAATTACTTCCATCGTTTTTCGTTCATTAGCTAATTTTACGGATTATGGCCAACTTTCACTTTTCCTAACACAGCTGAAATTTCCGGGATTCTTAAGAAATAAATTATTGTTGAATTATACTTATTTCTATGAAAACATTACCGGAATTCATAAATAATTTATCAATTTAATGGAACTAATTTACCAACATATGTTGATTTATCTAGTAAAACATATAATAATCTGTAAAATAAGCTTAATATGTTATATTATGGCAATTCAAAATTAAACAAAAACAGTTTGAAAATCCAATCTCCCGTATCTACAAAACGGTCAAGCTTTGATATCACATTAGGGCGGTTCAAAATTAAATAAAGTTTGGAAATCCAATCTCCCATATCTTCTATGTCATCCTGACCATAAAAATAGGATTCTGTGCACTTTTCAGCTTTTCCGGTGAAGAATTAAGTTTGTATAAAAATTACTATGGAAAAAAACATTCCAAACACGTTAGAATTGTAACAAACTTGTAAGTTCAAACTTATCATTCCATAGTAAAAACTTATTCATTACACCATAATAAAAGAAGTTGCTGAAGAGAATAATCGAACAGATGGGAGATGAGATATTAATGACTTTGTTTGCTATTATTTAACTATATGTGTGATTATAGATCGGTAAACTTATGCAAACTTCTCAAACAAAACTTATACTTCAAAAAAGTTTCACTTTTTCAACAGCTTCCTTTATTATTTTCAAAATTTATCCATAGTAATTTCCATATAAACCCACATCGTCTTTGATCACCCATTAAATCTCCACCAAAAACCAAAAATTAAATCTCCACCGAAAATTTCACAAAACACTATTTTTATGGTAAGGATGGTATAAAAGATATGGAAGATTGGATTTCCAAACTTTATATCATTTGGAACCACCCTAATGTATTATCAAAGCTTGACAGTTTTGTATGAAATGCGTAATATAGTTCAGTCATCACTCTAACATAGCAACACCGATGTAAGGTAGAGTAAGGTGGGGCAAAAGTTCGACCTTAGTGGAACAATCAATATTTTCAGAAAAACAATAGCAGTTGTGAATAAATAAATACCACACGGTGAACCTTCACCATATTGGCTATAATTTTGCTGAACAAACTTTGCCTAAATGTTTACCCATTTCTAAAATTGATTGTCTTGAACGAACTTTTGCCCCACCGGTAGGGCAAGAGTTCGAATCAAGCGTGGGGCAATAGTTCGCTGACTGAAACACATACTATCGATACTTTTGTGACATGTATACTTTATACAAACCGTAAACTTATGTTTATTGAAAAATACAAACTAAATTTTCATCAAAAAATTGCCCAAAACAGAGTTAAATGTATTATACCGAAAAATATCAGTTTTTCGCAAAACTAACTAAAAAGGAGACATTTTGATGACTTTTTTCACACGATCAAGCATATTTCGCTAAAATTAAAGGTTATATGTAGCTTTTAGGCAATTTTTAATTATTTCCGCGAGATAATGTATGGGTCGAACATTTGCCCCGCTGATTCGAACTTTTGCCCCACTATAGGCCAAAAGTGGTTTCCAAGGATTTATGAAAAAACTAATACGACTCAAAGCATCCTTATGATAGATCTAGAAACCCTCTTAAACAAAAAAATTGAATAAGATTTTATTTTGATATTGTTCCATGCATGTTCCATGAAAGTTCGACTGAAAATTACAATTTCTATGCCTTAAGACAATAAAAAAAAGCTATAACTCTTCCAAATCTCAATCGATTTCTATAATATTTGGAGTGGAAGTCCCCTACTTGAATAGCATTTGAACCACCATGAAATTTATAACATTTGTTTTAAATTGAGCTAGAAATCTCAAAAATAAACTCTTGCCTCACTTTACTCTACTGGGGTTTTCGAGAAAAAATTATCCTATTCATATAGTTAATAATTCAATTAAGATCAACTATTTTTTCGTAAACTCCGCTTGACCACAAGGATCCACATCCAGCTATAACATAATCATTCTCACAACTGCTTCACGGCATTTTTTCCATGTTTGCACATCTCATTTCATCGCCTTATCCTCTGGACATCGCTTTTCTGTTATATGCACTTTCGTATCATAACTTTCCGAAATAGCTCGCCAATACGTAACTTACGCACATAACCAATTGATATTCCAAAAAACGACAACAATGTTTCCAAAACTAAACAATAGTAATGTAGAAAATATTGCAATGCAGATAGAAGATCACAAAAATTTCTTCATTTGTGTATGGCCCATTTGAAATCTAGTTTTAAGTGATATAATTTGAACATAAATGTAGTTTTCGATTCCATTCCGTTTATCAAGTATCGATTTGTTTCCATGTAATTTCCGCAACGGTATCAATCAGTTTTATTTCGTATTCATAGCGTCACCAATACACATGTAACCCACAATCAATCTGATATATCTCATCATAACTCTAAGTCAGGAAACAACTTATGGGGACATGACCACTGGTATCGGTCGAAAACAGTTTTCTCCACAACCTGCCACTTTTTTACATCCATTACAACAACTAAAATAGATCGTACCGACGTTTTCACATCATGTCGTTTGCTTGGTAGTTTAAGGTACACTGTCGAAGCTTATCAATTGTTTTATAGACGAAAATATCACAATTTTCTTACTGGTCGCTAAGTTGTAACTACGCCGATATATGTTATTTTTTATAAGAGTAGTTTATGATGACATGTCTGTAGTTAAAAAAATGTCTTAATTGAAAAGTCATAGTTATTAGTTAGTACTATTTGTGTTACAAATAATTACAGGTTGTCCTTACTTCAAATCTTATTAATCAAGCTGTCGCTCTTTTGAAAAAAATGTATCTTTTGACTACTTTGTGATCGCTGTAGTCATTTTTAGCATAAAATTCACTTATCCCAACGAATTTCAGTAGAATTTATCATGCTTTAAAATAAATCAAATATTCTAACAAACGGTTATAGGACAATGATTGCAATAGACTGTTCTCCAAACCATGTTAAAATCTTATCGATCTAGTTCTATGATCGCCTTAAGAGGAATATAACCATTGTCGTTTTACAAATTTTCAAAACCAATTTTTTTTTGCTCAAATTCGAAGCAATGTTTATGAAAATCTATCATTGCATTACACTTGCTAACTATAACGCAATGATAGATTTTCATGAAGATTTCTTGAAATTTGAACAAAAAACTGGGTTTTTATTTCTGATGATTGCATGATGGATTCTTGAACCTTACCCATACTTCAGTTTAATGTTCAGTTATCATAAATGAAAGATTTCGGTAAAATTGAACATTTTCTTAAAGAAAGTTGTTTTTCATGAATCTCCCACCACAGCCTTATGGATAGCTCTTTTTTTTGGTCTTATGATCTGGAGGCCATTATAACCATTATTAAGACAAAAAAAAATCACAGTGTTGGTTTGAATTAAACCAAGCTTTAGCATTTTTTTCTGAAAGAGGAAAGACAAAAATGATAAGAATCAATTCAAACCATGATAAAAGTCATGAAATTGATCGAAGTTCACCGTCATATTTGGTACCGCAATGTTTTCGCTTCTTCTTATTATTTACATCAGGAAATTCTTATCGTTTTTCTTGGTAATATATATTGAAATTACAGTCAAACCTCCATAAGTCGATATTTGAACATCGACTCATGGAAATATCGCATCATGCAATAGAAATGCTTTAAAATGCTGTTCGAGGAGACTATCATAGAAATCATGAAATTGATATGCCATCTGTTCAAAATTACTTATTCGTGGAAATTATCATTTGAAAAATGTGGTAAATCCGCCATGGGCGAAAAGCCACTATGTTAAAGAATAATAATGATATCTGAGATAACATTCATTAATTCATCTGATCTGAGGTAACATTCATTAATTTGATCATGTTTGAACATCCTTTTGAACGGTCAAAATGCTCGCTAATTGTTGAACACGTCATAAGGAATACACGGGCTGTTCAACAATTGGCGACTTGCCCTAGTTCTAAAAGTTTTGCATAGGTCTAAACATTTGATATCATCGCACTTGACAAAAGCTCCTTTCCCTAATAAAAGCGTAACGTAATTCATAGACGCTCCCTGAAGTACTACGAGCATCACGGTAGCAATAATCGCTAATATCGTCACAATTTGACGTACCAATTTGTCGATAGTGTGCGAAAACCACCCCCAGCTCACTGGAGGATGCCTGACCAGAAGAGCAGAAAGACGAGCTCAAGGTCTAATTAAATTTAGGTTCTACAAGCACATAGCCTATTGATTTTTGTCCAATATGTGCCACTTGATACGCCTCTCAACCTTCACGTTTATGTCGATACGTCAAGCACAGGGATGCCTATAAGAGGTAAAACCTACGTAAGGGTATATCAAGAACGATGAGTTTATCTCAGAGGGCTTATATGATTGAGTTTTGGTTAATTTTAGCTTGTCTGATTCTACGAGAATACAGCGAGTAGCATAACGCCAAGCAAACGACATGAACTATGACAACGATCATTTATCCATACAGTGGTATACAATATATTATCTTTTTTCTTCTCATCCCGTCTACTTATATTGTAATTTGTACAGACCACAGGAAAGGTACACTTTTGTTCCATAATCTGTTTCAGCTTTACATTTTTTGATCCACTTTTTCATAATATTGTTGTTATGTTTGCTTATTGAAGTTCGACACTATCAATGTTTTGATTTGTTTTTCACATAGAAGCTTCGTACAAGTTTGCTTTCGGCAGCTTTCGCTAATCTCAATACATGGTAAGTTGATTTATTATGCAGAATCTTAAACACCGCATTTCCTATGTTTCAGTCTAGTAGAATTGAGTACATACACGGTCATTCGATAAGCACCTTCATCTACTCGAAACATGCCTTGTAGAACTCTGAAAATATTTTCTATCTAGAAAATTAAGATTAATAGAAATAAGAATGGCTTGTGATACGTAATGTACTACTGAGAAAGAAAAATCGTGTTGTATTTTACTTGTAATTGTTTCCTTTTTATTAATATTTATGAGCTACAATAATAACAATCTGCTGCAATCTCGCTATTATTTGTCCTAACATTTAAAATAACACATTGCTCGTCGTGGAAAAAAAACTTAATCAGCAACTAAGCCATAAGGGGGAAAATGTTTTATTTAATTCTTGAACTAAGGGTGGTTAGAATCTACATATCCAATAAAATGTGTGTCGTCGTCATCCAAGTGTTCAAAAATCGAAATAAAAGACTTGTTCTGAATCGGGTTTCTTATGAATCATTTCGTGATTAATACTTGTTTCAAAATAGTCTTAGAACGTGAGAGCCAGATTTATTATAGATTTGTTAATACAGTGTGAAAAAGTTATCACTCGATAAAAAAAAATATTTTCATTTTTGCGTATTTGTTGAATGAATGAATGTTATTGTAATATTTTATACCAATTTTACACGTTGCTGAAGGCACTTGATTTGTGTTTTGAATTTTGAACTTACCTTGTGCACAAAAACATAACAATGCACACAGTATTGGACAAAAGATTTGCAACTTTTTCGATTTTTCATACAAAATGGTCAAATTCGGAGCCTGAGATCTTAGTTATTATTAAACCGATTTTAATGAACTATTCGCAGCACGTCAGACATTACTTGAATTTCAACATAAATGTTGGAGCGATTCTTCCAATCACGAGTAGAAAAACAATAACGCAAAGCAAGATGAACAAATATGCTGAAGACAGTTTTTGTGTAAAGCTTTCTTATTTTCAAATAAATATATTATAACTTTTCGTCAAAAATTTCATTTTAATCAAACAATTATTTCTTTTGAACTAGTAATTGAAAAAATCGTTCAAGCATATGTGTTAAAATTGAAGTAGATATAACTTCAATTTTAACGTACTGAAACCATTTCATTCAAATCGGTACATAAATAACCATAATCTAGCCTATTAAAATTGATTACTATGTACGAAAAATCGAAAAAGTTGCAAATGTTTTGTTGTATATGTATATATTAGTTAACTAAACTTGCATTAAAAAATTAAAAAAAAAATTGAAAAAGTTACAAAATTTCTACATTGATTTTACGAATTTTTTAAATTCCATTTGTATTGCCCAGATATGCATGGAATACCCTAGAAACTTGCAATAATTTCTCAGACAAATGGAATTTCTGTAAGCATTACATTTGTTTTTTAGGACATCCCTTCTCAAGTTTTGTCAGTAATTATTATATGCATTACTTCAATTTCTGCGGGAGTTTTTTAGTGAAGTCTAAGCCATAGGTTACCATTTTTTTCGAATACGCGTCTCTCCTACTCGTTCGGTATATTTTTAATAAGATTATTGTCTAGATAAATAGAGGAGGATGAGGCAAAATTGCCACCTGGGGCAAGATGAGAAAATGATTACCCCTCAATTTTGAGACTGATCAAATTATTTTTTTTAATATCGTTAGGGTGAATGATCCATTAGTTGCTGGTGCTCCTATAGTTGCGGTAGTGCAATTTTAGCTGATTCCATTGTGTTAACTACAGAACGGACACTGCCATTCGACGTATTGACTTGTTGATACAAGAAATAGTTAAAATATCGTTTAAATAGCTTCAACATTGATAAAATACAACAAAACGGTTTAACTTAACTCACTTGTACCAATAGTTGCGGTAATGTGTTCCTATAATGGAGGATCCCATAAGAAAACAACGGATACCGCAATTATAGGGACACAAATTAAAAATATACCTCAGCTAAAGGAACAGTGTACCAATAGTGGAGGTATTTTTTTTTACTGACATGCCGTTGGTTCCTGCGATGAAATCATTTTTCTCAATAAGCTAATGGTCATTACTTCCCGTTACAACAATAATGTGTACATTAAGTGCACTTCTTGAATTTTGAGCTTGAGCTTGAGCTTGCTTGAGCTTGATTGGCCGCCCGTGGATGCACTCCAGTATCGCCAGATCAGCTGCACTTACACAAGGAACCAACCGAATGACTGCTTGGGACTAACAGGCATCCTCAGTGTATAAGTGCTGGTGATCTTCTATTTTTAGGCAACAATGGCACCTGCCACGTCAGAATGCAGACCAATGAGGGGAAGGGGGAGGAATTGATGATGCATTGAACTGACTCCCACGTAGACCGTATTATTCCACTGCATCCACGTCAGTTCATGCGGGAGTGTATGGATTGGGGGAAAGGCATGGCAGAGAGGTTTGCTTTTGTGGTTAGCAGACTGCCTATGTATCAGGCGTAAGAAAGGCGTGCGCGTGGAAGTAGGAAGCGTTAGGGAAACGGTTTCTAGTCCGTCTCTGGTTCTAGCGTTTGCTATGAATAGTTTGAGTGTGATAGATTTAGAATGGAAGATAGAAGCAAGTGAGAGATATACAACTACAAAGTACGAGGAAAGGGACGGGCCTGGGATTGAACCCATGACCTTCTGCATATGAAGCAGAAGCGGTAGCCATTAGACCACCAACCCCGTCATTAAGTGCACTTCTTGAATTTTGAGTAATCAAATAAGTTGAATCATGCTTAGTACCTTCACTATTGGAATATACACTGTTGAATTAAGGTGCATCTAACTACTATCTTTTATAAAATTTATTGAAAATAATATGAATTTGAAAATATTAGTAAATTATCATAACTTTTTTATTATAACAAATGACCAGAACAAAATAAGACTCGTATAACAATATTTTGACCAAATTTCTGATTCTCAGCCAACATTTCAAGACTTTGTGTAATCTTTTAGTATATAAAGGAAAAAATCATTGAAAAAAATACAGTTCCGTAATCCGGGGGCAAATTGATCACTATTTTGCATTTTTTTTGTGTTATCCTTTGGAATTTAAATATTGTCAGATAAATTTCGACAAAATCAGTGCTTCATTAATCTTTATCAGTTTATGTTATCGACTTTTCATAAAATAATATTTAACATATCATAAAAATAGATTTAATCTCAAAAAAATAAAATGTCACTTTCTACTAAATTTGGGTCTCCTGAATCTGAAAATGATGTCAAAATTCTTACAACTCGAGTATTTGACAATTTTATTGCAAAATTAAACTTTGGAAATCTGCCTGATACGTCTAAATGTAGGCAATTTTCCTTGAAATAAGCATAATATTTGAGAATAAACGGTTTTATGAGCAAAAAACTATACTTGCTATGCTGTACGATATCAAAAATGAGTGCAGTAGTTCATACTAAAGCTTACACAACATTTTAAACACTTAAAGTTGACATGTTGGCATAGTACCAGTGGATTGTTTAGCACCGACATTTCCAACTGTATTTCTTATACCTTCAAAATGTGCGAATATTTCTATGCAAAATTGACCCTAACAAAAATGAAATAGTTCAAAATCATCATTAGATATCTATAAACTAGAATACATGGAATGTCTGTGGTGCCAACGAAACCTTCAACATCCTTGGGAGGAAATGCATTTTGGTACCGACCTGATCAAATTCGCCCCAGTGATCATTTTGACTCCGGATTACGATACCTTACTTGATTTAGATATTTATTACAAGTCGGAGCAAGATGAGCACACCTTATGGAAGTGAGATCTTTTTTCGCAAAAACAATCAAATACGCTTAACATTACATGGACTAGATGCTTTAGCTTCATTACATATGTTGGTTAGCTTGTATTAATAAATTGAGCCATTTCTAGTAAAACAAAATTGATAATGCATTTATATCTCCACACTGTGAAATGATTCAATAATTTTTTGCTCAAACAAAATTTAAAATGTTTAGCTTGATGCAGTTGCAGTATATACAATGCGTATCAATGAGAAACCTTTGATAGTTAAAAAAAAAATCAATGTTAATTAAGGGAGTGCCCATCTTGCCCCGCAGGTTTGCTCGACTTTCCCAGCAGCGTGTTTAACACTACTGAAAAACATCATTTTTGTTCAGTTATTTTATTTACGAAATTTTCATTACGAAAAGATCCTGGACTGACCAGGAACCGAACTCAGACACCTTTAGCATGGCTTTGCTTTGTAGCCGCGGACTCTAACCACTCGACTAAGGTAGGCCCCTTCACGACTCTCCAGAATGAGCCGTTTTTTTCTTCTAAAATATGTTTAAGTCTCCAATGCTTCAGGTATGAAACCATTCTATCAATTGATATGGGCGAATGGTGAAGACTAGGCCTGTGAAGAATCTCACTCCATCGTTGATGTTTTAAAAACTTTCATCATCAAGATATTGAACTGGCTGACTGCATGATAAAATTTGAAGGTATGCTTTTGATTATAAATCGAAAGTTATTTAATTGTTTAACAATGGTTACTCAATTAAATCATCAAGTAAATTGTATGACTCTTCTGATAAACTTATAATATTAATCCAATACACACGGTACAATATCGACGTGAATTAGTTTATGTTTCATTCGTCGAAAAGTGGTAGTGATTTACAGACATCATGAGCGTTAAAGGGTTAATGAGCTAGCTTTTAGGATATTGCAAATCTCTCAACAGTATTTAGAACGATATATCCTTCTACAAAAGAAGTGAATTTGATAAGACAAACGAGTATATATTTCGATAACGTTTCAAATTTTCATCCCTTCTCTCACAACTCTCATAAATAATAAACTCGTTTAATCCAATTTTACTTTGAAACGTGAAATATAGTTAACACTTCAGTCGTCGCGCTGTTGTATTTTGTACAACACTGTTGAAAAAACCACGCTTTTCGCTCACAACAGCAGCGTGGTGGTTCTCACGGTGGCAAACTGCGCGACGACTGGAAGGTTAAATTCTTCCAACAGAATGAAAGATTTTCACGACTACTTAGTTAGCTTAAGATACTTTCGACATTGGCATTCTGGAAAGAAACGGGGAAACGATTGAATACATACTTGATTAATTTGATTACATTTTCCAAGATCTCGGTGAATAAATTGAATTGCCTGAAATGTACAGATAAAATAAATTCCGAGATTTAGCACTGAAAATTATAGAAATCTCTACTGTTGGAGTCTCTGCAAACCGTTTTGTTCAAGTCGGTGAAGAAATATAAGTGTGTAGAATAACCGAAAAGAGGCCCTGATAACCGTAGCGGTAAAAGCACAGCAAGACCAAGCTGAAGGTCATGGGTTCTGTGATGGTAATCCAATGCGAATATATATGAGCTGGGGAAGAAGACATTTAGTGTGCTGGACATCCGTGTACGATGCAGAATGTTTCACAACTACAAGCGTGCGAGCTCCCATAGAAAGCCGTGTAAATTAGTGAGGTTTTTTTAATCTACTTTTTTACTAATACATATCCATTGCTTCTTCTTTCATACCTTCGTATATATTCTAATTAATGGTGACCCATTATGATCAGTTTCAAACCCAACTGTTCAAGGATCAATTGAAATTTTCTTGACTTCCCAGGGCATAGTATCATCGTACCTTCCACAAGATATACGAATGCAAAAATGCTCTATTGACAGAGGTAAGTTCGCAGTCGATAACTCTGGATAAACATTTGAAAAGGGCCCAAGAGGTCTTGAGCCTTTTTTTCAGAAACGTTGCTGTTGAGCCCTTTTTAGCCCGCCCACGCCAACTAACACCACTATCAGAAAGATTAGCTCTTCCTGATAGTGGTACTGGTGAGCGTGAACGAAATTTAGCTCAATAGCGTCTTGCAGCCACGATTTCCATCATGGGGGTGAGGTGTGTTAAGCGACCTGAAAAGTTTATTCATTAATTTAACGCAAAAACGATCATTACCTATGTACAATTTTTGCATGAAACGTTACACTATAAGGACCGGCAATTTAAACCTGGCCACTATATATTAAAATTCCATACAGTGCCGCCAAGAATTGCCCAAAATAGATTCCACCAGCATTTCTTCCAAGAATACTTCTCGAATTTCTCTAGGCATCCCGAAAATATTCCCGAAGTATTGCTCCTTCCCAAATTCCTCAGAAATTTGTTGCGGAATTCCTGGTGGAATTTTCACAGGATTGGTTTTTATTTTTCCTCCGGGTATTTTGCATTGTTCAACGATCTCTTTCAGAATGTATTTTTTCGAATTTATTGCTTTCAGACACAAGATAATTCATAAATCTTATAGATTCCTCCCACTCCAAAGATATTTCAAGGTTTTATTTTCAAAGGGGACAACCATTCAGTTTCGCAATAGATGCCACCAAATAATTCTTCTTAAATTTCTTCAGTAATGACAATTGAAAATCCTTTAATATTTGTTCCATAAATACTGCCTATATTATTTTTCAGTAAACAATTCAAGATTTTCTTAAAAGATTTCCCCAAATCAGATTTATTTTCTTGAGAGTTCCTCAGTTTATTATATAAGGCATTACTTCTGGTAATTTGGATAGGTGCAGAACCAATTTTCCATTAATTCCATAAGGAATTTCTCTGGAGATTAAAAATCAGTTCAACCAAGGTTTTTTGCCTGTATTCCTGGAAGAAATTCTAGGATTTTTTTTAGAATTAGCTCCAACAGCTACTACAAGAACCTAAAAATTTCTTTCAGTTTGCCAAAAAAAAAAATAGAGATTGAATCTAGAGATACTCCAGAAATTGTTTTAGATACCGTGATTTTATCCTTCTTCACGGTTTTTCTTGTCTGGTTTCTATAACCTGGTAATGTCAAGCAACCGAATGTAGGAAAATAAGTACGACGGTGAGCTTCATTGGCTCATGTACCGAAGTTTTCTAACATATGTAATTATGGTCACTTGTCATTATTGTTAATTATTTAAACAACTCTACATACTGAATTTGAGCTACCTGGATTCGAATATACTTGCTGTATTCTAAACAAAACAATATTTAAAGAAAAAAGTTAAACTTTAAGAATTACGCAGAAAACGACTAAATGTATGCTATTAGCTAAGTAATTTCCTGATGTCTAACAGAAATTCAATTATTTCAATCGAATGAACAAATTGGTACGAGTTTTGATGATGAAATCTGGTTTGGGGATGTATTTTAAGCATCCTCACAAAATTTCAAGTTAATACCATATTCAAAACTTTGTTTAGAATTATAAGTTTATAGATGTTTGTCAAAACTATGGATGTTTATAAATAAATAAGCATTGTTTAACGCAAAAAACTTCACAATACACAATTCAAGTTACGCAGGTTACATTGATATTTGTGCTCCATTAGGAAGAAAAAAAATCGTTTGTCACGGTGATCAATTTCACCCGGGTTTACGGTACTCCTCTATAGTTTTGTCCAATATTTTTTCTAAGAATATCATTTGCAGGAATCTATGGAACCTAAGAAGTGATATTTTGACAAAATCCTTTTTGAATCTACATATGCACATTTTCACAGATATTCCTAGATAAATGGGAGCATGAAGAAAAAAAAAAACTATGAAATAATGCCTTATGTATCTTTGGGAGGATTTCTGTTTGCATTCTCAGAGGAACCGTGTGAAAAATTTTAGATAATACTCCCTAGGAACATCACAGGATGAATTCCTGGAAAATCAATGCAAGATTCTAGGAACATCTAGCATAGCATAGCATAGCATAGACTGACTGTACATGTCAATGATTGCTACTCCGTGATTGATCGGAACTGGTAAGAATTGCACTACGATCCAAATGAATAAGGGATGGGAGTTTCAGCTTACTCTCGAAGTGCAATTTTAGCAGATCTAATATTATTGATCAATAACGTTGCCGGCCAAGTCCTTACAGCCAGTTGGGATGGGGAAGGAATGTTAGGGTGTAATGATTGTTGCTTCTAGAGACCGAGAATACCTCTGCATCTCCACAATCACCACGGGAGGGTGTTTATTAGTGAGGGAGGAAAAGATCTGGGAGTCACCTCTGGTCGGTGATGCGATCCATGGACAAGGGGTAAATATGCGGCTTATATTTAAAGCTAGTTTTGTATTTTGGTCTCGACAAGTTTTTGGTAGAAGCTTTAAAAAATACGTCAACATCTATAATGTCGAACAATTAAAAAGACGTTTTTATTAATGACGAAAACTGAAAATTACATGTATATATTTTAAATTATATGAAACAGGAATAATGCCGACACTTGTAGTGACGAACCATACATAGTTTGTTTGAAAATTACATATGAGTATTACTGTGCATTTTGTCTCGATATGGTAGAAGTTTTAGAAAATACGTCAACATTCACAATGTCGAACAATTCAAAAGATAATTTTTAATAATGTCAAAAAGAGAAAAATATATGTATATTGAAATTGTATAAAAAAAGCATAATGCCGACACTTGTAGTGACGAATCATACAAAGTTTGTTTTAATATTACATAAAAGTTACGCTTTCAAGAAAAAATGTGTTATCATAAGCATGAAACGAACTCACCAGTTGGTAATACATTCTCGACTGAACACAAAACTGACACTGACAGCAAAACTTCTTAGCGTCCCGAAAACAAACCGTCTTGCTTGGGCCTTCCCAAATACTCACCCCAGCAAGACGCTCCAAAACAGGAAAAAAATTCTCCGGCGACGAAAACACGCGCGAAACCGTGGGAAAAATCTATCGGACGACGCAAAACCGAACTGTCCTGCTTGGGTTTCACGAAGCACTACCCAGCTAGACGCTCCAAAACAGGAAAAAAAAATTTCCAGCGACGAAAACACGCGCGAAACCGTGGGCAAAATCTATCGGACGACCAATGCAAGATTCTAGGAACATCTGGTTAAATTCTCGGATTATTTTCTGAAGAAGCTCTTGAGAATGCTCAAAATATCTATAAGAGATTGGAGCTTTTATCCAGGAAGCCCTGGAAGAATACCTATAGATTTTATTCTCCGATAAATTGTCTGCAGTAATTTTCATAGGAATTGCCATAGAATCCTTAACATGTAACACTTGGAGTAATTTTTAGAATATTCTGTAAACTAGTACTTGGCAGAATATATAGGGAAACTTGTTCAACAAATTCCAATAATCTGTAGTTGTCTGTAAACTTCCTTGAAAAAACTCAAGAAACACTTCTTGAAGACATTCTTGAGAAAATATCTAAAACTACTCAAATCAAATTGCTCTAAAGAATTCATGTAGTATTTTTATTTATTTATTTATTTATTTATTTATTTTTTTTTTTTTGATAAAGTTCCAGTAGTGGTCTTATAGAGGAATTCATAGATTAATTACTTGCAAAAAATCTTAGAAAACCTTGAGGTACAGCTTAGTAAATACACCAAGAACCGATTCGTAGAATGAACCCTTGACAAATCCTTCTGGGTTCCCAACAGATTTCTGCCAGATTCTTCGTGATTACACCTTCAAATGATTTCTGTTTAGATGTTTGTAAGGTGGACTCCAAAAATTTTTCAAGGTCTATCATAACTCAATAGTTCAGTATGTATAAATGACAGGATATTGTTTTTTTTAATACAAACACAAATATTATTTCCGTAGCAGGACCTGGGGAAGGAGGGCAATTCCGAAATTGTGAATTTCTTCTTTGGCAGATATCTGGTTTTTAGTTGATATTGATAGTAGTAGTAAAGAAATGTGCTATATTTCTTGCTTATGAATCAATATATAGTGATCCATTATCGGCGCCAGAAAGAATGTTTGAAAAGTTACTCTTTTTTTGTAATAACGGAAGGAGAGAAATGATTAAGGTGAATCGAGCATCACAGATTATTCCTAATGCAAAGCAATTTGCAGAAAATTGAAATCGTAGGGTCCAATATCTGTGATTTATAAATCTATACTAATCATGAAAAATAATTACATCAAAATAATACAATCAACTGTTCTGCATAATAAAACTCTATACCTTATCGTAAAATGCTGCTTACCATTTATTAAAATAGGGCCATACTTTTTGCAAAAGCTTTGCTTTTTCCGGTTCATATTGTAGTAAACTTGTACGAAGTATTTTGATTATTCACAGATATTTACTTGTTCCACAATAGTTTTGAATATTCACACTTTTACACTAATTACTCCACATCGTACACGAATCTTATTCCTAGATATTACAACTTTCTAATATGAACACAACTTTTTCGCATTTTTGCCGTATAATCAACTTTTTGAGATATTTTTTATAACAAAAGTAAACTAGTTTCTAAAGTTTAAGGATTTGAAATTGTACTTTGTTATTTTTAAAGTTTTTTCTGATTACCAAAAGCATCCGAAGTTGACTAGGCAGAGAAAAATAACACTTTGGTTTTTATTTCATGTTTTATTTTCATCGCTAGTGCTACCGGAGGAGCTGATTCTCGTCCTGCCACAGGCCCCGGAACGCCAACAGACGAAAATGCCGGACAAATTGGTCAAGGTACAAGTCAACAAACAAACACGTTGTTTCTTTATAGCCGCTCAGTTTGGTACACACGATGATGTTGATGTTGCAATTGCTAATATCCATTTCAGTTACCCACAAAGTCACAGCTGGAGCCAAATCGATCGGGTCGTTCCTGTATTCGTCGTTCAATAAGGCTGGCGATAAAATTAAACACCTAAAGGATAATGTTAGTTTGCACCATTTAGCGTTTGTTTAGTATGAAGAATGATGAAAGCTTCATTTGTTTCCATTTTTCACTAGACTATTCTCGGCGAGTTCAACAAAGAGCAGGAAGCATTCATTAAGAACCAGCAGGGAGGCGGCGGTCCAGGTGCTTGCCCATGGTCCGGTCATGCGAACGAAGCCAAAATCAAAGAAGAAATTCTCAGTCTGTCAGCGGTAAGCATTCGGCTATGGTTTTAAAGAAGCACACAGTTAATTAAATTTACTTTTTCCGCTCTGTGCCTCCCTCGTGTACAGGATCGTCGAAACTTTGTGCGAGCACCACCAGCCGGGGTTGAATTTGAATTCGATTATGATGTCTCTTATCCCATTGCGTTAGCCATCATGAATGAAGACAAAGAGCTAGAGAAAATGCGATTTGAGCTAGTACCTAAAATGTAAGTAATTGACTTATTTTTTCAACAATTAAACCTACTAGTTTTAAAATAATATTGAACGAGAAATGGATCAAAAGCATCTCCTTATTAACATTTAATAGGTCTAAATACACTAAACTTAGAAATATTATAAAATAATGTTATATCTACAGTGAATCTAAAATTACATAGTTTTCAATTTGTATTAGCTTTTCAGTAAACTTCCCAAAATAATATCATATGTAATATTTAATTCATCTCTAGCTAGACTATTGAGCACCTTGTCACATTTCAATAACGATAATTTGGAAGTAACTGTTTTATAATCATTTTTGACAAAATTATCTAATCAAATCTACTCTACTCACTTTCAGCATCACGGAAGAGAACTTCTGGCGCAACTACTTCTACCGCGTTTCCCTGATATGTCAAGCAGGAGATCTGGGTACGCTAGGTGACAAAAACGAGTTTGTCAGGCGAGGAGTCAGTGAAGATACAGAGGGTAATGTACCATTAAATTAGTAGATTGCCTATCATATCTAGCTATTTCTTTCTGCTGAAATTCGGTGTCTAGTAGCTCTATACGTTTCACGTAGGACATATTGACTATAAACGATGTTTTATGTATGTTTCACCAGTTTAGTTCAGTTTATATTTTCCGTAATTTATTTCTTTTCTTTTTCTTATGTTCTGCTGATAAGAACCACCAATAAGTCGCGAAACAGCGAAAGAATCGGCTGTTTTGAGCAGTAGCGAAAATGCTGACAAGACTGTGCCACCGGCAGCGAATGAAACAGAGTTTGTATCGGAATCTTTCAAAGCTAGTCAAGAAGCTCTTGAAGAAGTAAGAGCGGATATGAAAAAGCTCGGAATTGATACTCTTGTCAAGCAGGCTAGCGAAAGCATTGGCAATGCTACCGAGAAAAGTGGTAAGATTTTCATGTGATGGTCAATTACGGCGGAAAGCGACAACGAAAATCGGAATTATTACTGATGGTTCTTTGCAGCACTTTTGATTCTGAGAATATGAGTTTAAATGATTTTACATGTTTTATGTTTCGTTAAATATTACACATATGTTTCAAATATCACATAGAATGATGGCATGATTCAAAGGGTTGAAATTAATTTGGTTTCCCAAGGAAACACTATTTGATACAGCTGAGCACGTGTGTACGTGTGTGGCAAAATCGCACAAAACAGTTCCATCGATTGCACAGTCCCAAATGTGAAATGCATGGCTTGAATAAAACATACCACTGTGTAATATGCCTAATCCAGAATTGAAACAATATAATATGGATCAACAGCTTTTTATAGACCTATAACGAATAAGCTATTTTGCAACCGATGATCGATATTGATATTTGTAGATAGAACATCATCAGCATGGCGAATAAATGCATTATCTCGATGAGATTTCATATCGTACTAAAGACTGTTCAATTTATGATCCGGGCGGGTTTGGTGTTAGATAAAAAGTGGATTTAGTATAACCGTGTGCTCAAAAGAAAAAATCAAACATTATAGACACGTCCTGAGAAACTTTGGATTTCTCGCTTATTAAAAATAATCTTTACGAAAGAGACGACCCCTATAGTTGCACTAGTGACTTTTCACCGCTGTTTTATCTTAAACCGACACAAGATATTTTTTCATGAAGATCAGGAGCTATTTATTTAAGTAGGATTCACTACTCGATCTTGATGCTACCATATTTCGCGCACGCTCCTAATTTCGCTCACTGACATTTTATTGATATTTGTTGATGCATATTGGACTATATAATTACATATTATGGAACCGTAACTGAAGTAGAATTATTCAAAATACTAGCCAACAAAAAAATATTTTGCAAAACATGTTTCAAACAGTCTTTAAAAAATCCCACTCCAAGAGCTGCTAAGATCTAAAACCATCAGAGCTAGATTAATTCCGCGCGCACCTTTTGTTCAAATCCAGGCATGCAATGAATCATGCCACGTGTATGAGAGGATTGAATCCCAGGATTCAATCCTTGATCGATTGTTGGCCGCGTAAATGAATCGAGTAAGCATTGATATTTCATTCAATATCGGATGAAAACTTTTGTCTGACAGGACTCATTTGGAATGTATCTGAAAGATTTTATGATGCACAGCTGCTTCCAGTGAACAGTTTCTGGAAACTAGCAACAATTTTTGGTAGTATTCTGACCTGACGGAATGAATCATCATGTAGACGGGACTCCGAGCTCTTGAGCTGAAAATATGAATCACAAGCAAATGATTGAATTTCCGTTGAAACAATTCTGGATTCAACGAAACTCCGGCGCTCGAATTTTTGTCTAAATTAATTTCTCCTTGAGTGAAAATAACCACAAGTAGTTCCAATTTGCAGTGGTATGATACCATTTCTACTCTATTTTTATTTGCTGAATTTCATTGCCTGACATATTACTTTGTCTCTTGTTCGGTAGTCAGGTTTTATTTGTCCCAATCCCCTACGAAACTTCAAATATTCCATACGAAGAGCATTTTACCTTCAATCGATTGACTATGAGCATAATGACAGAGATTCAATCGTGGGATTGAATCTTTGCATAAATCCCGCACGCTGAGATTGGAAAAATCAGGATTCAAAACGATCCCGCGCATTGAGATGATTTCAAAGCATGCTTGTTTAAATCTGGGAGCAGAAGGATGCTCTTAGAAGACTGAGTTTCAAATGTAAGTGCAGTGAGCGAAATCAGGAGCGCACGTGAAATATGGGTACTTTACGGTAACACAGCGTAACAAAAATGACCTTTTTGCGTGTCTCAAGGATTAAATTATATCTCTAGTAGATTTGGGGTCGGTGAATCTGATGCCGATCTCAGAAATGTCCCAGTACGTCACAATTTTTAGCTACAGGTCGCCAAAGTTGTATAAAACACTGGTTTAATTGATGTTTACATAAAATTTGAAGTATGTTTTATCAAACTTTTTTGTGATCTAATTCGAAAAACATGCAAAATATTCCATTAATATTCATCGAATAATATTCATTGTTTTTTGTATAACTTAACTTTATGGATTGCATCCTCCTTAATGCGCCTAGTGCATACTTTGAGGCATCAAAAGTAGCCAAAAACTGCACGATAGGGTGCGGCTTATTTCTCTCAAGTTCTTAAAAACAAAGGTTCAGCAAAAGAAGAGCACACTTCTGAATACAAATCACATAAAATGAGAAACATTAAAGTTTTGGCCGAAAATATTACGATTTAGATGTGGCGCAAGCAGCGTGAATGTGAATTTCTAAGTTTTAAAATATGACCTTCAGTAAAGCGCACAACTTTGTTATTTGGTTTTATACATATTTTGAATCTTCATGTACCATTCTACTCACAATTTAATTTTTGAAAAGCTGGTAAAACTGCAAACATGCCTGAAGTTAAAATCAGTTCCAGTAGTAAATAATGGTCTAATAAAAATGTCAAGCGTGTAAAGCTATGTTTATCTTTAACATAAAATTAAAAAGATCATTATCTTGAGCATAAGGTTTACAAAAGAAACAATATGGAATATTTGTCTAAAATTGTTGTTAATTTTCATATAAACCGACAATTTAAAATAAATTTAATACAGGTTTTATCCTTGACATTTTGGAGCCATAGCAGGCGTGGAGAAAATGGTTCCTTTGGCAATTATTAGGCTTTTAGAGTTGTCTATAAAATATGTGGCAAAACATGTACAAAACCACAATAGCGATAATTCAAAAACCCGCAACATGCAAAAGGAAGAGATACCTACTTAGAGTAACATAAAACATTATTTATTTAAAGGTACACCGAATGTTTGTTATTTTTGAACAGATATCGGGACTTGATTTTTTGTTGAAAAAAACTTAAATTTTCCTGAAAAGTTAATAAACACAGTTTGTGCTCATGAATGTTTTTATTTTTTTCATATTTCTGACACATTGACATAGATTACAAAAAGGGTATATCGAAAATCTGATGAAAATTCAGGACCGTACCATGCGACTTTATTTCTTACTAATAGTACACCAATATCAATATAACCTGTAGGAAATAAATGTTGTTTGTCTTAACTATTGTTGAATTGTGTGTTGTAAAGTTTTCTGTGTTAAAGAACTTTCATTTCTTTAAAAAATAATGTGAAATGCCAAAATTGTGTTCGGTGTGGTAAGGATAATCATCCATAAACTTCTTGTTCTAAATACGTATTTGAACATGGCGTCAGCCAAAAAGTTTATGAAGATACGTAAAATATATCTCTAACACAGATTTTGTTATCAAGATTCGTACAATTTGGCGAGCATATTCGTATTCAGGGAGCCCAATTTAGTATGTGTAGTAATTTCGGTAGATGAACCAATGAGGATCGTCGCACAGTGTGACGAAACTGAAAATTGACGGCCAAAACCTCTTAGAGGCGTTTAAGCCTATAAGTGTCTTCGAGACATTGTTTTGGATTAGCATCCCGAGTATTAATAAAAAATATTTTTAATTAAACTGAATAGAGCACCCGAGCAAAACATATTTTTTGAACGAAATTTTTAGGACGACAATAGGGTAAATTATGTATTTTGGACAGGCTAAGTATATGTCTATAAACGGCGATCGATTAACTGCATTAGATACTAATATGTTATTACGCAATGTTACTTATATGCATAATGTGTCATTGTACTTTGAGTTTCTGGGGAGCAAATGCTTACAAACTGCAAGCTTCCAAAACAGCGTTTTTAGCGGCCTGTCTGTTATACATTTCGGACACCAAATATACATTTTGGACACCCTCATGTGAATATAATTTGAACAGGGGCGTTATCTCATTATCTATACAATGGTTTCTTAAAAATACTGTCATATCATATAATTTTTAGAGTTCACATGTAACGTCTACATTTTTTCGCCTATTGGATGTGTATATTAGTGATAATCAATAATTTAATTCAATTTAAATATTATCAGATCCACGGAATACGCCTGCAAGTATGCATGCATGCGACAATCCAGTGTGTTTCATCAGATGGCCAAATTATATCAACTGAACAAAAACCATAATCTATTTTGGACATCATCTGATTTATGCCTTATATACTCATGTTAAGATTTTAGATCAACTTAGCATCAATTTTAGACATATTTTATCATATTGCCACATTCAAACTTTTCAGGAATGCCAATTTTGAGCGTCATTATTGCATTTAATGTATGTTCTGGAAATGTACATCCTTTTGCATTCGTAGGTTTCATAGATATTCTGTTGATACAATTTTAAATTTTGATATTTCTGAAGCTAGTTTGTAATTGTTATGATAATGGTCACCATTAATAAGTAGCATAGTGTATTAATAGTGAAATACATGATTTCCCGTACATCGATTTGTCACCATCTCATTGGAAATGAGCATAGAACGACCAGCCTGTCCAAATTATATGCATCACCAAGTTATATACGTTACCCTATTTCAGCAAAGTTTTAGATCTTTTTATTTTCAACAACTTTGCTGAACATACTTGATATTTTTGACTTAGTTTTCACGGTTAATGTTTCAAATTTAACCAATTTTACAATAAATATCAGTTCTTTGACCATTTATATGCTCAATGTGAAATTTATGAACATGACATGTTCTACAACATTTTATATAAGTATTACAAAAATACATAACATTGCCGAATATACCAAATCATCATATCGAAAGATATAATGAATTTATGGTAATAGTTATATAATTTTCTACCATTTTTATTTGCAAGTTTCTCCTGAATCGGCACTTTTCGGCAGCCTTGCTTAGTATACTTTGATGCCTCATTATATCAGCTGAAGCCCCATGGCAATAGAACGATCGGGTCTGACAAGGCACATTAATTTCAACAATTTTTGACAAGCGTGTAGTTTTATTTTGACTTCAAATAGTATGTTGACCTTTTTTGTGCTCACAGTGCAAACAATAAACTTGGGTTGTTCTGTAATATTTTAGATCACAAAACTAAACAACTATGTCGAAGACATCTGTATGTGCACAAGCTGTTAAAGTATTGCATCGAAAAACATCAGGTTTTTTATTTAAATTAATACTACTTTTGAGAATTTACTAGGTAGGTTTCTCACGTATCAGCAAGTTTGGGCGTAAGTTCACTTTTGCTGGCACAACAACCAAATGCTTGAAAACTGAGAGGAATTTGGTCGACCAGATATTTTGTTCTATTCTCTATTTTTATTTGCTTTTTATCATAAAATACATATTATTTGTTCTTAAAATTTTCTCGAAAACGAATGATCGTCGGATACTACGATTTGATGCTGATATTGAACAGTTTTAGTGTGACTAAGGTGTTGTTTCAATATGTTATTTGTGATATAACAAATACAGAGTATCCCAACTTCAATGATTGCGCACTGAGCACACAAAAGAATAAAAAACTATTTAAGATCGAAATTCCAAGCTCTTCAAAAAATGGTTGGATTCAATGTGCCCTGTGGGACCCGATCATTCTATTGCCATGAGGCTTTAACTGATAAGGCATAAAAGTATACTAAATATGGCTACCGAAAAGTGCAGATTCAGGAAAACTTGCCTAGAAAAATGGTCGAAAATTATGTAAATTTTACCATAAGTTCATTATATCTTTCGATATGATGGTTTCACAGCATTGGTATATTCGGCAAAGTTGTGTATTTTTGTAATATCAGTAACGGGATGTCACAAAATCATGTTGCAAATCTCATGGCAGATGTTTGACTGAGGTTCAGTCAAAAATGGAATAGTAAGTGCAAATAACTTTAATTTTGAAGCATACTCTCAAACTTCAATAACATTTGAAGGGTGGACATAAACCTAGGGTAAAAGCAGTTTTGGTCAGCCTAAGAGAAAACATTCAAGAAAATATGTATAGAAAGTCCTACAAGTACTGTAAATACGCCAAATGAAAGCATCCAATCCATATCATGAATGAAAAATATCGAAACTGAGCATGACCCTTATTTTCGCATTGAAAATCAAGTTTGTCAATATAGGGCAGCTAAGCCTGTTTTGACCACATTCTTAACTCTGGTGCCTCAATTGGCAAATTGCATTTATTTCTTATGACTGTGGCCAACTTAGAAATACCCTGGCCAAATTTTCTGTAATTTTCTGTATAAAATGGTGTGTAATCCACTATGGCTACAATTGGAGCTATGGCCAAAACCGGTGCTTCTAGATAACTACAGTAACCTAAGTTGCCATTTTCGCATTCGTATATCGTATGGCAGGTACGATGATACTCTATGCCCAGGGAAGTCAAGGAAATTTTCATTACGAAAATATCCTGGACCACCCGAGATTCAAACCCAGACACCTTCAGCATGGCTTTGGTTTGTAGCCGCGGACTTTAACCACTCGGCTAAGGAAGGCCCCATTAGAGGAATTCTTGGAGAGATTACTTGAAGAAATCTTAAAGGTGTAGCTGAAAAACAATTATGATGATATTATGTCAAGAGACCTCAACGAAAATTGAAAATTTCCAAACAACTTCCTGAGAAACTTCACTTTTTTCACTTTGAATCTACACTGTTTTATTAAATTTAGGGGAGGGATTATTAGAGTAGGTATGTTTAAAAGAAAAAAAAAACATTAATTGAATTTTAACACTTCACTTTTTGCAAAAAATAAAACACTAAAATCACTAGTAAGGCGAGCAAATACCTTTAAAACTCTAATATGTTGCTTATCTTTACAGATAGGTCTATATTGTCTGCGACTTACAGACTTCTTCACCCGTCACCAGTGCTATAAAAACATGTGATCTTATGAATAAACAAAAAAAAAATGGGCCAAAGTTGTCTGGTGTATAAATTGAACAGTTCTTACTGTAGAGAAGACTGGCTAATTCAGATTCCCTGGAGACTTAATCTGACCTTATTTTTTCAATAATAGTCTAATTAATGTTGTGTAATAGGGAACTGGATCCCATTTTTTGCACTTTTGATTCACTTCGACAGAGTTTTTTTTTTAAGCTACATAGTCCATACTTGGCCACAAATAACATTATTTTTTTCAAATATCTAATTTCTTTAAAATGGTATATCTCTTTGATATTTTCACAATTAATAATCATTAAATTTTTAAATCATTACTTCATCTCATATCGCAAAGAACGATCAAGTCTCCAGTTATAATTGCTTCCAATGGGGTCATGCACAAATTATGTCACGCTCCAATGAGAAGGGTAAATGGTCAAGGCAAGCGTGACAAGCCTTACCAAATTTTCGGAAGACTCATACCCAAAAAGTGATAAACAAAGGACAGGGAGTCAAAAAGTTGAAATTTAGCGTGACATAATTTGTGTACTATCCAAATGGCTTATTTCCACATAACAGTACCCATAAAATAATACAATTAACAAGGATTAAAGTAAAACAAATTTCAAATATTTATTTACCTTATGGTCGAGATATTGCATAATTCCCTATAACATATATTAGTTTAGAAGAGAACGTAGAAGGCGATATCATACAACACAAAGTCTAGTTCTCACTGTACTAAATATACCAATCATTTCAGCTTCTCAAACCCTCATTAACAGTTCTAGAAATGGTAGGTTTTCTTGAACAACTTCAATTTAATATTAAATACGTATAATCCCTAAATAACAATATAATTAATCCAAACATTGATTTTTGTCGCTCAAAACGTTTTTAACCTGCAGCTTTCGAGAGTCATCGAAATGACTCTACCCTGAGCTTTATTGAACCCAAATTCTTTATTTATACACTTTACTTCAGACTACACCTAAAAACAAAATTATTAAAAATGTGCATAATAGGTGGTTGTTTGTAGAACGCATCGATTCTGAAAATACTGCATTTTGCAATTACATGGAGCATAGACTATGAACAGATAACACTCTCCCCCAACAAATCAAGGGACTTTTAAACTCAGATATACAAGTTTAATAAAGTTTTTAGATAACCATCGTTCAATAGCGAAGCAATGGATTCTACCGATCCGTTTTCCACTTTCACATATTAAAAAAAAAACCTGTTCATACTTGGAACTTTTTGCCATTTTTCACATAAAGATTAAGTAGAGCAGGTCAAAAATATTGTTTTTGTCTAAAATTTATTTCAAACCACAATTACTCTGAACATAACGATATATCTAGAATCAATAACAATATTGCTAACAACACAGTGGATTAGCATAGTGTATCTTGAGGCACAATAAAGATAGAGCTGAAATTCGTTTCAAACAAACAGATGTGTCGATATAACCACAGATGAAACACGAAACTTCAAGCCGTTCATCTTATCCTTACTATTGCTGTCTCCTTGAACCTTAGTTTGTATATATACTTTTATCTATCCGATCGTAGCAAAATCCTTAATCCTCTCTAGCTCCCCCAAAAAAATACACGTGGTCATCCTTTTGCCATTTCCAGATAATCTCTTCGCGAATGGGCCAGTCTTAAGAAACTGCTGTAACATTCGGTTTCCGTAATAAACCTATCGAAACCACATAAAAACGTATCATCCCGGTATGCACACTTTATCCGATGATGATTGGTGGCTATTGTAGCAATTGATCATTTTGCAGTTTTATATGGTTTTCTCCTGAATAGCATTCAACATGCATCCTGTCTCAAAATGACGTTTCGATAACGTTTTTATGTTGTCTAATGTGATACGCACCATTCTCCAATGCATTCTTAAACTTCTGGATAACTTAAGCACAGGTAGCAAATAGTGCTTGCGCCATTAGCATTTTTTTTTTTATTTTCTTTCTTTCGATGACATGTGTGAGTACGTTTGCAAACAATTCGATGCACCAGTACGGTAAAGTACAAATGTAGTCTATAATGTGTATCATAAGACGAATAATGCGTGTTACAATTTCCTATGACTTATCTCTTGGTGTCCAATAACATAAAAATATTTCTATTTGTATATAAGGTATAACTCGTTGATTTATACAGACCATTACTGTTCATAAATGCATAAGCGTAGGAAATTATATAAAAATAATGGAAAGCACTTTTCCCAGTCAAAAATACAAAAAAAGTAAACTAATAAGATGATAATAAATCCTCGAGCTGTTTAGTGGAATACCTATAAGTAGATGAAAACCCGAATTTAGTACTATACCATTTAATTCCACTATAGTTTGTATCTTTTGACAGATACGCGTATTTCGACCTTACAGTTGAGTTCGAAATACGCGTATCTGTCAAAAGATACAAACTATAGTGGAATTCAATGGTATAGTACTAAATTCGGTTTATCGTCTACTTAAACTAATAAGCTTTACTATTTCAATATTGCACCGTACAAATGTATATAATCTATTTTTTTCCTAATAAAGTGTAACATTTTTATTGTATGCTAAAACATGAAAATGATATTGTAGAAAATACAACTTTAGACACCTGTTTGGGACAGTAATGCTTTTATGGACAGTTTGGCATTCAATACACAAATATTCCTGACGATTGTTTTTTAACTTTATTATTTTCTTTATTATCTGATTTTTTTTTTTCATTTTATGTTATGTTTTACTATGCGGTTCAATGAACAAGCTTAATGTCTAAAATATATTATATATTTATATTTCAGATTGGAAAACATACTGAACTATTTTGTGATTCATAACATTTATATCATATTAGACGAAATATAAAAAAATAATACAATTTCTGCATGTTTTGATAATGTTTTTTTTTATTTAGGTATATGAGTCTTCTGGAATCATTTTAACATGACTACATGACATATTTTTAAACCTATGCAGAGACATAACTTAGAATAATCTCATGTTTGTTTTCAATGAATATTACAGAGGTTAATAACATTTTATTTATTAGGGCCGGATTCTATTCTTGGCACTTTTGATTCATTTCGGCAGTGGGTTTTTTTAAAGCTACTGATCTCATATTTGGCAACAATATGCTGCGTGCTATTGAAGTACTTCTTCTTGCAAAGATTTCAGACAATTCGGCCGAAAAAAAAAACCTCCCATGCCAAAGTGAATCATGGTAATGCCCAAGTAGCTCTGCACCCTATTTAAATTAAAATTTAATTTTTAAATTTTGACTCGCGTCGTCGTTGTAGGTGAGAATGTATACTTTTTGTCAAGATTTTCTCTGAATATTCCAAACACCAAGCCTTTTTCCGAGAAAAAACAAATTTCAATGAATTTTTATCACGCGCGGACGATTTAGCGCATAAATCGAAGTGTTCGAGTTGATACGGGGGTCGATTGAAGTGAATATATTCACGAGAACTAAGATTTTAGAAAACCACGATTTAAAACACGAGCTGACGTAACTTTTAACACGGAGGTCTTGAGGTTTTTCAGTGAGGTGAATATCGTTATGATATGATGTCGAATCTGATACCTTTAAATTTATTTTTGAATGGGTTACAATCATTTATGGATATATTTTCGGGAATGCATCGAAAATTTCCAAAAACATGTATTTTGCTCACGTTTTTCGCATGATGTTCATTTTACCACCACCAGCTGTTCATTTTACCCACATAGTGCAGGTAAAATGAACATTTTCATCGTTTTTTGCAAGCGATAAAAATATGTGAAAATTTAACTATTTTAGTCTGAATTCCTCTCACTACTTTAGATAACACTTAGACCTTTCAAAGACCCCTACAGGAAAAAAAAACATCCTCGAAGGTTTGCTCCACATTTTTTTATTGCTGTGTGCGTTTGAAATGCAAATATCAAATGCGGGAACACCAAACGCGGTAAGATTTTTCACAAGAAATGCGATGTCAAATATAGATTTTTCTTGCTAGGGTGGCGGTGATTTCTATAATCGTTGCTAGGTGTCCTTTGATTGCTTTGTGTTACCGCATTTGGAAGACGTTTAGTCAAGATTTGCATCTCAAATGCAAACAGCAATATTTTGTTTATGGATTTTTACATGAAACCCTACCAGAATAAATTCTGGATTTCTATTGTTCTACAGGGTGTACGTAAACTATCCGAACAGCAAAGTATGAGAAAGATTATCTCACACATCAAAACCAATAAAAAATCAATGCCAATGTAGCTTTTTAGGGAAATGTCCTCAAATAGGCACAGGTCCCGCCAGAGCCTTTTTGAGGACATTTCCGTTCTATGAGAAAATCATTCCGTTCCGTAATCTCCATGAATTTAAATAACCATGTCAACAAAGGGTGTACGGAATCAAATTGCGTCACAAATATTTGGAAAAATTCGGCGTTCAACCAATCATCTTCAAACATTCAGGGAGTAAAATAAAATATGTTATAAATATTTTTCCATGAACTTTTCTCTTAACACTGCTTTTCATATCTCCCTCCGATTCTACTTCCTTAGGATAGGACCATCGTGTGACCTTAGAAGAGGAAGTAGACGCTTTTGGAGGCATTACTTTAGGTACACCTGCTCTTTGATCGTTCCAGTTGTCACGTATGGGGTGCTTCGCTTTCCACACGACGAAATTGCTTGCCAAATCATATATTTATTGGCAAGTTTTGACATCTTCTACTTTCTAACGTCCTCAGGGACATCGAATTTATGATGAGCAGTGGAAAATTGGGGCCCCGGAAGTCTGCTTTTACATACGTATCATCAAAATCCTATCGTATTTTGCCGTTCATTGCGATTAGGCGCCTTTTGGACTTTGTACGTATGTAGTCCTTCACTTTTTTCGCACCTTGCAAGAAAGTTTTGGATAAATTCAGTTGCTTCGCCAAATCTCGAACAGACCTGTTAGGATTCCTCTTGAAAGCTTGAACTACTTTTTTTGTGATCCTTAGCACTATACGGAAATCCATTTTTGCCACTTTTTCCTTACCGATCGATGGTCAAACGTTCGTGGGACCGATTTAAAACACGAGACACCGAAGAATGTACCACTCCCAGCTTTCTGCTGATGGCACAATGAGATAGATCCGAATTTCAGAGGTACGTGCGCATTTTTTTTTTTGCGCCGCTGCTGTTCTTCCGACTCCATCTTCACAACGATTGCACATCTGCTAGCGAAACTTACACAGCGTAAACAAATACACATTGATCAAATTAAACCCAAAACTTCAATAGAAAATACCCAACGGGTAAAAAGTTACAACCATTTAAAAGTGGTACAATATATCAAATTAATTTGATTCCGTACACCCTTTACTCTATGCCCAGGGAAATCGAGAAGATTTCTTTACAAAAAGATCATCGACCGGCGAGATTCGAACACACGACCCTCAGATTGGACTTGCTGATTAGCTGCGCATTTACTGCTACAGCTATCTGGGCTCCAAGTATTTTTCAAAAATGTCATTGCTTGAATACTATCGATAATTGCCTCATGATTAACCATGGTGATTTCTCGAAAATTCCTCCTGGTGTTTCATCAAAATTGCTTCTGCCTTTATACCTGGAAGTAGAAAATCCAGGGATTTGTCCAAAAAATCTTTGAATATCTTAAAAGTCAGTTTCGACTTGTGAAGTATTAATATCATAACGTTATTTTCTACTGTTTTTTTTAGAGCTTTTCAAGTTTTGAATATTTTGTCAGAGACTAACCCACCAATTCTCCCAGTAATGACTCAGATCTCACAAACATGATCTACATCCTACATGAGTTCCTAAAATAAAATCCCCACGATTTTCTCATTAATTGCTCAAAAACATGTCCACGAATTCCGAAATAAATTCGACAAATTTATCCTCAAATATTTCATCCAGGGATCACTCCTTCATTTCTCAAATAAAATTTCATAGATTCTCAAAAATTGTATTTTAAGATTTCACACTAGCAAATACTACAGCGACTGTTCGAGTTCGATCCTACGATAACAAACAAATTCTGTCCGATGTTTTTCATATATTCCAATGTACTTCGTATCCCATAACTTGTTGTTCACGAAAAGCAATGATATTTTTCACTTGATTCATGCCATTGTTATTTTTACAGATACTGATTTATTTGTTTTTTTTTGTTTTAAATATATAAATCGTGCGTTCTCTTATGTTCACTGCGTTACTTCGCTATGAATTAGATATAAGATTTTGTTTTAGCACTCATCTAGACACTGCTCATAAACCACGTCAACTACTAGGCATGATGAACTACTGCTTGTGTTTCATTTCAAGATTAAAATTGAAGGTCTCCGTGGTTTATGATCAAATTCCTAAACATATACCTAACAAATCATATGTTCAATCCGTCAATAACGGATATTGTTTTATAGTCGCCCATATTCAGCTACAGCAAATGTAGAGTCTCGAACCAATTATGTAAATAGGGTTGCCAGATTCACTTACTGTGGCTATATAGTTACTGACACAAAAAGAACGTTTGTGAAACTTTTCTTACTTACTTTAGGCTGTTTGAATCGACTGTAGTACATATGTGTATGTGTGTATAGCTGCACTGATTCGGTGTGATAGAGATAACGGTTGGAAGAGAGTAATCTGGCAACTCTGTTTTCACTTGTTCCTATAATTTTAGTATCATTTTTTTATTTGTGTAGCGTATTGTAATAGAATGTTGGCACAACCCTACTAAATGTCTTTTAAATATCGCATTACTTAAGTCAAGCTTTCAGTGTATAACAACAAATTTTTCGCTTAGCAAAGATTATTTCCATATTCAGTTGTTTTTTATAGCTAATATTATGTGCAACGAAAATGTGACTAACAGTATTCTTTTCTTATTCCCTTTTGCTTTCAACCAACAATTGATACTCAAACAGCCTAAAGACGTAGTTACAATATTTAAAAGCATAGACCCATTACGCCCGTATCAAGAGATGGTTAAGCGAGACAGTAAACAAAACGTTACAATATTCATGAACAGATATGTAACTAACTCCAAAAGTAAAAATAATTACCACTAGTTTCATACCGTAAACCCATCTCAGCTAATATACAGCAACACACACGGATGGAGCAGGAGGATTTTTCCCTTCATATAACACGATCATACGAGCACACAAAGATAAATCAGAATCAATTATGCCATACCTTAAATTTTAGTATAATCCTGTACAAGTCAAAACACACATCTTGATGTTAAGCATGGTTACGTTAGTATGTATATTTGGAGGAGCCATAACCAGTCTTGAATCAATCAAAAAGTGTTCTCGTTCTATTCTAAATTCTATAAAGTTTATTTCGTAATCGGTGCTAGAGACCACCGATATTTATTCCCGACAAGTATCGTTTCCATACTTAAACTATTCAAAGTAAACTATCGAACACAATAAGTGTACTTTTCTGTCTTGATGTGATTTTCCTCGTAACCTCAGAGTAATGTTAACCCCAGAAGAAAGCTATGGCTAGGAAGGCTATGCGAATTATCTATGGCTTACCACATAACGGCACATCTTAGGAGTTCCAGTGAACTAACCTCTATCTGGCTGTGGCTTGACTTTTTCACGACACCTAAATATCCCGGCATGATTGAAAGTCCGATAAACAAAAATACAAAAATATTTTAATTCTAACTCACAACCCACCGAGGCCGTGATTCTCGTATAAAAAATTGCGCTAATTTATCTTCATATATTGGAGCCACCACTTGTCTGACACATGCACCTGTTTAAACTTCCAAACAAACCTAACCTAAATATTGTTAAGCTGCAGACATTTCCCTGTAATCGGTTACATGTATAGAACGGGCTTGAAATATATTTTCTTTGAATAAGTGATTCCTTGTTTTGACCCGGATTAAACTCCGCGTGAATGCCATTTCAAGACGCTAAGCTATGACAAAATCCAAGATTAGTCTGTAAAAAATCACATATTTCGCGTTGAACTTTACGAAAGATTATCATTAAATAGCAGTATTCATATTTAAACTAACAAATCGAAAAAAAGGGAATGAAAGTAAAGATTTTTTCAATGTTGTGCATTTCGTTAAAATCTATACATCTTTGACGACAAAATAATATATACAAAAACATTAAAAGAGGAGAAAGCTAAAACTAATTATTCAAGGGTGTAGGATGTTAAGAAACTGATAAAGGGAAATATTAAACATACAAATATTAATATATGTACTTATTTAAAGAAAATATTTAATTCGTTAAAACTCAATTACAAAGAAGAGAAACCACACGTAATTTAAGAGAAAAGACAATACAAAACCAACAACGTCGTTGAGCATCAAGATGAATCAAAGTAAAATAGGTGAATAAAACTGTCAGAATTGTGTGGAAACGAAGCGAAAAGCATCCAGGAGACGACTAAAGCTGACGATCAGATTGGTTGATATATCGAAACAGATATCTACGGTGGTGATGTTTTCCGATCGGCATGCAGTGTACAGAAGTAGAAATATCTGAGATTTTTTTTTTTTTTGTTCAGTTGCAACTAGTAATCCTTTATAAAGGATTTATAAAGGATCACTAGTTGCAACTAGCAATTGTCTGCTGTCGATTTATTTGAAGTTTTTCCTGCGAACGCATACAGAAAGACACACACACACACGAACACATACCGGACTTGTATTTCAAAAATAAGATGAATGGAGGCTGATTTGTTTCCGAGTTCAGGCGTCTGATTTTCGTTAGGTTTGAACAACATTGCCAACAGAAACAGATACTATTTCTAGTATATCTGAGTTAGAGTCTACCTACAGTCTCCTAGCTTCGAAAATGATATGATGATATTGTTGCAGTTGTTTCAAGGATGAACTCTTTTGGTATATTAACACGCTAATGCGATAAGCTATTAGGGTTTTTTTCAGAATGTTGTGAAAATATTGTCAAAGTAATTTTACTCCAGTATTCATTAAAACCTCTGCAATCTGCATTCACAAACATGAAAAATTCTCAGATTGCGCCTACTGGTAGGCTGTTCAATAGCATTAATGCGTAGTGCTCTCAAATTACGTATAGGACCATCATAGGAGCTATGAAATCTCACTTAATCTATAATAACACCCGTTGGTCATGAAATCATGGGTAACCATTATGCGATAGAAGATGATCTTCTCTTCATCAAAGCGTTAAATGACGCGTACAATCGTGGAGGTTTCACTGTATATGTTTTTGTAAGTTTTTCATGCAGAATTGTATTAAAATCTTGCATTTTATTATTGTATACATCTCGTATTAATAGTTAACAAATCAATTCGTTTTTTACGATTTAACGGTGATAAATTGCTGTGACTTTCACAAACTTTTAACATTTTCTAACTTATGAACCCTAAAAACAGAAGATTCGGACGCCTAAATTGAAGCAAATATCAGCTTTCAGTTAATCCCGACAACGTGTTTAGTTTAGCATATGATTTTTGTGTAATTTTACCTTTTCCTCTCAACGCGGCTTTTCCTCTGTTTGCCTACCAAACCATCAGTCGTATAATTTCATAGCAAAATTATGTAACGCAATAATCTGTATAGACAAATAAATTTTAAGGCAATTAAAAATAAGCTGTGATTAATTAAACATTGGAAACTACAATGAAGAGAGTGTATTACCGGGTCGGCAGACGAAGCTAGCAGATCACTTATTTTAACCACAAAAGAGAAAGTTATATTAAACGAAGCGAAATGCATCGGGAAATGTGGTGCATCCAAGTGTAGATGTGTACATATACATCGCCGCTTCCACTTACGGCACACAGTTCTAGAGAAAAAAAGAGAAAGATTCAATTACGATTGTTTTATTATACATTTAATATTTAGCACAGCGCTAAACGCAAAGAATATTTTAATTTTTAGTCGACTGTCATAGATGAACGGATGCAGCATGTGATGTAAGTAATCATGCACTAGAACACTGAAAGTAGATAGCAGTATCGATTTAACTACAAGAATCTATCAGGTTTTTCAAGATGTGCAAAGTCATGTGCATTAAGAGAGTTATTTTCTTTCGGTGCATCAGTGTTGCCAATTCTCGAACGTTTGAATAAACGATGAATCTCAATAGTTGCATCCGTTTGTATGTGATACCTCTATAATGGCAATAGATGGGCGTGATGCTAGTTCAAAGGTTTATTTATTCGAAAACTAGTTGATCGTGATTTAAGCCAACAACGTGTGTAACTCTGGTAATCGTTTAGGTTCATAACGTTAACGTAGATACGGATAGATTAAATAGTACAATAATAGACGACAAAATAATGGATGCTTTACCGCAGGACAGTGCTTTATAGCCACAGTAGGAAACAAATCTAACGAGATATTTCAAACCCACTTTGCTTTGCTGTTGAATCATTTGGAAAAGGACGATTTTCGTTGTGGGCTATCGGTTAAGACTTGCTTACTCAATTTGTTTCGTTCTTGTAATTTTCGTTTTCCTGCTCCTCTTCGAACATCTACACCATCAATCTACACCGAATACACGCCATTGTTATAAAAACACGATATGGACCTTCAACGCCGAGAACACTTCACTCGTAGAAGAGCAATGGGAAAAGGATTTGGAGGCGGAGTTGCAGGATTACGAAGTGGTTAACGATGGAAATGATCGCACCAACTGGGAGAAAGACGTCGACGAGCTGCTGGACGACGAAACTGATTTGAAATAAAATGAATGTTTCAATCAGTTGCTTTGTAACGTGATGAACTGCAATGTAAATAGGTGAATAAGGTCTGGTAGTTAATATTGTTCAGTGCACAGACAGACAGACGCATCGCTCAGAATATCAGTGGCATTATGCAACTCAAACGCTGTGAGAAACATACATACAAATTCGCAATTTTTGTGTGGTACTCTCGTTTTCTATTGAGATGCGTATAACTACACCTGTATAAAACCACACAATGCTACAGTGTTCATAGACAAACAAACGTAACAATTGAATAATTTTCGTCATATTTGTGTTGAATCGGTAACTGTTCTAAACGTTGCGTCTGTTTGTCAGCAAAAATGATATGAACGATCTGATGGTCCACTTACCTATACTTATTGAAAATCCCGTTCAAAAACACGTGAATAGTGGGATATCAGTAGAGTTGGGTGTCTGTTTGTCAGTGTTTAGAATAGCTGAGAGGTTTGCTGTAGATAATTTTTCGGTTTGACATTCGTGCGAAATGATTCAAATGTTTATTTATTATTCTAAAAAATAACCTCAATCTTTCCATTTTGGTTTACAAGTTATTGATAAAACTGATTTCGGTTGAATTAATTGTATTATCTGTAATTTGACTGCCTATGTCAGTCAGTCGTGACTAGTGTTGATTTCTTTTCTGGAAATGTACTTTTATCTGTGCATGCTCATGAAATACTGCTCCGGAAGACATCGTTTTACAAAGTAATTGATCCACAAGAAGCAAGAAATCAGGTCTAAACAAAAAATATCGAACTTTCATCTGGTACTCAATACTCATGAGACTGTGATGGAAGCAACCAAGTTAAATATGCCGACATTCATCTTTCATTGTTCTTTTGCATAAAACACGTACTTTTTTTTTCTCACGAATTGTTCTTTTAAAATCTTCTAGGATGTACGTACGTACAACTGTCCAGCAGCCATTATTCGAATCGATTGTTAAACAATACTTCTTCCAAAATAGCTTTCAATAAGTATTCAGAGTTTTCTCACTTGGTTCTACAGTTATATTGCTGAAAAAAGACTTAGCAACTTAATAATAGTAAAATGTTGAACGGTACTCATATTGGTGAACATTCTCCTCTCGGCGAGGAAAAGAACATTTTACCTAATCTATCATTGTTCATGTATTGACACACCGAGTCCTTTAACGTGACATGGAAACTATTGAAATTAATCTATTGTACTGTAAAATAGTAATCCCACTACACGATATAAGTTCATAAATTCAGAAACCGATGTTTAGCTATGGTCAAATTGCTGTGAAATATAAATAACCTAACTAAAAGACCTGACCCGTGAAACTCTTGATAATTTTTCAAACACTTCAGTAAAAATTTTCGTTTCCGTTCGTTATTCAAACGTTATGACATTTTTTAACATGTTTTAATCAAACCATGGCTTTCAATATGAACATGTTGAAACAAATATGACGATACTTCAATCCACTCTACAAAATTACACTGATCATACGACACTTCTTCCAGAAAATCTCTGAAGCTAAATTAAATATAACGTTTATAAGAGTCTAAGGCACTTGAACGAACTTGAGAACTTAACGACACTAATATCAAACACAGAGAAAAGAAGAATAAAAACATTTCATCGCACAGATTTAGAGAAAGCAAAAGACAAACAGAATTGCATAAACAAACAAAAGGTTAGACTAGTCGTTTCTTTTTTTCAACAGCATTTCTTGTTCACTGTACAGAAAATTGAAAAACTTGAAGGCGATTCGGCGCCATGGTGCGCCGTATGCTATAAATATGAAACCAAAGTAATTCCACACAACTCAAACTGCTAGCAACATCTCACTATTTCAATATACAGTGACTCTTGTTTCATCGAGCCGGAAGGAGCTGCTGCTGTTTTTAGATATTCAACAACAACAATTGTTTCCTTCTTTTTGTTTTTCGTTGATCTTTACTATCTAAACTCGTGAATCCGACGAAATTATGGATGCATTGTATTCTGTATTTATTGACAACTGGAAATAAGATTGTTTAATATATTGAACTAATATAAAATATACATATTACGATATACTACCGAATATAAAGCATTAATATGTGTAAGAAATCAGTAATAACAGTAAATAAAAAAACAGAGGGATATTGTGAACATTCAATGAATTGTGGTGTTGCATTTATTTCATAGAAAACATACCGAAATTCAAAACTTTACCTACAAGTACTGTAGCCATTAGCGTAGGTTTCCCATCACGCCTATTCCTGTTTTTTTTTCTTTATTAGTATCTTTTCAAACATTACATTCATTTCTTATATCTAGGTGTTCTGTGTTAGACAACACTTTCATCCTAATTTGGTAACACAAATTTAAGATTTTATTAACATTTTGTTAACAACATATTACATTTCATTTGCCGTAGCAGTTCAGATTTTTTACAGGTGAGTTGATTTCACCTGCTTATAAGAGAAAAAACACACGTTTTCAATTTACTTAACCTAACTTAACCTAAATATATAACGCATTAATCGTGGCAATAGAAGATTGTTACGATTTTTTGCCTGAAATTATTAATTATGTTAAGGTACCGTGGGGCAAGTGGGTAATGGATTTCGCATAGTTGGGATTCTTCAAATCCTAGAGGCTTTAAATTAAAACAAACGAGGTCGTGTATATTTTTCAGCTTGACTCCCACCAAATATAAGCAGTATGCTGAAATTTATTTTTATGTAAAATTGAAGAAAAAAGTTCAGAAAAAGTTTTTGAAACACGTCTCCTCACGGTGCCCCGACATACCGTTATTATGCAAAAAAATTGTCCATCAATTCTGAGCACAGGGCTCGATTTCTGAGGTTATGTTGCACCTCTGGACCAATTTTTAAAAAAGTCCCTAGGAGGAATCTCGAAAAATCTTGATTTGAAGTTTTAGATCTAAAATTTCAATATAATCCTCATTAAAATATTACAAAATACTTACAAAAACACTCAAAAAGTTGGCCAAACTGTTCTCAACTAGTATAAAATTGTTACCGTTTTTATGATTAGACATTAACAACTAACTAAACTTACCAGAGTTACTTAAGATTTTTTTTTTCATAGATTTCTATAGTTTTTATACTTGTATAGTCGATTTAGAGCTAGTATCAATCATTTGTTTCAAATCTGGAATAATTTGGTACAATACACATGAACATACACGAATGTATTTCACGGGGCCGCTGACTTCCACCTGAATGATGTAACTTTTTCTTCCGGCATTCTCACTAAATGACCAGCTCACTGAAGTTTGCCTATTTTATTCACACAATAGTTTTCGCTCCTGTTCTCAAATAAATGTGCTTTTAGAGCCAATAATAAGCGTTTTATACAGGGCATATTGACAATGGTGATTCATTTAGGCATAATTGCATTCATCGTTGTTCTGTTTGCATTTTTATTGAAAACTGATTTAGTTTTCGAAACACTTTTCAGTGTTCTGCGATAAAGGGTCGCGAGGTGTTTTGCCGAAGTTGTTAACGAAATAATTGATCTATGTAATTATATAAGCCTTTATCAAGCAAGTAGGTCCCTAAGCTGGTAACATAGTCCACAAAAGGAGATATTCACAGCTAGTACACGTGTGTTATCATTATTATCATGCGTCATAAGTGTGTTCAGAATAATAGTAGTAAAAGCCGGTTTTCTTACAAAATACTCAACATTGGCATGCTGTTACTTTGTTTCGCTATGAGCAATCGGCGTTAAATTTAGAAAAATTCAAAAACTCAAAATACAGCAGATATATAAATAATGAAAACTACTATTATTTTGAACGATTTCGCCTGGTGCTTAACTTTTTTACCGGTAGTGTGAAAATTAACAAATTATGTGATAATGAAATTGGCTATATTTGTAGTTTACTGCCAAAATTTCATGCCGATTGCTCCTATGGAAAGAAAGTAACAGAATGCCAAATTTAAGCATTTTGTATGGAAATCGGCTTACACTACTATTATTCTGAACACAACTGTACATCTCCATCAAGCACTGCTTCAGCACCATCAAATCTGAACTTCCTTCTTTGTCTACATGCAACCATATACGTTTGGGTAGAGTACATGATATGACAAGGTTATCCTAGTTGTCCACCTTTAAAATAGTGAAACTCTGCTTTACTGTACTGCGGACGATTTCAATAAAGTCATCGTCTGCATAATCAAGGAGTATATGCGACACAACGCAATATTGTACAGTAAATTCTGAAACTCATCTCCTTCCATTCCATGTAATTTTCCAAAAAAAAAAATAGGCTCCTCGTCTACAATTCTTACACTTCATTGTATTTGCCAGCCTATCAGCTTTATGTTTTATTTTTAAGCCTTTGATATTACCTGCAGCAGAATTTCGTTACTGAGTCGATCGTGATCTAGAAATTAATATACAGATTGACGATAAATTCCGAAAAAAAAAATAAAACGAAGATTGTTGCAGGTATATAGAGTGGAATTCCTGGTGATGCTAATTTAAAGTATTAAATACTCATTGAGGATTTGTTTGAAGTTGTTAAAGACTTTGTTAATTTTCGAACACTTGTGACATATGACAATCATGTTTCCCGTGTAGTTATAATCCTGTTGTGACTGGAGTATTGAAAAGGATATTTTTACACAGAATGGTGAGGGCAGAACTCGGCGGAAAACTAGACGTAAACATCAAGAGTAGTAAGTAGTAGAAACATTTTTTTTAAGCAAAATAAATCCGGCAGACTTTGGTGGGCTGGTCACTTAGTGTGAAAGTCGAAAAATAAGCTGTAAATTACTTATATTCAGCATTGAATGTTTCACGTTTATCAAACGTAATATCAATTGTATATAAGAATTTGTTGCTTAGATTTCATTCTATTGAACTAAGCTAACTGGATTAAGCCATGTAAAAACATACTTAATCCACTCTGGTATGTTAAGTCAGTTTTAAATATTTCTAATTATAACAATGGTAACAGTTATATGCTAGTTGAGAACAGTTTAGCCAACTTTTTGAGCGTTTTTGTAGGTTTTTTCAGTGCTAATGCAAAATTTTATTAAGGATTATATTGAATTTTTAAGTCAAAAACATCAAATCAAGATTTCTCGAGATTCCTCCTGGGGATTTTTTTAAAAATTGGCTCAGAGGTGCAGAATGACCTCAGAAATCGAGCCCTGTGCTCAGATTTGATGGACAATTTTTTTGCATAATAACGGTCTATCGGGGCACCGTGCTCCTTACTTTTCACTTGCCCCACAAGTGGGGCAAGTGAAAAGTTTATCGTTTTGAACAATAAATTCAAAAACTAACAGTTATATTCAGGATTTTTATTACCTTTAACATTTGTAAAGGCGTCCCAATGAACAATAACATAAGTAACATGTAAACAATGAAAATTTTATTCTTGTTACTTGAATTTTCTTCTGCTCAGTTATGTTTGTTGGAATGATTCGACAACATTATAACTGCAACATTTCCAATGTTAGTTCATGGGACAGCAATTGAATTTCTACTCTGTAGAATTTACACCGCTCGTTATTTGTTGAGAAAATCGGATATGACGTCGGATAACTCATCGGGGGAATTCAAACGGAATCCTTCAATAAAGTGTTTAGAAACTTTTTCATGTGGATACACCTATACCCCATTTTTTATGTTTTGAACTAGCTTTACATAGACATTCCACGAGATTTACATGCGTTCTTTTATATTAGGACTTTTCAATCAACGTCTTCCTTTTAATCGGCTGTCCGAAGTAAACATATTAATATCGTAATATTTGGCAACCTTTTTTTTTAGAGAAGTTCCATGATTTGGCCATGATAATAGCATTTAACGCTTTGAGTATATTCTTTCTGTTGTTCTATGATAATTGCGAACCTTGTATACTTATAGCTACCTAGAGAGAAAACACAAATTCAATTTCTAAAGAGAAACTTTTCACTTGCCCCACGTGATTACAAAATCGACGATGTTTCAATTTAGTTATTTTTAGGTCTACGTCGAATGAATTCTAAAACTTTTTTTTATTGCAGTTGAAAACTGTCAGAGGGGACAACTTAGAGGTGGTACAGAAAATTATTTTCCGCAATTTTTATCCGCGGAAAATATTGAAATAAGATTGCACGCCGCCAACTTGTTACGGAGTGATAGTTGACAGGTTAACGATTTTTCGCTCTAGTATGCAATAATGGCTGAAAATTTTCCGAAATCTCTTACCTATCGTAATGTTCTCAATGGCCTCAAAGGTTTACGCATGAGTTTAAAGCGGTTATTCACATACTGAGTTTAATATACCAATTATTTTCACTCAGTGCGCATCGTACCTTCGTGCTGTGCGTACACGAATTCTCTCTGCTCTTGGAAGTTTTCTTAAAAACTACCTACATAAAGCAATAAAACAGTACTTTTCAGTGCTAAAATTTAAAACGGTACTTTTCAGTGCTACTAAAACAGTACTTTTCAGTACTATTTTTTCTACTATTGATCCCTTTACGATCCTTGTTTGGACCCGTGCCTTCGATTTTTCGTTGGACCCGTTGGCGAAAGCTAGCGGTGGTAATCCTTCTTGGACACCGTCTTGGGAAAAAACCTCTCGAAGGTCACGTCTTTCTCGTTTATTAACTAAACATGGTATCAACAACTAACAAAAGGAAGGGTGAATCTCTGAATTCACTACTTCCTTCCAAAAAAGTGGGTTTTAAAACTGTCACTACACGTGGCAAGAATGGAAGAAAGGAAGCTTCCCCGGAATGCGAAGTTTCTTCCAAGGGTGAAATGAATAATTGTATCGAAATGAGCAATCAGTTCGATGCTCTAGACAAATTTTCCGAACACCAAATCGAAGCAGCCTCTAGCCCAGGCTCTTTGATTCAAGTGAGGAAGCAAAGAGTGCCGCTTATCGTGGTCAGTTGTTCCGAATTTGAGGGATTTAGGCAGGAGATCTTGAACTCCATTAGGGGAATCAAGGTTTCTTTCCAAATCGCAAAGAAAGGAGACTGTCGCGTTTTGCCGGAAACTCTTAAAGATCGTGAACTTCTTCTCAAACATCTTGAAGAAAAGAAGCACAAATTTTTCACTTATGACGACAAAACTGAACGTTTGTTCAAAGTTGTCTTGAAAGGTCTCTCAAGTGACTATAAATCACCTGAAGAGATCAAAAATGGAATAAATGATATACTTGGATTTTTCCCAGTCCAAGTAATCATTATGAAAAAGAGAACCCAATCTGGCATTGTTCGGAAAGGGCTTTCTCAAGAATTTTATTTAGTTCACTTTAACAAAAAAGAACTAAATGATATTAAAGCTTTAGAAAAAGCAAAACTTTTGTTTGATGTCCGTGTGACATGGGAACATTTCCAGAAACCTGGAGGAAATTACCAGAACCCCACTCAGTGCCGTCGGTGCCAAAAGTGGGGTCATGGTACAAAAAATTGTCGCATGGATGCTAAATGCATGATTTGCGGAGGTTCTTCTCACGCCAAAGACGTTTGTCCAGTGAAGGAAGATACCACCAAGTTCATATGCTGTAATTGCGGGGCTAACCATAAGTCCAATTTTTGGAATTGTCCTTCACGCAAAAGGGTCATTGAGGCTCGTGCCAGGCAGATGAAAGATAATATCCGTTACGATAACGGTCGTTTCCGGAATTTGCCTGGTCGAACAATGCTCATTTTTCAGTTAACGATCGCTTGATCATGAATCATACCCATCAGGAAGATCATAATCATGCTCATTCACAAACTAATTTTAATCCGTCGGGTAGCCGTTCGAATCTTTCAATCCGATATCGTAGCAGGAAATTCGAACTCTTCCCCTGTTCGATCCATGGGTACCCATTCTACTTGTTTCAAATCAAATGGAAAAAACCCTACCGCCACAGGTAACTCCGCTTCTTCGTCTACCGGAAATTCCAATGGGAAATCACATGACATGTCTGCCTCTGATTTTAATTTTCTAACTGAACAATTGAATCTAATGATTGATGCAATGTTTAAAGCCACCACTATGACTGAAGCAGTCCAAGTAGGTGTAAAATTTACTAATCAAATTGTTATTGGATTACGTTTTTCTAATGGATCCAAATAATAATTTAAATATTTTAAATTGGAATGCTCGTTCTCTGAATGGTAAAGAGGACGAGCTGTTTAATTTTCTTACGGTTAATAACGTGCATATAGCAGTTATTACCGAAACGTATTTAAAACCTGGATCTAAACTCAAAAGAGATCCTAACTTTTTTGTTTATCGTAATGATCGACTTGATGGGGCATGTGGGGGAGTTGCAATCATCATTCATAGGCGTATAAAACATCAACTGTTTTCATCATTTGAAACTAAAGTTTTTGAAACTTTAGGTGTTTCTGTTGAAACACAGTTTGGTAAATATACTTTCATAGCTGCCTATTTGCCTTTTCAATGCTCTGGGCAGCAAGTTAATTTGCTCCAAACTGACTTGCGTAAATTGACTCGCAATAAGTCAAAATTTTTTGTCATTGGTGACTTTAATGCCAAACATCGGTCATGGAATAATTCTCAAAGTAATTCCAACGGCAGAATTTTATTTGATGATTGCTCTTCAGGATATTTCTCAATTCAATACCCTGATAGCCCCACATATTTTTCCTCTTCTAGAAATCCATCTACGATTGATTTGGTCTTAACCGACTCTAGTCATCTTTGTAGCCAACTGATTACTCATGCTGATTTTGATTCTGATCATGTCCCTGTTACATTTTAAATATCCCAAGAAGCGATTCTCAATCCTATCAGCTCCACTTTCAATTATTTACGAGCCGACTGGAATATATATAACACGTATATTGACTCTAATCTTGATGTTAACATTTCTTTAGAAACTATACTTGATATTGACAATGCTCTTGAAACTTTAACAAATTCCATTGTTGAAACACGGAGCATTGCAATTCCAAAATGTGAAGTAAAATTTGAATCCGTGATTATAGACGATGATCTTAAACTCTTGATCCGTCTTAAAAACGTGAGGAGAAGGCAATTTCAACGCACTCGCGATCCTGCTATGAAAATTATATGGCAGGATTTGCAGAAAGAAATCAAGAAACGTTTTGCTCAATTAAGAAACAAAAATTTTGAAAATAAAATTTCTCAATTGGACCCTGGCTCTAAGCCCTTTTGGAAATTATCTAAAATCTTGAAAAAACCTCAGAAGCCAATACCGGCATTGAAAGAGGAAAACAAATTATTACTAGCTAATTGCGAAAAAGCTCAAAAACTTGCTATGCAGTTTGAAAGTGCGCACAATTTTAATTTAGGACTTACTAGTCCAATTGAAAATCAAGTTATTCAGGAGTTCGAAAATATTCTCAATCAAGAGAACGTTTTCGAAAATGCCTGGGAGACTGATTTGGAAGAAGTGAGAACTATTATTAAAAAATTCAAAAACATGAAAGCTCCTGGCGATGACGGAATTTTCTACATCCTCATCAAGAAACTTCCAGTAGCTTATCATTTTTAGTTGATATATTTAACAAATGTTTTCAATTAGCATATTTTCCTGACAAATGGAAAAATGCTAAGGTTGTTCCAATTTTAAAACCAGACAAAAATCCTGCAGAAGCTTCTAGCTATCATCCAATCAGTTTGCTTTCCTCCATCAGTAAACTTTTTGAAAAGGTTATTTTGAACAGAATGATGGCCCACATCAACGAAAATTCAATTTTTGCCAATGAACAGTTCGGATTCCGCCATGGACATTCGACCACTCATCAACTTTTACGTGTAACAAATTTGATCCGTTCCAACAAATCTGAAGGCTATTCTACTGGTCTTGCTCTTCTAGACATAGAAAAAGCATACGACAGTGTTTGGCATGGAGGTTTGATTGTAAAATTGAAAAACTTTAATTTTCCAACATACATTGTTAGAATAATTCAAAGTTATCTATCAAATCGTACACTTCAGGTTAATTATCAGAACTCCAGATCTGAAAGACTTCCTGTAAGAGCTGGGGTTCCTCAAGGCAGCATTTTGCGACCAATATTATACAATATTTTCACATCTGACTTACCTGAGTTACCTCAGGGATGTCAAAAATCTTTGTTTGCGGATGACACAGGCCTCTCCGCCAAAGGACGAATTCTGCGTGTCATCTGTAGTCGATTGCAAAAAAGTTTGGATATTTTTTCTTCATACTTGCAAAAATGGAAGATTTCTCCTAATGCTTCCAAAACTCAACTAATAATATTCCCACATAAACCAAAAGCTCTTTATTTGAAACCTTCAAGTAGACATGTTGTCACGATGAGAGGGATTCCAATAAATTGGTCAGATGAAGTTAAGTATCTAGGGCTCATGCTAGATAAGAATTTAACTTTCAAAAATCACATTGAGTGCATTCAAGCCAAATGTAATAAATATGTAAAATGTCTCTATCCCCTTATTAATAGAAAATCAAAACTTTGTCTTAAGAACAAGCTTTTGATATTCAAACAAATTTTCAGGCCAGCCATGTTGTATGCTGTACCAATATGGACTAACTGTTGTAATACCAGGAAGAAAGCTCTGCAGAGAATTCAAAATAAAATTTTGAAAAGGATTCTGAGACTTCCTTCCTGGTATAGTACCAATGAGTTACATAGAATATCCAATGTTGAAACATTGGAACAAATGTCAAATAAAATAATAAATAATTTCTGGCAAAAATCGTTACAATTGCCACTATTACTATTGCCACGATTAATGCGTTATATGTTTAAGTTAAGTTAGGTTAAGTATATTCAAAGCGTTTTTTTTTTCTCTTATAAGCAGGTAAACCTACTTAAAAATCTGAACTGCTACGGCAAATGAAATGTAATATGTTGTTAACAAAATGTTAATAAAATCTTAAATTTGTTTTACCAAATAAGGATGATAGTGTTGTCTAATAACACAGAACACCTAGATATAAGAAATGAATGTAATGTTTGAAATGATATTAATAAAAAAAAATATGTTGTGACAATATTAGATCACATGGCTCTGGTATTTTTAGAAATTAATCGATTTAACCAGTTCAAAATTTGGAATGTGAACGTTTGTCAAAATTATTTTTTGATGAATATGGAGTATCAAAATACATTCACTCCAACTGTATTAAAATAACATTTGCGGGATCTGTTTTGCCAGATTTTGTTAATATTGACAATGTTTTTTTTTGCGTGAGGCTTTATTTTTCGAAACTAATGCACTGCAACCGATGTCTTCTGTTTGTGTACCCAATTTTTACTCAAACAAATAAAAATGCTCAAAATGTGGAGATTTTCATTCTGCAGCAGTATGAAAATTAAAATCATATAGTTGTATTTATTGTCAACAAAAACATAATTCAATTAATAATTGTTCAGTATACATGTCCAATAATAAAAACTTATTGAAAAAAATAAAAATCAAAATGAATATTCTTATTCGGAGATTTTGAAAACTTCTGGTGATTTTAGTTCACCTAATGCATATGAAACTTTATCAGACATTGAAAACGATAGTACATTTGATAATTATGACAAGTATACATACAAACCGCCAAATAAGAGAAAACGACCTAATATTTCATCTGTCCATAAAGGTTCCATCAACCTAAAAAAATATTCCAAGATTTCAGAAAATAAATACATCTTTTACATCACAGGATGAATGTAACAATGATGCAAATCGTAATGATCATAATTCAGATAGTGAAAACAATATGTTTTTCATTTTGAGCATATTAGAAGAAATATTGAACTTATTAGGTATTAGTGATTTTTGGAAAAAAAATAATAAATAAATTCTTACCCTTTATTGCAAATCTTTTTGAGAAACTTAACTCTTTTGCTCCCTTTTAGTCTCCACTATTTTCGCAATGGATTTAAAAAATGTTGAAGGTTTGAAGATTTTGCAATGGAATTGTCACAGTATTTTTCCAAAAATTGATAGGCTTAAAGCCATGTTGCTAAATTATGATTTAGATATATTTTGTTTGAACGAGACTTGGCTCACCGAAGATAATTTTTTCCGTGTTCCATCATACCATGTTGTTCGTCATGATAGAAATGTACCATTTGGGGGAGTGTTAAGGCGCAAGAGAAAATGGCACAAAAGTCAGAACTGAAAAAACAATTTTTTCCTTTTAAAACAACAAATTGATAAAAATAAAAACACACAGCCTTTTTATTTGTCTAATAAAAGGGATTTGTGTTTTTATTTTCTTCGATTTGTCTATTTAAAAAGAGAAAACTGCTTTTTCAGTTTGGATTTTTGCACCATTTTTACTTGGGCCTTAATTGGTATCCGTAATAATATTGAATTTAATTGTTTGGATATATCACTTAATACAAATATTGAATTTATTGCTATTTCTGTCAAATATGATGGATCTTAATTTTCAATTTTAGGTATGTACATTCATCCTTTTCATTATCTGAAATTAAAAATATTTTGGAAAATTTGCCCACTCCTTTTTATATTCTTGGCGATTTCAATGCACATAATTTTGCATGGGGCAGTGATAAAATTGACGGTAGAGGTTCATTAATAATGGATCTTATAGATAAATTAAATTTGAATGTTTTGAATGATGGATCATTCATATTCACAGGAATTGCAGTTCCTCCGGCTCATAATTCAGCTATTGATTTATCATTTTGTTCCAGTAATCTATCTTTTATTTCGTCCTGGAAAACAATTAATGATCCAAACGGTAGTGATCATTTACCCATACTCATTCAAATACAGGGCTTTAAAAGTAATTCTAAATCAACTTTAATGAAGTCTCCTGACTTATGTAAAAATGTTGACTGGATAATATTTTCTGATTTAGTGTCTTTTTTTAATACATTTTGATTATTCTACAACTGCACTTGAAAATTATAAAATGTTTTTAATGCTTTTAACAGAAGCATTATTAAAATCACAAACGAAAAAACATACTTCTAAATCTCCTGTTAAAAAACGTCCGACATTTTGGTGGGATAATGATTGTTCATTAGCTTTAAAAAATAAATCTGATGCATTTAAGAACTTGCTAAGATTTTGATCTAGGGAATATTATTGTGTCTATTGCAAAAATGAAGCTCAATTTACTAGAATTACCAAATTAAGGAAAGAAATTATTGGAAAAATGTTGTTCAAAATCTGGATAGATAATCTTCATCATCCACTTTATGGAGGGTTGCAAAAAATTTGAGAAATTATGAATTTTCTGCTCAACCTATTTTGGAATATTCTATAGAGTGGATAGAAAAATTTGCATCAACAATTTGTCCTAACTTCGTGCCTCAAAATATTAGTTCAAAAACTCGTCAAACATTCAACTATTTTCCAGAACTTAGTGCAGTATTTTCTTTGGAAGAAATTAATTTGGCTTTATCTGTAACTCATAATACTTCTCGGGAAATTTATAGAATTAAATTTATTGTATTACAAAATTTTCCATTTGAAGGCAAAATGCATTTACTTTCATTATATACAGTCAAACCTCCTTGAGTCGATATCTCAAGGGACCATCGACTCATGGAAATATCGAGTCGTGGAAACGAATGCCTTGGAAAGCCGTTTGAGGGGACCATCATAGTAACCATGAAATTTTGTTTTCAATATGGTTCCATGAGTCGATATCGAGTCATGGAACATCGACTCATGGAGGTTAGAGTGGCTGTAAACAAGAGTGACGTCATATTCCAGTTTTGACAGGTCTCCTGCTCGATTGGAACGCGGATGTGTATGGAAATGACAGTTCGCCGCTGTTCCAATTTTGACATTGACGCCACTCTTATCTAGATCCACTCTGATGGAGGTATCACTGTAATTCTTTTCTTCTTAAAAATATATTCCCACCAAAATGGCGTTTCGTTAAAGTTATTATGTCGTTTTTCTTTATTTGCACCGCCTGCACCGTTTTCCCACCGGTGTAGCAAAAGTTGCACCCAAACCGTTCTTTTATTCCGCAGGTAGCACACCGTTTTTACACTCGATCGCCACCGGTGCAGAAAATCCTACACCCTGATCGAGATGGGTGTAGCAGGTAATGCACTCTTTTTACCAATACATATATGGTTCTTAGCTGTCAGTGGCATCCTTGTTTTGATTGTTTTAGGTAACGAACAAACAAGATGCTTCATTTATGCTCATTTTCGACTGCGTGGATAAAATGGATTTATTTCAGGATTCAATATTTTTATTCAGTTAAAGATGAATTATTCTAAGCATTTATAAATAATACAAAAATACAATACAATGTCCTATCTTGAATGAACTTTAGCAGCTTATGTCAGAAAATTGAATTCTTCTTTCAGATATTTGGATAACATGTATACCAGTAAGTACTACATTAAAAACATTTTATTTAAGTCAAATTTTCCGAAATTTGCGCACAGCCACCAACAAAAAACATGGGTGTCAACAAAATAGAATCAGCAGCGGCTGGAGTTGTAACATCTCATATTTTAAACTGGGATCACAGAATCTCTAGTACTATATTTAAAAAAAAGTCGATTGACAAGAATCCACATTGATTTTTCATTAGGGTTGTAATGCAATGATCGATTTAAGTTGATTTTTACGTATTATTACAAAAAAAAACTGATTCATCTGTTGTATTGTGAGCTAGAAACATTGCGGAAGTATAAGTTTTGGCGAAGTTATTACCCAGAGAGAGAGAGGATCGATGAAGTCAAATAAGTCTTTACAGTATTGAAATAAGAAAATTCTGAATTTTAAACATGTTTTATTGAATTACGAAACATGTATTATGGTATCAATTCCCAGGAAAAATTAATTTATTTTCATATACCGAACATTCATTTTCGTCCACGGCATAGTAATGATCATAGCCAGTGCTGTAAACACCGTTAACAAACTACACAAAGCACAAACGAATCTGATATTTTCGAATCCCAAACAGAAAATCATGAATAACAGCAACTGTTTGAAAAATGACATTTCGTTTTGAATGACGTCTCCACAAACACCATCATACGCTATCAAAACATTGCACCGAAACCGTTCTATTTTCCGGTGTCAATTGTTACACTCGCGCGGTGCACCGTCGGGAATAATAAAAAACGACATTAGTTTACTGAAACCAGGTAAAAATCCTTCTTTGGCTGACAGTCAAAGGCCCATAAGTTTATTATCATTACGTAAACTCATGGAGAGAATGATTTTGAATAGTCTTGAATGGCATTTTATCTTCATCACAATATGGTTTCAGGAAAGATTGTGGTACTCGTGATTGTACTGCATCACAAATTCTGCTTCTTTTTTTAACAGGAAACAAGACATGGTATCTACCTTTCTTGATGTTTCTGGTGCATAAGACTCTGTTCTTATTGATGTATTATATAAAAAAATGATACATTTCAAATTTTATCAAATTTCATATGTAATTTATTTCTTTCAGAGTAATGAACTTGTTTCACAATGGATCTTCTAAAATGATTCTTCTTCTTGGCATTAACGTCCCCACTGGGACAGAGCCGGCTACTCAGCTTAGTATTCTAAGAGCACTTCCACAGTTCACGCTATGTCTGAACCAGACGATTATTGAAATCGAATGTACATTGGATTTTTTTCGCTAGAGATCAGTATTTGATCAATATTTTCATAATCGGAAGGTTTTAAAATATTCTATCGGTGAAATTTTTTCCATACATTTTGTATGGGCTTAAATGCGCCGAAAAACGAGGTTTTCATGGGTTTTAGTATGAAAAATAGGTGAAAGATGAAAAAAATCAAAATTTCACCGACAGAATATTTTAAAACCTTCCAATTATGAAAATATGGATCAAATACTGATCTCTAGCGAGAAAAAATCCGATGTACATTTGATTTTTATAATCGTCTGGTTCAGACATAGCGTGCAGTTATTAACTGAGAGCTTTCTTCGCCAATGTTGCCATTTTCGCATTCGTATATCGTGTGGCAGGTACGATTATACTCTATGCCCAGGGAAGTCAAAGACATTTCCATTACGAAAATATCCTGGACCGACCGGGATTCGAACCCAGACACTTCAGCATGGCTTTGCTTTGTAGCTGCGTCTACCTCAAGGATCTTGTTTGAGTTCCTTTTTATATAATTTATTTACAAGTGATTTAGCATCTATTATACCAAATGGTTGTTATTTTTATCAATTTGCTGATGATAAGGTTGTACCTTTCAGTGGCAAAAATAGAGAAGTGATTTGTCATTTTATACAATGTGCACTAGACAATATTTATAATTGGGCACATAATAATGGTTTTAGTTTTTCAGTAGCAAAAACAAAATTTATATTTTTTTCACGCAAACACAGGTCGGACTTGATTATCCGGAGTATCGATTTTTTTTTTCACTCCGGATAATCGAATCCTCCTGATAATCGAATCACTAAGAAATACCTAAGAAAAAAATTGAAATCTTCGGCAAAAGAACTTAAGGGATGGTACTCAAATTATGTCACGCTAAATTTCAATTTTTTGACCCCCCCCCTTTGATACGTTTTTTGTATAAGTCCTCCGAATTTGTTTTAAGGCTTGTCACGCTTGGCTACAACTGTTGGCGATCGGCGGAAACAGGTACACAGCGGAATGTCCAACGACCGAGATAAACCGTCAGGGACTTGCGCTACCGCAGAAAGAAAAGCGGGACGACTTCAACAAATGCACTTTATTGGGAAACGGTTGGATGTGGAATGATACATAATGCGATACACTAACACGACTGTACTTGTCTGTTCTCTCTGGTGTTCGTTCGTGGCAGACAGAAACGTCAGCCCAAAACGTTCAGTGGCGGCGGGTGAAAATATCGCCCCCACCAACAACTACATACTACTTCCACACATTTTTCTAAAATTGAGAAAATTCAAGATTGTTGTTTGAGGATTTGTTTAAAATTAATGAATTCCACGCACACAAAGTCTGTGGAAGTTTTAACAGGAATTGTTCCGTTGAAAATCCGATATCATGAATTAAATTGTAAATATATTATACAATGTATTTCGAATAATCACCCAATAATTACAATTTTTAAATCTTTAGCTGAAATTAATCCAACATGTAAAATTTTAGATTCTTTCAATCAATGTATTTATAAATCAAAATAAAATAGCTGATCCTTCAAAAAAAAAATATAAACATGAAATTAAAATCCATTCGCTGCAACCTATGATTGATTTATCATTACATGAAGAATTGAAACAAATTTCATGTCATGACTATTCTCCACATTTGAATATTACTCAAAATTGAAAAGATCGATTGATTAAAAAAGATTATTGAATTGGCCAGCATCTTGGGATTCTAGAGAAAAAGGACTTTGGTGTCATTCTATTCTTCCAAAAGTTTGTCTAAATCCATGGTTCAAAAATTTATCAGTTAGTAGAAATTTTATTTGCTAGACTAATTTCGAATCATTATAATTGTAATAGTCATTTATATCGCAATAACATACTATTCCAATTTATGCGATTGTAGGGCTTTTTATGAAGATATTGATCATATAATTTTTCATTGTACAAGATTCATTGTACCAAGAAATACATTTTTAAAACAAATTCAAAATTTAGGTGGGCCCACTCCAATATCTGTTCGAGATATTTTAGAAAATATGCATCTTCCAATTTTGAAACTTTTATTCCAATTTTTGAATGATATCTCTTATTATGTATGCTACTGTTTTTTTTCCTTTTTCGTATGTTTTTTTTCACATTTGAAGAGTAGTTTACTATGTGTGGTATCCTAGTACATACATATGGAGATTTTCAACGACCTCTCGATCTTTCAAGGCCTTGGCTCTGCTATGGATCAATGCCGTTTGAGCCTTTTATTTTTAAGATTGTTTATTTTGTAATGTTTTTTGAAAAGATAAAAAGGTTTTATGGCTTTTTGAGAAAGATTTCAGTTAGAAATCACTCAAAGGGGCTTTTCCCTCCTTCAAAATTTCAAGTTAAAAAAAAAAAATAAATAAATAAATAAATAAATGTAAAACTTTGACATTAATGTTAGTGAATCGAACAAAATATCAACAATTTTGCCTTGAAGTTGAATTAGTGACTCAAATTCGAAAAAGTAGCTAGTAGCAATGCGTAAAACAAGGAGACTTTGTAGTGATTGGCCAAAATGTGACAAAGTCGCTAAAACGTGAATTGCTATCACCCCTGCTATTTAAAATACCATTATTTCCTGAATAAGAAAAAAATACCTCTATTTCCCTACGAATGCAATAACAGCAACTTTGGCAGTAAAAGTTTTGGAACTGCTTATGAAACGCTAAACCGCGGCTTAACTGAGAGACAGGCTATGTAGTCTGTACCAGTGGTGATGTAATGCCAAGAAGATACATTTGTTATTAGAAAAGTCATGTTTCATTATAGTTGGTGTAGTAAAGTACAGAACACTTAAAACATATAACAAACTCAACAAACTAAAAGACATGCTGGTGGTATACCTAGCATTAATCATCTGAACTTTCAATAACTGAAACCGTGGTTCTCAAAAGCATTTATACTCCTTTTGTATGATGTTCCCCAGGTAAGATGCTGGTATGCTTAAGTTTCACAGCATAACTTCATCGTCTCCCGTCTCCGTTGTTTTTGAAACATCTTTCGATTTGCTGAATTGCGCGGCTAACAATTTACTCCTTTCTTCTCTCTTCTGCGCTACGTTCACGTAGATCGGCTTCCCGGCAATCAGGCGTCCATTCATGTAGAAGATTGCTTTGAGTGCAGCTTCCGAATCCGCACCGTAGCAAACGAAGCCATGCTTTTTCGATTCACCGGCATCGTTCCGCGCGATCTTGGCCGAGGTAACTGTTCCGAACGGGGAGAACAATTCCCGCAGCCTATTGTCGTCGATTGTAGCGACCAAATTCTTCACGAACAGATTCGCTGATTCGGTCTTTTTTGCTGGCGGGGGATGACTCATCTTATCGGCAATCTGGAAAATCCGGGTATAAAGATTATAGACTTTAATCTTATTTAGTAATTACCAAGGTTCAAGTGCAAAAAACCTACGGCAGAAGCTGAGGATGTTGGGAAGAAAATCGATATCAGATGCAAATCACTGATTGTAAACCAAATTTCGCTGTTTTTGTTTACTGTGACCGATGACAGCCACACGCTAACTCGGAAGTACCCATTAAATGGGTTCCATGTACCCATTTTTATGAACAGTACACTGAAATGAATTTTATTGTAGAAACTACTGAATCCATGGTAAAATTAAGAACTGCACCAACGATTTTCAACCGACTACATTAATCTGTTAACTCTACCATAACATAGTCCACAAGAAAATATATTCTGTTTATTTAACCAGAGTTGTAGTATTTATAACTATAAATATTCTACACTGAAATGAATTTTATTGTAGAAACTACTGAATCCATGGTAAAATTAAGAACTGCACCAACGATTTTCAACCGACTACATTAATCTGTTAACTCTACCATAACATAGTCCACAAGAAAATATATTCTGTTTATTTAACCAGAGTTGTAGTATTTATAACTATAAATATTCTAGATTTGACAAGTTTGGCATTGTACTTTTCACCATACTGCGTTGTACGGTGGGTGTCACGGATTGAAATACAATGCTTTGTAGTCGAGGCTACTATGAATGTAGTCACATTTACTACACTGCTCAGTGATTTTTACCAAATTATAGTAAACTTAACAGAATTTTGTAGTCGGTTGAAAATCGTTGGTGCTGTTCTTAATTTTACTATGGATTCGGTAGATTATACAACAAAATTTGTTTGCGTGTAGATTTGACAAGTTTGGCATTGTACTTTTCACCATACTGCGTTGTACGGTGGGTGTCACGGATTGAAATACAATGCTTTGTAGTCGAGGCTACTATGAATATAGTCACATTTACTACACTGCTCAGTGATTTTTACCAAATTATAGTAAACTTAACAGAATTTTGTAGTCGGTTGAAAATCGCTGGTGCTGTTCTTAATTTTACTATGGATTCGGTAGATTATACAACAAAATTTGTTTGCGTGTACACTGCAAAAATTATACTCATTTTCTATACACGGGAAAAAATTCTGTGGTAAAAATAACTATTTTAGCTGACTACGCCCATTCTTAAAACTACCATGGAAATTCAGACCAATTTACTATGTTTACGGTACACTGAACCAAGTAATCATGTCGGATTTATCTAAAAACACATATGGGTTTTTCCATGTAGTTTTTCACATAAGGTTCATCAGATTACAACATGAACATTTGCGATTTAATTTTAATTACATTCATCAGATAAAACACATACATTTGTTCTGAAAAGTTAATATGAGTTAAAGGATTGTTACAATAAATTATATGCAAAATTCAGATGGAAATCATTGGTTTTGTTCGTGATTCTCATATGATCATTTAATACATTTTATTTTTATTTTTAGGGATCCTTCTACTAAAAAAGTCGAAAATCAAAATTTGCGTTTCAAATTGTTTATTCAAAACATTATTACACAAAAAATGTCTGTATATCATGCATATTGAAAACCGCGATTTTTTTCATCCACGATCCATCGTCTACGACTTGCTTAAGTGGAGGTTTTCCTAATCCTTTTGTCCTTCATCCTTCTGTAAATTTTAAATTAAAACTAACAAATTTATTTTTGATTATTTGTGTATAAATATTGAACTTACCTTTCTTTGTCGTTAATCAATGGCGTTGTAGAAATCCACTGAACGCGTTGTAATTATTTTTTAAAGAATAATGAACCTGCTTAAAATGGAACAAACTTAATACGCCATCTTTACAACACTACTAATTTTCACATCTGCGAATCACATGATAATTATCGGATAGCATACATGGCTTTTGTTCATATACAATTCACAGTATAAACCAATAAACATGATGGGGTATTGTAATGAGGTTTATGTACTTTCTACATAAATGGCAATGGATACATACAGCGGGGATTCGCTGGTTGGAACACGATTCTCTTCCATCTAGCGAATCCGACCCGTTAGTTGGAACGACTGACAGCTGGTGAAAATGCTCCACACTAACGCATCTGGAGAGCGAATCGTCACGAAACGCACATATACATACGCATTTGTTCTATACACTCTTAAAAATAATGAAAATTACTGTGGATGTAATTCTGGTTATGACTGAATGACACATGATGTAAGTGATGGAACGACAGAAAAACGTGTCCTTGAAGATGTATTGAACAAAATATGTAATTTTACATGTTAAAAGACACGAAAACGATGGGACTGTAATCGATATTTCCCAAAACAGACACTAACGTAATTAAAATTTGACACAAATTTACGTCATTAGGCTCGCTTCTTTTATGTGCATCCAGAAAGACGTAAATCACATCATTTTTGGTAGTGTGTATATGGAGACTTCAATGCGACGGTACTCAGACGTCAAAGTCAGTTTGACATTTTCTGTTGACATTTGAGTGCTTTTTAGTTGGAATATTTTCCAACCAGCGAACATCCAACCATAGAGTCATTCCATGTAGCGGACCTCCAACGAGCGAATCCCCACTGTATAACATTGATAGGATTCCCATTACTGTAGATGTATGTGACGTTTTTAATACTTTTTATGATATTTCTTGGTTCAGTGTAAAATCAAGCGCATTTCTGGTCTGCTGAAAATTGCCGGTGCGAGCGCTTAAGTTAACCCCCTAAAATGGTAGTTTATACCGCACATTTTTTTTGCGTGTATGTGCATTCACACAGTTATTAGAACTCAACTAACTCAACCACACATTGACTCGATGGACGACAAATATAATGTGAATATTTACTACTAAACAAAATTATGTGTGAGTACACATAGTGAAAATTTATGTACTTTTACACATAACTCGAATATGGAAAATGAACACCAGAAAATTCACTAGCAGATCTCAAAGGAGGTTGCATCAGCCATTTTCCTTTTAGTCGCTACGCTTCTTCAACTCCGGAAAAAAGTTGATTTATGTACGGTAAGTTGTAAAATTGTTAATCTATTGATCTGATTAGCTGATTCGTTGTTTTATTTACCGCTCAGTAATAGACGTTGTCAGACTGCGGGGGCGTTTCAAAGACCTATCTTCTCTGAAAAGATAGGAATAGAAACCATTGCTAAGGACTTCTGGGAGCATACCATAAAGCATTCGCCAACGGCACAGTAATTCGTCTGTGGCAGCACTCCGAGTTAAAACCACCCGCATAATCATGAACCATATCGGTACTATTCCCCCTACCATCCACAACAATTGGGTCCTAAAATGTTTAATGAATTCTTGTTTTTATGCAATAATACGAAAGAGCATGTTATTGCAACTACTTTAGCAAGTTTTCCAGCTCAAATAACGGCTATAACATTTTTAAACTTCAATTTTAAAAATGGTTTCGAATATGAACCTTGACACTTGTGATCTTGTTTGACATTCACTTTTTCGACAAAAATGCCACAGGGCATATAGTTTGAACACTGGGGTTGTTCCTATCTGACATTTCGGAAGGGACACGGAAAACAAAATATACCCAACATTTGAGTTTAAACCAAAAGGTGTGACAAAATCATAAAAAAATGTTTTTTGTACTTAAACCAATGAAAATCAACTAAAAATTGAGTAAACATGTGTTTCTGCCCTAAACTTACGCGTTTGGTACTAAAATTGAGACAGGGCTTTAGGACCCTATTTGCGACAATATCTGGACCACTACGTATAACATGCAAATTAACAATATGTCAACAGTACGACAAACGTGTTTGACAATTTTGTGAATAGTGAATGGGAAAATAACAATGTGGGGAATGGGCGGTTAAGTTATGTAACCATATAAATATGGCGATTTTCACGAACAAAATTTTCCATGAATAGTTCGTCAAACGGTAGATATACCGTCCATTTTTTGACAAATTTATTTTAAGCCAAATGGTTAAGAAACATTAAAACCATAAATATTCAATAAAAACAAATAATGTTTGTGTAATAGTTGGTCTTTGGTGCTAAATGATTATTTTACTGTATGTGGTATTGTTCTTTTGGATTTAAACCATAAAATAGAAATGATACATTTTGAGCATCTTCAGCAGAGTTATATTTTCCCAAGTATAAAATCCCATGGACTGTACTTTTAATAAACTTATTTTATTATTTCACATTAGGGAAAGGTTCAGTTGTTGATTCACCACTTGTAAATTTTTCTCACACGTAAATTTTCAGGCGTTGAAGAATATTTTCCGATGGGTTCCAATTTGCCAACATTTTAGCTTCCGCTTAACGGGAATCGTGATGGAACAGCGTAGTGCACCGTCCCGGGAAAACATTGTTTGTCTTGTTTCTGGTGAAGCACCGGTCTGGTTTCGGTCATTTTATCTAGTCCCAGCGTCTCCGATCCCAGCCATTTTGCTGAAAGGGCTCGGCCAGTTCGACAGCAGATTGTGTCGATTCCGTCGATGATTCCACTCCCGCATCTAAGAGAAAAACAAATGACTCACGTGCTACATTTAGATTATTCAGATCAATTACTTACCGGCGCTACTGTTGCTGGACATTTCACACTGATTCATGCTGATTTTATAAACTATTTTTCCCAAAAACAAATCCGCCAAATGGATTCACTTTTTTCCATATTTAGATAGAGAGAAAACAAACACTCTAGTAAAACATCACATCAGCAATGTAGGTTTTCGATTTTTTTTTTCGAAATATGTTTTCACACAATTTGTTGAAAAACTATAAAAGTGTTCATTCACAAAATTCATAACCCTGAAGGGGGTGGGTGGGTGTCCTTAAGATGTTACAGCTCATACAATATTCGAAAAATACTCATACAAAGTGCGCAACGAGGAGTTGGGTGGGTGTCAAAAATGAACATTTATGACGTTATGAAATTTGTGAATAAACCCAAAGAACCAAAAAACGGTAGTGTTTCAAGATTAAGTTGGATTTTTTTTTCAAATTATTTATAATGCTTACGCTGTTGTGAGAAAATTTTAAGAGTGGATTAAGTTCGCTTATGAACCTGTTCACGAATACTATTGCGGGTGACTGTTTGCCAAACTGTAATGAAAAGGTAAAATACAGTGAAATGCATATATGTGCTAGTGTGTTGCGTACAAACCATTTTACGGACGGTAATTTTATACTGCCACTATTTCCTACGAGTTTTCTGTTTCACAATATTTCACAATTTCTGAACAGTATTATATACTGTTACTGTTTGCTGTGGATTATGAAAACCGTTATTAATAGTCTAGAGCTCTGGAACTCCAATTGTCCAACAAAAAGGCCACTGTTTGTGATATAATAACTCTTACAGCTAGAAGAATCTTATTGTTTGGAAAATACGACGAATTGTATTTTTCTATGCGGGCAGGCTACGGGTCTGATATCGAGGCAAACTTCAGCCGCTGTGAAGTGTCTTCGTTATAGAATGGAGCACATTGTGCTATTTCGAAGATATTCCGGTTGTAGTTTGTGGACACTTCTGGTGATTCGAATTCAGGCCAACGGGCGGTACAATCATCAATTACAAGATAGTTTTTAGATCGAATCACCAGTTAGTCATTGATTGAATTGAACGCAATAAATAAACGTTATATTATGCTATTAAAAACCTTTAACGTCGTTTATTACCTCGTAACAATCTTATTAGTATTAACCAATATTCTTCATTTGAAAGGCATTTAAGATATATGCCCTTTTCATACACATTTCATTTGTTATCACACATAAATTTGAAGATCGCAAAATGAACACGTGGTATGTGTCCCACAAATAAGCATCATGTACATCGGCACATTGCAAAAATCTATTTGTGCTACACACACTGTAACACCAAAGTACCCTTTAAAGGGTAAAAAAGTACCCTCTTTGAGAGAAAGTAGTTTAACTCATAAAAAGAGTAAAGGGCCCTTACTCATTAAAGAGTAAACGGCTTGTACGTCAAATCAACGAGTGAAGTTTACCCATTATCGAAAAAGGATTTTTAGAGAAACAGGGTAAAATTTACTCTTTTTCCGAACATGAAAATTCAATCTATTTTATTGTTTATTTTCGTGTATAAAACATAAACTATAGCAACTTCTTAATATAAACAAACGTATTTTATTCAACATAATATTAACAATTATTGTTCTGATGCAGTAGAATAATCTATTCATCAATAAGCCTGATGTATGGAGCAGCTGTTACTGGCGGTTTTGCGCAGCGGGGCATGCAACGGGATGTATTGGGCAGAAAATTCATTCTGTAAAATATTTGATTATTTGTCTAGATAGAGGACACAGCCACGAAAAATATTAAACCTACCTTTTACGTATCCGCACTTTTTAATTCTTATTTCTGATATAATAGTAACGAACTAATGAACATCAAACGCTGTTCCATGAATCTTAAATGACTACACGCTAACTTTGAAGTACCCTTTAAATGAGTTCCATGTACCCATTTTCATAATCAATATGGGAATGTCAGAAAAAGGGTATTTTTTAATGACATAAAAAAGGGTACTTTAGCTCCATTTCGAAGTTTCCCGTCTCGTGGAAATAATGGGTAAATTGTATACATGCTTGTTTGATATCATCATATCCGCCATTGTTCGAATTTGTTCCGTTGCCACCCGGCATTACTGAAAAACAAATTGTGAAAAGTGGAATTCACGCGTTATTTCAAACCAATCCAGTGACCATTTTTGTGCTGATAGTTTTGTTTCTAACGATGCTTTTCTAACACGTAAGTAATGCGACGATTTTCTCTTGAATGACATCTTTACAAATTGCTTTATTGTTGCAGATACTTCGACATCTGTGTCAATTCACCCAAACTGTTCGGGCCGGCTCCAAGGAGGATTTTTTGAAGCAGTTAAAGTGATCCAGATTCTTCATTTCCAAGTGCCGTATGTTTGGAAACTTCCGACAAAAGGAACAAAATAATGATATAATTTCTTAAATTTGTAGATTAAAATAATAAAACTGAACAATAAATGTAAGCTACATTTATGAAGTTTTTGGATGGTCTTTTGATATATTTCTCAAACTTTTTATTTCTGGATCCCTAATCTCAATCTGCGGCAACATTCATCCAAAAAATGAGGTTTTATTACCCATTTTCATTGTAAAGACCAAGAGTGAAAAATACCCATTATTTGAAGTTCAAAGCCAATACTCTTTAATGAGTAAGTCGACTTTACTCTTTTAATGAGTTAAGCCACTTTAGTTGGAAATGGGTATTATTTTACCCATTAATGGGTACTTTCATGTTAGCGTGTATAGCTGCAAGATTTTTTTCACCCATTAAAGAGTAAATACGCGGAACATATAAATGGGCAAAAAATACCCATTATTTGAAAAAATGAAGTACCCTTTATTTTGACGTCTCCATATATAAGAAAATAATGGGTATTTTTCACACATTAAAGAGTAAAGCCGAGTTTACAGTGCATATACAGGATATAGATATTTTTTCCAGTGTACTGAATAGGGTCCTAAAGCGATGTCCAAATTTTAGTGCCAAACGCTTAAGTTTATGCCAAAAACACATGTTTACTCAATTTTCTAATGTTTTTCGTTTGTTTAAGTGCAATAAAACATTTTTTTTATGTTTTTATAGATTTTGTCACACCCTTTGATTTATACTCTAATTTTGGGTGTATTTTGTTTTCCGTGTCCCTTCCGAAATGAACAATGATAGGAACAACCCAAGGGGCAAGACAGCTTTAACATGAGTTAATATTTTCATCGGAGTTACTCAGAATGCATCATGTTTGCTCACTTTCATAATTTTGGCATCCCTACTGGGCAATCCCAAGATAAAAGATGGTGGGAAGTGCAAAAGAGAGTGTTCTTCAGAAAAACACAAAAGTTCCTCAGGCTTGCTCAGAACGCATCAGCTTCCATCGTTTGCATCAAAAACAATCATGATTGCTTGCAGGTCTCTCTAAACAGCTGTCACTTTTCTGCCGAAAACAATCGGAGCCATCGCAGCAGCTTGTTGACTTTTGATCGGTGATTAATTCAGGGCAGGAGTTGCATATGTAAGCTAAAGTTTAGTAAAGAAATGAGATTCAAACTAATGATTGTTTTATATATTTCAGTCCAATAATCCCAGTGCTTGCATATATGTGAAAGCCGCGTAAGACAATCGCGACGTTGCACAACTTTACCGCTTCATCCTCGGCCACCGATAGTAAACATCTGCACCGTTCTGAAATTTCGTTCCTTACCACCGCCCACTACTCATTCGACAACGAATAAGGCACTATGTATATTGTGAACATATAAGGCTGTTTAAAATCCTTTAACCAATATCGGGGCAATAACACTAGATCATCAGTTTTATCCACTATTGCTGCGGATCTACTAATGGACGAAAACAATGAGGAACAAAATCGTCAAGTGGACAGAAAATACTCGAAGCGGATTCAGCATACAACCAACAATACATAATCAAAGAGGTCCGATTTGACAAAACTCGCCAAATCGTCAGCAAGGCCAGGGCCACTAAGCTGGATCATTCGTTAGTTGATTGTTCTTCAACTCGGAAGCGGAAAAGGACAAGTTTACTTGTGTAAAGTGTACATCGATTGAGCCATACAGGAAAAGCTCTTGCGACATCAAAAATATCGAAATTCGACACGAAACCTCTCGAACTCGACAATTCTTGTTAGCTGAGCTAAAGCAATGCATCGAGAAATTTATTCAAGGTAAGGAAGCTTTTGATTGTTTTATTTTTGCTCTTGGTGAGTTTACCGCTGATTGCAATTTCAATTAAATTATCATTTACCAGAACCCTTTTAGGGAGCCGGATTCTATTCTTTGCACTTTTTATTCATTTCGGCAGTAAGGTTTTTTTAAAGCTACGAAGCTAATGTTTGAAAAAGTGAGTCATGGAAGTGCACAAGTGGTTCTGCATCCTACATTGTTTTAATCATCGGTTCGCACGAAAACCATTACTTTAATAAAAATCACATCATCGCATATTTGCGTCACATCTTGTTCATGTTTTCGCATTAATAATAATATTTGCGATAGCAGTAATGAGTGAAATGAGCAATGAAATATATAATTTTTAAAGCAGAGTTTCTCAATCTGTGAGTCGCGACCCTCTGAAAGGTCGTAAGCCAATATCAGGGGGTCACAAAAAAAAATCCCAAGTAATCATGATGATCAAGCTGCAATTTATGCATATGAACTGTGTATATAAAACTAGCATTACTGCATAACTACAATTAAAGTTGATTCAAAGTGGGAAAGGGACCCACTAGAGCCATATTGAAGTCATAATTCATAACATTAACTCGACTTTTCTCACTTTGAATCAACTCTAACTGTAGTTATACAGTATTGCTAACTTTTATTAAACTAAACGTTTATTTGCATAAATTGCTGCTTGAACATCATAGATATTTGGGTTCTGAATTTCCAAATTTTTGAGAACAAAACAAATATTTTATTGGACAGGTAAATTGTCCTAAAATTTTATGTTCTCATGGTTAAACAAAATAGTGTTAGTAGAATTTTCAGCAAATTCCAAGCGTTTTTAAAATTAGTTGGCTGAAATATCTCGCTTGATTTGTGATAACGCAATAACAGCCATTTGTAACCTCGTGTGTAGCACGTCATTTCTGAGCGAGTACACACCATGTATAGAGGAATAACACCAATTTACGACCCATCCATACGATTTTGGCCTACTTCGTATGGAAATCCGAAAATTGGTACAACATTCTTGTAGGTAGAAAATTAGTGATTTTCCCCTATGGGTTCATTCACATATTTCATAACACTGACAATTACACGGAGAAAAATATTTGGTAAAAACAACTAATTTTCCCTTCATTTCAAACGAAATCTTAGGTTGAGATTTGCACAAACATGTTCTTAGTTTGATTTTACTTTTTGCGTTGGTTGAAACAAACTAAAATTCTAGGTGGTTTTGCCTTGGAAATGACATTTGATTTTAACAACTTTTGTTTGAAACAAACTAGAAATTCGTTGTTCAATTTGACAGCAGTAAAAACAACTAATATTTTAGGTTGTTTTAAACTTAGAAAAGCGGTTTGAAAGAACAAAACTATATGTTAAAACAAACAAATTTATTGTTTGTTTTTAACAAAATCTTTGTAGGAAATTCTGCTTTGTTTTCTTTCTAAATATTTTAATTAAAAAAATTAATTGTAGGCTTAAATTTATTTATTTATACTACTACATACAGATGCAATAATTATCCAATCAATATTTTTATAAGCTGCTTTTAATGTTTTCCGCTTGCCCATACGCGTGATCCCGAGGGGGGGGGGGACGTTCAATTCTCCGGAAAACATTATCTGCAAAATAAATAAACCACTGCTATTGTATGAAAATATGTAAATTTTAAATTTTACCTCAGGGTTCTCCTTCAGGAAACACAGATAAACGAAGCTTCTTCCTGGGAAACTTAAACAAAGGGAATCTGAAATATAATGGAGTAGCGTGAAGGTCAGTATTTCTGGAACCGATTGTAAAATTAAATGTTGATAAATAAACTATGCTTACCCAATAATATGCACATGTCAAAATATAACAGCATACACGAACTAGTAGACATTAATAACAATGTATAAATTAGCTTTAATGGCTATAACGGCTAACTTTGCAGATGTATTACATTATGTGGATAGCTACAAAAACCGTCAACAAATCAAACTAAATATTTGGTTTGTTTCAAATATTAAATAAACTTGTTTACTTCTTCAAACAAAAAAATAGTTTGATTCAACCTTCTATTCCTGTTTGAATTTTTAAAATCTTGATAATTGTCAACAACCCAGTTTATGGCAAAAATAAACTATGCCTTGGTTAAAAACAAACTTATATTTTAATTTGATACAAACTTGACCAACGTCGAATCAAAATGAAAATTTCAGTTTAAAACAGCACAACTTTTTAGGTTGTTTCAAACAAAACATTGACTTTGTAGCAACAAATTCATGATTAAAAACAACCAAATTTCTAGTTTGAAAAACAACAAAAATTTTGGTTATTTCAAACTAGCTTGATTTTTCTCCGTGTACCATTTTTGACACCCACCCACCTTTTCGTAACGCTTTGTGTATGAATATTTAGGAAATTTTATATGAGCTATAAAATACAATATCATATTTAGCTCGCCTTGTACCGTTCTATGTGACCATTTACCGTGCATCGAGATTTCGTCATGATTTAATGGATCATTAAAATAACCAAAACAGCCGCTATGGAAAGCATAGATAGCACCACCGTAGCCTTGTGTGTTTGACAGAACAGCAATGCTGTCACAATGTTAAATCACATATACAGTGGCGCCTTTGTTTTGATGTGGTGAGCACTTGCAAAAGTTACGTTCAATGATCCATTTCGAATCTTGAAGAAACATTTTTGGTAGAGCAAATATGTTATTAGTAGTTTGTTTACTACGGCATTTCAAAATTTAAAAATGTTCTATGTCTTCCTTACCATTCTCATTATAAAAATAGTGTTCTGTGAAACTTTCAGTTTTTTCGGTGGTTATTAAAGGTGTCCCAAAGACAATGGGGAAATTGTAAAAAACACGTTAGTACTGTAGTGTAAGTACAAACTTATCATCTCATAGTGAAAACCTATTCGTCGAACCTAAACGAAGAATGTTGCTGAAGAAACAAATCCATTTCGAGTCAATTTTGTTCGTCATTTTGCAGAAGATATGGGAGATCGGATTTTAATTTTTTTTGAAATTCGAACCGCCCTAATGTGCACTCATTTTTAGGAGTATGCAAATCTTAATTTATAATAAAATACCAATAAAATACACAAAAAGTTGAGAAAATGGTTAACTTATTTATTTATTAAAGTATAACGGCTTTGAGAGGTTTGACTGTATTGTCCAAACCGTTTCATATCAACCAAAAATTAAATAGGGAGCCGTATCTTATTCTTGGCACTTTTGATTCACTTCGGCAGTGGGGTTTTTTGAAAGCTACAGATACAGACCACAAATAATAGGTTGGGTGACAAAACGTCGAAAGACAAAATGTCGAATGCCAAAACGTCGAATGCCAAAATGTCGAAAGGACAAAACGTCGAAGGGACAAAACGTCGAAAGACGAAACACATTTACCGATATGATTAAACAATGTTTAAGACTTGGTTTAAGACCTAAGCGGGGGTGAAGAAATCGGCCCTAAGACATATAGGGAAGGTGTACCGATATTCGCCATGTACCAGTTTTTCGCCACCCCGGATTATATACCGTTTTACGACATAGGGAAGATGTACCAGTTTTGGTCACCCTAAGGAAAAATATTGTTTATACTTAAATCAAAAGACTTTTGATTACTGTCAATACTTTGAACGAAAAGCTTTCATCCCATGCTCTGCAGGTAAAATATAAAAACTAATCGGAAACCTTGTTTTTGTATTGTGAATATTGGACCAAAAGAGCAAAAAGTTTAAGGAAAATTATTTTTTTGACGTTAACTACGTCTTACGGCAATATACTGGGTGTCAATTGAAAATCTAAAATTTTGCGACCGTCACGAAATTATGTAAGATTTTGAACGCTAATAACTCAGTCATTTATCTATAGATTTTAAAAATTTTCCCACCAATCGGTCGGAAATGTATACAGCAATTTTCTCGAATGGAGAAAACTATTGAATATCGACAATAAACTATTGAAAATTTGGAAAATGTCGACCCCTTTCTTACGCAACCAATCACGTGCAAGCAGTTTTCCACGCTTCTTTTGCGTTCCGCTTCGCACTATAAAACCAGACCGATTCCTGCTTCTTCGCTCATTCTTCTTTTTGCCGTCAGACTGTGAACATGGTCAGCGAGCAAGTCTCGAGTGCCTTTCGCATTCTCAGCTCAGTTTTCAATGGAACGCGAATGGAACAACAACACGCCGCCACGACTGAAGCCGCTTGTTGAAGCGCACATCGTCATCGCCACCGCAAACCTCATCGGGCGAGGAGGATTTCTACCAGTGCGCCGTCAAAGTGTGTCCGATCACCAAGCGGCGGCAAGTTTGTACGAGATGGCTGAAGAAAATCGACCAAAGCCGCTTGTTGAAGCGCAAATCGTCATCCGCACCGCAAATCTCATCGGGCGAGGAGGATTGCAACCAGTGCGCCGTCAAAGTGTGTCCGTGTTACGCAAATTCAACAATTCAATCGGCACTTTCCAGAGCCAACACATGTGTTTTAAAGAGTTGATTGTGTAATATTCCTTAATTTGTTCGAGATGGCTGAAGAAAATCGACCAAAGCCGCTTGTTGAAGCGCACATCGTCATCAGCACCGAAAATCTCACCAGGCGAGGAGGATTGCAACCAGTGCGCCGTCAAAATGTGTCCGTGTTACGCAAATTCAACAATTCAATCGGCACTTTTCAGAGCCAACAAATGTGTTTTAAAGAGTTGATTGTGTAATATTCTTTAATTTGTTCGAGATGGCTGTAGACAATCGACCAAAGCCGCTTATTGAAGCGCACATCGTCATCAGCACCGAAAATCTCACCGGGCGAGGAGGATTGCAACCAGTGCGCCGCCAAAATGTGTCCGTGTTACGCAAATTCAACAATTCAATCGGCCCTTTCCGGAGCCAACTAATGTGTTTTAAAGAGTTAATTGTGTAATATTCCCTAATGTGTTTACCACATACTTGCAATAATTTCTTAATTCATCTCATAGCAGCATACAATAATTGATTAATTACGAATAATTGACAATACGGCAATTTGAGGATGTTTCCGAAGACGCTGCTGCAGTGCCGTCGGGATGCAATAACAGCATAATGCTAATCTTGTAATTCCCTTACCCAGACATCAGTTTCATATAGCCTATTTCCCAGATAAGAAAACGAAGAATTTGAAAGGAGGAGCATCACCTGCTATTCTAAGGGTATAAAGCATCCCTTATTCGTTGAATTCGGTTTCATTCTGTTTTCGCTTTCGAGCTGGTAAGAGCTCCTCCAAACCTGCTCAGCTCCTCGCTACCAGAGGCAAGCTGTTTGTACGAGTTGGCTGAAGAAAATCGACCAAAGCCGCTTGTTGAAGCGCACATCGCCATCCGCACCGCAAATCTCATCGGGCGAGGAGGATTGCTACCAGTGCGCCGTCAAAGTGTGTCCGTGTTACGCAAATTCAACAATTCAATCGGCCCTTTTCAGAGCCAACAAATGTGTTTTGAAGAGTTGATTGTGTAATATTCCTTAATTTGTTCGAGATGGCTGAAGAAAATCGACTAAAGCCGCCGAAATGTGTCCGTGTTACGCAAATTCAACAATTCAATCGGCCCTTTCCAGAGCCAACAAATGTGTTTTAAAGAGTTGCTTTGTAATATTCCTTAATTTGTTCGAGATGGCTGTAGAAAATCGACCAAAGCCGCTTGTTGAAGCGCACATTGTCATCAGCACCGAAAATCTTACCGGGCGAGGGGGATTGCAACCATTGCGCCGTCAAAATGTGTTCGTGTTACGCAAATTCAACAATTCAATCGGCACTTTTCAGAGCCAACAAATGTGTTTTAAAGAGTTGATTGTGTAATATTCCTTAATTTGTTCGAGATGGCTGAAGAAAATCGACCAAAGCCGCCAAAATGTGTCCGTGTTACGCAAATTCAACAATTCAATCGGCCCTTTCCGGAGCCAACAAATGTGTTTTAAAGAGTTAATTGTGTAATATTCCTTAATTTGTTCGAGATGGCTGAAGAAAATCGACCAAAGCCGCTTGTTGAAGCGCACATCGTCATCAGCACCGAAAATCTCACCGGCGAGGAGGATTGCAACCATTGCGCCGTCAAAATGTGTCCGTGTTACGCAAATTCAACAATTCAATCGGCACTTTTCAGAGCCAACATATGTGTTTTAAAGAGTTGATTGTGTAATATTCTTTAATTTGTTCGAGATGGCTGAAGAAAATCGACCAAAGCCGCCAAAATGTGTCCGTGTTACGCAAATTCAACAATTCAATCGGCCCTCTCAGGAGCCAACAAATGTGTTGACGTTAACTACGTCTTACGGCAATATACTGGGTGTCAATTGAAAATCTAAAATTTTGCGACCGTCACGAAATTATGTAAGATTTTGAACGCTAATAACTCAGTCATTTATCTATAGATTTTAAAAATTTTCCCACCAATCGGTCGGAAATGTATACAGCAATTTTCTCGAATGGAGAAAACTATTGAATATCGACAATAAACTATTGAAAATTTGGAAAATGTCGACCCCTTTCTTACGCAACCAATCACGTGCAAGCAGTTTTCCACGCTTCTTTTGCGTTCCGCTTCGCACTATAAAACCAGACCGATTCCTGCTTCTTCGCTCATTCTTCTTTTTGCCGTCAGACTGTGAACATGGTCAGCGAGCAAGTCTCGAGTGCCTTTCGCATTCTCAGCTCAGTTTTCAATGGAACGCGAATGGAACAACAACACGCCGCCACGACTGAAGCCGCTTGTTGAAGCGCACATCGTCATCGCCACCGCAAACCTCATCGGGCGAGGAGGATTTCTACCAGTGCGCCGTCAAAGTGTGTCCGATCACCAAGCGGCGGCAAGTTTGTACGAGATGGCTGAAGAAAATCGACCAAAGCCGCTTGTTGAAGCGCAAATCGTCATCCGCACCGCAAATCTCATCGGGCGAGGAGGATTGCAACCAGTGCGCCGTCAAAGTGTGTCCGTGTTACGCAAATTCAACAATTCAATCGGCACTTTCCAGAGCCAACACATGTGTTTTAAAGAGTTGATTGTGTAATATTCCTTAATTTGTTCGAGATGGCTGAAGAAAATCGACCAAAGCCGCTTGTTGAAGCGCACATCGTCATCAGCACCGAAAATCTCACCAGGCGAGGAGGATTGCAACCAGTGCGCCGTCAAAATGTGTCCGTGTTACGCAAATTCAACAATTCAATCGGCACTTTTCAGAGCCAACAAATGTGTTTTAAAGAGTTGATTGTGTAATATTCTTTAATTTGTTCGAGATGGCTGTAGACAATCGACCAAAGCCGCTTATTGAAGCGCACATCGTCATCAGCACCGAAAATCTCACCGGGCGAGGAGGATTGCAACCAGTGCGCCGCCAAAATGTGTCCGTGTTACGCAAATTCAACAATTCAATCGGCCCTTTCCGGAGCCAACTAATGTGTTTTAAAGAGTTAATTGTGTAATATTCCCTAATGTGTTTACCACATACTTGCAATAATTTCTTAATTCATCTCATAGCAGCATACAATAATTGATTAATTACGAATAATTGACAATACGGCAATTTGAGGATGTTTCCGAAGACGCTGCTGCAGTGCCGTCGGGATGCAATAACAGCATAATGCTAATCTTGTAATTCCCTTACCCAGACATCAGTTTCATATAGCCTATTTCCCAGATAAGAAAACGAAGAATTTGAAAGGAGGAGCATCACCTGCTATTCTAAGGGTATAAAGCATCCCTTATTCGTTGAATTCGGTTTCATTCTGTTTTCGCTTTCGAGCTGGTAAGAGCTCCTCCAAACCTGCTCAGCTCCTCGCTACCAGAGGCAAGCTGTTTGTACGAGTTGGCTGAAGAAAATCGACCAAAGCCGCTTGTTGAAGCGCACATCGCCATCCGCACCGCAAATCTCATCGGGCGAGGAGGATTGCTACCAGTGCGCCGTCAAAGTGTGTCCGTGTTACGCAAATTCAACAATTCAATCGGCCCTTTTCAGAGCCAACAAATGTGTTTTGAAGAGTTGATTGTGTAATATTCCTTAATTTGTTCGAGATGGCTGAAGAAAATCGACTAAAGCCGCCGAAATGTGTCCGTGTTACGCAAATTCAACAATTCAATCGGCCCTTTCCAGAGCCAACAAATGTGTTTTAAAGAGTTGCTTTGTAATATTCCTTAATTTGTTCGAGATGGCTGTAGAAAATCGACCAAAGCCGCTTGTTGAAGCGCACATTGTCATCAGCACCGAAAATCTTACCGGGCGAGGGGGATTGCAACCATTGCGCCGTCAAAATGTGTTCGTGTTACGCAAATTCAACAATTCAATCGGCACTTTTCAGAGCCAACAAATGTGTTTTAAAGAGTTGATTGTGTAATATTCCTTAATTTGTTCGAGATGGCTGAAGAAAATCGACCAAAGCCGCCAAAATGTGTCCGTGTTACGCAAATTCAACAATTCAATCGGCTCTTTCCGGAGCCAACAAATGTGTTTTAAAGAGTTAATTGTGTAATATTCCCTAATGTGTTTACCACATACTTGCTATATTTTCTTAATTCATCTCATAGCAGCATACAATAATAGATTTATTACGAATAATTGACAATACGGCAATTTGAGGATGTTTCCGAGGACGCTGCTGCAGTGCCGTTGGGATGCAATAATAGCATAATGCTAATCTTGTAATTCCCTTACCCAGACATCAGTTTCATATAGCCTATTTCCCAGATAAGAAAACGAAGAATTTGAAAGGAGGAGCATCACCTGCTATTCTAAGGGTATAAAGCATCCCTTCTTCGTTGAATTCGGTTTCATTCTGTTTTCGCTTTCGAGCTGGTAAGAGCTCCTCCAAACCTGCTCAGCTCCTCGCTACCAGAGGCAAGCTGTTTGTACGAGATGGCTGAAGAAAATCAACCAAAGCCGCTTGTTGAAGCGCACATCGCCATCCGCACCGCAAATCTCATCGGGCGAGGAGGATTGCTACCAGTGCGCCGTCAAAGTGTGTCCGTGTTACGCAAATTCAACAATTCAATCGGCACTTTCCGGAGCCAACAAATGTGTTTTAAAGAGTTGATTGTGTAATATTCCCCAATGTGTTTATCACATACTTGCTATAATTTCTAAATTCATCTCATAGCAGCATACAATAATTAATTTATTACGAATAATTGACAATCCGGCAATTTGAGGGTGTTTCCGAGGACGCTGCTGCTGTGCCGTTGTAATGCAATATATTGACGTTAACTACGTCTTACGGCAATATACTGGGTGTCAATTGAAAATCTATAATGTTGCGACCGTTACGATATTATGTTAGAGTTTGAACTAAAGGAAGGCTGAAACTATGGCAATCGACTAAAATTCAAATGCAGAAAATCACTTGGCGTAGTTAACGTCATGCGGTCGTGTCTTGTACACAACCCCCCCTGATTTTATAATCCGGGGTGGCGAATACCAGTACCGTGCACCCCCGCTAATTTGAACGGTACCTCATGGAAACCATCGGGGTTCATTTTTAATTTGAACTTCTAGTCACCCTACGAACAACGGAAAATCGTACTTCTGGTTACCCTTTTGGCTGTTTTGTTTTGATTCTGTGTTCCGTTCCACAGCGTTCCATTTCACTTTACTCCGTTCCATGAGCTGAATGACGTTTGAACCATTTTTAATCTGAACGATGTGCAAATTAGCGGGGTACAAATTAAAAAGTGTTCAGATTAAATGTGGTCAAACCAACGGGGGTGCCCGGTACACCTTCTCCATATGGTTGTCAATTGTTTAGTGTTCGCTAAATTGCTTTAGCATGATCAGGCTTGGGAACTGTGATCACAATGGATCATTGAAGGTTGTTTTTGCAAGTGCTCACCGCATCAAAACAAAGGCGCCACTGTATATGGGTTTTTACATTGTGACAGCATTGCTGTTCTGTCAAACACACAAGGCTACAGTGACGCTATCTATGCTTTCCATAGCGGCCGTTTTGGTTATTTTAATGATCCATTTGCCACAGTTCATCGATTCTGCCAGTCAACCAAAACACAAAGCAGCAGCAGCATTAATACCATCAAGTGTTGCGCTGCCAACGTTCCGCACACTGCTTGACTGTTTTTGTCTCTCCACTATGACCGTTTTCGGGCAGCCATTCCATAGCGAATGATTGAAAAAATGTTGAATAATATTTCGCTATTATCGCTAATATTTCGCTATTATCGCTAATATTTCGCTTGTGTTTTCAACTAATTGAAATTTATTAGCACTACCAGCAAGAGCACAATCATTCCGTTGTGATACATATAAACAAGTTCAATTTCATGCTGCCTTTATCGAGCAAAAATGCAAAACCCCGAAAACCGGAAAAATCGTGTCACCACTGTGCTCGAGTCATTTCGCATTCGGATTTAAAAAAACGTTGTGAAGAAAAATATTACAGTTTTGAAGAGCCGTGACATTTTTTGTTTTGAACGGTCATGGTTTGCGTTGGATTTTGATGGTCGTGTAGAAACATGTAAATGTAGAGGCGGTAAATGTTTGCGACAGTACATTTCCCATCCCTGAGCATGATACGAAAACATTCTTAGAAACCTCAAAATTTGCTCAGAAAATAATAGAAAAACATATATTTCCTTAAACTTTTTGCTCCTTTGCACCTTTTTTTCGTCATGGTGTTCCTGATTCGCCACCCTCCATGAGAAATCAACGTAGGTGGCGAATTCAGGAATAGAAATTGAAAACGTGGCAAATACTGGTGCAAGTGGTCCAGTATTCGCCACCTCAATTTTTAAAGCGAAGTAGGCCGTCATTGAAATTTTTAAGCGCCGTTGATGATTGTTGCTCATTCATCTCACGATTTCGAATCAAAGAAAATCAGTTGGTTTTGCACTGACACAGCTGAAAAAGTATCAGCATACTTTATGCATGTTAGCGCGTGCAGTGATACATTTTCAAGTCAATATAAACTATCAAGACTGAGTTTTATCAGTTTGAAACGCAAGCTGAAAAGTCATCATTGTTGCCAAAACGAATGACGGGCTACTTAGCCTTAATACAAAAACAAAGTTTCTGATTAGTTTTTCCCAGCAGAGCATGGATTGGAAGCTTTCGTTCAACGTATTGACAGTAATCAAAGGTTTTTTGATTTATGTATAAACAATATTTTTACCTAGGGTGGGCAAAACTGATACACCTTCCCTATGAATGTATAAATATTCAGCTGTATGTTTTACATATCACTTTGAATCATTTTTGTTGCAGATAACCACATCACTCCAGTAGGACACCTACATGGTAAAACCAGTAACGCAGATGTTGGACACTAGATCGTTAGCTTCCAAACAATCCAAGTATGAAGCTGAAGACGACGTCATCGTGAAGGCTGACCTAGGCACAATTTATACGCTATTGGAATTGATCCTGAATAAAACATTCAATGAAGTGCAGCAGTAAATGGCCGTGTTGATTGTGGCCGATGATATACCGAGAGATAAAACCGTGACGTGTGAACAAACGATGTACAATCAACTCTCCCTAACTCGATATTGAAGGGACCTTCGAGTTAGGGAGGTATCGAGTTACAGAACACAAAACAAGTGCAACTGCGATCCAAGGGACCATCGAGTTAGCCATGAAAACCAACTTTTACTATGGTTCTCAAACTCGATATCGAGATACGGAATATCGAGTAAGGGAGAGTCAACTGTATTTACTTTTCGAAGACATAGCGCAATTAACATCTTTTCTAACGTATCAGAGCTGGTCTTTTTTCAGCGATAATTGTGAAATGTATAATTGTTCAAGAAACATGCTGTTTACTTTTCAGAATTTTTATTTGAATTTTAAAATAAAATAAACAATTATTGCACGTTAAAATCTTACATAATAAAAGTTGGCGATTAAAAGCAAGCATCGACTAACAACATTTGATGAATAAAACATTCAAAAAACTAATGCACTGATATATGTCCTTAACAATAGAAACATCATTTTTGCTGAAATCTTCTCATTCTGTCCGATGATAATCTATTTCGGCCATCGGTCAGCATCCACAACAATGTGGATTTTTTCACATTTTTAATTTGACCATTAGAATCAGAAATCCTGAACGTATGTTTCTGCCCAGATACAGAGTTCTTAATATTTAATTCCTCGCAGTTGGTGAACACTTTGTTCGCATCATACACAGGTCTTAAATCCTCATTTAAGGTGTTCGTTAACGTAATATTCTGAAATTCATCACTTTGATGACAACAGTTTGCTTCCTCCAGTTCCTTACTTTGAATAACATCTTCGTGCTCGACATTCTCACCTTCGAAACAATATTTTACTCCTACGAACTGTGTTTCTGGTGTTCCTGCTACTACATCATCTTCTTCGTCCTCTTCTTCTTCTTCTACTTCTTCTTCGAAACTCTCATCTATTCCTACGAACTCTATTCTTGGAACTATTGCATGATTACAAACTGAATCATTTAGATCAATCATTGCCTTTTCAATTCCAACTTCCAACAAATTTTGTTCAGCATTGGTTTTGCATTTTTCAATTTTCCTGATGATGTCATCATTAGATGGTAGAGCAAGAGAAGATTGGTTATGCTGTTTGGCGTCGATATAGGGGTAGCTGATGCGATCGCGGTTTTCATACATAATACATCGAGTCATGTATATCCTCTTTAGCTTCTCCGTTAATTCTTTTATGGAAAAGTTAACTACTGTTTGATGTGTTGACGACAAAGATCTTAACTCTCGAAACAATTTCTCGCATGGCTGGCTGGATAGATAGTCAATTATACATTGTTCTGGAACCTTATTGTCGCGACATATGCAAATGAATAAAATTAGTGCATGCGCATCTAACTCAAGGCAGTGATACGCGTTTGGCGTTATGCATTCCGCCAGGTTGTTGTATTTTTGTTTACAGAAATTCCTCCATCCACGTACTATGAATAAACTGGTCCTAGAAAAAGTATTATGTTTTAAATTTGGTTTTGTTATTTTTTTATTATATTTAATATACCAGATATCTTCGATACGTTCGAGAAATGGATGTTCAGTCTTGTCGAATGATCGATACATGCGCCGCATAAGGTCTATAAACAACACAGTACCCTTGCTGTTCGGCACATGCGTCATGAAGTATTCTAAGTCCAGTTTCATAAGCTTTTCCGTCGAGTCGAATTTCATTTTATCTTTAAGATTTATATCCGACATACACAATCCATGCTTGTCTTTGCTGTGGTTTTCGATAAGTTGTTTCAAATGCTCTTTCTTGATTTTATACTTTCCTAGAATTCAGATAAAAATTTACTAATCGATAGCGCATAGTTATAATCATTTACAAGAAATAACAAAATTATTTAAGGGATGATTGAAATATTACATAACGCAAAATTTGAAAATTATAGACCTTCCCCACGCAACAGCTTTTACACGATTTTGTTTTGGGCCGTAACATTATGCAAGACCCTCTTTCTGTTGCGTTACGCGATATTTGAACGATCCCTAAGGAAGTGCTCAAGTACAGCTTTACCGCACAGACAAACAGACGTAACACTAAAGAAATGTCCATCCATTTTGCATTTGATATCTTGCGTTGAGAATCACGAATGTTAAACGATTTTCAGAACATTTTACGATACTGCACGTCGAAGTACTTTTTAGTGAAACAAAGCAAGCAGTCAAAAACAGTCACCCGGACAAGTAATTTGCAAAAGATAAAATCGAAGATGAGAAATCGATCATTGTAAATATGCCCTTATGGATACTGAACGCGATATGGACTTTAAAGGAAATCGTACTAAAGGCTCAACAACAAATTCCATAACGCTCTGGACATAATATTGCAGGGCTCTTCTTGAAATATAACATACAAAATGCATTAGGAGGGGGTGGGTAGATGTCGAAAATGGTTATGTAATTTGTGAATGAACATTAAGTATTACGTTCGTTTGTCTGTGCATACCGTATTACATTTTGATTGATGTTTACAATAAAATCATCTTACCAATCGTCATATCGCCGTTCAGCATGCGGTTTCTAAGCTTATTGATCGTGTGAGTCATGTCTTGGACATTGATCGGAGTTTTACTGAACCAGTCTACTCGGAACCAAGGTCCCCATGGAGACGGTGTGCATGGTCTATCAAATCCGGCTCTAATTCGCATAGCCTTCATTAGCCTTGTGTCGCCATCTGAGGCATTGGCCAAAACAGTAATACCGTGACTTTTTAAAAGAGATTCTGTGTAATTCCAACGATTGAGGACATCATTATAACTAAATTTATTATTAGAGCAGGCATGGTATATGACATAGGGAGCGGCTTCTTTGCTCAATGGGATCGCCATTTGAACGTAGGCATAATTTCCCACTGGATAGGATTTTAAGTCGCTAGCCATTTTGTAAGGGGTGTTCGCTTTAAACAAATTCCTCACAGGCAATCCATTCGAATCCATCGGAGCCACGAGTCCGGTTATTGAATCTGCGTTGTAGTCATAGTCTGTAGAAGAGGTTATTCTTGTTCCATCTTCGCATAACACAACAGCTAATGGAAATCCGTATTTAATTAAATACGCTTTTAAACCCTCCGCATCTATGATACCTTCTTTGATGTGTATGGTTTTCTCGTTGATGTGCCTTTGAATCGTTTTCTTGGACATTGTCGCCATGTTTGATCGTAAATACTCATAATGGGCGTTTCCTGTAGTTAGGTACTCGAAGGCACACATATCTTTTTCTATTGCATTATATCGTCTGGCTTGCTTATTTGTTATTTCAGTTTTTGAATGCAAACTATTCATAATTTTTAAATACTCCGAAGAACTATTGCATTCGGTATTGTGGTGAATATCATTACTTTCTGAATGCTCGAAAGGTTGAGATTTCTCTAAAATTTTAACAGAGTTACACAAATGTGTGTTGATATGTGCACAGTGCCGTAGCGTGCGATTGTTCCCCGCCAAACACGCCAGTCTACGTGGCGCCAAAATGGGTGAGCACTTGGTGATATTTTTGAAAAGGCATCATGAAAAATATGTACATAGAATCCTGAGTATGAACCTAATATTATCCTGAAAAAAAAAGAATTCTGAACGGAAATTTTGGACACAAATGTTAAAAGATCTATAACTGTGTTGAAAAAAGCAAGTATAGCTGCGAAAAAAGTAACATTTGATTGAAAAAAGTGACTTTTTGTTGCAAATAGCGACTTTTTAGTGACTTGGTCGAAGAAGTTTTGTGACTTAAAGAATGACTCGCTACCAGCCCTGTGATAGAGAAACTAAGTTACAGCATGCCAGAGTTGAGTGTTTTGTGTGAAAATCGGCTTTCATTGCTATTATTCTAAACCAAACTGTAAGTTCTGACTTTGACAAAGACACACACATGAAGGTTCGCCATAAGGCAACGCTACGGCTCTGTATGTGCAATGCATTTCTTGTTATTTACCATCAAGTTCATCATTTTGAACAAAATAATTATCCTGAATTCCATTAACTATGTCAATTAACGGTTCGAAGGCAGGAAGATCTTCATATGACGAATTGATTTCAGCATCACCATGATATGGGTCCAAATCATCAACATCGAGCGGTTCAATGCTGAGACGAACGATGATACTCGAACGTTTGTCGGAAACTTCTTCGCATCCATTTTCCTTTAGACGAGCTTCTTCCGTGAAGGATGATGAGGTTGGTTCACGTTGAGTTTCATTTAAGGTGTTTATGTTAAGCATTTCTTGTTCCAGCGGGTCGTGAATGCTTAAATACTCAACCTGACAGTAAGATGAGCTACGGTCTGATTTCAATTCATCAGGAATAAAATCTGCGTCTTCCAGGTCAAACTCTGATTGACTGTGTATCGGATCAGCAGGCAGTGAATCGATTCTATTTTCCGGTTGGAAGGGATCGGTCTCGAAAACCTTCGAGGGGCCTGGCTCAATAATGTCTGCTACAACGTCATTTGTTCTTCTCTTTTTTGGACGATGTTCGTTTTCTGGTTGATGTCGGTGTAGATGTCGCAAATAATTGAAAAGTGGCCATGAACGGGGCGGGTCTCGCACAATCCGTATTACTTTGCCACAAATCGGACATGCAACCATGGCCACTATTTTTCCTCCAGATCCTCTTTCAAATTGCGGTTTTGCGTTTAGCTCGTCCAAAGATTGAACTATTTTATGGATAATCTCGGTGGACTCTGCAGCATCATCCCTGAGATTTGAGAATTAAAAAAGTACTATTATATTACTGATACATTATTATTAGACCATGCAACTTGATTTTTTTTTTCATTTCGAGCTTTATAATTTCCAATTTCAATTTGGAAAGAGGACTTCGACCACTACCATTACTGCCCATACGAAAAAAGTAAGTATTGAGAAAATAACGCTCGAAGTTTGAAGCTCGACTTCTCATACTATTATCATAAATTTTATAGTACATACATTTCTATACGCCATATTCATTTAACACAACCGCACAGATAACTAATTTTGCTTCTATTCATTAGTAAAAAGTATAAACTTGAACGTAATTCACGTTTTGCAGTTGCTATTTGGGTTGAAAGTTCATTTTTAAGCAAAGCATTTATTTTCATATCCAAAGTACATATTCAAACATGAATGTTGCGACGAAAAAAGGCGTTGATTCGAAAATGTATATGGTACAGTTATGCTTTAATGGGCAGATTAGGAAATGTTAAAAAATCACGTCTATTCGGGAAGAAAAAGGGATATTTTTCAAAAATTTGACCGTGCATCTGATATTTAAAATTCGTTTGGTTGAAAAATATAAAAAAATAGTGAACGCAGGATATATATATTGAAAACTTACGATTTGGAGAGCTGAAATTTGATTCGCGTTTTTAGTGCATCCCACTCCTGCATTTTGTGGTCATCTGTAAAAGCTGTTGGAGCCGATGTGGAGGCTGCCTGTTGTCCCGAAATAGGGCTCAAGCTTAACAGCTTATGAATTCCACAAGTTTTTACGGCCTCAACAACGGTCTGCAATACCCTTACATCGCCGATGCTAAACTGGAAACCTTCCGGCTCGTCGCTGTAGCTTCCATAAAAGTCTTTCAAAGATTTGCCTTGCTGAGCCGCTGTTTTCCGCACTCTTGTAACTGCATTGCGCATCTGCTCCTCAATCACTCCGATGTCCTCAACCGTTAAATTGCCTAGCGCCTTAGTGGCAGCTAGCTGTTGAAAATTTATTATGTTTTTTAGATGGGTTGCTACATCTCCGACCTCCTGCTGAATTCGACACCAAAATAAGTCCTAATGAAAATGAAATTGTATTGAAATTAGTCAAACTAAAATTGTATAAATAAATAAGGGTTCACTTACAACTTTATTCGATAATTCTTCAGAACCATTCATTTTTAGAAGCAAGTTTAGAAAAGAAACATTACTCGGTCGCGATCGGTTGATTATATTTTCGACTGTAGTTTGTTGTTGTTTAGATGTTGTATTATTGTTCTCGATCTACGGATCTGTCAAAATGCCAAGATGATTGAAGGGTGGGAATTTTCGATCACAAAATTGCTCATAGTTACTCAGAGTAACTCTAAGTAGCTCCATAATTACTCTGAATTGCTCACTGTCTTGCCCCTTGGAACAACCTCAGTGTTAAAACTAAAACCCCTGTGGTATTTTTGTCGACTAAGCGAACGTCAAACATGATCTCAAGTGTCAAGGTTCATTTATGAATCCATTTTTTAAATTGAAGTTTTAATATGATATATCCGTTATTTGAGCGGGAAAAATTGCTAAAGTAGTTGCAGTAACATGCTCTTTCGTGTTATTGAATAAAAGCTAAATTTCATTAAACATTTTAGGACCCTATTGTCAGAAAAAGAGTATTTTTCTACACTGAGAAAAATCTACACGTCAAGGTCGTGTGTTTTACTTATAGATTTGCGCAATGAGGAAAACCACATGATTTGAGTGTGGTAGCCATATGGATTTCATCATTGATTTCACGGTATAATAACATGTGTATCAACATTAGGTTATCATGTGAAACAAACATGAATTTCCAAATATTAAATCATGAAAACCAACTGATTTGCTTATTGAATTCGAAATGTAGTAGCTTAAGATAGTCATGTGTGATAGAACATAAATGTCATGGGACTGAAAGAAGAAATTTGGTAGAAGAATTTTTGCTTCCCAAAATATGGATCCGTGGCTCCTCTGCTTGTCGCAAGCTCTCTTGATTTTTTTTTCAAACCCGTGAGCCAGCAACAAGCGGGGCGCCGCAAATCCATAATTTGGGAAGCCAGGGATGAGCATATTTCATTTTTTCGAAACTGAAAGCCAGGAAAATCTGTTAGTGGAATCCGATTTTTCTACTAAACTACACACTTAGTTTTTATTTCGTTGTTCGGTAAACATTCTTACCGAAAACAAACTGTAAATCAATAACCAACTGGAGTTTCGGTATTGCTAACGAGCTTTACCGAACAAACTTGAAAAAAATAGGAAAGTCATAAAAATATTTATCTTTTTTTACCGAAATCGTCATTTCGTTCTACCGAAAAACTGTACACCGTCCAGATTCACTGTAGACTGTAAACTTTTACCGTACTTCAGTACCAGGACTACAAGGGTTTACCGAGCAAATGGTAATTTGTTCCAAACACCAAATATGCCGCCATACTTGTTTCGAAGTGCAAAACGACGCGTTTGGATTGTTTCCGATACTTTTTAAATTGTGTGTTCGGGATGATAGACACCGTTTTTTAAAAACTAATTAACATGACCAAGATCAGCGTTAGGTTCTTCGTAAGTATGATAAGTAGATTTCCCTGGAGTTTTAATTAAAGAGCTGTATTTTAGGATGGACTTGGATGTTTCGTTGTGGGATTCAATTACCAATTCACATTTCGAATTACAACGTCCTATCAAGCACATTCGGAAACATGTAGTAATCCTGCCCATACGTACATTTATTGTACTTCTGAACTTCTGACGGTAGAATAGTAAACTGAATATCCATCATTTTATACACGAAGTGAACACGAGAACCCAAAATAAATGAATATCATCAATATGAATTTGCTTTTTTTTATCTTTTTTTAATCATCTGGAATGAAATTCCAACTGCCTGCTGATATTAACAATACGTTCGGTAATTAATTTTACAATCTGCTCGGTAATCGATAACGAACAGTTTGTAATATTTTGACAGCTGTGTTTTGATTTATATTACTGATCGTCCGGTGATTCTTAACTTCACCGAAAGCATTACTGAGCGCTCAGCGGTTTATATTTCGGTAAAAAAAATTACCGGAGTCGGTGATATTTTCTAAGTGTGTATACATTATAATCAATGTTTTCTTATAAAAAGGTAGAATTCTCGTATATCGGTCAACTTCACTAATAAAAGAAAAATCGAATTCACAAATTTTCATCTAACATTTTCAGCTTCAAAATTTGCTTCTTCTCTTTGGAAGCATGATGATGACTGTCGTTCGACATGAGGTCCAACCACAATTCAGTTCACTATGCATCCCATGGGTTGATCACAAACAATTTAGAAGCTTTGAACATGGAAATCGATAGCATAGCTCATGGATTTCATCATAACAATCTCATTGCGCATATCAATGAATCGACCAACTTGAACATGATGATTATGACACAAGATAACCATAAGCAAAACACACTGAACCCGTGTTGGAGTGATGATCTATGCGTCCATAGGTTGACACATACCAATCTGAAGAGAAAGCTTCGGGAACTTATGTGGAAAAAATATGGAATCCCTGTTGTCGGTTGATGAATCAATCCATGAAGCAAAACAAAGGAATTTAATGTGTAGCACACACGAAGTTTGCAAGAAAATCATAGCAAATCGATATGGACGTTCATGAATCGATCCATAATTTTAAACACACAGATCGAGCGTGTGGATTTTTATCAGTGTAATGTCATAAAAAGGGTACTTCATCCCCATAATGAAGTTCCCCTTCGATTACCAATGATGGGTACATATTGTGCTCTGCAAGATAAATCCACGTGTTAGCGCGTAAGATTTAACTGGTAACCCTATAAGATGCATTGCATAAGAAATAGGGATAATATGGTCCTAAAGCCCTGTCCCAATTTTAGTGCCAAACGCATAAGTTTAGGTCAAAAACATATGTTTACTCAATTTTCTAATGTTTTCCGATGGTTTAAGCCCAAAAAACATTTTTTAAGTTTTTTTTAATTTTGTCACTCCCCTTGGTTTAAACTCAAATTTTGGGTGTATTTTGTTTTCCGTGTCCCTTCCGAAATGTCAGAAAAGAACAACCCCGGTGTTAAAAAGTTGAACCCCTGTGGTATTTTTGTCGACTAAGTGAGCGTCAAACATGATCTCAAGTGTCAAGGTTCATTTATGGATCCAATTTTTAAATTAAAGTTTTAATATGATTTTTCCGATATTTGAGCGGGAAAAAATGGTAAAGTAGTTGCAGTAACATGCTCTTTCGTAATATTAAATAAAAACAAGATTTCATTAAACATTTTAGGACCCTATTGAAAGAAGAAAGATTGAAATGTATTGTAACGTGCGATCGGATCGCAGGAGGGCTTGAAGCCGAATTATATCAAGCGACTTTAGAGGTTTGAAACCTGTTGAAAGTGCAGCCGAATCACTGAAGATTGTAAGTGTTAAAGTTAAGTATTATGTATATTTTATTGAAATAAATTGTTTTCAGTTTAAGCTGATCATTACGAACAAAAGCCTTGATCTGCTCTAAAACCCAGTGCCGTCGCTGCAACATTCTTAAAAATCTTCAACTTTCGAGTCGCTGTAAGATGACGAGAAGTAATCATCAGACTCCGATTGTGGAGTGCAATAAGGAAAAATATAGTTTGCCAAATGAATATTTTTCTGCTTCGAACGAATCATCATCAGAGATGATGAAAATACAGTTGTGCTACATACAGAGAGAGCATGCCATCAAGATGAAGGCAATAGCTGAGCGGGAAGCTGCGGAATTGAGTTTTGAACGAAAACGTTACTACCTGTTGCGATCACAACTGGAGAGAGGAGATGAATGTTCCACAGAGGCATCGGCTAAAAATTTACCCGACGCGGCTGATGACGTTCTAGGTGAAATCAATTGTCAAGACGACGGTATTCCCCTTCCAGAAGCCTTTGAATATATGTCATCAAACAGCAACGTATTACCCCCAGCAACCAGAGATGTAGTGCCAACATCGCAACAAATATGCGCTCGCCAAGTTATATCACCAGATTTGCCAACATTCACAGGTGACCCTGAAGAGTGGCCTGTCTTTTACAGCCAATACAAGAACACTACTTTAGCTTGTGGGTACAGTGATGCAGAAAACTTGGTGAGACTACAGAGATGTATAAAGGGGAAGGCTTTAGAATACGTACGCAGTAGGTTGCTCCTACCTGAGTTAGTGCCCAAGGTGATAGAAACTTTAAAAATGCTATACGGACGACCTACAGTTTTAATCAATTCATTGATAAACAAGGTTCGATCATTTCCGGCGCCTGAGATGGAGCGCTTGGAAACGGTCATCGATTACGGAATGGCAATTCAAAATCTCTTTGATCATTTAACTGCAATGGATCAATCAGCGCATCTACAAAATCCGACATTGTTGCAAGAGCTAGAAGCAAAACTTCCAGCAGAAATGAAATTGCAATGGATACGTTTTAGAAGAACACATGGAACATCATCACTTCAAACTTTGCATGAATTTATGAATGAAGTGGTAGAGACAGCTTGTGAGGTAACTTTGGTAGGACCAGAAGCTCAAATTTGTCGAACATGGGGAGGTAGCTACACCTCTGGTGAGGACACATCAACAGCTTCAGAGGTAGAAAACAATAGCTACTGTTTTGTTTGTCGAGCACGGAATCATTGTGTAAAAGATTGCAATGTATTTCAATCCTATGAAGTTTGTTATCGCTGGAGATTGGTAGGTGAGCTCAAATTGTGTAGATGTTGCCTCAGCCGACACGCCACTAGAGTTTGTCAGAGAGCCTACGAATGTGGAATAGATAGCCCAACTAACAATTCAGAGCCACAAACAAGCATGCATGTTTAATTATTGCTCAATAATGGTAATGGCAGCTGAATAAAAAATTTGCTCAATAAAGAGCTGAGGAGTTGCTTTTTTAACACAAACTTGGATCAATGTTCAACGTTATGCATTAGAATGAACAAAAATTGAATCGCCACTTATTAAACGTTTCCAAAGATTCTCATTCGACTAGTCAAGATTGCTCTACAAATGAGCTGAACAAGACATGTTTCCCCCAATTAAAGAGCCAATATTCCACTAAACAAATGTATATGTATAAAAGGATATTCAGAAGACGAACTAACGTTTTACCTGCGTCGCACTTCAGCTATTCCCACATGTTTAACATAAGCATGAATAAGAGCTGAATAAGTATCTTATAAAATCCTAATTCAGCTTCAGTATATTATAAAAACAGTTGATCCAATAGAGGACAAAATGACGAATAACAAACACATTGTTCAGCAATAAATGAGCCTTGTAAAAGCGATCACACTATAGCTAAATTTCATAAAATGGACAAAATATCCGAAATTCGTGTTGAGTTCCGAATGCATTTCAAAGCTCATAAATTATGCTTTCTTAAAACTTTTGAAATAGCTGTTCAGAAAATAAACATGGTCAGTCTCCAGAAATGCAGAATTATTGTGAAAAACAAAAATAAGCACTCCTACTCCGAGTAGGAGCAAAGTACTGACAAACAAAGCGTGATATTGACTTGATTGACATAAGAGGTAAAATATCTGAAGATAATATCAAAATTTTGTTCCTGGATCTTTTAAACCTAAAAAAATTTGATGTACGCAGATCTAATGAATAGCTCGCAGCTATTGGTAAAATCTTGCAGAATCTAAATATTACATGCCAATTTTGTTCTAGTAGTTTATTTTAGATATCATTTCCAGATATTTTATATCATATATCTATCAAGTTAATATCCCTTTTAGCTATCCATATTATATTTTCTATTGCTAAGCTTTTTTCGCCTGCTCGGGATGTTTTTCCGTACAAGAAAAATGGAAATTTCTTTGACAGAATTGATTAAATAAATTTCTATAGCCAGCTACATTTGAAATGACATTTCTTCACAACTGAATAAATACTGCGCTCTAAGAAAAATGATTTTCTTGGCCATTTCCGAATATAAAAATCGCATCAATATATTCGAATATTTTTCTGTTCAGGTGGGTTCTGAGGACTAACCCTTCAAATGATTCAAATATATTCATACAGAGAACTTTTACTTCAATGCATATGTAATAGGTTTATGAAAAATACAAATAAAAAAATAATCAAACTATAATTTATAAAATAATTTAAGTTAATTAATCAGTTTTGAACAAACTAAAACTTGTTATGAAACTAGATTAATCATTTCAGACTGTTTTTACTTTGTGTAAATAATCATTATTTTGACCAACATCGACGTAAATTTTCTCACTGTGCGCTAAAAATAGCCGACTGAATTCAGCTTGGATCAGCCCTTAACAGCAGCTGAATAATATGCTTGTTCAGTTGTAGATTAGCGTACCATGTGTTGATTAGACGTTGTCGAATAGAAGCTCGAACATGGTCAATATACAGCTATGAGAAGTTTATATTTTGCACTGGACGGTATAATCATCAATATTAGGATGGCGCAGATGGCAAGGCATACCGCTGACGATTGGAAGGTCTCAAGTTCGAATCCAGTATACAGGCGATTTTTAAATAAGTTTGATTTACTATCATAATAATAGTGCACACTACATTTATAAAGTGCCTAGAAAAATATTTTTTTGTTTTTTTGTTAGTCTTTAATTATTTTTAGACCAGCCGTTTAAAAGCTGAACAAAATGCTTGTAAAACGTTTTTAAAGCTGAAAAATAAAGTTGGTATTCAACGACATGCTTTAAAGTTTCTCCAAATTTGTGTGAACAATGCTTTAACAAAGGTTGGCCATGGAAATTATTAAAATGGTATAAAACATGATGCTGGATAAAACTGCCATAATGGTGTTTTTTAAATGAGTGAATGTTAGTTGGGAGATGCCAATTACTACATCACCCATTGTTGCATCAAAACAGAAACTAATAGGGCAACCAGTGATAGCGCAAAATGATTTGAATTGTAAAACTTCTTAGAATATGTAGATTTACGGGGGTGGGAATGTTAGCGCGTAAGATTTAACTGGTAACCCTATAAGATGCATTGCATAAGAAATAGGGATAATTGAAAGAAGAAAGATTGAAATGTATTGTAACGTGCGATCGGATCGCAGGAGGGCTTGAAGCCGAATTATATCAAGCGAGTTTAGAGGTTTGAAACCTGTTGAAAGTGAGCCGAATCACTGAAGATTGTAAGTGTTAAAGTTAAGTATTATGTATATTTTATTGAAATAAATTGTTTTCAGTTTAAGCTGATCATTACGAACAAAAGCCTTGATCTGCTCTAAAACCCAGTGCCGTCGCTGCAACACCACGTAATGCGATTATCTGAAAATGTCGATATACCGTCGCACCCGGATAAAAACGTATCATTTAGTGAATGGAATAAACCATTAATGTACAATATAACGTATTGGATACAATACAGCGTATTGTAATTGAATGTCGAAGCAATATTATTCTTGTTTGGATATACAATTCAAAAACAATATAATATATTGTAACAAAACATTGTATTGTTTTTAATTGGTTTTATACCTTACAAGTTTGGTCAAATTCCTATTTTCGCGTAAAACAACTGTTGCTTTTTTCTATGTAGCTTTGCTGAAAGAAATAAACAAAACAAGTTCAGAAAGCAAGAAATGTTGGGTGAAAAATATTCAAAAAGTTGAAATAAGTAGTTTTTTAGAAGTCACTTGACATTAGCTGTAACGACGAATGCAACCATGATACAGTTCGTTGAATTGTTTTTGTATTGTACAACAATACACGAATTGCTAATCAAGACAATACATGAACATTATATCGTATTGTATTTTCGAAATGTTTGTATGAGAAAATATCTATATTTGTATTGTTACGATACTTAACCACCCACACGGTTAAAAAAATATATACTAAATAGCGTAATAGTCATACTAAAACCATATTCGGTCTATTCACCCCTTGCAATGATTTTATACGTTATATGCTTTGCTAGTATAAACGATTTTTATACATAGCAGCGCATGCATATTATGAGATTATTTGTGTAATGCATAATGAATGCTAATTCCACAGACAAACAGACGTCACACTCTCATCGTTGTCAATCAACCACCTTTTTAACGGTCGATTCAAAAATATGGTAGGTGGCCGATCCGCCACCCGCAGCGCTCGTATCGTTTTTGTTCGTGTTTGACATTTACACACTACCGCCATCTGTTGGCCCGTCGGCCAAACACATCGATTATAGCATTGGGCGTACATGTCTTCGTGACTATGATTTTGATTAAGATTTGTTCTAAGTGTTACGTCTGTTTGTCTGTGCTAATTCTCTAAATTGCTTAAAAATATTTTTTTTTGTTTTTGTAAACAAATGAAAGATCTTCACCGTAAAATTCATCCGCGTGGAAATTATATTTCTCAACCCAATTTAATATACATTCGATTAATGATTCTAATGATAACTTTACTTGAATACGAGGCGGCATTACCGGACGAGTACTTCATGGTGGGCGCCGTGAACGAAAGCATTTCCGGAAAGTTGGCCATAGGCTCCCAAGTCGATTTTGCTCACTTTCTTAATCAATCCAATTGGTTCCATGATTGCCTCCTCGATGCTTCCCAGCGATTTTCCGGGCCAATCTTTCTTCTGTAGCGTGCGGAATCCGATACTCAAACTTCCTGGCAGGAATTTTCCGGAACACAGCCGTCTCTGCAACAAGAAAAGAACGGTCACATGATAGAAAACCGAGAAGAAAAACTTCCGGACCAACCTTTACGGAATATTTTTTCTCGTACAATAGACCATTTCCGTCAGACCTTACCCCCTATTTTTATATTTTTATTCGAAAGACGATTGTTTTTAATGATTATTGACGCTTTCAGATCTAATTTATATGTACTCCTGATTTTATTATAAATTTTTGAAAACTAGAGAATTCACCACATTTTGAGTAGTGCGGCACAGTTGTTTCAACCCTGTGGATAAACAAAGTGGAGATTTTTCCACAACTTTCAATCTCACCCCTGCGTTGAGTGTTTGTAGACACAATGAAATGTCAAATCAAGTACACGACACGACAAAACGGACTCACAACGGTAGCAATTGGGTCCTAAAATGTTTAATGAATTCTTGTTTTTATGCAATAATACGAAAGAGCATGTTATTGCAACTACTTTAGCAAGTTTTCCAGCTCAAATAACGGCTATAACATTTTTAAACTTCAATTTTAAAAATGGTTTCGAATATGAACCTTGACACTTGTGATCTTGTTTGACATTCACTTTTTCGACAAAAATGCCACAGGGCATATAGTTTGAACACTGGGGTTGTTCCTATCTGCACGCTAACATGAAAGTACCCATTAATGGGTAAAATAATACCCATTTCCAACTAAAGTGGCTTAACTCATTAAAAGAGTAAAGTCGACTTACTCATTAAAGAGTATTGGCTTTGAACTTCAAATAATGGGTATTTTTCACTCTTGGTCTTTACAATGAAAATGGGTAATAAAACCTCATTTTTTGGATGAATGTTGCCGCAGATTGAGATTAGGGATCCAGAAATAAAAAGTTTGAGAAATATATCAAAAGACCATCCAAAAACTTCATAAATGTAGCTTACATTTATTGTTCAGTTTTATTATTTTAATCTACAAATTTAAGAAATTATATCATTATTTTGTTCCTTTTGTCGGAAGTTTCCAAACATACGGCACTTGGAAATGAAGAATCTGGATCACTTTAACTGCTTCAAAAAATCCTCCTTGGAGCCGGCCCGAACAGTTTGGGTGAATTGACACAGATGTCGAAGTATCTGCAACAATAAAGCAATTTGTAAAGATGTCATTCAAGAGAAAATCGTCGCATTACTTACGTGTTAGAAAAGCATCGTTAGAAACAAAACTATCAGCACAAAAATGGTCACTGGATTGGTTTGAAATAACGCGTGAATTCCACTTTTCACAATTTGTTTTTCAGTAATGCCGGGTGGCAACGGAACAAATTCGAACAATGGCGGATATGATGATATCAAACAAGCATGTATACAATTTACCCATTATTTCCACGAGACGGGAAACTTCGAAATGGAGCTAAAGTACCCTTTTTTATGTCATTAAAAAATACCCTTTTTCTGACATTCCCATATTGATTATGAAAATGGGTACATGGAACTCATTTAAAGGGTACTTCAAAGTTAGCGTGTGACATTTCGGAAGGGACACGGAAAACAAAATATACCCAACATTTGAGTTTAAACCAAAAGGTGTGACAAAATCATAAAAAAATGTTTTTTGTACTTAAACCAATGAAAATCAACTAAAAATTGAGTAAACATGTGTTTCTGCCCTAAACTTACGCGTTTGGTACTAAAATTGAGACAGGGCTTTAGGACCCTATTGTCAACAATTCCAGGAGTGAATGTCAACTCCTATAAAAAATAAACAATTCCAGCAGAAATGTCAAAAAGCAGGACAGTCGATTGAAATTAATGGAAGAGGGACAGAGATGGAAAGTTTTCCGTGATGTCACCATGCACGCTTCTATCTGTCATGATTGATCCGAACCAGCTGATCGAATATTCACCACGACGTGGAGAAAAAATCATAGGGCAAAAAGGGGTCGCATAAAAATCGGAGAGAAATAAGAGGTAGGGGACCGAGGGGTGTACTAACGTGTCACCAATTTTTCATTGTTTTTCAATAGTTAGAGACTTCAAAACATATCGGTTCCTTTGAAAAGTTTGTTCAGTAAATTGACAGGAAGCATATTGCGAATATTTTGTAAAATTTTACTTTCGTTGAGTTAGTTGCGCGCCGGCAAGTTACGCACCAGTGATACGCGCTGCCCAGATCCATTGTGAGTGGCCAACAAAAACGAGGACAAATGTCAAAACCGGTCTACCAGCTGACCGTTGTGAAGTGTTTATGCATGCTGCAAGGTACGGGTATAAATTTTGGTCCGTTTAAATATCAATTGACTGCTATACAAAAGTTGCGAAAACTTTTCTTAATTTTTCTGTGGTATTATTAATTGCGCGCCAGGTAGTTGCGCGCAGTGTTGTGTGGATGTGAATGCTACCGTTAAGAGTAAATTTGCTCTTAGCAGGGAAAATAAGCGCATTGTCCATGATAAGAGATTCACCCTGGCGCATAACTGTTTGACAGTCACAAAAAAGAGAGAAACTAAAATATATCTTAAGAAGCGCAATATAAGCCAATAAAAAAAAATCACGGAAATGGTCTATTGTTAGATAGGTCGTTTTGAAAAGTTACGCGAGAATTGTTCAAGTTAAACTTTTATCAAAATGTACTGCCATGGGGCAGGACACTCAATAATATTGGTATTAATATCTGTTAATATCAATTAATATGTATTAATCCATTAATATGTTCGAAATACATCGAGGTGGCTATGACTTTTCTTTTAAGAAACAAAGACATCTGACGTTTCAAGATCAACCTACATGATGGACTCAAGCACGGTAAGCTTTTATCCTTAATTTAAATGCAATACATATATTATTTATAATGTTGTAGGATCATTCACTTTTCTGGGAGAGAATCCAAGCAGCGGTCGGTCTGTTGCCGAAACATATTATGAACATCCTTGATCTTCAAGGATATTCTTCATGCGATGCTCTTGGGGAAATCCAAGAAACTTATGTTTCTTAAATCGAAAACGATCTGAGGCTGTTATGAAAAAGGCATCGCTTGATGTGGACAACTGCATCATTTATACGGGCATTTTGCAGTTTCGCCCGAAAATTTTATATTCCTGAACGGTGGAAGAAAAGCCAATCAGTCAAATAAAACAAATGAGTGAATACTCTGCGCCTCACGCATATTTAAGTGTCCCTTGTTTCCATCCATGAAAGAACTAAGGGGTTTTGGACATATTTGGACATTGCATTTTATTTAATCCACATTCATCATGCAATTTTTACACGTTTTTTCAGGAATGATGAAACACGCTATTTACAAAGCTACTCCCTCAATTGATCTTTCGAGATCTAAGTGTGAAATCGGCTCAGAAGTGTTGCACTTCATAATTCGTACAACCACGACTCATTTACTAGATCAAATTACAGATCTGAACTAGCTTCACATAAGTTTCAAATTTATCGTTATTGTTTAGTTTTGTCAATCTTGGGTTATGCACAAATTACGTCACGCGCCCAGGGGGTGGGGGAGTGGATTAAGCCAAGCGTGACAAGCCTTACGAAATATCGGAGGACTCATACAAAAAACGTGACAAGAGGGAAATTTAGCGTGACATAATTTGTGTACCATCCCTCTACCCATATGTTTCGAAAACCTAATCGAAAGGAAACTCCCAGCACACTAGATAATATCTTTAGTACCAATAGGGTCCTAAAGCCCTGTCCCAATTTTAGTGCCAAACGCATAAGTTGAGGTCAAAAACATATGTTTACTCAATTTTCTAATGTTTTCCGATGGTTTAAGCCCAAAAAACATTTTTTAAGTTTTTTTTTTAAATTTTGTCACTCCCCTTGGTTTAAACTCAAATTTTGGGTGTATTTTGTTTTCCGTGTCCCTTCTGAAATGTCATAAAAGAACAACCCCGGTGTTAAAAAGTTGAACCCCTGTGGTATTTTTGTCGACTAAGTGAACGTCAAACATGATCTCAAGTGTCAAGGTTCATTTATGGATCCAATTTTTAAATTAAAGTTTTAATATGATTTGTCCGATATTTGAGCGGGAAAAAATGGTAAAGTAGTTGCAGTAACATGCTCTTTCGTAATATTAAATGAAAACAAGATTTCATTAAACATTTTAGGACCCTATTCACAAGACGTTTCAAATCAGCTGATCAGGAAGCTCTTTGACAGTTCTTCTATGGAAATGACAGCCCCGTGTTAGCACTGGTGCATAGACGGACCTGTCACATGAAAAGGCCTATTCCCGCTCGCGGACAATAGGGTCCTAAAGCCCTGTCTCAATTTTAGTACCAAACGCGTAAGTTTAGGGCAGAAACACATGTTTACTCAATTTTTAGTTGATTTTCATTGGTTTAAGTACAAAAAACATTTTTTTATGATTTTGTCACACCTTTTGGTTTAAACTCAAATGTTGGGTATATTTTGTTTTCCGTGTCCCTTCCGAAATGTCAGATAGGAACAACCCCAGTGTTCAAACTATATGCCCTGTGGCATTTTTGTCGAAAAAGTGAATGTCAAACAAGATCACAAGTGTCAAGGTTCATATTCGAAACCATTTTTAAAATTGAAGTTTAAAAATGTTATAGCCGTTATTTGAGCTGGAAAACTTGCTAAAGTAGTTGCAATAACATGCTCTTTCGTATTATTGCATAAAAACAAGAATTCATTAAACATTTTAGGACCCAATTTTGTGTTTGAAAATTTCTGCGTGCATTAAATCCAACTCAAGCTCTGAGTTAAAAATTTTTACCGTGTGAAGGTTGGGAATTTGTATTTAGCGTGTACATGATGTTTGTTTTTTTTTCTTGCAGTTCTTGCAGTTGTGTCAAACTTTCGCGCGCAAATGTACGAGTTGCCTGCTGTAATTTGTGGTGTTTGAACGTGTTTTCTATTGTACACAAAAGTTTGCAGAAATAAAATCTAATTTTACAAGGATATTTTGCGTTGACAATAATCAGAACTACTTAACAAGATGTCTGTAAGTACAACTAACCGTTGGGAGTCGTTATCAATAAAATTAAAACCATAAATTCCATCCTACAGGACAATCCTAGCTCTCCGCCACCGAACACCCCGAGCGACATTGATCGCCGGAATATGCGGGCCGCAATGACCTCTCCGGTGGGTGATTTTGAACCGTTTGAAAATGAGGAGGAAATTTTGGGCGACACCACCGTTCGGGAGGACAATTACGACGAAGATGAGGAAGATGGGGAGGAGCTGTTCGGAGATAACATGGAAAAGTAAGTGGTTCTGAATCTGTACAGTGACTCAAACTTATATGCGTACAAGGCACTGGTTTCACGTCAAGTCTTCTTAGCATTACGTCCTCACTGGGACAGAGCCTGCTTCTCAGCTTAGTGTTCTTATGAGCACTTCCACAGTTGTTAACTGAAAGCTTTCCTTGTCAAAGGTTCTATTTTCGCATTCGTATATCGTGTAGCAAGTATGATGATACACTATGGGAAGTCAAGAAAAGATCCTGGACCGACCGGGAATCTAACCCAGACACCTTCAGCATGACTTTGTAGCCGTTGACTCCAACCACTCAGCTAAGGAAGGCCCCTATCAAGGAGGTATCAAGTTATAGAACGCAAAATTATTGCAAATGCAATCTATGGGACCATAAAAACCAATTTTAACTATGGCTCTCTAACTTTGATATCCTTTTTTTTTTATTTTATTTTAGTCTCCAGCATAAGTTTGAAAACTCACACCATCCATAATACACCGAGGTTTCCACTAGACTTCCACTACACGTATGAATGATGCAATGTCAATAGAACTTGAATCAGTCATACATATAGCGGTAGTGAAGTGTTTTGCCTAAGGAAATTGGAAAGAAGGGATTTTATGTGGTGTTTTGTAGGGGGTCATGCACAAATTACGTCACGTTCCAAGGGAGGGGGAGGGGTTGACAAGCCTTACAAAAATTTCGGAGGACTCATACAAAAAACATGACAAAGGGGAGGGAGAGGGTCAAAAAAGTTGAAATTTAGCGTGACATAATTTGTGTACCATCCCTAAATAGATCTGTGGGACAAATTTGTTATCTGTTAAATAATTAGTTCATCTGATTTACCTTTTAACTACACTGAGGAAACGGAACGTATGAGGTACATGAGAATTTCTTATGGAATAACGACATAAGAAGTATTTTGTTCTTCATTCGAGAATCTTATAACATTCCACAACAGACTTATGAAATAACACTCATTACATAGACAGATATAATTCCATAAGAAACTCTTTTTGGATATCAAACGCATTGATCATTGGCATTCATAAGACAATCTAATGGAGTACGATTTTCTTAACAATTTCATACGTAAATCTTATGAATTACGTGGAGAGATGCTAATAACAAAATATTCGCGATTGAGATTCATAAGCGCGCGTATGACAATGATTAGTAACACTTGTGAAAAACAGTCGACTTCCTATCAAAAACCACGTAAGAATTGCATACGAAATTGTTCTGGAATAAAGACATAAGAAGCATCTAATGAGACTCATAAGAAAAACTTGTGAACTTCCATCGATCATTGCGTTCATAATACAAATAGGTATAATATCATAAGGTACTCTTATGAAGGATCATAGATATCAATTATGGAATTCTTTAGGACCATTATTTATTTAGAGAATCGCTCTTTGAATTTAGGAAAATAAAGATATTCATAAGATCTTCAATGATAACGACAAGAATTTCTTGTGAATATCGGACGTTTTGTGTTTCATAAGAGTCTTATGAAAGAGAGAAAACCAGTCAAGAAATCAATTCACAAGCGTTCTCTTATGAAATTCGTACGCAATTTCTGGCTCAGTAGTAATAAGAATGGTACTTATCCTTTTATCGGCCATTACGCTGTCATGATAAGGGATGTCCTGCCTCTCCAATGAATTCTCCCTAGTAATGGTCGATTAAATAAGAAAATACGGACAAGGAGAGAAGAATGTAAGTGATTGGGGGCTACCCCGTTTGGCATAAAGTCATTTGGCATAAAGACATTTGGCATAAAGATCATTTCGCATAATGGCCATTTGGTATAATGGACGTTTGGTATAAAGCAAAGGAAATTAGAAAAATAAAAAGTGCTACTTAAAAAAAAAACTTGTGTTCAAAAGAAGGGAAAATCACCGATGAAAATGTTGGTAGTTATAATGCCAACGTAGGAAACAAGGCGAAATTGTTAATGAAAATGTTGTACCGTAAAACGGGGTAACTTTGATAGTTTTTTCAAAGAAAACTTGAATATTTATGCATGCTTTTTCAAAAAAATATAATTTATATTTTCAAAACAAGTACTGGTATCCTTACTATCGATTGCGCTTGATAGATTGCCAAAAGATTTATTCTGAATGGATATATAATTTTTCATATAATCGAAAGTCGGTTTTCTGTTTTGGGGTATAATAACGGAACATTAATAGGGCGTTGCACACCTCTTGGCGTTTAACGCTATATGGAAATTTCTTACATAAATCACAAAAATGGTCCCAATTTGTAAAAATGGTTTTCGCTAAGAGATTTGAGACCGAATTCATGTTCTACTACAACTAGGCTGTCAAGGATAGCATAGCATAGCATAGCATAGCATAGACTGACTGTACATGTCAATGGTTGCTACTCCGTGATTGATCGGAACTGGTAAGAATTGCACTACGATCCAAATGAATAAGGGATGGGAGTTTCCGCTTTCTCTCGAAGTGCAATTTTAGCAGATCTAATATTATTGATCAATAACGGCGCCGGCCAAGTCCTTACAGTCAGTTGGGATGGGGAAGGAATGTTAGGGTGTAATGATTGTTGCTTCTAGAGACCGAGAATACCTCTGCATCTCCACAATCACCACGGGAAGGGTGTTTATTAGTAAGGGAGGAAAAGATCTGGGAGTCACCTCTGGTCGGTGATGCGATCCATGGACAAGGGGGAAATATACGACTTATATTTAAAGCTAGTTTTGTATTTTTGTCTCGAGAAGTTTTTGGTTTTTATTAATTTTTTTCAAAAGACGTTTTTATTAATGACGAAAACTGAAAATTACATGTATATATTTTAAATTATATGAAACAGGAATAATGCCGACACTTGTAGTGACGAACCATACATAGTTTGTTTGAAAATGACATATGAGTATTACTGTGCATTTTGTCTCGATATGGTAGAAGTTTTAAAAAATACGACAACATTCACAATGTCGAACAATTCAAAAGATAATTTTCAATAATGTCAAAAAGAGAAAAATATATGTATATTGAAATTGTATAAGAAAATAGCATAATGCCGACACTTATAGTGACGAACCATACAAAGTTTGTTTTAATATTACTTAAAAGTTACGCTTTCAAGAAAAAATGTGTTATCATAAGCATGAAACGAACTCACCAGTTGGTAATCCATTCTCGACAGAACACAAAACTGACACTGTCAGCAAAACTTCTTGGCGTTCCGAAAACAAACCGTCTTACCGTCCCAAATACCTACCCAGCAAGACACTCCAAAACAGGAAAAAAAAAATTCTCCGGCGACGAAAACACGCGCGGAACCGTGAGCAAAATATATCGGACGACGCAAAACCGAACTGTCCTGCTTGGGCTTCACGAAGCACTACCCAGCAAGACGCTCCAAAACAGGGAAAAAAATTTCTCCGGTGACGAAAACGCGCGAAATCGTGAGCAAAATATATCGGACGACGCAAAACCGAACTGTCCTGCTTGGGCCTCACGAAGCACTACCCAGCAAGACGCTCCAAAACAGGAAAAAAAAAAATCTCCGGCGACGAAAACGCGCGAAATCGTGAGCAAAATCTAACGGACGGCGCAAAACCGAACTGTCCTGCTTGGGCCTCACGAAGCACTACCCAGCAAGACGCTCCAAAACAGGGAGAAAAAAAAAAATCTCCGGCGACGAAAACGCGCGAAATCGTGAGCAAAATCTAACGGACAACTAGGCTGTCAAGGATAAGTGACGAAATCATTATGACTTCATTAGATAGTGATCGTAAAACAGATTGTTTGTAAGAGTTTCAAAAATGCTAAAATCTTAAAAAAGATTATATTTGCTTATAAACTTTCAAATGTAGTTGAATCCAACGCAAATAGCTTCGACATGAAGTGTCATACTAATACTCTTTACTTTTGCATTCGTTTTGCTCAACTGAATAACAGAAACTTTGTTATTTCGTTTAGTATGTTGTGGGCAGGGACGAAAAAAATCATGCTCACTATACTCAATTCACTGACATGTATGCCACCATCAAAGTAACCGCACCACCACCAATATGATTGCACCAATGAAGATGGCACAAAAGTAGATGAAAAAACAAACAACGATGCCCGTACGTCGCTGGTGTTTTTGATTATCAGAAGCAGAAGAGTGTCAGTTTTAGAAAATTGATTATCATTGAGGTTCATACAAATTAAAAAATATGCTGCTTTACAGGTAATGAACGATCCGATGCACGGAATCGATGATGTTGACGCGTCTTTACTGTGCTTTGTGCAAAAATTACAACTTCCCGAAGCGGAATGTAAAAAAGTCAAGCTGTCCAGAATGAATATCATTTTTTGCTTCCGATGATCATAAAGCGGTTGAGTATCAGCAGGGTAAAAGGAAACTGACAATCTTGCGGCAAGCGCTTTGCCAATCTTTGTTGTGTTGTCAAGGCGAGGATAAAAACAAATAAAAATCAACGAGGATTCTACCCAGCAAGTATCAATGTAGGCGAGGGTAGATTGAGTATTTTCGTCCCTGGTTGTGGGTATCGAACTATCAAAGTTACCCGCATTATCAAAGTTACCCGCATTATCAAAGTTACCCGCATTATCAAAGTTACCCCGTTGGACAAACAAGATTTGAAAGAAATGCTTAGCGATCGACTGAGCCACACCACTTTCCAACACAAGTTTCTTCCCGCCCCCGTGGGTGACTTACTTCGCCGGTCACTTATTTTCACTATGGAAAACCTTCATACTTCTTCACTGAAGGATTTCATTCCAATCACACGCCGTAAAACTTCAATAAATCACTAAATTTTACGAAATTTCCTCAACCACCGCGTATAATTGAGAATATAAACAAAGTTCAATCCGTCGTACTGAGAAAAAAAAGTTTGTGCCCATCAATGTGTGCGCGACGCTCGACGTAAAAATACGGTTCCTTTGATTGTGTTGTTTTCGCTGTGCTGTGAGCAAATGCCATAATTGTACGGTCAAAAGGAATTGTGTTCATATGTTTGGGCTGAATTTTAATGACGAACAATTAATTTCAAAGGAAATTAGTATATTCCATCATGCTGAAGGAATGAAGGGAGATGCCCGTAGATCTATATTTTCTAGAAAAACATTTTATTATAGCGTTGATATGTTGTGTTTTAACCACTCAATACATCACAGTGAGACGGAAACTGATTGCGACGGAGTCGAAAACGATACGACGTATTGAGAATACGGTAAGATGCATTTTCTTTGCATTATTTCCAAAAAGAGATCAAGATTTACCAAAATGTTATTGTACAATGCTAAAGCCGTTTTGAGAAAGAATTGTTTGGCATCGGTTTGTATCAGCATCATTCACTGCAATACTTGGAAAATTACAGTTCTCACTGATCAATGCTTAACGCGATGGATACTAGCACATCACCCTATCTACAAAAAAAAACTTTTCCGCAACTCAGTTTTCAATGATTATGACAAACGTCCATTAAACCAAATGACTTTTATGCCAAATTATTTTATGCCAAACGGCTTTATGCCAAATGACGTTCTCCCAACAAATACCATACAGCTTTCGAGAAATTCCATGACAATGATCTGCGAACGCCATGTACGGCATTCAGGACATCTCAACAAAACTGATGACGAACAAAAAATAAATCCGAAGAGCGAAAACCATGATGTTTCAATGTAGGACAATCCAGCTTTATTGCATGTGAGAAGTACTGGGTGATATTCTCACAACGGCCATTCAGAATGGTTCGACGGATGTAGATAAAAGATCATTATAATGAAATTACGTGACGACATATTACTAAACTCCGAGACGACTACCATCAGTGCACCAGTATCCGCTCATGTTCCAGTAGCCCGCTCAAACTGAAAAAAGATAAGTTTGCACAAGGTAAATTTGAAAACTATGGCCGCTATACGGTTGAAATCGACAAATTGAATCATACTGTGGACATTTCTCGCATACTCTGAGATAACGCCCTAAAAGCCATTGGTAACCACGTGCGTAGCTGGATGTTTCTGAGCAAATGATAGAATAAGCATCCAAACCAACATCACTAGCAGGTAGATATTGATCCTTTCTTCCCCATAACGTTGTTAAATAACATGAAAATCCATGCAATTGCTCAGAATCAACGAGCTACACACATGGTTACCAATGGCTTTTAGGGCGAGATCAGAAGTTATGCGAGATTTGTTTGTGTATTTACTCAAATTACCTTACTTTTTAAGCTCGTGAGCGGGCTACTGGAACATGAGCGGGTACTGGTACGTTGACGGTATTTGTTAATTTAGATAGTTAAGCTAAGGGTCAATTATTGTATGTAATTTTTCAAAAGGAACAGAAGTGAAGCGTGAACGCGAAGTAATGACCTTCCATCCCATCTTCAAGTGTTCCACACAAGCACAACACTTCATTCTGGCACTTTAGAATGTCCATGTTGAAACTTGTTCACACAATAAATCTGCCTCCACCGAGTTGGCAGAACGCGCACCTACGCCTTTCTGAATCGCAGGACAGGGACTATAATTCTCTAACTTGATATCTATAGATACAAAATATCGAGTAAGGGAGAGCTGTCTGTATGATAGTTTTTTAGCAACTTGATGCGAACAGTGCCCTGTACGAATATGCAATTGAGTCACTGTAGATGTATTCAACACATTTTATACTTATTATTTTTAAACCTTACCAGTGATTATCGTCCGGTTCCGCATCTGGATCGCTATGACATGGACCAGCTTGACCAAGAAATATACAGCGATATATCGCAAGGCGATCGTGCTGCCGCAGAAGCGGAAATGCGCCGAAGAGATCGCGCCGCAGGGATTCATCGTGACGATCGAGAGCTGTTCTACGAGCGTAGCGACGATGAAGACGACATTCCAAGGGCTAAGAGACGTGCCGCTGAAAAAGCGGCCGAAGGTGAGGTTGAGGACACTGAGATGATCGAGTCTATTGAAAACTTGGAGGACACCAAGGGGCACAGTATCAAAGAATGGGTGTCAATGTTGGGCCCTCGCACGGAAATTGCCAATCGATTCAACAGCTTCTTGCGAACGTTCGTCGATGATAAGGGACAGTACGTTTACCGGGATCGCATCCGTCGAATGTGCGAGCAGAACAAATCCAGCTTTGTCGTATCTTACACGGATGTGGCCAATAATCAACATGTGTTGGCCTACTTCTTGCCGGAAGCGCCATTCCAAATGCTCGAAATTATGGATAAAGTGGCCAAGGAAATGGTTCTGAGCATTTACCCTACTTATGAACGAGTGACGAATGAGATCCACGTTCGCATCTCCGATTTACCGTTGGTTGAAGAGCTGCGTACTTTCCGAAAGCTTCACTTGAACCAATTGGTTCGGACGCTTGGAGTTGTAACGGCAACAACTGGAGTCCTGCCGCAATTGTCCATTGTTAAGTACGATTGTGTTAAGTGCGGTTACATCCTGGGACCATTCGTCCAGAGCCAGAACACAGAAGTTAAGCCAGGTTCCTGTCCTGAGTGTCAAAGCGCAGGACCGTTCTCGATCAACATGGAACAGACCTTGTACAGAAACTATCAAAAGATTACCTTGCAAGAGTCACCGGGACGAATTCCGGCCGGACGTATCCCTCGAAGCAAAGATTGTATCTTGTTGTCCGATCTTTGCGATCAATGCAAGCCAGGAGATGAAATTGAGGTGACCGGCATCTACACCAATAATTACGACGGATCTCTTAACACCGAACAGGGCTTCCCTGTATTTGCAACGGTCCTGATTGCCAATCATCTGGTAGTGAAGGATAGCAAACAGGTCGTTGCTTCCCTCACCGACGAGGACATTTCCACGATTCAAAAGCTGAGCAAAGATCCTCGCATCAGCGAGCGCATTATTCAAAGCATGGCACCTTCTATTTACGGCCACGATTACATCAAACGAAGCTTGGCCCTGACCTTGTTTGGCGGAGAAGCTAAAAATCACGGAGAGAAGCATAAACTTCGAGGCGATATCAATATCTTGATCTGCGGCGATCCCGGAACGGCAAAATCGCAGTTTCTCAAGTATTCGGAAAAGATTGCTCCACGTGCCGTGTTCACTACCGGACAGGGAGCCTCGGCTGTTGGTTTAACGGCTTACGTGCGTAGAAATCCGGCCACGCGTGAGTGGACCCTGGAGGCTGGGGCACTCGTCCTCGCGGATCAGGGTGTCTGCTTGATCGACGAGTTTGACAAAATGAACGACCAAGACCGGACCTCAATCCACGAAGCCATGGAACAGCAGTCGATTTCCATTTCCAAGGCCGGCATCATCACTTCCCTGCAGGCACGGTGCGCCGTAATTGCCGCAGCCAATCCAATCGGCGGTCGGTACGATCCCAGTTTGACCTTTTCCGAGAACGTCAACCTGTCCGAGCCGATTCTGTCGCGTTTCGATATCCTTTGCGTGGTGAAGGACGAGTACGACCCGATGCAGGATCAGCATCTGGCGCGGTTCGTTGTCGGTTCGCACATCAAAAATCATCCCACGATGGACGACGTCGTGCCGGAGTCGCAACCCACCGACAGCCTGCAGATCCCGCAGGATTTGCTGAAGAAGTACATCGTTTACGCCAAGGAGAACGTCCATCCCAAGCTGACGGTTAGTAGGCTTTTAAAATTTAAATTATTATTCATTTTTTTGGATATGATTTATTATTATTATTAATACGGGGTTGATGGTTTAATTACTACCGCTTCTGCTTCATTACCAGAAGGTCATGGATTCAATCCCAGGCCCGTGCCTTTCCTCGTACTTTGTAGTTGTATCTTTCATTTGCTTCTATCTTCCTCTTTTAATCTATCACAGTTGATCTATTAGGTCATAGCATTTGCTAGAACCAGAGACGATTCTATTCTATTCCCTTCGATTCCATTCTTCCATCATTATAGCACGCCTTTCCTTACGCCTGATACATTGGCAGTCTGCTAACCAAAAAGCAAGCCTCTGTGCCATAAAAGTACCTTACCCCGCATGAACTGGCACAGATGCAGGGGTATATCCGGTCTACTGTGGGCCAGTTTCCAAAGCATCATCAATGTCTCCCCCTTCTCCTCATTGGTCTGCATTCTGACGTGACAGGTGCCTTTCTGACCTCTATTATAAAACAAGTGAAGTAAAAGATTCCTCGCATTTATTCATTTATTAAAAAATCATTTACAATAAATTCGACACTAGCGATCCACGGACTACCGGTTAGGAAACCCTGCTCTAATCTATACCAAATACTACCCTATTGCTTTGTAATAAACAATTTCCCCTTTCTCCCATCCCACAGAACATGGACCAGGACAAAATAGCGAAAATGTACTCCCAGCTGCGTCAGGAGTCCCTGTCCACCGGATCCCTGGCCATCACGGTTCGACACATTGAAAGCGTTATCCGTATGTCGGAGGCACACGCCCGCATGCATCTGCGCGACACGGTGCAGGACGTGGACGTCAACATGGCCATCCGTATGATGCTGGAGAGTTTCATCGAGGCTCAGAAGTTCAGCGTCATGAAGAAGATGCGCTCCACCTTCCAGAAGTACCTATCGTTCCAGAAGGATCACTCCGAGCTGCTGTACTTCTATCTGCGTCAGCTGACGATCGATCAGTTGGCGTACATTCGCAGCAAAGAAGGACCTCGGGCGACTCGGGTGGAAATTATGGAAAAGGATCTCATCGAACGTGCCAAGACTGTCGACATCCACAATTTGAAGCCATTCTACGACAGTGAGATCTTCAAAAAGAATGGTTTCGCTTATGATCCTAAGCGTAAAACCATTTTGCAGATTGTGCCTGAAGCTGGGGAGGCGTAGTTTTAATGTTTTTTTGTCTATTTTAATTGCCCACCATATTGTACAACTGCTTTTTTTAATATAAGGTTTTTTTTTATTCAAATATTGGCTTGCGCTACTTGCTCCGAAAAATCCCTTTTATCCTAAGTCCACGTGTTCTAACAAAAAAAAACGGATCTAAACCAAGACCGGGTAAACGTAAATAACTTAACATCTACAATTTTTTATCAACGCGACGAAGACCCAGATCATTCTCTTTGCCTATTCCCAATCCCCTAGGCTTGTTCCAGCTGAGGATTGTAAAATCATTTCCTGTGGATCAACGGTTAGAATGTCTGATGTGGCCGATAATCTTGGCTTGACCCAAGACAGTAAGCTTCACTTCTGGCAACAGGTCATCGATTTTTGTTTGGAGCTCTCTACCATTTGATCAACCGGAAGTCGACTTTGTTTTTGGGAATGAAGCTTGCTGTATACAAACAAATTAGGGTAAACATGTATAATAAACCACCGCTCTAGGGGGAGGGGGGGAGAGGCGCAAGCGTTACGGCTCATACAAAAATTTGAAACTTTTCATACAAAAAAGCGTTACGAAGGGGGGGGGGGGGGTGTTGGCGGCTGCCTTAGTGAACACTACCTCCAGTTTTGACATGTTCCTCTTTAGTAAATGCTTATGTGACATTTTTCTATGATGTACGATGCGAAAGTAATACAAGCATCCGAATAATAATATACTCGATATTTAATCGTTAAGCTATTTAAAACAATTATTTTGCCAAAAAAATGGATTGCGCCGTTAAAAGAACCATGCTTAAACATACCACCACTAAAGGAACAGTTTTCCTATTATTGGTGTAAGAGTTTTTGCAGGGAGTTTTTAAATAAATCGTAGTTTCATACAATTAAATGATAGAAGGACTAACTGCGATCTGTTAACTATGATGTGATATTTTGATCATTGATAAAAACATTGTGCACTGCATGAAATTACTTATGTTTATTTACCATATTTACTTTGATTAGTTTTCCAAGTATAACAATGATGATTTTTGGTACAAATCAAACCGTGTTGACGTACTTCCAATCCATCCAAAGCAGCTTGAAAATTTAGACAAACGATTTTGTTGAGATACACAACTTGGTATGTTGGTAGTTATTATATTAGTTTGGACTAATGCTAATCCGCCATTTTTTGTGGCTTTGTAGTAGACTTGTTTTGTTTGTCTTCCTATCCTACACTGTTCATTGAAACAGCCATGGGGAAACCAACTCAACAACTAGAGAAAGAAGGTACTGTAAACCTAGAAGCTGCTAGATGTGATTTCAACTAAAATGTGCATATTTCTTCAACATGTTTTTACACAATATTATACTAAAACGCTTTATGTATAGATTTGCTACGCAACCAAGGTTCGCAACTAAGTTGTGTAATTTGTTTGGAGAAATCTTTAGGCATTTTTTGTAAGGCTCCTTTTTCGTTCGACACTTGCTTGTTTGTCGTGGGATAAGTGTGATCTCTATAGTGATACTGGGCTAAATACATAGATAAGTTAAATCAAATTTTGTATGTTTTACCGAAGCTTAGAACAAAGATATCCCGTTGATGAATTAGTACTCAGACCCGTCTCTCTGCAGCCATCAACCAGCCAAGTAGGAATAATCGAATACCTACTAGTTTCACACATTTTGAGCTTACACAATGGTTTGTCTTTTGATCCGCTTCACCATTCAGCATCTCCGTTGGATTTTTGGAATACGTAATCCTTGCCGGTTATGTTCATAATACCGTCCTTTAGATAAAACTTCCACTTATTTCTCGATCTTGTAATCTGCAATGAGCAACGAAATTATTTTAGCTGTTGGTGTTGCATACCAAATAAGTATATCTTACCTTATCATACTGACAAACGACGACATTATCCGTATCGAACAAATCGGAAGCATCTTCATCGGTCACATCATCCTCGCTGTTCAGGGGTTCTTCCTCAGCGCCGCCTTCGCCATCCAGATCTTCATCGTCCTCCTTGTCCAGGTCATCTTCGTCGTCGTCTCCGATGTTGTCGTCACTTATATCACTCGCTTCTTCGTCCGACGTGTCGACTGCACCATCAACCTGGTGCCTGATTTCGATCATAACTGGCGAGGAAAATATTTTTATTGATTAGGTATTTAGTCATAATCATGCAATTGTTATTTTAAACTAAGGTGCACCGGGACAAGCTGAAATGGGTGGGGGGGAAATGAAAAGCAAAGTGTTGAACATGATGTTAGTATGGGGTTCGCGATAGAATTCTCAAATCTCCACTCTCCCCATAAACCTTCACGTAATTAATGGACGACCCCATGCCTATTGCTGCTATGGACCTTTTGCTACACGAGTAACAATCAGTGGAACCACAGTAGGCTCCTCCCATAGCAGCGCAGGTGTGTTCAATACACTATCAGCCTACTGCCATTCAACTGATTGTTACTCGTGTAGCAAAAGGCCCAGAGCAGCGATAGGCATGGCGAAGCAAGTAGCTGTGCGCTTTGCTCTTTTCTATCTATCCGTACTATAAACTATGAGCATGAGCATGAGCATTGATGACCGTACAATTCGTAGTTGCTACTCCGTGATTGACAAGAGCTTTCCGTACTATAAACTATGCCCTATAAAAGGGAAGCGCAAATTGAATCCCTCACCTAGCAGGAGCACTGTCTCGGCAGGCTTGATAGAAACTCCTCTGCAATGCAAAGATGAGGCGATTTTGCCGTTTTTCTGAGGAGTAAAAACTGAACTCAAAATTTTCAACACAGATCATCAAGCGATTCGAGTGAGAGTGCAAAATAAGCGAGGATTTTTTCTGGCACTCTCTCTCTTTCTCTCTTGTTGCGTTGCTCACCTTTACTCGCGCTTAAAAAAAACTCTTTAGGCTCCAGCCCGAACAAGACAGTCCTCGTGGGAGTTGTGATCAGGGTAGACAATCGTCGCCGTCAAATGGAAAAAGTCGGCGATGAAACTAAAAGAAGAATTGTCATCGTCACTCAACCAGCGTCGGATGACGACTTGCCGCAGAGATCCGGTCACACAGGCTCGGCGTCATAACGAACAAATAAGCTTCCTTCGTTATGAGCAAAGATAGTTAAAAGGAAAAAGATGATCGACTCTTCATTTTGCCATATATTTTGCCGAAGACACGCTATTCATGTAACACTACTGCCATCTGTTGAGTGAAAAGCGCGTAAACATTATTTTCGACTTAATTGAAATCATCGTGCAATTAAAAAACGATGATAAAAGTGGATGAAACCAAACACGCTTCAAAAATGTTACACAGGATTGAGTACGACTCACATAAAATAAGGCTCTTCTGGACCAACACAAAATTGGTGCAATTTTTACACATACTAAACAAAGTTCCTGCGCTGTTTTTTCTTCCTTTCTTACATTTTATGGTGTTTAGAAATGATTGGCTATATCGGACATCCCCGTTTTAGCTGTGTACCTTTTTTTAGGCGTGAATGTCATAAACGATCACTTCAACATCTGGTGGTCACTAGGAGAACGTTACATATTAGTTGGCTTTTGACTCACCAGAGCGGCGCTATTCATGTCGCCTAGAAAATGAGTCGGTTATCTTTTTCCTTCTAACCATCTTTGTTATGAGCGAATCTTCGTTTGGTAGCACTGAGCCGACTAAAAATATGAATCGTTTTTTCGACAAATTATGAGCATTTTTTGAAAAAAAAAACAAAAACAATAAAAAAACGAAACATGTTTGCGGGTTCACTTGCCAATACAAGCAATTATGTGATGGCATTCGTCATTTGGTATGTAGCAAACAAATATACAATGAACGTAAGTAAGGGTAGCAAACGGAATGAAGAGAAATGTGTTCGTTGACTACTGGATGACGATGTTTTTTTTATTTCGTCACCAGTCGGTAACGAATCTGACGATTGTCTGCACTGGTGGTGATGGCACTCTTTTTAACGGAATTTTACGCGGTTGTGTTTTGTGCTGCATCTTCCTCGCTCATTTTTTGTTGCCTCTCTGCTTAGCATCGCTCAATCGCAAAGAGGCAAAGGCAGCACGCTGCTTTAGAGTATGTCACCGAACTCTGATGATGCTGAGGAGTATAAGCCATTTTATGAGACGTTTCGAATCATATGGTTTCCGTTTGTTTACCAGCTTTGAAGCTTATTGGCGGGCCGATTTGTTTACGTTTTTTCTAGCGCTACATTTGAAAGGTGCTTATTCAACAATGGCGCCGATGGCAATGCAATAAAGTTTTTATTTTTTTCATGTTAAATTGAAATCAGCAGGCAGGGAAAATATGTTTTCATCTACTGGTTACATAAAACATGTAAACCAGGTAGAAACATGCGCTGAAAGAGGCGGGGACTTTATCACCAACAAAAATGTGACCAGCGCCATTCAGATATTACGCTAGTTTTTTGAACAACAACAATGCGCGGCCCGCCAGAAAACGTCATTCGAACGTCTCGTAAAATGACTTATTATCAAGCCTGCCTCTCGGTGATGGGCAATAAAACAGTACGTAGGGCCGTCGCATCCTGGACAAAACACTCATCCTGGACGGTTATACTCATAGCGATCAACAATCGATTCGCTATAGTTTAGTACTAGGTGCGCGGAGGGCAGTGCGATGTAACTCGACCCGAGCCCGAGGTTGGAAAAAAACGCGCTTCGACGGCGAAGTATTCAATGAAGCCCTCCCGGCAAACGTTGTATTGACCAGTAGCCCGAAGTTTATGTCCAATTTGCATTTCCCGTTTTTTCAACTTTCTCGGAGGATTTTTAAAAATATTATTCCACAAACACACGTTGAAGCCCTGGATGAAAAAAGTGAAAGCATTGTTCACATCGATCGTCACGTTCTCCAGCAACTCGTGACATACAAACACCATTCCATTTTCATGGTGTCCATTCAAAGTCAGTTTTCCAATTCCCGGATTTTTCCCGAATGCCTAAACAATTTAAACCGGACTAGGATCCTTCGACTTGATATTTTCCAGACCCTTGTTAGCTAGTGCTGATATTTAAATGGACATTCAAAATATTTATTTTCAAGTTCAAAAGATTTTTTCACCTTTGTAGTTACATATTACATTAAATAGACTAGAGGATTTAAAAGGTATTGAAATCTAATCATTAAAGGGTTTTGTAAATTAAACAGCTTTGGAATCTAGGATATCTAGGATATTGAGTAGTACAAAATTATGCAGAGCATACACTCTGAAATAAAAATAGTCACAAAAATACTAAAGTTTATGCATCAATGACTATTTTCTATTTGCTTCTCTTTCATTCTGCTGTGTATTTTCACACTAACTGTCATTTCGACTGGGTTGAAGCTTAGCGATGCTTCAACCCAGGTGAATTGACAAATAGGAATAAAATTCCATGCAGGATGAAAGAGAGGCAGATAGAAAATAGTCATAAATTACTAACATTTAGTCATTCTGTGACTAACATTTAGTCATTCTGTGACTACTCGTGTTTCTGAGTGTATGCTACCTTTTTGTATTATTTTCATACCATCAAATTCGGAGGACTTGATCCAGGTTATTTATGAATTATTTAATTGACATTTTTTTTAAATTTCTGGTTCAAAATTATATTAGTTTGAATTTTGAAAGAGTTTTGGACAGACAGATATATTAAAGATTTATTGGAAAATCCAAAAACTCCACACTAAATTTTTTCAGAAAACTTCAAAAAATTGTCAGAGCGAAGAATTGTTGCTTAACTTACTTTTTTTTTAATACACGGACACGTTGATGCTTCCAGTGGGTATTTTGCCCTTTGAAGGTAGTTAGACAACGGACTAGCATGCAACACCCAGTGGCACAGTCGAAAAACATTTCTGACGAAAAGTTTTCCTGTCTGATGCGGGAATCGAAACCACACTCCGTAGCACGATGCGGGTAAATGACTGGTGACACTAACCGCACGGCTACTAAGCCCTTTTAGACTAGGTCTTCGATTTTTTCAGATAAATCAAATAGAAATACTCTTAATCTGATGAAATTCTCATTGGATCCAAGAAAAGATATTTTGGCGGAAACGATATCTCGCCTAAAGAAAATTTGATTGCTCCTCTTTCAAACTTACTAAAAAATTGACATAAATCCATAATAGCATCTTTCCAGCAATCCATATGCTCAAGAATACTTAACCAAGAATAAGCATCTCCAAGAATTCGTCAAACAGAAACTTTTAACAAATCGGCCCAAGTTTCAGTAGTAAAACCACCTAGATCTCTCTAAAAAATCCACCGAAAATCTTTTTAGATTAGCTTTCACCAACCGCTTAAAATCTGCTAAGAATTAAAAAATTAGCCAAGCAAATTTTATGAAACCTACTTAAAGTTTTATTAGCTATCCACTACCTAACTTTAAAGCGGTTTTCCAAGGCACCTTCAATTCCGGGGTCAATTATCGCATTGATTTCCGTTACAATTACTATATAATAATCTCATGAAGAATTTGCCATGAATCTTAATAGAAATCTATCAAGCATCTCACCAAGAATCTTGTCGAGAATCCCGAAGTGTCCTTCTAGATATCAACAATGCACATTATTGGTCCCAAAGCCATATCTAGGAAGACAAATGATTGCGCCTAAACCGTCAATTTTGGATATATGGTGATTTCGGCAATGTTTCTCCGTATTTTTAAGTAATGTGAAATTAGGGTGGCCCGCATGGCTTACGAGATTTAGGCTGACGAATTTAGGCCTATAAAATGTTCTACAATGTTTTAGAACAACCAATTTAAAGCAACTTTACCGAAGAACCCAATTTTATATCTCTTATGGTTCGCGAGTTATGATTTTTTTAAACAAATAAGTTAGGATGGTACTGAAAAATCAGTTTTTTCTTGATAACTTTTTATACGATAATTTCTCGCAAAAAACTTTGTTCCGATCACTTTTAGAACTTGATTGCGTAACTTTTTGCCGAAGAAACTACTGTTCCATCTCTTATGGTCTCGTAGCCTAGAGGTTACGGTTTCGCTTCGTAAGCGGAAAGTCATGGGTTCGATTCCCAATCCCCCCACACAAAAAACTCCGTCCAGCCACCAGAAGACGCCGCACGAAGGACTGTGTATAGGGGAACACATCCATCCTTCGTCAGTATCGGATGGTGATTGAGACACATTGACCCTCTTTGTAGGCTGTTGCCTCACACGACACATATACATGGCAAAATGAACCACCGCGCACCAATGGACTTCGATATGGATATGGATTGGACCAACGGCAGCACTCTCCTCTACCTGCTCGGTATGAGAGAAATTGCAATAAGAACTAGGATATAAATAGATTCTGTATATATATATATATATATATATATATATATATATATATATATATATATATATATATATATATATATATATATATATATATATATATATATATATAAGTTAAGATCGAACCCTTACCGATCCTCAACAATCATCCATACACCAATCGCTTTATTGGTGTATCATCATTTTCATCATTCCCGGCAACAACAACAACAATGACGACGTCCACCACACCGACGACGATAGCCCAGCTAGTAGAACGGAAACAGTAGTCTAGCATCAGCATTTCATCACCCGACAACATAGGTAGCATTTACGTGAACAACCACCGAACGAGACCACTAAACGAAGCCACAGCCCTTTGGACCCGCGGCATCAGCAGTTCTTCCACAGCAACAGCATAAGCATTGCAATAGGTAGTGAGGTTTGATCGTAATTAATAATTGAATAAAGGTTCAGTTCGTTTTAGGCAGTAGATCGAATAAGTTCTTTTTTTAAAACTTAGTCTGGGTGACACCCTTCTTCACTGGCGCAGTCGGCAGTTCTAGCGTGGAGTAGTTAAAGTGTAGTGAAAAGTGTTCTTATCCGAAATCATCGGCGGCTTACCGAAGAGCAAAGGAGGAAACACCTAAACTACAGATTCTAGTGCACCGGCGGTTTACCGAGACACCAAAATCATCTTTAACGAAGCTTCACACCTGCTAGAAGACATCGAACCATCCGAGGGAATATCGGACAATCGAACCATCCGAGGGAATATCGGACAATTTAACCATCCGAGGGAACATCGGATAAAACCGTAAGTAGAATTAAGCTTTTTTATATAAGTGATTATCAGAGTGATTTAAGTGAATGATCAAAATAACAAAATATAAGAAAAAAATATCTATTACAGTGATAGAAAAATAATTAATTTAGCTTTTTTTATTTAAAACAAAAATCTTAGAAAACATAAATTCTCTTCACCTGTATTTTTTTTTTTACCATTTTTTGAAAGGATTTTTTTTTGAAATCCTAGAAAACATAAATTCTCTTCACCTGTATTTTTTCTTTTTTACCATTTTTTGAAAGGATTTTTTTTTTATCAATTTTAACTTCAAGTGTGAAAAATGGCAAAGTTTGACGAGAACCGCGACTTGATCACTATCCAAGTCGGGGAGTTAGAAACCCAGATCAGAGAATTAATAGGCATAATGCAACAACGCGACTCTAGAATAGCAGAGTTGGAATCGTTCGCTACGCACCAACAATCAATTGCAAAAGAAGCCGCTGTTGTTCAGCAACAAAATTCGGTGGAAGGCGCCTTGCGAGCCCTTCAGACCCCCCAAATTATCAGGATGTTGCCACCATTTGATGGTAACCCCATTAAGTTACACTCATTCATAAGATCTATTGATGATCTTATGCCTGAAATTTCAAAGGTCAAGAACACTCCAGCTTACACTGTATGGCTTCTTGCCATCAGATCCAAAATTATAGGAGACGCTGACAATGTTCTAGAATTTTATGGCACTAGCACAGACTGGGACGAAATTAAAAACAGTCTGATTACACACTACAGCGACAAAAGAGATGAAGTATCTCTCACAAAGGACCTGTTTAAAATTACACAAGCGGATAAGGAGATTGAAGATTTCTATAAGGAAATAACTTTTATGTTGTCCCTTATGGTAAATCAATTAAATTTAAACGAACACAACAGTGACGTAAGAGCCGCGAAAAATCTATTTTACCAGGAAATAGGCCTGAAAGTGTTTCTTGCAGGGCTCAATGAACCGGTAGGCACTGTCATCCGTGCTCAATGTCCCACATCGTTGAAAGACGCTTTAAGACGATGTATTGAAGAAAGAAACTTTTATTATCACAAACAAAAATCTTATACCCCACCTGTCCCTACTAGGAACAAATTTCAAAACAAATTTTCAAACCCATTTTCAAGATTTCAGCAAACTCCGGTAACACAAAATTCGTTTCCAAGTTACCCAATCCAAACTAATCCATTCCAACGCGTTGCACCAATCCAACGTCCACAACAACTACAGCACACCCCTCAACAGTTCTCTCCATTCCAACCTCAAGTACCATTTCAACGTACATTTTCTCCCAGTCAACCAAATCATTCTCAAAGACCACAACAACCTGGCCCATCCAATCCATTCAACCGAAATCCTAACCAATTTAGTAAACCTCCTTCCGGAACCTATCGTCCTCCAAAACCCACTCCAATGGAAATCGACCAGTCATTGAGAAGTTTAAAAGTAAATTATATGAATAGACCAAATTTTCATGAAGTAAATTGGACAGAACCAATCGATTACTACTGTCAATATAGTGAGCCATCTAACTGTTACCAATATTATGCAACTAATTATGAGCAAGTTAATATCAATAATAGTTCCGAAGAACAACCCGTTACTGAACCAGAGGATGATACCTTAAATTTTCAGATGGAATTTCCCGAAACACCAGAAACATGAACAGTAATAATTTTCTACCCTACATAAAAATGAAAACTAAATTTGGCGAACTAAAGTTTTTAGTTGACACTGGTGCCAACAAGAACTACGTGGATCCTGACAAAATTAGCACATGTTTTCTGAAAAACTGTACACCTACAGGAGTCAAAAATATCAATGGGAAACACAACATTAACAAATGTGTTGAAATCGAAATGTTTAACCAACCACTAACCTTTTACGCTTTGAAATTCCATCCATACTTCGACGGACTGATTGGATACGAATCACTCAGAAATCTAAAAGCAGAAATTTTAACCTCATCTAATACTCTCAAACTTCCTACTACATCAGTTAACATGCTTCGAAAATACCCCGATTCATTTAGTCGCAATCTAAATGCATATGAAGAAATTCCATTACCTCTAAAAACGAATGTACCGAATGGCGACTTTTTCGTCGAACATCCACTTCCTCTAACAGACGAAGTAATGATTCTACCAGGACTCTACACAGCAAAAGACAACAAAGCTACAGTTCTTTTGAAAAATTGCTGTGAAGTTCCAGTGAAAATCAGCCCTAATCGACTCATTTTCTCTGAATTGAATAATTTTGAAGTAGTGCAAAAAGTTGAAAATTATGAACCTGGATACGTATTTGATAACACATCAATAGATCCTAGATTGAAAAATCAGCTTCGAATCGACCATTTAAACATAGAAGAGAAGCGAAAATTGATCAATTTGATTTCGAAATTTCCAAGTGTTTTCTATTTGGAAGGTGACAATCTAAGCTTTACGAACGTCATTAAACATAGAATAGAAACCAAAGACGATCTACCCGTTCATGCAAAAAGCTACAGGTACCCCTATTGTCATAAAGAGGAGGTACAAAAACAAGTTTCTAAGATGCTGTCTCAAGGCATCATACGTCCCAGCACGTCTCCTTGGTGCTCTCCAATTTGGATCGTACCAAAGAAATTAGATGCATCTGGACAACAGAAGTGGAGATTAGTAGTCGACTATAGAAAACTTAATGAAAAGACTATAGATGACAAATACCCACTACCCAACATAACCGAAATATTAGACAAACTAGGAAAATGCCAATATTTCACAACATTGGACCTAGCATCTGGCTTTCACCAGATCGAAGTTCACCCAGATGATATCCAGAAAACAGCCTTTTCCGTAGAACATGGATTATACGAATACTTAAGAATGCCATTTGGACTGAAAAATGCTCCAGCAACTTTTCAGCGTGTCATGGATCACGTACTCCGTGACCTAATTGGAAAATGTTGTCTTGTTTATATGGATGACATTATTATTTTTTCTGTTTCTCTTCAAGAACATATTGAAAATTTGACAAAAATATTTATGGCATTGGAAAAAGTAAACCTCAAAATACAGCTAGATAAAAGTGAATTCCTTAAGAAAGAAGTGGCATTTCTAGGCCATATTGTGACAGATAATGGCGTTAAACCAAATCCAAACAAAATCGAAGCAATTCAAAATTGGCCTATCCCCAAAAACCAGAAAGAACTAAGAGGCTTTCTAGGAATTTTAGGATATTATCGTAGATTCGTTCGCGATTTCGCCAGAATAACAAAACCTCTCACTGCTCAACTGAGGAAAGGCGAACACGTAGAGCACACAGATATTTTTTTAAAAACATTCGTTGCATGCAAAAAACTTTTAACTCAAAGCGATATCCTTCAATGTCCAAATTTCGAAAAACCATTCGTGCTAACCACAGATGCTAGTAATTTTGCTCTAGGTGCCGTTCTATCCCAAGGTGCTATTGGACAAGACAGACCCGTAGCATATGCGTCTAGAACATTGACGAAAACCGAAGAAAGATATTCAGCAATAGAAAAAGAATTATTAGCGATCGTATGGGCAACTCAATATTTTAGACCCTACCTTTTTGGTAGAAAATTTACATTATACACGGATCACCAACCTTTAACATACGCACTAAACCTCAAAACACCCAATACAAAACTAGTTAAATGGCGTCTACAGTTATTAGAATATGATTTTGAAATAAAACACCGACCCGGTAAGCAAAACGTTGTCGCTGATGCTCTATCGAGGATAACACATGATATCAACGTGAACGAAGATGATTCCGACTCAGACGACTGTTCAGTGCATTCTGCTGATACAGATGACTCCGAATTCATCAAATGTACAGAAAAACCAATAAATTTTTTTCACAACCAAATCATTTTAAAAATTGACCCTAACGAATCTGAGACATACGAAGAAATTTTCCCTCGTGTGTACCGAAGAACTATTACAAAAATAACATTTGGTGTACCACTTTTAATTCGAATTTTGAAAGAATACATGGATCCCAGACGATCAAACTGCATTATGTGTCCTGAAAACGTGATACAATCCTTACAAATTGTATACAAAAACTATTTTAGTAGATGCAAAACTTTCAAACTCTGCATATCACAAAAAATTCTCATTGATCTACCAAACTTAGAAGATCAAAACTCAATTATCGAGGATACCCACGAAACAGCTCACAGAGGTATTCGTGAAAATCTGGAGGAGATAAAAAGGAGATTCTTTTTTCCTAATATGAAAAGGAAAGTTAGGAAGTACATCATCCTATGTGATACTTGTAATAAAGCAAAATACGAGAGAAAACCTTACAAAATTAAATTTGGTGAAACCCCTATACCGAAACAACCCATTGAAATTATTCACATAGATATCTACATCGCTCAACCAAATTTGTTTTTATCTGTAGTAGACAAGTTCACAAGGTATGGAACATTAATCCCAATAAAATCAAGATCAATTGCGGATATACGAAAGGCGATAATAAAATACATAACACTGTACGGCACTCCAAGCTTGATTGTCTCGGATAACGAACCAGCAATTAAGTCCATCGAAATTCGAGGACTACTCTCAGATCTCAATATACAACAATATTTTACTCCTTCGAACCACAGTCAAACAAACGGAATAGTCGAAAGATTTCATTCGACAATAACCGAAATTTTTAACGCTAATAAACACAAATACGGTGAAGTGTCAAACAAAGAAAAATTTTTAATCGCATGTTCTTTATACAATAACAGCATCCATACAGCTACCAACATGAAACCACGTGAAATTTTATATGCAGCCAAAAATGGACAGGAGAGACCGATAGAAATGGAACGCCTTGTTGAACTTCGTGACAAGTTGTACGACGAAGTTCAAGTACAACTAACCAAGACACAAAACTCACAGAATCTGTACCACAACAGGAAGCGAGAGGATCCGCCAAAACTAAAACAAAACGAATTGGCATACAACCGCATCCAAGGAGTGAAGTCGAAAATTAAGGACCGCTACCAACAAGTGCGAGTACGATCTAACCGGAAACACACGTACAAAGATATCCTAAGTCGAAAATTGCATAAAGAAAAACTGCGACGAATCCGAAAGTAACACCACAGAATCTCTAATGTGTTTTTTCATTTGTTTTCTCTTTTTAGATGACGTTTATTTGGAATATCCTGATAACAACCACATTCCTTACTCAGCTATCCCAACCACAATCCATCCACGTCATTAATCTTAAACAAAACCCCGGTCTTTTAACCATAGAAACTGGCAACAGTTTTATAAAAATAGGCAATCACAGATTGTTTCATATCCTAGAACTGGATAATTACGAACCTATTTTTAGAAAATTGCTTGCTAATATCCAAGGAATACGGACATTCTCAAATTTTACTGATATGTTTGAAATCTTAGAATCGAAATATGGAACCGTTCACAGTTTATTCAATAATCTTCGGCCAAAGCAAAGAAATAAAAGAGGATTATTTAATTTTCTCGGAACTGGAATAAAAAGAATTACAGGAAATATGGACCATAACGACTATGAACAAATTTCGAAAAATATTTTTGAACTGCAGATCAAGAACAAAAGACTTATTAACGAAAACAACGAACAGCTTAAAATTAATCTACAACTCCAAAATAGAATCAATTCCATTATCAACCGTTTAAATCAACAACAGAGTGAAATAACTAAAAACATTATATCAGCTAGATTTGAAAACGAAACCAACAAAAACTTTAAATTATTTAGAGAAATTTTGAAAATCAATTACAACTTAGACAACCTTAAATCACATTTAGAAGACATTTTTGAATCAATTCAGTTAGCAAGAACTAACATTATTCCCAAACAAATACTTTCAATTGAAGAGTTAGGATTTGTTTCAGATATATTAGAAGAACAAAACATTAGGACGAACAGTTTAGATCAAATTTATGAATATTTAGAATTGTCAGCATTTTATAACCATTCAAAACTAATATTTGTTGTGTCAATTCCAAAAATAGAAAAAGCTATGTACACACATTTTTTCCTAGAACCTCTTCCAGTAGTAGATAAAATTTTAAAACTTCCTGCTAATGCTGCTTTGCAAAGCGACAACAGAACATATTTCATCAAGAAGGATTGCCTGCGAATCGAAAGGACAAGGCTGTGCAATCTAAGCAGCCTAGAGGACATAACCGGCGACCTATGCTACTCAAACCTACTGAGAGGACTATCAGGAAACTGTACTTTCGTAAAATGCTATCAATCAACGGAGATCAAAGCGATCATGGACAATTACCTTGTCGCTAAAAACATCAATAACACAGAAATCGAATCGAATTGTGGTCTTTCAAAACGAAACTTATCTGGAACGTATTTGATAGAGTTCCACAATTGCTCTGTCATAATAAATGGCACCAAGTTCTCAAATGTCGAAGCAAACAAATCAGAACCGACATTTGTTATGCCATTAGATGGTTTACATATCAATGAACAGACACTGGAAATCCAGAATAATATGGAAGAAATTCACATCCATAATAGACATCGGATTGAAGCATTAACTAAGGAACACAAAATTCAGACATACACATCTCTAAGTATGTCGACCGTATGTCTTCTTCTAAGTATCGTTGCAGGTCTTTCATGGATTTCGAGAAAACGCAGACAGATATCTCTTCATATTGGAGCATCCATGGAGTCTAAAAGCAAACCAGAGATTATACCTGAGACCAGTACAATTCGGGACGAATCGTCTCCAAAAGGGGGAGTAGTTAAGATCGAACCCTTACCGATCCTCAACAATCATCCATACACCAATCGCTTTATTGGTGTATCATCATTTTCATCATTCCCGGCAACAACAACAACAATGACGACGTCCACCACACCGACGACGATAGCCCAGCTAGTAGAACGGAAACAGTAGTCTAGCATCAGCATTTCATCACCCGACAACATAGGTAGCATTTACGTGAACAACCACCGAACGAGACCACTAAACGAAGCCACAGCCCTTTGGACCCGCGGCATCAGCAGTTCTTCCACAGCAACAGCATAAGCATTGCAATAGGTAGTGAGGTTTGATCGTAATTAATAATTGAATAAAGGTTCAGTTCGTTTTAGGCAGTAGATCGAATAAGTTCTTTTTTTAAAACTTAGTCTGGGTGACACCCTTCTTCACTTATATATATATATATATATATATATATATATATATATATATATATATATATATATATATATATATATATATATATATATATATATATATATATATATATATATATATATATATATATATATATATATATATATATATATATATATATATATATATATATATGATCCTTGGCATAGTAGTGGCCAAGTGCACGGAGTGCCTAACAAATAAATAAAAAAAAAACTCTTATGGTAACTAAAAGGTGCGAACGGCTTCTCAATCTTTTATCGCCATTAGAAATATTATATTTTTCTCTCTCTTTATGGTGAAAAAAAAACTGTGAGGACGTTTTTTGTTTGAAGAGATAAACAAAATTTTGAAAATAATATGTTTTTAAACGAAAATTTGGTGCCAAAACTGTGCAAAATTGAAAGTTCTGAAAGTATTTCATACAAAGTATTCATAAAAATTAACGCTTTAAGATAAATTCACCATAAACCAAAATTTATATAGTAAACAAAGCGAAAAAAAGGGATATTTACTAGAACAATAGAAATAACTGTATGTAAAATCATTTAAAATTGAATACACATGTAATGATATTAGATCGGTCACAGTAAGCGGATCATAAAAGTGACTTTTCCAGTGGACTGGATAGCGGCTTCTTAGGGAGACCATAAGAGATGATCAACCAAAACAAACAACTAGCGGAATGTGAAGGAGAGGCTTCTGGACCTATCAGTAACCGGCTAAGGTTCCCGCCAAGAAAGGAGGCGACCAACATCAACTTAAGTGAGAACAGTGTGGGCAAAAGCCTAGATACTGTGACGACGGCAGGCATGGGCCGCTCCAGTGCAACATGTGAGGAGTCCGATGGCCCGGGTCTAATCGAGGCCATGGATCGCAACAGGGAGTATCTCCCTAAAATGCAGATAGCTGCTGAGCAACTTGATGTTTGTTAAGAGCAAAAGAAACATCAGCAAAGACTTGAAAACAAGTCTACTGAAATTGCAACAATCAGTCCTATCTGCAAAGCAGGACTACGAGAAACATATCTGATGATATTATGTATTTTTGATTTTATTTTTAATATCATTGGGACTATACATAGTCTGTTGATGTAAGCCTAAATAAATAAATTATTCGATTCGCGATGCGAAAGAGAGGATCTTCCGAGGATGAATACGTGGCGAAAAGACCTATGGTTGCTAAGGGAAAAGTGACCTACGCGGCCGTCCACAAGAGCGGAAAAGCTGTCACGAGCCAAGCTCCGCGATCAAGAGGACATGGCAACAAAGGAGAGGCCAACATCAAGCCTATGGCCAAGGAAGCCAAGAAAAATGAGCTACGGGATAACCCGAACCAGGCAGTGCATCCACAGGAACCATGGGCGCAAGGCAACAGCAACCCGTGGATACGAGTTGGAAATAAGTAAAAAAAAGGAAACCGAAAACGCAGCCCAAGGAGAACGCTAAACCGAAAACAGCGAAACGTAGCAGTTTAGGCGAGGCCCTCGTTATCAAGCCGTAAGAAGCGAAATACGCCGTGGTTCTGAAGGCGATGCGAAGCACGGAGAAATTATCGCCATCGGGCGCAGATGTGCGTAGCATATGGCGGACTATGATTGGTGAAATGATCCTAGTCTTAAAGAAAGGCGCCAAGGAAAAGGGTGCAGTCCATAAGCAACTGTCACAAGAAGAACTTGTCGACGAGGTTGATGTAAGATCCCTTACTGCTGAAGCGACTCTCCAGTGTAAACATCTGGATGACGTCACCGATGCAGCGGAAGTTTCGCCTGCCCTCAAAGAGCAGTGTGACGTAGCCAATAAGGTCATACACCTTAGAAAGGGCCCGCAGAGCACCCAGGCCGCACCTTTTCCACTTCATAAAGGGCAAGCGATTGTAAGCAAATCGCTAAGTGCCTAATATGTGTGGACAAGAGAGCAGACAACGGACACTTAACGGACGGACCCAAATGTCCGGGCACTAGCGGAGTTTCAAAGCAGTGAATGTGGATCCAGACATGTTCAGAACCACGATGCAACACTGCATAGATCAAGGAATATTCCCGGATGTATGGAAGCGACAGAAATTGGTGCTACTACCAAAGGCGGAGAAACCACCAGGTCCGTCGGCGTATAGCAGCGCACTTTATCTCCATAGTTGAGAAATGGATGAAGTCTAGGAAACTAGGACTGTCCCGTCACAAGACTGAGGTGGTGGTGGTCAACAACCGCAAGTCCGAGCAACGGGCGCTTATCTCGGTAGGTGATTGCACCATAAAGTCCAAGCGATTTCTTAGGCATCTTGGGGTAATAATCGATGACAAGCTCAGCTTCGCTAGCCACGTTGAATATACCTTTTAAAGGCTATAGCGGCGCTTTCGAGGATGATGTCTAACTGCTATGCTGTAATTGCCAGCAAACGCAAGCTCCTGGCAAGCGTAGTGCTATTCATACTAAGGCATGGAGGACCAATCTGGTCAAAAGTGCCTACGAGCAGAAACCTAAAGCGGTTGGAAAGCACGTACAGGATAATGTGCTTAACCCTCTAATACCCAACCCCGCCTTTAGACGGGGTACACTTTGGAATTTTGTGTCTTTTTTTCGTAGGTCGGAAATTAAAATGATTTTATTTTTGGCTTAAGCCTTAACTCATAACACGCATATAAGAAAAGTTTTTTTATGATTTTTGAAACTTTTTTGTATTATTGAAAACTAGTGGTTCCGGCAAACTTCGTCTTGCCATCAAGTAGGCTGTTGGAAAACGTCAAAAAAACCCCGATACAAAATGACACCTTAGTCTTCTACCGTTTTCCCGATTATTTCGGAGACTTTCCCGAATTAATTCCTCGTACGAACACGTCGCAACCCTTGTCGAGAGCAACAGTGAAAAACTTGCGTCAATCCTTTGACCCGTTTTCAAGCCATTTCGTGACATACGAACACCACTCCATTTTTATTTATATAGATTGTTTGAAAAATTGTATTCTTATATAACCTACAAATGCCTGTGATTCATTTAACGTCATTCCCTGTCGAGCTTTTGGACGAGTCGGACGCATTGTTCCGTTCATCATCACGCGAGTCTCAAACAAGTGGAGTTTTATTTTTTCATTCCTCACGCCGAGGGTGTTTTTTTTTTATATCATTTGCCATTCCTGCTTGTGAGAAGTGTCTGCCGCAAGGTGATTCCTGCCGACGACGGGAAGCGAGCTGGCTTTGGCGATGCCATTGCAGCATCGTTCATCTTTAACCCAAGACGATCATCGAAATCAATCATCGTCATCATTTGGTCGCCAATAACAACGACGACGACAACGGCGACAAAGGCGCATCGGCTGCTGTAGTGATTTGTGCATCAACAAAACCTACCTACTCCGGACGGATAAGTAGCCTTCGCTATTCATTGTCTTTCGCCTTGTTTTCCCCATCCACCATCTATCACGTGCTAGTTGTTTTCGGGTCCATATCAGTGGTTGCCAACTTGCGGCCCACGGCCCACTTGAATTAGCTTAAAAGTTTTTTTTTTTTTTTATTATTTTTTTTATTATTATTTTTTGTATTATTATTTTTCTTTATTATTATTATTATTGTTTGGATTAATTCTCTAGTAATAATTATCAACCCTTTCTTTTTTTTTTTTGTACATATTAGGTTAGTTGTTGTATTATTATTAGCATTATTTTTGGCTTCTGTGGTCCACTACGTACTGATCCATTGCAATGGACGTAACAGATGACGGCGGGGGGCCGAAAAGATCCGATATCTCCGATGATGATGTTGAATCAATAGAATCTCCCTCGTTTGAAGAATTAAGTCCAACCATCCCTGGAAAGCTTCAAGAATCGATGGATACTTCCGTTAATGACACCGCATTGCTTCCCTCCACCTCAGGGGCAAACAATACTGGTTTTACAACACACCCCATAGTCAATCCTCCACATTCCCAGACAAATGACTCTTCTATCACTCTTTCCACTGTGACCCCCCGCCCAAAAGCCTATCCACCCGGATCTAAGGGTCCCTTTCTGGTTTTTTTTCGGCCCAAAGGCAAACCGTTAAACAAAATTCAAATTCAGAAGGATCTGGCAAAGTCGTTTCGAGACATTGTCGAGGTGTCTTCGCCCAGCCGTAATAAACTGCGAGTCACCGTCAGTGACCGCGAACAAGCCAACAGAATTGCTGCCTACGAGCTTTTTTTAAGGGAGTACCATGTCTATGTCCCTAGTCTAGAGGTCGAGTGCTCAGGAGTAGTCACCGAGCCGTTTTTGACATGTGCAGACATCAGATCTGGTACTGGAGGTTTTAAAAATCGTGCCGTTCCTCCAGTACAGATAATTGATGTCAAACAAATGAACCACGTGTCATCTGATGGCACCAAAAGTCCTTCAAATTCGTTTCGAGTGACTTTTTCTGGGTCAGCCCTTCCGGACGTCCTCGTGATTGGGCTTCTTCGTTTACCAGTCCGTCTCTATAAACCGACGGTTATGCATTGCGAAAAATGCCAGCAATTAGGGCACACCGCAACGTACTGCTGTAACAAACCTCGTTGCAGCACGTGCGGAGAGCAGCATGTGGAGGGCCCTTGTCCAAAGGAACCAAAATGTACCTGTTGTGGACAAGCTCCACATGAACTAGTCGCATGCCCGAAGTTTATAGAGCGGGAGAAACACACAATTCGCTCCTTGCAACAGCGGTCAAAGCGATCTTACGCAGAAATACTGAAGAAGATCGCTCCGGCCATTGATCCACCAGCCCAATCCATTAACAGCAATAACCTCTTCACTTCCCTGCCTATTGATGATCAGGGCTCTGGCTCTGAGGATGGGGAAGAGTATACTGTCATTAATACAGGAACCAAGAGGAAGCGAGCCATTGCAAAACGGCTCAAGCAACGCCAGCAAGCTTCTCCAAACGAAGCTGTTAGACAGGTTCTCCAACCATCCCTGGAAAAATCAAGAAGGGACAGAAGCCCCGCTAAAGTTCAACCTCCTGGTTTTAGATTATCAGCTGGGGACTTTCCGTCACTTCCGGGAACATCTAAAACCCCAGATGTCCCAATTTTTCACTCAGAAAGCCAGGAAAATCGAAAACAATATGTCGATGCTTCTGGAAAAATGACTCTTTCTGGGATAGTGGATATCATCTTCGAAACGTTAGAAGTCTCACCCGCTATAAAAAGCCTTATCAGTATGATTCTTCCTTTGGTAAAACCCCTTCTGAAGCGACTGGCTTCAAATTGGCCGATTCTTGATTCGTTTATATCCTTCGATGGCTAATTTAACCAACGAGGTCGGGGATATGATCGAAGTGCTACAGTGGAATTGTAGAAGCATTATTAAAAACATAGACGCGTTCAAATTTTTAGTTCACAGTACGCGCTGTGACATATTTGCTCTTTGTGAAACATGGCTAACTTCTGAAAAAGATGTCCCATTCCACGATTTTAATATTATTCGTCTGGATCGAGGGGATGGGTATGGAGGAGTGCTTTTGGGGATCAATAAGCTCCACTCCTTTTATAGAATTGATTTCCCCCCGATGGTAGGCACTGAAGTAGTTGCTTGTCATGTTACTATACGAGGTAAAAGTTTCAGCATAGCCAGCGTGTACATACCGCCCAATGCCAGAGTATCCCGCAGAGATCTTTCGGCCGTATGCTGTGCTATGCCTGCGCCATGGTTGATTCTAGGAGATTTCAATTCTCACGGTACAGCCTGGGGGTCACCGAGGGATGACAACCGCGCTTCCATGATATATGATCTTTGTGACTACTTCAACTTGACAATTTTGAACACTGGGGAAGCAACACGAATAAAACCTCCAGATCCTCCAAGCATTTTAGACCTCTCAATCTGTTCGAGTTCACTATCATTGGATTGCACGTGGAAAGTAATTCAAGATCCCCATGGTAGTGATCACCTGCCTATCAGAATTTCAGTTACCAATAATTCGAATCCAATTCATCAGATAAACCTCGCGTATGATCTCACCAAGCACATTGACTGGGAAAAGTATGCCAAGGGGGTTTACGAGGGCGAACAGCTAGTTGATGTTCTTCCTCCGATGGAAGAATGTCAATTTCTCTCCGCGTTAATTATTCAGAGTGCTCTTCAAGCCCAGCGTCGCCCTTTTCCAGGATCTTCAGTACGAAGCCGGCCACCCACTCTTTGGTGGGACGACGAGTGTACGAAGGTCTATCGCGATAAATCCGCCGCGTTCAAAAACTTTCGCAAACGCGGTACACTAGAAAATTACGAGCGGTTTACTAAACTCGAGCGAAAATTTAAAAGCCTCGTAAAGGCAAAAAAACGCGGATATTGGCGTAATTTTGTTAACGGGTTATCGCGCGAAACGTCAATGAGAACACTTTGGACCGTCGGGAAAAGAATGCGGAACGCTTCTACGGTCAATGAGGATCGCGGAAGCTCTCCTCGGTGGATCTTCGACTTCGCCAAGAAGGTTTGCCCGGATTCCGTTCCAACGCAACGACCTATTCGAGACGTTCATACCGACAGAAACGACATGGACGAACCGTTTACGATGGTTGAATTCTCACTTGCTCTCCTCTCATGCAACAACTCTGCCCCAGGCATGGATGGAATAAAATTTAGCATGCTTAAAAACCTCCCAGACGTCATTAAGAGGCGCATGTTGAATCTTTTCAATCGAATTTTGGAGGGCAACATTGTTCCGGATGACTGGAGACAAGTGAGAGTGATAGCCATCAAAAAACCCGGAAAACCCGCGTCGGATTATAACTCGTATCGACCTATCGCGATGTTATCATGCATTCGAAAGCTGTTGGAGAAAATGATTCTCTTTCGGCTTGACAAGTGGGTTGAATCGAACGGCCTTCTATCAGATATGCAATTTGGTTTCCGCAGAGGTAAAGGAACGAACGACTGTCTTGCGTTGCTTTCTTCAGAAATTCAACTGGCCTATGCTCAAAAGGAATAAATGGGTTCAGTCTTCTTGGATATTAAAGGGGCTTTCGATTCAGTATGTATAGATGTCCTTTCAGACAAACTCCACGAATGTGGTCTTTCCCCAATTTTGAATAACTACTTGCATAACTTGTTGTCTGAGAAACGTATGAGCTTTTCTCACGGAACCTCAACAACTTCACGAATTAGCTACATGGGTCTCCCCCAGGGCTCATGCTTGAGCCCCCTGCTTTATAATTTTTATGTAAGAGATATTGATAATTGTCTCATGGAAAATTGCTCGCTAAGACAGCTTGCAGATGATGCCGTTGTTTCTGTAATAGGACCAGGGGCGGATGATCTGCAAAGACCGTTGCAAGATACTTTAGACAATTTGTCTACGTGGGCTGTAAAGCTGGGTATCGAATTCTCTCCGGAGAAAACTGAGTTAGTTGTCTTTTCTAGGAAGCGTGACCCAGTAGATATCAAGCTTCAATTCATGGGTAAGGAACTAACTCAAGGCCTTTCGCACATGTATCTAGGGATCTGGTTCGACTCTAAATGCACCTGGGGAAAGCACATCAAGTATCTGCATCAGAAGTGCCAGCAACGAATCAACTTTATGCGTACACTCACAGGAACATGGTGGGGAGCTCACCCGGAAGATCTGATAAAGTTATATCGTACAACAATACTTTCGGTCCTCGAATACGGTAGCTTTTGTTTCCAATCCGCGGCGAAAACTCACATCTTGAAGCTGCAGCGTATTCAGTATCGCTGTATTCGAATCGCTTTAGGATGCATGAACTCGACTCATACTATGAGTTTAGAAGTATTAGCAGGAGTTCTTCCTTTATCAGACCGTTTTGCGGAATTGTCGCTCCGGTTCCTCATCCGCTGTGAGGTGTTAAACCCATTGGTAATTGAAAATTTTGAAAAGCTAATCGAACGAAATCCTCAAACAAAATTCATGACACTGTACTACTGGTACATGACTCTGGAGATTAACCCTTCCTCGAATTTACCCCACGGTTGTTGCTTCCCAGTCTTCTCCAATTCAACTGTAGCTTTTGATCTGACCATGAAGCGTGATATCCATGGAATTCCAGATCCACTCCGTTCGGAGTATATACCATTAATTTTCGCAGACAAGTTCGGCCAAGTCAGCAGCGACAGAACGTTTTACACAGACGGGTCAAAAATAAATGATTCCACTGGTTTTGGTGTATTTAATGAATTTCATAGCGCCGCCCATAAACTTCAAAATCCTTGTTCCGTATATGTCGCTGAATTAGCGGCGATACACTACGCATTAGAGCGAATAGCCTCTCTTCCCTCTGATCAATACTTCATTTTCACGGATAGTCTCAGCTCCATAGAGGCTATTCGTTCAATGAGGCCGGTAAAGCACTCGTCGTATTTCTTACGAGAAATACGATCTATTTTGAGTGCTCTATCGAATCACAACATCACCTTGGTTTGGGTCCCTTCTCATTGCTCGATTCCGGGCAATGAGAAAGCGGACTCACTCGCCAAGGTGGGCGCTATGGAAGGTAATATTTACGAACGGCGTATTACCTTCAATGAATTTTTCACAATTGCTCGCCAGCAAGCCATGATCAGTTGGCAACAAAAATGGAATGAAGGGGATCTGGGCAGGTGGTTACATTCTATTCTCCCACAGGTATCGAATAGACCGTGGTTTAAGGGGTTGGACATGAGCCGAGATTTTATCAAGGTAATGTGTCGTCTGATGTCCAATCACTACTCCCTGGGCTCACACTTTTATCGAATAGGCCTCGCAGACAGCAATCGATGTGGTTGCGGCGCAGGTTACCAAGACATCAATCATGTCGTGTGGTATTGTCCCGAATACGAAATTGCCAGAACCAATTTATGTGCATCCCTCAGGGCCCAAGGAAAACCAGATAAGGAAGACATTAGAGATGTTTTGGGTAGGCTAGACTTCGATTACATGTTCCTCCTCTTCAAATTTTTGAAGGATATTGACGTTTTTGTTTGATCACCCATGTCTGTCGTTCCGTTTGTCCACCTTGCTTTCCTTGAAACCGTTTTGTTGTATCGTTACAGGTCGTTTAAGTCCGCCCCATGATTGACGAACAGCACCATACCGCCACTTTGCTGCTAACTGTGATCAATCAAACCTTTAAATCCCATCCTTACCCAAAAAATAATTGTATTCCCTAACCTCGACCAAACCGCGAGTTTTTCGGTTCCCCAAAACTAACATAGATATTTAAGAAGCAAACAAGATATTGTAAACCAAATCAAATGAATTCGGCTCCGTTATGCCTGACGGCGCTTGAGCCTATCAAATAAACGAATAAGTAAAAAAAAAAAAAATTCATTTAACGTGTATTATAAAAAATCGTACCTTTTTTATTTTTCTACGATCAACCTATCACAGAAGAAGAGCCTGATGGTATTGAAATGATTTCAAATCTGTTTTTCCGTTAGTTACACGGAAAATAAAAAATGTTCCAGAAAAAAATTAAAAAATTCATATTTTCAAAAGTATAATAAAAACTCAAATTTTTATTATTGTCAAAAATCAGTAACCAAAAGAGGCTTCAAGAAAAAATTGAAAAGGATAGGGATGTTCAAAAATAAAAATAATAAAAATCAAAAACGAAAATTCATAAATTTGCGAAGAAAAATAAATCATTGCCCAAACAGTGTTTAGAATGATTTTAGATAAAGAAAAATAATATTTAGATCGAAAACAAAAATTTGGGTATTAGAGGGTTAAGAGTAGCAAGTGCATACCGGACGGCATCTAAAAAGGCCGTGTGCATCATAGCCGGGATGACGCCCATCGGGCTCATCATCAAGGAAGAGGTTCAATGCTTCAACCGAAGAGATACCAGAGGAGTCCGCGACACGTGTAAATAGGCAACGGTCAGAGCTTGGCACCAGAAATGGGATAACTCCACTGAAGGTAGATGGACCCATCGGCTAATACCAAATGTGTCAGATTGGTGAGGAAGAAACCATGGGGAAGTTAAGTTCCACCTGACGCAATTTCTGTCAGGACATGGTTGCTATAGGCAGTATCTGCATAGGTTCTGACACTCAGTATCTCCTACGTGCCTCAATTGTGCTGGTGTGGAGGAAACAGCGGAGCATGTCGTGTTCGATTGCCCCCGATTGCGCCGACCAAGAGTTGGCTGCAGAGGATTAGCCCTGCCGAGGCTGGTCCCTTGTAACATTATTTATAAAAGAGAAAGAAAGAAACGACGTGACGTCACTATTTGCGCTGCATAACAACGGCGGGAGAATAAAAGAGAGAACTAGTGCCCAGACAACCAAAATGTACGCATAACGAAATCACCTGGAGGCTTTGTATGTGCAAAATGTCACTTATAAGATGTCGCGAAAAGGCCTTCTACGTACAAAAGTGGAGGCGATATACGTGCATATATTATGTGATGAATAATAGCATACAATGCGAGTGTATAAATTTTCTACCGAAATAATTTGTGATCTTATGCGACTTAGCTTATGATAACAAATGTTCATTTGACAGCTGCTACGGAATGATTCGACTTACTTTGTACAAGTGTACGAGACGAAACAAAATGTGCAAATGAACTCAGAAAAGAAGCGTTTTATGCGATGAAACTCATCAGTCTGACGAATTTATCCACCGTGTTTTGCGGGTTTGATGTGATTTGCATGACTAAACGAGTTATTACGTGCACTTTTTTGGGACTTCTGGTTGTCTGGGTGGCACGCACCAATCATCTGCGCCACCTGAGTAAAATCCATGACAATGAAGCAGTATGCCTAGGCCACTTCTGCTACATGTGTTGTACTATATGCACTGGCCCCTCCCCGAAGAAATACCGTAAGGTGGTTCCAGGGTGATAAGGGTCTAAGGACAAGGTTAATGTCGGTGCTCTGTACACCACTGGAGCAATTCAACAAAAATTGCTCAAGTACAGCGCATGGGCTTTAGTGGGTTGTCGTTGGTGCGGCATCATCCCCACACTCCCTGAGTTACCTTCTCAGGGGGTCTAAAATAGTATTGCGGATAAGCATCGGGAATGAATTTCGGCTACTAAAGGGTCCATTATAAGCAACGAAACCTCATCTTTTGCGTATCTACGCTGCAATTTCATGAGAAATTCTGTGTTAAGTCAAGACTGATCCATATCTGTGAGTTATCCATAACTGGGGAGGCTCTACGAAGAGCATCCAGTATTTTTTCATTTCACTTACCTCTCCTGCGGTTTTTGAACTTCTTCTTACGGATTGCTCCTTCTGCGCAGGTTCCCGATGTCGATGGAACAGAATCGGTTTGAGATACTATCGTTTCATTGTGTGCCATTCTGGATAACAGATGGTGATCTAACACTTCGGAAAGCGCAAACACCGGAGCCTGGTGGTCTACCTCAGCAGTTGTGTCCATATGCATATCGTAAGCTCCATCCATCTGTTTGTGAATTTGAATTGTGTCTATGGAAGGGAAGGGAAGTTTGATGAGAACAGTTCACGAATGATAATTGTGAGTAACATTACTCATTGTGTTGTTTTGCAGATATGAATTTACATGCTGCTGAAGGACCGACGAGGCAATTTGTGGCGGTAGAGGCATGATTGAGGTGATGATGGGTCCAGTGAGTACTTGCTGTAGTTGATTCTCTTGGAGCGCAGATGCCGGTACCTGAATTGTCAGTACTCTGGGTTGTGAGTTTGGTACGTTTGGCAGTGCTGGTAGGGTTATCTGAATTGCGACCATTTTATTGGGATCAAGAGCGGCCACGACTGCTGCCGGAGCGGCTGGCTGTTGTGCTGGTGGTGGTTGTACTGCAGCAGGTTGTGGCAACGAGGGATGAGCCTGTGCTAGTGGTGGTGGTTGAAGTTGTTGCGGCTGCTGTTGATGTTGAACTGCTGGTAACATTTGTTGCGTTTCAGTCACCGGTTCGGGCTTGACAGCAGCTGGTTGAATAGCGGGTGTTGTGTTGGTGGTGGTTGATTTTGCGGTTCCATTCTGGTTTTCCTGGTTGGCGGCGGCGGCAGCAGCTGCAGCCGCAGCTTTCGCCTTTTTGGTACCATTGGACTAAAAAAGTAAAAGGATATAATAAGAATATATTTTAAGTAACCGTTCAATAAGATAATATAAACCAAGCCAACATACTCCAGAAAAAATTATAAGGATTCCAAAAAAGTCCGACTAAACGTTTTCTAAAAGAGTACTTCGGAGTATTTCTCGTGATTTTCATCAGAAATTGATCCATCCATTCCCTTAGTTTTCCTTATTTTTTACTACGATGATTTCACGGATCTCTAAAAAATGGCTATAAGAATGTAGTTCAAAACAATTCAGAGTATTCAACCAGGATCTTTTCCACTTCATAAATTGTTCCATGGAATTATTCATAGATTACTGCAGAATTTTCTCAAAAAAGGTCTCACTATACTTAGGATCAGGATCTAGTGATTATTCAATACATTTTATGTGGATTTTGTCCAAGTTTTACTTTGAAGACTCTAAGAATTAATTTCTTATTTTAATATTAGACCTCACAGTTTGTTTTTAGTTCAACCAAGATTTTACAGATTCCCAATTTCTCTTCAATAGATTTTTTCAGAAAATCTACCACTCTCAATCTATGCATGAGATTTGCATTGAATTTTTGTACGGCAAGTGTTTACGCTTGACAATCGCAAGGTACTTGGTTCGAGTCTGACGTGCTGCAAGTTTTTAACAAGGACATAGTAAATTTTACTGTCAAAATGGTGCCATGGTAAAATAGAATGCGCGAAATATTCGAAGCACATGTAAAATTAGGCTGCCAAAATGTTATGGCGTAATGTACTTTCGCAAAATTTAGGTAAAATGTGAAATTTTGGAAACTTTTTTCACACGATCAGGCATATTTATCAAAATTTAGAGGCACTATGGACCAAATTTGGTTTCCTAACATTTATACAAAAACCAATAAATCTTAAAACACCCTTACGATAGGCCTGGCTACGCCTTCCTTAACAAATTTGATAATATTTCACGTCTAAACAACAAATCGCTATAACATTCTCAAAACTTAATATTTCCTTACACTCGATTCTGTTTTTGCACGGATAATTTTTACACGGCCGTGCAAAACAAATTTTCATGCATTTTTTTTTTCGCCAAAACCTTATTTTTGCATAAAACGTTGAGAAATGGTGTTACTTTTTGCACTTTTTTTTAAATTTTGAACTGAAAACTTTTTTTTGCACGGTACGCATCCTCCGTACAAATGCAGAATCGGATGTACTTGAATAGTATTCGAACTACCAATTCGAAAAAGCTAGAAATGTCGAAAAGAAACTTTTGCCCACATTACTCTTTAGTGTTTTCAACTGCTATTCTCAGTGTAATGATGATTTTAGCAAAATTTTCATAAGGATTAAGAATTAATCCAGAAATTATTTCAGGAAATTGTTCAAAAATATTTTCAGTTCTTTTTGTAGGAATTCACAGAAAAACAAATCCGTGGTGTATTTTTAAAGGAAATATGGATTTCTGTAGAAGAGAACTCATGTAATGACTATTGAAAGATCCTCTGATTTCTTAAAGATCACCTAGCATAAACAGTGAAATTCGTTCATTGCAATTTCATTTATTGTACTTTAGTGTCACTTTGATTTTGCATATCATTGCAATGGATCATTGAATGTAGTTTTTGTCATTGCTCACCGCATCAAAACAAAGGCGCCACTGTATATGGGATTTAACATTGTGACAGCATTGCTGTTCTGTCAAACACACAAGGCTACGGTGGCGCTATCTATGCTTTCCATAGCGGCCGTTTTGGTTATTTTAATGATCCATTAAAGAACAAGAATCCACCATGAAATCATCAATAATAAAAAAAAAAAACTTACAGTATTGGACAAAACAGTTGCAACTTTTTCTATTTTTAATATAAAATGGTCAACTTTAGAGGGTTAGATCTGAGTCATTTATGGACCGATCTGAATTTTTACAGTGCTGAAGAAATAACTTTAATTTCAACATATATTTTTAAGTGATTTCCAAACATGAGTTTACTTTTAAAGTAATAATGGTTTAACTAAAGTGATTTTTTGACTATTTTTATAATTGGCATAACTTAACAAATTGAAGGAATATCATTACGGTATCTTCAGTTGTAGATTTTGCCGAGATGAATAAGTTTGCTGAAACCAGTTTTTGGTAGGTCTATTAGATTTTCAAATAAATAGTTTTATGTTTTTCGTCGAAAATTACACTTTAGTAAAATTGTTATTAGTTTTAAACTTGTAATTTGAAAAATTATTCAAAAATATATGTTGAAATTCATGTTATGTCTGATGTTCTGTGAAAATTTCATTTAAATCGGCCCATAAATAACTGAGATCCAGCTTACCAAAGTTGATCATTTTGTATGGAAAACCGAAAAAGTTGCAAATGTGTTGTCCGATATTTTGCTGGTGCTCAAATAATCTAAATAATCTAAATAAAATAATCTCAAATAATCTTTCTAAAAATCATTGTAAGGCATTCCAGATAGTAAGTGCAGTACAACGACAGATTTACACGAAAATTGCATAAATTTTAGGCGAAAAAATGATCTAGAAATTTGTAAAACGATGATGGTTATTTTTCAATGAGAATGTACACTACCCATCATAAGAATGGAATAGCGTATTGCAACTCATATTGCATTCTGTCCACTTTTTGGATTGCATTTAGGTCCCATACCAACTGCGCAAACTTTCAGCTCGATCGGAGAAACTATATTTTAGCACCAGCAGTTCAAAGTTTGTATGGGATTTACTATGGGAAAACTTACTTTTGCAAAGAAAAATCGTCAGAGGTCGCCCATTGACCTCTATAAAAATACTGAACACAGACCCCGATAGGTACTTTTACGATGAAGAATATTGCCGAAGACCGCGGAACAATCCGACATTTGTGAAAAAAGTTATTCAATGAAAACCTATTGGCAAGGCGACGTTGATTAACAGAATAACAATAATAACAAAATCGGCCAAATTTTCCGGATAGTCTATGCTTAATAACTTCTTTCACAAGCATCAAATTGCTTTGCGGTCTTTGGCAATGTTGTTCATCGTAGAAATAGCTATCGAGATCTGTGTTCAGAATTTTTATAAAAGTCAACGGGCCACCTCTGGCGATTTTTCTTTGCAAATGTAAGTTTTCCCATAGTAAATCGCATACAAATTTTGAACGGCTGGCGCTAAAATATAGTTTCACCGATTAAGCTGAAATTTTGCACAGTTATTATGGGACCCAAATGCAATCCAAAAAGTGGACTGGAGCGAGAATATATTTGTTTTTTTTTTCATATAATCGTGTCCCAGTCATACTGAATATTGCAGCACCTTCAAAAGTTTAGCATCACCTAAAATGAATATTATCTCGTGATTTTGCGATGCTAGATCAATGTATTTTTGAGGTCATCTCTAAAAATATGTCTTTGAGACCCTGTGATTTTTTTTATTTTATTTTTATTTTTTTGAAAAAGTTTTTATCGTAGGAGTTGGGGTGATGCTAAACTTAAAAGTGCTGCAATACTCAGCATTGCAACGATTCCATACTCTTGGTGGGTAGTGTATACTATGTCTTTTTCCGCATCTCGGTATATATTCTTTATTTGTTATTTTCCAATAAACGAATTGTATTTTGAATTTAATCGTCCGTTAGAAAGGTTGTCTACGGACAACGACGAGAATGAGACGTACATTTGTCTGTGCATTATATAATAGGTATCAGTCAATATGCATACAAGTTTATCTGCTTTATTTACAATAAATTACCATCATCGTTTTACAGATTTTTTCCAGACCAGTTTTTGCAAGAATGCATCATTGAATTGCACTTGCCATCGGAAATACCGTAAAATGATACTCAAAAACATTTTTTTTTATAAAAAAATGGATTGTTGAGCCTTTTTACATCTTTTCTAGCACTAAACCGAATAACGCCTTCCGCTTTCTTACTAGCGCTGCCTTCCCTGTACGTTAAACCTAATGTCGGAAGAAGTGCGCTGTATAGAACATCAGATGACGCTGTATAGACATAGGCTAGTAAAAAAGCGGAAGTCGCTATTCGGTATAGTGCTAGAAGGGGTTTACAGACATGAGTCTTCAGAATACTAATCAATGAACTTCAAAATCCTTTCGATGTTCAAATGTACTTGGAATAGTACACACTTAAAAAAAATACGGATTACGGTGAAATTTCACCGTAATCTCAACAGCTGAAGGTTCGGTGAAAAATCACCGAACAATCTGTAAAATGATTGAACAAAATCATAAAGAAAAACAAGAAAACGGTTCCACTGGGAATCGATCTCCCGCCCTTCCGATCAGGAAGCAGGCTTGCTACCACTAAGCCAGCTTTCACTGCTTGATAATGGTGTGCAAAAACTGAAACAAAAGGAAGCTCATGCCTGCCAGAGCGGCTGTCACACGATTTCACAGAAGTTCGGTGAAAATAATGCTTTTACCGAACTGTTCGTTAGTATTTCACAGGGTTACAGTAAAATTGTTTGTTTCACGGATTTTTTACGTTAAAATAGTCGATTTCACGGTTTTTTTTCGGTGAAATAATAGATTTCACAGGAAAATCTGTATTTTTTTGTTTACAGTTCGAATTCGGTGATTTATTTCACAGGATACTGCGATTTATTTTAAGTGTGTATTATACTTTTTCCATACAATAAACGACATTTTTGCAAGCATGTTTAAACAATCTACAGTCGCCTCTCCACATCTCGATATCGAAGGGACCATCGAGATAGGGAGAGATCGAGACAAAGAACAAATTTTTATAGAATACTAGATTGAAAATCACTCCATTACCAGGAAAATCAAAAACAAACGGACGTCATTTTGTCTTCGCAAATTGTTTTGAATCCCTAAAATCCAGTCCAGTTACCTTTGATAATGGACATATCGACATACGGAGATAAAATCGGGAACGAAAATCACATCGAGATAGGGAGATATCGAGATATGGAGATTGAAAATATATGCCGAACGAAGGGACCGAAGCAATTATCGACATAGGGAGAGATATCGAGATGTGGAGAGTCGACTGTATTTAGGTAATCGATATGGGAGCGTGCAACTTTTACCAAAGTATGTCTAATATGAAGGTTTGAGGATGTTTTGTATACTATACGATTTGGATTGCCAAATAGTTTATAATATATAGTCAACTTTCAATAACTCGATATCCCACATATCGATTTCAAGTTCTAGAATCCTAGCAAAAGTTGATTTTTATGGTTAGCCTTGAGACACTTTCTCCCCTAATCATGCTTCCCCGACAAGTTTTATGGCATCTTGAGTTTACTTTTACCAAATAAATTATGCAAAGGGAACATACATACCTTTGAGTTCGACACGGACTGATGATGATTGCAATTGCCGTAACAGAAAAAGTGAAAAGAAAAAGAAACAATATTTTAAAATGTATTATGCTACACATGTTTAAATTCTTATTCCCATCCCAAAATCTAAAATTATCCTACCTTCGCTAGAATTGACGGTGGCTGATCCGAAGGGTCTGGAGTCGTTTCGACGGCCTTGCTCGCCATCAATTTTGCCGTCCATACCTGTTTCATCTCCTGTAGCACCTGTTCGTCAACTCCCTCGTCGAGGAATGCATCTCGCACGCCGGCAATAACATCATCAATAACAGTGTTGTACAGTTTGAGCTGAAAACAAAAGCGATCGAATTAGCAAAGCGTCGGTGGAAGTTGACTGCAATCTAAATAAATTATTCCGCGGCATCAGTCATTTGTCATTTACTTCCATTGAATTGCTATGAATTTTGCAGCACTTATTGATTACCCTATTATATGATATCGAAAAGGATTCATTTATAATTTTCAAACATTGATAAACGTTTCAACCGTCGAGTGTTGTAGGATGTACAGGCAAAACGCATTTAAAGACAATCAATAGAAAAGGCCTCAAGTCCAAATTGTAAACAAATCGGTTTTCTGCTGATTGTTGTGTATAAGAACGTTTTCTTACTGAATCATATAATAATCATTCAATCAAAATTATGCATGATAGTTATTTTTTTAGTTTTCGGCTCCTTTTTCGCTAATATTTGTCGCAAATGCGCCCTTTGACCTTTTGGCCTGATGACAGACAAAGGGTTAAATTTTCGACTAATAATTAACGCTTTGATCTAAAATATTACTCATTAGTGATATGCTGTTCAAATTCGAAATTATTCCAACATTGCATGTAACGATTCGAACCTAGATACAAATCAAGATTTCCAAAAACATATATATTACGATACTATGTACGAGTAGATAACATTTTTTTAATTGAAATACCATATCTAGGTTGAATCTGCAATCAACATCGGATAATCATCATCGAGTAAATTGCAATTAAATTTTTCCAACACGGTGAATGGATATATCATTAATGATGGTGGTTCATACTGCATGTGAGTTTCTCCACCAAGGTGTCTGTCTGCCGCGCAAACACTCAATGTCATGTTCTTTCTTATCAGCGATAGATTTGGTCCTATAATGTAGGGAGTCGATGCCGGTTATGGACCCTTTGCGTATTATGGACCCCCTACAGAAAAACAGAAAATTAACACTCAAAGCAACTTTATTCCTATGAAAATCCACCGGGGGAACTTCGATTACATTGTTAGTCAGCACTTTCAGGCAAAATATTTGGTTTGAGATGCATAAATACAGATATTTGAACAGTTTTGTAAATGAAACCACACAAGAGGGTCCATAATACGCATTTCCAGGTGGGTCCATAATAGGCTCGTCGACAGCGAGCCGGATTACATGGGAATCAAATGGAGGGTCCATAATACGCAACGTCAAATTTGTAAACAATCCTATTATGGACCCCGGGAGGGTCCATAATAGGCATTCGGACAACAGTTTTTCAAATGCAAATTTCGCTGGAAAAATCGAATGATTTTGTATGTTTCATAGACGTACTATGAAGTAAAGACATTGAATTTGTTGTTAGACTCCACAAAACGTATATGCGTCTGAGATATCATTGCGGAAAAGCGTCTAGAATGAATTTCAGCTACTAAGGGGTCCATTACTAGCATTGAAACCCTACTTTATGTTTTGTTTCGTTTTTGCGCGACAGAGCCAATTAGCGTTGACAACGCTAAAATAATGTGAGTGTTTCCGTTTGTGCGTATTCGTCAATGTTGTGCTTATGAACTACGAGATCCATGTTTTAAGGCGAAGTAGCCCGTCATTCGGTTTGTCAGCATTGATGACTTTTCTGCGTGAAAATTCAAAGTAATAAAACTAATTCTTGATAGTTTATATTGACTTGAAAAAGTATCACTGTACACGCCAACATATATAAAGTATGCTGATACTTTTTCAGCCACCTATCAACTTTTACGTGTAACAAATTTGATCCGTTCCAACAAATCTAAAGGCTATTCTACTGGTCTTGCTCTTCTAGAGCTGTAACATTAAAAATTTTAATTTTCCAACATACATTGTTAGAATCAGGGACGAAAATACTCAATCTACCCTCGCCTACATTGATACTTGCTGGGTAGAATCTTCGTTGATTTTTATCAAATTTCAAGGATTGGCTTTGATATATAATCACCTTAAGCGCATCCTAATGCATAATTTTAGATAATATGGCCGACAAAAGCCCCAGGTGTCTAAGTAAATCATCAAGAAGCCCAAGTAGTTCTTGAACGTAATTTAAATATTTCAATTCTTAAACCATTGAATTTTCTTCTCTAAAGCAAACAAATTCAAGGTATGGATGAAACAAATCCGCACATGTAGAAGCACTTACATAGGGCTCACTCACAATTTTAACAACACCGAAGATTATCATTTTTGATATCCATCCACCCTCTCGTAATGCTTTTTGTACACATTTTATTCTACATATTTTATATTAGCAGTAACAGCTTGATCGTTATTAAAATCGTAAATGCGCCCTTATTCAAAACTTTGTCGACTAGATAACAAGTGACATATTAAAAAAATGTATAAATAAAGGCTTGTTTTCAAGATTGGTTGTAGTATACAGCAATTACAGAAGAGTGCTAACCAATCTGCAATAAGTAATTGAACTTTGATTCAAAACGTCGAGTAAAATAAATAGAGAAAAGTTAAAAAATATTAGCACTGACAGTGCGAGAACAAAAATTCAAAAAAATATTTTGAAACGTTGCTTAGAAAAAAGTGAAACAGTTTTAAAGAAATATGATGTAGGATACTAGAAATTAAATAATTAATGTTTCAAATTATTTCGAAATTGCAGATGCCATGAGAATGTCATTAAACATAACTTCTTTCTATAATTTATTTTGGAGGTAATTTTGTAGATTACAGCTTGAAGATGTTCGTTCAAAACGATTTTCCCGGTGATCTTCTCAAATTCCCGGTTTTTCCGGTCTTTTTCCCGGTGGATTCAATTTCCCGTCTTTTTCCCGCTTTTTCCGGTTCGGTGGCCACCCTGAATATCCAATGTTGAAACATTGGAACAAATGTCAAATAAAATAATTAATAATTTCAGGCAAAAATCGTTACAATCTTCTTTTGCCACGATTAATGCGTTATATGTTCAGGTTAAGTTAGGTTAAGTATATTCAAAGCGTTTTTTTTTCTACTATAAGCAGATGAAATCAACTCACCTGTAAAAAATCTGAACTGCTACGGCAAATGAATTGTAATATGTTGTTAATAAAATCTTGAATTTGTTTTACCAAATTAGGATGATAGTGTTGTCTAATAACACAGAACGCCTAGATATGAGAAATGAATGTAATGTTTGGAATAATACTAATAAAGAAATTTCATTTCATTTCATTTTGCAGCGTTTGGTGGGGCAATGAGAGCGCAAGTCAGTCCAAAGCCGGGGGAAGGGATAGGTAATGGCCGTAATAGTCTATGCGGACCACTTGAACACCATCGGAAATGATAGGAAGGGTTGGGGTAGGGTATAGGAAATTGGAGAAGACTTGACACAGTAATGCGATTAATGCTGCAAAATGTAAATGTGCTGAGAGCAATTTAATTTGAGTTTTGGAGTTTGGTTTGATTTATTAAAATTCGAAACCATTGTACAAGTAAGAAAGAATTAGCTGATCGCTCTATAGAAATTTATAACAATATGAGAGTGATGCTAAGAACTGCTGATGGCACGATGCGACGCTTTAGAAGCTTTTGCTAATGATTGAACATTACTAAAAAGAACGCAATTCAATCGATGTACAACTAAGACAACTTTACAAACTTTATCTGTTTTTATCATGTACAGATATAAAATTATAATTCAATTCACTGATTGGCGGTGCTGATTTATATAAAAATATATGATATTATTAAAATGAAATGTGTTACTTACTCATGATGTTTATACTTCCCTGACCAGAATTATTCTGTTTTGAGCACCCTTTTCGAAGCTATTCTATCCAGTTATCCATTGACTGCTTACAATTCTGAAATTATTCTTATTGTGCATGCTCATGCATTATATTAGTAATGATCATAATCATGCAACAGATAAGAAGGTGAGAAAGAGAGAATATAGGAACAGTGATTAGTAATGAGTAATTATGTAGTTTTGTTAGAATAATAAACAATTAAACAGCAGTAATGAATAGCTTAAAAAATGACATTACAGCATAGCTGAGCCTTTCGGATCATAAGACCGATGTATAAAAATAATTTGTTTCGAAATTGTCCGCGTGGTCTTCTAGTGCTCCTATTAGATAAGAATCAATCATAGACATACATACCGAATGCTCGTCATGACCCTATGACCAACATTTGTATATGTATAGCCTTAGCTGATGTGGCTTTTCTAATAGGTAGTTCTTTCACTCATTGATTGTCTTCAAAACCTTGTCAAGTATAGAAGATTGATTTTATTTCGTTTATTACTACAGTATTAGGTATTATTTTATGTTTTTATCACTATGGATATTATCAAGGCCAGAATTCCCAGTGAGTGAAGAATTTTATAGTACTAGAACACCATAGAAGATCGCTAAACATTACCTAATCATGGAACGGCTTTTTGCTCTATTATTTTAGGTAGATGCTATTGATCTCCCTTTGCTCCTATCCGCAACCCGGTGCACGCGCCCTGTTGGTTTTCGAAAACCTCGTAGAAGATTACAAACCGTCAATGGCATTCCCAATTACTACCCCACATTGCACATTCAAGGGTCTGATTGTGCTCCTAACCCACCCTCAGTCTGTAATCTTCTCGCCAGTTTGAAATTATATTTTCCCGAAGTGAAAGTAATTTTGATGAGTGATAGCGTAGTGCAGCCCAACTGCATAGTACAGTAGTTTAACCAGAATCTTTAGGTCAGAAGATAAAATCTAAATTTTGTAATAAAGAGGTTGCCATTGCTTTGAAATTCACCCAACATCTAATCAAAACTACTAACAACAGCGATCAATTATCAAAATTCATCGCTCCCTGGAAAATATAATTCCAAGCCCAGGGAATAATACTAATAAAGAAATTAAAAAAAAAGTTGTTTGTCCCAATTACCGTCAACGTACCAGTACCCGCTCATGTTCCAGTAGCCCGCTCACGAGCTTAAAAAGTAAGGTAATTTGAGTAAATACACAAACAAATGTCCACAGTATGATTCAATTTGTCGATTTCAACCGTATAGCGGCCATAGTTTTCAAATTCACCTTGTGCAAACTTATCTTTTTTCAGTGTGAGCGGGCTACTGGAACATGAGCGGATACTGGTGTACTGATGGTAATTAGGTAATTGCTACAGCGTAACCAAGTCAAAGAACATGCCAAAATGTAGAGAAAAAAAATTCAACTACGAGATAAAAATGCCCATACGGTTATGTAGGATCCAAAAAAGGTCGAAAATAATTGAATTGTGAAGCATTGTTTTTCATTATTTTGGACACACCAATACATTTTGGACATCCGACATTTTTTATCGTTTGGCAACAAAGTCCACGACACTGGTTGTATAATATGCTTGACCATAGTCTAATCAATCTATTAACAATGGAAAACCGAAGAAATTCTAAGCTTTTAGTTCAGAAAATTGAAAAAAGTTTTCGTTTACATTTGAAAAATTTGAAAAATATTTTCAAAATCACAAAACGAATAAAAATTAAAATTTTGAGCTAAAACAATATTGGGAAATTAGGTTGAGAATCCAGTCTCGCACAGAATAATAATATAAACAAAATACAAAATCATAATGATTTGGAAATAAAATACAAAATCATCAAGCTTTCAAACTTGGATGTTCACATTGATTCTTTTATTAAAACAGCAAATTCTACTTCTTATATTGCGAACATAATATATTGTTTAAATTTCACCTTTGTTTTTTCATTTTTTTGTGAGTTGAAGCCAAACCTTAAATTTTCAAGAGCTCAGATCTCGAGAACCAGATATCCATTGAAGCTAAAACTTGACCGATCGATTCCTCTACGTCAGCGTTATAGCGCTCTAATTTTTAGCGTTATGTCTGGTTTTTAAATTTTATGATCTTATATTTGAGGTTTGCGTTACCAGGGTGTCTACTCATTTACGGCAATGAAATTCCCTGATATTTCCAGGTTTTTCCAGGTTAAAAAAAATATTTCATTAGGTTCAAGAAATTACCCAAAATACATGAATTTTTGACAAGTTTTTCATTATAGATGACTTAAAATTTATTTATTTAAGATTTCGACTAAGATGACTTAAACAAAAAACCTAATGATAATTTTTTTTATTTTGCACTTTAAAACAAATTCTGTTTAAAGAACTTAAAACAATAAAATGCGATTTTGTTTTATTTCTCCGAAAACCAAGCATGCTATAAAATCATCCCCTTGATGCAACAACACGATATCTCGAAAATCCAAATTTCGAACTATTGAACATTGAAAGTCTGATCGTTTCACAAGGTGATGGGTAATCGCAGAGACTTTGATTGCATAATTAATCTTTGACTTGTTTACTTTGAACCACCACACAAGATTTAATTAAGATTAATGTTTCGACAAATTGAACTCTAAGAAACGATATTTCGTGTTATCTAGTAGTAGCATTAGGGGATAAAATGATCTGAAAATGCTTTTAATCACAACACAAAGTCAGATATAAGGAAAAAATCGAACTTAAGGAAATGAATAGCCTTTCCATTACAATGGAATTGAGATTTATGGACATCAGCGACTAACCCGGAAAATTTCTTTGGAGGGCGTTTTGTATTTTTGCATAGATGAAATCTTGGAGAAATCAGGGTTGGAAATGGTCGTTCAACTAGTGGTATTTATTTTGATTTTCGTTATTCCAAATTCTTGTTAGAATTTTTGGAATGTAAAAAATAGCCAAAAAACATAAATCCGACTTGAGGCACCTTCTAATCTTCTCCAAATTGGATAAAAATTTGTCTGGTAGTTTGTTTTAGTATTGCAACTAGGACTAGGGAGTGACTGGTTGAATCCCAGAAATTTTGATTTTTGTGAAACTGTCTAATAGTCTGAAGGTTTCTCTGAGCCTCAAGGACTTACTGCAAGTAGAATAAGGCAAAAAAGTGACTTTAAAAACCATTTTGTTTAAAATGGAGACTTTAGAGACCTTACATTAAATAAAAGTTTTTCAAAGACTTGCATCAAAATAGCGACCAAGAGTCTACAAAGAGACCTGCTTACCTGAGAAAAGCACTATTTTTCGAAATGTGTTACAATCTGGCTTTGCAGAATTCGCTCTCATTTGAGTATGAAGCACGATCAAAGCAAGCAAAAAAAACATCCCATCTGTTGCGGTCCACGATCGTCATTGTATCGCAAGGTGTAACAAGTCTGATAAATGGAAGCAGCGAGCGAGAGCCCCAAAGAGAGAGCGATGATAAAACCCATTTTACTCGCTTGTTTACCGTTGGGGATAGCTATTTTTCTTTACTGGCACGATAAACAATCCACGAACTTCCAATAGCAATAGTGTCCCCCAGGATTAGAGCATGTTTAGAGGGGTTTTATCATACACTACTGTCCCCCCAATCTGATCAAAGTTGTAGCAGTATACGATTAACAGTCTCTCATAATGTGCAGCATGTTATGATAGTTACAGAGAGCGATACGTGAGCGATTCTCTCAATTTTCTCAGGATTCAATCCCTGGTTACAATTTTTGCTTTTTCCCTATAAAGTTTATTATTTTTGTAGAATAGGCGAAAAAATTTTTGTGAAAAAAAAATGAATTCTCTCAACCATCTTATGAACAAAAACTAAATGGAACTGAGAAATTTAGTTGCATTTACCATCTTGGCAAAGTTCTACAATATTGGTTAAATATTTTTTATGTTGAGTAAATAAAAATGTCTATAAAATTAAAGGACACTGTTTTGATAGCGGCGCAGCCGAAAAATTTTTCGATTGAAAAGATTTTGTGTCACAAAAAGGGTATATTCTACCATGTAAGTATTAATAATTCAAAATAATTTCCTTGATTATGGCCGAAATTCCCTGAGAATTCCAGGTTTTTTCCAGGTTGAATAAAATTCCCTGATAATTCCAGGTTTTCCACGTTTTTCCAGGTAGTAGACACCCTGGTTACCTTTTAGTTTTTTGAAACGATCACGTGGGGTTAAATATCAATCATTTTGAAAAAAGGAACATCAACATTCAAAACCTGATAAACATTTCAGAAGTGAATACAAAACATGTGTAGTAGGGAGGTAGTAGGGAGGAAAAAATGGAATTTTAGATCTGTAGGTAACGCTCTATTCTTGAAACTTTGTCAAAACCTGGAAAAAAATAGGGTGAATTATGTATTTTGGACAGGCTAAGGACATGTCTGAAAAGGGCGATCGATTAACTGCATTAGATACTAATATTTTATTACGTAATGTTGCTTATATGCTTAATGTCTCATTGTACTTTGAGTTTCTGGGAGAAAAAGCTAACCAACTGTAGCATTGACTTCCAAAATAGCGTTTTTTAGCGGCCTATCTGTTATACATTTCGGACACCAAATATACATTTTGGACACCCTCATGTGGATATAATTTGGACAGGGGTATTATCTCAATATCCATACAATGGATTCTTAAAATGACAGTCTTATCATAAAGTTTCGAAAGTTTACATGTGACTTATGTATTTTTTCGCCAATTGGATGTGTATATTGGTGATAATCAATAATTTAATTTAATGCAAGCAAATACGATCAGATCCACGGAATACGCCTACAAGTATGCATGCATGCGACAATCCAGTGTGTTTCATTAGATGGCCAAATTATATCAACTGAACAAAAACCATAATCTATTTTGGACATCACCTGATTTATGCCTTATATACTCATGTTAAGATTTTAGATAAACTTAGCTTCAAGCTTAGACATATTTTATCATATTGCTACTTATAAACTTTTTATGAATGCCAATTCTGACCGCTTTTATTGATTTTGATCTATGTTCTAGAAATGTACATCCTCTTGCATTCGTAGGTTTCACAGATGTTCTGTTGATACAATTTACAATTTTGATATTTTTGAAGCCAATTTGTAATTGTTATGAAAATAGTCATCAATAATAAGTAGCATAGTGTATTAATAATGCAATACATGATTTCCCGCACATATATTGCTCACCATCTCATTGAAAATGAGCGTAGAACGATCAGCCTGTCCAAATTATATGTATGTCCAAGTTATATACGTTACCCTACATGTTTTTTCTAATTTTTCTTCCGATAATTTCCATTCAAGATCAATTCATATGTTTTTAAAAGTATGAAATACATCTCACTATCTTTTTTTTGCCAAAATCTGTTCATATAGCGCGATTGTGTCAGCACATTTTTTTAATTTCAAAAATGTGTCAAAATTTTTATTTTTCTTGATCCTAGTTACCGCCCATATTTTGAAAATAGGCGTGAGAGATTTGCACAAAGTTTGATTGGAAAGTAAGCTTGTAGCAAAAACATTATCGCAAAGTTTTTGAAGGTCTTCACCATTGTCATAACCTAATATTTAGAGTAAAAAATAATCGTTTCTTCAGAAGACTTCAACTGGTTTACTGCGGTATTGCTTCTTTCAAGCATTTATTAAAAATATTCTTTTGAATATAAATTTAACTGTGCTACAATCAGGTTAAGTACAAACTAATAGTGATCGATTAATTTGATGAGGTTTTGAAGATTATGAACCAATTTTCGAGTCAATTTTTTTTTTGCGGCGCCCCTAGAGAAGTGCTACGGCGCACAGTTTGGGAAGTACTGAGCTAACCAACAACCCTGTCGAAGACGTCATCTTGCTAAGTGATCAGGCTTCTGAGATATTTACAAAACAAATGTTTTATGGTCACTAGCGCCGCCTTTCGTTTTGGCAGCTATTTTTATTTTGCAGCTCGCAATTTGAAAGTGATGAAACTCAGTCAATGTAAAGTCAAAATAAATAATTTTGATTCAGAAAAGTATTACTACTTGCGTTTACATGCATAAAGTATGCTGATACTTTTTCAGCTATGTCAAAGCAAAACCAAGTGATTTTCTTCAATTTACAATCATGAGATGAATTAACCGCTATCATCGATGCCCAGTACAAATTTCAATGACGGCATACATCGTCTTAAATAATGAGAGCCTTTTAGCTACTGAACAATTTTGCCGAAGACTTTTTAAGTGGTCATGCTCCTGGAATATTCGCAAAACCAAGTGTGTTGTGCTTAAAATTAAAAAAAACGAGATTCCCACAGCCGAGTTGATGACAAAAAAAACTATGTGTGTGTTCATTCATGATTTTCTCCAAATACTACACTAATAACTAATCTTTTTCTCAAAAATGTTTAAGAAGTTAAAAGTTAGCCTTGATGAATTTCTACGAGGATCGCTGAAAGAACGTCTATATAAATAAATTCCTAAAATTCTTCCAATAATTTTCTAGATAAATTGCTAAGATAACTAAAACAAAATTACAGTTTCTGAATCCTACAAGACGTTTTGAAGAAATTCTTTGCTGGACTTCGAACAGAATTCCTGAAATAAACTTTATATGTATGGTCGGAGCAATAACTGTAATAACTGATGTGGAAACTTGATTAAAATTTTGAAAAATATATGCAGATTTGGATTTTTTTTAAGAGAAATGTGAACCGCAACAACAAAATTTTGATGAAATGCTAGGGAAATGCCGTGAGAAAGTCCTGAAGGAGCTTAATGAGGGATCCCAGGTCAAATTCATCGAGGAACTCTTATAAAATTTTATAATAGATTTCATCGAACAATGCCTGCAAGAATTGGCGTAGAAATTATTGTAGGGTTTCTTGGAAAAACTTTTGTGGCAGAGCTTCGGAAGGATCTGTGGTAAATGTTCTAGAAGTAACAACTGGAAACATTGGTGAAAGAATCAGTGCAAAAACATCCTGAGGAAATCCTGGGACAATTATTTATTTCTATTTCAGGATAATCTCTGTGAAATTTACTGCAGGTTTTTTTAATTCTGAAATAAACCGTTGTGGAAGCGTTAGAGCGCTCTAAGATTTTCTGGACCAAATTCTGAAGAAAATCTTCGAAGCATCCATTGAAAAATCGCTGGTAGCATTCTTGCAACTATTCCAGAAGAAATCACTGGAGAATCTACTATATTTGCTGAAGCATTCCTCAGAATCTGAGAGAATTATTATTTATTAAGAACTTGTGGAATAGTCTCTGAAGGTTTCTCTTAAGTCTAGAATTTTGCACCTGGATTCACTGCAAAGCAGATTATTTATTTGATTAAAATAATTGATAGAGACGTGCATTGAAATGACCAACTCCAAAAACTGTACTATTTTTGTACGTCTTGTATTTTTTGCTCTTTTTGTACAAAGTTTATTATTATGGTATAATAGGCAAAAAAATGGAATGTTTTGATGTTTTGACTATGTTTCATATACTCATGAACGACACCCAACTGGAACTGTACTTGACTTTACCAACATGGCAATCTTAAGATCTGCTTGTTTGTCTAAACATGTTCTAGGCTGAATAAATAAATATCGTTTAAAGGACTAAATATGTTAACCAGCGATTTGATAGCAGCGCAGCCGAAATTTTTTTGATTATTGCAGGGCTGTTACAAAAACTTCAAAATGTTATCCGCGAAAATCGCGACTTCTGAAATTCGATCCGCGCCTGGAAGCACCAATCCGCGCCAAAAAAATTGTCATTGAAAGCTTCATGTCACAATACCCAATCAATTTTTCGTAAAAAAAATCATAACATTGTTGAAAAAACTTAATCGTTTTAACCAATTTCTGTGTTCTATGATGCACTTTTATTAGTAGCATAATCCATGGTCAAATTAATCACTATAACTTCCTGTTATATTATCCTTAGGAACTGAGATATTGTTAACTTAATTTCGGTGTTGATCTCCATCAGTGTATGTAACCATTTTTTTCAAATAATATTAAATGTGTCATAAGCCTAGCTTAAAAATTAAAAATTGAAAATGATTCATTACCAGAATAATATACTTAAATGTAGGTTATTTACCTTATGATAAGCACGTTTTGAAAAACTATGCTAGTTATCAGTGCTGGGAACAGTAATAGTAGTAGGCTTGAATTTCGCGAAAGTCACGTGGGTCTTCCCAGTACAGTAGATCAAAAACGTGGATCTCATCAGGTAGCCTATGTTGGATGAATGAATTTTCTAAATCTTTAGTGTCAATGAACGCTCTAAATGCGGGAAATGTAGCGGGAAATAGAACATTTTGCTACAGTAATTTTGGGTTGCCCTTAGCAACGGGTGTTTTGCAATTTTCAAGGCTTTTTGCCTACAACAGCGATGGGCGTGAGTTTCATTGGGTTCGCTGACTGTGATTGGCATTGTTTGGCTACTGTGGAGTGAATTTCAGATTTTTTCCAACCCTGCTAGTTATTGTTTAGTACTTTTCCAACAGTATGGACCGATGCATGAGTTCACTAATTTGACGTTTGAGCGGTGCCGTATTCACTTGTTGCCATGGTCACATAAATAACACGGCACCGCTCAAACGTCAAATAATGAACTCATGCATTGGTCCATTGCTTACACCTGAAAAAACTGTTTATACAGCCATTCCATGAAAAACCGATTTAGTGGGTCTCCGAATTCCGTGCAAATCTGCTATTTTGTTCCTTATCCGAAATAAGGATAAACGTATTTTTGGATTTTTTGATTAGGGTGACCATTTCCGAAATAGGGTGACCAGAAAAATCGCGATTTTGCAAAAAAAATATTTTAAAAAAAATTATAACTTTTAAACCGTTTGACCGATTTTAAATATTTTTGGACGAAATGAAGGCTAAAGATTTTGACTTTTCGGGAAAAATATAAAATTTCACAAAAATTGTGTTTCCGTTTTTTCGTGTTTTAAAGGCCTCGGGACCAAAGGGGCTATCGCTGTTCTCATTTTTTCTTGAAAGTTCAGAAAATTTTACGTATACTGTCAAACTTTCAGCGATGTATGTTTTTTAGTTTTTGAGATATATTTTTTTGAAAATAAAAAATCAGTCATATTTTATCGGCACACACTGCATTAAAATATATGAAATTTTCTAAAAAAAACTAGAAATTTTTATATTTTTTCACGTTTAAACATATTTTTATCATATTTTTCAATTTTGTCTGAATAGTTGAAATTTTAAGCTTTCATTCCATACAAAAAGATTGGAAATCGGTTAAGCTGATCAAAAGTTATAATTATTTTTAAACATTACAAATCTAATGCGCTGAGACCTACAGTGCACTGTAAAAATATGTTTAAACGTGAAAAAATATAAAAATTTCTAGTTTTTTTTTTAGAAAATTTCATATATTTTAATGCGAAATTTTTTTTTTTTTTTCAAAGTTTTCTATTTTTTTCTATTTTTTTCTGAAAAGTTGAGACCTTAAGCTTTCATTCTATAAAAAAAGATTGGAAATCGGTTGAGCTGTTCAAAAGTTATGATTTTTTTTTAAACATTACAAATCTAATGCGCTGAGAGCTACAGTGTGTGCCGATGAAAAATGACTGATTTTTTACTTTCAAAAAAATATATCTCAAAAACTAAAAAACATACATCGCTGAAAATTTGACAGTTTACGTAAAATTTTCTGAACTTTTGAGAAAAATGAAAGCAGCAATAGCCCCTTTGGTCCCGAGGCCTTCAAAACACGAAAAAACGGAAACTATTGAGTTTTTTCATGTAAAAAACACAATTTTTGTGAAATTTTATATTTTTCCGAAAAGTCAAAATCTTTAGCCTTCATTTTGTCCAAAAAGATTGAAAATCGGTCAAACGGTTTAAAAGTTATATTTTTTTTTAATTAAAAATTTTGCAAAATCGCGATTTTTCTGGTCACCCTATTTCGGAAATGGTCACCCTAATAAAAATATCCAAAAATACGTGAATCCTTATTTCGGATAAGGAAAAAAAATAGCAAATTTGCACGGAATTAGGAGACCCACTAGATCGGTTTTTCATGGAATGGCTGTATATATATGTGCAAAACTATTTTTATAAAAATAAAACTGTTTGAAATCTTATCACTGCTTCTTGGTACCGACCAAATTCGCCAAATTACCCCGGATTACGGTAATATTTCATTATTCCGATAGTAATAGGCCAATATACAGTACATTGGATTATACATTTTACACTCTTTGGGCGTTTCAATTTCAATTTTCTGAGTAACTATTTTTTTTTTATTTTTATTTTTTTTTTTTTTTTATTTTTTTTTTTTTTTTGGTATTCAGTTGGAGCTGCCTGACAGCTTAACTTGTCAAGGCTGAACCCTCGGTCTGGCTTTTGCCAAGTTTCCCCTCTACCAGGACCAATACTCAGACGGACTAGGCAATGGCGCCCACATGAACACTGCTTTTTTTTATTTGTATTGCTAGTAGTTTTTGAAAAGTACCCATATTCCCTTGCTTCTGAGAAAAGGAAGCATTGTGAAAATCAGCTGCTCCATCAGAATTTGTTTGAAATAGTAGTGTAGTAGTGTCATTACTAATACTGTCTAGTCGAAATGGTTCTGAATAATTTGTCATTCATGTGCTATTCTGATTTCTCCTGTCTTTTCGTAAGATTAGAGTCTTAAATGTCAATTGTCGTCAAGTCTTAACAAAATTAGGTTGTTTAGTAAGAGTTCTACTTAATTTCATTTTTTGTTGTTAAAAGTATTTATTGGTCATTACGAAAAAGATCGCTTTCCTTGCCTGTTCAACAATTTTTCGAAACTAGCCAGTGTACCCTAATGATTGACCTCAGCGTCTTACGTTCCATAGTCATTTTTATAGTGAATATTGAATAGAAAAGTTACCTTAGGCTTCTATTAGTCTCCTACAAGATTCACTTTTCGGTGACAAATGCAATGCTTCACAACGCCTACTTTCTACTTGTACATTTTGCGAAAATGAAGCTGGAATTAGATTATTTATACCGCTGTTACAAAAAAGGTATTTCTTATTATGGCAATGTAAAAACCATATTAAAATAAGATTGTCGCCACTTATTTCTACTCAGTGAATCTACTAGTCATTTTCCTAAGAGTTCCTAAGTATTCCCTACGTCGTATATGATAACGATGTATCTAGCTAGCTAATAGTAAGAGTGGCTACGGATCATTCTGGTTAGCAAAAGGCAAACTGAACGTCACCAATAGTAGTAATGTCCACTTCGAATAGATTGATTATTTGAAATGGGCATCAATTCTATCAATGACGCAGAATGTCCGTTGGATCACATCCGAGATATTATTGCGTCTATGCCATATGAATTATGACGCGGCTTTAAGCAAAAAGTGCCAAAATGTGATACCACCACTACAGGTTACGCCTTTGGTTTCCATCATATGGGCTAATGGATTATGCCCTCCCATCGCGGCAAGGTCGCATAACCAAGGGGAGGGAATTTTCTGAACAACTAATTTCGATAAAACCTCAAAAACCGTATTGATATATTTAAACAAATGAATATGTTGACTCGCAATCCTTTCCTTATCCCACTAACTCAATATCTTTTCCACTCCAACTGTGGCGCAGATGCATACTCGGTCTCTAGTAACAATAGTTTCAATCATTGGTTGCAGTGGCCGCCATCGTTATCTACTTTTAAATTATAAGCTTTCGGTTCGTGCACTTTGAGAATGGTGGCAAATTGTTTAACTGACATTTTTTCGATATTGTATCTAGATACACAATGAATCTTCAGAAAGTGCCTTAGATCTTATATTCTTCAATGCTTTTTGTTTAGTTAGTCATCATCGAAGCTTTACAAAAAAAAACTGTTTAAAACTGAAACTTATGCGATGAAATTGTATTCAGTTGGAGAATTGAATATAGTGAATACATTTCTTTCATGTAAATTTTCTTGATTTTTAACAAAAAACCGCTATTTTTCAAATCTATGTCGGATTCTGCCCCTTAAAATTTGAAATGTTTTAAACTATTAGAGGAAAACAAAAAAAATACCTGCAAAAACTAAAAACTAAACAGCAGGGCCCTAATGACTAATCACTTTACATCACTCAATGACATGATGAGAGTTTACATTTTAAAATACAAATAGCCTCATGATGAACTACACAACTTTTTGTATCAACACAATTTATTGGCGATTTTTGTGACATGATTTGGGAAATCCGCGATTTTCGCGACAGAATTTCAGTCACTCGCGATTTTCGCGCCTGGCGTACCAAATTCGCTACAACTCCGCGAAAATCGCGAAATCCTCGAGAATCGCGAAATTCGCGACTGTTGTAACAGCCCTGTTAATGAGATGTTGTGTACCATGTACTCCAGCTTCAAAATAATTTCCCTAAGTGTAGCCAAAATTTCCTGAGAATTCCAGGTTTTTTCCAGGTTGAATAAAAATCCCTAATAGTTTCAAGTTTTCCAGGTTTTTGCAGGTAGTAGACACCCTGTATAATGTTGTAGAATCATTTCAACAAACATAACTGAACAGAACAAAATTCAAGTAACACGAATTTTTTTTTCTTTGTTTACATGTTACTTATGGAATTGTTCATTGGGAGGTTGAAGGTAATATAAATCGTGAATGTAACTGTTAGTTTTTGAATTTATTGTTCAAAACGATAAACTTTTCAATTGCCCCACCTGTGGGTCTCTAGGTCTCTAGAATTTAAAGAATCCCAACTATGCGAAATCCATTACCCACTTGCCCTACGGTACCTTCATCAGTTAGTCGGCTCAAATGGCACGTTCCCCTGCAAATGGGAGATTTGTGCCTCGCACTTGGAAATAAAGCCGAAATCATCATTTACCTGATTGGAAAGGGAAAGGAAATGGGGATGGGAAAGGAAGGGGTAAAGGAATGGCGAGGGGAATGCATGATTTCCAGAAGGGAAATCTAATAATGGAAATTGAGACTACTGGAGTAGATCAATTTCTAATAGCAGCTATACTGCAAGATGCATTGAAAACAATGCTTTGAACCTATAGTTCAGAATTGAAAGGTTCCCAGAATGGAAACCCATTGCATGAAGTTCATCTAGGGCAGATTAACTTCTAGGTTTAGCAGGTTTAGTCTGCATATATGGCTTGCATAGCACTTTTTGGAATCCGTAATTGATTTTGTAATTAAGTTTTTTTAGAAGATTGTAAGAACAATCATCAATGCTACAGATAACCAGTCGATTATTGGTAGATATTGACTTTGTTCTTAAGATTTTCCAATTCGCAAAACCCAGTGAAGGGTTTTGAAAATGCAGTCTTTTCAAAACATCAGCATCACTTAAATGTTCATTTGGAATCAAAGGAACATTCAAGCAAACCTTGTTTTGATGAAGACCAAATTGTTCAATCCGAAACTTGCAACCGTCTACCGCCTTCTCATTTATTTCATTTAGCTTCTGCTTCAGCCAGTCAGAGCTTTCTTCGTTTTCTGGCGAAAACCAAATTTTTCCGAAGCGAAGCCCATGACCATTGAAGCTAGGAATAAATGAGGTAGACGGTAGCTGGTAAAGGAAGTTGTTGAGATCGAACAACAATTCGTCTTTCAGTACGTTCGTAAAAAAGCCATTTAAAAGGCTAATTTGAAAACGAAGCGCATGAAAAGACGATGTATCACCACTTGGATGCGTGGTTGACTTACCCGCGAAAGTCTTTGCAACAGACTTACCGGCCATTCGGGAAGATATTGCTGCACCAACACCTTTCCCATTTCCGAGTGAAATATTATCACTAGTTGCTTCAGAAGTTGAAGCAGAACCTTGCTGTTGTATATGCACGTTTTGATGTTGTGTATCTACAACAGTAGGAGTAGAAGATTTCAGATCTTGATTGGCAGCCATTGCTCCAAGAAGAAAAATAAAGATTTTGGTTAATCCAACTGGCGTCGATCGTGGTCGAGATGAAAAAGAAAGGTTGTTCGTGTACAGCCTTCTTCCTATGACTCAAATCAGGGAGTCCTAACACTATTACAATAAACAATAAAATAGTATGTGTGAAAGTGTGTCCCAAAACAAACACTACTCTAATGACTCATGAGAGACATAAAAGAGAATATATGAGACTTTATCTCAATATATAGACGGCGGTTCATGCATAAATGACGTAATATATTCCAAATGCTAAAAAAGTGTTTTATGACAAAAAATAGTGCGAATGAAAAATTGAAATAAATAATGAAATTAATAAAGTAATAACTAGGATAACAATTACTATTCGTGTATACATAAAAAAAAAATGTAATGTTACATATATTACGAAATTTAAATATGATAAAAGAATCGAAAGGGCATGTTTCAAATAGAAAACATCTTCTCAGATCCACATATTAAGGTAAAATAACTCATTGTAATTGAAAAATATAATCAATTAATAATTCTGAACGGAATTATCCCACGAAGAGGTGAACAAGAATCGGTGAGCAACATATATTTCGATGATTTCTGGAAACCCGGTATGTGCTCATGAATATACTTACAATCATGGAACTCTCCACTGACTTGTTGTAAGAGTTTTCGTTTGCATATATCGAGTGTACATACACCATCGCAAAGTGACACCGCTCATCAAAAGACAAAAGCATACATGATGCAAAAGCTTTGTAATTGTAATTTTTACAGACAGTAGGACCGTAGTATCGCTGTTGCTGTCCGAGTAAAGGCACACCACAAAGCAATTACGAATGGCTGCCATCCTCCACTTGTTTCCATGAGTATGAGAACAACACCAGCGTCAAAATAAAAACAAGACAGTTATACACAATAGTGTATTGCTGTCCGTTTAAATACACATATGTAGTGAAAATTTACATGTGTAGGTGAGTTGATCATTTAACACCACCCTGTTGCAGAGAACGCACAGAGAATTTTGTATTCTATATACACTGAAGGGTATATTTATGCGAAATACATAGATAAATTGAGCGATACAATTCGCACACAAGAAACTGTCCTTGTTATACTTACGACACCAACACATGATAACATGTGTTGGTGTACATGACGACCATCTCCAAGTTAAGATGGACACGACAATATGAACATTTTCCTCAAGAAATTTGATCACTGTTCACATAATCACAAATATTCCATTACCTTTGCACTACACTTATTTGGGTTAAAAGTAACACAAAAAACACTTGAAAATCAGAAAATCTGATTTTAGGCGACTTTATCGCTTAAAAATTCTTAACGAATAATCGAGCTTCAGTGAAGCACGTCCACTACCCATAGCGAAGCTGTAATACTATGCGAAATCCATTACCCACTTGCCCTACGGTACCTTACTATTGTTTAAACCTTAGATTATAAAGCAAACAATAAACAATTTGAATCACATACTTGTAGCTGAAGCTTATGAACATGTGTATTTTACGTTAGGGAAAAGCGATATTCTTGTAATATCAGAGCAAGATTTTTTGTAGTTTCATTGATACATTGATACAGGGTAGATGTGAGGACTACACTGAAAAATTATATTCGATGTTTCATCGAAACTTTATACATCTCATACTTATTTGTCCCAAGTAATCATAGGCTAAAATTGATTTCCAAGGGTTTCTAAATTACAGGATTGTGAAGAATTGTGATTGGAATAATTTCTGAGATTTATAGATGCGTCACTCAGTACTGAAACAAGACGTGTATAGGACTTCATTTTGCTTACTATGAAAAAAATAGGGTGGATATCTGGCATAGTTTTATGTTTCATGCAAAAAGGGTGCAGAGGTTGTGTATAATGATCGTTTTGGCGTGAAAATCGTGAATAAAATGTTTAGAATCGATATTCTACCAGGTCCGTCGCACTCGGGCTTAGATTGGGTACCACTTCTAGTACTGCATTTGGTCCCTCGGTAGTGCAAAAGGTACCCAAGTTTGACAGATCGCAGTACACTTTGAACGGCATTCTAGATTACCTTATGAGCCATAAAATATTGGGCAACGGCAAGGGACATGGGGGTCTTTAATTTGTCTTTGATTCTACCCTCCTCTGATAAAAAAAAACTTGGCTACTCTATGTCCATTGACGCCTTAAAAGCTCATGTAAGTTTTTGACGCGGTTCACAAGCAGTTATTAACACCTACCGAAAAGCTAAACATTACATATATTTTGCAATTGGATTAGATGGACAAATTGATGTGAAGATTTGCGAAAAAGTTACACGTCTTCTCAGTGAGAATCGAACTCACGACTCCCCGATCTCTAGTTGGGGCGCGTTAACCACTACGCCATGAGAGGACTCATGAACGCAGAAGTTAACCTGAATTCGATTTCAGCTCAATAATCACGTGGTCCTCTTTCGCAAAGTGCACCTCTTTCGGAAGAATTAGATGCCCATCCAAACACAACGCTTTCTATATATATCCAATGCCTAGCCCGAGAGCGCATTGTTTTTTAGGTATAGGAATAGCACACTACACTAGCCAGCAACTGCGCTGGCTGAGGTTTCTATTGTGTGGGCTTCCAATGGGTCGCGACGTTCTCAAACGACCGGTTACGGAACATGAGTCCGTTGCTCGATAAATACTTGTTTTAATTATGAATCGTGGTTTACGGCCAACCAGCCGAGTGGAAGTTTAACAACTACCGAAAAGCTAAACATTACATATATTTTGCAATTGGATTAGATGGACAAATTGATGTGAAGATTTGCGAAAAAGTTACACGTCTTCTCAGTGAGAATCGAACTCACGACTCCCCGATCTCTAGTTGGGGCGCGTTAACCACTACGCCATGAGAGGACTCATGAACGCAGAAGTTAACCTGAATTCGATTTCAGCTCAATAATCACGTGGTCCTCTTTCGCAAAGTGCACCTCTTTCGGAAGAATTAGATGCCCATCCAAACACAACGCTTTCTATATATATCCAATGCCTAGCCCGAGAGCGCATTGTTTTTTAGGTATAGGAATAGCACACTACACTAGCCAGCAACTGCGCTGGCTGAGGTTTCTATTGTGTGGGCTTCCAATGGGTCGCGACGTTCTCAAACGACCGGTTACGGAACATGAGTCCGTTGCTCGATAAATACTTGTTTTAATTATGAATCGTGGTTTACGGCCAACCAGCCGAGTGGAAGTTTAACAACTACCGAAAAGCTAAACATTACATATATTTTGCAATTGGATTAGATGGACAAATTGATGTGAAGATTTGCGAAAAAGTTACACGTCTTCTCAGTGAGAATCGAACTCACGACTCCCCGATCTCTAGTTGGGGCGCGTTAACCACTACGCCATGAGAGGACTCATGAACGCAGAAGTTAACCTGAATTCGATTTCAGCTCAATAATCACGTGGTCCTCTTTCGCAAAGTGCACCTCTTTCGGAAGAATTAGATGCCCATCCAAACACAACGCTTTCTATATATATGATTATTGAGCTGAAATCGAATTCAGGTTAACTTCTGCGTTCATGAGTCCTCTCATGGCGTAGTGGTTAACGCGCCCCAACTAGAGATCGGGGAGTCGTGAGTTCGATTCTCACTGAGAAGACGTGTAACTTTTTCGCAAATCTTCACATCAATTTGTCCATCTAATCCAATTGCAAAATATATGTAATGTTTAGCTTTTCGGTAGTTGTTAAACTTCCACTCGGCTGGTTGGCCGTAAACCACGATTCATAATTAAAACAAGTATTTATCGAGCAACGGACTCATGTTCCGTAACCGGTCGTTTGAGAACGTCGCGACCCATTGGAAGCCCACACAATAGAAACCTCAGCCAGCGCAGTTGCTGGCTAGTGTAGTGTGCTATTCCTATACCTAAAAAACAATGCGCTCTCGGGCTAGGCATTGGATATATATAGAAAGCGTTGTGTTTGGATGGGCATCTAATTCTTCCGAAAGAGGTGCACTTTGCGAAAGAGGACCACGTGATTATTGAGCTGAAATCGAATTCAGGTTAACTTCTGCGTTCATGAGTCCTCTCATGGCGTAGTGGTTAACGCGCCCCAACTAGAGATCGGGGAGTCGTGAGTTCGATTCTCACTGAGAAGACGTGTAACTTTTTCGCAAATCTTCACATCAATTTGTCCATCTAATCCAATTGCAAAATATATGTAATGTTTAGCTTTTCGGTAGTTGTTAAACTTCCACTCGGCTGGTTGGCCGTAAACCACGATTCATAATTAAAACAAGTATTTATCGAGCAACGGACTCATGTTCCGTAACCGGTCGTTTGAGAACGTCGCGACCCATTGGAAGCCCACACAATAGAAACCTCAGCCAGCGCAGTTGCTGGCTAGTGTAGTGTGCTATTCCTATACCTAAAAAACAATGCGCTCTCGGGCTAGGCATTGGATATATATAGAAAGCGTTGTGTTTGGATGGGCATCTAATTCTTCCGAAAGAGGTGCACTTTGCGAAAGAGGACCACGTGATTATTGAGCTGAAATCGAATTCAGGTTAACTTCTGCGTTCATGAGTCCTCTCATGGCGTAGTGGTTAACGCGCCCCAACTAGAGATCGGGGAGTCGTGAGTTCGATTCTCACTGAGAAGACGTGTAACTTTTTCGCAAATCTTCACATCAATTTGTCCATCTAATCCAATTGCAAAATATATGTAATGTTTAGCTTTTCGGTAGTTGTTAAACTTCCACTCGGCTGGTTGGCCGTAAACCACGATTCATAATTAAAACAAGTAGTTATTAACACGTCAAAATTAAAAAAAAAAAACAGGAACGAACTAAAATTACTTGATTTTGTCAGGTTCCCAATAGGGTCCTAAAATGTTGAATGAAATCTTGTTTTTATTTAATAACATGAAAGAGCATGTTACTGTAACTACTTTAGCAATTTTTCCCGCTCAAATAACGGCTACATCATGTTTAAACTTTAATTTAAAAAGTTGGTCCATAAATGAACCTTGACACTTAAGATCATGTTTGACGTTCGTTCGACAAAAACACCACAGGGGTTATAGTTTTTTCACTGGGGTTGTTCCTATCTGACATTTCGGAAGGGATACGGAAAACAAAATACACCCAAAATTTGAGTTTAAGCCAAGGGGTGTGACAAAATCTAATAAAAAACATAAAAAATGTTTTGTGGACTTAAACAAACGGACAACATTAAAAAATTGAGTAGACAAGTGTTTATGGCCTAAACTTAAGCGTTTGGCACTAACATTGGGACAGGGCTTTAGGACCCAATTGTGTCAGCCTAAATACGTCGAGGAGCTGACAAAATCGGGTCCTCACTGTATTTTGATATTTGAAAACTGTATTTAAATTATTCAAGAGAACAAACTAATATCGAATTATGCCATAATAGTCTATTTTACTATCCGTTTGATATTCATTGAAGATGTAAAAAGCAAAAGTTTTTTGCAGGAAGGCAAAAAGCTTATTTTTCAAGCATGCCAATTTAAATTTAAATATTTAAGTACTAAATTTACCATTATTTTGATCTACACGTGAATAGCTTATTTAGTTATTATTTTGTTATTGATATCTAAATAATAACATAATTTGTTATTTAATTTTGTCTAAATTTATGCTATTACAATGGCAAAATATGACATTACAGTCCACCACAACTCGATATACTCTATAACTCGATGGATTTTTCGGTCACTTCAAATTTCCATACATGCTCTCCATAAGTAGATATATCTATAACTCGTCGATGTCACGTGAGAGGTAAATTTCTCTCCATGACTCGATATCTATTTTAAAATCCTTCTTATTTGGGTAAACTTGGTCTAATTCTTGTTTGAAGGTGACTGAATACATGCAAGTTGCAGTAAAACTTGAAAAACATGACAATACAAAAAATATTGTCATTAAAAATAACTTGATTTTTCGAGCATTTCGGAAGAAAAATTCAAATAATAGTTTGTAAAATATTACCAACAAAAAAGTATTGCTTTCTTACACAAGTGATCATATATGTATTGGAAATACAGAAATTTCTTTCTTCAATTTTGTGATTTTTTTGTGTCAGTATATTTTATAACTCGATAATTCATGATAATTCTATAAGTCGATGGTCCCTTGAATATTGAGTTATGGAGAGTCGACTGTATTTAGTTTTTATGACATACAAACTTAGTTGTTATTTTTGTTTTTTAACTGTTATTTCAAGCAAACAAAAATAACAAATTTTGAAAAACATTCTACTTTAATGACAAAGTTTGTTTTTCATTTGCAATTCTCCTCTACCCGGAAAGGCACAAACGAAATATGTACTATTCTCATCAAAATAAACAATTTTTCAAGATTGCGCAAATAAAAAACTCGAGGAAGCGCACAAAATGTGAACAAATGTTACAGATCTGTTCACTAACAAAAATGGTACAGCCCTTCAAAGTGGTCTGGGGACATATTGACCACAAACACAGACAAAGGGTTAAAAAGTCCAAAAAACGACCCTCACCCTAAATATGGTGAGAAAGGATCGCGCACTGAATCTGTCCTATGCATATCCCATGAATACGCCTAGATAGATACTGATAGAAATAAGCCTAGCACTTTTAAGCTGAGCGTTTTGATGCTTAAAATAGTTGAAATCTAGCTGTTTTGTCTTGAGAATACGAAGACAAAAAGTGATGTAAAGACACATCCCAACAAAGGATTTTGTAAATTATTAGGAACTGAGCTTCTAATAGGTAATCTAGAATTGACTGCTCTTCCGGACAACGAAACATATGTTACATCGCCCGGCAACAAAAAATTCCATTCATTCACGTCAAATGACCTTGTAGGTATTTCGTGAACAAACCCATACCTACTCTGCGGAAGTGCTGATGCGACACAGAACACAAAAAGAATGAAATCTAAAATCATTTATGACTCACCACCGACGTCTGACTGAGGGCCATGATTGGGGACAGACCGGGAGACACTTCCGGTGTTGCAAAATACTGGTCAGCTGCTTCCTACGCCTAGCACCCCCAAGGTGTACTGTCCTGTTTTCCGGAACGCGTATGGGATGTAATAATTCCGGATAAGTTCAATATGGTTCCACAAGTGGTCAGCTGCGACGGTTCCACTTGTAGCCAATAGTAGACTTTCGTGTTTCGACTTCGACAGGGGGATTCTAAACGGTGTTTGGATGCTTAACTATTATAAACTTGCAATGTGAATTTTGGGAGCGGAAACGTAGCAAGACGAAAGATGGCAAGGCAAAAATTTACACACAAGAGATTTTTCACTTCGTAACAACCGGAGCAACACAAGATGGGGATGAAGGAAGGAAAAAGATTGACGGAAACGCGTGTAGCTTTTAGCAATCGAAAACGACGACGACGACGGAATACGCCAGAAGACGGAACTCCTACGCAGGATTTTCGATTCCCCCAGCAGAGCCAGCCAATGAATGGTGGTGCGGGTTTCGCCACAGAGCGCAGTGAAAAAGCGAAACCAAAATTTTTCGTCACGACACTTTTCCTTATATACGTTTCGAACTGGTCTGGCACCCGTCGGGTAGCTGCACTGACGGTCACTGGAGCAAGCGAGAGAACCGCTGAAGTGTTCGACGTTTCTAATGCCAAGATGAATATTCGGGGTAGGAAAATCGATAACGCTAACGGTTGCGGTGGTGGCGCTCGCTAAACTCTTGCACGGAAAAATCATAGATCCCAAAAAAGTGTTGAGATCAAGTAAAATTTCTCCTTTTTACCAAAGTAATTTTGACAGCTAATGTGAGCGAAATGTAACTTTTCCTTGCGATATAATTGAGTGGTACATTTTTCCGTACGGAAAATTTTGGTTTGCGCGCCAGACTTTACCGACGTTATGGAATCAGCTCTACTTCTCAGCAGCATACACGCAGCGAACTGGACTATCGAAATTCATAGATTTTGCCTTATGAACAATGGAACGATTATTGCAATACGAACGCTTTATGTATCGTTTTAGCATCACTCCATAACCAAGGCGTCGATAGGCGCGGGGTGTACGCACGAGCCTATCGATCGGAAGGTCCTTGGTTCGATTCCAGGTTGCCGCGTAAACTATTTTTGTTTTCCAATTTATTGCCGTAAGACGTAGTTAACGCCAAAAGAAGAATGAGCGAAGAAGCAGAAATTGGTCTGCTTTGATAGTGCGCTTCCCAACCCACGTGTTTGGGTTTATTCATATATTTCATAACGCCAAAAATGGCTATTTTTGACACCCACCCACCCCTTTTTGTATGAATATTTTACATATTTTGTATGAGCCGTAACAACACGACGATACCCACCCACCCCCTTCAGCATTATGAAATTTGTGAATGGGCCCTTTGAACGTGTTGGTTGCGTAAGAAAGGAGTCGACATTTTCCCAATTTTCGACAGTCTATCGTCAAAAATCAAAAGTTTTCTCCATTTCTCGCATAACTTCTGATCTCGCCCTAAAAGCGATTGGTAACCATGTGTGTAGCTCGTTGTTTCTGAGCATTTGAAAGGATTTTCATGTTATTTAACAACGCTATAGGAAAGAAAGGATCATTAGCTACCTGCCCGTGATGTTGGTTTGGATGCTTATTAGAGTGGTTCAAAAAATCCTTTTTGCTCTACACCGCTCATTCGATTCTAGATAAAATTCTGAGAGTCCTCCCAAAATTTGAGCTCATTTGGATGAAAACTGAGACTGCACAAGCCCTTTGAAGTTTATATGGGAATTACTATGGGAAAAGCAAGCAATTCATTCAATCGGTCATAGTGTTTGCCCATGTTCTCTTGGGGATTAGAGCTACTTTGATACTGTGAGATACATTTATCAGCTACAACTTTGCCGAAGACCGTTTTCAAATCGAACGCCTCAGTAATTAGTTATTGATTTATATCCAGTCACAAATTCTTCAGCAGTGCTCATTTAACTTCTGAACAGGCAACATTGCTGCACCTGGCGCGAAAGATAGCACGCACAAATCATGGCTACTATGTTTTACTGCATATACCCAGTGATGCCTGCAGAACAGCCCAATAATTATAGGCAAAGTTTTACAACTCATTCAAAAATCAATAACTAATTACTAGGGCGTCCGATTTAAAAACGGTCTTCGGTAAAGTTGTAACTGATTATTGTATCTCACAGTATCAACATAGTTCTAATCCCCAAGAGCACATGGGCAAACACTATGACCAATTGAATGAATTGCTTGCTTTTCCCATAGTAACCCGGATAAAAACGTATCATTCAGTGAATGGAATAAACCATTAATGTACAATATAACGTATTGGATACAATACAGCGTATTGTAATTGAATGTCGAAGCAATTTTATTCTTGTTTGAATATACAATTCAAAAACAATATGATATATTGTAACAGAACATTGTATTGTTTTTAATTGGTTTTATACCTTACAATTTTGGTCAAATTCCTATTTTCGCGTAAAACAACTGTTGCTTTTTTCTATGTAGCTTTGCTGAAAGAAATAAACAAAACAAGTTCAGAAAGCAAAAAGTGTTGGGTGAAAAATATTCAAAAAGTAAAAATAAGTAGTTTTTTAGAAGTCACTTGACATTAGCTGTAACGACGAATGCAACCATGATACAGTTCGTTGAATTGTTTTTGTATTGTACAACAATACACGAATTGCTTATCAAGACAATACATGAACAATATATCGTATTGTATTTTCAAAATGTTTGTATGAGAAAATATCTATATTTGTATTGTTACGATACTTAACCACCCATACATTATATTGCAAAAATCTCATATACCATACATTGAACTGTTCAAAACAATATATTGTACTGTAATTGTATTGTCATTTTACAATATACTGTATTGTATTTCCAATATATTGAATGGTACTGTTTCAATACGTTATATTGTTTTTGTATTGTATTTTTTATCCGGGAATTCCCATATAAACTTCAAAAGGCTTGTGCAGTCTCAGTTTTCATTCAAATGAGCTCAAATTTTGGGAGGACATTCAGAATTTGATCTTGAATCGAATGAGCGGTGTGGAGCAAAAACGATTTTTTGAACCACTCTACTGCCCATAAAGGCATAACTGTCCCATATGGAATTATTAGGCATTGAGAAAACAGCGCTCAAAGTTTGAAGTTCGCATTTTCATACAAATGTTTATAATTTTATAGTAAATTTTTGAATGCAATATTTATTTAGCTCCACCCCACAGGATACTCAATTTGCTAATATTGATCAGTAAAAAATATAAAGTTCAACATAATTCCAGTTTTGCAGTTGCTATTGGGGTTCAAAGTTCACATAGAGACTGTTATGCCTTTATTTTTCAATATGGGACTGCACCAACTTTACATTTTTCCACAACATTTTCAAACAAAGTGTATAAATTTTGATATGCCTAGTGAAGTGCATATTAAAACATGAATGTTGCGATGAAAAAAGGTGTTGGTTCGAAAATCAATATGGGACAGTTATGCTTTTATGGGCAGTCTAATGCTTATTCTTTCTTTTGCTCAGAAACAACGATCTACACATGTGGCTACCAATGGCTTTTAGGGCGTTATCTCAGAGTATGGGTTCATTCATTTATTTCATAACGCTGAAAATGATCATTTTTGACACCCACCCACCCCTTCGTAACACTTTTTGTATGAATATTGTTCAAATTTTGTATGGGCCGTAACACCGTGAGGACACCCACCCACCCCCTTCAGCGTTATGAAATTTGTGAATAAGCCCTATGCGAGATTTGAGTATTAAATTTCCGACCGATTGGTGGGAAAAGATTAAAAATCTACCGATAAAGGGTTGAATTATTAGTATTCAAAATCTTACATAATTTCGTGACGGTCGCGAAATTTTAGATTTTCAATTGACACCCAGTATATGAGGCTCTGCATTGTTTTTTTTTTGTATGGGTTTTTGACTTTTACTGGCCTTGTTGTTTACAAATTTTCTGTAAGAGTGAAAGAGAGAGGAAGATTTTTGTGCAGAGCCCTATTGCCATAAGATGTAGTTAACGTCAAAACACAGTTTTTTTATTGTGAAAAATTAAGCAAGATGTCTCCGTGCATATTTATACCAAGGTATATATAGAAATGGTGTAGCTCGGATTATTCTTTGTGCGACCTGCAAATGTCAAACTTCGTAACGTCCCACTTTTTTTACTGTGTCCGGTCTGTTGTTGTTGATTGATTCGTTGTTTACATGGTTTGGATCAACATTTCTTGAAGGGATACTTTGATTTGGATTATCAAAGCTCGTAGGTATACACAAAATGTTATTAAAATTGAATAATAATTTTGTTTTAAATGATTTAGTCATATATTTCAATTGGCTATTGAATATATTTTTTTCAAAATCAAAGTGTTCTGATATTACTGTTTCTATCACTATTTTGCAGTTGGAGTATCAACTAAAACATTATGGATTGCTGCCGGGTTTGCTTGGTAGACGAAGCTGACGTATTCCTGTCGCTATTTTCCAAGTCCGACCAAATCTCGATCTCGGAAATGATCAATGAGCTGACCGGATTGAAGGTAAAGCTAGTCTGTAGTTCTTCCACATTGTACGATTGTACGGTCGGCCAAATTTTAACGCACTAGTTAAGGTGAAGATGCAACGAAGGCACACCTCAAATTTTCAAAAGCCTGGAGAACCAGGCAGCAGTTCACTCTGAAAATTTCACCAGCGAGTGATCAAATTTTTAGAAAATTTCACCAGCGAGCGATCAAATTTTTAGCTTGAACGGCTGTTTGGTTTTCTAGATTTGTGCTCTTGTACTCTAGGCTTGGCTTCGTTCCATCTTCACCCTAAAGCTAAGTATGCTGTTTTGCTCAAGAAAAGTAAAGAAATTCCTTGACTGAAAGGGTCAAGAAATTTCCTACAGAGAGCTCCCTTTGAAGTGACATTTCTTCTCAACTGCGTACTGCGATCAGAAAAATATGATTTTCTTGACCATTTCTTGGGAGAAATTTTCCACGCATCGAGATAGGCGATTCCTTTTCTTGTCAGTAGCAAACCGGCCTTAAAGCCTGATTTGCTGCTGAACAGGAATCGCTAAAGAAATTTCTCGCCGATTCCTTGCAGAAATTTTCTACAGCGACTCCCGTTTGAACTGACATCTCTTTTCAACTGCGTACTGCGATCAGATGCGCTTCCTTGATCGATTCCTTGCAGGAATTTTCCATGCATTAAGATAGGCCAAGAAATTACTTGTCAGCAGCGAATCAGGCTTAAGGCCTTTTGGTGCGTCATCACAAAATGGCTTCTTCGATGAAATATAACTGCTTATCACCTGATTAAATGGATAATTTATGCGAAGAAAAATGCTTCAGGTGGTATTGCAATATTTAATCAACACTTTCAGATACAGCATTATCAATTTAGCGACAATAAATATGAGATTTATATTCTCACAACAAATCTCCGATTTCATGCCGCATTTCATTGCCTCACACAACTACACTTGTAAATAGAAGGTGATTACCTTTTCGATTGTAATTCAGCGGCAAGCATTTGTGTTTTGGATTCCATATTGCGTTCACTACACTTCCACTAAACAAATCTTTTATTCACTTTCCTTAAATGAACACATTTCCACCGGGATTTCAAAATTTATAAAGTTTTATCAACCGCATCACTCAAAACAATTATGGTGATGGTTTTCACTTGTTGCGAATCGGCGTCGCCACCGCACACTGAGACATGCCTGTGTTTATAGTCTAAAATATTCAACTTTTTTTTTTCTGTTGTATTAATTTTCAGTGCGGAAAGGTTGGGCAAAGCATAGAAACTTGAAGCTCATACGTTGTTTGTTTTTCGATTCTCTCAAATTACAGAAATCAGCTCTTCGAAGCATAAAATCACACTTCAGTCGTCGCGCTGTTGTATTTTGTACAACAGTAAAGAAAAACCTCGCTTATCGCACACAGCATCAGCGTGATGGTTCTAACGGCGGCAAACCGCGCGACGACTGGAAGGTTAAAGCGAAGTAAGCACCTCAACAGAAAAGTAATCGCCTATCTCGATGCGTGGAAAATTTCTTGCAAGAAATGGTCAAGAAAAGCATTTTTTTTGATCGCAGTACGCAGATGAAAAGAAATGTCATTTCAAATAAAGCTCACTGTAGAAAATTTCTTGACCATTTCTTCAGCAGAAATTTTTACTTTTCTTGAGCGGAACAGCATATCTAGCTTAAAGGCCGATTTGCTGCTGACAAGAAAAGTAATCGCCTATCGTGATGCGTGGGAAATTTCTTCCAAGAAATGATCAAGAAAATCACGTTTCTTTGATCGCAGTACGCAGATGAGAAGAAATGTCATTTCAAATGGAGCTCTCTGTAAACATCAAGTAGAGTATTATAAAAAAATGAGTCATGACTGGCGAAAGTTTAGCGTGTCTAGCGTTGAATCGAAACGTGCTGTAAAAACGGAAAAGCCGCGCAAACAGGATTTCATACTTTTTTGACAGAGATCGCCTAAATGGGTCTTGAAACAGGAAATGCGTTCGGGTTGAGATAAATGTTATGATAGAGTAGAGCGCATGCGTACTGCGAGGGTTCATTCAAATATTACGTTACGCTAAATTTGCCAATTTTAGACCCCCTCCCTCCCCCACGTAACAGCTTTTGTATGGAAAATTTTATTTTTTTGTATGGACCGTAACACTATGTAAGACCCCCTCCCTCCCCCTATTGCGTTACGTAATATTTGAACGATCTCTGACCATTTGAAAATTGGGTTGGTATCAAGCACGTTCCCCGACATTTGTGAGATTTATGCCATCGCTATAATATAGCCTATTTCATCATCTACCCGATGGGAGTGGAAAGGGAAGGGACGATGGGAAGAAATAGGAGTGGCGTCCCTTGAACAGGGAAGATCGCATAAGCGAATTGAGAGTATGTAGCTCCATACCACAATAATGGGTTCGAACAGCGCCCTAAAAAGGGCACTGCAAAACGCATGAGCGTGAAGAGAGCCTACAGCTACCAGACCGTCAACTTTCCCTACAATCCTTTCATAACAAACAAGGCGCGTTACTATGATAACAAAATGAAGTTTTCAACATCAGGGCTAAGTTGATGTGAATCACAAAAAAATGCATTTGATGCAAATCAATGCACATTTGATGTGCATCAAACAAGTGATCCACCCCTTGTACTGACCTGGGAGGGAGAAACCGATACGAAATTTCTGTACGTCATAGTGAGCCGAGATTCTGCTGTCACAAACTGTCACTGTGAGCCCCGATCTTAAACAACGGATAAACATGAAAAAAACGCGTAATTGATCAAAACATATTTTTGGATTTCATCAAATGTGACAAAAAATCGATTGATAAGCTATTCATGCCTGTTCAAAAGTAATGTCACGATAGCACCTTTTATTCTGATTGAATATAAAGTATTCAAATACGCATAATTTTACTTTTTTTTTATAAAAACGAAAATAAAATGCATTGAAAACTTTGGCCCTTTTTTCATGTTTGTCAGAAAATTTCGAAGATACACAACAAAAGAAAACTAGCGATTTTCATCAAGTCTGCCTTGATTGTCGTTGGCAAGCTGGAGTTTTCTTGCAGTTTGAAAAACAAATGTGTCATATTTCGTGTGTAGTATCGGTGCCTCCCTCCCAGGTACTGACCACAGTAAGTTAAGAATAACAGAATGTCCTGAGATTCAGGCTTTTGAATTCAGTTTTACAAATAATTTATTGATATCGCAATTACGCAAAAACTGGACAGTTACATATCAGGTGATAAGAAATTCCATAATCAGAATCACAACTATCACACACAAATATATCAGCACGCTGAATTGAATTGAAATCGGTAATATAGGAAGTTAAGGTGACACGGGAGACCGTGTTATTTTCCCTATCTTTTGTCTTACTCTAACAATTATCATCAAAACTTTGCAGAAGCAAATCTCGAGTTTTAGTGAACCGATGAAGCTGAAAATTTAATGGGTTATACACTACATATATCGATATATGGAAAACTAGTCGCATCAATCCTAATGGTAAAATGAATATCGTTATGTATCGACAATCTTCACTAAGGCAGCGTCCATTTATTACGTAACGCTAAAATTGGAAGTTATATACCCCCTTCCCCTTCGTAACGCTTTTTGTATGAAAAATTTAAAATTTGTGTATGAGTCGTAACGCTTGAGCTTACTCGCCCCTCCCCCTCGCCAATAAAAGCTTCTTGGAGGTCAATTATAATTCTTACTGCACTTTTACACTTTAATTATTTTGTTTAGTTTAATACATCAGTTCTGAATGAGTGTTTGTAATATGGAAGAAATTGGAAAAACTGATGCTTGAAAGATTGCGAAGGTAATTCCGTCTTTTAATATTCCTTTAAATAACATAAATAATGAAACACATATTTGTTTCAGGTGTAGTCATCAGCGAAATTTGAATATTAAATAAACTGAAGGCAATCACTTTAAAATGTTATACATTCAGCAATAAGTGATGCAATGTTGTTTTTTTATTAGGATACCCAAAGCTTTCAGCATGTAGAAATGTCAAATAATGCAAATGGATTTATTACTTAAACAAATAAAATAATCTTTGATTAAATAAATAACATTTTTATTTCAAATAGAAAACTTTGTTGTTATAAAAACATAATTTTTTAACAAAAAATTATATTTGTTTAAACAAAAATCATGTTTTTTAAAACAGAAATTATATTTTTAAAACTGTTTTGTACGCGGCTGTCTAAATCAACAAAAATAATTATTGAACCAAATTTGCAGTGTTGTTTAAAAAAATGAAAACCAATTATAGGCCGGCAAACAATGCATATTTTTTGTTGAATCCATACAAAATTGATTTATATTTAAAATTGTTTTCTCTGCGTGCAGTATATTGTGGTGCTCATTTTAAATCCACATCCAGCGGCGGCGGTAACGCGCAGAAGATATGCACGCAATTCAAACGCAATGTCAAATGTTCAAATAGGCTTGGATTTTTTCGTTCTTCAAGGACGCAAATGTTTCAAATTGGCTAAATCTGAAACATTTGATGATTTTCATTATCACTGCGACGGTATTGTGCTCTGCAAGATAAATCCACGTAATGCGATTATCTGAAAATGTCGATATACCGTCGCAGTGATAATGAAAATCACCAAGTGTTTCAGATTTAGTAAATTTGAAACATTTGCGTCCTTGATGAATGAAAAATTCCAAGCCTACTTGAATTTTGACGTTGCGATTGAATTGCGCGATCGACATTTTCAGATAACCGCATTACGTGGATTTATCTTGCAGAACACAATATCTCGCCAACAGCAACTCGGCTTCATTGATCCATACGGAAGACTTTGTCACTGCCTTTCCTGATGTCAAAAGCATTGATTCCAACACATTTTAAGGTTTTCCAATCATCAACGCTTAGTACATCCTCCACATCCTCTCCGGTGTCGATAACGAACCGCCCGAATAAAAAATACAATACAAAAACAATATAACGTATTGTAACAGTACCATTCAATATATTGGAAAAACAATATAGTATATGTAAAATGACAATACAATTACAGTACAATATATTGTTTTGAACAGTTCACTGTATGGTATATGAGATTTTGTAATATAATGTATGGGTGGTTAAGTATCGTAACAATACAAATATAGATATTTTCTCATACAAACATTTTGAAAATACAATACGATATAATGTTCATGTATTGTCTTGATTAGCAATTCGTGTATTGTTGTACGATACAAAAACAATTCAACGAACTGTATCATGGTTGCATTCGTCGTTACAGCTAATGTCAAGTGACTTCTAAAAAACTACTTATTTCAACTTTTTGAATATTTTTCATCCAACATTTCTTGCTTTCTGAACTTGTTTTGTTTATTTCTTTCAGCAAAGCTACATAGAAAAAAGCAACAGTTGTTTTACGCGAAAATAGGAATTTGACCAAAATTGTAAGGTATAAAACCAATTAAAAACAATACAATGTTTTGTTACAATATATTATATTGTTTTTGAATTGTATATCCAAACAAGAATAATATTGCTTCGACATTCAATTACAATACGCTGTATTGTATCCAATACGTTATATTGTACATTAATGGTTTATTCCATTCACTAAATGATACGTTTTTATCCGGGCGAACGTTTACACCTCCGACAACAGCACTTACAGTACGCTTGCCTTCAAGATGAAACAACTCACGCATCTCGACGGTATTTGTTACGTCATCCAATTCTCGCACATATTTCTCTTTTCGATCACGATTCTTGCTATTCTGAGTTGATGCCGCTTGGTCGGTATTGCTGGGTTTTACAACATCGTGCATAATGTCCTAGTCTGCCGCATTTGCTGCAACGGGAACTTTTTTCAAAGTACTTCAAAATTTTCCTTGAGGCTTGAGGGTTATCGGAATTTTCCAGCAGCTTTTCGCTTGGTTTGATTCCAGAGTCGTCGACAATTGTAGTGTAGTCAGTCCCAATCGTTCGGATTACGGAGAGAAATCAAAGCTTGACTTATCCAGTGAACGTCATTAAAATGAAAGAGGTTTTTATTCCAACTCCTACTATAATCCAATACAGGAACATCCGCCTACAACAACACATATTGTACTTTCGACTCTATTTCGAAAACTATGGTTAAATACCAGAACACTGTATTTTTACATGTTCATACACACTAAACTCTTACGGTGAATTTCACTGTAATCTCGACAGCTGAACAGTTCGGTGAAATAAATCACCGTAATTCCGTCGAAATTTTACGGATTCCGGTGATTTTTAACGGAATACTGTAAAAATTTACCGTACTCCGTTAATTTATTTCACCGAACTGTTCAGCTGTTGAGATTTTACAGGAATCCGTAAAATAATTTAAGTGTGTACATATTTTTACTGTGCGCATACCTTACCAGGCTGAAATTAGAGCTGAGAAACGAATCAAAAATTTGAATACCTAATAATGTACTAACTTCAAGTTGCAGCCAACGGGCCAGAAATGATAAGATCATTCAAATTGTTTGCGAGTTATACTCACAAAAGGAAGCCGTGTTTTATGCAGTTTTGATATGGAAAAAGAAAGCGGAACAAAAATGTTATTCATTATTTGTATTATTTAATCTGTGTAAACTCTGTTTTTCGCTTTGCATATGGTTTTTATTTGTTACTTTATCCTTACTAGAAAGCAATTCAAATTCTTCATCGAGTTCAAATTCTTTGTGATGGCGATGGCGTAAGATTCTTTACAGGCCTTTTTTTTCGATCTGCACGGCAAAAATTTCCAGATATGCTATTGTAACATGAATCGAAAGTGAACATAACCAAAGAGACTCTCTTTTGCAGATAGGACCATTTGACATTATCTTACTGGTATGATGAGCATATATTATAGCCCGAGAGATGTAATTTAATGATTCATAATCTCTAAACGCCAATGTAAGCGTTACTGTCCGTTCATTCTTATGATATGCAATACAATAGTTTTTCGATTTTATTATAATTAAGTTTGCAGGTGGGATTTGAACCCACCAGTTCTGTATATTAGACGAGTGCTTTGATTAACTAAGCTATAGAGCCACCTGATGACCCAATAGCTCAAAAGGTTACAATTTTCAAATTCGAATCTCAATAGCTGGCGCAGATCTCTTTCATGACCCATATCAGGGTGTCTACTACCTGGAAAAATCTGGAAAACCTGGAATTATCAGGGAATTTTATTCAACCTGGAAAAAACCTGGAATTCTCAGGGAATTTTGGATACACTCAGGGAAATTATTTTGAAACAATAGTGCATGGTTGAATATGTCGTTTTGTGAAACAGAATCGTTTCAATAAAAAAAATTTCGGCTGCGCCGCTATCAAAACGCTAGTTGACATGTTTAGTCATTTTAATGATTTTTATTTATTCAGCATAAACATGTATAGGCAAGGAAGCAAAATTTAAGATTCATGAGCATATGAAATCTAGTTGAAAACATTCCAATTTTTTTCGCTTGTTCAAATAATTTTACGTGTGTGCTACAAAAATAATAAACTTTTTGGGTAAAGAGAAAAACATACAAAAATACTATATTTTTAAGGTTAGCTGATTTATTTTTTATAGTCTTGGTCACTATTTTAATGCAAGTCTCTATTTTTGGTTAAGGTCTCTAAAGTCTCAATTTTAATCAAAATGGTCGCTTGTAGTGAATCCTGGAGCAAAATTCTAGAGACTCCAGAGAAACTTACAAAGACTATTATACGATTATTTCTCAAGTTCTTAATGATATTTTTCTCAGATCCCGAGGAATGCTTCAAGAATTCTAGTAATTTTTCCAGTGATTTCTTCTGGAATACTTCCAGGAATGCTACCAACGATTTTTCAATGGATGCTTAAAAGAGTTTCTGCAGAATTTGGTCTAAAGTTTCTAGAGCTTTCCACCGTCCCTCCCCTTGGTTATGCGACCTTGCCGCGATGGGATGGCACAATCCATTAGCCCATTAGATGGAAACCAAAGGCGTAACCTGTAGTGGTGGTATCACATTTTGGAATTTTTGCTTAAAGCCGCGTCATAATTTATATGGCATAGACGCACTAATATCTCGGATGTGATCCAACGGACGTTCTGCGTCGTTGATAGCATCGATGCCCATTTCAAATAATTAATCTATTCGAAGTGGACATTAATACTATTTGCGACGTTCAGTTTGCCTTTTGCTAACCAGAATGATCCGTAGCCACTCTTACTATTAGCTAGCTAGATACATCGTTATCATATACGACGTAGGGAATATAACTCTGAGGAAAATGACTAGTAGATTCACTGAGTAGAAATAAGTGGCGACAATCTTATTTTAATATGATTTTTCATTACCATAACAAGGAATACCTCTTTTGTAACAATGGTATATAAAATCTAATTCCAGCTTCATTTTCGCAAAATTTACAAGTAGAAAGTAGGTGTTGTGAAGCATTGCATTTGCGTTAGCGTTAGCGTTAGCGTTAGCGTAGTTAAGGTGCTGTGGAGCATTGCATTTGCCACCGAAAAGTGAATCTCGTAGGAGACTGTAATAGAAGCCTAAGGTAACTTTACTCTTGAATATTCACTATAATAATGACTATTGAAAGTAAGACGCTGAGATCGATCATTAGGGTACACTTGCTAGTTTCGAGAAATTGTTGAACAGACAAGGAAAGTGATTTTTTCTTTAAGGATATATGAACGCAATGACCAATAAATACTTTCAACAACAAAAAACGAAATTAACTAGAACTACTACTAAACATCCAAGTTTGTTAAGACTTGACGACAATTGACATTTAAGCTTCTAATCTTACGTAAAAGACAGGAGTAGTCAAAATAGCACTTAAATGACAATTTATTCAAAATCATTTCGACTAGACAGTATTAGTAATGACACTACTACACTACTATTTCAAACAAATTCTGATGGAGCTGCTGATTGCCACAATGCTTCCTTTTCTCAGAAGTAAGGTAATATGGGTATTTTTCAAAAACTACCACGTCACAATACGAATAAAAACCAGTGTTCATGTGGGCACCATAGCCTATTCCGTCTGAGTATTGGTCCTGGTAGAGGAGAAACTTGGCAAAAGCCAGACCGAGGGTTCAGCCTTGACAAGTTAAGCTGTCTGGCAGCTCCAACTGAATACCATACAAAAAAAGTTTCTAGAGCTTTCCACCGCTTCCGCAAAGGTTTATTCCAGAGTATTAACAAACCTGCAGTAATTTTCACAGAGATTATCCTGAAAAAAAGCTAGCAATTATCACACGATTTCCTCCAGATGTTTTCCCTCTGATTTTTGTTACTTCTAGAAAATTTCGCACAGAACTTACAGGAGCTCTTCCACTAAGATTTATTCCAGAGTTTATAAAAAAAAAGTTTCGTCATTTTTCCAAGAAACCCTGTAATAATTCCAACGTATTGTTTTTTTCATTTATTCTAGGCATTTTTATAAGAACCCTTTTTAAATTTATTCACGATTACTCTCAGGAATTGCTCCTTCAGTCATTGTTCGATGAAATCGAACTTATAAACTTATAAACTTTTCCAAGAATTCCTTGATAAATTTAACTTTCTTATATATTTTTTTTTAATTTCTTATAAAATTTCTCACACTGACTGTATTTAATGCCGACAGATAGAGATATGGTGAGGGATAAGTGTGGTATATTGGATTGTGGGGTTTGGGGATGCTACAAAGGTCATTAGCCAAATACTTCAGTTTACCGTAGCGTAGCTGTAGTATAATTGGTAATGCGTCCGTGTACAGAATGGAAATTGTGGGTTCAAGTCCCGCCGGCTACATTATCTTTTAGCACAATGTTACCACAATTACACTTAATTTGGCAAACATATCTCTATCTGCCGCTATTGCATACCTTTACCCTAAAAGTAAAAAAAGCTGACTGCAAAAAGTCGAAAATAAAAAAGAGAAGAGTTTCTCCAGGAATTCTTTCGGCATTTCTCCAGCATTTCATCAACATATTATTCATGTGGTCCCATTTCTTGAATAATTTTTCAAATTAAATGTTCAAGTCTCAATGGATTCTTCTCATTTTCTTTCTATGTTCCGCACCAGTTAATACTATAGTAATTATAACAATATTTCTTTTCCAAATTTCTTCTTAAACAAAACTGTAAGACTTTATTCAGAGTTTTGATTTTTTTTTCAGTCATATTAGCAATTTATTAAAAGCATTCTAGAAAGCGCTTCATCAAGAATCCCGGATTTCGACATTCTTTGTGAATTTCTCAAAATTTTCTACAATAAAAAATCTGACAATTTTCTTTGATGAGACAACCCTTGATGAATGATTGGAAAAAAAAACTTTAAATACTTCATTGGAAAACTTTGTCAAAAAACTTGGAGGAATTTCTGAAGGAGGTTTGAATTTGAATCAATTTTCGGAGAACTTGTAGATTCATTGAATCATGAAACGTTTTTTGGACGGATTCCTGATCCTTAGAAAAAATCCAGATCGAATTCATGAAGGTATCTTAAACGAAATTCTTGGCAGAATTACTTACAGCACAACGAGCAGTCGTAATGGCACGAGTACTTTTCTGATGTTCATAAAACTGAATCCCATTTTAGGAAAGTATTTTTTTTCTTAGGTTCAAATAGATCATTTTTAATATCTGACTTTGATGATGAAAGGCACTTTCAGATCATTTGATAATCATTCTTGGTTTTCGTGGAATTATAACAAAATTACCAAATGATTCTGCACGCGTTCTGTTGGGCAGTGCATCGTTGAAGCCCAAGTAGAAAAGTAGTTTTTTAGTCGCCGAAGTATTTTTTTCTCGTTCTAGTTTGCACGCGTTCTGAGAGCAATCGAGTTTGGGTTTTCGCGTCGCCGGATTGATATTTTATTTTTGTGAAATGAGCATGCTGATTGAAGTAGTGTTTCGGCTGGTGTAGTTTTTGAAAAACGTGTTTATAGCAGAAATAAGTTGGTTTATTCTGCTGGGCAGTGACAGCAGAAGGAGAAGATGCATCGAGGCCGCACCTCAGATTTTCGGGAGCACGAGTCTGGAGGGCCGGGGGCTTCATCGATCACTCGCTAATGGTGACCAATCGATCAAATTTTCAGCTTGAGCTGCTGTCTGGTTTTCTAGATGTATGCTCTTGAGGGTTTGAGTTTTAGTTTCGTTTCATCACCAGAAAAATCGTTTTTGTTTTTGTGTCGTTTTTGCACTCGTTCTGAGTGCTATTGAGTTCAGGTTTTCGCGTTGCCGGAGTGATATTTTACTATTATGAATTGAGCATGCTGATTAAAGTAGCTTACAGTTGTTCAATAAAGGATGGATGATCAATTTGGTGAGCTCGTTTCATGCTTTTATTTAAAATGTACAATATATTATGAATTGTATTTTAAACATGACAACGGTGGACATGGTACTTAAATGCATTGATTTAACAAAAATAAATATGAACATTTAACAAAAATAAATATGAACATTTCGTCACTGTAAGTGTCGACATATCCGGGTAGAGGTGAATAACAAAATAATGGTAAAATAAGAACAAATTTTGCAATCATATCTGGTTTAACCATTATTATGTTATTAATATATTATATAAATATCTCATCAATAGCAAAACATACACTCATAACAAAATTTGTCATTGGTATGTTATCCTTGAAAGTCATGTAATAACTAATCAATAACAAAATATACTATCATGGTAAAATGTATTTGTGCGAACATACTAAAAAAAACAATAAATATCTAAAGAATAACAAACATTGCCATCACAGTAAAATATGTCTTTAGTTTGATATTTGAAAACTTTATTTAAATAATTCATGAGAACAAACCAACATCAAATTTTGCCATAATAGCTCATTTTACTATTTGTATGATATTCATTGAAGATTTAAAAAGCAAATGTTTTTTGTAGGAAAGCAAAAAGTTTATTTTTCAATCATGCTAAATTTAGATATTAAAGTCAAAGAACTAAAATTACCATTACCATTACCATTCAAAGCCAAACTCCTATCTTTGAAAATAAATGTTTAGTCATCTAATATGAAAAAATCTTCAATCATTAATGCATTTTAAAGAATTTCTTGAACCTGGATTTATTTCCCAGAACCTGGAAAAACCTGGAAATATCAGGGAATTTTATTTCTGTAAATGAGTAGACACCCTGCATATCTTAACCCATATTAGCTTAGTTGGTCAAAGCGCTCGTCTAACATGCAATTTATTTATAATTTGCCCATCTTTACCAAGCGCAATGAGTTAATACGTTTAGGAATTTTCATTTTATTACGCTTCAGTTGGTACATCACGGCAACATAAAAAAACTGATCCGGGATATGATCGAGAAACTAATGTATGCTGTTTGAGATATCTTTACACATGCTTCTTTCTGCTATTGCGTCACTTCTGGGACAGAACATGTTGTTCATCTTAATCCGAGCGCTTCCTTTGCCTTTATAAGGTATACTTACAGGCTGGGGATGAAGTATGAAATAACCTATGATGATGATAGTCACTTTAGTTTATGTCAAGTTTGAGCTAGATATCAGCGGAATCATATCTATACGTATTTCTTTCAGATTTTGAAAGGCGACGGTCTTCCTCGGTTCATTTGCAAGGAGTGTTCGGAAGACATTAAGAAATGCTACAGGGTACGGCTCAAGTGCTTGGAATCCGACCAACAGCTACGCAGTACTCTAGAGCAAACGCATAAAAGGTAAGTGCACGTTTCATAAACTATCAACCTAGGTAGGCAATTGACTCAGGGTCCTTTCAACATGATTTTTAAAATTTGTTGATTTGTTTTCCGTTGACTTCTTAAATGTTGTACAGTATCAAATTTAGCTATGCTTGTAATACCTCTAGATCTAGAACATATTTTTTTTGTTAATTCATTTTCTTTTATGTAATGTTCTACCATGGTGTACTTTTTTTTGCGATTTGCAGAATGAAAATGGTGGAATTCTATCTCCAGAAAGAGATACAAAAAGGGGAATCAGCTGGAGCGGAAAAAATGACCGATGATATATCTCCTGAGGTTTTGAAAAATGTCATATGCGATGACAAACTGATGAAAATGCTACCTTCTGAAGATGAACCGAAGAATCTTGCTGTGGGGTCCGACTCACTGATCATTACAACTGTGCCACCAGTTTCTGAAAATGTGCAGGTGGCTCTAAATCAAGTTATCATTAAACAAGAAAGCAACGTCGATTTGTTAGTCGAAAACGTATCTCAGGACGATGAGGATGTCAATGAAGAAGTAGTAGAAGAAGAAGAGGAAGAGGAAGAAAGAAACTCGTACATTGAGGAAGAAACATTGGAGGAAAATGTTTCATCAGAGAAGCTACCAAATGAGGAGTGTATCACTTCGAATCAGAACGTGGTTGAAGAAGAACTTGAATATTCCGAAGTATATTTGGAAATGAATGACGAAAGTCCTGAAGGAGAACATTACACCATTACAACAGAGGAGGAAGGTAATGTAGAACAGGTAACCATTGTTGATAAAGTTGATTCAGATTGCTCCCAAGAGGAAGATTCCGGTAAATTTATTTGCTGCGGCTGTAAAATGCAATTTAGTTCAAACGAAGAACTATTGCAGCACTCAGCAGATGAGCATGAAAAAATGAGACTGAAGCGTAGTGCAAAACCGTTTGAGTGCAACATATGTTTCAAACGATTTCTCAGCGAGGCTCGATTGATTCTCCATCAGTCTTATGTGTATCGGGAGAAAAATCACGTTTGCGACAAGTGTAGCTCTCGTTTCACGTGTCGCGGTTCGTTACTAAACCATATGAAAACACATGCTGATCGGACTTACTTTTGTGAAGATTGTGATAAATCTTTCCACACAAGTAGCACATTGAAGTCTCATCGTCTGCTGCACTCTGAGTCGAAGCAGTTCAAATGTCCTGCAGAAGATTGCGATAAAAGTTTCCTCAGAAAATCTGACCTGCATATCCATCTCGTATCACATTCCGACGAACGCCCCTTCGAATGTGAAATATGTTCTAGCCGTTTCAAGTCGAAAGCTCACTTAGTGCACCACGGTAAGGTTCATACCAAAGAGAAGCCATACAAATGTAACAAGTGTGACAAAGCCTTCGGAACATACTCGGCGCGCAAGTTCCACCAGCTGGCTCACGAGGGAATCCATCCATACAAATGCAGCTATTGCGATAAGATTTATCAGCGCAATACGAAACTGCAGGTTCACATTCGTCGTATCCATACCGGTGAGCGTCCCTTTGCGTGCGATATGTGCGAAGATGAACGATTCTATCAGAACTGGGAGCTAACTGCCCACAAAAGAAAGGTTCATAATTTGGAAGTGACCAATCAACAGCATGGACAGAAGGTGGAACCAGACGATGATGAGGAGGATGCAGAAATGGGCGAGGAAGAGGGCATGGAGGAACAATTTGAGTATGAATCGAAAGCAAAACGATTAAAATCCTCTCCAAAGTAAAAAAGAAGTTTGATGAATGAGTGGCAGTGATCATTTGTTAACTAATTGAATGTTATACAATTCAATGATATTAAAAGTTCGTTAGGAATAAATACAATTTTTTCGAGAGGCCTCTCTTGTTACTTATTTTGTAATCACATCCTTTGTTGTTCTGCGAGAGGGCTGTAACTAACCTAAATTTGAAAAACTACACATCCTTTAATTGTTTAAAACGTTTTATTACCATTTTGATAAGGGTCATTGTAGTACGCTTCAGAATCATTGAAGCACATCTGATGCCGTTCTTTGTAATGCAGTTGAATTGCAAGATAAAATTTACATTAAATTTATTTTTTCAACACACTTGCCAGACTCCATACAAAATTTTTCATTTTGTATGGCAAGATACAATTTACTGTTTTGAACCCCCAAAACATAACTTTTGACCATCGAAACTTTGTTTATAAGTATTGTTATCAAGATTGTTATACACATGAAGTTCGAATTCTATGGCAAATAAAGCAATTAAATTGTCATACAAGCTGGTAAACTTGCATGCAAGTTGGCTGAAATAGGGGAAGTGTATCAGTTATGGCCATAGTGGTTCCCTATTTGGCCACATAGGAAATTTTGATAACTTTTACATTTTAAATCTTTTTGAATGTTTTAACATCAAGATTTATCTTAAATCTAACTACTACAATACACAAAATATTTAAAAATTTGAAGACATTAAAGTAATTACGTATGGCGAAATAGGGAACCACTATGTCCATAACTGGTACACTTACCCTAGTCAAATTATGCATTTTCAACAGTCAATATCTTAATATTACGGTTGTTCAGAAAATTTTCCGTTTTACGGTAGCCGCAGAGTTCTACCGCAGCTGTTAAAGTTCTACCGCAGGCTCTGAAATCATTCTATCATTGAAGCAACAGATTCAATCATAGTATGCTTGATAGAGAAAACAATCATCAAGACGGTCTCCAAGGTATCATTGGAGCCTACTGATGATTTACCAGTGCAAATCAGTGATGTGACAGCTGCGGTAACTTTTCGTTGAGCCGTAGAAAATTGCAATAGCTAGACTACTATGATAACAGAAAAAAAAAACAGTTTTAGAATTCAAGAATTTCAAGCGTGGGTTCGATTCCCACTTCGGTCGGTGATAACTTTTCGTCAAACGATAATTTCATCACTGGGATACTGGGTGCTCCGTGTTGTCCGTTGCCTAATGTTAGTGATTGTTCAGTCTGTGCAGCCTTTGTCTGAAGACGGTGTAAATTGTCTTTTTTTTTAAGACTTTTAGCCGGTAGCTGGTTTGTCTCCAATAATTTACTCCTAGTGTTTAAAGCTATGAGACATCGTGGAACTTCTGAAAAAAGGTTAATGATATTAATGTGTCTTCTTCGGACAGCTGAATCAAAGGAAAACGTTGATTGAAAAATTCCAGTATAAGAAAAACGCACGAAAATACCGTAGAATGACGATGTTAAGCTAGTTCTGGTGTATAAAAAGGTTGAAGAAATGCATCGCTGGATTATATAAGGATATTGCTTTTCTAAAGCAATGCAAAAATACAGGCTTCAAATTTTCCTAACAAAAGTAAAAATAGCAGAATATTGTGAATCAGAGAGAATCATTAGCAGAAAAAAAATAATAAATTCAAGTATCAAAATACAAAGTTGTCACGTATTTCTCAAAAACCTAACACACATAACATAGATGGAATAGTGGTTTGGTTAATCGTTCATCTGAACAATTTACAAACACTGAAATTAATTTTATTGTAGAAACTACTGACTCCATGGTCAAATTAAGAACTGCACCAACGATTTTCAACCGACTACAACTACATTAATCTGTTAATTCTACCAAAGCATAGTCAACATCACTGTACAAGAAAATATATTCGGTATATTTAACGAGAATTTATTTCTGACTACACGGGAAAAAATTATGTGGTAACAATTACTATTTTAGCTGACTACGCCCATTCTTGAAACTACCATGGAATTTCAGACCAATTTACTATGTTTACGGTACATTACCACATTACTGGTAAATTTGACAGAAATAATTTACAACAATCTGATTTCGACAACAGACATGGTAAAATCAAGCGCATTTCTGGTCTGCTGAAAATTGCCGGTGCGAGCGCTTAAGTCTCGCATAATCTGAGATAACGCCCTAAAAGCCATTGGTAACCATTTGTGTAGCTCGTTGTTTCTGAGCGAATGAATGAATAAACATCCACCGATTATTACCGATGGCTTTTACGGCGAGATCATAAGTTATGCGTGAAGTTAACCCCCTAAAATGGTAGTTTTTACCGCACAATTTTTTTGCGTGTAGTAACATTCTTTATTTGACAAGGTTGACATTATACTTTTGACTACATTGTGTTGTACGGTGGGTGTCATGGATTGAAATACTATGCTTTGTAGTAGATGCTACTATCGACATGGTCACATTTACTGCACTACTCAGTGATTTTTACCAGATTGTAGTGAACTTAACAAATTTTTGTGGTCGGTTGAAAATCGTTGGTGCAGTTCTTAATTCTACCATGGATTCGGTAGATTATACACCAAAATTTGTTTGCGTGAATGACTTACGTTACTTCATAAATATGCAAAGAAACTTTTCCAATCAAAAAACAATTTTTTATTCATTACAATCATTCGATATTAGCATTAATGTGTAGAATGAAAAAAACAAAAAACGAGGTCCTTAAAAATCGACTTTTTTCGATTTTTTTTTGCTCTTAAATGCTTGTTAACGATTTATTCAAAATATTGTTTTCACTATGTCATGAAAGTTGTGGCACAGAATATATTAGCATAAACAAAAATATTTCTTTCTTGAAATTTCACACATTTATTAAAATATCAATTTTTTTAGAGGTGTGCAAAATTTTCATCGACATCTGTTAGTAATTGCAAAATTATCATGCAAAATGCCACTTTCTTGAAATAATATCATCGCATCATCATTTTTAAATACCGTTAAGTCACCAGTCACCGTGCGGCCTCCATTCACCGTGCACATATACAGATTCCTACAGAATATTCATAAAAATTATACAAATTATTGTTTTGTTAGCAAAATAATACAAAACTGATTAAATGAAGTAGTTCTTGTCACAATTCTTTTTTTAAAACTTAGTTTATGAGGTCAAAATCATGTAGAATCCACAATTTAATAATGAGATTTCTTAATATCCTTAGTAGAAACGCCAAAAATTCACATTATTCATTTTAACGTTAGAATATCAAAATTTCTATACTGCCCATAACTGCATATTTGTAACATTCGACAAAAGTATGCATTGAGTAAATGGAATACCAAGTGTGCATTTCATGGCAGTATGGGAGGAAACTAAAATTTCTAAAAATTTTCAGGAAATCAAAAGTGCTTTTTTGAGGCTGATATTTTGTACAACTCATATCGCATATTAGGTGAATAGTCAGAAAATATTTCTGATAGAAATTTCATTGCTATTACATTACGAGGCTTATTTATAATCTCAATGTGACTGTTATGCGGTTATAATTACCAATGTGACAAATCAACTTGCTATTTTTTTCGAGTTTTCTAGAACAATCTCACAGATTTCAGTAAGTTAATCGAAAGTATTTATGATTTGATGACTCTCCATGGTATTAACTCCAATTTGTCAAAAATGTCGAATGTGACTGTTATGCAGTTATGGGCAGCATAATTTTAACAAGTTTTCGCTGTGGATACTACAAGCAAAATGTATTTCATCGTATGAGCAATGAGATTTTATGCAAATATTTTTGTTTATTGTATTTCAGTCGAAATCCAAATGCACGGTGAATGGACCCTTCTCAATATGTATGGTTCCTATTACCGTGCATTAGTGTAAAAGGCATGAAATTACTGGGTAATATTAAATTTATTGTTATGTCGTGATTTAACTACTTCATATTCAGTTTTTGTGCGAATATGGAATGGTTCGGTCAATACAGTCGAATCCACTATAACGATTTTAATGAAAAATTGATGTTTTAGCCATATTTTATACTTTCCATGACTTTTATTGTAAAAACGATTTGAATACTCTTAAAAATGAGTACGCACACTACTAGCAACATAGTTGTTCCACCTACAACGTTTCCTCATGATACAAAATTAAATCATGACAAAAACTATACGCACGGTGAATGGTGCACTAGTGTGCACGGTAATTGGTGACATAGAACGGTACGAGGCGACCTTAACATGGTATTTGTAAACATAATTTTTGAGTAATTTTTTGTCGTGCATCACTAGTTTTAGATTTTTCCATGAATTATTATATAAATGTACGCTTCGTAGTGGTATTCTAGTACGCTTTAGATTATTTGGAAAAGTTATACAATTTTTGGAAGTGCAGATTTTTCTTAAATGCACGGTGAATGGTAGCTTGACGGTACATTGTAAAGCATTTTTGATCAAAACATTGTTTGTAGGTTCAACCCATTATTTTTGAGACTGTTTTGAAAGTTTGCGACTACTTTTCGATACACTCCTTATCAGGAAAATTTAAAATTTCTTAGAGAAGTTTTGATCTAATCATATGAATGTGTTGAAGCCGAATCATCATTTTATAACCCAAGTTAATAAGTCAGACAGAGAAGTTTGATAGAAAAAAAACTGTTTGTCAGTTTCTTTAGCGCTATTTTTTTACCGAAAATATTCAAAATGCTACATCTACTAGTTGGGACCCCTCTCTCCCCCTTGTCACACATCGTCACAAATCCATGAAGACCCCCCTCCTTCCTAAAATGTTAGGTCATTTATGGACGACCCCTTGCCAAACAAGCAACATATTAGAGTTTAAAGGTAAGTTTTTGCCTTACTAGTGATTTTAGTACCGTTTTGTCTCAAATTCCGAACAGACTTATATTCCGAACACCCGGTTTTTGTATGGCAATTTGGTTGAAATGTATCACTGAAATATGTCACCAAATAACAAAAAAATGGCCGTCAATTGTAATTTAATTTTAACGTCTCCAATATAATTTATATCGCGGGAGTAGTGATGAATCTCTAGTTTGAGACCAGTTGAACAAGTTCAGATAAATTTATTTGCGAAATTATTCATTTGAATACAATTTATCCGTGCTGTTCGGAATTTGAATCAAGGTGTTCGGAAAATTAGACAGAATGAACACAGTGTTCGGCATTTGAATCAAAATATTGTTCCATACTTTTACGTAAAAACAATACCAATTAAACCAACATTATTATTGGTACACCCAACAGTTCCCGCATAGAAAAATACCATTATCTAAACTAGACGAACTTTTCCATGAATATATTGCAAATGGTTACCTATTTTAATTATGGTTCCAATGCATTCTCCCGATTACGGTAAAACCACACTCAGACTTCAAGTACCACTGTAACATTATCGATTACTGCTTATAAATAATCTGGAAAGGTATCTGAACAGGTTGAAATGTATCCACCATATAACACCATTTTCAAAATACATTATCTGTGGTTTACGGCTGAGCAGCTATTGCATTGTCGCAATATTTTTTCACCTACTTATTGAAAACTCATTCACAAAAAGGTATTTTTCACCAATTTAACGTTCAAAAAATAATCAACGCTAGTGTGTACCGTTCAATCAACAGGTTTTGAAATTGCATTTGTTGGTAAGATCAATGTAAAAGTGCTTACAAACATACATTAATTTTCTTCCCTCACAATTTGTTTCACAGCCAGAACAAATATCAACACCCGGCTGTTCATCAAATATCATCAGTTTTTCAATAAAAATCCGGCGGATTCCGGCAACTTGTTATTTCATAGCGTTGCTAATAATGACCACCAGCACCGGTCACAGGAACAGGAGCGGAGAGCGATTGTATGGGGGATGCTAATGTTACGTTAGATACAATCCGAAGCAGATTCGGTAGTGAATGTTTCATCCACCGATGTGATCCCAGAAAAGACCTCAAGAATTATAAAACGGATATGTTTCAGCACAAGTTTGGCATCCCTGGTAAATTTTTCACTAAAATTAAAACATTATGTTAAAATCGGATCGCATCTGTGTGACTCGCGACGCGCCTCAACTCGCCTCATTTTGAAATCATTTTTTTAGTGTGGCGCTACATTCTTTCGACTTTTATGAACACAGCGCACTATTCACATATTAGCTGCGGCGCTCGTGACCCGAAAAAACAAAAAATTCTACTGGATCCATAATACATGCTAGTAGGTGGAGCCCAGCGCGACAGGGCTCACTTAGGTAGCAATAGGCGGGGATACGTTCAAGGTGGTCGACGAGTTCGTCTACTTTGGATCCTTGCTGACGGCTGACAATAACGTTAGCCGCGTAATACGGAGACACATTATCAGTGGAAGTCGGGCCTACTATGGCCTCCACAAAAAGCTGCGGTAAAAAATGACTCACATCCACACCAAATGTACCATGTTCAAAACGCTCATAAGGCCGGTAGTCCTCTATGGGCATGAAACGTGGACGATGCTCGAAGAGGACCTGCAAGCACTTTGAGTCTTCGATCGTCGAATATGTGGAATTTTGATAACTTTTACATTTTAAATCTTTTTGAATGCTTTAACATCAAGTTATATCTTAAATCTAACTACTAGGGGGAGATCCCCCAGTGCCGGACAGCACCCAATACCGGACAAAGTCGAAACATTGAGAAATCATGGTCCAATCAAGATGGTGTATTAGTAGAAAAGAAAGCTATTATGTAGACTAATGTTTGCGTAGAACAACACATCCTTGAAATATGCATGCCTTTTAAAAAAAAGTAGGAAAGTTTGAAAATCTTTAAAAAATTGACGTATGCTCTTAATTTTGAGCCTATTTAGTAATTATTTTAAATATGAAAAAAATACTTTGGATCCCGCAAGCATGATCGAACATAATCCTTATTTGATAGTATGAATGAATTTTGTTCCATAATTGAACTAAATATTGACAAATTACAATTTTGGTTAAGCACCTCCTGTCCCTCAGTTTCGGACAGCTTGATTTGTTATATGATATCATTGTAATTATTGCACCAGTGTCTCAAAATACTTTCATTTTTCATGGGTTTCGTCGATCATGGTATCGAACATGCAATAAAATTAACAAGAATGAACATTCAGAACAACATCGTAAAATGTGCTACTTTTCATCATATATGAAAGAGGTTTTTGATAGGCATCTTGCAAACTAAGAAAAACTCAAATTATTCTTGTAAATGTTGCAAATGCATTGAATTGGTAATTATAAACGATTCCTTTAGTGTACACATTCAATGATGTTCAAATTTACAGAATTTTGGGCATTTCCAGATCGTGTCCGGTATTGGGTGCCACCTTTCAAGATCGAACAATTTGGTACTAAAATATATCATCAAAATGCAATGTCAAAATTCATATTTACACTTTCAAATTTATTTTTGTACACTATAAAAATGATAATATTTATCATAAATGGGTAACACGTGCCCATAAAATCAATATTTTTCTTATTATGAATTTAGTGGCTTAAGTGTCCGGTACTGGGGGATTTCCCCCTACAACACACAAAAACTTTCAAAATTTGAAGACATTCAAGTTATTACGTATGGCGAAATAAGGAACCACTATGTCCATAACTGGTACACTCACCCTATATAATATCACTATAATACAGTATGGCCCATAAAAAATGCGAAAATCGTCATATCATGTTTTATGGTAGTTTTTACATAGAAAATGTGAATGAAACATAAATATTATTCATTACATGTATTGTTTAATCTATTTAGACTCAGTTTTTTGCTTTGGACATGATTTTTATTTGTTACTTTCACCTTACCTGAGAGGAATTGGAAGCATACCTTCAAATTTTATCATGCGGACGTCGAGTTCAATATCTGTGTGATGAAAGCTTCTAAAACATCAACGATGGCGTGAGATTCTTCACAGGCCTTTTCTCCAGCATACGCCCATATCAAATGATAGAATTGGTTCATACCTGGGTAATTGGAGACTTAAACATATTTTCGAAAAAAGGGCTCATTTTGGAGAGCTTTGATCGAACCTTCATATAAGTGTGATAAGTGGATCCGTTTTGCTCAAAACCTATGAGCTAGTATTGATATAAGTTGTCTCTAACCGAAGGAACAAATTTCATCCTAAAAAATCTGTTATAGGCCTCCGTATTTATTTTTTATTCAACTTTAACAAAAAATAAAGGCATATCAAACCTATAAGATGCAAATGCTCTCAAAACTATGACCCTGGCAATATATTTTATTGTGATCATAAAAAACACGTTCTCTAAGAAATCCTCCATCCTCTGATACCAAACAAACTAAAATTTTCAACAATAAAGTGTGATTTTTGAAGGTGGAAAATTTATCACCAGACGCTGTTTCTAGCTTTGGGCGGACAACACCTTTGAACTTATTTGAACTTATTACATTATTTACAGGGTGTCCATCCATCCGGGAAATCCGGGAAAAACCCGGGAATTACAAATAGCCGGGAAAAATACGGGAAATACCCGGGAATTTGGAGAACACACCGGGAAAATATGTGTTTCAGACATGGGAATACGGGTTTGTTTGAACTCCAAATAATATTGCGGAGAAATTTAAAAATTTGGATTGCTTCGCGGAAATAACGCGCAGCGAGCAATCCCCGCATAGAGGAAATGAACCACAGCAAGCATTGCAGGCTTGAGGAAAGAAGGCTCATTTCAATATCAAGGCCGGTTTGCTACTGACAAGAAAAAGAATCGCCTATCTCGATGCGTGGAAAATTTCTCCCAAGAAATGGTCAAGAAAATCACTTTTTTCTGATCGCAGTACGCAGTTGAGAAGAAATGTCACTTCAAAGGGGGCTCTCTGTAAGAAATTTCTTGACCCATTCAGTCAAGGAATTTCTTTACTTTTCTTGAGGGAAACAGCATACTTAGCTTCAGTAAGCAAAACCTACATTGCGGTTTTCAACGTCAACGGCTCTTTTCTTACGAGAAGCGAATCACCAATTTTGAATTCTTTTTACGATTCGTTGAAGAATAAATTGCTGTTTTTTGCCAACTATCTAACGACTATTGTGACGTAATCATCGCTCTAAACTCCTCATAAAGCATTTCAATTTCATAGATTTTTAAACACACAGTTCATTTTGCGGATATGTTACCACTCCTATCAGTTTTCAAGTCTGTATACGCACGTCTTGCTTGTTCAAAAGCTTGATTCTTTGAAATACTCATACAAGATTACATACATTTGGCACAACAGGTAAAATCTGCACATCGACAGCTGCAACAAAGTCGCGGGTGACTAAGATGAATTTGATGGAAAATTTCCCGATAGTTTGTTTTCGATTTTAAATGAATCAAAATTTTTCTTGCAACGCGTAATATTTGAAACAAAAAAAAAACAGGAGCCTGCCCATGAACTTGTACTTTGCATCATGACTAGTTGAACTGATTTGTTTAAAACATAGTTGACGACTTCTAGTGTTTTTTTTTATCAAAATCCTAGAAAATAATCGTTGATTTCCTACATTTGACTACATTTTTTCTATAACAATTCTTACCGAATTCTTGTGAAATATTTTGTACAGTTTTGATGGTATTGAATAAATTCAAAGGAGATTTTATGGAACATCAATAAGATCCTTTAAACATTATTAATGAAGAGTCCTAACGGGAATCGAGTCGATAATTGACCAATTGTTTTTGAATTTTCTTCGAGAGAAACTTGATTGCTGAAGTTTGCTTATGAAGATTCTAGAAAATAAAATTGGCTGATTTTCCTTGAAATTCTTATAAGATTTGTACAGGTTGGCAAAAATCTGAGTCAAACAAATATTTGGCAAATTTCTTGGGAGTTTCTATCCTGGAAAAATTCATTAAGAATTTCGTTTGGCATGATTTCTGGAGTTGCTGATGATACTGATTCATGGTGAAGCCATTGGATAACTAGTTTGACTTGTCTCAGAACTGGGACAAAGTTTTCATGAGGTCCCTGATAAGATTTTTATGGATTTATGCAGATTTACAGTACATTCTTACAATCATTCCCAACACATTTTTTGTATAATCATTCGTGATTGAATGGCAAGTTCTTTGCTGGATAATTAAATTGAGTCTTTTAGGTATTCTTGGAAAGAGGTTTGTTAAATTCTTGACAAGAATCTCGGCCACATTGCTGGGAAGATGCTTTGTAGATTTATGTCAAAAAATTTAGCCAGCGTCATAGAAGAACAATTTGTTTTTTGACGGAATATTGTTTCTTTCAAAAAGATTTCTTCTTGGCTACAACATGAGTTTTAAACAGATGGAAAATGTTTCCAGGAATCAGTCATGGGCCACGTCTAACGCATAATTGCGAAAACATTCTTAGAAGTTAATGAATTAGCTATTGAATTTTGCACTTTAGTGGAAATATAGTTCAAATTTAGATATACAAAGCAGCTATTTGTCTATATTATTTCAAAACCTCTCTGAACATCCATATAGACTAGAGCAGTTTCCATATAGACTAGCGGCTAAAAAAAAAATATGCCATCTCATGTCATATTTATGAGTATTGTGTATGTGGCTTATTGTTCGTTATGAAGTGTGGGTTCGATTCCCGCCAGTCTGAGAAAATTTTTCGTCAAACGAAAAATTCTCCGAATCCGGGAAAAATCCGGGAATTGGAAAACTGATTTTGAATGGACACCCTGTATTTAGGACAATAAGAAAAATATGACAAAAATTGTCCTAGATAGCGAAGTTGTGTCAGAATATACTACAATAATCAGAAATAACATTCACTATCAAAAACAATGAAAATAACGCCTGTAGATGGTATTTTTACGTTCATACAATTTTCGCATTTTTTTATGGGCTTTACTGTACATATTATGATAAGGCCAATGATGATAATGTAAATCATTGCTTGAATAAGTTGAAAATTATTCGCATAAACTAAACATTACTTTCGCACGTTTTGCACAAACCTTACCTTTCAATACCTTGAGGTAAAATGTGAAATTTAGAAGCACAATTCATGCGTTAAAAATGTTTTGATGAAACATGTTCATTTGAACTTTTTTCGAGTACGGTCGTATCGATCAATGCTATTCCGCTGATGAATGATACTTCGTTTTACGGTACCGGTAATTAAGTAGTCGCCGTATACTTATGCTGGTGTTTAGAAAATAACCCGAATAATACAGTGAAAGCTCCATAGTTTGATGAATCGATTTGGTGTCATGGAACCATACTTAAATCAAACTTTTGATTTACTATCATGGTCCAATGATTTCCTAGGATATCTTTTCCAAGGCTCGATATTCCCATTCTTCAATGTCGACTCATAGTGGTTTTACTGTACAGTACATTGTTAAATTGATTACTGCAATCATCTGATTTGGAAACAAACTGGGTTTCTTGTATCATTTCCCAAACTATTTTCACGATCACGCTCGGGTTCAATCGGCTATTGGAGATACATGTTGGTGGTAGTAATCGACCACTTGATTTCTTCATACTGTACAACGGTTACTTTCTCACATGTGCGATGTACACAGCAAACAGTGAACTTCACAGGCTAACGCGTCGGGCTGGCAGTTCGGTCGATCCAGTCTGCAAACGCGCGCCCGGCCGTTCACGGTTAGCGTGATTGATTCACGATCGTGATTTTTTTTTGTGGTGCGATTACGCTAACAATCTCATCATTGCATACGACGACGGTTAGCAGCAGGCGTCGACTTTTTTTTCTTCCTTCCCGGTGGAAGAATTTTCGGCTTGCTTAGTGGTGGTATATCGAGCGGTAATAATAACATCGATTTAGCGCCAATAAAAGAAGATCGAACGCATTCGTATATTGCCGGCATGGTCACGACGGGTGAATTTGATCGCAGATAGCCGGTCGAGTGAAATCGTTCCCAGCCCAGGGCGCAGAGTGGACCCGAAGAGGAATATTTGAGAGATCGTAATGCTCCCGTCAAAATTATGTAAAGTGTATTTCATTACATTTTTTGAAAACTGTTTTTTATTTCGCTGGGATTAGGTGCTACGTTCTCGCTAGTCAACGGTGAAAATATTATCATGCCAAAACAATCAATAAAATAATTCAAAACAAACAATAATTTGATTTAAAAGCAATAATAAGCAACAATAATAAACACATAAAAATAGCATTTTAGAATATGTTTTAGCTGAAAAAAAAAATCGCAAAAGCAGCATTAAAAAATGAAATATCTTCTTGGGAAAAACTGAAAATAAGCACAAAAATATTAAAAATGTTCCGAAGACAAATCGGAAATAGCTCTTAAAATCGTTTGAATAGCAATCAGTGTCTGCACTTTTTATTTCTTTTTTTTTTTTCAAATTTTTCTGTTTTATTTTTGATTGGAAATTTGTTGGTTACTTAATGCTGATTATATTTTTTTTCTAGGAACATTTTTAAACTGTTAGTGCTCATTTTAAATTTTTAATGCTAATTTGGATATTTTTATTTCCTATTTACAAATTTCAATAGGAATGTTGATTGTTTTTTTAATGCCAATATTCAATTTATGAAATACAATTTTATTCAAAAGTTTTCTTCCTATATTGAGCCATAGCAAACAAAGTTTGACCAGATCTGTAGGCGATTTCCGGCACGTGTTTTCTTCGAAGAAAAGAAAATTTTCTTGCTGGTGGATTGTGGAAGAAAATTTCTTCTCTTCGAAGAAAATGTGCGCCGGAATTCACATGCTGGTCCGAAATTATTGTTGTGGATGTTCCTTTAAATTTCGTCCAGAAATTTCGACACTTCAGATGACACCTCAGAGAGTGTCTCTAAAGATGCTACAGTAAATTATATTATTGTTCTGAATAGCAATTGGATTACTTACTATAGCAAACTGCCAAAAAATTTTCAGGAATAAGATAAATTATTTTTTTTTTGGGAATTCATATTAAAAAAATGTATAATTACGGATGTATGTATCAAAAACTCCTTTCTCAATAAATTATTATAGGGGTTCTGTGCATATTTGTGCAAATAATTACTTGAATGTCTCTTGAAATTGTCTCCGTAAATTTTACTAGATTCCTGAGGAAATATACTTAGAAACTCTGCTAGAAGAATTGTTGGAAAGAACTTGGAAAATATATTTAAACCAAAAAAAATATCCGTATAATAATGTATTTGGAAAGGGAAGTGCAACCTTTGGTTCTGATATAAACTAGCTATGGGGCCTTCCTTAGCCGAGTGGTTAGAGTCCGCGGCTACAAAGCAAAGCCATGCTGAAGGTGTCTGGGTTCGAATCCCGGTCGGTCAAGGATATTTTCGTAAAGGAAATTTCCTTGGCTTCCCTGGGCATAGAGTATCATCGTACCTGCCATACGATATACGAATGCGAAAATGGCAACTTTGGCAAAGAAAGCTCTCAGTTAATAACTGTGGAAGTACTCATGAGAACACTAAGCTGAAAAGCAGGCTCTGTCCCAGTAAGGACGTCAATGCCAAGAAGAAGAAGAAGAAGAAGAAGAAGAAGAAGAAGATAAACTAGCTCAATACTTAAAAGCTCTTTGATTAAGTTAGACAAAAACACTTTTTTTTGAGAATTCTTAAATAAATTTAATCAAATATCTTGGTGGAATTCCCATTGGCGTAACTAGGATTTTTTTTGAAGGAGACCTAACAAATTCTTATTTTACAGAAGTAATAGTCTATCACAATAATCACGATTTTCACGAATTTCGTAGTTTGTAATGATTTTATTTGTTTGTGATTTTGCACAATATCGCTGCTCATCAGCGATATTTGTAAATTTCAAGTTCCACTACGGAAAATATTCATTCTTTGTCTAATCCAGTAAATATCCTTCCAAAAAATGTGAATTTTGATTCTTCCAAGAACTTTTTAGATATTGAACCATGTGCTTTTAAGAGATTCCCCTAAAAATTCCCATGGAGATTTCTTTATGAATTATTTCCATTCTTTTTTTTCTTTAAGAACTTTTTTACCAGTTTTCACTGAGCTCCTCCTGGGATTCCCACGACAATCATTCTTGGAATTAGTGGCTATTATTCAACAGATTTTTCCTGGAGTTTCTGAAGGCTTTCTGATCTAACCAGAAAGTTTTTTAACAAATCTTTATATCGATGGTTAAACCACCTCTTGACATATTCCACCAGAAAACACTTTTGAAATTATGTGAAACATTTTTCCAGGAACGACTCCTAAGTGCTTATTACAAATAAAGTACAAATGTTAGTTGAAACTATTATCCTGTAGTTTGTTTAGGAATTTTTGGAATTATCGAGGATTTCTCCAATAAATTCTAGGAGAGTCACTAAAATTGTCTCCAGGATTAACAAGCAAGAGTTTTTTTTTCAAAAAATCTTCAGAGAGTTTAGCAACTTTGTCTTTGAGGATCTTTTAAAGTTTCTCTTCAGATTACTTAAACAAATCTTCCAAAAAGTCTTTTACAAATATGCATTAAAATTCTTCATAAAATCACAGAAAAAGTTATCCTGGACTTTTTGAGAAAAAGCATTTAATTATTCGTCCAGGTGTTACTCAAAGGAGTCCTCTAAAGACTCCACATTCCTTAAGCAATGTTGATACCGGGTTTCTTCCATAATCATCATCATCATCAATCATCAAGAAATCTATCTTATCACCATTTTTGGATCAAAAACTACTCCAGGAATTTATATTCTATCTATCTATATAAATAAAAATGGATTGGTGTTTGTATGTCACGAAATGGCTTACGAACGGGACAACGGATTTGGATGATTTCTTCTCCGTTATGTTCGTCAAGGGTTCCGACGTGTTTATGTGTATGAAAATCCTAAGATATTCACCGGGAAAGTCGGAAAAACGAAAGTGAATGGAACTGTCATTTTGTATGAGTTTCAAAACGTTTTTTCAACAGCCTACTTGATGGCAAGACGAAGTTTGCCGGGACCACTAGTCTATTTAAATAAAAATGGAATGATGTTTGTGTGTCACGAAATGGCTTACGAACGGGTCAACGAATTTGAATGTTGCTTTCTCCATTTTGTTCGTCACGGGTTCCGACGTGTCTGTGCGAATAAAAATACCAGGATATTTACCGGGAAAGTAGGAAAAATGAGAGTGACCTGAATTGTCATTTTGTACGGCGTTTTCCAACTTGTATGGCAATTTATTTGCTTAATTTGTCGCAAAATTCAAACCTCATGTGTTAAACAATACTTTTCAACAAAGTTCATAATTTTTCCACTGGTAAAATGTTATATTTTGGTGGTTCTGAAAAGTATTGTCTTACGAGAAACGAAGAATTTTTATTAAATAAAAATGGAATGATGTTTGTGTGTCACGAAATGGCTTACGAACGGGTCAACGAATTTGAATGTTGCTTTCTCCATTTTGTTCGTCACGGGTTCCGACGTGTCTGTGCGAATAAAAATACCAGGATATTTACCGGGAAAGTAGGAAAAATGAGAGTGACCTGAATTGTCATTTTGTACGGCGTTTTCCAACTTGTATGGCAATTTATTTGCTTAATTTGTCACAAAATTCAAACCTCATGTGTTAAACAATACTTTTCAACAAAGTTCATAATTTTTCCACTGGTAAAATGTTATATTTTGGTGGTTCTGAAAAGTATTGTCTTACGAGAAACGAAGAATTTTTATTAAATAAAAATGGAATGATGTTTGTGTGTCACGAAATGGCTTACGAACGGGTCAACGAATTTGAATGTTGCTTTCTCCATTTTGTTCGTCACGGGTTCCGACGTGTCTGTGCGAATAAAAATACCAGGATATTTACCGGGAAAGTAGGAAAAATGAGAGTGACCTGAATTGTCATTTTGTACGGCGTTTTCCAACTTGTATGGCAATTTATTTGCTTAATTTGTCACAAAATTCAAACCTCATGTGTTAAACAATACTTTTCAACAAAGTTCAGAATTTTTCCACTGGTAAAATGTTATATTTTGGTGGTTCTGAAAAGTATTGTCTTACGAGAAACGAAGAATTTTATAAGGAGACTGCAAGCATGTTAAAAAAATCGATTTAAACTGAATATAATGGTAAAGTTTACAATCAAATTATACCTAAATTGAAAGTTCAAGTACTATTTTGCATGATTGGTGGATTGAATCACAAAAAAAGTTTGTTAAATTATACTTTAAATTTCATGTAACATTAATAAAACCCGTCTTTTATACAACTTTGGACACCTGTAGCTAAAAATTGTGACGTGCTGGAACATTTCTGAGAACGGCATCAAATTCAGCGACCCAAAATCTACTAGAGACACATAATTTGATCCATGAGACACGCAAAAATGTAATTTTTGCAATTCCGTTGTAAATCAATCAACTTTTCATTGAGAAGTTGATCAACATAACGGCCTACTTTTCCTACCGAAAGAAACAGTGCTGAAAAGTGCTACTTTTCAGTACTCTTTTCGGTGCTGAAAAGTAGCACTTTTCAGTACTGTTTTGGTAAGCGTTAACCCAGTCTCTTCATGCCATGCTTATTCTGCGCTGCGTGTGAGTCGAGATGAGTCGTTCTCATCTCGGGTGATGTTAATCAAATTGAAGCGAGACGACACCTCACCGATTGTATCTGATTCTTGGGGTCACCGGTCGTAAGATCGACGTGAGGTAAGAATTGTCGGTATGGTATAGCCAGGTGACAATTCTCGATTCGAGTGAAGTGACTGTTAATTTGGTTTACACGGCGAGTCACTTCACTAGAGTCTAAGCCCGTTGTGCGATCTGGTTCCGACACAGGTTGGCGATTTTGATGTGGGATCGGGTCGTCCAGCATTTGTAGTCAGCTACTGTCCTCGATGTCTTACCTGTTCATTCTTTCAATAGGAAGTATAGCTCTGCATGATACCGATGGGAGTGAAAAAATTTGTGACATTCATGGGTACTACTGTATCACAGCCTACGTGATTGAAAAATACTGAATTGAAACTACGCATGGCTGTATGCCCATGTGGGTTCTCTTGAAATGTTTGTTTGTGCTTAGAGTTCATCCAGTTCAATAGCATTTTTCGAAATAGCAAAAAATGTTGTATGCAACTCGTTGCAAAACTCGATTTTTTCAGCACTCGTTGTATTTATTCAACTCGGCAAGCCTCGTTGGATAAACGTACAACTCGTGCTGAAAAAATCATCATTTTGCAACTTGTTGCATAAATAACTATTTTGTTACGCTGTGTTACCAATATCATCGTTCCCCGAGGGAAAAGTAATCGAAAAATGTTTTTTACGGTATTTTTTTCCGAATCACCATCGGTTGGCAATATTTTGTGCATGTGATTTTTTATCAAATTTTGACATTTAACAGCACTGGTTATCACGCTCATTGATGTGGGTACTCTATCCGAGTAAAAAATATGTCCAACATCATTACACTTCTAAAATTATTTGTATAAAAATACATTTCTGAATAAATATCGATTGGTTCTTATGTGTTGACATTTAAATAAGCATGAATTGATTTTTGGGTATAAATAAGTACCGTAATCTGGGGTAACACTGGTCAGTTTTTAGTATATTTTTAAAATTTTTCATTTGAAAATACAAATTTTGCAAGTTTTATACTTTTAAAACAAGTACTGGCACCCATTGCACGTGACTATATATTGTGTTTTCAAAAGATTTAAGTACCGTAAAACGGGGTAACTTTGATAATGCGGGTAACTTTGATAGTGCGAGACCCCAACATATTAAACGAAATAACGAAGTTTCTGTTAATCAGTTGAGCAAAACAAATGCAAAAGTAAAGAGTATTAGTATGACACTTCATGTCAAAGCTTTTTTCATTGGAATCAAGTGCATTTGAGGCTTTTTATACGAATATTAAAAATTGACACAATTTTAGCATTTTCGAAACGCTTACAAACAATTTGTTCTATGATCACTATTTGATGTAGTTTTGAATAGTTGGCCACTTATCTTTGACAGCCTAGTTATCATAGAACTTGAATACGGTCTCAAATCTCTTAGCGAATAGCATTTTCACAAACTGGGATCATTTTTGTAATCTTAGTCAGAAATTTCCATGTAACGTTAAACGCCTAGAGGTATGCAATGCCCTACAAATGTTGGTTATTCATTCAATTTTGTTCGATTCATACTCCATTATCAAAGTTACCCCAAAACAGAAAACCAACTTTCGATTATATGAAAAATTACATATCCATTCATAATAAATCTTTTGGAAATCTATCGACTGCAATCGATAGTCAGGATGCCAGTACTTGTTTTAAAAATATACATTATTATTCTTTGAAACAGCATGCATAAATATTCAAGTTTTCTTCGAAAAAACTATCAAAGTTACCCCGTTTTACGGTATGTTTAAATAAATGTTTGAGCATTTTTTGGATTAAGCTTATATGGGGTAAATGTCGTTACTTACTTAAGGTGAAGATAAAATGAAGCCAGACCTTAAATTTTCAAGAGCACGAATCTGGAGAGCTGATCATCTGTTTAGGCCGAAAACCTAATCGATTGATCACCACCAGTGATTGATCAATCGATTAGGTTTTCAGTTTTATCGGGTGTTCGGTTCTCCAGATATGTGCTCTTGAAAAATTGAGGTTTGGCTTCGATTCATCTCCACCTTAAATCATGGCTCCAGAAGCCGAATATGAACAAGCTCTTACGAATTATTTACTTTTTGAGTTATTTTAAAAACCAAAGCATTTTGAACCACAGAATGTGCTTGAATGTAGGCAATTTCCTAAGGAAATTTTGCATTCTAAATAGTAGTTCGTAGATACAAATTTGCCTTGCTCATACCTTTTGCAGAACTCATGTGAGACATGAATCTTCGGTAGTGTCATAGCATAATTATAGGAATCATAAATTCAAAAGCAATAAAATTTTGAAAATGATTCTGAGGCTTCCTCCTTGCTATAGTACAAATGAGTTACATAGAATATTCAATTTTGAAGCATTGGAAAAAATGTCAAATAAAATAAATCATAATTTCAGGCAAAAATCGTTACAATCTTCTATTGCTACGATTAATGCGTTATGTGTTTAGGATAAGTTATCGATTTTTAAAATTCGAATAGCCACAAATATTCTCTATTGCAATGAAAAAAAAAACTCTGACATGAAGAGTCATACTAATACAGGTCGGACTCGATTATCCGGAGACTCGATTATCCGGGGACTCGATTATCCGGGATTCGATTATCCGGAATTTTAGACTCGATTATCCGGAATTTGTTTTTTGATGTTCTTGTTTTTCAATTTTTATGCATAAATCTGATATAATTTGGTATTGCAATATACAACATGAATGGTTTTGCAGTTTCGAACGTATTTAAGAAAAAAGAGTGTTGTTTTGTGTAACTTGGTCAAAAAAATGTTTTTTCTTGTAAAGACCCATACTGTTCCTAGAAATAATTTCTGGCTACGCCACTGCATCATATAAATAAAACAACAAAAAGAGATAATATTTAAGTTCTTTTATCGAAGATTTGTATTTTTTTCTTAGTGATTTGACTATCCGGAGGATTCGATTATCCGGAATGAAAAAAAAATCGATACTCCGGATAATCGAGTCCGACCTGTACTCTTAACTTTTTCATTCGTTTCGCTTAACTGATTAACAGAAATAATGTCATTTCGTTTAATATGTTGTATGTCCCCTACTATCAAAGATACCTCGTTTTACGGTACATACTTCTGCCAGAGCTACCAAATTTTAGCTTTCTTGTCCCACTAAAGTGCAATTTTTGAACCACTGTGCAATCGGAAACATACCACCGTGCGCGATGAATATCGCTTTCTATTATTATGTTTGATATTATTTCGTGAATTTGAAAATGTTCGACATCTTGGTGAACCCTACGGAGCCTGTTCATAATCGTTGCCGTTTTATAATTTATTTATAGAGTGTTGAGATTTTCAATTTGGAGCCAAAGGAAAAACGCTTTTAATTTTAGACAGCAACAGGAAAAAAACACGCCCGGATAAAGATATTAAATCAGCGCGTATGAGTGGGACTGGCTTTAAAAGTACCTCTAATGTGCGGTATGTGACTCGTCCGCTTGCGTAGGAGTATCCAGTAGCGCAGATGCCGCATTTGAGCCAAGAAAAAAAGATGCATGTTTGTGAAAACATCACACAGTCTGGTGTGCGCGTTTGCGATCAAGGTGAAATATGTTGTTTCCTTCTACTTATCGTGGATCTGGAATTTGGGGGAAAACAATTGAGGGGGTGCAAGTGTTTATAACGAGTTGTGATTTTTTTTTTATGATGCAGACTGGCGTCTACAAACATTTAAGAACAAAAAATCGGTTGAAGTTCATAGAATGCTGTTTGAGAATTGGTACATTCAAAGTTAAAGTCTTCAACTATTTAATACTTTTGAAACGGTTTGGAATTTCGTTTTGAATTTCAATTCTTTTTGATTGTAGTAGGGAGCCGGATCCTATTCTTGGCACTTATAATTCACTTCGGCAGTGGGGTTTTTTTAAAGCTACAGATCTCATATTTGGCCTCATCATACGTCGTACTAAAGCGCTTCTTATTGCAAGTTTGAGACAATTTGGCCGAGTAAAACCCCCCATGCCAAAGTGAATCATAGAAGTGCCCAAGTAGCTCTGCACCCTATAGAGTCGTCTGGATGGAACATATTTTTAAAAATCGAAAATAAATCAAAAGTTTTGGAAAACTAGATAGATAAGTATAAAAACTTTATGTAGTATAAAACGTAACCAGAAATGAAAAAAAAAACACTTAAAACTTTCTAGGGGACTAAAAATGCCCTATCAATATTGTAGATGATCTACAGGCGTTTTTGGCGTTATGAAATTTGTGAATAAACCCAAATGACGTTGTTTACTGTCATCTTACAGTCCGTACAAATCTTTACACCTTGGGGACCACAACTATTGGTGAAGCCCAGTCTGTATGCCGCGCCGGTTTGGGAATATTCTGCCTAACTAACCTATCTAACTAATCTCATAAAGTACCCCGGGGCAAGTGGGACATAAAAAAACGATAGTTCAAACAAATTGCTCAGAATAATCTACAATTATCAATATTTTCCAAATCCAACAACACGGTCACAGTTTAGCAGCATATTTGCTGGTGTGTGCATGAATTTGATCGAATAATTTCGAAATTGTGAAAACCTTAGAAGAAAGATGTACAATGAGCCATTAGCGAGACAACGCTAAACGGGGCAAGTGGGACACATCCAGTTTCGTGCGTAAAACCACATCAGTAAGTCAACCGTTGCAATAATAGGATTGATAAATAATAGATATTTTATTTTGAGTACATATTTGATGTACAGAAGGGATCAACCATAAAATACTTAACGTTTTTGGAAGAAACACTTTAACTGAAAATTTCTCACAAAAAGCGCAGAGGTATAAAACATGTTTGAAATATATAATTTATAAGTTATCAATTGAAATGCAGCAAGTCAATTTTCAATAATTGACGAATTTTTGAATATATTCTGATATTATTGTTATGCATGGCGGAAAACCACTTAAGATGGAATTGTTTTCCGCAACTACTGCAAAGAATTTTCAATAAAAATAGAAAAGTAATCGTTCTCATAATGTATTTTGAATTTTATTTCTATCTTCGCTCAATCTATATAAATAAAAAAAATATTCAGAAAAAAATGGCATTTTTCTGCCTTTTCAGCAATTACGTGATATAAGGTTGATTTTTTTGATAACAATCATTCGTTTGAATGTTTTGATGCTACTCTCTAAGAAAATGTTTGAAACGTAGATAACCTATAAAAAAAATCTGGTGCTTGCTTTGATAGGTCCCACTTATCCCGGGTATTAAGATATTTTGGGGTAAGTTAGACCATAAAAATTTTCATATGAAATAAAAACAAAATACCTTTTTATCGTAAGCAGCTTGTAATAATACTTGAAGTTGTAACTTATCGATGATAATTCGATTTATGACACATTTATTTTTTGCGAGTCAATGCAGAACGTGAAACGGGTCACAATTCATCATGCAAGTTGAAAATGACGCTGAGCTGACAACTGTTACAATGAGCACATGGTAATAAAAATAACAATATTTTTTGTACTAAATACATTCCTTATCATTGTATCTTCAACTTTCTACAAGAATACCCCCTTGAAATACTTTTCCTAAACAAGCTATAACGGAAGGTCCCAATAACCCCGTATTCTCTCTGACTCTGACTCTGGTTGCTAAGAAAGATAATGTCACTCCATGCGCGTTCGTCTTTCAGGGATGCGACACAGGTATTTCCACCTTATGCCCTAGCTAAGAAGCTTTGGTTTGAGTGCTATTAACCGCTCTCTGAAACGAGAATATAGATTGACCCAACTCCATGATATTAAAAAGGCCCAGAATTAATAATAGCGGTTAAATCGGAACAAACTCACCAAATCCGTTTATCTATCAAAGAGTAGGGTAAAAACACGTTTCCCCAGAAATCTTCAATATTATTCTGTAGGGAATTTTAATCAACATCCTCTGAATGATTTCATATCTGAATTGGGTTTGAACTAATTCTGCGTAGCGAGGGTAGGACATTTCGCATAAAGACGATTAGCATAAGGACGTTTCGCATACGAACGTTTGGCATAATGGACATTTGGCATAATGGACATTTGGCATAATCATAATTATAGGCCTCCTGGCGATGATGGAATTTTCTACATCCTCATCAAGAAACTTCCAGAAAGTAGCTTATCATTTTTAGTTGATATATTGCGCATTTCTTTCACCACTGGACTATCTCAGAAGTTTTTACAAGTGCGGAAACGCTAATAAAAGTATGCAATTACATCAAATCGGGTAGCAGGGTGACCAGCGAACCGGGAAATCAGGAAAACCGGGAAATATGCGGGAATGTCATATCACCGGGAGAAAACCGGGAAATATACGGGAATTCCAATTACTACCGGGAAAATGCTTCATTTTGGTGTATGGCCTAGAAGTAGGGTGATCAAAGTATTTTGGACAGGCCGTTAGGCGTATATAATTTGGCCATTTACGGCATAATCAAATGGAAATGCCCAAATTATATACGCGTAATGCTCGGTCCAAAATAAATAAAACACCCTACCTTGGCCGTGTCCTTGTAACTGGAAAAATAGTTTGCTTGACACTTGTTTAAGGTTTTCAAGTAAAATTAGCTGATTTCATCCTAGATTTTATTGATATCATAAACGTATATCAAGAAACTATAATTAACATTAATTGTTAGGTTTCAACTGGATATGATTTTTTTGAATCAGGTATAGGGAGCTGGTTCCTATTCTTGACACTTTTGATTAATTTCACGAGTTGTTTTTGAAAATCTACTGAGCTTATATTCGGCCACAATGTGCGTCGTTTTGAACGGCTTCTTATTGCAAAGTTTCGGGCAGCCTCTGGCTGAATTTCCCCATAATAAAGAGTCAATCAATCAGTTTCAGACAGTCCGGCCGAGAAAAAAAAATCATGCCAAGTGTCCAAGTAGTTCTTTCCCCTTATAATGTTTTTTACGCATTTTTCTGCAACTTATCAGGATTTTTTTTAAATTAGGTGTTAGTAAATTTCTTTGCTAGTGATGTTCTTGTGCAAATATTTAATTTAAGCGAGCAATTTTCAATCATTTTCTACAGTTGCTATTCTGCCCTTCTACGCCTACATGTCCCATGTTCTATGTAAACCTTAAGGACCGCTGGACACCTATGCGGAGAACGGCAGTATTCATGTGGAAAACTGTAGTGTGAAACATTGTGTTTACTTATAAGTAAGATTGATTGATTTGATTTGGCTTTATTAACGAGATTTTTAGCCCTGGGCTAGTCCACCTCGGGACCAACGGCTTTACTTCCCTTCCGAAGGAAGTCGTCACTATAACTTTTTACGTCATAAGTGACTATGTCGGGGATGGGATTCGATCCCAGGTCCTCGGCGTGAGAGGCGAGTGTTCTAACCACTACACCAGGTCCGTCCCCATTATAAGTAAGAAAGCTGACTCAACTTCAGCCTCCTCTACGCCCGCTGAACGTTCCGCTTCCAAATAAAAATCCCTTGATTGGGATGCGGACCACCCAACCGTGTAGAATAAGTAGTTAATTAGCAAGTTATTGAGAAATTCTTAAATGGATACCGTTTGAAGCGACTCTGATATTCAAAGCCGTTTTGAAAAGTTCTACTTTACAGCACCGAAAAGAGTGCTGATTCTTTCGATAGGAAAAGTAGGTCATTATGTCGTTCATCCTGTAGATGAAAAGTAGGATGATATGCAACGGAATAGCAAAAAAAATGTTCTGAAGTTCAATTTACCCCTTGGTAATACAAAAATAAGCCTACATGCACTGAGCTATAACACTTGAAGAACAACATGTTGAAAAGAATTCATTACAATCGGTTGTTTGAAAAACCAAAAAACTGCAAACATCCAATTCTGCATGTCAGAATGTTACAATTTTCTGATAACCTGTATTTTTTAAATAAGGTTTTTTATCTTGGTTTATATTTATTATTAACGACCGGGAATTTTTTTGAAATACCGGGAAATAACCGGGAGAAGACCGGGAATTTGAAATCAGAGATTCACTGGCCACCCTGGTCACGGTGTCTTCGGGGGACTTATTCTTCGTAAATCAAAGAATAAGTGCTCTGAAAACACCAACAGGATTCAATGCAATCCCGCACTTTTATTCACTTTCGCTCTCATGAGGCCGCACTTCGCAGTCCAGTAGTGAAAGAAATACACAATATTTAACAAATGTTTTCAATTAGCATATTTTCCTGACAAATGGAAATATGCTAAGGTTCTTCCAATTTTAGAACCAGACAAAAATCCTGCAGAAGCTTCTAGCTATCGTCCAATCAGTTTGCTTTCCTCCATCAGTAAACTTTTTGAAAAGGTTATTTTGAACAGAATGATGGCCCACATCAACGAAAATTCAATTTTTGCCAATGAACAGTTCGGATTCCGCCATGGACATTCGACCACTCATCAACTTTTACGTGTAACAAATTAGATCCGTTCCAACAAATCTGAAGGCTATTCTACTGGTCTTGCTCTTCTAGACAAAGAAAAAGCATTCGACAGTATTTGGCATGAAGGTTTGATCGTAAAATTAAAAAAACTTTAATTTTCCAACATACATTGTTAGAATAATTCAAAGTTATCTGTCAAATCGTACACTTCAGGTTAATTATCAGAACTCCAGATCTGATAGACATCTTGTAAGAGCTGGTGTTCCTCAAGGCAGCATTTTGGGACCAATATTATACAATATTTTCACATCTGACTTATCTGAGTTACCTCAGGGATGTCAAAAATCCTTGTTTGCGGATGACACAGGCCTCTCCGCTAAAGGACGAAGTCTGCGTGTCATCTGTAGTCGATTGCAAAAAAGTTTGGATATTTTTTCTTCATACGTGCAAAAATGGAAGATTTCTCCTAATGCTTCCAAAACTCAACTAATAACATTCCCACATAAACCCAAAGCTCTTTATTTGAAACCTTCAAGTAGACATGTTGTCACGATGAGAGGAGTTCCAATAAATTGTTCAGATGAATTTAAATATCTAGGGCTCATGCTAGATAAGAATTTAACTTTCAAAAATCACATTGAGGGTATTCAAGCCAAATGTAATAAATATGTAAAATGTCTTTATCCCCTTATTAATAGAAAATCAAAACTTTGTCTTAAGAACAAGCTTTTGATATTCAAACAAATTTTCAGGCCAGCCATGTTGTATGCTGTACCAATATGGACTAGCTGTTGTAATACCAGGAAGAAAGCTCTGCAGAGAATTCAAAATAAAATTTTGAAAATGATTCTGAAGCTTCCTCCCTGGTATAATACCAATGAGTTACATAGAATACTTTTTCTTGTCTGATTTCTATAATGTGGGCAATGCCAAACAACTGAATGCAGAAAAACAAGTACGATAGTGAGCCTCATTGGCTCAAGTGCCGAAATTTTCTAACAAAAGTAATTTTAGCGCTTAAAAATATCCCTAAAATAAAAAATCCGGTGATGTCATTTCGGGGTGAAATTGATCACTTATGAATGCGATTATTGTAAGTTTTCAAAACAACTCTACACAATAAATTTGAGCTCCCGGAATTCGAATATATTTGTTAAATTCTTAACAATACAATATTTATAGAAATAATTAATAATTAAATTTCAAGAATTACGCAGAAAACGCCTAAATGTATGCAATTTCCTAAGGAACTTCCTGATATCTAACAGAAATTCAATTATTTCAACCAAATGAGCGAATTGGTACGAGTTTTGGTTATGAAATCTGGTTTGGGGATATATCTTAATTATCTTCATTAACTTTCAGGATTATACCATGTTCAAATCCTTGTCTTGAGCTAGAAGTTTAGAGATGTTAGTCAATAATGCACCATACATGATTTTGGATTTTTTCATTATTTTCATAGAAATACACATTCTTTAACACAAAAAACTTCACAACACACAATTTGACAATACTTACGACAAACAACGTTCATTCACTGCGTTACATTGATATTTGTGCTCCATTAGGAAGAAATAAAATCGAGTGACACGGTGATCAATTTCACCCTACTGATCAATTTCACCTGAATTTACGGTATCCAATGTTGAAACATTGGAACAAATGTCAAATAAAATAATTAATAATTTCAATCAAAAATTGTTACAATCTTCTATTGCCACGATTAATGCGTTATATGTTTAAGTTAAGTTAGGTTAAGTATATTAAAAACGTTTTTTTTTCTCTTATAAGCAGGTGAAATCAACTCACCTGTAAAAAATCTGAACTGCTACGGCAAATGAAATGTAATATGTTGTTAACAAAATGTTACCAAATTAGGATGATAGTGTTGTCTAATAACACAGAACACCTAGATATAAGAAATAATAAATGTAATGTTTGGAATGATACTAATAAAGAAATTAAAAAAAAAAATAATTATAGGCCTTCTTTAAAATGCTACCTGTTCTTGTATGATATTGCTTTATGCGAAACGTCTTTATGCGAAATGGGTCACCCCTCTGCGTAGTACAATAATCATAATCGAATGCGGCTTTCACACTTAACACAGGTTTTCAATATTTATTATCAGAAAGCATACAATTAAAAATAAAGCATTAAAAATTATGTAAATCTCACAACCGTATGCTTGTTATCTTCACTTGTGAAAGTCACACATATCTCAAACGAAAAAAAAAACTATCTGGAGCACCAACGGAATCATGTAAAAATATAATACACCACAAGCTATTCTTAAAATCTTCGCAAATAAAAAATAACACTTAAATCGCTGCACCATCAGCCAGTTCTATTGCAGCTATCTAGCGTTATACAAAGCACTACAATCCGGATGACGTTGCATCACCGGAATCGCGAACAACGAGTGCACGAAATGTTTTGAAGGTGGCGTAGCACCATCAGCCGAATCTATTTCTCACCGTCCGAATAACAAAAAAACGAGGAACCGAAGTAAACGTGACAGAAAATTCAAAACGCAGGCACCCGCGCGCACGGCTTGCTGTGATCGATCCACAGTGTGATACTCTCGGAGTCCTTTAGGACGAGATCATAAGTTATGCGAAATTTAGTCATAATTTCAACCTGATCCTGATGATTGGGATCATATCGTCGCGCCTTCGTGTTGGGTCCGATTAATTACTTAAAAAGTGAGCTAATTACTTAATTCCGATTAATTATTTAAAAAGTGAGCTGCTTATACCAAAACAAGCCCTTTTATTTGAACTTTTGGTTGCTTATTTAGATTAAAGTGACCAGATATGTATTACTCCAACGCGGGATCATGTTGATAAATGATAAAACACCAGCAATCCCGAGATACGAAGTCAATATATAAGGCAAGTCATACACAGCGAAGTAGTGCTAGCGGTGATTATTTGTGCTAATGGTGTGGGTTGATGATTTGTCGATAATTTGAAAACATTAAAGTTCTAAGCAAGTCAGAAATTGTTATCATTGTACCAGTGCCATTTTTTAGTTCAAAAACTGAAATTTCGTTTTTGCGATCTTTGAATTGTGTTTAAGATTCTTATTAATTTATTTGTGTTACACAAAAACCACCAAAAAACTTTCACAGGATTTTAGGAAAGATTCGCAGAGATTTTGAGAGATAATAATTATACATACTACAGAGAAAGACTTTTACATAAGTGTGTTTCTGACAGAATTGTGAGAGAAATTTTCATGAAATATCTGATAGTATTCAAACGTAGTCTTCCGCAGGACTTTCAAAAGATCCTAAGTGATGTTCTGATGGGAGATATACTTTGCAATTGGATCAATATTCAAATTAAAGCTAAATTTTTTGAAAAGTTATACGTCTTCTCGGAGAGAATCGAACTTACGACTGCTAAGTGCTCATCGAGAATTGCCACCAAAAACTTCACAAGTTGAAGAGATAAAAAATGCATTGGTTACATTATTCCAAGCAGCACCTCTATAAATCAATATGGATACTTTTAACGTAGGAAGAATGTATTTCTTAACAACACCTCAAATTGTCTGTTGAGGAACATTCGTTCAGAATAAATTAAACACTAATTCAGTATGGAATCACTTCGACATACATATTCATCACTCATTCTGGTTTCAGCGATTTTTTCGGACAAAGTGGCTTTATTGAACTCTGCCGGAATTAATTGAAAGTGCCAGGAATAGGGAATTTTAAGACAATTATGAATTCAATACGATTGGGCAATGAGTGCTACCCTCCCTACCAAAGTTGTTACTTACTCCTTCAGTTGATGAAAATGGATTGCGGTTTTTTTCGTTTTGATAGGGACAATGCTTCAATTTTTATGTTCGCAGCATTTGCTTATAGAAGCACAAACACAACCAAGTTCTTCAATTGATAGATTATATCTATTGGAGTTGTAGAGAATAAACATTTCCGTAGCAATTAGCATGCTTCGGGGCACTTGAAAATTCCGATAGAAAAAAATCCTACAAACATTTTTCCCAACGTGCCCGGCGCGTTTTCTTGATACATAAAATTCATTTCGTAGGTCATAATAGTGGCATTTTTCAGGGACGCTTGCTCTGCCTTAATTTATTCGATTCATTACGATTTATTTTTTATTTTTGGATCTAATCCAACAATAAAATTGAATTTATGACTATGTTTTCGGACAGATTTACGGATAAAATCGGCAAACGGTGAACAGAAACAGAAAGCAAAACCATCACGAAGGAAGCGCGCGTTTTGTGTCTGAGAGAAAAATTATAGATAGTGAAACCAAAGTGCGTGAGTGTGGGCAAGTGCTGGACCTAATGCAGCTGAGGGCACAAGCGCCTAGGTCCAGTTTGGCCAGCTGTAGCCAAGAATCGTCCCAAGTGGTAGTGATTGTAAGCCAGCAGCAAGTGCGTCGAAGTTCTAGCAATGGATTTACTGCCATTGATGTAGAACCGGATGATTCTTCGCCACAGGCCAAATCTGTGTTGGTGCGCTGCGCGCTGAATTCCGACCAAGGAAGCAATGATGGCGACGATCGGGAGCAGAATAACGGATGCCGGAGACGGAGACCTGCTGCGATTTCTCATCATCATCCGCCGAGGAATCCGTCGCAAAAACAGAACGCAAAGAGCTCTTGTCTCAGGGATTGCTTGCTGTGCAAATGCTGTAACAAAGGTGATCAGTAGCAATTCGGGATTGTGATTGAAACGATTCAAATTAAAATTTTTGTCTGTTGTTTCGATTCGCGTGTCTCTGTTGCGGCGATAGGAATGGAGGAATCCACCGACGCGGCCGATACCGAGGAAAATGGCTTCGAGAGTGAGTATGGTTTTTCATTTGAGTTGATTTTATTCATTTGTTCATTTGTATATTCAAGAAAAGAAGTATGTCAAGGGGTCAGGATTTGTCGTCGTTGTCATGCAAAATTAAAAGCAGATTTTCTATTTGAGCTCATTTCACTTTCAATAAAAACATATTCTCTGTGTTTGCAAACACACTTTACAAGAATATTGTTTTGAATATTTGACAAAATCTGTTTTCACTTAGGGTAGAAACACCGATTTTGGCCAGCTTAGCCCCTCCGTTAATAAGGTACCGTAATCCGGGGTAAAATTGATCAGTTTTTCGGATATTTATTAAGAAAATCAGTTGAAAAAGCAAAAAAGGGCTTCCATAGCGGTGTGGTTAGAGTCCGTGGCTACAAAGCAAAGCCTAGCTGAAGGTGTCTAGGTTCGATTCCCGAGCGGTCCAGGATCTTCTCGTAATGGAAATTTCCTTGACTTCCTTGGGCATACAGTATTATCTTACCTGCCACACGGTATATAAATGCATAAATTGCAATTTAATCAAAGAATGCTCTCAGTTAACAATTGTGGAAGTGCTCATAAGAACACTAAGCTAAGAAGCAGGCTCTGTCGCAGTGAGGATGTTAGTGCCAAGAAGAATAAATGTTGATTTGAATTTCTTGTAAGGAGGAACATACCGATCAATGTTACCCCGTTTTACGGTAGCATTTTTCACTGATTTTTCTTCCCTTCCCCCCGTTGCATTTGGTCACAAATGCTGATCCCTCCCTGAAAAATACCAAGCACCTCCTTCCCCCTCTTATTTTTTTTTCTATGGCAATATGTCTAAAACGAAACATTGAAATTCAGAAATTCAAAATAAGGCTAGGTAGCTATTAATTTCTGAATGTTAATTTTGATTGTTTATTTTCAAATAAGTTATTGTTAAGAAATAGATTACAGTGAATATGGTTAACAAAATACTGTTGAATCTTCGTCATTATTCAATATTCAAATTTAAATCTGTTTACTATTGTAATATACGGAGTTTTATGGAAATCTCATCAATTCTTGTACAAATTACTTATCTTTATGAATATTTCAAATATTCAATATCTTCCCATACTAAACACACAAATAAAAAATAAACAATGAAATAATAAAAATTCCCTTTCCCCAAATAACCAAGTAATATAAAAATCTCCTTATTGTTAATATTTGTCCAAATGAACATATTTTATGAAAAAATAAACTGCCCTTCTAAGCCTACTTGTCCCATGGTACCTTATGGACCTTATGGACACATATGCGTAGAGCGGCAGCAAAGGTCCAACAGAAACAAAATTGAAACGATTGATTGCATTTCTCGTTAACATATAGGAAACGAGGTGTTTTCCATGTCCATAACGCATTGATTTTTAATTAACTTATCAATCTTCTAAATAGTTCATTCATTCATATCATATATCATATACAGTTCGGTGAAATAAATTAACGAAGTACGGTAAATTTTTACAGTATTCGGTGAAAAATCACCAGGAATCCGTAAAATTTCGACGGAATTACGGTGTTTTATTTCACCGAACTGTTCAGCTGTTCAGATTACGGTGAAATTCACCGTATGAGCTTAGTGTGTAGAGAAAATCATTATTCTCAAAAGATCTTCCATCAGACCCGTCACGATTTTTATTAGGTTTTAATCTCTAATGTCACAACAATTCATGAAAACCATAGCTTGGAAGATCTCTGAACAAACACCACGTTTGTTGAGATTCTACCAAAAATTTCTGCTTTGGTCTCGTTGATGTTGATCTCGTTAATAGTTCCAAAAATGCCGATATTCATTCCCAATCACTCATTATGAGAAACGGTCATTATGCCAAATGACCATTATACCAAATGACCTTATGTCAAATGGCCTTATGCCAAACGGGGTACAATCGTTCTTTAGAATTATATTGTTATAAAACAATATTTCGTAGTTTGATGTTAGAGTAATGGTTGCTTTGAATCCTGCTAATATTTCAACAACCATTTGCCTTTTTACAAGCACTGAGTCTTGTGTCGAGATATGCTCGATAAATTATTATTTCAATTACAATTTTGCCCTTCTTTCAAAAATTGGCGAAAAGATTTCACCTTCAAAGTTAACATTTTTATTGGATCGATATTTACTTTTAAAAATGTTTTGTTCGTTCAAAGTAGCTGTGTGAAGATTTTTGGCAGTAAAATTTCCAACATTTGAAACAAAATATCTGCTTTTTTATTAAGGCTATTTTTTAATAAAGCTGCAACAATAAGCTTACAATATTTTGCATATAAGTTTTCCCTTTTTAATCAAGTTTGTCTTCATCGAGTGTTTTGTACTTTTATCAAGTTATGCTTTTCAATAATCACTTAACACCTGTTCGTTAATATTTCAGTCATGCATAAACTTGCTTTCATTATATAGCTTTCCATGAAAATGTGATGTTATTACAATTGTTATCAACCACTGTTGACAATTTAATTAAAAATTATACTCAGGATTTAACTTTACTTATTTTTTTTTTAAATTTACTGTTTCTAAGATTTTTTTTAGTTTGCTTAGACTAAAACATTACACAACATAAATTGCGTTCGGCATTTGTTGTCACTGCCTTGTTCTTTAGTCTGCTGAGAACTACGCCCGATTCTGTTTTTGCACGTATTTTTTACAGGGCCGCGCAAAAAAAAGTTTCCGTGCATTTTTTTCCGCCAAAACCTTATTTTTGCATGAAACGTCGAGAAATGGTGTTACTTTTTTTGCACGGTTTTTCGAAATTTTGAACCGAAAACTTTTTTTTGCACGGTACGTGCAAAAACAGAATCGGGTGTGCTCGGTGAAGCCAATCTCGGTAAAAATCTTCGCAAAATGCTTATATTCAAGGGTAAAAATCAGTTTGTTAATTTTCGAAGGTGCAGAAGAAATCACTTATCATATATGAATTATTGTGTTTGATTCTGCTCATTTTAAATCACTGATTATGCCAAACGACCATTATGACAAACAACATTATGTCGAACGACCTTATGGCAAACGACCTTATGCCAAACGACGTCATGCCAAACTGGGATACACCGTTTCATAACCTTTTGAAGATTTAGATTCATCAAATATCCTGCAGAAGACAGATCGGTTTTCTCATCAGCACATATATGTATAAATTTGCACGACATCTGCAAAAAGATCAACTGAACAGAAATCTAACACAGTCGGTAGATCGTTGATGAAAAGATATTATTGTTTCTGAGCTGTTGAATGGCCATAAAAGTGGAGGCTGATTGGTATTCACCGTCCGCAGTACTGATGAAGCCTTGAACCTAATTGCTTAGCGCTTTCAGTACCATTCAGGTGTTCATCAAAACACTACTTCCACCTTACGTTTGTCCATCAAGGTACCGTCAAACGGGGCAACTTGCAACACAACGACATGTAACTGAATTGACGTTTTCTAAATCATTGAGTAAAATGATTCTAATTTGTTACACCTTAGGTATAAAAAGAGAGGTTTTGGTTAGGATTTGGATATTATTTCTAGTTTGGTTGGATTACTAAAGGAGAAAATCATAGCACTCGTTTGATCGTATCAAAACAAGACTGAAAATCGATCCTAGTACCACACAAACGGGATAATTGTTATTATAGGTATTTGCTATTCGTTACAGTATTTAATAGTGTACAAAAGCACTATAAAAATGTTTTGTTGATTTCACGTTAAAACACTGAAAATAATTAAAAACGTTTTTACTACCCATGTGGGGTAACTTGCAACAGCATTTTCAATATCAAATGCAAGATGTTTTCTGCCACTTTTCATCAAAAATACAAGCAAGATTGACCATTTATTTGTAGAATTACATTAAAATTGTTGTGCTACAACCAACTTATTACACGTTTGGTAAAAAATACTAGGAAAGTTACATTAAGTGCATTATTATTGAAAAACTTTGATTGATATGAAAAATCTGTTTCAAATGGAATTTGCAGATTTGTCATTGTGAACTTTTTGCATGAAATATAAAACATAGCAAAATATAAACATCAAATATAAACAATGACCAAAAGAGGCCATTTCAAGACATGCTATCAATTATCAATCGTTGCTTTGGTTAAAATATGAATGAAAAATAAATTAGGTGAAGCAAAATCTAAAAACCATTGCATTTGAATAATGCTCATTGCATTTGAATGAATGCTCTAAAACATTCGACCACTCATCAACTTTTACGTGTAACAAATTTGATCCGTTCTGACAAATCTGAAGGCTTCTCTACTGGTCTTGCTCTTCTCGACATAGAAAAAGCATTCGACAGTGTTTGGCATGAAGGTTTGATCGTAAAATTTAAAAAAATCCTAATTTTCCAACATACATTGTGAGAATAATTCAAAGTTATCTGTCAAATCGTACACTTCAGGTTAATTATCAGAAATCCAGATCTGATAGACTTCCTGTAAGAGCTAGTGTTCCCCAAGGCAGCATTTTGGGACCAATATTATACAATATTTTCACATCTGACTTACCTGAGTTACCTCAGAGATGTCAAAAATCCTTGTTTGCGGATGACACAGGCCTCTCCGCCAAAGGACCAAGTCTGCGTGTCATCTGTAGTCGATTGCAAAAAAGTTTGGATATTTTTTCTTCATACGTGCAAAAATGGAAGATTTCTCCTAATGCTTCCAAAACTCAACTAATAATATTCCCACATAAACCAAAAGCTCTTTATTTGAAACCTTCAAGTAGACATGTTGTCAAGATGAGAGGGGTTCCAATTAATTGGTCAGATGAAGTTAAGTATCTAGGGCTCATGCTAGATAAGAATTTAACTTTCAAAAATCACATTGAGGGCATTCAAGCCAAATGTAACAAATATGTAAAATGTCTCTATCCCCTTAATAATAGAAAATCAAAACTTTGTCTTAAGAACAAGCTTTTGATATTCAAACAAATTTTCAGGCCAGCCATGTTGTATGCTGTACCAATATGGTCTAGCTGTTGTAATACCAGGAAGAAAGCTCCGCAGAGAATTCAAAATAAAATTTTGAAAATGATTCTGAGGCTTCATCCCTGGTATAGTACCAATGAGTTACATAGAATATCCAATGTTGAAACATTGGAACAAATGTCAAATAAAATAATTGATAATTTCAGGCAAAAATCGTTACTATCTTCTATTGCCACGATTAATGCGTTATATGTTTAGGTTAAGTTAGGTTAAGTATATAAAAAACTTTTTTTTCTCTTATAAGCAGGTGAAATCAACTCACCTGTAAAAAATCTGAACTGCTACGGCAAATGATATGTAATATGTTGTTAACGAAATGTTAATAAAATCTTAGTGGAATGATACTAATAAAGAAATTAAAAAAAAACAGCATGAGTAACTAATTGGTTACAAAGATGACTAGAGTCAGTTAAGACCAAATCAATCGTTTATGGATTTCTAGAAGAGGAAAAACATGTAGGGCTATCAGGGTATTGAATTGAGAAAAATCATGAAGAGCACTCATCAAATAAAATTCTGCCGTTGGACTTACTTTGAGAATTAGTCCATGACCGTTGTTTGGCATTAAAGTCACCAATGACAAAAAAATGACTTATTGCGAGTCAATTTTCGCAAGTCAGTTTGGAGCAAATTATCTTGCTGTCCAGAGCTTAAAAAGGCAAATAGGCAGCTATATTTACCAAGCTGTGTTTCAACTGAAACACCTAAAGTTTGAAAAACATTAGTTTCAAATGACGAAAACAGTTGATGTTTTATACGCCTATGAATCAATCATCAACTAACTCCACATGCCCCATCAAGTCGATCATGAGCATAAGCATGAGCATAGATGACCGTAATTCGTAGTTGCTACTCCGTGATTGACCAGAACAATCGAAGTTGCACAGGGAATTAATGAATGGGGCTTGAGATTAGCTTACCATTCTTCAATGTGCACAAATCGAGAGCTCAATTATTATTATTATTTATCTTTATTAGGGAGATTTTCAGCCCTTGGCTGGTTCATCTCCGTGAGAGCTCAATTTTTAAAAGTCAATAACGGCGCCGGCCACGTCCTTACGGTCATCGGGGAAGGGAAGGAATGTTAGTTAGATAACTGTTTTTTTTAAAGACCTAGTATACCTCTGCATCTCCACAGTTGTCATGGACTAACGATCCGCGGCGCTATATCATTTCACTACGCGAACAATGCGCGACACGTTTGATCCTGCCCTCATCGCCCGCCCAGGAGAAGCAAGCGTCTTTCGTTTCACTTTTTTCACTACCGACCGACCGACGCGCGACAGGTTTGATCCTGCCCTCATCGCCCGCCCGGAGAAGCAAGCGTCAAGGTCGAAGGATCAAACACAACTAACTTTCGTTTTACGTTTTTCACTACCGACCGACCGACGCGCGACAGGTTTGATCCTGCCCTCATCGCCCGCCCCGGAGGAGCAAGCGTCAAGGTCGAAGGATCAAACACAACTCCATGCCCCATCAAGTCGATCATTACGATAAACAAAAATGTTAGGATCTCTTTTGAGTTTAGATCCAGGTTTCAAATAGGTTTCAGTAATAACTGCTATATGCACGTTATTAGCTGTAAGAAAATTAAATAGTCCTCTTTACCATTCAAAGTTTAAATTACTATTTAAGGGATTCATTAGAAAAACGTAATCCAATAACGTAATCCAGTTATTAACTGAGAGCTTACTATGCCAATGACCATTTTTGCATGTGTATATCGTGTGGCAGGTACGAAGATACTCTATGCCCTGGGAAGTCGAGAAAATTTCCAACCCGAAAAAATCCTCGACCGGTGGGATTCCAACCCACGACCCTCAGCTTGGTCTTGCTGAATAGCTGCGCGTTTACCTCTACGGCTATCTGGACCCCTTCTTGATGGGTATGATTCCTAATCAAGCGATCGTTAACTAAAAAATGAGTATTGTTCGATACTCTACCAGGCAAACTCCGGAAACGACCGGCAGTGATGCATTTGAACGCGTTCAGTTCGCGTTCCAGTTCATTTTTTTGAACGCAGCGATCAAGTAGGCTTGAACATTGTTCAGTTCAAAAATATGAACCCGTTCGAGCCAAAAATTGAACCCAATAAATGCTGACTGATTAATGACAAAAATCTATGCCAAAGCTTTGATTTTGATATGCATAATACCATAAACTGTATGTTTTTTTTCGCTTTATGGAACTTTACGGCGAATCATTCCTTTATTTCCGAAACGAGAGCTTCGATCATAATTGCCAACTTAACGGGCCGTTCTTGAGCAACGACAGGCTCTTGCTCGCAAATTCATTGACTACTGCGTTCTTGTGCAAATTTGGCTCGGGCTCCGTTCACTTTTGGCTCGCGTTCAGTTCAAAATGCATCACTGACGACCGGTATCGTAACGGATATTATCTTTCATCTGCCTGGCACGAGCCTCAAGGACTCTCTTGCGCGAAGGGCAATCCCAAAAATTGGACTTATGATTGCCCTTACAATTGACGCATATGAACTTATCGGTATCTTCCTTCACTGGACAGACGCTCTTTGCGTGAGAAGAACCTCCGCAAATCATGCATTAGCATCCATGCGGCAATTTTTTGTACCATGAACCACCCTCCCCCACACCGACGGCACTGTGTGGGATTCTGATAATTTCCTCCAGGTTTCTGGAATTGTTCCCATGTCACACGGACATCGAACATAAGTTTTGCTTTTTCTAATATTATATAGCTCTTTTTTGTTAAAGTGAACTAAATAATATTCTTGAGAAAGCTCTTTCCGAATAATGCCCGATTGGGTTCTCTTTTTCATAATGATTACTTGGACTGGTGAAAATCCAAGTACATCATTTATTCCATTTTTGATCTCTTCAGGCGACTTATAGTCACTTGAGAGATCTTTCAAGACGACTTTAAACAAACGTTCAGTTTTGTCGCCATAAGTAAAAAAATATGCTTCTTCTCTTCAATATGTTTGAGAAGAAGTTCGCGATCTTTAAGTGCTTCTTGCAAAACGAGACAGTCACCCTTCTTTGCGATTTGGAAGGCAATCTTGATTACCATAATGGAGTTCAAGTTCTCCTGCCTAAATCCCCCAAATTCGGGGCAACTGACCACGATAGGCGGCACTCTTTGCTTCCTCACTTGAATCAAAGAGCCTGGGCTAGAGACTGCTTCGATTTGGTGTTCGGAAAATTTGTCTAGAGCATCGAATTGATTGCTCATTTCGATACAATTATCAACATTATTCATTTCACCCTTGGAAGAAACTTCACATTCCAGAGAAACGTCCTTTCTTCCATTCTTGTCATGTTTAGTGACAGTTTTAAATCCCACATTTTTGGAAGGAAGTTGTGAATTCAGAGATTCACCCTTCCTTGTGTTTGTTGTTGCATCCATGTTTAGTGAATAAACGAGAGAAGACGAGAGGTATATTTTTCCCAAGACGGTGTTTAAGAAGGATTACCACCGCTAGCTTTCGCCAACGGGTCCAACGAAAAATCGAAGGCACGGGGCCAAACAAGGATCGTAAAGGGTTCAATAGTAGAAAAAATAGCACTGAAAAGTACTGTTTTAGTAGCACTGAGAATTACCGTTTTTAATTTTATCACTGAAAAGTACTGTTTTTGTATCACTGAAAAGTACTGTTTAATTGCTTTAGGAAGATTTAAAAAAACTTTCAAGTGCAGAGAGAATTTGTGTACGCACAGCACGAAGTTACGATGCGCACTGATACAAAATCAATTGATTTTTTAATCGGATAGGGTTAATGCCATGGGGCAGGACACTAGATCCAGTATTAAAATATTAATATTTATTAATGATATTAATATTGATATTGAGAAGATTATCAAGTATGCATGGAGTTTTGCTGTTTGCCTGTTGCTGGAGTTACCAAGGCAAATTGATCATTTATATGAAAAAACAAGTTGTGTTTATCGTCAGATCGTCTGAGAAAAATATATGAGAAATCCGTCCGATGCAACATAGACCATACTGTATGATGCCAACATCCATCTGGTAGTCTGGCTAGAAGGAGACTGGCACCTGTACGATGCATCACATTCAGTGAAGCTCCATTGTTATCAACGCCCCACATCTTTCTACGATTTCCGGGCCATTCCGCAACTTGATTCCGATGCAATTTGTCTCCTATGGTATGTCAGATCAGCAAGATATACAATCCACAATTCCAAGCCTCTTGTTTATAAACCCCCACCATTGACCTAAATTCACGATACTTCTGTCAGATGTCTTTAGGAAAATCGTAGGAAACTCGATGATATCATAAAAATAATATTTATTAATCCGTATTAACGGATATTAATACCAATATTAATGAGTGTCTTACCCCAGGGTCAATACTCACAATTCAATCAATAATAATGATTTTTCAAAAAGTATGGTACACATGTTCTGTTTATTAACATGCTTTTACTGCTGTTAATTGTTTAATGATAAGAAAACACTAAAATGATAAAAAATTTTGATAGTAAACTTTAGTCAGCTTTGTGTGTTGCATGTTACCCCACATCAAGGGTAGCATTAAAAATGTATATTTTCAGACTCTCCTGATCCCAGGAAACCAAATTACAATAAAAAAAATGCCACATGGTATTCTATACGTGGCGATTAGGATACTATATTGTATTTGGTTCATCTGAGTCCTCAAAATTTTCATCCAAATCGATTTGAAGTAGAAAAGTGTTGCAAGTTACCCCGTTTGACGGTACTTAAATTCTTATCCCTGCAAAATGAAATGTTGAAAAGCAACTCACTTGCAATCCGCTTGCCTTGACCGTGAACTCATCAACTTACGATAGTTTTCTTTACCCGTGGTCTTTCTCATTCTACATGTGTACTCCAGACTCCCAAAACAAAATGATTCAAAATAGCACAAGATGAAACAGAATCACCTGTTGACGAGAGCGTCCATCGCAGCAGTTGGCTGTTTGGTAGTTATTTTCAGTTGATTCCGCAACTGCGACAAATTAATCTTGTTTTGATTTTGCATTTGCTTTGGTGCCTGCAGTGATTATGGGAGACTGGCTCTTCGGCGAAGCTTCAATAATCAATACTTAGTATGATCTACCTTCAGGAGTTGAGGATCACCGTTTTAGTTGACTACTTGGCTATTGAGGGCGCTTTTTTCTAACGTGCACTTACTGCCCTTCTACGCCTACTTGTCCCATGTACTATGTAACTCTTATGGATCGCGGGACAAATATGCGTAGAACGGCAGAGGGATGCGAAATTCCGCCAATGGACGGCTCTGGTATGCATGGTACTTTTGATCACTTGGAAAGATAGCGTCTTCGGCAAAATTGTTCAACATTGAGTATGATATGCAAAAAATCGAGAAAATTTGCTTGTTAGTTAGTACAGTTCCGAAATCAGCAACCATGCGTCTCCATTAGTAATGTTCGCAGCATAGAAAATGTTCGTTCATACTTTAACGAGAAACCTCTAAATTAGCCCTAAGGGGTCGTACACAAATTATGTCACGCTCTAAGGGGGGGGGGTCAAGCCAAGCGTGACAAGCCTTACAAAAATTTTGGAGGACTCATACAAAAAGTGTGACAAATAGGGGGGGGGGGGGTTCGGAAAAATTGAAATTTAGCGTGACATAATTTGTGTACCATCCCTAAGAGATCAAGGAAAATGTGTGTAAAATAAGAATTTTCTATTTCAAACTATTCAATTGAATCAACTAATAATATTAAACTATTCTTCCGGTTTTTATTGCAAATATGTCTAAGCCATTCACAAATTGTGACAGTGTTTTCAATCAGACCAATCGATTGCATGAAATTTGAGCTGTTCGTTGCATATGGTGACTGCCCATATTTGACTTCACCCCACTATCCCTAAACAAATATATTCGTCGCTCAAAGATTGACATCCAAACGGAAAACACCGTAGGTGTGGTGTGAACATCGGCAGCATCATGTCTCAGCTGTTTTGCAGTATGAATTTATTAAATCCTTCCCAGCTTCGGCACGTTTGTCGATTTGGCACATTCTACCCGTATCTAGTGTTGGCACGCGGTGCTGAAAAAAGAAATCTCCATTAGAAAACGCGTTGGCGAGCGAACGGAAACCGTCGTCACACTGCATGTTGAGTGGATGTTTGAGTTCGCTTCCGTGGCAAAGTGATTAATATAGCCAGTCGTATTGGAGGATTTGCAAATATTTTTGAATCTTCATTTTAAAAATAGAACGTAGAAGACCAACCTGTCCAAATAGGTATATCGCAGGAGGGACAGAGTGCCACGGCGTGTGTAATACTAATGGTTCTAACGTGCTAACGAATAATAATGATAGTTTTTGGCGTATTTTCTTGACAGGGGTATTTCCACAAGAAGTGACCGAAAAAAAATGCATCTCTTCGTCATGGAAATTTCATGAACTTCCTTGTACATCATAGCTGCCATACGTCATACGTCATACGGTCTCAACCGACTATATTCATCTTTATAGGCAACTGGTTACTCACTCTGATTTTGATTATGCTAATGTCCCTGTTAGATTCCAAACTTATTGATGAGCGGTTCAAACCAATCAGTTCCACTTATTTAAGAGCTTTATATTGATATTGCCAATGCGATTGAAACTTTAATGAATCCCATGGTTGAAGTAAGGGACATACCAAAAACTGAAGTAAAATTCTAATCTATAATCATAGAAGACGATCTTAAATTCTTGATTTATGAACCTGATGAAAAAAAAAAACATTAACAAAAACATTAACTGTTCTAACATCCCTGTTTATGCCACCTCAGGTAACTTCTATTCCATCTCTACATCAATAGAGAATCATCATAAAATGCACCTACTTCTACTAGTATGTCTACCTTTGATTTAGATTTTTTGACTAAACAATTGAATCAAATGATTTATGTAATGGCTGAATCAGTCCAAGTTGGTGTAAAATTATTTCTCAATTCAATACCCTGATAGCTTTACTTGTTTTTCCCCTTCTAGGATTTAAGATTCCTTCCTAGTTAGCTTTGTAGCCAACTGGTTACTAACACCGATTTTGATTCTGATCATGTCCCGGTTATTCCAAATGACCCATGAAGCGATTCTCATTCAATTATTTTCGTGCCGACTAGAATACATATGAAACATATATTGATAGTAATCTTGATGCTAACATTTTCTTGCAAACGAAACTTGATATTGACAATACTCTCGAAACTTTAACAAGTTCCATTGTTGAAGCCAGGAGCATTGCAATACAACAATGTGAAGTAAAATCCGAATCCGTGATTGTATACACACTCAAACAGAGCGTTAAAGTTTTTGACAGTAAAAGTACTGAATTTCGGTAAACTGACGTCAGTGATGACCAGACTCATTTCCCCGAAATTCGAATTGTGAAGCCATGAACTGTTATAACTGTGCGTTGTTTTCCTGAGATGGAGGGGGAGGTGGTTGGGCTTGAGTGTTGCACATGGGATCCGACAGTTTCGATCTCGGTGGGCCGCAATTCAAGTTTCGGTGAAATGATTCGCACTCACTCACTCACTCATTTCATATAACCGAAACTTGAATTGTGGCTCTCTGGGATCGATTTTGTATGCAGTACTCAAGCTTAACCATCTGCTTTTCTATCTTAGGAGGATAGAGCATGGTTGTAGTAGTTCGTGGCTTCGTAGTTCGGAAAATGTTATTTTCTGGGAAATGAGTCTGAACAACCTGGACTGACGTGCACTCTTAAAAATAATGAGATTTACAGGTGACGTAAAGCTTATTGTTATTTAATATTATGCGACTTAAACTCAAAAATAGCTGAGTTTTACGTTTCAATTGATGTATTTGGAAATTGTATTGTCTTATAACCTATTTTTACGTCATCATAGGAAATTAGCAGCAGAGTCATAAATTCAGATATTTAAAATTGAAAAAGTAAATCGTAGCACTTAAATTTACGTGTATCAAAACGTAAATTTTTGTGGTTATTGATTTGTGGCGTCATACGAATCGTCAAGTTTGTTTTCAAGCATGGCCGCGGTAAGACGTTCGTGTGTTTCATTTTCCAGACAGCTGTTATTTATCGAAACATTATCGTTTTACAAGTGCATTTCACAAAAAAAACATGTTCAAATGTCTTTTCCCTATCAGTGGATTTGGAAGTGGAATGGATTTCTGTTTGGGTGGAACTGAAGCCTGCTTCCCAAGATGCTGCAGTGAATTTTGGGTAGTGAACATATTTGACGCATTATTGAAACGAAAGTTCCAACAGAGATATAGTGAAGTTGTTATTCCCGAAACCAGTAAAAATGGAATTCCAAAGGGTCTCAGCTCTACTACTGTGTCTTTAAGATCTGTTCTATGATCGGTACGATTTTGCAAGTGTAATTTATTTGTGCATGTGACGAATAAATGGTATGTTTATGAGGTGGAAACATTTAGTGACAATGATTAGATGGTAAGTTTTTCTTTTCTTTATTTATGCATTATGCTTTACTCATTCCGCATTATACATTATACATAAATGTGACGACAGAAGCTCTAAAGAGACTACACGTCATGATGTAAAAATAAGTCCTTCGTCTTACTTTTATGTCATGGCGTGTATTTTTTTTTTGGTTCTTCTGCGTCATGTAATTTTAAGAACTGACGTAAAAAAGCGTCAATTGTTTCGCTTCTTTTATGTGCATCTTACTGAACTTAATTTTACATGATATTTTATAAGAGTGTGAATCTGTCATCATTTTTACTGAGACATCTGTGATTCGCTAATATTACAGACAACGGTAAAACATTCAACCGATGTTTCGGTAATCAATTTGCTAGTTTACCGAAATCGGTAAATATGCAAATTGCCAACACCATGCCGTCGTGTGTTTCTTTTTCTGGTGGACCGTTGGAAGTCACAAACATTTTGTATAAAAACTTTTACGATGAAGGTAAGCATGATAGTTTTTGAATGTTATATAAAGTAACAAGCAAAATTATTTGCAGTATGGCTGCTAGGAACCGACATGCACATGTTTTTCGGTTTGTCCGGTGGTTGCGACGCAGTCAGCTTTCCCCAAAAACAACGACGGTCCCATTTTTATATTTGCTTGGTTCTGGATCTATCCGTGTCGTTATACAACTTAAACGCGAATGAGTATCTACAATTATACAATTCTGGTGATACAATAAAAATATGGATGATTGTGTGATATTTTGTCTCTATTTTTCATGTTGCTGATAAGAAGCAGAAGGGAAAAAACCGGCGGTCATAGATAGCCGTAGCGGTAAACGCGCAGCTATTCAGCATGACCATGCTGAGGGTCGTGGGTTCGAATCCCACTGGTCGAGGATCTTTTCGTAAAGGAAATTTTCTCGATTCCCAGGGCATAGAGTATCTTCGTACCTGCCACACGATATACGCATGCAAAAATGGTCATTGGCACAGTAAGCTCTCAGTTAATAACTGTGGAAGTGCTCATAAGAACACTAAGCTGAGAAGCAGGCTCTGTTCCAGTTGGGACATAACGCCAGAAAGAAGAAGAAGAAGAAGAAGATTACATTTTTTCGGTTAAATGTACCGAACATTCGGTAGTTTTGACAGCTGCGCTCGAAAATTCAAATTACCGAAATTTCGGTAATCGTTACGGTTACCGAACTGATTACCGACAGTTCAACTGTTGAGATTTCGGTAAATAAATTACCGACTTCGGTGATTTGAGCTAAGTGTGTACGCACTCACGATCCTGCTATTAAAATTCTATGGCAGGATCTGCAGGAGGAAATAAAAGAAACAAATTTTGAAAATAAAATTTCTCAATTGAACAGTGGCTCTGAGCCCTTTTGGAAATTATCTAAAATTTTGAATAAAACTCAGAAGCCACTTGAGGAAAAGAAATTATTACTAACTAATTGCGAAAAAGCTTAATAACTGTATTGTTTGATAGCGCGCATAATTTTAATTGAAAAACAAAAAAAACTTCCAGAAACTAGCTTATATATATATATATATATATATCACGATATAGAAGCTTCCAGCTGTGGTTCAGTCAGCTTGCTTTCCTCCATCAGTAAGCTTTTTGAAAAGGTCTTTTTGAACTGAATGATGGTCCACATCAACAAAAATACAATTTTTGTAAATGAATTACAATTGTCTGATACCTGATACGGATTCCGACACGGACATTCGACCACTCATCAACTTTTACATGTAATAAATTTTATTCGTTCCAAGAAACTGAATGCTATTCTACTGGTCTTGCTCTTCTAGACATAGAATAAGCATTCGACAGTGTTTGACATGAAGGCTTGATTGTCAAATGAAAAAAACCATGAATTTTATCCCATACATTGTTAGAATAATCCAAAGTTATCTGTCAAATCGTACATTTCAGGTTAATTATTAGAATTCCAATTCTGGAAAGCTTACTATAAGACCAGGTTTCCCTGAAGTCAGCATTCAATTTTTACATCTGCCACAATATTTTTACATTTGACTTACCTGAGTTATCTCAGGGATGTCAAAAGTCTTTGTTTACGGATGACGTTACGGATGAAATTAATTTCTTCAGAATATGCTCCAGGTTTCCTTGCGACTACCTCCAGTAATTTCCTATCATTGAGTTTTCACCAGATATGTTTTTCACTATCTCTTCAACTCTTCAACTAGAGTATTCCTAGGAGATTTTTCTAAGATTTCCACAGGTTTCTACAGAATCGAGGAAATCCTCAATGGTTTATTTTCGAATTTTTCAGAAAAAAAATCGCTGTGGTTTTTTTTAAGAAAGCCTGCAAGAATTTCTTCTGTTCATGTGGATTTCTTCAAGAATACATCCACGATTTATCCCAGAAATCCAAAATTTCTTAAGTGTTCTTCAAAAACAAAAAAAAAAAACATTTATTTACTTAAAAATTTTTTCAGCATGTCATCCAAGTATTACTCTTGCAGTTTTTCCAAACATTTAAAAAAAAGTTTTCCCAAAGATTCTCATGCAACTTTTGAAAGTTTATTTAAGTTTTCACACCAGCTAATACTATACCAATTTTCGTAATAATTCCTCCGATCATTCCTACACAAGCTTCTATAGAGATTGTTTCCAATGTTTTTCGAGGAATTCCTTTATAAAATCCTGCAAAGTGCTATCCCGAGATTGGATTGATTTTGTTTCTAAGTTTAGCAAATTATATAGGAAATCCTCTGCAACTTACTCAAGAGTTCAGGCGTTATTTCAGAGATCATTGATGATTAATAGTGACTTTAATACTTCCACTAGTTTTATATGAGATAACTTCAGAATTTTCTTTAGAAGTTCTTCACGGATTTATTCTTCCAAAATAATTCATTGGCATTTTCCTGGAGAAAATATAAGTATGACAGGAGGAATTTCTGAATAAACCTTAGAAGAAATCTCTGAGGGAATTGCTGAAGGTATCTTTAAAGAAATCTAGTTGAAATCTTATATCAACTATCAAAGACAGTTTAATAGGAAATACCTAGAAAGGTTGATTAATCATTGGATAAAATCTTAGAGGAATTGAGACATTGTTGAAAAAATTCACAAAGAATTTCAGGAGGAATTCTGATGAGTCTCTGAAGAAATTCTGTTTCTGTGGTTTTCTTTGGGTAAATCTGGGTTGAATTTTTGAGGCATCCAAAACAAAATTCCCTAGTCAAACTCCTTAGGAAATTTTCGGAGTAACATCTAAACATTTTATCTTAATAAATTGCAGATGAAATTCCTGGGGAAAATCACGTAATTCCAAAAAGATCTTGGATCTTGAAATGCCTGCTCTGATGCTATGAAGAATCAAACTCTTCAAGAAGGAACTGCCTGAACTCCTGGCTTCTAATAGGTTTTGTTTTGTTTTCTTGGTTCCTGTTACGACTCTTCACAGCCTTTTTCTGAATCTTTCAAAGTCTCTTTTTCAGGCAATAGGTCTCTAATTTCCTATTTTAAGCCACTTGCGTAGTCTGGCGTGAAAATGTGGGGGTTAGAAGCAAAGGGGTGTCAGTGAAAAAAAACTCAGTTTTGAGAAAATCTACTTCGAACTTTAACTGAAATTTTTCATTCCATACAAATTGTATGAGAGCCAAAAAATAAAAACAAGCCAGTTTTCTAACAATCATGTTATTTCGTCTATTGAGCGGATAAGTCATTTGAAAATATCTTTAGAACGCTTGGAAACAGAAGAATTTCCTCAACTCAAAACCGACCAAAATGTCACTTACACCACTTTGCGTATGAACCCTTTGAATACGGTAACTTGAAATTTCCAGTCTAGGATTCCATAGGGTTAAAATTTTTCTTAGCTTCAATGTGCATAATTTCCAACGTTTTTTTTCCATGGTTTAGAACGTGGACGCGCCTCTGATTCTCAGGATCCCGCTATGAAACTCTTACAGCCCGATAAGAATCTTCAGGTGTTCGTAATCCACAGAAATAAAAATCTGAAATAGCTCGCTAGAAATCGACTGGATCTTGCCTAGAAGTCATATAGGAATTGACGTCTATCCAAGAGCTTGCTTGGAATTTCAAGGACATTGCTCAGAGATTTAAGATTCCGCTGCGATATTGCTGAAAACTACACTGAAACAAGCGTTGAAGTAATGAGAACCATGAACGAGTTTTAAAATTTACTATTCTAACCACAATTGAGTTATCATGAACGTTTTTTATTTGCGTTCGTTCCCTCTCAAATTCAACCGTATCGATAGCCGTGCGGTAAGCGTTCGCGCTTGACAAACACCAGATCCTCGGTTCGATTCTGGTCTGCTGCAAGTTTTTAACCATGATATAGTAATTTTTACTATTCAAATGGTGCCATGGTAAAATTGAATGCACAAAATATTCGACATAAATGCGAATTTAGTCTGCACAAATCAAGTGGCGTTGTGTATTTAATATAACCCTCTGATATAGTATTTTCAACCGCAACGCTGTACTTAGTGTACCAATATCAATTTCCTTATTCCGATGGAAACCTATTCAGAATCCTCAAGACTTTGCTGGAAATGTTCAGAATACAACTAGAAAATTACAGCATTCCGCTAGAAACTTACCGGACGTCTGGGACCTTAGGAATTTGCAAGGAATCGACCGATTTTGCACAGCGTCTCAAGCAACTAATTATATCTCTTAAGGATCCCGCAAGAAACCTTTAATGTCTGATATGAATACACAGATTTTGCTCAGTATCTACAAGATTTCACTGAAAATTCCCAGTAAGGATTCTCTAGAATTCAGTTAGAAAACTCCTAGACCTAGCTAAGGATCACCAGGATCGCATTTGGAACATTTTGATTCATGTGGCCCGCATGCCTTATTAAAATCTTGATATGACACGCATTATACTCCAACCTGAGCAACATTGGATCGTTTTTTCAAATGTCTAACATTATACAGACTCTCTATCGTATTCATCGCATGCTTTAATTACCTTATTGTAAATATAGTGTAGTTTAGACTGTGTTTGCATGTGTCATGGTGGCGTAGCATAGAGCTGCATCTGTGAGTCATTTATTTATCTAGGTATTGTCAAAGAAATTCCATAAAAACCCAAGAGACCCGACTTTTTGCTTGGCTTGCTTCCATTGTTATGGCTGCTTTTACAAACGCTATGTATGTAATTCCACAATTAAAGGAACAGTGAACTGAAGAGGCGAAACGAAATGTATGATAGAAACTCATAGACTTTCTGTTGCTCTTGTATCGATGCTTATGCTTTGTTCAAAACAGCTTTTCCAAATTCGAAGAAGAATGTGTATCACCTTCCGGCATACTCAAGTGGGCTGATCATACAGCGTGAATGCCTGAGAAAAGATATTGGAACTCTAGTTGAGATACTCATAGAGATTAATTATTTTATGAAACATTGCAAACGCACGGCCCTTTAGAAGTAAATAGGCGCGTACGGTAGCAGTTGGTGAAATTTGGGGGAATATCAACGAAAATTGAGCTCTGGAATGCGGTAAGCGTGAAGCTGACCTGCTCTTCAAATTACTAACCCAGAAAAAACTCAGATATTTACAAAAGTTTACAAATTTTAATGGTTTTCAGAAATGTTGCCAAAAACGGATCCATTTTGTTGCCAAAATCGGGGGGTGCCAAAAACGGAGCATGCCAAAAACGGAGCATGCCAAAAACGGAATCCCACTGTACTTTCCTTCAATATTAATAGTGAGGATTGAAAATAATGGACTTTGTGTTCATCTTATGTTGAAGCCGTTTTTTTATTTTTGTTTTGAAATCAAAATATCATTGAATGAAGAGTAATATGCCGATGTGACCACTTCAGGGCTGATAGCAGCTACGTGTTCTTAACAAATGACTTTAGAGACCCCATGCCTGAAAAAATGAAACCAAAATGACACTGAACATGAACCACATCTCGATAAGGATTCCTTAATTAATCCGACCATACAACTCTCAAAGCGTCTTTCTTAAAGTTTATGCGGGATTTGATGGTTTTCTTCTGAAATTTCTTCAGAATGTAATTCTGATATTTGATTAAAGTTTTCTGCAACGAATTAATTCGAAGATTTCTTCAGGAGTACATTGAACGATTCCTTCACAGACTTCACGAAAAATTCTTCCAGAATTCTCATTCGAGATACCCTGAAAAACTCAACCAGAACTTTTTCCAATGACACTCACAGAATTTTTATTTCCTATGAATTCCTCAGAATTTTTTTTTTTCAAAGGAGTCGTCAATAAATTGTTACAAAATTTCTCTAAGAATTTGTCAAAAAAAAACTAGATGAATTTATGAACGAAACCGTAAAGATATCACTAATGAAATATATGATAAATTCCTACAAGAGAGAAGTTTTTCAAAGATTACCGGATCTCCTTTGGACTCTTGAGAAAATCCTGGATGTCTTCAGAGAAACTAATAATGAAATAATTGGAAAATTACCCACTAATAATTTGCTGGAGGAACTCCCTGGAAAATCTCTAGTGAAACTCTCTCAGGAGCTGCAGAACTAATTGCTGTAGTATTTTGTGTTAGAACTGAATAAATTTTTAAATTGAAAAATCTTAGTAGAAATTCGAAAAATCTTTGACACCAATGCTTCCTTATAAAGAAATTTATAAGGAATCCTGGTTGGATTTATCGTGAAATTTTTGGAAAAATTCCTTAAAGATTTTGTGGAATAACCGCTGGAAGAATTTATTGAGCAATTTCTAGGATAATTAATTGGATAATTAGTGCTGAATTGGTTCTAAAATGGGCAGGAAGTAATTCGGAAAAATTGCCATAAGAGATTTTCGAAATCTTGTATGATCTTTCGAAATAATGTTTACACGAATTACAGAAATCGTAGAATAGACCTTTGTTGTTTTCTTGGAAATATTTCTTTTGGAATATTTTTAGATATCTCAGTGTAATACCTGGAGAAAGCTTTATAATCATTTATGAGAGAACTTTCGTTGTATTTCCGATGTTGGACTGCTGAAGGATTTTCTGGAGCAAATTTTGAAATAATTCTTAGGAAATTTCAAGCCAAATTCCTGAGAGAATCGCTAGGAGAATCTCCATACGAATTCTTGTTTTTGTACGTATACCTGATGAAATATCTGAATGAATCTCTAGAAGAATTCCTGAAGATAAAAATCGAAGGACCTGTGTATTATTTGTAATCTCTGTAGCCTCAATAATTCACGTAAAAATCAATGCAATGTGAAAAAAGGGAAAAGGGACTTTAGATAGATTAGAAGTTTTGCGGAAAAGAGACTTTAGAGAACTTAGTTCACCTTTGTCAGCTCTATCGCGTTAAGTCTTTGGTACTTTTCAAGAATGTATAAAATATTGTGTACAAATATTTATTTCTAGGATTGGTTCAGGATAAGGCTTATAATAAAATGTTCCTAAACCTGTTCCTGGCTTCCTCAGGCTCAAGTTATAGAGGGACCTCTGATTTTTGATGATTAACAGAACAATGTATTTTCGAATCCAAAACAACGAAGTTCTGTTCAAAAGTACTGTTCTATAGCGTTACAATAAACTCTACCTTCAGTAATATAGTAAATGATAAAAGGGCCCTACTCATTACCAATTCAGGGCCCCTCGTAATCTGATTTCCCTTGCTTATTTCAGTTTGTCAAAAATGCGTTTTTACCATGATTTCGGGGCCCCTAAGAATCCGGGGCCCGGTGCGGACCGCACCCCCCTAGCTACGCTACTGGGTGATATGCTCCATCTACAAGAAAGGCGATAAGTTAGATTTTTAAAAAAAGACACGGACTGAAGACGGTAGCCATTTAGCTGCACAGACTGTAACTTAACACTAGACAAGCATGCTCCAGTGGCACAGCCGAGAAACATTCCTGACGAAAAGTTTCGACGGCTGAAGCGGGAATCGAACCCACACCCCATGACACGAAGGGATTACTGCCTGGCGACACCAACCACTCGGCCACGAAGCCCATGATCGATTTCAAGGCGGCATACGACAGTATCGACCGCGTAGAGCTATGGAACGTCATGGACGAGAACAGCTATTCCGGGAAGTTCACGAGACTGATAAGAGCGACGATGGAAGGTGTGCAAAATTGTGTGAAGGTGAACACTCCAGTTCGTTTGGATCCCGTCGGGGACTACGACAAGGTGATGGACTTTCGTGCCTGCTGTTAAATACCGCGGTGAATCAAAATCCGGACGGTACCAATATCCGGACACTCTCGTAATTTTCAGCGATTGATGGTAAAATTTAATGAATATACGTTCAGTTTAGTTTATATTCTCTACTATGAACATAACTTATCATTGTACATTCATTTGTAATCTAGTTACCATTGTAAAATAGGGAATAATAACGAAAACAAAAAAATGCTTCAGTCAAATGTCTATTCTTTGCTGTGCAAGTGATTTTGAAGGTAGCGTCGACGAACGAACCACAACATGTAATGAACGATAATATTTGAGAATTTTACTAATAATGTTAAGTTTTCTAACATGTTTTGTTCACGAAGTGATAGTTATCATATGTGGTATCATATTCCTGAAATATGCAGTAAATATCTGCTAAAATTGGAGAAAAGTGTCTGTCCGGTTTTGGAGCCAAGTGGATTTAAATCCGGACATTGAATATAAACCGTATATTTTAATGGTGTAATAACATTATCTACAATAAAAACGAAAAGAAAACATAAAACACTATCAATATTTATGGAATAAGTGTTCAGACCATTGCGATGCACCGTTTTGTGTAGACAAGTTGTAGAAATCAGTGATGGTTGCAACTCGAATCACAGGCGTTTCAGTTCAGATAACCAAATCATATATTAATCCTACATTTCAATAGCTTCAACTAGTACAGGATAAATGCATTTCATAAATTTAATGCACAATTAAACTTCAAGAAAATTACGTGATCAATTTTAATAATTCCATGTTAATATCCAGCTGTCCGGATTCTGATTCAAAAGTGTCCGGATTCATAGACATGATTTGCTACGGGTGTCCGGATTTAAGGACAAGACAACCCTAATTGTTTTAACTATTTTCATGATAAAATCTCAACTTTTATAGGAAATTATACTTAGATCTGGCATAAAACTGTTCGCTAGATTTTAATTTAATATGAAAAACACTTAGCAAAAATGAAGGTTGAAGATTTGTGCCTTCTTAAGCGTCCGGATATTGATGCACCACGGTACACCCGATTCTGCTTTGCACGGTTTTTTGTTACACAGCCGTGCAAATAAAGTTTCCATACATTTTTTTCCGCCAAAACCTTATTTTTGCATGAAACGTCGAGAAGTATTGTTACTTTTTTTTGCACGGTTTTTGAAATTTTGAACTGAATTTTTTTTTGCACGGTACGCAACTCCCGTGCAAAAATAGAATCGGGTGTATTGCGCTAGAAGGTGTTATGCGGAGCTCAACAGCCGGGGTACGGTTTTTACGAGATCCAGTCAATTTGTTTGCTTCGCGGATAATGTGGACATTGTCGGCCGAACATTTGAAAAGGTGGCAGACCTGTACACCCGCCTGAAACGCGAGGCAAACCATACAGAAAGAAAAATTCTTGTTAATTTTAGCGTAAAATCATGCACATGAGGGGAATGCCAGATTTGTCGCAAATTTACACGTCACATCGTGTAAAATTACAATAACATCATGTAAGTTTCCGCTACACATCGTGTAATCTAGCATGCACTCTACCCGATTACGTGACAATTCGCATAAATTTACATGACATTGATGCAATTTTACACGATGTGTCATGTAAATTTGCGACAAATCTGGCATTCCCCTCATTTGCATGATTTTACGCTGAAATTTACATGGATTTTTCTTTCTGTGCATTACATCAATTCTTAGATTACAATTTCAGTATGGATCTTATTTACATACAGTCACAAACGGTTGGGTCGTTCGTCTTGGCCAACATTATCCAGTAAATGTTAGTATGTCTGCAATACAATACATATACAATACATATCCCACGTGAACGAAACATTATGCAACAAGTTATGTTCACTGGATGTTTACAGTATCGTCATTGACCGTGTAACCAATCGTGTGAGTTATTGCTTCAGAAGTCGGAAATCTTCCAACATGTGTTAGCAAAATTTATGACTTCTCAAGGCATTAACTGCCAACGAGCTGATTCGAAACAACAACAAAAAATACAATGTACCCTTTAAGATGCACTGCTCCGTACATATATGCCGTGAAATACTATAGTTGGTGGTTGGGAGTTTCTTTGGTAAAAAAGCGACAGCGCTGAGAAAATGAAGCAACACTATTTATTGGCCTTGAAAAAATATTAGGTAAAATATTTTCATGGTTTATTATTGTTGAAACTTCTCTCTGCATCATTGTGTTAAGTATCCACTTGCTACAGCCGGTAGGTATATATTTATCCTGTCTGGCTTGTTTATGCTTGTGAAGTTGTAGAAATGTTAACGCAGCTCATCTGTGCTGTTGGTAAGAAGGCAATAATAAAATGTACGTGAGTGTTTTAATTTTAGAAATGTTGCAACATTAACAGACGAGACGGTGACATTCGTTACAGCTGAGTTTCATTGATCGGAAGAGCCGTTCACGAGAGCGTGTGAAGTGCGAGAACTTTCGTGACATTGTCGCCGCCGAATGTGGGAAAAGCACGTGCTCCGTGACATAGAGATAAATCTCAATTTTCACATAGTTTAGGTGATTTAACGGTGTTTTGCGCGATTAAAATTGTTCAACAATTTTGTTTGTTATATAAAAACAGAATAGGATTGATTGAAATTCGCTGAATTCGTTTTCACAAATTTAAAATAATTAGTTTAAGTTAAAGGTATCCTCGTCAATTTTCAACCTATTTTATATTAGTGCAGAATATCATACCGTCTAAGTTTTTTTGTACCTTCGATGCATTCGTGCTGATAGCATACCACATATTAGAGGAATCTACGAATACTGTGACTGTCAGGTCGTTTTTTGTAAGGCTTTCAACCAACTTAACAAGTATCATCCAGTTGAACGGCGTCTGTTCCAATTTCTATACTGTTCCTAAGTCCATCCAAGTCAGAATTTCATCAAAGAGTCCTTCACATATAGCAGCTGTTCTTTAAAGTAAGATATATTCCGGTTGGCGTCATCAGGTCACTCATTCCTTGTAGTTCAAGGGGCTACTGCACCGAATGTGTCGGGATGAGCTTATGCATGATCATGGGTGCCCTCATTGCCATTTGGTTAGGGGCGATTCATTAATTGCGTAAGACAATTTTCGGGGTTTTTCACCCCCCCCTCCTTCCATGGTAAGATTTTTTGTATGAAAATTAAAAATAAATTGTATAGCGCGTAAGAAATCTCAAACCCCCCTCCCACCATTAACCCTTACATAATTAATGGATAGCCCCTTATGTCCGCGGCTACGAAGCAATGTCATGCTGAAGTTGTCTGGGATCGACTCTGGCCGGTCCAGGATTTTTTTTTCTTGATTTCCCTGGCCACAGATTATCATCAATCTGCCACACAATATATGGATGTAAAAATGACAATTTTGACAAGGGAAACTAAGAAACTGAAAAGCAACCTCTTTCCCAGTAGGGACGTAACACTAAGAAGATGGAGAGAAGATTTGATGCAAACGGGCACTTTAAACACAGTTTTACGACTTGTGTGATAATCGACAACAACATCAATGTCTACCATTAGCGGATGTCCTTTTGAAACGCAGTCTAGGACAACTTGTTTGAGATATCCGACCATTTGGTCGAATGACGTTTAGCCAAACGTTCACTTATTGCCCGAATGCCATTTCGTCGAACTATGAGGCCAAAATTATTTTGTATATGGTTCTGCACTAAAAGGGAGTAACCAATACAAAATATATGTACGTCAAGGTGAGCCGAGATTGCTGCTGAATCCATTGCCGTTTTCAAAAATATTGCATTGCACGTCTAGTTTTTGAGATATTGGCTGTTGAAAATGCAAAATTTGGCCATATCAGACAACTTGCAAGCAAGTTTCCCAGCTTGTAAGGCAATTTCATTCATTTATTTAGTTAACATCTACACAGATAACACTGAATCAACAATTTCACGCCACAATACTCGGTTCGTGGCCGCATCTCTCCATCCTCGGTTCGGCCCCACGCTCGCAAAATCGATACGCACTTGATCCGCCCATCTAGCTCGCTGCGCTCCACGCCTTCTTGTACCAACCAGATCCGAAACGAACACCATCTTTGCAGGGTTGCTGTTCGGCATTCTTGCAACATGCCCTGCCCATCGTATCCTTCCAGCTTTGGCCACCTTCTGGATACTGAGTTCGCCGTAGAGTTGGGCGAGCTCGTGGTTCATCCTTCGCAGCCACACACCGTTCTCCAGCACACCGCCGAAGATCGTCCTAAGCACCCGACGTTCGAAGACTCCAAGCATCGTCCACGTTTCGTGCCCGTAGAGGACTACCGGCCTTATGAGCGTTTTGTACATGGTACATTTTTTGACCGCAGCTTCTTCTGGAGGCCATAGTAGGCCCGACTTCCACTGATGATGCGCCTCCGTATTTCACGGCTAACGTTATTGTCAGCCGTCAGCAAGGATCCAAGGTAGACGAACTCGTCGACCACCTCGAAAGTATCCCCGTCTATCGTAACACTGCTACCTAGGCGAGCCCTGTCACGCTCGACCCCACCGGCTAGCATGTACTTTGTCTTGGCCGCATTCACCACCAGTCCAACTTTTGCTGCCTCACGTTTCAGGCGGGTGTACAGATCTGCCACCTTTTCAAATGTTCGGCCGACAATGTCCATATCATCCGCGAAGCAAACAAATTGACTGGATCTCGTAAAAATCGTACCCCGGCTGTTAAGCCCGGCTCTCCGCATAACACCTTCTAGCGCAATATTGAACAACAGGCACGAAAGTCCATCACCTTGTCGTAGTCCCCGGTGGGATCCAAACGAACTGGAGTGTTCGCCTGAAACCTTCACACAATTTTGCACACCTTCCATCGTTGCTCTTATCAGTCTCGTGAGCTTCTCGGGAAAGCTGTTCTCATCCATGATTTTCCATAGCTCTACGCGGTCGATACTGTTGTATGCCGCCTTGAATTCGATTAAAAGGTGGTGCGTTGGGACCTGGTATTCACGACATATTTGGAGGATTTGCCGTACAGTAAAGGTCTGGTCCGTTGTCGATCGGCCGTCAACGAAGCCGGCTTGATAACTTCCCACGAACTCGTTTACTACGGGTGACAGACGACGGAAGATGATCTGGGATAATACTTTGTAGGCCGCATTTAGAATGGTGATCGCTCGAAAGTTCTCACAATCTAACTTGTCGCCTTTCTTGTAGATGGGGCATATTACCCCTTCCTTCCACTCCTCCGGTAGCTGTTCTGTTTCCCAGATTGTGCCTATCAGCCGGTGCAGACAAATGGCCAGCCTCTCCGGACCTATCTTTATGAGTTCATCTCCGATACCATCCTTACCAGCATCTTTATTGTTCTTGAGCTGGCATCCTTAACCTCCCTCAAAGTGGGGGTGGTTGTTTTCCATCTTACGCCGTACTGACGAAGGAATTCCCTCCGTTGTCCCGTCCTTCATTGCCTGTGCTCTCAGCACCATTCAGATGCTCGTCGAAGTGCTGCTCCAACCTTTCGATCACCTCACGCTCGCCCATCAGAATGCTCCCATCTTTATCCCTGCACATCTTGGCTCGCGGCACGAAGCCGTTGCGGGATGCGTTGAGCTTCTGATATAACTTACGCGTTTCTTGAGACCGGCACAGCTGTTCCATCTCCTCGCACTCCGTCTCCTCCAGGCGGCGTTTTTTCTCCCGAAAGAGACGGGTCTGCTGTTGCCGTTTCCGTTTACAGCGTTCCACGTTCTGCCGGGTCCCTTGCTGCAGCATGACCGCCCGCGCTGCATTCTTCTCCTCCAAAACCTCCTGGCACTCCTCGTCGAATCAATCGTTCCGTCGACTCCGTCCCACGTACCCGACGATGCTCTCAGCTGCATCGTTGATGGATGCTTATACTGTTCTCCAGCAGTCCTCAAGAGGGGCTTCGTCCAGCCCACCCTCTTCCGGTAATGCATCCTCGAGGTGCTGCGCGTATGCCGCTGCGACATCTGATTGCTTGACCCGCTCTAGGTCATACCGGGGCGGCCGGCGGTACTGTACATTGTAAACGACGGAGAGTTTTGGGCGCAGTTTGAACATCACCAGGTAGTGGTCAGAGTCGATATTAGCGCCACGATAGGTCCTGACGTCGATAATGTCGGAGAAGTGCCGACCATCAAGCAGAACGTGGTCGATTTGCGATTCTGTCTGCTGTGGTGATCTCCAGGTGTATCGGTATGAAAGGCTGTGCTGGAAGTAGGTGCTACGAATGGCCATATTCTTGGAGGCGGCAAAACCAATTAGTCGTAGGCCGTTTTCGTTCGTCAGCCGGTGGGCGCTGAACTTTCCAATCGTCGGTCTGAACTCCTCCTCCTGGCCAACGTGAGCGTTTAGATCTCCTATGATGATTTTGACGTCGTGGCTTGGGCGTGTACTCGCGTTCGAGCTGCGCGTAAAAAGAGTCTTTATCATCATCAGTGCCTCCGGAGTGAGGGCTGTGCACGTTTATTATGCTGAAGTTGAAGAACCGGCCTTTGATCCTCAACTTGCACATTTTCTCAATGAGTTCCCACCTGGAGTTGGTTATCCGATCTTCCCTAAGGTTACTCGTACCCCGGCCAGTACCGCGAGGAGGTAGGGATAGGAGTTGCAGGGCAAGAGGCTAAGGACCGCACAGAGGGGTCTATTATATTCCTTCAGGTACGCGAGCTACCAATGGTTAATCTAAGTTTTATTGTGTAATTTAAACCAAATTATATCTGAAACGAAAGTTCATTTCCTATTTTGGTGGATTAGATCACAAAAAAGTTTGATAAATCGTACTTTAAATTTCATGTAAACATCAATTAAACCACTGTTTTATACAACTTTGACATTTCTGAGAACGGCATCAGATTCAGTGACTCCAAATCTACTTGAAACACGCAAAAATGTCATTTTTGTTACGCAGTGTAATCGATCTTCTCGCATCACCATGCAAGCCCATGTTGGGTGCCGTGTCGAACGAAAAGCTAGCAGAAGTCGTGAAATCACTTTGTAGTTGTATAATTGAATTTGCGATCAAAAACCACATTCTAATAAGTTGAAATAAGATTAGAGTATGAATATATGATTGAGTGTTCCCTTCAGTTCCCCAGCTTATGCTCTCACGATCGTTCTGGTTATTACCTTTCGATGATGCCGGTTAGTCATACTACCAATATTGCACGTACGCAAAGTAATATTGCCGATATTCCACGAGCCGTTATGAATGTTGCCCTACGCGATGATTGCTTAAATCTATGTCATTTGAATGCTCAAAGTCTTTGTGCTCGTCAATTAAGTAAGCTCGATGAATTTAAACGTTGTTTTGCTAACAGTAAAGTTGATTTAATATGCGTAACGGAAACATGGCTGAATGAAAACATAGCTGATACAACAGTTGCCGTCGAAGGTTACAATATAGTAAGAAATGATCGTATGACTGGTCGAGGTGGCGGAATCTGTGTTTATTCTAAATCGGGTCTTGAATGCAGAGTTCTTATTAACTCAGATTTGCTATCTGGTCATGGTAGAGTTGAACGTACTGAACATTTATTTATTGAGGTACGAGTCGGTGATGACAAATTTCTGCTTGGTGTAATTTATTCTCCTCCGGATGTTGACTGCTCTAATCTAATTGATCAGAAACTCTCCGAATTATCGCTTGATTATGAGAAAATTGTTCTAATAGGTGACTTCAACACAAATTTAAGGAAAATTTGTCCCAAAACAACTCGTTTCTCTGAAGTACTAGATAATTTTGGAATGTTTTGCGTTAACACTGAACCTACTCACTTTTATCCTGGGGGCAGCTCATTAATTGATTTACTTATAACAAATGACATAAATTTTGTTCTCAATTTTAATCAAGTGTCTGCCCCAACTTTCTCTCATCATGATTTGATTTTCTCATCTCTCAATATAGTGCGTAACAGAATTGATAACTCTAAAATGTTCAGAGACTATAATAGAATAGATTATCCCACGTTACAACACTACTTGAATGGCATAGATTGGTCTTTGCTGTATAGTATTACAGATTCTGATACGGCTCTCGATTTCTTCAATAGTGTTATAATTCAGCTTTATGACAACTTCGTTCCATTGCGAGCTCCTCGCCATAAAAACAATGCACCATGGTTCAATAACGATATTTTAAATGCTATAATTGCTAGAGATGTTGCTTACCGCCAATGGATTCGTAGCAAAAATCTACTAGACAATCTTCAGTTTAAAAGACTACGCAATAAAGTAACCCAATTAATAAACACAGCAAAGTCGAACTACATGTCTTCGAACTTGGACTCCGCGATTTCAAGTAAAGAACTTTGGGTGAAGCTCAAGCGCCTCAATGTCACAGGAAGTTCTAACAGCAGCGCTAAATTTCATAATTCCAAAGACGAAATAAATACTTTTTTCGGTGAAAATTTCACACATGACCCTGCACATCCTTCAATACCTCTTTTAAATTCCAGTGGCTTTACTTTCATACCTTGCAGTGAATTGGAAGTCGCGAATGCTATCCTCTCAATTTCTTCAGATGCAATTGGTTTGGATGGAATCCCGTTAAAATTCATAAAGATTATTTTGCCTTTCATCATCACTCCTTTAACATATCTTTTTAATTTATTTATGTCAAGTGCCAAATTTCCTCGTGCTTGGAAGGCTGCGAAAATTATTCCGATACGCAAGAAGCCTGCCGGATCTGGTCTGAATAATCTTCGCCCAATAAGTATTTTGTGTTCGCTGTCCAAAGTTTTTGAGAAAATCGTTAAGACTCAAATTCAAGCCTATATTCAACGGTTCAGTCTGCTCAGTCCTTACCAGTCTGGGTTCAGGTCTGGGCACTGTACCACCTCAGCGCTCCTAAAGGTTCATGATGATATTCATCAATATATTGACAAAAAAGGTGTTGCTTTTCTACTTTTAATAGACTTCTCTAAAGCTTTTGATAGAGTCTCGCATACTAAACTCCTGCATAAATTATCACATCAATTCAACTTTAGTCGTGATGCTGCTTTATTGATAAAATCATACTTATGTCAACGTACTCAAGTAGTAGAACTTGATGGAAGCCTGTCTAACGCAATTGATATTTTGTCAGGTGTTCCTCAAGGATCCGTTTTGGGTCCTTTGTTATTTTCGTTGTTTATAAACGATTTACCATCAATTCTGAAGCACTGCTCAATTCACATGTTTGCAGACGATGTGCAGCTTTACATTTGTTCAACTGATTATAATACACGTGATTTAGCACAACTTATTAACTATGATCTAGAAAGACTATCTCAATGCTCTTCAAGCAATTTACTTCCCATAAACTCAACAAAAACCAAAGCTATGTTCATCTCTCGACGACAAATTCGTGCAACTTTACCTGATTTAGTCATTAACGGTGACAAATTAGATTATGTTGATAAAGCTCACAATCTTGGCGTGGTTTTTCAATCCAATCTTGAGTGGGATTGTCAAATTAATGCACAATGTGGGAAAATCTATGCAGGCTTACGACACTTACGACTCACTGCAAATATGCTACCTGTTTCAACCAAATTAAAGTTATTTAAATCACTCTTGTTACCGCATTTTTCATATGGTTCAGAACTAGTTTTGAACGCATCAGCAGCAGCCTTTAATCGACTGAGAGTGTCACTAAACCATTGCGTTAGATGGGTATTCAATTTATCCAGATTTTCTAATGTAACAGAATTTCAACGGCAATTGTTGGGTTGTTCGTTTGATAGATTCTTCAGATTACGATGCTATATAACCTTATTTAAAATTATTCACCATGGTCCACAATACTTAGTTGACAAGTTACAGTCTTTTCGAAGTGCTAGAATTCGAAACTATATACTTATACATCATAACTCCTCTCATTATAACAATACTTTTTTCGTACGTGCAATTAATCTTTGGAATCAACTTCCAACAGATATTAAATCTATATATTCACTAACAAGATTCCGAACTGAGTGCATGAGCTGGCTAAATGAGGGGAATTAGTTTAAGTTAGATGAATTGTTTAACGGGGATAACATGTTTTTGATTGTTGTTTATTGTTATCAAATCATATTACGTTATGAGATAGATTTGTATGAATTGGATAGAATGTGGTGTGAACAACGAAAAATCCGATTGTAGTATTTTTATAAGGGTGATCCCTTACTCTACAAGTATAATTGAATAAATAAATAAATAAATAAATAAATAAATATAAGACACCGGGACCTGATGGTATCCCCCTTGAAGCAGCAGTCAACTAGCGATGGTTGATTTTGAATCGATGTTCCGAAAATCGACTTTTTTTGTACCGGGTAATCGATTTTTTGAATAGTTGTTAAGAGCACTCAAAACCTAGTGAATCGACTTTTTCAATCGATTTTTTGTTTCGATTCAAAATGATGCAATTCATGAGATTTTTTAAATGAGTTTACCTAGTTTTGAATTAGCGTTTAAGTGTTTTATATATTATTTTAATTTCAAAATTCCCTCAATTGGAGAAATATGCAATTGCTTTTTCTTTTTGGCAAAGCGGTGAAACCACTAGGTGATCCGTCAGCGTGTAGCCTTATCTGTCTACTAGATACGACGGGCAAGTTGTTGGAGAGGTTGATCCTCAACAGGCTAGTACCGTATACGGACGATGCGGACGGCCTGTCCAACAACCAGTTTGGATTCAGGAAGAGTAAATCTACTCTAGACGCTATCCAGTCGGTCGTTTAGACAGGGCGGTGGCAATCGAGCATAAAGAGAGCGGTATTCGTTACTGCTCGGTTGTCACTCTGAATGTGAAGAATACGTTCAACAGCGCAAGCCTCGAAGCAATAGCCCACGCACTGCACTGCTTTAAGGTACCGGTGCAGTTGTGTGAGGTTCTAGAAAGCTATTTTGATGGTAGGATTCTACTGTATGACACAGAGGAGGGGCAGAAAAGCGTTCGAATGACCGCGGGAGTACCTCAAGGTTCAACCTTGGGCCCGATGTTATGGAATGTGATGTACGATGACGTACAGGGGATGCCCCTTCAGACGTATATCAAGATTGTTGGCTCCGCCGACGACATCACCCTAGTGGTCTATGGCGAATTGATGTAGAAATTAGAGTTGACAGCAGCGCACTCTATCTCCATAGTTTAGGAATGGATTAGGACTAGGAAAGTAGGACTGGTCCATCACAAGACTAAGGTGGTGGTGGTAAAGCAAATCCGAGAAACGGCCGCTTATCTCGGTAGGTAATGGCACCATAGAGTCTAAGCGATACCTCAGGCATCTTAGAGTGATGATCGATGACAAGCTCAGCGTGAGGTTTGCTCTGCAAATCTGGAGCGTCTGTACACCATGTAAGGAGCGGCTCGTAACAGCGTCTGTTCTCCATATCAGAGGCGGCCTATCATCGTTTGAGTGCCAGAGAAGGACTCTAAGCTAAGCTGTGCACTATGGTCATCCGAACATTTAGGGAGAAAGGTCCTCTGGAAATCTAGGGGGTTGTTATTAGTCAGCCCTGCCAGCCAACCGTAAAAATTCAAGCAACGAATAATCAACGAGAGAATACGGACCAGAACAATCGGCAAAGACCACAGTGACGGAATCTATTAGCGATTGGAAACTCGGTACGTGAAACTGCAAATCTTTCAACTTCATCGGAAGCACACGCATACTCTCTGATGTACTGAAGATCCGCGAATTCGGCATCGTAGCGCTGCAGGAGATATGCTGGACAGGATCAATTGTGCAAACGTTTAGAGGTAACCATACCATCTGAGCTGCGGCAACACACGTGAGCTGGAACAGCTTTTGTAGTGATGGGTGGTATGCAGAGGTGCGTAATTGGGTGGTAGCCGATCAATGAACGAATGTACAAGTTAAGGATCGAAGGCCGGTTCTTCAACTTCAGCATCATAATCGTGTATACATAGCCCTCACTCCGGAAGCTCTGATGATGACAAGAATGCATTTTACGCGCAGCTCGAACGGGAGTACGAACTCTGCCCAAGTCACGACGTCAAAATCATCATAGGCGATTTGAACGCTCAGGTTGGCCAGGAGGAGAAGTTCAGACCGACGATTGGAAAGTTCAGCGCCCACCGGCTGGCGAACAAGAACGGCCTATGACTGATAGATTTTGCCACCTCCAAGAACATGGCCATTCGTAGCATCTACTTCCAGCACAGCCTCCCGTATCGGTACATCTGGAGATCACCACAGCAGACAGAATCATAAATCGATCTCGTTTTGATCGATGGACGGCACTTATCCGATATAACCGACGTCAGAACCTATCTGAAATGTCTATGTTCTGATGTCACTGACCGACATTGTACACAACCGGGGGAATATTAGCGTAACCGCCGCATGAAAGAAGCGGAATATGAAGAAATTTAGCAGCTGCATCGTTCACAAGAAACGCGAAAGTTTTACAAGAAGCTTAAAGCATCCTGAAAAGGCTTCGTGCCACGAGCCTAAATGTGTAGGGATAAGAATGGAAGAACCTAGATGGACGGACGTGAGATGATCTAAAGGTGGGAGCAGCACTACGACGAACACTTGAATGGCACGGAGAACACAGGCGTTGAAGACCAGGGCAGCGGAGGGAGTGACTATGTCAGCACGGCGGATGTAGGAAACCATCCTGTTCCCACAATGAGGGAAGCTAAAAATGCCATCAATAAGCTCAAGAACAACAAGGCAGATGGTGAGGATGGTATTGGAGCGGAACTCATCAAAATAGGCCCGGAGAGGTTGGCCGCATGTGTGCACCGGCTGATTGTCAGAATCTGGACAACGGAACAGCTGTCGGAGGAGTGGAAGCAAGGGATTATATGTCCCATCTACAAGAAGGGCGACAAACTGGAATGTGAAAACTATCGTGCGTTCACTATCCTGAATGCCGCATACAAGTGCTATCCCAGATTATCTTCCATCGTCTATCAACAGCAAATGGGTTTGTGGAAAGTTAGGGCAAAGACAAATTAAAGACCTTCATGTCCCTTGCAAATGCCCAAAATTTTATGGCTCATAAGGTAATCTAGAATGCCGTGAAAAGTGTACTGCGATGTGTCAAACTTGGGTACCTTTTGCACTACCGAAGGACCGAATGCAGTACTAGAAGTGGTACCCAATCTGAGCCCGAGTGCGACGGACCTGGTTAGGGTGCAGAACTACTTGGGTACTTCCATGATTCACTTTGGCATGGAGGGTTTTTCTCGATTGGATTGTCAGAAACTTTGCAATAAGAAGAACTTTAATATGACGCATATTGTGGTGAAATATGAGCTCAAAAGCTTACAAAAAACCCTACTGTCGAAGTGACGCAAACGTGTCAAGAATATGATCCGGCTCCCTATCAATCTGGTTTTATCATCGGCCGCTCGACGACGGACCACAACTTTACTGTACGGCAAATCCTCCAGAAATGCCGTGAATACCAAGTTTCAACGCATCACCTGTTTATCGATTTTAAAGCAGCTTTGATAGCATCGACCGCAAAGAGCTAAGCAAAATCATGGACGAGTACAGCTTTCCCGGGCAGTTTACAAGACTAATAAGAGCAACGATGCATAATAGCGTGAAGATTTCGGGCGAACATTCCAGTTTGTTCCGTGCAGAACGAGTCGTAAAAGAGTGAGACTGAAATCATCCACGCCGTTTCCAATTCGTCGCAAAACACGCCTCACTTTAATTCCGGACACGTGGCACTCATCCGAATGCAGCTCCCAACACGACCCACCCTGCCGACGTCGCTGTGGTCGAAAGTTCCCACCGTAAGCGAATGAGTTCCAAGAGCACCGTGAGTAACCGAGTGAGTTCCCTTCCACGAGTGAGTGACCGAGCTACGCGCAACTATTCCACGTGCTTCTAGAACACGTGGCGCGCTGCTATAAATACGCGATCCCTCCGCGTAGTCGAGTCAGTTATGTTTCAACCGCCGCGAATATAACCCGATCCAAGTGAAGTGAAAAGTTTTCCGACCAAAAGTAAATAGCGAAGTAGTGAACAGTGTAGTAGCGTAGTAGTGTTAATAAAGTAGTATAGTGCCTAGTAGAATCAGTGGTGTTGATTCCCGTGGCCAACTCCGGTCGGGTCGGGGTGGACTGTATTGTTCGGATGAAGGGAACCAACACCACTGATTCTGCTAGTCACTGCACTTTATTGCACTACTTTACACTTTTTACTACATACGATACGACGGATAAAAAAACTGATTCGCAAACGTTTCCCTCCGTGTATTTATACTCATATTGAGTACTTCGATAATGTTCTCGCGCAAACACGACACGTGTTCCAAAATGTGTGCGATGCGGTGGTGTGGTGAGTGGTGAGAACCATGGTGGTGACGATGATAACGGCGGGAATCGCTCAACTGCACTCACCAATGACACTCACGGTCGTGGATGGAACTCACACTCTCAGCGGCGTCGTTAGGGTGGGACTCATCGGGGGCTTGAACTGTGTGAGTTGTACATTTCGGCTATGTTTACGATTGTTGTTGTTTCTTTTACTGATGCAGGTTGTGCTCCTTTGAGTTCTTATTCTTGTAGGAGTTTCCGCACGTTCCATACGGAACACAGTTCATTCGAATCCCGTCGGGGACTTCGACACGGTGATGGACTTTCGTGCTTGCTATTCAACATCGCACTAGAAGGTGTCATGCGGAGAGCCGGGTACGATTTCCACAAGATCTAGCAAATTTGTTTGCTTCGTGGATTATATGGATATTGTCGGCAGAATAAATGGAACGGTGGCAGACCTGTACACCCGCCTGAAACGTGAAGCGACAAGCGTCGGTTTGGTGGTGAATGCGTCAAAACAAAGTACATACTGATGGCGGAACCGATCTAGACAGGGTCCGCCTAGGAATCAGTGTAACGATAGACGGGGATAGGTACTTTTGAAGTGGTTGATAAGTTCGTCTACCTCGGATCCTAGTTAACGGCTGATAACAACGTCAGTCGTGAAATATGGAGACGCATCATCGGTGGATGTCACGCCTACTATGGACTCCAGAAGAAGCTGCGATCGAGAAAGATTCACCACCGCACCAAATGTACTATGTACAAAACTGTAATAAGACTGATGGTCCTCTATGGACATGAAGCATGGACCATGCTGGAAGAGGATCTTCTAAGCACTTGGAGTGGTAGAATGACGTTTGATTTGGACCATCTTTGGTGATGTGTGGCAGCGGAGAATGACCCATGACCTCACCAGACGCTTCAGCGAACTCTGTTTCCAGAAGGTGACGAAAGCCAGAAAGCGAAAATTATGTTCACGTCAAATCCAGTTCTTACAAAAAGGCATGGAGCGAACGATCAGGTGCAACACTGCCGTTACACGCATAATTGTCCCATGTTCCAAAATATGCAATCGAGAAAAACGCGTTTAAAGATTTTAACACATTTAGGCCTCGTATTGACCAAATGTGTGGTAAATATAAATTAAAATCTTTACAACAGTATAAAGAATAGCGTGTTCATTAGAGTCAAGAGTTTTTATTGTGGGAATAAAGTAAATTTAGGTACGAAATTCAAAGTGGGACTGTTATGCCTAGAAATACAGGGTTTTTGGTGAATTTCTACGCATAACAGTCCCACTGATATTAGTGACCAATTATGTGCTTAGCATAATGCTGTAGATGACCGTTCTTACGTATAGATTGTACCGAATGTAGCGGACGTATATCCTCAAGACTATCTTAAGGCACCTAATGACGGATCAAGTGACATGTGCCAAACGGAGCCACGTGAAGAAATACGATTTTATAGTTTGGGATGAAATGCAAAGTTTTCTGTATGTGTGATAATGAGACAATGTATGAGTTAGTGAAAGAAAGAGTGGATGAGTAAGTTAGAGAGTTTATAAGATGTTATAAATTAATATATCGACTCTTCCAGCTGCAGGCTTGACAGAAACTCATCGCGAATTCAAGGTTATTTTGCGGAGTAAATATTTTACTCAAAATTCACGACACAAATCTTCACACGATTTGACATTTCTTTGGACTTGGTTTGCAAAATCATGATTTTTGATACATCGCAAATAAAGCTTCAGAATCATCAACAGATTTGCCACTTGCATCGAAGAACCAATTACCCAGAATAACCCAGTATGTGGCCAGGTCACCCAAAACCTCTCAAACTATTCTTCTTTTGACATGACTTTGACTTCTTCTTGACTTCATCAAGTTTGATGTGTCGCAAGATAGGTCTCAGAATCGCTAATATAATAATCACCTCTTCTGGAGAACAGGGTACCCAAAACAACCTGGCATGTTATCAAGTTATCCAAGAACCTTTGAATTACCCTTCTTTAGCCTTGATTTGGGAATTTATGTAGTTTGATGTTGCTAGCTAGGTTTCAGAACCGATGGTTTAGAGCAGGCCTGCCCAACTTTTTTGAACCGCGGGCCACATTTCAGCAATAATATTGCTTAGCGGGCCAAAACATTTCCAACATATTTTTCACTCAGTTTTCTTTAATGATCTTGTGAAGGAGTTGTTTTCAAGATTATGTCAATATTTAGTTGAGGAATCCTTGAAAATCCTGAACTAAATTTTATATAAGATGTTATAAAAATCCTACTCAGAATTTTGTCACAATTTCGTCGTTATTTAAGTATCATGCCTGGGGATGTGAAAGAAAACCTGACATTTGGCAAAAATCCAAAGCAGTTTATACCCTGAGAATATCCATTCTAAAATCCTGTTATGGAATCTGCGAGATATTTCTCCAAGATTGCATATGAATCTTGTTAAGAATATGTTCAGAAATCCACACAAGGTTAAGTGGAAACACTGCTCAGAATTTTGTGAAAAATTGGTTCAGAAGATTCTGAAAAACTCTGCTAATGATTTGGTGAGAATTCTACCTAAGTTTTCTGTAAAATTAGTGTGTAAGATTATTAAATTTGTTTTACCAAATTAGGATGATAGTGTTGTCGAATAACACAGAACACCAATATATAAGAAATTAATGTAATGTTTGGAATGATACTAATGAAGAAAAAAAAAGTTTGTGTGATTTTGTAGAAGTTAAGCCTTTGCTGTAGTATTCTGCTCGATTTAATTGAGCCTTTACCCATCATATTTTATTTAAGACTAGTGGTCCCGGCAAACTTCGTCTTGCCATCAAGTAGGCTTTTGAAAAATGGCCTGCAATCTCTCATTCAAAATGACAGACCAGTTTTCTCCCTTTTTCTCCAACTATTCCAGAGACTTTCCTGAAGTTTTTCTACGCACGAACACGTCGCATCTCTTGTCGAATGCAACAGTGGAAGAATTATGTAAATCCGTTGACCCGTTCTCAAGCCATTTCGTGACATACAAACACCATTTCATTTTTATTTATATAGATTGATTGAATTTCAGTCTCTACTATCAAATATTGAAGAAAGTCATGGAATATATGCTATAGTGTTGTTAAAATCTTAATTAAATCATTGCGATTATTAAAAAGTATGATTTCTCATTATGAGCCCCAAATTGATTCTCGCCTCCTTGATTTATACGTAGAATAATTTTATCGCTTATCAACTTAAAAAAAGGGTACTACCAAATTTTCTATTATTTTAAAAAAGCTATTTAATATCGAATTGAAAAAATTGCAACAATGTTGTACTTTGTGTTGGCCATGACAATTTTTCTATATCCCAACCCGCAAAATTTGGAACAAACAATGTGAATGTACTAGGTTTATTGATTATTTTGCGTTTGTTTCGATCGCCGTTTGATTCACTGAGTATAAGCAAAATATGACAATACATCATTCGAATCATTAATGATATCAAGTAAATTTAGTAAATTTCAAATTTAAAAATTAATTGAACCTTCATACAAGCGTAAAATTGAAACGAAATTTTCAATTATGATTTTCGGTATGTTCTTACTTCAAATGAGTAAAGCAGCCTGCGGGCCAGATTTAAGAAGAGTCTTCAAACTCTTCGCGGGCCGCATAAAATGACGTCGCGGGCCGTACGTTGGGCAGCCCTGGTTTACAGGCCATTTCCCCCAGGGAACCGGGAATTCGGAACATTCCGACATGTGGTCAAGTTATTCAAATACATTTGAACCACCTTTAGACATGATTTGCAAATTCATGCAAATTGATATGTCACAAGCCAGGTTTCAGATTCGCCAATCACTTCCACCAATGAACCGGTATTCGGAACAACCCAGCATGTGGCCAAGTCATCCAAAAACATTCTAACTATTTTTATTTAGACTTGGTTTGCTAAATCATGAAGTTGATTTGTCGCAAGCCATGGACTCGAAAATAAAAAATAAAACAGGTTGTGTTCCACATGGGATGTAAAGCCAACGTAAGAAGGTGTTCAAAACGATTTTCCCAAACACCAGCTAATTCAAAACTGGCTACTGACTATTTTGTTCGAGATCAGCGCAGCGAATTGTATAGTGTGACAGTTATGCGTAGAAATACAGTAGTGGGACAGTTATGCGTGCAAATTCAACAATGGGACAAATTGACTTGGCTTGCTTTTCATTGAGTTTCCGAACAAAGTTAATTTTTGGTGTGTGTTTTCTAAAACTATACGTAAAAATAAACTGTTTAATGACAAAAAGTAACATGGGACAATTATGCGTATAACGGCAGAACAGGATCTGATTAGTATTCCGAGGAGGAACAAACAACTCGCGATAATCTATGCATACTATATTTTGGTTTGATACCATAATTAGGTTTTGTTCAGTAGTCAATACCTCAATTTGGTATTATAATGGTATTGAAAAAAATGTTTGAAATAATTAAAAATACTTCCTTTTGGTATTCGACATTTCACTTTTATATGAAAATCCATCATGTACTGTTTAGGTATTGCAATATTTGATCTAGTTATCAGTTTGGTGTTAGTAGAATATATATGAGTTATTATTTGAGGTATTTTACCTCTTGTGCAGGGCTTATTCATATCTCATTCAGGTTGTAAGTATTGGAAATTATCTGGTATGGAATACATTAGTCCGCTATTCTTCAGCTTTTTCCTTCTGCACAGGGTGGGTCAAAATCTAAGTTGGAGTTGGAGTGAATTGGCGTAACATCGCTAACGAGGTTTTATCAAATTAATTGATGTAATATTAAGTAAATAAACAAATACATACTTTGGAAAAGAATGAATGATGTCCATCGAATGTGGTATTCTACACCACAGTGGAACATTTCCAGCGTCTCGTCCATCAACCGCGTGCATTTGTATGTTATCGCACCATGCGTTTATCAATCTACCGAACCCGAAACCCGAACGCCGCCACCAAAATGCGCAGAATCTCTCATTCTATACATAGCCAGCGGGGTTTTCTCATTGTTCTCAAAATTGCCGTTGCCTTTTCAACGCTTTCCACGCTTTCCACGCTGTTACTGATACCGAAGCTGGGCCTGTTTACATGTCGGTTCCGTCGAATGCAATCATATGTTGTGTGTCAGTTTTCTGCTTTATCAGTAACACTTTCGCACACAGTATCTCTGGGTCGGTGGAAAGTTACGGACTGTTTGCTCCCGAGTCGGGTCGGTCAAATTCACGGTCGGTTTTTTCTTCACTGAATTGTGTTTTATTTTATTTTGCGCTGATTGGGGAATGTCGAACGTCGCTTTGGGTTCAAGGCAGTGAATTAGCAACAGTGCCAAGCAAGATCTTGAACCCAGCTGAAAAGCGTTTAAAAAATGGAAGAGTGTAGAATTTCTCCCTGGGTTTTGCGTGAATAGATATCCTTCTTTCAAAAATTCAATCCAGTTGTAGGAAGAATATTTAGTGCAATGAAGTGTAATACCGTATTATATAACACCTGATCCTTTTGCTGCTAAACGAGATGAGCCAGAAGCGAAGTGGGTGGACAACGACAAGGAAAATTAAAGTCAAGAGCTTTCATCCCAGGAAAATAAGTTACATGGCTCAAGTGGTACCTAATAGGGAAAAGGCTGCAAACGTGACGTATGGCGAATGCGAAAATGCTTAGAGCAAAAGGAAGGAAGTTGTACAAGAGCGTTTTACTCGTTGCTCGTTTATGAGATTGTTTACTTACACCCCTCGTTTTCATCGTCCCGCTCTTCGTTGCTCAACGTGAGAAAAAGGCACAGCCATTGGCTGAGTCAGCCCGTTTTGGTGCATAAGTGTGTGCAAGTGTTAAAGTGTAAAAGTGCATTTAAAAACGGAAACTACACGTTGAGAACTGGTGAACATCCACTCCGTGACTGTCTTTTGCATCAAAGGGCTGCAAAACGGTGTCGTTTTAGCCAGAAAAAAAAAAAAATGAGTGGATTGCCATGAGGAGGACAGGACCAACTTCCAACCAACATAAACAGGAGTAGCAGTGGGGTTGTGGATATCCTATTTCCATTTTTGTTTGGTATGCTTTGGTTAAAGTTTTATTTTCATTTTCCGAATGAATCATCTCTGAGCTGAAAAGGGGTAACGCAATGTTGTTTGTGGACGATGATGACAGTGTCAACTTGCTTTGCCTCGGTCTGATGGGGCGTAGCTGTGAAAAGACTTCTTGGAACTGAACTCACCTTGAGCCCCTTTCTGAGTATTGTTGGCTGCCGTTGATGATGCAGATAAATGTTCTGTGAAAAAGTATTATTACGGTTTAATGCGAACGAAAATAAATCATTATCCGCTCAACTCATACAGCACTGGACAAAATTATACAAACTCAGTTTTTGATCGTTCGTTTTTGTAGAGCTGCTCTCTTCACTTTTGTAGTACACGGTTCGAACAACACGTTTTAACTTCTGTGGCATATGATACACATAATTGAAGTATGACACGTATGATATATTTTTACAAAATGTCTAATAAATTTACATCTTCTTTGATGCATATAAAGGAAGTGAACCATTTGACATTAACAATTAATTAATTGTTATTAATATTATATCACAATAAAGAACAAAAATAAAAAAAGAAAATATGCGTGGCGCGAAAAGTTTTCGCGCTGACGATCTTAAAAACGCTTGTTGATCGTCGCAGCTACTTCAAATCGTTTTGGTGTCTTCGGCGCCATCAAGTCTGAGACAATCAGAAATAATTGTGTAAAAGACACCAAATTTGAAGTATGGGATTATCCAAAAATGACGTCTATCATTAGGGGGAGGGGGTGGGTCTACGAAAGTGTGACAGTACGTGTAGAAGGTATTGGAAGAAGCGTGACAGAGGGGGAGGGAGGGGGGGGGGGGTTTCTAGAAATCTCAAAAAACGATGGACGTCATATTTGAAGCATCCCTATCTGCGACAATCTACATGCATTTATTTTCATTCATTTATTTATTTCCAGTAGCGTAAGGTTTAACCTTTTAAATTACTACATTCGGCGACACATTGCAGATTTAACATAAATAATAATTTCACAGTTTATAATTAGTTACATCGAGTACAATAAAGTCTTATATTTTAGGAAGTTTTAAAGATTGCCGTCGCGATAAATAATCGCGCAATGCACAGTACACGCCGGGACGTGAAAGCCGTAAAAACTGACTTTTACATCACGGCGTGTAATTTTTTTGTAATCTTGTTGTCACGTTTCTTGAAGAATACATTGACGGATTCTCATGTGCGTTGTCGAAAATTTCTATTATGAAAACAAAACTTTATGTCTGATACTTTTATGTTGTTTTGATGATAGACTACGAATGTACATACGACAGGCAACAAATTGGAAAAACTGATTATCATTATCTGCATCATATGTTTCGTAGACTCCTTCATTGCCCACAGGAGTAATAATTGAAAAACCCGTTTTAAATAATAATTTTATTTGGTTCTTTCATTGACAAATTCACACTACAACACGACAAAACTTCAAGTTACAGCAAATGATGATGCTTTCTTCAAATTGCACTACATTGATAACCTAACAAAACATTGCTAGAAACGGTGGCAAACTATTTTTCAATTTTTCGGCAATCATCCGTTTTTCTTATATGAAACATGACACTATGGAGGCCATCCAAATTTCTCTATCTTGAAAAATAAAACAAAAATTAGGGTAGAAGCACCGGTTTTAACCAATTCAAGAATATCGAAACTGTGCAAAAATTTTTTCCGTGTTGAAAATCGCGATGGTCAATATAGGCTACCAGAACTAGTTTCAGCCAGTGTTGGGAAACTCGTGCTCGCGAGTAAAAAAATACTCATTCTCGTACTAGTTCGCGAGTAATACTCACAATGTGAGTTACTCATTCCTTACTCCTAATCATGCGAGAGTATGACGTCATTACTCTCGGATGAGTGAACAAGTTACTTTTTGTGAGTATGATGAGTAACCAATTCCCGAAGCAAAATATTGTACTTTTGTATGTTTTATACTAGGGGGAAAACTCTATAAAGAAGAATATAAATAATTCATTGTGTTAACCGCTGCTGCCTACTTCTATATTGTTATATGCTTTTTAGAGCAAATTTTCGCATTTTTAGAGAGCATTTGTGAAAACACTTATCAAAATCATAAGTTTTCCAGAAACATAATTAAGTTGGAAAATTTCTACACTTCCCAGGGTAAGGAGTACTATTGGTACTCCGCCTTATGATGCGAATGCAAAAATAGTCAATTGACAAATGCAGCTCATAGTTGATAAATGTTGAAATGCTCATAAGTACATTAAGCTAAGAAGCAGGATTTGACCTAGTAGAGGCCCAACGCCAGAAGAAAGAAAAAAGCATTGACGATGCAACAGTGCGGTGCGTACACAAATTCTCTCTGCTCTAGGAAGTATTTTAAAAACAGTACTTCTCAGTGCTACAAAAACAGTACTTCTCAGTACTACTTTTTCTACTATTGATCCATTTACGATCCTTGTTTGGACCCGTGCCTTCGATTTTTCGTTGGACCCGTTGGCGACAGCTAGCGATGGTAATCCTTCTTGGACACCGTCTTGGGAAAAAACCTCTCGAAGGTCACGTCTTCTTTCGTTTATTCACTAAACATGGTTGCAACAACAAACAAAAGGAAGTGGGATTCCTTCCAAAAAAGTGGGATTTAAAACTGTCACTAAATGTGGCAGGAATGTAAGAAAGGACGTTTCTCCGGAATGCGCGCTTTCTTCCAAGGGTAAAATGGATAATGTTGATAATTGCATCGAAATGAGCAACTTTAATAAAAGTGATCTGAAAAATATTAGAGCTTTGGGAAAAGTAAGGCTTACTTTTGTCCGTGTTACATGGGAACATTTCCAAAACCTGGAGGAAATTTCCAGAACCCCACTCAGTGCCGTCGGTGTCAAACGTGGGGTCGTGGTATGAAACATTGCCGCGTGGATTCTAAATGCATGATTTGCGGAAGTACTTTTCACGCTAAGGACGTTTGTCATGTTAAGGATAATACCACAAAGTTTGTATGCGCAAATTGCGGGGGTCATCATAAGTCTTGCTTTAGGAATTGCCCTTTGCGTAGGCGAGTCGTCGAGGCTCAAGCCAGGCATATGAGCGGTAATGTTTTTCGTTTCCGGAATTTCCCTGGTAGAGTTTCGAACAATACTCACTTCTCATTTAATCATTGCTTGATCAAGAATCATACCCTCCAAGTGGATTATAATTATGCTCATTCACAAACTAATTTTGTTCCGTCGGGTGGATATACCCAAGGAAAATCTTGTCGTAGCGGGTAATTTAAACTTCTCCACTTGGCATACTACGAGTATCCGTTCTAATTGTTTCAAATCAAAAGGAAAAAAAACCCTGCCGTCACAGGAAACTTCTATTCCGCCTCTTTGTCTACAGAAAATCCTGACGGAAAATCATCAGATAATGTACCTACTTTTAGATATATGTCTCCCTCTGATTTTAATTTTCAATGTTCAAAACCACCACTATGACTGGAGCAGTAGGGCGATTCAAATTTAAAAAATGCTTGAAAATTCAATCCCCCATATGCTCCTAACCATCCTCACCATAAAAATAGTGTTCTGTGATATTTTCAGCTTTCTAGATGGTGATTTAAAGGTGGCCCAAAGAGAATGTAGGTTTATATGGTAATTACTATGGAGAAATTTTGAGAAATGTTCCATACACGCTAGTACTGTAATGTAAGTAGAAACTTATCATCCCATAGTGAAAACTCATTCTTCAAACCTTAGTGAAGGATGTTGCTGAAGAAACAAATCCCCTTCGAGCTAATTTTGTTTGGGATTTTTCTACATGTTTGCAGGACTATAACCCCATATTGAGATAAATAATAGCAAACAAACTCATGAATATCTCTTCTGCTATCCGTCGGAATGAATTTCTCTCTTCAGAAAATTTCTTTATTATGGTTTGAAGAATGAGTTTTGACTATGGGATTATAAGTTTCTACTTACATTACAGTACTAGCGTGTTTGGAAGATATCTCAAAATTTCTCCATAGTAATTACCATATAAACCTACATTCTCTTTGGGCCACCTTTAAATCACCACCTAGAAAGCTGAATATTTCACAGAACTCTATTTTATGGTAAGGATGGTAAGGAACATATGCGAGATTGGATACTCAAACATTTTTAAATTTTGAACCGCCCTACTGGAGCAGTTATCGGATTACGTTTTAATGGATCCAAATATCCAGAGGATAAGCTGATTAATTTTTTAACAGCTAATAACATACATATATCAGTTATTATTGAAACTTGTTTGAAACCTGGATCAAAACTTAAAAGAGATCCATACTGTTTGATTATCGTAATGATCGACTTGATGGGGCATGTGGAGAAGTTGCATCATCATTCGTAAAAAATCAACTTTTTTCGGCATTTGAAACTAAGTTTTTGAAACTTCAGGAGTTTCTATAATACATATTATTGATGTTAACATTTCTTTACAAGCAAATCTTGATATTGACAATGCTCTTGAAACTTTAACAAGTTCCATTCTGGAAGCAAGGGCATGGCAATACCTTATTGTGAAGATCCGTCTTAAAAACGTGAGGAGAAGGTAATTTCAACGCACTCGAGATCCTGGAAAAGTAAATTAAAAAATGATTTTCTCAACTAGGAAACGAAAAAAAAATAAAATAAAATTCCTCAATTGAACCCTGGCTCTAAGCCCTTTTAGAAATTATCAAAAAAATTAAAAAAGCTCAGAAGTCAATTCGGGCCTTAAAAGAGGAAAACAAATTATTACTAATTGCGAAAAAGCTCAAAAGCTTGAAAAGCAGTTTGAAAGTGCGCGCTTTTAATTTAGGATTCACTAGTCCAATAAAAAATCAAGTTACACAGGATCTCGAAAATATTCTCAATCAAGAGAACGTTTTTGAAAATTCCTGGGAGACTGATTCGGAAGAAGTTAGAACCTGGGAGGGAGAAACCAATACAAAATTTATCTACGTCAAAGTGAGCCGAGATTTTGCTGTCACGAAGTGTCACTGTGAGCCCGAATCTTAAACAGTGGACAAACATAATAAAAGCGCGTAATTAGTCAAAACATATTTTTGCATTTCATCAAAAGTAACAAAAATCGAATAAGAATAAATTCATGCACATTCAAAAGTATCGTCACGAGAGCACCCTTTATTCTAATTGAATATAGAATATATTATATAATGTATTTGAATAAGCATCTTCTTACCGTTTTCACTAAAAATGAAAATTAAACGCATAGGTAGAAAACTGTGACCCTTTTCCAATGTTTGTCCAGAAAGATCGATAGTACACATCAAATGAAAACTAGCGATTTTCACCAAGCCTGCCTTGATTGTCGTTGGCCAACTGGAGTTATCTTGCAGTTTGGAAGAACTTTGTATAAAAGTTCGTGTGTAGTATCTGTGTCTCCCTCCATGGTGAGAACTATTATTGAAAAAATAAAAAAATATGAAAGCTCCTGGCGATGATGGAATTTTCAACATCCTCATCAAGAAACTTCCAGAAAGTAGCTTATCATTCTTAGTTGATATATTTAACAAATGCCAGTAAACTTTTTGAAAAGGTTATTTTGAACAGAATGATGGTCCACATCAACGGAAATTGATTTTTTGCCAATGAACAGTTCGGTTTCCGCCATGGACATTCGACCACTCATCAACTTTTACGTGTAACAAATTTGATCCGTTCCAACAAATCTGAAGGCTATTCTACTGGTCTTGCTCTTCAAGACATAGACAAAGCATTCGACAGTGTTTGGCATGAAGGTTTGATCGTACAATTAAAAAACTTTAATTTTCCAACATAAATTGTTAGAATAATTCAAAGTTGTCTGTCAAATCGTACACTTCAGGTTAATTGTCAGAACTCCAGATCTGAGAGACTTCCTGTGAGAGCTGGTGTTCGTCAAGACAGCATTTTGGGACCAATATAAACAATATTTTCACATCTGACTTATCTAAGTTATTTCAGGGATGTCAGAAATCCTTGTTTGCGGATGACACAGGCCTCTCCGCCAAAGGACGAAGCCTGCGTGTCATCTGTAGTCGATTGCAAAAATGTTTGGATATGTTTTCTTCATAAAAAAAATGTAAATGTAAAAATGGAAGATTTCTCCTAATGCTTCCAAAACTCAACTAATAATAATCCTACATAAACCAAAAGTTCTTTATTTGAAACCTTAAAGTGGACATGTTGTCACGATGAGAGGAGTTCCAATAAATTGGTCAGATGAAGTTAAGTATCTAGGGCTCGATAGATAAGAACTTTCAAAAATCACATTGAGGGCATTCAAGCCAAATGTATCAAATATGTAAAATGTCTCTATCCCCTTATGAATAGAAAATCAAAACTTTGTCCTAAAACAAGCTTTTGATCTTCAAACGAATTTTCAGGCCAGCCATGTATGCTGTACCAATATGGACTAGCTGTTGTAATACCAGAAAGAAAACTCTGCAAAGTACTCAAAAAAAAAAAAAAAAAAAATTTTGAAGTTTCCTCCTTGGCATAGTACCAATGAGTTACATAGAATATCTGATGTTGAAACATAGGAAAAAATGTCAAATAAAATAATTGATAATTTCAGGCAAAAATCGTTACAATCTTCTATTGCCACGATAATGTATTATATATTTAGGTTAAGTTAGGTTAAGTAAATTGAAAACATGTAGGGTTCAATGAAAATATATGAAGCAGTTTCTTTAGAAGTTTCCACATGAATTTCTGTAAGAATCTATAGATGAATTTTTGGAATAAAAAATCTAGTAGAATCGCTAAGGAGGTTTTGAAGAGTTTGCTGCATGAATTTTTTGCACTAACACCTCTTATTACGAATCTGAAGAGGAATGCCTGAAAAAATGCAGGATGTACCTAAAGGGGATTGTCAATTGGGTTGTTTAGTGATGAAAAATTCGCAGATTTTTGCAGCTTGATCGAAAGAGCACAGTTTTCTAAGTGTAACACGATTTTATTGCGCTTTATTATCTTAATTTTGATATATGACAATGACAATGACATTTCCATTTACATAATGACAGCTCGTCCCGGAGTAAAATTTTCCGAGGGGTGATTCAAACACGATTTCCATACGAAATTCAAACGTGTTTTAAAAATAGTTCCAGGGCACGGAAAATTATGAAACTTTGGATTCTGGCTCAGTTTTTAACGTAGAATCAGAATATGTAAAAAAACAGGATACCCCTAAATAAGCCAATTATCTGAGGAATTTAAGCCACTTTCTTGTAGCAGAACTCGAACAATTTTGAAACCAACATAAACAGAAGTAGCAGATGGGTTGTGGATATCAATTTTCCATTTTTGTTTGGTATACTTTGGTTGATGTTTTATTTTAATTTTACGAGTGAATCATCTCTAAGCTGAAAAAGGGGTAACTCAATGTTGTTTGTGGACGATGACAGTATCAACTTGCTTTGCTTCGGTCTGATGGGGCGAAGCTGTGAAAAGGCTTCTTGGAACTGAATTCACCTTGAGCTTCTTTCTGCTGTTGATGATGCAGATAAATGTTCTGTGAAGAAGTATGATTATGGTTTGATGCCAACGAAAATAAATCATTTTCCACTCAACTCATACAGCAGTGGACGAAAATATACAAAGGCTTTTTTTGACCATTTGTTTTTGTAGATCTTTCTTTTCTTCTTTCTGGTATTACGTTCCAGCCTGCTTTTCTGCTTATCTTATGAGCACTTCCACAGGTATTAGCTGAGAGCTTTCTATGCCAACTAACCATTTTTGCATGTGTAGCAAGAGTTCGAATCTTGTGTGGGACAAAATTTATGCCAGTCATATACTTATGTTTGCAGAAAAATACACACTCAATTTTCATCAACAAACTGCCGAACTGTTATATACCCAAAAAAGCGAATTTTCGCAAAACTAATGAAAAAACGTTAAACTTTTGTAACATTCTCCGCACGATCAGGCAAATTTTGCAAAATTTTAAGCTAATAGGTATGTGGATTTTAGGCAACTTGTGGGCTTCGTAGCCATGCGGTTACTGTCACCAAGGCATTTAGCCGCATCGTGCTAAGAAGTGTGGGTTTGATTACCGTCTCAGACCGAAAAACTTCTTGAGGATTATGTTCCGACTGTGCCACTGGGCGTTGCATGGTAATCTGTTGTCTAATGTAGTGCTTCCTTCAAAGAGCTAATGGCCCACTGGAAGCATTAACGTTCTTCTTCTTCTTTCTGGCTTTACGATCCAACTGGGACAAAGCCTGCTTCTCAGATTTGTGTTCTAAGCACTTCCACAGTTATTAACTGAGAGCTTTCTTTGCCGATTGACCTTTTTTTCTTGTGTATATCGTGTGGCAGGTACGAAGATACTCTATGCCCTGGGAATCGAGAAAATTTCCATTACGAAAAGATCCTCGACCAGCGGGATTCGTACCCACGACCCTCAGCATGGTCATGCTGAATAGCTGCGCGTTTACCGCTACGGCTATCTGGGTATTATCTCGCTGAATCTAACTTTTGTCCCACTTAACAGCATAAATAAATTTTATTCTTCTCGATAACGATATCTGATTATAAATAGTTTTGTCTTATACTGTAGATGCAGAGAAGGGTAGCTTACAGTGTTGCTAACACATTTCCCTCTTGAGAACGTACGTACATATATGTGCCATAGCGATAACACTTTCATTTATGATCGAACAATAATCGTTAATATTTTGTGGCTTGCTAATGGATTACATTTGATTGATATGTTGCTGTTCCAGTACTACCGTGGTTATCGATGAGGTTGAAATCTAAAACATTTTAGCAAAGGGGGAGAAGATTTCGATCATGGATGAAAAATGTTGTTGCGCCAATGTGCAAATGCCAATGCGTTATTGCACATTCATGTATACTATTATTTTACTGAGGAACCAAGGGTGTGCATAAATGATGCGAGTAAAATTATGATTTTCTTATATTCTGTTAGTAAGTGAAGTTGGGTCACCGAATGCAGTTTTTGTCACCTACTGAGTATAGGATTCATTGCTGTAGAGTATAATATTTTCAACGTGGTGAAATGACTCGTTCTTCCTGAAAGGGTAAAAACGCAAAAAGTCCGTCATGTAGAACGCCTTGAATGTTTAAACCTCAATTTTCATTGTATTTTATACCCAGTCTAATTACGAATCTATTTTTCGTTGGAAGATATCCGGAACTGAAATCGATTCCACCAAAGGCAATCTATCCTCTTGCTCACTGGGTTACCCTTTATTAATTGAAGATACAGCTGAGAAATCGCGTTGTTCGGGCAATTCTTTTTCTACCCCCATTGATATACCTAATAAATCTATAAATCAGTTGAATTACTCCTCCATCCATCCGGTATCGATGCCACTTTCACGTAATCATAATTAGATTCGTACCGGGTGTTGAATTCATGAAAAAAACGACTCCCATATAACCTCCACCTTCGCCTTCATCTCTCGAGCACCTTTCACCTTGGCCGTTTAGCCGAACAAGGCTTTCCCAATCACGATGAAAATTTATTTATGTTCCTTCCTTTCGAACCCTTATCAATCCTTTCCACGTCCTTCTGGGCGTAGATTTATACATCCGTCTGCCAAGCGAACGTTCTTCTTGGTATTTGCGTGCGTTTATTAACTCCCCACCCACAGTACCCAGAAGTTTTCTTGCTACGTGTTGCAGAAAACGTGAGAAAACGAGTGATGTACCGTAGATTCGGGGGAAATTGATCATCGTTGCACATGATTTCATTTCTTACCAATAGAGCATAAATGACAATGTAATATCAAGTGAATTAACGATTTTTGTCATAACATAACAGTTTGTGGGCTTCATAGTAGCATCGAGTCAAGAAGTGATGGTTTGATTCTCGCTTCAGTCCGGAAAACTTTTCGTCAGAAATATATTTCGATTGTGCCACTGGGCGCTGCATGCTAGTCCGTTATCTAGTGTGGTCCTTCCTTCAAAGGACAAATTGTTCACTGGAAGCATTAGCGTGTCGATGTCTTTTTAAAACTATTGTCAAAATGTGTTGTAAAGTAAGCGACATGAAGAAACTTCTAGTTTTAACGAAGATGTAAGATCATAACAACCTGTGAGTATGTGAGGAAGCACAACATATATTACAGAAAGTCAATTAAACATTGAAATTTGTACCTGTTTGTTAGATCTTAAAAAAATTCTTTTAGAAATACCTACATTAAGGCGTTTTAAGTGATAATCTTGAAATTCAATTATTCAGTATTTTCATGGATGTTGAATAAGTAAGAAGTAAGCGATCATATTCGAACTCAGATACCCAAAATTTTGTATACAGGGTTGTATATCAAACGATCTACGTATCAACACATAATCCATTTCACCCCGGATCAATCGAATTTTTTATTTTATTTTAAAGATATTTCTTAACATTCAAAACCCCTTGATAGATAATTTGATACGTAAGTCAAAGACTCAAAGATGTTCACCATCGTACTTGTTTTCTTGCATTTAGTTTCCAAGCACTGGTAACATTATAGAAAACAAGCATGAAAAACTGTGACAAATGATCAATTTAACCAGAAATTACGGTAGTCACTAACTCCCGACTAAGATGTATTAGGCTGATGGTATGCGATGAAAGGGAAATATTTCAGCAGCGTTAAAATTGAGTTGTTCTGAGGGCGCTCTTTGGAGAAATTCTTTGGGTGTAAATATGGATGAATACATTTGGGTACGCCATGGGTCAAAGGTTTTATTTGAATAAACGATGGTACATTTTGCTTACCAGTCAACTTCAATGGTAGCAGCTTTCCAAGAGCGTTATTCAAAGAAACCGTAGCGGAGAAAGGCCTTCTTGGAAGGCGTTTTTGATGTTTAAAGCTGATATATCATACTCATATGGCACAACAATGTATAAAATACACTTCAGGACATATTAAATTAAGTAAGTGCAATTTTTGATTTCATAGATTTAAAGATGATAACGTTCATGAGAAGATGCTAAGCAAAGAGATTAATGAAGAGATCTTTTACTTCATTGAGTGAGTACCTCAGCAAAGCTCAACATTGAATTGAAGGCAACAGTAACATGTGTTGATATCAATATCAATATTAATAAAACTTAAAAAGGTACCGCTGTCCCACATTATATGATGATTGCTATAAGGACAATACGTATAGTATTGTGAATGCAACGAAAAAAAATCTGGTTCCAGCTTCAGTTGGAGAAAATTTTGCATTATACGAAAGAAAACGGGAACTTCAAAAATGAATCCTAGGATTGACCTTCAATTATGCATTAAATTTCATAAAAGTGTCACTATTTTTGTTGGTGAATTCAGGCAAATATGTTCGGAAGAATTTCTTGAAAAATTTGGTCGATCCCTGCTTAAAGCAGTGTTTGGATGTGTTCTTAGTGAAATTCCTGGAATATGTGAAAATTTTGGAGGATAGAGGATCTGCTGAATTATTATGATTAGATCTATTACATGTAGTATTTTCATAGCCTATACGATTTTTTAGCTTGTCCTTGAAGTTATGATCGGATTTTAACATGGTTTTCAGCAAAATATCAAGATACGTATATTTTGGGATATTTATGGAAGTAACCTTGGAAGAACATCAGGAGAATTATTAGGCGCAATTTCTTAAGCTTTCGCTCGTCGCGTAAATTTTTGTAATGCGAGTAGTTGCGCGTTGTATTTTGTACAACACCCTTGGTTTTTCATGTTCAACATAAAATACCTCACGATCTAGATTAATCATAGAAAAACTATCTTCGACAAAGTTGTTTAGGAGATCAAGGGCTAGAATAATGATAACCCTTGAGCTACTGAACAACTGTACCATCTTTCTAAGTGGTCAGGTTCCTAAAATATCCGCAAAACAAAACGTTCATGCCCCCTAGCGCTGCCTGGGGGTAATATCTCGAATCTCTTGCCTAGAATAATGATACACAATAAGCTCATTTTACCGGAATTCGTGAATTTCAACAGCTGAACAGTTCGGTGAAATAAAACACCGTAATTCCGTCGAAATTTTACAAATTCCGATGATTTTTTTAACCGAATGCTGTAAAAATTTACCGTACTCCGTATTTATTTTACTGAACTGTTCAGCTGTTGAGATTTTACAGGAATCCGTAAAATAATTTTAGTGCGTGTCTTTGAGCTACTGAACAGCTTTATCGAAGACGCCATTTTCTAAATGAACCGGCTCCTGAGATATCTGCAAAACAAAAGTAAAAGTTTCATGCGCACTAGTGCCACCTAGTGGTGAATAAAATAAGGCACCATCAGATAGCGCCCGGAACAACTTTACTGAACGACCGCGTTTCAAAATTGTTTGTATTTTGAGATATATGGATTTCAAATTCTAGTCTACTCGAACCGTATATGGAACATTCATTATCATTATTCTGTGTACATTTGTTGATTTTACCGTATTATAGAGGGCCATACAGTAAACAAAAACTGTTGAGTAATGTTTTTGAGATTCTTGAGGAATACATTTCGGTTTGGTGTCGATAGATATCTTTGTTTTAAAATAATAGCTGTTATACAAAGTACAGAGACAGCCCGAAGATTAAGAGGTTTTTTTAAACAATTACCACAAATACTGTTAAAAATTAAAGATTTTTTGTAGTGCTTCTAAAAAATAATCCTGAAGTGATTCAAAAAATAATCCCTTCCGAGAGTTCCAATATTGATTCCTTGGTGAGTGCAAAAGAGAATTGCTGAAGAAATGCATTGATAGATATGAATAGATAACGAGTTGCCTTCAGTGGATCTCTTAAACGTCTTCAAAAAGTACTTAGTTTGGAAGAAGTATTTGCAAGAACAATTCATACAGCAATATTTTGAGCTTATATGGATAACTCATAAACATGTTTAAGGAAACTCCCTGTAATTTTTGGAGATTACAACAAATTCGGGAAGAGTTCATAAATAAAAAACTGGGAAAATTTTCATAGTGATTTTTGAGAAAATTGGGAGATTCATTGATGATTCTTTGAAAACGTTCAAAGTACTTCTTAAACTTTTTCTAGAAGCGGAAATGAAGCGGAGAAATTTCGAAAAACACGTGAAAGAATATTTCAATGATCATCTAGAGCAGTTGCACGGGAATTTGTTTGATAATCTCTGAAAATATCCCTTGACAAATTGTTCGTTTTGTTTTTGATTGATTTATTTTAGGATAACGAGAAGTTCTGCTGGCCAACTCCGTGCCAGATGTCTTGTAAGTTTCGAATATTTGACAGATTGTTTGCAAGATCTTTTGAGGATTATAAATGGATCCTTTGAATGATTTATGGTAAGTTCGTTGAACCCCTTTTTATGGATTCCAACACTTAAATAAGAAGTTTGTCCTGTATGTATTAAATTTTGCAAATTATTGAGGTCAATCTTTCAAACGCATTGGATATATATAGAAAGCGTTGTGCTTGGATGGGCATCTAATTCTTCCGAAAAAGGTGCACTTTGCGAAAAAGGACCACGTGATTATTGAGCTGAAATCTAATTCAAGTTAACTTCTGCGTTCATGAGTCCTCTCATGGCGTAGTGGTAACGCGCCCCAACTAGAGATCGGGGAGTCGTGAGTTCGATTCTCACTGAGAAGACTTCTAACTTTTTCGCAAATCTTCACATCAATTTGTCCATCTAATCCAATTGCAAATTATATGTAATGTTTAGCTTTTCGGTGGTTGTTACAAACTATTAGTTTATTGTCGATTTGATGGTTATACAATTATTTTGTCTGTCAAAACCATAATAAATCACACATTGATCGGTTACTCGCGAGTAAACGTTCCCGAGCTTAATGATACTTCTTTTGACATGTTCTCCCGAGCAGACGGGTGCGGACTTACTCACACCTAGCCAATTCGCGAGTCAGTGATGTTTGTTATGCGTTTGTATGCACTCGTGAGCTGCTTCGTGATGCGAACATTTCCACCACTGGATTGACACGTAGCGAAAAAAAAACCACTCTGCAGTAACACCTTTTTTTCATACGACATAAATTATTGGCTGCCATTTTATTTTTATATTGCCTACCTGATCCATCCGAGAAAATTTTTTTTTTTTTTTGCAAGCCAGGAATCTTTTTTTTGATAAATTGCACGCAACTCGATATAAATAAAAGAACTTGATTATGTTTAGTAAATTCTGCAATGGCCATGGAACTTGTAAATTCTAATCCGGAAGATTTATCTTTGTAATAGATGGCAAAGGGATGGATTGTGCACTGTGCATTTGCCCAGTGAAAACCCTGAATGGGATCTTGTATAACAAAAGAAAAAAAATCTGATAAATCACATATTATTATGCACTCATTTAATTTAATTTAATATCTTTCAACCAGGTCCATAACACAACGATCTGCTTGACGCCACTGTTTGAATTGCAAGGATTCAATATGATTGTTACTAAGAAGTGTAATCAGTTCCAAAGTCAATGTTTCTTTACCCGGGCAGTGATCGCAATTGTGTAACCAAAAGTTTTCTTCAGGGTTCTGACAAAGAATCTAAAGAATAGATAAGAATGAAATACTACTTTGAAGCATTTTTTTACTTTTAAGAGTTTGGAAAATCAGTTTGACATTTTGATGATAAATGCAAACTCAAACAGTATGCGTACCACTCGTACCGGTTAAGATACAACATTTGGGCCGATTGCTAGCAAACATCAAGAACCCAATTTTAATTAAAGGTAAATGCTTTTTAAATATGGCGTATGCCTCTTGTAAATTACAAAGAACTAGTCTACGTTGTACGTTAACTTTACCACCTTTGTCAGATTTAATTATGTAGTCCCGTTTCCCGGGACATGCGTGGCTTATCTCATTGGTGTCGTAGAACTGTCTGACCAGATAGCCGTAGCGGTAAACGCGCAGCTATTCAGCAAGACCAAGCTGAGGGTCGTGGGTTCGAATCCCACCGGTCGAGGATCTTTTCGGGTTGGAAATTTTCTCGACTTCCCAGGGCATAGAGTATATTCGTACCTGCCACACGATATACGCATGCAAAAATGGTCATTGGCATAGTAAGCTCTCAGTTAATAACTGTGGAAGTGCTCATAAGAACACTAAGCTGAGAAGCAGGCTCTGTCCCAGTAGGGACGTAACGCCAGAAAGAAGAAGAAGAACTGTCTGACCAGCGTAAATGTTTCTTCAGCCAGATATGCCCTAGTCATTTTTTTACGGGTATTGACATAACCCTTTCCTTTTTATGGAGTTCTTTTGCCTTTTCAGCAAAATGTTGAGAAACATCTAATTCCATCCTTATACTATATGCTGTCCAGCCTCTTGGCAATGTAGTACGAATCCTGTGTTTCTCGTCTCTATCACGTCTAACCATGATTTTTTCTTTGAGCTGAAGAATGATATCCGCATCATGTGTCGAGGATGCCTGGAAAATATTGGATCCAATTGACTCAGCACTTCTCGATTCCAAAGTAAATAACGTCTCTGCAAACAAGTTAGAAAAAAAGCAAAGTTAAAATCTTTTCCAAATTTTAAGCCTACAGTTATAAAATGTATCTCAATATGAATACAAAATTCTTACCTTGGCTACTACATGCAGATATTTCAGGGAATCTCGAGCAATCTCCTTTGGTTTTACTCTCTCCATTAGTGATAACAACATTTTGGGATGGTCCAGCAATACAAGTTTGCTTAGGATTATACAGCTTCATGTAGCAAGTTTTACATATGTAAGAAGTTTTGTAATTGAGCTTATTTTTTTCAATTACAACTAGACTTGTAAGCTATGATTTATAGCCCTTACAAAGTCCCATTTGAACCACACTTATATTTCATTATGTAGAATGTTTTCTTTTAAAACTAAAAATCTAGAATTTTTTATATATTTTTTAAGTAAAAAAATATTAGGGTTTTATATTTTTTCTGAAAAGTTGAAATCTTAAGTCCTTATTCCATAAGAAAAAAGATTGGAAATCGGTTGAGCTCTTCAAAAGCCATGATTTTTTTTAAATAAAGAAAATATGTGCTGAGACCTACAGTGTGCGCCAATAAAAATTGACTGATTTTTATTTTCAAAAAATGTATCTCAAAAACTAAAAAAACATACATTGTTGAAAATTTGACATTAAAGAAAAATGAGAGCGGCAATAGCCCCTTTGGTTACAAGGCCTTCAAAACACGAAAACAAGTGTTTTTTTTTATTTTTGTCATGCAAAAAAGAAACAATTTTTGTTACATTTTATATTTTTCTCAAAAATTTAAAATCTTTAGCTTTCATTTCGTTAAAAAAAAATTGAAAATCGGTCAAGCCTAATAAAAAATCCAAAAACACGTGTATCCTTATTTCGGATAAGGAACAAAATAGCATATTTTCACGGAATTCGATGACCCACTAGATCGGTTATTCATGGGATGGCTGCATTACAACAGTAAATCTTCAATTTACAAAGTCTGTTTTTACGTGATTGCAATTTATATTACTTTTTTACGAAGTTTGAAAATCAATTAAATCAATTTCAATTAAATAAGAAATTGTGAATTAGAATGATTAGTTTCGCGAAAATAATCTTATTTGTGTTCATCTTATGCTTTGTAGTTTGGTTCTAACGTGAATATAATCTAATTTATGAATAATTATAACATATTATTGGATACACCTTCCATAAACTTCAGAATACTCTGAAATAGTGTCCAGATCTACAAGTGTGATCTTTGGAACTTTGAAATATTTGAATATGCAAAGAGATCAGAGCAATATGTTACTTTGATTTTGTTGTTGTATTGTTGTGTTGCATTTGAGTGATGTTCTGATCGGGGAGGGGCTGTGGTTAGAATTCACACCTCTCACGCCGAGGACCTGTGATCGAATCTTATCCCCGAGCTGGTCACTTATGACAAATGACACTTGTTTGTGAGTGTCTCGATATCAGAATACGGTGAAAATAAAAAAATGCTCAGAAATGTTTGAATATTAAATATGGTACACTAATAAATACATCAAATACATTAAATGAATCTAATGCTGAAAAGTCATCCAAGAACTTCCGGAAAGACAGTCCATAAGATAACAAGATCTACTAGCGTAATAACTGATTGTTTGATAATCGATACACGTCCAGTATACTCATGTTATTAAGCTGAATAAATTGTTGAGATCAAAGGGCGTAAAGGATTCCTGAAATATAAGTTATAGGATCTACGTATAACTCAGTATACCCTAAGGGGTAAGAGTTATATGTAATAATTCATAAAGATCAACATACAAGGCCTGTACTTCACGGAGTCCTTATAGGATCAAGACCATCGGTATGAATCAAAACGATACTCCGTTTACTTATGTCAATGGCTAAGAGTCTGTATCATAATCAAAACCTATCAAACCAATCACTGGTTACGCTGATAGATCCTGTCGCCTATATTGGATGGAGTCCTTGGAGGATCAAGCACATCCATACGAATCAATTCAATACTTCGTTTATTTAAATGGAGGGTAAAAATCTATGACAACATTTAAGACCATCAATATACAAATTCTTAGGCTTGTAGATCCTTATGCTTGTATTCCATTGCGTCCATGGAGGACCAAAAACATCGGTACTTAGCCATAAAATGCCCTGTTTACTTATATGAATGGTGAGGGGTTTGTGCCATTTTAAAAACCATCAAAAGATTGCTTGTCACACCAGTAGAATGAAGGTATTATTCCATGAAGTTCATTCAAAATATAACAATCTTCTAAGGTCCAGAATTGTGACTTATTCTTCTACTTAGAAATGATGAATCGATCTCCATATGTCCAAAAATTATAGGAAGATCTTAACTGGCACACATTTTAGTCTGAATAGGAATCAGATAAATCAATATTATGCCTAGTTTTTTTTATATGTAGACCCCAAAAGAGAAAACCTCATATTACAAACTAAGCTCCCTCGTTTTACAAACTGATTCAATTTACGAACCCCCAATGGTTTCTGAAAAACACCAAAAATGGTCTTACGTAATTAATGGACGGTTGTCTAACAGCTTTTTTTTTCTGTTGTTCGTGAGGTGAATCGAAAATCAAACCAGCTACCATGCGTCTCCATGTGCTCCATGGCTATTGAAACTTTATGGAACAAACAGTTTTCGAAATAATAATTAATCTTCTAGCTGTTCAGCTGTATACCTATAAATAAATGAAAGCCAAATTTAGTACTATACCAATTAATTCCTCTAGACTATGTATTCTTTGACAGATACGCATATTTTTAACTCAACTGTTAGGCCGTTTTCAGTGTCGTGTTTCAGACTCGACATTTACATTTCGGAAAATAATTTAGGGATTGATATGTTAGGTTCAATACAGCATTCACTTAACTTCTTCGTCTTCTTCTTAACATTACGTCAAGAATTAAGATGCCTATTCAATTAAAAAAATGTTTCCATAATCATACATGCTTAACTCTTTTATACAGAGAATGTGATGAATTCACACACATTTGTGATAAAGTTACACATTTTTCAATGTCATCTCTCTAGCCCGTGTGTGAAGCCGATGTGGCGAATAGTGTCGTATGCTTTTCACACCTGGAATCCTTCTAACTCTTCGCATTTGAGTACCATGGTGTAAGGAAGTGAAAAGGGTCAGTTGAAGTAAATCTAATTAAACTGCATCTATCACATTTACGAGCTTTGGTTTATTTATATGGATACATATGTATATCGCTGGAGGCTCGAGGGTATCGCTGGAAATACGTGAGTTTGTTACTAAACACGTAGGTACCTGTTACCGAAAGGTGATCAGCGAAGCAAAACCGACGGTCTTCTACAGGGAAAATATCTCTCGAAAGCAGATTGATTCAGTCAGTCAGTGTGTCGGTTACATATCGTTATTTTCGAGCTACCCTAGAATAGGAAAGCAAACAAATCGCCTCTTGGATCTAAATATGTACTTAGTCTAGCTATAAATGTACCTATCGACTATCTAAATTTACCATCAAAGAAGGCGAAAAACAGTAGAGGAGATTGTTCTAATATGCTCCGGTTGAGATATGCGGGCAAGAAGATAGTTTGTCTGCATGCGTCTCCATGCGTCAGTCGCTTAGGCGTATTATGTCACGAAGTGTGGGTTACATTCCCGCTCTAGTCGATAAAATCTTTTGTCAAACGAAAAATTCATCATTGGACTACTGGGTATTTCGTGTTGTCCGATGCCTAATGTCTGTAATCGTTCAGTATGTGCAGCCTTGAGCTAAACATGGTGTAAATTGTCTTTTGTTTTGAAAACATTTTTCAAAAACATACTATTTAAAAAAAAGCATCCTTAGACTTTAGACCCATTTTGCGCCAAATCGTATTTCAAGCTTGCAGCGCTCTTTTTTTTTTCAAAATTATGCAAACGAAAAATGGCATCTTCTACAAAAAAGTGTTGTATGGATAACTTGTAGATAATTGTGGAATTTACGGCTACGCAGTCTTGAAATGATTAAAACGAGTTTTATTTCAATCCAACTTTTCGACACGGGGATTGTATCGAAATGTTGGGTTGAAATAAAACTCGTTTTAATCATTTCAAGACTGCGCAGCCGTAAATTCCACAATTAAAATTACAGTCGATTGCTCCACAAAAAACTTGCAGACAATTGTCTTAATTTTTGAGTAAAAGTTATGATAAAAATCACATTTGTTGTCTACACTGAATAAAATTCGTAAACTGGTAAATTGGTGGTAGTCCATACGTCAAAAGATGAACAAATTTACACTTTTTCGTGTCTTAAATAAAACTCTTTAGCGTGTAATTTGCATACAAAACTATAAAAGTGAAAGTCACAATTATCTAAGAATTCAATAAGGCTTATTAAGTGAGTTAATCGAAGTTTAAAGACGGTTTAAAAAAATGATAGCAATTTTTTATTTTAATGAATTGTGTTTCAAGATAGGTTATTATTTTTACTACCAATTGTGCACATCACAAACACACACAGAACAAAAGAATTTTTTTTTCTCGCCTCATATATTTTTTTAGTGGGTCATTTTCAAACAAAACAACAAAAGTCATAATCATCTCAGATGAAGCTCAATAAATGAACCAAATTTGCCGGTGAAACAGTTTGGCCCATTCCAAAAGATAGTTCAGATAAATTTTGGAAAAACTAAGTGTGCAAAGTAACTTAGTTAGTCAAGGTCTTCACTACACATCCAGAAAGTATCATTACAATGTGAGAAGGTGCTGCCAACATATGTTTGAGTGCGAAATGCGCCTTCAGTAGCTCACGATAGGAATATGCTTCTTCAAAGCTTAATATAAGAGCTTGGGGACGGGCCTGGGAAGTGGTTAGAACACACGCCTCTTACGCCGAGGACCTGGGATCGAATCTCATCCCCGAGATAGTCACTTATGACGACACGAAAGTTAGGGTAAAGTGGCGCAAAAGTTCGACTGGGAATTTTTTTTAAAGATTTCTAGCTCAATTCAAAACAATACTTATAAATGTCATGGGGGTTCGAATGCTATTCAAGGAAGAGATTTTTACTCCAAATATTATAAACATTGTCTGAGATTTGGAAAATTGAAGCCTTTTTGTTGTTTTTAGAAAGAAATTATAATATTTGATCGAACTTTCATTGCGTTGAACCAAATATAGATAAACTCTTAGTCGATTTTTATGTGAGGGCGTTTCCAAGCATGTAAGGATACTTTGAGGTGCATTAATTTTTGCATAAATGTTTTTAAACTATTGTTGGCCATAGTGGGGCAAACGTTCAAATCAGTTGGGCAAAAGCTCAAAATGCAAATTGCCTAAAATCCGCATATTATCTTCAAATTTAGCGCAAATTGCCTGATCGTGCGAAAAATTCATCAAATTTTAATATTTTCACTTAGATTGGCGAAAAACTGCTGTTTTTGGGTAAATTACAATAAACCCTGTTCAGGGAAATTAGTGTGAATGTTTCAAACATAAGATTATAGCTGGTATAAAGTATGCCTGTCACTAAAGTATCGATATTTTGTGTTTCGGCCAGCGAACTTTTGTCCCACACTTGGTTCGAACTTTTGTCTCATCTGAGGGGCATATGTCGTTTTAGAACTAAAAATGGGTAAATACTTTGACACAAGTCTGTTCTGGAAAATTGTTGCCAATACTGTAATTGTTCACTGTGTGGTATTTACAAGGGTATTTTTTAACTGCTATTTTGTTTCTGGAAATATTGATTTAACTACTAGGAATTAAGTTTTGCCCCACCTTACTCAATAGTGACGACTTCGTTCGGAAGGAAAGTAAAGTCGTTAGTCTCGAGATGAACTAGCTCATTAACATTAAGTAATTCGCACAAATTCCTAGGTGGTACAGTCCTAGACCGTTGTATGAGGGTTGCCTCCTTCCCGTCTCACGGGAAGGATTTTAACAGCAGACCGTTATTATGAAAAAAAAAAGTTGTTCGTCAAATCCAAGCACAGGGCTCGATTCCTGAGGTCATTCTGCACCTCTGGACCAATTTTTAAAAAAAGCTCTAGAAGGAATCTCGAGAAATCTCGATTTGAAGTTTTTGACTAAAAATTTCAATATAATCCTTATTAAAAAAATTTCAATAACACTGAAAAAACCTAAAAAACGCTCAAAAAGTTGACCAAACTGTTCTCGACTAGTATATAACTGTTACCGTTGTTATTATTAGAAATATTCACAACTGACTTAACTTACCAGAGTAGCTTAAGTATGTTTGTACATGGCTTAAACCAGTAAACTTAGTTTAATAGATTGACATATAACAAATAAATTTCAATAAACGTGATAAACGTGAAACATTCAATGCTGAATACTCTTATTTAACAGCTCATTTTTCGACATTCGCGCCTCGTTGACCACCCCACCAAAGTCTGCCGTATTTGTTTTGCTTAATCAAATTTGCTTCTTTGTACATCTAGTACTACTCTTGATGTTTACGTCTAGTTTTGCACCGAGTATTGTTCTTAGCACTTTATGTGAAAAATATCCTGTTCAACATTCTTAGCCACAACAGGATTATAATTACACGGGAAACAGGATTGTCATATGTCACAGGTGTTCGCAGATTAACAAAATCCTTAACAACTTTAAACCAATCAGTACTATTTACTTAAGTATCAACATTACTAGGACTTTCCTCTATATACCTGCAACCATTCACTTCGTTTTATTTTTTCAGGATTCATTGTCAATCTGTTTTGATTTCTAGGTCGCATTCGACTCAGTAACGAAAATCTAGCTGTTGTAGGTAATATCAAAGATTTAAAAATAAGACTTAAAGCTGATTAAGCTGACAGATACAATCAAGTGTAGACGAGAAGCCTATTTTTTTATTCGTAAAATTACATGGAATGAAAAGACGAGTTTCCGAGTTTATTCTTCAATATTGCTTTTTGTCGCATATACTCCTTGATTTTGCAGACGATGACTTTATTGGAATCGATAAAGCAGGGTTAAATAGGATAAGCTTGTAATTCCATTTACTCTACCCAGACGTATATGGTTGCATGTAGAAAAAGAAGAAGGTTCAGATGTGTTGGTGCTGAAGCAGTGCTTGATGGAGTTGAAGATGAATATGTTGAAGAGCCATATAACACTTGTGACGTACGATAATAATGTTTCTCGTGTAGTAAAAACACGCGTTGTGGCTGCGAATATATCCTCCTACAGATTACGTAACCAGCTTGTGGATCCGCAACTTGCAAAGGAAAACGAAATTTCTACACGATTGCTTGATATAGGCTTACTGATTTCATAGATCCTCTTTCGTTACCAACTTCGCCAAAACACCTCGTGATCGTTTATCGTTCAACACTGAAAAGTGTTTCGTAAACTAAAGCAGTTTTCAATAATCATGCAAAGAGAGAAACGATGAATGTAAGCATACCTAAATAATATGAAACATCATCGTCAATTTGCTCTATATAAAACGTTTATTCTTGGTTCTCTGAACACTTTTATTTGAGAACAGGAGCGAAAACTATTGAGTGAATCAAATAGGCATACTTCAGTGGGCTGGTCATTTAGTGCGAATGCCGAAAGAAAAAGTAGCATCAATCAGGTGGAAGTCAGCGACCCCATAGAATCCGGGTACGTTCATTCTGAATTGACGTAAGTGTACCAGAGCAACTAAATCATTCCAGATTTGAAACAAATGGTTGATACCTGCTCTAATCGACTATAAAATTATTCACACGGTTTATCTTCTAACTATTATTGTGCTACATTTACTCTCAGATACTTTTTTTTAACAAAAACATTGTTAATTGTTAATTTATTTGTTTAACCATTCAACCGGTTAAACATAGAAAACAACAATCAATTGAATTTAAACCAGTGAACTGCGAAAACAACATACTTAAGCCACTACGGTAGTTTAAGCCAGTTGTAAATATTTGTAATTGTAACAACGGTACTAATTTTGTACTAGTTGAGAATAGTTTGGCCAACTTTTTGAGCGTTTTTGTAGGTTTTTTTTTGTAGGTGCTATTGCAAAATTCTAATGAGGATTATATTAAAATTTTTAGTCAAAAACTTCAAATCGAGATTTCTCCTAGGGATTTTTTAAAAATTGGATCAGAGGTGCAGAATGACCTTAGGAATCGAGCCCTGTGGACAGATTTGATGGACAATTTTTTTTTCATAATAACGGTCCGTCGGAGCACCGTGCGTCCGTTACCATAGTTAGATTTGAGACTAACTTCTGACTCTTAGACATAATGAATAAATTAACATCTACTTAAGAAATATGCAGAGAACTCTACGACCTGGTATAGGTGTTACGGAACGTTGTGGAATGTTGATGGGAAAGATAACGCCATGGGATACGTTTGGTAAACGTTCTAGTCAGTAAACGGCTGATACAACGGCTCCAATGCAATTCGCCGCTCCTCTTTCAGTACAGACCGCCAAAATGCGCAAATTCATCCAAGGAGGCTGCATTGACATCATCGTGGAAACGTACAACCACTAATGGACCATTAAAATAACCAAAACGGCCGCTATGGAAAGCATAGATAGCGCCACCGTAGCCTTGTGTGTTTGACAGAACAGCAATGTTGTCACAATGTTAAATCCCATATACAGTGGCGCCTTTGTTTTGATGCGGTGAGCGCTTGCAAAAACTACCTTCAATGATCCATTTACTGCTTCTCTTCATTGAAATCGGTCATCGCTCGACCGAATGTCAGATCCACATTTGAACTGTCCACGATTCTCAATTCAATACACTAAACTGAATGAATGCTTCACAAAGTGTATTGAACACTCGCATTCAACTACGTCTATTTTGTCTATCTAGCTCGGTAGGCATGCAACCTAGAAACCAACAGAATTACAAGATAGTTTACTCAAAAATCGCAACAATATTTATTGCCAGGTTTTGATTGAACTCTGGCGTTCAACTTTGGATGAACCATTCCAACTTTATGCTGAGGCTGAAACAGACGAAATGGATGAACCATAAATTGAGGCATGGTTAAATCTGAGATATTAATCGAATGATTTGTATGAAATTTTCACAGTTCGTCAAGCTTCTTATTCTTGGATAAATCGTTTATAATTTTTCGTCAAAAATTACACTTTAGTCTAATTGTTATTCCTTTGAAAGTCATGACTAGAAAAAAAAATACTTAAAAATAAATGTTAAAATTTAAGTAATGCGTAACGTGCTGTGAAAATGTTATTTAAATCGGTGAATAAATCACTAAGATCTAGCCTTCCCAAGTAGATTAATTTGTATGGAAAATTGAAAAAGTTGCAAATGTCTTGTTCAGTTATATCCTAATGAGCAGTCCATAACAAGAAACATTCAAACATAAAAATCCATAATGCTTGAATGTGGCATATAATGCCAAATCTTAATTTTAAGCTATTTAATAGAGAGTTTTTAAGGTTTTGGTCGACATTTGTTCTAGATCAAAACCACTGTGGAGTGGTACCAAACACATAAATGCTCATTATTAAAAAAAACGGTTGAACCCACTTGCGCCATTTTTAAAACAGACTCTCATTACAGTATTATTTATAGATATTATTTGAGAGTGAACTGAACATGAGAAAACAAAATCTGCAGTATAAGATATAAGGCTACCGATCGGTCCAGAAAGAATTTTAGAATATCTCAAGAAGCAGATGACCAATAATAAAGATTGACACAGATTCAAAAAATTGTGCGTAAATTCCAAACAATAAAAATGATAACATGATTCATCTGATTGTGATAACATATTATACTGGTAGAGGGGTTAATCCCTAAAGCCTAACATGATTTATGAAATACCCCCGTGGGAAGTGCAACTCGTTGTTGAACGATAACGCACTTCAATGGCTGAAATCAAAATCCACGAAAAGTGGCTGGCATGGAAGAAAGCTGTTTGTACCATAAGCTGCTAACTTAATGGAGTGATTTATTTGCGTAGAAGGGAAAACTTTGCACCAAAATGGTCCGCTATGATGAAAATTTTTGCTGAGCTTCGAAGTGGGAAGTTGTGTAACATTTCTACTTTGGTATACGGTATTTGACATGCCGTTCCGGATTGGTCTTTGATTCAACCGTATACCTATTTGTCTTTCAGGTAAGTTGTAAACATTAGATGGTATTGACTTTTTTGCAGATATGTAATCAAATCTCGCATACTCTGAGATAACGCCCTAAAAGCCATTGGTAGCCACGTGTGTAGCTCGTTGTTTCTGAGCAAAAGAAAGAATAAGCATCCAAACCAACACCACGAGCAGGTAGATAATGATCCTTTCTTCCCCATAGCGTTGTTAAATAGCATGAAAATCCATTCAAAAGCTCAGGAAACAACAAGCTACACACATGGTTACCGATGGCTTTTAGGGCGAGATCAGAAGTTATGCGAGAAATTCAATTTATTTGTACGGGTTTAAGTACTTAGTGGACGATTTTCGGGTAGGATTCCTGAAACACTTGGAAAGGGGTTTGGATATTTTTTCTAAAGAATTGAACGATTTGTTGGTTGAGAGGAATCTTTTCATTAAAATATGGAAAAAATCATCTAGAAATAGTTCAAGCCCATCGAGATAAGGAGGATATCGAGATATAGAGAGCGAAATCGTATGCAGAATGAAGGGACCTACGAAACCATCGACATAGGGAGAGATATCGAGATATAGAACATCGAGATGTGGATAGTCGACTGTATAATCATATGATAAGTTGGTCGTGTAAATTTTTGTTACATATAATGTACATAATTGGAGCGTCATATGTAATAAATATTTACATGATGTATCATGTAAAAAACAATGCATTTCATGTAAATTTTAATTATATGTAATGTAATCCAGCAGGAATCTATAAGATTACGTGCCATTTAGTATAAATATACAGGATTTCCAAATTAAATGTACATGATTTTATGTTTACGTGGCATATATAAAGTTAACAGGACATGCATTTTTCATTACTTTTAACTGCGTAGTTCAAAAAAGTTATCCTTATTTTATTCGGGGTTTGTAGGTGTGCCTATTATGTTCCATTCTTTACTAATCCCACTGCTACTCACTCACATTTCTAACAGCTGTAAAACCAAAACCTAATAACTTTTATTTCCAGCAACAACACCACCTAGCCTAACATTCCCATCAGCAATAATCGTGATAATCCTCGAGTTTAAGTGAGCCGTTTGTTTTATGTCGCTTTTCGCGTTACCCTTAACGGACAGACGTCCATTTCTCACCACCCAACACAAAGTGTTCCGCTGACTAAAACCACCAGTGAAAAGTGAGTGATTGTTTTTCCGCATTCCAAACGTAACGAAAACATCCCAACCGGAAACCAACTGAGGGGAAAAAGTGAAACTCTCTGCCCCCGCCATCATGGCTGGACCGCACTTGGACGAGTCAACCGTGACGACCCCGTCCATAACCGGTGGAGTCGTCGTCAATACGGCATCACTCAGCCTTTCGCGACCAACGAATTACGATAGCTCCATCTGCACGATCGATGACTTTATATCCCACCTGAAGCACAAAGATCTGGAAAACGATGTCTCCAAATACTTGACCCACAGCAAGCGACCGTTTTGCCGACGAGTGTTCAGCTATCTGCGAACCGCCTGGATGGGAGCGAAGTTTTCCTCGAGTTCTGGTATTTATCATAGCCGCGCAAATACCTTTCACATTTTTCATTTCTGTTGTCCTTTTCTCCCCTTCCACCTTCTCTGCCTTCCGGTGAGTTACGTTTTATCGTTTAGTGCTTTGCGAAAATATTGGTTTTAATATAATGTTCATAGCACCTGGCTATTTGCATTCAAGGCATGATACAGATTATATTGGTTTTTATGCTCCTGAAAACTAACGCGAATAATCTCTACGATTTTGTTTTTATTTTAATCATCTAACGCTGAAAATTTTATTTACGTACGTATACGTATTTACGTAGAAATACGTATCAGCTTTTCCTCCTGAAATCGATATAAGCACGTTTTGGAATATATTTTTTTATGAATTTGTGTTTTATTTCCGAATATTCTCATCTTTTTTATTCCTCCAACAGGGTCACTTTTGGTTACCGAATTTTTGATAATAGGGTGATGTGCTAGTATCCATCGTATTAAGCATTGATCAGTGAGAACTGCAATTTTCCCAGTATTGCAGTTAATGATGCTGATACAAACCGATACCAAACAATTCTTTCTCAAACGGCTTTAGCATTGTACAATAACATTTTGATAAATCTTGATCTCTTTTTGGAAATAATGCAAAGAAAATGCATCTTACCGTATTCTCAATCCGTCGTATCGTTTTCAACTCCGTCGCAATCAGTTTCCAGATTCGTCTCACAACTTACGGCTCACTGTGTGTATTGAGTGGTTAAAACACAACATATCAACGCTATAATAAAATGTTTTACAAAAATATATAGATCTACGGGCATCTCCCTCCATTCCTTCAACATGATGGAATATACTAATTTCCTTTAAAATTAATTGTTCGTCATCAAAATTCAGCCCGAATGTCGCGCACACATTGATTCACACAAGCTTTTTTTCTCAGTACGACGGATTGAACTTTGTTTACATTCTCTATTATACGCGGTGGTTGAGGAAATTTCGTAAATTGGAATGAAATCCTTCAGTGAAGAAGTACGAAGGTTTTCCATAGTGAAAATAAGTGCCCGGCGAAGTAAGTCACCGGCGGGAAGAAACTTGTGTTGGAAAGTAGTGTGGCTCAGTCGATCGCTAAGCATTTCTCTCAAATCGTGTTCGTCCATGCGATTTCGGTGAAAAAGTGCAAAGTGGATAATTGAACTGAAATTATTTACCAAAATACAGTAGTTTTATTGCATTTTTGGTGTACAAGTGTACAAACCATAACAGTTTTCACAAAATTACACTTGGATAATGAATCTATGTTGCAGGTAAGTTTGAATATCCGCCGTAGTGGAACATTTAAAGTTTGATACGACGAATAGTAGCGCTTACGACGAAGAAGAACAAAACCCTAACAATGATTTAGTTCTCATTGTGCTTTTTAAAATTTGACATTTTTTTAACGACATAAGGGGGACATCCCTCAGTACCAAACTTGAACCGTTAAGTTATAATGGTTTTATGCAATTTTGTTAACCATATCTACTGAAAGTGATCATTTGTATTATACAAAAACAACCAATGCACAGGGGCCTTTTTGTCGATTTCGTTATCAAAATAGCATAGTGCCTAAACCGTTGATTTTAGTGAAAATGTTTGCTGGGGAAGTTTCGTGATTTGTAAAAAAAACTTCTTCTGACACTAGCAGCCAGGTGCCTAAATCACATAACAGTGTAATCATAAATTTTGTTTCTAGTATGGTTCAATGAGGTGATATCGAGTTATGGAATAACGACTCATGGAGGTTTCACTGTACTTTTTTAAATGACACTATGTTTGTAACAGTTATAATAGAGTTCAATAATATGCACTGAAGTTAAAGGAAGGAAGGGGGGGGGGTGCAAGCGACCTTGAAAGTTCATACAACACAACATCTGCACCATTTTTGGCATAAAACGTTAAACTATGAAGGAAATCTATACATCTTCTTCATTCAATGTGTAATCAAAACCACGTATTGGTTCCATTTGTTTGCTGAGTAACATGTTCATAACTGGTTTAAAAAAAATCCTATGATAGATTCCTGAACTACCGAACTTAGTTTTTCGAAGTATTTATCTAAAGCAATCCGTCATAAAGTTGCCAAAAAAATGTCTCGGTATTAATGTAGAGATTTCTTCAGGATATGATTCCGTTTTTCCTCTGGTTATGTTGTCAATCAAATGGAAAAAAAACAAGCCATAAACTTCATCATAATTTTCAAAAGATTCCTTTGTAAACTACTCCAAAGAGTTATCAAATAATTTTTCAGAGATTTCTCTAAGTATCTGTTGAGAAATTGACGACGACTTACCACAAACGGTATATTCAATTTCTCAACAGATTGCTGCAAATATTACGACTTGAATTTTTTCAGGAATAACACACAGAATTCTTCTAAGGGTTTTTTTAGAGATACTGTCAACGTTTATTTCAGGAATCGTTTCAAAATTGCTTCAAAAATTTCCTCTATATTTTATCATTTTTTGTTTTTTTTTTTGTGGTATTCTTTGTCTTGGCATTGGGACGTTAACGGGAAAGAGCCGGCTACTCAGCTAGTGTTCTTATGAGCACTTCCACAGTTATTAACTGAGAGCTTTCTTTGCCTAAGTTGCCATTTTCGCATTCGTATATCGTTTGGAAGGTACGATGATACTCTATGCCCAGGGAATTCAAGGAAATTTCTATTACGAAAAGATCTTGGACCGACCGGGAATCGAACCCAGACACTTTCAGCATGGCTTTGCTTCATAGCCGCGGACTCTAATCACACGGCTAAGGAAGGCGATATTTATGATGGACAAATCGCCTTCAGTATTTTTTCAATGGCTCGTCAACATGCATTGGTCAGCTGGAAAGAAATTCTATTCTCCCGCCGGTATCGAAAAAGCCGTGATTCAAGGAGTTGGACTTAAGTCGAGATTTTATTAAGGTAATGCGATGTAGGTTGCCAATATATCAACCACGTAGTTTGGAACTGCGTCGATCCTGATAGGATTCTGATGAGAATCTTCAGAGGATTATGATGAGAATCCTGAGAGGATCATGATGAGAATCCTGAAAGGATACTGATGAGAATCCTGAGATGATTCTGATGAGAATCCTGAGTGGATTCTGATGAGAATCCTGATAGTATTCTGATGAGGATCCTGAAAGGATTATGATGAGAATCCTGAAAGGATTCTGATGAGAATCCTAAGAGGATTTTTATGAGACTCCTCAGAGGATTCTGATGGAAATCCTGAGAGGATTATGATGAGAATCTTGAGAAGCTATAAGATAAGAATCCTGAGAGGAAATTCTGAGAGAATTCTGATGCGAATCCTGAATATATTAATATTAATATTATTTTGATTGCAATCTGCTCCATTACTATGTACCACCGGTTCAAAATATTTTCAGCAGCACGGTTATATTGACAACTCACTTAGCTACTCCAACTACTGGCCAGCTGCATGATACCCACTGCTTGCTGTTATTTCGCTTTGGAAAAATATACATTTCACGAATTTTTATTGTTCCACCAAATAGCGCACATTAAAAAGACCCACGCCGTAAGCATCGTCCAGAAGAGCATTATGCGCGATGGCATTGCTAGACTGGGAGTGAGTATATTTCATTCGCCTGTTGCCTCAATAACTTGGACTGCGGATCTAGTGTAAACAATCATGGTGGTAGATTTTACTGCGTAAGTACTAAAAGGAAACGTTCAGTAATTTTTCCGAGCGCGTTGATGATAGGTTCCATCTGGTTTCGTATGCATTGTGTAACGTCATGATGGCTCATTGTTTTATGGCAAACGCATACTTGGTCAATCTTGGGTTTCATGTTTTTACCTATAGGTGGCGATTCAGGCGATGGATATCTTTATAAATGAATAATCTATATGCGGTTTGGCATAAGTGAGTTTTTAGCCCTTATTGAAAGGGTTTGCGAGATTATGGGTGTCAAATCCAATACGTTGAGGGTTCAGGCACAGACAAACAGACGTAACACTTAGAACAAATTTTTTTCTAAATCCATCGCCCAGTTTACACTACCATCATCTGGTGAGCATGTTGCACGAAAAGGTGTTTCGTGCAACAAGACCAGCAGATGGCGGTAGTGTGAAACGTCAAACGCGCGCGCCTCTGGTTGTGAGATTTGTAACATAGCGAATTTGAAATGATCGTTAAATGAGTGGTCGATGGAAATTTCATCAGTGTTACGTCTGTTTGTCTGTGGTTCAGGTGTAATCAAACTTTATGAATTCTTTAATGGTTTATTGTGGGGACTTTATAATCACATATCCGTATCGAAGAACGAAAAAGTTTTCCAGTACCTACCATCATTTGATAATGCAGGACCCACAATAATATAATTTATGTAAACCAGTTAAGCGAAACGAATGCAAAAGTAAAGAACATTGATATGTCGCTTCATGTCAGAATTATTTTTGTTGGATATATTGAGATTGATGAGATCTATGTAATTTTGAAATGCTTACAAACAATCTGTTCTACGAGCACTATTTAATGAAGTTTTTAATAGTTTGTCTATTATCTTTGACAGCCCAGTTATAGTAGGAAGAGATAGGAAGCGTTTCGCTCAATGTGTTCATTATGCACCTAATTCCCCTATCTTTATCGGAGAGCTTTAACCTTTTTGAATTCATTATTATCTCAAACCAATGCAACAACACATAAAGTCGAATTTCCTTATCGAGGAAACGAGACTGCGTGCAACAACTAAATTATTACTACGAAGGAAGCAATTCTCCAAAAATACCCCAACTTACCGCGATTCCACTTTGAGTTACAAAAAAAAACAACGTGATTCAGGATATTCATCATACGATAGCGATCTGCAATTTTCTTCGGCGGCCTCGATAAGTCAAGCCAAGCCTACCGTAATTGCCTTACGAAACGAAGCTCTAACTAATATGGTAAACAGATGAAAACATAATCCTAAAAACGGGCTTTCAGCTTTCTTTCGTGCTCGTTAAAGAAAGTTCTATTCCTATAATCTGCCACTATTGCTGCTTTGCCACCAAATTGGACGCGCGCTTCACAGAAATCAACTCCAGCAAAACAGATTGCCGAGAATCCAACATTTCGTTAATTTTCAGTACCGAATACCGGTATCGTAAAACGAGGTAGCTTTGATAGTTTTTTTTAGCAAATCTGATAATTTCTGCATTTTGTCTCAAAGTTTTTTTTATTTTATAGTTTCAAAACAAGTACAGTGGTCACACTATTATGGGTCACATTATCAGTCACTCTGTTCCAAATCCAATGTAAATGGAATTGACCTCTAATAGTGTGTGACCCATAGTAGTGTGACTACTGTTTTGGTATCTTAGTAATCGATTGCAGTTAGTGTTTTCATTTCCCAGCCATTTTGCTTGTCCCGAGATTCGTGACAAAAATTCGTGATTGTCAAAAATTAGTGTTTTCGGGATTACTCACATTTCCAATAAAATTTATATTTTGTTTGAAATTGGAGTACAAATTCAAAAACACATTTTTTACAATGAAATGAAAAGATAATGTAGCTTCCCAAGGTAAAATGTTTATTATACCATACAGTCAACTCTCCCTTACTTGATATTTTGTACCTCAATGACGAGCTGAAGAAGCATAGTAAAATTCATCTCTGTATTTGTTTTCATTGAACATATTTTCGTTGAACATACCATTAAAATTCCAAAAGATCATTTTTCGAAGTTCTATAGTGACTTTGATATAAACTCGTTACATCAATACTGAAGAGTATCAAGCTTAAGAAGTATTTAGGCAAAATTAAAATACATTGGACTATTGAATTGATTAACGCAAAATACTTATTTTTTGTTAAAAAGAACTGTCTAAGAATTCTGTTATTCAAAACTATAAAAGAAAATCTAGAATATATGTGCTTATATGGCAAAAAATAAACCTTCATAAACTACAGTATGCATTAGGCAAGCATTTATATTTTAAATTTTAATGAAATGCATTGAGCAAGATAATGTGTCCTTTGGATGCTCAGCAAATGTACCAGATATTCCTAAAGAGATTCTCATAGATATTGTATTTCTTTCGAAAATGTCTAGGTTAGTTTCTCAGTAAAAAATCAACAGATGATTTCATCAATGAAACTTTCAGCAAAAAATATTTATCTCTGGAAAATAAATAGAGGGTTTTAAATGGTTCCACAACAAATTCGTAACAAATTAATCAATAATTTTATAATTTTCTTAAAAGTTATGATTTAGTTAGTCGTAACTAATTCTTCTTAATATTCGTAATTTTCGTAAAGTGAAATGGTTTTCAGTTAGTGTACAGTTTCTTAGAGTTCAGGATTCTTAGAGTAAACTATCAGGATCTTGTAAAACAATTGTGCAGAATTTCGCAGAAAGTCGGGTAAGGTTCTAGCCCTTAGGTAAGGTTTAAGCCCAAAATAAAATCATTTTGATTTCCGAGCTACAAAATAAAATCACAAAATTCTGAAATGTACCCCGTCTAAAGGCGGGGTTGGGTATTAGAGGGTTAAGCTCATATAATAATTACAGAAAATCTTGCTTATTCTCATTTTGAATCTCGAATCGAAATACAAATTCGATTAGAGTTAAAAACAGTTATAACGCCTATGGATACCACGAAGAAGAATACTTAGAAACTAGCTGCTTTACATATTCGTATACCAATTTTATAAATTTAAGAAATAGTGAAGTAAATTTCATAATATGTTCAATATTAATAATGATATTATTTCAAGAGCATCTCTCAGGAATTTTCAAATTATGAATTCTTCAATATACTGAAATGCTTGCTAAAAATGAATCAGGAATTTCTTCTGTTTTCCCCCGTTATGCGTACCGAGTTCTTCTGAAACTGGCGCTCTTTTTAGATAGGTCAGTTCCAAAGCTTTGTCAAGTGCGTCACGCATTTTGGCGCCCCTTGATGGCTGACGGCCTTGGCGACTGCCAACCTAGCCAACCACACGCTACGGCGCTGCTAACATGACTTTGTTATTCTGATAAAATAACTTAACAAAAAGCATGGCTAAGTTTGAATAATTGTGGATATACTTGGGATTAAATTCTCTATAATACTAACATGAAATTATGGTAAAAATTGAAGCCAATATGCTTCAGACATTTGAAAAGTCATTGAAACCTTATGACAAAAGAAGCGATTTAAGATCAATTAATGTTGTTGTGGGATCATGCTGAATGTTAATGAATTTGCTATCTCACTCTTGTCTTTTAAAAGACGGTTATTGTTGAACAGAAAAGAAATAATGCAACTACAGTGAAACCTCCATGAGTCGATATTGAAGGGACCATCGACTCATAGAAATATCGAGTCATGGAACAGAAATCCTTTGGAAAGCGGTTTCGAGGGACCATCGTAGTAACCATGAAAATTTGTTTCTAGTATGGTTCCATGAGTCTATATCGAGTCATGGAACATCGACTCATGGAGGTATCACTGTAGACACATAAAAACTTGGTTTCTATATTTAAAAATTGCCTATGTATTCTCGTTTGTTTTATACTCTTTTGTTTTATTGAATAAGGCTTGATTCTGAAAAAAAAACATTGTTTTCTATTAATATTTAGTAGTTTTCATCAATTTTGACGTTCGTTTCAGAAATCCCTGGATTTCCGAGACGTCAGAACTTATATTCCGGAAACGGGAAATCCTAAAATTTGTTAAATTCCGGGATATTTTGTCCCGGGATGGACACTCCAATTGCAGTCGAAATATTGTACGTATGAACATTTATGAACCACAACTTAACTTGACCAGCTGAGATTCTGATGGGAATACTAGAAAGTTTTTGGTAAGATCCTTGGAAGGTTTCTGATAAGAATTCTGTAAGGTTTCCTTGACCTAAATAATGGTAGGTATAACCGACAGGCCCACGTTGCGTTTAAATGAAATAAATAATTAATGATTTCCTGGAAGGTTTCTGACAACAATATTGGATGGTTTCTGATGAGAATTTTGTACTAATCTCGATTAGAATTTTGGAAAGATTGTGATGAAAATCCTGGAAGGATTAGGATGAGACTCTGAAGGATTCTGTTAAGAATTTTGTAAACTGATGATAATTCTGGTAGGATTCTGATGGGAATACTGGAAGAAATTTGATGAGAATTCTGGTTGGAATGAGAGTCCTGGAAGTATTCAAATAAAAGTCCTGGAAAAATCTTACAAGCTGTGAAATTTGATCAGATACAGACAAGAATACAGGGAACGTTCTGATGAGAGTCCCGAGTGTATTCTGCTGAGAAATCTGAGAGAATTCTTATGGAAGGAAGGATTCTGATGAAAATTCTGATAGGATTCATATGAGAATCCTTGGAAGATTCTGATTAAAATCCCTCGGAAGATTCTGACGATAATCCCTACAGGATTCTAGAGAAAAATCTGAGAAATGTTCGCCTGAAAATTTCACACAATTTTGCACACCTTCCATCGTTGCTTTTATCAGTCTCGTGAGCTTGCCGGGAAAGCTGTTCTCGTTTATGATTTTCCATAGCTCTACGCAGTCGACACTATCGTATGCCAACTTGAAATCAATGAAAACGATGCGTTGGGGCTTGGTATTCACGACATTTTTGGAGGATTTGCCGTACAGCAAAGATCTGGTCCGTTGTTGATCGACAACGAAGCCGGCTTGATAGCTTCCCACGAACTCGTTTACTACAGGTGACAGACGACGGAAGATCCCGGGTAGAAGAGAATAGCAGAAGAATAGTAAAATTTACCCTTAAAATAGAATGTTTGAATAGCAAAATTTGTTCTTTGTTTGTTCGAAATAAGAGATAAAATAACAAAAATAATAACTAAGTTTGTATGGCATAAAAACTAAATAATATCATATTTTGTCATTGTAATAACAAAATAATAGCAAAAATAAAGGCAACCGTAGATAACAAAATATGTTATTTTTTAAATATTGATAACAAAATAATAACTAAATAAGCTATTCACGAGTAGATCAAAGTAATGGTAATTTAGTTCTTTGACTTTAATATTAGTATAATTGAAAAATAAACTTTTTGCTTTCCTGCAAAAACCATTTGCTTTTTAAATCTTCAATAAATACATACGAATAGTAAAATGAGCTATTATGGCAAAATTTGATATTAGTATGTTCTCATGAATTATTTAAATAAAGTCTTCAAATATCAAAATAATTTCATATTTTACTGTGATGGCGATGTTTGTTATTCTTTAGATATTTAAGTTTTTTTTTAGTATTTTTGCACAAATAACAAATTTTACCATGATAGTATATTTTGTTATTGATTAGTTATTACATGACTTTCAAGAATAACAGACCAATGACAAATTTTGCCATAATTGTATGTTTTGCTATTGATGAGATATTTAATGACATATAATAATAACATAATAATGGTTTGACTAGATATAATTGCAAAATTTGTTTTTATTTTACCATTATTTTGTTATTCACCTCTACCCGGGTTATTCTTTGAATATTTGATGTTTTTTAAGTATTTTCACACAAACAACAAATTTTACCATAATAGTATATTTTGTTATTGATTAGTTATTACATGACTTTCAAGTATAACATACCAATGACAAATTTTGCTATGATTGTATGTTTTGCTATTGATCAGATATTTATGGTCATATATTAATAACATAATAATGGTTTAACTAGATATGATTGCAAAGTTTGTTCTTATTTTACAATTATTTTGTTATTAACCTCTACCCGGGTTCCATAAATCAGAACGTGATTTGCCGTTCAAATTAAAATTCCAAGCAGTTTTAAATTACGGATACTCCACTTTGCATGGAAAAAGTTTCACTTGAAATAGTTCAAAATTTTCCGTTCAAATGTTCTCCGTTTGTTCAAGGACAGTAGAGGGACCACGATCAATATAATATTTATTGTTCTCTTTATATGGACAAAAGACCAAAAGGAGGGAGGGGGATTTCTAAAAATGTGAATTAAAACGGTAATAAACAAGATATCAACTGTTGGATTCTTGGCAATCAGTTACTGACGTCGATTTCCATATTTGAGTGTGTACATTGAATATTCTTACTTTCTTCGGAGAATCTTCTTAGTATTTCTGATGACCTGAAGAACAAGTGTTCTAAAGATGTCGTATTAATTAAAGACAAACATCCACTTTCATTATATTCGTGATTGCTACACTTGAGTGAAATATGCAATACTTGCCTTATCGAAGGCGTAGAATAAGAATAAGAAAAAAAACATCAAGATTTGTACCCTCCTGAAAAAGCACCTTCCTTCTGCCCTACACGTTTAGTTTGCCACCTTCAATTCTAGATTGATTTAGCAGCCTTTGGCCCTTCCCACGGATCGTATTAATGTGATTCCCTGTTTTTTACGTTTACATATCTAGATTGCGAGCTTGAGGAAATCGTGGCCCCACCGAAGTACCGGCCGGAATCCATTGCGGCGCTGTGTGCCGCAACACGGTTCACCGAGTCGGAAATCAAACGCATCTACCGAGGCTTCAAGGCGGAGTGCCCGGCCGGGATCATCCGGGAGGAGACGTTCAAATTTATTTATTCGCAGTTCTTCCCCCAGGGAGGTAAGTGCATGGAAAGAGAATGTGAAAACGATTAAGAGGAGTTTCGAATACCACCTCCCAACGTCTGTATTGATTTTGAAATCTGTATGGGAGGGTTTCAATCTTGTTGGCTCTCGAGAGCGATTGGTTGGAAAGCAGAGCAATATGTTTTCCTTTGATGTCTTGAGAACAGCTCCAAATACGGAAACGGTTTAGTGGTAAAGTTTCCGGTAACATGAGTTCCTCTGAATAAATTTAGCTTCGCATGGAAATATTTGTACAATCGTTGTCATGAGAGCTTTTGAGGAAATGCTTAGTATACTGATTCATGGTAATCGGTAAATTATGAGGCCTTCCTTTACCAAATTGTAACGTAAGCGGCTTAAAAACAAAACTATTCTGAAGTTTCAATTCCTGGTCAGTCCAGGATCTTTTCGCAATGGACTTGACTTCCCTGGGCCTAGAGCAGGTCTGCCCAACCTTTTTGGCTCTTTTTTTGACATAAATAGTAGCTGCGTTTCAAATAAAAGTCCGAACTGATATTATATCATGGATCCATCAGCAGCTTTCAATTGAGGTATTTTTATTTAGATTGGACTATTATTGCGGACGCACCAACCATGGAAGTCTAAAAAGAGCCAAAAAGTTTAAGCAGGCCTGGCCTAGAATATCATCGTACCTGCTACTAATATACTAATGCAAAAATAGAAATTTTGTCAAAAGAAAGCTCTCAGCTAATAACTGTGCAAATGCGTATAGAAAACTGGCTCTGTCCTAGTGGGAAAGTAATGCCAAGAAGAAGAAGAAGACCCAAAGTTTCGAAAACTTTGGCTTCATGTGTCGAGAAAAGGTAATGTTTTATACGTCAATGAAATATGATGGCAACTCCATCAGATGCTCCTATGCGATCGTTATGATATACGAAAAGTTTGGATCTCTTTGGATTTTTCACTGTGATTTATTTTGTCGATTTCGTGCGCTTTTTGACTAGTGCTCGAACCGTTGACTTGATATACCGGGTACCCCCGTTGGTTTGACCACATTTAAGGCTTCCCCAAATCCACGCGACTTTTTACGGCGAATCTTCTATGAAACCATCTTGACTGATACGACGCGAATCGCTGCGAAGCAGTGCTTGCAGCGAAACATCAGTGAAATCGCGACGATTTTTTGTCACTGTAAAAAATCGCTTAGATCTGGGGCAGCCTTTAATCTGAACACTTTTTAATTTGTACCCCGCTAATTTGCACTTCGTTCAGATTAAAAATGGTTCAAACGTCATTTAGCACATGGAACGAAGTAAATTGAAGTGGAACGCTGTGGAACGGAACGCAGAATCAAAACAAAACACAAAACAGTGAAAGAGGTAACCAGAAACACGGTTTAGGGTGACTAGATTGAACATTAAAAATGAACCCCGATAGTTTGCATGAGTTACCGTTCAAATTAGCGGAGGTGCACGGTAGTTCGTTTGGAGAAGTTTATCAGTCTCACGGCAAATTTTCGCATCGTGTAACACAAAAATGATCATCTTTATATTTGTGATATCGTTGTGAAAAGCAAATTGTGTAAGTTTCATGAAGGTTTGAACTTGTTCTAATCCTCTGGATTTTTAATATTCGTATGGGAAAAAAATTTGGAAGCTTCACAACCTTTCTTAATGCTTACTACTACGTAACAAACTTAAACTTCCATTTTTACTTGCAGCTAATACAGGTCTATATGCCCATTATGTGTTCAACACTTTAGATAAGGACCATACAGGAATTCTCAGCTTTGAGGTGAGATGTAAAAATGCTTCGTACTGTCAAGTTTTTATTAACATTTTTCATTCCAGAACTTTGTGCAAGGTCTATCGATTCTGTCCAGAGGTACGTTGGAGGAAAAACTTTGCTGGACTTTCTCACTGTACGATATCAACCACGACGGGAAGATAACTCGAGAGGAAATGACTGACATCGTGACGGCCATCTACGAACTGATGGGAGAGCGCGAGGATGGCGGCACCGATGATGTGCAAATTAAGAACAAAGTCGATATCATTTTTCAGGTTGGTCTTAGAGTAGAAATTATCAACTATCTGACACCACTAAAGTTTTGTCTTTGTTTAGAAAATGGACCTGAATCGCGACGGGGTAATAACGATAGAAGAATTTCTGGACTGTTGTCGGAAGGATAAAGTCATTTCGGATTCCATGAGCGTGTTCGACTCGACCATATGACCTTTGGAGAAGCTACACACGCTTCCGGCGTATGTTGTAGATCGAAATCCCACTGCAGATACCACCGAGAGTATGAACGGTTATAGTCAGCAGACTGAATGTAAGTTTCGTGTGTTATAGGCACGGTCGGTGACGACTGAGTAGATTTAAAATAGAAACTTTGGATATCATATGATTGAAAAAAGAAACCATACAGGCACAAACAAAAAATAAATTAAGAAATTAAAGTCGTTATAAGAGATTCTAAGCAAACACGGCCAAATACTTTCTTTGGATATTGCTAATACTTTTGAGCATTACATTAAGTATTACTGCTCGTATTACTAAGTGCATTTTTTTAAGATTATTTCCATCAATTTCATCAGAAACTAATTTATATATCTGCCCAAAGAATTCATTCATTCGTTCTTCAACAGCTTTCTCTAGTAATTTTCCCACTAAATTAGTTCAACCTGTATTTTTTTAAAGATTACTCAATATCTGAAAGAGACTCGATCATGAATTTCATTAGAATTCGCCAAAAGTTTCTTTTACAAATTTTTCAATAAAATCTTGGAGTTTATCCACTATATCAATTTGCTAGAATTGTATCCAAGATTTTCGCTAAGGACATTTTTAAGAACCCAAGCAATGATTTCTTCAGAAAAGTCGTCACAGATTTATTTGTTAGGATTGTCCAAGATTATTCAAGAATTTCTAAAAGGATACCCGTCTATCTGTTGCACTCGGCTTCAACTACTCTGAAGTTCTCTGGAGGAAATCCTGGAATAGCATTATGGAAATTTTTTAGAGTAAATCTCTTTAGTAATCCCTAGGTATTTCGAATCTGAATTCTTTGCAAGGGTTTCATGTCATTAGGCCAAAGTACGTTAGGCAGAAGTTTGTTAGGTTGAATGGATCATTAGGCTGAAACTTAACCCTCTAATACCCAACCCCGCCTTTAGACGGGGTACACTTTGGAATTTTGTGTATTTTTTCATAGCTCGGAAATTAAAATGATTTTATTTTTGGCTTAAACCTTAACTCATAACACGCATAGAAGAAAAGTTTTTTTTATGATTTTTGAAACTTATTTGTATTATTTAAAATTGTTTGAAAAATTGTATTCTTATATAACCTACAAATGCCTGGGATTCATTTATCGTGTATTATAAAAAATCGTACCTTTTATATTTTTCTACGATCAACCTATCACAGAAGAAGAGCCTGATGGTATTGAAATGATTTCAAATCCGTTTTTCCGTTAGTTACACGGAAAATAAAAAATGTTCCAGAAAAAAATTAAAATAATCATATTTTCAAAAGTATAGTAAAAACTCAAATTTTTATTATTGTCAAAAATCAGTATCCAGAAGAGGCTTCAAGAAAAAAATTAAAAGGATAGGGATGTTCAAAAATAAAAATAATAAAAATCAAAAACCAAAATTCATAAATTTGAGAAGAAAAATAAATCATTGCCCAAACCGTGTTTAGAATGATTTTAGATAACGAAAAATGATATTTAGATCGAAAACAAAAATTTGGGTATTAGAGGGTTAACAAACATTGTTCCTTCTTTTATTACACATAGGCTTTTCTATCTGCATTTTAACTCATTCGTCTTAATGACACAAAATAGAGACCAAGTCTTTGAAAAGAGATCTGTGTTCGGCTCTGTAACAGGGCAAACGGAAGCGGAGATTTAACATTTTGTCTCTATTTCAGTCTACAAGTCGGACACACCCATCGGACCAAGGACAGAGGAAAACCAAAAGACTGCCATCGTTCCCAAATCACAAACGTCTGCCAGCACCAACCAGCTCAGCAAGTCAACCCGATCCAGCAATCGCAAGCAATCGATCCTGATGAATGGTAAAGCGAAGCCAAAGTCCAGCAGCATTCGCTATCATCATCACCACCAGCTCAAACATTATCACATTCCTTTCGAAACGTATCAACAGCAATCGACACGTCCCACGCATTGTTCAGTAAGAAACACCTACCCGTCCGGGTACTCCGAGTATCCACCGCAAATGACTGGAGGGATCGCCACGATCACTCCACTTGCCACAGGCCAATGCCGCCCGGTGGAGCTCAGCTACCCCCAACGACCGGAACTTCCGACCCTAGTCAAGGTAAAAGCATGGTACACGGTCTCCAAGCAAGGCTTAACGTACTAAAGCCAATATATCGAAATATTTAGGAACGATCTCCAGATCTAGATCTTTTTTAGAAATACTAGCTTTAACACGAAAGTATCGATTGATCTTTTCTTCCGGTGAGGTTGATGTTTAAGTAATTTAAAGTGCGTCAGGTCAAACTGTATCTCCGATTAAAAAGAGAAAACTTATAGAATTTTATATACACTATACGTTGAAGGATTGAATAGTAAATGTCGTAACAATGGGATTTATTTCAAAACTTTCTTTTTAAGTGAGAGATATACATACTTTTGCGCTGGATGTCTTATCCTTAGTTTCATGTTACCCGCGTTAAACAGACCCGTTTTTTCAGTTCAATATTTAAAATTAGACGTTACAGAGTGTTCTTTCAGTTTTAGTTATGAGCCACATAGCCTTTCAAAATGCAAACTCCTGATATTCTTCCATTTTCTTGGAAATCCTGATGTTCCTACTTGATCGTGCGAATTTCGTATCCTCGGAAATGCACCAATTGCTGAATACCTCTTGAACCTTGTTTTTGCATAAAATTCAAAATCTAAAAAAAAAGTCATGAACAACTTCTGCATCAGGTACTACCTCAAAACCAGTGTAATAGGTCCTGCCTCTGATTCTACCCGCAACCATGTATTGTTTTTTTTTCTATTAATTCTGTTCAATGTTATCTAATTGTGTTAATTATGCGAGTCAGGTGCGGTGAGACGAGTCGAATGTGGTAACAATTGTCGGCACATGTCATCTTACGTTACTCGAGGTGAGAGTGGTACGTCTCGACTCACCCGATCCGTAGAATATGCACACATAATTCATCTTATGTCTGCAGTTGACCTGCAAGACAGCTTCTCACGACCTTTCTTGGTTTTTGTTATTGATAATATGCATATATTTGCACAAGTATCCAGTACAAATATTATTGCTTCCCATTTCTTCAATGGCAGTATTGAAATGCACTGCTATATAGCCTGTCTAAGTTGATTTTTTTGTTCGAGCAATTCAGCAAAACTGATACACCGAAACTTCCTTTTACGTATTAGGTCAGAGGTGCGTAACTAACGTTTACATTATAACTTGAATGGAATTGACGCCATCGAACAGTTTTGGAATGATACATGTGGCATAATTTGTGTGATGCTTAGTCAACAACGAACTCCGTAGAAATCAGGTCTTCGGATGTTCAAGCGTAATCAGATCACTAAACTGTCAACTAAGCAGTCTTCCCATGAACCGAACCGATGTACAATTTTGGTTTGAAACTCGCAGCTTTTGTTGAACCGCAAACGCACTTCGTCTCTGTACCAGAGTATCAAACCGAACCCGGTACATGTGTACTTCGGTTCAAGCTTGGGTTCAAATAATGGCACAAAGCAGGCAAACAGGGACTGGTTGAAATCCACGCAGATAAATGTCTACGATCATATATGAAACTTCTTGGTTCAAATCGCAAGACCCTTGAGGCTTGAATAAATGTTTTATTAAAACAGATCAACTGAGATCAATACTTTAAATAACATTTGGCGGTAACTTTATGAAAAAATCAAAGATTTTACTATATCAAACAACAAGACACGATAAGTAGAAATTAATAAGCGTGGATATCAACTATTTTCTGTCTCTCCGTTTGTGTCATCGTTCTGAACCTCGGAAGCATCCGAAGATTTGCACCAAAATTTGAACCGCGGTTGCATCTATGTTCACATGTTTGGATTTAAATTCAGTTTCGAGCGTTTCGGTTTGCACACGAAAACAGAGTACAAGGAGAGTTCCAAAACGCCTGAACCCACGTGTTCGGTGTTCGTTTGGGAAGACTGGTATAAAGATATCGAGTCCTCGAAACTTCCCGTGGGCTTCGTTCCACGTATTCATCGATGCTTTCGTCATTGTCATTAATGGCTGCTTTGGCTGTCCTTTAGCAGTCGTCAAGAGTACCGCTTCGATTTTGCCCTTATACTTATGACACTCTTGTGGTATACGTACCATGGTACAATTATCTTGAAATGGGTTCCATACTGATAATTGCCTTCATTCAAGATAGCGTTGGAATAATTTTCTTGACAACTTGTACCATGGTATATGTATCAGATGTCTGTCCAAGGTATTATCCGGTTACGGTCTGGTTGCTTCATTCGCACTAGATCGTATTGCAGCTGGTATCGATACCGAACATCGTTGATGATGAACAGTTTTAGATAAGTTTTTATCATCACAAGGAAGCCGGTTATGGACCCTGTGCGTATTATGGACCCCCTACAGAAAAACATAAAATTAACACTCAACGCAACCTTATTCCTATGAAAATCCACCGGGGGAACTTCGATTGCATTGTTAGTCAGCAGTATCAGGCAAAATATTTGGTCTAAGATGCATAAATACAGAAATTTGAACAATTTTGTAAATGAAACCACGCAAGAGAGTCCATAATAGGCATTTCCAGGTGGGTTCATAATAGGCATGTCGGCAGCGAGCCGGATTACATGGGAATCAAATGGAGGGTCCATAATAGGAAACGTCAAATTTGTAAACAATCCTAATAGGCATAACGATCCATATAGGCATAATAATCCATAATAGGCATAACGACAACAGTTTTCCAAATGAGTATTTCAATGGTCTAATAGAATGTTCTTGTGTGTTTTAAAAGCGCACTATGAAGTAAAGACATGGAATTTGTTAGAAGGCTGCACAAAACGTATATCCATCTAAGATATCATTGCAAAATAGCGTCGAGAGTGGATCTCAGCTACTAAGGGGTTCATTACTAGCACTGAAACCCTATGTTAGTGCAATTGTAGATTCTGAACTGGGAGGGAGGCACAGAAATATGGAACAAAGCTGGGAGGGAGGCACAGATACTACACACGAAATTTGATACAATTTTTTTCCAAACTGCAAGATAACTCCAGTTTGCCAACGACAATCAAGGCAGGCTTGGTGAAAATCACCAGTTTTCATTTGTTGTGTACCTTTGATCTTTCTGGAGAAACATTGAAAAAGGGCCACAGTTTTCTATGTGTTTAATTTTCAGTTTTATTGAAAACAATAAAAAGAGTCATTCCAATACGTTATATTCAATTAGAATAAACGGTGCTCTCGTGACGTAACTTTTGAATAAGCATGAATTGAATCTAATTCGATTTTTGCTACTTTTGATAAAATGCAAAAATATGCTTTTGCTAATTACGCGCTTTTATCATGTTTGTCCATTGTTCAAGATCCAGGCTCACAGTGACAGTTCGTGACAGCAAAATCTCGACTCACTGTGACATACACTGAGAAAAATCTACACGTCAAGGTCGTGTGTTTTACTTATAGATTTGCGCAATGAGGAAAACCACATGATTTGAGTGTGGTAGCCATATGGATTTCATCATTGATTTCACGGTATAATAACATGTGTATCAACATTAGGTTGTCATGTGAAACAAACATGAATTTCCAAATATTAAATCATGAAAACCAACTGATTTGCTTATTGAATTCGAAATGTAGTAGCTTTAGATAGTCATGTGTAATAGAACATAAATGTCAAGGGACTGAAAGAAGAAATTTGGTAGAAAAACTTTTGCTCCCCAAAATATGGATCCGAGGCTCCTCTGCTTGTCGCAAGCTCTCTTGATTTTTTTTCAAACCCGTGAGCCAGCAACAAGCGGGGCGCCGCAAATCCATAATTTGGGAAGCCAGGGATAAGCATCTTCCATTTTTTTCGAAACTGAAAGCCAGGAAAATCTGTTAGTGGAATCCGATTTTTCTACTAAACTATACATTATAATCAATGTTTTCTTATAGAAAGGTAGAACTCTCGTATATCGGTCAACTTCAATAATAAAAGAAAAATCGAATTCACAAATTTTCATCTAACACTTTCAGCTTCAAAATTTGCTTCTTCTCTTTGGAAGCATGATGATGACTGTCGTTCGACACGAGGTCCAACCGCAATTCAGTTCACTGGATGCATGAGTTGATCACAATCAATTAAGAAGCTTTGAACATGGAAATCGATAGCATAGCTCATGGATTTCATCATAACAATCTCATTGCGCAAATCAATGAATCGACCAACTTGAACATGATGATTATGACACAAGATAACCATAAGCAAAACACACTGAATCCGTGTTGGAGTGATGATCTATGCGTCCATAGGTTGAAACATACGAATCTGAAGAGAAAGCTTCGGGAACTTATGTGGAAAAAATATGGAATCCCTGTTGTCGGTTGATGAATCAATCCATGAAGCAAAACACAGGAATTTAATGTGTAACACACACGAAGTTTGCAAGAAAATCATAGCAAATCGATATGGGCGTTCATGAATCGATCCATAATTTTAAACACACAGATCGAGCGTGTGGATTTTTATCAGTGTAGAGAAATTTTATATTGGTTTCTCCTTCCCAGGAACAAAGTTTTTTTCAAACTGCAAGATAATTCCAACTTGACAAAGGCAATCAAGGCAGACTTGATGAAAATCGATAGTTTACTTTAGTTGTGTACATTCGATCTTTCCGGACAAATATGAATAAAGGGCCATACACTAAGGCAAATCAACTATAGAAATACATAGAAACCATTTATGAAAATTTACCACAAGTAATCGGGATGAAATTCAAAATTTGCATTATGAAACCAACATTTGAAAACAAAAAATATTTTCGCTGCCACCCGGAATTGATTCGAGATTTCTTACGCGCCGTACAATTTATTTTTAATTTCATACAAAAAATTTTACGGGAGGGGGTGGGGGTGGAGGTGGCTTGAAAAACCCCGTAAATTGTCTTACATAATTAATGGATCGCCCCTTTCAATGATCTAAATATGATTGATTTGCGATTCTATTTGCCAAGGTGATCTCTACACACTAAAATTATTTCACCGACCTCAGCGAAACAATTCGCCGAGAACCCAAAAGCTGAGAATTTGTTAATTTTCAATAACAAATCTCGATACTTATTTTACCGAGATACCGGTACTTATTTTACCGAGATTTGGCGTATAATTACCGGGATATTAGCTGTTGGATTCTCGGTGAATCCGTTTACCGAGATCGATTTCCGAATTTAAGTGTGTAGTTCTCTCTACACGAATGGCCTTATTCATGGAGTTGGCAAAAACTATCCGTCGTAGGCCGTTTTTGCTCGTCAGCCAATGAGCTCTGAATCTTCCAATCTGGTATCTGAATTTCTCATTGTGATCTGCTTGAACGGTTGAATCTTCCATAATAATCTCTGACGTCTTCCTGACAGACGTAGTTGTAAATCGCTCCTAACATGGAGTACGTGTGACAGAGCTGTAAGGAATATCAGTCATCGGATCAACGAGTGATCTTTTGGATTGGAACCTTATGGGATTAATACTCTACCTACATTGTAACTCGATGGCTATGGAATAGCGTCAAGCCACTAGCGGACGTATTGTAGGACCGACGAAGATGGGGTCCTGCGATACCTCGAACCTCTAACTCATCTCCGTCTGCCAATGCGAGCTCTAGCGCGCTCGGTCCCTCCAGCCAGCAGATATTTCCCAGCAAACACACGATCCTATATGATAGTATACAAGAGAGGCGATATAAGTACGTACATTTTCCATGCAGCCTTATGGCGCATGCACCGGTGAACCATTTTCACCGGATTATTATCCGACATTTTAGTGGCATGCCTAGTCAATCTTGAGTTTATCCCGCGATAATCCGAACGCTTTTCTGCCCCTCCTGAGGACGTCAATCTTCAATCGGAACTGGCGGACTAGCTCTGAAAGCGTGAAAAATTCTACTGCGAATTTGCTACCTACTGGCAATCGTTATCACGATTTGGGACTTCATTTGGACCCGGAGCTCGGTGTTTACCGTACCTACCGCATCTTCCTAGCACACATGAATTTCTAATTCGCATATACTTTTCGGCTTTAGATTTTCTATAGTAGGGTAGAAGTACCAATTATGGCTATAGTACCAATTATGGCAATAGTGGGAACAAAAAGAGATTTTTCTTATTGTTTCACTAGACTTTAATGGCTTATATTCACAGGAATGATTAAACTATTTGTTTTTGATGGTAACTAAACCTTGAAAAGAACATTCGTGCAATAAGCTTCGAAAAATGAACATTTGAAAATTTTGCCTCACATATATGTTACCTTCTTAGCAGTTGGCTAAGGGACCTCCGTTACGAAATGTATGTTTTCATCCGGATAAACTGTTTCAACCGATGAATGTATGTTACCTAGTGAGAACAAATGAATAAATTTAGCTGGTATGCAATCAATTCTACTGTTTTAAGTTGGAAATCGTGTTATTTCCACTATGTCGATAACTGGTACAAAGAGTGTATGAGAGCCCAATTATGGCAATACTCTGGAGGCGGTTTGTTTACATTTTTTGATCAGTAAAATAAAAGAAGTAAAGCTATTTTACGGGTGACTTCCACGACGGGACGGTTCGGTAAGGCATTATCTTCATATTTTGTACTCAATTACTAAGATTTTTCAATCACACGTTCGAAAACGCTCGCGAGCGGAAGATGCTAATTTCATGATAGAGAGGGGTTTTCAGCGACACTCGATTTTTGAATTTTCCCTCTTTTTTCGTTAAAAATTGGCACTGGAAAGGTAATGTGAGATCATTAATGCTGTTTTGTATCATAATTTGCATTTACACTACATTTTGACTTCTTTTTCGAAAATTAATTTTCTCCCATGAACCCATTGCAAAAAATTAATTTAACATATATTTAACCCAAAATTTTTGGAAAACTTTATGAGCGATATCGTCATTACATATTAGCGTTGCATTATCATTCGCTCTTCATGGCGTTTGAGTTCATTTCGTGCACATATTCGATAGTCCATAATTGGTACACTTTTATGTCGAATGCTAGGAACGCTATTGCCATAATTGGTACAAAGACAACGCTTTTTAAAATTCATTTTTAGAAGCTTAAAGCCAATTTAGTACTAAAACTGTTTAAATCAACAGATTCGCAAGGCTTTAAACTAGTAATTGACACCAACAAGTCATGCTTGCGTTTTAGAAACGCGGTTACAACTTGATTTTTATTACTACTGTTGACATATTGCATCCATAATTGGTACACCTACCCTACTGTAAAATTATATAAATTCCACCAAAAAAACAAGACTGGTTATGTTTGTGAATCTTTGAGCTCGAAATTTGATTGGACACATTTTATACAGCAGTTTTGAGAGTTTACACTCAAAATAATAATCTGATAGATTACTGGTTATAGGCTGATTTGCTGCTGACAAGAAAAGTAATCGCCTATTTAGATGCGTGGGGAATTTCATCCAAGAAATGATCAAGAAAATCACTTTTCTTTGATCGCAGTACGCAGTTGAGAAGAAATGTCATTTAAAATGAAGCTCTCTGTAGGAAATTTCTTGACCCATTCAGGCGGTGAACCGTTTCACCGATTTGTTTAAGTTTTAGTAAAAAATTGACATGTCAATAGTTATTTTCACCTCAAATGGTTAAATTGTGCTTCGCGGTCGACCCATTTGATTTTTGACAGTCGAGTAATAGTTCAGAACAAAGTTGACAGATGGTTAGTTATTCTTAAATTACCGGGAGTAGAAAATAACTTTTGAGCTTTCAAGTTTAACCATGCTCCAGAGCAGGCTTATTTTGAATCGGAGGGGAAATAACTATCGAACTGTCAAATTTTAACTAAAAGTTAAACAAATTGGTTAAACGGTTCACAGCCCCAGTAAAGGAATTTCTTTAATTTTCTTGAGCGAAACAGCATAATTTGGCTATGCATGTTTTTTAGAGTGCTTGGATAGTCCTAGAAAGGCGTTATATTCAATTTTTTCAGAGTGCTTGGATAGTCCTAGAAAAGGCGTTGATGTAAAAAAATCACAGTTGTTTAACCCCTCTTTTTCAGTTTCAATGACAGAGCACCCGGTGATCACTGGTACCTGTATAAATATGAGAACCTTACGGTGGGTACTGTTTTCATGGCGGCCCTTATGTATAGTTTGCGTAAATGAAAGTCTCAGTCTCAGTGTAACACTAAAACAATTTCACAAAGAAAACTTATAATTTGATTGATTTGCTTACTTATTTTTCATGTCATAATTCGATCAAATTGCAAAAAGAAAAATACCAACAGTAATGTTCGGTGATCAATCTTAGAATTTGGAACTTGTTACAACTTTGAAAAACAATAAGCTAAAAGATAAATAGAAATAGTAATCACCATTGTTACCTATGTACCACACTTGGATACACATACCGTAGATTTCTTACATGTTACAAACACAAATATCCTATTTGGGCCCAAACGATGAACATATACATATATATAAAAGTAAACGTTTTGCCAACAGTATTGTGAGAAACAGATGTCAAGCACATGTTTATCCGATTGTATAGTTACGACAGGTGTAGTTTTATCCTCTTTTTTATAGATGTGATGTACATTTTTTGACACATGTTTTTAGCTTGATTATAATGACGAACCCACAAGAGTATAATTCAACATTTGCAACGATAAGTTTTGCACTTCTTTTTAACGAAACGCAACTCTAAAAGTTCCGGGGTTCACCAGACTTGCAACTATTTGAAAAATTCAAAGTCTATGAGTGTAATGAATGTTACTAAGGAAGATTTTTGATACGTATTCGTAAAACTAAAGAAGCTTCATCTGAGTGTTTCTTCCCAATCGATGTTGAACAGAGTCTTTTCTCAACACACAATTCGTTCCTGATGAAAAAAACTACAATGGAATTTGTTACAGTGTATGAAACTTCAAAACGTTATCTTTTCTACATACTATATCAACTATGTAACGTTAAAACACATACCACAAGATGAAGTAAATCAACGATGATAGAGGTAACTCAAAGAGAGCAAACAGAAAACAGTACCATAAGTGTCTAATCTAGATGTAAAATTTGTTATTAAAGTGTTGCAAAGACGTGGCATGGAATTAAAAAGTTTAGAGCCAAATAATAGAACTACCTGATCTCGTTTCTTCCTATGGGTTTGACGTGTGAGTAACTAGGAGAATTTGCAAAGCAATAGCTTATTGGATTTGACGAACATGAACCATCCTTCAGAAAACTCAAACAAGAAACACGAGAACATAGGAAAGATAGCAAAACAATGAAGCAAAATCGTATTCTAACGTTGAACTTCCTGTTATGTAAAACAAAATCAAACTCAAGTTTGTAGACAATTGTTGTATAGTTTTAGGTGTAAACAATTATTACAAATAGCACTCAAGTGCTAACTGAACGAAACTTAGAGAAATAAGCAAATTTAGGAACGAAGTAGTAAAATGAAAATGAAAATTGCGCAGCAAAGGAATTTGACTGGTTAAATTGATGATACGAGTTGGAAAAGATTTCACCGATACGGGCATAAGACAAATGAAGATGGACAGTTTATTTTTATAAGTGTACGATGAAAAATCAAATTTCTATACATAGAAACATAGGAGCCACAACAGGTGAATAAAAACTAAGAAAAATGTGTTGAACCTTTGCAAAAACAATAGAAGTGTGTATCCGATCTGAATATCAAAAGATGAATCGATCAAAATGGATTATATTATATCTACATGGTTAGCAAAATAAAATGTTTCAGATATACGAGGTGGTGTTTTTCATTATTCGATTTTTCCAAAATGACAGACAAAACATCGCTCGGTAGACCAATTCACATGGTTAATTGAAATAATTAGCTCATTGCACGTATGTCGAGATAGATAAATTATAAGAAAATGCTTTGGTGAGATTTAACCTCACGACTCTTTGAAAAAACAATCAGAAGATTTGATTGGAGGTAAGAAATTTGAAATTAACTTAGGGAAATTAATAGCAACAATTCCTCCAGTATCAGCTCCTGTGTGTTACATTAGAACAGACTGTAGAAGTGTTTATCACTCAAGAGCTGTTAACGGTTGGCTGGTTGTAGCGAAAGTGGACGAGTTCAGGGTAAGTCGCAGAGGTGACACCTCACTCGGAGTTGTGGAGAGATTTGTAGACAAAGCAGTGGAAGCAGTACTAGATCTGTCAAATTTATTTCAGGGTTGTGTTATAAGCGGTACATTACGAAAAGGGCGTTACAACATCTTACATACTCCCCCCGCCACATTCTTCAAGGGGTAAAAGACACAGCTTAGAGATACACCGTTTAAGCTCGCCGTTGATGGTGCGGAGTGTAGCAACTCTAACGATACCATCAGGACCTGGATGTACTTGAACAACTCGTCCCGTAATCCAAGAAAGTGGAGGTAGGTTATCATCCTTTATCAGGCATAGTTGACCTATTAGCAGATTGGGTTGACTACTACACAAGGACTTGGTTCGCTGCTGGACATTGTTCAAGTACTCAGATCTCCATCGTTTCCAAAACAGCTGTAGACGTTTTTGGATCTCTTCAAATCGTTTTAGCCTGTTAGTTGGTACTTCGGTAACATCCTTATCAGGCAGAGCGATGATCGGTCCCCCGGTCAGGAAGTGGCCTGGTGTGAGTGGGCTGATATCACTTGGATCCGCAGACATAGGCGATATCGGTCGCGAATTCAAGCAACCCTCAATTTGCTTCAACAGTGTCAGCATTTCTTCGTAAGTAGGTATGTTAGTGCCAAGGACCCGCTTGATATGGTGCTTGACACTTTTGATCCCGGCTTCCCAGATACCTCCAAAGTTAGGTGCCCGAGGGGGTATGAATTTCCATTCAATACCTTCGGTTGCACAGAAACTCCTGATGTTGGGCGCTACTTCTTGCTCAAATTTAGCCGTCATATTATCCAATTCGTTTTTTGTTCCAACAAAATTTGTTCCATTGTCGCAGTGAATTATGCTGCTCCGACCACGCTGACTGCTGAATCTTCTTAGAGCTGCAATGAAACACTCACTTGACAATCCACTTACCAGTTCGATGTGAACTGCACGGGTGCTTAAGCAAATGAACAATGCAACGTAGACCTTAAGCGTCTTCTGTGTTCTCACAAAGTTCTCCTTGATTATAAAGGGACCACCAAAATCAACTCCACAGATTTGAAAGGGTCTAGCAGGATTCAATCGTGCGCGCGGTATCTGTCCCATGATTTGGCGCAATGTTTTTGGTTTGGTCTTAAAGCAGATAATACATCGATGCACCACTTGACGTGCCAATTGCTTGCCATGAATTGGCCAATATTTTAGTCTCATAGCATAAAGCAACCCTTGAGGTCCGACATGTAGATTTTTACGATGGTGTTCAACTGCGATTAACTGGGTCACGTTGCTCTTCGGAGGTAAAATTATGGGGTGTTGTTGATCGTAGGATACTCCAGCTGCTTGTATACGTCCGCCGACTCTCATTAACTCGTTGTCGTCGATAAAAGGATTTAGCGTTATCAAAGAACTGTTGTTAGATACACAACCGTTTTTTCTTAGATCTTTGATCTCTTGTGCAAAATATCTTTGTTGAACCATTCTAATTATTTGCGTGTGTGCTGCTTCAAGCTCGTGTACCGAGAGCCACTTTGGTTTCGCAGTTGTCTGTTGTTTGTTCCGACAGTTTTTAATAAATCTCAGGATATAGGCTACTACTCTCTGTAGTTTGCCAAAGCAGGAAAATCTATCAAGCAGCATAGTATCACATTTTTCCAGTACTCCCTTGTGATCTTCAAGTTGCTCCTGATCTTTTTGCTCGTTTATTTCCGTTGTAAGTATCCGAATCGGTTCCTGAATCCACGGTTGCGAATGCTCCTGCAGAAAGGATGGACCAGACCACCAAATATCGCTGTTGGACAGTTTTTTGGTGTTCACTCCTCGGGAGATTAAATCTGCTGGGTTGTCCTTCGATCTTACATGATGCCAACAATGAGCAGACGTTTTTCGATTGATCATTTTAACTCGGTTTGAAATAAAGGTTGGCCATCGGTGCTCTGGTTTGTTAATCCAATCTAGTGTTACCATTGAATCGGTCCAATAATGAATGGAATGCATCGGAACCTTTAGTGCCGCTTTCACAGTTTCCATTAACTCCACCAGTAATGTGGCTGCTCTTAATTCCATCCGAGGAATGGTCGTGTCTTCCTTGTTACTCTGCTCACTTGATGGGGAAATCCGAGATTTGGCGCAGAATAAGTGAACTTGTACTCCGTGCTCGTCAACTGTTCTTACGTAAACGACCGCTCCATAAGCACGTTTAGCTGCATCGGAGAATCCATGCAACTCAGTGATGTGACCTTTTGTCTTAACGTGGCGTTGAAAGCTAATTTTGGAGAGCTCGTTCATTTGGACAAGGAACCTGTTCCATTGATCTGCTAACAGGGGTGGTAGCGGTTCATCCCAATCTAGTTTTTCGGACCATATATCTTGCATTAAGATTTTCCCGTGGATGATTATTGGGCTAAGAGTACCAAGAGGATCGAACACCTTCTGTACTTCGGATAACACATTGCGTTTTGTGACTGCTATCCCGCTGATGATTTCATTACTAAAGGAAAACATATCTGTACGCGGATTCCATCGTAACCCAAGTATCTTTGTGTTATCTGGCTCTTGATCCTCATTCTGGTCGTCGGCTATGTTAGATGTCCATTTGTGCAGCTCAAAGCCTGCGCTGCTTAAAATGGTGATAAGCTGTTGTTTGATCTCCAATAGCCGTTCTTGATCATCATGTCCTGTCAGTGCATCATCCATATAAAAGTCTGTTTCGATTACCTCGGCAGCTTCTGGATATACATGAGCATAGTCCAGCGCAAGTTGTTTCAGACATCTCGCTGCTGCGAATGGTGCTGAACGAGTACCATAAGTAACTGTCTTGAGGCAATAGGTGCTCACCTCATCCTCTGGTGAAAATCTCCATAATATGAGTTGTAGTTGACGATCATCCTCGTGAATCTCAATCTGCCTGAACATTTTTTTGATGTCCGCAGTTAGCACGAATGTAGGACATCGAAATCTGAGCAGAATGTGCAGTAATTCGTTTTGAATGCAGGGTCCCGCCATTAAGTTGTCGTTTAGTGAAACGCCGCTCGATGTTGTTGCAGAGCCATTGAACACCGTTCTTAATTTCGTTGTGCTGCTGTCAGGTTTTAATACAGGGTGATGAGGGAAATAGAACACGGGTTGTCCGCGTTGCAAGCTGGCTTCGCTCACTTTTTCCATATGCCCCAGGTCAAGATAGGCTTGCATAAACGCAGTGTAATCATGTTGTAGTGATGGATTTCTTGCAAACCGCATCTCCAGCTTCAAAAGTCTATCCAGTGCCATACTTTTCGACTCACCAAGTTCTTGAGCGTTTGGTTTTAGTGGTAATCGTACTACAAACTTCCCATTCTCACCGCGCGTAGTTGTTTTGGCAAATATCTGTTCACAGAGTTCTTCTTCCTCTGTCCATTCACGAGCCACTAGACTATTGGTTCGGTCATTAAAGAAACTGTTCAATTTATCGCTGGAGCTCATCCGTTTGACACTTCCTCCAATTAACCATCCCAGAGAGGTGTTTTGAGCTGAAGGCATATTCTCAGCGACCTTAATGTTTCCGTTACGAAGAATGTCGAACATTACACTGATCCCTAGTAACATGTCGATAGGTCTACTTAAACAAAATTCGGGATCTGCCAGAGTCACTTCGTTGAATTGCCAACTACTAACATCTAAATCAGACGGAGGCAACATGCCAGTAATTTGATCTGTTACAAGCACATGTACAGTACTTTGATAGGTAGACGTACGAGATTTGAACGTGATGACTGCCTTTTCGCTGACAGAGCGAACATTTTGTCCAAACCCCATTATGGATATTTTCGTATATGCAGTTTTTACTCCTAATCGACGAATCAATGACGTAGTCGCAAAATTGGATTGAGAACCTGAATCCAATAATACCCGACACATAATAGGTGAACCATTATCGCAGAAGACCAATACGGAAGCCGTTGGAAGGATGGATTGTGTCGATAAATGATGAAGATCATGTTTCAAATCTGACAAATTTATTAATAAAAAAAGAGATGTAAAGTTATATGTTACGAAATTGTCTGCAGTCTCAATTACTCACGTTTCTCATAACGCGTTCGTCCCTGAGAAGTTTCTGATTGTGGTTCACGGTGTATCGATGTGTGATGCTTACGCCCACACTTGATGCAACCTCTGCTATGACACTGATCCGCTGTGTGTTTTGGTTTCAAACAATTGAAACAAAGTGAAAACCGTTTGATGATTTTAACTTTGTCTTCGGTCGATTTTTCCCCGAATCTGTGGCAGTGTCCGATAAAATGGTCTTTGTCGCATGCTGCACACCCTTGCCGTCGTGTCAAAGTTGTCGCTGTAAAAGATCTGGTTTCCAATTTCGGTCTCTTCAGTGTACCTATTTCTTGTGGAGCTTTACGCTTCACAGGAATGGCATCTAACATCTGGCATCTGCCTAGTACAAATGTTTCAAGTTGGTTGTACGTAGGGGGTACACTTCCCGAAGCTGCTGACTCCCATTCTCGTCGGGTAACTGGATCAAGCTTGTTTGCCAATTGATACACTAGGATGGCGTCCCATGATTCTACCGGCTGCTTGAGAATTTGGAGACATCGCAGATTTTTCCTGGCTCCATCAAACAGGTTCCTCAATGCCTGTGCAGATTCCACATGAACAGGCTCCAATTCAAACAGTTCCCGTGTGTGTTTTTGTACCAGTAACTTAGGGTTGTTGTATCGGCTCACGAGTAGATCATAGGCCACTGGATAATTGGCTTCGATTGTTGGAAGGGAGTCAATTAGGCCTAATGCAGGGCCTCGTAGTGAAAGCTTCAGATATTCGAATTTCTGAATGACTTCCAGCGTTGTTCGTCGGTGAATCAGGGCGTTAAATTTGTCGAACCATTCAAGCCAGTTCTCGTTCGCTCCGGTAAACGTCGGCAAGTCGACTGCTGGTAGTCGTACCATATCTCCACTGTTCCTCGTCTCTGCGTTCATCTTTTTGCTAGCAATGGTCTTGTCGAACAATGCGAGTCCAGAAACGTACTGGATTTCTACGGCGTCTCGATTTTGCGCTTCATCCGCGCACCACTGTTCTAGCAAGTTCTGAGCCTGGTCAAAATTTTTGTAACATTCTCTTAGCATGTCACGTCGAGTCTTTAATAACATCACGTCGCTCTCGAACATCGCTATTGTCTCGATTATGTTTGCAATTCTCGTAATGGCATGATTCCGTTGCACCGTAACGCGTTCATGTTCCGACTGTATCACATAGACTGGTTCCTCTACGGCTCTATTAACTGTCACTTCTTCCGACGAGCCCGCAGTGTGTTCCGGCTCTGGTGTTGACATGGTTATGTCTATAAAGATAAATTCAATATATTTAGTCAACTCGCCATTTTATTTTCTCAAATAGATACTTCGTACGTCATTCTGATTAGCTCATTTTTATAAGAACGGTTGTTTCTCTATAAAGTTCTAACCCAAATTTCTGATTTATCATAAATGCCTTGTACACTAAGAGCGAATGCAATCCGATCGATTTTGTGACTCAACTCTTTTTTTATTATCTTCAGTTTTAGGAATTATCATTTGGATCGCGACCCTTATGTCGGTCCAACACTGTATAATCGTTGTTCTCTTTTTTTTGTTGCTTCCCACATGAAGCGCCATTTTTTATGCGACCCACGTGTCGGAAAATATTTTTAAATTTATTTTCTTTTTAAGAATGCCATTTTCGAATGCGACCCTCGTGTCGCTTCAATGACACAGTTTCTTAAATCTCGCCATTTTGAATTCGACCCTTGTGTCGATCACTCTCTCAATAGTATGGAACTTTTACGACCCGCATGTCGCTTCACACAAACTCGCTATAATTTATCGCCATCAAATGAATTGAGCTAATCAATTTAAGTCCTGAAATATAAAATCAACTTTTACCTGGTATCCGCGGTTCGAAGTTAACGGTTGGCTGGTTGTAGCGAAAGTGGACGAGTTCAGGGTAAGTCGCAGAGGTGACACCTCACTCGGAGTTGTGGAGAGATTTGTAGACAAAGCAGTGGAAGCAGTACTAGATCTGTCAAATTTATTTCAGGGTTGTGTTATAAGCGGTACATTACGAAAAGGGCGTTACAACATCTTACAAGAAGGGTGTTCTTTGCTGGACTCTTCCCATGAACCCATTATGAATTCCGTACTATTTTACATCACGATTCCTGCTTATTTTTCAAGATTTTTCTTTAATATTCCTTCAAGAACTTGACACACTCCTAGAATATAAACCTAAACGTATTCCATTGATAGTGTTAATTTTGAATGTTAAGGAATTGCTTGATTGATATTTCCACAAATATCAGCAAAGAGTCCACCAGAGGCTTCGAGATGACCCGAGCAAAAGAGTCGGTTTTTGTGTTTCGATAGGGTATTTTGTTTTTTAGGTTTGCTCTTACTTGATTGGCCAGTATGTTCTTCACTATGATTGCCAATTCTGCCCGTGTCATAGGCGTCGCCAGGATTTCAGTCAGGGAGGGGCGATCGACCTTTTAAGTTCATTCTCAAATTACACGCAAAAACGATGATAATGCAGAATCTCTGCAACCTTTTGTGCATGAAACATTAAAATATGAATAACTTCAATCCTCCTTTTTCATTCACAGTAAGAAAATTGGAGCCAAAATCACGTGTAGGTAAAAATTATTTTCTGTTTAACATGTCCATTAATGGTTTGGAAAATTCACTAAGATGGATTCCGTAAACATTTTTTTCCAAAACTAGCTCTCGAATTTTTTGGCACGGTAAATGGCTGGGCATGGCGTAGGGGAAGTGGTGGAAAAATTAACACCATGCCTTTTACAGAGAAAAAACAAAATTGATTGAATCTTTATCACGCACGGACGATTTAAAGAATAAATCGGAGTGTTCAGGTTGAAACGAAGGTCAATTGAAGTGAAAATATTAACGAAAACAAAGATTTTAGAAAACTTCGCTTGATAAGTAGAACTGACGTAACTGTTAGCTAACAATTCTTGAGATTTTACAGTGAGGTGAATATCGTTATGATATGATGTGAAATCTGATACTTTTAGAATTCTTTTTGAATGGGTTACAATCATTGATGGATATATGTTCGGTTCGGTTCGGTAATTTTCAGAAATATTTGTTTTGCTCACGTTTTTTGTATAACGTTGGTTATACTACCAACAGCTGTTTATTTTACCCACATAGTGCAGGTAAAATGAACAATTACATCGGTTTTTGCTAGCGATAAAAATATTTGAAAAACTAGCTACTTTAGTCAGACTTCATGTCGCTGCTATAGATAACATCCCTATTTTTGATGTTGTATAGAGCTATACAAATTCCTCGTTATTCTATCAGAAACAAGATGATATCCATTAGGTGAAGATGAATCGAAACCAAAGTTCAAATTTTCAAGAGCACGGATCTGGAGAACCAAACACCCGTTTAGGCTGAAAACTTAATCGATTGGTCACTAGCTGGTGGTGACCAATCGATTAGGTTTTCAGCTCAAACGGATGTTTGGTTTTCCAGATCCGTGCTCTTGAAAATTTGAACTTTGGTTTCGATTCATCTTCACCTTAAGGTGTTCATTTTACCACCCTTTCCCCTACCATACCGATGGTATCGTACCAACTTTGCGTACCTGCAGGAATAAAATAGACTCATTTGTGTGGTAATTAGCTTCTTGCCAAGCAACTCCTATCCTTACCTCCTCGCGGTACAGGCCGCTTCTGCACACCTGGAGTGTCTGTACTCCACGTTAGGAGCGGCTCACAACAGCATCTGTTCCCCATGTCAGGGGCGGCTGATCATCGTCCGAGTGCCAGAGAAGGACCCTAAGCTAAACTGCGCACTATGGTCCTCCGGAAATCTAGGGGGTTGGTGTCAGGCCCTGCAAGCCAGCCGTAAAAAACTAAGCAACGAATAATCAACGAGAGAATACGAACCGGGACAATTGGCGAAGGCCACAGCGACGTAAAGGGACTAGCGATTGGAAGCTCGGTACGTGGAACTGTAAGTCTTACAACTTCATCGGGAGCACACGCATACAGGGTGTCCGCAAATTATCCGAACAGCAAAATATTGGAAAGATGATCTCGCATTGAAAAGAATGAAAAATCAATGTCCATGTATTTTTTATAATACATCTATATGTTAACACAAAATACAACTCTAAACAACAACAATTTCGAAATGATTGCTTGTTACTGAGATAGGCAAATTTGAATTTTTCGTAGACGTTTTTCCTGAGGGCCCGCTAGTCATACTGGAGATGTGTTATCCCTAAAACCTAAAAGAGATGAATCCGAATATCCTATTATTATTTGAAGTAATCTACAGGTTAGTGGCTTCAAGTTAGACTGGAAATAGAAAACTGTACGGATCAAATCCAGTGAGTTCTTTGGACATTTCTCTTCCGACATAAAGCTCGTAAAACAGCTCCTTTTAAGACACCTCAATACATTAGGGTTGGTTTTGCAATTATTTGAAATCGTAAATGTGTCAAACTTACTTCTTAAGAATATAATAAGCCAATGTTTAAAACCATGCAAGAATATTGAATTTATTATGCTTGATTGTATAGAGCCATATCTTCAAAGTTTGTACGGATAATTTGGAGTGTCCCTGTACTCGCCGACGTGCTGATGGACCGCGGAATCAGCATCGTAGCGTTGCAGAAAGTGTGTTGGAAGGGATCAATGGTGCGAACGTTTAGAGGTAACCATTTACCAGAGCTGCGGCAACACCCACGAGCAAGCTGTTCCCAGCTAGTGATGAGTAATATTGTGCATCCGAGTAATCGCTGCAACGTCGCTCAACTGTCGCGTCGCTGGACTGTTGAGCGCTTTGCAGTTTAGTGCTCCAGCGATGCATTTAAATAGTCTATTTCGCTCGAGCACTACCATGCGAAGGTCAGCGACCAGCGACGTTTTGGTCGCGTGCAATAGTTGAGCGAAGTTAGTGTTCGTTCTTGATTATGTCTGCACTGACAATATGCAGAGGCGCGTGATCGGATGGTGGTCGATCATTGAGAGAATGTGCAAGTTGAGGCTCAAAGGCCGGTTCTTCAACTTCAGCATGATAAACGTGCACAGCCCTCACATAATGACTTAAGGTGAAGATGAATCGAAGCCAAACCTCAAATTTTCAAAAGCTCAAATCTGGAGAACCAAACATCCGTTTGAGCTAAAAACCTAATCGATTAGTCACTAGCTGGAGAACAGTAAAAGTAGTAATCCTTTATAAGAGAGATTCGCGGAAGCTGACATTTCTGTCAAAGTGTGAGCCAATCGAGCAGCTAGAGCTGTCAAAGTGTGAGCCAAACGAACATGCGTTATGTTTGTTTTGAACTTTTCTTTAGGAGTAATGTAATCCGCTTGAAATTATCTCGGTAAAAGTAATTTTGCATGAAGCAAAAAAAAAAAGAAATATTTTTCTTTTTAAATTTTTGTTAATGCGATTTTTAGTTGTTGATTTTCTCGGCTGTTTATTAGTTGGGATATGTAGCTCATAGATCTATAACGAAATATAAATGATCGAAGGCACGGGTCTTAACAAGGATCGTTAAGGGATCAATAGTAGAAAAATGGTGCTGTTCTATTGCTTTAGGTAGTTTTAAAAACTTCCAAGAATAAAGATAATTTGTGTACGAACAGCACGAAGGTACGATGGGCACTGAACTGAACCGACTGCCTAATTTAGACAAAACGACAACAACATAGTCTAAATGTTTTTGTACAATCGCGAATAATCTCTGATGAAGTTCCAATTAGAAATCGAAACCTTGGAGCCAAGATAATAAATTCGTGAGCCTTCCATAAGACTGCAAGCCAGACATTATTTTTTATTAACTTTCTTTCGATAAATTAAACAAATAATGTTACGCCTTCTACATGTGTACTATTTATTGTTACTATATTCACATATCGCACAGAAAAAAGAGGCTTCCATATCATAAACGATAAAAAAGGTAAACAAAACTTAACCGAGCTAGGGACACGTCTTTTTACACGATGTATCGTTTATACATATAAATGCTTTCTGAAATGACAAATGAAACGATCACAAGATACAAAAAAAAACATAAACTTTGTTAAATCAGTATGATATGTAAAAAAAAGAAAAAAAAAATGATGACATGATTTAACAGCTAATTAACTACTTCTTTACTATTTTCTTCAGCGACATTGAAGAAAACTATGCAACAGCAACTGGAATGTATGATTGTTTCGGTTGTTCTAAGCAAGGCTCGCAGATTGACATACAGATCAGAATCTGTAACTCTGAGTAAAAAGCTATCGGTTTGAAAATATACCACTTCATAGATTGATTTAAGCGCAGCAAGTACAAACAAGCGTTATCATAAGATTGCGATACTCCGGGTGGATAACATTCTAGCAGTTGGATGATTTGGGATGCAGAAAATCAGAAAAGAATTTCTTTTTCTTCTTTTTCTCTTTGGTGCTGCTTTCGGTTTCGTCAGCATCCTGAAAATAAATCATATTGTAATACCAAGGAAAGAACATCTTACGCGGATCGTACCTTTTCCGAATCGATTTTCTTCGATTTGACCAGCTTCTTCGCCTCTTTGAGCTTTTTCTTTTCTTTTTTCGACAGCTTCGCCGACGAGTCCCCACTAGCAGCAGCCTTTTCCGAGTCGCAATCCTTTTTACCATGTTTCTGTTGGCTGGCTGTCCTTTCTTCGATGCTTTGTTTTATGCTCTGGAAGAAACGATTGAAAAAAATGTATCTTATAATCTGACTTTAGTTTTTTAAGGAATTTTATGCATACCATGTCTTCTTCTGCTTCTCTCAATCGGTCCATCTCTAAGCAGTCCACTACCTCATTCCGCATCTGAACAATCTGTATAATTAAAAAAAACTTAGACATGGAACTGAAACTGAAAGATTTTCCTAACCTCAACCAGCCGAGCAATTAGTGCTTCCTCTTTTTCCTTGTCGGAATCGGTTTTGTTCCGTTCGGGTTGTGCCATCAGCAGGCGAATCTCATACTCCAAATCAGCTTGCTCTTGCTCCAGTCGGTGCTGACGGCGCCTGTATGAATAGACAAGATTATTACATTGATTATTACATTGAGATTTTTTAAAATGGCTTGTGAACATGACGAAATTACATTTCATTCTTCGAAATAATCAATCTTTAAGTTAAATCTTTATTTATTTATTTATTAGTCTTCAACAGAGCTCTTAAATGTCATGAATATCATGTGACTTTGACAATTGAATATTGCTAATATCATCCTTCCCCGTGAAAAAAAGTCATCGGGAAATGTTTTTACCGGTGACTTTTTCCGAACTACCATCAGTTGACAATATTTGCTGATGCGATATTTCGCTTGGAAGAGTGCTATAAGCATTTTAAATTTCAAATTTTTTGACATTTAACAGACTCTTTAATCTTTAATTTGGTATCACTCTACGAAACAAACAAACTGAATTAATCAGGCCTACGCCCTACCCGAGCCAGTGATTTTCGATGGCGATCGATTTGTTTTGAATTGTTGGCCATCGCTATCTTTGAACAATGACCTATAAAGATTTGTAACTATGGTTGATCGGGAAATAGGGATCAAAACATCCAAAAATACCAAGAACTCGTCCAGCTAGATTTCACATATAATGTTTAGATACAGAGTTTCGTATAGTGGGAGAGCTGATGGAAACCACTTAAAAAATGATTTAAAAAATTGATTTGATGGGAAAGAAAGAAACTCATCGCACCCCGCCACGGCTTTATGCGGAAACCTGTGCAATGTATTTGGATAATCATGCAGATATCCTGAGAGGATGTAGGATGATTGAAAGGTGATTATAGCACTACGATGAACACTCGAACGACGTGTAAAGAGAAATCCTAAATAGGAAGGAACAAAATAGACCCTTCTGTGCGGTCCTAGGACTCCCGAGCAAAGTCGAATAACTGGATGATAACAAATTGATAACAACTTTTATTATCGCTGTTATCATTTTGATATTTTGTTATCAATGATAACCGAATGATAACAAAATTTGTTATCTTTGTATCCGTAACAGATATTTTGGATAACAGTTTGATAACAAAATATGTTATCATACATCTTTCCCATAACATTTTTATGAAGCGGATTTCGTCATACAAAATTTTATAAAATTATTTGGAGCGTAAATTTAATCCAAAACACTCATCTCTCAAAAATTTTCCTTGATTTATGACAATAAAATTAAAAAATATATGATGATTCAGATTTAGTTATCAACTTGAACTCAATGATAACATAATTTGCTATTACTTTGCTATTCAACAAACAAATTTGAGTTCTCATTTTTGTTATGTTGGCTCTTAATTCAGCCAAGGTGATAACAAAACCAGTTATCAAATGATGATAACCAGGTAACAAGATTTGTTATCATTTTGCTATTCAACTTTGCTCGGGTTAGCCTCCTGCCCAGCAACTCCTATCTCTACCTCCTCGCGGTACTAGCAACCTTAAGGAAGATCGGGTAACCAACCCCGGTGGTAACTTTGTCGTATGCTGACAGGGAAGGGAGGGGGAGGGGGTTGGCTTCTGAAAACCTGGAGCGTCTGTACTCCATGTTAGGAGCGGCTCACAACAACGTCTATTCCCCATATCAGGGGCGGCTGATCATCACACGCCTGCTCACCGATGTGCTGAACCGCGGATTCGGCATCGTAACGTTGCAGGAAGTGTGCTGGAAGGGATCAATGGTACGAACGTTTAGAGTTAACCATACCATCTACCAGAGCTGCGACAACACACGAGCTGGGAACAGCTTTCATAGTGATGGGCGATATACAGAGGCGCGTGATCGGGTGGTGGCCGATTAATGTGCAAGTTGAGGCTCAAAGGCCGGTTCTTTAACTTCAGCATAATAAACGTGCACAGCCCTTACTCGAAAGCAATGATGATGATGATAAAGACGCTTTTTACGTGCAGCTCGAACGCGAATACGGCAGCTGCCCAAGTCACGACATCAAAATCGTCATAGGAGATCTAAACGCTCAGGTTGGCCAGGGGGAGTAGTTCAGATCGACTATTGGAAAGTTCAGCGACCACCGGCTGACGAACGAAAACGGCCTACGACTAATTGATTTCGCCACCTCCAAGAAGGGAGGCTGCAAGGCTCGAGGGATTAAAGTTGAGTGGACTGTGCCGTATACCCCCGAGTAAAACGGGCTCAGTGAGCGTCTAATCCGGACGCTCGTCGGAAAGGCTAGATCTATGTTGGCGGACTCCGGTATTGGTAAGAAGTTCTGGGGGCAGGCTGTTGAGACCGCCGCTTATCTGACGAACAGGAGTCCGACTGCTGATGTCGAGTCAAATCATACGCCATATGAGTTGTGGGAGTCGCGAAAGTCGAATGTATCAAATATTCGAGTCTTCGGAAGCAGAGTTTTCGTTTATGTCGCAGGAGCTGAGAAGAAAGCTGGATGCTAGAGCTTGGAACGGTATCATTCTTGGGTATTCGCACAATGGGTATCGTGTTTTCGATCCGGTTAAGAGGAAGATCGTCACAGCACGAAATGTGGATTTCATCGAAACTGGTAGTGTGATGAAGAAGTCAGCGGATCAGTTCGTGAAACTGCCTAGAGCTAACGCGGAGGCTGAAAAGGACGAAAATGATGTCAAACCAGCTGAGTATCCATCGGATGATGAAAATGTTGGCCCAGAAAGAGATGTTGTATCGAACAATGTGGATGAAGTTTCGGAATCTGATGAATACGGAAGTCTGGAAGAGGACGAAGTGGAAATTTCGGACGAAGCGGTAGAAGGTTTTCCCAAACGGAAGAAGAAGACGCCGGTTTGGCACCGGGATTTCGACATGGAGTACGCTGGATTTGCCCTCAGTGCGATGAATTTTGTGGAGAACATTCCACGTTCGATCGACGAATTGAAGAAGCGCGACGATTGGAAGATGTGAGAAGCTGCGATCGATGACGAGATGAAATCTTTGATGCGGAATAACACGTGGTCTATGGTGAAGCTTCCAGAGGGCCGTTCGGCCGTCACCTGCAAATGGGTGTTCAAAGTGAAGGATGTTGGTTTGCCTGGCTGATAAGTACAAGGCGAGGCTCGTTGCGAGGGGTTTTACGCAGAAACTTCGACTACACGGAACTTATTCTCCGATGGCGAAGCTCAACACCCTGCGAGCGGTTCTAGCATTGGCCAACCGAGAGTGGTTGTTGGTCCACATCGAGTTCGTGCGCTCATCCGAGCAACAGGCTGATTTGATGACCAAAGCCCTCCCGGCGGCCTACTTCAAAAGGTTGCGCTCCAAGATAGGATTAGAGACCTGCGGTGGTTAGGCAGGGGTGATGGGTTGGCAACCACTGCACTCGTTGCGCCCCTATCCCTTGACTGCGGCATTGTGCTGATCGAACTTCCCGATGGGCCAGTGCACGAGTTCACTATTTGAAGTTTGAGCTGTGCTGTGTTATTTATGTGGCCATGGTAACGAGTGAACATGGCACCGCTTTCATTACTAAGACTGTGAACTGTTTCACCGGTTCGTTTAGCTATTAGTTAAAATTTTACACTTCAATAGTTGTTTTCCCCTCAAATGGTTAAATTGAACTTCGCGCTCGACCCATTTGAGCTTTGACAGTCGAGTAGTTATTTCAGAACAAAGTTGACAGATGATTAGTTATTCTCAAATTCACGGGAGTAGAAAATAATTTTCAAACTGTCAAGTTTAACCATGCTTCAGAGCAGGGTTATTTCTAACCGGAGGGGAAATAACTATCGAGCTGTCAAATTTTAACTATAAGTTAAACGAATCGGTGAAACGGTTCACAGCCTAATTAAAACGTGTTGTGTTATTCTTCCTGGCTGATCCGAAACCTTTCAGTTCAATATTGCGCTAGAAAGTCTTATGTGGAGAGCCGGGGTACGATTTTTACGAGATTCAGTCAAATTTGAAAAGGTGGCAGACCTGTACACCCACCTGAAACGCGAGGCAGCAAAAGTTGGACTGATCGTTAATGCGACCAATACAAAATACATGCAAGCTGGTGGGGCGACAGTGCTCGCCTAGGTAGGAGTGTTACGACAGACGGAGATACGTTCGAGGTAGTCGACGAGTTCGTCTACCTTGGATCCTTGCGGAGGCGCATTATCAGTGGAAGTCGGACCTACTATGGTCCCCACAAGAAGCTGCGGTCATCAAAATCAGACCCGCACCAAATGTACCATGTACAAAACGCTCATAAGACCGGTAGTCCTCTGCGGGCATGAAACGTAGATGATGCTCGAGAAGGACTTGCAAGCCCTTGGAGTCTTCGACTGTCGGGTGCTTAGGACGACTTTGGTGGTGTGCAGGAAAACGGGGTGTGGCGGTGAACGATGAACTACGAGCTAGCCCAACTCTACGGCGAACCCAGTATCCAGAAGGTGGCCAAAGCTGGAAGGATACGATGGGCGGGGCATGTCACAAGAATGCCGAACAGCAACCCTGCAAAGATGGTGTTTGGATCCGGTGGTACAAGAAGGTGTGGAGCGCAGCGAGCTAGATGGGCGGATCAAATGCGTATCGATTTGGCGAGCGTGGGGCAGAACCGAGGATAAAGGGTTGCGGCCTCGAACCGAGTATTGTAGCGTGAAATCGTTGATTCAGTGTTATCTGTTTAGAAGTTTAGAACTAAATAAATGAATGAAAGACATTTCAAAAACAATATTCTTTTCTATTCTTGAATAAACCGGGCATGTGATGCAAAATTTGTATATGGAGAAGGCTCGACCGTTATGGCTCAATTTTCACCACAAAAATAATTTCAATCTTGTCGCTTCCTTGCGACGCCGATCCACCTATTCATTTCATCATATGTTAAAATCTTCTACAGACCCCTTCACCTTTGAGTCGCATGGCTGATATAGCCACAACAAATAATATGCAAAATTTATTGAAAACAAAAAACAGAAGAATTTATGACGCAATTTGTGAAGTATTTTTGAAATATTTCTTAAGAACTTTTGAGACACTTTGCGAAAGAATTTGTTATATTTTCAGAGTTTCACAGAAGAATTTCTAATAGAACTTTCAGCGAAATATCTCAGTATTCGATTTGACAGCATCAATGATCTTCTGGACGAATTGCGAGGAAAACTTTTCAAAGAATAAGTGACATTTTTGGAAATCAATCAAATAATTTATGAAATAATAATTTTTCTTGGAAAAATATACAGTACTGGACAGAATAAAGTACGCATTGGCCGTTTTTCCATACAAAATGATCAAGTTTGGAGTCTTATATCTCGGTTTCTAGTTGTCCGATTGACCTGAAATTTTCACCGCAGCTTGAAAGTAACCTCAAATTTGCTAGACTAGAAATTCATAGTTTTTCATTAACGAACTTTTAAGTTATCGCAAATCTCAAATATTGATAAAATTTTAAAGTAAAAATAATTTTTAAATGAAAATATTTAGAGCAATATATCCTTCTGCAAAAATGTACAATTTGATAAGACACACAAATTAGCAGAACATCATTTTTCTGTAAAACTGATTGTTTTCAAAATATTTTCAAAATTAAATTTTGCAATTTTTTGCAAATTGAGAGATTTTTATTAATTTAAAAGATTGTGTTTCAAATGCAGTGATATTTTAATTAAGTAAAATCTATGTTATATCTAGGTTGTGGTGAAAATTTCAGATCAATCGGAACACTAAAAGCTGAGATTCAGATCTCCAAACTTGACCATTTTGTATGGGAAAATGGCCAATGCGTACTTTATTCTGTCCAGTACTGCAATTTAAGCAATTATTTTATTCATGCAAAAATACCTAAAAAATTGAATCACAATCAAAAACAGAATTTATTGCTGGAATAAAATACTACGGCCGATTTGGTTACATTTTTTAACACTAGGGTAAATTTCTACCATTCATCTGAAGAAAACTTGACAATGCTGAAATTCCTTGAAAGTTGAGCCTTATTTTTCGACAAAAAAAAAAAACCCGCTATGTGTTGTCTGAGAAATTCCTTTAGTAATTTTGTCTATGTTTTCAATTATGTTTTTCGGATATTATACGAGTTGAAGTTGTTTTTAATTGGCCACATTCCCGGGTACCTGAGATCTACTATAGAGTGGTCAATGCTTCTACTCGTTCTGAATATGCTGCCGAAAGCATCATCTTGAAGTTTAATTCCCACTTGGATATAGCTACGGATAATATTTACATGATTGACTGCATTCCGTATAACATTTACATGACTGACAATATTTTCTTGAAACAGGTTTAACGGGAATGGTCATATTTCTGACGATTTTTTACGAATCTTAATGCATCCGCCGGAATTTAACTTCTTTCTGATTCTAGGTTCTATGAAAATTGTTAACATCTATACAACTTTACACCGCACAAAAATACTAGCGACTGAAAAAAATGCCATTTGAACATGACCTCGGAAAATCCGGAACATCTCCGGTGTCCGGTGCAGGGTTGTGACATTAAAATATGGATTTTTTCTTCCTGTATTTCAGTATCTTGGAGTAATATATCTATATTTTAAATCTGTATCCCTAAAAATAAGTAGAGATGAGTATTACACAAGAAATTCAAGGAAATACCAATCATTTATAACTACAATTCAAAAATTTCACAAATCGGTTTAAATTTTAAGCATTTTAAAAGAATATTTTTATTCTTGATCAAAAACCTGTATAAATCTGTATAACTTTGGCATAATTCTGTTTACAGAATGTGTATATCTGCATTTTTTCAAAAAAAAAAAATCTAGTCTGTATATACAGATTTTTGGTCACAAAATATTGGAGAAAATTTGTATAATACGGATAAATCTGTATATGCCTGATGCCGCTAGTCACACGGCTACGAAGCCCATAATAAGACCTTAGTGTGATATGTAGGTTAATACACATCGAAAAAAGATTTTTAGAACATAATACTTACAAATACATCAGCTCGGCTTGCCTCCGAAAGAGTTCGTTCTTCTCGTTCACCAGCTCGAACAACTGCATGATCAAATCTTCCACCTCCTTGGAGTTGGTCTGAATCCCCGTGATGTCCATCTCCGGATCGACGCCTTCGCACCGCTCGCGGATCATCTGCTCCAGTATCACACCCTGCTTTTCCAGCCCTTGCTGTTGCGTTTCGATGATGTCCATCTCTTGCCGTATCTCCTTCAGCGGGAGCATCTTGATCGCCTTGCGCTCGGGCAACGGCATGGGCAGGGCCGGAGCTGGGCCTTTGCGTCGCTTCCATTTGCCTTGCTGGGATTTGTTGGAAATCAAAGCGTTATAGGAATCGTTTTGGGTGCTGGTTGGCGAAGTCTGTGATTGTCGGTTGCGGTTTTGAGCTTCCTTGTTGTCCTTCATTTTTTCCCACTGCCTCTCGCTTGTGGTGGTTTCCAGAGTCAAACTGTCGTCATCAATTTTCAAAGGAACGATGGTTCTGCGATAGACTACGGAATCATTGCTAGGCGCTCGACTTATGGGCTCGTTTAGATCAAAATCATTTCCTATTAAACTACTATCAAGTGCTATGAGTCGTTGAGTAGGGTTAGGGGAGAGAGAATGTGTATCATTTGACTTAGGCGTAGATGATGGAGGCGCAGGAGCTACGCGCTTCTTGCGCGGAGTTGTAGAGTGACTGGGGGATAAGTTTTCAGTGGATGTTTTCGTGATGGCTACTGGAGCATCAGGTGCTTTCGACTTCTTTCTGCGAGTAATCGTCATAGACGCTGAAGCGCTATCCAAAGATGAAGCCAGTGAAGCATTTGAGCCTCCAAATTGACTCGACATTAGTGATGTTTCCATAGAACTGATAGAATCTGTATGGTTGTGCTGCTTTCGTGGCGTTGGGACTGGAGTTCGACGAGGAGAAGGCTTGATGATGACTGGGATGATATCTTTCTCTGGCTCATCGTCTCCGTCTTCGTCGAATGGATTAGCCGGTACAGGAGGTTTAATTTTCGGAGGCGGAGGACGTGGCGGTTTGGCATTAACCGTTTGCGTTTCGTCTTCATCGTCACTACCAAATGGATTTGTGCTAACCTTTCGTGCTGGAGGAACGGGTTTGGACGGAGCTCGTACTTTATCCTCATCGGATTCGTCTCCGAATGGATTCAAATCCGAAGGGTACGCTTCGTTAGTTGTAGGTTCGTCTTCCTGTCTTTCTATAGGCTGCGATATATCTTCCATAGTTGTTGGTTCTGCGGTTGCGATATCACTTATTACAATGGCTTCATTCTTAGGCACTTCTTCCGGATTACTAATAGTATAATCAATCCTTTCATCGCAAATCACATTTACTTCAGGCACTTGTATAGGCTGATTCTCCATTTCAACGTCGTTTTCTTGCTCCTTATGTTTCTCCTCTTTTAAGTCGTCTTCCACAGGAGTTTCGGAATCCACAGCAATCTTTTCCATTTCGTTTAACGAATTTTCATTGCTATCCAGTTGAAGAGTTGCATATTCTTGCAATGGAACTGGTTCAGTAACATCTTTATTCAATTTTTCAGAAGTTTCTAAAGGTTTGTGACTTTCTACAGGGGATTCAAGAGATTCATGGTTATCACGCTCTGCAATAATAGCATCCGATTCTTTCTGTATGTTCAAGTTTTCATCTATATCTACTGTGCTTGAAACATTAGTAGGTAAATCGTCGATAGTCGATTCAACAACGATTTTGTTAGTTTCTTCAGATATTGTGGGAGCAGGTTCAGTCGCCGGTGGGCTTGGAGGCGGATCAGTCGCTGGTAGACTTGGAGGAGACTCCTCTTGTTCCGGCTCGTCTTCGCTGTCCGATGAATCCTCAAGACGAGTTGGTTGGTCATTCTTCTCTGGTTCTTTAAAGTCATCCAACTTGTCCGGCTTTTCCAACGAATCCTTGAGAAAACTACTCATCTTGGCCCGCCTAACCATGTTGGACGTCTTTTCCTCATCGCTGAGAGGAGCCGATTCAAAAAATGATATCCGCTCTAAAAGTTTGCTACTTCGACTGGTGCGAACGTTTTCTCGACTTCCGTTTACCGGAGACTCCGTCACTTCGGAGGACATCGATCGACGTCGTTCGGAGATTTGAATTTCTTCATCCGGGCACGTTTCGCAGCAATACTCGCCGTCGGTTTCCGTTTCGTAGAAGCTGCCCAACGTCAACTGAGCTCCACAGCGGGCACATTTCAAACAGGAACGGTGAAACAGTTTCTGCTCGAAGCTGATACGCTCGGCGAAAAACACCGGATTACCGCACTTGCGACAAGGTTCGCGTTTCGGGACTCCTACGAAAGCGGTTGGGTTGGCCATCTAAGTGTGAAAATTAAAGGTTAGATGATTGAATATTTATGCTGATACTTATTATATGATAATACATTTCGTGAAACCTGCTGTATGAATCTAATTTATTGTTGTGTATTCATTGCAACCAAATGCTTTTTTCAACATACCGCCAGAGTTCAAATTTATCAAGCTGTTCACAACATATCGAAAAAGATGTTTGAATTGAACATTTAGAAAAGGTTAAGAATGTAGAGTTTGTATGAACAGATAAGAATTTCTTGAATTATCAGCATGAGCGTAGCCAAACGGGGCATATGGGGTCATTGCATCCACCGCGGTCATGGGCGACACTACAGGGGGTGCTGTGCATCCCCTAAAATTTGAGGATTTCTGTGCACTACAACAGCAGTGCCGTAGCGTGCGGTTGGCCAGGTTGGCACCCGCCAAGGGCGCCAGCCTGTGGGGGGCGCCAAAATGCGTCAAGCGTATACTGAATTTTGAAAAAGATTTATTAAATAAGGGCGCCTCTTACGCCACAATTTCAAAAGAAATTCCTTAACGTAATAACGGAAAAGTTAAACAGTGCCTGAATTGCTTCCATAGACTTTTTATATTTTGAATGATTTCAATACATTTATTTCAAAAGTTAACATTATAATTATTTGATAAATCTCTAAGTAATCTTGAGAAGAAATAATGGAGTATCCAAATATTATGCACAAGGTGACGCAAGGTGAGTTTCTGACGGATTTCCTTTGTAAACTTCTTTACAGTTGGGCAAAATATTAAAAAAATCACAACCTGGAAATCCCATAATCCTGAACAACATTTTCAGAGAATTTTGTGTCAGTGAAAAACACACATGAGTTGAAAAGAATGAAATTTGTTTTTCCCTAGTATGAACCAAGTTTTATTACTGGAGAAAATTAAGCACTAATCAACTTTAGATCACATTACAATATCATTTCTGAAATGCAAAAAAAATCGTAATGAATTCTGCGCTTGTTCCAAAGTGCCTTTTATCAATAATTAAACAATTTTCTATTTTTCGTGTTACTATTTGGGAATTAAAATTATAAATTTTACCAAATAAAATTGAAAAAGTTTTTTAATTGAATCTTTTCAAAGGTTTTGAAGAATTTGTTTCTATTTTTCGGAAACATCTTGGCAAAACAAGTAAAAAAATGTTTTCTGGAGGAGTTATTAAGCAAAATTATTATGAAATATCTAGAAGCCTCTGCATTTTTCTAAGCAAACAAAAATATAGTTAGCACATTGTGTCCGCGATTTCAAGAAGAATTTCATTAATGCTAAGCTCAGCATTTTCTGCAGATGCGTCTCAAGAACAATAATGTTCTTATGAGTTACTTCAAAACATCAGATTTTGAACAGTTCTCAAGAAAATCTGTCTTGTACATCGTCTATTGATATTTATCAAATATTTTAATATTTTCTAAATTAGTAAATACTTAAGTCTCAGCATAATATTTTTTATGGTTTCGATAATACTTCCATATCGTAGTCCTTCTGCTATTTTAAAAATAATTTTTAATTAGAATTGACTAGTTTCCCGAGAACCATGCTGCTGAAGCTGTATCTCAGGCATATAAACGGTAAATATAAAACTGGAAAACTTTATAGATACAATTAAAGTTGATTTAAAGGAGGAAAGGGCCCTTCTAGTGTCATATTGAAGTTATAATTTATAATATTAACTCAAATATCATTGCCATATGAGCCTTTAGATTTGAGTTTTCTTTTGTTTTGTTACGTTATATAAAAAGATGAAGAGGTTTTGTGCCTTCTTGAGAAAAATTTCGAATGGAAATCAAAGGGGGTTTCCCTCTTTCAAAATTTCGTCTAAACTCTAAATTCCTTATAACTGTAGTTATATAATATAGTGCTAGCTTTATGTGCTTTATATGTTTGTATGTATACATTACAGCTTGAGTAGCATGGTTACTTGGAATGTTTTACGTTAACGGTAATCACATACAAACTCGCATCATGAAAACAAAATTGGCTTGGGGGCGCCCAAAGGGAGGTTTGCCAAGGGCGCCGTGAGGCCACGCTACGGCTCTGTACAACAGTACAAAGATTTATACTGTCCATAAACGCATGTCAGTCCCATGTTTACTGGATTTCATATTCACATGGGACAATTTTGCGTTTATGAGCAGTATAGACCATCGATTGTTCCACACGTCTTCGAGATGATGCGTAATACTTATTTTAAAATGAAGCCTTTAAATTGACTAGTCAATATTCTGTCATTCTACGCATATTTGTTCTGCTGTCCATAAGGTTTAGGGGAAAGTGGGGCAGTTTGGCCACCTTAAGAAAAAGTCGATAAAAGTGCTGAAAATATTATGGAAATTTTGGATCATTCTAAAATGATGAAATTTTTCATCATTCTAAAATGATGAAATTTGCAAGATCCATTCGGGGCAATATGGGCAGTTTTTACGAACTTCATTTATTTCTTTTTCTCTGAGTTTAAAACACTGACTTGTAGCATGTATATTACTTCATTTCCTTGTCAGCTTTGGGGTTGCATGTTATTTCAGATGAAATTTCAAGAATTTATGCAGTTTTCAAGGGGTGCTCATTCCACCCCATTGGCCAAACCGCCCCGACTACCCCTACATAGAACATGTGACAAGTAGGCGTAGAAGGGTATTGGGGCTATAGACGAGAGTTAAAATAATTCCTACAGTCAAGACACTGAGACATCTTGACCAATTTTTGCTGAGACTATCATCGGAATCAAAGATAGCTCGTTGGAATATCGTGGGTTAGCTCAATGAGTAATCCAGCAATAGTTTCCAAAAAAAATAATGAGGGACCGTCCATAAATGACGTAGCTTTTAGGGGAGGGCGTGTTTGCCAATTTGTGACGATGTGTGATGATAGGGGAGTAGGTAGCTTTTAGGGAAACTATAAAAAAAAAACAAGATAGTCACTATGATAGATACGATATGCTTAACTTAAAAGCAGTCACTTGAGTCAGCCACGTGAGGTGTAGCTTACATGTGAGTTTTTTTTATCCGTTTTTCACTTCACCATGCGACAACTTGAATGCTCACAAAATAATTTCGTATAGTCCATAAATACTCCTTTTATTTTTTTTTTCTCCATCAAGATAAGTCCAGCAGAAGACATAGAAACAGAAAATAGTGGTATATGCAACAAGTTGCCGAATGACGATTTTTACAGCATGAGTCGTAAATCAACTCAAAAGAGTTGCGTAATGAAAAACTGTTACGCTTCTTCATAATTTAGTGCAGGAAAGTATGCCGTTTCATGACAGATTGGCGTGATGAATAACAGAATATTACGAATAGAAATAGCAAAAATCAGTTATTATACAAATAGGAATTCAAATATTTATTTATGCATAAATTAGTTAAAAATAAAAATTCAAAATTCAAAATAAAGATTTTGTCATCACGAGTTGTACATTTATCCAACAGGGGTCGCTATTTTCACAAACAGACCCGGTAAAATGTCGCATACAATTTTACATCATATTGTAAGTCATTCATGTTCATTCATCACACCATAAAGCTCTCGTTTTTTTTTATAGTGGACTCAAAACTCTACTGCCTTTTGCCTTTTGTATTTATGTACATCCTCAATAGGATCCTATTCCGACTCAGAATCCCTCACAGTCAACTAACTTCTGTTTCTACATCCGAACCCGACTTAATTCAGCTCATTAAACGGCTGTAGTTGAATCAAAACCTAGTTAACGAAGTTATACAGAAAATCAAAGCAACTCAATTATGACATATGGAGGTAATCCGATGTCAACTTGGTATCTCCCAAAAAAACAGTACTGAAAAGTGCTACTTTTCGATATTATTATTATTTCTTTTGGTATGAAAAGTAAGCCGTTGTGTTGCTCATTCTCTTAATAAAAAGTAGGCTAATATGCAACGGAATTGCGAAAACATATGTTTACCGGCCGTTCACGTGTTTGGCAATACACTAAACTTGTAAACAAATAGATGCGATACCGTAAATTTAGGTGAAATTGATTACCGTATCACACGATTTTATTTCGTACCAATAAAGCACCGATATCAAAGTGAATCTATGGTAAATGGACGTTGTTTGTCTTAACTTGTAAATATTCAACTAAGAATCTCACTTCACAAGAAACCCTCAATAGATTTGCAGGCAATCGTTTCAAGAAATCTGCTATAGGATTCCTTCTAATACCCAACCCCACCTTTGGATGTAGATGAAATTTTGTGTATTTTTTCGTAGCTCGGAAACCAAAATGATTTTATTTTGGTTTAAACCTTGGAACATAACACGCACATAAGGAATGTTAAAAAAAGTATTATTTCATAGCCTATAAGGGTTCATTTAATGTGTAATACAAAAAGTCGAACCTTTTATATATTACTACAATCAATCTATCAAAGAAAGAGAGCATTGTGGTATTAAAATAATTACAAACCTATTTTTCCGTAAGCTACACGGAAAATGAAAAAATGTTCCAGAAAGAAAATAATAATTTAATGCTTTCACCGTAAAAACATTACATGTTTATTATTTCCAAAAATAAGTAATCAGAAAAAGCTTCAATATAAAGGATAGGGATGTTCAAAAACAAGTTTATAAAAATAAAAAATGAAAAAAACACAAAGAAAATTCTCGTGTGAAAATGAATTATTGTCTAAAACATGTTTAGAACGATTTTAGCTAACAAAAAATGAAAATTTTGTCGAAAATAAAAATTTGGTTATTAGAGGGTTGAGCTATTTCATCAGAAATCCATCAATGGTTTTGTCGGAATCTTATCAAATGTTAGTCATATAGAAAAGTGACTGACGCAAACAAAATTGCAGCAAATTCTCTACTTAGCTTAAAATAAATTAATCTAAGGACTATTCTTTTAATCATCCCTGGGAGTACATTGAATTTCTCCAGCTAGTCCTCAGCAACACTTCTAGATTTATGTGAATTACTGTGATTTACTGTGAATTTCTCTGAATTTTTTAAAAAAAAATCTCAAAAATCTTTTCCTGAAGGAACTTTTTTGAAAAACATAAGGAATTGTTGCATATTTTCTAGGGACTCTAGCAAATTACTAATAAATAATTTCTCAAAGTATTCATCTAAAATAAGGGGTCTATTTTTTAAATCGAGCAGATTCATATGACTCGTCTGTCGATCAAAGTAAGCATGAATATTTCAGATGTCACCCGTCGACTGCCATAGTAATCCAGTCACATAGAGTGACAACAGTCGAAAAACTCGAGTGACAGAGCCAAGTCGAGCAAAATTTTTGGTCGACAGTGACTCCAGTCGAGTCGTTTTTGATTGACTCGACTTATAAAATAAGGCCCTTCGAAACTAAAAATTCCCAGTTAGCAATTATATTATTTAACGAATCACTTGAATGTTATGGCAGAATTCCTAGAAAAATTCATAAAACAATTCCTTTTAAAGCTTTAAAGCCAGATTTTTCAGTTATTGTTCATTGTTATATTCCTTCAGATATTTCTCGAAATAGTCCTGTTTTGCGTCATGCATAACTCCATATACTCTTATAAAAATTCCACTAAAATCGGTTTTCTTAAAAATTTTCAGCTAATTCTTGATGCAACTGGCATTCATGAAAAAATCTATCTGTCTTTCGATAACCCTGTGAAGTCCCCCAAGACCTCTTTAAGTGATTCCTCCATAAATTCCTTTGATTTGGTAAGATTTCTGAAGAATTCTCACAGGTACCAATTTAAAAGTTTTGCAAAAATGCAAAGAGGAAATTTGCCAATAGTAATAATTCCGCAAGAAATTCTTTCAGCGATTTTCCCAAGTATCCTTTTGGAATTCCACCATAAATTACTCTTAATTGTCCTTAAGTTGTTAAGATTTTTTCTTAGAATGCTTTCTGGGCTTCCTTAAGGGCGTTTATAGAGTAATATAGATATTTGGAATTTACAAGAATTTCTGAATATTTGTCTAAAGAATTACTTCTAGGATTACACTAGGAATTTCTCAAGGCATTACATAAAACCCGATGTTATTCGCATTTATTCAAATCTACCTATACAGCCATTCCATGAAAAACCGATCTAGTGGGTCTCCGAATTCCGTGAAAATTTGCTATTTTGTTCCTTATCCGAAATGAGGATACACGTATTTTTGGATTTTTTGAAATTTCAACTATTCAGACAAAATTGAAAAATCTGATAAAAATATGTTTAAACGTGAAAATACATAAAAATATTTTTTTTCTGGAAAGTTGAGACCTTAAGCTTTCATTCCATAAAAAACAGATTGGAAATCGGTTGAGCTGTTCAAAAGTTATGATTTTTTTAAACATTACAAATCTAATGCGCTGAGATCTACAGTGTGTGCCGATGAAAAATGACTTATTTTCAAAAAAATATATCTCAAAAACTAAAAAACATACATCGCTGAAAATTTGACAGTTTACGTAAAATTTTCTGAACTTTTAAGAAAAAATGAGAGCAGCAATAGCCCCTTTGGTCCCGAGGCTTTCAAAACACGAAAAAACGGAAACTATTGAGTTTTTTTATGTAAAAAACACATTTTTTGTGAAATTTTATATTTTTACCGAAAAGTCAAAATTTTTAGCCTTCATTTCGTCCACAAAGATTGAAAATCGGTCAAACAGTTCAAAAGTTATAATTTTTTTAAAATAAAAATTTTGCAAAATCGCGATTTTTCTGGTCACCCTATTTCGGAAATGGTCACCCTAATCAAAAAATCCAAAAATACGTGTATCCTTATTTCGGATAAGGAACAAAATAGCAAATTTGCACGGAATTCGGAGACCCACTAGATCGGTTTTTCATGGAATGGCTGTAAAAGAACATCTGGAAAATCAGCCAAATTTACACAATCCAAGCGGATTTTTTGGAAATATTACTACTAGAATACCAAAACTTACCACTGCAAGAGATATTTTTAGGAAAAAGTCTGAAAAATCCTTGCACGAGCTCGAAGTTAGTGGTTTCTGAAGTAATTCTATCGAAAAAAAATCTTAAGAAACTGATACATGAAGTTTCAAATATTTTTTGACAAAATTGATATAGAAATCTGTGGATGAGTTTCTCTTTGATAAATCCTTGGAGACATTCTCATATGAATATCTGTAGGAATTCCGGAGACGCGAGAGAAATTCTCAGGAGTAATTGTTGTCGTAAAATTTTAAATAGTTTGGGAAAGTACGCCCGGAAGGATTACTGTACAAATTTCTGAAATAATTTTACAGATATTTTTAAAAGAGCTTTTAGAGATATCCTTGAAAAATTTGTGGATGTATTGAAACTCTCAATAAAAAAAAATAATCGTTTAATAAATTGTGAGAGTTGCTTGTAGTGATTTATAAACAAATAATTTGTGTTAAAAACTAACTCCTTTTGTTTTTGAAGCAACAAATTTGATAAAATACACCAAGAAACTTCTGGCAGAATCTCTTGATGAGTGTAAAATACTTGGACGAGACTTATTCTACGAAGATTCTTCCTAGATGAAGAAATGATTGAGTCATATTAGAGATTTTTGGAGGAACTATATTAAATCCTATTATAACTCGAATAATGGGATTGCGTCCTTCATAGTTTAACATGGCGGTGGTTCTACTATAACACTTGTTTGTTTGGGTTCAAGTACTACGCAGTTTTTGATACAATACGAAATTCATAACTTGTTTAACGTTTCGACTCGGGTTGTTGTCTTTGTTAAAGGAAACTAATTTTGTCGTTTTTGTTCTTCTTCTGTGTTTTATCTAACTGTAACTGTCATATGGTTGTTGGTACATTACTTAGATGAATTATTTGAACTAATAACGGACTAATAATCAGAAATCGGCATTTACAGTAAGACGAAGCACAAGACTAAAAACGGAAAATAAACTAATTTTCCTCTAAATAGAACAACACACCCAAACTCGAAACCTTAGACATGTAATAAACCTCGTCAGAGTTTAATCGATAAACGTTTCATGCAAATTGTACAGAGGCTGTTATCATGATCGTAATTTGACACATTCCACCCCTGGATGTAAATCATGGCCACGCCCATGCTTAGCTCATTTCGTCAACACACGGAAGAATAATTTAATTTAAATTATAAAGATAAATAAATGGAACTACGCTAGAATAAATTAAAGTTTTTTCGTCTTTCAACACATCTCGACACCAAAAGTGGATCAACATTATTTTTGTTGGCCTACTGTTATTGTCGAGATGTGTGAAAAAGCAAAAAAAAAATGTTCGAAGCTGACTCATCGACTGTGATAATTTATTTGAGCGTGGTCGTTATTGGCTAAACCAATCTGGTAGTGCAAGGTATCCTTAGGACAAATGAAAAACGTTAGATAAATGGAGAAAAGCTGGCTCAAATTTGGAAACATATTGTATTTCTTCTTCTTCTTCTTCTTCTTCTTCTGTCGGGTGTGGGATCACTGCGTCCATTTTTTAGGACTATTGTGATATACCCTATTACTCTATGTACACAATGTTTTCCAGTAGCAAATGTGCCTCCGGAATACTTTGCGCATTTGACTGAACTTTGAACCATCTGCCATTGATGGGCAGAAGTCCTAGGTTGCAGTGTTGTAGTTCCCCCAATCTGGCGTGATCAGCCTAATAAAGCTAACCACCTCCCTGGGGGATGCGTTCCAAATATCAGCTGGCTGTAAGTAGTGCTTGCCAAATATTTTGAACCTACGATGGATGTGTGCACTGCAAGAGCAGAGAAGGTGTTGTGAGGTTTCGTCCGTCTCGTCACAGAAACGGCAATTTGTGTTTTGGACGACACCGATCTTGTATAAGTGGTATCTGCTTGGGCAGTGACCAGTTATTAGACCGATGTATGTTCTGAGATCCCTTTTGTTGAGACCTATAAGTTTTTGTGTTTGTGTCGTGTTTATTGTTACGAACCTTTTGGACTGATTCGCATTGGAAACTGTATTCCAATTTGATTGAATTTGATCGAACAACCAGTTGTTCAATTCCGTGTTTAGTGCAGAGTTTGAAATGCCAAGGAATGGCTCTGGACCAATGAACATATTGGTTGATCCATTCCTTGCTAGCTGATCGGCAATTTCGTTACCCTCTAGACCCGTATGTCCTGGGATCCAATATAGTTTAACTCGATTGCGTTCAGCTAGGGATTTCAGTGCAAGAATGCATTCCCACACAAGTTTTGAGTTGCAAGTGAAAGCCTTCAAAGATTGAAGCGCTGCTTGACTATCAGAGAAAATACATATGGTGGCATGTCTGTAATTTCTTTTCAGACACAGCTGCGCACATTCCTTGATTGCATAGACTTCTGCTTGAAATACTGTAGGCCACTGTCCAAGAGAGACAGAGATTTTGGTTTTCGGTCCGTATACTCCAGACCCTGTCAAATTATTCATTTTTGAACCATCTGTGTAGAATTTAATAGATCCCGGTGAAATGGTGGGTCCACCTCCTTCCCATTCCTCACGAGAAGGAAAGACCACCGTGAATGGCGAGTCATAGTTTACCACTTTTTCCATCCAGTCACTACATTTTTCAACAAAAGGATTTATCGAAAATTCGTTTAATATACTGAGGTGACCTGTTAAGTCCCCTGACAGTAGGACTGTTGATCGTTTTAGCCGAAGAGCACTTTTCTCAGCATCCAGCTTTATGAATTGATCCAGCCGGGGCAGATTGAGTATAGCATCTAGGGCAAACGAGGGGGTACTACGAACTGCACCGGTTATGGCAATACAGGCAGTACGTTGAATTTTGTTCAGCTTAGCTCTAGCCGTAGCTTCCTTTGTCTTAGGCCACCAAACAAGGGACGCATAGGTTATTCTAGGCCGAACGATTGTTTTATAGATCCACATGATCATACTGGGTTTTAGACCCCATGTTTTACCACAGGTCTTTGAGCAAACCCAGAGTGAATTGAGACCTTTATTTATGATTGTTTGAAGATGGGTGTTCCAATTTAGTTTTGCGTCAAGTGTGATGCCAAGATACTTGACCTCATTTGAGTAAACTAATTGTATTTGGTTCAAGAAAAGAGGGTGGAGTTGTACCTTTCGTCTTTTTGTGAACGGTACAATTGTTGTTTTTGAAGGGTTTATTCCTAGTTTCTCTTTTTGACACCAGGAGAGTGTGTGATTGAGAGCAATTTGCATCCTTGATGAAATAACGCTGTCAAATTTGCCTCGTACAATAATGACTACGTCATCTGCGTATCCAACAACTTCAAAACCCCTTCTTTCTAAGCAATCTAGCAGTTCGTCCACCACTAATGACCACAATAAGGGAGATAGTACTCCCCCTTGAGGGCATCCCCTTGTAGCCATTACAGTAATGCGCGAATCACTCAGCTCAGATGAGATCTGTCGATTTGCTAGCATAGCATGTACCCAGGTTGCAATGCATGGGACGAAGTTTCTCCTCAACATTGCCGAACCTATAGACGAATAAGAAGCGTTATCGAACGCGCCCTCAATATCAAGAAATGCTATAAGAGCGATTTCTTTTGCATTAAAGGTTTTCTCGATCTTGTTCACTAGCGTGTGCAGTGCTGAGACCGTTGATTTTCCGCTTTGATAAGCAAATTGGGATTTAGAAAGAGGCATAGTTTTCATAAATTTAGAATCTATATACTCGCATAATACCTTCTCCATGATTTTAAGCATTACCGAGGATAGGCTTATCGGTCGGAATGCTTTAGGGTTGGTTTTGTCCTTTTTTCCTGCTTTTGGAATAAAGACAACTCGAACTTGACGCCAATCATTTGGAATGTGTCCCAGAACTAAACTTGCCTTAAAAATCTCTACCATGTGTGGAATCAGTGTCTCTTCCTCTTTTTGGATAAGCGCTGGGAAGATTCCATCCATGCCAGCAGATTTGAATGGCTCGAAAGATCTCACTGCCCTAACAACCCTATCGCGAGTAAAAGCTTCTTTGGCAACCTTTATTGCGTCCCTTTTTGCTCCTGAGTCCCCTGATAGGAACCCGTGTGGAACTGAGACGTCAAGTCTGGCACCTTCAGCATTTAGACTCGTTTGTGGGATTGAATCAGGAAAGTGAACTCTTAGCATTTCACTCAGTGTTTCACGAGGTTCCACAGTGAGTGAACCGTCAGTCCTTTGAAGACTTCCCAAACCATTGGAGTGATCCTTCGAAAGAGTTTTATGAAGTCGAGCAGCTACGGGAGTTTTCTCAATGCTTTCACACATGAGAACCCATGATTTCCGTTTTGCTCGTCTCATTTCTTTGTTATACTCTGTCAGAGCCTTTCGGTATAGACTCCAATCAGAAGTGCGTTTGGCTCGGTTGAATTCCTTCCGAGCAGTTTTCCTGAGTTTATCAAGGTTGAAGTTCCACCATGGAACATCTCTGTTCGAACTAACTGTTTTGATCGGACAGCTCTCTTGATAAGCATTTAGAATTTTGTTTTTAATAGAATCCGAAGCTGCTTCTAACTGTATAATTGTCTGAATATTCGGCTCTATTATATAGTCTTCAGAACGGAGAATAGCTGAGTAGATTTCCCAATCAGTTTTCTTGGGATCTTTAAACGACTTTTGAATCATTAGACCCCCTTCCCACTCGAAGACTATATGTTTATGGTCTGACATAGATATTTCATTAGAAACATGCCAGTTTTTTATTTTATCCGAGATGGATTGACTGCATAAAGTCAGATCAAGGACTTCTTGTCGTAAGATGTTTTCAAATGTAGGCTTATCACCGACATTGCATATGTCAATATTTTTGGAGGAAAGAAACTGCAAAAGATGCTCACCTCTGATATTTGTGTTTGTGCTTCCCCATACAAGGTGATGAGCATTGGCGTCACAACCGATGACGAAGGGGATGTTGTGTTTTTGACTGTAAGAGACAAGAGCAGCCATCTCTGGAGGAGGAATGTCTTCTGCGTCGCCAGGGAAATACGCCGAAACCATAATGATCTCAGTACTGCCCCTAGCAGTAGAAACCTCCATCCTGACCGCTACGATGTCCCTTTTGATGAATTCTGTAATTGGAAAACATTTAGTATCATTGCGTATTAGAATAGCTGCTCTGGGAGAGAGCTGGCTGTCATCATATACCAACCTACACGAGTTTAGTTGAATACCTTGTATTCGAGTTTTGTTGACCCATGGCTCTTGAATCAGTGCCACGGAAAGGTGTTCTTTTGTGAATCTCCTGCAAAGCACATCTGTTGCGCACTGAGCATGATGGAGATTCACTTGGAGGATTTTAATCATTGCTGAGGCGTTCCGCATTTTCCGGACGTTTGCCGTCCTTCTTTGGATGTTGCGGATCATCAACTTTTGATTTTGGGGGATGTCTTAGATTTTGGTTTTTGTCCTTTCCCTTACCTAGGCCTGCTGGCTTATCCCCTGTGGTCAATTTTACACTTTTGACATTTCCACTGCCCTTATTGGGAGCCATTGAGGTGACACCGCTTGGGCCAGGAAGTGAGGTCAAATATGCATCTTTTCCATCAGAGGAAGACAAGCTAGCCTGTATGGTGGGAGTTGGTTGTGGGATGCTTCTAGAGGCCTCCTCAGATTTCTCTTGGGTCGGCTGTCCAGTTGGATTGTCATTGGAGTTTGGGGTTGTGCTCTTTACTTTCCTCAACTGTATTTCTCCAAAGCGGAAGTTGAGGATGAACTTGGATTGAATGAGTTTTTCCATGGACGGTCCATCTACATTAAAGACCCACACCACATGCTTGTTGTTAGGAGTGAGCCGTTGCATGACACGCCAGTTGTTGGTTATCAGATCGTTCTGACTCTCGATGAGAGCTTTGATACGATCATCGGTGTATTGTGCGCTTTGAGGGAAGAAGGCTCGAATCAGTTCTGGACGTTGAATCTTATCCTCATCCATTGCAACCACCTCAACGCCTTCCAGGGGATTTAATGCAGGTGTTATCTCCTTTACCCATTCCGCAGTCTCCTGATCCTTACAAATAAGAACCATATGGCCAGACTTGTAGATAAGGTTAGAGAACTTGGGCTTCATTGTCGCGTTCCGTTGTTGTTCAACCCGAAGCAGCAGTGCCTCCTGGAGAACGTCCAGCTGAGTCGTTGAAAGTTGGGTCGTGGGGAAGTCTTTTGGGATTATTCCGACTCTCCTGCGACTGGTAATTTCACCGTAGCTTAGACTAGTCTGTTTTTTATCTTCTGGTGGGGGTTTGTTGATCGTCGAGGCTGTTGAGCTGTTGGTTTCCTGTTGCCCAACGCGCTTTCTCGGATTCAGGTGTTGTTTCATCCGTTTCTGCTTATGTTCTTCTTCAGCATTTGTAGACTTGTCAAGGTCCTGCCGAGTGCGTTTCGAAGGAGTTGACACCATAGTCTCACCCCCCGTGATTCTGGATAGGGCCTCAGGGCGGCTTAAGCCACTTTGTCGGAGTGCTTTTAGCTGCTTCCTTTGGCTCCGAGTGATCTTTTTGGTGCCAGTAGGTTTTTGTTTGTTCGCGTCATCTGTTGGATGTTGATCGGTCTTCCCATCAATAGGACCCGAGGTGACGTTCGATCCTGTGATTGATGGCTGCGATCCTGACAAGTTTATTGTGACTGTAATTCCATCCTCTTCGTCGTCCATTGGTTCAACCGAAGGATGGAGTCCTGGGTCGTTCGGGAGTGTCAGAGGGAGGTCGGTTTCCATGTTTTCATGCGAACTACTGAGAAGCTCATCTTCGGTCAGTCCAAGCTTACCAAAAGCATTCTCTGTTTCCGTTTCGTCCGACTGGGAGAGGCAGTCGTCACCTTTTTCGAACTGAGGGAGGCAGTCGACACCTTTTATTTTGGTTTGATTATTTGCACTCATTTTTTGGTCCCACGAGTCGCTGGGGAAAGACGGTCCGCTGCATCATTGCCCCGCCCTAATGCAGTAAGAGCTACATACTGGAGAGTTCGCCCTGGTGCTCTCCAGGCTCCGTTAGCGATTGAGCATATTTTAAACCCCCTCAACCATTCATCCATCAGCACGGGTCGCATCACACCTTGGGATTGGGGTTACCTGATTAGTAGATTTTTACTACAGGATCAGGCAATCCGTAGTGTTATTCTTAGCCAGTTGAGACAACCACTACCGACACTACACGGCTATCTAGGCTGCTTGGAAAAGAAGATAACATTGAATATTAACTTCTATGAACGACCAAGCAGCCATATTGTATTTGAAACACTCAGAAAAAAATAGCATCACTGTATGCATTCATATCGATAACAAGAAAACAGCGGTATGTGATATGTAATAATACTACTTCATCTTGATAATACAAAGATTCTCAACTAATCGTTTGGCAATCAGATTCAAGGACAAATTTAGCCTCATTAACATAACACAAAACATAAAAGCATTGAAGCAATGAAAACAACACATTCAAAGCACTGAAAATATCATGAGGATGACTATGGAACGAAAAGCACGCTGGACAAGTTCTACTTGACGAATTTCGGGGAAATTACCGTATGACAAAAAAAACTACTACTACTACATGTAACAAAACAAATCAAACATTTGAAAAGATGTTAAGAGAAGGAGAAGAATTACCTGTAATAATCACCACACGACTCAGCCGGGAATGAAAGATGTTTGAATTTTCTACTAAACAACGTTGAAATGCCGGATGCGATCTATGATGAGATTCTGCTTGTTTGTTCGGTCTTGTTCGAAACTTTTCTTAATATTTATATCTTTTTATATGTATTTAAACTAGGTATGCGCTAAACTTATGTATTTGTTTTTTTTTTTGTAGTTTTTTAGCAGAAAATTTCTGGCTTATATTGACCCACAATATCCAAACTGTTATCGTCCTACGAAAATGAAGAAAATGAGAAAAAGAAGGAGAAAGAGAAAAAAGAAACAAAACACGCGTGAGCAAAATGTGGCTAATGGTTATTCGCTGTCGTGGAGGCCGTTGTCGTGATCGTATGAATTCAGAGGCCGACACCCTGTTAGTGTTTTCTACTGCAAGTTAATTTTTATATGTGATATTGGATTTGTTTTTGTGCAAAAGCAGTTTATTATAAGTGAACAAATATTCCTGCGGTTTGCTTAGATCTAGTACTAATTGCTTCTAATATAAATTAGCTTCTATAATTAGTCGATTGTTAGCAGTAAACATGCAGCTATTCAGAACGACCATGCTGAGAGTCATGAGTGCGAATCCCGCCGTTCGAGGATCTTTTTTCAATGAAAATTCTCTACACTTCACATGACATAAAAATCACTCAAAAGCAGAGAAAATCACAGGATTCCTAAATTTTGGCTGTTTTCCATCTAGCTCTTATCAGTGGATATGGTTATTTTTGCAATGGGGTCCTAAAGCCCTGTCCCAGTTTTGTACAAAACACTTAAGATTTGGCCAGAAACGTATGTTTACGCAATTTTCAAGTGTTTTTCGTTGGTTTAAGTCCAAAAGGAAACATTTTTTTCTTTCGTTTGAGAACGTCGCGACCCAGTTGAAGCCCGCACTATAGAAATCTCAGCCAGCACGTCGTTGGCAAGTGTGGTGTTTCAATACATAATAAATAATGCGCTCTCGGGCTAGGCATTGAATAAAAATAGAAAGCGTTGTGTTTGGATGGGCATCTAATTCTTCCGAAAGAGGTGCGCTTTGCGAAAAAGAACAACGTGATTATTGAGCTGAAATCGAATGGATCATTAAAATAACCAAAACGGCCGCTATGGAAAGCATAGATAGCGCCACCGTAGCCTTGTGTGTTTGACAGAACAGCAATGCTGTCACAATGTTAAATCCCATATACCGTGGTGCCTTTGTTTTGATGCGGTGAGCACTTGCAAAAACTACCTTCAATGATCCATTCAGGTTAACTTCTGCGTCCATGAGTTCTCTCGTTTCGTAGGGGTAACGCGCCCTATCTAGAGAACAGGGAGTCGTGAGTTCGATTCTCACCGAGAAGACGTGTAACTTTTTCGCAAACTTCACATCAATTTGTCCATTTAATCCAATTCCAAAGTATTAATATATGTAATGTTTAGTTTTTCGGTAGTTGTCGAACTTCAACTTGGCTTGTTAGCCGTAAACCACGAATCATAACTAATAAAAACAATTATATTTTTCTGGTTTATGAGATTTTGTCATACCCCTTGGTTTAAACTCAAATTTTAGGTTTACAGTTAAGTCTCCCTTACTCGATATCGAGTTAGAAAACTATAGTTTAAGTTGGTTTTCATGGCTAACTCGATGGTCCCTTGGATCGCAGTTGCACTGGGTTTGTGTTCTGTAAGTCGATACCTCTCTAACGCTAAGAGACCTTCAATATCGAGCTAGGGAGAATTGACTGTATTTTATTTTCCGTATCTCTCCCGAAATGTCAGATAGGAACACCCGCAGTGATATCACTTTTTGAAAAGTATAACCACAGTGAAAATTTGTCAGCAAAGTGAACGTCAAACATGATCAAAAGTGTCAAGGTATAACTGTGAACCTATTTTGAAACCTAAAGTTTAAATGTGATAGAGCCGTTTTTGAGCGGGAAAACTTGCCAAAGTAGAAACAAGGACACGTCCTGTCATGATCTTTAATAAAGACAAAATGTTATCACCAATTTTAGGAACCTATTCCACTCACGATGTGTGCTATGAGAAATTATCGCTGAAGCCGGCCCACTATTTACATTTGTTCATTCAAAATGTTCAATTTACATCTTATAATGGTGCGAAGACGATTTAAGCTGTTTGTGATGTATTTCAATTGTAAAAATACATCATATGACCAGCGCCATAAGAAATAATTAACAAATTCGCACATAACTATTGCTTGAAATAATGTTTACACATTTTATGTACCTTGACTTTCTAATGATGCAATAACTTCAACAATCGGTAGTTGCAAACGCTATGGAAATTCAAGTTATCTGATAAAATACAAAATAACAGTAAAATTAAATAGGCCGCCAAATGGCAGTTTTAGTGAGCCAAGAATTGTGAAAACGGAGGGGTCCTCAATAACGGTTTCAATCATAACCAGTATTGAAAGCAATCACCGTAGTCGATACGTTTTCGTTTGCATTCGAAAGCCTTTACCTTCAATATTCACATCACAAGTGGTCAAAGGAACATACGAAAGAACTATGTAAATTAAATGCAGCTGACTATGATGGCATCGCCAGGAAACGGTTAGGTTTTGATTATTTCTATTTTTTCATAATAAAAGCTGCTTTCACTATGGGTTTGTCACATTGAACATAACAAGCCAGATAATTCTATTTTTGTTGTTTATGCTTGGAAATTTCTGAAACTGATGCCAAATCTAAGATTAATACAAATGTCATTATGTCAAACGACATTCATTCCACAGATTTTGTGTTTCTCGTCCATCAAGAGAGTTTTACACCAAGCAAATAATTTTCGAAGTTTTGTGCTTTTGATTTTTTAACGTTCGACGGTCCACAAACCGATTCATAAAGTGGAAAGCCAAATGTCGAAAAGGGATTAAAAAAGGACAGAACGACAGAAGGCCGTAACAATATATTCGAAGAATTTCATCCAATCAGTTTCATCCCTAAATCCCTACTACTGACAGCCTTCTTCAGTGTCAGTTACTCATATTCACTGACACGAGTAACTGACACTGAAGAAGGCTTCAATTAGTAGTCGGAAAACGCGTATCTGTCGAAAGATAATGCAATTAGGGTGGATCATATTCAATCTACTTTTGTTTTTTATCGAAATTCTGCTCAGAGGGTTCGAATGCATTAAAAAGATATAAATTGATGTACTGAAGCCACTATGAGCCCCTTATACATTTTTCTATTATTATTATTTATCTTTATTAGGGAGATTTTCAGCCCTTGGCTGGTTCATCTCCGCTTATACATTTTTCTAGTATTTTAGTTATGAATGTTCGAGCTCATTTAGTAATTGCCTCACAGTTTTTGCACTGATCTGTCTTTATACGCGGTAATACTTTATTTTCATTTTCTATGAAAGAACTATTTTAAGGGAAGGTACACAAATTATGTCACGCTAAATTTCGACTTTTTCGATCACCTGAATTCAACGAAAAACATCAGTTCTGCGATAAAAAAAATAACATTGATGGATCGCACTGATCTTCGAATTGTCGATAGGATTCTATGACTAATTTCACAGCGTAACAAAAATAACATTTTTGCGTGTATCAAGGATCAAATTATGTGTCTCTAGTAGATTTTTGGTTGCTAAAATTTTCAAGTTCTCAGAAATTTTCCAGCAAGTCACTATTTTTAGCTACAGGTCGCCAAAGTTGTGTAAAACATTGTTTTCATTGATGTTTACATGAAATTTAAGGTATGATTTATCAAACTTCTTATGATCTTAACCACCAAGTACGCAATGTAGTACTTTAACCCGAGTAGCACACATGTTATAATTGATGCAGAATAACTCTTATATGACCAGATCAGGTTATATAAGAGTTATTCTGCCTCAATTATAACATGTGTGCTACTTGGGAACTTTCATTTCAGATGTAATTTGGTTAAAATTGCACGGTTAAATTGAAATTTAATCGATTTTTCCAATACGCTTGCAGTCTCCATACAAAATTCTTCATTTCTCTTATATGGCACAATACAATACTTTTCGAAACCATCAAAAAATAATAATGATAATTGTTATACACAATTAGTTTGAATTATGTGGAAAATTAATCGAATAAATTGCCATACAAGCTGACAATCTTGCATGCAAGTTGGCTGAAATAGTCAAATTTAGCACTTTCAACAGTCAATATATCAAAAACTAGGCGTGCAATGATATTTTTAAAAATGACAATGCATTCAGCAACCCTTAATTTAGTAAATAGCGGTATTTTGGTGCTTGAGACAAAAACTTGTTCCGCAGTGTTTTTGATTCCATTCGCTGAGAATTTCAACAAGATAATGCCACTTGTTGTTCTATACTTGGCACAAAACGAATCTTGTGGATTGAAAAATTCTTCATCTCACAGGGCCGACATGCTGCGACACAAGCACCAAAACAAAATACGCCATTTGTTCAATCAGTTTAATCCATTACAGTTTTCAAAAATATTATATAGGTGGTTGAAATTGCATTATTTAACGATTTCAATAAACTAGTATCCAAATTTACCAACTTGTATTGCGATTTATTTGATTAACAACAAAATTCAAATTTTATACATACTTTTTATATACTGTATGTGTTAAAGAGTTCTAATCAACAAAGCCTATAATACTCTTGATTACTCAAAAGTTATTTTTCGATGCTTTAGAAAAGTATTGTATCTTGCCATATAAAAGAAATCAAGCGTGTGCTAGAATGAGGGCGTAAGTCGCATGGGCAATTTATCTTTATCGATGCTCTCTTCTGCGAATAAAGGTGACAAGGTGCAAACTTTGTAGCAGTTTCTCATTTTAGGATATCGGACGGCGATGCAATCTTGCATCCTGAGGAGAAAACTAGCCAACAACCTTGTATCTCGCCTCCTTTATTAACAGAAAAGAGAATCGATGGAGAGAATCGATGAAGAGAAATCGACCATGCGACTTACGCCCTTATTCTATCACAAGCATGAAATGAAAAATGTTGTATGGAAACAGCAGGTATGTTGAAAAAATCGACTCAGTCGGAAATCAATTGTGCAATTTCAAGCAAACTCCATTCCAAATGAAAGTTTAAGTCCTATTCTGCATGCTTGGTGGACATGTGTTTCGATAAATCATGGTTAAAATTTCACGTAAAAATTGGTAAACCATAATTTTATACAACTTGGCGAACTGTAGCTCAAAAATTTGACGTACTGGAACATTTATAATAGCGGCATCAAATTCAGCAACCCCATTTTACTAGAGACACATGATTTGATTCTTGAGATATGCAAAATATTATTTTTAATCTTTACAATTGCCACTGTTCAAAATACGAGTCATGTTCGAAATCGGAGATCAAACGGTACCGAAAAATGGGGTAACATTGATCAGCGGCTCTCATTGATCGGAATGTCTGTCCTAGTAAGAAGATCGAATAAAAATTTATCGATGGACTATTTTCAATGGATGAATGATGCTTCCCTTTATTATATTCATGAGCGGGAGCACCGGTACCAAAAGTACCGGTAATACCGACCAATTTTTGGTACCGAAATACCGGTACTGGAAAGCATTGAGTACCGGTATTTCCGGTACGGATGAAAAATCTAATAATTGTTTGAATCACTAGATTTCTTCACAACAAATACTAAACACGTTTGGTAAAGTTCGTTTATCACGGATTTCTCAGGCCGATCAAAGAACGTATTACATAAGCGTTTATTATAATTAAAATCTTATCAGCACTTATCAGCATAAAAATGTTAGAAGCACGGTCATTGTTTGCATATTGTTTCTGTTAAACATTGATTTGATATTGATTAATAGAAATGTTTCGTGTATTACAAGTCTGCCAAGTTCAAAGTGAAATACTTGTTGACACTTCACTATGGAATGGCAACCATTAGGGCAACATTTGGATGGACCCAGAAAGAGCTTTCTCCGTGTCTGAAAGTTTTATTACAAAAATACACAAACAAATGTCAGTTAATCATTGAACTTTAAACATGCTTTGCATTTTAAAATCGTATTTTATAAATGAAAAACAAGAGTATAACATGGAAATAGTTCTTAAATTATTCATTTTGAACGATTTTCCGCATCATATACAATATAACACAATACATCTGCATCTTTTTCGAATTTTCTATGAAACGGTCAACTATGTATGGTTTGAGGACAGATTTGATTAAATGGTGGACCACGACGGACAGATTTTAAAGTTTAACACATATTTTTGAGTTAATCATAAGTTGTAAAGTTAAAGAAGTTTACTCATAATTATTTTAAGAGCATATATTCTTAGTGTTTCAATTCATACAATCTAAAAATAGCCTTTAGCAACCCGGAGTTTTTTGACAAATTTGAAAAAGTTGCTTATTTTTTGTCCAATACTGCATGTTTTATATTTATTACAAAAAATCTTCCAGTACCGGTATTTTACCGGTACTACCGATACTGAGGTTTACAGTACCGTAAAACCGGTACTCGTCAAAAGGGGTCGGTGCTAGGAACCCTAATTCACAATGTAAAAATTATTGCATTATTTTTTTATGATAATGGAACTTAACTGTTTGATGCCACATCTGCATTAGAATAGCATCGGAAAAATCAGAACTTATGGAATTCTGAACGTATCTGCATAACGCCAAAATATCCTCTAGTCCGGTCTGTCTGAACACCGACTTGCTTATATAAGCAAAAACATTTGCAGTTTCAAACGAAATTTTCAATAATATTCCAAAAAACTGATCATTGTTACCCCGGATAGCGATATATATTTCCCATAAAAAAATCAAACTATTTTTTATAACTCGTGGTTAAAAACGAAAACACAACCATTCAAGTAGTAAGTCACAGATAAAAATATTTAAATTTCAATGTAGCGTAAACAGACGAGTATAGTAAAAGTAAATCATATTCATCTATTGTTACAGCATTACGATTAATTTTCAACTAAAGATGCTTGAATGTTACATGATCGTGACAAATTTAAAGTGCATTTGATTGAAAAATAAGCGATTTGTCGTTGACATTTCAGTTTACTTTGATGCTCCAAATATTTGCATGAAAATAAACTGAAATTTACAACATATTTTTGGCTACACAGAAAAAAATATTTAATTTTCAATGTGATGTAAGCTGAAGTCTACCGTAAAATTAAATCAAATTCGTGTGTTGTTACAACATCATGTAAACTTAAATGAATGCACATTTAATTTTCAACTAAAAATGGTTGACTATTACATGATTGTGTAAATTTAAAGTGAATTCGATTGAAAAATAATGGATTGGTCGTTGGAATTTAGGTTTATTTTGATGCTCCAAATATGTGCATGAAAATAAACTTAAATTTACAACATTTTTTTAGCTGTGTACGTAAACTTCACACCCTAAGCTATAAACTTTGGTTACAAACCTAATCGACGAGATGCTTAAGTGTCCTTATGTTTATCAGTGTAAAATCAAATTCGTTTCATGTTTGCTTTAAATTGTGTTCTGCAAGATAAGTGACTGTCAAAGGTTTACTCCCTCTAAAACTACAACAGCTTCTAAAAGTTGCTTCTATATTTGACTGTTATTATCATTCGTGTTTCTTAAATTCTCTCAGTTATATCAAGTGTTAGCCAAAGGGATGAAGAGCTGAAAACGATGCGGATATAAACCATGGAGAAGACACACGAGGCTTGTTAGTAATACGATCACGTACAGTTAATATTTCCCGGTGATTTGCGACAGCCACAGCCAGTTACTAGACGATAAGAACACACAAGCCGCCATATGTAAATACTACCACCGTCAACGTCAAACAAAAAGTGAGATTTCTCTTACCTTGCCGTCCAAACCGTCCGTCGATTTGGTTTCCTTTTCTGTTACTTTTTTGCTGGTGGCGGTTGGCTCTAAAATTGGGATCGAAACGGATGACGAAAACATTTTATTATAGATACCTATAAATAGTTAATGGGAAGTTCAACCAGTTTCAATACGAACCTTGATTACTGAATACTCGGTAATATTGTGACAGGTAGGTTAGTATTGAGAATCGGTCAGGCACTTCGTATTTTAGCATATCAGCCGGGTCCAGCAGAGACGGGATGCCGAGATGCTTTTCGGCGATGCTGAATGCTAGTTCATTGTTGTAGTATATGTCTTCTTTTTTCAGCGCGGTAAAATCTCTGTTGAAGAAGTGATTGAAATCTAAGTTATTTAATTGCTTTTTCACAACATGTTCGGCTAACTTACATTTTATTTACTTTAAACTATGAATACAGATGGCCCAACACCGGAAGAAGAGAAAAGGAGATATTTTTCAAAAAAAAGATAAGGAAAGATGAATGAGAAATAGTAAAAAGTTGAAATATTTTCAAACACATTCAACACACTTCTAATGGAATAAACAATAGCTAGCTACTTGTCTGCTCTATGCATAATAATAGTAAAAATCGAAACTGCAAGCAAATTGTTACTATCTGATTAAAAAAGTTCAATGTATTTTCCAGTGATTCTGCGGTAACAAGAATGATACAAAAAAAATGTATAGCCAGTAGGAGGTTCAAATATATTTGACCATTTTATTTTGACCAATTATACCCTAAATCTATTCTATCTATTCGCTTCAAAACGTTTGTGAAAAAAAACTTCGGACAAACAAGAGTGAAGAGAACGCCAAGTGGGCACTTAATTTATATACACTTTTTTGGACACATTTGCTTTGTCTTTGTGAAAATCAAATTTTTTATTCAGATCCTAAAACTTGTTTGCTCTGTAAAACAACTCTGTTTAAGCTCATTTGGAAGAAAACTGAAACTGCACAAGCCCTTCAAAGTTTGTATGGGCATTACTATGGAAAAGCAAGCAATTTATTCAACCGGTAATAATATTTGCCCTTGTGCTCTTGAGGGTTAGAGCTACGCTGATACTGTTGAATACATTTGTCAGCTACAACTTTGTCAAAGACCGTTTTCAAATCGAAAGTCTCAGTAAATAGTTATTGATTGAAATCCTATTCGATATTCTTCAACAGTGCTTTTTAAACAGGCAACATTGCTGCATCTGGAGCGAAAAATAGCACACACAAATCACGGCTACTATGTTCCACTGCATACATCCAGTGATGCATGCAATGCAGCACAATTATTTTAGTCGAAGATTATCAACTCATATTATAATCAGTACCGTAATCCGGCAGATTGATCACTATTTCACAGCTTTTTAACATGTTTTCTTCTGGCATTCAAATATTATTAAATTTATTTCGGTAAAATCACTACTTCATTGATTTCTATCAGTTTATGGAATCGATTTTGTATGAAATAAAATTAAACATTTCATAAAATTAGTTTCAATATCAAAAATTTAAATTTAAATTTAAATAAGTGTAAGTAAAACTTTCCAACGCCATCGCTGACTCACTTTACTTTTACAATAGGCATCGATAAAATAGAACAAAGAAAAGATTTGTCCATGAGCTAGTTCTTATCCTTGCTAAGAAATCATATAAACGTTATCAGGTGATTATTATATCTTTTTGTAGAGCAAATTCCAAAGTCCTCTAGTAATGAATATCACAGTTTTACAACGTTGACCTTCTATAGAATGGGCCACTCTATCAACGCTTTCGTGAAATTTCAGTAGTAATACGTGAAAGCTTTGATAAAATTAAACTTGTTAATTGGGCTGTATGCCAAATCCGTTAATTGATCAGCAATACATAGGAACCCCGGAAATGACCCATATAAATTCTTGAATATATCAGTACAGGGAATTCATTGCATTGTAACATTGTAACCAAGACCAAATGAAATGTGGTTATTGATTTGATATTAATTAAATTAACATTCATGTTTAAAAAAAGACACGGACACCGTCTTCAGCCATTTAGCTGCACAAACTGTAACTTAACATTAGATAATGGACAAGCATGCTCCAGTGGCTCAGCCGAGAAACATTTCTGACGAAAAGTTTCAATACCTGTAACAGGAATCGAACCCATACTCGATAACATTATGCATTAGACTGATGCAAATTTAGAAGTTTTTGCTTTCCTATGCTCAAACGGTGTCATTTATGATGGAAATCATTCTCCCAAAATTTGAAGTGATTTGGAAGAAATTTGGCTGTGCACACGCCATTTGAAGTTTATATGGAAATTACTATGGAAAAGCCAAACCTTTTGTGTTCAGTCCTCTATCTGCTCGTCATAATAATATATGAAAAGTGAACACACTCTTCCCATGTAAAATCTTCCCAGATACAACTTTGCCGAAGACCACATTTTGTTGGGACGTAAGGATAATTTGTCATTATTGATTCCAATGTCTAAACCATGCTGAGATGACCATTCAATTAAATTCAGAGCAACACTGCTTTTTTGCTGTAGAACATAGTAGCCTGGATTACTTTGATCTATTTTTCCCGCTAGGAGCACCACTGTTGCCTGCCGAACAGTTGGTGAAGCTTACTGAAGGCAAACCCACTTTATGATGATGAATAACAATTTTTCCTGACGTCCAATCAAAATGTGATCTTCGGCAATGTTGTAGTGCAAGAGTTTCACATGAGAAGAGTGTGTTCACTTTTCCATAAAATATTATGACGAAGAGATAGAGGGCTGAACACAAAAGGTTGGCGTTTTCCATAGTAATCTCCATTTAAACTTCAAATGGCGTGTGCACAATCAAATGTCTTCCAAATCATTTCAAATTTTGGGAGGACGCTTTTTACCATAATCTAAATCGTTTAAACATAGGGGAGCAAAAATTTCGAAATTTGCATCACTCTAATGATGCATCCAACTGTTTTAATTCTCACTTGGTATTCTATGGATTAACGAATGAGAGGGGAATCTGGTTCAATTCGAACCATCAAGCTTTTTTCAACACTGTTGCTTAAGTAAACATCGTGCGTACCATTTTTGTACCCATCACACAGCGGGATTCATGCGGCACCTGCGGTTCTCGAAAACCATCATATTCCATGAGCGAACGTTAACGAATGGAATGGTTATATTTTCATTCGCCGAAATCGTGTCGAACTTCCCGTTTTGCCCTTAAAATGCTATTTTTCTGGGATAAAGAACAGTTTCAACTGGTTGCAGCTAACTGAATGTATTTTTACTGATGAAAAGTAATCTGGGTAATGCCAATGAGTAGTGCCAATCACTGCAGTTTTGCACCAGATTACCCTAAAATTTTATTTTTTGGTATTCAAGAGTTTTGACAACTTATTTCGGCTACTAAAATTATACTTTTCTGACGCAAAGGGTGTCTACGATGAATTGCCACACTATGAAATTGAAATTATGTGCGTGATAAAATCTTGCGCATTCATCACGAGAAGATCCTTGTCCATCGCATCGTTCCATCGCTAAAACGTTGGGAATCGCGAATTCTACGGTGTCGCGAGTGATTAACGATTGACCACCGATCGGAAGCCCAGAAGTGAAGGAAAAAGTATTCCGTACAACACCAAAAATGCTGCATCATGGACGACGAAACATATGTGAAGGCCGACTTCAAACAGATCCCCGGCAACCTGTTTTTCACGGCCAAGGATAAGTTCAGCGTTCCGGAACATGTCCGCACTCAGAAGATGCCCAAATTTGCGAAGAAATTCCTGGTTTGGCAAGCCATCTGCCCGTGCGGGAAGCGGAGTGCACCTTTCGTAACCCAGGACATGATGAACGGACAGTTGTACATGAAAGAGTGCATCTAGAAGTGGCTGCTTTCTCTCCTGAAGGCCCACAACGTCCCAACAATCTTCTGGCCGGATTAGGCCTCATGCCACTACTCCAAAGACGTGCTGAAGTGGTATGCGGACAATTTCGTGCCAAAATGTTCAACCCTCCCAACACTCCGGAGCTCCGCTCCATCGAGAAGAACTGGGCGATTATGAAGCAGCACCTTCTTAAACGACCTAAGTTAGTGAACTGAAGTCGAGTTCAGTCGAGGAACTGAAGAAAGTATGGGTTTACATGCAAAAAAGGTTGATTCACAGGTTGTGCAGAATCTTATGGCCGGGGTTAAGGCCAAGGTGCGGGAGTTTGCGTATGGACTGTAAACAAAATACGAGTAAAATGATAAAATGAAGTTTAATAGTTATTTTTCAATCCCTGAAAATTTGATGGCAATCGGATGAAAACTCGAATTTTGCGAATCAATTTTGTGTGTGGCAATTTCATCGTGGACACCCTTTAGAACCATCTGGAAGAATACAATGGACCACATTTAAACTGGTCTCGATGACTAAAAATGCCCATTTTTCCCACCCTTTATGATATATTTCTCGAACGAAACAACAAAGAAAGAATTGCTTGTTACGAAATATATTTTACTGGTGTAGGATAATCTAAGTTTTATGATGGAACATACTTCATTTAGTACCAATGACTGAATCAGCTCATTTTTCCTCTTTTGTGGCAAACTGAGTCCTTCCAAACAGTCTATGAATAAAATGTACTCCATAGAATTTTCCGGTTAAATCTACGCAAAAATTGTTTGATTAACAATATCATAGCATAGCATTGTACAGCAAAATGAGGGAAACAGGTCCCTTTCATTGAATGAAAGAAGTGGATGTAATGTACTCCATATTATTCACCAATTGATTTCCTTTCCAGATAAAAATTATTAGTTAAGCTAAGTATGCAATTTCGCTTAAGAAAATTAAATAAATTAGTAGGCATTAAGACCGAATAAATATGGTTTTTTAGACCATTTCTAGAAAACAAAAATCCCCACGCATTCAGATAGGCGATTACTTTTCTTTTCAACAGCAAACCAGCCTTTAACCACAATCTATTGAAGGGTAACTACCTTCTGGAGATTCAAAATCATTACATTTTTAAATGATAATAAAACTTCGAGTTGTTTAATTCCACTAGAGTTTGTATCCTTTGGCATATACGCGTATTTCGACCTCAACTGTAAGGCCGTCTTCAATGTCGTGTACTAGACTCGTCTTTTTTCATTTTCATTTGTATTTTCAATTTGGGTTTTCATTTATTAACATTTTTCAATTTTCACTACTTTCCATTTTGTCTCAACCTGCGAATACCGTATACCGAACAGCAGCGATTTATTTTTTTTTTCAAATTTTCATTGTTCAGAACTTGTAATGTGAGGGAAATGATCATCCTATAGTCTGATCAAGATCTCGTTAGAGAATTACTAAGAAGGTCAGAAAATAACCAATTATATTTCATATAATCAAAAGAAATATATTGAAAAAAACAACTTGAAGTGCTATGGTAAGAATGTAGAATAAAATTGTATGATTTGGTTGAGTGTGTAGAGAATCATTTACATACATTTATTGGTGATGCAAGGAAATGCCGCTAAGATTTCTCGAATCAGCGTTTTACAAACAATTTTCTAAAAATCTTTTTAAGTATTCTCTAAAGATGCTTTCTTTAAGTTTTCATCAGAATCTCGTGCGAATTTGCCAAGCCAGAAAACTATGAAGGCTCCTACTAATAATCAATCTAACTTTTTGGGAGAAACCTGACAAAGATCTTATGATTCTCTGAAATATTTGTGTAAGATCTCTCCAAAAAAATTAAGCTATGTTGAATTCGAGGCAGGCAGTCATGCATCCCCTGGTGGAATATAGTAGTTACGGCCGTTGTTTTTTCATTAATTCATCAATCTTGAATATTCTATGATGACAGCAATAGTACAAGATTCCTCATTCCATACTTTCTTGATTTCCAAAAAGATTGCATTCAAATGAGGGAAAGCCTCCTTGCGATTCATCAAAATATTGAACGACGATAGGAAATATTTTTATGTTCCCATGATTGCTACCATTTGTGCTAAACTACGATTAGAAGTTTAGATTAGAAGTTTCGGAGATCTCTTCATTCTCGTAAGCGTTTTCAGGACTCCTCACCACTAAGTACACTAAATTATTTTACTGTTTTCAAGCTTTCCAACGTTAATTTTTGGGGTCTTCCAAACACGAGTGGCTAGAGTCCACGGATACAAAGCAAAGCCATTTTGAAGGTGTCTGGGTTCGATTCCCGGTCGGTCCAGGATCTGAAATGAAAATAATGAAAATTTCCTTGGCTTCCCTGGGCATAAAGAAATCATCGTTTCTGCGACACGATATACGGATACGGAAATGACAACGTTGGCAAAGAAAGCTCTCAGTTAATAACTGTGGAAGTGGTTATTTAACACTAAGCTGAGAAGCAGTCTCTGTCCCAGAGAGGACATAATGCCAAGAAGAAGATTAAGAAGAACAGTATTTTAGGTGATTTTTCCATCCAACAGAAAAAAATAACATAATTATTCATTTAAGTTGTATGACATGAAAAATTGCTGCAAAAACTTCAACATCGACTTTCTAAAAACTAGGGTTCTTAATTGATTTTAAAGCCTGATTCGCTGCTGATAAGTAATTTGTTGGCCTATCTTGATGCATGGAAAATGTCTGCAAGAAAACGATCAATCGCAGTATGCCGTTGAAAAGAAATGTCAGTTCAAATGGGAGTCGCTGTAGATAATTTCTGCAAGGAATCGACGAGAAATTTCTTTAGCGATTCATTTTCAGCAGCAATCAGGCTTAACTTGAGAGAGATGAGACAGCTGGCTTAGATCGCGAGCTCCCAAAAGTCAAGGCGAACCTGTCACCACAGATAACAGATATTTATGCTAGAACAAAAATTTCCTGAAACCCTGTTTAAATATTTAAATTGAAACCAAAGACAAATTAAAGACCCCCATGTCCCTTGCAGTTGCCTAAAATTTTATGGCTCATAAGGTAATCTAGAATGCCGTTCAAAGTGTACTGCGATCTGTCAAACTTGGGTACCTTTTACACTACCGAGGGACCAAATGCAGTACTAGAAGTGGTACCCAATCTGAGCCCGAGTGCGACGGACCTGTTGAAACTCCTTGCAATCACTAGCGCCGCCACACAACAAATTGCGTGAATCAGTGGTGAATATCAGTATCTTGAAATATTTCATATTCACCACTGACATCGTCATAGAAACTTAACGATGAAAGCTCCACCACGATGTTGCTACTTGTGTTACCATTCAAAATTACCGTTAATTGTCTTACACAATTTTACAATCGGACATCAACGTCTGTTATCTGTGCTGTCACCAACTGTCACTGAAAACCATACCCTGGAGGAGGAAAACTCGGCAACTAACATTTCTGAGTGTTTTCCGATGATTTAACATTTTAAACCTTCGAATATTCAAATATAGTTGAGTGTTTTCAAACTGACATTGAAATCTTTCATATTTATGATCACTATGAACATGAGATGTGAAAAGAAAAAAACGCCGCGCCGTGAACAATAATTGCGTTTTCAACTGTCTTTCAGAACGCGAACTGCGTGTTGACTTTTCACGCGATTCCGATAGTGTTTCGGCCGGTGCTACGCCACCCGAATTTTCTTTAGTTTGTGATTAGTGGGATTAGTGTGATTTTGACTTGAGTTCCACGACTTTTTCGGCTGGTGGAATATTGATTCGCTGGGTGCGATATTTTGTGGACACTATTTTTTGTGATAAAAGTGCTTTTTATTTGTGAATATTATACCTAAAGGCGTTCTGCGTGCTAGATTTTTAAATGAATCCGCTAGTAGTTCAGCCAAAGACAAATTAAAGACCACCATGTCCCTTGCAGTTGCCCAAAATTTTATGCTACGCCACCCGGATTGTTGTTTTTCTCATTTATGATAAATGTGATTTTATTAAATAGATTTTATAAAATAGATCGAATAAAATCTATTCTGATACAATTTACTCAAAAGTGCTGTTTGAAGTGTGAAAACCGCATTCAATATAATGATCATTGTGCTGCGCATAGTTGTGTGAAGTGTTGGTCCTCAAACTGTGTGTGTGTGTGTTTGACGACATTTATACACATATGTCGTAGTTCTATTGAGATACGAAACCATCTAGAGGATATGAATTCAATTTCTATACAAAATAATTGATTCATTTTGTGGAAATAGCTGCTGACCTTAAGATCAACGAACGAATTTGGTGAGTTTGTTCCGATTAAACTGTTTATTTGTTGGGCTCTTTGTATCATGGGCTAGGGTAAGCATATTTTCTCGTTTTAGAAAGCGAGTAATGGCGCTAAAACCAAAGCTTATTAGCGAGGACACAAGGCATAAATACCTGTGCCCCATCCCTGGATGACAAACGCGCATACAGTGCCTTTTACTTTCTTAGCTGCGTCACTCCCAACAATGATAGAAATATTGCATTCTCACTCTAACCCAATTACAAAAACATACTATTTGCACTTACACATTACACATACACTAAATTTCAATTCGGTCGCATCACTCGCTTATAGTGAATCTTAGACCATTACCCTTCCAATAATCCAACTCCTTGACATCTATGAGGGCGTCGGTGAGTCGCTGGCCTCTCTTCAAGTAGGTGTCATATCATCATTAGCCGGCAATGGAAATTCTCATGTCTTTTCATCTCTGACTTCTGATTGGATGGTTATTTATTTTAAAACAGTTTTCCATTGGCAATTAGAATAAGAGTGGAAAACTAACACACATGACAGTTTTTAGTATGCAATCTACGAAATACTCCGTTACCACGCAACGCAATCATGAAAATGAGATGTGAAAATAATTTTGACTTTGTTTATCTAATCGTTGTGCACAACTCAAAAATGAAAAAAGAAATCAAAGAGCCCAAAGAAAACAGCTGTGAGCTGTCACCTCTCTCTAAGCTTCTAACCCCTCAAGCTGAAGAGGCATCGAAGCCAAATCTCGAACTTTCAAGAGCACAAATCTAGAGAACCAGACAACCGTTTGTGCTGAAAATTTGACTCACTGGTCCTTCACTGGTGATGACCAATCGATCAAATTTTCAGCGCGAATGGTCGTAAAAATTCGAGTTTTGGCTTCGATGCATCTTTACCTTAATAACCACTATGATTCGGCAAGTAGAAAAAACCGGACAAAACTTAAAATATGAAAAATAGGTTAGAACACCTCAAAATAATCTTAAAATTAGGAGATGTCCTGTTAAATCAGGACGAATGGTAACCCTTTCTGTTACAACTGTTCTTTATTCCAGAAAAATATAATTTAGGGGAAAATATATTCTTTCAGTCACCGAAATCAGTTAAAATTAGGTCCATTGTATACCCCATATGATTTTACGTAAGCAAAGTATAATTTTAGGAGCCGCAATCACTTATATAAACTCTTAAATATAAAAAAAATAATGATATTTTGGGCAAAACGGGCCGTTTAAGCCATTGACATTAAATGAAGTGTGATCCATAATATTACCCAGATTATTCTATACCACACTAGACAACGGGCTAGCATGCAATGCCCAATTGCACAGTCAAAACAAAGACAAATTAAAGACCTCCATGTCCCTTGCAGTTGCCCAACATTTTATGGCTCATAAGGTAATCTAGAATGCCGTGAAAAGTGTACTGCGATCTGTCAAACTTGGGTACCTTTTGCACTACCGAGGGACGAAATGTAGTACTAGAAGTGGTACCAAATCTGAGCCCGAGTGTGACGGACCTGGTCAAAATACGTTCCTGACGATCCGAAATGAAGCCGAAATCGAACCCACACTCCTTTGATCGATGCGGCTAAATGCTTGATAACACTAGCGGCACGGCCACGGGGAATGGAACCATAAGTAAATAAAGTAATAAATTGTTTCGTGCTGTTTCAATTCAGTAAAATGTTGTAGTTTGAAGGCCAATATTTCAAAAACATTGAGTGTTTGTGTACAGCAGTTTGATTAGATTAATATGGGCACACTATCTCTCCGTAAAAAAAACCTTCAATGCATTTTTCGTATTGTATTGTACAGTGTTAGTAAAAGTAACAAATCAAATCATGCTTGGAACAACTAATATAAGAAAGAGTTCATCAAAATTCAATCTATCAAACCGTCCAAAAGAAAACATCATACTCACATCAAGTCCGGACGAAAGTTGTGGATAATTGCACAGAAAGCGAGGCCGTCGCGCCAGGAGGTGCTCATGTTTGTGACGCGGACATCCTTATAGCCCTCGGTGACGCGGCGACACCATAGTTCTAGAGCCTTCGTACCACGGCGTTCTGACATGCTAAGGTATCTGTAAAAAGATTAGGAAAAAATGAACCGCATGAGTTACACAGAAATAAGTCAACCGGGTTTAGGAATAGAAATAAGTCAATCGATGTTAGTAGCTAGCTATGTGATACATTTGCATACAAGGTCGATCAGATATCCATGCTAGTGCCGGGACTGTGCCATTAATCTTTTCCCGCTCAATGATTTGTTCGGTTTTGTTTGCCTTCAACAAGTTTTAGTTGATTGTTTATGCACAAATCCTGCTGCTATATCGTTATAAAAGCTGATTCGCATCGAGCTAGCTGCAAGCTGTGCGGTGATATATGTTTCAAATTAGATCCTGTACTGAAACCAGGTGCAATGTTCAATCAATTTGATCTATGTATGATCGTTATATAACAAAATGCTGTATCAACTCCCCTACACAATTCAGTATCATATATTTTAAAGGATTTAGTTCTCCTGAAAAGTACAATTATTGTGTTTTCTGATAATGGACTTAGTGCGATCTGACAAGCAACACTGCAACACTTAAAAATTTCATTTCTAAAATCCACATTATTATCTTCCATTGACCTCATTTGATCCCTCTTTTGATTTACTGCATTCATAAGTACAGGGCTGTTACAAAAACTTCAAAATCGTATCTTCAATCATTCAATCATCTTCAATCATGATGAAAACGAACATTACATGTATGAAACATCATGTCACAATACCCAATCATATTTTTGGAAAAAAAACTCAACACTATTGTGAAAACTCAAATGTTTCTTCAAATTTCTGCATTTTATGAAAATTTATACACTTTTCTTAGTGCCGTAATCCAGGGGCAAAATAATCACTTTTCACAACTTTATGTTATGTAATCCTTGCGAATTTTTAGGAAATAATATTAAATGTAGTATAAAACTATCATGAACATTAACAATTGAAAATAACAAACTGGGGCGAAGTTGTTTACCATATATAAAACAAATATATATAAATTTAAAATAAAATGGTGTTTGCATGTCACGAAATGGATTGGTAACAGGCTATCGGATTTCAAAAATTCTTTCATTGTTATGTTCCTAGAGTGCTCCGTCGTGGTTGTGTGTTTAAAAAGCACATGATATTCACCGGGAAAGTCGAAAAAACGAGATTGGAAAGAACTGTTATTCTGTATGGAACATTTAAGGCGAAACTGGAGGCTTTTCCACAGCCTACTTGATATCAAGATGAAGTTTGCCGGAACAACTAGTTTAAGAATAAGAAATTCCCTTGTCCTTCACAAAATGACGTCAAAATTCTTACAGTTTGTGTATTTGACCATTTTTTGCAACTTAAACTTTGGAAACCAGTAAAATAAGCCTAAATGTAGGCAATTTCCCTTGTAATCAGCACGTTTCCAGAAGATAAACGGCTTTACTATTGAAAAACTATGCTAGTTATGCAGTATGATTTTAAAAACAAATTCATTATTGGCAAGAACAGTTTTTAGTTATTCCTGTGAACTTTTCAAACAAATTATTTATAAATTTTTCTCTTTAATTCTGAAATGAAACTCTGGTGCAATTTTCAAGCAAAGCTCAATATAAAAGATACATATTCTGTTTTCAGCATCAAGTTGATAACATAGTTTGTTATCAATTTATTATTATTATATTTGATACCAAACTTTGTTTTCATTTTGCCATCATTATTAACTTGTAATCAAATGTAATAATTTTGAACAACTAAAACATTTAGTGCATCTTGAATGAAACATAAAAATTAAGCATTTATCCTATTGCTTGCTTGTTCCACTTTCAAACAAAATAAGGATACATATTTCATTGAAGTCTCAATTTGCCCTCAATGATAGCAGAAAAAAATTATTTCCAGTGATAGCAAAAAAAAGTTTTCAATTCTATTTAATGGGAATATTTATACACTACAGTTAACTCTCCTTTACTTGATATCGAGTTAGAGAACTATAGTTAAAGTTTATCCCTTGGATTTGGATCGCAGTATGGGAGTAAGGGAGAGTTGACTGTACAATAAATTGATTAAAGCATTTATTAGAGTAAAGTGGGTCAAAAGTGTCTCTTTAAGATTTCTAGCTCATTACCAAATGAATGTTTTAAACGTCATGGTATTCAAGTAAGGGACTTTCACTCCAACAAATATTATAGCAATCGATTGAGATTTGGAAAAGTAATGACTATTTGTTGTTTTTAGATGTGTAATTATAATTTTCGGTCGAAATTCCATAACATGGAATAAAACAAAATTAAAATCTTATTCAATTTCTTATGTTGGGTCGGATCTAGACCTATCAAAAAGACGTTTTGATATGTATTAGTTTTTGCATAAATTCTGGGAAACCATTATCCACCCACCTATAGTGGGGCAAAAGTTCTGGCAAAATATAATTTTGCGAAAAAAAGTGCAAATTGCCCAAAATCCACATATTAACTTATGTTTTAGCGAAATTTACCTGATTGTGCAAAAAAGTCAGGGGGACGGACCTGGTGTAGTGGTTAGAACACTCGCCTCTCACGCCGAGGACCTGGGATCGAATCCCATCCCCGACATAGTCACTTATGACGTAAAAAGTTATAGTGACGACTTCCTTCGGAAGGGAAGTAAAGCCGTTGGTCCAGAGATGAACTAGCCCAGGGCTAAAAATCTCGTTAATAAAGTCAAACCAAAAAAAAAAAACAAAAAAAAGTCACCAAAATTTCATATTTTCAAAAAAATGCTATTTTTGGGTATATTACAATCAACCAAATTATGGATAATTTTTTGAACATTTAGTGTGTATTTATCTGTAAACATAAGTTTATAGCTGTTATAAAGTATGTCTGTCATAAAAGCATCGATATTTTGTGTTTCATCCAGAGAACCGGTGGGGCAAAAGTTCGTTGAAGACAATCAGTTTTGAAACTGTTATTATTATAAATGGAAAAATATTTCAACAAAAATTTGTTCAGCAAAATTATAATCAATATGTTGAAGGTTCACTGATTGCTATTTATTTATTTTCATAGGATTCAGATAGCCGTAGCGGTAAACGCGCAGCTATTCAGCATGACCAAGCTGAGGGTCGTGGGTTCGAATCCCACCGGTCGAGGATCTTTTCGGGTTGGAAATTTTCTCGACTTCCCAGGGCATAGAGTATCTTCGTACCTGCCACACGATATACACATGCAAAAATGGTCATTGGCATAGTAAGCTCTCAGTTAATAACTGTGGAAGTGCTCATAAGAACACTAAGCTGAGAAGCAGGCTCTGTCCCAGTGGGGACGTAACGCCAGAAAGAAGAAGAAGAAGATTTGATTCATGCCACTTTTGTTATATTAAACTCATTTTATTAATAGATAAATTTGGCATTATAGTCAGACAATTTTAGTATTATAATCCTTCATATATCAGTGACAAAAATAGGTCAAATTAGTTTTAACAGTTAAAACTGCTACTTTTATAGATTCACTAACCCCGGCATACCTTATATTTGTAACACGATGACTCAGAATATCACTCAGAATATCAGATTATCAGGCTAGCTGAGCTTTATTATCATCTCTTCTAATTGACCTCAACAACCTTATCGACCGATTTCAGTAAAACTTGTACATACGGCCAATTTTCGAATAAAGTGCGGCCTCTATGTGTTCACCTTAGTTCTTGCATTTACGTATAGCGGAATAGTAGTGTGGAAAAACTTAAAAACATGCAGGATGTGGAAAAATGTCGACCTAGAATAAAGGGAAATCTACCTTGAATGAACGGAAATGTTAACAGTGTTTACTTTTTCGAAAAACAAAAAAGTAAACATAAATTGCAAGTTTTCGGGAATTCCAGTACGAATGCAGCACGAGCGTGGTAACGCTGTAGATACACGAAATCATGTTGCCATACATCAATTACAAAGCAACTCAAATAGCAGTCATAGTGGAAATACAATTTCCTCTGAAAAAATGCGAAAATAGCACGATTGTTCACAAAAGGAATCTCTTTCCATATTTAACAAGTCCTAACTTTGTTCCGATCGTGCTTACGTGCGAGATAAGTGTTGCCCAAGGGTTACATATTTACACTAGTTAGCGACTCCAAAAATTCGGCTAGTTTCCCCAAATTTCACTTTCAATTTATATTACCGAACTGGCCTAAAAGGAAAGCCGAAAGGGTGAGGCAATCAGTTGGTAACTCGGTGGGTATAATTTCACTTTCTTGAATCACTCCACCATGTTTGATCAAAACACATCAACGGGCCGCCGCATAGTGAGTGTGGCTTTCAGTTCATCTATATTTCATACCTTTAATTTCCACTCATGCATCTTTTATGGTCCGAAGCTTTCTGGAAGTGTATAAAATCAATACACTCATTCACAAACGCTTTGGTGTCGTGCTGCACCACAAATGCTTATTTGTAATTTTACGAGGTTGGCATCAAGTCGTAAGTATGTAATTTAGACACGCACCTTTTGCAAGTTCAATTAATTTTCATTGCCACCATTCGGGCGGTTATGCGGCTTGGTATCGGCATCAGCAGAGTGGTTCACGACCGCGTAAGTGCGAAAGTTAAACATGAGAAACATTTCCTCATAACAAACACCCATCCAAAACGGTGGAACGTATGTGCATTAGTCATGGAAAATCTTACGCATCGTTTGCGGCACATGGGTGTAAATGCGGCACTTGATAACACGAGCGTGCCACTGACTAGCGACTGACTGCAGATTGGACTAGACGTGTATCCCGCGCTACGTGAATGCATTTTCCGGGCAAACATTTGGCCACAGATAAACATACGTAGTACTGACGGAAATTCTCAATACCAATTTGATGTTCATTTCAAATTTGCTATGTTTCAAACCTCACAACCAGAGGCGCAAACATATTTTTTCTTGACTTCTCTTCATCGTTGCTGTCTTGCCACTATTAAACAAAACTGATTTATTTTTCTAACTACTTATTAGTGTTGTACGATAAAGGATTGCCGAATCGTAATCTACAAACATTGCGAAAGTATTTATGTTTGGTGAAGTTATTGACAAAAGAGAGGATCGATGAAGTCAGATGATAGGGCAGTTGAAAATTTAGAAATGTTTGAAAATTCATATTCCCATGTATTTCTTAAATAAAAAAAGCATAAAAATAGTGTTATGTGAAATTTTCAGCTTTTTCGGTGGTGATTTAAAGGTGACCCAAAAACAATTGTAATGGTGGTTTATATGGAAATTAATATGGAGAAACTTTGAAAAATGTTCCTAACACATTAGAACTACAATGTTAATACAAACTTATCACCTTATAGAGAAATCTCATACTTCAAACTTTATTTAAGGATGTTGCTGAAGAAAGAAATTCTTTCTGGGCTAATTTTGCTTGGGATTTTACAGAAGTTTGAAGGGCTATAATTCCATCTGGAGCTATATATTGGCAAAAAAATATCTCTTCTCCCTTCTGTCGTATTAAATTGTTCTTTTCAGCAACTTCTATTATTATGGTTTGAAGCATGAGTTTTCACTCTGAGATGATAAGTTTCTACTTACATTCCAGTACTATGATGTTTGAAAAAATATTCATTTTTCAATTAATACATTATAATGTCCATATAAATCTACATCGTCTTTAGGTTACCTTTAAATCACTACCGAGAAACCTGAAAATTTCACGGAACATTATTTTCATGGTACAAATTGTAACTCTTTTGAATCGCCATAGTCAGATAAGTCCTTATGAAGCAACAGTGTCGAAATATCTGTTATTTCTATCTCTACGGTGTTTGTATATCACGAGTTGACTTGAAAGCAGGTTAATATATTTGAATAATTGTTTCACCGTTGTATTTGCCTTGGACTCTGATGTGTTCTGGTGAAGAAAAAGTTTGGGAAAGTCTTCGCAAAAGTCGGAAAATTAGAGAATAATAATTCTTCATTTTGTATGAAAGGTTTCACGACGGTTTTCAACAGCCAACTCGATGGCTAAGAGAAGATTGCCAGAACGACTAGTATATCAATAAATAAAAATGAATTGCTGTTTGTATGTCACAAATTGGCTTGAGAACGGCGAATTTACCTGATTATTTTACATTTAAGCTAAGTATGCTGTTCCGCTCAAGAAAAGTAAAAATTTCTGCGGAAGAAATGGTCAAGAAATTTTCTACAGTGACCTCCAGTTGAAATGACATATCTTTTTAATTGCATACTGCGATAAAAAATGCTTTTCTCGACCATTTCTTGCGATAACTTTCCCACGCATCGAGATAGGCGTTTACTTTTCTGTTCAAGTGCATACTTCCCATTCGAGTGTACGAAGGTACGGTGCTGCCATCTGGGAAAAGTTTGCTCGATGCGTGAAGCGTCGAAAATTTTACCCGGCAAGGTATAGGAAGCGAAATTTCAAATGCTCATATAAAATTAACTACAATAGTTATTTAAAATCTTTTCAATATATGTTGATATACTTTTGATGGGCTACATTATAGACATATAATTATGAGTTTTATATTTTTTTCTCAATATGCTGCTGATTCTATAGTTGATCAATAGTCTAACCCCGTACACTTAACAGAATTTTATTAAAAAGTGTTTTGAATTTTTTAGAAGCATTTGAAAATTGACTTCCTATGCTTTGCCATGTAAAATAATCGGAGCTTCACGCATAGGGTCAACTGTGGTAATTACCTTCGTAGACGCGAATTAGGTTCTTAAACTGTGTCGACGTGTTTGTATTGTAACGGTTCGTAGTACCGTTTTGATTCATATTACGGACACTTAAGGCCTCAGTGAAGTATAACCCAGTTTGGACCATACAAAATAAATCATTCTGTATGATTTTTTAGCGTTATCGAGCGTCGGAAGCCCTTAACTTTCGGATGGTGGGTAAACAATACGCGTCCGCAACTTGAATAATTTTAAATAAATCAAAACGTGTGGCCTTTTCATGATTCTTATTCCGGACGCTCCCTCACTTTTGCCTCATATTCCGGACGCTTTGATTCGAATTACGGACAGCTCATGATAATCCTTAATGGAATAGTCAAATCATCAATTGAAATCGTTCAACCTTTTAAGAGACGTCTAAGGTAGTTGGGCATTATAAATTTGCAATGATATTTATGGAAAAAACCTAATAAAACTAGCCTCGTAAATGAGAACTTTTGGACGGCGAAAATTGAAACATTTCGTGTGAAATGTTTCCCATACAAACGAGAGTGTCCGGAATTTGAAGCTGTCCGTAATATGAATCAAAACGGTACTCCCTCAGCAGGCTATCGAGGTTTTGTCGCGGTTAGTGTAATTTTTCGTGTCATTTGAATGTTTATAATTCAGGAAAGTGTTTGTGTTGTGTGTTTCTGCTCTATGTTTGGTCAACCGATCGGTACGCAGTAGAGATGGTCGGGTCTCGGATTTTCAAACCCGACCAATAAAGGACTCTGCTTAAATCCCTTGGGAGCAACCATTGGTAGTAGGCCATGATTAATATTCTGGAGCTCCGCAGAAGCTAAGATCGGCCATTTTGCCCATGTACTCCCAGCAGTGGTAGAGGTGGGACAGTGAGTGAGGTGTTTGGAGGACACAGGTATAATTTGGAGCCCTCAGTTGTGAAAGGCAGTAATACATTGATATCCCCCCTCTACATAACTCCGTGGTTGCACCACAGAACGGTGATTTATCCCAACATTGGGCAGATAAGTTGCGGTCATCGCTACACCAGGCCGACGACCAGGATGCTACCCTGGTGAAGCCAGCCTTTTGTCCAATACGCTCATCCCGTGGTCCAGGTATGGCGGCAAAGGTCGCAGGAAAGCCATGGTTCGAGCAGGAACAGCAAGGACATTCGAAGAGAGGCCCCAAAGGAGTAAGAAGCAAGAAAAGGTCAGAATAGTCCTAAGAAAGTGGGTGGAGTGGAGAGAAAGGTAGATAGCGAGACTAGTCAGAAACAAGGTTAGAGAAAAGTGTGTGAGCGAGAGAAGAAGAAAAAGAAGAAGAATAAACAGGAGTGTGAAAAAGCCAACTCAAGTGTTTCCCTGTATTCCGCGAAACAGCAAAGGATAAGCGTGCCGACCCTAGAGATGAGGGAAAAATACAGAGTCTCGTTAGCCACTGGGCAGGGTCACCTTCTGTGAACCCTCCTTAAGCTGACAGTAGCTGCCGGTGATGAGCCGTGAGTTACAGTATGTACAAATAGTTAAGGAACTTCACGGGAAAATGGAAAAATAAGAGAGGAAAATAGGCACATTGTATATGATTTTTTAAGCATTAATAAAAGCAAATATATGTTATCAAGAATATGGTTCAATTCCAATTTTCCCATACACACATTTCTGGACAAACCCCAGACAACCAAAATGTACGCATAACGAAATCACCTGGAGGCTTTGTACGTGCAAAATTTCACTTATAGGATGTCGCGAAAAGGCCTTCTACGTACAAAAGTGGAGGTGATATGCGTGCATATATTATGTGATGATTATTAACATACAAAGCGAGTGTATAAATATTCTCCCGAACTAACCTGTTATCTTATGCGACTTAACTTATGATAACAAATGTTGATTTGACAGCTGCTACGGATTGATTCGACTTACTTTGTACAAGTGTACGGGACGAAATGTACAAAGGAACTCAGAAAAAAAGTGTTTTATGCGAGGAAACTCATCAATTGGACGAGTTTATCTACAGTGCTTAGCGGGTTTGATGTAATTAGTATGAATAAACGAGTTTTAACGTGAACTTTCATGCGATTTCTGGTTGTCTGGGACATTTGAAAAGGGCCCAAGAGGTGTTGAGCTTTTTTACAGAAACGTTGCTGTTGAGTCCTTTTTAGCCCGCCCACGCAAACTAATACCACTCTCAGAAAGATTGATGATAGCTCTTTCTGATAGTGGTATTGGTGAGCGTGATCGGCTAGAATTGGGATCAACAGCGTCTTGCAAAGCTAATGTTCACCAATGTCGATGTGCTCTTTTGATATGTTTGTCCAAATTTGGCGACCCGTTTAGCATTGCCAACGGCACCATCTGTTGACAAAAATAATGATTAAACCATGCTTTTTTCTTTTAATTTCTTTATTAGTATCCTTCCAAACATTACATTCATTTCTTATATCTAGGTGTTCTGTGTTATTAGACAACACTATCATTCTAATTTGGTAAAACAAATTTAATTTTAAACCATGCTTTGGTTGATTCTATTTGATCGTTAACACTGGTTTGGCGTCATCTCGGTGATATTTCTCATTGTTTTGATTTTAGATTTCTGAAACTCAGGCTCAATATTTGAGAGAGTACTGTAAAAAACGCCGTACAAAGTTGTGAATGGAAAAATATTAATTTAATTTATTCTGTTTGATTTTTTACTAGTATTATAACTGTAGACAGAGGGCTTAAAAATTAAAGGCTTTTTATGTATTTTAATTAAAACATGAAACGTGAATAACTCGATTTGTTTGTAACTAGTGGTTCCGACAAACTTCGTCATACCATCAAGTAGGCTGTTGGAAAACGCCATGAAATAATCCGTCCAGTTTCGGAGGAGTTTCGTTTACTCCCACTTTTATCAACTTTTCCGTTCAATACCCTGTGCTTTTTATAGACACAAACACGTCGGAACACTTTGGGATCATAACTATGGAAGAATGTTCAAGATCTGATAATCCGTGTTCAAGCCATTTCGTGACATACAGACACCACTCAATTTTTATTTATAGACTAGTGGTCCCGGCAAACTTCGTCTTGCCATCAAATAAGCTGTTGGAAAACGTCAAGAAATCCCTTGAACAAAACGATACTTTAGTCTTCTCCCGTTTTCCCCATTATTCCAGAGACTTTTCTGAACTTTTTCCTCGCACGAACTCGTCGCATCCCTTGTAAAGGGCAACAGTGAAAAATTTGCGACAATCCGTTGACCCGTTCTCAAGCCATTTCGTGACATGCAAACACCACTCCATTTTTATTTATATAGAAAGATATAGATATTTAGATAATCTTATCTGTTGCTGCTTTTCTGATAAATGTAAAAGATTTTCATGATTACGCGATAACTGCGTGTTCAGATTCCCAGCTAGAAATTCTTAGGAAAATGTTTATAAGTGCTCGAATTTCATTTTACCATTTTCAGGAATTGATTTTGATCTTATGAAGTCAGACCAAATATCAGGTTGCCAGTGTCGCCAACATGGATGAGAATTTTAAAGTTAACAGAATTTTGTGTACGTCGGTACAGTTTGTTTTATGTCTTATGGACTACTGAAAAAATAAATTTGCTGTATAATATATCGTTGATGCTATCATAAATAAACTAAAACTCGGCTTACTTTGTAGTGGGTTTGCTACCAAACTTCATGTTTCTTGGAGAAGTGACAATAGGTAGGTTGCTTCGTTTGTTACTTGAGCTTCAGGGCCCTATTTTATAAGTCAAGTCGACCAAAAACGACTCGACTGGAGTCACTGTCGGCCAAAATTTTTGCTCGACTCGGCCCTGTCACTCGAGTTTATCGACAGTTGTCACTTTATGTGACTGGATTACTATGGACCAATGCACGAGTTCACTAATTTGACGTTTGAGCGGTGCCGAATTCACTCTTTACCATGGCTACATAAATAACACGGCACCGCTCAAACGTCAAAAAATGAACTCGTGCATTGGTCCATAGGAGTCGACGGGTGACATCTGAAATATGCATGCTTACTTTGATCGACAATGACTACAGACGAATCACATAAATTCGCTCGATTTACAAAATAGACCCCTCAGTTTACAAATTTCAATGACGGCCTATTTCACCTTAAGAGCATAAGTGATAGTATCAATTTGTTATAATTGATTTTGAAATAGTAATTTAAGGAACAAGTTGCAGAACGATGGTTTTTACACCACGAGTCGTAAGTTTATCCAACGAGGCTTGCCGAGTTGGATAATTACGACGAATGCTATAAAAATCGAGTTCTGCAACGAATTACGTGCAACATTTTTTGCAATTTGTCAGAAGACCACTTGAGGTCCAACGAAAAGTTTTCTGGCTCCAGCGTTTCTAATATATTAACCCGTATAGGCCTGAGTGAAAGCAAAAGTTCTAAAACCCACACTGCTCAGCGAATTCTTATTGGATTCAAATGATTTTTTTGTCAGTATACTGGCACACGTATCTAGTTTCTAGAGGTGGACAGAGGAACGTGGAAATAGTCAGGTGGTCGGAGTTATTCCGGTGGATCACTGGATCAGGTCGGGTGAGAAGGGTACTGTGCGTTTGTGCCCCTGAAGGTAGGCAAATTTCATGTCACAGGTAATTTCCGGAATCGGCTATAATGTGGCCACTACATGGCGGAATTTTAAGAAAATTGCATCAGTGTAAACTTTTTGAGAAACGGTTGAATTGGATAACTATGAGTTTTGCATTTGATTAATCCAACAAATGACCATTTCCGGGTCCCGGGACGCCTCAAACTTACGATAAGGTAGCCAATTTGTATCTGAACATCTGTGCAAAGCTTATGGGAAGGCATTTTAGTGCACAATTATGTTTGATTTCTACTTTTCGAGAATTGAAACGGTTAAATATCCAACAAATCTACAGCCGGTTCTTCCGGGCATTACGTCCGAATGGTCACATCCGGTATGTTTTAAATGCTATAAAACTCTTCATTTATAATGTTGAATATCATATCTTAATGATTTATGCAAATTAAAACGATTGTCATTGCAAATAAATAAAGGTAACTTGGTATGTCCCAAAAAATAACCCTTTTTTACCCGACTTGACCCAGTGACCCACCAGAATAACTCCGGCCACAGGAATATTTCCGAGTTCCTCTAGCCACTTCTAGGAACTAGATATGTGGGCCAGTATACTGACAAAAAATCATTTGAATCCGTTAAGAATTCGCTGAGCGGTGAGGGTTTCAGTATGTTTGCTTTCACTCAGGCCTATACGGGTTAACAAAGTAATCTATGAAACACTTTTAAAGCATCGAATAATGCGTAATTTGGTGAGCAAAAAAATTTGCTATCTCTTTCCGTTTGAAAGTTATTGATGTTTTTCTTGTAAAAACACGCCTACTTTGATTGTAGATATCTTTGATTGGGGCAAATAAAAAAATATCTTTTGCCGGCATTCGAAAGACAAAATAAAATTTTATAATATAACAAAAATACAGATGTGCTATTTCTGTGACTTTCATAAAATGCCTTGAAAAACAAAGATTTTTTATCACAAAAATTTCAACAACTTTTGAACTAAAATAGTTATCAACAATCTTTTTGCATAAAAATTTGCATTTACTTAAGTTCTAAAAGTCCTTCATAAACTGCTTTGACTTACTGGTACTTTGACGTATGGTACTACGAGACGTGTCGATTTTTGGCATATCGACTCATAGAGATTTCACTGTACCTGTAATTCCATGTAATTACTGTGAGTTCTAATGATATCGAGTTACAGAGCCACAGTAAAACTTGTTATGTAACTCGATACCTACCTAACTCGATGAAGAAATTTGTTCCAAGTGCTTCGTCTGTTTGTCTGTGAATCAGCCTTCCAATATATGACCGGTAGGTACGCTATAGGTACTGCGCACCAAAACAGGTGGACGAACTTGTGCGCAATAGTGTCATCGTGCAGCCACTCGAGCGTAACGCGTGTAAGTAGTTGAGTGCAATGGTTAACGTTGGTGCATGTTGTGAAAACCTATTGGTCAATAAACTAGGGAGATAATTGACCGGATGTCCATTGAATCATCCGAACGATGGGCCCTTGGTTAGTCTACACAGTGATGAGTAATGTTATCTTTTTTGTCAAGGCATACCAGTTTCCCGGATATATCATATAGTTTAATGTATTTTTCTAAATAAGATAACGTTTTTCGTCATCTCTGTGCTCTCAAATTCAGCTTACTCATTAGGTATAACTAAAGATTGAAGCGATATTTGTTTTGTCTCTCAGTTCTATATTTGAATGGCTTTAATGCCTATTTGATAGATATGCATATTTCCACTACCATTAGCAGTCCTTAATGCCAGTACAGGTCGGACTCGATTAACCGGAGTATCGATTTTTTTTTTCACTCCTGATAATCGAATCCTCCGGATAATGGAATCACTAAGAAAAAAAATTGAAATCTTCGTCAAAAGAACATAAAAAATGTCTTTTTTCGTCATTTTATTCACATGATGCGGTGGCGTAGCCAGAATTTTTTTCTAGGAATAGTAAGGGTTCTTCTTCTTCTTGGCATTAACGTCCTCACTGAGACAGAGCCTGCTTCTCAGCTCAGTGTTCTTATGAGCACTTGCACAGTTATTAACTGACAGCTTACTTTGCCAAAGTTGCTATTTTCGCATTCGTATATATCGTGTGGCAGGTACGATGATACTCTATGCCCAGGGAAGTCAAGGAAATTTCCATTACCAAAAGATCCTGGACCGACCGGGAATCGAACCCAGACAGCTTCAGCATGACTTTGCTTTGTAGCCGCGGACTCTAACCACTCGGCTAAGGAAGGCCCTAAGAATAGTAGGGGTCTTTACAAGAAAAAAAATCATATACAAAAATCATACACAAAAAAAAACTTTTTCGAACCCCCTTTTCTTAAATACGTTCTAAGCTGCAAAACCATTCATATTGTATATTGCAATACCAAATTATCTCAGATTTATGCATAAAAATTGAAACACAAGAACATCAAAAAACAAATTCCGGATATTCGAGTTTAAAATTCCGGATAATCGAATCCCGGATAATCGAGTCCCCAGATAATCGAGTCTGACCTGACCTAACAGTTTAATATACATGATAACACAGGCGATTTGAATCAAATTTTCAAATTGATCAATTCAATCGGCTTTTTCAAATAAGATGAAACTCAGTTATAGTTTTTCTATTCTGCAGTTAACCTCGAAATTTGCATTTTTGTTCCCATCAATATATTGATTTGAGATAAATCTCCATCTAATCGCTTATTAAATTACACGGTTTGATGAAATAACTTATTTACGAACAGAATGTCGTCCTCATTTTGGAACGGGATCTGACTATTTTTGTATCTTTTAAACTGTAATGCTCGTTCTCTGAATGGACAAGTTATTTTTATTATTTTTTTGTTTAAACTGGGTGTATAAGGCATCCACTTTTTTGTGATATGAAACCAAAGTTTTTGAAACTATGACTGAGGACCCGTTTCAGACGGATAATAATCTTGAGAAGTATATTTGTATGAAGGGGGGGGGGGGTGTTGAGTGAGCGTTAGAACGGAACACCAGAGAGAAGAAGAATAAAAAAACTACCACAGCACGTTTAAAAACTGTTTCCAGTTTTCCTTAAAATGAAAAATTTCAATATTGTGCCAATTTTAAAATAGAACGAAAACTATGGCTATGAGCAAACTTTTTGAGTTTTCTAAACAGAATGATTGTGGTCTTTCGATTCTGTTGCATGCTCCTGTGGGCCAAGCTACACCCAAAAACTATTCTTATTAGATGTACGTGATTGAGCACTTGAATTCACTTTTCTTCAGTTTACGTGATTCCAATGAATTTCGCGAAGTAATTTGTTGCGTTCATGTGATGTTCCGATCCAACTTAGCAGTTGGTCACACAAATGCTACATGGTTTATCACGTAGCATGAAGTTTGGGTAACACACTGACGTTACATGATTTTCCTGTGTGAACCAAAATTCAACATGGCACCGGATATTCTATGCTATCTTGACATTCCTCAATGTTTGCTAGAGATTTTTGAAGGTAAGAAACTTAAATCAATCATAAATTGCTATTTCATCATATCACATATTATTTCAGAGTGCAATATCGGTATTTTGAAGTTATTTGCACGTTTCTGTGGACGATCTGAAACAACTTTTGCGTTTCTGTGGACGATCTGGAACAACTTTTGCAGCCAATTTTACGCATTTACTCATGGAGGAAACAAAACGTATGTTCTGAAGCATAAAAAATGGCTTAGTAAAATAATGCTTCACATTCATTCACAGAGAACGGAAATTTTGTACCTGTTGCTGAATGAAAATACGCTGCAAGAGCCATTGCATTCTTTAAACAGGGAATCGGAGCACGAGGAAACCAAAGGTTTGAACGTGGTCACCTCAAACCAGGCATCGCAACCTGGAGTGCTAGAGGATGTGTCAGCGGAATCGCTTGAAGAGACGAGCAAACATAGCTGTTCGCGGAGGAAAGTCAACTCTCGGCGAAGTTAGAAGAAAAATGTGTTTTTGTCATATTGAAAATTCCGTCTCAATAATAAAATAAATGTTATTTACACAAACGATTGCATTAAAAAAGATTTGATTATCGCATTTAAATTACAAATGGAATATTTAAAATATATTTATGTGCTATTTGATTGTTACAGGAAAACACTATATAATCCATTGGAGTTTCACGTAATAATCATCTGACAGTTGTATCGAATGGATTGATGTTTGACTGGTTTTACGTTATATGACTGTCCTGTACTATTTACGTGAAAAATAGTGTGGAAAAAATCTATGTATGTTTTCACGTAAATCCAAAGTGAATATTTGTTTGGGTGTAGCCGGTTTGTTGTTCATTGAGCCCGTATACGTTATGCACCCCACAGACGCTCAGACGGTTTGACCAACATTGACTCCGCCCCCACGTTTGTACTCATGTTGGTGCTATGCTGACCGTGTGTGATGCTGCTTGACGAACCAATTTGACAGTTTGTGAAACCGATTTGACGGTTGACGAATCGGTCGACCAAAATCAAACGAATTTGATTTTACTCAAACCACCGGTGGGCGGAGCCAAATGTTTGACGAACCGATCATACCACCTGTAGGGATGTTGCACGAACATCAACGACATCATGTCAAATTGAAGCTTCGACGTCCCATGAACTGCAGATGGGTGGAAAGCAGGGATTGAATCCTGAGAAAATTGAGAGAATCTCTCACGTATCGCTCTCAGTAACTATCATAATATGTTGCACATTATGAGAGACTGTTTATCGTACACTGCTACAACTTTGATCAGATTGGGGGGGATAGTAGTGCATGACAAAAACCCTCTAAACACGCTCCAAGCCTGGGGGGCACTATTGCTATTGAAAGTTCGTGGATTGTTTATCGTGCCAGTAAAGAAAAACACCTATCCCCAACGGTGAACAAGCGAGAAAAATGGATTTTATCATCGCTCTCTCTCTCTCTTTCTTTGGGGCTCTCGCTCGCTGTTTCCATTTATCAGACTTGTTACACCTTGCGATACAATGACGATCATGGACCGCAGGTTTTTCTTTGATTGCTTTGATCGTGCTTCATGCTCAAATGAGAGCGAATTCTGCAATTCCTGGTGGAAAGTCAAAATGCGTGAATTTACGCAGCGTCGGTGCCATAGTGATCTATCAAATGCGCACTCTTGAATAATTCAATAGTGAAATATATAGAACAATTATTGTTCTATATATTTCACTATCGTTTCCAACAATCTCTAACCGGAATCTCTAACAATCTTGATTATTCCTCAACCAATTTTTCCAGAAATATCTCCTGAGAATCCATCAGCAGTTTTACCTGTGATTCCATCATATATTATACAAAAAATCTATCTAGGGATTGTACCAAGATTTGTACTACAGGAATTCCGTCAAGAATTTTACCAGGATTTTCTCCAGGTAATCCTCTTAGAATATCTTTTGGAATTCTACCAAAATTCTTTCACAATTCCACCAGGTGTTCCTCCAGAAATTGAATCAAGATTTTGTCCAGTGATTTAACAAGAAATTCCTGTAAGAATTCATCATGGGATTTCATCAGGAGTTCCTACAGGGATTCCATCAATAATTCCTCTGCGAATCAGGAATTCTCTTCTTCTTGGCGTTACGTCCTCACTGGGACAGAGCCTGCTTCTCAGCTTAGTGTTCAATGAGCACTTCCACAGTTTTTAACAGAGAGATTTCTTTTCCAAAGTTCGTATATCGTGTGGCAGGTGCGATGTTACTCTATGCCCAGTAAAATCAAGGAAATTTCCTTTACGAAAAGATCCTGGACCGACCGGGAATCGAACCTAGACAACTTCAGCATGGTTTTGCTTTGCAGCCGCGGACTCCAACCACACGGCTAAGGAAGGCCTCTAGAATCAGGAGTTATTCTAGGGAATTAAACACAATTTCATCCAGGCATTCCATCGGGGAAACTTCTAAAGATTCAATCATAAATTTCACAACGGATTCATTCAGGAGTACCTTTAGGGTTTTTATCAGGACTCCCTCGACGGATTCCATCGAAACTTCTCTAGAAATTCCATCAAGAATTCTTCTGGAGATTTCATCACATGTTCGTCTAGGGATTCCATCAGGAATTCTTTCAGGGATTCCATCTGGAACTCCTCCAGAAATTCGATCAGGTGTTCTTTCAGGGATTGCACCTGGAACTCAACTAGTGATTTCATCAGAAGTTTCAGAGATTCCACCTGGAATTCCTCCATGGACTCTGTCAGTAGTTGCTCTAGGGATTACATCAGGAGCTCTTCTCGGGATTTCATCAGAAATTCCTCCAATGATTCCATCAAGAATTCCTTCAAGAATATCTTTAAAAATTTTTCGAAGGATTCCTTCAGGAGTTCCCACAGGGATTTCATCAGGAGCTACTGTAGGAATTCTATCAGGAGTACCTATAGGGCTTTCATCAGAGTTCTTTTGGAGATTTCATCAGCAGTTCTCCAGGGATTCCATCAAGAGTTCCTTCTGAGATTTCACCTGGAATTCTTTAAGAGATAAAATAAGATGTTCATCGAGGAATTCCATCAATGTTTCTTCTAGGAATATTATCAGGAGTTCTTCTAGCGATTCTATCAGGAATTCTATCCGGAAACAAATCAGGAATTCTACCCGGGATTTCATCAGGAGTTCATCTAGCGATTTCATCAGGAGTCGTCCCAATGATTAGGAGTTCCTTCAAGAAATTCTATAGATATTCTTCCAAGGATTTCATCAGGAGTTCCTATAGGGATACTATCAGGAATACCCTTAGGGCTTCCATCAGAGTTCTTCTGGGGATTGCACTAGGAGTTCCTCCAGAGTTCTTTCAGAGATTCCACCTGAATTGCCTCGAATGATTCTATCGTGAGTTCCTCCAGAGATTATATCATGAATTTCTTGAGGAATTCTATCAGTACTCTCTAGGGATATCATAAGAAATTCTTCTATGTATTCTTACAGGAGTTCCACCAGGAATTCCTCCAAGGATTCCATCAGGAGTTCCTTCAGCGATTGCAACTCCTCCAGGGATTGCATCAGGAATACCTCTAGCAATTCCAACAATATCTTTATATTCCTCAAAGGCTTCCATCAGGGATATTTTCATTCCTTTATATTCCTCCAGGGATTATATCAGGAATTCCAAAAGGGATTTTATCAGGAGTATCTTTAGGGCTACCATTAGAGTTCTTCTGACGATTTCATCCTCCAGGAATTCCATCAAGAGTTCCTTTGAAGATTCCAGCTAGCATTCCAAGATTCTATTAGGAGTTTCTCCAGAGTTTATGTCAGGAGTTCCCCTGAGTCTTTCAATAAGAGTTCCCAAGGGATTCCATCAGGAGTTCTTCTAAGGAATTTGTCAGGAGTTCCTATAGGGATTCAATTAGGAATTCCTACAGGGAAAACAACAGAAGTCCTTTTTGGCATTTCATGAGGAGTTCTCAAGGGGTTCTATCAGTAGTTCTTCTAAGGACTTTATCAGGAATTCCTCTTGGATTTCCATTTGGAGTTCCTTCAGAGATTCTACCTGGAATTTGTACAGGAATTACATTACAGAAAAACTTATAAATGTATTAGCATAGCATAGCATAGCATAGCATAGACTGACTGTACATGTCAATGGTTGCTACTCCGTGATTGATCGGAACTGGTAAGAATTGCACTACGATCCAAATGAATAAGGGATGGGAGTTTCCGCTTACTCTCGAAGTGCAATTTTAGCAGATCTAATATTATTGATCAATAACGGCGCCGGCCAAGTCCTTACAGTCAGTTGGGATGGGGAAGGAATGTTAGGGTGTAATGATTGTTGCTTCTAGAGACCGAGAATACCTCTGCATCTCCACAATCACCACGGGAAGGGTGTTTATTAGTGAGGGAGGAAAAGATCTGGGAGTCACCTCTGGTCGGTGATGCGATCCATGGACAAGGGGGAAATATACGACTTGTATTTAAAGCTAGTTTTGTATTTTTGTCTTGAGAAGTTTTTGGAAAAATACGTCAACATCTATAATGTCGAACAATTCAAAAGACGTTTTTATTAATGACGAAAACTGAAAATTACATGTATATATTTTAACTTATATGAAACAGGAATAATGCCGACACTTGTAGTGACGAACCATACATAGTTTGTTTGAAAATTACATCTAAGTATTACTGTGCATTTTGTCTCGATATGGTAGAAGTTTTAGAAAATACGTCAACATTCACAATGTCGAACAATTCAAAAGATTTTTTTAATAAATAATTTTTAATAATGTCAAAAAGAGAAAAATATATGTATATTCAAATTGTATAAGAAAAAAGCATAATGCCGACACATATAGTGACGAACCATACAAAGTTTGTTTTAATATTACATAAAAGTTACGCTTTCAAGAAAATATGTGTTATCATAAGCATGAAACGAACTCACCAGTTGGTAATCCATTCTCGACTGAACACAAAACTGACACTGACAGCAAAACTTCTTGGCGTCCCGAAAATAAACCGTCTTGCTTGGGCCTTCCCAAATACGTACCCAGCAAGACGCTCCAAAACAGGTGAAAAAAAAATCTCCGGCGACGAAAACACGCGCGAATCCGTCAGCAAAATCAATCGGACGACGCAAAACCGAACTGTCCTGCTCCGGCAACAAAAACGCGCGAATCCGTCAGCAAAATCAATCGGACGACGCAAAACCGAACTGTCCTGCTTGGGCTTCACGAAGCACTACCCAGCAAGACGCTCCAAAACAGGGGGAAAAAAAATTCTCCGGCAACAAAAACGCGCGAATCCGTCACCAAAATCAATCGGACGACGCAAAACCGAACTGTCCTGCTTGGGCTTCACGAAGCACTACCCAGCAAGACGCTCCAAAACAGGGGAAAAAAATTCTCCGGTAACAAAAACGCGCGAATCCGTCACCAAAATCAATCGGACGACGCAAAACCGAACTGTCCTGCTTGGGCTTCACGAAGCACTACCCAGCAAGACGCTCCAAAACAGGGGGAAAAAAATTCTCCGGCAACAAAAACGCGCGAATCCGTCAGCAAAATCAATCGGACGACGCAAAACCGAACTGTCCTGCTTGGGCTTCACGAAGCACTACCCAGCAAGACGCTCCAAAACAGGGGGACAAAATTCTCCGGTAACAAAAACGCGCGAATCCGTCACCAAAATCAATCGGACGACGCAAAACCGAACTGTCCTGCTTGGGCTTCACGAAGCACTACCCAGGAAGACGCTCCAAAACAGGGGGAAAAAATTCTCCGGTAACAAAAACGCGCGAATCCGTCACCAAAATCAATCGGACGACGCAAAACCGAACTGTCCTGCTTGGGCTTCACGAAGCACTACCCAGCAAGACGCTCCAAAACAGGGGGAAAAAAATTCTCCGGCAACAAAAACGCGCGAATCCGTCAGCAAAATCAATCGGACGACGCAAAACCGAACTGTCCTGCTTGGGCTTCACGAAGCACTACCCAGCAAGACGCTCCAAAACAGGGGGACAAAATTCTCCGGTAACAAAAACGCGCGAATCCGTCACCAAAATCAATCGGACGACGCAAAACCGAACTGTCCTGCTTGGGCTTCACGAAGCACTACTCTACAGAAAAACTTATAAATGTATTACAGAAAAACAGGAATTACAGGAATAAATTCTACAAGAATTACTCCAGATATTGTATCACAATTTTTCTAAGGATTCCATCCGAAGGAGTTCTTTAATAAATTTCGTTGGTAGTTTTTGCAGGGATTCCATCGGAAGTTATTTCATGGATTCCATTAGAAAAACTTCTAAGATTTTATTATAAAATCCTCCTGGGATTCCATCAGAATTTATTTTTGGGTTCCATCAAACAATTTATTGCGAATTCTTTTCGAAATTTATTAGAGGATTCTACCCGAATTTGTCTCCAGGTGTTTCTATGGAGAATGCTTCAAGAAATTCAAGAACTCCTCAAGGTAGTCCTCCTGGAATTCCTTAAGGGAGTCCTCCCGGAATTCCTAAAGGGATTTCTCCCGGAATTAATCAAGGAATCAATCTTCAAGGAATACTTTCCGCAATATCTCCAACGATTCTCGAGGATTATCAGGAATTCCTCCAGGAATTTAATCAGAAATTTTTTGTAAGGATTTCATTACCGGAATTACTCATGAGATTCCTTCCGGAATTTCTCAATGGATTCTTCGTGGAATTCATCATGGGATTCCTCCCAGATTTCCTTAAGGAAGCTCATGATGAATTCCTCAAGGGATTCCTCCGGATTTTTCAAGGAATTTCTCGCGGAATAACTCCAGGGGTTCTTGGGGATTTCCAGGAAATCCTCCAGCAATTTACCAGAAATTTATTATAATAGTTTTACCTGTAATTTGAGAATCCACCAGTATATTATACAGTGACTTTATCAGCAGTTCCTCCTGGGATTCAAAACAGGGATTCCTTCAGGGATTCCTCTGGGAATTTCATCAGAGGTTCTTCCGTGGAGGCCACCAAGATGAACTCCAATGATCCAATAACGATTTTCTCATGCGATTTGACCACAATTTCCAAAGATTCCACTAGTAATTCCTTCAGATACTTCAATAGTATTTTCCCTAATTATATCACCTGTAATTCTTCGCGAGAGAAGTTTTTAAAAAAAATTCACGAGGAGTTCTTTTAGGGTTAACACTGGGAATATCACCAGAGTATTGCTAGAATTACCACCAGAAACATCTAACAGAGTTTCGCCAGAAGTTCAACCATAAAATACTTCAAAGGTGTTACTAGGATTGTGCTTCGGGATTATCAGAAATTCCTCCAGGAAGTTAACTGATATTTACTCAGAGGATCAAACAAAACATTTCTCTGAAAGCCTTCAGCATAAATCCCTAAAGTGGACCTAAAAGATTTTTTTTAATTTCTGAAAAAACATGGAGAAATTTGTTTAGAAATCCTAGGAGGTATCACCAAAGAAATCAATGGAGAAATTCTCAGAGAGTTTCCTGGAAAGATTCCTTAATATATATGTCTAGACTCTAGAAGAACTTTTAAAGCAATCCCTGGAGGTGTTTCTGAAAGATTCCCCAAGGTAATTCCTGGTACATTTCTTTGAAAAAATCCTTCAAGAAATACTGGACGGATTTGTGAATAAATCCCTTTAGGAATCGGAGAAAATTATATTAGATATTTGAAGTAATTCCTGTAGGTTTCCCAGGATGAATGCCTCGTAGGGTCCCCTCAGAGATACAAGGAAGACTCTTTGGAGGAAACACTGGTGGAATTTATAAAAGAATTTATTGAATATTCCCTATAGGAAAACCAAAGGATAGCCTGGGGGATCCTCTCAAAAAAGTGCAAGTGGAATCTCTAAAGGAATTCCTGCTGATATCCCCTGTACAAAGGTTTGATGAATTCTTTTGCAGTATTTCTCTTGGAATCTTTGAAGGCTTTCTGGTGGCAACCTTGGATAAACTGTGGGTAGTATCTGTATAGAAATGCCTGAAGTTTCGCTGGAGGAATTCTTAAATAAATCTTTGGATGATTTAATGGTGGAATTCTTGAAGGAAGCATTGCATGAACCACTGGGGAAATCCCTTGGGAAGTATTTGTATAGATCCCTGGACAAATCTGTTGAAAATTACTAGAAAGAATCGCTGAAGAAATTCCTGGTGGATTTTCTGAAGTAACTTCTTGTGAAATTTAAGAAGTCCTAGGAACAAGCCCTTAAAAAAGTCCTGGTGAAATCCTTGAGGGAATTTCGGGTGATGAATTTCTTAAGAAATCCCTTGAGAAGTATCTGAAAGAATTCGTGATGTGATTCCTGGGTAACGTGTGGTGGAATCCTTGGAACTAACTTCTAGAGAAATTTCTGAAGAAATCTTGGAAAAAATTGTTATAACAATCTTTGGAGGAATTTTAGGAGGCAGCCTTGTAGTTAGCCTTGAAGAATTACTGAAGAAATTCATTGAGGATTTTTTTTTGAAAGATCTTTGAAGGAATCATTGGAGAAAATCCACAATAATTTGTAGAGGAATCCTTAGTATAACTTATGGATTCCTGGGAAAACTTCAAAGCAGAATAACTAGAGGAAACCACTATAAGATTCTGGATAGAATGTTAAAAAAAATCCCATAGCAATTCCCATATCAATGATGGCTCAGGAAATTTCCCGAAAGAGACCGCTCATGATTTCAGAGGTTTGCCGAAATATTTCGTACGAATAACTAGAATTCCTCACAAATTCTTCCGGTACTTAAATGTTGAAAGTTCTTCTCTTCCTTACTGCGTTTGTTGCCAGAAAATCGCTAAAAGATTCTCCCTCACAGCCACAGCATTCGAAAAAAATAACAATCACATATACACTAGTCGGTCAGTCTAAAAACATGCGAAGAAATATCGTGTTGTTGCAACCAACCTTGACAGTCTGTCAAACGGTTGTATCAACATAAATTGGTTTGACTAACATGGGGGCGGAGTCAATGTTGGTCAAACCGTCTGAGCGTCTGTGGGGTACATTAGTCGTGTTGATAACATAATTGAAGATGATTTGGAGCTATCCTGTAAACGATGGACTATGTCTCTTCCATTTTTAGAAAGGTTCCCCATTCCATCAAATTGATAATGCCTTGTAACGCTTATACCCTTCCGGACCATTGAACGCAAACATATTTGCAATGTACCAGTTCCTGTATATGACAATAATAATTACAAGATGAAATTATCAGTGCAATAACAAAAACTCATCATCTATCATAACATGCATGTAGCAGTAGCGTCATAGCAGCGGCATTGGCTTGTTTTTGCTGACAGTGACAACACTCCGTACAAGCCTCGCTTGCTTTTAAACACTCGTTGCCGGTACGGATAGGTACTTTAGGGAAAGTGGAGAAAACACGACACTATTGCCAACCAATCTCAATCCAACGTTGGTTGTTCGTATCATATCGGCGGGTACGCCGATGGGTTGGTGATTATTATTAACAGCAGTCGGCGAACCGGTACGTGGTGTGTGTTTGTATGCAATGATAATGCATGTAAATATGATTGATAAGCAGGAGCTGTCCGTTATATCGCACATAGGAGTAACAGGTCCATTTTCATGGCCAATTTTTTTAAGAAACAATTTCATAACCAGTGATGCATTTATAAGCTATAAAGCTTATATTTAATTGTTTAAGCACACTTAGAATTATAAATCACTTACAGAGTCAGTGACAAAAGTTAGTAACCAAAGGCTGTTTTTTCATAAAAAAAATGCCCAAGTTTGAAGATCTGTATCTCAGCTTCTGGTAATCCAAATTGACTAAAAGTTGTGTGTATACTAAGGTCATTAAATTTCAGACATTTTCCAAAGAGTTTCAGAAGGTCGATCAAAGAGTTTCAGATGGTTGTTCAAAGAAAATAGTAAGTATTCAAGATTTTTTAATTTATTTCAAAACAGTAAGTTTTTGTTGGTTGGTTTGTTTGGCAAAGTTGTTCTTTTTCGAAAGTTACACAAATTTGCAGAACACAAAAACCACTTACAACTTACCGTTTTTCGATTAAATCGAAAAATCCCTCGGTTACTTATTTTTGTGTTTGAACCTTCTGATACTGATATATTTTTTAACACAACACCTAGATATAAGAAATTAATGTAATGTTTGGAATGATACTACTAAACAATTAAAAAAAATCAACAAAGGATACATGAAAATCCCGAGAAATATTGACTTTTGACCAGGAGCTTGGTTTAGTAACTCCTATGTGCATCGCCTGGGAAGGGACCGACCACGACCGTGTCCGTCTGAGGGTAAGGTGCCATGCTATCACCTGTGAAGCGCCAGCGAACAAACCATGAGTGATTCAGGCTAATGATATGATGTATTAAGGGCAATAAACTTCTTGAAGATTTACTTCTCGTAAGAAGTTGGTTGATGGGAAACTGAGGAGGCAAGAAAAAGGCACAAAATTTAACAGTACATCAAGTATTAACCTCAGCGTTGGTCGTCTCGGTTCTTCGTGGCTTGGTAGCGTGAAAATAAAAATGGTGAGAAGAAAGAGGAACAAAACGATCTCCTCATAAATATACGCGCTGTTATTGAGTCCACCGCTGGGTTGTATGATGATGAGGGAGAATAAAAAGCACACAACGCCCCGAGAAGACATAAATAAACAAGTAGGTACCTCAAACGCAAGCTGTTCTAATGTTCTAGAGACCCAACAATGGACTCCGGTTATGATAGACATGTTTTCACGGTATAAAGCTGGTACAGACAGAATACATAAATGCAAAGGTATACCAAGAAAAGTATGCCAGGTATATCCCACGAGTAGTTGCTTTCTGAATTTAGACAATTCAATGGCAGTCTCTCGTTACTCATTGAATATGGCGAAAGACAGCTTTTAATCACTTGTCGAAAGCCAACAGTTAAGGCCTCCGGATATGGACTTGAAAATAATTAAAGTAACGTTGAAAAAAAGTCCGCAGGCGGAGAAAGTAGGAAACTGTTCATAGAATGCGCTAAATGACTGACAACGGAATTGATTTGGAGTGTGTGGGTGTCCAAAAATGGAATACAGTCATCTTCTCTAAAACGTCCAAAATGTGAAGAATAAACGAAGCGACACATCCAACATTCAAAAGCACAAATCTAATGGACCAAAAAGTACTCTGCGCTGAAAATTTGATCAATTGGTTACCACAGGTCACCACCAGCGAATGATCAATTAAGCAAGTTTAGTGAAAAAAATCAATTAAACTCGTAAAAGTGCTAAGCTAATTAAGTATTTTAAATTTAAATAGATATCTGTGGGAAATTATTAAAAAAAAATGTGAAGGCATATTAGAAGCCCGTACAAAGTAGAGTGTTCGGCTTTTATAGCAGTCCGGAATATAAATCATAACATACTCTACAAAGAGTAGTGTAACACTAGAGCGTTAAGCGTTTCTTTGCGTCCCTAGACTAGTTTTCACAAATGTTCGTTCTTGGTTCAAATTTCTAAATTTTCAGCCGATTTCTATGAAATTTATATACAACACCACAACACTATTCAAGCTTCATGACATGTACTGAGAACCCAGTACCCGGTTCCGGAGGTTTGACTCGCCAATGAAAAACCACTAGTCGGCGTTTCTCTTAGGGAGCGACTGTATGGCCTCACTGCTTGCATAGACACTAATGGAATTACAAGGGCGACTACATATCACGGTTAGAGATAGCGGTTGGGAGGGTGGCCCTACAACATGACAGGAGATAACAACAACAACGCAGTGAATGTGGCGAATCCGTTCGCAAGAAGTGGTTTACTGATGTCACCTCCAACGATGACAGCAGTAGAAGAACCAGTCGCAACAGTCAAAACAGTAGCAACAGGAGTAGGTAAGTACAGGAACAGCTGTAGGAGCAACGACAGAAGACGCAGTGCCAGTGGCTCTGCAAAAGCCGAAGGTAGTAGTGGCTAAGTGCCTTGCAGAGGAACTCCTCAATTACGTTGACAGTAAGAACAACGTCCACAAGGAGATAAAGCTCATGATCGTATGGATCCGAAAGGCCCTCTCATCGGCGGTGAAAGAGTACGATACGGCAGTGCTGAGAGCCGAAACAGCGGAGTACGCATTTTGGATAGGATACTAAGGACGCCGCTCCAAGAGAGATGCGCAGTTCGAACGCCACTCCACGGGAGAATTAGTGGAGAAAAGTCGTTGGCAGAAGGGAGAAAAACCAACAAAAGCGGGTGGAGGTACAGGAAATGGAGCAGAAGAAGAAAGAAAAGCATCCATCTCGACAGATGCCGCCGAAGAGGGACGCCGTTCTCGTTAAAGGTAACGATGCTACGACGTACGCAGCGCTTCTCAAAAGAGTCAGATAAGACCCGAGTCTGGCCGAAAAGCCAGACGTACCCAAAAAAGGGGAGGAGCTCTTTAAGTTGAAGGAGAATCTTACAATTGACAGATTGGCTCAATCGCTGGGTGATAAGATAGAAGTGAAGGCTTCATTCCCGGAGATTGTACTTGTCTGCAAGGATGTGGACGAAATTACGTCAGAAGAAGAGCTGAGTGCTGCACTTAAGTCACAGTGTACCTTAGGCGACGTGCAAATGGCGATCCGATTGAGGAAGGGTATGGAGACACACAGACAGCGATGATTTGTCTGCCGGTGACCGCTGCGAACAAGGTATTGGAGGTAGGCAAAGTATCGATTGGATGATCGAAATGCCGATTGAGAGTCGCTCCGCAATAGACCATTTCCGTCAGATCTAACCCCCAGTTTTTGTATTTTTCTTCGAAAGACAATCATTTTTAATGAATATTAAGGGGCCTATTTTATAAATCGAGCAGATTCATGTGAGTCGTCAGTATTCATTGTCGATCAAAGCAAGCATGCATATTTCAGATGTCACCCGTCGACTCCCATAGTAATCCAGTCAACTGTCGAAAAACTCGAGTGACAGAGCTGAGTCGAGCGAATTTTTCGGTCGACAGTGACTCCAGTCGAGTCATTTTGATCGACTCAACTTATAAAATAGACCCCTAACGCTTTCAGATTTTGTTTATATGCACTCCTGATTTTCTCACAAATTTTTGAAAACATGGATACTCACCACATTTTGAAAAATAATTCGAAATGCGGCACAGTTTGTTCAACCCTATGGGTATCAGCGTGGTGATTTTGCAACAGTTTTTCGATTCCACCCCTGCATTGGGATGCTTGTTTACATTTGCAAACGTCAAATTAGGTGCGCGCTCAAACTGACCGTGATCCCGGTCAGGGCGCCCCAAACAGGAGCGCCACCGAAACTACTCAAACAAACGTTTTTAAACCAAGTTGGAACTGGCGCAACCCGTTCTGAATCACAGTTCCAACTCCAACCCGATTCCAGTCCTCCTTTAGGAAAATATATTTTCCTTCACAGATTCAAAATTAAAAACCACCCCCTAACAACAAATCTCTCATCCACGCAGCAGTTACGGTACCGCTAGTTCTATTAGAGGCTATTTTTTACTATTCATGCCGACAAATGCTTTAATCTATCTGTTGGCTGTTGATCCGGAAGATTTCCGCCTTGAGGCAGCAACAGCCGCTCAAAATTTCGAGCGGCTGTTGCTGCCTCTAGGCGGGAATCTTCCGGCATATTCAATCCCTTCAATCCTCGTCGGCACAAAACAGAGAGATCAGGCATCTGTCGGCGACAATCCTTGCGTTACAGAACCGGGTTCGGTCATAAGGAAGGAGGAAGGAAGGAGCGAAACCAGGGGAGCCCATTATGAGGAATGAAAACATATACAAAAAACATCTGGTCATGCCAGCTGATCTTAAATTCACCACAACGTGGTGGCAAAACCATAGGGGAAAAAGGGGTCTGCATTTTTTCGAGGTGAAACAAATTGTAGGGGACCGAGGGGTGAACTTACGTGCCGCCAGTTTTTCATTGTTTTCTAATAGTTAAAGGCTCCAAAACATATCGGTTCCTTAGGAAAGTTTGTTCAGTAAATTGACAGAAAGCATATAAGCCAATAAACATTTTTCACGGAAATGGTCTATTGTGGGGGAACGGGCCATCTTGTGAAAGACTGCACGCAGAGCTCAAAGTGCATGATATGCACTCCAGAAGATGGAAACGATCCTCAAACGGGCGATAGAAGGCCAATATTAATAGAGATAACCCAGATCAATCTGAACCACTGCGACACCGCACAGCAGCTGTTGTGGCAGTTAACGACAGAATATATGTGTGACGTGGCGATTATTGCTGAGCCGTATCAAGATCCACCTGATAACTGCAACTGGGTGGCGGATAGAACTGGAACGACTGCGATATGGGCAGATTCCCTATCTTATGTTATGGGCAGATTCTTTATCCAGGAAGTGGTGGACAATGCAGGTAAAGACTTCTTCATCGCCAAAACCAATTATGTATGCAGTTGTTATGCATCTCCGAGGTGGACAGTGGAGCAGGTCAGCCAGATGGTGGATCAGCTAACTGACAAGTTGATCGGAAGAAAGCCGATACTCATTGCAGAAGACTTCAATGCCTGGGATGTGGTGTGGAGCAGCAGAGTGACCAACGCAAGAGGATATATCCTGCAGGAAGCCTTAGCGAAGCTGGATGTACGAATGTGCATTGAAGGTTCCGTTATCACACTTTGGAGAAACGGAAGGGAATCCATCATTAAAGATACGTTTTGCAGTCCTGCACTGTCGACGAATGTAAACTGGAGCGTTTGTGGGGTACATCAAGCAATTTGATGTCGCATCGGTCAACGGAACCCTGCGCTGATAATGGGAAGAATAACTAGCGAGCGGAAGTGGAAGACGAAAGCCTTTAACAAGGAACTATTCGTTGAGGCACTTCGTAAAGACGGCGATAACGAGGACATCGACGCCAACGAGCTAACACACGGCTTGTGACGCAGCTATGCACGTAAACTGAAGCCGAGAAACAAACGGCGAAAATCTTACTGGTGGAATGACACGCTCCGCCCTGCTTGTCTCAGAGCCAGAAGGCGGGCTCAGAGAGCAGTGACGGAAGAGAGCGAAGGGCGGCTTTTCGAAAAGCTTGGACTTTTGAGTGCAAACGGGAGATCAAGCTTAGTAAATCTAATTGCTACAATAAGCTGTGCCGAGATGCATACACCAATCCGTGAGGTAATACGTATCGAGTCGTTATGGCTAAGATCAAGGACCCTTCGACACCAGCTGAGATGTGCCTAGTCAAGCTGAAGTTGATACTTACTTAATTTAGGGTTTCTGAATCCATCGCCGTTTTCGAATATAGCGTAGCACGTCTAGTCTAGTCTAGCACAGCCAATATCGCGGCTGTTGAATATTCTTTTTTAATAATTCCAGTCAACTTGCATGCAAATTTGCCAGCTTGTATGGCAATTGGTTTGCTCAACATACTTCAAAACCAAACCTTATGTGTTCAAAAATACTTATTAACAAAGTTCATAAAACTTTCCATCGTCAAAAGTTCTGTTTTAGATGATTTCGACAAGTATTGTATTTTGCCATATAAAAAAGTGGATAAATTTGGTATGGATATTGCAGGCATGTGGAAAAACTTGATTTTTTTTTTTTTTTAACCAAATTATACCCTACATGAAAGCTTAAGTCCTGTTCTGCATGTCTGGTGTATTGAATCACTAAAAAGATAGATAAACCATCACACTTAAATTATTTTAACGTAATCCGTGAATTTCACCGCAATCTCAACAGTTGAACAGTTCGGTAAAATAAACACCGTAATTCCGTCGAAATTCAACGAATTCCGGTGAAATTTTACCGAAAACTGTAAAAATTTACCGCACTCCGTTAATTTATTTCACCGAACTTTTCAGCTGTTGAGATAACGATGAAATTCACGAATTCCTGTAAAATAATTTAAGTGTGAGTTTGAATTTTACGTTAACATCAATAAAAGCAGTATTTGATACCAGCTTGGCGACATGTAGCTCAGAATTGTGACGTGCTGGATCATTTCTGAGAGCAGCATCAGATTCAACCACCCCAAATTTAATAGAAAGCCTTGAGAAACAAAAATGTTCTTTTCACTAAAATGTCTAATCAATGCATATTATCAACAATGCAAGGCAATTTGTTCTTTGCATTCTATTCCAGTTGCTGTATATGATTGAATATGTGAATGTTTGATGAAAAATAATAAAACCGAAACGACACTTCAGATGTTAATTGGATATACGGTTTACCTAGTCGAAAGATCTTCGCCTAGGATTTGGAATTGTACACTACCTCTAAATAAGCTTAAATTGATATGACACAAGCTCATCAATACAGTTGGCAATATATATTCTTTCGTATATCAAATAGCCTTTCATCAGTGACTTAAAAAGACTGTGCACGATATCATAAATACTAATCGTAATGTCTTTCTGTCTATCTAACTTTAATATTTGCGTGCAAGGTGGGAATAGTTCTGTTGGGGCCCAGATAGCCGTAGCGGTAAACGCGCAGCTATTCAGCAAGACCAAGCTGAGGGTCGTGGGTTCGAATCCCACCGGTCGAGGATCTTTTCGGGTTGGAAATTTTCTCGACTTCCCAGGGCATAGAGTATCTTCGTACCTGCTATACGATATACACATGCAAAAATGGTCATTGGCACAGTAAGCTCTCAGTTAATAACTGTGGAAGTGCTCTTAAGAACACTATGCTGAGAAGCAGGTTCTGTCCCAGTGGGGAAGTAATGCCAGAAAGAAGAAGAAGAAGTGGGAATAGTTCGCATACAAGTTGCAGGGGGTTGATAGGAGATAGATATAGTATGAGTACGCGAGAACAAGAGTAAAAAGAATAAAATAAGAAACACAAAACAAAAGAAGACAGATGTTGCATCTGGGTGCCACCTCGTTTGAGATTAAATACAGGTTGCTACAAGTAGTCAATACCTGAATTCTAATTTAACAGCTATTTGAACTTAATCATAAAACTGCAATTTTATGAAACGTACATAAGAATTCTTACAAAATGACTCAAGTGACTTTTAACACATTCAAGAGCCATTCCTAATTATACAGAAGGAAATCATCACGCCCCAGCCCATTCAAGGGAGATTTAGGGCCTGTCCAAGTTTCAACCGCCAATGACAGGCCAACATTAATCACAAAAAGAACTAGGCAAATAGCCTAGCCTTGTTGCAGCAAGAATGGGCTTAGAGCTGTGCTATTTAATGTGCTCATTTACATCCATTATAGCCATACACGGTAATTGAAAACACCTAGAGGTGAAGAACAACGTGCAATCTGTAGGCATTGGATTCGCCAAATTCGTCAAATAGGATCAAGGCTTCAGCAGGCAATCAGCTCAGCCGCCAAGACTATACAGTATTGGACGATACGTTTGCTACTTTTTCGATTTTCCTTTTGAAAAAAGATCAACTTTGTGTAATGCTCAAGAATGCTGAACATAAACATGAGCATTGATGACCGTACAATTCATAGTTGCTACTTCGTAATTGACCAGAACGATCGAAATTGCACAAGTAACCATCAGACGGAGCTCGGGAATAGCATACCATCTTCAATGCGTAATTTTCAGAATCTAAAATAACAAAGTCAATAATGGCACCGGCCACGTCCTTACGGCCGTCGAGGAAAGTAAGGAATGTTAGTGTTACATCCATGGTAACTAAGGGCCGAGTATACCTCTGCATCTCCATGATTGTCGGGGGATTAGATCCATAAATCATTCAGAACTAATTGAAGGCAGAGTTGCTCGATGTCACTATCAATGCTTAAAATTTGCTGATTTGTATCGGATCATTCCATATCATATCAACATCATGCTGTCTACTTCATCACCAGTGCATTGATGGCGATAGACTATGGATATCACTGATGGGTTAAGTTTAGCATTAAATTAAGCTTTAAATTAACTCATTCTGCAGTGATTTTGATCTAGAGTGCGATGTCGCATCACTGCTGTTGGTTGTCAAATCAAAGTGATATTGATAGCTCACAAGTGATATTGATAGTTTTAGACCATCAGCCATCAGTTGATATGATTGATATTAAGCAACTCAATTTGAAGGGTTAGTTTGTATGATCATTTTGTATGGAAAATCGAAAAAGTTGCAAATGTTTAGTCCAATACTGTATGTGATTTAATGTAAGTGAGGATCTTTTTCATATTTTTTTGCTGATCAGCTCCGGTGCCGACCGACACTGGAAGGAAGGTGATGATGGCCATCATAACTGCGAATGTGCGCGCTCACTACAGTGAATGACACCGCGCCGTGATCTTTCGAACGTTCACAGCTGGCATGGCTGCACCACACCGGGCCGCGCACCATTCCGCGACCTCGTCCGTGGCTCGTAGTATATGGCAGAGCAGTGGTTTTCAGATCGTGCTCCCCGGAGCAGATCTTGCTTCGCGAAGCCTTGGCAGAGGTGCTTATATTGTAAATTATGTAAGAAATGCGAAGCTACACAGAAAAAACTATTTTAATTTAAATGTAGTATAAACTGATGACTACTGTAAAATAAACCAATTTGATGTATTGTTACAGCATGTTTTAAATTTAAATGAATATGTATATATTAAATTTTCAACTAAAAATGTTTTAATGTTATATGATCGTGTAAATTTGAAGTAAATTCGATTGAAAAATAAGATATTGGTCATTAAAATTAAATTGACAACATATTTAAACTGTTAACACTGAATATTTAAAAGCACAAAATAAACCATTCACATAGAAAATTTAATTGATTGGTTATACTTGCTGGCTGTAGCCAATCCATCAAATTTTCAGATCAAAGAACTGTTTTCAGCAGTCTTCCCTTGAACATTACCGATGTTCAACTTGGGTTCGCATCTTTCTACTCGTGTTTAACAGCAAACGCACGACGGCACAAAACTCGCGTTGCATATTGAACCCGGTACACTTGAACTTCGGTTGAACCGAGGTTTGAAACATTGGTTCAAACCATGGTAGCCATGGTACAAAACAAACCGAAAGAAAGCAGTTCGAATGCACGCTGATAAAATTCAACTTGAACTTTATGATACTTCTCGTAACGAGAATCTCGTCACAGATCACAGCTTGAGGTAAAAAATTATATGCGTGAGTACAAACTGACTGTAGCAAACTGAGCAAACAATGCGTTGCTACGGGAGAAAAAAAAAATAAAACAAAACACCCTACTCGTGACGGTGTACTGTGTGGTTGTACCGGTTTCTGAACATCGGTTTGATCTTTGGTTCTCCAAACACAAGTTCGGGTTTAGGTACTGGTTCGTGAGCTGCTTCGTGGTTTCGGTTTGAACACGAGGACAGGGTTCGAAGCGAATACGAAAACATCAGTACCCAACGTGTTTGATGTTCGTTTGGGTTTCAGGGTGACCACCGAAATTCAATAAAAGATAATAAAAAGATAACCGCTTTTCCCGGTATACCTGGCATTTTTTCACGGCTTTCAATTGTGACATCCTAGTTACATTTTTATAACTGTTGAGGGTTATTTAAAGTAACATAGTTAACTTTCAACCATATTATAGAGTATAAGAGGATTTTAAAGTGCATTTGAAATGAATCGTAATGCAATCTTTCAATTGAGATCGATAAATAAGGTATGTGTAAGTGTTTAAAAATATAAAATAAAAATCTATAAAACAGAATGCAAAAATAATCAGATTTTCTTCCAAAAACTATTAAAGTAACGCTTCGCTTCTAAAAAGTGCTCCGCGAGTCGAAATTCCTGCAAACCCCTGAGGTAGAGCGTCAAGACCTCGCCACAGCATAGCGATGGTACACGATGGTTTCATTGAGAAAGAGAGTGAGGATTGTGAGGCCTTATGCAGCACGACTGCTCGCACAGAATCGACTAGCTATGCTTTGATAAAGCTGGTTTGCGCACCCAGTTTAAGGTTTTAAGGCTCGCGCCCGTTGTACTCATCGACGATAGTCAATCCATTGGTTGGTTGGTTGGTTATAAACGGTTTTGCGTAATCGAATCAAAGATAGACAGGCACCGTGGAACACCCATTTTTATGAAATCAATTCATCAAATGTGCCAAAGTCGCGAACAATCTCTCTGGGGAATAGGCACACAGCTGGGATTTCGTTAAGTGGAGACGGAGCTCTTCTTGGTACGACCGACGACGTTGAGAGTATTTTGAAACATAGTATTCTCCTTATTAGGAGTAACGACAACTGGAGGCGGGATGTTTCCGTAAACAAGTCATATATGGCGTGTCGTGAATATTCTCGCAAAAGAGGGCCTAGTTGGAGTGGTAAATCAATTGATAAACAAGAGGACATCACTGAGTCGGGTTGATCATGAAACTGACTTGTTGATTTGTTTGCGTCTTTGAAGGATATCCGGTCTGTAATGGATTTCAACGCAATTGAATCGTTCATAACTTGAATGAAGATTGACATCATAAAATTTTAAAAATCTCATATACTTGATATTATTGAAATGCCTTAGATCAGTATACCATAATTCCGGATGAAATTGGTCTTTTTTCACAGTTTTTCATGCCTGGTTTTTTAAATGGTATCAATTTCAACAAACTACATGTTAATTATCAGAAACTTTAAAGAAAAAAATTGCTCATTATCAGTTTAATTTTCAGAACTCCAAGACTGAAAGACTTCCTCAAGGCAGCATTTTGGGACCAACATTATACAATACTTTCACATCTGGCTTATCTGAATAACCTCAGGGGTTTCAAAAATCTTTGTTTGCGGATGACACAGGCCTCTCCGCCAAAGGACGAAGTCTGCGTGTCATATGTAGTGGATTGCGAAAAAGTTTGAATATAATTTCTACACACTTGAAAAAAAATGGAAATTTCTCCTAATGCTCTCAAAATTTAACTTATAGTATTCCCACATAAACCAAAAGCTCTTTATTTGAAACCTTCAAGTAGATATGTTTTCACAATAAGAGGGATTCCAATAAATTGGTCAGATGAAGTCAAGTATCTAGCATCGTGGGCATTGAGGCCAAATGTAACAAATATATAAAATGCCTTTATCCACTCATTAACATAAAATCGAAAATTTATCTTAAGAACAAGCTCTTGATTTCAAACAAATTTTCAGGTCAGCCATGTTGTATGCTGTACCAATATGGACTCGCGGTTGTAATATCAGAAAAAAAGCCCTGCGAAGAATTCAAAATAAAATTTTGAAAATGATTCTGAAGCTCGTTCTCTGAAATAGTACTAATGAGCTACACAGAATATCCAATTATGGAACATTAGAATAAATATCGAATAAAATTAAGAGAGGAAGATGGGCACTATTATCAAATTCACAGCTTGAAATAACGGTTTAATGGCTTACAAGCTCTGACTAAATCGACTAGATCCTAATTGCACAAACCCTTCGCATATGAATTTCTTTCAATTTCCGCACGTGTCTTTTTTCAATTATCCGTTTCATATGAAGCGTATCCAATGCAGCAAAATTATTATTGATCAGGGAGCTTGTAGTTTTACGCTTTTTAATTTTGCAGTGTTCAAACAAAAAGGAAAATTTGAACCGCGTGCATTTCAATTTCCAAGAAAGTGCTAAAAAACATACAAGCCACCACTGTATGGGTTTCCCGAAGTTGAACGAAGGAAAATAACCACCTAATCAGCGAGAGCAACGCAAATGTAACCGCTCGACATAGGCAGATAGATTAGTCTGAACAACGTCGTGTTGAGCTGCCGCTCCATAATATCGTGGGTCTCAACGAGTATAGGGGGTGTTTCCCAGTATCGGACAGCACCCAATACAGGAAAAATGCAAAAATCATGATCCAATCAAGATGGTGTATTAGAAGAAAATAAAAATATTTTAAAAAGTAATGTTTTCGTAGAATGATACATTTGACGAATTCCATGTCAAATCGGTCAGTCACAGAACTCGACTATCTTCGATTTGCAATAAATTTTGCACATGTTTCTGGTATGATATAATAAGTGTTTTCCATAGAAAAAACCGATCATTTTGACTCGAGAATAACTTTTGAAAATGGCCTATATTATTTTTATGCAATTTATTTGAAAAATTCTAAACCGAAACTGATGATTCTAGAGAAAAATGTTCTATAAAGTAGTTGTAGTAAACCGGTTGTGCTACAAAAAAATATACACTGAAAAAATATTTTATTTATTTTCATGAAAAATTCAAAAATAGAACTTAAATTTTAGATTACACAAAAACCCCATTTTAAATATTTTTAAATTTTCACCTAATAATGTTAATAGTAAACATTTGTTTGAGACAAGGTTTCATGGTGGAGAAATCTATATAAATAAAAATGGAGTGGTGTTTGTATGTCACGAAATAACTTGAGAACGGATGAACAGATTGGTGTCAGTTTTTCATAGTTGCACACGGAAAGGGATGCGACGTGTTCGTGTGAGAAAAAAAGTTTGGGAAAGTCTCCGGAATAATCGAGAAAACCGGGGAAGACTAATGTGTCATTTAGTATGAGGGAATACATGCCTACTTGATGGCAAGACGAAGTTTGCCGGGACCATTAGTTTTTAATAAAAAAGTTTTTCTAAGAACAACTTTTTACCTATTTTCAAAATGTTGAAATTTTGTCAAAAGAAATTCGGTCTGATGATGCAATAAGAATCTTGAAATGATTTTAAACCATAATGATCATGTGGACAACTTCCAGAAGTATCCATTTTCGAATTATATGAAGTTTAATGCAAACAAATTATTATTTAAATACTAAAAATACGTTTTTGAGAGTAAAGACCACATTTCCTTCCACTAACTTATTTTCCTTGATGGAGAATTGCGAACAACTAAGGAAAATGGCCTATTTTCTTATTAAATTTATCATTTTTTGCATTAAATTTTAGATAATTCAAAAATGGCTACTTCTAGAGAAGTAATCAAGATAATCATTCAGCCATTCCATGAAAAACCGATCTAGTGGGTCATTAAATTCCATGAAAATTTGCTATTTTGTTCCTTATCCGAAATAAGGATACACGTGTTTTTGGATGTTTTGATTAGGGTGACTATTTCCGAAATAGGGTGACCAGAAAAATCGCGATTTTGCTAAATTTTTATTTAAAAAAAATTATAACTTTTTAACCCTGCGACCGATTTTCAATCTTTTTGTACGAAATGAAAGCTAAAGATTTTGACCTTTCAGGAAAAATGTAAAATTTCACAAAAATTGTTTTTTTTTTACATGAAAAAAATTAATAATTTCCGTTTTTTTGTGTTTTGAAAGCCTCGGGACCAAAGGGCCCATTGCTGTTCTCATTTTGAAATTTCAGTTAATTTACGCTTACTGTCAAATTTTCAGCGATGTATGTGTTTTAGTTTTTGAGATATATTTTTTTTTTTTGAAAATAAAAAATCAGTCATTTTTCATCGGTACACACTGTATGTCTCAGCGCATTAGATTTTTATTTTTTTTAAATCATAACTTTTGAACAGCTTAACCGATTTTCAATCTTTTTATGGAGTGAAAGCTTAAGATTTCAACTTTTCAGACAAAATATTGTTTTACATGAAAAATTATAAAAATTTCTTTTTTAGAAAGTTTAATTTATTTACATGTAAATAAATATTTTTCCAAAGTTTTATATTTTTTTCTGAAAAGTTGAAATTTTAAGCTTTCATTCCATAAAAAAATTCTAATGCGCTGAGACATACAGTGTGTGCCGATGAAAAATGACAGATTTTTTATTTTCAAAAAAATATATAGGGGGAGATCCCCCAGTACCGGACACTTAAGCCACTAAATTCATAATTCGAAAAATATTGATTTTATGTGCTCGTGTTACCCATTTATGATAAATATTATCATTTTTATAGTGTACAAAAATAAATTTGAAAATATAAGTATGAATTTTGACATTGCATTTTGATGATGTATTTTAGTACCAATTGATCGATCTTGAAAGGTGGCACCCAATACCGGACACAATCTGGAAAAGCCTCGAATTCTGTAAATTTGAACATCATTGAATGTGTTTACTTTAGGAATAGTATATAATTGCCAATTCAATGCATTCGCAACATTTACAAGAACAATTTGAGTATATCATAGTTTGCAAGATGTCCATCAAAAACCTGTTTCTTATATGATGAAAAATAGCACATTTCACGATGTTGTACTGAATGTTCATTTTTCTTAATTTTATTGCATGTTTGATACCATGATCGACGGAATCCATGAAAAATGAATGTATTTTGAGACACTCGTGCAATAATTACAAAGATATCATATAACAAATCAGGCTGTCCGGAACTGGGGGACAGGAGGTGCTTAAACAAAATTGTAATTTGTCCATATTTAGTCCAATTATGGTACAAAATACATTCATACTATCAAATTAGGATTATGTTCGAATATGCTTGCGTGATCCAAAGTATTTTTTCATATTCAAAATAATTACTAAATAGGCTCAAAATTAAGGCAATACATCAAATTTTTTGAAATTTTCAATTTTTTGTTCTTTTTTTAAAAGGCATGCATATTTCAAGGATGTGTTATTCTACGCAAACATTAATCTCCAGAATAGCTTCCTTTACTACTAATACACCATCTTGACTGGACCATTATTTCTCAATGTTTCGACTTTGTCCGGTATTGGGTGCTGTCCGGTACTGGGGGATCTCCCCCTATCTCAAAAACTAAAAAAACATACATCGCTGAAAATTTGACAGTAAACGAAAAATTAACTGAACTTTCAAGAAAAAAAAAAAGAGAACAGCAATTACCCCTTTGGTCCCGAGGACTTCAAAACACGAAAAAACGGAAATTATTGATTTTTTTTTCATGTGAAAAACAAAACAATTTTTGTGAAATTTTACATTTTTCCTGAAAAGTCAAAACCTTTAGCTTTCATTTCGTCTAAAAAGATTGAAAATCGGTCGAACGGTTCAAAAGTTATATTTTTTTTAATAAAAATTTAGCAGAATCTCGATTTTTCTGGTCACCCTGTTTCGGAAATAGTCACCCTAATCAAAAAATCCAAAAACACGTGTATCCTTATTTTGGATAAGGAACAAAATAGCAAATTTTCATGGAATTTGGTGACCCACTAGATCGGTTTTTCATGGAATGGCTGCATTATGGTTCAGAATAATTTCAAGATTATTGTATTATCTTGTTGTATCATCAGAACGTATTTATTTTGACAAAATATCAAAATTTTGAAAATCGACCAAAAATTGTTCTTAGGAAAACTTTTTTATTAAAAATTTCTAACTTTAACTCTATGGTGAAAATTCAAAAAATATTTAAAATGGGGTTTTTGTGTAATTTAAAATTTAAGTTTCATTTTTTCAATTTTCAATGAAAATAAATAAAATATTTTTTCAGTGTATATTTTTTCTTATAGTTCAAACTGTTCATTGCAACTCCTTCATAGAACATTTTTATCTTAAATCAACAGTTTCGGAGTTAGAATTTTTCAAATAAATTGAATGCAAAAAATTATAGGTCATTTTCAAAAGTTATGCTCGTGTCAAAATCGATTTTTCTATAAAAAAAACACTCATTGTATCATACCAGAAACATGTGCAAAATTTAATTTAAATCGAAGAGTATCGAGCACGAATTTTTTTTTTCGACTCATTCTGGATGGAGTTCGTTATTTTTGAAGTATGGACGTCTTCGTGTGAATGTTTATATATTTGAAAACCGACACAAATTCACGTTTTATTTTAAATTAAAACTTTATGAATAATGATTTTGAATACGAAACAAATATTTGGATCACGCTAGCATAATCAAATGTAATCATAACTTGAAAGTATGAACGTATTTTGCACTAAAGTCTAAGGTCTCTTGTGCTCCAGTTTCGGCCAGCTTGATTTGCTACATAATATTTTTGTCCTTTTTGTACAATTGTCTCAAAATGCATTCAATTTCATGGATTTTGTATTAAAAATGCAAGAAAAATAAGAAGAATGAACATTCAGAACAATGTCGTAAAATCTACGAAGATGTTTTTGGATTGTAATTTTATATGCGTAGTAGAAATGAATCTATTTAAGTAAATGTTACAAATGCTTTGAATAATTGATAAATTGCTATTTCTGGAGTAAAAACAATCCATAATGTACTAATTTAGGGAATTTACGACTTTTCTGGAGGTGAACCGTATCGAAGCCCACCTTATAAGATTAATCAGTTTCGTAGCGTAAAACGAAGTCACTTTGATAATTTTGTGGAATCAAATCTGATTGTTTCTGCATTATATTTTAAAGATTTTTCTTTAATATTTTTAAAACAAGTACTGGTACTCGGTTCCGAGTCATTTGATCGAACTCCATTTGGCCGAAAGGGTCATTTGGCCGAATGGCGTTTGGCCGAAATTGAAAATAGTGAACTACAGTTAGCATGCATTTGTAATGAAATTTAAAGCTGAATTTCAAAGAACAGTTTATTCCTAAAGAAGGAAGAACATCCTAAATGTGAGCATTCAATTCTCTGTTAACGGTAATAGCTGCCAGCATAGGTTTTCAAATTGCTTTTGAAGTCAGCATTTGACAGTTACTAAAACGGTTTACGACTTATTCGACTTGTTCAATCATTCTGATAGTACTTAGTAAATTAAATAATTTCTAGGAATCACAAGCTTCACTTTATTTTTTCACAACGGAGGATCAGTAAATGTTCACCGAGTCGTTTTTAAATAAGGCTCTCTATTCCAAAACGAGTTAAATTTTAATAAAACTCTCTTTGAACGTATTTACATTCGTTTTCCTAAACTGATTAATAGAAACTATGTTATCACGTTTCGAATGTTGTGGGTCCCGCACTATCACAGCTATCCGCATTATTCAAAAGGTATACCGTCAAAGCACTAGTAGCCGCTCATGTTCCAGTAGCCCGCTAACAAGTCTTAAAAGTAAGGTTACTTAAGTAAATGTTTAAAAAATTGCTCATAGTATGCTTTAATACGTCGATTTGAATTGGATGACGGCTAAAGTTTACAAATTTACTATGTTTAAACTTATCCTTTTTCAGTGTGAGCGGGGTACTGGAACATGAGCGGCTACTGGTGCACTCATGGTACTACCATACTAAAATACATAATCAAATGCAATGGGAAAATTCGTGTTTATATGTACAAATTGTTTTGCATGTTACAAAAATGATGATATATCCCTTTCGGGACGAACCAGCACAATTGTGCTGTTCGGCACCCTTGACATCGAATGACTATTTCAGCCAATAAATCATTGTTTTACTAAACTTTTTCGATTTCGATTATTGAATTATCATTGATACTTGTAATCAAGCACAACAGCTTTTGTTTACATCGTGTTTAGAAAACACCAGCTCAGGGTAAACAAAAAGTAAACAAACACCGTAAGAATTGAAAAAGTTTTATCTGTCGCAACTTTTCAACTATTCGTTATTTCTAGGTATGCACAGATACGAATCGAGAGTGAAAGAGTCATTCTTTGAAATGGTGAAGACCAAATGAGAATTGATTCACACAGCAAATATTTATGTAGGGACAAAGTGGGACCAGCACAATTGTGCTGGTGCCGGCACTTACCCGGTCGATGTTCGTTGTAGACTACCAATTTTCATTTTCAGTATTTTGATCGAATTAAGTGGCTGAATCTGGTTCTAATGTCCACAATAGTGCACAATATTGCATTAAAACATGAATGAGTGATTTCATACGAATCATAAGGATGATGTACCGTTCGAAAACTATGTAACAGAAACTCATAGCTTTGGTTTAAAAACTTTTATTTTTTATACGTCCATATTTGAAATAGATTGGGAATCACATTTAATGTTTTAAATCTCCTTTAGCAAAGTTTAAGACAAAGTAAAAGTTTAGGGGAACGTTCAAAAATTACGTCATTCATTTAGGGGAGTAGAGGTGTATGAAAGTGCGACAGTGCATGTGGGCAAAAGCGTGATAGTGGACATGGGGAGGATTTAGATTGACTTAAAAACAATTGACGTAATTTTTGAATTTCCCCTTGCTTTGATAATCGATCAATACCATGTTGACGCGATAATCCATTTTGGTGTTCTACAATGTATGCCGGTTCAATTTCTGCCATAATATTTATGAAATTTGACAACTGAAGCTGAAAACCTTTACTTACTATTTGCTTCCAAACCACAGAGTCCTTTGAATGGCATACTATTGATGTATGCAGCCCATGCTAGTCTTCTTCTTCTTCTTATTCTTGGCATTACATCCTCACTGGGACAGAGCCTGCTTCTCAGCTTAGTGTTCAATGAGCACTTCCATAGTTATTACCTGAGAGCTTCCATTACCAAAGTTGCCATTTTCACATTCGTATATTATGTGGCAAGTACGATGAGACTCTATGCCCAGGGAAGTCAAAAAAATTTCCATTACGAAAAGATCCTGGACTGACCGGGAATCGAACCCAGACACCTTCAGCATGGCTTTGCTTTTTAGTCGTGAACTCTAACCACTCGGCTAAGGAAGGCCCCTGCTGGTATTACTCGCAAACATGTTGTTTATGATGTATGAAATGCGTTTGAAATAGTCTACTTAACTATTAAACAATGTATAAAGTTATGGAGTCTAGATTATCCGCTCATATAAAAAATATCGTTTCATTCCTTTTACGTTTAAAAATATATTGTCTTAATCTGGAATTTTGAAACTAAGATAAGCTGATATATTAAAAATAAAAATCTGTACTTTATTGCCGTGCGTATAGTGTTGCAAAGTAACTAGCAGTATCGATCAAAGAAGTTTAGGTTCAATTCCCGCTGCAGTATTTTTTTTCGTCAGATACGTATTACGATTGTGCCATTTGGCGTTGCATTCTAGTCCGTTGATTCGTGTGATGCTTTCTTTAAAGGCCATAATCGTACATAATGCTTTCCAGGAAACTTTCCACGGTAGGATTGACAGCTAAAAATGTACATGCAACCGAAACGAAATGGAAAACAAAACTTACGAGTATGGTCGAGCTTTACATTTTCCTTAGTAATCTAACGGTCACACCGATTGCGAAACTTTAAAAGCTCCTGGAAAATCAAAAAGTCTACTGTTTGCAGCTGTCTAGCTGTAAGAAAAATGCTTTGATAATTCAACGGTTAGGTAGAACTTAGATTCAGATTGATGCCGGTTGTATTACAGGCCAGAGCGAAATTGCCGATCAAAGGGATCCTTTGGCGTGAAATTTGAGAATGAAATTGTGAGGGCCGCTTTTCTCCCCCTGATAAACAAAAAAAAACCTGACTATACCCATGTCCCTCGCCCCCTTTAAAAGCTATGTATGTCGTAAACGTAGTTCTTACGTTGTTACGTCAGTTTCATCACCGCTTTTGAGATTTTGTAGATGTTTTCATCGGCTTTTTTCGGTGAAAATAAAGTTAAAATTTAGCATTTACCGAACGTTTCGACCTACTTATGGATTCGGTCATCCTCAGCGGTTCATGCTATAGAGCAAATCCTACACCACCATCTACCTGTTTACTTCTTCTTTACTACGGTCGTAAAGGGAATTTTCTCGACTTCCCTGAGCGTAGAGTATGATCGTACCTGTCACACGATATACACATGCAACATTGGTCGATTGACAAAGATAGCTGTTAGTTAATATCTGTGGAAGTGCTCATGAGAAGTTGAGAAGCAGGCTTCTTTAGCGTCAGAAAGAAGAAGAAGAAATTTTATGGTAATTATTTGCACTTACAAACGTCCAAGCTGTCGGGCACATATAACGTAAATTTACATGAATTTTTAGGAAAGCTGCTTACGCAGACTGAATATTTTGACGTTTCCTTTTTAGCTCTAGGAATAAAATGAATGATTCCAGTTATTTAGAATAAATTAGTTCCATGTTACCAACCTTAACAAAAACATCGTTCAAGCATCATTTAAAGGAGGGCCATGTGATTTCAAAAGTGATAGTGTATATGTTAGGTAAAGTGAGTGAAAGAGGTTGGAGGGAGTCTCTAAAAAATAATTTAATTTTCGAGTCTAGTACACGACTCTGACAACGGCCTTATAGTGGAGGTCGAATTATGCGTAACTGTTAAAGGATACAAACTGTAGTGGAATAAAATGATATAGTTCTCAATTCGGTTTTCATTTATTTATAGGTATTCCACTAAACAATTCGATGGTTTATTATTATTTTCAATTTTAATTTTTATTGCATAATTATTTTTGAGGAAAAATCCCACATAATTTAGGAGGATATAAACAAACATAGCAAAACAAAGACGATTTGATTGAGCCAATTAGTTTTCAAGTTATTCACACATGTATTTTTACCCATTTTTATATGACGTAGACTAGTTCTTGAATAATCCCGATAAACGTCATCGTCACGTGATGCTTTGAATCTTAGAGAGAATATGAAGTATTTTTATCTCTCGTACATTGTTCTCGTTCCATTTATAAAAAAAAATCATATTAATTAAAATACATTATTTTTTTAAATTTCAATGTGCCTTAAAAAAACATAATTATTTCTGAATTTTTGGGTCACCCTATCTCACGAAAGAGCACCCTAATGACGAAATAAAAAAATACGTGTCCAAAATTTTTTAAAAAGGCATGACTTAAACAACTTTCTAAAAAAATTAAAAAAAATATTTTTTTTTCGAACATCGACCGCCTTGGGGACGGACCAGCACAATTGTGCTGGTCTGAATTTGACCCTAAAAAGTTCATGGAGTGATAGAATAGCCAAAATAAAGAATGTTTTGTTCTACGAGATGATGAGTTTATAAGGTAAATTTTGAAATAATCACTCAAATATGGTCCGTCCCGAAAGGGATATATCATAAATAGGAAACAAGATCGCATGAAACCAATAATTTTGAAATTATGAATTTATCGACATAGGTGCCCGGTACTGGGGGATATCCCCCTATTGCCATTTTTAGTGCGCTAAGCTGGGTGCGTTGAAAAATCATGAATTGAAAATCTCCACTCACCTAATACGAGATTAGTCAACATCAACTTTTTCTTTACTGCAAACCGCTGTCCAGTAGTGGCATGAGAATGGAAAGTGCTCTGCGGCCCTCGTCGTTTGGTTTACGCTTTAGGTCGTCCGTCGGTTTTTTGATTTTCCTTCTCCGCCGTTGTTGCACTCTTATTTTTATATATTAAATCTTCTCTGCTATGGAACCACTAGTACAACCACCTTCCGTTGACTAAACCACGGCGAGCTCCAACGGGGGAACCAACACTGGAGAGCACACGATGCACCGTCGTACTTTGTTGCACAAAATGGTTTCTCATGTGCATAAAATCATAAACATTTGGACACACAATTGTTTTATCTTGCTCTTACACACTTATTGGTTTTTATGCTGCCTTTTCACTGCACTTTTTTTTAGGGAAAAAAAACTTTTCCAACATAAACACGTTTTGGTCGGCGCTACTCAGAGGAAAACTATAATTTCAAAGTAAAGTAAGTAAGGAATCGTCGTCGATAACTGCCGCGGGACGGCTAAGCGAAGCAAAGAGCACATAAACGACCGTACGACAACCGATGTGAAAGTAGGACTACTGGCTTGACTTGAACGTCGCGGAGTCGTATACCCGTTCGCTGATTCGTGAGCGCTGCTGCTGCTGCGGTTTAGGTCCACGAACGAAGAAACTACCAGCAAAAACAACAACAACAGCAAACACTGAACCACTACACACTTCCCAAGTGGCTTCCACTAAAGATGCGGTGCTTCTCTGGACGTTTTTACCGAAGAAAAATCTATTTTGCAGATGACCTGTGGATCCGATTAGAGGTGTGGGATTAGATGTCCACAAATCCTTTATTTGCCCATAAGTTCTTATCAAGTCTTTCTGCACATTGCGCAATAATGTATTGCCACTTCTTCTTCTTCTTTTTGGCGTTACGTCTCCACTGGGACAGAGCCTGCTTCTCAGCTCAGTGTTTTTTTATGAGCACTTCCACAGTTATTAACTGAGAGCTAACTATGCCAATGACCATTTTTTGCATGTGTATATCGTGTGGCAGGTACGAAGATACTCTATGCCCTGGGTATGTCGAGAAAATTTCCAACCCGAAAAGATCCTCGACCAGTGGGATTCGAACCCACGACCCTCAGCTTGGTCTTACTGAATAGCTGCGCGTTTACCGCTACGGCTATCTGGGCCCTCATTTATTGCCACTACGATCTTGAATAAATACTTGTAGATCGTCGCAGTCACATCAAATCGTATTGGTGTTTTCGGCGCGATTATTCCTGATTGTCCAAAGAATGATCGCGCAGAATCCTCACTTTAAAAATTTGGAATAATCGCGCAGAAAATGCTATAACGACTCTGCGGAGATCTACGCGTGTTTTTTTTCTTCGAGGTTTTCTGGATCGTCAGCGCATGAAATTATCGTGAGCGAACAGTTCATTGTTGGCCTTCCATAAATTTGTGGCTGAGTTCGATTCCTGGTCAATCTTAGATTTTTTTTGTAATGTAAATTTTCTTGACATCCCTAAGCATAGGGCACAGTGACAACTTTCAAGGGGGACTGAGATTCTGTGTTATTTTTTTTTATTGATAAATAAATATGATGAAAATGTGTGGTATATGTATCAAATATCCTAATCTTTGTATTTTTTTTAGTTAAGCTTCAACATAAATCTGCAACTCGATATTCCAAGAGACAAACTTCCTGCTCGTAAAAATCATCGGGACTCAGCTATTTATCGGCAGGACTCAATAAATAGGAAATATCCACTATCTCCATCAATCATCGGTAGATTGCTGCAAAGAATAATGACGGATATCTAATAAAGTTTTAACCGAATTCTTCTGACATCCGATAACTAGTTATTAAAAGGCGAAATTGGCTCCGTAAAAGCTCATGAGCAAGTCTGTGTAAAAATATGCAGAGGTACTTTATAAGATATATGAAAACAATATATTTGTAAGCTCTTCGTGAATTCCTGATGAAATTTTTCGGGATATTTGGGAAAACCTTCCAAATGCTACATAAAAAAAAATTATACATGATTCCCAATGAAATATGCAATGAACTCCTGAAAATATCTTTAACCACTTGCTGCTGGAATTGTTGAAGTGTTTACAAGTAGGGAGACATATTCTTCTTCTTGACATTACGTCCTCACTAGGACAGAGCCTGCTTCTCAGCTTAGTGTTCTTATGAGCACTTCCACAGTTATTAACTGAGAGCTTTCTCTGCCAAAGTTGCCATTTTCGCATTCGTATATCGTGTGGCAAGTACGATGATACTCTATGCCCAGGGAAGTCAAGGAAATTTCCATTACGAAAAGATCCTGGACCGACCGGGAATCGAACACAGACACCTTCAGCATGGCTGTGCTTTGTAGCCGCGGACTCTAACCACTCGGCTAAGGAAGGCCCCGGAAGGAACCTGACTAATTGTGTCAGGAGACTTTCTGAAAACTCTGGGCACATATTTTGTAACAATACCGTGCAGCATTAATATCCGGGTAAGAAGAGGCAAATGTTCCGTTTCTCTTTTAAATAAGTTGTTTTCGGCTTCAGGACATTTGGTCGAAAGCCATTTGGTCGAATGACGTTTGGTCGAATGGCATTTGGTCGAAAGTACATTTGGTCGAATGACTAGAAAATTTCGTCTAAAGATTATTTAGTAATGGTTGATCGAAAAGTCGTTCAGTTTAACAGATATAAGACCGATTTAGATTGTATGCACAATGGATGATCTTAACTTTATTTTGGGCAAACATAGTTTACATCAGAAGTCGAAAACGAATCTATCTACATGATAATTGTTACCTACGCTTTACAACGTGGTTAGTGAATGTGCTTATTATTGAAAATGTTTTCATTCTCCAGCCATTCTTGGATTGGAGTCCCATCTTCCAATTTGCAAGTTTGTAGAAATCCAAAACTCAAGTTTGTAGAAATTCAAAAATAATTTTGTCTTTTTATCACTTAACGTTGGAAACACAATGATCTGATGAATTTATTATTCTTTCAAAATATCATCATTCTTTGAACACAAAGAATCCTCCTAAATATTCTCGTCGCTCAGTGATTGGAATATTCAAAATTGTTGAATTTATTATTCTTTCAAAATGTCATCGTTCTTCATAAATAACTTTATACATAATAGCTGATCGAAAAACACACCAAGCCGTTCCCATAGGGGACGTTAGCCACAAGGAAGGACGTCTCAAGTAATACTGTTTCATATGGTATGCCCTCTTCAACATCTAATCAAATTTCTCTCGCCGTTCCCTTACGGTACCTATCCATCTAGTTGCTTTCTTCTCCATGCTCCCTCTTACTTCGAGCAAATAGACAGATATGCCGATAAACAATTTCAATAATATAATAGCTGATCTTCATCCAATCACATCTTAACAGCTTGGGTATGAATTTGGGATGCAGGACCAGATACAGTTGACCATAGAATAATTTGTTCACCTTGAAGTGACCAAAGAGGGCCAATTTTAATGGACATGGCTTTAAGGGAACGATTTTGACAAAGTGCATCAAAGGTCTGTAAATAGGATACGTTTTCCTACTTAATAATCATTGAAATGGGGGAGTCTAGGTGATCAACTGGCATCCCAAAATATCGGTCGTCGCAAGTTGAAGGCTTGAAGATTGTTCTAGAAATACCAGTGCACTCCATTATGTTGTACACTCCCGTGCATAAGTTTGGGTTCACCCCCTGAAAAACATACAAAAGTTTTCAGTCCATATCTCTGGGATTACACGTCTCATTGAAACTCTCTAAGCCGCATTCGAAAGACAAAGAGTTTTTCTTACTTCATATGTATTTTTCCAAAAACATTTTTTGAATTTTGTATACTAAATTTTTACTTGTGTTGTGACATTTTCCAAAAAGTTTTTTGAAAAAAAAAACATTTTTCGAGAGTTCAAAAAGTTGTGACAATTTTCAAAAAACAATGCTGATCTCCTCAGCATTGGATTGACAAAATATTTAAAACAAGGTGTCATTAGAATCGTAAACTTACATTCTTTGAAGAGCACTCACGAAATTTTTGCGGAAAAATCTGAAAACTATTCAAAATCAATGAAACAGTCATTCAAGTCATCGTGCAAAAGTTTAGGTTCACCCCTCAGTATGGTGTATCGTGCAGTTTGGGTTCACCTGAACTTACTTAAAACACGAAAATTCTGTGAAATCTCGAATCAATCATGTACGCGCTATTATTTGCGTTTGAAAAAACTATGAATTATTGAAATCGGTTGAAAAATGGCAGAGATATTGATCTTTTCGACCAAATGTACTTTCGACCAGGGATTGAATCCTGAGAAAATTGAGAGAATCGCTCACGTACAGAGAGCGCTCTGTAACTATCATAACATGCTGCACATTATGAGAGACTGTTTATCGTATACTGCTACAACTTTGATCAGATTGGGGGGATAGTAGTGTATGATAAAACCCCTCTAAACATGCTTCAAGCCTGGGGGACACTATTGCTATTGGAAGTTCGTGGATTGTTTATCGTGCCAGTAAAGAAAAACACCTATCCCCAACGGTAAACAAGCGAGTAAAATGGGGTTTATCATCGCTCTTTCTTTGGGGCTCTCGCTCGCTGCTTCCATATATCAGACTTGTTACACCTTGCGATACAATGACGATCGTGGACCGCAACAGATGGGATGTTTTTCTTTGCTTGCTTTGATCGTGCTTCATACTCAAATGAGAGCGAATTCTGCAAAGCCTGCTTTCGACTAAACGTCATTCGACCAAATGTCATTCGACTAAATGTCACTCGACTAAATGTCATTCGACCAAATGTCATAGATTCGTTGTTTTCAAATTAAAACGAAATTCAATACACAGATTTATATTCAAATGTGACGAGAATAACAAATTTTAACTTAAATTTTATGAAAAAAAAAATATGAAAATCATCATGCCCCACGGTGTGCTGGAACACACATATTATCGAACTTACATGAACCTCCGATCTATTTTCACTGGAAGTTAGCCTTGATAGTCAAAAAAAGCTTGCGGAATATTTAAAAATCTTTCACCGGCACAAAATTGAAAAAAGTCGATTTTTGTATTTTTACCCTTCTTTCATTTATGAGTTCATAGGAGAATACTAGAGTTACACTAATATTGATGCATTGCAATAGCTCAAAGACTTATTTGATATACATTGAAGACGAATCGATTACAAGACGTTTCAAATTGAGCATAATTTTTACCGGTATAGAACATTCTTGCTAAGTACTAAAAAATAATTGATAGACTATAAAATTGCCAAAACTCGAAAGGCTTTCTTTATGATATGTGTCATTATGAAAAAACGACTGAACAAATCTATTCACCTAGAATCAATGTCATTAAAGATAATGTGAGCAACTACTTGAGATTAGAAAATAATGCAAAAATGATTAAAACAAGGAAATTTAGATAAACACGTTAGTAAAAAAAGAATTTTCAAAATATTAAGCTATTAGGTTAAGTGCACACTTAAGTACTTTTTTATAGAGTTCGAAAATGTACTCTTTCCGGTAAGAGCAAACATGGTAACCCTAAAGAAAACCATAGGTACCGCAATTATAAGAACACAAAATATACCGCAACTAAAAGAACAGTGTACCAATAGTGGAGGTATTATTTTTCACTGATATGCCGTGGGATACTGTGTTAAAATCATTTTTCTCATTAAGTCAATGATCGTTACTTCCCGTTACAACATTAATATGTACATTATTTGCGCTTCTTGAATTTAAGCGGTCAATTAAGTTCAATCGTGCTACGTACCTCCACTATTGGTTCATCTACCCTATCTCTCCTATAAAGGATCATTAGTTGGCACCTGGGAGGGAGAAACCGATACGAAATATCTGTACGTGAATGTGAGCCCCGCTCACAATGCAGCTCTTAAACAATGGACAAACATGATAAAAGCGCGTAATTGATCAAAACATATTGTCGCATTTTATCAATCGTGACAAAAATCTAATGAGAATCAATTCATGCCTAATATTGCGTATTTCATTCACCTATCGCAGAAGTTTTTACAAGTGCGGGAATGCTAATAAAAGTACGCGACTGCATCGAATCGAGAAGGTGTTTTCAGCGGGGTTGTTTCTCAGAGTCCAAAGAATAAGTGCTCTGCAGACACCAACATGATTCGATGCAATCCCGCACTTTTATTCGCATTTTCGCACTTATGGAGCCGTACTTCGCAGTCCAGTAGTGAAAGAAATAAACAATATACAGTATTAAAATACGCATCTTTTTCCTATAAAACCTGGTTTCTACTGAAAAGGAATCGCCAAAGAAATTGTTCGCCGATTCCTTGCAGAAATTTTCTACAGTAACTTCTATTTTAACTGACATTTCTTTTCAACTGCGTACTGCGATCAGAAAAAAAAACGCATTCTTGAGCGATTCCTCGCAGAAATTTCCCATGCATCAAGATAAAATTACTTGTTAGCAGCAAATCAGGCTTAAAGCTAAGTATGCTGTTTCGCTCAAGAAAAGTAAAGAAATTCCTTGACTGAAAGGGTCAAGAAATTTCCTACAGAGAGCCCCCTTTGAAGTGACATTTCTTCTCAACTGCGTACTGCGATCAGAAAAAAGTGATTTTCTTGACCATTGAGAAATTTTCCACGCATCGAGATAGGCGATTCCTTTTCTTATCAGTAGCAAACCGGCCTTAAACATGAAAATGAAAGGCATAGAAAACAATGGCCTTTTTCCATATTTGTCTGGAAAGATCAAATGTACACAACAAAAGAAAACAAGCGATTTTCATCAAGTCTGCCTTGATTATTTTTGATAAGTTCACAAATTTCATAACGCATGTAAAATTTTAATTTCACGATTCTATCTGTGCCTCCCTCCCAGGTTGGCACCATTAAAGAAACCATGCCTCCACTGAAGGAACAGTGTTCCTATGGTTGTAGCAGGGTTTTTTTGCAAGGAAATTTTGAATAAATCGTGATTTTCATACATTTAAATGATAGCAGGGTATGAAATCTGTAGACTGAATCGTTAAAATCACATATTTCATTATTTTATCATCATATTTTAACAGTTTTACCTTACGTGCACCACTAATGGTTTATTTTTCCTATGAGACTTGGTTCATGTATGGTTTTCGTTACGTAGAATGTATTCAAATGTTGGTCTGGAATCTATGTTTTTTCTAACCACAGTATGCTATTAAGAAGGAGTTGCAAACAATGATGACTGTAGAATACATATTTGCTACAATGTAGAATGTAGAATACAAATTCTACAATACAATTGTTTAAACATTACATAAATCATGAACACTCTCAAGGTGTCCGACTTTCTAAGCGTAAGACTATTCGATGCAAAACGATACCTTCTAGCTATATCGATTTACAACAAAAACACTCAGTTTCATTTATCTAACAATGTTACAGTCATTGTTCATCGGTAGGCCCATACACCACGAATCGAGTTTGACAATGCTAAGGTCATTTTGAAAGATCATCCTCAGACAAGACGAAGACAAGTGGAAAAGCTATCTCTGATGGCAATGTACAGTCTATAAACCTTATCTAGATTTCTATAGAACTTCTAATTTGGTAGTGATTGGGCATTTACAACATCAGCACAGACCCTTTATTTCGCACATTTTCAAAGATTTAAAAAAAAAAACATAAAACCGAACATTATTTCAGGCGTTTTCCCAATTTCCTTCATGTATTCATCCATTATTCTTTTACGAATTTCTCAAGATTTTTGTTTATAGAAGCCTTTAAGCATTCAATCAGTAATTCCTCTCAGATTATCTCTATAAATGACTCCGCAACTCTATAGATTTCATAAGATTTGTTGCTAATACTTCCTATGTGAATTTCTCCATCAATCCGGTGGTTAGCAAAACGGCCGAGCAATGGATACTCTATCCTCCAAATATATTACTAAATTGTTTATTGGAAAAAATAATGAAGCCCATGATAATATCCTGCACGATTTCCTTGAAGCGTCCCTGGAAATTGATGGGCACAATCTCTGTTGGAATCATTGAGGAAATAATCGGACTTAAAATATTCGGATTCATGCACGAGAATGTATAGACAATTTTAGTTCAGATAAATATTTAATGAATAATTCAACAGTGTGACTCTTTCGAAAGTATTGTCGAAATCGTTTTCGTTCTATATTTTTATTGCAATAAGAAGCACTCATATGATTCTAGTAGGCACTACTACTCTCTCGTAAAAGCATCGATACCTTGGTAATGTGAATTCTTCTCTAATTAGGCAGTGCGCTGAGCAAACTTCAAACTCGTTAAACACCGGTTTAGCCATTATCGTTCAAGTTCAAATTTTCAATGGAGACTTCTGAGTTCAAAACAATGAATTACGGGTGTGGTGGGAACTTGAACTTTAGAGTTTTGTCTATTGCTTGTGCATGTTTTTTTTTTGGAGACCTTTTTTTTAGCAATTATCACATTTAGTATGTAGCTCTATTTAGAAAGAACATACATAGGTGTATGGTGTTATATATTAATAGAAATATTAGTAGTAGAACGCTAGTGGCGCTGTTGTCACAAAATTAATTTAACTAATTATTACCTTTAATTGCTATTTTTCATTAATTGATCGATCCCACGCAACAGAGAATGTTTTGTTTTGGCCTTTGACACTTTGAGGCCCGGTACTCACGCTGTCAAATCGCAGTAAACTAGATGTTGGTCACACGAACAGCAGCGACATTAGCATTCTTAGGATAATGCTTCTACTGATATATTATACATTGTGTGACACATTGATCTACACGCAGCGAACTGGACTATCGAAATTCATTTAGCCTTATGAAAGGTGGAACGATTACACTGCGGAACACGTTTTTGTCTCCAGCATCAAAATACCTCTGTTTACTTAATAAAGGGTTGCTGAATCCATTGCCGTTTACAGAAATATCATAGCACGTCTAGTTTTTGAGATATTGGTGGTTGAAAATGCGAAAATTGACTATTTCAGCCAACTTGCATGCAAGTTTTCCAGCTTGTAAGGCAATTTATTTATTTAATTTGCCACAGAATTCAAACTTTATGTGTATAACAGTACTTATCATCAAAGTTTGTAATACTTTTGAACCGAAAAAGTTTTTTTTTTGATGGTTTAGAAAAGTATTGTATTTTGCCATATAAGAGAAACGAAGAATTTAGTATTTAGTATATTGAAAAAATCGGTTTAATCTAAATTTAATCGTGCATTTTCAATCAAAATACATCTAAAATGAAAGTTTAAGTCCTCTTTTGTATGCTAGATGGATAAGATGACAAAAAAGTTTGATAAAATATACTTTAAATTTTAGGTAAACATCGATAAAATCAATGTTTTATACAACTTTGGCGACCTGTAGCTAAAAATTGTGACGTGCTGGGAAATTTCTGAGAACGGCATCAGATTCAGCAACCCCAAATCTACTAGAGACACATAATTTGATCCTTGAGACACGCACAAATGTCATTTTTGTTGCGCTGTGTTATTGTAATGCGAGCGCTTTATGTATCGTTCTAGCATCACTCCACATCAATGCGTCGATAGACGCGTGGTATACGCACGGGCCTATCGATCGCAAGGTTCTTGGTCCGATTCCAGGTTGCCGCGTAAACAATTTTTGTTTTCAAATTTTGGGTTTCGTAAGGCAAATTTATGAATTTCAACTCGATTCCTTGTGGCGAATTTTCATAAGGGGTTCTTATGTATTTCGATAGTCGATTTGCCTGAGTGTAGTTTTTTTTAATCTTTATTAACAAGATTTTAAACCCTGGGTTAGTTCATCTCGGAACCAACGGCTTTACTTCCCTTCCTCAGGAAGTCGTTACTATAACTTTTAAACTCATAGATGACTGTCCCGGGGATGGGATTCGATCCCAGGTGCTCGGCGTGCGAGGCGTGTGTTGTAAACACTACACCAGGTCCGCCCCCTATCCAGTATTCAATACTTACTACCAATAGTTTTCACATTCCCATTCTGTTGACACAAAAACTATTCAAATCAAATCCGCACTGACACGTATCCATTTGTTCAATCTTTATTATGTACACAAAAAAAAAAACTTTGATAACATGTGTGATAACATTTCCGTTCTAGCGGAACATTTTCCGATTATAACAGCCAGAGAAGCACCGTCAAAGACACTTGTGTGTTTTCTATTAATATGTTCTTCGTCGTATGCATGATATAAGCGTGAAAAAAAAGAGAATGGTCTTCTCTTAATGGCTCCAGTCAATTGGAACCGTTTTAGGTACTTTTGTAGCTGCTTGAACTTTCCCGGTCACTGTCCACCACGAAAAATCACTCAACGCCACTCTGGAATATCTCACATATGTGTAATTAAGCTACACCTACTCGCTAATTGAAGTGAACTATTATGAACTTTCGGTCCGAGTACCGACTAGGCGACTCTTGAGTTTGTACATCCACAACGCGACAACGACATCAACTGGCTCTGAGACTGAACACTGACGTTGAGTTGATGATTCAGAGACACTACACTGGACACAGTTCACATAGTCATTCGTACCGTAATAGAACAAACCGTATAAAAACTCAAACAAGAGCGAGTGAGAGCAAAGAACAGAGTCGGATGGAAAAACAACACACTATACAAAAAACGGAACTCACACGGAGATTTGTAGGAGAAATATGACCATGCCTTAGGAAAAGGGTAATCATCACTAGTTTATCAAAAAATAGCCAATAAAATAATACGAAACAAGACATAATTGGGTATGAATAAGAAATTGAAAATTGCAAAAAAAAAACATGAGAATAAAAGAACATATTTCTATTTTTCCATTCGTGTCTTTCAATTTCGTATGTGATTAGTTAAGTTATTGTTTTTTTTTATTGGAAATTGTTGATTATTTAGTGCTAATTACTATTTTTTCTTAGAATATTTTGAAGTCTTTAGTGGTAATTATTGTTTTCTATTCTGCCCATAAATGCATGTCAGTCCTATGTTTGCTGGATTTCCTATTCACATGGAATAATTATTCGTTTATGGGCAATATTGCTCATATACAATTTTTCAATATTGATTGTTTTTGTTGCTAGTTTCCAATTCAGCATTGCTTGTTTCTACCGATTTACCGATAAAAATATATTTATGAATGATTTTTCAATTATTACAAAAAATGTTCAAACAAATGCTTATGTCTCATTATTTTATTCGCTACTTTCAACACACATATTGTTCTCCTTGTTTAAATGCTTGTTAAATAGGCTGTCAAAATTTGTCGGTCAACTAAGCTCACTTCGACACACTGCTATCGATGCTTTCGAATCCCGGGACCTTCCTATGCTTTGTACGACGACGAGTCTGGCGATCAACGCAACGTTTCCACAAGCACTGTGCGTTTGGAACTTGAGCCACATGGACCGTATGCTCGGTAGATAGATACAGATGGATAGATAGACAGACCTGCTAATAATGGAGAAACCCTCCCGCAGCGCGCTGTGGCTATGTATGTGCGCCGATGAAGGTCTCTGTTTTGGCGTTCTTCGCTCGCTCTCTCGAGTAGTTCCATTCCGGAGATCTTGCATTACCCACCACAAACACACATCGAAGCAAAAGCTGACCACGATGTTGCTATGCTGGCCCAGGTATGCTAACCACCCGCCACCCATGCACGGAGGGAAAATTCATGCAATATAAGAAAAAATATTAAAATATGGTGAACATTGAAAAAAAGCTATTTTTAATCTAATTTTGTAAATCGTATGTCTTTTTGTAAAAAGTAGGCATTTGAAGTTTTCAAACTCCAGACCTTTATAAGGTATCAGTAAATTGCAGGATGTTGTTCACGGATTCTGGCGAAATTTTATAGTTATGGTAAAGTTAAAGAAAGCGCTATATTTTTAACAGTTTTCATTTGCAATTTTCAATAAAAAAAAATCGAACAATCTTGTTAAATTTGCAGAATTACGATAATTTGGATTATCGAATTTTTCAGCTGTTGAGATTTTGGTAAAGTTCGCTAGAAATCGTAAAATGTCATTAATGTATTCTATAGATCGAACTCAGGGTCGTATTAACAGGGGCCGATGGGGCAGAAATGATGAATGAAAAATATATAAATAAACATAAGAACAATTAGAAACCAATTAAACTGAATTAACATTTAAGGAATACATAAAATACTGAAACAAAATATTCTAATTTCAATGGCTGGATTCAGTTTATTCTACCACATTCAAGATGATTTAGAAAGCCCCAAATTGGGAAAGCCATTCTTTTGCTTACAATCATTTGGTTTTTAAGAATGTTTTGTCATGTGCACTATATTTGTCGCATTATTACCCAGACAACCAGAATGTACGTATAACGAAATCACCTTTTGCGTTAAGCGATGCTTATATGCGCAAAGATTCACGTATAAGATGTTGCGAAAAGGCCTTATACGTACAAAAGTGGAGGCGATATACGTGCATATTTTATACGATGAAAAATAACATGCAATGCGAGTGTGTAAATTTTCTTGCGAACTAGTTTGTACTCTTATGCGACTTAATTCATCATAACAAAATTGATTTGACAGCTGCTACGGATTGATCCGACCTCCTTTGTACAAGTATACGGGACGAAACGAAATGTACAAATTAACTCAGAAAATAGCATTTTATGCGAGGAAACTCATCGATCAAACGATATCATCCACTATGTTGTCCGGGTGTGATGTAATTTGTGTAAATAAACGACTTTGTTCGTAAACTGTTATGCGACTTCTGGTTGTCTGGGTATGGATTATACATCAAACTAGCATAGCATAGCATAGCATAGACTGACTGTACATGTCAATGGTTGCTACTCCGTGATTACTCGGAACTGGTAAGAATTGCACTTCGATTCAAATGAATATGGGATGGGAGTTTTCGCATACTCTCGAAGTGCAATTTTAGCAGATCTCATATTATTGATCAATAACGGCGCCGGCCAAGACCTTACAGTCAGTTGGGATGGGGAGCGAATGTTAGGGTGTAATGATTGTTGCTTCTAGAGACCGAGGCTCTGCACCTCCACAATCACCACAGGAAGGGTGTTTATTAGTGAGGAAGGAAACAGATCTGGGAGTCACCTTTGGTCAGTGATGCGATCCATGGATAAGGGGAAAATATACGATTTTTACCTAAAACTATTTTTGCATTTTGTCTCGCAGTGTAAAGATATTTTATGATAGAAGATTAAGAAAATAGGTTGACATTCAAAATATCGAACTGTTGAAAGGTTTTTTTTAGTAATGACGAAAAAACAGAGCTTTATGTTATAAAAATTATGTTTAATAAGAATAAGGGTTAGTACCGACACTTAAAATGACGAACCACGCAAAGTTTGTTTGAAAAATACAAAAACGATAATTATAAGAGTTTGAAAAAAGTAATTTAAATACTATTCAATCTTCTTAATTTAATGCAGTTCGATAAAAATTAGTGAAATAGACATGAATATTTAGTAAAAGATTCCGTATATGACATCTTTAAGAAAACTTTACCTTGTTGTACGCCAACATTCATAATGTCGAACTTTTCAAAATAATGTGGATCTCACATCAAACTAATCAATAAAAAAATACACACATTACTAAAAAGTGAAATGAACTTGAAATGAAATCAAGAATGAAATATTCCATAACTCATAACTCAATGAGTATGAAATCATAAAATCAGTGTTGTCAATATTGAATGTACTCGAAAAGTACATACTCGAGTTTGAGATTTATTACGAACCATACAAAATGTTTTAAACTTCCATACAAAATATCTTACCATGGGGGGAGAGAGGATCCAAAAATCTCAAAAAATTTCTTACGTTATTAATGGACGGCCCTTAAGGGGGCAGGATCCGTAATTGATTACATAATTTTTAAAAGCAGTTTTTTTTTGTTCCAAGTCAGGAAGCATTACAGGAAAATGTGTTCACTGTATTTCATTCCCCAACCGTAACACAGTAAACACATTTTCATCGAATAAATTTCAAAAACTGCTTCTGAAGTTTCAATGATGGCGATGATTACAATGACGGAGCGTTGATCGTTAAGCAGGGTTGGGAAAAGTCATGTTATTATTACTACAATAGGCAAGCGCAGCAAATCACAGTCAGCCAAGCCAGTGAAACTAACGCCTATCGCTGCTATAGGCAAAATGCCTTGAAAGTAGCAAACTACTATTATATTTCCTGCTGCATTTCCCCCATTTATAGTTTTCGATGACACTACTGATTTAGAAAATTCATGCACCCGAATCAGTCAAACTACTAAATGCTAAAATACTAAACATACTTGAATCAGTCAAACTACTAAATGCTGTCAAAGATTACTTTTTCACAAAAAATCCTTGAACACATATTTTGATACTGCTATGTTATTGTGGGGATTATGGATGTTGATATGGGATTGATCTAACATAAAATTTGAGCTAACTTCGAGAAAAAAAGTAAGCCTCGTTTTTTCTGACCAAAAAAGTGTAAAAACGTGACATCTTGTCGAAAAAAATAACTTTTGCAGAAATGTCTCAGAAAAAAAAAACTTTTTAGTAACTTGCTTCAAAAAAGTAACTTGGTACCAATTCCGTATGAATGGTTTGCTAACAATTTTATAAAATTATCAGCTATCATACAAAGAATTAACTAATCAGTTCTTTCAGAAAAAAAAATGTTTGCACTTCTTCTATAGTCAGTCTCTTTCCTAACACGATTTTTTTTAACACGTTGTGTTCCACAAATCGATCCAAATTCTGGCGTCTGCGATCGATTTCTCTATACTATTTTTGCAATTTACTCCTTACGCCCTAATTCGACTTCGACTTCAATATCGAGTAAGAGTTCACTGTACAATGTTTTCGTGTTATATTTTCAAACCAACTACATATGAAATAACGCAATGAAAATGAGAAAAAAGTCGTAAAACCGCAATTAAATGCATTTTTATGGTTTAACTAGTTAAAACATAACAATCAATAGACCGCTTCTGGCCAAAAGTCCTTAGTGTCAATTGAAAGTCATAAAATAGCCCTTTCAAAATCGCAAATCGTCAATCTGCGTCCAAACTAATGCTATCAGTCCAAAAAATCCCCATAAAAATCGATTATTAAGAAATAACTATTTTACCATAAGAGATAGCAAGTTGCAATGTTCAGCAAAAACATCTAGTTTTGGTAATTGAACAACTTTGTAAAAGGCACAAAAAATGTCAAAAATGTTAGAAAAAAGTTATACAAAAATTTTGATTTTTAAGGGTCATTTAAGAAAAATGACATATCTTGTAATGTATGAGACATCGAAATTTGGTGTCTTCGACAAAGTGTCTTGAACTAACATGTGCTAGAACTTTGTTGAAGACACCGACCGTCTATCTTCAACAGATAAAAACAATATTTTTTATCTCACTTTTAGGTGATTTAATCACCTGGCAGCTAGTATCAAAAGAAGCGCTTTTACAAATCAAGAAACTTCCCTGAACAAACTTTTCCGCTAGAACCAACGGTTTAGACGCTATTCTATTACGATCACAAAATCGGCAAAAAAATCACTGTGCACCGCAAGAGCAATGGACTATGGCTTATGGAAATCGATTGGACTAACAGCAGAGCACTCTTCTACCTGTTCGGTGTGAAAGCAAAAGAGTAGAAGAGAAGCAAGATGTAAATATAGATGTTAAAAATAAATCTGTATCGGTAAAGAAGGTACAGGTGAACTGATTCCGGCACAGCAGTGGCCAAGAGCACAGAGTGCCTTAAAAACAAAATCATTTTCAGATTCAGGGGACCCAAACTTAGTGGACAAGGAAATTTATTGTGCTTTGTGATATGGTGATCAATTTCGCCCCAATGTGTCATTTTGATTTTTTTATATTAAAACTATTTTTATCATATGTTAAATATTATTGCTTGAAAAATCGATTTCATAAACTGATAAAGATCAATGGAGTACTAGTTTTGTCGAAATTTATTTGACAATATTTGAATTCTGATGGACAACACAACAAAAAGTTGTAAAATAGTGATCAATTTGACCCCGGATTACGGTACTCATCAAATCTATTTGGTGGCAAAGCTATATGGCTAAAGATCATTCATTCCTCCATGATTAATGCATTACCCGAAGTAACAATCCACCATCCAAACAACCATTTTGCCATGCCAAAATTCTATTTGACTTCACAATCATATTTTTGTCGTGTTAAACTGAACGGCTGTTTAAGAAAGATGTCTTGTGGAAAATTCATAAAACTATGGAACTCACATTCTAAAAGCATGCTCATTCATTATCGCAAATAAGGGGATGTGCATAAAGCACGCCACGCTATTAGAGAGTGACAAAGAGGGAGCGCTGAATGCTACCAAAGTGAAGAAATATCTGCATAGAGCAGTGATTCCCAAAGTGGGCGAATTCGCCCCCCTGGGGGCGATTTTCTTGCTCAAGGGGGCGAAAATTCGTAAAACAGAATTTAGGGGGCGAAAAATCTAGAAAGGGGGCGAAAGCATTATAGAATAAGGTTGAGGACACACATCTCAGGTCAATCAATTCCAAACTTATTTAATTCCAGGACTAATTCACTTAAGATCGTTATATCACTAATCATGGTCATTTTAAAATGATGATAAACAACTCTTGATGATATATGAGTTTTAAAAAGATCGGCATTTGAGATTTTCACAAGGTCGGAATGATTAGTCACAGGTAACAATTAAAACACACAACATATTTTGGATGTACAAAACATGTATCTAAGTTTTTTTTTTAATGTTTGCAAAAGGTCAAGAAGCTAATACCATGATTTCTTTTATTGGCGTCCAGCTTAATTCGAAAAAAAAAATCAGTACCCATTTTTGAAGAGTCAGTTGCACTTATTCTTATCATTTCTAATTCTAATAAAAATCTGAGTATTTCTTGATGGTAGAAAAAATATCCTTTTGATACATTGCATTGAAAAATAAGTTGAAGAACATTCTTGATTTTCATATATTTTTAAGGGTTTTTTTAATGGAGCAATGCAGTTCACCCAAATATGACATATTTATGTGAAAAAAAAACTTCGGGAAACATTGCATTCGGATCAATTTTAGAGAGTTTCGCCCCCAGCTTCGTCACAAGTTGGCGCCTATGCATACATTACATTTAAATAGTTGAAAAGTTGAAACTGGGCCGAACTTGAATCGAAAATTGATTCAATTGCCAGTAATTCACGCAAGATATGGTTAAAATTACAGTTAAAATTACAGTTAAATTACAGTCCAGTAAATTATTCATAATAAAAGTAGGTTAAAATATTTAAGAAAATATTTTTGAATGTACATAAAAGGTATTGTATTATGATTCTATGGATATGCGAGTCGAAGATATTTTCCGTGTATAGCGTTTAATTGAAATACTTCATTCGCATATCAGGGGGGCGATTCCAGATAAATATTGGCCTCAAGGGGGCGAAAGTTGAAAAAGTTTGGGAAGCACTGGCATAGAGCAACATGACATTGATCCAAGCGAACTTACTCTCTGGGGTTAATATTGATGCTACTGTTATCACACCTTCTTGAAGTGGGTCCTGTCAGCTACCAGCTTTGTATGGAAAGCGCCGATCAAGTGATTCAGCTCTACTTCATTCATAAAAAATGATTACATGCTCAAGCTATGATTCATAATATTGCAAAGCGTTCATAAACAACGTTCATGTTATAACGTGACGATACATCGAAGCCAAACCTCGAATATTCAAGAGCACACATCTAGAGAACCTGACAACCGTTTGCGCTATATTCCATCGATTGGTCAGCACCAGCGGGTGATCAGTGAGTTAAATTTTCAGCACAAACGGATGGTTCTCAAGATCTGTGCTCTTGAAAATTCGAGGTTTGGCTTCGATGCATCTTCACCTTGATATAAGAAAATCCATACATTTTTTAAAAGTTTGTTTTAACAACAATATGAGGAGAGGAAAGGGAGCCTAAGGTTACATAAAGTTGGTCCAAGTAGGTGAATTCAAGATCAAGCGTAAGATTTATTTTTCAAATTATGCGAAACGGCCGTTATGCCAAATAGCCTTATGCCAAACAGTATTATGTCAATTGTCATTATGCCAAATGGGTTAGAACCTTTTTGCGGCACGTGTGCTACTAATTTGGTAATAAAAATGCGTTGGAATAAAACTTATGACAATGTAAATCTCAGCAACAGAATGTGAATAGCGGACCTGGATAAACAAATCGGTATTGGTTTTTGCCGTAGAGAAGGGGATCATCTAATCTTTATGATGATGAATTTTTTTTTGCTTCATTTTGTCACGCTGGGACTCTTTTCGATTTGATCACGCCATGATAATTCTATGATTTTCATACATTTTACTTTTAATGATATTCTGAAAAAATCCAATACTTTCCTATTTTAATATTTTTATTATTTATGTATTTATTGCTCCAATATATGTAACGTAAGACCGATGTCAAATTTCTTTTTTATGTTACACAAAATAGTTTACTATAGAAGAAAGCGCCGTTTGCAAGAGTTATTGAGAATAACTAAAATACATTTACAATAAAAACTATCTAAAGTGCTCTTTACATCCTCTCTTATAAGCTAATTATGATTTCTCATTTGAAAGGTTTATAGGCAAGTAATTCCAATGTACTACATCTCACACAAAAAATGATTTCCCGTACTTATTTGTGTGATATCGTGGTAAAATATATTTTTATAACGAGTGCTTCTCGCCAGTTGTAGTTTGCTGTGTAAATAATCTGGTTGTTTTGTACTTGAAAGCTTATGTAAAAATACACAACAACGAAATTTACTAAAATTTTCTAAGCGGCATTCTATGAGTAAGTGGTATAAATGAGAAACGCTGGAATATCTATTTAAACTGAAAATAAACGAAACTTCAAAATGTGTCGTAAATTGCTACTAAGACTCTGCTTTGTGAGTAAAGAAAATTTTCGTTTAACGTGCTGCTTAACATGATATTTGATCGGTGGCCGTCTTGCCCCAGTGCTGAAAAATACGTTATTTTATATTTGGAAGCTCCAAAACTAATGGGTTCTTCTAGAATTTCTTTTCATTTAAAATGACACAGTGCTTATCAGACATGAAAAACTAATATCATGACACTGAATTGGTAGATTTAATAAGCTTTGAACAACGTTAGAGATTTTTTTTAAGGTGTCATACTCCTTCTCGCTCCAAATTTCCCTAATCGGGATCCCAACAATTAGTAAACATTTGGGCGCAATCCATTTCGTTTACGTTTGTAGGCTTCATAGCCGTGCGGTTAGCGGCGTCAGCCGTTTACACCGGCATATTGTGCTACGGAGTGTGGGTTCGATTCCCGCCCCAGCCGGAGAAAACTTTTCGTCAAAAACGAAAAATTCTTCACTGGTCCACTGGTCTTTCCGTGTGTCCGTTGTCTAATGTTAGTTAGGGAACACTTCGTCCTACAGATGAGAAGTTACACACTAAGCTCATTACGGTGAATTTCACCGTAATCTCAACAGCTGAACAGTTCGGTGAAATAAAACACCGTAATTCCGTCGGAACTTTGCGGATTCCGGTGATTTTTTACCACAGTATTCGGTAAAAAATCACCGGAATCCGCAAAGTTCCGACAAATTACCGCAAAGTTACCGTACTCCGTTAAATTATTTCACCAAACTGTTCAGCTGTTGAGATTTCACAGAAATCCTTAAAATAATTTAAGTGTGTAGAGACAATGTGTTCGATAATAACCTCCAATGAACGAGAAAAGCCGTGTGAGTTAAACTCATTTTGAACGGTTTTAATGATTTTGAATAGTTTGCAGATTTTTTTGCCAAAATTTTGCAATTTCACCTCAAACATTATGATATCACGGTTCTAACGCTGTATATATAAAATAAGTCATGTTTTTTTCGGTGTAATTTATGAAAAACTAGTCTGTCCATAACTGTATATTTGTAACTTCGACAAAAGTAGGCATTGAGTAAATGGAATACCACACACTTGGTACATTTTATGGTAGTATGGGAGAAAACTAAAATTTATAAAAATTACCACGAACTAAAAAGTGCTTATTTGAGGCTGATATTTAAAAATAATATCATATTTACATATCATTTATTACATTACGAGGCTCATTTATAATCTCAATGTGACTGTTATGCGGTTATAATAGCCACTTGATATTGTATTCGAATTTTCTAGAACAACCTCACAGATTTCAGTAAGTTGATAGAAAGTATTCATCATTTGAAGACTCTCCCTGGTATTAACTCCAATTTATCAAAAATGTCGAATGTGACTGTTATGCAATTAGTGCAGTAGTGGTTCCGGAAAACTTCGTCTTGCCATAAAGTAGGCTGTTGTAAAACGTCATGTAATCCGCCACACAAAATGACACTTTAGTCATCTCCCGTTTTCCCGATTATTCTCAACGCATACTTTGTCGAGTCCAACAATGAAAATCTCACGTCATTCCGTTCATCCATTTTCAAGCGATTTCGTGACATGCAAACACCACTTTATTTTTATTTATATAGATGTCACAACTTCAAGTAAAAATTGAGTGAACAAAATTCTTTTTTTTTTTGTCAATTAGACGTGTAATCCCAGACATATGGACAAAACACTTTTCTTATGTTTTTAGGAGATGAGCCCAAACTTGTACGGAAGAATTATTTAAAATTTGAAAAAAAAACCCTTCTTAGTATTTGACATAAACATGTACCGCCGTGCGGGGTGACATTGGGCCTAGGGGGTGACTTTGACCGCCTCTTTCGATGAATCTCATGGCTAGTGGGAACGCCAAAAAACTAATCTATGACCATCTATTGGCTATTTATAACGTATTCTTGAAGCTTGACACATTGTTTTCATTTTTCTGGCATTAGTTTGCTGTAAAAATATTGGCCCAAAGTCACCCTTATGGACCAATGTCACCCCGCATGACGGTATCTATAGAGTGACAAATAGAGGCGAAGGTGCAAAACATCACTTCCTTTAATTTTTAAAATTGAACTATCATGCGGATGAAGTTTTTCTTGATAAATCTAATTTCGCCATATGATTAAAAACATGTTTAAGAATATATGGGTGTAAAATATTAAAAAAAAATCAGCCATCTTTGCATAGTTTTGCATTTTTTTAAACATTTAAGACTTTTGGTTACTATTTTAATAGGTTTACAAGTAGGTATTAGCACAAATAATAAAAAAACAGGTCCGTTATATTATATATAGAACTTAAATGGCACTGAGAATCACAAAAAGTTGGAAAGATCGACCCAACTTATCTGGGACAGTTGAATATGTTGTTAATTACTTTTCGAAGTCGCATTTTTTACTCCACTTTTGTATCGTCACCACAATAAAATGTATGACATACGTAGCATAAAAATTTTATTAACATTTATCACTTATTGTATATGTTAAACATCGAAATACAATGACTATTTAAGTATTTTGGCCTAGTCACCCTAGCAGACATTTATATCGTTTTCCATCTCGTGGTGAATTGAAGCAAGAATCTCAACATACTTATATGACTAGAAGAGATAGAAAAGCCACTGTCAAATCAAACTGTATACATACAAGACAGGCAGTAGCAAAGCAGATAGGCGAAACAGCGTAAGGCAGCCAAGAAACTCAAAGGAGAGAAACAAATACGGTATATCATCCGGAGGCAAAATATTTTGACATCGTTAATACCATGCTTCTGCGCGAAAATTCAATTAATTCTATAATACTTGAAAGAGGAAAAAAAGAGCCACGTACAAATGAAAACACTTGTAATAATACGAATTATAAATAAACTTGCCATTCAAATCTGCCGCAAAAACACGATAATTAACTACGGCTAATTATTGCTGCGAATCTGCAGTTCGACTTTTAGCATTCCGTAAGAGAATACAGTGGAAATTGCGTTGAAATTATTCCAAATACCAATCTCGAGACTATAGTTTTTGGGCCATTCAGTCGGAAATGTATTCATATCGCGATCAGTTCACTTATCATTTTGTGCAATCCAGCTTTCGTGGCAGATCTTCAAGAGGCCCCCATTGTCACGGTCATCGCCAATCAGATACGCTTCTAGTGGTGCAGCGCGCCAGCAGCAATGTTTCAAAAATGTAAAAATAAAACCATGCGCCCTGAGGATGCCCTGGCACTAGTTAGAAAGAACTTTTTGTGTGGGACGCCTATTAATCAGATAGATTGGCACGTGAGTACTAGTCCTCCGAAGACCATCAAGGATATTTGTTGTATTTTACTTTCTTTCTTTCTTCAAGGGTCTTTTGGACGACATCAATTGGGACGAGCAGGAAGAATTATTAAACCAAACGGTGAACAATACCCTAGTAGTTCAGTATCCTTTAAAGTTAGGATACCAAGTAGCATTTTTAAAGCATATTATACACCATCTGAATAAGATGAACATAGAACAGCACGACCAGCTCTACGAAAGGTACTGCGGATTACTAAGCCAATCAGGAATGGAGGACCAAGCTGGATTCAGTTACAAACATTACGAGTTACCTGGAAATGATGTGATTACCTTGAAAGAATCGTCTGCGTTCATATCGGAGGGTACAACGGGGTTATGTAGTTGGCAAGCCTCGAAGGCTTTGTGTGAGTTTATTACAAATAATCTAGAGGACTTTCATGGCAAAAATATACTGGAACTCGGCTCAGGTGTAGGATTAACTGGAATATTCATGGCGAAACATTGTGAACCATCGATGATAGTTCTCTCAGATTACCACAGCTCGGTAGTTGGGACGCTAAAGCAAAACGTTGAGTTGAACTTCCCCAAGGGCGCAAAGGTCGAAACTGACAACCCATTGGTAAAATGTTTGGTCGATAATGGAGATTCAATAGTCGCTGTGATGGATCTGGATTGGAGTTATATCAATGCATCTAACATTAACCAGCTAATCGAACCGGATGTCCTCGTCGGAGCGGATATCGTGTATGACCATGCCCTGTTTCAACCTTTACTCATCGCTATAAACTACGTATTCGCACTCACGAACAATAAGTGCAAATTCGTTCTGTCATGCACCGAACGCAACCAAGATACGCTGAACGACTTTTTGGAAATGCTAGGTAGTAGCAAATTCCCCCTTTTATAATATTTGAGTGTAATAATGTATATTTTTTCCAGTGACTGCCAAGTTCCGAATCAATGAAGAGGCGGTCTGCTCTCCGAAGCATTTCCAATGGGATGCCACCGCTTCGAGGATCAGAATATTCTCCATTACGCGTGATTGGAGCTTTCAATAAATCGACCCACTAAGCGAACGTGTACAACTTTTTCAAACAATGTTCAACTTTCCTCAAATCTACCTACAGCATACTATATATATATAATATATTCATCAGGTTCCTTCCATAAGCAAGTCCGTGCATCTTTTCTATTAAAGTTTTGAACTTTTACAGCTTTGGGCCTTAGGTCACCTAGCGTCGTTTTATTGCTTTTCCAGTAGGATCTAGAAGTAGTTTACACTTTTCACGTTGTGTTTAGAGAAATGGTACAAAGTAGTTGTCGGAAATAAAACACAAGCAAAGCAAAAATGATTTATTTAATTCATTTACCATGTGCATGATGACGAATTGCCTTCTAAACAGATAACTACTTGGTAAAACGTGGCAGCGAGACAAAAGTGAGCTACAATTTCATAAGGTAACCGGGGTATGGAGATCGCGGAAAACCATACGTTTTTTAGATTCTCATTATCTTTATTATCCAGATTTTCAGCCGATTGCTGGTTTATCTCCACACCGCAACAGTAGTTGATCAGCAATGATTGTACACCAGCTAGACTAGATCGGGTCGAGGATATTCATGGATTGGAAATTTTAAAAACAGTTTCTTCATCCCTCTAAGATTTTTAGTTACCTTCAAGAATTTATGCTGGATTCAAAGAAGGGTCGCGAACTATTTTTGTTGAATTCTATTTTCTAAGATATGGAAAAATCCAAAGCTTTTTAGGTGATGGGCTAGTGGTGTAGCCAACGAATATTATAGTAAAATTTTCTCACATAACAAAAAGATAATAATTTTATGTTGATTGTGATAGTAACAAAAAGAATGAATATAAGTTTATAATAATGTATATTTTAAAAGCCATTGACGTAGTCAGGGTGAAAGCTGATGAGTAAAATTTTATAATAACAAAATTCATTTGGTATCAATTTCAGACTTTCCACCTTCACCAAGAAAATAGAGAAAGGATACATGTTTTCTCCAATGGCCTGTTCACAAATTCCATAACGCTGAAAGGGATGGGAGGACGTCCTTAAAATGTTACAGCTCATACAAAATTCGTACAATATTCATACAAAAAATATTTAAATAGGATGGGTGGTGTCAAAAATGGCCGTATTTGGCGTTATGAACTTTGTGAATGAAACCCAACCGTGTGGACAGGAAGGGCTAACATAAGCGTAATGTTAACGATGTAAGAATTTCCTTACGGTTTGTTCTGGCAAAGCAAAAGTTATCGGATATATTCGAGTTGCCTGTGAAGGAAAATACATCAGTCTGGCACGACACAGTGTCTATTTTGCCTTCTTTCTTCTTAGCAATGGGGGGATAATCTGCTCAACAGACGCCGGACCAAGGTCCGGGAGTGTGGGGTTGGAGACCATTTACTACATGCAAGCAATAAACAGGACTACACCCCCGACTCTCCGGAACCACCAAGAAGGCATTGCTTCGGATAGGGACTATTGCACATCGCAATCTCCAGGTTAGCTGCGTAGCCATGCAGAACATCAATGGCACGCTTAGGGGGGTCCACCAAGGTAGCATGCTGGCGCTTTGCCAGCTTCCCAGCTGGTCCTTACCTCCCATTGTCCGCTGAAGGCGGGCAGGGTCGACCACAACGCCCGCGCCCAGCTGCACCGCAGGTATCAAGAACTGATACTGCGGGCTTCGCAATTTGACCTACTGAAGGCTCAGGCCCTATCAGCTAGCACCAGCTGGGATTGCTGACGAAGGGGCCTCCACCTGCCCCGAACAACCAGAGGCTCGTATCCAACCCAGTAGGCCGGCGCTACGACAGCAACGCTACCAGGATGTTCTCCCCGCGGCCACTTAATCGCTGTAAGGGTCGAATTCGACCGTAGGGCCGACTACGACGAACGAACGAACGAACGAGAGAGAGAGGAGAGAGAGAGAGAGAGAGAGAGAGAGAGAGAGAGAGAGAGAGAGAGAGAGAGAGAGAGAGAGAGAGAGAGAGAGAGAGAGAGAGAGAGAGAGAGAGAGAGAGAGAGAGAGAGAGAGAGAGAGAGAGAGAGAGAGAGAGAGAGAGAGAGAGAGAGAGAGAGAGAGAGAGAGAGAGAGAGAGAGAGAGAGAGAGAGAGAGAGAGAGAGAGAGAGAGAGAGAGAGAGAGAGAGAGAGAGAGAGAGAGAGAGAGAGAGAGAGAGAGAGAGAGAGAGAGAGAGAGAGAGAGAGAGAGAGAGAGAGAGAGAGAGAGAGAGAGAGAGAGAAGAGAGAGAGAGAGAGAGAGAGAGAGAGAGAGAGAGAGAGAGAGAGAGAGAGAGAGAGAGAGAGAGAGAGAGAGAGAGAGAGAGAGAGAGAGAGAGAGAGAGAGAGAGAGAGAGAGAGAGAGAGAGAGAGAGAGAGAGAGAGAGAGAGAGAGAGAGAGAGAGAGAGAGAGAGAGAGAGAGAGAGAGAGAGAGAGAGAGAGAGAGAGAGAGAGAGAGAGAGAGAGAGAGAGAGAGAGAGAGAGAGAGAGAGAGAGAGAGAGAGAGAGAGAGAGAGAGAGAGAGAGAGAGAGAGAGAGAGAGAGAGAGAGAGAGAGAGAGAGAGAGAGAGAGAGAGAGAGAGAGAGAGAGAGAGAGAGAGAGAGAGAGAGAGAGAGAGAGAGAGAGAGAGAGAGAGAGAGAGAGAGAGAGAGAGAGAGAGAGAGAGAGAGAGAGAGAGAGAGAGAGAGAGAGAGAGAGAGAGAGAGAGAGAGAGAGAGAGAGAGAGAGAGAGAGAGAGAGAGAGAGAGAGAGAGAGAGAGAGAGAGAGAGAGAGAGAGAGCAGAATATTGGAGAACACTGAACAGGCAACACTTTAATCCCATTCAAACTTCTTCGTAACAACAACACATACCCAACTTATACCCCGATAACACGGATCGACATCTGGGTCGATACATACATTGAGCTGAGAAGATCACTTTTGGCAAAACATCACTCCACTACTGGTTGGAATCGTATTTTGTTGTCTCGGTAAGTGCTGCAAGTATAAGCCCTGCCGAAGCCATCTCCTCTGGATACTGCAAGAGAAATTCTCTTCCCCTTCACCCCCCACAATATATCTTTAAAACTGGAGACACGCGATCACCTATGATGAGGAGTGCACTACCGATTGCACGTGACACGGCTAGATCAATACATGTGCGGAGCTTCGGTATCACCAATTTACACCTATTACACACGGGTCGAGAGCAGAATCTACATCCACTATTCTGTCGGCAATAGTATTTGCATAACAACATTGGATTTGAGGGTATTCCAATTTGGATCGCTCAGTCTGTATGTATACAATTGGACGATGGTCAACACGGGGTCAACTGTTTGCGTAGGTCAGTACACATGAGTATGTGTCTGCCGAAGCTTGGGTCATGACGGTACAATACAACGAACTATTTCTCTTCTCTCACGCAATTGCTACAACGCATGGGTATGGAGCAACAACGCTGTGGATCATCCACGTCACTACTCATAAGTTTGGCGATGATCAACACCAGGAAGGGTTTGTTGGCTAGGCATGTCAACAAGAAGCGATATGTGGAGCTACGGATGGTGAAAGCGAATGAATGGTCGTTGCGCTTATATTTGCTATCAGTATGGATGAAGATTCAAGGTCATCATTTCTTTCGGAAACATTTCGTTGCATGGAGCAATGAAGATCGGCTTTCAACGGTGGTTGTTGTCATCACGGACGATACAGCAATCAACATCTAATTAGCGATTGCATTGACATGGGTCATCGATTGCTACCAATGGTTTATGAGTGAAGGCACTCGTAATTTTCCGGGACGGTGTTCCCAAATTTCCAAAGGCAGGTGTGATTTTCGAACGAAATCGAAAGGCGATAAGGAGTTCGAAATCACTTTTCCATCTTCTAACTGGATGTAGATCGGAACCTCAATTCCAATCCCAAGGCGCTGATAGGTCAGTGCCTGCCAAAACCAAGATCAAATAGTTGGAACACTGTTTGATTACGGACGAGGACGTTTTTCCACGATTTCAGCACGGATAGCTGTAGATCGGCGTCTTCCACGGAAAAGTAGATCGTCAAGGGGCGATTTACGATATCGGCAACCCAATTGATTCAGAAATATGATATCCGATAACAACAACCATCCGACTGGCAAAGGAAGGCATAACGACTGAACTTAACATATGCAAACATCTGCAGATTATTTCGGATTCACAATGACTGGTGGTATGGATGTAAACCAGTAGATACTGAACTAATATAGGAATCGGAGAGAAACAAACCACCACTTGCGTATCAATATCTCTCGATGGTGGGTGAGAAGATACGTGCTATGGAACGACGGTTACTGCAACGATCGTACCCAATGGATAGAGGACTGTTAAAAAGGCATACACAATACACATTTACTCTCCCCTCCCCCACTTCCCATCCCACTAACCTCGGAATCAACCTGTGAGTCCACACTCCCTTGGTGGAACTGTCCCAAGCACGTTGCCATTTGACCATAGAGGCCAGCCTGGCAGTCCTGCGTATGCCTCTTGTGCCGCGCCTTTCACCATACCGGTGATGACGCAGAGTGCATCGTGTGACACGGTACGGTACGCGCTCGCAACCCTCAGGCATATTAGCCTATAAGTACTCTCCAGCTTGCTGTCGGTACTTAAAGCCGTGCCCCAAGCCGGGCCACCATACCTCAGTATTAGACCTGTTCATATTTGAAAAAATGTCTGGAAATCTACCGGTCAAGCAGTATTCCGAATTATCATGCTAAGAACAATGTGTGGTCAAATTTTCAGCTCATTTGATAAAGATTTCAATATGCTTCAAGTTGGAAATGTGTTTTTGAGCTTATATCAAGGTTTGAAAAATCATAACTAGCATTTGGAAAATCAAAACCACTTGCTATTACCACTACTTGAAAGCTAATTCTATTCTGTTAAAGTTTGTCGAACACGCTAATAAGATCAAATCGAGTTTTAACATTGTTTGATCGAGATTTGTTTTCCGCAGTACCCTGAAATCACAGTTTTTTGAATATAAATGGTACAAAAAACACACATTGACATTATTTTTTCAGACCATAGTCAACGGGAATGGAACATTGTAAAGCTATGAATTCATTAACCATTAACAGCTTACATGTTACCTAAGGCAATAAATTACAAAAAATGCCCAAAGATCGAGCACTGCATCGCAACCTGATGATAGTTAAATCACGCATGACACATGTACCGACGAATGAATGAATTGAACAAGTTAGCATTGCTTTTTCTTTCCGATTGATGATTGTTTTGATCGCATTTCATTGACGATTCAGAACGATTTGAAAACAATCATCATCATCGACTGAGAAAAAGCAGTGCTAACGTGTTCATTTTTTACATTCCACAAAGCTCACGATGGTGCTCTTTGCTCCCCCACAGCGGATTCACATATGTGCTTCCTAAGTTACTATTTTTTACAATTTATTTTCGTAAGATAACTTGTAACTTTCAACGGGATTGAGTTATAGATATGTGTAGTTATCATGGGGCCCAGATAGCCGTAGTGGTAAACGCGCAGCTATTCAGCATGACCATGCTGAGGATCGTGGGTTCGAATCCCGCTGGTCGAGGATCTTTTCGTAAAGGAAATTTTCTCGATTCCCAGGGCATAGAGTATCTTCGTACCTGCCACACGATATACACATGCAAAAATGGTCAATCGGCAAAGAAAGCTCTCAGTTAATATTGACCGTTGCACGAATTTTTAGATTCTAATGAAATTGTTCTTGTGCCGGAGACAATTTGCACACTCCTTGACATCAGCAGGCGTATGATTTGAAAGCTATGCATGACGTTTCAAATAAATTCAAAGCAGTCAAATAGATTGGGTGAATACTACGTTATGGTTATGTTTATTTGAAAGCAACCAGCATTGATGTTAAAAATCTCCACCGTATTGTCAGCTACACCCCATTATCAGAATTCTTTTACATTGTTCTTTTTACATGGCCCTTGGAAGCGCGGACGGCAAACGGGAGATTGGGGAAGGGATAAGCATTTTATAACAGTCAGCAGCCGTAAGGCTCATTGGGAAGTTTTTTCTTTGGAAAACTATTGATTGTTGAATCTATTATGGTAGAATCATCTAAATCATATCCAGAATTAGATATGTTTCCCACAGATTCAGGATATAATAGATTATCAAATCGGCATTCCTTTTAACGGAAGAGCTTTCAGCAACTTGATCTTGTCGTTATCTAACGGTTCACTCAAATACTCTACGTTGAGAAACGAACTCAACTCGTCATCAAGAGGTGTGAATTCTCCTCTGGTCACTGTAGCATTCTTTCGGTGGCGTTTCTGGCAATGTTCGGATTGAATTCCTGGATCGATCCAATTTAGTTCACCGGTCGATAAGTCAAGAGCTTATTCACTGATTTAATAACGCTGAAGAGGTAGGATGGGGGTCTTTCGGATGTTACAGCTCATACAAGATTTGTAAAATGTTCATATAAAATGCGTTACATGGTGGTGCGTGGATGTCATTTTTGGAGCACAAAATCAAAACAAAGACGAAAAAAGTTAGTATCAAAGTATGCTGTTAGACTGATGTGTGAGGTGTGCAAATATTCACTGTGCAAAAATTTTCTGCACAGTAGTCTAATAAGGTGCAAAACGCTCAATAACTGTGGAAGTGCTCATAAGAACACTAATCTGAGAAGCAGGCTTTGTCCCAGTTGGGACGTAACGCCAGAAAGAAGAAGTGTAGTCATCATGCTCTGGAAGATAAAAATCCTAAATTTTCATACAGGTATGTTTTTTAGAGAGAACACTTCCTAAAATTGGTGATTTTCAAGAACCTCGAAGCACAAACCTCAACCAAACTATGTTAAAACTTGCTCCAATCGTAAAATCATGTTCGACAAAAGTTCGTAGAATTGAATCAACTACTGTGTAGAGGTATTTCCAATAATTTTTGGGGTTCCGTTCAATAGTTATGATTTTTTATAGCTTGAAATTATCCTAAAAATACATAATTGATTTGAAGCACACCTAATTTTTCTCCAAATTGATTGCAATTTTGACCAGAAGTTCATTTTAACATGAAAAATCTAAATATTGGTTGACTGGTTGATTTCCTGACATTCTTGAAAATATGAATAGGTCTACTCAGTATAGACGAGGCGACACTGACCAGAAGCTTACGCTTACTGGTGTACACCGCAGAGCTATTGGACATCATCCAGGACAGTGCCACAATAGCTGTGGAGGCTCTCTTGCAGGCATAATCGACGTGGCTAAAGAAGGTAAGCTTATCGTCGATTATCACCCCCAAGTGTTTGACGGAGCGCTTCGAAGTGATCGTGCAGTCGCTGCACCTACTTTCGGTTGTTGAATCGATTATCGACGTGACGTTTTGTAGTCCTAACCTTTTAGGTACCATGAACTGGCACGTTGATGACGGTTATACTCACAGCGATCATCAATCGATTCGCTATAGTTAAATACCAGGCGGGCGGAAGGCAGCGAGATGTAACTCGACCCAAGCCTGAAGTTGGAAAACAGCGGGCTTCGATGGCGAAGTATTCACTGAAGCCCTGAGGCGCGAACGGAACACTCTGGATCTAAACGGTGAAGAGCTAGTTGCTGCGATATCACGAGCTTGTGATGCTGCCATGCCGAGAAAGGCCCCTCCTAGAGAGAACAGGCCGCCGGTGTACTGGTGGTGCGAATGAATTGCAAATCTTCGAGCAATCTGGCTTCGGGCTAGACGTAGAATGCAACGCGCACGAGAAGCACAAAGTGAGGAACGCGGTGCAGCATTCAGAGAGGCAAAGTTATCTTTCAAGAAGGAAATCAAGAGTCGAAAACGGGAATGCTTTGATAGTCTCTGGAAGAGTGCCAACTCGAGTCCGTGGGGTGACGCCTACAGAGTGGTAATGACTAAGACCATAGGCGCCATAGCGCCCCAAGAGAAGTCGCCCGAGTTGCTGCGATCGATAATCCATGTACTCTTCCCGCATCACCCCACAAGCCCATGGCCCTCAGCGCGGTATGCGGCAGATGAAGGAGGAGAAGTGGCGACGGTGACGAACGAAGAGTTGGTAGAAGTCGTGAGATCATTCGCGTCAAACAAGGCACCGGGACCCGATGGTATCCCAAATGTTGTCTTAAAAGCGGCAGTGAATACTGATCCAGAGATGATCAACACCACGATGCAACGCTGCATAGATCAAGGAATCTTCCCGGATGTATGGATGCGACAGAAAATGATGCTACTACCCGGCGGCGTACTACTAGATAAGACGGGCAAGCTATTGGAGAAGTTGATCCTCAACAGGCTAGTACCGTATACGGAAGGTGCGGACGGCCTGTCCAACAACCAGTTTAGATTCAGGAAAGGTAAATCTACTCTGGACGCCATCCAGACGGTCGTTCAGACTGCTGAAGTGGCAATCGAGCATAACAGGAGCGGCGTCCGTTACTGCGCGGTATCTTGAGGCGGTAAAATGCGTGGGCTATCGTTGTTTGTTTGTTTGTTTGTTTATTATCGACACTTTACACCAGTGTGGTGCATTCGTGTCCGATTGAATTTAGATTGACAATATAATTCATTTCTATTAATTAGTTATTCTATCGACAAATTCAATTATTAATTATTCTACCTAGATTTGCAAACAATTCAATTATTATTTATTTTTTTACATTTTCTAGATCGGGTTATCCTCCAACCCACATCAGAAGATTCCAATGGCTCTTTTTGTTCTTTCTCTGTTTCAGTTTCCTTACAGAGTTCTGTTTGATCCTTCGACCTTGACGCTTGCTCCTGGGCAGTGCGTCAAGAAAGCCCGAACAGTTTTTTTTTTTATTCTTTTTGGGTCGCGCGCTTATTTTTTTTCCTGAGTGCTTTTTCATAGCCGAGCAAACGAGTGAAGCCGAAAGTGGATTGTGGCTGCTCAGTCAAGGATAACGGATCAATTGGTGAGCTCGTTTCATGCTACTATTTCTAATCTATAAAATATGTATGACTGCACATTCAATCGTTACAATGGTGGGATGTAAATATGATTTTTCAACAAACTATGGATGGTTCGTCACTGTGAGTGTCGACACAAACTCTGATTCATGATTTATTTATGTTTAACATTTTTTTTTCAGAACACCTCTTATATACCTTTATTTTTGTAATTAAAAAAACTTTGAATGGTTCGACACTACAAGTGTAGACTTGCGAAAGGTTCACTTTATTCAACAAACTTTGGATGGTTCGCCACTGTAAGTGTCGGCATAAGAATAAGAGTGTTCTATGATGTCCCAACCAATCGAGTTTTTTGTTTCTTTTCAAATGAGTAAAATATAATAACACATGCTTTCGTCCTGACAGTCCTGAATGGTTCGTCACCTCAAGTGTCGGCATAATTTTCCTCTACATAGAAATTGTTCATATCAAATGAAAATATTATATTTACGTATAATCATGGTCTAATCGCTTATCAAAGTGAATCCTATGACCCAACGATCCTCCCCATTAACAAACATCCCTCCCAGTAACCTTTGTGGAGATGCAGAGGCAAACACGGTCTCCAAAAAGCAAAGGTTACACACTAACATTCCTTCCCCCAATCCCACCTGACTGCAAGGACGTGGCCGGCGCCGTTATTGACCTTGTATAAATAGAGGCACTGAATTATGCACACTGAAGAAGATTATGGCCAATCCCAGCCGAACTTCTAGTTGATTCTTTGTGCATTTTCACTGACTTCGGTCAATCACGGAATAGCAACCATTGATATGTGTAGTCAGTCTAAGCTAAGCTTTCTCTGTTTCAGTTTCCTTACTATGCACTCGCCCTTCATCGTTCTCATCACTCGACGTTCGGGTTGACAGTAGCCGCTTCGTGGTGATTTGCAATTCGTCATCTGTCGCACTATCATTGCTGTTGCCGTCGTCGGCGTGATCGTCGTCTTCGTCGTTATCGTCTACGTCGATTTGATGCTGTTCCATCGGTTGGTTGTCATTGTGGTTCGCTTGGCTGATAGTAGAAACAGAGCTGTGTTGCTGTAGGTTTTGTTCAATTTTTTTCTCGTTCGATGATGTTTTAGGTCTATCGTCTTTTGTGTAGGTAACGAGTGAGGGTTGATTGTCGATAGTGATATAAGTCGGTACCGGCTTCTCCACTCGCATTCGCACCAATCTCACTCCGTTTGGCATTCCGGCAAAATAATGTCTCCACACTTCATTGGTAATGGAGATGACTTTGCCGAACTGTTGCAAGTAGTCGGATATAGTTGTATTCGACATCCGTGGCGATAGATCGTGGATCCTGATGGTGGTTGTTGGACCATCCACGTACATTGGGATGTAGTATCTCACTCCGTTATACCCAATTGAGTATTTCAGGTGATGCTGTTTCGCTAGGCGAAGGGGCAAACCTGCGTTGTGCATTTCGATGTACACACAGTTTCGTAGAGTGTGGAGTTGGATGCTCCTAACATCGACCATATCGAGTTTAACGATATCTTTGAGGAACTCCTCCACTTGATTCGCTGGGGGACGCTTCGGTAAAACGCTGAAGTCCACTACAAGTGTATTCTTCCGATAAGAAGACATCTTGAATTTCGTTACAGCTTTCGCGAGAAGTTTGAGACATGAGTGAATACGTCTGTCGCGCACGAAGGGCAACTGTCAACTGGCGTGGGCTATCGCTCCTCAGCTTGCGCTGTTGAACGCATTTCACCGCCTCAAGATACCGGTGCAGTTGTGTAACCTTCTAGAAAGTTATTTTGATGGTAGGATTCTACTGTATGACACAGAGGAAGGGCAGAAAAGCGTTCAAATTACCGCGGGAGTACCTCAAGGTTCAATCCTGGGCCCGCGGTTATGGAATGCGATGTACGATGACGTACTGAAGCTGTCCCTTCCGACGGGTGTTAAGGTTGTTGACTTCACCGACGACATCACCCTAATGGTCTATTGCGAATCGATGGAGGAAGTAAAGTTGACAGCAGCGCACTCTATCTTCATAGTTGAGGAATGAATGAGGTCCAGGAAATTGAGACTGGCACATCACAAGCTCAATCTTGGTGGTGGTCAACAACTGAAAGTCCGAGCGTAGGGTGCCTTTCTTGGTAGGTGATTGCACCATATAATTCAAGCGATCCTTAGACATCTTAGGGTAACGATCGATGGAAAGCTCAGCTTCTTGGTTGATTATGCTTGCAAAAAAGCATCTACGGATATTCCGACGCTTTCAAGGATGATGTCTAACAGTTCTGCTGTAAACGAAAGCTTCTGGCAAGCGTGGTGCTATCCAAGGGTGGACGGCGGCTATCAAATAGGAGTAAAATTCAAAAGCCGCCAACCTAAGTCCAGAACCAGTTTTAAGGCTTAACGCGGAAAGGTAAAAAATATTATTCGCAAAATTACAGGTAATAAATACGCTTGAAAGATATTGTTTGCAAGCAGTTATTTGCTACATACAACTGCAGTGCGCTGTTGGCAATTTAATCAGCAAATTCTGCCAAATTCACAAAAGGGATGTTTTCGTGAAAATTGATCACGCATTCACCATTGTTTGGTCGTAATTTTGTATGGTTGTTCACATTTTAGAACCTGCGACACGTTGGGGTAGCAGTAAAGAACCGCCAGTGCCACCCTTGGTGCTATCCATACTTAGATATGGAGAACCTATCTGGTCAAAAGTGCTTAGAACGAATAAAACCCAAAGCAGTTGGAAAGCATTGGACCCATTGACTAATACCATATGTGTCAGATTGGTATTCAACCATGGGGAAGCATCCAAAGAATGTGTGGAAATACCATGTGATTGTTTATCATATTATGAAGGAATTTCATTGCTTATGCCGTGCCGACCAAGTTTAAAAATTAGTCGTATGGGAGAAGTACTTCTCCGCGACGACTTCTATTGAATGCACTGATCCCTCCTAAAAAAATCGGAATACGGATTTCGGATCATCTAAAACGCTTCCATCAGTTTTACATAAGATCTCATCTACATCTATATTCTCACACAAGAATAAATTCCCAAACATTTACTCCAACACATCATTCGAAAACCCATCCCGGTTAAAACAAACTCACGGCTTACCTTAGCTTACGCCAGATGCGATAGATCATCCAGCTCCGGAGGTGTCGAGTGCTGTAAGCTTCCGGTTCCGGAAGAACTGCCTCCAACGAACAGTGGTTTTGTGATCACGTTGGCTGTCGGTCCCTGTCCTATGCCGGACGGCTGATTGATGAGCACCACTTTTTGTGCACTGGACGACTGTGGTTCGATTTTGATTAATCCTGACTGCGATGTGCCACTGGTGCTTGCCGAGCGTTGACTTTGTTGTATGATACCTACAAAATCATCTTTGGATTGGTTTGTTGTTCAGGAAGAAAGAAGAAAATTGTTTCGTTGGAATTATTGTTTGGAAATGTTTGCACCGGATGCATACTACTTGAGGAATTGCTTCAATACTCGCATGCTTGCTCGGGTGTTAGTGCGTTTATTGCTATACAGGAAAACTACACTTTTACAACTCTCCCTTAACTCATACTTTTTAAATATACAAATCCTGACAACGCAGTTTGATTTATTTATACTAATCTATAAGATTTCTGGGCATCCATAAATAAAGAAAAGACTCGGCTGAACCAGAGTCTATATTTACAGAGTTGCGGGAAGAACCCAAGTAACCAAATGGCACTATAATTCGCCCTCCGTGCCAATATAGTGCTATTATACAGCTGACAAGCTCTATTTTAGCCGTACAATAGCCCTATAAGGCCGAAAAGGCGAATTAGCGGGCTAGTGGTTACTTGGGAAACTTCTTTTCAGGCCTGAACGTTGAACGCTATAGAAAGAAGATGGGCAGTTCATAAAAGGTACGCAATTTCTATAGGAAGCTCTACGCATACTGGTAGGGGAAGTGGTGGTAAAATGAACAGGGGTGGTAAAATGAACAAAGTGCCTTTTACCGAGAAAAAAAACAATTTCGATGAATTTTAAGCACGCACGGACGATTTAGAGCATAAATCTGAGCGTTCGAGTTGATACGTAGGTCAATTGAAGTGAAAATATCAACGAAAACTAAGATTTTAGAAAACCACGCTTGAAAATTAGAACTGACGTAACTTTTAGCTCGGAAGACTTGAGGTTTTTCAGTGAGGTGAATATCGTTATGATATGATGTCAAATCTGATACCTTTATAATTCTTCTTGAATGGGTTACAATCATTAATGGATGTATTTTCGGTAGGGCAATAAATATTTTCAGAAATATATGTTTTGCTCACGTTTTTTGCATGGTGTTCGTTTTACCACCAACCGCTGTTCATTTTACCCACATAGTGCAGGTAAAATGAACATTTGCATCGCTTTTTGATAGCGATGAAAATATGTGAAAATTTAGCTATTTTAGTCTGAATCTATGTCGCTGCTATAGATTACATCCCAATTTTTGATGTTATGCGATAGAACTACACAAATTTCTCGTTTTTCTATCAGAAACAAGATGATTTCCTTAAGGTGTCCATTTTACCACCCCTTCCCCTAACACTTTTTGCTGCGAGCCGAAATATGAAAAGTAACAAGAAAAGGTAATAAACATAATTTTAATAGACGAAATTTGAAAGGTAAGGTAATAGACCTAAAAGACGAACGAGAAGTTATCAAAAGGAGGAAGCAGCACTTCAACGAACACTTGAATGGCCCTGGGATTACAAGCAGCGAGGGTCAAGATAGCAAACACTTCGTGAGGAACGTTTCTGTGTGCTATTTAGCGTTGCATACTGGTGTCCCGGTAGATCACTGAGCCAAATCGGATACAAATAACCAGAACTTCCTTTTTTGCCATCATTCGTACAACTAATTGGTGTAAATTTGAATTCAATTCAACTAGGGGCCCAGATAGCCGTAGCGGTAAACGCGTGAGTGACCATGCTGAGGGTCGTGGGTTCGAATCCCGCTGGTCGAGGATCTTTTCGTAAAGGAAATTTTCTCGATTCCCAGGGCATAGAGTATCTTCGTACCTGCCACACGATATACACATGCAAAAATGGTCAATCGGCAAAGAAAGCTCTCAGTTAATAACTGTGAAAGTGCTCATAAGAACACTAATCTGAGAAGCAGGCTTTGTGCCAGTTGGGACGTAACACCACAAAGAAGAAGTCATTAGGGCTCTAACTCTCAAGAGGAATACCCCCTTGAAAATCTTACCACAATTAATGAGCTATGCCAAAAGGTAAATAAAGAAATATGAATCCAAGTTGATTATTCTTATATTTTTTTCGCAGTATACCTACATATGAAATATTATATTAGATCAATGATATATTTGTTAGGGGGCCTTCCTTAGCCGAGTGGTTAGAGTCCGCGGTTACAAAGCAAAGCCACGACCTTCAGCATGGTTCGAATCCCGGTCGGTCCAGGATCTTTTCGTAAAGGAAATTTCCTTGACTACCCAGGGCACAGAGTATCCTCGTACCTGCCACACGATATACGAATGCGAAAATGGCAACTTTGGCAAAAAAACTCGCAATTAATAGTTGAGAAGCAGGCTCTGTCCCAGTGAGGACGTAATAACAAGAAGAAGAGGAAGAAAAACAAGATATATTTGTTATCTTCGGGTTATTTATCTTTGGCTAACTAAGAAATTGATTTGAATTTTCAAATCAACCGTGTTTGCAAATAAACTTGTACCTATGACATTTCATTTTGAAACTTTTCTTATTGAACTTTTGTGATTATACAGTGAAACTTCCATGAGTCGATGTTCTATCTATGGAACCATACTAAAAACAAAATGTTATGGTTACTATGATGGTCCCCTCAAACTGCTTTCCAAGCATTTCTGTTCCATTACTCGATATTTCGATGAGTCGATGGTCCCTTCAGATTATGAAGTTGTTAATGAACAACTTTGCCGAACACACCAAGTATCGAACGTCACAGTAAATAGTTAGATTGTGGCACCACCTATGCGGACGACTTATGAACTATACATATATGTCAGTAGATGGTCTTCGTGGTTACAAAAAAATTTCCCGATGATATCAAATGCCGGAAATGCTTCGGTACCGAAATATTAATTCTGTCCCGCCAGATTGCGTCCCTGGCCCATAGTGCATTGGGGGTAGGTGTTTTACCCAAGTAACCAGTAGCACGCTAATTCGCCTTTTCGAGCTCATAGGGCTATTATACGGCTAATATAAGGAATGTCAGCTGTATAATAGCTCTCAGAGCGAATTTAAGCGCTATTTGGTTACTAGGTTATAGTTTTATAGTTATAAAAATTTGAGGTAGTTTTTAATTCGTCGCAGAAAAAAAAATGAAAATAATTGGTTGAGGTTGGGGCGGACATGCGGCTTTGGTGCATTCTATATGTCCGATACCGTAAATTCATACGCTTTATTTAAAAATGGAAAAATATAAAGTTAGTGTAGTCTAATATTACAGTTAACTCTCCCTTACTCGATATTGAAGGGACCATCGAATTAGTTTTCAAAATTTCAAACTTTTTATTATTTTGACAAAATACATTCAGAATAGTTATTTTAACGTGAGAAACAATACAATTTTACCACATTTACCTATGTGATTTTTTTACCGATCAGCAAAAATTGAAAATTTAAGCTCCCAGAAATTGGCAGTAAACCTTAATTTTACTATCAATATAATCATAATATTCAAATTCATGAAATTTATTAACGTTTGGAGGACATTTGGAACTTTTCATGGAAATATCGAGTTAGAGAGGTAAACTTACTTGGAAAACTGAAACAGGTAGCATCGAGTTAGGGAACATCGAGTTAGAGAGGTATCGACTCACAGAGGTATCAAAGGATCAAAGCATGCTAGATTGAAGGGACCGCGCATTACATTGAGTTAAGGGAAATATCGAGATACAGAATATCGAGTAAGGGAGAGATGACTGTAGTTTATATTTTATGCTGAATAATAGAAGCATAACGATTTATCTCAACATAGTCCATCGACCGGTCGGTTCAAATTTTTAACGGTCGGTTCAAATATATGGTAGGTGGTCAATCGACCAGCCGCAGATCTCGCATCGTTTTTGTACGTATTTGACGTTTACACACTACCGCAATCTACACATGGATTTTAGCATTGTGCGTACATGTTACCCTGACTATGATTTTGTTCATGATTTATCCTAAGTGATACGTGTTTGTCTGTGCTTTCTATATGGGACATTTTTTTTATTGGCATTTACCTCAGATTCTTACGTTAATAAAAAATCCAATCAGAATTCCAAAAATCCTTGGAGAATTATGGAAAATCAAAACCAATTGCAAGGCTTTTTCGAAGATAATAAGTCTTCGAGCTGTTTAGTGGAATTTGTATCCTTTGACAGATACGCGTATTTCGACCTCAACTGTAAGGCCGTCTTCAATGTCGTGTACAAGATTCGTCGTGTACTTCGTCGAGTCTAGTACACGATACTGAAGACGGTAGAGGTCAAAATACGCGTATCTGTCAAAGGATACAAACTCTAGTGGAATTAAATGGTATAGTACTAAATTCGTTTTTTTCATCTACTTCTTCGAAAAATTTTTGCATAAAAACTCAGAATTGCGAATAAATTGAAAAACAATGCTTGTTGTTTTTATTTTCTGATTTTTGTTTGAAATCTTTTGAAATTTGTCCCTGCCCTTAGGTGATGGGATTGACGGTGATTCATCAAGTGATCACATATTGTTGATGTTGTGAAAAATTACTCTAATGCTAATATATTGATCGCGAAAATTTATCGTAATTATAACTTATAAAATGTAAGCTAGTCTAATAGTTTTAAGTTAAATAACGACATGTGTTTCAATGCTTAAATATATTTTACACTTGATTTATCACACCTTCAGCATGAGTTTATTTGCTGTCGCATGATCTAACACCAGTTAGCTACGCGTAATGCTGGAGGGACCGGAAGGGCCTACTACCAGTCTCTACTAACACTCAAATCACTAACAAGACTGGAAAACCAACGATCACCTTCATCAGTAGCACTATTTCTAATAGTATTTTAAGTTCAATATACATAAATCTTTTTCAGTAGATCATGAGGCGCAAAGTGGGTGCGGGTGGTCTCTGCGTTTCACAGGTCATTGAATGTAGACTTTTATGTTAGGTTTACTAACAATGCAGTAATTATTACCTTAGTAATACCGTAAGGTGCCGTAATTCAGCGCATCGCCAAAATCCGCGTATTTGGTCCGAAATTTGTCGAAATTCAAGAAAAATTTTGAAATTTGTCCATACCGCTATTTGTATATGATGGTAATGCATCATAATTCCAATTAAAATTATCATTAACAATAATTTACAATTTTTAAGAAATAGTCCAAAATGTTCTGAATTACGGCATTTTACGGTATTGCGTTATCTAGTAAGGTAGGTTGTAGCGGTATTAGAGATAGTTTAGTAGTGATGCTGATATATGTAAAATAATTAGAAAACTTATGACCCTGTAGTTACTGAAATGTTTCATTTTTAAATGTCTTTTATAATATTATACTATATTGTTGAACAAAATGCTGTAATTTATAACTTATTTAATTCTCTAAGCATTTTTGCACTACTTTGCATTTATCACACCAACACTGGCGACATTAGCGTTCTTTGGATAGTATTTCTGTTATGTAGTAGTAACCTCTATTTTTTTTATTCTAACGATGTCGCCGCGTTAATTTTATCATAACGATCTTTTATCTACATCCGTCGAACCATTCTGAATGGCCGTGGTAAGAATATCACCAAGAACTTCTCACATGCAATAAAGCTGGATTGTCCTACATTGAAACATTAAGATTTTTTCTCTTTCAAATAAATTTTATGTGGTTCATAATCAGTTTCAGGGATTGGTATCAGGGGAATCCAAAGAGCGAATTTTGTATGACTTCAGTGTAGGCCAATACTGCAATAAAGCATGTTACAATCACTAACATTTCTTCTCTCTCTATCCTTGTTTTCATATTTAACCCGCCACTACCACGAGCAACAATTCATCGGAGAGGAAGAACATCCCTTATCTTAGCAGCGTAATGGCCGAGGAGACGCGGATACGGGAACGACCGTCGGAACCAACGGATCAACGAAGGATCGCAGCATCTTCCTGCTAAATAGGACAAGTATCGATATAACAGTATAATTTGGTTCAGACTTAAATAACAATTTAACATTCATACTTGTTTTTAATTATGAATCGTGGTTTACGGCTAACCAGCCGAGTGGAAGTTTAACAACTACCGAAAAGCTAAACATTACATATAATTTGCAATTGGATTAGATGGACAAATTGATGCGAAGATTTGCGAAAAAGTTACACGTCTACTCAGTGAGAATTGAACTCACGACTCCCCGATCTCTAGTTGGGGCGCGTTACCACTACGCCATGAGAGGACTCATGAACGCAGAAGTTAACCTGGATTCGATTTCAGCTGAAGAACGTCGCGACCCATTGGAAGCTTACACAATAGAAACCTCAGCCAGCACAGTTGCTGGCTAGTGTAGTGTGCTATTCCTATACCTAAAAACAATGCGCTCTCGGGCTAGGCATTGGATATAGGTATATATAGACAGCGTTGTGTTTGGATGGGCATCTAATTCTTCCGAAAGAGGTGCACTTTGCGAAAAAGGACCACTTGATTATTGAGCTGAAATCGAATTCAGGTTAACTTCTGCGTTCATGAGTCCTCTCATGGCGTAGTGGTAACGCGCCCCAACTAGAAATCGGGGAGTCGTGAGTTCGATTCTCACTGAGAAGACGTGTAACTTTTTCGCAAATCTTCACACCAATTTGTCCATCTAATCCAATTGCAAATAATATGTAATGTTTAGCTTTTCGGTAGTAATTTAACATTGAAATTTAAGACTATCATCTCACGTAGAAGACAAGGGTAATCACAGTAGCATGACTAAAAAGTACACTTAAATGACAAACTGTTTTAAATTATTTCGAGTAGACAGTAATAATACAATAATGACACTACTTTTTCAAACAAATTCGGGATGGCTTATTTTCACAATGTTTCCGTTTCAAAAAAGCAAGGGAATATGATTAAAAAAAACTTTGGGTGTAAAACAAATCATTCCAGATTAAATAATTAGTTACACAGGTAGTTTACTTGACTGTGTTTGAAAAAGTTTAGATAACAAGGGGGATTCTAATTACTGAAACGACAAATCAAATTGGAAATATCATACAAACAAATGACATGACGAAACAAAATCATGGTACAGCAACGACGTTGAACAAAACTTTAATACACGCAGTTCAGATGAATAGTTACGAAATAACAGATTACTTGCTTTAATGCTTGTTTAGCTACATAAGTAGATCGTTTTCATGGCAGCGTAATAGCCGAGAAAACGATGAGTATAACAATTCTATAATTATATTCTATAATTATATTATATATCTTATTATAAATTGAAAGGTAAGTCAAATTAACTAAATATTTGACTAATAACAAATTTGTTCCACAGAGCTATTTACAAAACACCACACATAATCCCTTCTTTCCCAAATCCTTAGGCAAAACACTTCACTACCGCTATATGTATGACTGATTCCATGTTCTTTTGACCTTGCATCATTCATATGTGTAGTGGAAGTCTAGAGTAAAAGCAAAACTTAAAGAACCTTCTGGTCAAAGAAGTTGCGTTGCCTACTTCCCAAACTTCAAAACGCCCGGTGTATTATGGAAGGTGTGAATTTTTAAACTTATGCTGGAGACTTGGCCCCTGACCCCCTTGTACATCAATAAAATAAAATAGAATCTTTTGAAATTTTTCATTGTATTCATAGTACACAATTAACTTAATTTGATACTCTGTTTGATTCTACAAACCAAGTAATTATGTTAAAACTTGTTAAAATTAATATTTCTGTTGATTTTGAAATAATCATTTTGAATGTAAATCAATTTCACTAGCAATTCCCTCGGTAATTCATTCGTCAGGAAAGAAAAATAACAATGTTATGTAATATAAATTGAAAAAGTAATGTTTTTGTTCATGATAATTACTGTACTGACGACTTCCTCGATAACTTTTCTGTCAAACGGAGCTCAGGTTTCTTGAGATGAAGTTACAGAAAGACTTCATATCAAATCAAAAGGAAAGGATCCCCATAAATTTCCATATGCAAATCAAAATATTTTTTTTTTCCTAGACTCTTGCACACATTAATAAGCTATGATAAAAGGTGAATGGAAATTCATAAAGTTTCCAGAACGTATTTTAAAACTACATTTTTGAATCCCAGGGCCCAAATGGGTTAACCTTTTTTTTCTCTGTGTAAATATGCATTATATTTTTTCTCTACTCACCTAACCTTTGCATTTGGAACAACAAATAAACAAAAATGATGACTTATTTTGAATCCCGTAGACTTTTTACAATGATAGCCATTTATCGTCTCGGAATTATTAATGTTTTATTCAAAACTAATTTTGCAAAATGCTTTTTAGCTTCTAAATTGCATTAGCGATGCATGTTACAGAACAGTCTATCAGCAGAAAATTAAACATTTCAAAATTATTACACATATGTTTTTAAAATGAAGGTAACCCACACGTATTCCTCAAGTAGATACACGTTTGTCATCTAGTAAACTGATTCATAATATAAACAGAACATAAATTGCACTTTAAAATAACAACAACCTATCTTGCCCATTCTTGTCCAACACATTTTTGAAAACGACATTCAAAAACTTATTTTGCCTTTTAAAGCAGTTTCCTCAATATGTTATCACACATTCCGGATGTTCGGATCCTAGTAAAATTTACTTCAACAATTTTATTCAAATGCCTAACCCAACCGCAGGCAACATTTTTTGATGGGGAAACCCCGATTGCATGTTCTCTTAGTCTATAAAATATTTTAAACAGTCGATATTCGGTATGCAAAATTTTTTAAATCTAGATAAAATTATTGAACGCCACATCCATAGCCACCACTTTCGCATGGCATAGTCTTTGGTAAGCGTTGATCCATTTCTAACAAAAATATTCATCGATTTCTAAAAAAAGGAAAAGCAAAATTATTCTCATTTCGAATGTAGGGAGGATACGAAATGTTGGAAGGAGAAGTTGTATCAAAGCTAACCAGCGAACAATATAGGTAGTACATATACATACGATTTACCCTCAAAAACTACTCCAAATGATTAGTTGGAACCGTTTTATGTTAGTAGAAGCATTCGTGAAACTATCCAGTAGAAAAGATTAATAAAAGTTGGGGGACCTACCTTGCGATGGGGAAGGCGTTTGCTGCCGTTGGCTAACGATGACAAACTTTTGCTGTTGGCCTCCCGTTGAAGGGCCACCCTGCGAAGTCTGTCTCTGTATCGGGCCGGAGCTGATCGACGACGAAGGTTTGCTCGCACCGGCAAGGGGCGTTTGAGGACGAGCCGGAGTGCTGCTGGATGCGGTCGTTACAATCGACACATTGGCCGCCGAAGCACTGGCGCTGGTGCAGGCAGGAGTAGGCGGAGGAGCCGTTCGTGCCTTAATGACACCTTGGTGCAACGTGGGTCCTAAGAAGCCGTAATCTTTCCTGAAATGAGAATTTTGTGATGAGTGACATCGGTAACTTACAGTTACGGACAAAACTACTTAAGAATATAAAGTTTAGCTCTCGGAAATTTATGGTTTTATTTATAACTAGTGGTCCCGGCAAACTTCGTCTTGCCATCAAGTAGGCTGTTGAAAAACGCCATGCAAGTCCCGTGTAGAAAATGACAGATTAGTACTCTTCCGTTTTCCCCACTATCCCGAAGAATTCCCTAAACTTTTTTTTCGCACAAACACGTCGGAGCTCTGGACGAATTCAACAGTGAAAGAATCATGTAAGTCCAATCACCCGTTCTCAAGCCATTTCGTGACATACAAACACCATTCCATTTTTATTTATATAGATATATAGATTACTAAATCAATACATAGTTTTGTTACAGTTCGTTTGCAGCTTATTCTATGGCCCTTCTCATCAATCCAAATATTTATAAAACTAATCAAAGGCTAAACCAAGGAAAATTGATATATTTAAAGTAAAGATTAAATATTTGTCAAAATAATAAAGCCAAATTGAAATTTCTCTATTTTCCTTAGCCCTTAGTTAGTTCTATAAATATGTGGAATGATAAGAAGGGCCACTGAATGAGTGAATTGTAATAAAACTTTTGATTAAAAAGAAGAAGAACTTAAATTTTCGAGAGTTATAGTTTTTACTTTTAAATTGTGTTATTGTTTTGTCAGCAACTGAATGCAGTAGCAAAAATACTCACTTGTATTCTTCGACCACATCCGGAGGGTTTCGAAGGGTCTTCAGAACAGGAGAGCACGCCTTTTGAAGCATGGCGCGGATATGACCAGCGGCGATTTTGTCCGTGGCGCTGATGTTGCTTCCTTGCAGGTGGACTTCCACCCGTTCGGAGATAAACTTCAGTCGAGGAATGATGAATACCTTGATGACTTCGGTTCCCAGTTCCGACAGGCCCTCCAAAGCACCGTACAGTGACGAGAGCGGTGTTTTGTCATTTTGTAATGCCGAGCTGAACAGCCTGGTGACACGAGTTTGCAGATTATTAGTGGAAGTGTTGAAGTTTTTGCAGATCTGAGCCATAAGACGGGCAGCGAAATCTCGAAGCGCCCAGTGGTTGTCCAGTTCTGGTCGCATGCACAGCTGTCTCGACACTATGCATGTGGATACTGACGGGATCAGTTCGTGAAGCTGAAAGAGAACATGAAATAAATTGTTAATTTTAAATTGTCACAAGATGTCTGCTGGGCTGTTACAGCTGGCCCCATTTTTACGTTTCTCTAGGATTTGGTGCATTTTTGGAATGGCTCGACGCAGATTTGGAGAGTTACTTTTTACAATAAAATAATATCGATATTGGCTAATTTCAGTAAAAAATCATCCGTTGATTTTCTAGAGGTTCCTTCAAGATTTACATTTAGGACTACTTCATGAATAAAACCAATAATTTCTCTTACAATGTTTCAAAAAAACAAATCTTCCAGTTATTTTTTCCAAGATTTTCCGCAAAGATTCTTACAGAAATTGCACTATGATTTTTTATAAGTTTTATTTCTGTGATTTCTCAATCCTCCTCGAATTTGAAATTCATTCGGCTCCGTAATGCCAAGTGATACATTTCTTCGAATCCCGTTTGCATTGTTTAAGATGTTCAAATAAATGTAAAGGCTAAGAGTCATCAAAGGTATTCTCATACTCTGTCCATCTAGGAATTTTTCATATAAAATATTAAAACTCGAATTTTGTAATTTTTCACCGATAGAATGTTTTGAGGCAATGATTGTATGGAAGGTTAGACTATGAATTAAAAACCTGCGAAGGAAAATATTAGGTTCATTCAAGTTTGATAATATTGTGGTAGGTGATTTCCGACGCACATTTTCTTCGATGAGAAGAAATTTTCATCCATAACTCACCAGAAAGAAAACATACTTTTCTTCGAAAAAATACGTGCCGACCAGGCAGCTTGGAAACATTAGATTTGTTTAGTGTACTTAGCTCAAAACCGATCAAGATGTCACTTGCACAAAATATTGAGAGGCTTATGATTCACTCATCTATTTTGTCAGTATTTTCAGTTAGTCATTCACAATAAATTTGCTGTATTTTTAGACAACATACGCTTTTGATAGGATTTTGGTGTCATGTTTTTTTTTTTTCTTATATGTACTGATGTTTCTTTGCGAAATTGCGACCAATTGTCATTATTTAGGTTTTATTTTTGTTATATTTTTTATGAAACCTAAATTTTGAAAATCTCCCGTAAATCCAACATTCGCCAAAATTCATTTTTCATTTTTGCGTCACGAAGAGCATCGCAAAAAGCGAACGGATACAACACCGAAGAAGCAAAATGAACACACCGATGAACTAATCTACGATGACGTCACGATGCAACTTCCAGCGGGAAGAAAACCATTACTGCGGGCCGTGTTTACAAAAAATGAACGATTTCGTTGTGCATTCATCCACTTCGTGTTCATCCTGTGAACATTCGTTGTCCGGATGTCATTTAATGTAAACATTGCCCGCATTTAGATACGCACAGAATACAGAAAAGAAAAAGAAAGTCTAGGATAAAAGAAGACCGTGGATAAGTCCATAAGTTCCCTTTCTCCCACACGAATGTTGCCAAAAATAGAGAAAGCTGCATCTACCCAATGGGGGTACTTTGGCCCAATAAGCCAAATTTGGGTAAATACAACTTTTCTTATGTTTGGGTCGAGAGAACTCAATTTTGCGTTAAATCAACCCAAAATTGAGTATATTTTTCTAATGGAATTGAAGCCAAACTACCTAGTGGGGACCTTGGAAATTTAGCCAAAATTGAGTTATTGGGCTCAACTACGGAATTGCGTTGAAACAACCCAAAATTGAGTTGAATTCCGTCTCCGTGTAGGATTCATTTATCCACGCGTTGTTCATTCCTTCGATTCATTGCAAAGTTGCTTCTTCTCGCAAAGCAAGCCAACACTCTGCTGGTCGCATCGTGCACTGAGTCCACGCAGCCCTACAAAAGCACGCTTGAAGTACACAGCACGAGCGTGGCTGGGTGCTGCTGGCTCTGGCTTGGAGTGCGACCGCTCTTGAGCTAATAGGGCCCTAAAGCCCTGTCTCAACTTTATTACCAAACGCTTAAGTTTAGGGCAGAAACACATGTTTACTCAATTTTTAAATGATTTTCATTGGTTTAAGTACAAAATACATTTTTTTTTATGACTTTTGAGATTTTGTCACACCCGTTGGTTTAAACTCGAATTTTGGGTATATTTTGTTTTCCGTGTCCCTTCCGAAATGTCAGATAGGAACAACCCCAGTGTTAAAACTATATGCCCTGTGGCATTTTTGTCGAAAAAGTGAATGTCAAACAAGATCACAAGTGTCAAGGTTGATTTTTGGAATCATTTTTAAAATTGAAGTTAAAAAATGATATAGCCGTTATTTGAGCGGAAAAACTTGCTAAAGTAGTTGCAAGAACATGCTCTTTCGTATTATTGAATAAACACGAGAATTCATTAAACATTTTAGGACCCAATTGCGCAACCATTTTCTGGCAATGTTTAGGTACAATTGCAAAATAATATAAATGGCATGTATACGAATCGCAAAATGTACCGTTTTCAACACTTATTGTTAGTGAGATTTAAAAATATAGCATCGTACTACAATGCAAAATTTTTGTTGAATTAAATTTAATTTACCTAAATGTTGTTACAAAAGAATCAAGTGGCCATAATTTCTATTTTGAAAAATTATGATTTTTGACCCCGCTATATTTTTCAAACATAGCTAATAGTATGCCACATGTTGTGGCTACATTGAAAAGACGTCATATAACCTTGAAAAAATGTTAAAAGAGTTCAAAAAAGCATAATTTTCAATGGTTTTTTCATTTTTTTATATTATTTAATCGGAATAATTTTTTACATGAGACAATTTTGCCAAAATAAACATATATTTTTTACTGAACTTTTTGTTCATAAATACAAGAAGAGCTTCTGCATAAAATTTTCCAAAAAATAATTTTTATTTGTTTATTTTTAAGACTATTTTGCAAAACGAACTTTTAGTCATTTTTCGTAAACTTCAGTATTGAAAAAGTTACCTTATACGGCAATATCCGGCAAAGTTTCGACCACAGTGTGAAACTTACATATGATATCTATCAGTTACAGCATAAAACTCGTCCGCATATTTCCGCACTTGAAATTTTAAGCCTTTCGAAAATATCAATTTTTATCATTTTTTTCGAATATTTTTGCCCGCTTTTCAATAACCTTCTATCCCTAATCAATTGAAGTGCATGTTCTTAATGCGTTTGTTCAATGTGATGTCTGATAAAATTGTAATTTAAACATATTTCTTTTATTTATATAACTGACTTAAGTAAAATTGTTAATTTTATAAATAACGTATATCACAGTTTTTACACATGACATCGCCAAATCAGATTTAGCAAATTTTTGAAATAAACAGAAATGCTTTCTAAGAGACGCAATGGTGCCATGGTTTAAAATTCCATGTCTTTAAAATTTCTTCTTCTTATTGGAATTACGTCCTCACTGGCACTGAGCCTGCTTCTCAGCTTAGTGTTCAATGAGCACTTCCACAGTTGTTAACATCACATTAATAGGTTTTCAGGAATTTCGGTTGAAATGGATAATTTTTCCCGGTTGGTTTTATCTGTTCTCTTCAATGTTGACAATGCCAAACAACTGAATACAGGAAAATAAGTATGACGGTAATCCTCACGGGCTCATGTACAGAAATTTTCAATCAAATGTGGTTTTAGTGCTGAAAATAATCTCTAAAATAAAAACTAGGGGGATTCCATTTCGGGGTGAAATTGATGACTTGTCAATGCGATTATTGTGAGTTTTTGAAATTACTTCACATACTGAATTCCGGCTCCCTGAATACGAATATGCTTCCAAATTTGAAAAAAAAACTATTTTTCTAGAAATAATTAAAAATAAATCAAGAATTTCGCGGAAAACGCCTGCAATTAAGAAAAAAATGTCCTGATGTCTAACCGATACTGAATTATTTCAACAAAATAAGCTCATTGATACGAGTTTCGTTGATAAAAAAACAAACAAACTTTTAGGCTATTTTTGAATGTTTGTTAATATCGTACCGTACATGATTCATGAATTTTACATTATTTTCTTAGAAATAAACATTCATCAACGCAAAACAAATCTTCACAACTCTCGATCCAACAATAGTCAACAACGTTAATTCACACCTTTTCATCGAGTTTTATGGTCCCAACTTTCCGAAATGACGGGTATCTAAAGGATTTTAAATGGACGTGAAAGTTGTGGGTGAAAATTGAATGATTTAACCAATAAATGTCATGATTTTACATTCATGGGAATAGGAGTTGTTTCAGGTGTAAAATTTTCACCTGGTTATGCTGTCAAATTTTCACCTAATTATGAAGGAATTCTTATGAATATTCGTCTACTTTTTTATTAAAATTTTAAGACTGATGGGCTTAGGCTGACTCCTAGTTTTGTTGATGCGATTCACATTTACAAAACATAGAGAGTCAAAATAATCCGTTCGTGATATCTTGAAATTTGTGAATCAGATTATTTGTACAAATAAGGCAAACATACAATTTTTGTGGAAGGCATGGAGAAAGCGTTTCAGATAAAACATACAAGTTAGTTTTATTATTCAATTAAAAATTAAAATTGATTTCATGAATTGCAAATGCAATATTGCATTGTATTCTTTTAGAATCCAAATCCAATAACTGTTAAAATTCTAATTATTCATCGATTGCTTATCCTCTTGGCGAGCTAGATGCGCATCAACTTATGACGTACAAATCTATTTTCCATCTGTTGGTAGAATATTCAAACGATTGGCCATCAAAAATTAAATCAAAAACTGTTTGTCTACAACGGTATTTTTTTCGATACGGATACTCACTGATTTGTGGATAAATGTCCTGAAACGGTTCGAAAATAATCCTAATTGAATTATAACAGTTGTTTAGTCAATATTAAAGTATGAGCAGATCATTTAGGGTAAAAAATAATGTTGGCCATGATTTACCCAAATTACTCGCGTCGGCAGAAACAGCGATCCAAAAATGAAACACGAATGAATGAAGCACCCGAACTATTGTTCGGGTTCATTCGCAGATTCTGTGGCTAGGAAAATTCACCGTGCCTTGTGTTTCCGATCGCTGTTCAGCTGGTGATTTCTTCAGAGACATTGGAAATAAGAATAATTTTTATGCAATTGATAACATAGACTTAAAAAAAATAATTATTTGAACAATAAAACATGTAAGCCTCAGATCAATTAACGGTATTATGCATCCGGTAGAAATTGATACCAACACTTATTTAAAATTGTTGTTTTCTCGAGCCCCGAGCGTCGCAGCTAATATGTGAATAGTGCGCTGTGTTCTTAAAGCTGCAAAATTAACGCTGCAATTTTCCAACAATTTATAAGTTCCTGCAATTGACACATAAATCTTCCAATTTTGGCCACTCCTTTTTTTTTTAATATCTTTATTAGTATCATTCCAAACATTACATACATTTCTTATATCTAGGTGTTCTGTGTTATTAGACAACACTATCATCCTAATTTGGTAAAACAAATTTAAGATTTTATTAACATTTTGTTAACAACATATTACATTTCATTTGCCGTAGCAGTTCAGATTTTTTACAGGTGAGTTGATTTCACCTGCTTGTAAGAGAAAAAAAAAACGCTTTGAATATACTTAACCTAACTTAACCTAAACATATAACGCATTAATCGTGGCAATAGAAGATTGTAACGATTTTTGCCTGAAATTATTAATTATTTTATTTGACATTTGTTCCAATGTTTCAACATTGGATATTCTATGTAACTCATTGATACTATACCAGGGAGGAAGCTTCAGAATCATTTTCAAAATTTTATTTTGAATTCTCTGCAGAGCTTTCTTCCTGGTATTACAACAGCTTGTCCATATTGGTACAGCATACAACATGGCTGGCCTGAAAATTTGTTTGAATATCAAAAGCTTGTTCTTAAGACAAAGTTTTGATTTTCTATTAATAAGGGGATAGAGACATTTTACATATTTATTACATTTCTCGAAAACTTATTCATACAGACTCAAGTAAAAAAAGTATACAAACTTACTTTATCGATCCTACGTGTTAAGCAGGCGGAATTCTACACGTACCGCTCTGTACCAACTCAACTTTTCACTTTTAGAACGTTTAATTTCCGGATTTACAAAACGACGAAAGTAAGATTTTCAACTTTCGCAACCTAACCACTACTTTCGCCGCCCCGCTGTATGGAGAGACAAAGTGACTTAACCACGAATCAAAACAAAACACTACTTGAGCCGATTGTACACTGGTAGAAAAACGTCGAAAGTAACTGAATGAAACGGCTTATCATTTTCTTATAATTATTTTTGTGGGAAATGATAGAAACTACCTAGTTTTTGCACGTGAGCTGAATGTATGCAAAATTTGAGCGAAGTACACGGCAAAAAAATGTTAAAAAGGTGATTCATTTTAAAACAGTTTTAGAAAATAGATTGTGATTTTTCCTAATTAATTTTCTCAAAACCGTATAAAAGTTACTTACGTCGATTTGAAAAAGTAATCGAGATTTGGCTTGAATGCCCTCAATGTGATTTTTGAAAGTTAAATTCTTATCTAGCATGAGCCCTAGATACTTAACTTCATCTGACCAATTTATTGGAACCCCTCTCATCGTGACAACATGTCTACTTGAAGGTTTCAAATAAAGAGCTTTTGGTTTATGTGGGAATATTATTAGTTGAGTTTTGGAAGCATTAGGGGAATTCTTCTATTTTTGCAAGTATGAAGAAAAAATATCCAAACTTTTTTGCAATCGACTACAGATGACACGCAGGCTTCGTCCTTTGGCGGAGAGGCCTGTGTCATCCGCAAACAAAGATTTTTGACATTCCTGAGGTAACTCAGGTAAGTCAGATGTGAAAATATTGTATAATATTGGTCCCAAAATGCTGCCTTGAGGAACACCAGCTCTTACAGGAAGTCTTTCAGATCTGGAATTCTGATAATTAACCTGAAGTGTACGATTTGACAGATAACTTTGAATTATTCTAACAATGTATGTTGGAAAATTAAAGTTTTTTAATTTTACAATCAAACCTTCATGCCAAACACTGTCGAATGCTTTTTCTATGTCTAGAAGAGCAAGACCAGTAGAATAGCCTTCAGATTTGTTGGAACAGATCAAATTTGTTACACGTAAAAGTTGATGAGTGGTCGAATGTCCATGGCGGAATCCGAACTGTTCATTGGCAAAAATTGAATTTTCGTTGATGTGGGCCATCATTCTGTTCAAAATAACCTTTTCAAAAAGTTTACTGATGGAGGAAAGCAAACTGATTGGACGATAGCTAGAAGCTTCTGCAAGATTTTTGTCTGGTTTTAAAATTGGAACAACCTTAGCATTTTTCCATTTATCAGGAAAATATGCTAATTGAAAACATTTGTTAAATATATCAACTAAAAATGATAAGCTACTTTCTGGAAGTTTCTTGATGAGGATGTAGAAAATTCCATCATCGCCAGGAGCTTTCATATTTTTGAATTTTTTAATAATAGTTCTCACTTCTTCCAAATCAGTCTCCCAGGTATTTTCGAAAACGTTCTCTTGATTGAGAATATTTTCGAACTCCTGAGTAACTTCATTTTCAATTGGACTAGTAAGTCCTAAATTAAAATTGTGCGCACTTTCAAACTGCATAGCAAGTTTTTGAGCTTTTTCGCAATTAGTTAGTAATAATTTGTTTTCCTCTTTCAATGCCGGTATTGGTTTCTGAGGTTTTTTCAAGATTTTAGATAATTTCCAAAAGGGCTTAGAGCCAGGGTCCAATTGAGAAATTTTATTTTCAAAATTTTTGTTTCTTAATTGAGCAAAACGTTTTTTGATTTCTTTCTGCAAATCCTGCCATATAATTTTCATAGCAGGATCGCGAGTGCGTTGAAATTGCCTTCTCCTCACGTTTTTAAGACGGATCAAGAGTTTAAGATCATCGTCTATAATCACGGATTCAAATTTTACTTCACATTTTGGAATTGCAATGCTCCGGGCTTCAACAATGGAATTTGTTAAAGTTTCAAGAGCATTGTCAATATCAAGTTTAGTTTCTAAAGAAATGTTAACATCAAGATTAGAGTCAACATACGTTTTATATATATTCCAGTCGGCTCGTAAATAATTGAAAGTGGAGCTGATAGGATTGAGAATCGCTTCTTGGGATATTTGAAATGTAACAGGGACATGATCAGAATCAAAATCAGCATGAGTAACTAATTGGCTACAAAGATGACTAGAGTCGGTTAAGACCAAGTCAATCGTAGATGGATTTCTAGAAGAGGAAAAACATGTGGGGCTATCAGGGTATTGAATTGAGAAATATCCTGAAGAGCACTCATCAAATAAAATTCTGCCGTTGGAATTACTTTGAGAATTATTCCATGACCGATGTTTGGCATTAAAGTCACCAATGACACAAAATTTTGACTTATTGCGAGTCAATTTTCGCAAGTCAGTTTGGAGCAAATTAACTTGCTGTCCAGTGCATTGAAAAGGCAAATAGGCAGCTATGAAAGTATATTTACCAAACTGTGTTTCAACAGAAACACCTAAAGTTTCAAAAACTTTAGTTTCAAATGACGAAAACAGTTGATATTTTATACGCCTATGAATGATGATTGCAACTCCCCCACATGCCCCATCAAGTCGATCATTACGATAAACAAAAAAGTTAGGATCTCTTTTGAGTTTAGATCCAGGTTTTAAATACGTTTCGGTAATAACTGCTATATGCACGTTATTAACAGTAAGAAAATTAAACAGCTCGTCCTCTTTACCATTCAGAGAACGAGCATTCCAATTCAAAATATTTAAATTATTATTTGGATCCATTAGAAAAACGTAATCCAATAACAATTTGATTTGTAAATTTTACACCTACTTGGACTGCTTCAGTCATAGTGGTGGCTTTGAACATTGCATCAATCATTAGATTCAATTGTTCAGTTAGAAAATTAAAATCAGAGGCAGACATGTCATGTGATTTCCCATTAGAATTTTCGGTAGACGAAGAAGCGGAGTTACCTGTGGCGGTAGAGTTTTTTCCATTTGATTTGAAACAAGTAGAATGGGTACCCATGGATCGAACAGAGGAGGAGTTCAAATTTCCTGCTACGATATCGGCAAAGGATTTACCGTGGGTAGATACATTCGAAAATGAAAGATTCGAACGGCTACCCGACGGATTAAAATTAGTTTGTGAATGAGCATGATTATGATCTTCCTGAAGGGTATGATTCATGATCAAGCGATCGTTAACTGAAAAATGAGCATTGTTCGATACTCTACCAGGCAAATTCCGGAAACGACCGTTATCGTAACGGATATTATCTTTCATTTGCCTGGCACGAGCCTCAATGACCCTTTTGCGTGAAGGACAATTCCAAAAATTGGACTTATGGTTAGCCCCGCAATTACAGCATATGAACTTAGTGGTATCTTCCTTCACTGGACAGACGTCTTTGGCGTGAGAAGAACCTCCGCAAATCATGCATTTAGCATCCATGCGACAATTTTTTGTACCATGACCCCACTTTTGGCACCGACGGCACTGAGTGGGGTTCTGGTAATTTCCTCCAGGTTTCTGGAAATGTTCCCATGTCACACGGACATCAAACAAAAGTTTTGCTTTTTCTAAAGCTTTAATATTATTTAGTTCTTTTTTGTTAAAGTGAACTAAATAAAATTCTTGAGAAAGCCCTTTCCGAACAATGCCAGATTGGGTTCTCTTTTTCATAATGATTACTTAAACTGGGGAAAATCCAAGTAAATCATTTATTCCATTTTTGATCTCTTCAGGTGACTTATAGTCACTTGAGAGATCTTTCAAGACAACTTTGAACAAACGTTCAGTTTTGTCGTCATAAGTAAAATATTTGTGCTTCTTCTCTTCAAGATGTCTGAGAAGAAGTTCACGATCTTTAAGAGTTTCCGGCAAAACGCGACAGTCTCCTTTCTTTGCGATTTGGAAGGAAACCTTGATTCTCCTAATGGAGTTCAAGATCTCCTGCCTAAATCCCCCAAATTCGGAACAACTGACCACGATAGGCGGCACTCTTTGCTTCCTCACTTGAATCAAAGAGCCTGGGCTAGAGGCTGCTTCGATTTGGTGTTCGGAAAATTTGTCTAGAGCATCGAACTGATTGCTCATTTCAATACAATTATTCATTTCTCCCTTGGAAGAAAGTTCGCATTACGGGGAAACGTCCTTTCTTCCATTCTTGCCACGTGTAGTGACAGTTTTAAAACCCACTTTTTTGGAAGGAAGTAGTGAATTCAGAGATTCACCCTTCCTTTTGTTTGTTGTTGATACCATGTTTAGTTAATAAACGAAAGAAGACGTGACCTTCGAGAGGTTTTTTCCCAAGACGGTGTCCAAGAAGGATTACCACCGCTAGCTTTCGCCAACGGGTCCAACGAAAAATCGAAGGCACGGGTCCTAACAAGGATCGTAAAGGGATAAATAGTAGAAAATAGTACTGAAAAGTACTGTTTTAGTAGCACTGAAAAGTACTGTTTTAGTAGCACTGAAAAGTACCGTTTTTAATTTTAGCACTGAAAAGTACTGTTTATGTAGCACTGAAAAGTACTGTTTATTGCTTTAGGTAGTTTTTAAGAAAACTTCCAAGAGCAGAGAGAATTCGTGTACGCACAGCACGAAGGTACGATGCGCACTGACAGGCCACTCATAATTTTTCCAACCACTTTCGACTTGTCCCGTTTTTATCTTGTTACTTTATGGTCAGCCTATAGAAAGTTTGAGTCTTCGGCTAAATTGTTCAGAAGGTCAAGGACATTCGGAAGACCGAGAGTTTAGTTCGCAATTATGCAGCTAGGTGACACTAGTGAGTATGTAAAATTGAGCATTATAAAGCAAGTTCATTATCGTGATCCATATGAGATAGAAAGTTCGAGTCTTCGGCAAAGTTGATTAGAAATTCAAGGACATCCAAATTGCAAACAGTTTGGTTCTAAATTTTGCTGCTAGGCAGCGCCACAGAGCTTGTGAATTTGAGCATTATAAGCAATGTTTTATTTTTTGAAAATAAGATAGAAAGATCGAGTATGTGGAAAAGATGTTCAGAAAGTCAAGGACATTTGATTTTTAATTTTGCCGTAAGGTAGCACTAGTAAGCATATTTAATCAAACCAATTCTATATTGGGAACCAGATGTAATTGAAAGCTCGAGTTAGAAAATAGATTGATTTATATGCTTTGAACTCCTTACAAGTTCTATCTCATAATTTTGATAAGGAAGAATGTCCTTGACCTGTTGAACAACTTTCCCGAAGACTCGAACTTTCTATCTCATGTAGATCACAATATAGAACTTGCCTAAAATGCCTAATTTTACATACTCACTAACGGCGAAATTGCGAACCAAACTTTTTGCCTTCCAGATGTCCTGAATTCGATGAACTGCTGAAGGTCTGGTCTTTGCATATCATGAGGATCTTATTTAAATTTACCTATTTTGAGGTGGTGCTAAACATTTTGGGGAGTGAGTCAATATCAGGGCTGGTAGCAATCAGACAGCAAAATAATAGTGACTTTGATGACCAAAATTATCAAAAAAGTGACTTAAAAGTGACTTGGAAACTACAAGTATCAGTCATAAAAATGACTAGACTGGCGAAAATTCATTGAAGATTTGGAAGAAGCATAAAAAATTCTCGACAAACACCAGCAACATATTAGAGTTTAAAGGTATTTGCTCACCTTACTAGTTATTTTAGTTTTTTTTTGCAAAACGTGAAGTGTTAAGTTTAATAATAGATTTTTTTGTTATACATATGTGATGCCAAATAATAACAAGGTCAATATAAATCGAAAACATCGACTGTCAAGTAAAGTGGGGTCCATTTGAGTAAACGGAACATCTCCGCATTTATTTGGGGTTATGATGTTTGTTTCTTTTTTATTTTCTCAAGTTTAAACAATTTAGAGTCCAATTTTATTATATCAAAATGAAAAAAAACTTATCTTGCGAGGGAACCGACAAACAAAAGTGCAAATCTCATTTTAGCTTTGTGATTTGAAGAAAGCCAAAAAAATCAAGAATTGGTTTAGTGCCTCGATAATCGAGAATTGGGACACAATTCTCCATTGTGATGTCCATCTTAGCTTAGCTTAGACTGACTACACATATCAATGGTTGCTATTCCGTGATTGACCGAAGTCAGTGAAAATGCACAAAGAATCAACTAGAAGTTCGGCTGGGATTGGCCATAATCTTCTTCAGTGTGCATAATTCAGTGCCTCTATTTATACAGGGTCAATAACGGCGCCGGTCACGTCCTTGCAGTCAGGTGGGATTGGGGAAAGGAATGTTAGTGTGTAACCTTTGCTATTTGGAGACCGTGTTTGCCTCTGCATCTCCACAAAGGTTACTAGGAGGGATGTTTGTTAATGGGAAGGGTCGTTGGGTCACATGATTCACTTTGATAAGCAATTAGACCATGATAAATAATTATTGGTGAGGTATAAACATGCTTATATGTAAATATAATATTTTAATTTGATATGAACAATTTCTATGTAGAGGAAAATTATGCCGCCACCTGAGGTGACGAACAATTCAAAGTTTGTTGAACAAATACCTAAATGTAACATTCCTAACACTCTTATTCTTATGCCGACACTTACAGTTGCGAACCATCCAAAGTTTGTTGAATAAATTGAACCTTTCGCAAGTCTACACTCGTAGCGTCGAACCATTCAAAGTTTTTTTTTACAAAAATAAAGGTAAAAGGAAAAAGGTGTTTTTAAAAAAAAATAGACATAAATAATTTATGATGAAGAGTTTATGTCGACACTCACAGTGACGAACTTTTCATAGTTTGTTGAAAAATCATATTTACGTCTCACCGTTGTAACGATTAAAGGTGCAGTCATACATATTTTATAAATTAGAAATAGTAGCATGAAACTAGCTCACTAATTGATCCGTCATCCTTGAGCAGCAACAGTCCACTTTCAGCTTTACTCGTTTGCTCGGCTTTATAAAAGCACTCAGAGAAAATAGATGCGCGGCTGCTCGGGTTGCTCGGGCTTTCTTAACGCACTGCCCAGGAGCAAGCGTGAACGTCGAAAGATCAAAAACAAATAATCGAACGCGGCACTTTTTCACTTTACTCGACCGATGCGCGACATGTTTGATCCTGCCCTCATCGCCGGCCCCCGCAGGAGCAAGCGTTAAGGTCGAAGGATCAAACACAACTAAAGGATCACGCCACATTTTCACTATCACTCGACCGACGCGCGACATGTTTGAACCTGCCCTCATCGCCGGCCCCCGCAGGAGCATGCGTCAAGGTTGAAGGATCAAACACAACTCTCAATTCTCCATTGTGATGTCCATCTTTGGATTAAGAAAAATTGTACCTTAATAGATCTACGTTTTCCTTGAATTTGCTTGATTGTGCTATTTTTCTCCAAATGTCATACCTCTGAATGTCTGTACCCCAGGGTGATAAAAGAAGAAGAAGAATAAGCAATCATACGATGAAGATATTTGGGCATTTTCGACCAAAGACATGTTGACAAAAATGCCAAGGTCGGTGGAACTTGAAAGAATAACCAATCAAATAAAAAAGATGAATATTAGATGATCCAAAATGGGTTTTGGATTTTAGCCAGTTCAGACAAGACAAGCCTCAGAGGTAAGTTGAAAGAACAGCTTATTTTAAGAAGAAGTGAAAATCATCTATGAAATGCAAATATTTGAAGATGGTGCATATTGACATGATCAAGTTTGTAGATATCTTAGACACATCTTCGATACTTCATATATTTCTAGGGAAGGACCTCCCCTGTCCATTATTTTGGTGATCAATTCAAATATTTTTCAGTCAATATACTAACCTCAATGACGGTCCCTGATAAAAAAGTCAACAAGGTAGAAAAATAGTTTTCCGGTAAATGATCTTTCCGGGTAATGGTTTTCCGGTAAATGTTACATTTCGGTATATGGTTTTCCGGTGAATGGTCTTCCGGTAAATTGCATTCCGGGTAATGTCGGAGAACCATTGGTCCTGGTTTTTGTCAAAATTTAAAAAAATATTTCCCAAAAAAATTTATCCCAAAATTCTTTTTTAAGTTTTGTCAGAATCATCTCTAAAACTTTTTTTAGGGAATTTCTACATTATCCGTTGGAAATGTCTACGGAATACTCACTTGAATTCTTCCAGAAAGTCTCTATTTTTGCTTGATTCAAGAATGTTGCCATTCCCACTTATTGCGATTTATTCAAAGCATGCTTGTTTGAATCCTGGAGTAGAAGGATGATCTTTGAAGACTGGATGGAAGTTGTGCAAAATTGTGTGAAGGTCCCAGATAGCCGTAGCGGTAAACGCGCAGCTATTCAGCAAGACCAAGCTGAGGGTCGTGGGTTCGAATCCCACCGGTCGAGGATCTTTTCGGGTTAGAAATGTTCTCGACTTCCCAGGGCATAGAATATCATCGTACCTGCCACACGATATACGCATGCAAAAATGGTCATTGGCATAGTAAGCTCTCAGTTAATAACTGTGGAAGTGCTCACAAGAACACTAAGCTGAGAAGCAGGCTCTGTCCCAGTGGGGACGTAACGCCAGAACGAAGAAGGAAGGGACGGAGTGTGAGGAGATGGAACAGCTGTAACGGTCCTAAGAAACACGTGAGTTCTATCAGAAGCTTAAAGAATCCCGCAACGGCTTCGTGCCACGAGCCGAAATGTGCAGGGATAAGGATGATGTAGCATCTTGACGGACGAGCGTGAGGTGATCGAAAGGTGGAAGCAGCACTTCGACGAACACCTGAATGGCGCTGAGAGCACAGGCAATGAAGTACAGGCCCACGGAGGAAATGCCTTCGTCAGTACTGCGGGCGATGGAAATCAACCAGCCACTAATTTGAGGGAGGTTAAGGATGCCATTCACCAGCTCAAGAACAATAAAGCTGCTGATAAGGATAGTGTCGGAGCTAAACTCATAAAGATGGGCCCGGGAAGGCTGGCCATTTGTCTGCACCTGTTGATAGGCACAATTCTGGAAACAGAACAGCTACCGGAGGATTGGAAGGAAGGGGGTTAATGCCCCATCTCCAAGAAAGGCGACAAGTTAGATTGTGAGAACTTTCGAGCGATCACCATTCTAAATGCGGCCTACAAAGTAGGCGAGTTTGTAGGAAGCTATCGAACCGGCTTCGTTGACGGCCAATCGACAACGGACCAGATATTTACTGTACGACAAAATCTCCAAAAATGTCGTGAATACCAGATCCCAACGCATCACCTGTTCATCAATTTCAAGGCGGCATACGACAGTATCGACTGTGTAGAGCTATGGAAAATCATGGACGAGAACAGTTTTCCTGAAAAGCTCACGATACTGATAAGAGAATAGAAATATTAGTAGTAGAACGCTAGTGGCGCTGTTGTCACCAAACTGATTTTAATTATTATTACCTTAAATTATGGTTTTTCATTGTTTGCGCATCACCATGTCGTTGTTTTGGTTATTATAATCAATTTGACACTTTGATGCCCGGTACTCACGCTGTCAGTTCGTGGCAAACTAGATGTTGGTAACACGAACAGCAGCGACATTAGTATTCTTAGGTTAATGCTTCTACTGATAAGAGCGACGATGGAAGCAGTCTTCAAAAAATCTCACTTCAAGAGCTGCTGAGATCCAAATCTTCAAAGGCATGATCGTTTGCGTGCGCTCAATTCTTTTTTATCAAGGCACGCTTTGAACCTTGCCCCTTATGAGAGGATTCAATCTCAGGATTGAATCCTTGATGAAGATTACGTCTGGCGTAACGATGAAAATATATCTAGTTACCGTGGATGATTTAATGTCAGGAATAATTTGGTTTGACAAGGACAAATTCTCACTTCTACTGCAGTGTATTTTTATTTTATTTTTTGCGACATTGGTGGGAAACATAAGTTAATTGATTCTAGCGATGCATAAGTGAAACGATTCATATGATATCTGAGCTTTTCTAACCAACGTAAAAATAGTGCAGACAAATTCAAGCAAACGCATCTGTCAAAGTTCCTTCAAGTCTAATGCTTCCAACGTTGATAGTGTTGATCCAAAAGGTGCAGTTTGCAAAGGTCATATCGTAACTTTGATGGCACCGGAACGTGTTATGTCCGTAACTAAAAATTCAATCAAAACTGACTCGAATTGGTTTCAAGAATGCAGACGTCCCTTGTTCAGTTGGAGTCCTTAACAAAACACTTCGGAAATTGAACACCAAAAATATTGAAAAATAAATTAAATGTGTCGAAAATAAAATTATTGTTATTAAACAGTTTTGTGCAGAATTGTGTTTTCATTTCTTGAATTGCAAGCGAGATCCAAAACTAAAACTCCTTGAACTCCCTAGATTATTAGGGATCCTGCGTTATTTTTCTGAAGCTTTTAAGATCGATTATGAAACTTATCTATTGGAGGACAGTCTTGAATTTTTAATTTGAACAGTAGAAAAGACTGTTTTAATTGAGGCTTAATGACTGAGGGCCAAAAATTCTTCCAATATTTGAGTTACAGCCGATCCTTCACTTATATTTTTTCTATTGGTTTTCAAACGCACCCAAGCCGATTGTCAGATCGTTTGATTACTACCATGAAGGGCGCCAATATGTGGCGGCCATCAGCGTTCGCAAAAAGCAGGACAGAATTCAGCTGTCAGAATTCCACACAAAATTGAAACAAACATCTCCAAGGGTGGAGGGCGGCTGTCAAATGGGAGTAAAATTGAAAAGCCGCCAACCTAAGTCCAGAACCAGTTTTAAGGCTTAACGCGCAAAAGTGAAAATCATTGTTTGCAAAATTACAGGTAATCAATGCGCCTGAAAGATATTGTTTGCTAGCAGTTATTTGCTACGTGCTATTGCAGTGCGCTGTTGGCAATTTAATCAGCAAAATCTGGTAAATTACCAAGATGAATGTGTTCGAGAAAACTGATTACGCCTTCACCATTGTTTGGTCATTCTTTTGTATGGTTGTTTACAATTTAGAACCAGCGGCACGTTGGGGTAGCAATAAAGAGCCGCCAGTTTCTCCCTTGAACATCTCCCGTACAGAGATACAATGATGACACTTCATGAGTAAAGCTAAGTATGCACTTCAACAGAAAAGTAATCGCCTATCTCGATGCGTGGGAAATTTCTTGCAAGAAATGCTCAAGAAAAGGATTTTTCTTTGATCGCAGCACGCAGTTGAAAAGAAATGTCAATTCAAATGGAGCTCACTGTAGGAAATTTCTTGACTATTTCTTGGGCAGAAATTTTTACTTTTCTTGAGCATACTTAGCTTAAAGCTAAGTATGCTGCTTTGCTCAAGAAAAGTAAAGAAATTCCTTGACTGAAAGGGTCGAGAAATTTCCTACAGAGAGCCCCGTTTGAAGTGACATTTCTTCTCAACTGCGTACTGCGATCAGAAAAAAGTGATTTTCTTGACCATTTCTTGGGATAAATTTTCCACGCATCGAGATAGGCGATTCCTTTTCTTGTCAGTAGCAAACCGGCCTTAAGGATTTAATCCTGGGATTGAATCCCTAGCAAAATTGTGCTCACTGATATTGAAAAATCAGGATTCAAAACGATCCCACTTATTGCGATTTATTCAAAGCATGCTTGTTTGAATCCTGGAGTAGAAGGATGATCTTTGAAGACTGGATGGAAGTTGTGCAAAATTGTGTGAAGGTTTCAGGCGAACATTCCAGTTCGTTTGGATCCCGCCGGGGACTACGACAAGGTGATGGACTTTCGTCAGGTCCGTCACACTCGGGCTCAGATTGGGTACCACTTCTAGTACTGCATTTGGTCCCTCGGTGGTGCAAAAGATACCCAAGTTTGACAGATCACAGTACACTTTTCACGGCATTCTAGATTACCTTATGAGCCATAAAATTTTGGGCAACTGCAAGGGACATGTGGTCTTTAATTTGTCTTTGCTTTCGTGCTTATTGTTCAATATTGCGCTAGAAGGTGTGGAGAGCCGGGCTTAACAGCCGGGGTACGATTTTGACAAGACCCAGTCAATTTGTTTGCTTCGCGGGTGATATGAACATTGTCGGCCGAACATTTGAAAAGGTGGCAAACTTGTACACCCGCCTGAAAGGCGAGGCAGCGAAAGTCCAGTGGTAAATGCGACCAAGACAAAGTATATGCTAGTTGGTGGGACCGAGCGCGACAGGGCTAGCCTAGGTAGCAGTGCCACGATAGACGGGAATGCTTTCGAGGTACAGTCAACTTTCGTTCATTGCACTAAACCCGTGGCTCACCTAGTGAAAGACTTTCACTAATCGGGCTAAGTTTTAACCTAGAGCTGTCAAATAACCGATAACAATAGAAATTCAGAGCTACCAACATTGACAAATTGCGGTTTATGTCAGAAAGTGACGTTTGCCTTCGTTTTAGGTGGGCTATAGCCCACTTAACGGGAGCCAAATTAAAACAAAGTGCAATTAAACGTAGTACATCGAACGAAATTCGACTGTATTCGATGAGTTCATCTACCTTGGATCCTTGCTGACAGCTGACAATAACGTTAGCCGTGAAATACGGAGGCGCATCATCAGTGGAAGTCGGGCCTTTTATGGCCTCCACAAGAAACTGCGATCAAAAAAGATTCACACCCGCATCAAATTTACCATTTACAGAACGCTCATAAGGGCGCGGCCAGGGTAGACGCGAATTGCGAAGCGAAGCGAAAATTGCATGGGAAGGAATAACAATTATTAATAATGAAATGTCAAACTCCAAAGGATTTTCGCGTCGCTTCGCGTGACGCGTCTACCCTGGCCGACACCTAAGGCAGGTTGTCCTCTACGGGCATGAAACGTGGACAATGCTCGAGGACTTGCAAGCACTTGGAGTATTCGAACGTCGGGTGAGGACGATCTTTGGCGATGTGCAGGAAAACGGTGTGTGGCGGCGAAAGATGAACCACGAGCACGCCAATTCTACGACGAACCCAGTATCCAGAAGGTGGCCAAAGCTGGATAGGGTGCGATGGGCAGGGCATGTTGTAAGAATGCCGGACAGCAACCCTGCAAAGATGGTGTTCGCTTTGGATTCGGTTGGTACAAGAAGGCGTGGAGCGCAGCAAGCTAGGTGGACGAATCAAGTGCGTATCGATTTGGCGAGCGTGGGGCAGAACCGAGGATGGAGAGATGCGGCAACGTTTCGAGTATTGTGGCGTGAAAATTTTGATTCAGAGCTATCTGCCTAGATGTTAACTAAATAAATGAAAAATATTTTGGAATAATTCATTAGACAAATCGTTAATGAATGAATGCAATATGAAAATCACTGAAAGAAAAACTGTAAAAAAAAACAGTTTAGCAATCCTTGAGAAATTCTTTTAAGGTTTCCTGTCAAAATCCCTTTATGAATTTCTTTTAAAACTTTAGAATTAAGCCTGATTTGCTGCTGAACAGGAATCGCTAAAGAAATTTTTCGCCGATTCCTTGCAGAAATTTTCTACAGCCACTCCCATTTGAATTGACATTTCTTTTCAACTGCGTACTGCGATCAGAAAAAAGCGCATTCTTGATCGATTCCTTTCAGAAATTTCCCATGCATCAAGATAGGCCGAGAAATTACTTGTCAGCAGCGAATCAGGCTTTAACCTTTGAGGAATTCCATGTAGAAATCTTTAGAGGATTTGCAAGTGTAACTACTGGAAGAATCGGTAGAAAAATCTCTGGATAAAATTCTGGAATAATTGCTGGAATTTTAGTTTGCAATTACTAGAAGTAGCTGCGTTGGATTTGCTGAAGCGAATTCTGCATAAATTCCATTAAATATTCATCAACAATCTCTGCATGAATTTATGAACATATTGCTAGAAAACTTTGTAAGAAATCTCTAGAGGTTTTTGAGAAGGGATGCCTTGAGGAGCTCCTTAAAATATTCCAGGAGAAATCTTTGGAATTCCTGAAGCTTTTCCTTGGAGAGTCGGAAAAGAAATACTTTGAGAATAATCACGTAGGGTAAGTGATTCCTTAGTTGTGGGTGTTCCTATAGTTGCGGTAGTGCCGTTTTCACTGATTTTATTACATTATCCACAGAACCGACACTGCCAGTCGACGTATTGGCTTGTTGATACACGGAATAGTTGAAAAGAGCGTTCAAATTGTTTTAAAACTGATGAAATATCACTAAAATTACAACATTAATATGTACATTAATTGCGCTTCTTGAATTTAGGCAATTAAATTAAGTTCAATCGTGCTTAGTACCTCCACTATTGGTACATCTACCCTAAGTCTGTGGATTTTTCGTGGATTTTGCGAACATTTCTCTGGATTCTATACCAGGATTCACCGCAAGGATGTGGCAAATAGTGGCTTCAGAGACCATTTTGATTAAAAAATATGATAAGAGACCATCCATTAAAAATTAACACTTTCTAGACTGGCATTAAATAGAGACCAAGTTTCTAAGAAAGAAACCTGCCACTAGCCCTGGACCGTACACTACAATACTTACATATTTCTCCAAGTACAACGCCGGATTGTCCAAAAGCGCCCTGACCATCCGCATCAGGTAAATCAACAGTGCTAAATTGTTCTGCACCACATTGACCTTAACACCCTCCGCGATGAAGGTGCACATTCTCGGCAGCATTTCGTGCAGACCCGGATCGCAAGCCAACGATTGAAGCGCTTCCGCCCTCCGAGCCTCATCAGATCCGACGCAAGCTTCCGTTATCTCCTTATAGTACAATTGCTGCTCGACGGACAGTTCGTGGGTGGCCAATTGCTTTACATGGACCGTTTCCACGTTCTTCAGCTTCTGAGCTTTGATGGCCGGTTTACCGGTAGTGTCTTTTAGGTGCGCCCTGTCCAGCTTATTGACCGGGTTCACCGAATCCAGCGCTTGCAGGTCCTTGGACAGTGGCGGAGGATTCTCCGGAATAGTTGGCTGCACGCCATCCACACAAAGCCAATGGGCCCTCAGTGTTATGTCCAGGGGAATCTTCGGAGGGGCCGTTTGGATAACGTCCGCCAGATCAATTTCCTTCTCCTCGATGAAATGCAACTCCCGACCACCGCCGGAAGCGAACCGGAACGGAATGAAATCTGGTGACACAAATCCGTACTGCGGTTCAATGTTGCGCACCTTCAGCGAGTGGTCAATATCCGCTATGGACATCTTCATCCGCTTGGAGTGATGCATGAATTTAGCAGCGTCCTGTACGATTTGCTTCAGCTTAAAGGACACGTCGTCGGCCAGTTCCTTGGCCGCGTCATCCGGCAAGCTTCCGACGCCAATACTTTCCGCAATCACCTTGATCGATTCCAAGGAAAGCGTCGTCCCGTACATGGTTTTATCACCGTCACTCATCGTGTGCGATTAAAAAGAGTTCACCAACCGGGTTTTTATTAACAATTTCATATGAAAATGGACTAAAAACCTGAAAAATAACTCAAACTGCTCTTCACTAATAATTTTTGTTTACTAGATTCGGCAGGTAAGCAAACCGAATGACAACCGACGCTAGCTGATGTCACTCTGCTGTTTGATTTTGGTTGGGAACACTGGAAAACAATGCACGCTAAAAACGATCGATCAAAAAACAAAATCAAGTTGCATGCAATCCAATTCACTCGTTGCCATGGTCACGTAAATAACACGGCACCACTCAGACGTCAAATAGTGAACTCGTGCATCGGTCATTTTCCACGATTACTTTTTCAAACAAACGTAAGGAGGCGGATCCTATTCTTGGCACTTTTGATTCACGTCGGCAGTGGGGTTTTCTGAAAGCTACAGTGTTCATATTCTCGCGCGCTCACCAAATCGCACGTGTGGGACACGCGACGTGTGACTCGTTCCCGACACAACTGTCATAATGACATGTGTGGCGCTGCATTCTTACGATGTTTATGAACACAGCGTACTAGTCAAATATTAACCGCAACGCTTGGAGATTGAGAAAAAATATATTAAAATAATGTTTGTCCTCATTTCTGTCGGATCCATAATATTTGGCCACAATATACGTCATATTGAAACGCTTCCTATTGCGAGGGGGGCGACACTCCCAGATCTTCGTTTAGATGCACTTTCGGATAAAATCCGATTTTTTAGATCAGTGTATTATTCTAGATTTGACGTGCTTCATGCGCTGACATCTTCTGTTGAACGATGCGCGTAGATTGATGAGATGCAAGAAGATGTGAATGGGTGGAAGGAGAAACAATGATGATGTTGATGATGGGGAGCGTATTGTTACAGTTTTTTTTTCTAAACAGTTTCAATTATACTTGTAGTTTTTGTTGTCATTACTTTCAATTTTAATACAAATCAGGCTAGATGAAAATATTGTGAGCCTTCGTGTAAAGAGTAAGTAACTGGTAGCTTTTTGTTTCCAGAACTTCATGCTCATTTCTGAGAAATTGTACTGATTACCATTCTAATCTTTAAGGAACAGCACTGCACAACACCATTTCATCGTTAGCTTCAAAAGGCGTAGAAACAATAAGTTTGTTAATATATTGTAAAATTAAAACTCAATTTGATAATCAATAAAATATTTATTTATGGGCGTGTACAGACAATTTATCAGATCACAACACACACCAAGACACGGACTGAAAATAAGTTATTACTCGTGTTCTCCGAGCTTCTTCCGCTGCCCTTTTCGATTCAATGCCACCAGGAACGCCAACTGTTTCAGTCCATCTCCACCCCCAAAGCCTTCCAATCCCGAAATAGTTTAGCAACATGCCACTTTCCTCGGACCTGGCGTTAAACATGACACTTCTTATCTCGAAGGCAATCGCCGATCTGATCGTACCGGAAACGATACCGCCGGGAAACTTGATCATCAAATTCCATACTCGGTTCTTCAGCTTCTTGGGCAGTCTGGAGCGTTCGTTAAGGTATCCGTTCTGTCGAATCATGGAACCAATGATCAGCATCCTGCTGAATCTGGGCCAAAATCCGAACCACTAGCTAACCCAGGAAAATATCTGCGTGGTCTTCCAGAACCTGCTGGATTTATAATTTATCATGATGTTTGGAAACATTCCATCAATGATGCAGCTTCGTGCTCCCTCTTTGTTGCTGATGGATGACAACTGAGTCAATCCGTTAAAACGCTCATGTAAGATGCGGAAAGATGAGGTAGATTTATGAAGATGGATTTTTTATAAGATGCCACGGATAAAACAAGATAATATGCTACAAAAAGATGAAAGGTCATCGTATAGATTGTTCAAAGATATCCTAGTAATCTTAAATTCTGGATGTGTCGCCCCCCTCGATTAAGCCTGAATCACTGCTGACAAGTAATTTCTTGGCCTATCTTGATGCATGAAAAATTCCTGCAAGGAATCGATCAAGGAAGCGCTTTTTTCTGATCGCAGTACGCAGTTGAAAGGAGAAGTCAGTTTAAGGGGGCAGGATCCGTCATCAATTTCGGAGTTTTCAAAAGCAGTTTTTTCGTTCAAAATCAAGAAAATTTACTAGAAAATGTGTTCACTGCAATCAATTCTCCAACCGCAACACAGTGAACACATTTTCATCGAATAATTTTCAGTTTTGAACAGAAAAACTGCTTTTGAAGTTTCGATGATGACGATGATTACGATGACGGAGCGTTGATCGTTAAACGGGAGTCGCTGTAGAAAATTTCTGCAAGCGAAATCGGCGAGAAATTTCTTTAGCGATTCCTCTTCAGTAGCAAATCAAACTGTAAAAATCGTTTCGGGTAGGGTTGGTTCATTGTTATTTTCGATGTAAAAGAAGTTATCCAGATAAATATTGTCGCAAACAGTTGCGGACCATATTACGAACGGTCGCTGTATAGTTCGTATTCATGCGGGTTATTTCTGCCAGATCCATAATATATGAACCAGCCCTAAAATCAATAGTTTGAGCGCACTGAATCGACAAAATAAAACACTGTGCGCTGGTCTAGAATTTTCGAATCAGAAATTGTATGCAAGACCGACGCTTGCAAGCAACGTGTCTTTTCGCGCGCAACTTTCGCGAACTTCGTTTTTTGTTGCAAGAAGAAAAACACGCGTGAGAAGAAGCTGGCGCGGCGCCGTCGCAAAACAAGCTCTCGATCTATTTCAACTGTCAAAAGTTGCGCAAGAATGAGAAATAGCATATCGCCCCAGCAGCATGAGCAGCGTGGGAAGAAACAGGACAGCACACGTGCCATATGTTGAGCGTTGTGTGTGCGAAAAAACAACAACATCGCCCATCATCACCGTCATCAGAATGGGGGGTTATCGCTGTTGACTCGTCTGATTGCTCATCCTTTTGGTGTTCGTCTGTCAGGCCGCGGTCATCTTCCCAAAACGTCGTTGTGCGGAAAAATCGCGTGTGTTACGCGTTTCTGTTCTCTGCCTGTTTGGTGCGTGCGTTTGTTTTAATTGCGAGTGTGAATTTGGCGAGGGATTCTCACCCCCCCTCAATTCGAGACCGAAATTCCGGAAGTTCCGTATTTTCGCCTGGTCACGAACGGGAATCCTCATTTTTGGTGTGGTCGAAAGTCTGTTTTCCTGCTCGGTGTCAAGTGAAAGGGAAAATCGAAGTGTGCGTTTGTTCAGGAGAGTTTAGAAGCAAAACACGAGGCGAGACGCGGAACGGCAACGGGATCAAAATTATTTGATTATCCTGTACGGAAATAACGAAAATCGAAAAGCGGTGCGGAGTTTGAATCTACAGAAAGCTTCCCGAGTGCTAATTCTTCCACGGTTCTCGTCTGGTAACTGTTGGATTTTTCCCTTTGTCGTGAGTCGCATTTTTCCTCCTGGAAAACGCGGTACGGTATTTGACCGTGAAAAAAAGGAAGAAGACCGACAGTGAGTGGAAAAAAAACAATAAATCCCCAGCGGAAGAATCTCGTTTCGAAAAGTGGAAAGGAAGCCTCTATATTGAACATCTCGTCTAGCGTTCAAGTAAGTACTCAAAAACATCCACAATTCCCCGGTATTGAAGCCAATAAATTAATGGAAAACGTGTCTCTTATGGATTTTGTGTTCTTCATTTTGACAGCGCTCAGAGACGAGACGTAAAAATGTGCAACATGAATGACGACGAGAATGCGCGTAACACGCATACTACGATAAACAGTGTTGTCAGTGTTGCAGAAAATCTGGTTTAACCTGTATAGGCCTGAGTGAAAGCAAAAATACTAAATCCCTTACCACTCAGCGAATACTTAACGGATTCAAATTATTTTTTATCAGTATACTGGCCCACATATCTAGTTTCTAGAAATAGCCGAGGGAACTCGAGAATATTCAATATTATAAACTAAAAGTTTTGAACCGTTTAGAGTGTACCAGATGCAGCCACTCGGGCTTAATGTCCTGAAGAACCGGTTCTAGATTTGTTAGGTATTAAACCATTTCAAATCTCTAAAGGTATAGATCAAACATAATAGTTTACTAAAATGCGTTCCGATAAGCTTGACACAGATGGTTAGATACAAATGATGCACTTTATCATAAATTTGAGGCATCCCGGGGACCTGAAAATGGTCATTTGTATGATTGATCAATTGCAGTTGATATAATTATTCAATTTAATCGATTATCAGAAGGTTTACGCTGATGCGTTTTTCTTAAAACTCCTTGATATAGTGGCCACATTATAGCCGATTCTAGAAATTATCTGTGACTTGAAATTTGCCTACCTCCAGGGGCACAGAAGCACAAAACCCTTGTCACCCGACCTGACCCAGGGATCCACCGCAATAACTCCGGCCACATGAACATTCCCGAGATTCTTTGACCACTTTTATAAACTAGATATGTGTACGAGTATACTGTCAAAAAATAATTTAAATCCGTTAAGTTTTCGCTGAGCAGTGAGAGTTTTAGTATTTTTTCTTTCACTCAGGCGTATACGGGTTAATCGTTGATCCGTATTGCTAAATTTATCTAATTCTCGTATTGTTATGCTTTCATTTGAGAAGGTGTTAATTTTGCTAAATTTCGCATATGCTTCGAAAATCTATAGAAGCGAATCGTAATGACATACCTTCATTTTATTTTTAATCTTTTCGTAGACCAGCGTCGCCCTATTTCTATAAAGTAAGCTGGGGTAGAAGTTCGACCTTAGTAGATTAATCGATATTCCCAGAAAAATACTAACAGTTTAAACCTAATTTGCTACTGAAAAGGAATCGCTAAAGAAATTTATCGCCGATTTCTTGTAGAAATTTTCTACAACGACTCCCATTTTAACTGACATTTATTTTCAACTGCGTACTGCGATCAAAAAAAGCGCATTCTTGATCGATTCCTTGCAGAAATTTCCCATGCATCAAGATAGGCCGAAAAATTCCTCGTCAGCAGCGAATCAGGCTTCAACAGAAACAAATACCACTCAGTGGATCTTTAACATATTGTTACCATGGCTATGATCGACGAACAAAAATCGTAGTAGCCATGCCGTATAACTGTTGAAAGATTTGTCTGTTGTGTTATTTCTAGTTTTACCTTTCGAATAAATAAGACGTTAAATATCAAGCTCATTTCATTTCCTCAAGAATATTCGAGAAGGTAACATTTTGGTGACGAGTTTCGAGCCTGAAGATCCGAATTAAGAATGACCAGGCCGAATCAAGTCTTATCCTAGCTTTCGGAGGTGATGCGTCAAATGTCTCAGCAGAACAACCGTTTGATGATGCTTCTGGAACAATTCATCGAAAATCGTGAGGCATCACCCCAGCGAAGCACTACAGCGAAAATTCTCGTATCGCTCGTTTCCAACATCAAGGAGTTCCATTTCGCTTAGCTTAACTTAGCTTAGACTGACTACACATATCAATGGTTGCTATTCCGTGATTGACCGAAGTCAGTGAAAATGCACAAAGAATCAACTAGAAGTTCGGCTGGGATTGGCCATAATCTTCTTCAGTGTGCATAATTCAGTGCTTCTATTTATACATGGTCAATAACGGCGCCGGCCACGTCCTTGCAGTCAGGTGGGATTGGGGGAAGGAATGTTAGTGTGTAACCTTTGCTATTTGGAGACCGTGTTTGCCTCTGCATCTCCACAAAGGTTACTGGGAGGGATGTTCGTTAATGGGGAGAATCGTTGGGTCACAGGATTCACTTTGATAAGCGATTAGACCATGATAAATATTTGTGAGATATAAACATGCTTATATGTAAATATAATATTTTCATTTGATATGATCAATATCCATGTAGAGAAAAATGATGCCGACACTTGAAGTGACGAACCTTTCAAAGTTTGTTGAATAAAGTGAACCTTTCGCAAGTCTACACTTGTAGTGTTGAACCATTCAAAGTTTTTTTTAATTACAAAAATAAAGGTAAGGTACCCCGGGGCAAGTGAGAATCCGGGGTAAGTGGGGCCTTTCGTCATAGCTCAACTAGGAAAAGTTTTTCATGGGGGTATTATTCTAGAAAGTTGAAGATACAATTACAAGGAATGTATTTAGTACTAAACATATTGTTATTTTTATTACCATGTGGTTCATGTAACAGTTGTCAGTTCAGCGCCATTTTCAACTTGCATGACAAATTGTGACACGTTTCACGTCTTGCATTGACTCGCAAAAAATAAATGTGTTTTAAATCAAATTTCCATCAGTAAGCTATAATTTTTAGTATTATTACAAGCTGCTAACGATAAACCAGTATTTTGTTTTCATTTCATATGAAATTTTCGATGGTCTATCTTACCCCAAAATATATTTGTACCTGGGGTAAGTGGGACCTATCAAAACAAAAACCAGAATCAAAACTTTTCGTACACGTTTCATACATTTTGCTAGATATTAGCACTAAAACATTCAAACAAATGATTTTTATCAAAAAAGATCAACCTCAAATTACGTAATTGCATAAAAGGGAGAAGAAAAGTGTTATTATTCTTTATTTTTTAATTTTTTTTTTATTTTTGAAGTTCGACTTCAAAATTGAACAAACACACAGCTGAAATTTGAAATGCATCATATGAACGATTACTTTTCTATGTTATTTGAACTTTATTTGTTATTTCTACCAAATTAAGAAGTGATGGAAAACAATTCCATCCCATAAGGTGGTGTTCTGCCATGCATATAAATAATAACAAAACATATTTATAATTTCGTCAATTATTGATTGTTTATGTGCTACATTTTAATTAACAACTTATAAATGATATATTTTAAACATTTTTAATTCCTCTTTACTCTTTTCTTGAGGAATTTTCAGTTAATATTAAATGTGAAGTGACATACTATTAAATAAAGGGTTTCTTCCTAAAACGTAACGTATTTTATGGTTGATCCCTTGTGTACATCAAATATATACTTAAAATTAAAAGTCTATAACTTATCAATCCTATTATTGTAATGGTTGACTTACTGATGTGGATTGACGCATGAAACTGGATGTGTCCCACTTGCCCCGCTTAGCGAGGTAACTGCGTCCATTGGCTCATTCTAAAACTTGCTTCCAAGGTTTTCACAATTTAGAAATTATTCGATTAGTTTCATGCACACACCAGCAAATATGTTACCGAAACGTGATTGTGTTGTTGGATTTGAAAAATATTGACATTTGAAAATTTTATTGAACAATTTGTTTGAACTATCGTTTTTTTCGTTCCCACTTGCCCGCGGTACCTTAATAAAAAGAAGTTTTGAAAAAGAAAAATTAGTCATAAATAATTTATGAATCAGAGTTTATGTCGACACTCACAGTGACGAACCTTTCAAAGTTTGTTGAAAAATCATATTAACGTCTCACCGTTTTAGCGATTAAAGGTGCAGTCATACATATTTTATAGGTTTGAAATAGTAGCATGAAACGAGCTCACCAATTGATCCGTCAGCCTTGAGCAGCAATAATCCACTTTCAGCTTCACTCGTTTGCTCGGCTATATAAAAGCACTCAGAGAAAAAAAGGGCGCGACGCCCGAGCAGAGTTGCTTAATATCAATCATATCAGCTGATGGCTAATGGTCTAAAACTATCAATATCACTTGCGAGCTATCAATATCACTTTGATTTGACAACCAACAGCAGTGATGCGACATCGCACTCTAGATCAAAATCACTGCAGAATGAGTGATCACGTGGTTATTATCCATGCTATTAATGTTTTTCAGTGACCAACATATAGTTTCAATCTATCTGCAACACTGTCGAAAACATCGTACCGATGAATTGCCATTTTATCTGCTTAATTTAAAGCTAAACTTAACCCATCAGTGATATCCATAGTCTATCGCCATCAATGCATTGGTGATGGAGTAGACAGCATGATGTTGATGTGATATGGAATGATCCGATTTGTATCGCAGTCGGCCTGTAGATATCAGCAAATTTTAAGCATTGATAGTGACATCGAGCAACTCTGCGCCCGAGAGAGAAAACAACTGACGACTGCTCGGGCTTTCTTGACAGCGTCAACGTCGAAAGATCAAAAAGAACTAATCGAACGCGGCACTTTTTCACTTTACTCGACCGATGCGCGACATGTTTGATCCTGCCCTCATCACCGGCCCCCACAGGAGCTAGCGTCAAGGTCGAAGGATCAAACACAACTAAGCGATCGCGGTTTTTTTTTTCACTTTCACTCGACCGACGCGCAACATGTTTGATCCCCAACATCAAGGAGTTCCATTTCGCCCCGAAAAAACAGGCTAACGTTCGACCGCTGGTGTTTCAAATATGAGGATCTATTCCGGCAGAGTGGTAGAGATTTGGACGAGGCTTTACCTTCGGGTAAAGCTCTTGTTGCGCAGTTTCAGCGTCTTGGTGCACAAGAAGTTTCTCAACTAATCACGCGATTTTACGTTCGACGACGTTGTAGCGAAGCTGACGAAGATTTTCGGTCAACAGAAATCTCTGTTCAACAAACGAGCTGGAGAAGAGCGAAGCCGACGACTTCTTTTCTTACGCCGGAGTCATCAACCGGCAATGCGAGAATTTTTAACTGCAGAAACTCAACACAGATACACTATCCACCATAAGTATGGAATCGTTGCAATACTGAGTATAACAGGACTTTTAAATTTAGCATCACCCAAATACCAGTGATAAAAAAATTCAACAAAAATAAAAAATCGCGGGGCTTAAAGACGTATTTTTAAGACCTCAAAATACATAGACCAAGTACTTCAGAATCACGAAATAATATTCATTTTAGGTGATGCTATATTCATTCTGCGATTCCATGCTTATGACGGGTAGTGTAAATTCAAGAGTCTGGTGTTCATCTGCAGTCCCAAATCAGTGAAGGACGCCGATGTGAAGACGTGACTTCTATCGAAGCTCGAGTCCGTTCAAGCCGAAAACTCAACCTGGAGGGATTGGTCGTCGAGTGCCAACGGCTGTCGAATCTCAAGCACGACACAGCGTTGGTTGAGAAGAAACCGACATCTTCATCGGTCCAAGCGATTAAGGACTCAAAGAAGTACCCAAAGAGCGGCACGATGCATTTCGTGAACGACTGTCATTTTTCCAAGCACACCTGCAAGCAGTGCGGAAAAACGGGCCACAAAGAAGGCTACTGTGGTTGCTTCGCCAAGACATCAGCCACGGAAACCAGAGGCGACAAGAAAACAGGGAGAAACAAGAAGAAAAAGCCGTTCAGCTCGAAGGTCATCCAAACTGTGCAGCAGGTCCGCTGTCGGCGACGGTTCATTATCGTCATCTTCGAGCAATCGACCATCGAGAACAACACGAAAGCGAAGGTCTGGACTGGATGGACACATTCGACTTGTGATCGAAGCCGTTTACTGCCTACTGCAAACACGTATACTGCCCATAAATGCATGTCAGTCCCATGTTTGCTGGATATCCTATTCACATGGGACAATTATGCGTTTATGGGCAGTATATCGCCCCATTTTTTCGACCTTTGATGCTGATGACCCGAAGTATGTTAGGTTAATTTGAGTCACTGCACCAACACTAAGATTTCGCTGTCGCTGAAGCCCCAATCCAAGCCTTTATTCTGGCCGAAGCATCCAGTATAATTTCACACCATTCAAAAAGTGGACGAGGAGCTGGTTCGACTCGAACGTTTGGGCATCATTTCGCCGGTGGATTTCTCCGACAGAACGGTACCCCTCGTCGTAGTCAAGAAACATGGCGGAAGCGTACGTATCTGTACCGACCTGAGAGGGTGCTGCCAGCTCGGAATACGATTTGGCGCGAAATGGGTCTGTAGGACTCCCTGCATGAACCTCTGTAGGAATACCTGGAGGAATTCCCGGATTAGTATTTAAAAGAGGCGATCAAAAAATCCTTGTTAAATTTTAAAGGGATTCTATTGGAGTAAATCGGTAACGCAGTGTGCTGATGACCTCCTTAAGAAGACCGATGGTCTCCCTAGTAACCGTAGTTCTCGTAAATTAACACCGGTGCAATATTTTTCATTCCTGATTAAACCTCCACTCAAGCTAGTTAATAAAAAGCCTTTCTGCTGCTAAAACCTTGTGTTCCGGTTATTTTCAACCATCAAAAGGTTATGGGCGACTCATGCAAGGTTTCGGTCCACGGGATCCCGCTGTTTTCGGGCACTGGTTTCGACAACTGGCGTTTTCGAGTGGAGAAGTATCTGAAGTTCATGAAGCTTTTGGATGTTATCAAGCGCATGCAGTCGAGCTCATGATATTCCAGGAAGCTGACGGTAAGGCGGCGTACCTGCTGATTTCATTCATCCATGACGATCTGCTGGATCTGGTGCGGGACTAGGAGACGACCAAGGAGATTTGGAAGAGCCTTAGTTTACGCTAAGAAGTCCGTCTCGTCGCAAACGTTCGTCAGGAAGCAACTTGCGAAGCTGCGGATGCTGGAAGGTTTGTTCGTGAAAGATCACCTGAAAATCTTCGAGAAGCTGATCCGGCAACAGATGCTGACTAGATCGAAGCTTGAAGAAAACGATATTGTGTTCCAGCTGTTTGTTATCTTTCCCGAGTCGTTCGATCCGTTAGTTTCGGCGCTGGAAGATTAAGGTGAGGAAAATCTCAAGCTGGATTTTGTTCGCAAGCGACTTCTTGCCGAGGAGCTCAAGTAGTGAATAAATTGTCACCCAACACCCAACAACAAAGACATTAAGATCTTTTATTCTTGTTGCAACAATTTTATTCCGCAACATGAGTTTATCATCACTTGAACAGAATATGACAAAGATCGATCACCACGTGCGCAGCGATTTTCTTGGCTTCGCATTGCAATTTTCGAGAAATTTCTCTGTGTTAGTAAACATTGCCACATTATTGTACAGCATGCATGAAACAAATTTGGTTTTGTGTTTAAAATAACTGATTAATTTCGAGTCGAAAAGGTTGCAACAATATTGTGCCCTGTGATTGTCATGACAATTTTGCTTCTGATTGTATCCCTATCCGTAACAGTATGAATAAACGGGTTGTGGGCGACTTGCTTTGTTGTTTCTTTTTCGTCTCCTTTGATGACAATTTGATTTACTGAGCTCAAGATAACCGACCGGGTAGATTTCTACCAAGAGAAACCTGCAGCATTTCAAGGATCGAAGCAGAAACCTGGTAAGTTCACCGGAAAGTGCAACCGCTGCCAGAAGAAGGGGCACAAAGCGAAGGATGTCGCGTGAAATGGAATACGGATGGGCACGCTGAAGCTTACGCTGCTTTTGGAGGTAAGGTGGTGGCTTTCATGACCGGAAGATGCTTCTAAACGCAGGACGAGGGTTTCCTTCAAGCTGGATTCCGGAGCATCAGACCACATTGTGAACGTGAAGCATTGTATCGCCGACCTCAGGAAGCTGATGCAACCTGTCGTGGCGAAGGACGATCAATCCCAGATTTCCTGGCACCGAGACACGATCAAAGGCATCAACAGGGAATATCAGCCTGAAGGATGTTCTTTTCGTAGGTGATCTTAAAGCGAATGTGCTATCTGTGAAGAAGATGGCAAAAGCGGATCTGGATGTCACTTTCACGAAAAAGAGAGCAATCCTCAAGAACGGTCGTGATCTGATTGCGAGATGTCCTATGCGTCAATACTGTGGCGGCCAATATGTGTGGAGCTGTGAATGGTAATCTGTGGCATCGTCGACTATGGCCCATTTGGGGAGTAAGAGTTTGCAAGCACTCGTCATGGTAACAGGTATTCCTGAGGAGTCAGGTAAATTGGATTTTTGCGATGTTTGTTTTCTCGGAAAGCAGTACCAAGAATTCACGGGTAAAATAGTCCGTTCTGCAAGACCTCTAGAACGAGTGCACCAGCGGCTTGGGATGGATCTCGGTACTTTGTCACCTTTTTTGATGATTACATGCACTTCGTAGTAGCATATCCCATCAAGAAGAAGTCCGAGGTGTTCCAGAAGTTCCGAGAGTATGGGGCTATGGGTAGTGCTGCTCTAGAGCATTCGAATTTTAAGTTGACTGTCGACCAAGGGCGCGAGTATTGATCCGACGATTAACGGGATTTCTATGTTTCCAAGGGGATCCGATTCGAGCCAACCGCAGCGTACACTCCACAGCAAAATAGGGTATTCTAACGGTTTAATCGGACAATCGACGAGAAGGTACGTGCGATGCTCATTGAAACCACCTGGTAAAGGAGATCAAGCGTGCCCTTTCCCAGAAGCTCCAGATGACGGATTGCGGAGTTGTTAATCATTTTCTCGGAATCAAGATCCTATACGATCACGCTACTGGATGTATGTACCTGACGCAAGAAGCCGCTGTGGACCGTGTACTGACGAAGTTTGGGATGCAAACCAGCAACCCCGAAGAAAGGCTGCTTTCTGCCCGCACGAGCTGCAAATCCTGTGTCGCATCCCTTTCGTCAATTGCTGGGCAGACTCATGTACACGATGCTGTGTGTCCGACCCGACATATGTTATGTGGTTAGATATCTGGGTGCAGCCCACTGGCAAGCACGTAACAGAGTGGTCCGTTACATGAAGGGTACGAAGAAGCTGAATCTCAAATACAAGCTCAACGACGACGTTATGCGGACGCTGAGGATAGAAAATCCGTTAGCGGCTACATCTCCTAGGTTTTAGGAACACCGTGTCCTAGGCCAGTCGCAAGGAACAAACCGTTGCACTGTCGTCGTGCGAAGCTGAATATGCAGCTTTAAGCGCCTCTGAAGGGCTGTGACTGCATGGAATCCTCGAAGACCTGAAGCAAGTCCGACCAGGCACGGCTTACAAGTTGTTCGAAGACAACCTTGGGTGCATTGCGATGGCCACAAATACTGAAAGCAAGCGTGTACTACATACGCCAGGCAAGTCGTTGGAGCGGTTGATCCTCAACAGACTAGTACCGTATACGGAAGGTGCGGACGGCCTGTCCAACAACCAGTTTGGATTCAGGAAAGGTAAATCTACTATGGACGCTATCCAGTCGGTCGTTCAGACAGCTGAGGTGCTAATCGAATAAAATAAAAGGAGCGGCATCCGTTACTGCGCAGTTTTCACTCTGGATGTGAAGAATGGTGAAGTGTGCTTTTAGAAAGCTATTTTGGGGGTATAATTTTGCTGTATAACACAGAGGAGGGGAAGAGAAGTGTTCGAATTACCGTGGGAGTACTTCAAGGTTCAATCCTGGCTGCCCTTTTCCGACGCGTGTTAAGATTGTGGCTTCGCTGACAACATCACCGTATTGGTCTATGGTGAATGGATGAAGGAAGTACAGTTGAAATCAGCACACTCTATCTCCATAGTTGAGGAATAAATGAAGTCTAGCAAATTAGGACTGGCCCGTCACAAGACTGAGGTGGTGGTTGCCAACAATCGCAAGTTCGAGCGACGGGCACTTATCTCAGTAGAGTCCAAGCGATCCCTTAGGCATCTTGGGGTAATGATTGATGACAAGCTCAGTTTCGCTAGACACGATGAATATGACTGTAAAAGGCTATAGCGGCGCTTTCGAGGATGATGTCTGATGTAGAGCTATTTACTGTAATTGCCAGCAAACGCAAGCTTCTGGCAGGCGTGGCGCTTTCCATACTGAGGTTTTGGAGGACCAATCTGGTCAAAAGCGCTTAGAACGAGCAAAAGCCTGAAGCGGTTGGAAAGCTCGTATAGGGTCATGTTCTTTAAGTAGCAAGCGCATTTGGAACGGTTTCTAAAGAGGCCGTTTGCATAATAACCGGGCACATCATCAAGAAAGATGTTCAACGCTTCAACCAAAGCGATACCAGAGGAGTTCGCAAGTAAAGAGGCAACGCTCGGCAGCAGGAATGGGATAACTCCACTAAAGGTAGATACACCCATCGGCTATCACCAAATGTGTCAGATTGGTATAAAAGAGTTCATGGGGAATTGAACTTCCCTTTATGGATCAAAAGGTCTACCATCTAACTGAGAAAAAAGTGAACTTCCACCTGACGCAGATTTTGTCAGGACATGGTTGCTATAGGCAGCAACTGCCTAGCTTCAGCCACTCAGAATCTCAGGGGTCTGATTGCAGATATCTCCCTTCGTAACGAAAATATATATATACGTAACGCACGACATACACAATTAACCATAATGTTGTACACCGTGCCTGAACAGCACTTGCTTTAGGCCGAACATACCAGCTATCAGCTAGATATTCGTCGGCAAATGCATTAGTGGGAAAACTGCTATTATCTAGTTCTTTCAGTTACTCCCCCTTGGGGGCATTCGCAAACACTCAGTTTTCGAATTGCAGTTTGACACAATATCGAGAACTGATGTCGGTTTTGATCATATTTTGATGCATCCGATTGGTAATCTTGGTAGGTAGCCCATGATATCGTGAAGCTTCCAATACAGTATCAGAAAAACATGTCACAAAAAGCGCTTTCGATGTCCAAACCTGAGTAGCTAGTAATTTCTTGATATCGTATACATCTTCGTGATAGTAAAGTCAGCATTTTGCAAAGGTTTTCCGACCTGCTATACAAGCTCGAAGATCTTTGTAAGATTTGTGAGCTGACGACCAGCTGAATGGTGTCTGATACATTATTTCCTGAGACTAGCCATAACAAAAGAAACTGCTCTACAACCTTCCATCATGCAGGAAGTTTTATTGTCGACGGCACGACTCATAAGATCCTTGAATTGAACAGAACAATTCTTTATACAGTGTAGATATAAGCCACATTTGACTCATTCGACAATATCTCAGCAAATCTTTGATATAATTATTGTTTACTCAGTCCAATTAGAATCGATCAAAACACGTTCCACTGGTACTACTCAACACCTCGTTAGTATCGTTATCCACATGAACCACCCGTCGTTAATATTCAATCCCCAACCACCAGCTCCAACAAAGTCCTGTTCCAGGGTCTATTGCCTGTAGGCATATCCAGTTCATGCCTCCCCCACAGCACTCCCGAAGTAAGTATGGTGGCGGTACATGGCCTCAAGGAACCCGCCTCAGAAATATATGGGTTTTACTGCATTAGCAAACAATGACCTTGAATAATTTGCCACCGGGCTCTGGGGTTGGAAAAAATTCCCAACGAACGATAAAAAGCGACAGCTTCATTGAATGTGCGCTAAAGCATGATAGTTGAAACGATTATTTTGAACCAATTGCAATGGATCAAACACGTTTTTAGCGGCTTTTGCATAATCATGAACTTGGAGCCGATTTATCGGGTCTAACAAGGTTGCGAACAAAGCTCTGTTTCAATTATCCTGGTGTTCAATATAAGAAAACAATTTTCAGATTTGTTTTGTATGAACATAAACAACATTCTTTCGAAATAGAACTTCTTGAAATAACTCAGAAAACCAGACAGAAGTCTTCCCGATCAATTATTGATACGCCAAATCAATTAACGTCCAATTAGTGTTGTTCGATACTTTTCGAATGGTTTTTTGATCACGCAATCGGAGGGTGAATGCGTCTACTTTAGCCTATCATCCAGTCAGATTGACCATTGATAAAGTTCCACTCGCCAGTAGGCAGAGGAAGCACTTAGAACAGAACGATGTCATTGGATGTGGCTATTGATCTTTCCAGCTCACTTACATATCACATGGTTTGTGCGTATTACCATTTACGTGACATGTCGGTTTTCATACGGTTACGCAACCACCATGCCTCGTTATGCTCTGCGAACATTTCGAGAACGACGAGAAAACTGCTAGAGTGGTCCACATTATTTAATGGCGGTCAGATTTTAGCTCTGCTTTATGGGCAGTGCGGTTTTGCATAGATGAGTAAGTAGTATAAATCATCGCCAGAAAGAACTTCATTTATCACAGATTGGATTTCCAATCTGAATGTAATTCACGTTTCAATTAAATCAATTGGTGTGTCTGTTTTATTGAAAATGTACTTTTTAAACTCCTTTATTATTTATTTATTTATGTCATTTTTTGAACATTACATTCATTACGAAAAGGTCCTGGACCGACCGGGATCCGAACCCAGACACCTTCAGCATGGCTTTGCTTTGTAGCCGCGGACTCTAACCACTCGGCTAAGGAAGACCCCAGATATCATAAAGATATTCCTTCTATTGGCTTAGTTATGTGAATTATAAAAAATTGCCAAAAAATTAATTTTAGTTAAAACGGTGTTGGTTTTAAACTCGTGATTCTCTAAAATATATGTTAAAAATCAAGTTATTTCTGAAGCACCGTAAAATGTTCATTTAAATGGGTTCATAAATGACTCAGATCAAAACCTCTAAAGTTGTTTATTTTGTATGGCAATCGAGAAAGTTGCAAATGTTTTGTCCAATACTGTATATGTATAACAGTTCATTAAGAAATTATTTCCCAAATAAATAACTTTTACAGGTTCCTTCAAAAATTCACCTAGAAATTGTCGCGGTTCTGTTGAAATGCATCCAGCAAAAATCATCGTTTTCATTTGATTATCAGTGAGTTTTATAACATATTGTCAGGATTCGGATATATCTATTTCTACAAATGACAATTTATGTATACACGATCCATGGCTTAAATACTCAAAGCAGTACCAATAGGCAACAGATGCGTTTAAGCCGAACCCTAACTAAATGTCTTTATAAATACTTTAGGTATTCTTCAAATGTATCATCGAATATTCGATTATTCGATTATGCGATTTTTTTTCTATTTGAACAGAGGCGTTCCGTGAGGAATTTGATTACCTGTGCACTGATTTTCACAAACTGTTAACATTAATTATTAATACGAATTTTGCAAGTGAGTTTCAAAATGTATTTCAGTAAAAAAGTAAGAGGTTGTTTCCGAGATACGACCGCCAAGTTGACGTTGGATAACGTTAGCTTCTTCTATTTCCTGATTTAGGACCGTCACGAACTTATGAAAGATTTCTAGGTACTGACAAAAAATCAGTGGGGGTTGTGTACAAGACACGACCGCATGACATTAACTACGCCATTTAATTTGCTGCATTTGTATTATAGTCAAATGTCATAATTGCAACCTTCTTTTAGTTATAATCCAGAATGTAATGGTTTGTGAATTTAGAAAAGATATATGTTTAAAATAAAATTTTGCGTTAGGTAATATTTGAATCATTCCTTAACAATAGAAAATATATTGCATCCCAACGGCACAGCAGCAGCGTCCTCGGAAACATCCTCAAATTGCCGTATTGTCAATTATTCGTAATAAATCAATTATTGTATGATGCTATGAGATGAATTAAGAGATTATAGCAAGTATGTGGTAAACACATTAGGGAATATTATACAAATAACTCTTTAAAACACATTTGTTGGCTCTCAAAAGGGCCGATTGAGTTGTTGAATTTGCGTAACACGGACACATTTTGACGGCGCACTGGTTTCAATCTGCCTCGCCCGATGAGATTTGCGGTGCGGATGACGATGTGCGCTTCAACCAGCGGCTTTGGTCGATTTTCTTCAGCCATCTCGTACAAATTAGGGAATATTACACGGACGGTGACGGCTGTGCCGCTCGATCTAATAAACCAGAATGACCGCGCTAGCCTCCCGCATGGCAATGACAGCGGAGCACTTGCTGGTAGCGACGATTTCTGGCCGAAAACGATTATGCTGGCTGGTGCACTCAAATATGCGGCTTCAGTTGCTGCGGCTCCGAAATGCGTGGCTCTTCGGTGCTAATGCGTGTTGTATTCGCGTCCTATTGAAAACTGAACTGAGGACGCGAATGACTCTCGAAATTTGCTCGCCGACCGTGTTCACAGTCTGACGGCAAAAAGAAGAATGAGGGAAGAAGCAGGGTGCGGTGCGCTTTTATAGTGGGAAGCGGAACCGAAAAATGTGCTTGAACGTGATTGGTTAGATAAGAAAGGGGTCAACGTTTTACGATATTTCAATAGTTTGTTGCTAATAATCAATAGTGTCCTCCATTTGAATCGACGCGTAGATAAATTTCCAATCGATTCATGGATAAATATTGAAAATCTATTGATAAATGACTGAGTTATTAGCGGTCAAAACCTGACCATTTTTCGTTACATGCTCAATTTTTTGTTTTTCTGAATTGTACCCCCATATGTTGCCGTAAGACGTTATCCAACGTCAAAAAAAAAACATGATCCACCTTATAATGTAATTTCCAATACTGGACCTTCAAGTGTCTCGTAGTTACTATATTTGTTGCTCATTGAACAAAGTTATTTTCTTCGTTTTTATCCCTTGTTGTCAGTTATAAGCATTTTGGAAGACGTTTTATACGATGCAAGCCAGAAATACGTCCAACTTGAAAGTAAACGATTATATTATTTTTGAAAAAACCTCTCGTTTTGCGATGAAGGCTAAAATTCGTGGATTTCTAGGCTTCCTCGAAATTGCGAATTTCCATTGTGTCTAACGATGTTGTTCTACATTATAGTTTACAGCTTGTTAATTATATCACGATATACTGGATTTTGGACGATGTCCAGAGCTGCACATATCCTTGTACACTATTTTTGACACCTACATATAGGCTTTTATTACCTGTCAGTCCGTCGAGCAAGAAAAGTCGCCTAGTATCGCGCGTCACCTGAATGCTCCATGCGAATGTATGGCGTTGACGCTTTCTCAGTAGACGTCGTGACGCCAGTTGCGCGCGCTTTCTCAATTCTCGCAAACCGTGTTATGATCAATTTCTCTCGATGGTGCACAAAGTGGAGTGAACCAGATTTTACCTATACAACGCCACTGTTGGTCTAGACATGCCAATACAAATGCACATTCCTGCTGTGTTCATACACGTTATTCTCGTGCACACTCCCTCTTGTGCACGGCTGAAGTGGATATTCTCTGCAATATGATGGAGACGCATGGCAGTTTGTCTTGTTGTTTCCGTTTGCAGGTTGAGCGAGACTATGAGAGGGAGAATCGAACGGTGGAGTCTGGCTTTGTTCACTGATTCACCAATTAGAGGTGAAGAAACCAAAGAACATTTTCAAGCAACTGCACATTATGAATGTTGCAAGTATTGAGATTTATAGTATATATTTTTAGTTTGTTAGTTTGAAATCTTTGGCTGTGCAGTGCACCAAGTGCACCTTAAGACGAGACGCCACTCTATTTGAATCATCCTCAATTACTCAGAAACTAATGAGCAATATCTTCAAAAAATATAACTGGGATTACACATAAATCTTCCCAGGTTTTTTTGGAAGTCCTTTTAGAAATCCCCAGGTATTTCTCTGGAAATTTGCTTAAGTATTACTTACGTGCAGCTCGAACGCGAATACGATCGCTATCCAAGTCACCACATCAAGATCATAGGAGATTTAAACAATCAGGTTGGCCAGGAGGAGGAGTTCAGACCGACGATTGGATCGGCTGACGGCCGAGAACGACCTACAACTGATAGATTTCGCTACCTCCAAGAATATGGCCATTTATGGCACCTATTTCCAGCCCAGCCTCCCGTATCGGTACACCTAAAAATAACCTCAGCAGGACATAATCGCAAATGGACCACGTTTTGATTGATAAACAGTACTTCTCCGACATAACCGACGTCAGAACTTATCGTGGCGTTATCATTGTCTCCGTCTACTGGTGATGGTGAAACTGCGCCCAAAACTATTCGTCATCAACGATGGACGGTACCGAAGCGCGCCTCTGAAACGCGCGACTGAAACAACCGGATGTCGCCAATGCGTACGCGCAGCATCTTAGGCGGCATTGCCGGATAAGGATGAGCTCGATAGGACCCCTCTTGAGGACAGTCAAAGCAGCCATTAAAGACGCTGCCGAAAGCATTGTCGGATACGTAGAATGGAGTTCAAGAAACGATTGGTTCGACGAGGAATGCTAGGAGATTTTGGAGGAGAAGAATGCAGCGCGGGCTGCAATACTGCAGCATGGTACGTGGCAAAACGTGGAACGATACAGAATGTGAATATGTATATTTCAGACAACTACTGGAAGAAGGCTGAACAAATTTTCTTCTTTATTACTTAGAAATTTATAAGAGAGAACCGTCTATCCCAAAAGATGAATCTCTGTAGTTTTTTTCCACGGTATCTAAAAAAATCTGATCGCATTCCAATAACAATATCTGAAAAAACCCTGGGGGAATACGTGGATATGTAACTATGGTAATTATTGTAGGGTTCCCTGGTCAATTTTTAGCGATAATACCTAGCTTTCTACCAAAACCCGTGCTTCTTTTTGAAATTTCCAGCTTATTTCTGCTGTCATTTGAATAATCTTGAAACTATGCGCTTATTATTGAAATACCACGCTGCATTCTGAAAGCTCTTCCTTAACACTTTATCGTATTTTGTAATGTTCAGCCCAGATTTTGAGTAATTTTGTATTTGTTGGAGTTTTCCTGATACATGGTCCCAGATAAAGATTGAACTCGGAAAAAATGCAACACTTTGTGTTGGTTGTAACTTTTTACCGCGTAAAAATTAATTATGTTTTGGGTAATACTAGTTTAGAGTGTTATGTTTATGTATGCAAAATTTTATCGCGATATGGCAAGTTGCATAAGAAAAATGAAGAGCAGCAGCAAATCTCGGGCGATCTCGCGGTCATCCTGGTCAGTCGCACAGATGGATCGGCAAAAAGGCTTGGAATCCACCATTCCACCGTGTCCCGCGTTGTGACGATGACCATCAAGCGGCGCACTGGAAGCGGCCGAAAACCGAAAACGGAATACCCAGAAAAGGCGCGGAAGATAAGGGCAGCACTTTAAGAATAACCCAAACCTTTCCACCCGAGACGTGGCCAAAAAGGTCAATTTGTCGAAGTGGTTCGTCCAGCAGACCATGAAGCGGGCTGGGCTACGTGTTTTTAAGGTCAGGAAGGCGCCAAACCGAACTGACATGCAAAACACGATGGCCAAATTGCGTGGGCGGAAGTTGTACCGTGAGTGGACATACATCAAGACCCCAGTAGACATACACCCCAGACACCAAACAAATCCCCGTTTTTTTTGTTGGTACGTCCCGCATGGAGGTTCTGGAAAAGAAAGATAGACAAATTCGCGAAGAAGTACCTGTTGTGACAGGCGATCCGCGAGTGCGGACGGTACAGCAAGCCGTTCGTTACAACCTGCACCATAAACGGGCAAATTTTATCGAGAGGAATGCTTGCAGAAGCGCTTGCTGTCCTTCCTCCGCTTTCACCGTGGATTGGTACGAAGCGAAGGGCGTTAATGTGGTCCCGAAGAGGCGAACCCGCCAAATACACCAGAACTTCGTCCGCTCGAAAAATTTTGGGCGATAATGAAGAAGAAGTTGAAGCGGAAAAACATTCAAAACCGATGAAGCTTTTACGCAAACTGTGAGAAATTGTGTAAGAAAAATGGGCAATGCCTCGCTCAAGATCTCATAAGCAGTGTTAAGAGAAATGTAAGAGCATTCAGCTTGGGGGAGGAAATTCAATAAATAAATTATGCCAAAACATAGCTAATATATGTATAGTTATTTAATCCCTGAAATTTTGAGAAGTATCCGATATAAAATGAATTTTTGTTGATCATTTTTGTGTGTCTCATTTCTTCCGAGTCCAGTCTTTAGACGTAGCGGTAAACGTCAACAAGACGATCGTGAGGTAGAACCCTGTATCGAGGATCATTTCAAGTTGCAAATTTTCTTGATTTCCTGGGCATACAGTACCTTTGTGTTTGCCACACGATACACATGCGAAAAACGATTGACAAAAAACACTCTTAGTTCAAAAAAGTGCAAGTGCTGAAAGGAACACTAAGCTGAAAAGCAGGCTCTGTTTCAGTTGGAACGTATCGCCAGAGGAAGAGGAAGTACATTGCCATATACGTTGTGAAATCATCTTTAAAGCTGTAAACTCGACATCGCTCAGCATTATTTTCCGCATGATTGGCAAAATTTGAGTCCCGTTCAACTGTTTCGCACGGGCACCTCATCAATTATCGACTGCCCACATGACACACGCGATTCTCTGTCGATAAATTTAAATGCTACCTTTGAAATTTCTCATTCGATTGAAGTTTTATTTAGCACTGGCTCAGCATTTTCAAATTGCACAAAAGACAACGACTTATTTGACGCGTTATTAATGATCGCGAAATTTTGTCTCCATTTGTAACGCTATTGCGATCATACCACTGTCTGGTTGTGATTTCATACTATTTTGCCATAAATTTCTTAATTTCGCGCCTTCGTAGAACAGCTGCTGGTCGAAGTAGAATGAAATTTTTGGATGTATTTCAATCATTCATTTGCCAATTTTTCACACTTTTATGCCACATCTGTTCGGAGGAACAAATTATCCATGTAGTACTTGAATCAAATGCAATAAATTCACCCTTCAATTAATGTGTTTTTTGTAGATCCCGGAGATTTGAAGTAACAAGTATTCAGCGATAATAGAAACATCTACTGCGCCACCGTTCATAATTACGATTCCTTTCCGAATGGAAATTTCCGCTCTATTTGAGGGAATGATGGTTTCGCTAATTATGGCAACTTTTTAGCGGTCCAAACATCGTTTCCATTGTCGTTTGATAACAACTGTTCGTCAAATAAAATTACACTCATTTCCGTGACAAACACAACAGCTCTGTGCCCCACTGGGGAGTGCATTATTTACAGTGACGGGCAAAACGTATGGAAAACTTTATTATCTTCTTATTATTTTACGTTAAAGTTCTGTGTGTTCAGCATATTGCTCTTGTGATTTTTCATTACGAATTTCATTTTCTTTTAAAATATCCCTAATTTGATTTCTTACGTGGAATATGTTTAGAACAAATAAATTATACGATTTGTGTGTTTTACGTCAAAACTATTTCAAGTTTCAAAAGTTTTCCTTTACAATATGGCTTCTTTTGTTTGATGATTGTTTGTAAAATGATTCCAATCACTTTTAGATTAACCCTCCAATACCCAAATTTTTATTTTCGATCTAAATATCATTTTTCGTTATCTAAAATCGTTCTAAACACGTTTTGGGCAATGATTTATTTTTATTCGCAAATCTATGAATTTTAGTTTTTGATTTTTATAATTTTTATTTTTGAACACCCCTATCCTTTTTTATTTTTTCTTGAAGCCTCTCCTGAGTTCTGATTTTTAGCAAAAATGAAAAAAACACATTTTCACGGTACTTTTGAAAATATTATTTTTTTATTTTTTCAAGCATATTTGTGTAACTAACGGAAACACAGATTTGAAATTTTTTTAATACCATCAGGCTCTTCTTCTGTGATAGGTTGATTGTAGAAAAATGTTAGAGATACGATTTTTTTATATTACACGTTAAATTAACCCCCGGGCATTTGTAGGTTATATAAGAATACAATTTTTCAAACATTTTTCAATAATACAAAAAAGTTTCAAAAGTCATGAAGAACTTCCCTAATATGCGTGTTATGAGGCAAGGTTTAAGCCAAAAATATAATCATTTTTATTTTCGAGCTACAAAAAAATACACAAATTTGCAAAGTGTACCCCGTCTAAAGGCGGGGTTGGGTATTAGAGGGTTAAAAGCGTCCCAAAACTAGGTACACCCGATTCTGTTTGTGCACGGATTTTTTTTACACGGCCGAAACCTTATGAAACGTCGAGAAATGGTGTTACTTTTTTGCACGGTTTTTGAAAATTTGAATTGAAAACTTTTTTGCACGGTACGTATCCCCCGTGCAAAAACAGAATCTGATGTACTGGTGTACACAACTTTGAAGCCATTTTTTGCTCCAGAACATTACTTTGTTGATTCTGGTAGAAATCGCGCAAACAAAATTATTTTGTAAAGGAAAATTTTTGAAACTTGATGCAAAACGTAGAAAAGATATAATTAATCGTAATTAAACATTTGTTAGGCTATTATGAAACAGTTTACCTGCAAAATTAGATCGTGTTGCTAGAAGAAAAAGAATATTCTACAAGAAATCATGAACAACACATAATGTGAATGTGTTTCTGTTTGTTCTTCTTCTTTCTGGCTGGGGGGGTTTGATATTTCTTACGCGCCATACAATTTATTTTTAATTTTCATACAAAACATCTTACTATGGGGGGAGGGGGGGTTGAAAAACCCCGAAAATTATCTTATGTAATTAATGGATCGCCCCTATGGTAAATTAGAGTGAGCTGGTCTTAAGGTTTTATCCGTCACTGTATACCATTTTATAACGGTGCACTTTATTTTTCTTTGCAAAGCACCAAAAACGTGCATAATAAACCAAAATAGAAGCGCAGTTTTCGCGCAACAAGTGCCCCCAAACCGAAGAATGGCGGTTGGTGTTGCGTTTCAATCATACGGCTGATGAACGTTAGGTGCGGTCTAATTTTCAATTCAGATTGATCGGAACATCAGATTGTCTCGACTTTGACGACGACGACGACAGTAATGTGATGATGATGATGATGGCGATGTCGGCGGTGGTGGTTGATAATGGCTTTTGTTTGCGGTTCGCGGCGGAAATTCAGACGAAATCGGCGGCCTATTGATTGATTGGGTTGAATTTCGCTGTCTGTTTTTCTGAGCGCGCTGAATTGGATGTTTCATACCCATGTTGGCACTTATGGAAATCATGTTGTTTGCCTGAATATGATTGAAATAGGGTAACTCGGTGTAATGCGCTCAAACCTGGCAACAAAACCCGACCAAGAACTTTTCACCCTCCCCCAAATGATTCTCGTGAGATTTATCGGCCCAAAAAATTGAAATAATTCTAACTACCGAGCGAGTCACTGAGATACTTGCTGTACAAATATCTGAAGAACATCAAATTTGGAAGTAAGCCATGGATGATTCCAAAGAGAAGACAAGTGAATTCCTGTCATAATGTCAGAGCAACTAAACGAATGAATCATTACTAGAATATGCAGAGAAATACCTAAAAAATTTCCTGGAATGTTGTAGAAGAAAGTCACAGAAAGAAAGCTCTGGAGAATGTCTTGAAGGATTTCTTAAAAAATCTATCCTAGTTTTTGATGGTATTCAGCGTAAGTTTATCCGCTTCGCTCTGCACTACACTCAGATGGAGAGACCCGCTTAACTTGCCTAGCTATGGTAGCCGGTGCCAACAATTTGGAGACAGTACAGGCTCACAGATGGATCGGCAAAAGGCTTGGAATCCATCATTCCACCGTGTCCCGCGTTGTGAGAAGATGTTCTAGGAGACGAAGACTATCGAGCGGCGGAAGCGGCCGACTGGAAGCGGCCGAAACCCGAAAACGGAATACCCAGAGAAGGCGCGGAAAATAAGGCAGTACTTTAAGAATAACCGGAACCTTTCCACCCGAGACGTGGCCAAAACGGTCAATTCGACGAAGTGGTTCGTCCAGCAGACCATGAAACGGGCTGGGCTACGTGTTTTTGAGGTCAGGAAGGCGCCAAACCGGACTGACAAGCAAAACACGGTGGTCAAATTGCGTGCGCGGAAGTTGTGACGTGAGTGGACATACATCAAGGCGGACATCAAACAAATCCCCGGCCTCGAGTTTTTTGTCGGTACGTCCCGCATGGAGGTTTCGGAAGAGAAAGATTGACAAATTCGCAAAGAAGTACCTGTTGTGGCAGGCGATCTGTGAGTTCGGACGGTACAGCAAGCCGTTCGTTACAACCGGCACCATAAACGGGCAGATTTATCGAGAGGAATGCTTGCAGAAGCGCTTGCTGCCGTTCCTCCGCTCTAACCGTAGTACCATGCTATTCTAGCCGGATCTCGCTTTTTGCTATTACGTCAAGCCTGTAATTTATTGGTAAGAAGCGAAATGGGAAAGGAAATTTAATAAATAAAGCATGCCAAAACATAGCTAATATATAGTTATTTAATCCTTGAAATTGAGAACTATTTGATTGAAAATGAATTTTTGGTGATCATTTTTGTGTGTTTCATTTTTTCCGAGTCGTTATCTTTTCTGGGAAAATGCGTTTTTTCCAGTTGCATTCTTAAATCTTTCTACAATCTACACACTTAAATTATTTTACCATATTCCGTCAATTTCATCGTAATCTGAACAGCTGAACAGTTCGGCAAAATAAAACACCGTAATTCCGTCGAAATTCAACGGATTCCGGAGAAATTTTACCGAAAACGGTAAAAATTTACCGTACTCCATTAATTTATTTCACCGAACTTTTCAGCTGTTGAGATTACTGTAAAATTCACAGATTCCTGTAAAATATTTGAAGTGTGTAAGTCAAATAATATGTGCATTTGCTAACCATTGAAACTCAAAAGTTGACTAAGAGAGACTTTGATTAATTACTTACTTTTGTCATTTGCATAGATAAAAGTCCAATCAGTGAGTTTTATGAGCGATTATATGGATGAATTGACGTAAACACCAGGTCACTGTCATACCAATCTGGTTCATACGCTAAACTATCAGAATAAATACTCTGCAAATCGGGTGTTTCTTCGGAGAAGTTGGTTATGTGCTCATGATGTCAATCCATTTTCCTCTTATAGATCAAATATTTCAGAATAAATAAGCGCTGTTCGCATGTCGCAAGCGTTACAGATAGAGTGACAGACAGATAGATAGACGATACATTACGATAGATAACGGCTTTTATATTCAGTAATATTTACAGTGTTGCGATGCGGCTTGGGCAGGCCTAACAAATGGACAGGTCTAGTCTCGAGCATAGTCCATTTTACGAAACGACAACATTGATGATATTACAGTTACTTTCACACGATACGCAACCACCTCCTGTCAAATTTTCATTCATAAAATGAGCGATCAGCTGATCCGAAAAGCCCGTGGGCTTCGTAGCCGTGCGGTTAACGGCGTCAGTCGTTTAGGCGTATTGCGCTACGGAGTGTGGGTTCGATTCCCGCCCCAGTCGGAGAAAACTTTTCGTCAAACGAAAAATTCTTCACTGGTCCACTGGTCGTTCCATGTGTCCGTTGTCTAATGTTAGTAATGTTCAGTCTGTGCAGCCTTTGGCTGAAGACGGTGTAAATTGTCTTTTTTAAAATGGACTATAACTAAACATGACTGTTTAAATAGTAGAAAAAGAGAGCCATTAAAGAAAAACGCAAAACTTTTCTGAACCACGGGCCAAATCTCTGAAATTGTATTGTGATAAGGCCAAGAATGTTTGTAGAACTGAACAATGGTTAATCAGTTGAAGAAATAACTACTTAAATTAATGGAATCGCTGTTGAACATTCTGCATAGGGTTCGGTAAAATTCTATAAAGAGGTTGTAGGAATCGCTCCTGGAGTTATGTAATAATTTAGGGTGGGTACTTTGAGAATTATGCTCATAATTATATCAGAAACCAGTGCCTATCATTCAATCGTCATAAATTATTGAAAATTTAAAAACAGTTTGTTCGTTCAACTTCAAAGAAATATTCATGAAAATCATTTCACGCCATTATGCAAATAGCAAATGCAGTGCAATGGTAGATTTTTACGAACATCGCTTCGATTTTGAGCGAAAAAACTAGTTTAGAAAATCTGTAAAGCGATGATGATTATTTTACTCTTAAAAATCTTACTTGTAATTCAAAATCAGAATCTCGCATAGGTTTCTATCAGAATGGTATTATTTGATTATTATATCCTCGATTTACAATATAGTATTTCAAGATTTTGAGCAAATCCTGTTCCGGATTACATGAGTGTCTCGGACAGAGTTCTGTGAGATATGTGTGTGCTTAGGATTCCATTTGAATCTCGCCCAATATGCATTTTTAAAAGTCCTGGAATCTGTGAGAATGCTGTCTCAAGAATCCCGTTCAGAATTCCATCCGAATCAAATTTGGCACCAAATTAAAAAATGCTTGAAGTTTCAAAGGAATATAATTAAATTGTAGGGGTCTATTTTGTAATTCGAGCGAATTCACGTGACTCGTCTGTAGTCATTTTCGATCAAAGTAAGCATGCATATTTCAGATGTCACCCGTCGACTCCCATAGTAATCAAGTCACATCGAGTGACAACTGTCGATAAACTCGAGTTACAGAGCCAAGTCGAGCGAAATTTTTAGTCGACAGTGACTCCAGTCGAGTCGTTTTTGATCGACTCGACTTATAAAATAGGGCCCGTAGTTTCGCATATATTCAAGAATTGATATAAAACTTTTTGATTAATTTTGAATCAAGTGAAAAAAGATTCAAACACAATTATAGAAAAATGTATCCGGCTCAAGTAACTACTGCGATTTCAAGCTTGGTGATTGAACTCGCATTAGTTAGTCGGGCCAGATATGAGAAATGATTCTACCCCATTACTCCGAATGCCATCAACCCAAATGACACTACCCCGAATGGTGTTACCACGAATGTAAAATTACATTTCCCCACGATAATGAAATTCGGAGTAATGTCATTCGGGGTTATGGGTCATTCGGGGATATGGAATTCGGATTGACGACATTCGGGGCAATGGCATTCGGGGTAATGGGGTAGAATCTGGGCAGCCCTGTAGTAAAGGATCGGTAGATTGGTTTACAAACGTTTCGCCGTTGTAAAATAATAGCAAATTTAATCTAAACATTTAAAATCGTGTTGCAAAAAATTCACGAAACCTCAAATTCCGTTTAGGTGGTGTATTTTTGGTGTAATTTTTAAATGCATAGATTTAAGACTCAAAGATTTAGGTCATCTTCAGCGGAGTTACAAATAGTATGGCAAGTTACTTATTTTTTGGAACTCGTCAATAAATTTGTAATTTTTCTGTAGATGACCTGAGGCTAAGAGAAAAAAATATATGGAATACCGTAAAACGGGGTAACTTTGATAGTTTTTTTTCGAAGAAAACTTCAATATTTATGCATGCTGTTTCAAAGAATTACATTTTATATTTTTAGAATAAGTACTGACATACTAGCTGTCGATTGCACTTGATAGATTTTCAAAAGATTTATTCTGAATGGATATATAATTTTTCATATAAAGTCGGTTTTCTGTTTTGGAGTATCTTTGATAATGGAGTATAAATCGAACAAAATTGAATGAATTACGGATCATTTATTGGGCGTTGCATGCCTCTAGGCGTTTAACGCTATATGGAAATTTCTGACTTAGATTAAAAAAATGGTCCCAGTTTGTAAAAATGGTTTTCGCTAAGAGATTTGAGACCGAATTCATGTTCTACTATAACTAGGCTGTCAAGGATAAGTGACGAACTCATTATGACTTCATTAAACAGTGATCGTAGAACAGATTGTTTGTAAGCGTCGCAAAAATGCTAAAATCATGTATTTTTTTTTTAATATTTGCATATAAATCCTCAAATGCACTTGATTACAACAAAAATAGCTTTGACATAAAGTGTCATACTAATACTCTTTACCTTTGCATTCGTTTTGCTTAACTGATTAACAGAAACTTCGTTACTTCTTTTAATATGGGTTTATTTACAAATTTCATAACGCCAAAAATGGCCATTTTCGATACCCACCCACCCCCTCGTAACGCTTTTTGTATGAATATTTTACATATTTTGTATGAGCCGTAACACCACGACGACACCCACCCACCCCCTTTAGCGTTATGAAATTTGTGAATGGGCCCTATGTTGTGGGTCTCGCATTATCAAACTTACCCCGTTTTATGGTACTCTTTACGCTCATGTGCTTGTATTGTTGCTTTATGTACGAACTGCAATCATTGCCCGAGCAATTATCGTTTAGGACGTTGCCCAGTAACAATGACTTTGTGCTTATACATTAAGTCATTTAGGTGCTCAACAATGATTTCACAATTGCCCGTCATTTCACGTGTATGTTGACAAACGTCAACCACCGGAATTATTCCTCACGATGTGCTCAATTTTTATCACTGTACAAATGCGTCAACATTTGCCTCCCCTTGCAATCGAAGTCCCGAGTTTCCCGCATTGCGCAGATTACTGACAAAAGTCATTAGCATCAGGCTATAAAGTCACCAATTCACCTACACAACCGCTTCCAAGGGGCTTTTGGGGCTCCGGAATAAACAGATACATATGACCACCGATTATCCACATAGAAGGTGTGTCTAAAATATTCCTACGTGATAATGGACAGGGTACTAATTTTGTCACAGGTTTTCCATAGCCCGGCGGATTTCAAAGTTCATTACTTTTCCTGCTTTGTCATTGGTCAAAATGCGTGGTCATACTTAGCACGTGCTTTTTTCGATAACGGCTTTGCAAAGCACTGTCGTGTGACTATTCTTCTGTTTGGAGTGCTACTGCCTTCGCGAGGTAATGAGTAGTGCTGCCGAGATAAGGGTCGATATACCTTTTGATATCACTTCAGGTAGATGAATGTGCTGATAATGTCTAAAAGGCTCAGATATTGGCATGTCAAGGCTGGTGATGTTCAACTCGATTCGTAAACAATACCGAGAATGAACACTCATTATCCACGTGCCACGTGTGAGGTCCACGCTATGAACCTGTCGGAAGCTATCAGTGCAAACGAGTGTGTCGTAGTCGTTTGAGTTATTTTAGATATATTTTTTAGAATATTTATAGAAACTTGTATTTCCTTGCGATTGGGAAACTTCTCTTTCGGTTAAACCGATGGCCTTGAATGAGCAAGTTAGCAAGCAAGCAGGTGTACATATTTCAAATTTCGTTCTCAATAAACAGATTAATTACTATGAATCACGATTGTAATATGCACTTTCGTTCCAGAAAATCGTCAACTGTGAGATTCTCAGAATACATTCTCGGTTAATTATCCGATCGTGTTTGTGCATTTTAATATTTTCACCCGTTCCATGGTTATGACTTTATAGAGATGTGTCATCAGCTACTTGAAACAGTTTGATAGATAAATTTCAGATTTTTTTAATATTACATCTTGTCTTTCCACACCTAATAATTCTTTCCGCAGATCTGTATCAAGTACAAACTTCAGTATCCGTTCTAGAACCACCCGTTGCATTGAAGAAACACATTCAATTTAGCTGTGCCTTTTTAATACTCGTGATTTACGAGCGTCCTTTATTAACACTTTGCTTGTGCATGGAATCGCTGAATGCTGGGATCGACCGAAGGAATGCCGTCACGTGTGACCATCGTGATTTCTGCTGGGCGACCAATTTATTAAGTACCCCACGTTGCGATTCGCAGAAAAACTGTCCCATACATTGAAAGCTAAGCGCATTCCGGATCGCGTGTACAATGGCTTCCAAATATTTCCGAGAAGATGCCATCTTATTTGCGACTCAGGTCACACGATACGAAATGGAGAAATAATTTAGCGGAGTCGTTTCTCAGGTGTTTGGCACGTATTTACCGTGAAAATGACCTTGATTACTTCATCCCGTTCGAAGACTGAACTGTACTTTTGTGTTAGGGGAATGTTTGATGTTATGACTAGCTAAATACAGTATTAGACAGTAAGCATTGGTCTTTTTTCCCTCCGAAATCATGGAGAGAAAAATAAGCGATTTTTAGAATTTTGTCATTTTGTTAAATGTTTCCTAGCAAAGCCAAATAAAAATTTAAACAAAAATTCTTGTAAAACATCTTAGCTACAATGTACTTGAACTCATAACATCAAGAGAAATTGATAAAAACATTCATTACTACTTAGGTTCCAAAAAGCACAAAAGTAGGGTCTGTGCTGGCAAAACAAGAATTGATTTTCTAAAAGAAATAAAATCAAATATGAAAAATCATTTTGTCAAACAAATTTTCATAGGCAGCATTTAAAAAACCCCAAGGAAAAATACAAAAACTATAAAAATATTTATTTGTTTGGAAAAATATTGTGATTCTAGTTATCAAAGTCGTGCCCATACTTTCTGGGACCCCCTATTAGTGAAGTCATGCTGAAGGTACCTAAAAAGCTTCTGTTAATAACTGTGGAAGTGCTGAAGTGGCTGAGAAACATTCTCTTCCGCAAAATTTCTTCAATGACTCCTTCAGGAACGCGTTCGAAAAATCCTTCATGAATTTATTTCTTATTAATTTGCAAAGAGATTGTTCTGAGAAAACTTACAGGGTTTGCTTTAGAAATTCTTATAAGGATTCCTAAAAAAACTCGTCAGAGGATTTAACCATTTTCGAGAGATTTTGCGATAAATACCCATATAAATCCCACCAAAAATCCTTCCGGGCATTTATCCTGGAATTTTCACAGAGATTCCTCCAGTAAACCATGGTTCCCTGTAGGATTTTTTGCAAGAATTCTTACATCCAAGATTTGTTTCGGTTTCTCTAGTAGGGTAGGTGTACCAGTTATGGCCATAGTGGTTCCCTATTTCGCCATACGTGATATTTTGAATGTCTCAACATTTTGAAATTTTTTTTTGTGTTTTAGCAGTAAGATATAGGATGTATCTGTTAAAATATTCAAAAAGATTAAATATGTAAAAGCTATCCGAATTTCGCTTATGGCCAAATAGGGAACCACTATGTCCATAACTGGTACACTTTCCCTAATTCCTTTGATCATTTATTGAGCGATAGTTTTAAGCATCGAATTTAGGCTTTTTGTTTTAAATGAATTGAAATCTATAAATTATGTAAGTATTTTTTCTTAGAAAGGAATTTTTTTTAAGGAATTACCTTTTAACATTGCTTTAAAAACTTATCTAAGAATTCTCCCGTATCAATACAACCCTAGGATTTATATAAAAAAAATAAAGATACTTCCTCCAGATAAACCTCCGAAAATGCATCAAGATATTCCTCCGGAGATTTGAAGTTTTTTTTCATGAATTTTTTGGACATGCACCATAACGAGTGCGTCGAAAGGGCCCGAGCAAACGAGTCGGTTTGATGTTTCGTTTTTTTCCTCGATTTGCAGGGCAGTGACTTGAAGGGGTCCAAGCAAACGAGTCGATTTTGTGCTTCGTTTTTTTCGTGTTTCGTTATTTTTCCTCGATTTGCAGGGCAGTGTCTCGAAAGGGTCCAAGCATACTAGTCGGTTTTGTGCTTCGTTTTTTTTTTCCACGATTTGCGCGCGATTTGCAGGCAGTGCGTCGAAAGGCCCGAGCAAACGAGACGGTTTGGTGTTTCGTTTTTTCTTCGATTTGCTGAGCAGTGCCTGGAAAGAGCCCGAGCAAACGAGTCAGTTGAGTTTTTTCCCCTCATTTTGCGCGCGATTTGCTTTGAGTGCTTCGTTTTTTTCCTCGATTTGCCGGGCAGTGCGTCGAAAAGCCCCGAGCAAACTAGTCGGTTTGGTGTTTCGTTTTTTCCTCGATTTGAGCGCGATTTGCAGGGCAGTGCGTCGAAAGGCTCCGAGCAAACTAGTCGGTTTGGTGTTTCGTTTTTTCCACAATTTGCTGGGCAGTGTCTGGAAAGAGCCCGAGCAAACGAGTCAGTTGGCTGTAAGTGAAGCTGGTAGTGGATTGTGGCTACTCAGTCAAAGATGAAGGATTAATTGGTGAGGCAGTCTGCTAATCACAAAAGCAAACCTCTCTGCCATGCCTTTCCCCCAATCCATACACTCCCGCACACTCAGGCAAATGGACTATCGATAAACATAGGAACCCCTTATGAAAATTCGCCACAAGAAATCGGGTTGAAATTCATAAATTTGCCTTATGAAACCAGAATTTGAAAACTAAAAACGTTTACGCGGCAACCTGGAATCGAACCAAGAACCTAACGATTGATAGGCCCGAGCGTACACCACGCGCCTATCGACGCCTTGATGTGGAGTGATGCTAAAACGATACATAAAGCGTTCGTATTGCAGTAATCGTTCCACCTTTCATAAGGCAAAATGTATGAAATTCGATAGTCCAGTTCGCTGCGTGCATGAACTGGCGTGGATGCAGTGGAATATACGGTCTACGTGGGAGTCAATTCAATGCATCATCTATTCCTCCCCCTTCCCCTGGAGTGCATCCACTGCGGCCAATCAAGCTCAAGCTCAAGAGAGCTTTCTTTGCCAAAGTTGCTATTTTTGTATTTTCGTATATCGTGTGGCAGATACGATGATACTCTATGCCCAGAGAAGTCAAGGAAAATTCCGTTATGAAAAGATCCAGGACTCACGCGGAATCGAATCCAGACAACCTCAGCATGGCTTTGTAGCCGCCGACTCTAACCACTCGGCTAAGGAAGGCCCCTTCATTCTTACATAGATGCATCCAAATTTCTTCCATGCGGAAAAATCGTTGTCGCGCTTTATTAACACATTCTACATCTATCGCAAGTTACGGACTGGAAGTACATGGCCGTAGATAGTGATATTCATACTTTAATTATTTTTGTCAATGTTGGAGCCAAATTTACATCCAAATCTTGTTTTTGAAAGCAGTAAGAATGTGTATATCTAAAAGAAACATTTATCCCATGTTATATGTAAACCTCATGGATCGGGACAAATAGTGCAACTCTGGGGGATGCGAACAGAAAATCAACAAGCACACAGGCTGCTGTCGAACTAAAATTTTCATAAAAATGATCAGAGTACGCATAGAAATGCACGGTCGTGATTTCGACACGCTCAAAATTGCTGTACAATTTATGTAACACAAAGATCGCCAACTATTAAAGAACTTTTGTGTTTGGTCCAAGTTATGCATAAGTCTTGAACAACTGCTCAAAATATGTTTCTAACTAACATACGGCCAGGAGCTTTCTAATTAAGTCTATTCATTGGGTTCATTTCCTGCATTCAACTGATGGAGCTTTGTGTTAAATATTTTAAGTGTGCATTTTGAATGTGGTTTCCTACGAGACAAGCAAGCACACAACGGTTAGCACTCGTGGAAAAGATTGTGTTCAATTTGAACAACCTAAATCTTCGAGTCTGCACCCCCTAGGTGTAACTACGATTGTTTTTAGAACACAAATAGAGAGATTTATTCTATTATTGTTTTTTTTTGCTGAAAATTGGGTCTCAATTAGTCAAAAATAAGTTGTGTACAATGGTGTGAATCATTTCACCATCTTGAAAAAAGTTTGTATGCAAAATTTCAGCTCGTTCGAACATCACCAAAGAAGATTGAGCTTCTCGAACTCCAATAGCAATCTCTCCTCTCTGATCTAGTAAACCACCAAATTCACACATTCACCATGCTCCGGTCCGTCCGGTTTCAATTTAGAATCAATTGATACCCATTATCATCTTTAGCGAGCGATTTCGATTGATAATAAATTGAGTCAATATATTCGATCTCATGTTCCGTCTGTTGACAATATTCATTTCCACGATCGCTTCCTCCCTGTCTCTACCTCTGCCTTAGCCGTCTCTCGTAGCGCCGATATTCGTGCAATTCTCGCGTAACATTACTAAAGGACCTATCTAACATTGAGAGGCTCTCTTTGTTTACTTTCTCTTTCATTAATAACTGAGTCACATTAATCTCTTCTGTTGCGTTTTTTGTATGAAACGCTAGTCAAGGAAATTGACTTTCGATCTATAGTGAAAAACTTCCCAAAATCTTTAGTGTTCCACTGTTATAATCGAAAGAGAACGAGAGAGGAGAGAATCTCTCATTTGTACATAGGTCCTTTAGTAATGTTACGCGAGAATTCATTGATTGATTGTGAAACTGTCGAAAGAACTCTAACCGTGAACCATCACCATCACTCTGCACGAAAGGATTTTTACTGCTATCCATTTCTAGCAGCCCCAGGAATCTCGTTATACTAACGAATAGGTTGAAAGTCGCACAACCACCAATGGGTTCATTAGGCGCCAGAGAACTCGTTTCGGACCTAGCAACAAAGCAACAAGTTAAAACTACTTCCTGTATTTGCTGCTACGGATCGGTGATAATTTATAAATTTGAGTTTGGCTCGTTCAGAGTGAAATTGGCAAATTGGTCGTTTCGCCAAAGCAATATTTTTTATATTAATTTATTTTTAATAATACCTACGTTTTCAAATGTAGGTCGAAAAAACTCTGTACCTTCTAGTCGTGCTCATTTCTGATTTGTGCCACGAATGATAGCCATTCATTCATTTCCCCGGAATGTGACACTAATTCCCTCAATCATGAAATTCCAGTTTGCAAACCGTAGTAATTGCTTATCGATTTTTGCAACAATTAAAAATTACTCATCTATCTACAGGAGTGTGCATCACAGCCAATATTATTATTGCTCACATGTCGGAACCATATGGAATGAACTCATTTAACAAGACACGGACAGGAACGAGAATTTCTATCATATGTCGCACGGGATGGCATAGAGTCAATTAGCAATGATTACAAATAAATTTATAAACACATGGACTGCCCATTTGACACCCTTCGTTGAATCGGGTGCTGAATTAGTCACGTGTCAGTAGCATCAAGTGTGCATGTTTGTGATTGACGAGGGACAATCGGAAGAGCTTCCATCTGTACTCTGGAATCGACAAAATATGCTGTATTTGGGATTGCCTTTGTCCCGAATTTTTAGTCACAACCTTGGCAAAGGCAATCATTTGCCTGGGATTCAAACACCATATCAGAGGTCCACCGAAAATTATTTTATTATAATAGCCTTGACACTCAATCTGTCTAACAAACTACCCATCTATATCTGTGATAGCCAAAGTTTTTCAGAACGCGTGTAGTACTAGAATTCAAAAGACTTGAATTCAATCGAACAACTAACGAACTAAACTTGCATACAGGCCTCTAGTACAATAATAAATTCAACACAACACAAAGCGAAATATTAGCTGGTAAACTTACATGTTTTATATAGTTGACTGCAATCGTTAAAGAATGCATTTTCATCAACCAATACAGGATGGCCACCGAACCGGGAAAAAGACGGGAATTCGAATCCATCCGGGAAAAGACGGGAAAACCGGGAATTTGAGATGGTCACCGGGAAAATAATTTTGAACGAACATCTTCAAGCTCTATATCTACATACCATCAAAAATAAGTTGTAGAAAGTTATTATGGTTGATGATATTACCATTGAGCAACTGTAATTTTGGAAAAAAAATAACTTTCAAACATTGATGATTCAATTACTTGTAAAAATAGTCTACTTCTATTGGCTAGCAATGTTTTGAAATATTTTATGATTTTTGTTTCTTACTATCAGAGCTTGATTTTTTCTTTAAATTCTCTGACTCGAAGTTTTGAATCAGAGTTTGAAAACTTCTTGTAGAATGTTTAAGGTGAAGATAAATCGAAGCCAAACCTCAAATTTTCAAGAGCACGGATCTGGAGAACCGAACACCCGTTTGAGCTGAAAACTTAATCGATTGGTCACCACCAGCTAGTGACCAATCGATTAAGTTTTCAGCTTAAACGGATGTTTGGTTCTCCAGATCCGTGCTCTTGAAATTTTGAGGTTTGGTTTCGATTTATCTTCACCTTAAGCACACAAACATATTGGATTCAATATTTTTTTTATTCACTGAATAGTAAATTAAGAAATCCGAATATTCTTGAAAACAATCCTTTATTCATAAAAGCTTCTAATGTGTCATTAGTCATCTAATCGACTAAGGGCCGATTTCTTCACCTTCGCTTAAGCCGTAAGCCACGTTTACCCCTACGATTAAACCAGGTTTAAGGCCTAAGCGGTGGTGAAGAAACCGCTTATAAGAGTTGGATAAATAAGATGAGATACAAGCTTAAACTTTGTGGCTTTAATTGCCCTTACCTTAATCTTATTTGCTTAAGCAAAACTCCTTATTTTTTTAAAGAAAAAAATCGAAAGGTTTTTGTTTAATTGAATTATTTTTAATTGCGATTGTAAGATGCAAAAAAGGAGCATAAGGTTTGTAGAATGAGCTTGGTAGCGTTAAAACAAAACCCTGTCAAAGTGAATCCAAATTGCCAAAGAATATAAACCGTCCTAGTAGCACAAATGAGGGGGTTAGAAGCAAACGTAAGTGACAAAAGCCTAGTTTTAAGAAAATCGACATTTTTATCATTTATTATTACATTTTTTTAGTTTCTCATTCTATACAAATTTTATGGGAGCCAAAAAACATGTCAATTTTCTACAAGTCATGTCATTTTTTTTTCATTCGACGGAAAAAATACCTATAAATACCGTTGCAAAGCTTAAAATAGTAAAATTTTCAGTATAATCAACTCAAAAATCGACCAAAATATCACTCCTTTACGTTTTGGCCCCTCAATTAAAAACCGGGAAAATTTTGAAAATTATAACGGGGAAAAATTTTAAAATCGATATTTGGTAGCCACCCTGCCAATATCTCATCTTACCAAAACCAGACGAGCATTGATTTATAGTATCAAAATTGAGAAATTGTAGCAAAATAAAATTTTGTAATACTTAGAAAAAATGTGATCATTTGATCAAGTTACAAAAAAACAACTCATTTACATGAAAATTCATCTAGTTAATCTACAAATAACAAAACGGAACAAGTTTTTCTCTCATGCATCGAAAAAGCGTTATTTACTTAGTATGAGGTTACTGACTTCATTGCCGATTTCAAATACAGTAAGGACACCTTAAGGATATCATCTTGTTTCTGATAGAAAAACGAGGAATTTGTGTGGTTCTATCGCACTACATCAAAAATAGGGATATTACCTACACATTTCAATTATTTTACGGATTCCTGTGAAATCTCAACAGCTGAACAAGCTGATTGTATCGATCGATCAAACATGCAATTAAAATAGGAGAAATGCATGTTCAGAAACTTATCGAAAAAGTTTTATGTTTCATCATTTTTTAAGTGTTTTTTGGAGTGGAGCTTAAATGAGTTATGTGAATGTTGTAAATACTTTCTATTGATAATGAATTACTATGCCTGGAGTGAAAACATTCAATGGTGTACATAATTAAAAACTTCGAGACGTTTCTAGATTGTAACCGGTATTGGGGCCATCCTTTAAGATTGGTCGATTTGGTGCTAAAATACAACCTAATACCGAATTCAATGTCAAAATTTGTATTCATATTTTTAAATTGATAAATGGGTAACAAAATATTGGAATTATAAATTTATTGGCTTAGGTGTCCAATACTAGGGGTTCTCCCCTTACGGTGCACTTCCGCTAATAGGATCGATACCCATGCAATCCAAGAGGGTTCATTATACATTTGAACTCTTAGTCACCCTACGACCATGTTTCTGGTTATCCCTTTGGTTGTTTTGTTTTGATTTCTTTTCATGATGTTCCATTTTTTCCTTCTGAAAAATCAAAAGGATCTTAGGGCATCAATTATTATCGTCTGTACCACATGACGAACGCAAAAAGTTCAACTTTGGTATAAAAAGCTCTCAGTTATTTACTGTAGAAGTGGTCATAGTGGCTTTGCCCCAGTAAGGATTGTAATGCTAAGTAGAAGATGTTCGTTATAGCGAGTGATGATCGATTTTGATTTAATTTTCTTCTTCGACAAGTCAATAAAAACCTAGAGAAAAACTCAATATGAGAAGATAATAATCTATGACCAGTCGCACATCTGGCTACTGCAAGTAAACCACGCTTGTGCTGTACACATCAAGCGTGCTTTTCGGTTGTCTCGGCTCTTGTATTGAGTGTGTACAATTTTCCAACGTCATTGCATTGCTGTGAGTTGCGCTGGCAGTTTTTCCTATAAGATTGTGTGGGGTATTCATTAACTGCGTGGGTGCCATTTACTGCCTTGTATTTGCAACGATTTCCTACAGCTGAATTCGGCAGTTGATTATGCGTCGCGTTGCATACTTGAATCTCAGCTATTACTTTGTTCGAAAACTGATTAGCAATACACAATGTTAACTCGTTATCTCTGAGTTCTCGCGTAACAATTCAAAAGGGCCAATCCTCAGATCGTTGACTCTGAGAAAATTCGATTTGAATATTATTCACCACATTTTCAATTCCTATTTTTCAGTATTCAATTCAATCAATGTGATTTCTTGCTAGTTGAGTGACGATTTACTATTACTACACGCTAATAATTGATTTTATTCTGAAAACTGACAAAACTGTGGAAAAAATGACAAGTTTAAATGCTTGGCCCATTTTCGATTTTCATCAAGGCATGGGCCTTTTTTATTGGCCAAAATAGAATTTTATTAGCGTGCTTGGCCCAAGGCTAGGCCTTTTCGGTTGTCAATGAATGAGCAAGAGAGAGTCATTGGCCTCTCACCATGCTAAGGCCAATGACAGTTTGCGAAATTTTCCGATTGTAGGCCCTCTTGATGGAGCGAGAACCAATCATTGGCCTTTTCGAGTGGGGGCCAATGAATGATTTGGAAAAAAGCGGTTATTGGCCGTTTTTAAAACCGAGTTTATAACGGTAAGTTTTATGATTATGTTGACAATGTTTGCATAGTTTGTGGGTGTTGGGAGATGCTATCGAATGGTATCAAAACCCGATTTGTTTACAATTTGATCATTGGCCCTTTAGAACTGTTACGCGAGAGTTGATGTAAACAAATAGATAGGTGTATTGGTGAGCTCAAATGGCAACAATCATCCACTCGTATAGGAATATCACTACTAGAAGCATGATTGTACTCTCAACTTCCATCACGCGACCCCTTGACCGGTGACTGTGTCTATCCGTAGATCTACAACCACCCTGAAGCAAAAACCTGCTGTTGTGTAGATGTAGGGACAACCCAATCATCATCATACCATTAGGAAAAAACGCGCGCTCCTACGTCCACACTCGCGACCGGCAAATTCGGATCGCGGGGCGCGCCACATGTCGGCACATATATTGGGATTCTGCTCGACTTACCAACACCAGCGCATGTCCGGCGAGATCTGAAATAAATTGCAAATATGCTGCTCGAAAAATTCAGTTGAATCAAGTTGATTGACGAAGTCGCGCGCGCATTATAACCAGAAGCTAATTACTCATAGGGCCAAGCTGTACTCTATGGTACAATTTGGGCTGAATTTGCCATTTTTTTACGTTTCGATCAAAGCCTGGTGAACGTGTCCAGTTTTTTGGTGTGATCCGCGATCGTTAGCAATTGTGATATAACGAGCATCGTCGATTTGTTTTAGAATTGCTGTTAATCTGTGATAAGATAGTTTGTGTTTTATTGCGCAAATCGAAGTTTTTTGGTTGTTTGTTGCAACGAGAAGGAATATTTAGTGAACGAGTAGTTGCACAAAGTTTCGGAAAGTAAAGTGAGATACACTGATTGTGATATTTTTGGATCGAGTAAACGTGAACGAGTTATTTACATTCGATCCCTGTGCATGCAGATGTGATGTAAGTGCTTTCAGAATGCTTGTATTCAATGCGATATAGGTGATGATGATACGAAAATAAAAGATGCGTAATATCGTATCAGAATTTTGCGGGAATTGGTGTGATATATAGATCATTGAGTTGAGGTGGAAAATTTCCGCAATTGATCATCATGTCGGCGCTTACTGATCCAAGACCGATTACTAGAGACGGGATTCACTGACCGGCTAGCCATTTCGAACGAATGTTTCAGTAAAACAACCTTGAAGTTCTCAAGTGTTGATCACCCCTCGGCATTGACCGCATTCGTGCGGATGAATCGCTGTAGGATTCTTCGCACAACTCTCTCTGGAAGGCCACCCGTCATCATCATCATAGTGGGGCCATTTCCCTCCTCAGTCTTCCTTCGGGTTTCCTTGAGAAATTGTGTGCGCATTGATTCCCAAGCCGGAAGATGGGTCGAACGAAACGAAAAAAAAAAAACTTTCAACCATGCTAGAATGAGGATTAAAAGCTACATAGCAGCGCTAGTATGAACCGGCTTTGCCCTGACCGTGATTCTCTTTTTTCCCTTCTCGGCATCAGTGTCGTCGTTCGGTCCTTCTTCGTCCGTCGAACAGAGGAAAACGGGCGTTCGAAATCGCTGTAGATTCGACTGTACCTGGGATTGTTTCGATCGCCGACACCCCAACCGTGATGGTTGCGCATAAATGACGCATGTTGGCCACTAGCTATTTGGTTATTTTTTGCATGCGTTATCTCGCCGAATGGCTTTCGGCATTTGCCGGTTTGGTGAAGTTCGAGCAAAAAGGAGATAGAGCAAAGCATCTCCCTATGGTGAGATGTTGACGTTCTTAGGTTGGTGAAATGATCTGCAAGATGTCAGACTGCTTTTGGTAGATATAACGTAAGAACGTTGAAGCTCTCTTATAGAGTATTTCGGTCGCGAAACTTTTTGGTATTTGAATATTTAATATTCTTCTTACACTTTTAGTTCTAGTGTTCTAGGAGCACTTCCGCAGTTCTTCTCCTTCTTCCATTATGCTTCCACAGAGCCTGCTTCTCTAGTGTTCAATGAGCACTTCCACAATAATTAACTGAGAGTTTTCTTCACAAAAAAATGCCATTCTCTAGAATAGTGTGTGGCAGCTACGATGATACTCTATGCCCAAGGAAATCAAGGAAATTTCCATTACGAAAAGATTCTGGACTGACCGGGAATCGAAGTCAGCATAGTTTTGCTCTGTAGCCGCAGATGTTGCCACTGCTCTCAGGAAGGCGCAAAGTTTTATTTTGATTTGCAAAATATTATCCCAAGTCTAAAAAAATATTCAGGGCGTAAAGATGCTAGACCATTCGGGAATCGAAAACAGACACTTTAAGCCTTGCTTACTTGGTTGTTGCCCAAGGCTCGAGAACTTAACATGTGTCTGTCTCGAGTTTGACAGTCAAACCATAACAACATAACAAAACTCTATAATTCCATGCAAACTGATGCTGTCTGCAGGACTTTGATCTTTTTATTTTCATGATCCCGCCCTAAAAGCCATTGGTAATCAAGTGTGCTACCATGGGAAAGAGAAAGTTAAAAAGGCCTTTGAGGAATATATATTCCCACAATTTAATTGAAATCGGAGCAATCTCAAAAAGCTTCACAAATGTTAAGATAGTCTATAATATGCTTATACTACAGAAATCGTGCAATTTTCACAGTGATCTTGTACTGTTTTTAAACCTTGGTAACGACAGAAAATCGTTATTACCAAAATGTGTTTGATTTTATAACGTATTCTTGAAGCTTGCCACATTGTTTTCATTTTTCTGGTTTTAGTTTGCTGTAAAAATCTTGGCCCAAAGTCACCCTTATGGACCAATGTCACCCGCACGACGGTACTTAGTAAATTATTTTTTTTACGGACAAACAGTGAAAACACTTCAACGTTCGAGTCGTTCGGTTTAATTTTTAATAAGACGTTTTATAAGCCTAAATTCCAATAACTATGTAAAATATTCAAATGTGAAAGAACAGCCTATGAATAAAAGAATGAAACTCTTATAAAAATTCGAACTAGTGTAATGCATATAATTGTTGTATCAGTATAACTATAAACAACTGCAGATGAATATTGTTAGCCCAGAGACGAACCAACCATGAGCTCAGAGTCTTGACGCGAATTCGCAGCTTCGTACTGAATTAACGGATATTTTTAATTATTCTCCTGGAGCACTTGTATTGCGACAAAAATGACGTCCCGCCACATCATAAAGATCATTAAGTTAATTAGCAGATCAGTAATTGAACAACACGTATGATTCCTACACATCAGTGGAATTTTTTTTTTGTTTATAATTCGACCAAATGAAATTCGACCAAACGGCATTCGACCGAACGGCATTCGGCCAAATAGCCGGACACCGAAAAAGAGCATGGGGCAAGTAAGCGTAGAAAGGCAGTGATATCATTTTAGTTTTGACTACCGTTCTATTGTAATGCAAATAATATTTTCAATTTTGCTTCAAAAATGACTGCAATACGATACGTATTGCCTGCACTCAAATAGCTGTAATTATCATAGGAGAAAAGCACAAATTTTCGACCCATCCATACGATTTTGGCTTACTTTGTTTGGAAATCCAAAAAATTGGCACAGAATTCTTGTAGGTCGAAAATTAGTGTTATTAATCTAATTGTAACGAAAACTCTTGTAAATATATATTTCTATTTCTGACCTATGGTAAATATCAGTGGTGAATCAAATTATCATTAAAACAAACGCAAAACAAACAACAAAGCAAGCGCGCTCACAATCCTTTTGCGAACGAAACAATGGACACAATGTCGAAAAAAATTTCATGACAAACACAAGGGGCAGCATTGTTGCAACCCTTTCAATTCGTGATTATTGAGTTATTTTAAAAACGACATCAAATTTGTTCTATGATTATTATTTGATAATGTGGCAATGTTTACCAACAAGGAGGAAGTTTTCGAAAATTGCAATGCAAAGCCTAGAAAATTGCTACACATGCGGTGAGCGATCATTGTCATAGTATGTTCAAGTTGTGACAAATTATTGTTGCAGTATAAAATTGTTGCAACAAGAATAAGAGAGGACAATGTCTGTTTCAGAGTATTTATTGACAACTGAGTCACTGGTCAATTTCGATAAATTGAATTAATACAAAGCCTTGATAAAAATCCTTCATGCCAAATGATCGTTTGAAATATTAGCAGCATTCAGTGTACATGAAAGTTCCTTTTCCTTGTTTGCTTATCGAAAGTTCCAAGCTTCATCGCAAACAATCACGAACTAAAGATTATTCAAATATTAGGTAACGCGAAATTTGCTAGTTTAAGATTCGCTTGCACCCCACGTAACAGCTTTTGTATACACAATTTTAATTTTTGTATGAATCGTAAATTCTACCTGTTCTTATATGTAACTGATTTATGCAAAACGTCTATCATGCCAAACGTCTTTATACGAAACGTTTTTATGCGAAATTGGTGAACCTAATGTTCCATGTGAGCTGATCGACCCAATATATCTTATTCTCCGATTTTGTTTAAGTCTACTAGAGTGGTTCAATGTAGTAGGGTGTTTCAAATTACAAAAATCTCCCATATCTGATTTTGACGATAATGAAGTTCTGAAAAATGTGCATCCACTTAAAAAAAAAAAAACTTTAATGAATAAATGAATATTATGTCTAGTTCTAGTAACTTTCATAAAAACGTGATGGAAGTTCAAGGTGCGTTTTTGACAGTTCAGGTTTCAATGAACTTCCGGGGACTTCTAATTCTTTTTTTTCAAGATACTTTCAGGGTCTTCCGTAATATCGTTGCTTTTGGTTTGAAAATGGAGAAACGGTCGAAGGGCTGCACGGGAATGGTAGATAAAAAACGACTTCATAACCTCGTTGCAAAATCTTTGACTGTTGTGAGAGCAGATGTTTGAATGCGTGTCAGCGTACAAAAAAATCATTGTAATAAACAGATATATAGTCAACCTTTCTTGGACTTCGACCGCCAAAAGCGTAAATTAGCTCAATCCTGTATATAATTATATTTTTCGTTTCGAAAAAAATAGAGTGCGAATGAATTGTTGTGTGGATGTGGGTATCGTAGAATGACATGATTTATGGTCGTGTCACGGTATACCTGCCTCCCCCAAATGAGAAAAGAACAAAAGCTTTGGGATTTTTTTTCGGAACCAACTACAACAACCGAATGCTAATGTCACCTTTTTCTCCTTTTCCGACGACAACCCACACAAATCAGTTGTAGATATATTGTATTATTTTCCCAAGAAATGCATCAACAACCGACAAAGCTATATAGGAAAAAAAAGTGAGGATCCCCGTGTAATTGATCCTGTTTTTGTTGTGATATATTCAATTCGAAGCTTCTCTATTGGCCGCCCGCTAGACATAACACCCAACCACACCGGTGAGAACGTTGGTTCGTCACGCAAAAACACCGGAGGCGGTCTTGCCGACGATTGCGAAATATCTCCCTTATACGGAATCGATTGCGCTTGCAAAACCTTTTTTGTTTAAGGTAGAAGCTGAGATGTTGGTCAACCTAATAGAAAATAAAAAAAAAATGTATGGAAAGCTCTATAATTGAACAAAACACAAATGAAAGCCATCAATTTATATTATGTATGAAAAATACTGAGCAGAAACATGTTTTTCGCATCAAAAATCACGATGGCCAATGTAAGTCACCAGAACCAATTTAAGTCACATCTTTACCTTCGGTTCAATAATTTTTCAGTCATATTAATTTCCTCTTAAAGTGACCAAAGTAGGAATGCTATGACCGAATTAGGTGTACAGTAGTAACATCTTGAAGTGAAATAAATTGATTACATTCATTTTGAATGAATTCGGTCGAATAAATGGATGCAGCTCTACTATCTGAATGATGTTTACTAAACAAAAACTGCATTATAGCTGATTTGCGTTTATTAAGGGGGCAGGATCCGTCATTAATTTCGGAATTTTCAAATGCAGTTTTTTCGTTCAAAACCAAGAATGTTTACAGGAAAATGTGTTCACTGTATTCTATTCTCCAACCGAAACACAGTGAACACATTTTCATAGAATAATATTCAGTTTTGAACAGAAAAACTGCTTTTGAAGTTTCGATGATGACGATGATTACGATGACGGAGCGTTGATCGTTAACTATGGCTACAATAAGCGCTATGGCTAAAACCTGTGCTTCTACCCTATCAGAGAGGTAGCTATATTGACAGAATGGAACAAAACGGCGAAGCCTCTTTTCCAAGAATAACCTGAAGCTCGCCTGACTCCACCGATGCCGTAAAATACGCAAGCTCGCACTAAAACGGTTGCGGCGGTAATCGCTATTCTAATCTGATATTGATAAATACGTTTTTATTTTGTTTCACCCGGCCATTTGAGACAGTTGAATGTCGAATGGGCGGCCATAGGCATATGCACTCCGGTTTCCGTTTATTTGCATCATTATTTCATTCTTTTCGCGGTGTTCGCGCTTTCGACTTTGGTTGGCCATTTCGCTGACCATGATCTAAATTTTGTGTCTGCTGTGTTCATGTGACATTGTCAACCGGTATATTGGTTTACACTTTTTGGGATGAAGAAGATCACTCTTTCTATTTCAGCTAATCATTTTTTGACGTATGTTTTCTGCGATGAACCCTGTTTGACGGTAGTATTATGGCGTAAACGGTTACATCTAGCTGATTGCATTTTCTTTAAAAAAAAGTGATCAACAGTATCACTTCAAACTTCAACAAGTCGGACGTTTCTCAAGAAGGGCAACGAAGATCATATCGCATTTCTTCCGCATTTCTTCAAATCGCTCCTGTCAATTTGTTAAACCTTCTAATTGCTTCATCGCGACGTTCGCATCGTGATTACAAAATTGCATGTTCATGTTAATTTTGATATCTTATCGCTGAGTAGACCTAATGACGTTGAGGTGCGGTCCAATTATGGGTTTTCTTCGAATTATGATTTATTTCCCGACTGAAGTTCAATGCCAAAATCACCCCTGCTGGATCTGGTTCCCCTAATCGATAGATAATCGTCAAATCTGTGTATCGGTTTTACTTCTCATCGCAACACGGTGAGTTGATAATTGCTACCATGGGGATCAAACGAGGCGACATGTAAATCTTTCCTACTGGTTCTGCTTCATGGTTCAAGTTAACCGTCAAGTTCTACCAAGAACTCCGCAGCTCTCCTTGCGGGATATGGATTGTTTACCTATTTAGAAAGCTCGGGACAGAACCTGTTCCGTGACACAACCTACACGCCCTCCTGTTGTGTATTTTGCTCACTGCGCCAACCGATAGCGCAACCTTGCGGGTAAATAATTTATCAGTTCAGATATCATGGTCGGTTTTGAGTAAGCACGCGCCCGGCTCCCATTTATGGGGCACGTCTAGCCTATTGGAGGGCTGGTAGCAGGTCGCTTTTTGAGACTTGGTCTCTATTTTGATTCATGCTTCTAAAATATTTTTTTTATGAGAGGTCTCAAAGTCTCTTTTTCAACCTGAATGAGACCATTTTGGTTGAGTCACTATTTTCTTTCTCCACATAGTGAGTTTTGATTTCTAATACACAACCAGAAACTTAAACAGGAACTACTCTGAAAATTTCTCAAAATGCTATTTTAGGATTTCCTTCAGAGATTTTTCCACCATTCTCAGTAGTTACTCTAGCAGATCTTCCAAAGATTCCTACAGGAGTTTTCCAAGTAAATCTTCAAGCGTTTGATGATTCGGTTAGCAATCCATCTAGATAAACTTCCAGAGCTCCCTCTGAAGTAAATTTTAAAGGTATCCTTAGAGATATTCTTGGTTACACTTGAAAATGTCCTTGGACGAAATCTTACCGAAGATTAAACTGGATGAGCTCGAAGATCTTGTGAAAGAATAGTTGGAACAATTCCTGAAAAAAAAAAAACATGTTGAAGTCCCTGGAGTAATGTCTAATGATATCCTTAAATAATCCAAGTTGAATTTTTGAAGGTATATTGAACTAATTTCATGGCACAAAGCCAAAGAATTAAAAATATTGATAGAAAAATGTCTGGCCGGGTGTTCTGAAAAATTTTGATAATCTCCTAATTCTTGTTTGGATTCTTTTTGTTTTTATTTTTTTGTTTCCTGTATCCTTGAAGTCTCTTTTTTGTTCTTGTTCGGTCTTTTGTTGTTCTCTTTTTTCAAGCATAAGGTATCTAATGTTCCTGTTTCTTAGGCCCTCAGTTGCTACCAGCCCTGCTATCGGTATCGCCTGGAATACTGGTGGCCACCGCTAGTAATCAATTACCTAGATATTGCAGGAGGAAGTTGAAATCGAAACTGGTCCAAATACAATTGGTTCTGGAATCTGGTCGTGATTTGCATTTCACCCGGACCTCCCAGTCCCAACCACGGCAGCACGAGGCCGCACGAGCCAGTTTGCTGCGAGATCAACAATCCGCGTGCCCGCGTGAGGCTGGCTTATCGTGATTCATCGAACAAGGAGACACGGGATTAACGGGGCGGCAATGAAAATAAAAGTGTTTACTTGCCGGGATAGGGCTTTGGATTGGTACAGTATAGATATAATTGCTCATTAATTTTAAACAGTGCATTTACATATTCTGCTTGGTTGTTGTATGATGTAATCATCGATGCAAAACCTGCACTTTCGATTTTATTTGTATTGTATAGTTTTTATCATATGGAATCGATAACTTTTTTTATCTCATGTTCTAGATGTCCGACTTTCAATAGAAGTTTTTTCAGGGATGTTCAATTCTGCTGATATACAAATTATTCACATAAAAAGTTTCGAAAACAAAAATTCTAACCATTCAAATTTTCACTACAGTAAATTTGAGAAGAAGAAAAACACTAGTTAAAGTCAGTGGAAAAAAATGAATGTTCATAAGATCTGGGTTAAAAATAAAGTTAAAATTTGATTTTTTTCTGTGACGAACTACAAATAATTTCGATTTTTGATATCAATATGTGATAAGTACCAAATGCGCCGCAGACATCAAATTGATTCAACCCAAAGTTTTTTTTTTTTTTGCTTGATTACTTTTAGTCTTGGTGAGTGCTTCGTGAAGCCCAAACAGGACGATTCGTTTTTGCGTTAGCCGAGAAGTTTTCGGTTTCACACGTTTTTGCGTCGCAGAAGTTTTTTTTTATGTTTTCGCGCGTCTTGCTGGCAACGAAGGATCATCAATTGGTGAGCTCGTTCCATGCTTCTATTTCACATCTTTATCGTAAAAATGACATGAACGTTGCAATTATTTATTTGTTCATTGAATAATGATTGGTTCACTTCAAGTGTCGACAAACTATAATACATATTATACATAATACACATTGACGGACACACCTCTGCTTGTAACTACAGAAAAAAATTTGAATGGTTCGGCACAAGAAGTGTCGACGTTTTTTTCCTTATACTTATGACTTGTGACTCCATTAATCGAATTACTTACCAAACGCAACTCTGAATGGTTAGTCACTGAAGGTGTCGACAAGTTTGTGTATAGAAGGGTAAAATAGAAGAAGACTATGTAAATAAATATTTTTTTTTTTAAATTGCGGTTACACGAATCGCACCACTTATCAAAATGATTCCAGATTAGGTAGCTTCTCAATCCTTCCCACTAACGAAAACTCCTTGCCGTGACAATCATCAATATGCAGAGATATACTCGGTATTTAGTAACAATGGATGTCACACTAACATTCCTTTCCGTCCCCGATGACCATAAGGACGTGACCGGCGCCGTTATTGACTTTATAATGTTTGAAATTCTCGGAATTATACACTAAAGATGGTATGCTGCACCCAAGCACCATCTGTTGATTCCTTGTGCAATTTCGATTATTCTGGTCAATCACGGAGTAGCAACTACTAATTGTACGATTTTATTGCTGGTAAAATTTAACCTATCTGTAACTTTTGAATTGATAGTTTTCGTACAACTTTATCAATAGTTGTCAGAGTGCTTCGTGAAACCCAAGCAGGACAGTTCGGTTTTGCGTCGTCCGATAGATTTAGCTCACAGTTTCGCGCATGTTTTCGTCGCCGGAGATTTTTTTTTTTCCTGTTTTGGAGCGTCTTGCTGGGTAATGCTTTGTGATGCCCAAGCAGGACAGTTTTTACATTCAGAAATGGAATAGTGAAAAGTGAAAAATGAAAAAGTGATTTGTTTGATTTGTGTCCTCAGTACTGTTGGTTTTTGGCTGCCCTAAGTTCACCGAACCATCCGGAAGTGACAGGCAGCACATAAATTTAGAGAATCAATCCGGTGAGTTTGTTCCAGTATGATACTTTTTCTTTTGTGAGCCTTCCGAATCGTTTTTGTCCGCGTCGTGGAACTTCTGATCGTTTCTTGAATGGAAAATGTTATTTTCGGAGTTTGATAATTATGTTCAGATTGCGCATTCTGTCCGGGCGAGTGTTACGCAACTAACAATCGGTTGTGGATGCTTTTTAACCGTTCGATGACCCTGGAGGGATCGATTCTGCTTTTCGTATAATTTTGAGCAGAAATACCGACTGTGTTATCCTAGGGTGTTTAGCTCGAACGCGCTTCCTTTCGTTTTTGGATTATCTAAAAATACAGTACCACCCAGTACAGTTTTTCAATGAACACAGTTCAGTTTTTCAATAGGCGTGATTTTTTTTTTTTTTTTTTTACGTGTATCGTTATTTTATACAATCCGATGACCCTGGAGGGATCGGTTTTGCTTTTTACTGGTTATTGAGCAAAAATATTACTACACAATCGACAAGCATTTCGCGAAATACTATTTATACTATAAATAAGCTATTGTTTTCTCTTTTGATTGCCGGCATTCAAAAGATTAATTTGAAAACGCTTAAACAACAAATATTTATGGTCTATCGCCAGCTTTCCAGGCGAATCCTGACAATATACCTTCCCCAACCTCCAACTCCGTAGCACTTATGAGGGTGTCGCTGAGTCGGTGGCCTCTCATTAAGTAAGTGCTACATCAACATTTCCTTCCCCTATCCCAAGTTACGGTAAAGATGGGCGTGGCCGGGAATAGCGATATTCATGCTTTTAGTATTCTTGTTTATGATTTGAACAAGGTATACTCCCCTGCCTTGTTCTTGAAAGTAGTCAGGATGAGATTATTAAAAAGAAACATGAATGTTGCTAGTATCCAATCTACGAAGTATACCGTAACTACGCTAACGCTAACGCTAACGCTAACGCTAACTTTATCAATAGTTGTCAAAAACTGAGTCAATTTGGAGTTCACCACGAAAAAATAAAAAGAATCGGTTGTGATTCGGCGGATATTGACCATTTTGTATAGGAAAACGGCTTTGGAACATTTGTTGTATCCGATACTGAAAATTACACCAAAGTTTACTGAATTCTTCGGAACATACGCTGTAATTATTTTTTGGCTTATGTGACAAAATCGTAGTTTGAACTTCGAAATTTGTTGTTATTTACTGTTCCACCATATTAAAATCAATGGTGAACTTACGTTTACAAAATCAAACAGCATGGATTTATTTTTCCCAGAAAATGTAGAATATGAACAAACGATTTTTTCTCATTTTCGCATAATGAGTCTGAAACCAAGAATTTCTTAAGATGACATTTGTTTTTACGTTTCTATTGAATCTTTCTGATCACATCAGTCTTGTTTTGGAGTCAAATGACACTTTGTTTAACAATCATATGCTCTTGAATAAACTAAAGCATATTAGGGAAGTTATTGCCAACAGTGTTTTATTATTTATCCAGAAAATACCCTTCCTTCAAATATTAATTCTTCTTTTGAGTTTCGCTATTGGAATACATTTATGCATTGAAGATTTTGATATACTTAGCACAAATTTACCCTTCTTTCAAACTTTCTATGTTTTTTTTTATATATGATGTAATCATAATTATTGGTATAAAAACTGTTGATTTAAAATTTAAATAATTTTCACCTTTTTGTACATAGGCTGTCCTTTGAAGCTATATTTTTTTAAATATTTTATTGTTTCCAACTGATAAAAGGGCGGCATTCGATAACATTGATCAGCGAAAAGAGATACTGCAGTTACTTCGATGGGTTATGCTACTTTTCCCCGAATGTCGTGGTGAATGAACTGGCCATCTAATATGCACCCTTCTTTATTTAATTGGCGGTTCTTTCGAGTTTTACTGTCCTCAGCATTTTTGCCAACATGCTGAAAATGACAGAATACCTCCTTCTTTTGATTGCTTATCGTTCTTTCTCGTTCACTATCCAGTCACTAAAGAGTATTATAGCACCTATTTAAGGTGATTATAGAACGAAGCCATACCTCAAATTTTCAAAAGCACAAGACTTGAGAACCAAACACCGCTTCGCGTTAAAAATCTATCCCATTGGTCACCACCAGCCAGCAAGCAAGTTGATTGGTTTTCAACGCGAACTGTTGTCAGATACTCTCGTCTTGTGCAATTAAAAATTCAAAGTTTGGCTTCGTTTTATAATCACCTTAAACTGCACCACTTCTCGGACCGGTTATTCGGGGAAATGGCATTCGGGGACGAGTGGCACAATCACTTCAATGATTTTGAACGCAATTGTTGATGTCTTTTCGTTTTATTATGCCGCAATATTTTTTGGCGTCCAATCTTCTATGGGTTCAATCATAAGTTTTACCTTCTTCTAAAATAGGGTATTCTTTATATTTATAATGTTTTTTATTGTATTATTTAGTAAAGCTAAATGTAAACCATGTTTATATTTTGCTTTTTCATCAATTCTTGCAAGACATGCTGTTATAATGATAATTACTTTCCTGTCAATATTCAACATATTTTGTTTTGCAAACGCGTGATCTCCTTTCGAGATATGCTGTAAAAAATATTATCTCAATCACAAATTTTCCTTTCTTCCGATAACAAACGGTGGTTTTGGTGTACACGTCCAAAATTAAAATTTATATTGAATCGTTGAAAAGTTTTGCCACAAATATTTTCTTCTAAAAATGGGTTGTTCATTTGAGTTATGCTATGAGAACATTTTTTTTGTGCGTTAGAGCCTTAAACATTTTAAACGAAAAGCATTATGCTGCAGTAATAGATTTTTGGATTAGAGCTTTTAATATTTGCAAATGACCATTATGCCAAACGACCTTATGCCAATCGACTTTATGCCAAACGGGGTACAATCATCTCAGCCAGAGTTCTCCGAGAACCTTGTGAAAGTTCCCATAAATCAACTGAGAATCAATGTCGAAAGCCTCCTTGGCTAATGAATGAATCATCTAAGAATCTGTAGTGAGAAATCTGCTGATAACTTCACAAGTATTATATCAAAGGATTGAGTGGAATTAGTCAATTGTACTAATTGGTTTGAGTGGAATTTCAAAATATTTTTTCAAATTTTTTCCTTAACATTAGAAGATTTTTTTGATTTGCTAGAAACAAACCTTGTGATGAGTCGTTGAGCTATCCCTTTGTGTAATCGCAACATAAGAAGTCGCCTCTTGCTTGGATGATTTTATTGCTACTGATATTGAAAGCCCTTGATGATGATTAGCACTAACAAGAAAAAAAAGCTTTTACCGGCACCAAGCCCTATCTCATCCCCTTCGCGTCATATGGAGTCCATCTCGCTGGGAGATCATTGCTCTTGACTGAAGCAGCGGATGAGTCTCTCGCCAACCGTGGACCAGACTACAAGCACAGACAAACATACGTAACAGTGACGAAATTTGCACTCATCTGCACTTGACATTTCTCACTAGCATCTTCTGCTGGTCACAAAACAGTATCCTGCAACTTGATCATCAAATAATAATTATAATAATAATTAAGTGAGTTGGGCGATGGATTTTAAAGGAATTTGTTTTAAATGTGACGTCTGTTTGTCTGTGCTAATAGGTAGTGCTGTTTTTGTTATTTTTATTTTTAATGAGCTAGGATTGTATTTCACCATACTCTAGCTTGGTTGAGTTATCAGGTGCGCTGAATCATCATTTCGCCCGGATGAATCGTTATCTCTAATATTTTTTCTTCAATGAATCTGCTACCGTGCAAGTATCGTTGGAGCGCCGAGAGTACAAAACTATGACTTGCACCATCTGTCGTGACTCTTGGGCTGATTGCCTTCATTCATCCCTACTTGTACTGACTCGGATGATGTTCAAATACTAATAAATCCCGCCCTCGTGTACGCCTATCGATTCTTATCGCCGTCCATCCAACTAGCATGAGCGATTATTTTATCATCCGGGCGGCAGTGATTATCTGAAAACTACGTCTTAATTTCCATATCTACGCCCGTTCACGTTCGAGGTCGACACGGATCGATGGGAATAAAAATGGCGACACTTTCGGCTTCGGTTTGTTTTGATTCGACGGGACGGAAATAATGCAAACATAAACAGCTTTTATTTCATAATAATGATATCGCGTCTTTCGGATCCAGAATCCAGCCGAACCGAGGCAGTCCGTTCCGATTCGAGCAGTGCCTATTTTTGATAGACTAATCTTCCCTGTAATTTGTAAGGGTCAATCACTATGAATATACCGATGTAAACAAGGCCACTGTTTATTCGCGTCTAGGCATTAAGCTGCGAAATGTGTATGTCGGCAGATTTATTGTTATTTTTGTATTTATAGTTTGCCGGGCATAATTTGAATATTATTTACGTTTTCGGTACCCTTGCCATATTGGATGAAAAATAGTCCATGTCTGTACCTAATTTTGGATATATATTTTTTGTATTTCAATAATAATATTTGACGAGGAATGAATCATTCAAATGTTGTTCAATTGCTCCCAAAATTGGGTTTATTAAAACAGATTTTGTATTGGCAATTTGCGTGCTTTTGGCTACCTGTTTGCTGTTGTAAAACACTTTCATTGTAATAGTGGATCTTTTAAGATGATACAGCGTGGAACCCAACTTCAATATTGTACTAAAACTTTAAAGGCACAAATCTCACAACAGAAGCAACACGAAAGTTTGAACTAAGAAAATCAGGTTCGTTGGTACACTATTTCCTATGTTTGGTGACTTTGCAAACGTGATTGTAACGGTCATCTTTATGTTCCTAGATGTTTCACCTTAAATGCGGAGCATTTTATTCAAGATGATAAACATGAATCAAACAAATATGTAAAATTCAAAAATCGAACCATTATTAATCCATTGTTGTTATCTTTGAAATTCACCCAAAAATATACGTCGTATCCTTTAATTGCTCAAAATGCACTTGGGGCACTTCAAACTTTGTACCTGATCGCAATCGACGTATGTATCAAGTCTTGTGATGTTTACAGCAAATGCCTTTTATCAATTGGCTGATAACTGACGATGATGATAGGTATGTCCGTAATTTCGCAAAACGTGCTTCCCATAACGTCGCTATCGGAAAGGCGTGTTGCACGCGTTCACAGAGTGCACCAGCTGAAATCGCCAAATGACGACGAGTCACCACGAGTCGCGCTATCTATCAATGAACACTCCCTTCCGAACAACGTGGGCTGGTTGGCAGGTATGATTGCGATGCTATTTGGTGGTTGTGATGACTGAATAAAAATTAAAGTTGTATAGTAGAATTTGGGTGGAGTATCACTGTACCTTCAAATAGTCTGGCTCGTAGGGGAAGACGGGGTGAGACCGCCCGCCTAAGCAATTTAATTTATATGTCAAAATCAAGAATCAATAAATCCTATTTCGACGCAGCATGTCGTTTTTTGAAGCCTTAGGCATGATAAAAAAATATCACAGGTGTTGTATTTCTAAAAAAAATATTTATTTCTTGAAGCTTTATAAAAGCGATAATAAATAGTGAGTAATTTGCTTGAGAAAGCTCTTATGTCCATTAGCCCTTCAATGAAACAGAAGAAGCGAAGCTTTCTGGTTTTGTGCAACAACAGTACTTTCGTGAAACATGACAATTAGGCTCGATGCGGATTTTCTGCTCTCTCTTTAATTTTGTTTAGTACATGAAGTAAACTTAACCCTATTTTTAATGACATCTTTTTCTTTCTTTTTCAGGTAAGTGATGCAATCAGAAGAATCAACATGACGTTTATTCCCCAAGGTTGGAAAGCTATAATCTTACAATCACTCAAATCGGTAATCCTAAAAGCAAAAAACTCAAACTTTTTTGGAACCCAAGAAAAAAATAGCGGACACTGGATATTGTTCTATCCTGTTTTGTTCACATTTCGACCGCAATCGTAAGGCACACTAGACTCCTTCCAGCTTCTAATTGAAATTGATTGTTAACATATTAAATTGGATTTCTTATTTACTACGATGTATTCCAGTAATATGCAGCAATATTCATTACTTGTTTAAAAATATCTGAAACAAATTCTTAAAGTAAAAAGTGAACAAATTTGTGAAGAGAATTCCTGGAGAAACTCCTGATAGGTTTTCTGATTGAAACCCTTGAAAAATCATTGACTGAAAGTTATTTAGAAATATTTGAAGGAATATAATATATGAAACTCTCAAGGAAATCGCTGAGCAAAAATTCTGATCAAAATTCTAAAAGTTTGAGAATTTTCAAGGAAAACTTCTTGAGGAATAAATCTTGGAGGAACACTTGAAGGAATTTTAGAAAACAATCCCGAGTAAATTTCGGAAGGGATTTCTTGAATAAAAAATTAAAGAAATTTTCGTGAGAAACTTTGATTAATGTAAATATATGTGCGAATTTTTGGAGAAATATATGAAAATTCCTTTGGAAGAATTCCAGCGCAAATTATTGAAATTTTTTAAAGAATTTTTGAGAAAAAAAAATCCCTATGGGAGATTTCTAATGCATCAATCTCTGAAGGAAATTCCATTCCATCCTTCAAGTAAATTTCTTAAATAATCCATGGCAAAATTTTTTAGAATATACGTAAGCGAATTATTAGGGACGAAAGATTTTAAAGATGATACTATAGAAACTGTAGGAATGCTTCAAGGAACCCTTGAAAGAAATTCTGAGAAAACCACTCCTGACGGTTTCCTTAAGTAAGGAAACTTAAAGGATAAAAATAGGGATTTCTCAGGGGAGAAAATAACTGAAGGTATCACTGATGGAAAAAACTAAAAGAAATCCTGGAGAAGCCGATATCCTTAAGAAGCTCATCACTGAAGATAAATTCTTGGAGGAATACCTACTAAAATTTTAGGATAGATCGTTGAAGAGAATGTCTTGAGAAACTCTTGATTAAGTTTTAGGTGCACTAGTTGAGGAATCCTTGAAAAGATTCCTGGAGGGGCTCGTAGAAAATTCATGTAGGTTTTCCTGAGAAAATTCTTAAGAGAATCTTTGATGAAATTTATGAAAAGATTCATGAGGAATGTTCTGCACGAAATTCTGAGGGAATTAAAGGAAGTATCTCTCGAGAAAAAACTTGCGAACGAATTCTGGAAAGAATTTATAGAGTTTCCGGGAAACGGGAAATAAATTTTCCATTCCATTCCGGGATCCCGAGAAATTCTAAAACGTGAAAATGAAGCAAATTTGATGCATTTATTTTTGGAAAATCTCCGTATGTATGTATGTTATATTTTATACTCGCTAATTACTGAAAAAAAGAGTAAGAACCATACAATTACTCTTTTCCTAAATAATTAAATTATGTTTCTTTAAAAAATCTCTTGGCTTAATTTGGAACATGCGCTCAAAACAAAAAAAAAATAATTAAAACTATCAAAATTTCATGCGATAAAATTAATAGTGAAGCTAAGTCTTAACAAATCATAGAACGTTAAAATCATATTTGCCAGCATTGAATACATTTTATCAAGCACTAGTATAAGAACCAGCTAGAATGTTACATTGAAATTGTGCCTGTTCATAATTGAAATTGAACAGAATCCATAAATAACTTGATAAGCCATTAATTTATAAAATATATTTTTGTATAAATTTGTATTGGATATAATTTTTTTGGAAAAAAACACATTGAATAGATATTAGAGTGGTTCAAAAAATCGTTTTTGCTCCACACCGCTCATTCGATTCAAGATCAAATTCTGAGTATCCTCCCAAAATTTGAGCTCATTTGGATGAAAACTGAGACTGCACAAGCCCTTTAAAGTTTATATGGGAATTACTATGAGAAAAGCAACCAACTCATTCTATCGGTCATAGTGTTTGCCCATGTGCTCTTGGAGATTAGAACTACGTTGATACTGTGAGACACATCCATCAGCTACAACTTTGCCGAAGACCGTTTTCAAATCGGACGCCTCAGTAATTAGTTATTGATTTATATCCAGTCACAGATTCTTCAGCAGTGCTCATTTAATTTCTGAACAGGCAACATTGCTGCACCTGGCGCGAAAGATAGCACGCACAAATCATGGCTACTATGTTTTACTGCATACATCCAGTGATGCCTGCAGAGCAGCCCAATAATTATAGCCAAAGTTTTACAACTCATTCGAAAATCAATAACTAATTACTGGGACGTCCGATGTAAAAACGGTCTTCGGCAAAGTTGTAGCTATTGGATGTGTCTCACAGTATCAACGTAGTTCTAATCTCCAAGAGCACATGGGCAAACACTATGACCGATTGAATGAATTGGTTGCTTTTCCCATAGTAATTCCCATATAAACTTCAAAGGGCTTGTGCAGTCTCAGTTTTCATCCAAATGAGCTCAAATTTTGGAAGGATACTCAGAATTTGATCTTGAATCGAATTAGCGGTGTGGAGCAAAAACGATTTTTTGAACCACTCTAATAGATATGCATTTTATTAAAAAAATGTTTAATTACGAAAAACAAAAAATAAATATTTAAATATAACTAGTGATATAAAGATACGGACAACGAAATCGAGCCATTTCCTGATTGTATCCGATATTGGAAGCCACCTTTCATGATTGGTCAATTTGGTACTAGAATACATCATTCAAATGTAATGTCATAATTCATACTAATATTTTCAAATTTATTTTTGGACGCTACAAAATTGATAATATTTACCACATATGGGTAACAGGATCACATAAAACTAATATTTTTTTAATCATGAATTTAGTGGCTTAAGTGTCCGGTACTGGCGGATCTCCCCCTATATTTCTAAGTAGTCAGGAACCTAAGATATTTGCAAAATATTTTTTTATGCTCACTTGCGCCACCTGACAGCAACATCTCGAACCTCTTGACTAGAATAAGCATTTTTCCGAAGACGCCATCTTTCTATGTGGTCAGGATGCTGAGACAACCGCAAAACAAAAGTTTCATGCTCACTAGCACTGCCTTTTGGCGGAATTTTACTTGAGTAGTGTTGCCAGCTACGACAAAATTTTGAACCCTTCATGAAAAACTGGATTACAGGTGAAGAGTATTGCTATATTTCTAAGCATTCTATTTTTCTATTCCGCTCAAGTTTTATGGTTTTGATGTTTTCTTTGTTCTTGATAAACAGTGTTGCCAGCCACATGAGCATTTGTGCTTCGGCCGACTATATGGCACGCAACACTTCATTCAACTTTGGTGAACATTCGGAATCGTTTTTTTTTTAATTTATTGATATCTGCATATCACACCCCCATATAATTGGCTCTTTGAAAACAATTGAACAGTGCTGCCATCTATTACCAAAATAATAAAACTTGAATTGCCATTTTGGAATCTCAATCCATGCTTCAACTTTGCCGAATATCTCGGATCAGACGTTGCATTTTTCAAAAACATAATTATAACCCTGATATTTTTACGACCGATAAAAAGAGGTTTGGGTGTACCTTGGTCTAGGGGATTGTAAAATTGTAAAAGTAAAACAATCAAAATAACTTCAAATGCCACGTTCATGTAAGAAGACCACTATAAATTGATGAAATGTACAAAAATATAAGATGAAGCATTATGACAGGGAAATTCTTTTCAAATTTGAGAAAGGGTTGAAAAACAGCCCGTTTATCTTTTGAGACGTGCCAATAATTAATCATATTTCAAACTTATTAGACATATTTTTCCTCCTTGAGGATTTTGTCTACACAATATTTTAAAAATTTGAATGAAGTGTTGAATTTGTTAAGACCCCCTTTCCCCTAATACGTTTCTAGCCGCAGCTAGTTCATCTCTAAGTGACGTGAAAGATCTTTGTCTTTAACGACTATCATCTCTAACCTGTTGGCAGGTCGAATTATGGCTGACTTCTGTCGAAGTTACGTTAGTTAGTTGAACCTCTGTAACAATGTAATAATGTCTTGCTCAGTATAAGCCCAATGCTTTCAGATGTCCTTTTCGTCTCTATGTAGTTTCGCCGATTGAATTACTTCTTCCTTTTCTTGTCATTACGTCCCAGGTTAGATAGACCCTGCTTTTCAGCTTAATGTTCTAAGAGCACTAGAGCTTAACCTTGAGCTTGACTTTGATTGGCCGCCCGTGGTTGCTACTCCAGTATCGCCAGATCAGCTGCACTTACACAAGAAACCAACCAGATGACTGCTTGGGATTAACAGACACCCTCAGTGTATAAGTGCTGGTGATCTTCTATTTTTAGGCAACAATGGTGCCTGCCACGTCAGAATGCAGACCAATGAGGGGAAGGGGAAGGAATTAATGATGCATTCAACCGGTAGACCGTATATACCACTGCGTCTACGCCAATACATGCGGGAAGGGTGAAGGGGTATAGTAATTTTTGTGGCAGAGAGGCTTGCTGGTTTGGTTAGCAGATTTCCTATGTATCAGGCGTAAGGAAAGGCAAGCTATAATGATGAAAGATTGGAAGCGTAGGGAAAGTGCCCATTCACAAATTTCGTAACGCTGAAGGGGTGGGTGGGTGTTCTCGTGATGTTTCAGCCCATACGAAGTTTAATAACTATTCATACAAAAAGCGTTACGAGGGGGTGGGTGGGTGTCGAAAATGGTCTTTTTTGGCGTTATGAAATTTGTGAATAAACCCAAACGGTTTTTTTCTGTCCGTCTCTGGTTCTAGCAAATGCTATGAACTGTGCTGTGATATATTAAGAGTAGTAGATAGAAGCAAGTGAAAGATACAACTACATAGTACGAGGAAAGGGACGGGCCTGGGATTGAACCCATGACCTTCTGCATATGAAGCAGAGGCGGTAGCCATTGGACCACGAACCCCGTCTGTTCTAAGAGCACTACAACAGTTACTAACTGAGTGTTTTATTTGACAAAACTACCATTTTCGCATTCGTACATCGTGTAGCAGGTACAATAATACTCTATTCCCAGGAAAGTCGAAGAAATTACGAAAAAATCACAGATCGACCAGGATTCGAACCCAAACACTCTCAGCATGACTTTGAAAGCCCGTCCATGCTTTAATTATTATGCGAAATTCTTCATAAAGCATCAGTTTTAAGTTTGATTGTTTTTCGCTTCGGATTTGACAGGTACTTTCAGTTAACTGTACAACTGCAAGAGAAAAGCACCACACAAAACCCGGCCCGGGCCATCGAAGTCCGTTCCTGGTTTCCATCGTCACCATCACCATCAGCCATCATGTCACTTTTTTAAACAGTTTTTCTGCACCGCTCGTATGCCACATCACCCAGAGTTTGAAAATGACACTGACCAGATGAAGGATAAAAGTAACGCCGTTGGCTCTTTAATATGTGACCTGTTTCTCAGCTGCATCTGAGACAAGTGCAGACGGGACATTTGATGGATTATCTAGACTCTAGCAAGTTTCCTTTTTACGGGAATTTTTCATCAGTCTATGTTGAAATATTTGGGATTTCTCAATGTTCATCTATCCATATTTAGTCCATCCCGTATTTGTGCAGAAAATTAGCTAGAGTAAGACATAAAAAGCGCCATTCGTTTCGAGTGCGTCTATAAATCACACTGTTGAATGCTAATTATTCAAAGAAAACGAAATAAACAACTATACCCCACCCAATTGAAGGTTTTTGGCAGAGTACCATGCAGCGGAACGTGATCGAAATCATGTCCCATCAGAGCCAAAACATGCAGTCGATATGGCGGTATAGAACCAAACGACAGCCAACAAACAACTCTGTGGCTGTCTGTACTAGCTCCTGCTGTGCTGGAGTTCCTAAATTCGGATTATTCAAAGACGACATTGAGTATGTACGGGGGAGTACGTGCATCGATGGCAAGTCGGAAGAAATTTATAGATAAGACGTCATTTGATCTCCAGTGCTATGACATTGACGCGTTCGAAAAGTGTAGTTTGTTTGTGTTTTCAATTTCTATTCCCTCTGGAACCTATAATTTAGGATTGAACCAGATGACCCTGAAAAAATCTCTTGTTCCATGGTTATGTTTGTAGTCTGTAGGTAATGTTTGGAACTCATAAAAAAATGTATTGGATTTAGATTATAGGAAATTGTTTCAGCTCACCCAATTTTTTAAAAACATCCATACAGAATGCGTTACAGGGGGGTGGGTGGTTGTTGAAAATTACCATTTTTGGCGTTATGAAATTTGTGAACAAACCTTTAGTCTGGCAATATGACGTAAGCGTCATTTCAGTTTTCAGCACATCAGACACTACTTTTTGAGTAAGGTGATGGTGATGTGCTAATATTCATCGTATTAGGCTTTGATCAGTAGGAACCTACAATTTTCCTAGTATTGCAATGGATGATGCTGATACAAACCGATGCCAAACAATTCTTTCGCAATGAGCAATAAGATTTTGGTAAATTTTGATCGCTTATATTCGTCGTATCTATTTTAATTCCGGTCATAATTAGTTTTGATTCGTCTCACAACTAACGGCTCACTATGATATAGTGAGTGGTCAAACTACAACACTTCAACATTAAAATAAAATGTTAATCACATTTCACTCGGTACCTTTTCGTTCTACGATTTCGGTGAAAAGTGCAAAGTAGATAATTGAACTCAAGTTATTAATCGAAATACATCACTTGTACTTACACTTGAAAAATAAATGTATAGGGTAGATGTACCAATAGTGGATTAGTACCTCCACTATTGAAGTTCATTTAACCGCCCAAATTCCAGAAGCACAATTAATGTACATGTTAAAGTTGCAACGGGAAGTAATGACCATTGACTTAATGAGAAAAATGATTTCATCGCAGTAATCCACGGCCTGTCAGTGAAAAATAATACCTCCACTATTGGTACACTGTTCCTTTAGTTGCGGTATATTTTTAATTTGTGTTCCTATAGTTGCGGTATCCGTGGTTTTCTTATGGGATCCTCCACTATAGGAACACTTTACCGCAACTATTGGTACAAGAAAGAACAGTTTTAGCAATTTTAGTGATATTTCATCAGTTTTAAAGCAATTTGAAGCTCTTTTCAACTATTCCGTGTATCAACAAGCCAATACGTCGATTGGCAGTGTCAGTTCTGTGGCTAATGTAATAAAATCAGTGAAAACGGCACTACCGCAACTATAGGAACACCCACAACTAAGGGAACACTTACCCTATTGTGAGTACGTTCGAATATCCGCCGTAGTGGAACGTTTTATGTTTGATACAACGAATGATAGCGCTTGGGACGAAGTAGAACCAAACCCTAGTTGTGAAAATGTATCCTCCAGAGTTATAAATAAGCATTAGTTTTTAAAACTTGCTGATTTTTCATAATTTCCACATTTTCGTTATTTTTGCAGTAATATCGCAAAATAAGCCGAAAATTAAAATGGCACTTACGTCACTTCGTCAGATTACGAAAGTATAGTGATGTACTTCAAGCTTCTTCTCAGTTAAAGTGTGTAAAAAAGTGTGACAAAATGTTTAAAGACATAGTTTTTTTTGACCTGGTGAATTTGAAGTTTTCTTTGAAAATCAATGAGGCAAAGAACGAAAACACTTCGAACTTGGACGTACGATACGTATCTTGCTACCATAACTCAACAAAACCGGTAGGCAACTGCATGCGGCGATTCTTGCCGAGTCACCGGCAAAAGTCTCAAGATGCGAGAAAAAAGTAGTGCATTTTTTTGCTACGTTGAATGAACCTCCTTCGGTCGGAAACTTATTTTCGTCACCCCACCAAAGTGTGGTGAATTACGCGCGAGGAGCCTGCGAAAGCAAAACTGTACCACAAAACAGAAATGTTTTATCTTTATCTGAACAGACGGTGTAGATATGTGGCGTAGCGAAACGTGACACAAAAATGTTGGCACACAAGCACTTGCTTCAGACTAAACTCAAGACGGCGATGTCGGCTGCGGGCAAAAATAAATATGTGCTTACCTATCTGTAGGTATAGTTTGGGAAAACATTGGCGGAAGGAACCAACCTCGCGGCCTTCATGTTCTTAGTTGAGAGAAGTTGTGGATTACAAAGTTGCGTATTTTCGTCCTAGTCGGCACGCTTAGCGATGGAAAAGAAATTCAATCCGAGAATTGTATCGTATGGATGATTATCTAATTACCATTTGCTATCGAAAACATATTCAATTATTAAATAAAGATTAAATTTTGCGAAATTTTCATAATTGTGACTATAAATCCATCTACCGTACGTAAACGGTTGCATTCAATTCAGTCTTTAATTTTAATCTGTCCCCCTTTCCACCGGGACACATGAATCTTACGTGCGGTATAAATTATAAAACAACGTCATTATCATTTAAAAAGTCACTAACAAGGTCATCCATTACCACGAGCAAAATACGAACTGGCTGAAAAGTATCAAACCAAAACAATACATACAAATTCCGCGGCCCATTAGCATACACACACTAGCGCCATACCGGATTGAATCACATGACTTTTGTATACTTTCTCGCCAATAAATTTCGTTTCTTCTTTTCCTTATAAAAACAGTATTGGCATCGGATTGTTGCCAGGATTACAAACAGCGCATAATCTTATTGATCACTGTGTACACTGCGTGTAGCTCACATCTATAGATTTCTCCACCCTTGTTCAACCTTCGCCCATTTGTAACGAACCACTTAAACTGCGAGGAAGTCGCAAAAAATAAAAATTAGTTTTATTGCGGTCTTAAAGAATAATTTCAAGTTTCAAGATAGTTATAAGACTATTACAAAACCTAAAATGTTACTTGGGTGTGCTCACAGTGAATCAAGAGTCAAATGCGACAAAGTCCAATTATTTTTCTTGACATTACATCACCACTAAGCCAGAACCTGTGTCTCAGCTTGTTCTTAATAGTTTTCAACAAAGAGCTTAATTCCCTAAAGTTGACATTTTTGGATTGGTGTATTATGTGGCAGGTACGATTATGCTTTCATATGTAAGGATATCAAATAGAATGTCAATTTCCATACACAGAAAGAAAAAAATCATGGATGAATTGAACTGATTATCGTTTGTCTCAAATTCCGAACATGAGTATGGTGTAGGAGTTATGCGGGTGTGAATATAGTGAACAGGGAGTCATGAGTTCGATTCCCATCGAGAAAACGTGTAACTTTTTCGCAAATTTCAAATCAATTAGTCCCTCAAATCCAACTGCAAAATATACAATTTAAATTTGTTAGCTCTTCAGAGGAGAGTCGGTTTGAAAACTTTTTCGAGAAATGCAAATTTTACCTTACGTTGACTTAAATCTCGCCGAAATTGAATCAATTATTTCGTCATTCATTTGAGTTTTTTCTCGCGGGCCAATTTGCTATTTGTGTTGTTTTTACCCGAGCCACTTTTTTCTTCCATCAATTGATATAAGTACTCTTCGCTTGTACCATTAAAGCGGCAATAAAACAAATATCGCTGAAAATAGCGGAAAGTTTTTGCATGTCCAAATAAAACGTCTCATTTAGACGGCCACTGATTCCTGTTGAACCATTTGCTACACGTCAATCCGAGCGTCATTCATCCCGAGACAAAATGTGTGCTTTTGCCAAAAAAATATATTGTGATGTAAATCTACCACAGCCAACATGGTAGATACCGTTACCCATTGAGATGCCATTACTCCTTTATATATGCGGGTAATTTGATATCTGCTAGTTCAATCAAATTCAATCCAAATCGAAAGTATCGGATTACTCAGGTTTTTTTGCATAAAAGCCAAAAACATCTTAATTCAACTGAAATATTTGCCTATTCAACCAAAAACGGTACTGATGATGACCGTGAAAGCCTGATGTCTGCCATTTTTGCTCAGGATTTTTATTTTTTTTATTCAGATAAGTTATGCTCACTTTCTAGTCTGAAATTGGGGTTCGCTGTTCTTTCCGTACCGCACCATCGCACACCATCGGGAATCACATGATAGAAGCTGTGACGTCAATGCTCGTTAGATCGCACGTTTTCGCGCCAGCGGCTGTAAAGAGAGGTACCTACAGACAATCAATCAGCTCGTAACGCACCACCGCACAGAGGTCCAGTTTTGGAAATAGGCAGGAAAAATTTTAAACAGGATGTCACAACTGTGCCGATGTTAGCGTACAATAATCATTCCTGGAAACGCTGTTTTGCGGACCAATCAGAGGCTGGTCCGTTTTGGTCCCAGAAGAAGAAAACAGCAAGTTTTTTCTATAGAAACCAAAAAAATGTGGCTATACCCAAAATAGGGTCTTTTTCTTCTTCTTCTTGGCATTAACATCCCAACTGGGATAGAGCCGGCTTCTCAGCTTAGAGTGCTTGCTTTCTTTGCCAAAGTGGCCATTTTCGCATTCGTATATCGTGTGGCAGGTACGAGGATACTCTATGCCCAGGGAAGTCAAGGAAATTTCCATTACGAAAAGATCCTGGACCGACCGGGATTCGAACCCAGACACTTTCAGCATGGCTTTGCTTTGTAGCCGCGGACTCTAACCACTCGGCTAAGGAAGGCCCCCAAAATTGGGTCGTCAACCCTAAATAATGTCCCAAAGCACTTTTCATGAATAAAAATAAAAAAGACTGACAATGCGGTATTTTTGGCATGATTTTAACAATCTGGACCACTGTGCACCACCCGCTGCCGTTATATGCATAATTGTCGCATGTTACTCTTTGTGCATTTTGACTTTGTTTTGTCATCAAACAGTTTATTTTTACGTATAGTTTTACATTTACCAAAAATTAACTTTGTTCGGAAACTCAATTAAAAGCAAGTCAAGTCAATTTGACCCATTGTAGAATTTCCACGCATAACTGACCCACTACTGTATTTCTACGCATAACTGTCACACTATACAACTCGCAGCGCTGATCTCAAACAAAATATTTGTTTTGAATATTTTCTTACATTGGCTTTACATCCCACCTGGAACACAACCGGATTTATGTATTTGTATAATCGGGGTACATTCATCACTTATGCGGCCAGATGTCAAATTTGATTAAAATTTTCAATATTAAAATTCATTTCTCATCCGTCTTTCAACGAATTTCAGTTGAATTTTCGGGGTCGATCACAAAATTTTTCAAGTTTTTGGAACCGCGGTCATCGATACGAAATTAATCGTAATTTAGGATTCACGGGGAGTGCTGAAGTAACCCCACTTAAAGAATCAGTAACCACTTCAATTTCGAGTCCATGGCTGGAGGCAAATCAATTTCATGAATTAGCAAACCAAGTCTAAATAAAAATAGTACAAGCGTTTTTCGATGACTTGTCCTCATGCTGGTTTGTTCCGAATACCGGTTCACTGGTGGAAGTGGCCATTATATTGGCGAATCTGAAACATGGCTTGCGACATATCAATCTTTATGAGTTTTCAAATCTAGTCTAAAACTGATTCAAATTAATTTGAAAAACTTGACCACATGTCGGATCGTTCCGGATACCCGGTTCCCTGGGGGGAAATGGTCACTAAATTGGCGGTTCTGAAACCCAGCTGGCGTCATCAAACTTCATAAATTCCCAAATCAAGGCTAAAGAAGGGTAATATGACGTGATAACGTTACAGGTTGTTTTGGATACCCTGCTCCCCAGAGGAAGTGGCCATTATATTGCCGGTGTAAATCAAATCAAAATAAGAAAAGTTCAAGAAATTTTGGATGACTTGGCCACATGCTTCGGTGCAAGTGGCAAATATGTCAACGGATCTAAAACTTAATTTGTGATGTAAGTATCAAATCTCATGAAGTCCAAAGATATGTCAAATCGTGTGAAGATTTGTGTCGCGAATTCTGAGTCAATACTCCGCAGAATCACCTTGCAGATGAGTTTCTGTCAAGCCTGCAGCTGGAAGAGTCGATATAGGAATTACAGTTAACTCTCTCTTACTCGATATTCCGTATCTCGATATCGAGTTAGAGAACCATAGTAAAAGTTGATTTTCATGGCTACCTCGATGGTCCCTTGGATCGCATTTGCACTGATTTTGTGTTCTATAACTCGATACCTCCCTAACTCGATGGTCCCTTCAATATCGAGTAAGGGAGAGTTGACTGTAATTAAATCTTATAAGCTCTCTAACATACTCATCCACTTTTTCTTTCACTAACTCATATATTTTCTCAATATCACACAAATTGGAAACTTTGCTTTCCATCCTAAACAATAAAATCATATTTCTACTTTTCCCCATATGTGGCTTCGTTTGGCACATGTAACTTGAGCCTTCATTGAGTGCCTCAACATAGTCTTGAGGATATACATCCTCTACTTTCGGTACAATCCATACGTAAGAAGGGCCATCCACCACAGTATGTTTAGCGAATAATTGGTCACTACTATCAGTGGGACTGTTATGCGTAGAAATGTTCCAAAAACCCCGTATTTCTAGGCATAACAGTCCCACTTTGAATTTCGTAGCTAAATTTACTTTTTTCCCATGATACAAACTCTTGATTCTAATGAACACGGTATTCTTTATACTATTGAAAAGAATTTAATTAAATTTATCACACACCTGGTCAATACGAGGCCTGAATGTGTTAAAATCTTTAAACGCGTTTTTCTCGATTGCATATTTTGGAACATGGGACAATTATGCGTATAACGGCAGCGCGGTACGACGACTGGACGACTCACGGACTGTATGACGACGATGAGGACTATTCGACGATATGGATGAACAACCGCGGAACAACCATCTGGTTGTGGTGTACGATGTTTTAACTCGTCTCCACAAGCAACAAAACCGTGTTGGTTTTCTTGTTTCGTCGTACTCGTTCAGAAGTACGTACTTTACAGCTCTACATGGTTTGAGCTTTTTCAGCTGGTCGTGTTTCCGGTGTCTACACTACATCATATCATCTTTCCCTCAGTTGTACACCCAATAGACGAATGTCTAATTTTTATTTAGAAAAAAATGTACCATTTATGGTCATAAAGGTTTCCTTTTCGATCATATGCAAAATTTTGAAACCTTTCAATCATCTTTGCATATGTATTGGTGACTATCCAAAATTACATTTTCCATCAACATGTTGTCAAATTTTATAGACTTTATAGGGGCAAAAAAAACAGACATATTTTGAAATATTTTTAATAATTCAAAAACCATATCCTTCGCAGGGCCCTTTTTTAAACTTGGTCAATATTTTTAATGGAAGATATCTAAAGCCTTTAATTTAAGCAAAATGGTCTCATAAGTAACTTTTTCCTTATTTTGCTTGCAGTGAATCCTAGTGCACCATTTTACAAGTTCTTCGGAAATTTCTTCGCAGATTCTTTGGAGGAAGCTTCAGAAATTCCAGTGATATCTTCAGAGATTTCTCCTGGAATACTTACAAGATACCAGGGATCTCCTCAGAAATTCTTCTAGACACTTCTCCTCAATTGGTGAGAGATTTCTTTATGATTTGGTCCAGGAACCACTCCGCTTTCAGTTTTTTCCACAAGAATCGATCTAGAAGTTTCATTTCGATGCAATATTTACTGGAAAAAAAATCTAGAGAAGTAATAACTTTCCTGATTTTTTTCGTTGAAAAAATCTGGAGGAGTTCCTGATGCTATCTCCAAGGTATGTGTTGTGATTATCCTTAGAAATATTCTAGATTGAATTCTTGAAGGTATCTAAAACCATATTCTTAGAAGAAATCCTTACGTGAGAAGAGCGATACGTGAGAGATTCTCTCAATTTTTTCAGGATTCAATCCCTGAATATGAGTAATATTCGATGGATACCTTCCCAAGTAACCATAAGCACTAATAATAGGCCCTTTATCAGCATCATAGATGCGTTCATGCATTATAATAGCACTACAAATGCTTACACACCTTATAACAGCACTTCCGCTGCATAGAAACCCTATTACGGCACCATTAATGCTTCTAGGCATTAAATAAGCACTATATTGGCTTTATATTCGCATACAGGGCATGTTTAAATGCCATTCAGTGTTTTGACAGATATACCACGTGCTTTGTGTTTGCATATAGTGGTAAGAGGGAGTCAAACATAAATCTTCTCACTACTACAATTGCAGGTTTTATGACGGGGAAAAGTGATGGTTTAAATTGGCCACTTTTCTTTCCAATACTATTCATCTTATGTGACCGAAGGAGCAAAGGAGCAGGACTTCAACAACTCAACAATACGGGTGTCGCAGGTTCGAGACGCAAAATGAGGAATTTCATCATCATAAAACGAGGATCAAAATGTGGCAATTGCAAGTCCTCGACAGGATGGATGCCACCAAAATGAATAAGTCTGATACGGAGAAGTGCAATTTGAATCATTTTATTACATTTTTGCATACTATTCGAGGTTTCCGTTTTCATTAATTCATTTATTTACCTCGTGTACCAGTTGTTTGGCCGCATGCGCGTGCGTAGCACAAAATATTCGCCCTAAAAACCTGGCGAAAACAACTGAGGTTTCTCACGTGGTCTTATATCAGCATTAGTGGTGCAGAGAAGCACGGTTATATCTTTGCACTACAATGGCACACTATTTCGCCTTTTCTAGCATTATAATAGCATTATATGCGTATATAAAACTGACATGCATCAAAAGATTACCCTATATGCGCATATAATGCTGTTACCGTGCCGCATTATCGTGCTTTCTGGTTACTTGGGTTGGGCAGAGTCTTGGTTAACATCATAAAAAAATGCAGTAATGCTTGTAGCACTGCAGGATGATAGCGAGTATTTTTTAGTGATTTGTTCACATTTTTAAGCAAAAGTCACTAAAAAGTCTCTTTTTAAAACATTTCTATACAAGTCCGCTTTTCCGACAAATAGTCCCTTTTTCACTTTTCTGGCCAAAAACACCGAGTCACAGTCATTTTTTCTTGAAGTTAGTCCAAGTTTTCTACAGTGGGATTCCGTTTTTTGGCAACAAAGTCAAAATTTTCCGTTGACAAAAACGGAACAGTGCCAAACTCGGAACCAGTTTTTTTAATTTCAAGAATTTCATTTGGACGTTGTTACATCATCATTATAGATCCAAATGATGGCCAAGCTTCCAAACGGTTCACTTCGAAGCGGGTTTCCGTAGGATAGGACTATGCTATAAATCTATAGACCTAAAGCCCTGTCCCAATTTTGATACGCTTTAGTTTAGGCTAAAAACACATGTTTACTCAATTTATAAATGATTTTCGTTGGTTAAAGTCAATGAAACATTTTTTTATTGTTTTTGAGATTTTGTTACACCCCTTGGTTTAAACTCAAATTTGTTATTTTGTTTTCCGTGTCCCATCCGAAATGTCAGATAGGAACAACCCCAGTGTTAAAAATATAAGCCCTGTGGCATTTTTGTTGACAAAGTGAACGTCAAACATGATCAAAAGTGTCAAAGTTCATATATGGAACATTTTTTTAAATTAAATTTTAAATATGTTATAGGCGTTATTTGAGCTGGAAAATTTGCTAAAGTAGTTGCAAGAACATGCTTTTTCGTATTATTTAATAAAAACAAGAATTCATTAAACATTTTAGGACCCAATTGATAATGTTCAGCAATATCGCAGCGGAATCCCCAACGATGGCATCAACATTCTCTCCTCAAGTTTTTTTTAGTTTTAACACTGAAGTAGTTCCTATCTGACATTTCGGAAGGGACACGGAAAACAAAATAAACTCAAAATTTGACTTTAAATCAAGGGGTGTGACAAAATCTCAAAAAAAAAAACGTAAAAAATGTTTTTTTGGCTTAAACCAACGAAAATTATTCAAAAATTGAGTGAACATGTGTTTCTGGCCTAAAATTAAGTGTTTGGTACTAAAATTGCGACAGTGCTGCAGGACCCTATTCTCAGATGGAAATTTTCAAACTTCCACTAGCAATCATCATATTCCGCTGGGAACCTTTTCAGAATCATCAAAATTTGGCCAGAAACATTCAAAATACAACTAGAAATTCACAGCAATCTGCAGGAAACTCACACACGTCTTAGAAATCTTAGGAGTTTACAAGGAATCGACAGATTTTGCATAGCATCTCAATCAACTAATTGTACATTCTCAGGGTTTCGCAAGGAACCCCTGATGTCCGATAGAAATATTCAGATTTCGCTCAGTATTTTGAAGAATCCGCTGAAAATTCCCAGAAGTTATGAATGGAATTCCATAAAAAGTTGAGAAACACGACTTTTAGCTTGGTTTGTTTCTATTGTTATAGTATGCTTTTACATACGCAGTGCATGTAATTCCATAATAAAATGAACAATTAGCTGATCAGGATATTTATGATAGAAACTCTGTGTGTGAGGGGCGAGTATGTTCAAGCGTTACGTCTCATACAAAAATTTGAAATTTTCCATACAAAAAGCGTTACGGATGGGGGGGAGAGAGTCGAAAATTTTTCAATTTAGCGTTTCGGAATAAATGGACGTTGCCTTATCGGATTCGGATCGCATATCAGATATGGAATCAGATGCTATAGCAGCAAATACTTGGATATTTGGTTGATGCCCCGAAAAGAGTGCTGGAAACTAGCACTTTTCAGCATTGTTTTTGTTGGTAGGAAAAGCAGGCTGTTATTTTGTGCATCTCTTGAATGAAAAGTTGATTGATTTGCATCGGAATTGCATAAAAAAAAAAAACAATTTTTGACACCACTTGTCGCTACCAGCTCTGAGCAATGTCACAAGGGATTCCTAAAAAAAATCTTAGACGTATTCTTAGAGAAATGTCTGGCCCAATGAGTAATCAAATTGTTATATCCTGATTCCTGCTATCATTGCTTTTGTTTTTCTATCCCTTGTTCAGTCTCTTTTCTCGGAAAAGGGGTCTCCCATTCCCATTCCCAAGACACTCAGTCGCTATCAACCCTTTTTTTCTAATAAAAGTTGAAGTTTATCCCTCAATTTGGTCATGTAGCCTGTTTTATATAAGAAATTTACCAATTATCGCTATTTCGATCTGTTTTGCATATCATCTAAACTTACTCTCTGTACTGTATATTAATTTAAGAACAAAAGATCTTGAGTGGGCGGTTGCTCGGCAATCTAATAAAACTTGAACAACTTTTCCAAACAAAAATCAATATACCACTGATTTTCCTTTTCAAATTTAATTTCAAAAACTTTCTTTTTTCTATGGGTTGTTCAAAGCTGATTCTTTTCAGAAAGTTATTAATATAGTATTAATGTAAACTGATTTTAGGTTATTTGGTAAACGTAAACTTGAATGTATTTGATTTCTGAATTTGGTGACCTATTGTAAATATTCTGCAGTGATGAATTGTGTACAAAATAGAGTAAACAATTCTGCATATAATTGTTACACATTCAACATCTGTCGTGATGTCCTCCTAAACATAATCGCTTAATATTTTCGGTTGGGTGTACGTCACTCATTACCTACACGCGTTTCGTGTAAAAATAGGTGACGGCATGGCATCGTCGTCATCGGGCAAAATTGTTCGTTTGTGTAATGAAATGCTTCAAAGACGAGTCTACGCATGAACAGTTTAATCGTCTATCCTCGTCGCTAGTTATCTTTATTTCGATATCCGCTTCCCCGTTAGTGGTTATGTAATTTTAGTCAGACGGGCCATTGAGTGGAGTGGATACCTATGTAGATAAGGATTGTAGCATTTGTTGAACATTTTATTGGTTCTATTCGGCAGTAGAGGTAAACTGAAAATTACAACTTAATTTTTCACAATTCTGTCCACTGAGACAGGTTCGTTCGCGAACTGACTAATTTGATAAAGTGCATATTAGCTTAGCAGGCATGTATTATCAGCCGTCATACAAAATGCATTAGACGATGTTAGCCGTGATATGACATCTTGACATTTTGTTCCGAAAGCGGACATGAGCACATGCCATCCCTTCCAAAATAAGCTGATTTCGGGTTCGGTTGCCGAAAGAAGCGAGCGAAACACAAGACGGCGTCATAATTCATCAAAAGTCTCGTGTACAACTTGTAGATGCTACTAGAAGAAGCAATCCGGTAGCAGCTTGTAAAATGTGGCAAAAAATACAACGCTGGTAGCGGCATTTCGTCGCCCCAGGCACGTGGGTTTACTTGCAAACCCCTTTTACCAAAGGCGCTTTTTTGGCACTATTTTAGGATTTTATTTCTAGGTTGATAGGTTTTGGTTTATTGCTTCCTCGGTTGGCACTTTCGTGATTGAATGCAATTTCTCCATCCATTTGTGCTCGCTTCTAGTTGCTTTGAACGGCAATTTGCGAAAAAATGGCAAAGATATGTCTACATGAGGTTGGCTTGTGGTTAAACGTTTACAGTATGTTGTACCATCTAGGGAATAGTCAAATAATAGCCTCCAAATTAAGCTCCACTTAATTGCGCAAATTTTGGCTTTGTAATTCATCTAACAGTTAACCAACATGACGTCACGTTTGTCAGTACATATTTGCAAACCTTGGAATGTTTATTATGGAACAATTGCACGTATGTACCACAAAGGTTAATTATTCAACAAATTCAAACACTACCTCAGCACCAACAACAGTGCCTCTGTCGCTACTTGTAATCATGTACTTTGTTCTGATGGATTGATAATCTGTATTCGTTATCGGTCCTTTCACAGAAAGCTCATGGATTTTCATAGGTACCGTAATCCGGGGTAACATTGATCAGTTTTTTGGAAATTTCTTAAATATTTAATTCAAAAATGCAAATGTTCTGAGTTTTATATTTTTAAAACCAGTACTGCCATCCATAGCTCGTGACTATATACTGTATTTTGTTTTATGAAAGATCTAAGCATGTTTACAAAAATGTTTTATGTGATTTTTTCATTTAGGTGATATGGGGTAACATTGATCATCCATGGAAACAACGTTCGGTAATATTGAAAATGTCGTTACTTACTTAAATCATGGCCCCTGAAGCCGAATATGACGTCCAAACGCTTACATCTCAATTACTTTTTGAGTTATTTTAATATTAAAAAAATCTCGAACAGCGGAATACGCCTAAAGGTAGGCAATTTCCTAAGGGAATTTTACATTCTTAACAGTAATTCGTTAATGTTGCCTAATTGAACATACTTATAAAAGTTTTAACAACGGAATCGTTTTTGGCGATGCCATTTTTAGTGATAACCGCATTTTCCTTGATCATATCGCTTGCAGAACCTATGTGAGACATGAATGTTTGGTAGTGTCATCCTTAACCATTGAAATCATTGTTTCGCAAACTTGACAAATTTACGCATAAAGTTAACGCAATGTTTGCAAAAATCTTAATTTTTAATAGCTCATAAATATAAGAAAGAGAAGCAACATTCATGCTTTAGAAATGTTTCATCAATAAATGATGATACTAACTTATTACGAGATGAGTCATTCCGATCAATGTTACCCCGCTGATCAATGATACCCCAGATTACGGTACACAACTTTTAAATTCAAAGGTACACAACTTTGTAAGTATATCATTATTGTACAAGCTACAGTTTCTGGAATATATTCTTAGTATAATTCCTAAACGAATGTTTCTAAAAGTCTTCCAAACTTTTAGAAACATTTTTGGAACCAACCCTATGCATAAGCAGAACCCGTATGGATAAATCATCATCAACCAACAGAATGCAAAGATAAAGTACAGTCGCCTCTCCACATCTCGATATCGAAGGGACCATCAAGATAGGGAGAGATCGAGACAAAGAACAATTTTTTGATAAATACTAGATTGAAAAACACTTCGTTGTCAAGAAAGTAATATACAAATAAACGTCATTTTGCGTCCCTAATTTGTTTTGAATCCCAAAACTTTGGTCTAGTAACCTTCGATATTGGTCACATCGACATACGGAGAGAAAATTGAGAACGAAAAATCAACAGGAACACATCGAGATATGGAGATATCGAGATAAGGAGGATATCGAGATATGGAGAGTGAAAATGTATGCAGACTGAAGGGACTTATGAAATCATCGACATAGGGAGAGATATCGAGATGTAGAACATCGAGATGTGGAGAGTCGACTGTACTAGAAAACTGCTTTCCCTTCTTTCTGGCATTATGTTCCAACTGGGACAGAGTCTGATTGCCATCTTGTAGTGATTTTGTGAGCAGTTTACAATTTTGTAGCCTTTTCAACCAATCCGGGGTAGTATTTCAAAGTTAAATCTAACATCGAGAAAGGCTGCGGCGTCACTTGATGGAATATAGAGCTTTATATTTTTCTTCATTGAAAGGTTAAAGGTGATCGTCGATGTAGTACATATAGAATTAACGAAATACCAGTCACCTTCACGTATCGCATAACGTATAGAAATAAAACATCATAGCCATTCGACAGCCGCGACAACGCTGCCAGTTGCATATAGCGGTTGCATTGTGGCGTTTTGTGCCAACTTCATTTGCGTTGCTTCGCTTACGACGGGGGGCTACTGCCCGCCCTTTTCATGGAACAACAACCCACCGCCCTATCGGCCCTGTCAACCCACACAAATACTACTGACACATTCGAAACCACTTTCCTTCCTGTTGCAGTTTTCGCTTCAACACGATCGTTTTCCACTCATGGGAGCGCATAAGGGTGCGGCTTATTTTTCGAATGTTCTCGAAACCGTTCGTGCTCCTCTGAATTCAAATCGCATGAAAAGAGAACACTCAAAGTTTGAGCCAAAAATATTAAGACTTATATGTGGTGCAAGCGATTGGACGTAAATTTTCAGGTTATAAAATATGATTTCCAGTAAAGTCTACATAACTATGTTATTTTTCAAAAAAATGCTTTCTTCGTCAGATTTGTGCCTTTGAAGTTTTAGTGCAATCGTAGAAGTTGATTCCAAACTGTTTCACCTTAAGGGTGAAACTAATTATTGTTTTTTTAAGCTTCAAAAACGATTTAGCAATGATTATAGTTATTTAAAAACAAAATTTTTGGCATGTATTGAAAAAAACATGTGTACTATTCAATTCCAGAATGTCGGGGAAAAACCGAGAATTCCATTTAATTGGGAAATACTTCGGATAATTTCAGAACGCACCGGAAAAACATGTATTGTTGTGAAATTTATGTGCGAAACTAGAAGATTTTTAAAGTTGCCTGACAACTCGCGCAGGCTAGGATTTTGCCAAAAATAAAAATCTCGCGTAACTTTACTACAGGAAATATGTAATAATGAGAAATTCTCTCCTCTTTCGCACTCTTTCGATCATAACAGTGCAGTCTTCCCATGAACAGAACCGATGTTAAATTTTGGTTTAAACCTTGCAACTTGTGTTGAACCGCGAACGCGCTTCGTCTCTGTACCAGTGTAACGAGTCAAACCCGGTACATGTGTGCTTTGGTTTAAACTTCGGTTCAAACTTAGGTGCAAATAATGGCACAAAGCAGAAAGACAGAGAACGGTTGACATCCACGTGGAAGGATAAATTTCTACGGTCACATATGGAACTTCTTGGTACAAATCACAAGACCCTTGAGGCTTCAACAAATGATTTATTCAAGCAGATCTACTAAGATCCACATTTTAGGTAACATTTAGTGATAACTATATGAAAAAAACAAAGGATTTTACTATTCCATACAACAATACAAGATAAGTATAAATTGATAAGCGTGGATTTCAACTATGTTCTGTCTGTCTATTTTGTACCATCGTTCTCAACCCTGGATGAAATCGAAGATTTCTTGAATAACTTGTGATCTCGCCCTGAAAGCCATTATTGGTAACCGAGTGTGTAGGAGAATACGAAACCGCCTGAATCAACTTGTTAGGTTTTTATTTGGGAAGACTGTCACAGTACATTACTTGATCTATTGGAAAGTTGTTCACTATAGATCGAAAGACAATGTCCTTGGTTAGCTTTTCATACAAAAAATGCAACAGAAGAGGTTAATGTGGCCCAGTTATGTATTAAAGATAAAGTAAATTAAGATAGTCTCTCAACGTTAGGTAGGTCTTTTTGAAAAGGAACGCGAGAAATCTTTGCTCTCCTGAAAATATCTCTGGGGACATCATTTAGAATCTCTAAAAGCTCCTAAAAACATGCCTAGGGATTGCTGGAACAGTTCTGATGCAATGCTTGATAAATGGTTGATTCATGATGATATCTTTGCAAGAATTTCAACGGAAATAGAGGCGATTATGACTATCTATTCGGCGGATTCCTGGAGATACTGATTAGGTATTCTTAGGCAGATTTTCGATTGCTTCTTGATGATATTCTTAGCAAAATGTTTAATGCATTCCTGAGAATATGCTCCTTCAAATTTTGGTCATGTTTATTATTGTCAATCTCAATAAGGGAGAACTAAATTATTTTTTGTGAGATATGAGGTTTATATCAAAAATACCTCTTCATCATATTCATCTCATTCATTCTCCTTAGATTCAAGTAGAGTTTCACCAGATCAAGATTTTTTTCAGGCATCATTCATAGGCTATGTCAAACGCATAATTTGAAAACAATTCTTTAAAAAATAATAGGTTGGCTATTGAACTTTGCCTTTTTGGGGAATCATGGTCTAAGTTTAGATACACAGAGAAGATTTATTTTTGTATAATTCAAATTTACGAATTTCCTATGAATTCTCGAGAACGCACTAGATGTTCCTAGACGTACCTCTGGTACTAGGTTTGCCCCCTCGAATGAAAATAAATACTGGAAGGCTATTTTCCCTGCGCAAAATATTTTCTTCAACGGTTTCAAATGTTTAAGTATTTTTTTAGCAAAAAATTATAAAAACAGTATTCGACAAAACATTTGCAGCTTTTTTGTTTTTCCAAAATGGTCAACCTTGGATGCTTAACACTAAGGGTCCCGGGATCAGTTGTACATAAAATTTCAATCAGCCATATCTCAACAACTGTTCAACCGATTTTTTACGCATCTCGGGTCCACACTCCATAGCTTGTCATGGTAGGAAAAAAATGTTCCTAGGGGTGCTCAAATTTCTCTTAGCGCAAATAAACCAACACAAAATTTTATAGTAAATTTTATAATTTAAGATATTTCAAACCCAACATTCCCCTGATAACTAGACAAATTATGCATGTATAACAAAAAAAAAAAAAAAAAACTTGGGTATTCCTAACAAGGCAGATTTGTGTAGATCGCGGATGTCGCATGCCAAAACCTTTAGAGCTCTTGATGTCCATGCTAGAGGTTTGGAATCTCCGAAAAAGTATTTTGGAATTAGTTGCACTACATATTGGTCTCTTTGGATTTGAACTAGATAACTTATAATTCATCTAGATCAGTATATTTCTCTTGAATAGAACGTCCCAGTGAAAAATATCCTTCTGCAATGTTGTTCAATGAGACATTTTTGACATTTCTCAACACAAATTTGCTTGCAGAATTGCAGAGAACATGCTTGAACTGAAACATAAATTCTTGATTACACTCTGAATTTAAATTATTTATAATAATTAGAAAATACCTTTTTTGTTAACTGTTTGTCTATGAACCAAAATTCAAAGCACTGACAAGTGACGGGATTGGTGGTCTAATGGTTACCGCTTCTGCTTCATATGAAAAGGTCATGGGTTCAATCCCAGGCCCGTCCCTTTTCTCGTACTTTGTAGTTGTATCTTTCACTTGCTTCTATCTTCCACTCTCAATCTATCACACTCACACACTATTCATTCATAGCATTTGCTAGAACCAGAGACGGTCCTGTTGGTCTATAAATTAAATTTAAAAGCTATGACATGTACTGCCCATAAACGCATGTCAGTCCCATGTTTGCTGTATTACCTATGTACATGAGACAATTATGCGTTTATGGGCAGTGTGGTTTTTTTTTGGTATAAACTGAATTGTACATGTCCAGTTGACATGTTTGAAAAGAAATATAAATTTTGGATTATACTCTCATTTTTTTTTCAAATATTGTTTTATCCTTACATTTATATTTTTTACTAAAATCCCTAAATTTTCATGCCACTTACTTTGATTTTGTCAATTTTCAATGCAATGATATATATTTTTTGCCGTATGAATCCGCTATTTTAAGTGAATATGTATGTAATTTCTTTTCATGATTTGATTGTGCAGAAACAGTGCGTATATTTGAGTAGAAAGATAAATACTTGATTACACCTTCAAAAACACAAAAAATAGGTTTCAACCCTGATTGCCAGTAATAAAAATTGAAAGCATATATCTAGTTGCTTTCAATTTGTATTATTTAAACCTTTTTTTTAACCTATTTTTGTAGAAAATCATTGTACATGTTTGAGTAGAAATAATAATTATTGAAAACACACAAATTTGTTTGCTTGTCAATCGGAATTCATTGCTATAACATATTCTTCTTCTTTCTGGCGTTACGTCCCCACTGGGACAAAGCCTGCTTCTCAGCTTAGTGTTCTTATGAGCACTTCCACAGTTATTAACTGAGAGCTTACTATGCCGATGACCATTTTTGCATGTGTATATCGTGTGGCAGGTACGAAGATACTCTATGCCCTGGGAAGTCGAGAAAATTTCCAACCCGAAAAGATCCTCGACTGGTGGGATTCAAACCCACGACCCTCAGCTTGGTCTTGCTGAATAGCTGCGCGTTTACCGCTACGGCTATCTGGGCCCCAAAAATATAACATATAATATTTTCAATTTACAAATTTTCCGAAACATAACACAACTTCCATTAGTCGATAATGTCCGTTTCAGATTAGAGCGATTGCTAAAACATAAGTGAAAGATGAAAGAGTGAAAGATATCGATAGATATGTACAAATTGCAAATAAAAAAACAAGATGCATTTACAAAGCAGTCTGCATAAGGAAGGAGCTTGGGATTGAACCCACGATCTTCTGCTTACCGAGCAGAAGCGGTAGTTATTAGACCACCAAGCCCCACACTTTATGTTTTATTCTCACTGTTAAAAAGTCAAATTTTCAATGGACACAGTACAGTTTTTCAATAGGCGTGATTTTTTTTACGCGTATCGTTATTTTATACAATCCGATTACCCTGGAGGGATCCGTTTTGCTTTTTACTGGTTATTGAGCAAAAATATTACTGCACAATCGACAAGCATTTCGCGAAATACTATTTATACTATAAATAAGCTATTGTTTTCTCTTTTGATTGCCGGCATTCAAAAGATTAATTTGAAAACGCTTAAACAACAAATATTTATGGTCTATCGCCAGCTTTCTAGGCGAATCCTGACAATATACCTTCCCCAACCTCCAACTCCGTAGCACTTATGAGGGTGTCGCTGAGTCGGTGGCCTCTCATTAAGTAAGTGCTACATCTACATTTCCTTCCCCTATCCCAAGTTACGGTAAAGATGGGCGTGGCCGGGAATAGCGATATTCATGCTTTTAGTATTCTTGTTTATGATTTGAACAAGGTATACTCCCCTGCCTTGTTCTTGAAAGTAGTCAGGATGAGATTATTAAAAAGAAACATGAATGTTGCTAGTATCCAATCTACGAAGTATACCGTAACTACGCTAACGCTAACGCTAACGCTATTCTCACTGTTAAAAAGTCAAATTATTTAAAAAATCATGTAAAAGATTTGGCTTCGGATAAGTATTTATAAAGTTATGATCAAACGAAGTTCATTATTTACGCAAAAAGATGAAACATTTGGAAAAAAAAATAAATCAAAGCTAGTTATAATTTTTGTAAAATTTTATGTTCTAAAAACTATTCATAAATTGGCTGAAAATTACAAAGCAATTGCCTGCGCCATCTTTAAATATGAATCATTTTGGCTTACACTCTGTGTTTTCTCGTTTTATATGATTTGAATCCATAAAACCCACGAACCTCTAGTTTTGAGAATTTTCGAAAAATAGTGCCGCACCCTCGAGCACAGCCATTGCAACCACAAGGTAGCCCTTGCGAGCGGAAAATTCGCACAGGGCGCGTGCTGCATATGCTGCTGCACCCAGGGCGAGAGCGGAGAGTGAAAATGAAAATAGTGAATTTATTACCGAGGGTTTCCCGCTATTTCTGCGCTTTCGTTTTTGTTCCGCGTCGGATATATTTGCGGGAACGAACGGTTCAGAGCCAGTATGGGGCAAATACCGAAGGTCAAGTTCATAAGAGATCTAACAGTGTGCACTTCCTACTGAGTGTCTGCTTTTCCTCTAGGTAGGCAAAAACAGAAAACAGGGATAGAATAGCATTGGATTCGGTCGATTGCACTTGTCGAGCTTGGGGTGATGCGAAGGCCTAGATTTGTGAAATGGACTTTTGCTAGAGACTCGTAGCATTGATTTTTCCATGACGAATGTCATCTTCGCCTGTCGGATGCTGTTGCATCTATTTGCGTCACTGCCAACGTGGGACGCACCTTATAGGACAGAGGTTCCCAACGTTTCTGTAGGTGTGATTTATTTTGAAGTTCTACAAACATCCCGTGGGCTCCTGTAAGTGGATGTCCTCGAAATGAGTGTTTATGGAAGCCTTCTCAAGATCTCATTATGAATCAACTGATATCCATGGCAGGCACACCTAAAAGTCACGTTTGTAATTCAGATACTGCAAGAATTTCGCTAAGTACTCTAAGAATTTAGGCATAAGTCTAGGAAACATTTTTTTAAGGCTTCGATAAAGAATTTCTGGAATGGTTCTTACTAAATTCCTACAAACAATCAGGTAGTTGAGAAGATTTCAACAAAAACTTCCCCCAGCAAAGACATTCTCAGATCACGATGTTCTTCGAGAACCATCAACAAATATTTTCATAAGATTTCTTCTAGTACTCCTAAGGGTTCCAACAAATCCACGAAGTTATTACCAGAAAATTTTCTTTAAATAGGTTAGGTATTCACCAAGCATCACCTCTGCATGATGCTTTGCATATTTCAACAAATTAACTTATAGGTTTTTTGGGAGCCAACTAACAGAAGTCCTCTAAAACATATGGAACTAGTGAATAATTTCGAATTTCTTCAATACCGTCAATGATGCGTTAAGGAAATTTTAATAGAAGTTTCAAGGGTATTACCAGGGAGCTGGTAAAATCTGCCAAAGATTGATTAGGATATGTCAGGAATTTCCTATGGATACCCCTAGTAACGAAACAAGTTTTTTTTTCATGCACTGGAAAAAAAATCATGCGGAACCAATGTTGCAAACTTGGGCTTGCAATGTCCTTTTGACATGTGTTTTATCAGTAATATTTTCAAAATATTTTGAACATCAAATATTTTAACCCCACTTGCAAAACAAGCGAGGTAAGAGGCTCCTCATATCTATTCATCAATGATGAAAAGCGTCACTTATTTTCGATGGTTTTGTGGACCTCTAAGAAGTCGTCACGGCCCCCTACAGATTCGTGAACCACCGATTGGGAATACCTGTTATAGAAGATAGATTGCGAGGAGCAATTGGCCAAATTGCATTTAGTCTTGAAACTTTACCCACTCCCTAACTGTGAATGGTCATACCATGTATGTAGAATGTCATTTGTATGCTCATCTAATTGAGAATGATATAGACGGAAAACTAGAACACTAATTCATTTTTCCATCGAGTCGAGAACCGAACCGTCCCCCGGACAATTGACACGTGCTAGTTGACTGGCATTCCAAGTCTGCAGTGTGCTCGTTTCGAAAATGCATAGCTTGCATAGATACATATATAGTTACATCTTCACAAGTTCATAGTGAGAAACAGGTGCCGTGTTCATACATGGTGGGCGAAATGGCTGGGTGACGCCAGAATTTTCCTTTTTTTCTTTTGGTGGTAGTTTATATAGGATGTTGCTCGGTACTTAGTACCGTTTCCAGCTCATCTTATAAATCGCGACATTCGAGGGCGGGTTAATTCTCGATGAAGATCTTGTTATAGATGAATAATTGCTTTTTTCTTTTTCGATGTGGCTCATATAGTATGAACTCAATTTTCACAGCCTAGCTGCCAAACTTGGTGTAAATCTCTCACGTCTTTCATCTAGATCCAACAATCATCACCGTTATGAAAAATATAAATTAAAGTACAATGTTTTATTAAAAAGTTGTAGTGAATATTTTTCTCCTAAAAAACAATTTCGAAGCTGGAATTTTTCGAATATATTACAATGAAAAAAATTATAGGCCATTTCCAGAAGTTATTCTTGAGTCAAAATTATTGATTTTTCTATGGAAAACTCTTATTCTTTCATACCGAAAACATGTGTAAAACCTAATCAAAATCGAAGATTATAGGGAACGATTTGCAATAATTTCGATTCATACTGGATGGAATAAACACGTGTGTTATAATTAAAGTTAAATATACATTTATGTTAACACGGAGATGAACCAGCCTAGGGCTGAAAATCTCCTTAATAAAGCTATAATAATAATAATAATTTATCCCTGGGCTTGGGATTATATTTTCCAGGGAGCGATGAATTTTGATAATTGATCGCTGTTGTTAGTAGTTTTGATTAGATGTTGGGTGAATTTCAAAGCAATGGCAACCTTTTTATTACAAAATTTAGATTTTATCTTCTGACCTAAAAATTCTGGTTAAACTACTGTACTATGCAGTTGGGCTGCACTAGGCTATCACTCATCAAAATTACTTTCTCTTCGGGAAAATATAATTTCAAACTGGCGAGAAGATTACCAACTGAGGGTAGGTTAGGAGCACAATCAGACCCTTGAATGTGCAATGTGGGGTAGTAATTAGGAATGCCATTGACGGTTTGTAATCTTCTACGAGGTTTTCGAAAACCAACAGGGCGCGTGCACCGGGTTGCGGATAGGAGCAAAGGGAGATCAATAGCATCTACCTAAAATAATAGAGCAAAAAGCCGTTCCATGATTAGGTAATGTTTAGCGATCTTCTATGGTGTTCTAGTACTATAAAATTCTTCACTCACTGGGAATTTTGGCCTTGATAATATCAATAGTGATAAAAACATAAAATAATACCTAATACATAATAAGAACAATGTAGCTTCAATGTAGTAATAAATGAAATAAAATCAATTTTCTATACTTGACAAGGTTTTGAAGACAATCAATGAGTGAAAGAACTACCTATTAGAAAAGCCACATCAGCTAAGGCTATACATATACAAATGTTGGTCATAGGGTCATGGCGAGCATTCGGTATGTATGTCTATGACTGATTCTTATCTAATAGGGGCACTAGAAGACCACGCGGACAATTTCGAAACAAACTATTTTTATACATCGGTCTTACGATCCGAAAGGCTCAGCTATGCTGCAAAGTCATTTTAAAAGCTATTCATTACTACTGTTTAATTGTTTATAATTCTAACAAAACTACATAATTAACTCATTACTAATCACTGTTCCTATATTCTCTTTTTCTCTCCTTCTTATCTGTTGCATGATTATGATCATCACTAATATAATGCATGAGCATGCAAAATAAGAATAATTTCAGGATTGAAAGCAGTACATGGATACCTGGATAGAATAGCTTCGAAAAGGGTGCTCAAAATATAATATTTCTGATCAGGGAAGTATTATTATAAAGGGTATGTAATTTTTTTCCATTATTAACACTTAGATCACACAAACAAATGAACTAATAATATCAAATATTATTATATAAATCAGCATCGTCAATCAGTGCAAAAACAGATAAAGTTTGTAAAGTTATCACCATCGATTGAACTGCGCTCTGTATAGTAATTTTCAATCAGTATCAAAATCTCCTAAAGCGTCGCATTGTGCCATCAGCAGCCCTTAGCATCACTCTCATATTGTTATTATTTTGTTGTTTATAAAATTTCTAGAAAGCGATCAGCATATTCTTTCTTACTTGTACAATGGCCGATCTATTTGGAATTTTAATAAGTCAAATCTAACTTCAAAACTCAAATTAAATTGCTTTCAGCACATTTACATTTTGCAGCATTAATCGCATTACTGTGTCAAGTCTTCTCCATTCCCTATACCCTACCCCAACCCTTCTTATCCTTTCCGATGGTGTTCAAGTGGTCCGCATAGACTATTACGGCCATTACCTATCCCTTCCCCCGGCTTTGGACTGACTTGCGCTCTCATTGCCCCACCAAACGCTGCAAAATGAAAATGAAAATGAAATAATAATAATAATTTATGTTAAAGTGAAACATCTCGGAATCCAAAGATGGCCGTCACAATGGCCGACTTGTGCCCCTACTCACGTTTTCAAAGGCACAAAACTGGAGAAATAATTGGCAAACATGGATGGATACTTTCTTCGCGAGATTTGTGCCTTTGAAGTTTCAGTGCAATCTTAGAAGTTGATTCCAAACTGTTTCACCTTAATACGTAGTTCTAGCCTTCCACACATATTTATTTTTTATCAATAAATCTCACGGTTTACTTCTTATTTTTTCTTCCAGACATGATCAAAACCTCTACCAACACCTGCTGTCTGATTTTGCCCAGGATACGTTATACGGAGCAACCGCTTTGACCAGTTCGAACACGAAACCCAACGCATCGTTTGTAAAGACAACCACCAGAAGACACCATCTTTGGATTGGATTGAAGAAATAGAAGAAAAGCAGCGGTTCAGTTTCAGTCTGATTTCATCCCAGAAAACCTAATCGACGCCAAAGAGTGGAACATTGGTTTCACTGCCGAGACAAGAGAGATTCGATAGTTCCTCACAAAACCCTTCACTTGGTGGAATTTTAACGCCCAAAATTGAATAGCTCCAAAAGCGGTGTGATCACTCCTCGATTGCACTAGTTTAAGTTTCTGGGAAGTTTTCTTCGGTTGAACTTTCCCCGTACGATTCGCTCTGCCTGGGAGTCCAACCAGGTCCGCGTGTTTCCCTCGTGAGAAGTACCTTTTCGTTTCGGATCCTTTTCGACGCGCAGCCTTGAGCCGAAAAGGAAAGCGAACGCTGACCAACTTTTTTCTTCAACAAACCTAAACCCCCAAAACGATGGCTGTTTTTACAAAACTCTGCTTACCAGATATTGTCAAATTAAAACGCTAGTTAGTAAAGCCTTTGTCCACCCCGTTGTTCGAGGAGGTCATCTATAGAATTTACTAATTTTAACGTTTTTTTAGGTACAATATCAGTTACGTTACATCGGTTTTTCGTAATCGTTAAGTCTTTTTTTGCAAAGCCACTTTTTTATTTAATTACTATAGAAAGTACACTCATAAAATTAATATAAATAATTAATAATTTTAATATTACAATTTTAACGAGTACTATTCACTAGCGTAGTGCTTAATCATAAGTACTTTGGTCTGCTGAAAGAAAAACGATTTCTATACAATTGTTTTCGATTGTGCACTGAATTGTGCCCGTTATCGAGATTGATCGTTAGTAGAACTATAGTTGGAACCGAAAGAGAATAAGAAAGTTGGTATCGCTCTAAAACCCTCCACGTTTTGGTACTTGATAGCAAGCTACTTACTATACACTTTTGTATCTCATATACACTACCGCGAGAAGCGTGTATTTATTTCACATCGGCGTATATCGTTAAGATTCCACTTATCTCCCGATCCCGAATAAGAACGTAAATCTCTCAGTTTTAAAACTACGCAAAACAAACCCATCGTCAATCATGGAAGCCTTCTCACCGGAAATACTGTGGCTGGTGATACTCGGCTTTGTGATCGCCTTCATTTTGGCATTCGGTATCGGTGCAAACGATGTAGCCAACTCGTTCGGCACGAGCGTCGGATCTGGCGTCTTGACGATCCGACAGGCATGCTGGCTGGCCACCATCTGCGAAGTCTCTGGAGCTGTGCTGATAGGTAAGTTTGGGGCCACGCATACCGGGATTGTTGGAACCACGATATTATCAAACTTGAATAAACTTAAAATTTTGGTTTGCTGTGTTCTAATCTATGGTCCAACCTTTCGGAAAAAACTTGGTGCAAAATATCCTATAAGTGAAAAATTTGTGTTTTAATAGTTTTTAATAGTTTATATGAAAAACTACTAGTTGGACGACCAGACAAATAAAGTGAGTGAATGCCTTTCGTGGCCTTAAGGTGAAGATGAATCGAAGCCAAAGATCAAATTTTCAAGAGCACAAATCTGGAGAACCGAACATCCGTTTGAGCTGAAAACTTAATCGATTGATCACCACCAGCTAGTGACCAATAGATTAAGTTTTCAGCTCAAACGGATGTTTGGTTCTCCAGATTTGTACTCTTGAAAATTTGATGTTTGGCTTCGATTCATCTTCACCTTAAACCTCTAAATTTCTTTGAGAATCTAAAAAAGTTAAGGAGATTCGAAAAAACACAACTGAACCTGATCGCGGCTCATTTTTCTTATGCCATGGAGCCAAAAAAATCGTTATTATTTCTAATACTAAGAAAGGTGGGCATGAATGCTGTACTTTAACGATAGGTTAACGTATCGTTCATTTTAAAGCATACGCAACAAAAAGTGACACTAAAGTCCATTCAAATTAATTTGATAGAAAATAAGAATTTAATTGATTTTTTATTGTAATATGTTAAAGATTTGCAATGGGAAAGCATTGCAGGGCTGGTTGCAGGTTTCTTTTTAAAGACATGGTCTCTATTTTAATGCTAGTCTCTAAAAAGCCTCTATTTTTAATAGAAGGTCCAAAATGGTATCCAAAGTATTATCCTTATAGTGTGTTATAGCCGTAACCAGAGCCAAAAGTCGTTACCAAGGAAAAGACAATGTTGGTATGAGCTAATGTTTTATTGAACTTACTTGGTTGGTGGTTGGCTAACTAATGACAATTCTATTTCTAATTTGCAGTCACGGCCTACTATGATGATTTCAAATTAGGCTAGGCCTGCTACATCTCCCCCTCTTAGAAGAAATCTTGTGAAGAGAGCATTCAGGGAAGTCTCGATACACGTCAGGAACGACTCAGGAATTCTCCACTTGGCGTGGTAGCTGATGCGGACTGGACTGCTTCTACGACTTCAATCGGTGGTACAGGACTTGTTTCCGATGCACCCTCGTCAGGACAATGAACTTCGAGTAAGGCCGGTGTCGGAAGGCCAGCGGAAATAGGAGCTTCGGGAACATCCGTAAGTGGTGCTGCTTCCGCCGGTCTGGCGATTGCGACAGAAGATTGCACTTCCTCTATCAGGATTTCCCATGGTAGTTGCTGCGTTACTGGCTCTAGCACGTCGGACCACTTGAAGTAGGCATTCACGATGACGAAATAGTAGTACCCATGGATTGGGACAGCAAAATCGATGTGGACACGTTGCCACGGCTTCACTGCGAGGAACAATGATTCCAGGGTTGCTTTAGTCGGAAATTTTGCTGTTTCACATTGGGTCAATAGATGTAGCTGTGGGCCAGACATTTCATCCGGTCCATTCCTGGGTGTCCACGATGCAGCTATCGATTAATCTGTTTGCGGAATTTGAGTAGCACGACGATTTGAAGTCCATTTCGTCTTGCGAAGTACATCTTGACGTCAGGATCTTCAATTTGCTTCATATGGGCCGGTCAACCTTCGTGAACAAAATTCACCACTTGCTAGAGAATTGGATCTTTTCGCGTTTTAGCCACTTTCATCTAGTGCTTATGGTGTCGTCAAGAAATGCATTTGCTTTGGATTCGACATGCACGGCCACTATCACGTAATTTTCATCTGGTCTACGTTGTGCTGACATCAGTCGGGACAGGAAATCTGCGTAGCCGAAGTTCGTTGTCAAAACGTGTTTGATGTCGAAGTCGTACAGCAGAAGTGCCAAGACTTAGCGTTGCAAGCGGTTTGCTATGTATACCGAAATCCCCTTCTTTGAACCGAAAACCTTGAGAAATGGTTGATGGTCGGTCTGTAGGAAACAGTGGCGTCCGTAGAGCATTTTGTGGAAACGAGTGACCGCGAAAACCAGAGCCAATGCTTCCTTTTGCACCGTTGTTGTTCATGTCTGCTGGTGTCAGTGAACGAAAGGCATGAGCGATTGCCTTCACCTCACCGGTCGGGAACCGATGCATGACAGCGCCAAAACCGTACTTCGTTGCATCTGCTGCGACGATGATCTCCTTGGAAGAGTGGTAGTGGGTAAGCAGCAGATCAGAGAGGAGAATGGCCTTGTACTGATCGAAGGTCCAATTCCAGCGGGCATTCTTCTTGAGCAGATTGTCCAGGTTCCGGAACATCTTCATCTGCTTGACGAACCGACCGTAGTAATTCACAGCACCGAGGTAGAGACGAAGCTGTCGAACGTCTTTTGGTAGAACGCCAACGCATCATGGTAATCGCTTCCGTTTTGGATGGATGGGGTCGAATACCGTCCTTATCCACGATGTGTCCGAGGAACTCGATCTGGGAGAGTGCAAAACGGCATTTTACGAGACGTAAGTGTAAACCATACTCACGAATACGCTCGAGAACGGCGTAAAGATTGCGATTGTATTCCTGCTTGGTGCGACCAGTGATGAGGATGTCATCCAGACATGGCTTGATTCCAGGTATGCCGGCCACCATGCTGTCGATGACCATGCCGTGTGCCGACTTGACTCCAGGGGGCAGTCTGTTGTACTGGAAAAGGCCACGAAAGTTCACGGTGAGCAGTTTTCGTGATTCCTCCTCCACCTCGGCCTGCAGGTAAGCGTCGGATAAGTCGAGATGTGTGAAATAACGTGCCCCAGTCAGTTCCGCTAAGAGGAGGTCATCAGGATGTGGCAGTGGATGGCGGTCACATTCGAGCGCGTTGTTCAGCCCTGTTGTCTAATTCCAATTCCGGCTTGGAGCTCGGCGAGAAGATTGAGATTGCCACCAGAAGCCGTGGCTGATAGGCAGATTCTTCCGTTGGTTGAATGATATGATAAGATGGTGATGTCGGATGCTGAGTCGTGCTGAAGTTTAACTGCTACACCGTTGAGCTCCACCGGGATGAACTTTTGCTTGCTTCCAATGCTGCGAACCGTGTGGATGCTTCTCGTCTTGACGTTCTCTTTGGGCTTCAAATGCTTGAATGGTTTCGAAGCTGTGGGCTTGTTCCTTGAACAGTACCCTTCCTTGTGTCCCTGTTGCTTACATCTTGAACAGGTGTGCGAAGCGAATGGACACTCACGAACGTAGTGCTGGTCCCCACACTTTCAGCATGGCGTTTTGGGTACTTTCTTGCTTTTCACATGATTCTTCAGGTTGCGAGAGACAATATTGCGTGACGACGTCCTCATACCTTGCGTACCAGCCATCGAAGAAAACGTCTCCGTCCGGATCGTATTGGAAATCCTGGATTCCGCTTGCCAATGACCCGATGATCTTCTCGCTGCAGGATTGCGTTCTTCAGATCCGCGTCTGCCATTTTGTTGAGTGATACTTGAATGAAAAAATCTTGAGGGTCTTCGAGTTGCTTCCAAACTTTTTCTCGTCGCCAGCTGTTATAGCCGTAAACAAGACCAAAAGTCGTTACCAAGGAAAAGACGATGTTGGTACCAGCTAATGTTTTATTGAACTTAGGGAAAGTGTACCAGTCATGGCCATAGTGGTTCCCTATTTGGCCATATGTGTTATTTTGATAACTTTCACATTTTAAATCTTTTTGAATGTTTTAACATTAAGATATATCTTAAATCTAACTACAACAACAAACAAAAATTATCAAAATTTGAAGACATTAAAGAAATCACGTATGGCGAATTAGGGAACCACTATGTCCATAACTGGTACACCTACCCTAGTTGGTTTGTGGTTGGCTAACTAATGACAATTCTATTTCTAATTTGCAGGCACGGCCTACTATGCTGATTTCAAATTAGGCTAGGCCTGCTACACAGTGCATCCTGATGCAAAATTCTACAGGCTCTGGAAAAACCTTCAAAGACTATAATGCGACTGTTCTACAGGTTATTCAAGAGTTTCATCTCAGATTCCTCTAGGAAGAGCTTAAGGTATTACCCCCCCCCCATCTGCAATACGTTGAAAGAGATCTCACAAGACATACTTCTAGAAGTTTATCTACCAATTCTCCTAGAAATTCTTCCAGCAATTTTGCAAAATATTCTGAGAGAAATTTCTCCAGAATTTGGTCTTTGAAAACCTAGAGCACTCCAACGTTCATACCTCCAGTTATTAAGGATTCTTTTGATATTTTTTCAAACTATCCTACAATTTCCTTCAGATATTTTTTTACTAATACTTTAACCGAATTCTCCAGTAGTTACTCTAAAAGATCATCCATAGAATTCACAATGGTTTGTTCTACAGTTTTTGAATCAATTCGTTTAGGAATTTTCCCAAGAAACCTTGCAAGAATTCCGTTCCTGAAAGAACTCTAACAGGACTTTCTCAATAAATTCGACCTAGGATTACATGAGCTCTTATCTCTCGCTGAATATTTAGTTTTCGATTTTTTTTTCTTGGTTCCTGTTTGATCTGTTTTGGTCCTGTTTAGTCTCGTTTTGGACTTTTTTTAGGCAAAAGGTCTCTTAACTTTCTATTTTTAAGGTAATCAGTCTCTAACATCACTGCGTTTCAAGAAAAAGGCCCTCCAGGTGAAATAAGTTCCACAGCGTTGTATAAATACTTCCAAAGAAAATTTCACCACCTGCTAAGCTAAAAAGGGCCTTCCGGTTAAAGTAAAGAATGATCTTCATTAACTCTGAGGCTTGCTAATATTTTTTTTCCATAACCCTGATTTTCGATATTTTTTTGGAATTTCTTTTTGTTGTTTATACTTCTCAAAAAAACATATATGCGCAACTTTTTTTTTCGTGGATATTTAAGATATGTAATCATATCTACGTGTAAAAGAAACCTCAATCCCGTGAAAATGAAGTGGGGCATATTGCCTCGTCGTGTGTTGAAAAAACTTGGCTGTATGATGCTACTCTTACTCTTACCTGGGCGAGAACACCGAGTACATCCCTTCCATCAATTATCATAAATCGAAGATACAATCGTGTCATAATAAGTAATTTCGAAATTTATTCGGCTCCGTAATACCATATGTTATAAGAGCCCTAAATATAATATATTTTTTTGTTTTATTTGTTCTTCAAATCTTCTTTGCTATGTTCTAATTTTTTAGACATTCAATGTCTAAGAGCCACGATAGGCATTTTAATACTCTATCTGGAGCATCGTTCACCCACGACTTTTTATTTAAACTTTATTTTCTCTTTTTTTTACCGATACAATATTTTGAGCCATAGTCTGAAAGATTAGTCCATAAACTAAAACCATTCGAAGGAGAAATTTAGGTATATTCAAGTTCTATAATATTGTTGTTCCAGGTACGCATGATAACATATCTTATCATATTATGTAAACTTATATCGTTTCTATTCCATCCCCAGGGTACAAAGTGTCCGACACGATGCGGAAAGGTATCTTAGACGTGGAAATGTACAAGGATACGGAGACGGAGCTCATGCTGGGTTGTCTTTCGGCGCTGGCCAGTTCCGCTCTGTGGCTTTTGGTGGCTACCTTCTTCAAGCTGCCCATCTCCGGTACGCACAGCATCGTTGGCTCCACAATTGGCTTCAGTTTGGTAGCTCGTGGTATGCAGGGACTCAAGTGGACCACCCTTGGTACGATTGTGGGATCGTGGTTCATTTCCCCGGTGCTGAGTGGGCTGATGAGTGTTCTGCTGTTCTGGTTGATTCGGAAATGCATTCTGCGCTCTAGCAATCCTCTGGAGAATGGACTTTTTGCTTTGCCGTTTTTCTACGGCGTGACACTTGCCGTTAACGTGTTCAGCATTGTACATGACGGTCCAAAACGTAAGATCTTAGTAACTAATTCTATGCACCTGTATTTTACCTTCTGCTCTATTTTAGTTCTGTACATGGATAACATCCCTACCTGGTTAGCACTTGTCGTATCCGTGTCGATAGGATTAATCGTTGGCATTCTGGTTCAGTTGTTCGTTGTTCCATGGCAGAGGAGAAAGATTCTGAATCACGAGACGAAAAGGCGAACGGAATTCACCGTGGGTGATTCAGATTGCGATTCTTCCTCGAATGGTAGTCCCCGCCGTCCAAAGCGTCCTCTGTCGTTGGTCGGCGACGCCAAGGGACTTCCTGCCATCACCGAAACAACTGAGCTTGTGTCACTGTCATCTCAGCATCAGCACAACGGTTTAATCAAGAAACTGTCCATCGACCTATCACCGAGTGTCATCAAGGGAACCAGCCCGAACCCGTACAAAATCGATCCTAAGATTGTGCAGAAAGCAGAAAACCTTCTCGCTGCCAACAAAGCTAGCTTAGACAACACCGATCTAACCATCACGAGCCTCAATTATATCGACGAATATCAGTCGACGATGAATGGAACCGGCCGAATGGGACTAAATTCGTACTTCGATCGCCGTAATAGTAGTAACCTTTCTCCTAAATCACATGATTCTGTTACAATGAGTAATGGTGTAAAGTAAGCATCCAAGAAAACATCTGCTACTCATTCCAATTTGATGACTAATCTAAAACTCTCCTCCCGCAGAGACCAATCGACAATCGTCCAAAATGGAAAATCTCCTACCAGCCCCAAAAGTGATAGCACTCTTCCGATCGCTGACTACACACTGGCTCCGCCCAATATCATTCTCAACAGCACCGGCAACGATCTGAAGAAGGACATTGGAAAAATCGAAAACGCAGCCGGTCTAGACCACACGTTGATTAGTACAACTCTGTCGCCAAACTCGAGCAAAGTGCCACTGATCGGCGGAAAGGAAGGCTCCGAAGAAAACCAGCATCCCGCCGCGGAGGAAAACGAAGACGTTTCGGCGTTGTTCTCGTTTCTGCAAGTGCTGACGGCAACCTTCGGTAGCTTTGCTCATGGTGGCAACGACGTGAGGTAAGTTTTTTGCGTGTTTCCAAATGTTTCCACCCAATGGTCACGTTAACGTTTGTTATTTTAGCAATGCGATCGGACCGTTGATTGCTCTCTTTATGATCTACCGGGAAGGCTCGGTACTGCAAAAGTCTGAAACTCCTCTGGCAATTCTACTGTACGGCGGTATCGGTATCTCCGTCGGATTGTGGCTGTGGGGACGTCGTGTTATCGAGACGATTGGAAACGATCTCACAAAGATCACACCTTCGACGTAAGTATTTTATATATTTAAGGCATAGGTTGTCCATAGTTTACAAATTGGCATTTTTTACATGAAGAATGTCTATCCGTCCATCGCTACAGCTACATCTTCTTTGAACACTTGAATGAAATTTCGCAAAGTTCACGTTTTTGGCAATTCGGGGGAACTATATATTGAATTGATAGCGACGGATATGGATACTCTTAGTTCAGCGATACTCCATATGATTTGGATGATGTCGTTGATACTACTAAGGTTAATGTGATTGATCAGGTAAAGTACGTCGGAGTTATTGTAGATTTCAAGCTTTCCTGGATACCTCACATTTAATTTAAAATCCAGGAAGCGTGCATGGCCTTCGGCTAATACCGTCAAAACTTACAAGTACATCAAATGGATTTACCCGGCAAATTCTATTCCCGTTCGAATTCGCTACTGCGGCCAGTTTTCAGATCTAGTGAGACATCACTCGTATCCTTAGTTTAGTGCATGTCATAGTACTCAATTGCCATTGAGGGGCAATAAAGTATTTTTGTCTTGATCCCTCAAAAACATCTGAAGGAGTCAACTGGTACAAATATCCCGCTGTTTACTCTTCACAGAGAATTAACTCAACGATGGCGCGCTACGTATCCATTACAATTAAAAGATTTTCCGAAAGAAGCATGCATCGGAACGATCGGAACCCTTGCCTCATTCGCCCTGCTATTTAATTGTCACAGGAGACTACGAACAGCCCTGTGCTTCTTATTCACAACAAAAGCATTTCAAGCAAGGAGGCACATTCAGTAATAAGGATTCTCGCAAGGTCCGTGAATACCGGCAATGGCCAATCTTTGAAGAGTTAACATTCAGAGATCCCTAATCCTTTTTTATCACCTGGGGGTCATGCACAAATTACGTCACGCTCCAAGGGGGGGAGGAGGTCGAGCCAAGCGTGACAAGCCTTACAAAATTTTCGGAGGACTCATACAAAAAGTGTGACAAAGGGGGGGGGGGGGGTCGAAAAAGTTGAAATTTAGCGTGACATAATTTGTGTACCATCCCTTGTGCCAAGTTTAGCCTTGGGTGTCTCCAAGTCCAAACTACAAACTAAGTGGTTGATGTTGAATTAAACACCACCAGAAGGCAGAAATGACAGAAAATACCAAATGGCAGAAAGTATCTAAAGGCGGAAAAGACCAAAAGCAGAAAGTACCAAAAGGTGAAAAATGGATCAAGGGAACATGATGGATTTTAAACAGATTTGAGGGTAAGGTGAGGAACAACCCCACACAAGCCATATCAATGGCAGCTATTCCGTGATTGACCGAAGTCAGTGAAGATGCACTAATAATCAACTAGAAGTTCGACTGGGATTTGCCATGAACTTCTTTAGTGTGCATAATCCAGTGCCTCTATTTATACAGGGTCAATAACGGCGCCGGCCACGTCCTTGCAGTCAGGTGGGATTGGGGGAAGGAATGTTAGTATGTAACCTTTGCTATTTGGAGACCGTGTTTGCCTCTGCATCTCCACAAAGGTTACTGGGAGGCACAGACACGCCTAATGGAGAGGATCGTTGGGTCTCAGGATTCACTTTGATAAGCGTTTAGACCACGATAAACAATTATTTGTGAGTTATAAACAAAAATGTATATTTTTTAATTGATATGAAAAATTTCCAAGTAGAAGAAAATAATGTCAACACTTGAATACAGTTTGTTCAACAAATAGCTAAACGCAACATTCCTACAGCTGTCAGAACGAAAGCATGTGTTACCATATTTTACTCATATGAAAAGAAAAAAACTCGATCGGCTGGACCATTACAGAACACTCTTATGCCGACGCTTACAGTGGCGAATCATTAAAAGTTTTTTGAATTAAGTGAACCTTTTGCAAGTCTACACATATAATGTCAACCATTCAAAGTATTTTTTTAATTACAAAACTAAAGGTAAAAAAAGGGTCTTTTGAAAAAAAAATAAAGTAAAACATTAATAATTTACGAATAAGAGTTTCTGCTGACACTCACAGTGACGAACTATTCATGGTTTGCTGAAAAATCATATTTACATCCCACCGTTGTAATGATGAACGATTACATATATTAAAGATTTGAAATAAGAGCATGAAACGAGCTGACCTATTAATCCTTGACTGAACAGCCACAATCCACTTTCAGTTTCACTTAACGCATACAGACTAACTGAGAAAGAAATCACTCTGGAAACGCGGAAAAAGTAACACTTTTGCTCTTCATGCAAAAAATCGCTCTGACGACACAAAACAAAAGCACGAGCAGGGATGGGAAATGTACTGTCGCAAACATTTACCACCTCGACATTCACATTTTTCTACACGACCATTAAAATCCAGAGCAAACCATGGCCGTTCAAAAAAAATAATGTTACGGCTCTTCAAAACTGTAATCTTCTTCTTTCTAACGTTTTTTCAAACCCGAATGCGAAATGACTCGAGCACAGTGGTGACACTTTTTCCGGTTTTCGGGGTTTTGTATTTTTGCTCGATAAATGCAGCATGAAATTGAACTTGTTTATATGTATCGCAACGGAATGATTGTGCTCTTGCTATAAGCGCTAATAGATTACAATTAATTGAGAACACACGCGAAATATTAGCGATTGAATTATTTAACATTTTTTTTCAATCATTTACCTCGAGATGGCTGCCCGAAAACGGTCATAGTGGAGAGAAAAAAAACAGTCAAGCAGTGTGTGAACCGTTGGCAGCGCAACCCCTGATGGTATTCGAGTGTACGAAGGTACGGTGCTGCCATCTGGGAAATGTTTGCTCGATGCGTGAAGCGTCGAAAATTTTATCCGGCAAGGTATAGGAAGCGAAATTTCAAATGCTCATATAAAATTAACTAAAATAGTTATTTAAAATCTTTTCAGTATATGTTGATATACTTTTTTATGGGCTACATTTTAGACATATAATTTTGAGTTTTATACATTTTTCTCAATATGCTGCTGATTCTATAGTTGATCAATAGTCTAACCCCGTACACTTAACAGAATTTAATTCACGCATAGGGTCAACTGTGGTAATTACCTTCGTAGACGCGAATTGATGCTGCTGCTGCGTTGTGTTTTGGTTGACTGGCAGAATCGATGAACTGTGGCAAATTGTGATCACAGTTCCCAAGCCTGAGCACGAGTGCTTGAGCTTCCACAAAAAAAAACACAAACCGGCGACGCGACGAAAAAACTCACGTTTGCTCGAGCTTCACTAACCTCACTGCCCGGCAAACGCGAAAACTAAGAAAAAAAAACGATCCGACGATTGTTCTGAGATTTTTGTAAAGGTAACGTATGTTGGAGTCATGCCAGATTTCAAGCTTTTGTGGGCACCTCAGATTGATAAGGCAAGTCCATAAAGAAAATAGCGTTAACCTCAGCGCTCTCTATCTTCATAGTTGAAGAATGGATGAGGTTCAGAAAACTGAGACTAGCCCACTATCAGACTATGAGCAAAACGGCGCCTTTCTCGATAGCCATTTGCCATATGGGCTCCCCCTGTTAACTTTTCTAGTTCATTGGGGTAATTTTTGACTAATTTGATAGGGGTAGTACAGGTGATATTTTCATAATGCCTCAAGAAGTTAAAAAACATTTATGGTTATTGCCAGTGATGGAAAGTGGCGAACACTTCTGTTGAACTGGAACAAAAACAAAGCCAAATGCCTCTGAGCGTCAGAATGCTGATTTACTCGCATTTGTCGCATTGTGATTCGCATTTGTGATACGTTCACAGTTCGGAGCTTTTCAGAGTCATTTGTGCTTTTGGGGAAAAAAAGCAGCTTCCGCACCGAGATTTATGTTTCAAGGCCACTGACGATTTGATGGTTATACAATTAATTTGTCTGTCAAAACCATAATAAATCACAACTTGCTCGGCTACTCGCGAATAAGCGTTCCCGAACTTGTTGCTACTTCTTTTTACAAGTTCTTTCGAGCAGACGGTTGCGGACTTACCCACACCTAGCTCACAACTACAAACACTTGTTAAAAATATTGTTCAGTTAAGATATTGGACCTTGATGATTTGACGCCTCTTTTTCCCATACAAAAATAGCTCAATTATTTTCTTACAAAAACGTATTCAAAATGCTCTTGTACTGCTTCGAATGCTTTAAATATACGAATAACAATCTTCTGTCATCCCATTCTGTATGCGGGCCGGCCATTAAAAGTTCTGCAGGGAATTAAGATTTTTAGATGACGTTTAGATCATGGTTTTGGTTGATTGAAGTTGAAAAGTGTTGCAAGTCACCCCTTTTGACGGTATCCAAAGATTCATTTTTTTTTTCAATAATTAGCTTAGCACAAAACCCAGATAACCGTAGCGGTAAACGTGCAGCTATTCAGCAAGACCAAGCTGAGAATCGTGGGTTCGAATCCCACCGGTCGAGGATCTTTTCGGGTTGGAAATTTTCTCGACAGGGCATAGAATATCTTCGTACCTGCCTCACGATATACGCATGCAAAAATGGTCATTGGCACAGTAAGCTCTCAGTTAATAACTGTGGAAGTGCTCATAAGAACACTAAGCTGAGAAGCAGGCTTTGTCCCAGTGGGGACGTAATGCCAGAAAGAAAGAAGAACAAAACTGCACAAGTTATTTCAGAGACACTTGCAGGTGCTTATCGAGGGTATTCAGAAGTACAGAGAACAGAGGATACTTTCGAATTTGCTTCGGAAATACCTTCCAATTTTTTGTTTGAATCCTTTTTTTTTGTATGGTATTCAGTTGGAGCTGCCTGACAGCTTAACTTGTCAAGGCTGAACCGTCGGTCTGGCTTTTGCCAAGTTTCCCTTCTACCAGGACCAATACTCAGGCGGACTAGGCTATGGTGCCCACATTAACACTGTTTTTATTAGTATTGTGACGTGATAGTTTTTTTTTAATACCCATATTCCCTTGCTTCTGAGAAAAGTAAGCATTGTGAAAATCAGCAGCTCCATCAGAATTTTTGAAATAGTTGTGTAGTAGTGTCTAGTCGAAATGGTTTTGAATAATTTGTCATTTAAGTGCTATTCTGATTACTCCTGTCTTTTACGTAAGATTAGAGTCTTAAATGTTAATTGTCGTCAAGTCTTAACAAAATTAGGCTGTTTAGTAGTAGTTCTAGCAAATTTCGTTTTCTGTTGTTAAAAGTGTTTATTGGTCATTACGTTCATATATCCTTAAAGAAAAAAGTAACTTTCCTTGTCTTGTACTTGTCCTTGTTTAGCAAGTGTACCCTAATGATCGATCTCAGCGTCTTACTTTCCATAGTCATTTTTATAGTGAATATTGAAGAGTAAAGTTACCTTAGGCTTCTATTACAGTCTCCTACAAGATTCACTTTTCGGTGGCAAATGCAATGCTTCACAACGCCTACTTTCTACTTGTAAAATTTGCGAAAATAAAGCTGGAATCAGATTATTTTTACCGTTGTTACAAAAGAGGTATTTCTTTTTATGGCAATGTAAAAACCATATTAAAATAAGATTGTCGTCACTTATTTCTACTCAGTGAATCTACTAATAATTTTCCTCAGAGTAATATCCCCTACGTCGAATATGATAACGATGTGTCTAGCTAGCTAATAGTGGCTACGGATCATTCAGGTTAGCAAAAGGCAAGAGGCACCAATAGTATTAATGTCCACTTCGAATAGATTAATTATTTGAAATGGGCATCAATTCTATCAATAACGCAGAATGTCCGTTGGATCACATCCGAGATATGATTGCGTCTATGCCATATAAATTATGACGCGGCTTTAAGCAAAAAATGCCAAAATGAGATACCACCACTACAGGTTACGCCTTTGGTTTCCATCATATGGGCTAATGGATTATGCCCTCCCATCGCGGCAAGGTCGCATAACCAAGGGGAGGGACCTTCCAAATTTTTGTTTGAATCCTGCAACAATTTCTAAAATATTCCCTTCACATTTCTATGGGAAAAAAATCTTTGAAATCTTCCTTGAGAAATTTCTCAAATATTTTTTTGGAAGAATTTCTTAAGAAATTTTTTCTTTATTTATTTATTTGAAAGGCTCATTCGCGGTAAGCATAACGGAGCCGAAAAACATAAGAATGATTATCAATTTGTTAAAGAACAACCTTGTCTAATCAATTCTTCGATCCTCATATTATCCTCTTCGATATATTGGCGACGCAAGTCCTCATCTGCGATGTGTGAATACGATAATATGTCTCACCAACCGTGCGGGAAAAACATCAGGAACAACAATGAGGCTGCTATCACTATCGCTGGACGTTGCTGGTGCAGGCTTTTTCTGTTGCTTGGATTCTGTATCGACCGAATCGACTGACCTCTGACGCTTGACTTCGTTTTTTCCTGTTTTCGCTTTGGTTGTTTTGAGCAATTCTCGCTGAAACCAGGCCGCCATCGGCACCCATCGTTAGAATTCCAATTTTATGTCTCTGATCGCTAGCTTTCGATAAAACTTAAGGGTGGTCCTTTTTGTTTTCTCAAATTGGTGGACCCCTCGTACGCCAGCTAGCTAAACAGTTTGCAAAAAAGCCCATTTTTTGATAAATCTTGGGTATTTCTTCACGTGATATGTCTCATATTTCCCTTGGAACACATACCAAACTTAATGGCATCGTATAGAGAAAGGATATAGCTTTCATTTGAAGTTAAAAAAAATTCGGCGGCCATTTTGAATTTGGCCGCCATCTTGAATTGTGTTAGAAAAATCGTTTTTCCACCATTAGCGCACCGCTCGTTTTGAATTCTGAGATCACCATCAGAAAGCTGAGGAAAAATTGCGTAAGATAGGCTACAGATACTAGGTGTGCAATGGTATTTACCCTATGAAATGAACGATTTTCTAAAACATGTTCCACGATTTTGACGTATATGGCGAGTGCAATCAATGCAAACATCATTTTTGGTACAACAAAGATACAAGTTTTCAATAGTTGGTATATTTTTCGAGTCAGATGAAGAATAGGAGTATTATTTTGAGTGAAAAAATCTGGCGGCCATCTTGGTTTTAAGTAGTAGAATGAGTTTTCACCTTGATAACACTCAACATGTTGAATTTTAATGCCACCGTTACACTTACTATTCTTCTTGTTCTTCTTTTTCCTGACGTTACGTCCCTACTGGAATAGAGCCAGCCCCTAAGCTTCAAAAATAAATTAACAAGTAGAATTTTTTAACGCTTATTTGCCACCTGAATGATTGTTCTGCATATCTGCGAGTTGAAAAATAGCATTAATTCTTTCATTTATTTGGTCTAAAACCATTGATAGAAATGAACAATCTGTGGAACAGCTAAAATAAGATAAGAAATAAAGAATCTGTTTGTTTTTTAACGGAGATCTTTAATTAATTAAACATGAAGAGCGCTGAGATGGTAAAAAATCATTCTACTGCTAAAAACTAAGATGGCGTCGAAATCCAAGATGGCCACCAGATTTTCCAAACTCAAAATGATTCACCTGAGTTTCGGCATTACGTCCACGTTAGAACAAAGCCTGCTTCTCACCTTTCAATTTCGCTATTTTTCACATGCATGTTGGGTGTTAGTAAAAACAATACTTTATGATTCAGAAAATCAAGGATTTTTTTTGCTTAAAAATTTAAGATTTCCATTCTAAATTAATGCACTTTTGGAAATGTTTTACGTTAAAACTACAGATATTATCACAAAACTTACTAATGTCCCAACGCACAGTTTAAAAACTTCATTCGATGACAAAAAAAGCATATGGTAAAAAAAAAATTGTTTATTTCAATCAATGTTTTGGACGGTTTTTATTCATTAAATTTATTTATTCATAATAACTGATTTTAAAGATATGTCGAAGAAATATTCTGTTATTAAAAATCGTATTATAAAAGAAAATTCCTATTTTATAACCTGTATTTATAACTGATAAAGCTGAGTATCAGGCTCGGTTCCACTAGGGACGTAACGTCAGGAAAATTAAGAATAATAAGAAGAAGAGTATACGTAACCTTGTTTTTATTGGTAACCTCTAAATTCGACATGCTGAGTGCTATCAAGGTGAAAAATTCATTCTACTAGTCAAAATCAAGATGGCGTCAAAATCCAAGATGGCCGCCAGATTTTATCACTCTAAATAATACTCCTATTCTTCATCTGACTCGAAAAATATACCAACTATTGAAAACTTGTATCTTTGTTGTACAAAAAATGATGTTTGCATTGATTGCACTCGCCATATACGTCAAAATCGTGGAACATGTTTTAGAAAATCGTTCATTTCATAGGGTAAATACCATTGCACACCTAGTTTCTGTAGCCTATCTTACGCAATTTTTCCTCAGCTTTCTGATGGTGATCTCAGAATTCAAAACGAGCGGTGCGCTAATGGTGAAAAAACGATTTTTCTAACAAAATTCAAGATGGCGGCAAAATTCAAAATGGCCGCCGGATTTTTTTTAACTTCAAATGAAAGCTATATCCTTTCTCTATACGATGCCATTAAGTTTGGTATGTGTTCCAAGGGAAATATGAGACATATCACGTTAAGAAATACCCAAGATTTATCAAAAAATGGGCTTTTTTGCAAACTGTTTAGCTAGCTGGCGTACGAGGGGTCCACCAATTTGAGAAAACAAAAAGGACCACCCTTAAGTTTTATCGAAAGCTAGCGATCAGTGACATAAAATTGGAATTCTAACGATGGGTGCCGATGGCGGCCTGGTTTCAGCGAGAATTGCTCTTTGCTCTCTGCGGCTGCTGTTTGAGGAAGGGATGGCCATTGTTCTTTGGAGATAGAGTTCTGTTGCTGTACCACCGATGGCGTTTGCGATGCAGCTTTGCTAGCTTGTAGAAGTGGAAGGGGTTGAGGTTTGACTGCTGCTTCTGAGCATCGCATTTTCGGATACGATTTGCACCCACAGGTGCGACAGGTGCGTACTTGAAGAAAATGCGAAACTGACGTAATTTCTCCCGCCACAGTAATGTACGATGGTATCGGGGTCTTAGGTTGCATTCGCACTACACGAACGCCATTGCTGAGGCCTGGAAAGTAATCCCTCCAGACATCGTTGCGAATGCTTATTACTTCCCCATATTGGCGCATATGATTGGCAACGACCAGATTGTCAATCTCTTCTGGGAGATCGTGGAGACGCACGTCGACGGCATTGCTGTCAATATATATATATATATATATAGGCAGTGGGATTGCCTGCTTCTTCCCAGCACATTCCATAAAATGCTTCAAGTGGTGCTTTGTAGCTATCGCAGATGCAAATTCTTCACTCTGCATAGCAAGATAAACTACATTCTTGACGTTGTGCATTTGCACCAGGGATGAGAAAAGTACTGGAGCAAACATTTACCGCCTCTACATTTACATCTTTCTACACCACCATCAAAATCCAAAGCAAACCATGACCGTTCAAAACAAAAAAATGTCACGGCTCTTCAAAACTGTAATCTTCTTCTTCCTAACGTTTTTCAACCCCGAATGCGAACTGACTCGAGCACAGTGGTGACACGATTTTTGCGGTTTTCGGGGTTTTGCATTTTTGCTCGATAAAGGCAGCATGAAATTGAACTTGTTTATATGTATCGCAACGGAATGAGTGTGCTCTTTCTGTTAGAACTAATAGATTTCAATTAGTTGAAAACACAAGCGAAATATTAGCGATTGAATTATTTAACACTTTTTTCAATCATTCACCTTGGAATGGCTGCCCGAAAACGGTCATAGTGGAGAGACAAAAACAGTCAAGCATGAACCGTTGGCAGCGCAACGCCTGATGGTATTGATGCTGCTGCTGCTTTGTGTTTTGGTTGACTGGCAGAATCGAAGAACTGTGGTGAAAAGTGATCACAGTTCCCAAGCCTGATTTGCACACTTTTCACCACGGTCATATCAATAGCTTGAGCTCTTCGTCAAGGAACTTCTTGATGTCCGGAACAGTTGGCCGTTTCGGTAGAATCGATGTGACTAGCACAACACAATTTTTACGCGACACTGGCATAATTGCAACGAAAAATATAACTTTGAAGATTAACCGAAAGCCGTGTACGTCTGCTCTGACTGAGAGGTGGATAGCAACTGATCTTAAGAAATCTTAGGAGGTTTCTCTGAAGATAACCCTGTAGGGAGAAATACCTGGTAAAATCCGAAAAGGAGCAAATCCCAAAAAACATCTCTGAGGGTTTCTCTGATAAAAATCACTGCCTCTTGAAGATGTTCTGAGTCCATTCTTAGGTTCTAGTCAAAAACAATATAATGTATTTTTCGCCAAATAATACTCATTTTTTTCTTTTGTTCTTCATTGCAGTGGTTTCACCATTGAGATCGGTGCCGCCTTTACGGTGCTCCTGGCGTCCAAGATCGGTTTGCCCATTTCCACCACCCACTGCAAGGTCGGCTCGGTAGTGTTTGTCGGACAGGCCAGCGCACCAAAGAAGCTCTCGCCGGACGAGGAAAAGGCTATGAAGCTGCGAAATCCGCACGAGCACCATCACTACGCCACGGGGCAGCAGAAGGCCGTCGATTGGGGTCTCTTCCGGAATATAGTGTACGCCTGGGTGGTCACCGTACCGGTTGCGGCACTGCTCAGTGCAGGATTCATGTACGCACTGTGTGCCATAGTGCTGTGAAACAACGACGAGGATGCATAGTGGGATAGGACGGAAAAAGTCGTCTTGTGAGGGAAACTGCTGCTGTTTTAAACGTTGTTAATTTGTTTGGATAAGATGTCTCAGATCCTATTACGGATTTTAGTTCAGGTCAAAGTTTTGAAAGCGTTTTTTATGGGTGAATGAGTTTTTGTAACTGTTTTATTTATAATTTGTTTTAGAGGAAAACGCAAAACAGTCTGAAATATAAATGATTTTGTAAGGTATTTTTTGAACGAAAAGTATACTTAGAGAAAAACTTATTGTTTTTTGTCTTGGCTTCCTATTATGGAAAACGAAGCTTTTAGTTGTACTTCATTTTAATGGAGCTTTTGCAGCAAATAAACGTAGTTTTATCTCGATGATTAAGTATAATAGCTGGGAGTAGTTACAAGGATAAATACAATAATTATTTTTAAGTGTAAATCTCAAATAAAACAAGTGATAACCCACAAAATTAGAACAAAATAAAAATCGCTGTTGAAAACCAAAAAACAATCAAACGAACTGCACTTGTTTCGACTCAATCAGTAAACACACACACACTGTCAATTTTGTACAACCATAACTGCTAACGCTCGCTTTTTGCTTAGAATCATCGGGAGTTTTATTAAACACACGCTCATTTTGGAACACTGGTTTATTTGCACGCTCAGAGTGCGTTATGCTTTGCTAATGAATTGCTTTCTTGCTCCACTGTATTGGTATTGATTTTACTAAACCAAAACGCTGAGTTTCCTCTCATTCAAGCACTGAAAACCACTTTCATCCCATGAAATCCGGTAGATAATAGCATTGATGTCCCGCCCAGCGCCAATATGCTTAGAAGTGTGCTGCTTGGGCGGTAGTGATATTGCAACAAAAAATAATGAATGTGTTACTGTGAAAATCGAAATCGTTGTTGAATTAAATGTTCGCTTCAGGGCCCCCACGTGTAAAACGGTAGACAACCCTGTAGCGGTAATCCTCATAGGAGTCCATGTGTATTTATAGAGACGCAGAACAGGCAGAATTCGGAAACGGAGTGGCCCCACCACTTGACGACAGAACGTTATCTTGTTTTCCATTCCCGCTTACCGTATTATGCATCCTCTTAGTTGTTGATGCGCAAATTTGAGCAGCCCCCTAAGCTACTGCTGCTTGCTTCCTCCCATACCAACCTAGGCGTAACAAATCGAATTTCTCATTTCTTTTGAATTTATTTTATGATTTTTCTCTCATGTTTCTAATAATTCTTAGCTGCTAATTAGAAGAGCGAAAAGTAGGTTCCACTGATAGTTTAGCGATCAAATCGTCTCGTATAATAGTGTTTGGCAAAATGCTTAGACCGAAAAAACAAATGTGTAGAACATTGAATGACCACAAACATCTGGTAGTCGAGCAGGAAACGTAAAATTTATATTAGAATTATTAATTACTTATATTAAGGGTGATACTTACAATTAAATAAAAAAGAGGACAAGTGGAAAAAGATAAAGCAGAAAACAAAACAAAATAATAAAAACAAAGCTAAGAAGGCATTTTCCATTGAAACCCAATAAATGTTATGCTCTCCGGTGTCGAAGCGCCCAGCGTGAAACCTTCTGTAATACGAAGCCACGTGCAGCACTCGACACTATCATTTCGATTGAGCTAAACGCGCAGACAGGAAGACAAAAAAGACTTGGAAAATCGTTTACTTACGCTGGGGAAAATGTCGTCTTTCATTTTTGGAAATTGGTAATATCCAAACCAGCAGATTCAAAGTTCAATTATGAAGGCTGTACCGCAACGAAATACTTAATTATTGGGTGGTTGTACTTAACAAAGGCAATGAATAGCGATTCGTTGAAGAAATGGCAACTTAAAGGCACCCGCCCATGTTTTGAAGAAGTTTGTCGATGTGATCGAAGCAATTAAGTAAGGAATCATACGTTTTGAAGAAAAAGGAAACTGGGCTGGTTTAGCGTATAACTTTGAATAGTGTAATTTCTAAAAGTGAAAGATGTCAACCAAAAAAAAAAATCAAATAACATTGTAAGGTACATAGAAAGTAATAAATCTTTCATCCTGACACGATGTGCAACTTGTGCGTTTTATTTTTTCGTTTCATTTAATTTCTCTGTATAAATGGATGGAGAACCACGGATCTCTACTTGCTATTGTAACGCTTATTGCGGCACGGCAGGGGTAACAGCGAAACCATACACCCTAAATTGCTTTTTCTGCGAAACGGGAGAGTCCATATAGGCTGTCCATTAAAACGACATGTTTTTTTTTTGGTTTTTACAAGAGGGAAATCTGCAAACAGATCCCCTGAGAAGGTAACTCAGGGAATGCGGGGATGACGCACCAACGACGACCCGCTAAAACCAGCCTATGCACTGTACTTGAGCATTTCTTTTTGAATTGCTCAAGTAGTGTACAGTGCATCGACAGGACCCTTGGACTCTGGCCCTTATCTCCCCGGAACCACCTTACAGTATTTCTTCGGGGAGGGACCAGTGCATATAGCACAACACATGTAGCTGAAGTAGCCTTGGCAAACTGCTTCTCCTAGCCGACTTAAACATTGTTACAAGGGACCAGCCTCGGCAGGACTAATCCTCTGCAGCCAACTCTTGGGTTGGTGCAGGGTTGATAGTGATTGAGTGTCTAAGAATAGGAAATTTAGAGACCACATGCCTAGAGAAGGAAACCAAACAGGAAACATAATTTTATAAAGATTCCTCATAGAACCTGAACAGACTTTTCTCAGAGTGAACTTCTAAGAATTTCTTTTGGATCAAAACGCTAGACTCTACTACATCTGTCTTATAATGTCTACAGGAAGTTTATCAGAAATTGGTTCAGTTATTTACCCAATGTTTTCAGCAGGCATCTATCACTACCAAAATTTGTTCAGGAACTCATTCAATGATTTTTTTACGGATTTTCCAAGGAATTCCTTCTAGATTGTCGTTAAGGACACTTCCTAAAATACAGTCAAATTTTTTTTTGTCTAAAAATGCCCAGTAATTACTCCAAAGATTCCTCGAAACATGTTTCCTGGAACAGGCACAAGCAAATCCATAGTTCTCCAGGAATATATGCAATTATTTTTCTATAGAATCGACAAGGATGCTCTTGAATTCTCTTAGGATTTATTCGGATTTTTCTTTGAGAGTTCCTCCAAAATTATCGTTTAGAATATTGAACAGAAATTTCTTATTTCTTTCATTTATTTGGTCAAAACCATTGATATAAATGAACAATCAGTTGAAGCTGAGATAAGATAAGAAAAATAGAATCTGATTGTTATTTTTTGAACGGAGACCTCATAATTCAACATGATGAGCACTGAGATGGTAAAACATCATTTAACTGCTAAAAACCTGGGAGGGAGGCACCGATACTACACACGAAGATAACTCCAGCTTGCCAACAACAATCAAGGCAGGCTTGGGGAAAATAGCTAGTTTTCTTTTGTTGTGTACTTTCGATCTTTCCTGACAAAACATGGAAAAAGGGCCACAGTTTTCTATGCAATAAATAATAATTTTCATTGGAAAAAGTAAAACGATGCGTTTTTCAATGCTTTATATTCAATCAGTTGGAAGGTGCTCACGTGACATCACTTACATTTTGTGTATGAATTGATTTTCATTCAATTTTTGTCGCTTATGATGAAATGCGAAAATGTGTTTTAATCAGTTACGCGCTTTTTCCATGTTAGTCCAATGTTTGAGATCTGCACGGAGAAAACGAAGTACTCAAAAATAAGTATTTTTATACTCAAAATTAAGTAAAGACTGTGGATCTGAAGATATGGGTGATTTACATTCTGCCAAATACGTAAATTCAACCCAAAATTTGAGTGGTTCAACAAAAACTCAAATTTGAGTAAAATAATACTTGTACAATTTATTGCGCCCTACTGACGTTCTGTCATATTAGAAAATATGATAATAAATTATTTTGTTTACACATATTATTTACTGCTGGTATACCCTAATATAAAATCACTTCAAAATTACATCTAACCAGTTAATCACACAAGAATGTAAAGCGATCATTAATTTGTCAAACACTTAAAAAACACAAAGTTCAGATTGCGTACTAGCCATTGAGTAGTTTATACTCAATTTTGGATGAAAAAATGCGTCTGCCATTTTGAAATGTCAAAGCTGAACATTTCAAATCTGTCATCGTCGGAGTCAGACGCATTAGCCGAAAAATCGTAATTTTCTTTACAAAAAATCCCAAAATTTTTTGAGAACATTATGTGTGCTTTAGTATTTGTGTTCCTGACGTCGTTTTACACAAAATTCCAGCAGCTGGCCAGAAAATGTTCAGGAAAAAGGTAAACGTTCATCGAAGAATTTGGTGTGCCAAAACTATATTGTAAAACAATCCCTTCCTTTTCAGGAAATCCAATCATCCTGGGTCAACGATTCTCGGAATGATGAAGTTCCAGTTGCCGGTAAATTCTGCTCGCCGTTCCTGTCAACCACCATGCACGATTTCTGGAACCTAAAAGCTGATTACTGCCGTTGCTGCCGTTCCAGACACCCATCCGGTTCGTGCTCCCGGAGATCGGAACAGACAGAATGATTGGTGTAAATGTGATGAAGTGAACATTTTATTTAAAAATGTGATAATAATTTCGTAAGATAAAATAGAATAAAATTTAAAAAAATAATGATTGAATTCTGTATGTCTTTATCAATCACAAAAAATTGTCTCAAGCATTTTTGACTGTTTGTTTGCATTTCACTTCGATTAAAAATTTACCTAATTTTGAGTTTTTTCACCTGAGGTTACATTGGGTAAATACTACCTACCGATATAATTCAATGCAGCTACTCAAATTTGAGTACTAGGCTATTTACTCAAATTTGGGGTAACGCACGAACGTGCCGAGTTGGGTTAAATGAACCCAAATTTGAGTACTTCGTTTTCTCCGTGTGGGCTCACAGTGACAGTTCGTGACAGCGGAATCTCGGCTCACTATGACGTACAGAAATTTTGTATTGGTTTCTCCCTCCCAGCTAAAAACCAAGATGGCGTCGAAATCCAAGATGACCGCCAGATTTTCCAACCTCGAAATAATACACCTGCGTTTTGGCATTACGTCCACATTAGAACAAAACCTACTTCTCATCTTTCACTTTCGCTATTTTTCACATGCATGTTGGGCGGTCGTAAAAACGAAACTTTATGGTTCAGAAAATCAAGGATGTTTTTTTGCTTCAAAATGTAAGGTTTACATTCTAAATAAATGCACTTTTGTCAATGTTCTACGTTAAAACTATAGATATTACAACAAGACTTACTAATGTCCCGTTGCCCATAGGGCTGTGCAAATATCGATATTATCGATAATATCGATTTTATCGGGCCTATATTATCGATACTATATCCGATATCTCATGATCCGATATTTTCCGATATCGATAATACAATTGCCGATCCGATAATCAGAATTATTTTCATTAATTATATTGAAGAAATGAAACTGATTCAATGGAATTCTAGATGTCCTTTGAGAATTGCATGTCTTAATCACAAAATACAAGAAATGCACTACATAATGCAAAAGTTGATGTGGAAAATTATCGATTTTGCTTTTACACCCATCTTTTTAAAATTATCGGATATCGGTTCAATACCGATAATTTCAAATCCGATATATCGCCGATACCGATATTGAATCAAAATTTTATCGCCGATACCGATAAATGCATATTGTGCACAGCCCTAGTTGCCCAATCTATAAACTTCATTCAATAAATGGTACAAAAATGTTTGGTTAATACAATCAATGTTTTGGCCGGTTTGCATTTATTGAATAGGGTCCTAAAGCCCTGTCCCAATTTTAGTGCCAAACGCTTGAGTTTATGCCATAAGCACATGTTTACTCAATTTTCTAATGGTTTCCGTTGGTTTAAGCTTAAAAACCATTTTTTTAGATTTTGTCACATCCTTCGGCTTTAACTCAAATATTGGGTGTATTTTATTTTCCGTGTTGCTTACGAAATGTCAGATAGGAACAACCCCAGTGGTCGAACTAAAACCCCTGTGGTGGTTTTGTCGACTAAGCGAACGTCAAACATGATCAAAAGTGTCAAGGTTCATTAATGGACCAAATTTTTAAATTAAAGTTTAAACATGATATAGCCATTATTTGAGCGGGAAAAATTGCTAAAGTAGTTACAGTAACATGCTCTTTCGTGTTATTAAATAAATACAAGATTTTATTAAAAATTTTAGGACCCAATTTATTTATTCATTATTACTGAATTCAAAGATATGTCGTAGAATTATTTTGTTGTCAGAAATCGCATTATAAAAGAAAATTCCTGTCTAATAACCTGGATTTATAACTAATAAAGCTGAGTATCAGGCTCGGTTCCAGTAGGGACGTAACGTCAGGAAAATGAAGAATAATAAGAAGAAGAGTATACGTAGCCTTTTTTTATTGGTGGTCACTAAATTCGATATGCTGAGTGCTATCAAGGTTATAAATTCATTCTTCTACTAAAAATCAAAATGGCGTCAAAATCCAAGATGGCCGCCAGACTTTTTCACTTAAAATAATATTCTCATTCTTTACTAGACTCGAAGGTTGAAAACTTGTTTCTTTGTAGTACAAAAAAGGTTTTTGTATTGATTGCACTCGTCATATGCTTCAAAATCGTAGAACATGATTTAAAAAATCGTTCATTTGATAGGATAAATACCATTGCTCACCTAGTTTCTGTAGCCTATCTTACGCAATTTTTCCACAGCTTTCTGATGGTGATCTCAGAATTCAAAACTAGCGGTGCGCTAATGGTGAAAAAACGATTTTTCTATCAAAATTCAAGATGGCCGCCAAATTTTTTTCGATTTCAAATGAAAGCTTTATCCTTTCTCTATACGATGCCACTAAGTTTGCTATGTGTTCCAAGCGAAATATGAGACATATTACGTGACGAAGTACCCAAGATTTATCAAAAAATGGGCTTTTTCGCAAACTGTTCAGCTAGCTGGCGTACGAGGGGTCCACCAATTTGAGAAAACAGAAAGGACCACCCTTAAGTTTTATCGAAAACTAGCGATCAGTGACATAAAATTGGAATTCTAACGATGGGTGCCGATGGCGGCCTGGTTTCAGCGAGAATTGCTCATTGGACTCTTGAGGAAGTCCTTGAGGATTCTCTCCATACACTGTTGGAATAATAATTGAAGAGATAATCAAACATAACTACTGTATATTAAAAATCAAAAAATCGCTGAGAGACTTCGGGAGAAATAACTAGAATAATTTTTGGTAAATAGGAGTAGGTAGAGGTCTACAGCACTATTATACCAACAACAAATGCTGTATAATCTATAGAGAGATCTCCTGAGAAAATTTATAAAAGAATTTTCTCGAGGAAACCCCGAACGAATTTATTTACATGACCTTTTGAGGTATTTCCACAATGATCCCTAAAAGATCTGGAGAAATGTTTAATGAAATCGTTAAATAAACCCTAGTGAGGTTTCCAGAAAATACCTATCTAGAAAAAAAAGATTATATTGCTTCAATATAACTTAAGTTAGAACTCCTGAAAACGCTAATCATTTTATTTTAACTGCTAAATCTCTCATACCTATTTGTTCTATTTTCATGCAAGCTATCAGTGAATCGCAAAATTGTCTTGAAAAGATTTTTATACTTATATGCAGTATTCGTATTCTAGAACAGTGCAGAGCGATCTGGTCATGACTTGTCAAAAGATGGATAATTTCAACAAGCTTTAAGAGTGAATAAGTGTCCAATTTGCCTTTTAAATAAAGCACCACACCAAATAACGAATTTGCATGTAACACCCAGTGGCATGATCGGGAAAAATCCTAACGAAAAGTTTCCAATACAGAGCGGAATCGCTCACACTATACCGCACACTATATATTTTCCAAAAAAAGCTCGAAATAACCTTATACTATAATTGTTTATCTAGGAACTAGGTAATACTTAAAAAAAAATGGTGGAATATCGCCCGTCTATACTGATTTTGAGATTTAGTGGCGTAATTTATGTCAAACCTGTTTAGATGTGCTCGGGTGAAAGCTGTGTAAGTTTGTGCTCCGTTCAAATTAAAATTATGTGAGTAAAGTTATTATGTCCGAAATTTATTTGTAATTGCAGTGTAATGTTGTTAGCCGTTCAATCAATGTTTGTCCAAACCACCTTGACTTAAAAACAAATCAATGATGTAAGTAGTATTAATTAATGTTTCGGACTTGACCAGACAAATAGAATATATTTTTGTAAATTGTAGTTTGCCCTGAACATGAATAAATGAATGCTCGAAACGTCGGCTTCAATCAAAACGATTGTTCATTAATGTAACCCGTGGACCGAAATTACGCCAATAAATCTCAAAACTTAAAAGAATTAATAGCTCCAAAACCATTTCAAATAAGATAATCATTCCTATATGCAAACTTTTCTCTAATGTGATGGAACAACTTATGAAAATATTATCATAAAAAAAACATATTCACATTAATCAGTTTTTATTTAGATTTTCCTACCAATTTTACAAATTTTGAAATAAGTCATTTTTTGAGATATTTAGTGACTTACTAAATAGATCCCTTAACTTTACATTGTAGTTCAACTTGACGGAACAACTCAAAACTATATTGAAATATATTACGGCATAAATTTAATGAGTTTAGTTACTTAGAAAAGTTATAATAGATAGTTCCTTAACACCCCACTTATTTTCAAAACGAGACTTTTCATAAAAGTTTCTGAAAATTGAAACCCAGATATAATTTTATGAAGTTTTTGTCTGTACTATGATTTCAATCAAATTTCCTTATCTTCTACCTTACTCGCGAATTTTTCTCAAATATATTTCATGGTTTTGTAGATAAATGTATTTAGCCCATAAAATTCGAACAAAAATGTTTTGAAAAGTTTTCAAATTCTAGAAACCACAATACTTCATATTAATAGACAGCTTCTATTACATAATGCAGTTCACAATCCTCTGAACAAATCGAGCATTTCAGATGACTTATATATCGATTTTCGAGGTTTCTGTGATTTGTCGAACTTGATTGAGAAGTTCAATCCCTTAAAACCCCACGAGTCCTTAACACCCCATTTTACGGTAATCAAATTATATCTGACATGCAACTGAAGTCCTATTTTGCATGCTTGGTAGATTACATCACAAAAATTTTGATAAATCATACTTGAAATTTCATGTAAAAATCAATTAAAATAGTGTTTTATTCAACTTTGGTGACCTGTTGCTAAAAATTGTGACGTGAACGTCATCAGATACAGCAACTACTAGAGACACATATTGCGGCGCTCATTTTAAATCCACATCCAGCGGCGGCGGTAACGCGCAGAAGATATGCGCGCAATTCAAACGCAACGTCAAAATTCTAGTAGGCTTGGATTTTTTCATTCTTCAAGGACGTAAATGTTTCAAATTTGCTAAATCTGAAACATTTGGTGATTTTCATTATCACTGCGACGGTATATCGACATTCTCAGATAATCGCATAACGAGGATTTATCTTGCAGAGCACAATAATTTGATCATTGAGACACGCAAAAATGTCATTTTTGTTACGCTGTGTTACTAATTGGGTCCTAAAATTTTCAATGAAAAATCTTGTTTTTATTTAATAACACGAAAAAGCATGTTACTGTAACTACTTTAACAATTTTTCCCGCTCAAATAATTCTTATCTTGACATTTCGTAAGGGACACGGAAAACAAAATACACCCAAAATTTGAGTTTAAGCCAAAGGATGGTTGGTTGGTTTGACTTTATTAACGAGATTTTTAGCCCTGGGCTAGTTCATCTCGGGACCAACGGCTTTACTTCCCTTCCGAAGGAAGTCGTCACTATAACTTTTTACGTCATAAGTGACTATGTCGGGGATGGGATTCGATCCCAGGTCCTCGGCGTAAGAGGCGAGTGTTCTAACCACTACACCAGGTCCGTCCCAAAATTTGAGTTTAAGCCAAAGGATGGGACAAAATCTAATAAAATGTTTTTTGGGCTTAAACCAACGGAAAACATTAGAAAATTTAGTAAACATGTGTTTTTGGCCTAAACTTAAGCGTTTGGCACTAAAATTGTGACAGGGCTTTAGGACCCTATTAAAAATAAATTAAAAAAAAGCATACTTAGATAATTTTGGAGATGCCTTAACCGCCTTGAAGTATGCTACGAATGTGTCATGCACTTAAAAATGATTGGCTTTACTCATCATTAACGAATAAAAAACGGGCCTTGTGGCCGAGCGGTTAGTATCGTCAGGCAGTTTAGCGTATCATGTCATAAGGTGTGGGTTCGATTCCCACTGCAGCCAATCGTGTTTATTCCGCACGGCGTGTGAGTCGAGACGACTCGCTCTCACCTCGAGTGACATGAGACGACTAATGTTTATCGAATAGGAGCGAGTCGACTATTGTCACCTCATTCGACTCGTCTCACTACAGACGCCGCGCAGAATAAGCACAAATGAAACTTTCTCGGCTGTACCACTGGAGCATGCTTGTCCGTTGTATAGTGTTAAGTTAAAGTCTGTCTGTGCAGCTAAATGGCTGAAGATGGTGTCCGTGTCTTTTAAATCGAAAAGCTTTACCCACGGTTTATCGACTAATCATCAAATTGTTAATCATGTTTAACTTAACACTCTGCCTTGAAACATCAGTGGAAGATTTTTTGGGAAAATTGGTGGAAGAATTACTAGAGGTATTTCTGGAGTGCCAAGTATTTCTGGAAGGAGTCCCTGAAAGTATGCTAGAAGAAATATCTGTAGAAATCACTAGAAGAATTACTGACGCTTTTCCTGGGGAAATCTGAGATGAAATGTCTGAAGAACTTGTGAAATAGTCAACGCGTGCGTGATTTGATTCACTTCAGCAGTGGGGTTTTTTGTTAGCTAATTTGAGCTTTTATTTGACCACAATATGCATCGTATCGAAGTACTTCTTATTGCAAAGTTTTAAACAATTCGGCCGAGAAAAACCTCCCCTGCCAAAGTAAGTTATGGAAATGCCCATGTCGCTCAGCACCCTAGTCACCCTAATTTTTGTTTACGGCGGATACCACTTTTGGTGCAATCATATTCGTTAGAATCCATGGCCCATTTTATTTTGCTGGCGTATAACGGTTTTCGATCGAAAGAGCATCGTAAACCATAAACGTTTCTGAAGGTTTCTCTGGAAGATCATGAATTTTGACAGTCGAATTCACTGCAAGCAGTACCAGGAAAAAAAGATGATTGTCAACACTTTACGTTAACAATAGGCTGTTTAGGAGATTTATTAAAATAGAGACCAAGTTTTTACAGACGTACTACCTGCCATGCGTAAATGATACATATTGCATGCCTTAGATAATCAAGAATTTTATGAAAATGGAAGAAATGGACACTTTTACAATGGAGGGATTGAATCCTACAAACATATCCCTTGTGTGCAGCCTTGAAGTTTGGAAGTTTCTATGTATACGTAAAATCAAGGCTTGTTAGCTAGGGCATCGCCTAATGAGGTATTCAAGTAAAACTCAGAATTATTTCCGTCAACTGAGTAGTTAGAAATTGCGCCAATTTAAACACCTAATTAGGAAAGCATGAACTATGAAAGACTTGCCGACATTTAAAATGTTTAATAACTGCCAATTTAAATTGACCTCAAAGTACACCCTCCCTAAGGATTTGTTTCCATTCTATCCAACAGCTGTATCTTGCGTTTCTTGAACCGTTTTATTGTTTTTGTAAAAGGAACCGTAAGAATAAGCACAACTTAGTTTAGTGACTGCTGGCTAACAACATTGATGCGTCGAGGATCGCGTGAACTACAACACGGGGGCGGGCTAGACAAATTAAACATCTGAGTTTTTGCAAGCGCATTTACAATTTACCTTTTTTATATTTTATTCAGATAGATCCTTTGTCATTTTCTTGCATCCACTATATTGGTTTTGCAGGTAATAAATCATTTGCTTCATTCATTTTATGCTAACAGACTAATCTTGGTTTCCCACTTCCCGGGGATCACTGACAACTCTACGAATGTCACTCAATAGGAAATGCGATGAAACTTGCACTTCAAAGTGTGGTTTTGAACTCTGCTTAAAATGCCTAACGAACATGTGGTCTGTTCAACCAATAATTAGCCCACAACCCAGCCGGAACTGGTTCTTGGTATGATTTAGAATGCCACTAAGCGCAAACGTGAATGGCAGCGGTTGCAGTTTCTTCTCTAGTACGGCCGCCACCGTCCAGTTGGTATCAACCATACCGCGGAACACAAGCTCTGACTTTGGCAGATCGATCTGGTAGCCCATGGTGGCAGTGGCTTCCTGCATTCGAAGGTTGGTTTCGACCTCGACGCCGAGCTGTAGCTGATCGCTGGCTTTCTGGTAATAGCAGATGTGCAATCCGGCGAGGCCAATCGTACCGGACCAGGTACCGACTTCGGTGGCATAACGAGCGGCAGCGGACATGATTGCTATCTGGCCACCGGGCACCTGTGGGCCATACTGATATGCTAGCTCGCCGCCAAGCGCCAGTTTGTTGGTCACCTGTAAAAGACATAAAAAGTGGTTGATTAGGCCGGATGGTAATTTCATGCATATTGCATGGAATGAGAATAATTTATTAGAATCCCATACGATCTGTCGTCCGTTCTTGACTAAATGAAGGTATTACTCAATGCTGACGATATGAAAAGAATATACCATCAGTGCACCAGATTCCGCTTATTTAAGCGAAGTTATATGTTCAAATGTTTATTATAAAATAACTATTGTGTCGATCAATACTATTTTTATGTCACAATGTAGCTTCAAGCATAGGTGATCAGCGGCAAAATAAAAAGAATTTGAAAAACATTCATAAAAAAAATATTAATTGCATTGTTACTGCATCTAAGTGTTCCTGTCTCCGCTCACGGGAAACAGATTTCGTAACAGCCGTGTACTCTCTCTTGTGCACAAAAATAGCGTGTATGGACACAGCAGGAATGTGCAGTTGTATTCGCATTTCTAGACCAACAGTGGCGTTGTATAGGTAAAATCTGATGCACTCCATTTTGTGCACCCGATAGAGAAATTGCCCATAGCGCGGTTTGCGAGAACCGAGAAAGCGCGCGCAATTGGCGTCACAACGTCTGTTGTTTGAAGAGAAAGCGACAACGACCCACATGCGTGACATACAAAGATGCAAGATGCAATCTTTAAAGGAAATCAAGTTCATCCACGTTAATTATGTTGTAAATGTTTGCCCGTGATCGTGAATTTAACCCTTCAGTCGTCGCGCGGTTCGCTACCGTCAGAACCACCACGCTGCTGTTGTGAATGAAAAGCGAGCTTTTTTTCAATAGTGTTGTACAAAATACAACAGCGCGACGACTGAAGTGTTAAAAACATTACATATGTACCGTAAAGTGCCCTAATTCAGCGCATTGCCTAATTCCGCGCATTTCATACAAAACGATTTATATATGGAAATACACATCAATATTGCAACAACTTTCAATGCCATTTGATGCTACTACTATTTAGAATAAGTTCGAATCATCAATAAAAGCAAATAAGGCATTTTTTCGCGGCGTAAAAAAATAATTAGTGGAGGCCCGTCGAAGTTGACGCCATTTTTCTAATTTCTTTAGCGTCCGTGCTAAGACTGTAGGACAAAAACAAAAGCGATTTTTTTTATTGAAAATGTTTTATTTTTTATGCAATTTTCTATGGAACTACTTGCTACAGATATGTTTCATGATGCTTCTATGAAATCTTATCAAATATTAGCATAATTATTGAGTCTTATCCCAAAAAGTAATACGCGGAATTAGGTCACGTTTTTTTTATAAGGTACCGTGGGGCAAGTGGGTAATGGAATTCGCATAGTTGAGATTCTTCAAATTCTAGAGACTTTAAATTGAAACAAATAAGGTCGTGTATATTTTTTAGCTTGACTCCCACCAAATATAAGCAGCATGCTGAAATTGATTTTTATGAAAAATTAAAGAAAAAAATACAGAAAAATTTTTGAAAAATGTCTCCTTACTTTTCATCTGCCCCAAAAGTGGGCAAGTGAAAAGTTTACCGTTTTGAACAATAAATTCAAAAACAAACAGTTATATTCACGATTTCTATTAGCTTTAACATTTGTTAAGGCTTCCCAATGAACAATAACATGTAAACAAAGAAAATGTAATTCTTTTCATTTGAATTTTCTTCTGTTCAGTTATGTTAGTTGAAATGATTCAACAACATTATAACTGCAACATTTCCAATGTTAGTTCTTACATTATAGGGCAGCAATTGCATTTCTGCTCTGTAGAATTTCCACCGCTCGTTATTTGTTTTTGAGATAGTCGGATATGACGTCGGATAACTCTTCGGGAGAAATCAAACGGAATCCTTCAATAACGTACTTAAAATCTTTTTTTTTGTGGATAGACCTATACCCCATTTTTATGTTTTGAACTAGCTTTACATAGACATTCCCCGAGATTTCCGTGTATTCTCTAATATTGCAACCTTTCAGTCAACGTCTTCCTTTTAATTGGCTGCCCGAAGTAGACATAATAATATTGTAATGTTTGGCAACATCTTTTAGAGAAGTTCCATGATTTCTAATAGCTTTCAACGCTTGAGTATAGTGTCTCTTGAATTATCTGCACGTTATGTTTTTCTATGATAATTGCGAACCATGTTTACTTATGGCTACTTGAAGAGAAAACACAAATTCAATCTCTAATGATAAACTTTTCACTTGCCCCACCTGATAAGAAAATTGACGGTGTTTAAATTGAGTTACTTTTAGGTCTACGTCGAATTAATTCTAAAACTCTTTTTATTGCAGTTTGAAACTGTCATAGAGGACAACTAAGAAGTGGTACAGGAAATTATTTTCCGCAACTTTTTTTCACTGAAAATATTAAAATAAGATTGTACGCTGCCAACTTGTTACGGAGTAACAGTTGACAGGTTAACAATTTTTCGCTCTATTATGCAATAATGGCTGAAAAATCTCAGAAATCTCTTACCTATCGTAATGTTCTCAATGGCCTCAAAGGTTTACGCAAGAGTTCAAAACGTTAATTCACATATTGAGTCAAATATATCAATTGTTTTCACTTACCCCATTTACCCACTTACCCCGCGGTACCTTAATGCCTTAATTCCGCGCACTGTTCTTCGCTGAACAATAAACAAGTTAAACATGCTATATTCGTCTTCACATCTAACTATTTCAAATGAAAAGTGTCTTAAATAAATACGTTTCACGGGCAAGCAGAATCTCGGGAAAGCTCACCCAAGTAACAATTCCTAGCCCTTATGGCCTTAGATGTTATTTATAGAGGTTTTATCGTGAAAGCGTCAAAACTTGTTAGATTTAGTGCAGCTTTATGTAATGCTTAACAGTTTTTACAATTCAAACATCTTTAAAACGTTTTGGAGAATTCTACAAATCCTTCTTTTAAAACTTATTTGCTTGTCAAGTTTGTTGAACACAATCAATGCTGGGAATGAGTTGTTTAGTATGCAATAAAACTAGCGTTTAAAACCATCAATACAGTTGTTTGGTTGTCTTATGATATCGTCAATAAAACTTTATAGTTTGTGCTAAACCCTGTTAAAGGCAGGTTAAATCTATTTTGCATGATCAGATACAACAATAAAACTATAACAAGTTTGTTGTTATATTGTGATGTTTTCTGTGCACTTACAGGGAAACTAAAAGCGACCGTCCAGAAACCACGTGGACATTCATGGTGAGAGGAAAAGTTTATCCAAAGATCAAAGCCCATAAAAATTTTAAAATTGTTGCCTGAATTTGTGTCTGATTTGTGCACACAAAATTTACTTAACATTGTGAACCACAAATAACAAAAAGTATGATATACGGGGAAGAGAGATTACAAATGGCCATATTTTGTGAGACGTAATTTATGGATAAACTTTATGGATCTTCTGAGGTTTCTAGTTTGCTTAACAGATTTAAGTTTCAGGTACCCGTGGCATTAGCGGATACAATTGATTGAATTTTTTAAGACATATCGATTCCAAGCAATAATGCGAACTGGTTCTTGTGTTGTGAACAATGCAGAATACAAATACCTATAGGGGTAGTCGGGGCGGTTTCGCCAATGGATTGGAATGAGCACCTCTTGAAAACTGCATAAATTTTTGAAATTTCAACTGAAGTAAAATGCTACTCCAAAGCTGGCAAGGAAATTAAGCAATATGTATGTTATAAGTCAGTTTTTTTTTCTATCTTTATTAACGAAATTTTTAGCCCTGGGCTAGTTCATCTCGGGTCCAACGGCTTTACTTCCCTTCCGAAGGAAGTCGTCACTAAAATTTTTGGTGACTATCTTGGGGATGGGATTCGATCCCAGGTCCTCGGCGTGAGAGGCGTGTGTTCTAACCACTACACCAGGTCCGTCCCCCATAAGTGAGTTTTCTAAAGTAATAGAATAATTATATTCGAAATACCATCAGCGTATTTACCAGTATCCGCTCATGTTCCAGTAGTCCGCTCACGAGTTCAAAAAGTAAGGTAATTTGAGTAAATACACAAAAAATGTCCACAGTATGATTCTATTTGTCGATTTTAATTGTATAGCGGCTAAAGTTTTCAAATTTACGTTGTGTTCTTATCTTATTTCTGGCGTTACGTCCCCACTGGGACAGAGCCTGCTTCTCAGCTTAGTGTTCTTATGAGCACTTTCACAGTTATTAACTGAGAGCTTACTATGCCAATGACCATTTTTGCATGCGTATATCGTGTGGCAAATACGAAGATACTCTATGCCCTGGGAAGTCGAGAAAATTTCCAATCCGAAAAGATCCTCGACCGGTGGGATTCGAACCCACGACCCTCAGCTTGGTCTTGCTGAATAGCTGCGCGTTTACCGCTACGGCTATCTGGGCCCCTATTTACGTTGTGTAAACTTATCATTTTTCAGTGTGAGCGGGCTACTGGAACATGAGCGGAAACTGGTGCACTGATGGTAGAATGTTGATGATTGATTGTTACAATGTTCTTTAAAATTTAATCTTTTTGCAAAGAGTGTTTTTAAACACTAATTACTTTCCAGTTGAGTGAACAAAATAATTAAATTACATGATTCTATGAGTTATTTTCACATTCTAAAATAGGGTGCTCATATCATCCCATCGATAAAAAATCGACACGAAAAATTACAAATTTTGAAAAATCATTCTTTCATTCGTGAACTTCATAGGACAACGGAAATCGTGCGGATCTAAACATTGTTGGAAATAGTACAAAGAACTGATAATTCTATAATATTTTCTGCACTTCTATCGAATTTCCTTAAAGTCTCCAAACTGCTCCACATTCCCCTATACGAAATTCACAAGTATCAATGCCACGTTAATGAAAATACCATAACAAATGTTTATCTTTGTTTCATGTGATGGTCATAAAAATATAAGAAAAATACTAAACGGCTCATACAAAAATTTACCTTTTTTCATACAAAAAGTATTATGGAGGGTGGAGGGGTTGTAAATTTTCTATTTCAGCGTTACGTAATGAATGAATTCTGCCTTTCATTGAAATTGATGTTAATTTGATTGCTTCGCGAGTGCGCGGAATTAGGCGTTCTTCTGCGCGGAATATAGAAAAGCGTTTCAAAAGTGCGCGGAATTAGGCAATTTCTACAAGTGAACTATTTCAAAAAAATCTCATTTTTAAATTATGAATAAGTCTAGTTTATATTTTTCCCATAATCTAAAATGGATTTGCTAGCGATCCGCTCATAAACCTTTTTTATTGATGCAATACTTTTTTTAGTTAACAATTTGAATCGTTTTATTCCTTAACTGCGCTGAATTACGGCACTTTACGGTATTTGAGTTGGTAAGAAAGTTTTCCGGTTTCGGGTAGCCTCAAAGTTATAATGCAGATATCAAGGTTATACCACAGGCTTAGAAATTATTTTATCATTGAAACAAGTAATCAAATCATAGTATGCTTGAGGAAGAAAACGCTTTTAATAATAGTAATAATCAACAATTCTCAGGGTGACATCGAAAGTATCATTGAAGCCTACTGATGATTCAACAGCAAATTGATGGAAAATTTTGTCTTATTAAGCTAAGTATGCTGTTTCGCTCAAGAAAAGTAAAGAAATTCCTTGACTGAATGGGTCAAGAAATTTCCTACAGAGAGCCCCATTTGAAATGACATTTCTTCTCAGCTGCGTACTGCGAACAGCAAAATGTGATTTTCTTTACCATTTCTGGGAAGAAATTTTCCACGCATCGAGTTAGGCGATTCCTTTTCTTGTCAGTAGCAAACCAGCCTTTAGCAATCATTGGTCTCTAAATATCCAAGCTTTAAGCTTTTATGAAATAAATTTGTAATCATATTTAATAGCTAAAGAGCTTGGTTTTCTAATTAACCATATGACTACAAATATATCAAACAAACAACAGTTTGCACGTTTTCCATGCTTCGGTGAATTTCATCATCTATAGACATAAATGACAAAAAGGGTTTGACAGAAGGTATAGTAGGTATGAAAACTTTCAAAATTACATATTGCTATTGCATGTCAAACAATGATCATCCAGAAATCTTGAAATATATATTCAATATGCAGTTATGTGGGCTTCGTGGCCATGCGGTTAGCGGCGTCAGTAGTCTAGGCGTATTGTGCCACGAGGTGTGGGTTCGATTCCCGCTCCAGTCGGTGAAAACTTTTCGTCAAACGAAAAATTCATCACTGGGCTACTGGGTGTTCCGTGTTGTCCGTTGCCTAATGTTTGTGATTGTTCAGTCTGTGCAGCCTTTGGCTGAAGACGGTGTAAATTGTCTTTTAAAATATGCAGTTTAATTATGTCATCTATTTTTCAAAAAATATTGAGGAGGGGCTAATCCCCTCTGGCCCCCACCTATTCACGCCAATGCCCATTACTCAGCTACACATAAGTGAATCACTACTGGTATCGAGTGACCGAATGTAGCACTAGCCGTGGTACCCATTCTGAGCCCGACTACTATGTCTTATCTCGTCTTTGATGTGACTGTTATGCGAATATTTTCAAGATGGGACAACACAAGTGGGCTTTGTTTTTTTACAAGTGTGAAACAAAGGCTACTATTTTAGCAGTTTTTACTTATCTTCTGACGATGTTGAGTTGATTTATGCAAAAAACGCAAATTGCTCATAAGTCGAAATGGGACTGCGAATATGGGCGGGCAGTATAGGAATTGCCTTGAAAATTGTTAAAAGATTCAGCAATTCTTTGATAAATTAAAACAAGAATGATCGCACGTTCAGAAATTGTTAGCACTATCACACTCGTGCTGTGTAGGTATAACACGATACGACTGGGCTTAGATTATTCCAATACTTCCATCTAAAGATTCTTCAACCGTCTTCTGATAAATCACTATGGATGTTCCAGAAACTTCTCCAGAATTACTTTCAGGAATAATCATGGCCTATCATGCACAAACTATGTCACGTTTTACAAGGCATGATAAAATCATGAAAAACCTTATCATATTTTTCATCCTCCATAAGGATAAGTACGACGTTGATCGAGTTTGTATGCATATTGAACAAACGATAAATTGTTTAATATATTTTCAAGCTTTTTTGTTAAATCGAGGGTAGAACAATCCTTTAACTGTCCTACTCAGGTGTTTTTATGCGTAGTACTGTTCTAATATGTCCTACCTGTCCTACTTACTTCCCGAGTCACTGACATGAATAACAATACTTGACGAGTGCGAATAATGGAAAATATATAAATTTCGTTGGAAATTAGCATCGAGCAGGGATTGAATCCTGAGAAAATTGAGAGAATCTCTCACGTATCGCTCTCTGTAACTATCATAACATGCTGCACATTGTGAGAGACTGTTTATCGTATACTGCTACAAGTTTGATCAGATTGGGGGGATAGTAGTGCATGATAAAACCCCTCTAAACATGCTCCAAGCCTGGGGGACACTGTTGTTATTGGAAGTTCGTGGATTGTTTATCGTGCCAGTAAAGAAAAACACCTATCCCCAACGGTAAACAAGCGAGAAAAATGGATTTTATCATCGCTCTCTCGTTGGGGCTCTCGCTCGCTGCTTCCATTTATCAGACTTGTTACACCTTGCGATACAATGACGATCGTGGACCGCAACAGATGGGATGTTTTTCTTTGCTTGCTTTGATCGTGCTTCATTCTCAAATGAGAGCGAATTCTGCAACGCCTGGCATCGAGTGTTGCAAGTCACCCAGCACGACGACATTTGGAAATATTCACCCTTTATACGACTTTTGATATGACAAAATATTTCGATTCAATCTTTTATCATTTCATTCTGTAGCCAATGAAAGTTCAAAAAGGAATTTAATTTTTTAATTAAGTTTAGTGTTTAGATCATGGTTTTGGTTGGTTGATTTTGAAAAGTGTTACAAGTCACCTCTTTTGACGGATTTTCAAAATTTTAGTAAAAATAAATAAATAAATAAATAAAATAAACCTCTTTTGACGGTACATCTTACCCTGTTGGAGAGATGTTGCAATATTTAAAACGGATGTTGAAATACCCAATAATGTGATTCCGTAGTACAAGCATTATGGACGGCACTCAATTTGGAGCAAGAAACTAAGATTTTCTTCCTTTTGATTAGCCCATTTTGTATGGTATAGGCATTTTATCCTGAATTGTACTGCCCATACTCGCAATACAGTCCCATTAGGAAATTCAACATGTCGAGAAAAACGCTTCGAAACATATTTTCAAATGTTTCGCCGTTGCTGAAAGTAGTAAATCGTGGTAGCATCACTCAACACAATATCTTTGAAGAATTATAATATCTTTAACAACGAAAATACAGTTGAAATGGTTATTTTTCATGTCAAAATATAAGATACAAACCAGTGGGACTTGCTATCCGAGTATTTCACTTGCCAAACACAAATATACCCGCATACCAGTCCCATTACTTGGGACTCGCTTACTTTGTTATCGCGCACCTTGACACATTTACGTTTAGGTTTACAGTATTTCCCTCGGCACTCTTTGCAAATGTTAGTACTCGCATCTTTTAAATTCAAATGACCTTTGAAGTTATCAAACTATATAATGGTAAAAGTGATAGTTTCGAAGTTGTTCCAGGATTTGATTTTACAGTTCCTGCAGCACGAACATGTTGGATTTGATCCATACTATAGGTAACAACTGAGCAAGTTTTGATTTACCCTGATGACGGCAAAGCTGTTGGCGATTATCTACAGTTCGGACTCGATTATTCGGAGTATCGATTTTTTTTCACTCCGGATAGTCGAATCACCAAAAAAAAAAATGTTATCTTCGATAAAAGAACTTAAATATTATCTATTTCCGTTATTTTATTTATATGATGCGGTGGTGTAGCCAGAATTTTTTTTCAAGAAAGAGTAGGGGTCTCTACAAGAAAAACAAATTTTGGCCGGTATACCTACACAAAAAATCACTTTTTCAAACCCCCCTTTTCTTAAATACGTTCAAAACTGCAAAACCATGCATATTGTATATTGCAATACCAAATTATCTCAGATTTATGCCTAAAAATTGAAAAACAAGAACATTAAAAAATAAATTCCGGATAATCGAACCCCGGATAATCGAGTCCGACCTGTATATGTGTATGATCTTGCTATCCCCGGAATCATTTGATTTCCTTACATTTGATGTCGCAATTTGCGATTCGCAAATACTCATCAGGTTAACTTTGACTATGGAAACCCTATCGACAATGCCAGTGGCGATGAGCGCTGATTTCAAAACCCAATCTTCATGCTGTTGAAATATGAGCCTGTCGGAGAATTCGTTGGAAATTGACCAGAGAACAATATTAGTGATAGCCGTAACATTGATTCAGGGTCAGTTATTTTGCTAATTTTTGTTTAGAAGCTTGCAAGAAAAAATTTCAAGATGTGGTTTTACCACTTATTGCAACAGATGGGAAAACTTTCATGTCCAGCAAGAATAAGAATTTTACGTGAATAGACATGGTTTTAAACACTGCAATTTTAATTATATTTTTTTCAATTAAATAAAAATTAGACAACACAAAATTTCCTCGTAATTAATGAATGGGACTGTTATGCGGGTACTTTCAATATGGGACGTACATGGTTTGGTATTTTTGTCGCATTTTGTCCATACAAAGACACAATATGGGATTCTTATGCGAGTATGGGCTGGGCAGTGTACGTGAGGTGCATATTTCATAAAATATAGTTGATTTAAACTTTTGCTGAACAATAAAATTAGAATTTGTTTTATTCTTAAGAATCTTAGATATCTTCGAATGCACTCAGATTATAATAATTTTCAAGGGAAGTTAAAATACAAGAGCCCCCTTTAGATGATTTTAGTTTATTTTAAAGTATTTAAATGAACTCTCCCTTACTCTACTCACATACTTTACTATCTATCTAACTCTACTTACCGCTTGCAAGTAATGTGCCACCATCACGCCGGAGTTGTTCAGGATATTGGGATTGCCCACGGTCAGCGAGGCGGTGAAATCCTGCCCCTTGTAGTCCGTGGTCAGCTGTGCGGCAGTTACTTTCTGGTTCTGGATCTGCGATGCGAATTTGCACCGGACATTCGGCGTCAGCTGGTGGATGATGTTCGCATTTAGGTTCCCAGCCGGGTCAATGTCTCCCAATATGACCGGGAAGGCCTCCGAGGGGGACATTTGCTTTGTGCCCACATAGGTGGCCCCGAATCGATATCCGCTCGTGTTGGACGAGTTGAGGTTAATCGTATGGGACACTTGGAAGTGATTGCTGAGCCCTTTGTTGATCATTAGCTTCGCGCCCTCGAAATTGGCCGGCATGACATCTTTGCACTTTTTATGCAATTCCTCCATCGATCCGGGGTTCTCCAGAGGCTTCTCCGGTTCCGGACTGGCAGGGATTGGTTCCGCTGGTAAGGGAGGTGGAAGGCCACCGGCAGCGATCGGTTTTGAAGCGGCGAGCACGTTTCCCATATAGGGTTGTCGTAAATTAATCGATTATTTCGATTAATCGATTAATCGACTCACTAATCGATTATTTTTTTATCGATACATGTATCGCTCAATAATCGAGATAATCGATTAACTGACATCGATTATGAAATAAAATTTTGGTCGATTATAGCAAGAAAATAACAATTTCAAGCTACTGTGATGCCTTCAAAACATTGTGTTCTGTGCACAAAAATTTCGTGCTAAAGAAAAAAATCGTAAAACCACGAAATATGATTATTGATCTTTGCACTTGATTTGATATTCTCTGTGGGTTTATCCAAAATATTTTTCAAGATCGTCGCCGCGATTTTTTTTTTGCGCAATTCATTGTTGTACTGTCTATCAATAGATCTTTGTAAATACATAGATAATTTCAAAAATTGCTATATTCGTATTACCATTATAATCACGGTTTTCCCGAATTTTGTCGTAATCACGGGATTGTAGAGATTGTATACTTTTGATATTCTGTTGTCGACAATCATTGGGAACCTTCAGCAATATTTATACATTTTTTGTTTCAAATGGTTTTAATTATAGCAGTGTTTCTCAACCGGTGGTTCCGTAATGCTATTCTAAGCAATTAACTATCATTAACAAAACTCTAGTTTGTTTTTGATGGAATTCTGACAATACCCTATGTGGACTCCTATGTATAAAACTAAACCTTATACAGGGTTTACCGAACCGGGAAAAACGAGAAAAGCGGGAAAAAGGCGGGAATTTGAATCCACCGGGAAAAAGACGGGAAAAACCGGGAATCTGAGAAGATCATCGGGAAAATCGTTTTAAACGAACATATTCAGCAGTTATCTCTATAAAATAAGTTGCAGAAAGTAGTTATGTTTAATGATATTGTCATGAGGAATCCGTAATTATGAACAAATATGTTTCAAACATTAATAACTTAATTCCTGCTATGCTGCACCATATTTCTTAAACATGTTTCACTCTATTCTTCGCAATGCTTCCAAATATGTTTTTGATTTTTTTTCTCGCCTTGTCAGGGATAACATTTTTGATCTTTTCTCTAACTTTTTTATTCGAAGTTTTGCATTAATGTCCAATTCCTTATCGCAGATTGATTTAGCACTCTTCTGTAGTTGTTAAATATATGTACCACAACAAATTTTGAAAACAATCTTATTTTTAAAAGGTTTCAATTTGTCACTAGTTGTCAAAATCAACAAAGTTTTGAAAAAGGGCTCATTTACGATTTTCATAACGCTCAGCTGTTATAGCTCATATAAAATGTGTAGAATATCCATACAAAAATTTTTACGAGAATGTGGGTGGATAGGTGTCAAAAATGATAATTTTTGGTGTTATTAAAATTGTGAATGAGCCCTAAGTAAGTGCTTCTACATGTGTGGCCTTGAACTTATTTGCTTTAGAGAACTCTTCCTTTCTAGTAAAACAAATTCAAAGGATTAATAAATGAAATACTTTAAATTACGGTAAAGAACTACTTGGGCATCTTGATGATTTACTTAGGCATCTGGGGCTTTTGTTTGTCAAATTATCTGAAACTCAGCAGTAAGATGCACTTAAGATGATTATAAACCAAAGCCAAACCTCGAATTCTCTAGAGCACGAGTCTAGAGAATCAAACAGCGCTCTGAGCTGAAATTTTGATCGTTTAATTATCACCAGAATGTAACCAATCTATCGAATTTTCAACGCGAACGGTTGTCAGGTTCTCTAGATCTTAGAACTTTATCTTAAAAATTCGAAGTTTGTCTTCGTTTTAAAATCACTTTAAGGGACATCTTGTTGATAAATATGGTTTTAGTAGCATTTCAATCAATTCTTTGTCGTGCCAAGAATAGGATCCGTTTTATTAGCACAATTAACTACCTTTTTTCATGGTAGCTCTAGAGCTCCATTGATTTTCGACGAACGCGTGACAAATCTATTGAGATGAATACTATGTCATAGTTTTCAGAATAAGATTCTATATAGATTAGAAAAAAACTAGTAATCAAGTTATTGTTCCAATAGTGGAACAAACAATTAAATTACTATTTAAAAAAATAGATGAAAAAATTGAAACTGATAAAAAAAAGTTTTAGATAGATAGATATCTTTATTTAAGAGATTTGCAGCTCGAGGCTAGCTCATCTCTTAAAAAAAATGCTTTTTATAGAAACGATGTTTAATATAGAAATAGACAATGGAAGCCATGGGAGAGAAAAGTTTAAAAACCGGGAAAATTTTTCTAAAATATATCGGGAAAACCGGGAAAAAAGCGGGAATTTCAAAATCGAAATTTGGTGGCCACCCTGTTATAATCACTAACCTTTATATGTGCAATTTCAGCTAAACCTTGAAATGCTCTCTATCTTGCGCTACATATTTGTATTACCGTTCTTATGTTTTACGCTCAACAGTGAGGAACACATGCAATTTCCAGTGTATTCTTAAAGGTTCTCCTGAGGTTCTTTACATTTTTAAAAGAATGTTTGAAATATATGCTTAAAATAAATATCTATATAAATAAAAATGGAATGGTGTTTGTATGTCACGAAATGGCTTCCGAACGGGTCAACGGATTTGAATGATTATATTTCAGTTTTGTTCGTCAAGTGTTCCGACGTGTTTGTGTGTATAAAAATCCCAGAATATTCACCGGGAAAGTCGGAAAAACTAGCGTGAAAGAAACTGTCATTTTGTTTGGGATGATTCATAGCGTTTTTGAGCTGCCTACTTGATGGCAAGACGAAGTTTGCCGGGACCACTAGTTTATAAATAACCTCATAACATTATTTTTTACTTGTTTTGGACATTGGGGCTAATATGCGATGGAGATCATATCCGTGCTAAAAGAAACTTTCAGTGAGTTCAAGAAGCGGCGGTACATAAAAAATTACACTTATGCTATTTCTTATTCTTCTTCTTGGTACTACGTTTTCACTGTAACAACCCCCAAAAAGTTCTAAAAGAAAACCCTCGTGTATTCTTAATCGCATAGTCTTGCTTCGCCGCGGAGTTCTCCATTTGAAATCCCGAAATTTGCCTCAAGAATCCTTTCAAGAAATACTCCAGAAATTCTCCAAAAATTCAGCATGGATTTTTCTTCATTGCTCCAACAATTCCTTAAGGAATTCTTCTAGTCATTCATCAGAGATTAATTTTTTTTTTTAAATTTTGTTTTAGTAGTTTTCGGGGTGCATAATAATTTTGTAGTGTTCTTTTGAGAAATTCCAAAATTATTTTCTGAAAGAGTTACAGGAGAAATCTCTAGAGGTATCTGCGGACAAATCCCTGAAGAATTCCTGATAAAATCTCAGGAGATATTTCAAGGTGTATCTATATACCCATTTCTGAAGCAATTTGTGGAAGAATTTCTACAGGCATTCCTCAATTAATCTTAGGTATAATTCCTGTTAATATTACAAGAGAAACCCTTGAAGAAATTTCAAGATGATTTTTGTTTAATAATCGACTTCATGAAAATCCTGTAAATATAAAAGGAGGAAATCCGAAAAAAACATGAATAAAATCTGAACGATTCTTGGTGAATTAAATGTATATTTTTTATCCTCTAATTTCTGGAACAGTTCTAATTATTTATCTATATATACAGCCATTCCATGAAAAACCGATCTAGTGGGTCTCCGAATTCCGTGAAAATTTGCTATTTTGTTCCTTAAGGATAACGTATTTTTGGATTTTTTGATTAGGGTTATTTTGTTCCTTATCCGAAATAAGGATACACGTATTTTTGGATTTTTTGATTAGGGTGACCAGAAAAATCGTGATCTTGCAAAATTTTTATTTAAAAAAAAATATAACTTTTGAACCGTTTGACCGATTTTCAATCTTTTTGGACGAAATGAAGGCTAAATTCCATAAAAAAAGATTGGAAATCGGTTGAACTGTTCAAAAGTTATGATTTTTTTTAAACATTACAAATCTAATGCGCTGAGATCTACAGTGTGTGCCGATGAAAAATGACTGATTTTTTATTTTCATAAAAATATATCTCAAAAACTAAAAAACATACATCGCTGACAATTTGACAGTTTACGTAAAATTTTCTGAACTTTTAAGAAAAAATGAGAGCAGCAATAGTCTCTTTGGTCCCGAGGCCTTCAAAACACGAAAAAACGGAAACTATTGAGTTTTTTCATGTAAAAAACACAATTTTTGTGAAATTTCATTTCGGCCTTCATTTCGTCCAAAAAGATTGAAAATCGGTCAAACGGTTCAAAAGTTATAATTTTTTAAAAATAAAAATTTTGCAAAATCGCGATTTTTCTGGTCACCCTAATCAAAAAATCCAAAAATACGTGTATCCTTATTTCGGATAAGGAACAAAATAGCAAATTTGCACGGAATTCGGAGACCCACTAGATCGGTTTTTCATGGAATGGCTGTATATTTATTCATTTATTTATTTTACCTTTCTTGAGCTTGCTTGAGCTTGATGGGCCGCCCGTGGTTGCTACTCCAGTATATTTATTTTACCTTCCATTCCGTGGTTGCTACTCATTTATTTATTTTACCTTCCATTAATAAACTCCCTTGAAGATTTTTTTTCTGTGATATCATGAAGTGTGCCATTAAAAAATCAAACTTTTAGAAAAAGATCAAGTAAAACTATAAAGTAAAATATTGCTGTGCTGAATTAGCCGTAAGCGTTAAAAATCACTATGAGAAACATAAAAAAATGAAATTCAGCCGACAAGAATTATAAAATGCCTCTAACAATAACGAAACTAGCACCCCTGCTAATTTGAACAATACCTCATGCAATCCAACAGGCAATTTATTAATTCAATTTGAACTTCTAGTCACCCTAGAACCATGTTTCTTGTTACCTCTTTGGCTGTTTTATTTAGATTCTGCGTGTCGTTTCATGATGCTTCATTTCGCTTTACTCCGTTCTATGAGTAAAATTTGAATTATTTTTAATTTGAATCATGTGTAGATTAGCGGGGTGTAAATTAAAATAATGGTTAAACCAAAGGGGTACCCGGTAGTATAAAGTTATAGATCGTGGTATTGAAAATTTAGAGCCTCTCGAGCTTCTTAATCGAATAAGTTAATAATGCAAGTTTAAAGGACATTTTTAGTTACTATTATGTGGAGTAAAAACACGGATTTTACTAAGAAAAGATTGTTAAATGAGCATGAGCATGGTCATGATTGACCGCCCGCAGTTGCTACTCCGTTATTGCAAGAACAGCGGTACTTACACATGGCACAAGGGTTCAGGAGGAGGCGATTTTGCCGTTTTTCTGAGGAGAAAAAATTGAACTCAAAATTTTCAACACAGATCCTCAAGCAATTCGAGTAAAAGTGCAAAAAAAAAATGCGAGGATTTTTTTTTTCTGGTACTTCCTCTCTCTTGTTGCGATGCTCACCTTTACTCACGCTTCAAAAAAATTCTTGAGCGTTCCGTTAGAACGAGGCAGTCCTCGGGGAGTTGTGGGAGCATTCTTTTTTGATGGAATTTTACTCTGGTGTGTTTTGTGCTGCGTTTTCCTTGCTCAATTTTCGTAACTTCTCTGCTTAGCATTTTTTCGCTCCCTCGCAAAGAGGCAAAGGTAGCACGCTGCTCTAGAGTATGTCACCGAACTCTGATGATGTTGAGGAGTATTATCAAGCCTGCTCAGGATCAGTAGCATCCTTAATGAGTAACAACAGATTGTAAAATGAACAATAAATCAATAATTTGTGTAAGTGAGTAGCAGGATCATATCCGTTTAAGTTCTATAGAAATCCCACAGAACAGTTGAGAGCTAGTCAATTTCATGAAGTAGATTTGAAGGTATTTTTAGAACAAATTCTTGCAAAACCTCATATGTTATATGTGTAGGAATAGTAAGTCGTATCCTTGGACAAATTTCTAGAAACAAGCTTGAAGGAGTCTGAAGAGGAATTTTGGGCAGAATACCCACAGCCTCTCCAAAAGAAATTTTAGAAGGAAGTCATCAGTATGAACTAGAAGTATTACTGGAGGAATTTATTAAGAAATCCCCAAAGGAATTTTAGGAGGAATCCTAAAAGGAATTCAAAAAAAATTCAGATGAAAAATCTGTGGAATCAAAGGAGAAAAACTTGAATGATTCCTAGCAGTTTTCCTGAAAACCCTCTTACAAAAAAATGCCTGTAGGAATCTATGGAAGCCTTCATGGTAAATTCCAGAAGGAATAACTGAAAAAATCCTCTGAGAAATTTCTCGAGAATCACCTGAAAAAAAAAATCTGCGGTGAACTCTGGATGCATCTCTGGAACTTTTCCAAAATGAGAAGAATTTATGCAGGCATCTCCGGAGGTATTTCAGAAGGAATGGTGTTTTAATAAATGAAAAATTGGTAGAGAACTCCCTGAAGGAATCCTTGATGAATTCTAATTTTCAAAAGATGTTTTCTGATTCTGAAAGCATTCTTTAAGTAATCTCAAAAAAGCAGTTTTGTAGGAACCTTTGGAACCATGAACTAAGTTGAATTTGAAATTCATGAAATTCGTGATGGCAGTCGTAGTGTAATTCCTTGAGGAATTGTATGATGTGGTATTGGAAATCCAATTAAATTTTTTTTTTAGATCATTTTAGAGGCATTGAAAATTTGTTACCCTCACTGAGAATATGAAACTTTAGTTTTACCCTTTTACTGCTGCTATCATTTTTTTCATTTTTTAACAACAAATAAATATTCAAATCGCAATAACTTTTTTGTTTGTCATGAGTTTTGCATAATTTTTTCACAAGTTCTCAAAAATCTATTCTTTTTTAAGTATATGTGTTGATTTTGATCATTGGATCTAGAGATATTCCGAGATATTCCTCGGGGACCGACGTGTAGCCATAACTCACGTAAATATCTTAGGCTACATAATTTTTATCGCTTTTGGATATCCTCTTTTCGGAATAATACATTAATGATAATATGTTGTGAACATATGAAGCAATTTGGTGCAGCCGTTATAAAGTAATGAGCATTTATTTTTCTGGAACCACGCTTGCCAAACAAAGATCTTGAAAACTTAAAAAATCACCACACTGGTTTCAGGTTTCTCTAAGAATACTTAACCGATTTGTATGAGTTTTCCAGAGGAGCTCCTTGTTATTTTTTCTAGCCTTGTTTTTTTTTCTAGCCTACTTTATTTTTTGGTAAATTGCTAAAATACAAAATTGCAGCCAAAGAAATTTTGTACGGGAAGTGTCGGCCCCCAAAGAATACCGAAATATCTTTAAAACCAGATCACCAGATTGACCATCACCAATATTGACACAGATTCTGAAAGTAGAAGAATATTTGAACCTTCAAGTTGTCGCGTGGTTCACCATTACGCTGATGAAAAAGCGAAAAATTCAGGTTCTTGTCCAATTCTCTAACAGATTACACCACAAATTTCCCTAAGTATTCTTCCTGATACTTCTTTTAGAACATCCAATAAAATCAGGATATTTTCATAGGAAATTTTGCTGCAGATTTATCCGAATGCTTTCCAGATTTTTTTTTCGCTGGAAATCTTGAATGTTTAGTTTTCTTCGAAGAAAATTATCTATAAATTTCTTACCATATTTCTTCGTTGCATTCACCAGACCTACTAAGAAAAATCCTATCATGGGGAATATACCTCCGGCTGTTACTTCAAATATGTAACGAACTTTTTGGTCAGCTCCAATTATCCTTGTTCAGTTTAAGCAGATCTTCTACAGAAATTGTAAATGGCAATTTAGTAAAAAATTATAAGATCACTAAACTGAGGTAAAATGTTGTTGGATTTTCTTAAGAAGCTCAATTACTAGTTCTGTCGATACGGAGCAATTTCTAATATTACTTACTAAGGATATACATTAAGGCCGCACGGGACGTCATCATAATCACTCTATCCATTTGAAGAAGCAAATCCCAAGAACCACTCCATATATCGATGCGCAAATTGTATCACTATGATTCTATATATGTAGTGCACAACTCAATACATTTTCATCTTCATCTGTTCACTAAAACTCGAGATTTGCTTCCACAATATTTTGATGATAATTGTTAGAGTGAGACAAAAGATAGTGAAAATAACACGGTCTCCCGTGCCACCTTAATCAAACCAAAATTTATTCATTTGGGAACTCTTGCCACAATTTTGCACTTCAAAATAATTTGGCAAACATTCCGTAACAATCTACCCGATTATTGGAAAAGGACTTCACTTCATTTTCTCACTTATCTAAAGCTTTCTCCATATCTATATAAATAAAAATGGAATCATATTTGTATATCATACAAGGCTGGTAGCAGATCTCTTTTTACAAACTTGGTCACTACTTCAATGCAAGTCTCCATTTTTAATGGAACATCCCTGAAGTTTTTATTTTAAAAGCTTTAAATCGTAATTCTATATTCTTTGAATAGCACTCACGAAATTTTGGCGGGAAAAGTTTTCAGATTTTAAGATTCAAAATCAAAGAAACAGTTATTCAAGTCATCGTGTAAAAGTCTGAATTCACCCCTCAGTATGGTGCAAAAGTTTGTGTTCACCCCATGAACTTTTGTCATGAATTCGAAAAAAATATTAATAATTTTCCTAGGAATTCCTTAGTAAATTCGGCAAGTTTATCCAAAAATTTCTGAAAAATTTCTCTTGAGACATCTCTGGATGAATGCCTGTGATTTCTTTGGAAACTTCCTTGTAAAATTTCCTAAACAATGTCTTGAAGAACTACTAAAGTTTACGTCAAAAAAAAATCCTGGTTACATTTTTAAAGACATCCTGAATGACAATGTCTGCAGAAGACACTGATCTTCAAAGTTTGTACACCCTGTATGTCGATGATTTTTTCGGTTCCTTCATTCTGCATACATTTTCAATCTCCATATCTCGATATCCTCCTTATCTCGATATCTCCTTATCTCGATGTGATTGTCGTTCCCAATTTTCTCTCCGTATGTCGATATGCCCATTATCAAAGGTTACTAGACGAGATTTTAGAGATTCAAAACAATTTGCGAAAATGAAATGACATCTGTATGTTTTTCATTTTCCTGGCAACGGAGTGGTTTTCAATCTAGTATTCGTTAAAAAATTGTTCTATGTCTCGATCTCTCCCTATCTCGATGGTCCCTTCGATATCGAGATGTGGAGAGGCGACTGTATATTAATAATAATATTTATTACTTTTATTGGAAATATTTAATGAAGCCAAGCAGGGGTTTCCTACAGAATCATGTATGTTCTGTATAAATTGATCAGTTCTAGTAGCAGTTCAGTAGCGTTTATAAATTTGAATTATTTGATTCTTGAAATCATAAAACATAAAAGAGTAGATCGCTGCCGAATCCTTACCGCTCAATTAAACGGTTTTAATGTAGGCAATAGCTTCAACCAATTTATCCATAGTATATGGATGATGATGATGATCAGTTTGAATAAAATGAATCAAGGAACAATATACTACACATTACCTCATATTCATGGTGTGGAAATTGGTTTTGTAGTAATATCATGAGAGAAATTTCACGTATTTGTACATCCGTATTCACAAAGACTTATTTATTAGGAACAACTTTAAAAGCTGTTTTAATTGAATTACGGTAAAATGGAAGTAAGTTGAGGATATATTAGTGATTATAGTAATGCATATATCAATAAGTACTCGTTTCTACAAAAAAAATGTCGATTATTTCGATTAATCGATTAATGCTGGTCGATTAATCGTTATCCATAATCGGCAATCTTGGACTGTAATCGATTATGAACTAATCGATTAATTGAGATTTTGCGACAACCCTATTCCCATATTGGCTACTCTTTACAGATTACAACAACACGGAACAAATGGAATCCGTCCGGGATACACAAGCACTATATCCTTCCTTCCTTTTTCTAATTTATAATCCGCGATGAGAAATCCGCATCGATTACGCAAAAGATAGCGCACTACGGCCGAAAAACACGAATCGCCTGAAAAATGCCTCACACGACGAGCAATCAAAACGCAAAGAAACCACACACTGACAGTTTCGCGTCTTGACAGGTGTTGCGTAATTTTGCGGCAGTGGTGCCAGCAGAGGAAAACTCCGTAAGATGATTCGAGGGGTAATAAACCTTGTATTATGAATCCGACAGAAATAAGGACAAACATTTTTTTTATACATATTTTTTCTCAATCTCCAAGCGTCGCGACTAATATTTGAATAGTGCGCTGTGTTCATAAACATCGTAAGAATGCAGCGCCACACATGTCATTATGACAGTTATGTCGGGAACGAGTCAAACGTCGCGTGTCCCACACGCGCGTTCCGATTTGGTGGGCGCGCGACAATAAAACGAAAATTTTCTGCACGCTTATTCAACTCCACTTAATGGTTGGTATCCACTTCGTAAGTAGGGTAAATTATGTATTTTGGACAGGCTAAGGATTTGTCTGGAAACGGCGATCGATTAACTACCTTAGATACTATTATGAATCCGACAGAAATAAGGACAAACATTTTTTTTATACATATTTTTTCTCAATCTCCAAGCGTCGCGACTAATATTTGAATAGTGCGCTGTGTTCATAAACATCGTAAGAATGCAGCGCCACACATGTCATTATGACAGTTATGTCGGGAACGAGTCAAACGTCGCGTGTCCCACACGCGCGTTCCGATTTGGTGGGCGCGCGACAATAATATCTTATAACGTTATGATACTTATATGCTTAATGTATCATTGTTTTTTGAGTTTCTGGAGAGAAAAAGCTTACATATTGCAGCAATAGGTGCCAAAATAGCGTTTTTTGATTGCTTGTCTGTTATACATTTCGGACATCAAATATACATTTTGGACACCCTCATGTGAATATAATTTGGACAGGGGCGTTATCTCACTATCTATTCAATGGTTTCTTAAAAGGACGATCATATCATAATTTTTGAAGAGTTTACATGTGACTTATGCATTTTCTCGCTTATTGGATGTGTATATTAGTTATAATCAATAATTTCATTTAATGCAAGCAAATATTATCATATCCACGAAATACGCCTGCAAGTATGCATGCATGCGACATTCCAGTGCGTTTCATCAGATGGCCAAATTATATCCACTGAACAAAAACCGTAATCTATTTTGGACACCACCTGATTTATGCCTTATATACTAATGTTAAGATTTAAGATGAACTTAACTTCAATTTTAGACATATTTTATCATATTGCCGCCTTCAAACTTTTTATGAATGCCTATTCTGAGCGCTATTATTGCGTTTAAAGTATGTTCTTGAAACGTACATCCTCTTGCATTCGTAGGTTTCACAGGTGTTCTGTTGATACAATTTACAATTTTGATATTTTTGAAGCCAATTTGTAATTGTTATGAAATTGGCCATCATTAATAAGTAGCATAGTGTATTAATAATACAATACATGATTTTCCGTACATAAATTCCTTATCATCTCATTGTAAATGAGCATAGAACAAGCAGCCTGTCCAAATTATATGCATGTCCAAGTTATATACTTTACCCTACTGTGCAAAAGGATAGGACAAGTCTCGCATAACTTCTGATCTCGTCCTAAAAGCCATTCTTAACCATGTGTGTAGCTCGTTGTTTCTGAGCATTTGAATGGATTTTCATGTTATTTAAGAGGAAAATAACCATCATCGTTTTTCAAAATTTCAAAACCAGTTTTTTCGCTCAAAATTGAAGCAATGTTTATGAAAATCTATCATTGCATTGCTCCTTCTATCTGTAATTCAATGATAGATTTCCAGGAGGATTTCTTTCAATTTGAATGAAAAAACTGGTTTTTAGTTTTTGATAATTGCTGATGATTGAATGATGGATTCTTGAGCCACTATGTGGAAGAAAGGATCATTATCTACCTGCCCGTGATGTTGGTTTTGTTGGAATAGAGGTAGTGTCGCACCTCAGGTAGAAGAATCGTCAGTTGAGAAGCATGCGTCGTCGTAGGTAAAAGTGTGGAAGATTTGTTGAGAAAGGTATGCTATTTATGTAGAATGATGAATTGTAAATGTATACCTGGATGGAATAAAGAGAGTTGCAGCTGCTGGTTGAGGTATCAGTCAGTTAGCTGCCCAGTTGAAGGAGACATCTACTGTATTGTATTTCTTTATGATTTGCAATCGGATGTGGACGGACTAGCCTCGCTAGGATCTGCGTGGTCTTAGCGGACTAGCCTTTCAACAGGTTTGGATGCTTATTCTTTCATTTGCTCAGAAACAACGAGCTACACACTTGGCTACCAATGGCTTTTAGGGCGTTATCTCAGAGTATGCGATTAAGTAATGGTCAAGAAATACTTCAGCTGATCCAGTTGACAAGTAGAGCTGATTTCGTAACATTGGTAACGCCTGCTGTACAAATCAAATGGAGCTGTCACTATTCCGTACGGAAAAATGTGCCGCTCAATTATTCCGCAAGTAAAAGTGACACTTCGCTCATTCTGGATCAGCTGTCAAAATTACTTTGGTAATTAGCAACAAATTGTACTTGACCGCTCTACTTAGGATGTGGATACTAGGCTTAAATCAAGCGAGCCAGATAAAATCGATTAAAAGAACAAGCCACGGCGTTATGAAATTTGTGAACAGGCCCATTAAGCCAAGGGGTGTGACAAAATCTCAACCATAAAAAATATTATTTTTGGAGTTGAACCAACGAAAAACTCTTAAAAATTAAGTATTAAACATGTGTTTATAACCTAAACCTTAGACAAACGTTCAAGTTTGACGCAGCCTCAAGTTGCTGCGTCCATTCACAAATTTCATAACGCTTCAGGGGGTGGGTGGGTGTCCGAACGTTGTTACGGTTCATACAAAAATAGTAGTCTATTAATACAAACAGCGTCACGAAGGGGTGGGTGGGTGTCCAAAATGGCAAATTAAGGCGTTATGAAATATATGAACAAGCCTTTGTGTAAAAAAACATGGCCGTCACAAATAGTGGCAATAAGCTAACAGATGGCGTTAGTGGCGTATGCGTTCGACGATCACTTCGCACAGCAAAAATAAAAGTTGTTAAATTTGCATTAAAACCGCTGCAACCAACTCATTCCCTCGGTTGTGTAATATTACACAGTTCGACGTATACACGGGCTATTGGTGTAATTATTGCGAGTGATATATTGCTGTGTGCGTTTGAAATGCAAATCTCGCGTTGAGTATCATACAGGCGTATCTGCAGTGATCGATTTCTCTTCGTCGATTTTCTCTTTGCATTATTACACGAAATTCAACCGATTTTCGTAACATTTTACGGTGTAGTACGACGAAGGACGATGAGTACTATCTACTGAGTGAAAAACAGCATTAAAATACAGTCGTCCGGTCAAGTAATAAGTTAAAAAGAAAATCGATGAAGAGAAATCGATCACTGCAATTACGCCCTTATGATACTTAACACGAGAAATATCAAATACTGGGAACACCAAACGCGGTAAGATTTTCCCTCTGATTTTCCAAATGCGTGTGTCAATGATAACTTTTTTTTGCTAGGTTGGCGGCGATATCGATGATTGTTGCTAGGTTTCCTTTAATTGTTTTGTGTGACTGTATTTGAAGCGGATCCAGTCAAGGATTGCACTCCAAATGCGAATAGCAATAATTGTTCCGATGCGATGTGGGGTATTTAGAGGTGCGGGCGAACATCAAATCAGTATTTGTGATAACATCAGTTTTGAAGTGGTAGTTGTGCAATGCTAACTTCGGCGAGCCGAAAGTTCACGAAGCAGCCGAAGATGACGTCACGTTGAGGAAACTGCGAACAAAATTTTTCGCAGCCTTGTCGTCACCATCAGCTGATCGTTTGTTTACATCTTTTTCGTGACTAATACAAGCAAACACATACTAAGAGCCGGACCTGTTATATATGACATTGGTTCCGATGGCTTTTCTTTGAAGCCGCGGACTCTAACCACTCGGCTAAGGAAGGCCCCATATTGAGTTATTGATTCATTTAATTTTTGAAATGTTAAAAGCAAATCAATCAACCATTGAAAAGAATTTGATGATAAAAAGATAAAATATTTGTCGAGCGAAATAATAATAATAATAATAAGGTTCATTTACAAAATTCATAACGCCATTGATGCTCATTTTTGACTCTCATCTACCCTCGTAATGCTTTTTGCATGAATATTCTTAAAATTTTGTGAGAGCTGTAACATTTTAAGGACACCCACCCCCTTCAACGTTGTCAAATTTTGCGAACAGACACAAAATAGTAATTTTAAAACATTAATTACATTTTTTACTGCATTACATATTTATAAATCATTTGTTACATTTTTATTGCATTACCAATAATCTAACTGATGAAGCGTAACAGTTGGCACGCTTCAGGTGATAAATCAATAGAAATCATAAACCATAAAAGAAGAATGTCGCTGGTGTCGTTGTCGGAACATCTTTTGCTGGCGGAGATAGGCGGGGCTATAAATGTCAACGCGAAAAAGTATGCAGTTTGACACTTACGTACCCGACATGTTTCTGAGCGAGAACAAAGGGAACAGCAGCGACATTCGTCCTCTATAGTTTTCTATCTCTATTGATAAATCCGACAAACCACAGTGGAATGATTCACACACGCCAAACAAAAATGTGCGGTAGAAACTACCATTTTAGGGAGTTAACTATAGCGCTCGCACCGACAATTTTCAGCATGTCTATAGTCGAACTCAGATTGACGAAAAAGATTTCTGTCAAATGTACCAGAAAGGTAGGTGGGATGTACTACAAACATAGTAATTTGCTTTCAAAATCCATGGTAGTTTTAAGAATGGGCGTAGTCAGCTAAAATAGTATTTTTTTTCCATAGAAATTTTTCCCGTGTTAATGCTCTGCAAAGCCTGTTAAAGTTTTCCGTGCTAATCTAGAAAAGAAAAAAAATGAATGAGATATTAGTTTTCTACATTAACGGAAGTCACAGATAACAGATGTTTATGTCCGATTGTAAAACTGTGTAAAACAAATAATGGTGATTTTAAGTGGCAACACAAGTAGCAACAACGTGGTGGCGCTGTTATCGATAAGTTCCCATGGTGATGTCTGTGGTGAATATGAAACATTTCAAGATACTTATATTCACCACTGATTGCAGCAATACGTTGTGTGGCGGCGCTAGTGTTTTCAACGTGTTTTAGTTTGAATACTTACACAAGTTTTCAGAAGATTTTTGTTCTAGCATAAACATCTGTTATCTGTGCGGAAGTTATATTCAAATATTTTACAGAAAAATCAGTTTTCAAGATCTTAAATTTTTTATTTGTTGTGGGTGTATGCAAAGATTTCAACTTACCCACGTTAGGGAATATTTCCTAAAGATATGTTTTTGCCATAGATTTACCTGAAATTTTCGAAATTCTGCAAACAGTTCTTCGTCTAGAAATGCAGATACTTCGCAAGTTATTTTTCTTCTAGACATACCGTTGAACTTCAAGCTAATGTTTTTTTAGGTTTTCGTGTATATTTTGTATTGAGGAAGGCTTCGGGAATTCCACTACAGATAAATTGGCTTGTTTTTCGGTTCTTATAAAATTTGTATGCAATGAAAAATTAATGAAAAAACTTTATAACTATTGTATTTATTTTACCAAAACTAAATCTATTTTATCAAAACTGAGTTCCCGCCACTTACACCCTTTTGCTTTCAATCTGCTCAACTCTATAGAGTATATCATAGTGAGCAGTTCGTTCATATACAAGTCCGAATGTGTGAAACCCCAAGGAAAGGCCGAAGATTCAAGTCGGATTCCGATCAGCAAAGTGTGGACGACACGTGGTTCGAAGGGTCGCCATAAATACTGGCGAGAAGTGGTCCACCCCGCCGTTGTCCACGCCGCAACAACCGATCCTGTTGGTATAATAAGTTCGAAGGGTCAGACAGTAGCCCAGGTTCGAGCGCGGAGTACGGCCGGAAGCACTGGTCGGTCATTTCCCCAACGGAGTACCAAGCCGGGCCAGCTGATAGCCCCGCAACTTCGCCAAGTCGTTGTAGCTCACCAGATACCCCGTCAAGCCAGGTCGGGCCGCCTGAAAGCCCCGCAACTACTTCAAGTCGTCGGAACCTACCCTGAACCCCTTCAAGCTATCTGGTCGGGCTAGCTGAAAGCTCCGCAACTTCGGCAAGTCGTCGTAACCTACCCAGAACCCCGCTGAGCCACCTGGTCGGGCAAGCTAAAAGCCGCGCAACTTCGGCAAGTCGTCAGAGCCTATCCGGAACCCCGCCAAGCCACGTGGTCGAGCCAGCTGAAAGCCCCGCAACTTTGGCAAGTCGTCGGAAGCCACCCAGAACCCCGCCAAGCCACCTGGTCGGGCTAGTTGAAAACCCCGCAACTTCTTCAAGTCGTCGGATCCCACCCAGAATATCACCAAGCCACCGGAGTTAGTCGCTTGCAAGCACATCCCGCCAGCACCAACCACCTGTTCCAAAATGGGACCCAGGTATGTTTTGTACGTCACATGTCAACGATGGGCCCCACCATCACCAAACGGCCGCAACGTTTACTAACCCTCATATTTGTTGGAATCGATGTAGTGTCGCACCTCAGGTAGAAGAATCGTCGGTTGAAAGGCATGCGTCGTCGTAGGTAAAAGTGTGGAAGATTTGTTGTGAGGTATAATATTTGTTTAGGATGTTGAATTGGGTCCTAAAATTTTTAATGAAATCTTGTTTTCATTCAATAACACGAAAGAGCATTTTACTGCAACTACTTTAGCAATATTTCCCGCTCAAATAACGGCTATATCATGTCTCGCATAACTTATGATCTTGCCCTAAAAGCCATTGGTAACCATGTGTGTAGCTCGTTATTTCTGAGTATTTGAATGGATTTACACGTTATTTAACAACTCTATGGTGAAGAAAGGATCATTGTCTACCTGCCAGTGGTGTTGATTTGGATGCTTATTCATTCATTTACTCAGAAACAACGAGCTACACAGGTGGTTACCAATGGCTTTTAGGGCGTTATCTCAGATTATGCGAGATGTTTAAACTTTAATTTAAAAATTGGGTCCATAAATGAACCTTGACACTTAAGATAATGTTTGACGTTCGCTTAGTCGACAAAAACACCACAGAGGTTTTAGTTTTACCACTGGGGTTGTTCCTATCTGACATTTCGGAAGGGACACGGAAAACAAAATACACCCAAAATTTGAGTTTAAGCCAAGGAGTGTGACAAAATCTAAAAAAATGTTTTTTGGACTCAAACCAACGGAAAACATTAGAAAATTGAGTAAACATGTGTTATTGGCCTAAACTTAAGCGTTTAGCACTAAAATTGGGACAGGGCTTTAGGATCCTATTGTAAAAATAGATACCTCCCGACCAACCAGTCTTCATAATTCTTTATAGATCTTTGACCAACGATGGCGATCGCTAACGGTTCAAAACGAATCTATATCGATCGCTATCGAAAATCACTGACTGGTTGACCGGGCTGGTTTGAATAAAGAGAGGTGCAGCTGCTGATTGAGGTATCAGTCAGTTAGCTGCCCAGTTGAAGGAGACATCTACTGTATTGTATTTCTTTATGATTTGCAATCGGATGTGGACGGGCTAGCCCCGCTAGGATCTGCGTGGTCTTAGCGGACTAGCCTTTCAACAGGTTATGGGCCCAGGAACGTGTTCTTACAGCATGTATCGTTCTGGAGGAGGATTGGCCGCGTAGCGCAGTACGAAATCCTCAGGCTGGATGGATTGGCCGCAACGGAGGACGGGATCTATCGGGAACGTAGGCGATACAGGACACTGGATGGTATCCGGCTGGTCAAACGAGCTCGTGGACAGGATCGAAGTCAGGAGGAGCTCGGATGGAGGACGGAGCATGTACGAAGTTCGGAACGAGGAGGAGTTTCGAGACAGGAGGAGACGATCAGGAGTTGAGGTTGCGACCCTAAGGCGGAGTGTTGGAATCGAGGTAGTGTCGCACCTCAGGTAGAAGAATCGTCGGTTGAGAAGCATGCGTCGTCGTAGGTAAAAGTGTGGAAGATTTGTTGTGAGGTATAATATTTGTTTAGGATGTTGAATTGTAAAAATAGATACCTGGTTTGAATAAAGAGAGGTGCAGCTGCTGATTGAGGTATCAGTCAGTTAGCTGCCCAGTTGAAGGAGACATCTACTGTATTGTATTTCTTTATGATTTGCAATCGGATGTGTACGGGCTAGCCTCGCTAGGATCTGCGTGGTCTTAGCGGACTAGCCTTTCAACAATATTAACCCTAATTTCAAAATGAATTTAAAAATATAAACTGGTAAAATGTATCCTACTTCCTTTGAATTCTTCATGAACAGAAATTGTGCATGCAATTGCGTCATATCTTCTTTGTCCAGTCTACATCTTTGCATTCCTCTCGTGAGCCTGTAAGAAGTGTCTTTAACGGTAATAAAACACGGATTTACACGGTTCAATACGACGACTTTATTTGCGACGTGATTATCCGTCCACTGCTCAATGACTACTGACTAATGCTCTAGAAGGAAGTTCATACCGAATACTACAGTGTTGCTAGATATATTTACAATCTTATTATACGCTTTCTTCTTCTTTTTAAGCTACATCTGTTACAAAAAAAAATCCTTTCGTTAAACCTAATGTTACAGGGCAGCCGTACACCCGCGGCGACTCGGGGTTTGTAGGATACAACAATAATAGGAAAGGATAATTAGGATCGGGTTGCTACCTACTCATCATATCTTCGTGGAGGCCGAACAATTCGACCACTTCGTGTTTTATATAGATTCTGAGAATTTTCTTGCGTCGGTGGACAGGCGAAAATATTTGAATATTGATTTGATTGGCCCGAGGTGTTGTACACATCCGATTCAAAATCATTTTAAAAACTTCCTTGTTCAGCATCAAAATAGGACGATGAACCAGAAGACTCATAATCTGACAAAACTGGTTCTTGTTCTACAGCATGGGGAGGAAAGCTCGTAACATTTGGCTGGGACACAGGAGAATCAGGAATTACTTGCAATGGCAAATTAGGTTTGTGGTGGTTTTCAAAACGGTTCATCAGACTTTGTTGATCTTTTTCGTACAACAGTTCACTTGGATCAAAATTCTCATTCATCGTTTGAGTGATGAAACGTCGGTTCCGATGGAAATGATTACCAAATTTATCTTTGAGAACATACGACCTGCCGTTCACACTCCTTACTATTTCTCCATAATGCCACTCCTTACCATTTTTCTTAAACAACACTTTTTCGCCTCGAATCAAGGACGGTAAATTTTTCGCTGATCGATCATAGTAAAATTTCTGTTTAGCGCGCTTCTGAATCAGCTTTCTTTTAACATCGTCATTGTTTAAGTTGGCACGAACAAGCAATTCGCTCGCTATCGGTAGACGAGTTTTTAGTTGACGACCAAAGAACAATTGTGCAGGAGAAAGACCCATGCTCGATAAAGGAGTAGTGTTGTATTCCAGCAGACGATATCGGAATTGTTCAACCTCACGCAGTTCGTGACAACGTTTCAAAATGTTTTTAACAATCGACACACCTTTTTCTGACAAACCATTGCTCTGCGGATATCTTGGACTTGAGAATTTGAACTCAATGTTGCACTTATTGGCATAGGCGTCAAAAGCTGAGGAATTAAAAGGGACATTGTCACATCGAACCTGGGTTGGATAACCGTACAAGCAAAACATATGATCGAGAGTCTCAATTACATGTGAAGCAGTTTTTTCACGAAGCCTTTCAGAGAATACATATCCGGAGTACGCGTCAATTACAGCTACATAATCACGACCCCCATATTCGTACAAATCTATTCCAACACGATGGAAAGGATACTCCGGCAAAACAGGTTGAACTAATGGCTCCTTTTGCGGGTTTCGTGTGATCTTTTCACAAATCGAGCAACTTTTGACAAGTTCGGTTATGTCATTTGTCATACCTGGCCAGAAAAACTGCGATCGAGCACGAGCCAACGTTTTTTCAATTCCCAAATGCGGTGCATGTAACCAATTAGAAATACACCTCTGCATTGCAGTCGGAATGATCAACCGATGTTCTTTAAACAGTAATCCATTTTCATAGTGTAACAAGTCTCGATATTTGTAGAAGGACTGGCTCAAGCCATCTAACTGATGAAAAGGTGGCCACCCATTTTCGACATAATAAGCAATACGACGATACCGATCATCATTTCCAAGCTTTTCGATGTAGTAATTATAATTATCAGTAGACATACATGCTTGCTGAGAGACTGCATGAATCATGCCACTCAACTCCTCACTAAAATCAACATCATCTGGAAGGGATGCCCTAGAAAGACAATCAGCAACAAGTAAGTTTTTACCCGGGGTGTACACAATGTCCATGCCTGGATATTTCAAAAGATGTAAAAACATACGCTGAAGCCGAAGAGTAACATCGTCGATATCCCTCTTAACTAAGGTTTCTAATGGTTTATGGTCTGATTGTACAACAAACCGACGACCATACAAGTAGTGGTGGAACCTCTCACACGCAAAGACGATGGCTAACAATTCTTTCTCGATTTGAGCCCACTTCTGCTCGCTTTTTGAAAGTGTTCGAGAGGCATACGCAATAGGTTTTCCGTCTTGCATAATCACGCTGCCTAAACCATCTTTTGAGCTATCTGTTTGTAACACGACTTGTTTATCACCATCAAATATAGCCAAAACAGGTGCTTTAGTGATAGATGCTAGAACATCTTTCAGCTCTCGATCATGATCATCGGTCCAGTTCCATTCAACGTCATTTTTTGTTAAATTCCGGAGATGCGCCGTCCGCTGGGAGAAGTTAGGAATAAATTTGCTGAGATATTTCAGAAGCCCAAGAATACAAAGAACGTCTGATTTATTGCTGGGCTTAGGCATATCGATAATTGCCTGAACGTACGATGAATCTGGTGCAATCGTATCCTTGGATGCAATGTGGCCCATGAATTTAACTTTATCGGTTCAGTGAATTTTCGTTGGATTAAACCTGATATTATTATCCCGAGCTCGCTGTAGGACTTTTGCTAGAATCTCATCATGTTCTTTGTAATTCTTTCCGGCTATTAACATGTCATCAAAATATACTTCAACGCCGGGAATATCACCAAACAACTGAACCATCCGCTTTTGAAACATCTCAGGCGCACTGCTGATACCAAAAGGAACCCGCTTCCAACGAAAACGACCAAATGGGGTCATGAAAGTGGTCAAATCTGAGCTTTGATGATCGAGTTCCATTTGCCAAAATCCATTACGTAGATCCAACACTGTGAATACCTGCTTACCATTCAAACGACATAGTATATCTTCAATTTTGGGAATAAGGAAGTGCTCTCGTTTTATGCAGGCATTCAAAGGCTTAGGGTCAAGACAGATCCTGAGAGAACCATTTGGCTTTTCAACAATTTGCATATTATTTACCCAGTCAGTCGGATAATCTACTGGACAAATAACTTCCTGTTCAACCATAGACTTTAGCTCAACCTTCAAACGATCATGAAGACTTAAAGGAATTCTCTTCTTGTAGTGAAGCGTAGGTATGGAATTTTCTTTCAGAACAATAGAACAAGTTCCTGGGAACTTACCTAGACCTTCAAAAACAATTCGATTTTGCTGGACGAAATCAGTTTTACTTTCAGGGAACTCTGGATCAGACCGCACGGCATTTAGACGTTCAACCAAACCGAAAGCTATGCATGACTCAAGACCTAGTATAGGCTCATATGAGTTATCAACAACCAGGAATTTTGCATTATGGGTAACCTTTTTATCAGGATCGAAACAGGGAAGAGAAATATGACCATGAATATTAACTTTATTCGAACTGTAATCTACAACGTTAGACACAGAGGCATTGCGAATGTAGGGGACCTTCAACCGTTTTACGCATTTCATTGGAATACAATTCACATCAGCTCCTGTGTCCAACTTGAAATCCACCGGATTGTCTTCAATCAAATATCGCTTTGTCCACCTGACGCGAGATACCCTATCATTGCCACTGTTCGAATTCATTCTATAACGTAAATCAGAAGTACTAAGTGACGTTACCTTTGGTTGACTTGCATTAACATTATTTGTTTCCCAATTACCTGATTCACGCCAGTTGAGATTGTGCACAGCCTCTCTGTTGGGCTTATGCTTTTCCTCTAGCTGATGAACGTTCCGATTCCCTTTGTCTCCCGATCTTGTTGCCTTGCAGAATCGTTTAAAATGACCACGTCGGCCACAAGCGTCGCAGTTCACCTTTCTCGCTGGACAAAAGAGGCGATGTCTCTCGTTGAAGTTCTGCCCGCAGTTGTAGCACGATGCTTTCTTGACGACTGCCACATCTTCCTTGACTGGTTCTTCTACGATGACGTGCATTTCATGGTGCGCCTTGTTATCGAGAAGTTGTTTATTCTCAGTTGCCGCTTCAAATATCTTGCATGTTTCCACCACACTTCGCAACGGTTCATCTTTTCCATCCAGTAGCTTCAACTGAAGCTTCTTATCCTGAACGCCAATTATAATACGATCACGAAGCATTCGATCGGCATATGAAGAATGACACGTAGCACATTCATATTCGCAGTACGCCAGTTGAGTTCGGAGAGCCGTTTCAAAATCGGCAAATGATTGCTTCTCCTTTTGAACAATCATATTAAACTTAAATGCCTCCATGGCAACATTCTTCCGCGGTAGACAATAGCCATCAAATGCCGTGATAACATCTGCTAATGTACGCTGTACATTTTGTCGTCCGGTTCCAGTTGCGTTCACGTTACCAGCCGAAACCCCAGTAGCACCAGCAGCAGCAGCATTCCCAGCAGCAACAGTCTCAGCAGCAACAGTTCCAGCAGCAACGGTCGCCCCACCAAACATACTGTCAACATCACCGGCGTTCGGAAAGAGTGTGTTGTATATTTCCACCCCACGCTCACCAATGAGTCACAAGAATGTTGCTATTTTATTACGCTCCACATCAGCATTCTTGTTACTTGCGATCATATATATATAGAACTGTTGCTTCCATTTCGGCCACTCTCTGGCCAAGTTCGTACAATCCAATGGTTGCGGTAAACGTTGATCCATTTTCGCTTCCGTATCAATAAAACAGCAACAAAAAGCTCATTCCACTCTTCCTCTTTCGCTTCACCGTTTGTTTACTTCAGTTGGTCGATTGACGTAAAGATCAAAAGCTTTCGTGCAGTCAACATTCGATCTCTCACGTTTGGAGCTTTTTCGTGCACTTCAATCTTGCTTCACCAATACACAAACGTTCACTCGAAGTTTCTCGAACGTGTTCTTGTGAGCTTGAAACTTTTTTTTTTTCGCAAAGCTTGCGAACAGCACAAAATTGCACTTATTTAAACAAACACGCGACGATTTTCGCGACGATTTATTAACGATTCCGAGCTCACCACTTCTGACACCATGTTAGAAGTGTCTTTAACGGTAATAAAACACGGATTTACACGGTTCAATACGACGACTTTATTTGCGACGTGATTATCCGTCCACTGCTCAATGACTACTGACTAATGCTCTAGAAGGAAGTTCATACCGAATACTACAGTGTTGCTAGATATATTTACAATCTTATTACAGAGCCCTCAGAGCAAGTTGAGCCGACCCTGAGTAAGAATATTCAAAATCTGAGCTAGTCGATTCTCGCAAAAGGAGATATTGGAGAATATTTGTGATGTAACCAAATCTCGAAAACTTATTCATACAGACTCAAGTCAAAAAAGTATACAAACTTACTTTATCGATCCTACGTGTTAAGCAGGCGGAATTCTACACGTACCGCTCTGTACCAACTCAACTTTTCACTTTTAGAACGTTTAATTTCCGGATTTACAAAACGACGAAAGTAACATTTTGAACTTTCGCAACCTAATCACTACCCGGATAAAAAATACTATACAAAAACAATATAACGTATTGAAACAGTACCATTCAATATATTGGAAATACAATACAGTGTTTTGTGAAATGACAATACAATTACAGTACAATATATTGTTTTCAACAGTTCACTGTATGGTATATGAGATTTTTGCAATATAATGTATGGGTGGTTAAGTATCGTAACAATACAAATATAGATATTTTCTCATACAAATATTTTGAAAACACAATATGATATATTGTTCATGTATTGTCTTGATAAGCAATTCGTGTATTGTTGTACAATACAAAAACAATTCAACAAACTGTATCATGGTTGCATGTCAGCTAATGTCAAGTGACTTCTAAAAAACTACTTATTTGGACTTTTTAAATATTTTCCACCCAACATTTCTTGCTTTTTGAACTTGTTTTGTTTATTTCTTTCAGCAAAGCTACATAGAAAAAAGCAACAGTTGTTTTACGCGAAAATAGGAATTTGACCAAAATTGTAAGGTATAAAACCAATTAAAAACAATACAATGTTCTGTTACAACATATTATATTGTTTTTGAATTGTATATCCAAACATGAATAATATTGCTTCGACATTCAATTACAATACACTGTATTGTATCCAATACGTTATATTGTACATTAATGGTTTATTCCATTCACTGAATGATACGTTTTTATCCGGGTACTTTCGCCGCTCCGCTGTATGGAGTGACAAAGTGACTTAAGGACATATAGGAAGGAATCCCTGTCATGGCAGTAAATATGGCTTCCTCACATATACAAACACATTTGCTGGAAGTTAACATCATTTCTCAAAATATTTCACTTACGTACACTAAATTCACTCCCAAATTGCTAACGAGACATCAGAAGACTATTAACTTACAATTTTCTTAGTTTTAACACTAGTAGCTGGTGGAAATTTCATGATTCGTGCTAATTTTCAACACGAACGTTTAACTTTTCTACAATTGTTTACACTTATCCACCTGCGAACGAAGAACATTTTTCGCCGAATTTCACCACTTTCGCTACACGTAGAACCTCCAACACAATTTACTTTCACTACTTGTTAATTAAAGAATAATTTCAGGTCGATTTCTGACGAAAACAACTTTGAATTGCACCAAACCGTGCTAAAAACAAACACCCGATCACAGCAATTCGCTTTTTTTATTTTTCTAATTTCACGTCGGCTCCCCACTTGCAGGGCTGTCAGATATGTTGATGGTTACGTACGACATCAAGCAATATTATTTAGTCGAAGGAGAAAAGACTCAAACCGAAGTAGCGATTACTGGCAACAACGTCTTATCAATTATAATTTCACTCTTACCAGCAAATAAGAGAATATTGTTTGTGTACCACTACTTTCATACAGATATTAGTGGATTCAAAGGAGTTTCACCTTAACCACGAATCAAAACAAAACACTACTTGAGCCGATTTTACACTGGTAGAAAAACGTCGAAAGTAACTGAATGAAACGGCTTATCATATTCTTATAATTATTTTTGTGGGAAATAATAGAAACTACCTAGTTTTTGAACGTGAGCTGAGTGTATGCAAAATTTGAGCGAAGTACACGGCAAAAAAATGTTAAAAAGGTGAATAATTTTAAAACAGTTTTAGAAGATAGATTGTGATTTTTCCTAATTACTTTTCTCAAAACCGTATAAAAGTTACTTACGTCGATTTGAAAAAGTAATCGAGAAATGTTTAAAGATCAAGGACTATGGAAAATTATAAGAATATTTCTGAATAATTTCTGATTAATGAGAGAATAATCATGTCACGTATAGAAAAGAAAATTCTAATTAGTGTGCCTTTTATCACATCCTTGATATATATGGAAAATATTCATTCAAAACCTTACTTAGTATACCTTTTGTCAATTATTTTATACTTTACCATGCATTTTAAAATAAAAATATTTCTCATGCTTTTGGGCTGCTGATGTTACTCTTGGGACTTCATTTTTATTTAACATCACCATGAGCCATAAGTGTGATGGCTCTCTAGTGAACGTGTTCGCGAACTTTCATTCGACGGTATTTATTTGGTAGAACTAACTTTTGATGGACAACATTGAGGAACGGTAAGTTGATTAATTATTTTATTCCAGTCCAAACCTTGAAGAACTTTTCCATCTTTTCTAGTGCCACGGAAGCAATAAATGACATCAACCAAATCCACGCTTGATCGATCGTTCAAAATCTTGTTGGCCAGCAGCAGTAAAAATCAAGTAGCAGACCAAAAAACGAATCGTTCCCGGTATTGCATCTAAATCGCAGCCAGACAGCATAATCTGCAGATTGAAAATCGGAATCCTTGAAGGAATGCCCTCAAATCCAACTAAAGTTTTCTCATCAAGTTTGTGAATTTAGATCTAAGGCAGCCAAAGCCTCAGCCTTCAGAGTCCCGTGATTTCAATCACTTAGGCAAACCTACATCGACGGAAGAACAGCAGCGCACGAAAATATGATTGTTTATCAAGAAAAATAAAAAGTTTCATCAATTTGTTTCTTTTGTGCCCTAGTCTCATTGTTATCCCAACAAACAATTTAGCCGAATAAGAGTTGAATAAATTACTCTCGAGCAAATTTTAGCTGAAGAAACTTTTATTCAGAAAATAATGTTACTTGGGATGATTTTGTTTACCAATATAAATTATGTTCATATATGCGTTATTGGAAATACCGAGCTTTTAATCATAACAAATAATATTTGTTGGATATGCATCAGTTGAAATAAATAATGATTATACTAGCAAAGTATAAAAGGCATAAATGCATTACAAGGGCTGAATAGACGAATATGGTTTTAGTATAACAAATAAGCTATTTAGAATGAATTTATTTAATTGTGCACGGTGAAAATGAAAAATATTATTTAGTACACGCAAACAAATTTTGTAGTATAATCTACCGAATCCATGGTAGAATTAAGAACTGCACCAACGATTTTCAACCGACTACAAAAATCTGTTAAGTTTACTATAATCTGGTCAAAATCACTGAGCATTGCAGTAAATTTGACTATGTCCATGGTAGCATCCACTACAAAGCATTGTATTTCAATCCGTGACACCCACCGTACAACACAGTGTGGTCAAAAGTATGATGCTAAACTTCTCAAATCAAGAATGTTTCTAGTCAAAAATACTACAACTCTGGTTAAATCAACAGAAGAAATTTTCTTGTGTAGTGATGTTGACTATGTTTTGGTAGAGTTAACAGATTAATGTAGTCGGTTGAAAATCGTTGGTGCAGTTCTTAATTTTACCATGGATTCAGTAGTTTCTACAATAAAATTCATATCAGTGTATGGTCTTTAATATATCATTGATATTTTTCGCATTTATCCTTTACAATGCTTACAAATTATGCACCGGATTAATTTATTTTATACATTAAAATGCATATTAGTGTTTAATATTTCACTGAGCATATGTGTTGCCGGCACCTATTCTTGGGACTTGGACAAATTCATTATAGTTTTCAATTTTGATGGGGAAACAAGCAACGGCGTGTGTTCCCTGAAAATTTTCGATTTAGAATAGTTTTGGTAAGAAAAAACCGGTTCCAGAATTCATTTTCCTGCTTAGTGCTTGATCGCGTGCTCCTGGACCTTCAGGTATGTGCCGAGGATGCCACAAATCTACACGTCTTTTCTGTGATTTTCTAAACTTTCATTGCAGGGGAGTTGGCACAAGACGGTCACAAAAACAAAATCAAAACAAAGACGATATTACAGCAAGGAGGTAGTTCTCGAACATCTTTTATTAATTTTAAGATATTCAGCTGTTTCAGTTTGATTTCATGGCACGGCAGCAGAAAATATCGGTGACTTCGGGGAAAGCGGAACCATTCACTTGCAGAACCACTCAAATCAAAGACGGACAGCAAGGGCAACTTGTTGAGAACTTTAAACGCAATATGAACATTATGAACATTTAAATAAATGAGAAACAAGCGATAAATCACCTTATTTCTTTTTTCTTCGCTTTTGTTTATAACAATCAAATAAAAATGGCTTACTGTATTCGTTGTATGGGATTTAAAAACTTTATGCAAAAAATTTATAATTTCCAAAAAATCATTCGCCGATATAAAATCGGTTTATACTAGCCGAAGCTTAATGTGCTTAAATGCATTACAATGAGTGAATAGAACGAATATGGTTTTAGAATGGTATTTAGCTTATTTAGTATTTTATTTTCTTAGCGTGTACACTATTCCTTGCAAGTTAGAATTAAGTAGATTTGTTAAGATGAAACATCTTGGAATACAAAGATGGCCGTTGCAATGGCCGACTTGTGCCCCTACTCACGATATCAAAGGCACTAAACTGGAGGAATATATGCCAAACATTTCTAACCTTCCTATTCTGCTAGTGCACAAAGCCAAATAAAAAGTTCAGTGTTGTTGGATGCTGTCTTCGCAAGATTTGTGCATTTGAAGTTTTAGTGCAACTTAGAAATTGATTCTAAACTGTTTCACCTTAACATAACTTGAAGTCTATGGATATCAGGGTGGGTGTACGGTTGTCAACTACAAACGCCTAACAATCATCAGATGATTGAGAGATTCTCTCACGCGGGCCGGCCCAAACAGCATCATCTCTCATGCAGGCCGGCCCAAACAGCACAGGTCGAAAACGCGGGCCAAGCTTCGTTGCGTATACCCCCCCCCCTGATGGATATGCATGTTTTCGGATAGTGGTAATTATCAAAATTATAATTGATATGAGTACAAGTGGATAGCTGAATCAATGAAGTGTGTGTATTTAATTTGATGTTAATTTAGTGTTTACTTCGAAACAACTATTTGTGCGTAAGTAAAAGTAATTAAAGTAGCACAAAACCTCGTGAGCGGCTATTGGATCATTAGGTATTTTTGTGTGTTTCAATAATTGCTCATGCAAAAATATTAAACAAAATTCAAAACTAATGTCGATTTAAGTATACTACTCTCTTTATTACAGTAGTAGCTATGGTTTGACCATAAAATATGTCAGAATAAATAACAAAATGCGAAATAGTGCATTTTTCGTAGTATGTTTGTCACGAAATCTGTTTATCGTGAGCGGAAATAGAAACACTTAAATGCAGTAACAAATGCAAATTTTCCTAAAAATAAAAAAAATGCCAAGGTTTGAACCAAACAAAAATCCTGCCGAAGCTTCTAGCTGTCGACCAATTCGCTTACTTTCCTCTATTTCTCACAAACAGGGAGTCGTTGGTTCGATCCCCAACCAGAGCACGTGTTTTTTTCTCGCAATTTAAACTTCGATTTATACATTTGACACATGCTCTGTGAGTACATGTAAACGTCAAAGAATTTAGAAAAATAATATTACCATAAAAAAGTTATATTTTTTGAAATCATACGAAACAATGTTCAATCGCTTTACACTTCGTTCCATAAGGTAAAATGTGTGATATTTTCGAGCATATTTTATAACAATAACGCACATTGTTAGGTTTTGTCAACATTATTTATATTTTCTGCTTTTAAATGTAATACAATGCGCGTTTGTTTGCCTTCTTTCATCCTCGCAGTGATTGGTTTCTATCCACTTTACAAAGAAAGAATATGTGTCCGTCGTTTTTTTGTTTTGTTCGTTAAATGTTTTGCGGGGGTAATGTTGTTGTGTAAGGGTTACATAATACTTCATTCAACAGAGAGATTTCTGCAGTTAGGGTTTGTAGTGTTGTTGCTGTTTGATGATATTACTGTTTTGTAAAGATTGTGTTTATTTGTTTTTGTTGAAGGTCTGTTCATACTTTCTGTTTCATCTTCTTCGTTTTAGCTATGATTTGTTATTGTTTTTGTACAGAACGCGGTTTACCTAGTTTTGTTTGGAAATTCTTGTATCTCGTACAAATATAATGAGTAATTTAATGACAAGCTCGTACAAAAAAGATTTTTTTATTGAAATATACTTCAGATTCTGAGTTTGTATATTAGAACGTAACGAATGCACGTATGTTGTGAGATATAAGTTATTTGTTTATGGTGTTCCTAACACCTAACACAAAACGTTATAATTCATGTCCGCTTCAGGAACACCCATATAAGGAATACTGACTTTTATTTTTGTTCTCGTATGTAGCTGCACGTAAGTGTGTCGTGTATTTTCCTCCTATTCCTCAACGTGGGAATGCTAGGATCGAATCGGAAGGATTTACCAATCAATGCAATTCTGCTGGGATTCTTTAAATAGAAATAGGTCGTTTGGATATGACGGGTCATCATCCCCAATATCTGTCTGTATTCGGCAGAGTTGAACAATAGACCACATGGAATTCGTTGGAAGGATAGGCCATCTCAAGCTTAGAAAAAATGACTTGCAAAATTTGACGACATTATTATGATTAAAATTGTTACACTGAAACATTTTGACATCTTGAAAATCGGTCTAAAATCACATGTATTTCGAAGACTTCATTTATTTAACCTAGAGCTGAATAGAACTGATTTCGTTTATTCTCTGATATGAATTGTATTTGTTCGTTTTTTAATTAGTTTCATTGATCACTATTTCATTTGATGTTGCCATTGTTTGTGTGTTTCTGTTGGTTTCCTTATTTTGCATTCAGTGTGCATTGTTTCAACTGATTTGTTTCGGGTTTTCCATTTCGTTTGTATCTTATGCTTATGTATGATAATATTTATATTATTTAGAAGAGTTGCGTTGATACGGTTGAAAAAATAGCTGATAGGTAGTCAAAATCAGAAGATCAATTGAACTATACCAGTATAACGGAGTTTAGTATGCCAATTGAGACGATACAAAATACAAAATGTTTACGCTTTAGTCATGACAGGGGTATATGTACAACTGGTTCTATAATGTATCGTTCAGCAAAAAATAAATCAAAATTAAATTGAATATAAATATAGAACAATAATTCAAATGATCATAAGCTGCAAAAAATAATTTTGAATTGGTGTACCTGAGAAATTAAGTAAAATATGTGGCTTATTTTGAAATGAGAATGCCCCATGTCTCCAGTATCTTTACTACATCACAGTTCAAAAATGTTCATAGAAAAATTTATAAAATTTTTGGAAAAATACTAGAAAAATTACTGAAAGGATACCTGAAGAATTTGGAAAAAAGGAATGCTGGAGAAAACCTCTGACCAATAATTTCCTGGAGAAATTTCTAGAAAATTTCTAGCTATATTTTTTAATTTTTGATATTAATTTCTGGAACCTCTTCTGACACATGACAAAAAAAGCAGATTTCTTAAAGCGTTATCCAGTAATTAAAGAAATACTCCCTAAGGAAATTCCAAATGTGTTTTCTGGACGAGTTCGAGAATGGGGAAGCTCCTGGTTTAATTTATTTCTCCAGGAATTCCTCGAGTTTTTTTTAGAAATTCTTTAATCGTTTCCAGAAATTCCTCGAGTTTTTTTTAGCAATTCTTCAAAAAAAACCTGGGGCTGAGGACTCTGTGTGAAAGTTCTTTGTACCCCTTGATTTTTTTTGTTGGAAGGGTGAATGGATCTCTGAACTATTAATTATTCGGTGAATATTGATTATCCAGAAGAACGTCATTTATTAGACGTACTAGCTGTTTTGTATAGTTGTTTTCCACTCGAGCTCTTCAGAGGACAGGCATTCAAGTCTTCGAGCTTAATCTGTGAGCTTTCGGCGGTTTATAAACACAGTTCATGCCCATGAAGACTCATTTTACAATTTTGTACAAAATGTTGAGTTCAACTTCTGTTCACGATTATTCCAGAACTCATTTGAGTATAACTCTTAAGATTTACAGAAGTGAAAGTACTTGATGGAGTTCTTCTAGAAGACTGCTTTAAAACATTCAGAGTAGCTGAGTTTAACTTCGGGTTGGTGGAACGATTGATTCGACGAGAAGTGTAGGCAGTCTTGTTGGTAAATGCTGGGCATGGCGTACCATTGTTACTTCGCGTACCTGAAGGAATAAAATAGATCAGTTTTTGTAGTCTTTAGCCTAATATCCCTACCTCGTGGTACTGGCCGAGGTACGAACAACCTTAGGAAAGATCGGGTAACCAGGCCCGTTATGAACTTTGGTAGTATGCTTAAATGGAAGCAGTTTGCTTCTGCAAACTTGGAGCGTCTGTACTCCATGTTACGAGCGGCTCACAACAGCGTCTGTTCTCCATGTCAGGGTCGGTCATCGTCCGAGTGCCAAAGAAAGACTCTAAACTAAACTGTCTTTCCGAACATTTAAGGGCAATGGTCTTCTAGGGGGTTAGTGTCAAGCCCTGCAAGCTAGCCACAAAAAAAATCAAGCAACGAATAATCAACGAGAGAATACGAACAACAATCGGTAAAGATCACCGACGGCAATGGCAAAACTAAAAATCTCTCAACTTCATCGGAAGTACACGCATACTCTCCGATGTACTCAAGGCCCGTGGTTTCGGAATCGTCGCGTTGCAGAAGGTGTGCTGGACAGGAGCAATTGTGCGAACGTTTAGAGGTAACCATACAATATACCAGAGCTGCGGCAACACACACGAGCTGGGATCAGCTTTTATAGTGATGGGTGATATGCAAAGGCGCGTGATCGGGTGGTGGCCGATCAATGAGAGAATGTGCAAGTTGAGGCTTAAGGCCGGTTCTTCAACTTCAGCCTAATAAACGTGCAGAGCCCTCACTCCGGAAGAATGATTATGATAAAGACGCTTTTTACGCGCAGCTCGAACGCGAGTACGACAGCTGCCCAACCCATGACGTCAAAATCATCATGAGAGATCTAAACGCTCAGGTTGGCCAGGAGGAGGAATTCAGACGACTATTGGAAAGTTCAGCACCGATCGGCTGACTAACGAAAACAACCTACGACTAATTGATTTCGCCGCCTCAAAGAATATGACCTTTCGTGGTACTTATTTCCAGCACAGCCTTCCATACGGATACACCTGGAGATCATCGCAGCAGACAGAATCACAAATCGACCACGTTCTGATTGATGGACGGCACTTCTCCGGCATTATCGACGTCAGGACCTATCGTGGCGCTAACATCGACTCTGACCACTATCTGGTGATGGTTAAACTGCGCCCAAAATTCTCCGTCGTTAACAATGAACGGTACCGACAGCCTGGCCGGTATGACCTAGAGCGACTTAAGCAACTGGATGTCGCAGCTGCATTCGAGCAGCACCTCGAGGCTGCATTATCGGAAGAGGGTGAGCTGGATGAGCCCCTTTTGGAGACTTCTGGAGAACATTGAAAGCAGCCATCATTAATGCAGCTGAGAGCAACGTCGGGTACGTGAGACGGAGCGATTGGTTCGACGAGGAATGTAGGCAGATTCTGGAGGAGAAGAATGCAGCGCGGGCGGTCATTCTGCAGCAAGGGACCCGACAGAACGTGGAGCGTTATAGACGGAAACGGCAACAACAGACCCGCCTCTTTCGGGAGAAAAAATGCTGCCTGGAGAAGACGGAGTGCGAGGAGATAGAACAGCTGTACCGGTATCAAGAAACACGTAAGTTCTATCAGAAGCTCAATGCATCCCGCAACGGCTTCGTGCCACGAACCGAGGGATAAGGATAGGAGCATTTTGAAGGACGAGTGTGAGGTGATCGAAAGGGGGAAGCAGAACTTCGACGAACACCCGAATGGCGCTGAGAGCACAGGCAATGAAGGGCGGGACAACGGAGGAAATGCCAGACAGTGAATAAAAGAGAGGTGCTGACGTGGTTGCAATATCAGTCAGTAGCCTGCGGTGTGGAGCGGAAGAGTTTGGTTGTTATTTGTCGTTTATTCATTTCATCAGGTTATTGGCCCAGGAACGCCTGGAGGACGCTGAGGCGGCTTCAATGAGGGACCACGAGGAAGCATCTGGAAGAGGAGGCAGAATCTCGGTGAGGAGGTAGAGCCTGGACGGAAGGTGGAGTCTGGACGGGAGGTGGCTTGGACGAGGTGCCCAAGAGTTGCAGGCCAAGACGCTGAGAACGAGGCTGAAGGTGCGGATGCAGGCTGATCGAAGAGGACGAGCTTGGAAGAGCTGGAGGAACTCGAGAGTCATGAGGAGCTCGGAGGACGGCGCGATTGACCAAGAGGACGATGGTGCAGCTGGCCAGGAGAAGCTCGACTAGGAGGAGTTCGGTAGCTGGAGCTTAGTGGACAAGAGCGCTAGGGTGGCAGATGGTGGTTTGAAGGTTGTATAATGAGGAGAAGTGTTGAAGAGCAAGTACGTCACACACCCTGCAGCGGTGTCTGGAGGTAAACATATTGTAAGATAGAGGTAAGAGAAGAATTGTAATATATACCCAGGCAGTGAATAAAAGAGAGGTGCTGACGTGGTTGCAATATCAGTCAGTAGCCTGCGGTGTGGAGCGGAAGAGTCTGGTTGTTATTTGTCGTTTATTTATTTCATCAGAGTCCACCGCCGGGGTCTAGCTGAGTAATTCGCGAAACAGCACCAGCAAACGGTCGTCGGGGCGCCTGTGAACCGGCACTCCACCGGCTAGTATCGAAGCATGAAGAAGCGCGTAGCCGAAGTAGGCTAGTTCCACCGTCGGGGACTAGGCCGAGTAGCATCGATCATCACGAACCAGTTTTGGGTCGTTGGGGCGCCAGTGAACCGGAAGTCATCCTCCAACCGAAATAGCTGGATCGACCTCGGCATTCAACTGGTCAACCAGGAGAGCTCGAACAGCAGCAGCGGAGAACGAGTCGTCGTAGAGCAGGCCTGCCCAACTTTTTAAGCTCTTTTTCGACATAGTAAAGAGGTTGATATAATTTTTTAATTTGCAGCATGGATTAGACAGATATACTACAAAGCTTTCATTTGAGACTAATTTTGTTTATATCGGTCTATTTTTGCGAACGCATCAACCATTCATGTCGAAAAAGAGCCAGAAAGGTTGGGCAGGCCTGTCGTAGAGCAATGAAATGCAGTAGAAGTTCAACAGGGCTCTGACGCGAGGCCAGCTCAAGGGAAGAAAGCGTCGTCACACAGAAAGCAGTCCAAAGCTCCGACGAGATCTTCGCCAATTGGCCACAAACGAGTAGTCGCAGAGATACCGTAGAAATGTCGTAGTGAGCAGTGTTTTGACGACGACATTAAGCTCCAAAAGCAAACTAGCAGAACAGCTAGAGGCTGAGACTGACGAAGTGCATGAGCACAGCTCTCCCCCGATGATGTTGCCTAATGTAGTTTCGGGGGAGATCGAAGCACAGGAGCAGTATGGAAAGCTTTTTGGTGTTTAGTGAGTACGACTAACGTGAGTCCCACACCGCTTAAACACACAACAGGTCAGGCTTTTGAAACTTTTTTGTACCATACTATAAAAAGGCCAGGTGCTTAGGACGATCGTTGGCGGTGTGCAGAAAAACGGTGTGTGACGACGAAGGATGAATCACAACAGGGCATGTTGAAAGAATGCCGGACAACAGCACTGTAAAGGTGGTGTTTACTTCGGAATAAGAATGCGTAGGACGCAGCGAGCTAGGATTGACCAGGTTAACCAGGACCTGGAGAGCGTGGGTCGAAGTCGAGGATGGAGAGAGGCGGCCATGAACCGAGTGAATTGGCGATATATGTTGGTGAGGTTTTAACAAGTTGATTGATGGAAGCTCACAAGATTGGGTTGAGCTACATTGGATGATGCACAAAATAGTTTGAAGATTTCAGGCGAATACTCCTGTTCAAATTCTGCCGCGGTCTACAGGATTGAGCCCCGTTAAAGTGTCAAAATTCTCGGACCGCGTGAGTTAAGTTTACCGGAGGATATGTCAATGAGTAGTTGCGCTTGTTGATCTGAAGGCCTGTACCCAAAAGAGATCGTAGATGACTTGAAATGATCGTTAAACTCAAAACTTGATAATTCTGTATGGATGTGAACATCATTAGATAATTGTCGCAAAATTGATTGATTACGCTAAACGTCAGTGAACTACTGAATTTTCTCTCACTGTATTGTTGAATAAAATTGACTTTAAACTATTTCATACCCAGTTTTGTATAACCCTAATGTCCAAAAAACAAAAAAAAAAATCAATAAAATACAATAAAAAAGGTAAAAAAGCTTGGCAACCTTGTCCTTTAAAGATTCATTCTTCTATTCAGAGTTTTGACATAGCTTCAGTAATGCGAAATTCAAATTGGCGATGAATATTTCATTCTTAACTATCAAGTCAATTCGATTTGTCTTTCGTAAAAAAAGAAATAAAATTGTCGACAAAGTAATGTTGCTTTGCTGATCATGATTCTTTTATACCTCGACTTTTTTTTCTTCAACTATAACTATTTAATCACTATTGGTTTTAAATATATGAATCACAGAGACAAATAATACAGATTAGAGCCTTTTCTCGCCTTACTCGTAATTATCTTGATCTATATTGTTTCATTTACTCAATTGTTCGATTTAGTTGCTAGCTCCTCGGAGTTAGTTTCACAGATTAGAAGTCTCGTATGTTTTGAAGATCTTAACAACTGTACGAACATTCCACAATACGTAACGCCAAGCAGTTTTAATCTCTCAGGCAGATGCCTACACTTTCCGACAAAAAGAATTGCGGTGCCTTAGATGGTCCAAACCTGGACCTTTTCGGCCACAACACACCAAGAGGCACGCTCGTAATAGGACGACACTATGTGCAGGCTGGCCACGTGATGGTTGATCAGAGCGTCCAGCTCGCCTTCCCGAAACACGTGGTAGTAACGGTGATGGGTCGCGGCACCGCCCACCGAAGGACTGTCCAGCGAGGCCGAGCTCGTCGAATGGGCCCAGGAATCGACGCTGGTGTGAGATTCAATCGATGATTTGTTCGTTTCGGGCAACTTTTTGCTGTTGTTGGCTTCGCTGGACTCTCCGACGCAGGTGACTCCCGCGGTCAACACTTTAGATGGGGGTTTACTGTGATTGCTGCTGCCATGGGTGAATGTACACTCAGTTTTCTTGTGCTGTTGTGAGTTACAGATATTTACACCTAGCTGAGTCGAACTCAGATTTATAGTTTTGTTTGGTAGACTATGACTACTGCTAGTTGAGTGACTATCATTCGTACTATTATTGTTACTGTTGTTACCGTCAAGAAGGTCTACATCAATGTTTTGAAGATGCTCTTCCGTGCTATCTTCTTCCTGTATCAGTAAAGCTGTGTCGTTTGATAGGTCTGCGTCATCTTCGTCCAGTTCTGGGATGATGACAAACTCATCGTTTTTATTGAGATTCTTTATGTTTCCCCGTAGCGAGTGTAAGCTATCGCGATCGTCAGATTCAGGTTCTACCGCATCGTTCAGCTCTTCGTCATCATCCGTTTCTTCTTGTATTATTGGGGTCATAGAAGAACCGTAGCTGGGTCCAAGAGAGTCGTTACTACCCCCTAGCCCACTAGAGCCGATGTGGCTCAAGTTTGCTAGCATTAGACGCCGTTCTCGCAACTCCGCACGAAGCAAGTTCAGATCCCGCAAGTCACCGTTCAACTTTTTCAAATAAGGATCCGTCATTGACTGTGAATCTGCGAGTGTTAGAGTATTCTTCTTAAATCTACTCTCGCTAAATACATCGTCGTCATCGTCAAAACTACTCTCACTATTTTGCTTCTCATTGTCCAACTCTTTCAGAAGCTGAGCACTTAATTTCTCGGCAAAGTCTACCAAATGCTGCCGACAAGACGTATCGTCCTGATTCGTTTCTTCTGGGTTTTCTTGCGATTTTGGTAACCCGTTTAGTTGCTTAGGCTTAGTTTCGCTTTCTCGTATCATCAGTTCCACTGTATCCTCTAGTTTATGGGCCACAACAGCTGCTGCCTCTATCAATGGAGGAATACTGGGCGCTTCTGCTTGCGTTGGCTGTTGTTGCGCTGTCGATGGTTGCGGTGATACTGAAGGCCGTAATGCGCTTATCACACTATCGATTGAATCCGGCGAGGAAGGTTCGCTGGAATCACTATCTAAGTCGTCGGTTTCTGGATTGAATAGTTCCAAAGATAACAGTTTTGGCACTACTGGAGCACCGGTAGATGTTTGCCGGCGTAGAATAGGGTAATTCTTTTTGAACTTTGGAATCGGCGGCAAATCTTTGATTTGCTGTCGTGTGATCTTCTGAACAGGCGATTTACTTGGTTGAGTCGCTGTCGTTGTTGATGTTGTCGACGTCGTCGTCGTTGTTGTTGATTTGCTACTACTGCTATGAGCACTGCTGCTACTAGTCGTAGCCTTACTACTGCTGGAAGCGATTATGGTCGTTGAACTCGTACTAGCCAAAGCATTCGAAGGCGGGGATTTAAGAATTTTATTATTAGTACTAGATGCGTTATGTACAGTTGATGTAGAGGAAGCCATTTCCTCGAACTTATGAAACAACGAAGTATCGTCGAAGGTGAATTGGCTAAATTCGCAGCCACCGTTCCCACCATTGCTGTGGCCACTCGGGGGGCTGGGTTTTGTGCGTGGTGGGGCAGGTGAATGGGCTGGTGTTGGGCAGGGCATTATCAAGGGAGACGTCGGCCCTGAAGGCATCCGCGTGGGACCAGGACCAAAACCATCGCTTGTTCCGCTTCCTTGCTGTTGTTGGTCTGGTTTCGGAATGTAAATCACAGAGGCAAAACTATCTTCGGATTCGATGCTGGTGTCGCTTTGCAGACTGCTATCCTTGGAAGAATCTACGGTGGTAAGAATTTAAAACGGAAGACGAAACAGGAAAGCTTATATTAGTTTCACGGTTTAGAAGATACGTTAAGCAGTATATGGTTCTCAAAAAAAGCTAAGCTACTGACATCAATTTTCACAAAACAATTGCATATCAATGCTACACTGCTGCTTTAGCTAAAGGGACATGTGCGCTTGAAGCAATTTATCAAAACAATAAAAAGCATTTACTACTGGGAAGAATATAAATTTCACACAGTAACACGTCGCTAAAAACGTGATAGCAATTTGCACTAAACAATTCGTGCATTTTTCGTGGACTATACAGTATATGAGACATCTAAATTAGACGTAAATTTCTACTACTGATATACGTGAGCTAATCCACATAGATATCTAAGTAAGAAGCTGTATTACTTGAACATTTGGGGTCTATACAAATAGTTAAAACTGTTAAAAGTATTTATAAATGTTTTATTCTTAAATTTTCTGAATAGGTGTTAGTGTTTATGCTGTGGTGTATTTTATATATTACCCATGTCTGCAAAGTTGACGTAAATGCATCTAGAAGCAGTGTTCCTGGAAGAGGACGAGTTTGATGTGAACTGCTCAACTGAGAGCAGCAATCAACGACAATGCGTAGATCTTTGTTGTGAACGCGGAAAGATAGGTAACGTCACTCCTTGGGACGCCATGCAGAGTGGAAATGTGTACCGAGTCGTTATAATGTTTAGGTTGTAATGGTAATTTTTGGGGGTCTTTTGACGCCAGCTAACCAAACAACGTGAAGGAAACCGCCAAGGACCGGTAAGTGACGAGGATAAGAAATATAAAGGTTATGGTTGAAATGTTACAGAAAGTTGCTGCTCAAGTTAACAAGCAGATAGAGAGATGCTTTGAGAAATCCCTGACAGGTCCAAGATGTACAGGACGATTGTATAACATTTTGCGGTAATCCACTTCGCGGTGTACCATTTCGCGGTTTGTCATTTCGCGGCACGACATTTCGCGGTTAGTACCATTTGGCGGTATGTCATTTCGCGGTCAGTACCATTTCGCGGTGTACTGTTTCGCGGTTTGTACCGAAATGTTTCATATATCTTAACAGAGCAATTAGAAGAACTGCAAGTATTCAAAAGAAGGGTAAATCTCCGATGAAAATATTATTGATGATAATGCCAACAATTTTCAGTGCAACTCGTAGGAAAAACCACACCGCGAAATGGTATAGACCGCGAAATGGCATACCGCGAAATGGTACTAATCGCGAAACGGTAAACCGCAAAATGATACACACCGCGAAATGGTACACCGCGAACTTGTTGACCGCGAAATGGTTAACCGCGAAATGTCGGACAACCGTACAGGACATGCAGTGGAAAGGGCCACGTTTCATAAAACTGCACGGAGCCTCCAAGGTACATGCTCTTCAAACCGGAAGACGGAAACGACGTGTGGCTTTAAATGCCATGTGTTCAAAATACACAGGCAACGGAATATATCTGATGATATTATTCGATACGCGATGCGAAAGAGAGGACCTTCCGAGGATGAATACGTGACGAAAAGACATATGGTTGCTAAGGGAAAAGTGACCTACGCGGCCGTACTCCAGAGAGAAAACGCTGGCAAGCTCCGCGATCAAGAGGACATGGCAACGGTGGAGAGGCCAAAAGCAAGCCGAGAAAGCCAAGAAAAAAGCCACGGATAGCCTGAACCAGGCAGTGCATCCACAGGAACCACAGGCGCAAGGTAACAGCAACCCGTGGATACGAGTCGGAAAGAAGAAAGAAAGAAGAAACCCGAAACGGAGCCCAAGGGTCATCCAAATATGACGTCCATAATTTGGGGTAGTGGGTGGGGGTCTATGGAAGTCTAACAGTGCATGTATGGACCGATGCACGAGTTCACTAATTTGACGTTTGAGCGGTGCCGAATTCACTGGTTTCCATGGTCACATAAATAACACGGCACCGCTAAAACGTCAAATAATGAACCCGTGCATTGGTCCATTAGGTATTGGAGAAAGCGTGACAGAGGGGGGAGGGGGGTCTAGAAATTCCGAAAAACGATGGGCGTCATATTTGAGTTCCCAAGAAGAATGCTAAACCTAAAACAGCGAAACGTAGGAATTTAGGCGAGGCCCTCGTTATTAAAACGGAGGAAGCGAAATACGCCGAGGTTCTGAAGGCAATGCGAAGCACGGAGAATTTATCGCCATTGGGTGCAGATGTGCGCCAAGCAAAAGGGTGCAGTCTATAGACAACTGGCAAAAGAAGTACTTGGCGATGAGGTCGATGTAAGAATCCTGACTGCAGAAACGACTCTCCAGAGTAAAAATCTGAAAGAGGTCACCGATGCAGCGGAGGTCTCGGCTGCCCTCAAAGAGCAGTGTGACGTCGACGTAGCCAGTAAGGCCATCCACCTTAAAAAGGGCCCGCAGGGCACCCAGGTGGCGGCGATAAGGTGCTGGTTCCAGAGGTCAACAAAGCGAAGAACATGGGCATACTCAAAGTAGGCTGGTCGGTTTGCCGGCTGAGCATACAACAGCCTCTTGAAGTTTGCTTCAAGTGTTCCGGGAAGGGCCATAAATCGTGGAAATGCAATGATCCTGACAGAAGTAAGCTGTGCAGAAAATGCAGCATCGAAAGCCATAAGGCAAGCGATTGTAAGCAAATCGCTAAGTGCCTAGTATGTGTCGACAGAGTAGACCACGGACTCAACGGACCCAAAAGTTCGGGCACAAGCGGAGTATCAAAGCAGCCAAAACGAAAATATCACAGTTGAATTTGAACCACTGTGATGAAGTCCTGGTTTGGCAGTCAGTCCCAGAACCGAAAATCGACGTGGTGTTACAACGGCAACTGGGTGGTGGGTAGGTCTCAACAGCTAGCAGTTATAGGGACAACAGGACGATTTTGCGATAGAAAAAAATAACGACCAACTATTGATGGAATCCCTGGCCATTCTATTATTATTATTATCTTTATTATCGAGACTTTCAGCCTGTGGCTGGTTCCTCTCCAACCTGGCCATTCTAAATAAAGAGCTGGCAAATATGGGTACAGTGAGCACCTTCCGTAGAATCGATTATTGACATAACCTTTTGTAGTCCTAACCTTATAGGGACCATGAACTGGTGCGATGATAACGGTTATACTCATAGCGATCATCAAGGGATTCGCTATAGTATAATGTTTGGCGGACGAAGGGCAGAGCGATGTAACTCGATCCAAGCCCGAGGTTGGAAAACAGCGCGCTTCGACGGCGAGAAGCACGAAGGAAAGAACGAGGTGCAGCATTTAGAGAGGCAAAGTTAGCTCTCAATGAGGAAATCAAGAGTCGAAAACGGACACGCTTTTATAGTCTATGCCAGAGTGCCAACTCGAGTTCGTGGGGTGACACCTACAGAGTGGTGATGGCTAAAACAAATGGTCCTATGGCGCCCCAAGAGAAGTTGCTCGAGCTGCTGCGATCGATAATCGATATACTGACGAGGCGAGGCTAACGAACGAAAAACGGGCAGAAGTGTTGAAATTATTCGCATCAAATAAGGGTCCTAGATGATATCCCGAATGTTGTCATAAAAGTGGCAGTGAATGCGGACATGTTCAGAACCACGATGCAACGCTGCATAGATCAAGGAATCTCGGATGTATGGAAGCGACAGAAATTAGTGCTACTACTCAAGGCGGAAAAACCACCAGTATCCGTCTACTAGATACGACGGGCAAGTTGTTGGAGAGTTTGAGCCTCAACTAGTACCGTATACGGAAGGTGCGGACGGCCTGTCCAGCAACAAGTTTGGATTCAGGAAAAGTAAATCTACTCTGGACACTATTCAGTTGAGGTGACAATCGAGCATAAACAGAGTGGCATCCGTTATTGCGCGGTTGCCACTCTGGATGTGAAGAATGCGTTCAACAGCGCAAGCTGGGAAGCAATAGCACACGCACTTCACTGCCTCAAGGTACCGGTGCAATTCTGTAGCCTTATAGAAAGCTATTTTGATCGTAGGATTCTACTGTATGACTTATAGGAGGGGCAGAAAAGCATTCGAAGTACCCCGGGAGTACCTCAAGGTTCAATCCCGGGCCCGCTGCTATGGTATGCGATGTACGATGACGTACTGAGGCTGTCGCTTCCGACGAGTGTTAGGATTGTTGTCTTCGCCGATAATATCACCCTAGTGGTCAATGGGTCTATGGTGACTCGATGGAGGAAGAAGAGTTGACAGCAACGCACTATATTTCCATAGTCGAGGAATTGATGAAGTTTAGGAAACTAGGACTGGCCCGTCACAGACTGGGTGGTGGTCAACAATCGCAAGTCCGAGCAACGGGCGCTTATCTCGGTAGGTGATTGCACCATAGAGTCCAAACGATCCCATAGGCATCTTGGGGTAATGATCGATGACAAGCTCAGTTTTGCTAGCCACGTTGAATATGCCTATAAATGGGCATCTACGGCTATAGCGGAGCTTTCGAGAAAAATGTCTAACAGCTCTGTTGTAATTGCCAGCAAACGCATGCTCCTGGCAAGCGTAGTGCTATCCATACTAAGGTATGGAGAACCAATCTGGACAAAAGCGCTTAGAACGAACAGAAACCTAACGCGGTTGAAAAGCACGTACAGGATAATGTGCTTAAGAGTAGCAAATACATACCGGACGGTATCTAAAGAGGTCGTATGCATCATAGCCGGGATGACGCCCATCGGGCTCGTCATCAATGAAGATGTTCAGTGCTTCAACCAAAGAGGTACCAGAGGAAACGCTCAGAAGTTGGCAGCAGGAATGGGATAACTCCATTAAGAGTAGATGGAAGAAACCATGGGGAAGTGAATTTCCACCTGACGCAGTTTCTGTCAGAAAATGGTTGCTATAGACAATACCTACATAGGTTCGGGCACTCAGAATCTCCTGTGTGCCGTAATTGTGCTGGTGTGGAGGAAACAACGGAGCATGTCGTGTTCGATTGCCCCCGTTTCATTGTTGTGAGAGGTCACATGCTCGCTACATGCGGAAGGGGCACGTCCCCCGACAATAATGTTATAGAGAGAACGTGTGCAGATGCCGAGTGCTGGAAATCAGTAACTACGGTTGTCACTCACATTATGTTAGAATTGCAGCGCCTATGGCATCCTTAGTCCCTTGTAACATTGTTTAGGTTGGCTAGGAGAAGCGGTTTGCCTGGGCCACTTCTGTGTTGTGCTATACGCACTGGCCCCTCCCCGAAGAAATACCGTAAGGTGGTTCCGGGGAGATAAGGGTGTGAGGCCAAAGATAATGTTCAAAAAGAATTACTCAAGTACAGTGCATGGGCTATTAGTTAGTCTGTTTGCAGATTTCCCCCTTGTAGAAAAAAAAAAGGTAGATGTAGAAGTAATCGCCGTTCCCTCGTTGGGGAACCTCCGTCGGAGTAGCCTAGGTCCAACGTCAGGGCTATCCTAGTGTTTCGTGGTTAATTGGTATGTCAGCGAACCGGACGCCGGATCGACCTCACCAGTCAGGAAGAAATAGAAACAAAGAGAACGAGCAGAAAAGAGAAGAGATGAAAAGGTATAGAGGCACTGATAAGCCTATGACCCTCAAGTTATATCGTGAAGAAGAACCCGGAGGACATCAGACTTGTGGAGCTGAACTTGAGAAACGTGATGCAGAGTTTCTCGCTGAATAATTGCTGATTGACGTGGTGCACATTAATTAGAGACCAAAGATGATCGATGAATGAGAAACACAGAGCCTTCTCAAGTAACATTAGTAGCTGAATAACAGTTTATTCAGATAATGTAAAAAGATTTGTTCAACTCTCATTCAGCAAAATTGTATGTTGGGTTAGTCCCATTGAAATTGAGATGAACCGAAGTAAGAAGCCGGATCCTATTATTGACATTGTTGATTGACTTCGGCAGGGTTTTTTTTAAAGCTACTCCACTCATATTTAGCCACAATACGCGTCGTATTAAAGTGCTTCTTATTGCAAAGTTTCAGACAATTCGGCAGAGAAAAAGGCCTACGCCAAATCATGGAAGCGCCTAAGTAGTTCTTTTCCCTTATTATGTGTTCTGAATATGAGTGAACGATAGATCACATACGTTCTAAGCGAAAAACTTTCAATATTGAAATCAATCTATTTATTTGTCAGATCTAGAATGCGAATTTTATTTGTATGATCATGGTTTGTGATAGTTCCTTCTGTTAATCATTGTAACTGAAATATTTTGAAAAAATGTCAGCAATCAGCATCATGCCAACTACAAAGAAGCTAAAATATTCAAATTAGGGTGGGTCACTATGGTCACTTTTGAAAGAATAATTTTTTTTAAGCTCGATCAAACATAACGTACGCAAAACGTCTTTATGCGAACTGTCCCACACCCTTAAAACATAAATTTGATTCAATAAGTATTATGACCCACCCTAATACACATACTGATAGTATAATCATGCGATTTATCTCAACTACAGCATTTAGAGTTCTTTTATATTGTAGTTTGTGCTTTGTTTAGGAGTCATTTTTTAAGTAGTTGATTTATCAGGAATTTTTCTATTTACTGAATAACGCATTCGCTACGCTATACAATGGCAATAGATAGATACTTTTTTGAGAACCAAGCTGTTATATAACCATCTAATATTTATATAGGTAAAATAATGGACGGTATAGGTACCCGCAAAACGTTGTCGTTTAATGAAAGTGGAACGAAAACTTTCTGTAGAAATGAAACAGATGATCATTACCAATAGCAGAGAGATGGATGGTGTTGCGGTGGAAAATGTTCGTAAAGAGAAGAAAAGTAGTTTTTTTTTTGGTTTTTGAAATACAGAGAGAAAAAATAGAAGAAAACCCGTTTTGAAAAGAGTACACGAGGAAATAAAATGGAAATGTTCAATACGAACAGCTCAACTTACCGGAACCACTTTCCCGCGAGTGACGCCGAGGCTTCGAATCATCCTGGCTAGAACCCATCCCGATGAGCTTGTCGTTACCGTTAGTGCTGCCGCTGCCATTGCTGCCGCCATTGTTGTTGATGGAATTGCTCCTTGACACGTGGTAGCTCCCGTGACGACCGTCATGACCATGTGGCATGTAACCGGGATTGTGTGGATCGTATGATCGACCTTGCGCGTAATTGTGACCGTGATGCGACTGGGCGGTTGCCTTTATGTTTTGCATGATCTTGACAAATCCGTTCTTTGTCACTCGTTCCAAGCTTCCGGTAGATGTCTTCAGTTTCGTGGTCAAGCCTTCCTTGATCACTGCTAGACGCTTGGTAAACAGGGACCGGCAAAGGAATGTCTCATTCAGTGACATCTGCTTCTGTATTCGTTTGCGGATTCGATCTTTCTCGCGCAATCTACTCTCGGCCATCAGTTCTTCGTTTAGTGAGCTTTGCTTCCGGAGAAGTTGAATGCGCGAATCGTTACGCAATATGTGATCCCGGTATGCCTGCGCCGATTCGTTCAGCTTGTAATCTACGTCATCACATAATGATTGTTTCTGTTTAACTAGTTTTGGTCTTCGGGATGCTGACGGCTCAGCAGGTGTTGCAATCGATTCAGGTATTTGAGCACCTAAACTTGGTACACTTGAACGTGATCTAACTATGGTTTTTGGTGGTGGATTTAATATACTACCTAAGCTCCGGCTTTTCAGGCCAGCAGACAGCGGCGGCTCCGGTATGTCGTCGAAATCCTCCAGGCGCCGCAGCTCGATCGGCAGGTCCTTGGCGTCCTCGTAGTCAAGACTGCTGTCGTGTTTCGTTTCCCGAGAGCTCCACGATTCCAGGAACCAGGGGCTCTTTTTGCTGCCGGCCAGCTTCTGTGAAGCAACGGAAAAAAAATGCATTTGTGAGTAATGTTGTGGAAATACTATAATTATAACGATAGTTTTGTGTGCAAACTACTTGCGATAGTTCAGTGAAGCGTTATCATAACGGAGAATGCAAAATACACCAAAGTCATGAAGGCGATGCGATACTTGTAGAAGTTGTTGCCTTGGCGCAGGCGGGTGGAGTATAAGGTGGACCCTAGTTGTAGAGCAAGCTGTCAAGCTAAAAAGTACCGCCCATAAAAGTATTGTGGAGCAGTGTCACATCGACGTGGCCGGTAAGTTCATCTGACTGAGAAAGATTCTACAGGGCATCTAGGTGGTGGCCATTATGTTGCACATTGTAGATGCCAACAAAGCTAAGAATTTGGGCATACTCAAGGCTGTTCAGAACGCCTACTGAAGTTAGCTTCAAGTGCTTCGGGAAGGCCCATAATGCGTGGAAATGCAATAGCCTTGACAAAAGTAAGCTGTGCAGAAGATGCGACAGCAAATGCCATAGGGCAAGCGATTGTAGTACAGTCAACTTTCGTTCGTTGCACTAAACCTGTAGCCCACTTAGTGAAAGACTTTCAATAATCGGGATGAATTTCGAGCTGTCAAATAACATAGAACAAAAGAAGAACAGAGCTACCAACATTGATAAATTGCGTCTTATATCAGAAAATGACGTTTGCCTTCATTTAAGGTGGGCTATTGCCCAACTATCGGGTTCCCAATTATTAGTGCAACGAACTAAATTCGACTGTATATTAGCGTGGGACAACATTTAGATTCTCGCTCCAGTCCACTTTTTGGATTGCATTTAGGTCCCATAACAATATTTCAGCATGATTGGTGAAACTATATTTTAGCGCCAGCCGTTCAAAGTTTGTATGGGATTTACTATGGGAAAACTTACTTTTGCAAAGAAAAATCGCCAGAGGTTGCCCATTGACCTCTATAAAAAATCTGAACACAGAACTCGATAGGTATTTTTACCATGAAGAATATTGCCGAAGACGTTCACTTTACACGTGTTTGGGTTTAGGTTCAGGTTCGAGCGTTTCGGTTTGCACACGAGAACAAAGTACAAGAAGAGAACGAAACCGCCTAAACCAACGTGTTCGGTGTTCGTTTGGGAAGACTGGCTAACAATACAGTAACTGCTGTATTCGCTAGCCTAGATGACATTAATTCGGAAGCTACTTCTACTATACCATCTAATCAAAAGCCTTTTCATTTTTGACGTTCCTCTCCGTTCTGCCTCTACCGCCTCTCCCTTTCGATCATGAATAAGAAAAAAATCTTTTCAAAGTAAACACCAAGTTAAACAAAAAAAAATCCATCTGGCTGTTATGATAAAATTTTGGCGAACAAAATTTAATCCTGTTAAAATTACTGCTTGCTACTTAAATTATTTTTTTACGCTCATATAATGGTAACTGCTTCATCGGTCGACGATACCTGTCGATTGTGTTTGGATCTGTTTCAACACAATCGACAATCCATGTTGAAGAACGTACTCGAAAAGGTGTTCTGCTTGTTGAACCTATGTAGAAATTTATCATTTTGTTTAAAATTCCTTGTATCATTCCCGAACGTCTACTACTGGACAACTAGCGCAATTACTGGAACACGTTTTTTTATAGCTGGGCGATACACAAAGAGGACTGGATTAAACGAAGGAAGTTCAACGGTCGATAGGAGAACGGTAATGCGGTCTGCAGTGAGCCTATGCATGCTATAAAACGTTTGACTTTTACTGTGCGCCATGTTTTCAAGTTGCCCGTGAGAGAGAGAGCGAGACAGCACCAACACACGGCGCACAGTAAAAGTCAAAAGAACAAAAGAATTAATGGCATTTATACAGAGGCTCGTGCAAATGGACGACTGTGGAACAGGAAAAAGAATGCGACTCGAACGAAAGTCAGCGCCAACCAGAACGTTCCAGATAGTGGAGAAGCCTGAAATATCGGTGAACGGAACCGGTTTTAAGAACACCGCAGCAGTAACCGAAAAAGAAAAACTGGAGACAGCTATTGCAGAAGCCTACAAAAAAGCCGAAAAAATATCAACCGAAGCGCAATGGCAAACGCCTTGGCCTTTCATTTAGCTCTCATGCAAGCCCCTGAAATAATCGATATTGGTCGTGGAAAAATAAAATAATTATCGAAACAGTTTTTAAAAATCGATGACTACCTATATACTTCGAATGCAGTTCAACTTTTATCATACTAATTGGCGCGGGTGGCTGTGTTTAGAATTTTCTGTCACGTTAATTTCGGTTTAGCGAATTTTTTATTCGGCTGGTGCAAAATATAATCGGCTGATGGTGTCATTCCAATTCACGTCAATAAAGAAATTTTATTCCTATTTGTCAATTCACCTGGGTTGAAGTATCGCTAAGCTTCAACCCAGGCGTCATGACATTTAGAGTAGAAATTCGCAGCAGAATGAAAGAGAGGCAAATAGAAAATAGTCATTAATGCATAACCTTTGGTAATTATGTGACTATTTTGATTTCTGAGTGTACGTGATCCGCTGGTGCTTCGGCTGCCATCCGGATAGATTTTTCTATAGCAAAAAGTGTGATTATGATGAATTGTAATGTCAGTGCTTTCTTAAAAAAAAAATGAAAATGTGACAAAACCTTATTCGATTATGATCATTGTGCTACGCAAAGTTAAAGAATATTCAACACCAAAAAGAAATGCCCAGTTTTGTTTTTTTCATTGTGTGAGCTTTATCGACAACGCACAAATTCCGTTAATGAAAATATAGGACCATCCAGAGGAAGCGAATCATTTTTCAACAAAATGATTGAAACTTTTTACAGAGACTGCAACTTTATTCGACGTTAGGACAAACGAATAGCTTTGGTGAGTTCGTTCCGATTAAACTGATTTTCAATGCAATATGGGCTACCCAGACAACCAGAAGTCGCATAACAGTTAACGAACAAAGTCGTTTATTTACACAAACTTCATCACACCCGCACTACATGGTGATTAATATCGTTTGATCGTTGAGTTTCCTCGCATAAAACACTATTTTATGAGTTCATTCGTACATTTCGTTTCATTCCATATACTCGTACAAAGTAAGTCGGATCAATCCGTAGCAGCTGTCAAATCAATTTTGTTGTCATAAATTAAGTCGCATAAGAGTACCGAATAGTTCGCAATGAAATTTTCACACTCGCATTGTATGTTATTTTTCATCATATAAAATATGCACGTATATCGCCTCCACTTTTGTATGTATAAGGCCTTTTCGCAACATCTTATTCGTGAAACTTTGTGCATATAAGCATCGCATAACGCAAAAGGTGATTTTGTTATACGTACATTCTGGTTATCTGGGTACTCATATGGTTGGGTTAATTAATCTTCTCGTTTCAGAGAGCGAGTAATGGCGCTCAAACCAAAGCTCATTAGCTAGGACATAAGGTAGAAATACCTGTGCCCCATTCCTGGAAAACAAGCGCGCATGGAGTGACATTAACTTTCTTAGCTACGTCACCCCCAACGTTGATAAAAACATTTCATTCACACTTGTACCCAATTTCAAAACATATACTCAACGACACATACACTTGATATGGGTAAATAAAACCAAATTAGCCAGGACTTTTCTCAGTCTTTCGAACACCGCATTGAAAAAACGAACGACTCGATTTAAACCGTTTATTCAAAGGTGCGCACAGACGACCGCTCTGTCGCACCCATCAACTTCAACTGCCTTCAGAAGGGGTAACAATTCATTGGGAGAGATAATGGTATAAGTTTATTGAGAGGAACTCATTTAATTTTCAGTACAACATGAATCCGGTCGCATCACTCGCTTATAGTGAATCCTAGACCATTACCCTACACTATATCACGGTGTCCCGACAGACCGTTATTATGCAAAAAAAAAAAAAATGTCTATCAAATCTGAGTGCAGGGCTCGATTCCTGAGGTTATTCTGCAACTCTGAGTCAAATTTCAAGAAAATCCCTAGGAGGAATCTCGAGAAATCTTGATTTGAAGTTTTTGACTGTAAATTTCAATATTAAATATAATTAAAATTAAAAATAATCGTAAAAGTACTGAAAACCCCTACAAAAACGCTTTAAAAGTTGGTAAAACTGTTCTTAACAAGTATACAATTGTTACCGTTGTTATAATTAGATATATTTTCAACTGATTTAGCTTAACTTAATTTCTAAGCCTAAAGCCCTCAGTACACTCTTTGCCAAGTGTGCAAATTTTTCCACACGCATAAACTAACACTTCAATATCCACTTGACACTTCAGATGTTTTGTCATTGTTGAGACCGATGTTTGCATGTTGATTTATGCGTGCGGAAAAATTTGCACACTTGACAAACAGTGTACTGAGGGCTTAAGTATGTTTTTACATAGCTTAAACCAGTAAGCTTAGTTTAATAGAGTGAAATCTAAGACACAAGTTTAAATATGATATTGATGCTATGTTCGATAAACGTGAATTATTCAATGCTGAATATTATTTATTTACAGCTTATTTTTAGACTTTCCGACTAAATATCCAGCCCACTAAAGTCTGCCATATTTATTTTGCTCAATAAATTTCACTTCTTTGTACATCTGGTAGTACTCTTGATGTTTACGTCTAATTTTCCACCGAGTATTGCCCTCAGAATTTTAAGTAAAAATGATCCTGTTCTACATTCTCAGCCACAACAGGATTTTAACTACACGGAAAACATGATTGTCATATGTCACAAGTGTTCGAAGATTAACTAAGTCTTTAACAGTTTCAAAGAAATCCCCAATATGTACTACCTAACTATCAACATCACTAGGACTTCTATTCTCTATGCCTGGAACCATTAACTTTGTTTTAATAGAATTCATTGTCAATCTGCTTATTGATTTCCAGAACGAAAATTTAGATGTGGAAGATTACATCACAGACTTAAAAAGAAGATGGTAGTATCTTAACATGATCAGGGAAAGCTGATTAAAAAAAAAATAATTTACACCGTCTTCAGCTCTAAGCTGCACAGACTGAACGATCACAAACAAAAAACATCAAATCAAGATTTCTCGAGATTCCTCCTAGGATTTTTTTTTTAATTGGCCCAGAGTTGCAGAATAACCTCAGGAATCGAGCCCTGTACTCAGATTTGATGGACAATTTTTTTTTGCATAATAACGGTCCGTCGGGGCACCGTGTATATCCAACTCCTTGACATCTATGAGGCCGGCAATGGAAATTGTCATGTCATGTCATGTCATGTTCCATCTCTGACTTCCGATTGGATTGCTATTCTTTCCGAAATAAGAGTGGTAAAGTAACCAACATGACAGCTTTCAGTATGCAATATACGAATTACACCGTTACTACGCAACGCAACGCAGTTTGACAAAACTACTTCTACTATATGTGTTAAGGAGCTATGTGCACTGGCACCTCCTCGAAGTAATACAGTAAGGTGCTTCTGGAGAGAAAAGAGTCTATGGTTATGTGTTCACAGTACACCTAAATGCAGAGCATGGTCTGATTTAAGTGGGACGGCAGTGGTGTGTCAATCCCACACTTCATTTGTTTGCAGATTTTCCCACTGTCTCATCCCATTGACATTTCACTAAATCTCTTAACACTTATGAGAGATCTTAGAGTTCTCTGCATCTTTTTTAAGTAAGTGTTCAATTAATGGCTCTATGACCAGGATAGTCCTCGATCATTGGATGGTGTGCCAATCTTGTCTACGTGTCGTTAGTTCCGAAATTCGAAATTTTTAGCGATTATTACCGAAATTATTTATCTTTGGAATGTTACAGCTATGTTTCGATGTCTGCTTTATATCGAAGCTTGATTTAATCTTTTATTACACTACAATCTTATATCACATATTCATTACCCACCTGTATAGCTCGTCGCACGAAACTGTAGCACGTTTCGCCCGGCGACGATGAGGACAAACTGGAGCTGTCTCCGTCACCGGCCGAGCGGCTCGAATTGGTGGAATCTTCCGTATACGCGTGGTACGGTGGCAGAAAGTCATCGTCGTCCTCTTCGTCCGATACGGCGGCATTTTTCGACCGCGGGGGCTGCCAAGGAACCAACACGTCCTGCGATTCGAACCGCCGATGTCTCTGCTCCAACGCCCACACGGTGATGATGACACGCCCTCCAATCCGCAGGATTCGCGCCAACTCTCGAATGGCACCGACACGCCTCTCGGTCGTTGCAAAGTGGTGCACCACCGCCAGCGACAGGACAGCGTCGAACGATTCGTCACGGAATGGCAGTTCCAGATTATCACATATCGCCACCTGTTGAGCAAATGGAAATGTTTCAATTTTCTGGCTTTGACACATAATTTCACATAGGGCTTTTTCGAGGCTTGCAATGCTTCTCAATTCTGCAGTTTTTTTTTTAATTTATAGTTTTTTTACAGTAGGGAATGATATACCAACTTCTGAAGATGAAGACGTGAATTTTAATATACAATGGACACACTATTATAAGTAATTTACATTTGAATTGCATGCAGAACAGAGTGACTAACAGTCATGCCTTGGTAACCTATAATAGTGTGATCAGTGTAAATACGGAAGAGAAGAAACGTGTGTCCAATTATCTATCCCAGCAAGTATAGCGAACATCTTTGAATGTGCTGTAGAAGGGGTAAAATCGCCGGAAAAGCTGAAACGTTGCGTTTCGGCACATTCTTCCCTACGTGTACCTAAATTGCGAAGCTAAGTATCGTTTCCGACTATGGTGGTATCTTTACTCTTCTTGGCATAAATGAGGAAAACTGTGAAAACCTTAGACACAGCCTTAGATACAATGCAATACAATGGGATGGAGCCACGAAGCGGAGGCATTTTCTTCTTCGCTTATCTTATTTTTTACTGCAGTGCGCAGATATTTTTGTATTATTCATGAAAGTGTTTATTCTGCCACAAGGAATTTGCTTTCGTGTGCCTGACATTCCAATATTGGTTATCCCACGGTTCTACGGGTGGTCTTGTCTCGGATATCAACTTCAACAAAATGGCTAATAATTGTTGGAATAGTAGGGAAAGATAGTGCAAAATTGCTAAGACTGGCAAAAGTCAATGCATTCTAAAGTTCTTTTTCTGTACTTCATCATCGATTCTCATTTACCACAGGCTGCTTGGTCACGTCAGAAGTTAATCATCAATATTAACTTCCTCAGTGCGCACCGTAATTTCGCGCTAAACGTACACAAATTCTTTTTGCTCTTGGAAGTATTAAAAATTATTCTAGGCAATAAAACAGTACTTTGCTAAAAAAAAACGGTATTACTTTCAATACTACTATTTTTTGTACTATTGATCCCTTGTTCGGACCCATGCCTTAGATTTTTCGTTGGACCCGTTAGCGAAAGCTAGCGGTGGTTATCCTTCTTGTACACCGTATTAGGAAACATCTTCTTAGAAGGTCACGTCTTTTTTTATTAACTAAACATGGCTGTAACAACGAATAAAAGGGAGAGTGAATCACTGAATACACAACTTGCTTTCAAAAAAGTGGGTTTTCAAAAAGGGAAACTAAACGTGGCAAGAATGGAAGAAAGGACGTTCCTTCGGAATACGAACTTTCTTCCAAGGGTGAAATGGACAATGTTAGTAATTGCACCGCCTCTCGTAGTTAGTTGTTCCGAATTCGGAGGATTCAGGCAGAGATCTTGAAGAAACAAAAGCAAAAATTTTTTACTTATGACGACAAAACTGCACGTTTGTTCAAAGTTGTCTTGAAAGGTCTCTCAAGTGACTATAAGTCACCTGAAGAGATCAAAAATGAAATAAATGATTTACTTCGATTTTCTCCAGTCCAAGTAATCATTGTGAAAAAGAGAACCCAATCTTGCATTCTTCGGAAAGGGATTTCTCAAGAACATTATTTACTTCACTTTAATCAAAAAGATCTAAATAATATTTGAGCTTTGAAAAAAGCAAGACGATGTCAGTGGTATGGGAACATTTCTAGAAACCTGGAGGAAATTTTCAGAACCCCACTCATTGCGTCGGTGCCAAAAGTGGGGTCATGGAACAAAACAGTTCCACATGAATGCTAAATGTATGATTTGCGGAGGTTCTTTCCACGCGAAGGACGTCTGTCCTGTGAAGGATGATACCACTAAATTTGAATGCGCAAATTGCAAGGGCCCTCATAAGTCTAACTTTTGGGCTAGCCCATCGCGTAGGCGAGTCGTCGAGGCTCGTGCCAGGCAGATGAACGGCAATGTCCGTTACGATAACGGTCGTTTCCGAAATTCCCTTGATAGAGTATCGAACAATACTCATTTTTCAGTTAACAATCGCTTGATTATGAATCATATCCATCAGGAAGATTATAACCATGCTCATTCACAAACTATTTTCTTCCGTCGGGTAGCCGTTCGAATCTTTTAATTTCGAATGGTAATTTAAACTCCTCCGCTTTTCATACTACGAGTAACCGTTCTAAATGTTTCAAATCAAATGGAAAAAACCCTGCTGCCACAGGAAACTTCTACTCCGCCTCTTCGTCTACCGAAAATTCTAACGGTAAATCATCAGATAATGTACCCACTTCAAGTGATATGTCTGCCTCTGATTTTAATTTTCTAACTGAACAATTGAATCTAATGATTGATGCAATGTTCAAAGCCACCACTATGACTGAAGCAGTCCAAGTTGGTGTAAAATTTAATAATCAAATTGTTTTTATACGTTTTTCTAATGGATCCAATAAATAATAATTTAAATATTTCAAATTGGAATGCTCGTTCTTTGAATGTTAAAGAGGCAGCTCGTTTTAATTTTCTACAATTTAATAACATACATATAGCACTTATTACTGATTTTTTTTAAAACCTGAATCCAAACTCAAAAGAGAGGGGGAGTTGCAATCATCATTCATAGGCGTATAAAACATCAACTGTTTTCGTCATTTGAAACTGAAGTTTTTGACATTTAAGGTGTTTCTGCTGAAACACAGCTTGTACTTTTATAGCTGCCTATTTGCCTGGGCAGCAAGTTAATGTGCTCCAAACTCACTTGCAAAAATTGACTCGCAATAAGTCAAAATTTTATGTAATTGGTGACTTTGATGCCAAACATTGGTCATGGAATAATTCGCAGAGTAATTCCAACGGCACAATTTTATTTGATGAGTGCTCTTCAGGATACTTCTCAATTCAATACCCTGATGGCCCTACATGTTTTTCCTCTTCTAGAAACCCTTCTACGATTGATTTGGTCTTAACCGACTCTAGTCACATTTGTAGCCAACTGGTTACTAATGCTGATTTTGATTCTGATCATGTCCCTGTTGCATTTCAAATATCCCATGAAGCGATTCTAAATCCTATCAGCTCCTCTTTCAATTATTTTTGAGCTGACTGGAATATATATGAAACATATATCGATAGTAATCTTGATGTTAACATTTTTTACGAACAGAACTTGATATTGACAATGCTCTTGAAACTTTATCACATTCCATTGTTGAAGCCAGAGGCATTGCAATACCAAAATGTGAAGTAAAATTCGAATCTGTGATTATAGACGATGATCCTAAACTGTTGATCCGTCTTAATAACGTGAGGAGAAGGCAATTTCAACGCACTCGCGATCCTGCTATGTAAATTCTATGGCAGGATCTGCAGAAAGAAATTTAAAAAACGCTTTTTACAGTTAAGAAACAAAAAAATTGAAAATAAAATTTCTCAATTGGACAACTTGCTATGCAGTCTACTAAAACTTACTAGTCCAATAGAAAATCAAGTTACTTAGGACGTCGATATCATTCCCAATCAAGAGAAAATTCTTAGTAGACTGATTTGATAGAAAAGAGAACTACCGTCGATGGGGGTGACAATGGGTCTGGGGGGTGAGATTGGGTCAAACGGAAACGTTATATTAGTAGAAGGTTTAAAGCAGTGATTCCCAAAGTGGGCGAATTCGCCCCCCTGGGGGCGATTTTTAAGCTCAAGGGGGCGAAAATTTGAAAAACAGAATTTGGGGGGCGAAAAATCCAGAAAGGGGGCGAAAAGGATAACACGGGAGCATTTGAAAACAATTACTCATAATCATTTAAGGTCACACATCTGAAGGTTAATAAATTCCAAACTTAATTAATTCCAGAAATAATGTACCTTGGTTCGATATATCTCCAATCAGGGTCATTTTAAACTCATGATAGTTGATAATTGTCAAACACATGTTATGTATTCAGGTTTTTTTGATATCATCATCTTCTTCTTCTTTCTGGCATTACGTCCCCGCTGGGACAGAGCCTGCTTCTCAGCTTAGAGTTCTTATGAGCACTTCCACAGTTATTAACTGAAAGCTTACCCAGACAACCAAAATGTACGTATAACGAAATCACCTGAAGGCCTTGTATGTGCAACATTTCACTTATAAGATGTCGCGAAAAGGCCTTCTACGTTCAAAAGTGGAGGCGATATGCGTGCATATATTATGTGATGAATAATAACATACAATGCGAGTGTATAAATATTCTACAGAACTAACCTGTGATCTTATGCGACTTAGCTTATGATAACAAATGATGATTTGACAGCTGCTACGAATTGATTCGACTTACTATGTACGAGTGTACGAGACGAAACAAAATGTACAAACGAACTCAGAAAAGAAGTGTTTTATGCGAGGAAGCTCATCAATCTGACGAGTTTATCCACGGTGTTTTGCGGGTTTGATGTAATTAGTATGAATAAACGAGTTGTAACGTGAACTTTCATGCGATTTCTGGTTGTCTGGGTACTATGCCAATGACCATTTTTGCATGCGTATATCGTGTGGCAGGTACGAAGATACTCTATGCCCTGGGATGTCGAGAAAATTGCCATCCCGAAAAGATCCTCGACTGGTGAGATTCGAACCCACGACCCTCAGCTTGGTCTGATTTTTTGATATCATGTGAGTTTTAGGAATGGTCGGTATTTGAAATTTTCACAAGGTCGGATGATGAGTCACAGATAACATTTAAAACACAACATAATTTGGATGTACAAAACATGTATCTGAGAATTTTTAGAACGTTTTGCAAATGCCCAATATTTTATGTAAGGATTGTTTTATGAGGGAGCTTTGAGGTTAGGAATCTAATATTCCTTTCATTGGCATCCAGATGTTTTGGCAGAAAAAATCTACAGTACCCATTTTCAAGTTTCGGTTGCACTAATTCTTATCATTTCTTATGGTACAAATCATTTTAGAGAAAAAAATTTCTTGGTGTTAGAAAAAATACCCTGTCTATATATTGCATTGAAATATGAGTTCAAACACATTCTAGATTTTCATATTTGTTGAGTGTTTTTGGATTGAATGAAAAAAAATAATCGTTGAACTTTTACTGTTCACAATTTCTGAAAATAATTGCGGTAATTTTAGAAATAAAAGATAAATCAGTATGAAATCACCATTAACGAATCATACCCAACTACGTCACAAGTTGGTGCCTATGCATGTATTACATTCAAAAAGCTTAAACTGGGTCGAACTTGTATCGAAAACTGATTCAGTAGCCTGTATTGCACGCAAAATATTGTTAAAGTTGCTATTTTAAATTGTTATCTAGTAAATCATACTTAATAATTTTGGAATATCGATATCAGGGGGGCAGTGCCGTAGCGTGCGGTTGGCCAGGTTGGCGACCGCCAAGGGCGCAAGCCTTCAGGGGGCGCCAAAATGCGTTACGCATTTGGTCAAATTTTTAGAAAAAAATTTGAGGAAAAAAATCTTTGTTAAAAATAAGAACTGTTAAAACACTATCTGAATAGATTCAAGCACACCACAACAAGTTGAATATTCGTAAATTGTAAATTCGTTAGAAATTTTTTTAAAATAAAATTTATTAAATATTTTTTCAAATAGTTCTTCATAACAATAAATTGTAAATCAGTTGTGACAGAAAATATTTTAGAAAATCCATGGATGTCTTCAAAATAGCCACCACACGAATATTTATACTTTGAAAATCAAAGGCTTAACAGTGGAAACCACAGAATTATTGGCGAACGGGATTCTCAGAAAATTGTATGATATTGAAATTATAACATAAAATAGGCTATTGTTACTAAGAAAAGTAATACTTGTTTGTTTATAGAAAAAAAAATCCTTGAACATCCGTACAGAACTCTCAACATTTCAAGAAAGGTATTTTTGTTTAGTGACAGCATTTTCTATTTTATTCCGTGCTGCCATTTTGAATGCAACTAGAGTCACGATTCCTAATTGGGGGTACGCGGACCCTCATTCTTAAAAATTCTCGCTGAAAAGACCACCGCACTGTTTCCCCGTGATCATGTTAGAAGGTTAGAATAAAGTGTTTTAGAGGATATCTTGACAAAATTTCTTCAGGGCAGAATTATTTTTTAATCTTTTTGAGTACCGTAATCCGGGGTATCATTGATCAGCGGGGTAACATTGATCGGAATGACTCACCTCATCAAAAGTTTGTATTATCATTTATTGATGAAACATTTTCAAATCATGAACGGTGCTTCTGTTTCTTATATTCATAAGCTAATAAAAGTTAATATTTTTGTTAAAATTGCGTTTACCTTATGCGCGAATTTGTCAACTTTTCGAAATAATTATTTTAATTGCTAAGGATGACACTACCGAAGATTCGTGTCTCACATGAGTTCTGCAAACAATATAAGCAAGCAAAATGTGGTTCTTACTAAAAATGACATCGCCGAAAACGATTCCGTTGTCAAAACTTTTATAAGTATGCTCAATTAGGCAACATTACTGAATTACTGTTAGCAATGTAAAATTCCCATAGGAAATTGCCTACCTTTAGGCGTATTCCGCGGTTCGAGGTGTTTTTAATTTTAAAATAACTCAAAAAGTAAATGACTTGTAAGCGTTTGGTCTTCATATTCGGCTTCAGGGGCCATGATTTAAGTAAGTAACGATATTTTCAGTATTACCGAACGTTGTTTATATAGGTGATCAATGTTACCCCATATCAACTAAATCAAAAAGTCGCCTAAAACATTTTTTTTAACATGCTTAAATCTTTCAAAAAACAAAATGTAGTATATAGTCTCGAGCTATGGGTGGCAGTACTTGTTTTAAAAATATAAAACCTGCAACATTTGCATTTTCAAACGAAATATTGAAGAAACATTCAGAAAAATGATCAATGTTACCCCGGATTACGGTATTTGCTTATGTATAAAATTTCTTCTTTAATTTTCACACAAATTTTCTTGAGCTACTTTTACGAAAATTCTGGAAGTAAATTTTTGATTCATGAAAGAATATATATAAAAAAAATTTTGAAAGAGTGGCGTAAGAAATTTAAAAACCCTCTGATGTCGAGTTCGCATGGAAATTTCTGGATTAGGAATATGTAGCTAATACATTGCAGTAAAATATTTTCTGATTAATTTCGTTTGCAATATTAAACAAATGTATTAAAATACTAAAAATGGTTCAGCAATATTTACAATAGTTCATTTAATAACATGACTTCTACTGAGTTTGAAGGTTAAAGTTTATAAATCCGGTATTTTCAAAGAATAAACAGTAACTTTATAAACTATTTGTTTATGGTGAAGATGTATTGAAGCTATACCTCAAAATTTCTAGAGCACAAATCTAATGAACCATATAGGGTTTCGAGCTGAAAATTTGATTCAACGATTGATCTATCGATCAAGTTTTCAGTCCGAACGATTGCCTGATTCTGTAGATTTATGCGCTTGTAGAGGCTAGTTGAGGTCACGATTAATTTTCTTCTTAAAGAATCTTCTATATATCCTCCAGACTGTCTGATTCTCAGGCAGTTTGGCTGAAGATAAATCGACGCCACACCTCAAATCTACAAGAGCACAATGCTAGATAATCAGACAGCCATTCAAACTCAATATCTGATTTATCAGTTACTCGCTGGTAGAGGTGACCGATCGATTAAGCTTTTAGCTTGCACCGCTATTTGGTTGTCTAAATAGCGTTGTGCTGTTAAAGATTTGAGGAGTAGCTTCGATTCATCTCCATATTGAATAACTTTCAGTATTCTTTTTCTCAAAGTCTTACAAATGATTCAGTAAATTCTAAATTTTAGTTAATTCCTAAGCTTGATCATGGATTTACCATGGAATTTTAAAAAGTATCGTCGTTGTTTTTCTGAAATGTTTCATGTAAACTTGTAAAATCTCGAAAACTTATTCAAACAGACTCAAGTCAAAAAAGAATTCAAACTTACTTTATCAATTCTACGTGTTTCGCAGACGAAATTCTAAACATTTTGCTCTAAACCAACTCGATTTTTCACTTTTAGAACGTTTACTTTCCGGATTTATAAAACGACGAAAGTAAGATTTTCAACTTTCGCTACCTAACCACTACTTTCGCCGCTCCGCTGTATGGAGAGACAAAGTGACTTAACCACGAATGAAAATAAAACATTACTTGAGTCGATTTTACACTGGTACAAACGTCGAAAGTAATTGAATAAATCGGCTTATCATTTTTTAATGAAATTTTTGTGGGAAATAACATGTACCGCCGTCCGGGGTGACATTGGGCCTAGGGGTGACTTTGACCGCCTCTTTCGATGCATCTCATGACTATTAAGAGCATCAAAAAACTAATCTATGACCATCTATTGGCTATTTGTAACGTATTCTTGAAGCTTGACACATTAAATTCATTATTCTGACATTAGCTTGCAGGAAAAATATTGGCTCAAAGTCACCCTTATGGACCAATGTCACCCCGCACGACGGCACTGCCTAGTTTCTGAATGCGAGCTTATTGTATGCAAAATTTAGGCAATATGCACGGCGAAAAAATGTCAAAAAGGCGATTCATTTTAAAACAGTTTTAGAAGACAGGTTGTGATTCTCCTAAATTAATTTTCTCAAAACCGTATGGAAGTTACTTACGTCGATTTGAAAAAGTAATCGAAAATGTTATAATTTGAGCTTTGACTTAGGGGCGCTCATATGGTAGTTCGCCAAGGGCGCCACGGCACCACGCTACGGCTCTGCAGGGGGGCGATTCCAGATGAATGTTGGCCTCAAGGGGGCGAAAGTTGAAAAAGTTTGGGAAGCACTGGTTTAAAGTCTTTTCATTACACATCACAGGTATTTTCCGGAATCTATTTGATTTTCCAACAAAATTTTTTTTTCGGTACGGTGTCTTAAACATTAAAAATGGGGATGAGATTGGGTCAACAAGAACGACAGTAAATGAAATCGCAAGTCCACTTTTTTGACATTTTACGGTGCCGGTAGTTCTCTTTTTCATTGAGATGTGTTTATTCTTTTTAAATACAGCATCTCTGAAACATCAAACTAGTCTACTTGAGGATTCCGTACATTGAATAACAATGTAACGCATTTTGACAACTTCTCAATCCAGCAACTGTGTTTCGTGCGCAGCAACATCGTAAAATTTAATCAAATGGATTGTTTTTTTAAATTAAATTTAAATTATTATTTATTTCATATTATAGATACATCTCCTGGAAGTACAAATGAGTTGGAACACTGAAATATCGTGATTATGACGTCAACATCTGCCTGAAATGTATTGATCGTGGAATGTCGCTCCGAAATTTAACTATTTGCGAAGAATTAAAATAATCACTGTTTCAGTACACCTTTGGGGAAACTGAATAGGTCTCATGGCAATGGGGATGAGACTTTGAAGACAATTTGAGGGAAAAAAATTAAAAATTTATGTAAACTTGACGAATATCGATGAATGTTGTGTTTACATATTTTTTCTCATAGCTCTTCAATTTTTTGATATAATCGTTCTTTTAAGTGGGTTTATCATACTTGTGAAACATCTTAGATATCTTTTCATCTTGTTTGCATCGTATTTCATCAATATTCTTCAGCTGTGAATGGTTTTGCAACCATATTATCAAAAACAAGTTATTTCAATTGCAGTGACCCAATGTCACCCCCTCTATGGGGTGAGATTGGGTCATTTTTCATTCACTTGTGGTGCCGCTGTGAATAAATATTTTTCTTTAATATTTCTAACAGTTGTTAATGTACCATCAAAGTACATACACACCAAATTTGAAGTTTATTGGAGTTAAATTGCGATAGTTATTCAATAAATAATTCGCACACATTCCTTTTTGACCCATTGTCACCCCCATCGACGATATTTAAAAAAAAATAAAACAATTGAAAGCCCCTGGCGATGAAGGAATTTTCCACATCCTCATCAAGAAATAAATGATACTAATAAAGGAATTTAAAAAAGGGTCAACAAATCTGATCGATTTACCTCTCCTCCTTTCCCGTGGGCGATTTTGGTCAGTCGATAACAGCGATCAGCACCAATCGTGCAAATCATCGGATTAAACCCGGACAGATACCGGCCGCTGCCACATCCAACGTCGCAAACCATGGAACCGGGCTCTAGTCCGGCCAGGAATTGTGCCACTTTGGGGCGCACTTGTCCAACCGAATCCTCGCAGTGTTCGTAGACGTCGTGCACGTAGGCCCTCTCGAGAGCCGCCGACCGGCCGCTGGCGTCAGTCCGGCTGTGGCGTTCCATCGTAGACGTCGTCGATGCTGTCGTTGGAGGAGGGGCCGCCGCCACCGAGGAACGGGTTTCAGGCGTTTCTTCTGTGGGGCAAGGAGACAGATAAAAAGAGATAATCATTACCGGCTTTTGTTCTGACGTGAATCTTGTTTTAGTGTAGGAGCATCAAACGACCAGTATGTCTGTGACAGGATGTAAGAATTTGCAAAAAAAAAGTACGTTAACGCTCAACGCTCCGTCATCGTAATCATCGTCATCACCGAAACTTCAAAAGCAGTTTTTCTGTTCAAAACTGAAAATTATTCATTGAAAATGTGTTCACTGTATTTCAATTGGAGAATACAATACAGTGAACACATTTTCCTGAAAATTTTCTTGATTTGAAACGAAAAAAAATTGCTTTTGAAAATTCCAAAATCAATGACGGATCCTGCTTCCTTAAATCCTCGCATCCGAAAGAAGTCAAAATTTAGATGAGCATCAAACAATCAAAATTAGAGATGGGCAAAACAGTTCTTTTCAATGAACAGTTCCCATTCGTTCCGTTCTCGAAAGAGAACTAGTTCTTTTGAACCGTTCTTTCGTTCTTAAAAAAAATCTTTTTTTTTCGCTTTCAAAATAATGTATTACGACTCATGAAAATTTTTTTAGTCAGCGCGGGAATTTTCTGCTAAATTATGATTAATTAATAATAATTATGATTAATTAAATTATGTTTCTGTTTACAATTAGAAAACTTTGACAAGAGAAAATTGAACAGAATGCATTTATTTGGAAACTAGAATAAAAGATTTATTGTAAAATAAATTATAAAATAAAAATAGATAAGCTTATTCCTTGCGCTTTTCTTTGCGCGCCAAGCCTTGTCAGTCCGTATTTAGCCTTATCCAGCTAATCCAAACACATATTGAATGATTGAAATGATTAAAGCGAAGCGACGAGGACTCATCATTCACACAAACACATTTCATTCGTTGCTCATTCGTCGCACATAATCATAACCAGCGTCTTGTGGACGTAGAAAGGACAGGACATACCAAAAGCGGAGTGTAGCGTTCTTCATTTGCTTCGTTTTGTTTCTTTCGTTCGGTGAGAACGATCGAAGAATGCATGCCGAATAGTTCTCTCCTCCAGTTCGTTGCGTTCGTTCATTCGCAGTTCGAGTTCAGTAAACCGTTCTTGCTGAACTACCGTTCTCAAAAAAAGAACTACGTATCATTCGTTCACCGCAAAGAACTAGTTCTTTTGAACCGTTCGCGAACGGTTCGCCCATCTCTAATCAAAATCAATCAAGGCACGTCTATGTGGACTACCCCTTATTCTCTTAACATGTTCATATTCTATCATTTTTTTATGCACTGTATTTTAAATAAACTCTTTGACGGTATAAGTTTATATTTTGCTTTATTGTCCTTTGGAATTAGACTTTAATTTTTTTGAGCGAAGTGAGGGGTCGTCCCTATGCCAAGTGGACATTCAAGGGGAGGGGGTCTGGCCAAAGACCACGGTTTACACAAATTTTAAAATTTTTGTATGGACAAATAATCACGATGGGGGAGGGAGTGGTCTGGAATCACAAAAACTGTCCACGTGATTAATGGACAGCCACTAACGAACACAGAGAAGTTTTTCCTTGCTTGTGTGAATGACGGGGAACCCTTTCGCGTACCAAAATGAGACCGGAACAAATCTTAATATCTTCTTTTGTCACCTTCCATCAAAATGTGTCGAAGGGAATAATAAAATGGAAATTCAAGTAAATTTATCATTTTTTATACTCATATAATCCAAAACCATGTTTTTGCCACATATAGCCATTCAATAAAAATGTTTAAATGTTTTGAACATTAATCATGCCATTTTTTTTGGTTTTTCATAACATTAATCTATAACTTTTTTCATAATTAGATTTTGCATAATATCAATCTCCAGGTTTTCTACCATCTTTTTTTTACTTTTGGTAAGAGTAAATATTAAAATTTCAAATTGTGTTCAAGCTATTTGCATTTTTAGGAACACTGCAGAAATTTTGTAGTTGGATGCAACATTGAACTAAATTTAGATTATTATAATTTGGTTTAACATAGATGTAACATTTTGTTTGTAAAAATATGTCACTAGATTTGGAAAAAATGAAGCAAATTGGCTCTGTGATATATATTGTCCTTCTATGCCCCCTTGTACCATGTTATTTGCAAACCTGAGCGACTGTGAGATAATGAGATAAATATGCATAGGACGGCAGTATAATAGATTGTAAGTAGGGATAATAGAAATTTCGGTAGAATTCTTTAAATTTCACGGGTGACGAAGGTGATGATACTAAAATTTCTCGGCTTTGTCGTGGCCCCTACTTTTATTATTCTCAGTGAAAATACTTTTCATTTCAAATGTGTTAATAATTGTAATTTGTATTTTGCAGATCAAGATAATAAGTTTATTACCAGAGTGGCAATTTAAAATTTAAAACAAAACAAGCAATCAGAAGAAGTCCAAGATAAACTAAAAACTCGAATATTATTGGAGAAACTTTGACTCCAAAATTATTAAACCATTTTCATAGGCAATAAACTGAAAATTACAGCGTTTTAGGACTCATAATCCAACAACGGTGTTATAGATATGGATTTCATGCCCAGTGGCACAATCGAAGTACAAACATTTTGCACAAAACCAGATTATTTTTTGCAACTTTGTTAAAAAATGTTTGAAAAATCAGGTTTGGTAATGTAGTAGCATCAATGTGAAATTTTTTGAAGGTTGTTCGGACTGAACTTTTTAGTAGCGGGACCTCAGAACTGTAGTATCAAGGCAACTTTGACTGGAATATATTTTCTTGTTAGATTACATATGCGTTCATAGATATTATAGATTACTTACAAATTTTCAGTTTTTGCTCATTCACGGATGTTTCTCCTAGCATTTACTTTCAGGGTTAATCTTCCAGCTGTAGACTATAATTACATGTAATTTTTAACAATTTTTACTATGAACTATTAATTACATTTACTCACTTTTGTAGCTTAGCTTTATTTTTAATTTGTAAGCCGTTAGCTTTGTTTGAATGTTTGTGTTGATAGAATCAATCAATGCTGTGTAAATGTGTAAATTGTAAATTTTGATTAGTAGTAATAATTTTCTTTTTTAGTTCTACAACTCTTACTATTATCTCGGGAAAGGCTCTCTGTCCGCTTCAACTACTAATATTGCGCAAATTCAACTTCGATAGCTTAAACTTCAATATTATAACGAATTCCAATAATCCAAATCATTCCATTTCTACTTCTCTGCTTATTCAATCACTGTTTCTCGAACTGTAGAACTGACATAACGGGAGGGAATTCAGGTACAAAAAGCACAACAGGGCAGTCTGGCCAAGGCTAGGGTTGTTCGCCGTCACACCTGTTGCCTCATGCAATATTGTAAGGACGAATTACAAAACTAACTTAAAACACAAAACAACAGTGCAAAACAACACTTAAAATAAGACATTTTATTTTTTTTCCTCCCTCTGACTTTTTGAAAATTTTGAAGGGGGGGGGGGGGGGGGGGGGTGACAAAAGTAAAATTTCAAATTTGTTCCGGCCTGATTGAAACTCATTAATAATATTGAGTTCACTGAATTCCACGGAAATGTTCATTTTGCCCCGATACCTTTTTACCAATTTTGTTTTCGGCTCAACATTTTAGTTTGTTTTTCTTCTTGATTTTTATAATCAAGAATAAATACAGCACGACGTACCGTAAATTCGGGTGAAATTGATCATAACGGTTTTTCTTGTCTGCTTTCTAAAATGTTATCAATACCATACAACTAAATGCAGGAAAACATTTACGATGGTGAACCTCATTAGCTTCTGTACCGAAATTTTCTAACAAATGTGATGTTAGTGCTAAAAATCATCTCTGAAATAAAAAATCGGGGGATCCCATTTCGGGGTGAAATTGATCACTTGGCAATGTGATTATTGTTAGTTTTGAAATCATCTGTAGGGGAAGGGGTGGTAAAATGAATACCGTGCCTTTTACCTAGAAAAACAACCGAAGATTTGCACCAAAATTTGAGCCGCGGTTGCAATCGAGGTACAAATGGTCCGATTTTCGAACCGGTGTTTGCACCGATGTTCACTTTACACATGTTTGGTTTTAGGTTCAGTTTCGAGCGTTTCGGTTTGCAGGTGATTTGCCGTACTTGGCTACTGTAGAGTGAATTTCAGAATTTTTCCCAACCCTGATTACAATTACGGATTGTTGAATGTTAACGTTGCTTTATCAATCGATCCGGATGGCATTTGAGTTCATTTTTCTCAAAGAATTGATAGTTCAATATTGGGAGTGTGCTTCCGAAAGCCAAGCAAGCGAGTTCGGTGGTGCGTCGCCGGAATTATTTTCTTCTCTCGGACAGTGTTTAGGAAAGCCCAAGCAAGACGATTCGTTTTCAGGACGCCGAGAAGTTTTGCTGTTCGTGCTGTATGAGTGCGAAAATATATTCGTGTTCAATCGAGGACGAATTACTAACTGCCCGAGCAAAGGTGGATAACTGGATGATAACAAATTGATAACAACTTTTATTATCGCTGTTATCATTTTGATATTATGTTATCAATGATAACCGAATGATAACAAAATATTTGTAATCATTGTATTCGTTTCAGACATTTTTGATAACAGGTTGATAATAAAATATGTTATCATACATCTTTTCTATAACGTTTTTATAAAGCGTGTGTTATTAAACAAAGTTGACTTTTCATCATACAATTCTGTAAAATTATTTGGAGCGTAAGTTTAATCCAAAACACTCATCTCTCAATTTTTTGCCTTGAATTATGACCATAAAATTCAAAATTATATGATGATGTAAATTTAGTTATCAATTTGAACTCAATGATAACATAATTTACTATTACTTTGTTATTCGACAAACAAATTTGAGTTCTCATTTTTGTTATGTTGGCTGTTAATTCAGCCAAAGTGATAACAAAATCAGTTATCAAATGATGAAAACCAGGTAACAAGATTTGTTATCATTTTGTTATTCAACTTTGCTCGGGTGGTGAGCTCGTTTCATGCTTATGATAACACTTTTTTTCAAGAAAGCATTACTTTTATGTAATATTCAAACAAACTTTGTATGGTTTGTCACTACAAGTGTCGGCATCAAGATACATATATTTATTTATATAGCATATAGAAATGAAAAATGAAATGAAATGAAATGCCCTAAGATCGAACACAGCATCGCAACCTGATGAAAGTTAAATCACGCGTGACACATGTACCGACGAATGAATGAATTTAACAAGTTAGCATTGCTTTTTCTTTCCAAGTGATGATTGTTTTGATCGCATTTCATTGACCACTTAGAACGATTTGAAAACAATCATCATCATCTACTGAGAAAAGGCAGTGCTAACGTGTTCATTTTTTATGTTCTTTGAAGCTCACATTGGTGCTTTTGGCTCACCCACAGCAGATTTACAAATGTGCTTCATCATTACCTTTTTTTTACAATTTATTTTCGTAAGATAAATGGTAACTTTGAACGGGATTCACTTCTAGATGTGCATAGTCATCATTTCTGGAAATTTAAAATCTGAAATTTTCATAAAGGTATGCTTTCCAGAGAAAACACTTCCCGAAAATACAGATGAATCATAAAACCGTGTTCGACAAAAGTTCGTAGAATTGGATCAACTACTGTGTAGAGGTATTTCCGATAAGTTTTGGTGTTCCTTTCGGTAATTATGATTTTTTTAAAGCTTGAAAATAGTCCAGAAACACATAATTGATTTGAAGCACACCTAAATTTACGCCAAATTGACTGAAATTTTGACCAGAAGTTCATAACGACAAGTTTAATTAAAGTATTGGTTGACTTGGGAGTTTCCAGACATTTTTAAAAATATGAATAGGTCTAATGTACAGTCAGTCTATGCTTTGCTATGCCATGCTCATAGTGCAGGTAAAATGAACATTTGAAGCGTTTTTTGCCAGCGATAATAATATGTGAAAATTTAGCTATTTTAGACTGTCGCTGCTGTAGATAACATCCCTATTTTTGATGTTGTGCGATAGAACTATACAAATTCCTCGTTTCTCTATTAGAAACAAGATGATATCCTTAAGGTGTTCATTTTACCACCCCTTCCCCTATATACTAAATTTGGAGCTCCTGAATCTGAATATGATTGCCAATTTCTTAACAAGACAATATTTATGGAAATAATCAATAACTAAATTTCAAGAATATATCGGAAAACGCCTAAATGTAGGCTATTACAATTAGTATCGTATATCTTACTCACATCACTGTGAGGGTTTCGCAGGAATTATTGATCTATAAAACCAAAGCCACGAAATAACTGTAACTGTCAATAACTATTAGAACAGAGAGTCAGTGTTATTAGAAGAGTCAAAATGAAATGAGTGATTAAAATTAGATAATATGCTTGCTATCATCAATTGACTAACTCATAGAATATGGAGTGAGTAAAAACGCAAAAATGACCGGAACAGATTTGATGTTGCAATGCAATAACCGCCATTTTCTCGGTCTTAATGAATGTCATGTTGCATTTGCTACACGCCATACCGGGCATACCATACGGGATAATAAAAAATATTTAAATGTGAAAGTTTTTGAAAATTCACATATAGCTTAATAGGGAATCACTATAGTCACCTAGTACACTTTTTCCTATATGGGTCAATTTTGAATTTTTAAACGTGTTTTTTTTTGTGCTACAGTCCACCTTCCACATCTCGATATCGAAGGGATCATCGAGATATGGAGAGACCGAGACATAAAACAAATTTTTAATGAATACTAGATTGAAAATCACTCCGATGCCAGGAAAATTGAAAACAAACAGACGTCATATCGTCTTCGCAAATTGTTTTGAATCCCTAAAATCTAGTCTAGTAACCTTTGATAATGGGCATATCGACATATGGAAAGAAAATCAGGAATGAAAATCACATCGAGATATGGAGAATGAAAACGTATTCAGAATGAAGGAACCGAAAAAATCATCGACATTGGAAGAGATTTCGAGATGTAGAACATCGAGATGTGGAGAGTCGACTGTAGTTTCATTATTTGTGATAGCAACAGCCAACTTGCTACATCGAATATTATGCGTTTTTTTTTCTAGACATTTCAAAACACTTTGTAATTTCTATAACTCGTCCACAGATTCATTAATGCATTAGAAATAAACATGTTTTCAGTATATCAAGAATACCCTGTGTGAATTTCATATAGAATGTGTAAAACTTCTCATCATATCGTATATTATAAAAAATATCAGCAATATTAATTTGAGGTCTAATGCCCACTATCACGCTTTGTCCCAATCCCCACTCCCCTGAATGATTTATTTGAAAATTAATTACATAAAACAAACAATTTTTTTCAAAAAGCAATTTTTGAACGCTATAGGAGATTTAAAACATAAAATGTGATTCCCAATCCATTCCAAATATGGACGGCGTATAAAAAATTAAAGGTTTTAAATCAAAGCTATGAGTTTCTGTTACATAGTTTTTGTACGGTATACCATTTGTATGTTTCGTATGTAATCACTAATTCATGTTTTAATGCAATATTAAGCACTATTGGGGACATTAGAACCAGATACAGCCACTTAACTTGCTCAAAATATTGAAAATGAAAATTGGTAATTCACAACGAACATCAACCGGGTAAGTGCCGGCACCAGCACAATTGTGCTGGTCCCACTTTGTTCCTCCAGAAATCATTGTTGTTTGAATCAATACACATTTGGTCTTCGCCATTTCAAAGAATGACTCTTTCACTTTCGATTCGTACCTGTGCATACCTAGAAAAAACGAATAGTTGAAAGGTTGCGACAGATAAAACTTTTTCAATTCTTACGGTATTTGTTTATATTTTGTTTACCCTGAGCTGGTGTTTTCTAAACACGATGTAAACAAAAGCTTTTGTGCTTAATTACAAGTATCAATGATAATTCAAAAATGGAAATCAAAAAGTTTAATAAAACAATGATTTAATGGCTCAAACAATCATCCAATGTCATGGGTTCCGAACAGCACAATTGTGCTGGTTAGTCCCGAAAGGGATATAGGGGGAGATCCCCCAGTACCGGACAGCTCAAAATACCGGACAAAGTCGAAAAATTGAGAAACCATGGTTCGACCAAGATGATGTATTAGAAGAAAAGAAAACTATTGTGCAGAGTAATGTTTGCCTACAATAACACATGCTTAAAATATGCATGCCTGTTGGAAAAGTAGAAATGTTTGAAAATCGTTAAAAAGTTGACGTATCTCCCTAAATTTCAGCCTAAACAATAATTATTCGGAATATGGCAAAATAGTTTGGATCACGATCGAATTATTTTATAATTTTAAAGTATGCATATATTTTGTAACGAATTTAAACTAAATGTAGACAAACTATAATGTTGGTTAAGCACAGAGTTTCGGACTGGTTGATTTGTTATATGATATCATTGTGATTTTTGCACCAATGTCTCAAAATATATTCATTTTTCATGTATTTCGTCGATCATGGTGTCAAACAAGCAATAAAAATAAGAAGAATGAACATTCAGAACAACATCGTGAAACATGTTATTTTCCATCATATATGAAATAGGATTTTGATGGACATCTTGCAAATTAAGTAAAACTCGAACTCTTCTTGTTATAAATATGGCAAATGCATTAAATTGGCTATGGAGTACTATACGACGATGCATAAATTTACAGAAATAAAGCCATTTCCAAATTGTGTCCGGTATTGGGAACCACCTTTTCTGGTTAGTCAATTTGGTACTAGAATACATCATCAAAATATTATGTCCAAATTCATACTTATATTCACAAATTGGGCAACATGATCACATAAAACCAATATTTTTTTTTATTACGAATTTACTTGCTTAAGTGTCCGGTACTGGGGGATCTCCCTCTACAATCCACCAATCATGTCAATTAGGACTCGCATATACCTCCATTAGGTGATTCGATAAAGATTCGGATTGGCGCTGCTCTTTACAAATAATCGCCATGGAGCAAAGTAAAAATTGATGCACTGGACTCTAGTAAATCAAACTGTTTCCCAAATGGTTCAGTCATTAACGTAACATTGTCAAGAACAGCGATATAAATGGTGCATTATGCGCCAAATAACGCCAAACGATGAATATGATTAACGACGGTGCTCTTGAACCCGGTGGTTCCCCGGGTCATGGCGCCAGTATAAGGTCCTGCCAGCTACAAACTGTGTAGAATGATGCATTAGAAAAAAAGGTACGAAAGCAGGAAAACCTCCAGAAGGCAATGCCGTATAGTGTAGCAGAGAAGCAGCTGCAGGGAATACGCTAATAGTTCTATTGCATGCACCGGATCTACGGTGTCCCGAGCTCGGCAAAGCTGAATGTCCCGAAAGCACGCTGTGGAAATTCACTTTCTAGTCTGCCTGGAAGTACCTATAGTCGTATAACACTTTACAGCATGTTTTAACGATAGGACTGCGCCGAACGAACGAAAGCAGCGGGCCGTAGGAAGTTTTTAGAAATAGCACTTTTTGGCATCAGATAAGCCACATGGGACCGCCATCAAGCGAAACTATCCAGTACACTGGAACCTCTATTTACGAAATAGATGGGGGTTTTTGAAACCGTTCTTGGAAACCTACAGGTTTATAAACCATGCTTGTAGACTTAGATACTATATCCCAGAGTATACTGGAGTATAGGGCAGATAATTCTAATAATATGTTATTATGTATCATTGGTTAAATACGTATGAACCAAACTACGAAATATAAGTTAAAAACAATTCAAAGCATTTTTGCAAAATTCATAATTGCGATAAATAATTTCCAATTTAGTCGACTCAACTCAATTTACAAACTTCGTAAAACGATGTTTCAGTGTATCCCAGTGCAGTGCAGTAGCAGGTAAGAAACCGGCTCGATAAACAACAGAAGAAGAAACCCGTTATTCAACACGCGACGAGGAAATCTATTACAAGGACGTCCGAAATTGGCTGTAATTTTCAGCTGATTGGTGGTGCCTTTACCGTGCCCTAGTACAACTTTTGTTGTTCCTGCCTTATGATTCTCTTTCCTGTCAAGATGCTTTCGCTGCTGGGCCACTGGCTGCCGACCGTGAACGAAAGGACAAGAAACTTGTACCGCAGTTTAATTATTTTGTTTCCAAAAATAAAGCCGATGATAGCGTATATCCACGGGGGATAATGATCTAGTTGAAATAACATTCATTCAGGTGGGAGAGTGCACTGCAGAATAATATTGTTTTTTCGTCTTTAGCTCTTGTACACTGACTAAAGCCTGATTGTTAACTATCCTAAAGGGCTACTCATATGCCACGTTATGTGTTATTTTTCTGATTTTTCAACCACCCGTTTCCCAACCGTGGCTTTAAATACTTTAAATTACTCATACACAACTAAAAATATGTTGTAAATTTCAGTTTATTCTCATGCACATATTTGGTGCATCAAAATAACAGTTTATTGTCAACGAAAATAAATGTCAACGAAAAATCGCTTATTTTTCAATCGAACACACTTTAAATTTACAAGATCATGTGCATTCAAGCATCTTTGGTTGAAAATTAAACGTGATGCTGTAACAATAGATGAATTTGGTTTACTTTTACTATCTTCTTCTATTTACGCTACATTGAAATTTAAATATTTTTATCTGTGTACAACAAATCGTAGCCCCACAGAAGAAGCAGCCACTTTTTAAAATCGGTGATCGGTGACTGGCCATCGCCGCAGCACTGCACAGAATGTAGGTCCCAGATTATCCTGAGGTAACTTTGTAACTGAGTAGCTATAGGGTAACTCGGTGGATAACGCCCCACCCGGGAAATATACCCCTCTTCGATATTTAACAAACTAGATTCAATATAGAATTGAAAATTAGGCAGCATCCATTTTTTCTTCCTCTTTCTTCTTTCTGGCATTACATCCCAAGTGGGAAACAGCCTGCTCATCAGCTCCACAATTATTATCTGAGAGCTTTCTATGCCGTTTGCCCATTGTTGCATGCGTATATCGTGTGGCAGATACGATGATACTCTATGCCCAGGGAAGTCGAGAAAATTTCCAACCCGAAAAGATCCTCGACTGGTGGGATTCGAGTCCACGACCCTCAGCTTGACCTTGCTGAATAGCTGCGCATTTACCGCTACGGCTATCAGAGCCCCTTCCATTTATTACGTAATGCTAAAATTGGAATTTTTTTTAAGCCCCAACCCCCCCTCCTCCGTAACGCTATTTGTATGGAAATTTTAAAAATTATGTATGAGCCGTAACACTTGAGCCTACCCCCTTCGGGAATTATGTAATTTGTGGATGGCGCCTTACTGGGAATCCTTATTATTCACGAGTCTATCTTACTATGCAAGTTTGACAGCTGTATCGCACAGCAAAGCAATTGCTTCAAAGATTATGCAAAAAGTATCATAAAAAAGTAAAATTTCGATGTAATTTATCACGCAGTCTAGATTTGAGATTTCAGTTAAATAGCAATAACTTCAAAGCTAGCATTGATGAAACGTCGAAGCTGACACTAATGAACAAGTATCATTAGTTAGAATGATCAAAAAAAAGGGACAATTCACTGAAATATTCATTGGGGCGATTCAAATTTTAAAATTATTAAAAAATCCAATCTCCCATATGCTCCTTACCATCTTTACCATAAAAAAAGTGTTCTGTGAAATTTTCAGCTTATTCGGTGGTGATTTAAAGCTGGCCCAGAGACAATGTAGGTTTATATGGAAATTACTTTGGGAAAATTTTGAGAAATGTTCCAAACACGCTAGTACTGTAATGTAAGTAGAAAATTGCACAACTCATTCTTCAAACCTTAATGAATGATGGTGCTGAAGAAACAAATATTTTTGAGCTAATATTGTTTGGGATTTTGGTACATGTTTGCAGGGCTATAATCCCATATTAAGCTAAATAATAGCAAACAAACTCATGAATATCTCTTCTGCTATCCGTCGGATTGAATTTCTCTCCTCAGCAAATTTCTTTATTATGGTTTGAAGAATGAGTTTATACTATGGGATAATGAGTTTGTACTTACATTACAGTACTAGCGTGTTTGGAACATGTCTCAAAATTTCTCCATAGTAATTTCCATATAAACCTACATTGTCTTTGGGCCACCTTTAAATCACCACCTAGAAAGCTGAAAATTTTGCAGAACACTATATTTAATGTAAGGATGGTAAGGGACGTATGGGAGATTGAGTTCTCAAACAGTTTTGATTTTTGAACCGCCCTAATATTCATATTTCAACAACTATTCATCTGGGCAAAATGCTTCACCGTGGCACAGTGGCGGTCCTTCATACAAAGGTAGGACAAAACCTCAAATACGTCCAAAATCGCTTGATAATGGTTAGCTATTACCTATCTTCGATACCTGACATCATCCCGTTGGAAATAACTGTCGAATTGAAGATTCGATTTTCTAGTGAAATTTGACAAAATTATTTATTTTTCATCCAATCGAATAAAAAGCCTATTATTACAAAAAAAATGAGTCGTTATACAAAAATTTGTGCATAAACCTGAACTAGAGATACATATTTAATTTCCTTTTAGTAAATCCAGTAAAATTTCAAACGGGCCATGGCATATTATACTGATTTGAATGATGAAATGGTGAAATAATAATGAAAAATGAAAATGTAATTTTCACCTCTAGGGGCAAAGAGGGGCAAGAAAAACTGTTGCACTTCAGAAAGTATGGATGATTTGCTGCTTCATAGTGAGTGACTCATTTTACCGAAACACTTCACATAAAACGGACGAAGTTTTGAAAATTTTACAAAATTTTGGAGAAAGATTGCGATAAACTTTTTTTGGTACAAATAACAACTCAATGTATTGAAAATTATGTAATTATTGTCCAAGCAGAGGCTAACAACTACGCTTTCAAATGAAACCTATTGAGATTAAATCGGTTATGATTTTGTTGAGATACGGCTGTTTGAAGCTTGATAGGTAAACCATAGTTCATGAATTTTAAGCAGTCCAATTTTGCTGACTTTGCCGCACTTACGATGCTGCCAAAAATTGAAAACAAAACAGATCACTCTCAAATTTTGAGAAACTGTCACTAAATGATAAAGAAGTATATAAAAAATATTACCTAGTGATTTTGAGAACATGAATTTTTGAGGTTTTGTCCGGCCATGCGCCACTGTGCGTGGGCGAACTCAAATTTTGAGCAACTCTTGGTTTGTCTTTAATTGAACTGTAGACAGTCCTACAACTCTCCCGGCGTCTGTATCAAAAGCCCATTACAATGTTAGCGATCCCATGAGAGTTTTCTGAGATAATCGTGAAAATGTGTTATTTTTGTCGGAAATGCAAAATGGGGTGTCGAAGTATTTTTGTTATGTAAATGAACTTATATTTTGCGAACAGCAAAGAATTATCTTTTTGGCCAATAAGTTTTATGTTGTCCATTACGTGGGATGCTCCAATTGCATATATTTTCTTTGAACTAAAGCTGATGATACTTCACTAACATTATTTTTAACCATTTTAACATTATATGTATATATTAACGTTATATGTAAATTAACCACTTCATCAAGTTGGTGTGGTGGGATGGTTAGCGTGCACGCATCGCGGTTATTTTAAGCAATGTTCGTATCCCGTTGCCGGCACTAGTTTTTGTTCCTCCACATAGTGATAATTCTCGGAAGCAGTTGGTGAGTGAAAATATGACAAGAGTGAAATAGGAATTATCCCAAGAGAGGAACGATTTTCGGTTATCCTACATCGTAACTCTAGGGAAAATAAATGTGAGCGAAAAAAAAGATGTTCACGTGAGGAAGCATTCTCCTTAGGTGCGAAAAATCGTAGATTTCGCATCATTGATACGAAAATTCAGAACCCTGATCATCCCTATATGTAACATTAAAAAACATGAGATTTACCGCATTTTGAAAAAATATTATTAAAGCAATTCTCACATTAAGATTAGTGAGATTTTATCTAGATTTGCTACGTCAAAGTTGACAGGTACTGGCACCATTGTTTTCAAGTTTCGTAAAAGAGCGAAAGAGACAGAGAGAATTTCGCCGTGAAATGCCTAATGGATGCTGCTGTTTCTTTGTGTTTTGGTTGACTGGCAGAATCAATGAACTACTGTGGTAAATAGTGGTACGATGTTCATTTGGAAAGACTATCATGGGGCGATCAAAGAGGTGTTCCATATGGGACAGTTATGCTTTTATGGGCAGTATAGATCATCTGATATGTGATACAGCGCACTACTTCCGGAAGGCGCTATTCGGTTTAGTGCCAAAACGTCTAGCTAAAGGAGAGCTGACTAACGTACGGCCCAGCTCGAAGGCCGCATACGAATCGCGGTTTCATTTTGTTGCGATCCGCGAAGAACTTTAAAACTTTTCTATATTTGATCGTGTTACCAACTGGATGTTAATACTTTAAAAACTCTAATACCCAACCCCGCCTTTAGACGGGGTACACTTTGGAATTTTGTATATTTTTTCGTAGCTCGGAAATCAAAATGGTTTTATTTTTAACTTAAACCTTAGCTCATAACATGCATATAAGGAGAGTTTTTCATGACTTTTGAAATTTTTTTGTATTTTTGAAAATTGTTTGAAAAATTGTATTTTTATATAACCTACAAATGTATAGGGTTCATTTAACGTGTTATACAAAAATCATACCTTTTATATTTTTCTACGATCAATCTATCACACAAGAAGAGCTTGGTGGTTTTAAAAATATTTTCAAATCTGTTTTTTCGTTAGTTACACGGAAAATAAAATATTTTTTAGAAAAAAAAATTAAAAATTAAATATCTTCAAAAGTTTTGTAAACATGTAAATTTTTATTATTGCCAAAAATCAATAACCAGGATTGGCTTCAAGAAAAATGAGAAAGGGTAGGGATGTCCAAAAATAAAAATTATAAAAATCAAAAACCAAAATTACCGAATAAAAATAAATCTTTGCCCAAAACGTGTTTAGAACAATTTTAGATAACGAAAAATGATATTTAGATCGAAAATTAAAATTTGGGTATTAGAGGGTTAAGAAATAATTTCAAGCTTGTATTTTGGTTTAATGATTCTTTTTTTTTCGATTGTTATTAGCTTTATCAGAAAGATTCTGAGACACTTCCTATTTTTTTCGGTGACTCAAAAAATGAATTTCAAATAATGATGTATTTTTTTAAAGAATGAAATACACGAAAAAGATCTTTTCTATAACTTTTTACATTGTTGGGCAGACAAAAATCTACAAAGCTGAAACGAATGTTATTGTCGAAAGGAAAAATTGACCACACACATTCATACTGAATTGAAGGTTGCATTCTCACAGGATACTGTGATTGAATAACATGATTCTGAGAAGTTTACACATACTCCTGGAAAGCTGTATCACAAATGAGTGTCCTACTTTCCCCCAAATGACGTATTCCCGTATGTCGTTTTTCCGAATGCCATTTCCCCGAATTCCAGTCGAATTCCCAGTCGAACGATCCTTTTCCCCGAATGTCATATTCACGTACGATGCATATCAGATGACCATTCCATTCATCATCTTGAAATGTGAAAGTTATGACAATTTGGAGTGTCAAAAATAATTCGGAGAAACGGGGTATTTGGGAAACTGGCGTTCGGGAAATCGACATTCGGAAAAAAGGATCATACCCCATTACCGAATCCCACTACCCCGAATTACATTACCCCGAATGCCATCTTTCTGAATCCCATATACCCGATCGACTCATAATCTGGAATGACATTACCCCGAATTCCAACATCGCGGGTCGTTATCATATGAAGTAATTGTCCATTCGGGGTAACAGCATTCGGGGTTATGGAATTCAAAGATATCCCAAGTAACATCAGTAGCAGAGTAACAGTTTAATCAGCAAACGTAAGTATATCTTAGCTGAATGAACTGTCATTCAGCTGAAAATGTTACTTGGAATGATACATTCATGGTCGATGGCATTCGAAAACTTTTTTTACAGAATCTTAGGGCAAATTTTCATAGAATCATACGCAGGATGCTCTCAATATCCATATATAATTTTCAAAAACAAAAGGGAATGGAAGGATTTTCAAATAATAATATACAGGTATGTTCCGTTTTTATCACGTTCCGATTTTGTCACGTTCCGATTTCGTCAACAAATTATTCCGTTTTTATCAACACACAAAAAAGTTTTTTTTTTATTTTCAAATCGTTGAGAATATAAACTAAATACTTATTTTGAAGCAATTCAAATACATTTTAAAAGCCTCAGAGTTGAATTTTCGATATTATGTAAGTGTTGAGCACCTACGATACATGGAACAGGTGTCAAGTTACATACGATTTAATGAGGTTTGACTCCTTAATCAATTGGAGTTTTCAAACTAAGCATGGTCTGTTGGACAAAATTGACCCATCTTCCAACAATCTAGAGTTGCTCTGGCAACGTCCTAGCAACAACTGGAATTTGTGATTAGTTGAATACGTACTTAACCCTTTCTTGCCCACGAGGTTTTTCGTAGTTTAAAAATAGAAAATGTGATATCTGGATAAACCACCAAAACATGTAAAGTTTTACTCGAAAATATGAATGGAATTGAAAAAAATATGTATTTTGATGGATCACCTGTGATCCATTGGGAAGAGGACTGCAACTAGGGTAAGAAAGAGGCATCAATATTTTTTTTCATTTTATTGTTTTTACTCATACATTCTATTTGAACTGTGTGTTCTGCACACCTCTCGTCAATTCTTGGGTAAAATAAAAAGCTGGGAAGAAGTTTTTGTCTTTTTGAGACGCAAGCAAACATCACACTTAGTGCATTTAAATGAACTGAATGATTATTGATATATGCACAGAACGGTATTCAACGGGCCAATGTTCTACTCCGTCATACCGTGCTTATAGCTATTGCTGAGTATGTTGGTTTGTTGATCGTCCTCAGCGTCTTACAATACAATTTTTTTCCAACTTAAAATCATTTTCCAAGACATGATGATAGTTATGTTTTCGAAAAGAGAGGTTAGAACAAAATTGACGAAAATGTCGTTTTATTCCCAATGGATCACCAGTGATCCACCTAACTTTCCACAAAATCAATAGTTTTGTGTAAAGAATATTCTGAAAACTCCCCCCTCCCTCTCTGGTATGATTTTTTGTATGAAAATTACATGTCTGATACGTAAGGTATCTCAAACCCCCCCTCCCCACATAGCCCCTTAAGTGATTAATGGACGATCCCATATATGTTCAGTTCTTTTTTTATAAGGGTTGCACTTGGGAATGAACTCAAGAATGAATGAGCAACGGCAAGAGACATGATCGAGTTTATTTTATTTTCGATAAGACTGTCGAGATATTTTGGACATTATCTTCTATATCTCAACCTCAATGGCTTTACACAAATTATAGCAAACAGCCATTGTTTAGATCCTGTTCCAAGGGATAGGAGAAGATGTCCAGCAAAACTTAGCAATCTATAGAAAATTTTGGAATCTCCATAAAATAAGTTTACATCGAGGAAGAGGGTGAAGGGCTGAAATGGCTGAAACTTTGAGAAACTGTTGATACTGGACGTTCCCACGTCAAGCTTGTTGGTATCCCACGTTGCCACGTTGCACGTGGCCATCCCAAACTTTTTGGGATCTTGATCTTTAAGCAGACATGAAACCCTTCCCCACGTGGAGAGTAAAAGGTTAATTAGGAGTCTTATACCAACAGTCATACGCTTATTCATAAAACTTTACAAGAGTTTACTAACAAAAAAATTCTAATTGGATGATGCTTGTTCTAGAGTTTGTACATTTTTGTGTTTTTTGATGATCTTCTATATAAACAAAAATAGAATGGTGTTTATATCTCACGAAATGGCTCGAAAACGGGCTAATAGACTTACATAAATATTTCACTGTTGCTGGCAAAACGAAGTTTGACGGGACCACTAGTATTTTATATTATGTTTAACTTAACAAAAAACTAGAACTTTAGGTCAGTGTATTGCCAGTCTATTCGTGATCATACGTCCGTGGTCAACAAAGTGTGGCCCGCGAGCCGCACATGATGGCTGTATCTCTTAAGTCTGATAAGGTCCGCAATTTTTTTCTTCGGGAAGCTGTTCTACTCCCAAAGTTATGAAAAACATGAAAATAAATTATTATGACAACTATCCACAATCAGAAATAAAAATGGTCGAAAAAACAGGGCTGAGGATCACTGCCTTACGTAAAGCTAAAAGGCGATTGTGACGCTCTTCTAGATTGCTGATTAGTGCATACCTGTCGAAGTTGATAGTAATAACTTTAGAAGAAAGATCACCACAATCATTTAACTGATAATATTTGGCAATTCAAAGCCGTAAATATTCATTTCAGTTTGCAAAACTTTCGCAACATAACTTCACATTTTATCGCCAATCGGGTGTGGTCAAAAATGTAAAAATGTAATTTGGCAAAAAAGCTCTCAGCTGATAACAGCGGAAGCGTTTATAAGAACATAAAGCTGAGAAGAATGCTCTTTCTCAGTTGAGATGTAATGCCATAAAAAGAAGAATCAGAAGGATGAGGATGAACAGTAGAAAAAAAGTTGTTTCTTGTTTAAATTTTCTTAAAAAAAAGCAATGATCAGCCTGACCCACTTTCGTGTAGTTATTTTTACAAATATTACGCACCTTATGAAGCAAAGGACATTTATGTGATTATTGTTTTAATATTCCATATTACATTTATTGAAATTTTAACTAATCTAATAATGATTTATTACAAAATCATATTGACAGGTAGGAGTCTGCAATCAACTTTCATTACCAACCTATAAGTATGATCAATTTCAATGCTCCTCACAGCTCCAAAACATCAATTCTGTGCATTTATATGATGAAAATGTGTATTATCTTGACAAAAGACCAATTTTCTTTTCAGATTTTTGAAACATTTTTTCTAAGAAAATTATTCCGTTTCTGTCACGGTTCCGTTTTTGTCAACTGAAAATTGCCGATCGTGTTGATAAAAACGGAACATACCTGTATTTGATTCTGACAAAATCCTTTGCTAGTTTCTGTCATAATTTTGAGATGAATCATTATAAAATTGTCAACAACGTTTCCACAAATTCCAAGGCAAGATATTTAGAAGAACCCTTGGCTAAATTCTGAAGTAATTCTTATAAAAAGTCTTACAAAATCTTGAGCAACAACATTGTAATTATTTGTGTGCAAAACAATTTGGACCAATACACAATATTGTGGCTCCGTCCCATTACCCCGAACGCTATTACCCCGAACGCCACTACCCCGAATGGGTCACTACCCCGAAACCCATTACCCCGAATGGGTCATTACCCCGAACGCCACTACCCCGAATAAGCCATTACCCCGAATAGTATTAGACACTCTTGTTTTGTGGGCAAAATAGCGTCTATAATGAAAACTGGTAATTAATGGCACGTAAAATTCGTCGGCAAAACGTTCATCATATATTTTCCCTTCTTTTATATGTCAGCTATTCTTTCAAAATATCTTGTTGGCAACTATCGTTTTCTCAATCTTTCTGAGACAATGCCTGTTTACCAGCTCAGTGGACACTTTCGCAGTTCAAGGGTTCATTCATAACGCCAAAATTGCCATTTTTGACACTTACCCAACCGCTCGTACTATTTTTTGTATGGAAATTCGACATATTGTGTGTGGGCTGCAACATTTTTTGCCCCTTCAGCGTTACGAAATACATGGATCGATCAGATATAATACCAAGCTTCCATTTGAGGTACCAATATTTCCGATCGGACTATTATTACGAACGCGGCAATCATTTAAGTCAAAAAAGAGTAAAAAGGTTGGGCAGGCCTGGTTTAATGCATAAGAGCCGCCACCGGAGGAATTCGAATCCATAGCCCTGAATCTGGTCTTGCTGAACAGCTGCATGATCACCGGTATTTTTCTTGGTGGTGTTCATATTTCAATTTTGTTTTCCTTTCATAGGTTGTGCCATAGCATCACGTTGTTAAAGTGATCATTTACGTCATAGCTGCAAACATTTCACCAGAAATTTGCCCTTCTGTCTTAAATATGCTGTTCTTTCAAGTTTTCGTTGGATAAGCTAGTCACCAATATTTCCGTATAGAAGACAGTTTTTCAAAGGAATATATCCTGAACGCATTTATTGAAGTGAATCCTGCTATAATTCTAATCAGAAATTTGCCCTTTCTTCTATCATCTTGTATTAAAGCAGTCAGGATGGATTACTTCATCACTTTTCTGCCATCATCATTTCTTCATTGTCTTGAATCAACTATTTTTTTTGTGGTTAGCTTTGGTGAATGCTTTCGACTGTGATGACTAATTTCTTTCTAAAGTTTTATCGGCTCTATCAGTCTTAAGGCAGCTAAAACGACTTTTGCTTCTACTTCTCTGACGTTTCGGCGTATATTTCGCCTTCTATATTATAAAAACCAAAAACCAAAACGTCGGAGAAGTAGAAGCAAAAGTCGTTTTAGCTGCCTTAGGACTGATAGAGCCGATAAAACTCTAAACCCTTGAAGAAGGCGAAATATACGCCGAAACGTCGGAGAAGTAGAAGCAAAAGTCGTTTTAGCTGCCTTAAGACTGATAGAGTCGATAAAATTTTAGAAAGAAATTTGTGGTTAGCTCATCAAAATTCAAATTAATGATCCCATAAACCAACGAAAGTTTTTACTGTAAAAGCAATCAGAGGTCGTCGTTTTTCTAAAGTGTTCAAGTGTATTAACGTTTCCTTGCTATAGCGGAACGGTTATCTAACAGGTTGGTCTTTAAGCGGGTTCCATAGAACAACACTTGCAGTGACTATCTTAGGATGATCTTTCATTACCATTGTTTACGAAACAAAATCTTTAAGAAGATCCTAATGCTAGTAGCCCGACACCTACAAAAATGAGTAAAGGAAGTGGGTACCGACGTCGATTAAGAGACTTTACTACATCCTAATTTTGTGCATATTATAGCTATCCTTTTCACAATAAATTCACCCTTCTTTTCGAAATAGGCTGTTCTTCAGAGCAATGCAATGTGGTCGTGTGAATCTCACCAAAATTAGAGAACAAGAAAAGGAAAAACTTAGTATGAAAAAAATATTTGCTGAAATACTAGCTGCTATTTTTCTTCTAATACTTGAAAAACGTTTTATTCAGCCAAACTCGTTAAATAATCGTAAGGAATCGAACAATTAACTCCCCACTCTCTAACTAGAATAAGTCTCAAATCGTTATGCATTCGGGGTAATGGCGTCAGGGGTGGTGGCATTCGGGGCAGTGTCATATAGTCAATATTGTTTCTGAGATATTGTTTCCTAAAAGAAGCTGGACAGGCCTGATCTAAAGAAATAAGTGGTATAAAGAGACGTCAGTGCAGTTCCCATTGGGGACCGACAAGGGGACAGTCAAAGTGAATCATGGAAGTGTTCATGTAGTTAATTGAGATCGTGAAAAAAATCTATGTTTGTGATTATTTAGGACATACTTTAAGGCGAAGTAGACCGTTACTGTTTGTTGCTAAATCATGTCTCAATTCCGAATTAATGAAAAGCAGTTTAAATTGCACTGACGCATCTGAAATAGTATCAGTATACTTTCTACATCTCAGCGCATATAGTTATACTTTTTAGAATCAAATAGTTCATTGAGGACTGAGTTCTATTACTTTTGGAATTACGAGCTGAAAAGTCAAGATGACTGTCAAAACGAATTGCGGGCTACTTAGCCTTAAAGTTCAATGTGATAAGGAGCAGCTGAATTACATATTAGTAAATTTGGCAGTTAAGAAAACTACTTAATGAGCCTATGCATGCTATAAAACGTTTGACTTTTACTGTGCGCCCTGTTTTCAAAATGCCCGTGAGAGAGAGCGAGACAGCACCAACACACGGCGCACAGTAAAAGTCATGAGAACAAAAGAATTTATGGCACGTACAGAGGCTCATGCCTGAAATTGTTGTATTATCTCCAATTTATACAAAATAAACCATTCGATTACCGCATAGGTAATATTCCACTAGGTCAGCACCAAATTATGATAAATAAATTTTCGTTTTGCTTTCATTTCTAAAATTTTCCAAAACCGAATAACTGCTTCCATATTGATTACGAATTTTTGGTCAGGCTATTTATTTGAATTTTAAAAGAAGAATAATGTTAAATGATTATAAACAGGTATTGGGAAGCACGGGTGATTCAGGTGCATGAGAATATCCTTGGCAAAAAGGGCTCAACGCATTAAAACTTGTCAATATTAAATAGTTGGAAAAATAAAATGTTTTCTGAATACAAAGATTAGATAATCTCATTCTGGTTAACTATTTACATTCTGTTGCTGAAATATACTGTATGCTGAAAGTCTCGTTAATGAAGACAATAATAATAATGATCCTATTTGAAAACAGACAATTTCATTAAAAATACTGATATTTGGTAGTGTTTTGTCTCAAATTCTGAACATGACTTATATTCCGAACACTTAATTTCAAACAGTGGTTTTTTCATTATTTTTTTTGAAATTTCTACACGGATTGATCAGATCTTGTATAATTCAAGTCCTTCATATCAAAAATATTGAAAATATTAGTATTTATCATAAAAATAGCAACTGTTCAGAATTTAACACAAAACTGTATACAAAAATCTATAAAAATAAATAATAAAAAAAATCGCTTCGACTTCGATAATTTTCACTGAAATATTTAAAAAAAAACAAAAATTCGCTACCTAAGTTACCATATAATAAAATATTGTATATCATGGGCACATTTGACTTGGGTATGACAACTCCATTTAATGATAGAAACTTTAGAAATAATACTGCTTCGTTTCTCCTAGAACCAATTTCGATGAAAATGTCCTGTCGCCTTCCATTCAGACTCAGATGGGTTTTATGTGGCAGAACTTTTTCTCCCAATTTAGCACCATTAGCCACAAAGAGAAAACTGGGTCATAAAAATGCACTCATTCGTCTATAGATGTGTGTGTAGGTATGTATGTGCTTCACTTACCTTCATGACTGGTACCGCTGATTTTCGATCGCGAAGTGGGGATGGTGGTTGCCGTCGACGAGGACGACGTAAACGTTCCCATTAGAAAGTATCCAAATTAGCGACGACTTCTGTCTTCAGCCCCTTCAAGTCCCCGGGAGACTCGCCAACGCCTTGCACCATATATATTTTCTCCGTTCGAGTTTGCTGGCTTTGTTATCAGGACTGCACGCACACGTTTTCCTTCTAGCTGTCGAGCTTAACTGAGTTCGACAGGACTAACAGGAACGGCATTATGTCCCTTGGGTGGTTCACTTAATGGGACTTTTATTTCACTCCGAACGTGGCACTTTGGCATTCACTTTAATCGGCTCGTTGGCACTTTCTTCTTTCACCTAGCGAAGACACTTAATCCAATTCAATTACTCCAGTTGATTTCAATTGAGTTTCAGTGGACTTCCTGAGCTAAAAGAATTGCATGAATTTAAATTTCCATCGAAAAGATGCGCAGCGAAAATGGGTTGCCTTTTAGATAGCACCATGTTTCTTGATTTCTTCTTCTTCTGCACGCATCACAAATTTTCGCGATACTTTGCACTTGAAACTTTTCTCATAAACCTAATTTCATCACAGCAGAGAGAAAAATGTTCACGACCGCATTACTGTTAATCCTTTGCTTGATTTTTCTCCTTCGAATTTTCCTCTATGGGCTTGCTATGCGTTGGATTTAGCTGGACGATTGCTCCCTATCGCATCGCATCGCTGGGAAAAAAGGAAGACAAAACTTTTCCTCCATTCTTTTCCTTAGTGATAGTAGTAATATGGCACAGCAGAATGGAACAAGGAGCATCAGCAGAAGCAGCAGCAGCAATGCTAACGATGATGGAAAAATCGAAGTAAAATATCTGATTTCGCCCCCGATACTCTCAAGTTTTGCTTCAGCCCGATTTGCTCCCCATCCTGTCACTTCTTCTTCTCTCGTTCTCTGCACTCCTCCCTGTTTTCGATGATGAAAAATATGGTGGAGTACATCCCATATAACCTCAGAACCTAATTTTCACGAGCTTTCACACAGTTTTTTATAAGCACAAATAGATTTTCATAGACTTATTCTATCCGAGTGGAATCCTGCTCTGTTTTTCGCTGAAAAAAACATCTTCTTGAGCTTCATGGATACATCCTGTGGAAATTTTCACCTCTGCAATAATCACACTTGGACAAAATAAGGCTGAAATCTTCTAAAAACCACGAACAAACATTTATCTAATCAATGCAGTTTAGCTGCAAGCAAAATGCAACGGAAACGAACCGAGGAAATCCATTTTCCCGACAATTTTTACACTCCTTAGACCTAATTGAGGAATCGAAAAAGAGCTGCTGGTGGAACAACTTTTCTGCTGCCTTTCTGTAGCACGGACTCGATTCGATTCGACTTGGGGTTAGGGAGCTTGCTGTGTGGTCGCAATGTACCCTATATCTGCCTACATAAATACGAGCAAACTTATTTTATAGCTGTGTGGTTTTCCTATGTCGGAGGAAAAGCACACAGGCCAAGTTTTCTCAATGAATGAAAATCCCGATACGGATTTTCCGCACACTGCTGGTGTGAGTCGACGGAGTGCTGCGGTACAAACACTAGCATCGGAATAACGCATACTAGACAGCAGGACTTCGGCATAATTGTGAATGGTCAACGGATGGTTTTTTGTAAGGCCATAATTCATTCAGTTATGTTTCTAACCCAGTTTTGTTTAAGTTTGGCGTGGGTTTTGATCCCACGTACAATCAGCTCTTCTTACAGTCTATGCCACCCTCTGAAAATGTTCAGCCACGGTTCCACCGAATTGGCTGAATATCGGCTGGTGTTCATTAGTAATGAAGATATGCTTGGCCCTGAACATCGAATAAAAACCGACTTCATTCTATTTGGTTGTGTTTCATTCCAGTTTATCCAAAATGGTACATTTAGAGAAACAGTTTTCCCAAAAACTGTTTTCCTAAATATATCATTTCTGCAGAAATATAGAAAAAGGGCACACATATTTTTTTAGATTTTGTATTAGCATGGGCCTAAAAAGGTGAGTGCCAGGGGAGGCTGGCTCCCCTGAAACATAACTTTGCCCTCCTTTAGAAAAGTTTGAAAAAGAAATGCCAATATAGTTAAATTGCATAACAAGTTGCGATATTTAAGGATCAACTGTTCACATTTATTTCGGCAAATCAAATATTTGGGATTGTAACACAAATCGTCGTTACTGAGAAATGATTGTGTATCAGAATTATATACTCTTATATCATTTCCATTCAGAAATATTGTTTCAAACAAACTGTATTTTCAAGGTATTCGATTGTTATGAATTTAGTTAAACTGCCTGTAGTTAAAAGATGTGACGTTAGTTATGAATCATAAAATAATAGTTAAAACATACTTCTAGGTTGATAATGAGATATTGATGATGTATAGCTTCTAAACTATATGGAATTTTTTTGAAAACATTCTCAAATACCCCAAAATGGGGTGACAACTCTCTCGGCCTTGAAATTGTTTTTTTTTTTTCCAATTCAAATGTGCGAAAATCTTCAAATAATTATTACAAAGGATTTTGTATGAGTGAACACTCATGTATTTTTTTTTTTTGCTAATATGTATGTGTTTTCAGTTCTACATTTATAATTTAAGACTGAAAGGGCGTTTTTTGAAATATTTTTGATAGCCTAAATGTTAATAAAAATATGCACCAATATTTTATTTTATTCAATTCATGTATAATCCATCTTGCTCACTCCATTAATTTGAGGTTGACATTTTTAGTTGAAAAAAGTTTCAATCCTACAATTCAATGATTACCATGCAGCTCTAGGATGTAAAGCCTCTACCAAAGAAGGTATCATTCAATCTTATGTTGGAACTTTGTGAAATTTGCAAATTTTATTTGTTACCTGTTTATATAATGAAGAAATGAATCACTTGCTTCTAAAATGCTGAGCAAATAATAACACTGCGGAAAACGTTTTTGTCTCCAGCATCAAAATACTTCTATTTCTTAATTAAGGGTTGCTGAATCCATTGCCGTTTACATAAATATCATAGCACGTCTAGTTTTTGAGATATTGGTTGTTGAAAATGCAAAAATTGACTATTTCAGCCAACTTGCATGCAAGTTTGCCGGCTTTAAGGCAATTTATTTGCATAATTTGCCACAGAATTCAAACTTTATGTGTATAACAATCATCAAAGTTTATAATACTTTTGATACAAAAAAGTTATTTTTTTGTGGTTTAGAAAAGTATTGTATTTTGCCATATAAGAGAAACGAAGAATTTTGTATGGAGACTGCAAATTTATTAGAGACACATCATTTTATCCTTGAGACACGCAATAATGTCATTTTTGTTGCGCTGTGTAATCTATATGTTCAATAATTTCATTGTTCAAACATGCATTAGTTCAGTTTGCCTTTATGGCTTCAAGAGGTTGAAACTTTGTACTCAATTTGCACTTTCATTCAACCAATCTAACATTTAAAAATATAGGGGAACTTGGTGTAAAATGCGCCGTTGGGGTTAAACGTGCCACCCTCGATTTGAACGAACGACGTGCTTTGGGACGCTGTCATTCAACCGAGATAATAAAAATGTATTAAAATGCTTCTCTGTTTATATTTTTGAGTGTTTTCCTGGCAAAATCGTAAAAACTCGAAAAAACGTTTATCGCTGTTTCCGTTGCAATTTTGTATTATTTTCTTGGTCATTTTTTAGGTCGATAGACAACCAAACTTTTGAAACTATCACTGGTATCGTCTATCGTCTTGTGCACTCTCATAGTTTGTATTCCATGCGAAAATAAGTGTTGAACTTATCCTTAAAAAGCGTATTGAGGAACTTAAACTTTAATCAACTCGTGGGGTAAAACGGCCACTCCTATTTCATAACACCAAAACAGCCGTTTTAATTCAAATTCCAGCAAACGTAATGCCACGCTGTAGTTACGTGCCAATTTACACCTAACAAATGCACATTTTTTGAATCAGCATGTACACTAAATAGAAATACCGGGTACCCCCGTTGGTTTGACCACATTTAATCTGAACACTTTTTAATTTGTACCCCGCTTATTTGCACATCGTTCAGATTAAAAATGGTTCAAACGTCATTTAGCATTTGGAACCGAGTAGAGTGAAATGGAACGCTGTGGAACGGAACGCAGAATCAATACGAAACAGTGAAAGAGGTAACCAGAAACACTGTTCTAGGGTGACTAGATGTTCAAATTAAAAATAAACCCCGATGGTTTGCACGAGGTACCGTTCAAATTAGCGAGGGTACACGGTATTAGTAGTAGAACGCTAGTGGCGCTGTTCTCACAAAAAAGATTTTAATTATTATTACCTTCAGTTATGGTTTTTCACTGTTTGTTCAATGCCATTTCGTAGAGGATGATCCGTTTTTGTTTTCAAAATTGATTTGACACTTTGAGGCCCCGTACTTAGGCTGTCAGCGCGTGGCAAACTAGATGTTGGTCATACGAACAGTAGCGACATTAGCATTCTTAGGTTAATGCTTCTACTGTACACTACAATAAACCAGTAACATCTGATCAAACGCCATTATGTATGCAACGTATATGCAAGCATGATTGCGGATGCGTACGCGCGTACGGCTAACTCCGAGCTCAGGTGGTGCGTTTTACCACGCAAAAAATAAGCAAGATTAGCAAGCATTTTTTAAAAATTGATCATTAACTCCAGAAAAATGAAAATGGATGGCTGTTTCTACTATTTGATATAAAACATGGTTGTCTATCAGAACATGATTAAAAAATAGCTTATAATAATGTATTTCACAGCTAAAATCGCTTCCTTCCTTAGCTGGCGCGTTATGCCCACAATCACCCTATCCTGTTTTATGATTTTGCTAATATTCTATTTCAAACAAAATTAGGAAGGTGAGTTTGATTTCTTGCTTTTAGTTTTCTTTTAAATCATTGTATTTCATTCGAGTACTATGTCATGTCATCTGATGTTGTATTATTATTATTATCTTTATTAGGGAGATTTTCAGCCCAGGCCTGATGTTGTAAAAAAATGTTAATTTACATACCGAAATAGTTATTTATGCAACAAGTTACAAAATGCGGATTTTTCAGCACTAATTGTACATTTGTCCAACGAGGCTTTCCACGTTGTCTGCAACATTTTTTGCAATTACGAAAAATGCTGTTCTAGTTGGATTATTTCTAGGAACTGAAGGTAAATGAACAAATATACACGTGTAGTGTTGACTCAGAGTTTTCAACCTCCTAGGCTATGATACTGTTCGGACAGAACCAAATTTTCACTCTTTCAACGGTATCACACGCTGAATTCACCGTCAAAGCCACTTATTTGGCTTTACATCAATTATCTTGATAGAGCCTTGCCAACAATAGTTCGCCAATTCACTCGGTTCATGGCCGCTTCTCTCCATCCTCGATCGTGACCCACGCTCTCCGGGTCCTGGTGCACCTGGTCAATCCACCTAGCTCGCTGCGCCCCACGCCTTCTGGCTCCGACCGGATTCGTAGCGAACACCATATTTACAGGGTTGTTGTCCGACATTCTTGAGACATGTCCTGCCCAGCGTATCCTTCCAGCTTTAGCCACCTGCACGATACTGGGTTCGCCGTAGAGTTGAGCGAGCTCGTGGATCATCCTTCGCCGCAACACGCCGTTCTCCTGCACGCCGCCGAAGATCGTCCTTAGCACTCGGCGTTCGAAAACCCCAAGAGCTTGCAAGTCGAGGAGCATAGTCCACGTCTCATTCCCATAGAGGACGACCGGTCTTATGAGCGTTTTTTACATCGTGCAATTGGTGCGGGGGTGAATCTTTATTGACCGCAGTTTCTTCTGGAGCCCATAGTAGGCACGACTTCCGCTGATGATGCGCCTTCGTATTTCCCGACTAACATTGTTGTCAGCCGTCAACAAGGATCCAACGTAGACGAACTCGTCCACCACCTCGAAAGTATCCCCGTCTATCGTAACACTGCTTCCTAGGCGGGCCCTGTCGCCGTCAGTTCCGCCAACCAGCATGTACTTTGTTTTTGATGCATTCACCATTAGCCCGACTCTTATTGCTTCTCGTTTTAGGCGGGTGAACAAATCTGCCACCATTTCAAATTTTCTCCCAATAATATCCATGTCGTCCGCGAAGCAAACAAATTGTCCTGATCTCATGAAAATCGTGCCTCGACTGTTAAGTCCGGCTCTCCGCATGACACCTTCAAGCGCAATATTGAAAAACAGGCACGAAAGTCCGTCGCCCTGTCGTAGTCCCCGCCGAGACTCGAACGAACTGGAGTGTTCACCCGAGATCTTCACGTAGTTTTGCACACCGTCCATCGTTGCTCTGATCAATCTTGTGAGCTTCCCGGGAAAGATGTTCTCGATTTTGCATGATTTTCCATAGCTCTACGCGGTCGATACTATCGTATGCCGCCTTGAAATCGATGAACAAATGGTGCGTAGGGACCTGGCACTAACGGCATTTCTGGAGGATTTGCCGCACGGAAAAGATCTGGTCCGTTGTCGAGCGGCCGTCGATGAAACCTGCTTGATAACTTCCCACGAACTCGTTTGCTATAGGTGATAGACGACGAGAGAGAATCTGGGATAACACTTTGTAGGCGGCGTTTAGGATGGTGATTGCACGATAATTTCCACACTCCAGTTTGTCGCCCTTTTTGTAGATAGGGCATGTAACGCCTTGCTTCCACTCCTCCGGTAGCTGTTCCGTTTCCCAGATTCTGACTATCAGCCGATGCAGACAAGCGGCCAACCTGTCCGTGTCCATCTTGATGAGTTCAGCTCCGATACCATCCTTGCCAGCGGCCTTGTTGTTCTTGAGCTGTTGAATGGCACCCTTAACTTCCCCCATCGTGGGAGCTGGTTGGTTTCCACTGTCCGCTGTGCTGACGTAGCCAAGCCATCGCTTTTGCTGTCCTGACCTTCTGTGCCTGTGTTCTCTGTGCCATTCAGGTGTTCATCGTAGTGCAGCTTCCACCTTTCGATCACCTCGCGTCCGTCCGTCAAGATGCTCCCATCCTTATCCCGGCATATCTCAGCTCGCGACACGAAGCCTTTGCGGGATGCGTTGAGCTTCTGATAGAACTTCCGCGTTTCTTGAGAACGGTACAGCAACTCCATCTCTTGGCATTCCACCTCTTCCATGCGGCGCTTTTTATCCCGGAATAGGCGGGTTTGCTGTTTCCGCTTCAGTCTGTATCGTTCCACGTTTTGCCGCGTACCATGCTGCAGCATTGCAGCCTGCGCTCTAAAACCTCCTGGCATTCCTCGTCGAACCAACCGTTTCTTGAGCTCCGTTCCACATATCCGTGACAGCTGAACAATAATTTGAAGAAAAGCTTATTAAACATTTTTATTCAGCAGTATACTCAAAGCTGAATATCAAGTCGAACATGCTGTTTTTCATCTACAATTTTATCTTTTGTTCAGCCAACTTGAATAAAACTGATTGAAGGTTATTTAAAACTTTAATCAAATCAACAGACATTGTCGAAATATCCAGTTGTAGGTCTACAAAAATGTATACACGAACGTTTGGGTAACAACTCAATTAATTATTATAAAAGTATTTCATCGAATTTATCGAAAACGCAAATGTCACATCTCGAAGCGGACATGCCTTAAACGCGCATGAGCCCAGCGTTTGTAAAAAAAAACTCTTGGATTCGGCATCGATGACCTTGGGTAACAACAAGATAGAACACTACACTCGTTCACGAAGATTTCTTCGTCACATTTTTAATCACCTGTACAAAATCGTAATAATTATCAACTTGCGTTGACAACACTGCTGTTTAAGCAATTGAAGATTATCTGGGATTCTATTTTAAAACATAAATCACAGCACAACTAACTTAAGTGTTTTTGCATAGTACTGATATCACTTCTCCAGTCTCAATTTAGTCTTTAACATAGCCCTTATTCAGACAAGTCAAAAAGTTATTCCCTTGCTTTTAATGATGTTCAAACAGTCTCATGTGGAGCAGTTGTCAAGGTAAGTGATTATAAATCAGTGAATCCCGGTTCAATTCCCAATTATTCATAGTTACATTTACTAACCTTCATCTTTCAATTCCAGCAAACATATCCACTATGTGTTTCAAATTGTTAGATGCGTTGATAAAATCCAAATCTAAGCACCTGCAATTTTTTTACATTTTTTGGTTTATTGTTGAATAATGGATGAATAAGCGATTGTTAAGCTTTCTAAGGTTGCCATCTGTTCTAAAAATAGAACTGTCATTATTAAAAGGGGCTTGAATAAACGCATGATAGACCTTTATTCAGCCTTCCATAATCAATTATGCTTAAGGCTGAATAAAATTGCCAGAATTAGATGTTTAATAGCTAAACAACAGTGTGTGCCCAGTAAACACAAACTCGTATACGATAGCGCATAAAATTACAAATGTGGAGGCGATATACGTACATGCGCCATAAGGCAGCGTGCAAGATGTACGTATATCGCCTCCACATGTGTACTCTTATATCCCACCATATACGATGGTGTGTCATTAAACGCTGGGTTAGTTCGTAAATGTAATTTACCACCTTCTAAAACTAAAAAAAAAAAAAATATACGATGGTGTGTTTACTGGGTGGAGACTATGAACAGCTTTTGTTCAAACAAAGGCTAAATTGAATTAGCTATAAAATCGTTTGAGCAACTTCAAATTGTTACCTGGGCAGTGTCAAGAGTTCCAGAACAAACATAACACTGCGCTTCAATATACAACGCTTGTCGACTTATGGAATAGCTGCACAGTACTGCAAGCAGCTAGACGATCAGTTGGGAAGAATCAACGTTGCTGGAGATGTCGACAGCCTGTGGGACCCTATCCACGAAGCTGTGACAACAACGGCGCGGGAAGTGATTGGCACTGGTCAACGACGAAGACGAAACGACTGGTTCGATGCAGGGTGCCAGAGTGTGACAGACATGAAGAATGTCGCCAGAAGCCGTATGCTTGTGGCCGGTACCCGACAGAACAGAGAGCGGTTCAGGGCAGCGAGAGCCGAAGAAAAGCGAATCCACATCAGAAAGAAAAGGCAGCACGAAGACATTGTGGTAGCTGAAGCTCAAGAAAGCATGAACCGGAATGATATGCGGAGATTCTATGCAACGGTCAATGGTGCGCGGCACAATACCGTACCAGTGCCCGCCATCTGGAGGGTTTATATGTGCAAAATTTCACTTATAAGATGTCGCGAAAAGGCCTTCTACGTATAAAAGTGGAGGCGATATACGTGCATATATTATGTGATGAATAACAGCATACAATGCGAATATATAAATTTTCTACCGAACTAATCTGTGATCTTATGCGACTTAACTTATGATAACAAATGTGGATTTGACAGCTGCTACGGATTGATGCGATTTTCTTTGTACGAGTGTACGAGACGAAACAAAATGTTCAAATAAACTCAGAAAAAAAGTGTTTTATGTGAGTAAACGCATCAATCTGACGATTTTATCTACCGCGTTTTGCGGGTTTGATGTGACATGTATGAATAAACGAGTTATTACGTGTACTTTCATGCGACTTCTGGTTATCTGTTGTTTAGCATACTACTGGTTGTCTGGTGTCTATTATTTAGCATACTATTCTTTCATATTGTGTTAAGCTTTGAAAAACTATATAACGAAGTTTTAAAATATTAGCAAAAATATGATAATAAATCTGTTTAGTGAAAACCGAATTTTGTACTATACCATTTAATTCCACTATAGTTTGTATCTTTTGACAGATACGCGTATTTCGACCTCAACTGTAAGGCCGTCTTCAGTGTCGTGTACTAGACTCGACTTGCTTAACAAATATTTATTTTTAAGCCTTCAAATATGTATCTGAATGGGGTAACCATAAGTTCAGCATTCTCAGTATCGCGGTATCAATATTTTGATTATTATTGATGTAGTATGTACCTAAAATCACCCCCTGAAAGATTCAAAATATGCTGCCGAGAAAAATAGGATTTCTTCAACTTTAGAGGTTGTTCTACATATAATTCAGTAAACCCCAATTTTGCAGCTAAAACTGTCCAATGTGTGTAGATCTTGACTAAATAAGCCACAAGAAAACGTTTTCGACAATACTTGAGGGTTGGATTTGGAAGATGTAAGTATTATTATTTACAAAATCAAAAATATTAAAGCCCGCGCGGATGATGGATTTTTTTTGCACCCTAATCATGTAACTTCCAGAAAATACTGCAGAAGCTTCTAGCTATCGTACAATCAGTTTGCTTTTCGCCATCAGTAAACTATTTGAAAAGGTCATTTTGAACAGAATGATGGTCCACATCAATGAAAATTCAATTTTTGCCAATGAACAGTTCGGATTCTGACATGGACATTTGACAACTCATCAACTTTTACGTGTGACAAATTTGATTCGTTCCAACAAATCTGAAGGCTATACTACTGATTTTGCTCTTCTAGACATAGAAAAAGCATTCAACAGTGTTTGGCATAAAGGCTTGATTGTAAAATTATAAAACTTAAATTGTCCAACATTCATTGTTAGAATAATCCAAAGTTATCTGTCAAATCATACACTTCGGGTTGATTATCAGAACTCCAAGTCAGAATGACTTACTTTAAGAGCTGGTGTCTCTCAAGGGAGAATTTTGGGACCAATAGTATACAATATTTTTCAAAATCTTAGTATACGGATGATACATGCCTCTCCACCGAAGATCGACGCCTATATGTCATCTTTAGAAGATGAGTTAAGCATCTAGGGCTATAAAAACAGCCAAATGTAACAAATATATGAAATGCCTGTTACCACCTATTAACAGAAAATCAAATCTTTGTCTTAAGAATAAGCTTTTGATCTGCAAACAAATTTTCAGGTCAGCTATGTTGTATGCTGTACAACAAAGAAAACTCTACAGAATATTCAAAATAAATGTTTGAAAATGATTCTGGTATAGTATACTATAGTATATATAAAAAATGAATGTATGTTTCCGTAATTTCGGGTGAAATTGATATTTTTTCACTGTTTTCTTGGTATGCTTTCTAAAATGTTATCAATACCATACAACTAAATGCAGGAAAACAAGTACGACTGTGAATTGGCTCATGTAGGGTAGAAGCACCGGTTTTGGCCAAACGCCAGTTGTAGCCATGGTGGATTATACACCGTTTTACATAGCCAATCAGCATGCAACATTTTGTGTTTAGTAGATCACATTCACATGATAGAGCTACATTCATTTACTCATCCAAATTGATCCAAAACATAAGTAAAACAATCCATTTTCCTTATAATTTTAACTCCCATACACCTAATTTGGCCAGGGTACTCCTAATTTGACCACTCTCATAAGAAATCAATGTGACTGGCCAATTCAGGAACCGAAGTTAACTGGTTCTGGTTCTGGTGGCCTATTTTGACCAACGATATTTTCGAAGCGAAACGATGATGTTAGCTCAGTTTCGATATTTTACACACATAATATGGATTGAAAGCTTGCATTTGAAATATTTGTAGTTTAAATGCGGCTTCCCATCTAATTTTTATTGACATTTTCTCTTAGGCTGGTCAAAATGGGTGCTTTTACCCTACCGAAATTTTCTAACAAATGTGATGTTAGTGCCAAAAATCAGCTCTAAAATTAAAAATCGGGGAATCCCATTTCGGGGTGAAGTTGATCACTTGTCTATGTTATTACTGTTAGTTTTGAAAACAAATTTACATACTTAATTTGGGCCTCCTGAATCCAAATATGCTTGTCGACTTCTTAACGAGACAATTTTTATGCCAATAATCAATAATTAAATTTCAAGAATGCCGCGAAAAACGCCTAAATGTAGGCAATTTCCAAAGGATTTCCCTTCTTTGTAGCAAAAAATTAATTTTTTCAACAAAACGAGCGGATTGGTAAGAGTTTTGATAGTAAAATCTGTTTTGGAGATACATTTTTAGCATCCTCACAAACTTTCAGGTTTATACCACGTCCAAATCCTTGTTAGAACTAGAAGTTTATAGATGTTTATAAATTTCACACCAAACTTGATTCTAGAATTTTACATTATTTTCATAGAAATAAACATTCTGTGACACAAAAAACTTTACTATACACAATTAGACATTATTTAAGTCAAACAACATTCATTTACTATAGGTTGCAATAAATTTGATGCACTGTTAGTAAGAAATAAAATCGCGTGATACGAAGATCAATTTCACCTTACTGATCAATTACACTCGAATTTTCGGTATGTTTCAATTGATGCTAATAAAAGTTAAAAAAATTAACTTACAATTAGTTTTGTATCGAGCAAGAAATTTCAAAAAGAAACATTTACAGCACTAGAACTTTTATCCTTCTTTATTCTACATATATACAGTACTGACCCGATTTTGTCAGCTTTTTGACCCGATTTTGTCAGCCTATATAAATCTTGTCAAAATTTTTTTTTGTCATGTTTTACCACGTTTACTTTAAAATTGAGGGAGCAATGGCAATGCCTTTTATTCCGTTAAAAATCGATATTACCAATATAAGGGGAGGGGGAGAGCCCCTGATAAAAAACCTGGCTACGCCCATGTCTATCGCCCTCTTAAAATTCCATGTAACCCTGTAACTCATCAAAATTTGAAAAACAGGAACAAAATAAAAATACCCGATTTTGTCAGGTTTCCCATTTTGTCAGCCTTAAATTCATCGAGGGGCTGACAAAATCGGGTCCTTACTGTATTGTTATTATAGATATCTCTCTAAATATTTTGTGCATAAAATGGTCATTTGCATACAGATTATTCCTGTTCTTGCTACAGTATCCAACATGATGTGAATTAAAGGAAGCAAACCTCAAGTGGTTGGGGAGCCTATTCACAATTCGCTGGTTTAGTAGTTACGATGACACGCGCTAAGTTTAGCATTTGCTGCTGCTGCTGCTGTTGTTGTTGCCTTTGATAACACGGCCCTCATTTTCGTCACACCATGTGGCTTTCGAAGTGTGGGTGAGTGAGTTGTTCAACGAAATTGTGACGCAGGCGCGTTGCCTCGAAAACATTCAACTCTCGACGTTTTTCCGTTTGCTCCTTACGGATTTTTGAAAGCAAAACATTAATCAACCTCTCGGTCCAACATACACGATTCTGCAGTCGAATGGCGTTAATCGCGTGGGAAAACCGTTACACTGTATACTATGAGTTTCAAGAAATGCACACGAAGGATATTCCTCCGAAGATCCAATTACTTATGCAGACCGGCTGCTCGGTATTACACGTCGGATCAACACTCACTGTCTGACTAACTGCAATTGCGAACTGTCGTCATACGAATGGGAGGAAATTGCTCGGAAAACAAATAACAAAAATACTGTGTGGGAGTAAAATTACGTTCGATTTACGTCATTGCAAGTGGGTGTCCTGTTAAGTAGGCATATGTGTCTAGAAATTGGCTATCTTCTATCTAACAAGGTACAAAAAACGCAGAATGGTTATGTGAGTGAGCGAGCTTGCGGAGGATACAAGCTTTGCCGCGTGAGCTTTTAGTTCAGTTCAGTGGGTGGTAGTGGGAGGATTTTAGTTCTCGGAGAAGTTGTCAGATGTCGGGTGGGCTTCATGAGTGGGGTGCATCGAAACGTTCATTAAGCATTATAATTCTCATGCTAGATAAAAATTTAACTTCAAAAATCTCATTGATGTCGTTCAAATGTATCAAATGTATAAAATGTCGGTGTCCATTTGTAAACAAAATATAAAACTTTATTCGAAAAGTTTGTTCTTTTAATCTGCAAACAAATTTTCAGTCCAGCCATGTTGTATGCTGTACCAATTTGGACTAGCTGTTGTAATTCCGAGAAGAAGGCTCTACAGAGAAATCTACTTCGAAATTGATTCTGACTCCACCACCCCTGTATGAAACTAGGAAATTACAAAGAATGCTAAAACCTTGGAGCAAATGTTTTTTTTTTTAGCTAAAAACTTTTCAATTTTATATTTCCAGTTATACCTCGATATAAAGTAACCTCTTTATAACGTGACTTTTACCTCAATATAACGTATTTTTTTTGGCTCCCATTTATTTTTTCGGTTTTTATTATAAACATGATGTATATATACGGGGGGGACGGACGGACCTGGTGTAGTGGTTAGAACACACGTCTCTCACGCCGAGGACCTGGGATCGAATCCCATCCCCGAGATAGTCACTAAAAAAATATTCAGTGACGACTTCCTTCGAAGGGAAGTAAAGCCGTTGGTCCCGAGATGAACTAGCCCAGGGCTAAAAATCTCGTTAATAAAGAAAAAAAAAATGATGTATATACCTAAAAAACATTCTTTAAGATTCAATCACAAAACCAATTCTAAATCAGAGCAATGCAAGCGTTAACTATCACTGAATACAGTCATAAATCGACAGCTATAAGCTATAAGCTTATTCTTAAAACCAAAATTTTGTCATTGCTTTACATTTGTATACATCATTCTTCATCTCCCACTAGAACCAAGCGTACTACTTAGTTCAAGTTCCCCGGGATCAAAAACATTTGATTACACTCAAAATTTATATTACTGAAAAGAACTTAAAAATAACTACCGAAGAGCTAAACATTACATATACTTTGCAATTGGATTAAATGGACAAATTGATGTGAAGTTTTGCGAAAAAGTTACACGTTTTCTCAGTGAGAATCGAACTCACGACTCCCTCATTTCTAGTTAGGGCGCGTTACTCCTACGCCATGAGAGGACTCATGGACGCAGAAGTTAACCTGAATTCGATTTCAGCTTAATAATCACGTGGTCCTTTTTCGCAAAGTGCACCTCTTTCGGAAGAATTAGCAGTTAAAAACAAGTATTTCTCGAGCAACGGACTCATGTTCCGTAACCAGTCGTTTGAGAACGTCGCGACCCATTGGAAGCCCACACAATAGAAACCTCAGCCAGCATAGTTGCTGGCTAGTGTTGTGTGCTATTTCGTTAGGAAATCGGTTGAGTTGTTCAAAAGTTATGATTTTTAAAAAAATAAAAATCTAATGCACTGAGACCTACAGTGTGTGCCGATGATAAATGACTGATTTTTTGTTTTCCAAAAAATATATCACTTAAATTAAAAAAGATACATCGCTGAAAATTTGACAGTAAACGCAAAATTTTCTAAACTTTCAAGAACAAATGAGAACAGCACTGTTTTTTGTGTTTTCAAGGCCTCGGGACCAAAGGGCTATGGTCCCGAGGCCTTGAAAACACAAAAAAAGGCAATTAATGATTTTTTTCACGTCAAAAAATAATTTTTGTAAAATTTTATATATTTCCTGAAAAGTCTTTAGCTTTCATTTCATTTCCAAAAAAATTGAAAATCGGTCGAGCGGTTCAAAAGTTACGAATTTTATAAAAATAAAAATTAAGCAAAATCGCGATTTTTCTGGTCATTCCATTTCGGAAAGGATCACCCTAATCAAAAAATCCAAAAACACGTGTATCCTCATTTCGGATAAGGAACAAAATAACAAATTTTCACGGAATTCGGTGACCCACTAGGGTAAGCGTTCCCTTAGTTGGGGGTGTTCCTATAGTTGCGGTAGTGCCGTTTTCACTGATTTTATTGCATTAGCCCCAGAACCGACACTGCCAATCGACGTATTGGCATGTTGATACACGGAACAGTTGAAAAGAGCGTTCAAATTGCTTCAAAACTGATGAAATATCACTAAAATTGCTGAAACTGATCTTGCTTGTACCAATAGTTGCGGTAAAGTGTTCCTATAGTGGAGGATCCCATAAGAAAACAACGGATACCGCAACTATAGGAACACAAATTAAAGATATACCGCAACTAAAGGAACAGTGTACCAATAGTGGAGGTATTATTTTTCACTGACATGCCGTGGATTACTACGATGAAATCATTTTTCTCATTAAGTCAATGGTCGTTACTTCCCGTTACAACATCAACATGTGCATTAATTGCGCTTCTTGAATTAAGGCGGTTAAATTATGTCCAATCGTGCTTAGTACCTCCACTATTGGTACATCTACCCTAGATCGGGTTTTCATGGAATGGCTGTATATGTAGTTGCTTTTAATTATTGTTTATCAGCTTTCAGGTTCTAAACCTATTTTTTATGTTTTTTAAGTAAAAGTCTTGAGCGTAGTCCATTATTATCCATATCCATATTTGATTGTCCGACATTTCCCCGAAAACCATTTCCCCGAATGCAATTTCCTCGAATGAAGTTTTCCCGAATGAACTATTTCCCCGAAAATTATTTTCCCGAATGTACCATTTCCCCGAAAACAATCGTAATGTAAATGACATACTGAAGGCTATCCATGTTCCTGCTGCCAAAAAGTATTCAACTTGTTAGCTGATGTAAGATTAGACAAAAATTGATTAATTTGTGATAAAAATCCATGTGTTTAAAGTTACAGATGTTCAAAATAATGAACCACGAGCATTTGGCTCAAAACAACTTAGATTAATTTTTTTGATACCCTGGTGAAAAAGCGAGCACATGATAGGCAGTTTCCTTTGATGCGGTATCTTCGGAGTATAGATATTTGGCTTACGAACATTTAGACGAATGAATATTCGGCTTAGTTTTGCCTTCTTAGAATAATAGGCTGTTCTTTATATTTATACTGTTCCAATTTTCAGTGACACTTAGCTGATAATCTTAAATTTCCCTTCTTTTAATAATAGGCTGTTCTTTCACATTATTTCGCATTACTACACAAAGATGCCAAACGTCTTCGTGCCATATGTCCACTAGGATAAACGTAATTTCATTACACTTAGTGACTAGCTACAGTGAAACCATTGATCCTTAGAATCTATTATATCTTGCACTACATAATTAAAACTCGAGTCTCCCTTCTAGTCTTTCTTCTCCCTCTGAAAATCAATTGTGCTTATTCTGCGCGGCGTGTGAGGTGAGACAAGTCGAATGAGGTTGCGACTCGTTCCCACTTGATTTACATTAGTTGTCTCACGTCACCCGAGGTGAGAACGACTCGTCTCGACTCACACGCCGCGCAGAATAAGCATTAGTTTTCCAGATAAAAATCTTTTTTATGTCTTGGATAGAAACAATTCTCCCGAACGTCAATTTTTTCAAATCGTTCCTAAATGGGTTATCTAGTCAAAAACGTTAAATACAGAAAACATGTTAGTAATGACTACTAAAAATGCTAATTATCACTAATTAAACAGAAAAAATCGCCTATTTGAAAAAAAAAACTCCTAATTAAGTTAAGTAATTAAGTCTTAAATTATTAAGTAGGTCAAGAGCATTGAAAATGTTGGATCAAAATATTAGAATCTGTAATATTCGTTCTTAAACTGACATTTGAACTAGTAGCATGTAATTACCCGAAGAAATCTGATTAAAGTTTCAGTAGGTCTGTTAATTTATATTGATATATTTATCTATGAAGAACAGCCTTCAAATAAAAGAAGGGCAAATTTATGATGAAATCAGTAGCACCTGCAAGCAGAACAATATGAAACCAGCAAAGCTTTAAAGCACTGCCTACGACGATAAGAAGGCGAGAATTTTAAAATTATCAACTATTTTGACGCTAATGATTATTGGACCAGTAATATAAAGAAGAACATCCTAAAGAAGGGATTTTTATAAAATTGAAAACAAGCCTTTTACGTTCTCAGTTGTAGTTGAAAAAAACATCTGCTTATGTTTTAAGAAACACAATCTACTAACGAAGAAATAATGATCGAATAATAATCTGGACACGGTTTGCTGGACTGCCAAATGCTTCCCCAATCAACTAATGTTGAATTCGTTTTTGAGCCTAGGTTGGAACTGGCGAAACTTGGAACTGGTCGCTCTGACTCACAGTTACAACTCCAACCCGATTCAGGTTCGACCGAGCTACAATTATCTTGACGTTGGTTTGTTTATGTGTTGATCACTGATCCAGTTCCTAAAAACGAAAACGACATTTATGACTCATTCATTCTTTCTAAGTTTTCATGCAGTGAAGATCTCATTAGGGTCACGTCTTTGAATCCTGCAAACTGTTTTCAACCAGGTCAAACTATATTTCATTATTCTGCCTTTGCCCGTTCAGCTAGATTTCATTAAGATGGATTATGTTCGAACAAACAACATTAAGCGTCAGATTTGAACATCTCTTGAATGATCTTTCGAAATATTTTATGTATTTTTATTGCGATTCTTAGCATAATAAATTTGAAAACCGAACTTTACTTTTTTAACATTTTTTTAAACGCAGACCTGCCAGTAAAAACTGTCATCGATTTTCACTCCAAATATCTCATCTTTCGTTTTTCGATTCAAATCATTCATAAGAGAATCATTTGTAATTTGTGGATGCTACCGTAACCGATATTTTTTTAAATAAATGAACAATGTCTTTGGAAAAAGCTTTCGGGGAAACGGTACATTCGGGGAAACAGTTCATTCGGGAGAAAATCCTTCGGGAAGAAATCTTTCGGGGAAATGTCGGACAATCCCATATTTATCGTGCCATTCAAACATACGCACTGTTTCCGCATAATCAAATTTAAGTAGAGAAATCATGTCGTTGTTTGAAACTAGTTAATACAACAATAATACACAAGTATTTCCGTAGATTTTTAGTAAAACAAATTTTGAGTGTATCCAATACTACTCGATTCTTACAAAATAATTCATGCCACAAAAACTACATGTCAATGCTTTGAACATTGTTTTACATACTTGCTTGGTGGTTTTGAAGACAATTTCGGTGAGACTCCAAGAATTTTCTTGAAGAAATCCTCAGTAATTTCAGAAAACTCTAAATAAATTACTAATGAACAACTAGATGATACTTAAAACTAAAAATTGGAATTTATATATAATAAGTACGTAGAGGATCTTTCTTGAGAATTATGTAAAACAATTTCAAATCAGAATAGGCTAGAGAAATTAAAAAAAACCTTATGACGAGAATGATTTTCCGTGGGAATCCCATGTGAAACTCAGTATGTAAATACTGGTCAGAGCCATCTTTCAAAAGCACATGGATGAATACTTGAAATGTTCCTCGTGAATTCTTTGGAAGTGCCTCAGGCTGAAAGTCTCGTTAATAAAGATAATAATAATAATTCTTTGGAAGCAATATTGAAAGAGTTTTTTTACTGGATTATACGAAGAATGGATATTTTCCTTGTGAAAATTGAAATTTACAAATATCACTGATGTGCTGCGATAGGCCCCAGTCCAAGGCCCAGGCAACCTTAGCATTTTTCCATTTGTCGGGAACATATGCTAATTGAAAACATTTGTTAAATATATCAACTAAAAATGATAAGCTACTTTCTGGAAGTTTCTTGATGAGGATGTAGAAAATTCCATCATCGCCAGGAGCTTTCATATTTTTGAATTTTTTAATAATAGTTCTCACTTCTTCCAAATCAGTCTCCCAGGCATTTTCAAAAACGTTCTCTTGATTGAGAATATTTTCGAAGTCCTGAGTAACTTGATTTTCAATTGGACTAGTAAGTCCTAAGTTGAAATTGTGCGCGCTTTCAAACTGCATAGCAAGTTTTTGAGCTTTTTAGCACGGATCTGGAGTACCAAACATCCGTTTGAGCTGAAAACTCAATCGATTGGTCACTCGCTGGTGGTGACCAATTGATTAAGTATTCAGCTCAAACGGGTGTTCGGTTCTCCAGATTTGTGCTCTTGAAAATTTGAGGTTTGGCTTCGATTCATCTTCACCTTAAGAGCATTGTCAAGATAAGAGTCAATATACGTTTCATATATATTCCAGTCGGCTCGAAAATAATTGAAAGTGGAGCTGATAGGATTGAGAATCGCTTCATGGGATATTTGAAATGTAACAGGGACCTGATCAGAATCAAAATCAGCATGAGTAATTCGAAGATGACTCGAGTCGGTTAAGACTAAGTCAATAGTAGATGGATTTCTAGATGAGGAAAAACATGTATCCTGAAGAGCACTCATCAAATAAAATTCTGCCGTTGGAATTACTTTGAGAATTATTCCATGACCGATGTTTGACATCAAAGTCACCAATGTAAAAAAAATTGACTTATTGCGAGTCAAATTACGCAAGTCAGTTTCGAGCAAATTAACTTGCTGTCCAGAGCATTGAAACGGCAAATAGGCAGCTATGAAAGTACATATATTTACCAAGCTGTGTTTCAACAGAAACACCTAAAGTTTGAAAAACTTTAGTTTCAAATGACGAAAACAGTTGATGTTTTATACGCCTATGAATGATGATTGCAACTCCACCACATGCCCCATCAAGTCGATCATTACGATAAACAAAAAAGTTAGGATCCTTTTTAAGTTTAGATCCAGGTTTCAAATACGTTTCATCAATAACTGCTATATGGAAAATTGCTATATGAAAAACAGTTAATGCATAAAATGCAGAATATCTTAAACAAAATTATACCTTGTATGGTAAATTAGAACTGACAACTAACGTGCTGCTAGAAAGTTTGTCAGCATAATGTGCTCCATCAGCCATCAAACATATTGTTGGCGTTGATGGGTGCGTTGTAAATATGCATCAGACTTCTCAAGCAAATGGTTTGCTACTGGTAGGCATTGGCAGTGAGTGGGTGAGTGTTGTTGCGTTCAGGTAAGTACGCTTATTGTTATGAATATGGGGGAGCGCGAGCGAGAGAGAGTACCTAACCAGCAGAGGCACACCTGCGCTTCACACTTCACTTCACCACGTTGGTTGAATGCTTGGTTGGTTGGTTGGTTGGTGCTGTTGGGCTTCAGGGAAATCTAGTCTTGTTGTTTCGTCTTCTACGGTGGGTTTCAGTTCCAAACGCGTACTTCTGCCCGGCACATCATCGTTTTTCGAGTCGCGATCCACGTGCCAGAATGCTTTCTCTGCGGTCATACGTGATTCGGGTTGTTTAATTCGCGGACGTTCGTAACATTACCTTGACGGTCTTTTTGCGCTGAATGGTGTAATTATTCTGTAATTCGAACAACCAAGTGTGACTTCTATTGGGTTGAAAAAAAGTTGGAGTAACAGTGAGTGAGGGATATGAAGAAATAACGATTGTAGTGCATTCTAATAACAAATAAGTTCGAACTTCATATTCATACTAAAAAAATGACCTATCTTCGTATATAAGTTGAAATAAGCACAATCAATATATCAAGTATTACAGTGATTCTAATTGAAGTTGGCTCTGATTCATGACGGTTTGTTTGGGTCCAAGTTCACATTTGGTTGCCATGGCGATGGACATTGTTACAAGGCTAAGTTTTTGCAACTTTCCAGTTACCAACACGCATTGTGACTCAGGCTGCCACAGAAGGGTTGTTATTGAACTTCGAAACTCTGAGGAGGGTATCGCCCTAGCAATCGTTTTGCTTGAACGGCCTGCTATGATTCATGGACTCAAAAAAAAAAAGAGAAGAACGTTGGTTGGAACAACTGTCGTCGTTTTTACATAATCATGTTTCATTCTGTTTATACCATGCTTCCATTGACGTAAAAAAGACGGTTTGGATATATAGCTATATGACAAAACGAACGTTCTAACATGCATTGAATGCCTTTCTAATCCATATCGATTTGTGTAATAACTTGCGTTGCGTATGTGATCAACAATTGAATACAAAAACAAATGTTGCCCATAAAATCGCATTACGAGTGTCTTAAAAATCCCAGAAACACTTTACCGGTAGTGATTATCGGTTGTGTCTAGCATTCATACAACGAATATTAGCATAACATTAGGGTTAGTTCTCATCAGAACAGCGCGTGTGAATAGCGTCATAAAATTGAGTCGTAAACAGGTAACACACCAATAGTTGTGGTGCTGGTCACCTCAATGCGATTGTTCGACAACAAGAATGTATTCTAAGTTTCCTATGCCTCTGCGCGATTGCGTTTTTTTCTGGGGTTGGTGCCCGAGGGTGGATGCTTTGTTCGGAATTTGTCACATCGAAAACGCGCGGTAGTAAAATAATAAGATTGTGAGATACTCTGTTCTAGTCAAATGCAGGGACTCACTTTCATATTCATGCAGAGCAGTGAGTGTTTTCCAATTTCAATAGGGGAAAAGCATTTATTTCCGATCTACAAGAACTTTGTTCCAATTTTTGAACTTTCATGCAAAATTAGACCAAAATCTAAAAATGGACTAGAAATAAATTATGGGAAAAAAGTTGGCAATCTTGCTCCAGAAACAACATTTTTAATTAACTTAATCTAATTACACCGAGCACTTATCGTGATAATTGAAAATTACAACGATTTTTGTCTTAATGTTAATAGTTTCATTCGACAGTTATTCTAATATTTCAATATTGGATATTCTTTTCAACTCATAAGTATTACACCAGAGGTTCAGAATCATTTTCAAAATTTTATGTTTTGAAATCCTCTGCAGAGCTTTCATCCAGGTATTACAACAGCTAGTCCATATTAGTACAGCCATACCAGATGGGCGCCCTGATTATAGGAAACTTGTTCTTAACGCAAAGTTTGCACGCTCCAAGGGAGAGAGGTTTGTCGTGAAAAATGTGACAAACGTTGCAACATTTTCAGAAGACTCATGCAAAAGCGTGTCAGGGAAAGGATGGTGGTCTTAAATGTTCAAATTTTCGTGACATTATATGAGTACCATCCCGACCAGACGGAAGAGACGAGATGTGTTTACCTAATGTGATTGTTTTATATCACCAGTTGTTTCAAAACATGTAGAGTAAAGTGGGGCAAAAGTTCGAGTGGGGTAAGAGTTTCTTTTTAAGATTACTAGCTCAATTCAAAACAAATCTTATAAATGTCATGGTGGTTTGAATGCTATTCAAGTAAGAGACTTTCAATCCAAATATCATAAAGATCGATTGAGATTTGGAAAAGTTATGGCTATTTGTTGTTTTTCGACGTGAATATTGTAAGTTTTGGTCAAACTTTCGTAGCATGGAACCAATTGAAGATAAAATCTTTTTCAATATTTTATGTAAGGGCGTTTCTAGACCTATCATAAGGTTGCTTTGAGGTGTATTAGTTTTTGCATAAATGCTTGAAAACAATTTTTGGCCCATAGTGGGGCAAAAGTTCGAATCAGCGGGGCAAAAGTTCGACCCATGTATAAAATCACGGAAAAATTTGCAAATTGCCTAAAATCCACATATTATTTTCAAATTTAGTTAAATTTGTCTGATCGTGTGAAAACTATCACCAAAATTTTAAATTTTCACTTAGTTTTGCGAAAAACTGCTATTTTTGAGTATATTACAATTAACCCGGTTTTGGGCATTTTTTTGATGAACATTTAGTGTGTATTTTTCGTCAAACTTAAGTTTACGGCTGGTGTAAAGTATGCCTGTCATAAAAGGATCGATATTTTGTGTATTAGCCAGCGAACTTTTGCCCCACAGTAGATTCGAACTCTTGTCCCACCGGTGGGGCAAAAGTTCGAATAAGACAAGCAACTTTGAAACTGTTATCACTAAAAATGGGTAAATATTTTGACACAAGTTTGTTCAGCAAAATTATAGCCAATATGTTGAAAATTTACTGTATGGTATTTGTTTTGTTTTAACTGCTATTGTTTTCCTGGAAACTTTGATTATACCACTAAGGTCGAACTTTTGCCCCACCTTACTCTACCGTTAGTAGTTGGCGTGAACAAAATTCACAAAAAATGAAACCAAATAAAACAAAAAATAATTACTACGAAATTATTAGTGAATATGTTTCAAGAATGTTACAAAACTACGAAATGTTTGCAAATTATGTTATTGTTCATAACTTCGAGTGACCCTTCTCGTAATAAGTTCGAATAAAGATTCAACGTTGAAATGTTGTTAATGCATGAATTGCCCAACTAACATTCATACATTTAAGAAACACCATTATGGCAGTTTTATTCAGCATCATGTTTAATAACATTTTAATAATTTTTATGGCCAACCTTTGTTCAGGCGTTGTTCACACAAATTTGGAGAAACTTTAAAGCATGTCGTCGAATTCCTACTTTATTTTTCAGCTTTTAAAACGTTTTACAAGCATTTAGTTCAGCTTTTATACGACTGGTCCAAAAATAATTAAAAACAAATAAAAAACAAAAAAATATTTTTCAGGTGCTTCAAATGTAGTATACACTATTATCATGATATGACGACAACCATATTTAAAAATCTCCTGGATACTGGATTCGAACTCGAGACCTTCCAATCGTCAGCGGTATGCCTTGCCATCTGCGCCATCCTAGAATTGATGAATGAATCGTCCAGTGCAAAATATAAACCTCTCATAGCTGAATATTGATCTTACTTAAGCTTCTTTTCGACATCGTCTAATCAACACATGGTACGCTAATCAACAACTGAACAAGCATATTATTCAGCTGCTGTTTAGTGCTGATCCAAGCTGAGTTCAGTCGGTTATTTTTAGCGCACAGTGAGAAAATTTATATCAATGATGGTCAAAAATAATGTTTATTTACACAAAGTGAAATCAATCTGAAATGATTAAGGTGAATATGCATCGAAGCCAAACCTCAAATTTTCAAGAGCACAAATCTAGAAAACCAGACTGCGCAGCGGTTCGAGCTGAAAACCTAATCGATTGGTCACACGCTGGTGGTGACCAATCGATTAAGTTTTCAGCTTGAACGGATGTTTAGTTCTCTAGATTTGTGTTCTTGAAAATTTGAGGTTTGGCTTCGATGCATCTTCACCTTAATCTAATTTCATAATAATTTTTAGTTTGTTCAAAACTTCAATTTTAATGATTCATTAACTTAAATTGAAATTCATTTATTTTATAAATTATATTTGTATTTATTAATTATATTATTGATTTGTATTTTTGATAAACCTATTATGAATATATTTAAATCATTTGAAGTGTTCTGAAGACTATGCACCTGAATAGAAAAATGTTCGAATATCTTGACGCGTGGGATTTATTTCAGAAATGGCCAAGTAAATCATTTTTCTTAGATCGCACTATTCAGTTGGGAAGAAATGTCATTTTAAATGTAGCTCGCTATAGATACTTATTTAATCAATTCTGTCAAAGAAATGTCCACTTTTCTTGTACGGAACAACATTCCGAGCAGGCGAAAAAAGCTTAGCAATAGCTAATTATAATATGGATAGCAGAAAGTGATAATTACCTGAGAGATATAATATGTAAAAATCTGGAAACGATATCTAAAATTAACTACATACAAAAATCAAACAAAATTTTGATATTGTCTTCAGATCTTTTATGTCAATCAAGTCAATATCACGCTTTGTTTGTCAGTATGTGAAGTATACTTCGCTCCTACTAGGAATACTTAGCTCAAATGTTTGTTTTTCAAAATAATCCTACATTTCTGGAGGCTGACCATGTTTATTTTCTGAACGACTATTCAAAAAGTTTTGAGAAAGCAAAAGTTATAAGCTTTGAAATGCATTCGGAACTCAACACGCATTTCGGATATTTTGTCCATTTTATGAAATTTAGCTATAGTGTGATCGCTTTTACAAGGCGTATTTAATACTGAACAATGTGTTTGTTAATCGTCATTTTGGCCTCTATTGGATCAACTGTTCTTATAATATACCGAAGCTGAATTAGGATTTTATAAGATACTTATTCAGCTCTTATTCATGCTTATGTTTAACATGTGGAAATAGCTGAAGTGCGATGCAAGTAAAACGTTAGTTCGTCTTCTGAATATCCTTTTATACATATACATTTGTTTAGAGGAATATTGGCTTTTTAATTGGGGGAAACATGTCTTGTTCAGCTCATTAGTAAAACAATATTGACTAGTCGAATGAGAATCTTTGGAAACGTTTAATAAGTGGCGATTCAACTTTTGTTCATTCTTATGCATAACGTTGAACATTGACCTAAGTTTGTGTTAAAAAAGCACCTTCTCAGCTCTTTATAGAGCAAAATTTTTTTTCAGCTGTCATTACCATTATTGAACAATAATTAAACATGCATGCTTGTTTGTGGCTCTGAATTGTTAGTTGGGTGCGCCTTACTTTCATATTCATGAATTTATAAAAAATAAACTTCTCTCGAAAATTTAAATGTATTCATGTGTAGTTTTTTCAACTTTTCGAAACAGTGATTCCCATGATTATGAATGACACTACCGAAGATTCATATTTCACATAAGTCCTGAAAAGGAAAACACGGTTTTCATCAAAAATGACACCACCGATTCCGTTGTCGAAATTTTTATAAGCAGGTTTGATTTAACAAATTTAACGTATTAATATGAACAATGCAGAATTTCCTTAGATAATTGCCTTCATTTATATGTATTTGTGTAAATGACTTGTAAGAGCTTGGGCTTCATAATCGGCTTCAGGGGCCATAATACAAGTAAGTACCTGTATTTTCAATGTAACCGAATGTTGGTTCATCAATGATACCCCAAATCCTCTAAGTAAAAACAAAGTTGAACATTTTTTTTAATTACTCAAAACTTTCAGAAAACAAAATGCAGTATATAGTGATGAGCGATACGTGTCACTACTTGTTTTAAAAACATAAAACTTGCTACATATGCATATTCCGAAAAACTGATCAATGTTACACCCGGTTACGGTAGGGGGAATGGTGTGAACAGTGGTGGTGAAATGGATACCTAACTGAATATAGAGAGAAAAAACAAACCTCAGTGAATTGTACATGTGACACGAAGCTCAATTGAACTGAAAACATAAACAAAACATGAAAATTTAGAAAATTTTGTATAAAGATTTGATTCCATATAATTTCCAACTGCCAAGAATTGAGATTTATTAATGTAATGAAGATGAAAATAATCCAGTTCCACATCAGATACCGTCAGAATCACTATAATATAGTTGAAGGATGCAATTAAAATATAATTTTAAAATCCTGTAGCGGTAAAGGAACACCTAGCATTATTATTATCCATTTATACGACGAAATGCGGGTAAAATCATGTTCAAAATTATTTGATCAATATTTAATCAACTTTACCTAAAATATGATTGCCGTTTGTGCCGTAGCATTTCAAAAAGGATTACCTCTACGCTCTGGGACATTAAAATGTTGAACTTGATTTTATCAATGGATTACATACACTACCCGTCATAAATACGGACTCACTAAAATAAGTATTGCAACACTCAGCTGAATAATGAATCACCCCCAAAAAGTTTAGCATCACCTCAAAACAGGTTAATTCACATTGCTATATCTCGAGATCCTTACGACTTGCAAAGAAGCGATCTTCAGCAAAGTTGTTCAGGAGATCAAGGACATCCAGATAGTGAACAGTTCAGTTCGCGATTTTGCCGCTAGGTGGCGCTAGTGAGCATGCAAAATTGTGCATTTCAAACTAGTTCTAGCTTATGATCCACAAGAGATAGAAAGTTTGAGTCTTCGGCAAAGTTGTTCAGAAGGTTAAGGACATCCGGAAGACAAACAGTTAGGTTGTAGATTTTGCCGCTAGGTGGCGCTAGTGAGCATGTAATTTTGAGTATTTTTTAAAAAGTTTTAGCTTGTGATCCACAAGAAATAGAAAGTTCGAGTCTTCGGCAAGTAAAGAACAGAAATAAAGTAAAGGACATCCAAATATCAAATTTTTTGGTTCCTAATTTTGCCACTAGGTTGCACTAGTACGCATATTTACTTAAATATATGAAACAAATTCTATCTGAAAGTTTGAGTCTTCGGCAAAGTTGTTCGGAAAGTTAAAGGCATCCAGGAAACAGTTTACTCTGGAGGGATGACTGTACTAAAACATTATGAATTCGATAAGATAGAATTTCCATAATGCTGTTCAGAAGTCCTTTGGCATTTGGAATTAGAAGTAATAAGGGACGGAATCGTATTAAATTAAAGTGATGCTGGTCTGATCAAATGTATATTCAAGTGTATCATATCTGATTCATATTCTAGTGATTCTGGTATGACTTACTCCATGTGCGAGTGACTCAGTCAGGACTCATATTCATCATATTCAAATTATTCAAGTCAGAATCTGGGGACGGACCTGGTGTAGTGGTTAGAACACACGCCTCTCACGCCGAGGACCTGGGATCGAATCCCATCCCCGAGATAGTCACTAAAAATTTTTGAGTGACGACTTCCTTCGGAAGGGAAGTAAAGCCGTTGATCCCGAGATGAACTAGCCCAGTGCTAAAAATCTCGTTAATAAAGATAGAAAAAAAAAAGTCAGAATCTCTTCATGGTTCAAGTTTGATTGACTTCATATCCAAGTGATTAATGTCTGATTCTCTTTATATTCATGTCTTCCGGGTTTGAATCACTCTAAATTCAAGAAATTCAGGTTTAACTTGAATATGGAGTAAACAAAAATCATGTCAAATTCACTCCATGTTCAAGTGACTCAGGATTGATTCATGTTATATTCAATAGATTCAAGTTTAATTTTCTCCATACCCGCAAGTGTTTGACGTCAGATTCATTTTATTATTAAGTGATTCAGAATTGATTCATTTCATATTCAAGTGATTCAGTTTGCTCCATATCCTAGTGATTCTTATCTGATTCACTCATATTCGACTGTTTTAGGTTTGATTCATTGATGTTCAAATGATTTCAACTGAGTCACTTCATTTTCAAATGTTTCAAGTTTGATTCACTTTATGTATAAGTGATTAGGGTCTGATTGATTTCATATTCAAGAGATTTTGGATTTATTTCCAGTGATTTATGTTTGATTCGATTTATATCCAAGTGATTCATGTCGAAATCGCTCCATATTCAAGTGGTTCAGGCTTGATTAGTTTTATATTCAAGTGCTGCAGGTCTGAAGCACTTCATATTCACCTATTTCAAGTACGAATTACTTGATATTCAAGTAGTTCAGGTATGATTCATCTAGAATTTTTCACTTTTACAGGTATGACTTGATGTTCAAGCAGGTTAGGGCTGATTCACTTCATTATCAAGTGATTCATGTTTGAATCGCTTTATGTACGTGTTTCAGGTTTGATTAGTTCAATATCCAATGATTGATGTTTGATTTTTGAAGTAAATTTAAGGCATTCAGGTCTCATTCACTTTATATTCAAGTGTTTCAGATTTGATAAGCTCCATATCCAAGAGACTCATGTCCAATTCATATTCAAGCGTTTCAGGTGAGAATCACTTCATGTGATTCATGTCTGATTAACTTCATAGTCAAGTGTTTAAGGTAATATTCACTTCATATACAAGTAATTCAGGACCGATTAACTTCTTGTTCAATTTATTCAGATATGATTCGCTTTTTATCCAAATGATTCATGTCATGTGACACCTCATGTTGGTTCGTAACCAATAAAGAATAAGATGTTCCAAGTTTTTGAATAACGTGTGTATTAAAAACTTTCTGTAATGAGATACATAATTTTTAGAAAAAATATCGATAACAATTTGTTTTGTAAACTTACATTTAGGATTCTTACTCCTCTTTCTTTTAATGTTCACCCTTCTGAATACCTTTAGTTTTACACCGTCACTTTTCGTTATTACAGCAGGCTCCAAACTATGATAATCGAAGTAATATTTCTTAATCGATGCCACCTATCATTAGTGCATATTATTAGAAAATTTTCATTTGGATTTCAATTAAGCTTACCGGCAATTATAATTTAAATTTTTGTGTAACTTATACTATTGTTGAATAATTCACAATTTCAAGGTTATATCTGAGAAGGACAAATTAGTTTAGATTGTATTTTACTTTGTATTAATTAAACTTTACCCTACAAGTATTTCAAAAACTGATTAGAAACTAATTCAATATAATTTTAATTAGGCAGGGCAATACAATATTTTTAATCACTTCTCTTGCTTCATGGTTTTCACAATCGATATGGCATTCATTCCTAGCGTACACATAAATGTCAGAATGCCAGCTCATCTCATCCGAGAGTTGGTGGCTGCTCGATTGTTCAACTGTCTACTCCGACGCGCCGACCGAGGGGTCGTGACACCTCATTTTTGAAGAATGCAGTACTGATTCATTTTATATTCAAATGATTCAGGTCCGATTAACTTCATTTTCAAATGTTTCAGTTTTGATAAGCTCATGTTCAAGTGATTCACATCTATCAGTTCATTTATTTTCATCTGATATCAAAATTCATCTTCATATTCAAGTGTATCGTGTCTGAGTTACTTCATTTTCAATTGATTCAAGTGTCATACATCCAGACTACAATTATTCCGGTTTGTTTCGTCTCGTTACTAAATTATTAGGGTTTATTTTAATTCACGTCTCAGTACTTCAGAGCTTATTTACTCATTTTAAAGAGGTTCATGTCTGATTCATTTTATATTCAAGTATTTCAGGTTTGGTTCACTTAATATTCAAGTGATTCAGGTCTGATTCACTTAATGTTGAACTAGTTTGAAATGCTCTTTAGCACCAAACCAAACTGTTTGTCTTCCGGATGTCCTTTACCTTCTGAACAACTTTTGCCTTTGTTTTTGGATAAATATTGAAATTATGGCCACTTCTCTCCATCCTCGACTGCGACCCACGCTCTCCAGGTCCTGGAGTACCTGGTCAATCCACCTAGCTCGCTGCGCCCCACGTCTTCTTGTTCCGACCGGATTCGTAGCGAACACCATCTTTACAGGGTTGTTGTCCGGCATTCTTGCAACATGCCCTGCCCAGTTTATCCTTCCAATATTGAAATACTATTGGCAATTACTTTCCTAATTTGCTTAAGTTTATTCAAGAGCAAATGATTGTTGAATAAAGTGTCATTTTTGTTTCAGTTGACTCCAAAATAAGCTTGATGTCGTCAGGGGGATTCAAAAGAAACTTAAAAACGAATGTCATCTTGAAACATCTTTGGATTCAGACTCATTATGCTAAATGGCCGTTATGACAAACGACATTATGCCAAATGACTCTATGCCAAACGAATTTTTGCCAAATGACCTACCACCTTCGTAACCCTATTAACATTCATGATTTATGACTACTCAAGTCATTCATTACGTTGTTCGGATGTAGTAGAGTACATTTGGCCAATTCATAAGTGGATATATATGAAAATCAAGTAAAATTATGGAAATACCATTTTTTGCATTACTTTATAGCAAAAATCCAATAATCCAATAAGTCGAACAATAGCATTTATTTTTATTGATGGATCCATTGTAAAAACGATATTCGTGGGTGCTGAAAAAGTTTTGATTGAAATGTATTTAGTAATGAATCATTACACAACTATTTTCAGAAATCTCTAAATAATGTTGAATGCATCCCGATATGCTTTCTGATACCTTAAGGTGGTCTTCTACGAGATTGCAAAAAAAAGGCAGAACTCAATGTTTACAGCACTCGTCGTAATTATCCAACTTGGTAAATATGGTTGGCTAAATGTACGACTCGTGCTGTAAAAATAATCATTCTCTAACTTGATGCGTAAACTTCTAATCCAAAGAGGGTTGTTTGGATGAGCTACACATTAAAATGGTTTTGTTTTTTTTTTTCGTAGCATGGAAATCATAATAATTCTATTTTTGGCTTAAATCTATAACCATAACACGCATATCAGAATAATTTATAATGCTTTTTGTAAAAATAATGTATTTTCAAAAAAATGTTCGAAAAATTGATATTTTCGTAATCTACAATGCGTGGACCTTATTTAATGAGCAATATTTACAAACATTTGTACATTTTGTATTTTTTTCACAATCAACTTTTCACAAAAGAAGAGGTTTTATCAAAAAATGTCATATCGTAAAACGGGGTATCTCTGATAATGTGGGTAACTTTGATAGCGCGTTACCCACCACATACCTACTAAACAACATATCATAATTTCTGTTAATCGGTTAAGTAAGACGAATGCAAAACTAAAGAATATTAGTATGGCACTTCATGTAAAAGCTGTTTTCATTTGAATCGAGAACATGTGGGGCTTTATATACGAATATTAAAAATTGATACGATTTTCGAAACGCTTACAAACAATCTGCTCTACGATCACTATTAGACGTAGTTTTGAAGATATCATAGAACTTCAATATGGTCTCAAATCTCTTAGCGGAAAACATTTTCACAAACTGGGACCATTTTTGTACTCTTCTGCTTCTTGGCATTAACGTCCCCACTGGGACAGAGCCTGCTTCTCAGCTTAGTGTTCTCATGAGCACTTCCATAGTTATTAACTGAGAGCTTTCTTTGGAAAAGTTGCCATTTTCGCATTCGTATATCGTGTGGTAGGTACGATTATACTCTATGTCCTGGGAAGTCTAGGAATTTTTTCTTTACGAAAAGATCCTGGACCGACCGAGAATCAAACCCAGACACCTTTAGCATGGCTTTGCTTTGTAGCCGCGGACTCTTACCACTCGGCTAAGGAAGGCTCCATCCCAAAACGTGTTTAAAGCAATGTTAGATTACGAAAATTGATGTTTAGATCGAAAATGGTTACAAGTTTTTTTAAGCTTATGTATTCTCAGTTATTCTTAAGGAAATGGTATTTAAAACAAATATTTGTTACTGTTTGACTTACTAGATTTCATAGCAAACGTAATGGAAAAAATTCTATTTTCCATAAGTAAGTAATTCATTCGCCCAGTTCAATTGAAGAAAAATGTTAAGGAACTGGCCAAAAGAAAAAGTGGTCATTTTTCAGATTTCCTGATCTTTCATCTCCACTTGGGATCTTGTTTTCAAACAAAAATTCTAAAAATTTACGAACCTTGATCTTTTGCCCGACGCCTCCTTTCCTTCCTAAATGACCATGAGACTAGAAGACGGCCCCTAATTAGCCTTTCTTAACCTTTTGTCAAAATACACGACTATAAAGTAGAGCCTGGTAAGAGAGAAATAGTTATTGCTAACATTGCATCCAGTGTTGTTTTAACTTGTTTTCATAGATTTTTCGTGAACATCACTACGGGGTTGTTGTATATTTTATGATAAGCACAGTATCAGAAACCGTTCGAAGTGGTTTTCATTGTATTGGAAATAGAGCACAATCGAATTTTCTATTGAGGTAAAATATGTTGTAAATTTTACACTCACCGCCCCTCAACACTGGGCTAATAACGACCACGAGGTGTAATGGAGGCACGCGTTTGTTGCGCTCATATAGTGTACGGTCACAAAAGGTGCAGTAGCGAGCAGTAATGCAGTTGTCTACTGGCTGGCGCATCCAATGGGGGAGGAAGTGCCCACCGAAGCGTGAAATTTGTCGACATCTGAGGCTTGGCTTCATGCGTTTCTATGTGCTGGTTTGGTTTGTTTGTCAATATCGGTTACTTCTCTGTTGGATGTTTAGGCTTCATCGATGACGGTGCGTGCGTGGTGATAAATGTTTATAAATCTTATATCATTCTTCGGTTTGAAAAGTGAATGAACCTTCGGATGAAAAAGAAGTGAACGTTAGAAATCTTAAGCAATTGATTGAAATATTGCTCTTATTACCACCCAGAAGGGCATGCCAAATACTTGGCACATAGTGTTTCGATTCAAGACCTTGAGACATATGCGTCAATTCACAGAGGATGAGGAAAAGTATAAACGTGTAATCGACCTTCACGAATTATTAACATTCTTATTTAAGCCAAATATCTTCATTTTACTGGTGATACGGCCCCTGCTTCTCAGCTTAGTGTTCAATGAGCACTTCCACAGTTATCTAGTGAGAGCTTTCTTTGCCGAAGTTGCCATTTTCGCATTCGTATATCGTGTGGCAGGTACAATGATACTCTATGCCCAGGGAAGTCAAGGAATTTTCCATTACGGATAGAACTTGAACCGACCGGAAATCGAAGCCAGACACATTCAGCATGGCTTTGCGTTGTAGCCGGGGACTATAACCATTCGGCTGAGGTCTTCCAATTCAATATAGAGTTCCCAATTTGTGGACCGAGGATTCCAAGAGCGCAAAACATATACACACTTAAATTATTTCACCGACCTCAGTAAAATTTTTCGCCGAGAACCCAACAGCTGAGAATTCGGTAATTTTTAACGCCGAATTTCAATACTTATTTTACCGAGATTTCGGCAATCCGAATTTTTTGCCGAGATCTCGGCGAACGTTACCGAGATTCGGTAAACGTTTACCGAGATCTCGGTAAAAGTTTTACCGAGAATCGTCAAATGATTACCGAGATATCAGCTGTTGGGTTCTCGGCGAAACCGTTTAAGTGTGTATATATATGAAGTTACAGAAAAAGATTCTTTTTGTGATAAAAGGATTCACAACAACCTAAGTCATAATTTTTACTTTGTAATCCGGACACTTAAGCACCAGACGAATATAAAATCAATGTTTTAAATATGTTTATGGAACAAACCCTACTTATGAATTGAATGTAAGGTAATTGGATGGCTCAATTACACTCTCAGATGTTAAAAACAGCTTAAATATGCGTATTAGTTACCTAAAAATACAAATAATTACAATTTGGATTGCTTCGAAATCCGGACATTCATCTACCACTGCTTCGGAATCCGGACATTTTTGCTTCGAATTCCGGAAAAAGCTATTTCTTGGAAGTTTATTCAAAATTTATTATGAATTTCCAACATTTTTGGCAAATTCTGCATGGGATAGTAAAGGCGAATATTTCATGAAAGGTAAATATGCATTTATTTATGCTGAGTGCTCTAAAAATCACACGTTTTGAATAGCAAAATAGCAAACATATGGTCCTAAATCCAATCCAATCTAGCCCATTGAACTCACATTTTCTTCCATTACAATTCTCGTTTAAGAAAGATTGTTCGCTGTCCTTCTGGACAACTCGGAATGGCGAGCAAACCACCCTTGATAAATGTAAAATCAAGTTAAAACCAAGCTGAAAACGTTAAAAACAATACACTAACCTAGTGACGGTATGTCGGACCTAAACACGTTTGCCAATACCTTTGGCAACATCTGCCACTGTTCTCATCGACCGGATGACCAGCTCGAATCTTGGCAATAATAAAATTGACAATCGTTGTTTCATCCTTTGTGGATAAAGCCTTCGGAGTTTCTCGATACTGATTGTCCCGGCAAGTTTCTTTTATCGACCCTTCACACGATCTTCAAGGTACTTTTGGAAATCCCACACTATTGTGCCGTTGGTCTCATTGATGATGCTCTTTGTAAATACCATTGATGCAGCATGGGCAACATTCTCCTGCTGGTATTTTTTCACGTATTTTTATGTTTTCTGGAAATTATTAGAATTTACTACATCCATCATTATTGCGTCCGGAATTAGAAACAGCAGCTTTTTATTGCTTCGAAATCCAGACACAGAGGTTTTTTATACTTTGCTAGTGATTTTTTTATGTTTTCGAACAAATATCACTGTTAGTTAAGTTAAATACTTACCATTTTAACAAATAGCAGCAACAATTGCAGGAACATTCACTTCAATTTAGATTAAAACAGATTTAATGAACCGTAGTGAATCTTAACTTGCGACCTTAAGTTGTTGGAAATTTGTGTTCCGTTTGACACGTCTGATAATTTTATTTTTTAAATTAATAATTAACTGCCTACTACGTTGCGCGTATCATTAATATGAAATTTTAAATATGGAGGACGCAGTCACGTAATAATATACAACAAAAATTAAATATAAAGCATTGAAAAACACATATACAATAAGAGTGTCCGGCTTTCGAAGCGTCCGGGATTTCGAAGCAAAACGGTATTAACCATAATGTGCATTCAGTAAGTAACTGCAGTTACATCAAGGCAACCGTGAAATTCCCTGCCCTTTATACACTTTTAATCGAAGGTAATCGTGAAGGTTCATTGCTTCCAGACAATGCTATTCTTAGAACCGTTCCCTTCTATCAACGGCACACGCCTATTAAGTTGGGTCATGTATGTTCTTGTTTGATCCTATTCCCAGTAAATTCTCCCTCCATTCAAGTCAATCGAATTTAATGGTTTCTGCACGTGGTTGGTTCCCTGTGGGCAAATGGCCAAAACAACTAATTTAAAGTAAAGCTGTATTCCATAGGCAACCAGCCGCTGAACGATGAACTATCCGAAAACAATATGCTGTCCAGCCAACGTGTTTTCGACGAGACCGTTTAGTATCGATTTTCCCTTCATTCTGAAGCTACACGTGTTTGATCGAATTTTGAAAACAAGCCAGTGCACAATGGTCGGGAAAAAATAAAGTTTGGCCAAACTAGGTTTATCATCCCAATTAAGGATATATCTGATCTTAGTATGATATTCGGTGTTTTAATTTAGAACCGTCCATGGTTTTTTAGATACGGATTCAAAACACAAATTTCGTTTCTATTTGATCGAGCTAGTTCAAAATACGTATGAATAGTAGATAAATATTTTTTAAATAATTTTATTATAAAAATTATGTTTTAGATGTTTAAGATGTTCACTAAAAAAATAAAAGCTGGTTGAAAAATTCATTTTTACATATAAAAATGAATTTTTCAACCAGCTTCTTTTTTTAGTGAACATCTAAACAGATAACACTAAATCAACAATATCACGCGCAATACTCTGTTCGTGGCTGCATCTCTGCCCCACGCTCGCCAAATCGATGCGCACTTGATTCGCCAACCTAGCTCGCTGCGCTCCACGCCTTCTTGTATAAACCGGATCCATTTTTGCAGGGTTGCTGTTCGGCATTGTTGCAATATGCCCTGCCCATCGTGTCCTTCCAGCTTTGGCCACCTTCTGGATACTGGGTTTGCCGTAGAGTTGGGCGAGCTTGTGGTTCATCCTTCGCCGCCACACTCCGTTTTCCTGCACACTACCAAAGATCGTCCTAAGCACTCGAAGTTCGAACACCCCAAGTGTTTGCAGGTCCTCCTCGAACATCGTCCACGTTTCGTGTCCGTAGAGGATTACCGGTTTAGTTCATGATACATTTGGTGCGGTTGTGAATCTTTTTTGACCGCAGCTTCTTGTGGAGGCCATAGTAGGCCCGAATTCCACTGACGATGCGCCTCCGTATTTCACGGCTAACGTTATTGTCAGCCGTCAGCAAGAACGACGAACTCGCCGACCATCTCGAACGTATCTTCTTATATCGTAACACTGCTAGGCGAGCCCTGTCGCGCTCGGCCGCACTAGCTAGCATGGACTTTGTCTTGGTCGCATTCACCATCAGTCGAACTTTCGATGTCTCGTGTTTCAGGCGGGTGTACAGGTCTGCCACCTTTTGAAATGTTCAGCCGACAATGTCCGTATCATCCGCAAAGCAAACAATTTGACTGGATCTCGTAAAAATCGTACCCCGGCTGTTAAGCCCGGCTCTCCGCATAACACCTTCTAGCGCAATGACAACAGGCACGAAAGTCCATCACCATGTAGGAGTCCCCGGAGGGATCCAAACGAACTTGAGTGTTCGCCTGAAACCTTCAAACAATTTTGCACACCTTCCATCGTTGCACTTATCAGTTTCGTGAGCTTCCCGGGAAAGCTGTTCTCGTCCATGATTTTCTACAACTGTACGCGGTCGATATTATCGTAAGGTGACCGTTGACCTGGTATTCACGACATTTTTGGAGAATTTGCCGTACAGTGAAGATCTGGTCCGTTTTCATTGGCCGTCAACTAGATAACTTCTCATGAACTCGTTTACTACGGGTGACAGACGACGGAAGATGATCTGGGATAATACTTTGTAGGCCGCATTTAGAATGGTGATCGCTCGAAAGTTCTCACAATCTAACTTGTCACCTTTCGTGTAGATGGGGCATATCACCCCTTCCTTACACTCCTCCAGTAGCTTTTATGTTTCCCAGATTGTAGCTATCCGGTGCAGACAAATGGCCAGCCTCTTCGGGCCCATATTATGAGTTCAGCTCCGATGCCATCATTACCAGCAGTTTTATTGTTCTTGAGCTGGTGAATGGCATCCCTAACCTCCCTCAAAGTGGGGGCTGGTTGGTTGCCATCGCCCGCAGTACTGACGAAGGCATTTGCTCCGTTGTCGCGTCCTTCATTGCCTGTGCTCTCAGCGCAATTCAGGTGTTCGTCGTAGTGCTGCTTCCACCTTTCGATTACCTCACGTTCGTTCGTCAAAATGCTCCCATCCTTAACCCTGCACATCTCGGCTCGCGGCAAGAAGCCGTTGCGGGAAGCGTTGAGCTTCTGATAGAACTTGCCTGTTTCTTGAGACCGGCACAGCTGTTCCATCTCCTCGTACTTCGTCTCCTCCAGGCGGCGTTTTTTCTCCCGAAAGAGGCGGTCTGCTGTTGCCGTTCCCGTCTATAACGCTCCGCGCTCTGCCGGGTCGCTTGCTGCAGCATGATCGCCCGCGCAGTTTAACCATCACTAGATAGTGGTTAGAGTCGATATTAGCGCCACGGTCCTGACGTCTATAATGTCGGAGAAGTGCTGTCCATCAATCAGAACGTGGTTGATTTATGATTCTGTCTGCTGTGGTGATCTCCAGGTGTATCGGTATGGATGGCTGTGCTGGAAGTAGGTGCTAATGGCCATATTCTTGGAGGCGGCGAAATCAATTCGTCGTAAGCCGTTTTCGTTCTTCAGCCGGTGGGCGCTGAACTTTCCAATAATCGGTCTGAATTCCTCCTCCTGAGCGTCTAGATCTCCTATGATGATTTTGACGTCGTAGCTTGGGGCGTACTCGTGACGAGCTGCGCATAAAAAGCGTCTTTATTATCATCAATACTTCCGGAGTGAGGGCTGTTCACGTTTATTATATTATAGTTGAAGAATCGGCCTTTGAGCCTCAACTTGCACATTCTCTCATTGATCGGCCACCACCCGATCACGCGCCTCTGCATATCACCCATCACTATAAAAGCTGTTCCTAGCTCGTGTGTGTTGCCGCAGCTCTGGTAGATGGTAAAATTCACACAAGTAAAGTAAAAAAAATGTCGCCCTTTTTTATGGTAGGGCAGACGACGCATTCTATCCACTCCTCCGGTTATACTGCTTCCTTCCAATTCTTGGAAATAACCCAGTGCAGTGCTCTTGCCAGTGCATCACTACCGTATTTAGCAGCGCACTGGGTTTTGATCCACTCCAGAAGCTTTGTTGTTTTTCAACTGTCCAACCTTCGTTTCTACCTCTTTGTGATCTAGAGCCGGAAGCCTTTCGTCCTCCGCGTGTGCTGCTAAAGTTATTTCCGTGCCACCTTCGCTACTAGTCACATCAACATTAAGGTGCTCGTCGTAGTGCTGTTGCAACCTTTCGACCACCTCACGTTTGTTCGTGAGAATATTTCTGTCACAGTGTCTGCACATGTTGGCTGGTGACAAAAAGCTTTTGCGTGAACGGTTCAGCTTCTCGTAAAACTTCCGTGTGTTTTTAACGCGGATCAGCTCTTTCATCGTTCGCGATTTCGTTATTCATGCTGGCGCTTCTGTCTCCGGAACATCGAGTTTGGTCTGTTCTTTGCCTGATTATACCGTGCTACGTTCGGTCTCGTGGTGTTGCGGCATTCACGCCCATGCTTCATTATTCTCTTTCTTCAACTGCTCGCTTTCGTCGTCGTACCAGTCGTCTCTCTGATTCGGGGTTGCTGTTGAGGTGCTACCTATGGCGGATCGTATGGGCTTCCAGCCATCTTCAAGAGTGTCGGCGCCAAGCTGCTTTTCCATTGAAAGGTCCACTTCCAACTGCTGCGCGTATAATTGGACTACTTCTGTGTCCCATAGCCACTCGATGTTGAGCCGCAGCGATCGGCTTCGACGCGAGTTGATCACCGTCGAAGGTTTTGAGCCCATACATACAGCTACTAGGTAATGATCCGAATCTATATTCGTACTGCGGTATGTGCGAACATTGGTGATGTCGGAGAAAAAATTTCCGTCGATCAGAACGTGTGGTCGATTTGGTTTTCGGTTTGATTATCAGGTGGCTTTATGGATATCTTCGCGGGGGAAGAAGATGCTTCGGACTAACATATCACGAGAGGCGGCAAGGTTGACGAATCGTTGTCGTTCGATACGGCGTGCAGGTTGTTCCGCCTGATCACCGGTCTGTACATCTCCTCTAGTCCTATCAGTATGTTCATGGCATCAACAACGATTTTCACGTCACGCGATGATCATCGATAGTATATCTACTCCAGCTGCACGTAAAACGTGTTCTTCTCGAAGTAGGGTCTCCCTTCGTGTGGGCAGTGTACGTTGATAATACTGTACTTGAAGAAATGGACTTTTATCCTCATCTTGCAAATTCTTGCGTTGATCGGGTGCCACCCGATAATGCGCTGCCGCATCTTTCTCAAAACTGTAAAGCCAGTTCCTAACTGATTTGGGGCGCCGGAGGGTTTGTTGATGCCTCAATGCCTTTTCGTCACACCTTGCTCTATTCGATCTGGCTGCTACTTGTCTGTTCAGCGTCACTCCCATTTTGGAGCCGGCCACACGCCTGGGCCATGTGAGACTTTTTTCGATAGATGCTACTGTACTTGTTGGTGCGCTCCATTACTCTGCTCGTCATGTTCTACGGGCGGACCGAGCTTGGGATTCCGGTTAAGGGGTGACTTCTGGTTCGCAAGCACCCCGACGACCCAAAGCCGGTGGTTCATCTTGATCGATACTACTCGGCGTAGTTCCCGACGGTGAAGTTAGCCTACTCCGATAGAGAGTACCCAGGCGGAGGAATATCTCCTGAAACCGGTAACGTTACGCGTTGTTCATACTCCGTTGTTTTCTGCTAGAGTACCAAAGTCGGCCCAGCGATTCCGGTTGGTGGATGGCTTCTGGTTCACTGGCGCTCCGACGACTCAAACCGGTGATATGCTCATACTACTCAGAATAGCCCCCGACGGTGGATCGATCCTAGTCCGATGAAGATTTCTGTTTATTCCGGTGGAAGATCTTCCGATTTGTTGCTATCCGAGGAGATGCCGAGGAAGCTTCCGGTTTATAAGCGCCCTGACGATCATCTGCCGGTGCTATTCTGCGATCTACTCAGCTAGTCCCCGATGGTAGACTTAGCCTACTCCGAAGCTGGCTGCGCAGATGCCGAGGTCGGTCCTGCGATTCCGGTGGAGGGAATCTTCCGGTTCACAGGTGCCCCAACGACCATTTGCCGTTGCTATTTCGCGATCTACTCAGCTAGTCCCCGGCGGAGTATCTAGCCTACTCCGACTCGATGGTGGTTGGCCAAGTGTCAGGATCTGTTCTGAAATTCCGGTTGAAGGGTGACTTCCGGTTTGCAGGCGCCTCAACAACTTATTACTGATACTACGTTACGCTCGTTCTCTTCGGTCTAGTCCCTGAAGGAGCATCTAGCCTACTCTAATCGCGTCCGATGGTGTACTCTCATCAACAGACTGACTTGTCGAGTGTCGAGGTTGGTCCGACAATTCCGGTGGGAGGTTGGCTTCCGGTTCATCAGCGTCCCGATGACCCGACGTCAAGCGCTGCTCTTTGCGTCTCGTTTTGTTGCTCTGCTCGCCAGTTGCGCTGTAAGCCAGACATTATTTGCATATTCCAAAGATCAGGATCGCTTATCATGCTGTGTGCCACACTAGGGCAGTTCAAAATTTAAAAATGTTTGAAAATCCTATCTCCCATATGTTCCTTACCATCCTTACCATAAAAATAGAGTTCTGTGAAATTTTCAGCTTTCTAGGTGGTGATTGGAAGGTGGCCCAAAGACAATGTGGGTTTATATGGAAATTACTATGGAGAAATTTTGAGAAATGTTACAAACACGCTAGCCCTGTAATGCAAGTACAAACTTATTATCCCATAGTTACAACTCATTCTTCAAACCATAGTAAAGAAAATTGCTGAAGAGAGAAATTCAATCCGACGGATAGCAGAAGAGATATTCTTGGATTTGTTTGCTGTTATTTAGCTTAACATAGGATTATAGCCCTGCATACATGTACAAAAATCCCAAACAAAATTAGCTCAAAATGAATTCATTTCTTCAGTAACATCCTTCATTAAGGTTTGAAGAATTAGTTTTCAATATGGGATAATAAGTTTCTATTTACATTACAGTACTAGCGTGCTTGGATTATTTCTCAAAATTTCTCCATAGTAATTTCCATATAAACCTACATTGTCTTTGGGCCACCTTTAAATCACTACCTATAAAGCTGAAAATTTCACAGAACACTATTTTTATGGTAAGGATGGTAAGGAGCATATGGGAGGTTGTATTTTTAAATATTTTAAAAATTTGAATGGCCCTAGTGCCACACCTTCTACGCTGAAGTACTCACCAAAAGCAGCCGCCACCATGTTTCGTACTATGTTGAGCCTCGGGCAGTCGAAAACAACATGTTCTGGCGTTTCTTCAATCTTCATACACTCAGGACAGAATGGTGAAGATGCATGGTTGAATTCATGCAGATAATGTTAGAAACAGACCCCACCCACCCAGGCCGATAGATTCGGGATGAGCCTGTAGGCTCACCTTCCTTTCACGGAGGCATCCAATTCTTGCTGCCACTTACCCAGCGAACGAATTCTTGCCAACTTCCTCGTCTGCCTGGTTTCTCTTCGCTAATAGCAGTTAATTTCCTCGGATGTACTTACCATTCGCCTGATGATATAGTCCTGTACGCACTCACCACTCGCATGGAAGTGGTCGGAACGCGCTGTTTAACTTATCCCGATTCCGCTTGGTTTGTACGCGATGCGCCCCAGGCTGGCACACCGTATCTTAGTAGCGATGTTGATACGCCAGCTAGAAGACACCTCTTACTGCTTCTAGGACACACCTATATTGGGCCTTCACCGCCTTCTCGCATGCATAATCGACGTAACTGTTCAGCTGATCGTCTAGCAGTACGCCCAGCTTTCACTATGATGCTATGGCATGTCCGCCGACAGTGATCTTACCGTGCATGACTGCTTTGCAGTTGCTAACTTGTAGCACCTCCGTTTTGTGGTGAGATATCTTCAGCTTGACTCCCTTCACCCAATCTTTGACCAGACCAGTTGCCTCCGTTGCCAGCATATCTACTTCCTCCTGCATTTCACCTGTTACCGTTAGGACGGTGTCATTGGCGAAGCCGAAGATCTCAACTTCCTTGAGTAGCTCCAGCGATAGAACCCCGTCGTACATCGCATTCCACAGCGTTGGACCCAGTATGGAACCTTGTAAGATTCAAGCCGTTATTCTTAATTCTTTCGGGCCGGCGTCGATTTTATATCTCAGTACTCGGTTTTGGAAATAGCTCTTCAAAATCTGGCACAAGTAGTCGCGAACCCGCATTTTGTGCAGCGATGTGGCAATGGCCTCCCAGTTGATGCTTTTGAACGCGTCCTTCGCATCTATCATGACCACGGCACAGTAACGATCCCCTCTACGCTGTTGGATAAATGCTTTCTCGGCCCTTTCCAGGTTCATCCGAACAGCGTGTACCGTCGACCTTTCTTTCCGGAATTCAAACTGTCTTTTTGATAGTTGCTCTTTATGCATTTCATCACCCTGTTGAGGATAACCTGTTGCAATAGTTTACCGAGTGTTTCCAGTAAAAATATAGGCCAATATTATCCTGGATACCCGTGCGGTTTTTCTGGTCTCGGCAATAGCACCAGTTATTTCTGGAAATCGACCTTCGTCCAGGTATTCCTGACGGTGCTAACGGTACTATCATTGCACAGTTGGAGATCCAGTTTTGCCAGGTACAATTTCAATTAAGGATCATAAGAATATAACAAATAGATTGTATTTTGAAATAATAATAAATAAAAAAATTTCAGAACCATATTCATTAGGTTTCATATTTTTTTATGGTTCCCGACCATTGTGTAATGTTCGCCCAGACAGGGCCATCGCCAAAGGTGCAGCTTGTGGATACCCGGCTTTGCCATCAGTCGAGAATCGAACGAATCGGAAAACGGCGGCTTCTGGTTCACATTTTGAGTCTCCTAACGATGTGTGTATGTTGTGTTGGCCGTTTCATATTTCTCCCAGAAGGTCAAGGTTGCCGTCGATGATTGAAAATTGGCCAAGTGTATGAAATACTGAGAGCAACTGATGCGCAGTGGAAGACGGAGTGAAATATGTGACTACACTATGCAAGCATTTGAAAGTGAGCAATGAAGAAGCAATAGTTTGAATCTATTGAATGGTTGTTGCAGACAAAAACCGCATCGCAGTGATTAATGCGTGTAGAGCATAAGTGAGACTGCCGTTTAGCGTGGAGTGAGAGCAAAAGTGTTGCACACGCTATTTCCGGATGAGTTGCTGGATGGTGCATGGGAATGCGGTGAACTGAATGGTGATTGTTTGATGCTTTTGAATCTTGTAAAACAGTTCGCCTTCAAAATTTAAAAAAGGATTCAATATTTTTCATTCAAATTGTGATCAAAATTATTGAAAATTGTTATTCATATCTTTTTAGTTTACATAAAAACGACAAAAAAGCATTAAGGTGTGAAAAGTATCCAAAGAAGATAGAAACCAAGACCACGATAAAAACTAAAGAATAAAGAGAAATAGACCGTACACAATGTTAAAATGATTACAATAAAAAATAAACATAAACATATAGAAAAAAATTTGCAACCACATGAATAATTCTAATTTATAAAGCCAGGAATGCCTAATTGCAACGTTAAATGCTGAATTTTGTTGAAACTGTGAAATTTACTAGTTATTCCACCTGGAAAGCGTTGAATGCAGATAAACAGCTGATTGCTTGCGTAGCCATATAGCATCGCTGCAGAGGTGTTGGAAGGAACGTGAATAGCAAACGGATGGTTAGCCGCCTATCTTGATATATTGAAAAGTGCAGCGGAAAACATTGGTGCTGACTGACTGACTAGCGGAAGGGAAAGTTTGGATGCGGCGTCGGCGGCGAATACTTCGGTGATCATGAGGCGTGAGAACGGATGGCGCAAGCGGTTTTATATTTGCGGTATGTATGCACTGATGTTGTCAAGCTTTTTAGTTGTTGCAATGCGTAAGTGTGCTGTTTTACCATGATATGGTCAAATAGCTGAAATAATGGTTTAAACTAATTATGATTCACGACGGCGGTAAATATTGATTTAATGAGTTAGAAAATGAATACATTTTTTGTTGAATGTTGAATAAGAGCCAATATAATTATTAAGAAATCATTATCATTTTAGTAGCGTACAAAAATAAAGTAGACAATATAAATATGAATTTTGACATTGCATTTTGATGAAGTATTTTAGTACCAAATTGATCAATCTTAAAAGGCACGATCTGGAAATGCCCCGAATTTTGTAAATTTATACATCATTGAATGTTTGACTCAATGAATAGTATTTTATTTGTAGCTTAATTTAGGTTTTACCAAATTAGGAAGATAGTATTTACACAGTACACCTTGATATAAGAAATGAATGTAATGTTTGGGACCGTACTAATAACTGACAAAAAAGTATTTTGTTTCCAATTTAATGCATTTGCAACATTCACAATAGTAATTTGAGTTTTACTAAATCTACAGGTCGTCCTTCAAAAAACCTCTTCCATATATGATAAAAAACAACACATAAAAAGATATCATATGAGAAATCAAGCTATCTGAAACTGGGGGTCAGAAGGTGCTAGACCAAATTTGTAGTTCAATCTTATTTAGTTAAAATATGGGGGCCTTCCTTAGCCCAGTGTTTAGAGTCCGCGGCTACAAAGCAAAGCCATGCTTAAGGTATCTGGGTTCGATTCCCGGTCGGTCCTGGATCTTTTCGTAATGGAAATTTCCTTGACTTCCCTGGGCAAAGAGTATAATCGTATCTGCCTCACGATATACGAATGCGGAAATGGCAACTTTGGCAAAGAAAGCTGAGAGGCAGGCTCTGTCCAGGTAATGACGTAACGCCAAGGAGAAGAAGAAGATGGTACAAAAAACATTCATACTTTCAAATTATGATGGTTTTTCATTATTGTTGTTATTTTTTCGTATTCAAAATAATTATTAATGAAGTTTAAATTTTAGGCGATACGTCAACTTTTATCGAGTTTTCAATAAATTTAATGGATTGTGCAACTTGAATCGTATTGCCAGTCGAGTAACACTCCGCCATACGATTCGTAACTTTAATGACACACTCCCGTGCAAAAGATTGGGTTCACCCCATAAAAACAAAAAAAAGTTTGTAGCCCATATCTCAGTGAATACACGTCCAATTCAAACTCTATATGGCGCATTCGAAAGGCAATAAGTTATTTCTACTTCGTAGGTATTTTTTCCAATTTTTTTTTTGATTTTGTCTATTGATTTTTTACTTAAAGTTGTGGCATTAAAAAAAAACAAAATAACTTAAAAAACGTAAGTAGATGAAGAAACCGAATTTAGTACTATACCATTTAATTCCACTAGAGTAATAAATTCGGTTTTTTCATCTACTTATAGGTATTCTACTAAACAGCTCGAAGATTTATTAAAAAAACATGGCACATTTCCTCAGCATTGGATTGACCAAAATTTAAAATAAATGTGTTATTAGAATCGATATCTTATATTCTTTGACAAGCCCATGACATTTTAGCTGAATAATCTGAAAACGATTTAATATCCACGAAAAAGACATTCAAGTCATCGCGCAAAGGGTTGGGTTCACTTCTATGTATGATGTATGTATCGTGTAAAAGTTTGGGATCACTTCAGCCGCACGCAAATAATGTTTGTCAATATCTCTGCCATTTTATAACCGGTTTTAATAGTTCATAGCTTTTTCAAACGCAAATAATGGCGCGTACATGATTGGTGTGAGATTTCATCAAAATTTACGAGTTTTAAATAAGTTCAGATGTACCCAAACTTTTGCACGATGACTTGAATGACCGTTTCATTGATTTTGAATAGTTTTCTGATTTTTTCGCCAAAATTCTGTTTCTCAGAGATATAGCTCGTGGATATATGACCAAAAGTAAAATTCCAAAAAAAAATATAGGGATCGGAAAACTTTAGATGAATTTTTGCAATGTACCCCTAACTTTAAAAATTAATTTGTCGTAAACTATGCGTCGTAGATCAAAAGTTTTTTTAGAAGGAAATTGTCTCTGCAATCTATTAAAATATGATAGGAAAAAGATTTTCCGGAAAAATTTTCACCAGAAAATTGTCGGAAAATAGCAAAAAACTATCGTTCTTCTTTCTAGCGTTACGTCCCCACTGGGACAGAGCCTGCCTCTCAGCTTAGTGTTCTTATGAGCACTTCCACAGTTATTAACTGAGAGCTTACTATGCCAATGACCATTTTTGCATGTGTATATCGTGTGGCAGGTACGAAGATACTCTATGCCCAGGGAAGTCGAGAAAATTTCCAACCCGAAAAGATCCTCGACCGGTGGGATTCGAACCCACGACCCACAGCTTGGTCTTGCTGAATAGCTGCGCGCTTACCGCTACGGCTATCAGGGCCCCTTATCGTCTGAATCATGAAAAATTATAAAAAAATATTTTCTGTTTTAACAATCCATACTCTAACTTTCGTCCACAGACATCATAGTTTTTTACCGTTTAGGAGACACAACTGAAAAACCGATGATCACCCACACACTTCCCATATGAAAACATGTTCTATTGTGTGCCTCATAACCGTGCGCTAACGGCGCAGTAAATTTACACGCATTGTACGCATTTTGTATTGTAAACCATAGTTTCCTCTGCAGTTAGAAGAAACTTTTTAGTCAAAAGTAACACTCTCAATTGGTCTATTGGGTGTTGTTTGTCCTTTATCCGTACCGTTGTATTAATGTTAACAGCCTCTATGGGAGTCGCACTGGAAGTCATTGTGAGGCGGCGTCCATAAATTATGTAACACTCTAGAGGGAGGGGGAGTAGGCTCAAGCGTTACGGCTCATACAAAAATTTTAAATTTTTCATACAAAAAGCGTTACGGAGGGGGGAGGGGGTCAACAATTTTCAATTTTAGCGTTACGTAAAAAATGGACGCAGCCTAATCGACAATCATTATTCTTACATTTGAAGAAGTAAATCTCAAGATCCACTTCAAGATTTCCTAATATGTAGTGCCCTGTCCAATGTTTTTACCAAACGCTTAAAAACCGTTTAGAACAAAAACACATGTTGGACATTTTTTCATTGGTTTCAGTACATTTTTTTCGGTTTTTATGATTGTGCCACACCCCAGTGTTAAAAAGTATACCCCTGTGGTCTTAGTAAAACATTATCAAAAGTGTCAATGTTGAGATTTTGAAACATTTTTTTTTTAATTTAAGTTACAAACATGGTATAGCCGTTATTTCAGTGAAAAAAGGCTTAAATACTAGCAATAGTACGCTCCAAAATGTAATTTAATATAACAAGATTTTATCAAAAGTTTTAGGACCCTATTTTTTAGATGTATCTATTAATGATTTCAACTCCGAGTGCCATTAAGCCGAATATAATGATCCCGAATTTTCCAGAATTTACCATAACACGAAAGCTGTTTGCGTGTGGCATTATTGCGGGCCAGCTAAATTAGGGATTAAGGCATTCGGGTCAATGGGAATCGGATATATGGACCTTGAGGTAATGGAGTAGAATCCCAATAAAAAGTTCCGAAATCCAACACATTGGAGAAAGTCGCCAACTATTGAACAGTTTGATATCTTGTTAAATGTTGAACTTCTCACAGACACGAGCACGAACTGATCAGACATCAGACATTCAGACAAATGCTGGCTGCATATCTAACTGATCTTAAAAACTGGTTTTGATGTGTTGATGGCAGTAATTTCAGAGCTCTTTATTATCTCACGAAAAAAACTGTGAATTAAACATATGTTTAGAATACCTTTAAATTAAATCTAACATGTCTGATCGTGTTTAAAATTTCACAAAAATTTCACATTTTATTACATCAGTACAATCAATCAATCACGGGCTTTATCATAACAGTTCATTCCAGTAGAAACAAAATTAGATACATATAAAACGATTTTAGTTTATTATATTACATCACAAAAAGGGGGGTCTCGTAGCCTCGAGGTTACGGTTTCGCTTCGTAAGCGGAAGGTCATTGGTTCGGTTCCCAATCCCCCCACACAAAAAACTCCGTCCAGCCACCAGAAGACGTCGCACGAAGGACTGTGTATACACAGTTCGAACGAAACGTGTAAATTTCTGAGACATGTAATGCACATAATTGGAGCGTGGAATATCATGGATATTTACATGATATGTCATCTAAACTTCAATTATATGTCATGTAATCCAGCAGGATCCTTAGCGATTACATGACATATAACATATTTTTACATTATTTCGGACTTAAATTTACATGATTTCGTGTTTACATGGCATAAATGAAGTTTACATGACGTGTAATCTTCATTATTTTTAACTGTGTAGGGGAACACATCCATCCTTCGTCAGTATCGGATGGTGACTGAGACACACTGACCCTCTTTGTAGGCTGTTGCCTCACACGACACATATACATGGCAGAATGAACCACCGCACACCAATGGACTTCGATATGGATATAGATTGGACCAACGGCAGCACTCTCCTCTACCTGCTCGGTATGAGAGAAATAGTAATAAGAACTAGGATATTAATAGATTCTGTATATATGATCCTCGGCATAGTAGTGGCCAAGTGCACGGAGTGCCTAACAAATAAATAAAAAAAAAAATTACATCACAAAATAAATTTTTCCGATTTGTTTACCTTTTTGACAGCAATTGCTTTCCTGAGCGCATTAAGTTCAAGCCAACCCAACCAGTGGTTTACAACAGAGTTGTAACAGATTTTGTTACTCAGTTAGCGCGTTTTTCTAACAAATGTTATAATTTTGGCTGGTTAGTAGTAAAATAACAAAAATTAAAACACAATTTCCTCTACGCTAAACAAAATATGTTAAATTTAAACAAAAATGTATCTTATTATGTTTCCATTCAAACAAAACTATAACTCATTTTACAATATTCGATAACTGAATTATAACAAAAAAAATTATACGCAATCATTCTATTTTTTTATAACAAATTGTGCTATAATTGTGTTATAATTATGTTTTACATTGACACACTTTTAAAACAGCTTTTGTTATTATAACTGATTTTGTTTTATTTATGTTATAACTAGTGGTCCCGGCAAACTTCGTCTTGCCATCAAGTAGGCTATTGTTACACGTCATGTAATCCTCCATAAAAATGATACGTTACTCTTCTCCCATTTTCTCGATTATTCCAAAGACTTTTCCAAGCTTTTTACTCGCACGATCACGGCACATCCCTTGCTGAGTATATCAGTGAAAAACTTACGTCAATTCGTTGATCCGTTCTCAAGTTATTCACGTTCAAGCTATGCGTAAAATGCATCTTTATCATCATTAGTGCTTCCGTCCGGAATGTGGGCTGTGCACGTTGATTATGCTAATGTTGAAGAATTGGCCCTTGATCCTCAACCTGCATATTCTTTAGTTTTAGTTGATTGGCCGCCACCCGATCACGCGCCTCTGCATGTCACCCATCACTATAAAAGCTGTTCGCAGCTCACGTGTGTTGCCGCAGCTCTGGTAGATGGTATGATTACCTCTAAACGTTCGCACCATCGATCCTATCCAGCACTATGTTTTACTGCATATATCCAGTGATGCCTACGGAACAGCTCAATAATTATAGCTAAAGTTTTACAACTCATTCATAAACCAATAACTAATTACCGGGGCTCCTGATTTAAAAACGGTCTTCGGCAAAGTTGTAGCTGATTATTGTATCTCACAGTATCAACATAGTTCTAATTTCCAAGAGCACATGGGCAAACACTATGACCGATTGAATGAATTGCTTGCTTTTGCCATAGTTATTTCCATATAAACTTTAAAGGGCTTGTGCAGTCTCAGTTTTCATCCAAATGAGCTCAAATTTTGGGAGAACACTCAGAATTTGATCTAGAATTGAATACAGTGAATCAGTGAATACACGTCCAATTCAAACTCTATATGGCGCATTCGAAAGGCAATAAGTTATTTCTACTTCGTAGGTATTTTTTCCAATTTTTTTTTTGATTTTGTCTATTGATTTTTTACTTAAAGTTGTGGCATTAAAAAAAAACAAAATAACTTAAAAAACGTAAGTAGATGAAGAAACCGAATTTAGTACTATACCATTTAATTCCACTAGAGTAATAAATTCGGTTTTTTCATCTACTTATAGGTATTCTACTAAACAGCTCGAAGATTTATTAAAAAAACATGGCACATTTCCTCAGCATTGGATTGACCAAAATTTAAAATAAATGTGTTATTAGAATCGATATCTTATATTCTTTGACAAGCCCATGACATTTTAGCTGAATAATCTGAAAACGATTTAATATCCACGAAAAAGACATTCAAGTCATCGCGCAAAGGGTTGGGTTCACTTCTATGTATGATGTATGTATCGTGTAAAAGTTTGGGATCACTTCAGCCGCACGCAAATAATGTTTGTCAATATCTCTGCCATTTTATAACCGGTTTTAATAGTTCATAGCTTTTTCAAACGCAAATAATGGCGCGTACATGATTGGTGTGAGATTTCATCAAAATTTACGAGTTTTAAATAAGTTCAGATGTACCCAAACTTTTGCACGATGACTTGAATGACCGTTTCATTGATTTTGAATAGTTTTCTGATTTTTTCGCCAAAATTCTGTTTCTCAGAGATATAGCTCGTGGATATATGACCAAAAGTAAAATTCCAAAAAAAAATATAGGGATCGGAAAACTTTAGATGAATTTTTGCAATGTACCCCTAACTTTAAAAATTAATTTGTCGTAAACTATGCGTCGTAGATCAAAAGTTTTTTTAGAAGGAAATTGTCTCTGCAATCTATTAAAATATGATAGGAAAAAGATTTTCCGGAAAAATTTTCACCAGAAAATTGTCGGAAAATAGCAAAAAACTATCGTTCTTCTTTCTAGCGTTACGTCCCCACTGGGACAGAGCCTGCCTCTCAGCTTAGTGTTCTTATGAGCACTTCCACAGTTATTAACTGAGAGCTTACTATGCCAATGACCATTTTTGCATGTGTATATCGTGTGGCAGGTACGAAGATACTCTATGCCCAGGGAAGTCGAGAAAATTTCCAACCCGAAAAGATCCTCGACCGGTGGGATTCGAACCCACGACCCACAGCTTGGTCTTGCTGAATAGCTGCGCGCTTACCGCTACGGCTATCAGGGCCCCTTATCGTCTGAATCATGAAAAATTATAAAAAAATATTTTCTGTTTTAACAATCCATACTCTAACTTTCGTCCACAGACATCATAGTTTTTTACCGTTTAGGAGACACAACTGAAAAACCGATGATCACCCACACACTTCCCATATGAAAACATGTTCTATTGTGTGCCTCATAACCGTGCGCTAACGGCGCAGTAAATTTACACGCATTGTACGCATTTTGTATTGTAAACCATAGTTTCCTCTGCAGTTAGAAGAAACTTTTTAGTCAAAAGTAACACTCTCAATTGGTCTATTGGGTGTTGTTTGTCCTTTATCCGTACCGTTGTATTAATGTTAACAGCCTCTATGGGAGTCGCACTGGAAGTCATTGTGAGGCGGCGTCCATAAATTATGTAACGCTCTAGAGGGAGGGGGAGTAGGCTCAAGCGTTACGGCTCATACAAAAATTTTAAATTTTTCATACAAAAAGCGTTACGGAGGGGGGAGGGGGTCAACAATTTTCAATTTTAGCGTTACGTAAAAAATGGACGCAGCCTAATCGACAATCATTATTCTTACATTTGAAGAAGTAAATCTCAAGATCCACTTCAAGATTTCCTAATATGTAGTGCCCTGTCCAATGTTTTTACCAAACGCTTAAAAACCGTTTAGAACAAAAACACATGTTGGACATTTTTTCATTGGTTTCAGTACATTTTTTTCGGTTTTTATGATTGTGCCACACCCCAGTGTTAAAAAGTATACCCCTGTGGTCTTAGTAAAACATTATCAAAAGTGTCAATGTTGAGATTTTGAAACATTTTTTTTTTAATTTAAGTTACAAACATGGTATAGCCGTTATTTCAGTGAAAAAAGGCTTAAATACTAGCAATAGTACGCTCCAAAATGTAATTTAATATAACAAGATTTTATCAAAAGTTTTAGGACCCTATTTTTTAGATGTATCTATTAATGATTTCAACTCCGAGTGCCATTAAGCCGAATATAATGATCCCGAATTTTCCAGAATTTACCATAACACGAAAGCTGTTTGCGTGTGGCATTATTGCGGGCCAGCTAAATTAGGGATTAAGGCATTCGGGTCAATGGGAATCGGATATATGGACCTTGAGGTAATGGAGTAGAATCCCAATAAAAAGTTCCGAAATCCAACACATTGGAGAAAGTCGCCAACTATTGAACAGTTTGATATCTTGTTAAATGTTGAACTTCTCACAGACACGAGCACGAACTGATCAGACATCAGACATTCAGACAAATGCTGGCTGCATATCTAACTGATCTTAAAAACTGGTTTTGATGTGTATGATTACCTCTAAACGTTCGCACCATCGATCCTATCCAGCACTATGTTTTACTGCATATATCCAGTGATGCCTACGGAACAGCTCAATAATTATAGCTAAAGTTTTACAACTCATTCATAAACCAATAACTAATTACCGGGGCTCCTGATTTAAAAACGGTCTTCGGCAAAGTTGTAGCTGATTATTGTATCTCACAGTATCAACATAGTTCTAATTTCCAAGAGCACATGGGCAAACACTATGACCGATTGAATGAATTGCTTGCTTTTGCCATAGTTATTTCCATATAAACTTTAAAGGGCTTGTGCAGTCTCAGTTTTCATCCAAATGAGCTCAAATTTTGGGAGAACACTCAGAATTTGATCTAGAATTGAATGAGCGGTGTGGAGCAAAAACGATTTTTTGAACCACTCTAATGGGGTATGTATGGAATGGGCTAGAACCCTCATTGGACCAGTATATTGTTCGGTACTCAAGATTTTCACTTGGTTTACTCTGACTGAACACATATTTGAATATTTCTGGTCTTTAATGCCCTGACCCTGCAAAACCTTATTCTTCAAGCTATCGTATTGCCACTTATTTTTGTATTGACGATATGAACTATTGAAGAATTTACGATACTGGTGTCGAAGGATCTTGATAATCTGCTTATCTTAGAGATATTCACCCGCTTGGACAATGCTAGCATTAAATGATTGTTATTTTTCTAGAAATTATTCAGTCAGAGTGAACTAACTCACTGAACGGTGGTCATAACCCAAGTAACCAGATAGCACTTATATAGCACTCCGTGCTAATAAAGGGCTTTTATAGAACTGACAAACCCTATATTAGCCGTATAACAGCCCTATAAGGCGAATTAACGAGCTAGTGGTTACTTGGGTAGTTCAGTCAGAGTGGACCAAGTACACATAGTCCATCAAAAAATCGTTCTATCGGAGGTTTGGATTATGATTTTTCATGATTATCATTTCACATTATATTGTTTGAAAGTAACACAAAGATGTGCAGAAATATTGAACCAAAATTTAAACAAGTTCAAAAATTACAGAGCGTTAGACCAGTAGAATAGCCTTCAGATTTGTTGGAACGAATCAAATTTGTTACACATAAAAGTTGATGAGTGATCGAATGTCCATGGCGGAATCCGAACTGTTCATTGGCAAACATTTAATTTTCGTTGATGTGGACCATCATTCTGTTCAAAATGACCTTTTCAAAAAGTTTACTGATGGAGTAAAGCAAACTGATTGGACGATAGCTAGAAACTTCAGCAGGATTTTTGTCTGGTTTTAAAATTGGAACAACCTTAGCATTTTTCCACTTGTCATGAAAATATGTCAGCTGAAAACATTTGTTAAATATATCAACTAAGCATGATAAGCTACTTTCGGGAAATTTTTTGATGAGGATGTAGAAAATTCGATCATCGACGGGAGCTTTCATATTTTTGATTTTTTTTAATAATAGTTCTCACTTCTTCCAAATCAGTCTCCCATGAATATTCTAAAACGTTCTCTTTGTTGAGAACATTTGCGAAGTTCTGAGTAACTTGATTTTCTATTGGACTAGTAAGTCCTAAATTATAATTCTGCGCGCTTTCAAACTGCGTAGCAAGTTTTTGAGCTTTTTCGCAATTAGTTAGTAATAACTCTTTCAATGCCGGTATCGGCTTCTGAGGTTTTTTCAAGATTTTAGATAATTTCTAAATGGGCTTGGAGCCAGGGTCCAATTTAGAAATTTTATTTTCAAAATTTTTGTTTACTTATTGTGAGAAACATTTCTTGATTTCTTTCTGCAAATCCTGCCATACAATTTTCATAGCAAGATCGCGAGTGCGTTGTAATTGCCATCTCCTTTCGTTTTTAAGACGGATCAAGAGTTTAAGATCATCATCTATAATCACGGATTCAAATTTTACTTCACATTTGCTCCTGGTTTCAACAATGGAGTTTATTAAAGTTTCAAGAGCATTGTCAATATCACTTTTTGTTAGTAAAGACATGTTAACACGAAGATTAGGGTCAGTATATGTTTCATATATATTCCAGCCATCTCGAAAATAATTGAAAGTACAGCTGATAGGATTGAGAATCGCTTCATGGGATAGTTGAAACGTAGCAGGGACATGATCAGACTCAAAATCAGCATGAGTAACTAATTGGCTACAAAGATGACTAGAGTCGGTTAAGACTAATTTAATCGTAGATGGATTTCTAGAAGAGGACAAACATGTGGGTCGATCAGGGTATTGAATTGAGAAATATCATAAAGAGTACTCATCAAATAAAATTCTGCCGTTGGAATTATTTTGAGAATTATTCCATGACCGATGGCATTAAAGTCATCAATGACAAAAAAAATGACTTATTGCCAGTCAGTTTTCGCAATTCAGTTTGGAGCAAATTAACTTGCTGCCCAGAGCATTGAAAAGGCAAATAGGCAGCTATGAAAGTACATTTACCATTTCCCATTTTTAATCAAGCAATCGTTAACTGACAAATGAACATTGTTCGATACTCTTCCAGGGAAATTCCAGAAATGACCGTAATCGTTTACGAATATTACCATTCAGTTGCCTAGCACGAGCCTCGACGACTCGCCTACGCGAAGGGCAAGGCCAAAAATTTGACTTATCCATCATAATTTGACTTATCCTCCGCAATTTGCGCGAATGAACTTATCGGTATCTTCCTTCACTGGACAGACGTCCTTAGCGTGAGAAGAACCTCCGCAAAACATGCATTCAGCATCCTTGCGGCAATTTTTTGTATCACTTTCGGGACCTACGTTGGGGTTCTGGTAATTTCCTCCAGGTTTCTGAAAATGTTCCCATGTCACACGGATATCGAACATAAGTTTTGCTTATTCTTAAGCTTCAATATTATTTAGTTCTTTTTTGTTAAAGTGAACTAAATAATATTCTTGAGAAAGCCTTTTCCGAACAATGCCAGATTGGGTTCTCTTTTTCATAATGATTACTGTAGTATTATAGAGTAAATTTAAAAAAAAGAATAACAACTCTTTCATAAGGAAACAAAATATTTAAGTTCGTCGCTAAAACAAAACTTTGAATATTTTAATTCTAGAGCATTTCGTTCAGTGTAATCGTAAGTTTTGCATTCGCTTCTAGCGCAAGTAATTTCGAATGCAAAACTCACGATTACATTGAACGAAATGCTCTAGAATTAAAATATTCAAAGTTTTCTTTTAGCGACGAACTTAAATATTTTGTTAGCTTATGATAGAGTTGTTATTCTTTTTTTTTTAATTTACTCTATAATACTACAATTACTTGGACTGGGGAAAATCCAAGTAAATCATTTATTCTATTTTTGATCTCTTCAGGTGACTTATAGTCACTTGAGAGACCTTTCAATACGACTTTGAGCAAACGTTCAGTTTTGTCGTCGTAAGTAAAAAAATGATTCAAGATGTTTGAGAAGAAGTTCGCGATCTCTAAGAGTTTTCGGCAAAACGCGGTAGTCTCCTTTCGTTGCGATTTGGAAGGAGATCTTGATTCCCCTAATGGAGTTCAAAATCTCTTGCCTAAATCCCCCAAATTCGGAACAACTGAACACGATAGTTGGCACTCTTTGCTTCCTCAATTGAATCAAAGAGCCTGCTTCGATTTGGTTTTCGGAAAATTAGTCTAGAGCATCGAACTGATTGCTCATTTCGATGCAATTATCAACATTATTCATTTCACACTTGGAAGAAAGTTCGCATTCCAGAGAAACGTCCTTTCTTTCGTTCTTACCACGTTTAGTGATAGTTTTAAATGCCGCTTTTTTGGAAGGAAAAAGTGAATTCAGAGATTCACCATTCCTTATTTTTGTAGTTACAACCATGTTTAGTAAATAAACGAAAGAGGACGAGACCTCTCAAGAGGTTTTTTTTCCCAAGACGGCATCCAAGAAGGATTGCCACCGCGGGGCCTTCCTTAGCCGAGTGGTTAGAGTCCGCGGCTACAAAGCAAAGGGCTTGGTGGCTACAAAGCAAAGGGCTTCGTGGCCTTGGGGTTAGCGGCGTCAGTCGTTTAGGCGTATTGTACCACGAAGCGTGAGTTTGATTCCCGCTCCAGTTGGTGGAAACTTTTCGTCAAACGAAAAATTCATCACTGGGCCAATGGGTGTTCAGTGTTGTCCGTTGCCTAATGTTCGTGATTGTTCAGTCTGTGCAGCCTTTGGCTGAAGACGGTGTAAATTGTCTTTTTAAAAAAAAGCTATGCTGAAAGTGTCTGGGTTCGAATCGCGGTCGGTCCAGGATCTTTTCGTAAAGGAAATTTCCTTGACTTCCCTGGGCATAGAGTATAATCGTACCTGCCAAACGATATACGAATGCAAAAATGGCGACTTTGGCAAAGAAAGCTCAGTGAGGACGTAATGCCAAGAAGAAGAAGAAGCTTTCGCCAACGGGTCCAACGAAAAATCGAAGGCAAAAATGACATTTTTGCCTCAAGAATCAAATTATGTGTCTCTAGTAGATTTGGGGTCGCTGATTCTGATGCCGTTCTCAGATATGTTCCTGCACGTCACAATTTTTAGCTACAGGTCGCTAAAGTTCGGTGAAACACTGGTTTAATTGATGTTCGCATGAAATTTAAGGTATGATTTATCTTTTTTTTTGTGATCTAATCCTACAAGCATGCAAAACAGGACTTCAACTTTCATTTCTGTTATTTGAAATTGCACGACAAAATTTAGATTAAATCGATTTTTTTCAACATGCTTGCAGTTTCCACACAAAACTCTTCGTTTCTCTTATATGCCAAAATACAATTCTTTTCTAAAACACCAAAAAATAACTTTTGATTATCGATAGTGTTATGTACTTTGCTGATAAGTATTGTTGTACACATAAGGGTTGAATTCTGTGGCAAATTAAGCAAATAATTTGCCTTACAAGCTGGCAAACTTACATGCAAGTTGGCTGAAATAGTCAAATTTTGCATTTTCAGCAGTCAGTATCTTGAAAACTAGACGTGCTTATGGTATTTTAGAAAACGGCAATGAATTCAGGAACCCTTAATTTAGTAAATAGCGGTATTTTGATGCTTGAGACAAAAACGTGTTCTGCAGTGTAGCAGAAAAAATAGTACTGAAAAGTACTGTTTTAGTAACAACAAAAAGTACCGTTTTTAATTTTAACACCGAAAAGCACTGTTTTATTGCTTTAGTTAGTTTTTAGAAAACTTCCAAGAGCAGAGAGAATTCGTGTACGCACAGCACGAAGGTATGATGCGTACTGCCAATCCTCTATCGATTCACTCCAAAAGACCGGTTAAAATCTTTTTGGAAACGTTTTATCGCTTTGTACATTTCATGTCAGTGTGTCTATTGTCGGCAGCCTCGTTCTCTTCGGACTTTCCCATAAGAACTGCTAATAAATCTGTTCGTCATCTCCGAATCAGCCGCATTTTGAGGCGTAGTCATTTCAATTAATGGTTTCTCTGACGACATTGTTTATTCAGTCTCGGAAAACTTGTCAGGGGGAAGCTGACAGAACAAGGAATAATCTTCTTCTTCTTCTTGACATTAACGTCCTCACTGGGACAGAGCCTGCTTCTCAGCTTAGTGTTCTTATGAGCATTTCCACAGTTATTAACTGAGAGCTTTCTTTGCCTAAGTTGCCATTTTCGCATTCATATATCGTGTGGCAGGTACGATGATACTCTATGCCCAGGGAAGTCAAGGAAATTTCCATTACGAAAAGATCCTGGACCGACCGGGAATCGAACCCAGACACCTTCAGCATGGCTTTGCTTTGTAGCCGCGGACTCTAACCACTCGGCTAAGGAAGGCCCAATGAATAATCTCAATGTTTTCGTTGGTGTGATTCGATAGAAAAAATACTGTAAATTAGGCATTTTAATTTTAATTGCCAATGACCCAGACAACCAGAAATCGCATGAAAGTTCATGTTACAACTCGTTTATTCATACTAATTACATCAAACTCGCAAAACACCGTCAGATTGATGAGCTTCCTCGCATAAAACACTTCTTTTCTGAGCTCATTTGAACATGTTGTTTCGTCTCGTACAAAGTAAGTCGAATCAATCCGTAGCAGCTATCAAATCGACATTTGTTATCATTAGTTAAGTCGCATAAGATCACAGGTTAGTTCGGTGGAATATTTATACACCCGCATTGTATGTTATTATTCATCACATAATATATGCACTCATATCGCCTCCACTTTTGTACGTAGAAGGCCTTTTCGCGACATCTTATAAGTGAAATGTTGCACATACAAAGCTTCCAGGTGATTTCGTTAAACGTACATTTTGGTTGTCTGGGAATAGTCGAATGGTGCCGTGAATTACCCTGAAATATAAAACGTTGTGTTTGGATGGGCAGGGCATCTAATTTAGCCGAAATAAGTGTGCTTTGCGGAAGAAGACCACGTGATTGAGGTTGCCTTCTGCGTTCAGGGGTCCTCTCGTGACATATGTAGTTGGTAACGCGACTGTCTTTCTGTGAGTGCGATTCCCACCGAGAACACCGAAACTTTACCCCAACTTTTACTTCAATTTGTTCATTTAATCCAATTGCAAACTTTTGAGAAAAGACAATGTATCCCTTCATGCCTAAATATCCAACGCGCTCAGGATTGAATCACTCGTAAGGATTTCAAAAAATAGATCTATATTTTACAGATACCATTATCTTAAAAAAGTAATAATAGTACAAAAAGGTTGCAAATTTACATAAACACTTATTGATTTCTGAAAAACAAGTCTATGAAGTTAGCTCAGTTCAATGTTAATTTCTCTGGATTTTTCAACAATGGAGAAGAGCAATAGTTATAAATGATATGCACCTTTCATGAATGGTAATATGTGGTGAAAAGGCTTTTTCACGTGCCTTATCCGAAGAAGTTGCAGTTTCCAATGATTTTTATAATGGTGCGATCAAAGCTACAAAGTTTCCGTGAATAATCGCGTTGTCATTATTTGATAGAATGTTTCACATATTCCAAACCCACATGATCAAAACAACTATGCTAGGCACATTTCATATCAGCTTTATGGAGCAGGTTATTTAAATTAGCTTTATCTAAGATATAAACTTAATCAACTGTAAATAAAAAACCGTGATTGATTGTCAAACATATTTTTCTCTTCATTTACAGGGCTTATACTGCTGCTGTTCCCAGACTTGATACGGTCCAACGATGTTAGCGAAATTTTGGAGTCGCGAATACTTAACGAAACGCGCAATTCAGATCAAGCGACCACCGTAGAAAGTATTCATACAACAAAGACGATCGAGGAAATTACCGACAATAGTATTCTGATTAGTGCTACTTCAAGCTCATCTCTCCCGGAAATTGTTTCACCAGAAGAAAATTCGTCTGTATCGTCCATAGAAGATGAAGAAGGCTTAACTAATGAAACGATTGAGCTGACTTCTGCATCAAGCGAAAATGAAATTGGGATCTTCATCCAGTATAATCAAACCGAGCCGGCTATACCAGATGCTGATACAACTTCGTGGACATCATTGTCGAATTGTTCCAATTACACCGTCCACAAAAATGTCGTTGATTTGTCCATCGACGGTGGCTATAGCTATGTGAGACATCGGGAGCGCAGCAATTGGCGCCGCGGCAATCAACGGCTGGACTCAAGTGGCGATCATGACACAGCAGAACCTGAAAGTCACAATCGTACCTTAATGGACACCGCCGCCGTTTCTCAAGTGGTTTACTCGCTCGATGGGGACTTCTCCGTTTCGTTGATTACCGACCGGGACGATTTCGGTGCAAGCCTGTTTACGGTGGATCGTATCAACAAGCTTCAATTGATTAATGATAATGGCACTTTAGGTAATGGCCGGCAGTTCAAGTTCAGGGTGTATCACAGGTTTCGTCTATTGATGCGTTTGCGTATGATTACAGGTCTTCGAGTGGTGGTAGTGCAAAATGTGACCCATGCGCCGCAGATATTGCGAGACGAAGTCAGTTATCTGAAAGAGTGCCTGGCCAATTCTGTAGGTAGGTAAATTTAAATTTATGACAATAGGTCAAAACATACATTCAAATAAAAATAAATTGATATTGTTTAATAGCTAATCTACTCAAAAGTAGTGTAACGAATTAGCTAAGCATTTTTATTGATATATTTGCCATGGGATGTTATGGATTATTTATTCAATACGAACCAAGCAAAACACAGAAAAATGCTTGTAATGTCTAAAGTACTCGAAATGATCGATATTGACTCTGCCCCCATATTAGATATACAAATTTACAGTATTGGACAAGACATTTGCAAACTTTTTCAATTTTCCATGCAAAATGATCAACATTGGTAAGCTAGATCTCAGTTATTTATGGATTGAAATTTATGGATTGAAATATGGATGAAATTTTCACAGCATATCAGATATAACTTGAATTTTACAATAAATTTCTGAATATTTTTTCCAATCACGAGTTTACGAGTAATAACGATTTTACTTAAGTGAAACACACAAAAACACAAAAACTGTCTCATCAATCTTGTTAATCTCGTCTAAATGTACAACTTTGCTGAAGGTACCATGAAGTTATTCTTTCAGTTTGTTAACTTATGTCAATTATAGAATACACTTTAATCAAACCGTTATTGCTTTTGAATTCATGGTCGGAAAAATCACTCAAATATATATGTTAAAATGTATGTCTGAAAAACTGTTCAAATTTCATTCCAATCCGTCCATAAATAACTCAGATCTAACCCTCTCAAGTCGACCATTTTGAATAGAAATCGAAAAAGTTGCAGTGTATCTACAACCTTTCGACGAACTATTAAATTTCGGAGCACTTGAATCATTTTGCATAAAGGATATTTTCAACGAACCAGTGGCTCTTGTAGGTTATGAATGTAAATGGATTATTATGTAAATCGAATTTTTGTTACGTGAATTAAATGGATGCCTTCGAAATTAGGTTTGTATGAAATTTTTGAAATTAATATCAAATAAACACAAATAAGACTTGTTTGACAAAGCTTGTGTAAAGCTGTGTCAGCTATATGCTGATTAGCTTTGGTGTTCTAGGTGAACCATGTACTCCGGGGATTTTAGGTCTTCATATCTACAAGCGAAACTAGTGGTCTCTCGAAGGTCCCTGAACAACATTTATACTCAAATAGGCAAACACAAATTTACTGTCAAGTTTTAAGTTCAATATCCACTTAAGATTATACAAGAACATCTTTGAGTTCAGGCCCTCGGATATACAAGTGTCTTTTTAACACTTTTTCGTACAACACTGTTGAAAAAAAAAACTCGCTTTTCGTTCACAACAGCAGTGAGGTAGTTCTGACGGTGGCAAACCGCGCGACGACTGGAAGGTTAAAGATAATGATCAAGATTGATGGGTATCAAATAATAATAATCTACCAAAAATTGAGTTCAACGACTATGCAAGAACTACTTGAAGTACTGGTCATCAGATGTACAAGCGTAACGAGTGACCTTTAAGAATCTTGCAGTCTAGAATATTATCAATATAGGCTCATATAAGTTAAGTTTTAACAAGTTTAGTGTTTAACGACTTTCGACGGTTAGCTAAAACCTTCTTCAAGTACATCTTCAGAACAACAAGCGTGAGTGATGATCATTTATACCCATATAGGCTCATGAAAATTTATCCTAACAAGATTTGAGATCAACTAGGGTAGAAGCACCGGTTTTGGCCACCCTAAGAGATTTTTTTCAATTACATAGAAAGTCCGACATGTACTGCAAATACGCCATATGAAATCTTTCAAGCCATACCATGTATGGAAAATATCAGAGCTGAGCATAAACCTTATTTTCGCATTGAAAATCGCGTTGATAAATATAGGCCACCAGTACCAGTTTCAGCCACTTTCTTAACTTCGATTCCTAAATTGGCCAATCACATTGATTTCTTATGAGAGTGGCCAAATAAGGAAAATCCTGGCCAAATTAGCATGGCATAGCATAGACTGACTGTACATGTCAATGGTTGTTACTCCGTGATTGATCAGAACTGCTAAGAATTGCACTTTGATCCAAATGAATAAGGGATGGGAGTTTCCACTTACTCTCGAAGTACAATTTTAGCAGTTCGCATATTACACTGTTCGACAAAAAAAGTCGATATGAATGCACAGAGACCGGACACCCTGGGCTTGAAAGTATAAAAATAAACAAAAATAATGGCGTTTTCAGAATGTTCGTGTCTGCCCCAGGTCATTTTTAAAATATACTTGAACTTTTTGCATTTTTTATTTAAAAATCTAATCTAATCAATAAACCGACACAGTGTTTTATATTCAGGACAGGGGAATTCATGTGCCATATAATGTTTTCAACTTTAAATACAATATGAAGAGTTGTAATAAGATTTGCAGGGAGCCCTCCCCCCTTTTTTGTACCCTCCCCATTTTTAAAGTATCGCAAATGATGGAATATTTGATATACAGGGGGTTGTCAAAATAACTGGGACAGGCAAAAATTGGGCCAACTTTGGAATGCTGTAACTTTGACAAAAATTGACCGATTTCAATTCTTTAAGAAGTAATGGACGGGTCAACTAATCTAATTTTGAGGTGCATCCACAGAGATGAACTATGACCACCGGATACCGGTGATAATCCGGATTTCCGGAAGCATGTCTTATGCAGTAAAATTAGGGCGTGATTTTAGCAAAGGTCTCGGCTAAAAAATCAAAATTTTACTACACATGAAGATAGAAGATCAAATTCTGAAGCGTTTGGTGCGCCAAGTATTAATATTGGTCCAGAAACAACCAATATATGGCCATTTCCCCGGAATCGGTGCCGGTAGTGGATCCGAATTGGGATCAAACAATTTATTCACTCAAAATATGTCGCGCAATATTGTTTTCTCCCTAGCTTATCATAAAATACCCTATTATAAGTTGAAAATGAGTCTTGTACAGATTTGACCACTCATGGCGCCGCCAAGTGCCCCGGGGGAACCTTGCATAGGGGACATTTCGATTTTGACACCAAAGCATATCATGCGACGGCTCATTCTTCCAATCTTGTCGTAAATAGGGCAACTGTAGACTCAAAATGGATAGTTGACTACAGTGACTACTTCCGGGACCACCGGATGTTCCAGAGGGAATCTGTAATTAGGGACAATTGATATTGAACTCCAATACATATCGTGTGACAGTTCATTTTTCATGTCTCGTGCTAAATAGGGCTATTGTAGACCTTAAGTGGATATTTGACTACAGTGGCCACTTTTGTGACCACCGGATATCCCTGAGGGAGGCTGCAAATCTTATTACAACTCTTCATATTGTATTTAAAGTTGAAAACATTATATGGCACATGAATTCCCCTGTCCTGAATATAAAACACTGTGTCGGTTTATTGATCAGATTAGATTTTTAAATAAAAAATGCAAAAAGTTCAAGTATATTTTAAAAATGACCTGGGGCAGACACGAACATTCTGAAAACGCCATTATTTTTGTTTATTTTTATACTTTCAAGCCCGGGGTGTCCGGTCTCTGTGCATTCATATCGACTTTTTTTGTCGAACAGTGTTATTTATCAATAACGGCGCCGGCCAAGTCCTTAGAGTCAGTTGGGATGGGGGAAGGAATGTTAGGGTGTAATGATTGTTGCTTCTAGAGACTGAGAATACATCTGCAGCTCCACAATCACCACGGGAAGGGTGTTTATTAATGAAGAATGAAAAATATCTGAGAGTCTGAGGTCGGCGATGCGATCAATGGATAAGGAGGAACAATACTTCTTTTACTTAAAACTATTTTGAATTTTGTCTCTCGGTGAATATACATTTTAATATAGAAGATTGAAAAACATACGACGACTTTCAAAATGTCGAACCATTCAAAGGTTATTTTTAGTAATGACAAAAAAAGAAAACTATGTATAACAAAATTATATTCAATAAGGGTAAGGGTTTATGCCGACACTTGAAGTGACGAACTATCCATAGTTTGTTTGAAAAACAAAAACGATAATGATAGAAGATTGTAAAAAAGAGTCCAAAACTCTATTCAATCTTCTTAATTTAATGCAGTTCAATGTAAATAAGTTTAATAATTTTATTCGAAAAAAAAAAAATAGAATGTCTGGAGGAAAACGTAACCCTATAGTACGCCGACAATCATAATGTCGAACTATTCAAAGGTTATTCTTAGTGATGACGAAAAAAGATAGGTATATGTATATTAAAATTATTTAAAACCGAATTAGGGCTTATGCCGACACTTGTAGTGACGAACCATTCATAGTTTGTTTGAAAAAATACCAAAACGTAACGTTTATTCGATACAAATGTGCATAATCATAAGCATGAAAAGAGCTCACCAGTTGGTAATCCATTCTCGATTGAACTCATTCTTTTCGCACTTGCACAACGTGAACCAGCATATCGCTCGCAAACAGGGGACCGCACCTCCGACGACACGAAAAAAAATAATACAAACATGATTGCTTGGGCTTCTCCGAAGACTGCACAGCAAATTCGAAAATCCTGGCAAAATTAGGTGTATAGAAACTAAATCTATAAGGAAACAAATTTTTTGTTTTATTTTTTTTTTTGGATCAATATGTACAAATTCATTATTTGAGCTCTCTCATGTGAATGTTTTCTGCTAATGATATTTCAACCTAATTTTCTGTGTAAAACAGTTTTAATCAACTATGGCTACAATTGGCGCTATGGCCAAAACCGATACTTCTTCCCTACTGTTTAACCTTTCTAATGAATTAAGAATAAGTTACATATTATGCATCGAGGGTAAAATTTATGAACCAATTTTCGTTCTATTTGCTTTTTATGAAAGATCTGAAACGTTAGAATCATTCTGGAGACAAAGACACCTGGAACCTACATCATATTCAGAAGTTCATATGCATGTATGTATAAATTTCATGATTTTTGATTCCGATTTACAAAAGCATCAAGAGAACCAACAGTCAGATCTGGCCGAATTTGGTCGAAATATTCCGGAACCTGTTCCGATAAGGTGTGTTCTGGACAAGTTCAGACCATCATATAGATCTATCATGCAACAGCTAATGATTTTTTATCCAGATATTGATAGACACCATTCAAAACAGCAAACACAAAATTCTTCTCCTTATTTCTGGCGTTACATCTGAACAGGAACAGTGCCTGCTTATCAGCTCAGTGTTTTTATGAGCACTTTAAGTTACTGAGAGTTTTCTTTGCTGATTGACCATTTTTGCATGTGCATATCATGTGACAGGTACGAAGATGCCTTATGCTCTGGGAAGCCAATTCCTCGTAGAATTCTGCCAGGAGTTCAAATTTCATGATTTTTCATGAAGCATCAAGAGAGCAGCAATTGGATGTAGGAATCCAGGAATACTTTCAGAAACTCCGATGGGAATTCCATCAAGAATCCTCCAAGGCTCTCACCAAGGCAGTTCTCCAAGGATTATTCCAGGAAATTATGTAGAAAACTCTATCTGAGGATTCCTCTACAGATTTCACGAGAAGTTGCTAATGGAGTTATTGCAGAAATGCATCCAATGATTTCTCCATAGATTTCTCCAGTGTAATATTTACTGAGACGTCTTTAGAAATTTCTTCACGGATACTCCTGCAGGGGAGTTCCTGAAGAAACCCTTGGAGACATATCTGCAATATTCCTTGAAAGATTTTTCTAAAGGTGTCCATGGAGGGGTCTCTGCTATAATTTCTAGAGGATTTATTAAGCAATATCAGGAGAAATCGCTTGAAGAATCTCTGGAGGAATTTGTGGAGAAATCCTTGGAAGAATTTTGGAGAAATTTTTGGAGAAACTACTGGACGATGCCCAGTAAAGTTTGAATTGGAGGTACTGGAGGTATTTCTGTAGGAGCTCCTTGCGAAGTCTGTAAAGAAATCCCTAGGCATAATTCTTACGGAAATTACTCAAGGTATGTCTGGAGCCGAACCGGTCAAAAAATCTAGTAGTGATCATAAAACCTATTTTTAGGTGAAAAAGCATGGATTATAACTAACTCCAATTCATTATAATTTCAAATTCCGAAATTTCGCCGCAACGAAAGTGGTTCGAGTATTTGAATATGATAATTCATCCAAAAATGATAATTTCCTAAGAAATAAAACAGATTTTATAAAGCTTAAAATAGTTAAACAGAACGTAGCTTAGTTCCGAATGATAATTTCTGTAGTTTAATGGTTATAGAAACGTGTTAAAGTTTGGTAGATTAATGAAACATCAATACTTTATCAACTTAGAAAAAATGTGTTAACAAGAAATAAAACCAATCGTTTCAGTTTTATTCATATTTTCTGTTGGAACTTTATCTTGCAAATGATGAAAAATATGTTCATTCAGACAAGTTAAATAATGATTGATGAAATCAAAGAATTATGCGTTCAATGTTGCAAGAAATCTTCACCAATTCAATTCATCCATTTATTTTCACAAATCAATGCTCTTGATGGAAAAGCCTGGATAAAAATGAGGACAAGTGTTTTCAACATTTTCCCGTCATTGAATTTTTCAAATAACTCAGGGATTTAGAATAAGATCATTTCATTTTTCTCAACGATAATGTAGTTTTGTTGAAACATTAACAATGATGAACAATTTGTATAATAATCGAAAAGATTGTCGAAAAAATTAATAAATTAACATATTATGTTTTACATAATGTGATCACTGTTTGCTGAACAGATTTGAATTTGAAGAGAACGACAAAGATCCAACTCAAATTAAGGTTTTGTTTTAATCATATTCAGAAAAATGTGTTTCCGAACTATGAATAATTTGAAAACAAACAATTCTCTTATAAAACGAAATTTTGTTCGAAATGTTATAAGATATTTTCTACATTAACTCATAAGTGTAAGCTTAATTAATCCAAACCTAGTTTGTTTTTACTTTGTTCTACGTTTTAAGCTGATAACTTATGTTTGCATGTCAACATCATGAAAAAGACTGATCATTAATTTAACCTGTACGGTAAAACAGAAAAAAAATGTTTTAAACTGTTTTCCAAACGAGTTTTAGGCGCTACGGTATATCAAACAACTTTTCATCAGATCATCCTGATGTTTCAGTCAGTAATTAATATTTAGTTCTGTTTCAAATTTTCGAATTTCAATCAAGCCTTTTTGCTTAAGGCTATGTAGCCCGTGATTTATTTTGGCAGCCATGTTGATTGTGCAGCTTGCAGTTTTAAGTGATAAAACTCAGTCATCATGAGTAATATTGATTCAGAAAAGTATCACTACTTGCGCTTACATGCAGAAAGTTTGCTGATACTTTTTCAGTTACGTCAGAGCAAAACCAAGTGATTTTCTTTGACTTGCAATCGTGGGACAAATTAGCCGTAATCATCGATAGGGTAAATGTTCCAATAGTGGAGGTACTAAGCACGGTTCAATTTCATTCAACCCCTCAAAATTCAAGTAGCGCAATGAATGTACATATTATTCTTGTAACGGGAAGTAACGACCATTCACTTAATGAGAAAATTGATTCCATCGCAGTAACCATCGGGATGACAGTAAAAAATAATACCACCACTATTGGTACTCCGTTCCTTTAGTTGAGGTAAATTTTTAATTTGTGTTCCTTTCATTGCGGATTCCGTTGTTTTCTTATGCGATCCTCCATTATAGGAACACTTTGCCGCAACTATTGGTACAAGCGAAGGAAAGGGTATTTCATGCTGGTATTTCATTAATTTCAAAGGAATTTCAATAATATTTTCAACTGTTTCAGGTATCAACAAGCCAACATTACCATTGACAGTGCTTATGCAGCGCCGGATCTGTTTCAAATTCAATGAAACCAGCATTCAAGTCATTACCGCAACTATAGGAACACCCACAACCATTGGATCACTTACCCAACCCAGTTTAAATTTCAATGACGGCCTACTTCGCCCAAATTATATGATGAAAAATGAAGGGGTAGGGGATGTTTGCAATGCTACGTTTTTTTCCAAGGGGAGTATCAGCATTTGTGACCAAATGCTACGAGGGGAGAGGAGGGATGAAAATCAGTGAAAAAATGCTGCGTTATTTATGGACGGCAAGCATGGGAAAATTCACTCACTCACCCGAACGCTATCGATAAAATATCTGCAAAGTATCTGCTGCCACCGAATGTTCAATGACTGCCGAACGCAACTAGGGTGAGCGCAATCCCGACGAATCGTAAACGATTGAGATAAACCGAAAATGAAAAGATATACGGAACGGAGAGAGCACCTATCCTCTCTTAAATTGGAGACACGAAAGAACGCGTTCGCCATTCGATCACTGAAAGCTTCCTGCGAAATGTACAGATTTTGCGTTCACTGAAACATTTCGCCTTGTGTATTACCAGTCAGTGAACGCTCTTCAGCTCTCAAATACGAATGCCACTCGTGCGGAATCGTAATGTAAAGAATCATTCGCTACAGCAATCGGATGCCTTCGGCATAAGGAGTCGGTAGTGAATCATTCTGTTGCCGTTTTTGTCTTACTTGTCGCTCGGTGAACAAGAAGAAAGCGCATTGGAAATTGAAACACTCAGCTTGGTAGGAAAAACGGCAGTCTCGCTCTTGACCGCTTGTGGATGTGAGCGAGAGAAATGCAATATTCGAGTGAATGTTTCCCATGCTTGATGGACGGTCCCTTTCAGAAATGGCCCGAGCAAACGAGTCGGTTTTGTGTTTCGTTTTTTTCCTTCGATTTGCGCGTGATTTGACGAGCGAAGTATAGAGTGCGGTCGGTCGATCCTGTAGCATGCGCCTGTGGGGTGAGTGGCGGAATCAAGATCAATCTTATACGGTCAACGTTGTGCGAGTGCGAAAAGATATCCTCGTTAAGTCGAGGATGGATTACCAAATGATGGGCTCGTTTAATGCTTATGATAACACATTTTTACAGTGGCAAAGTTACATTTATGTATTTTTCAAACAGACTGCAGGTTTCGATATGGACCATTTTTCCTGTTTACATGACATTACGCATACTCTTATCGTCAAAAAAATTTGAATGGTTCGGTATTATGAATGTCGACGTACTCAATTTTCTACCAATATGTTTTCACCGCTAGACAAAAATGCAATAATAATTTTAAGTACGAACGTTGACGACCAATGGTGACTTTCAGTTCTTTTTCGTTCCTCATTAATAAATACCTTTTCCGGTTGCAATTCAACGGGGACAATTGTCCATCCAATAGCTTCCTGGAATATAGATCATAATATCTACGTGCGTAATGAGTGACATATTGATGATGTGATGCATCATGCTTATAGAAGTTCAATGAATTATCTCCATGTCTGGATACTGTAACGTTTAACTTTTTTTTAGTTTAAAAACATAAATAATAAATGAAAAATAAAACATAAAACAAAAGAATTTAATTTTTATAGCGTTAAATGAAAATATTTTGTTTGCGTTCGAAAAACGCAGCGATCCATGTAGCATAGCTTATGTGGATTTCGTTTGCCATAACGAATTACACACCAAATTTTTATTGCTGTAAATCAGCAATTTTTTGCTGATTTTCTTTGTGTTGTAAATTCAGCAATCGATCCAGCAAAATAAAATTTGCTGATTTGATCAGCAATGCAAATTGTCATCCAAATGACAGCTGGATTACTGACCAAAGCGAATTTTAATTTGCTGATTAATCAGCACTAGGTTATTTGTTATTCTTGTGGGATTTTTTGCTGTTTTCCAGCAATCTCATATCGCCAGCTCCCGGTTGATGCAAAATTGTAGGTTATTTTTGTTAGAATAATTTGTCTAGAAAACAATGGAAAATGCGAATGCGTTGCATGTCATAAATATTTATTTCATAAAATAAACACAATTTTCTGCACTCTGGGGGAAAATTGATGTATACATGAAAAGCAATGCACCGTCTACCGTAACGGCAGGGCTGACACCTAGAAATAAGCATTTTATTGTTTATTAAACCATCAACATCATAGTGATTGTTTAGTACTTACCAAATACGATATTTCGAAAAAATATACTTTAAAATTATAAATGTTCGGGTGAACATTTTTCGAGCTCGAATGGGAGAATTTTTTTCTTGTTGTAAATTTATCCGTTTACAGATAAAACTGTCAAAAAATGCTGATACGAGTTCAACAATAATAATTACTGGTTTACAGCAAAATTTCAGAGGGATTGCTGATTATCAATCATGTGTCATAGAAATTACTGGAAATCAGCAAAACTGATGGTGATGACAAGTATCCAGCAAGTTAAATTGCTGAAGTCCAGTATACAATTTAAGAAATGCTGTATATCAGTAAAACAGTGTATTGCTGGATTGGTTTCAGCAAATGAAATTGCTGGAAGATCGATCGAAAATTTGGTGTGTATACACATTAAAATTGTATGATCTCACATGAGCATAAACCTCATTGATTCATCAAGGGACTACTGGTTACGATTATTAAGCTGAAGTCATGTACTGAACGGAGTTCTTCGTTAGCCTTAGAAAGCCATGCTACTTACCTTGCCCAAGACGCCATGTTTCTAAATAGTCAAGCTTCTGAGCTATCCGCAAAACAAAAGTTTCATGCTCACTAGCGCCGCCTGGTGGCATACCCAGATCCACCGTGTTTTGCGATTTTGATGTAGTTTGTATGAATAAACGAGTTATTACGTGAAATTTCATGCAACTTCTGGTTGTCTGGGTAATTCCGTCTCGAAATGACCACCACTTGTCAGTCCTTGAGCTACTAAACAAATATGCTGAAGAAACCAACCTTCCAAAACATTAGGTTCTAGAGATATCATATGTTATAAATTTTGCAGTCTTGTTCATATAGCGCAAGTCAGAAAAAGCGCCCCTACCAGTTAAGTTCTCAACTAAAAGGATGATCCTTAACTCCTAAAGGTAGATCGTACTGAGTGAGTTTCAGCACCGGAGACAATACTGTGATATCTCTTAACGCATACGAGATATTCAACAACACCCCCAAATGATAAAATTCCATAAGTCCTGGGTTTTCTATAACGCGAATTCCTATAACGCCCCCCAACCATGTATCTAATAGGGTGATGATGTATCTCCTGTGGGCTTCGTAGCCGTGCGGTTAGTGTCACCAAGGCATTTAGCCGCATCGTGCTAAAGAGTGTGGGTTCGATTCCCGCCTCAGGCCAAAAAACTCTTCGACAGGGATGTTTTCCGACTGTGCCACTGGGCGTTGCATGCTAGTCCGTTGTCTAATGTGGTGCTTCCTTCAAAGGGCAAATAACCCACTGGAAGCATGAACGTGCAGTGTCTATTTTTAATAGGAAACCTGACTGTAAATAGAGGTTTGAGTGTAAAAGAACGCTACCATTGGCAGTATTGTGAAACAGTGTATTTTAGACTGGAAAATGTTCGAGGTTGTTAAATGAGCATCTAATTACGGTATTCGTGAAATACAGAGTACTAACGTCTATTAAAGTCAGGCCTACTTTCCGCACCAAATGTACCATATACAAAAGATTTGTAAGACCGATAGTTCAGATTAGTTTGATGCAATGTCAATTTGGTACGTTACGTAGCATATTATCCATGGTTAAACATAGTGCCCACGTTGACATGGGACCGAAGTCAATGTTGGTCAAATAGTCTGATTCGTGTGTGTGATGTACATGAGCACTGTACATCGCACACACGAATCACACGAATACACAGTTTAATGTATCTCGGAAAACAAACTCAAAATAATGACCACTTTGAAAACTTTTTCTCATTTACAGGTATCTTCATAGATCCGTCCATATGGCCAGCGGTACAGTCGATCGTTGATTCGTTGGACTACAATATCTACCCATTTCCGTCATCCAACGATCTACTGTACTCCAAGGCTGCCCATCTTCTCTACGAACTTCCGTGGTCCAATCCGAACTCGTCGATTGCGGTGCGATCGGAATCGGCCGAAACCTCCAACAAGTTTACCGCCATCTGCCGGCATGAGCATCTATGTTTGGAAAACTTCCCCAGCGACCACACCATTTTCATCATTCTGGGGCTTACTCGATCCGTGAGCTTTGCAACGAATGGAACGTTGATCGTTGTGTTGTCTGGTCGTGATATGCTTTTTGTATCAGGTTTGTTATGAAGAGATATGTGCGAGTTTAACGTTATTCACGCTATTGATATTTTCAGATCTTCCCAACGAATCTTACATAATCACTGAAAATGAAATCAACTTGCCATGGACGGAAGATAGCGATCGCTACGGATCAAACATTTTAGCCAGTGATGTCCTTTCATCGGGTTCGGTATTTTTGGAGTTAGTGGAGCTGTTGAACTTACACACAAAAGAATTTTGTTCGGAAATCGATCAATCGTTATGCTCACATCTAAATGCCACTTTGGATAATTGGCAGTACTACGCTAAGCTCCCATCGCAGAAAATCATTTCGATGCTCAAATTACAAAACTTTACGCAGTCAATGACGTTCGAAATGCGCCAAAAGTTTAGTTCAAAGGCAAATAGTAGCGAAGAAATATTGGATTTGAAGCCGATAGCAAGCTCCAACATGGTAACTAATGTTACAACACTTTATCATCTGAATGAGTACAAGCATCAATCCGCCGAATCCCTGAAACTGGGAAACATTTTCTTCTGTAGCAAGGAGTTTGAAATTCGCCATCCAGACTATATTGAACATCGTCGCCCGATCTACCATGGAAATGATTACTACGAAATGTATTGGCAGGTCAAACAAGAAGCTTGGGTGGCAGCGGGACTTACCATTGCCTCTCTTGGAATTCTTTTTTGTCTAGCCATTCTAATTTTCTTGATCGTTCGCGTCTGCATGGATGATGTACTAGAAGGAAATCCACTGAGCAGTATACTGCTACTGATAAGCTTGATATTCCAGTTTGCCTCATTTCTCCCGTTTAGTCTCGAATACACAGGTTATATGCCTGATCTTCTACACAAAGCTGACACTATCTACACGTGGAATACTTTATGTACGGTCAAGATCTTCCTCCTATCAGTATGCTATTGTACAACATTTTCGTTGCTGTTGTGTCGTGCGATAATGCTAGCGTCAATCGGTAGCGAAGGAGGATTCTTATCGCATGTGAACGGATATCTGCAGAGTGTGATTTGCATTTTCAGTACCTTGGTCCAGTTGGGACTCTCTACGCAACTGGTTATCGTCTTGCACGCAAGCTCACACAACATTTCTTGTAACGAAATTTACTACGGAAACTGGTTCTGGGCGACTATTGCCTACGATGGAATACTCCTGGCAGCGTTGATCGTCCTGTCGCCGTATATTTTTAGATCTCAAAGAAACTATCGGGAAGGAATGCTATTAGTTACAGGATCTATCCTTTGCTTAGTGATATGGACAACGTGGATACCACTCTGTGTATTTGGCTATGAATGGCGTGAAGCTGCTGTTTCCTTAGGGTTGGTAGCAACTGCTCTTGCCGTTCTGGTGGGAGTTATGATTCCAAGATGTTTCCTGATGGTTCGAAGCATCGCTCGTTCCGATCTTGTACAAGCGCTTCCATCGCTCACATCACTAGCCTTTGCTCAAGCCAACCAATACATTTCCGAACAGGTCAGCCAAATTGTTTTTAAGCTTACGACAAACTTTACTAAGACTTGCCTTTGTATTTCATTGCAGAGTGTTTACGAGTGTGTAAATCCGGCAATGCGCCAACAGAGATCCGCAACTGCGGAGACATTTATGGAGCACGAGATCGATGAACCGTACTTGGCGACGAGCGAAATTCCGACCCTTCCGCTCAGAGGTAACCGCCGGAACAACTATCTTCAACCGGATTCGAATGGCAATGGAATTAACGTCGATTTTTACGGAATAAGCAATCCATACAGCTGTTCGGATTCGATCGCATCCGAACACTCGCCGAACAAAAACACACGTTTCTAGAACTGCTGATTTCGTTTAGTATTTTTCATTTATGTGAGAATGACATTCCAAAGATATTAGGGACTGTTAAGGATTGTACTACTCGAATAACTGTATGACCTTTTGATCTAGTCAACGTAACTTAATGCCTTATTTAAGTGTAAACCCGATTTCTCGTTTATTTATGTACATTTAGGAATAAAGCAAGATGAAGTATTGAAACGATTAAAACTTAATTTTCTTTGATGACATATCTTGTCCTTACTTTTGCAGTATAAGTGAGTTGGTAGACGCTTAGCAAGTTAAAGAAGTACCGTAAAACGGGGTAACTTTGATAGTTTTTTCGAAGAAAACTTGAATATTTTTGCATGTTGTTTCAAAGATTTACAATTTATATTTTTAAAACAAGTACTGGCATCCTAGCTATCGATTACAGTCGATAAATTGGCAAAAGATTCATTTTGAATGGATATATAGTTTTTCATATAATCGAAAGTTGGTTTTCTGTTTTGGGGTAACTTTGATAATGGAGTATGATTCGAACAAAATTGAATGAATAACGAACATTCGTAGGGCATTGCATACCTCTAGGCGTTTAACGTTATATGGAAATTTCTGACTTAGATTACAAAAATGGTCCCAGTTTGTGAATATACTTTCCGCTAAGAGATTTGCGTTCTATGATAACTGGGCTATTCAAGTTCAATGATAACTAGGCTATCAAAGATAAGTGGCCAACTAGTCAAAACTACACCAAATAGTGATCGTAGAACAGATTGTTTGTAAGCGTTTTGAAAATGCTAAAATTGTGTAAATTTTTTAAATTCGTATAAAAAGCCTAAAATGTTCTTGATTCAAATGAAAACCGCTCTTACATGAAGTGTCATACTAATATTCTTTAGTTTTGCATTCGTTTTGCTTAACTGATTAACAGAAATTATGATATTTCAATTAGTATGCGGTGGGTTACGCACTATCAAAGTTACCCGCATTATCAAAGTTGCCCCGTTTTACGGTACGTAGAATGCGGAAAGGGGAAATCTAGACATACCTATAGGCGGGGTATAGAGGGCTTATCACAAAACATAGGTAGGCTTTTCATTTCTTGAAAATCGAACATATAATTGTAAGATTAGGCAATATTAGACATATTTGGAATAAAATCAGAAAATACATATCGACAAACCATAGGAATAATTTTTGGAGGTATTTTTGTGTAGAGTTTTTGCAATGATGTTTGGAATATAATCAATGATTTTGAATAACTTTTGTCGGGTACATATGAAGATCAATTGTTTTAAAAACTCTTTCAAGAATTTCGTTCCACCAAAAAATCTTTCAATAGGTCAACAGTTTCTTCCCATTTAAATTGTACTAGTCCAATTATTTTCAACATGGTTCAATTAAAGGTCAATTATTATTAAGTCTTTCTATTAACGATCTACTGCAGTTAGCATTGAAAAGCTTTCTTCAATGTTATGCTGATGATGCTGTAAGCAAGTATAGGACAAATCATTCGAGTTTCTCCTAGAAATGATGCAACACGATTTGAAGATAATGCACCAATATTTTTCCTGTCAAAAATGTATATGAGCACAGAGAAGACCATATTTTTACATCATCCTAATATACTCAGTAGCGTAGCTAGGGGGGCTCGCACCGGCTATCGGTTCTTAAAAGCCCAGAAATCATGGTGATAATTTCTTATTGTTGTACAAGTTGAGTTTTTAACAAACTTATATGTATACAAGCAAGCAAAATCAGAGTTGGGACCTAATTTGGTAGATTGTTGACATGCGGTGGTCATTCTGATACTAAATTACGCCATCAGGCGGCGCTAGTGAGCATGAGATTTTTGTTTTGTGTATAGAGCTACTGAGCTATAGCACTTAAGGTACTGAACAACTTTGCCCAAGATTAAATCTTTCTAAGTGATAAAATTACCAAAATATACGCAAAACAAAAAAATAATCATAATGCAAAATCTGTAAATTGTTGACTCAAATAATGTTAGCCCTTGTGCTACTGAACAACTTTGCCAAAGACGCCATCTTTCTAAGCAAATAAGATGCTGACAACTCAGCTAAACAAAAACTACATGCTCACTATCACAGCCTGGAGTCGAAGTAATAAATTAACAGGCTCGCCATCTTTCTAAGTGGTCAGGTTACTGAGCTATCCGTAAAACAAAATTTTTTTGCTCAGTAGCGCCGTTTGATGGCAAAATCTCAAATCTTTTGGCTCAATTAATGTTAGCCCTTGTGCTACTGAACAACATTGCCGAAGACACCAGCCTTCCAACACATCAGGATCCAGAGATATCATATATGTTACAAAGTTTGCATTATTATCCCTCAATGTTCAAATAGTGCAAATCGCCCCTACCAGCCAACTTCTCAACTAAAAGGATGATCCTCGACTCCTAAATGTAGATCGTGCGAAGCACTGAAACCTCACCGAAGACAGTACTGTGCTATCTCTTTTGACATAAGAGATATTCAACAACACCCCCAACGTGATGAAATCCCATGAGCCCTGGGTCCCCTATAATGCGGATTAGTATAACGCCCCCCTACCAACTATGTGTCTAATAGGAGACCTGACTGTATTTCGAAATTGATTCACGATTTACCTTGATTTGATATTACCTGTAGTAATGAATTGTTGTTTCGAACTCTCCCACTGTTATATTGCGATCTGTGATATAGGTTAGTTATGCTGAATTTTCATTACACTAGCACCTACTTTTAAGCTCACTGTGTAAGCAATCGAGTCAAGATCTAAAACTATTCAATACTTTTCTAAAATAATTTAATAAATTCCGTACGAAGATTTGCTACAATTTACTATTGCAAAAACGCCTTTTGTTTTGGTTTTCATTCGTTAGTTCTCATTCATTTCATTTCTATCGTCTATAATCTTGTTTTATGTTTGCCTACTACACACTGTGTCGTGTTGCCGCTCCCGATGGGGGCTCGTTGGTAGCGGTGACGCATTCGCAGATTGCTGAACAGTCCCTTCCCAGAACACAGGGTCCAAAAACCTGCGTACTCTCCGTTGCGCTGACGTCCAAAACCGCTAGCTTCACTGCAGGTCGTTCGTGGATGTTGAATGGCGTCTTCATCGTTGCGCTGCGCACTAACCATTCTTACAGCTGACGTCCATGACGCGGCCTTTTGGCCACGTATTCCTCGGTAGATCTGGGTCGACAATCACCACCACATCTCCGATCTGGATTGGCTTCACTGGATAATGCCACTTCGTCCGACGAATGATTGTCGGAATGTATTCATGAAACCATCGACTACATAGCAAGTTGGTGAAGATCTGAGAAGTCCTCCAGTTATTCCAGTTGGTGGGGCGTTAGGGCTTTGTTTTCGAAACTTTCGATGGGAACGCAAGTGGGGAGGCGCGAGTTGATGATGCTTTCCACCTCCATCAGGCTGTTACGAAGAACTTCGTTCTTCTTCACTGACTGTACCAACCTTTCCAAACTCCCATATCTCATATGCGGGCTGCTCGGGGGCAGGAATGTCCACTTGGTTTTTGGTGTCACGAACTCCTCCATGAGGCTGCTCCTGTCGAGTGATCGGAGCGCTTCACTTAGCTCACGATTAGCTTCAACGAAGGTTGTCCCCCTATCACTATTTAGATCCAAAGAGGTTCCGCGTCGTGCCTTGAAATTGCATGATGCAGGAGCTAGTGTTGAGAGAATGTGCGATTTTAATGTGAATGTTACGCACCACCACACAGGTGATTAGCACATACTACCGCTTCTCGGTTCGCTGCCCAAACAATAACAATACCTGGTTCAAAAAAATCGATGCCGGCATGGACAAACGGCCTCGAGTAACTGGTGGAAGGTCAGCTATGACAGACGACTGTGGTCGTGCTCTAGCGTTTTTGCAGTACTGACACTGCTTTTTTTTCCTTCTTAGCAATGGGTGGATAATCTGCTCAACAGACACCCGGACCCTGAACGTCCAGGAGTGTGGGGTTGGGGACCGTTTACTACATGCAAAGCAGTAGACAGGACTACATCCCCGACCCACTAAACCATTCCCATTGCCGCCAAACCCTTCGTCTCTCCGGGACCACCAAGAAGGCATTGCTTCGGAGAGGGGCTATTGCACATCGCATCCTCCAGGTTAGCTGCGTAGCCATGCAGCAACGAACATCGATGACATGCTTAGGGGGGTCCACCAAGGTAGCATGCTGTCGCTTTGCCAGCTTCCCGGGTGGTCCTTACCACTCCCATTATCCTCTGAAGGCGGGCAGGGTCAACCACAACGCCCACGCCCAGCTGTTCTGCAAGTATCAAGAACTGATACTGCGTGCTCCACTATTTGACCTGCTAAAGGCTCAGGCCATATCAGCTGTCACCAGTTGGGATTGCTGACGAAGGGGCCCTCCATCTGCCCCGACCCTTACGAACAACCAAAGGCTCGGATCCAACCCAGTAGACCGGCGCCACGACAGCAACGCTACCAGGATGTTCTCCGCGCGGCCACTTAATCGCTGTAAGGGTCGATTTCGACCGTAGGGCACTGGTATGACCTACGTAGCCGACTGCGAACCCTTGGACCACCTGTTGCTTAGCGTCTGCACTAACCACTCCTCGAGTCCACGCGCCACCTTTTTTGTAGCTCCAAGACGATGTGGGTGATAGCCGATGAAACGGCATTCCAGCCAAGCTAGTCTTCACACATCCTCTGAACCAGATGGTCTGGAGAAGTACTGACACTGCTGACGGACTAGTATTGTTGTTTCGTGATTGAAGTGATGGTGGCATTCGTGGGTGAACTGAATGACGAGTGTCGTAACTGGATGCTTCTTCAGTAGTATGATGGTGTGGACAACGTCTTCATCGATGGATTGGCAACCGGCGGTCCGTCCCCTCGTACCAGGCTTTGGAAAATTTAACGATCATTGACACACGAGCCATAATTTCATCCCATTTATTCGCCTACATTCATGCAACACCCATGACATTTACCGTTCGTGGAAGATGACGAGCCATAAACATAAACAAGACAGACACACACCACTCACTGTTTGGCGCCGATCAATGTGTGTCAACACTTGTAACATTCGCTGACCCACTCTCATTCTGATCAAGAAACAGAATATTTTCCATTTTCTGCGCTATTGCAACCAAAGAAATGTTCAATGAGTCAATAGATTATAATTAGGTTGTTAAAGACTGCATTATCAATTAATATGAAAGTTATTAAATTAATTAACTCATTACGCGTGGTAAAGATGGACAAATTATGGGTGAAATTATGAAAAAAATCCACGTGCTCGGCTGGTCCCAGCCGCAGCACTCCGTGGACATCAGGGAAAGGTGATAGCTTGTAGAGTGAGCTGCTTTGAGGAATCGGTGTCACTAGCTTTCTTCCTGTGTTCGTGAAGCGCTTAAGGTGAAGATAAATCGAAGCCAAACCTCAAATTTCCAAGAGCACGGATATGGAGAACCAAACATCCGTTTGAGCTGAAAACTTAATCGATTGGTCACTCGCTGGTGGTGACCAATCGATTAAGTTTTCAGCTCAAACGGGTGTTCGGTTCTACAGATCCGTGCTCTTGAAAATTTGAGGTTTGGCTTCGATTCATCGTCATCTTAAGTTGAGAGATTTCCTAGCCAAAGACTTCCAACTAAACTTGCCGATATTTGTAACGTTCCGATGCGATCAGATCCGGTTGATTGAGAATGCTGGTAGTGATAGCGCCGTAAGCTGTCGGCTGAGTGGGCCACACCGTATGGCCGTATGCCACAAGAAATCCGGTGGTTCACGGCACCGGATGATGGAGAAAGGTCGGAAAGCTTCTGCCACTTTGTGCGGGTTATTTTTCTATTTTCAGAACGTGGTTAACTCTCTTGTTGAAATCCGGAACCTCTCCGACTGTTTAGTATTTTTCAGAATTTCTCCGACTCTGGGGCCGACGAACTTGCTGTATTTTCTGCGGTCTGAGTACAGCCAGCATATTACATCCCTGGAATCGGTCCAAAAGAAACGTTTTTTGATTAGGATTCGATGAGTTTCAACAATACGCTTTGCCAAACGTGTTTTCGCAGTGACAAAGGCACATTCTATTGTATTTCCTTCCTCAAACCAGAAGTAGGTGACTGCTGCGTAATCATTTTCACTGACATCGACGAAGACATGCAGTATGGACCGATGCACGAGTTCACTGTTTGACGTTTGAGCGGTGCCGTGTTATTTACGTGACCATGGCAACTAGTGAATTCGGCACCGCTCAAACGTCAAATTAGTGAACTGGTGCATTGGTTCATTTCGTTGGTGTCAACTGACGACGTCGTTATCGTCCGGTAACACCGTGATTGGAAACACTCTCCACCAGTGAAGCGTATAATATATTTTTGATGCTATTGTCGCATTGCTGTTACATTCACATGCAAGAGGTTTTAAAACGTTCATTTGTGACATTCAGGTTGCTACTGATACATTCTTGCTGCATCCATGAATGTATTAGGAGCTGTCATACAAAAAATCTTACCATGGGGGGAGGGGGGGTTGAAAAACCCCGAAATTTGTCTTGCGTAATTAATGGACCGCCCCTTATCTGACATGGATAAGAGTAGCGTGCCATTCTTTTCAGCCACCCATGAGCGTTATGCTGTCGTGGATGACGGGAATGCAAAATGAATGTAAAAAACAATCACGACGCAGCTGCGATCGTAGCGACAACTCTTCATTCGTTTGCTTCTGATCCATATCGCCACTTCATCACAGCTCTGAGCTGTCAAATACCGCCTTTATGACGTTATCTTGCAGTGTTTTGTACAGCATGCGTTTTCACTGCTGCACAATGGAACTTTGCACGAGTTCACTAATTTGACATTTGAGCGGTACCGTATTCACTAGCTACCATGGTAACGTTAATAACATGGCACCGCTCAAACGTCAACGACTGAACTCAAACGTCAACCATGAACCAATGCACGAGTTCACTAATTTGACGTTTGAGCGGTGCCGAATTTACTCGTTGCCATGGTCACGTAAACAACACGGCACCGCTCAAAGGTCAGATAGTGAACTCGTGCATTGGTCCATTGAAGTAGAGGGCGTTCATTGGATGCAACAAAAAAGTGGTACAAACGGAGCACCAGGGTGTTTTTTAGGTTTGCTTCTACCCTCTTTATTCGTAGGTTTCTGCTTCGTGCCGTTCTCGCACAAGGTGCTGTCCATAAACAACGTGGTCATCCATGGGGGGAGAAGAGCGGGGGTAGTTTGTTTGACCAAAGATCACGATCGACACATTTTTTTTTGTATTGACGAAAAACCGACCAACGAAGGAAGAGGAGTCTGAAAATAGAAAAATAACCCATGAGTTATGGACAGCCCTCAAGCTAGTGCGGCTGGTTGATACAAAAATGAAAAGAAAAACATATTTCAATCGGTGCACATTGTGATTGGCACATTATGATAATACAGATTAACGTCTACTACAGTAATTCATTACAACCATGATACATTTATTGCTGACCAAAAAAAGTCACAGTCGCGCGTGACATTTATTTTCAGTATCACATGAATGTTTTTGTTGCATGAAAGTCATGGTAGTCTATGTGTGATTGTCACGCTCACTACAGTTTTTGACGGTACATTTTGGTTCACTGCTCTCCACTTTGTGCAGCACGCTGAGCCAGGTTCTTTATCTTTCTAGCTGAGTGTCGATTATCGGATCGTCCCACCTGATTTTTGAACGCCATATCTCTTGGTGCAGTACCTTCAAAAACATAAACATTCACAAGGAGTCCTAGCGGGTCTAACACGGACATTAGGATCCGTAGATCACACTTCGTGGGAACTTGTTTACCAGATAACATCTCCTGTTGGTATCGCTTCGGGATCTTGAACGTGAATAAGTCGTCGGATGTTGTGTGGTACTGAATGAACATTGTCATAGATCTTGTCTCCCAACCCTGTTATGATGGTTGACAATCAAAAGCCTGTTGAAAGAACTCCGAGAATGTAACATCGGATCGGACATCAAACGATCTAGTAGGCATGGTACAACTTCGACGCCTCACTCCCATAGTAATGTCAGAATGGAATGCAAGGATCTTCGTGGTGCTCCCGCTTGCCAACAACGATTCAGAGCTTCACAGATGTGTGCCACCCAGATTATCGACATGGATGGAGACACTATCTTCTATGGGGACAGAGGGCCCGATTGGCCTTTCAGATAGATTGGGTTCGGGACATCCTGTCTACTGCAAATCGCTGCAGTTGATATAGGGCATGTCCATAGTCTGGTTCCACCACATTCCCAGAACTTTCTCGGTGGACAACTCACCATCCTTGTTCAAGGCCTTCTGAATCGATTTCGGCTCTGCCATGGTTTCCACGACTTTCTCGGAGTTTGACAACGATCCCCGGATCTCGAAGCCACGACGCCCATCGAGATACCTGCTTCTGCCCCCTGTTATTCGTTTTATTCAACCACTTATTTTTCTTCTCAACATTGGTAATTGACTCCTTCTAGGGATCGCTAGTCTCGAGTACCTCAAGCTCCAAAGGTAATCGCTTTTGTAGCTGCTTCTTCTAAAAACGCTTGTCTCGCTTCCAGAACTTCTAGCTTGTAGAAGCCGAAGTTTTGAAGACCACTTCGATGACTTCGATGAAGTTCCATCGGATTTATTAGGCGGTTTAGTGAGATTTGAGCTCAGCAATGTTTGCAGGTTACGTTTTTGGCAAAGTTGTTCAGTAAGTCAAAGACTATCATTGCTCGCACCATAACATTCGATAATTTGCCGTCAGACGACGCTAGTGAGTATAAAACTTTGGTTTCAAAATATCTCAGGATTTGAAAAATGACGCCTTTGGCAAACTTGTTTATTAGGCAAAGGGTTATTATTGTTCGAGCCATGCAGTTCAAAGTTTTGCCACCAGGCAGCACTAGTGAGTATATTTGTTATGCTTTCTCGATCGCAATGTGTAACACAAAATACATTCTTAAACTTTGCTCAAGATTCGACTTTACCAACGTAGGGGAAGGGGTGGTAAAATGAACACCTTAAGGAAATCATCTTGTTTCTGATAGAAAAACGAGGAATTTGTAAAGTTTTATCTCACAACATCAAAAACAGGGATGTTATCCACAGCTGCGACACGAATTCAGACTAAAATAGCTGAATTTTCACATATTTTTGTCGCTAGCAAAAAACGAGGTAAATGTTCATTTTCCCTGCACTATGTGGGTAAAATGAACAGCTGGTGGTAAAATGAACATCGTGCAAAAAACGTGAGCAAAACAAATATTTCTGAAAAATGTTATTGCCTTACCGAAAATATATCCATTAATGATTGCAACCCATTCAAAAAGAATTCCAAAAGTTTCAGGTCTGAGCTCATATCATAACGATATTCACCTCACTGAAAAACCTCAAGTCTTCCGAGCTAAAAGTTAAGTCAGTTCTGATTTTTAAACGTGGTTTTCTAAAATCTAAGTTTTCGTTGATATTTTCACTCCAATTGACCTACGTATCAACTCGAACACTGTGATTTATGCTATAAATCGGCCGTGCGTAATATAAATTCATCGAAATTTGATTTTTCTCGATAAAAGGCAAAGTGTTCATTTTACCACCCCTGTTCATTTTACCACCACTTCCCCTACAGAAAATTTGATATAGGTATTGAGTTTTATCGATTTCACTTGATCAGTTTTGCCACCCACGACATAATATTTAACCCTTCATGAAAAACTGAATTACAGTGGAAGAGTATTTCTATTTTACTGAGCATTTGTACTTCAGTTTACTGTATGGCATCGGCATGCAATTTCGTCGGTTTCGTTATCTCTAAATTTCAATGGTATCTGCACATAACTATCCATTAGAGTGGTTCAAAAAATCGGTCTTTGCTCCACACCGCTCATTCGATTCTAGATCAAATTCTGAGTGTCCTCCCAAAATTTGAGCTCATTCGGATGAATACTGAGACTGCACAAAGTTTATATGGGAATAACTATGGGAAAAGCAAGCAATGACGTCTAAAAATATATTCCAAAAGCTCTGAAACTTTTCTCTTTCATAAAAAAGATAAGGGATATTTTATGCAGCGAAATATATTGTTTTTCGTATAAGATTTAAAAACTTATTTGATGGACTTATAATCTAACCAGATGCCTCCCACCGGATACAGCATGAACATTTTTGGCTCGTATTTCAAGGGAACCTGCGTCTTAGAGTTGACGGAGATTTCAAATTTATCGATGATCTCAATGATTCCTCGCTTCACTTGAGCAATGGCAAAACGCATTCCAAGGCACATTCGAGGTCCTTCGCCGAACGGGAAGTACACTCCTCGTTCTCGGTAGGGTTTTGTTCCACCGTTTTCAGGCGAGAATCTCTCAGGATTGTACTTGTTAGGTTCTTGGTAATACTGTGAATCGAGTTGAACAAAGTATGGAATGACAACTGTAGTTCCTGCCGAAACTGGTATTTTCTGGTCTTTGGGTCCAACCAGCACAGTGCTTTCGGTGCATCGTTTACGCAGAACCGGAATAATCGGGTGAATTCTCAGTGTTTCGTTCAGAACTTGATCTAGATAGGTCATTTCTCCAATATTGTCATAATTGATGCCACCTTTGGTAGCCTGGACGTTGCGAATTTCCTCTCTCAATCTGGTCTGGATTTCAGGATGAGATGCCAGATCGAAAAGACAGTTTGTCATCACCGTACTGGACGTTTCAAAGCCATCCGCGAAGAACGATACCCCATGACCTGCCATATCAATTTCCGAAATCTGTTTCTTCTCTTGCAGCGATAGAAGGTGGTCCAGATAATCGTTGCGAACTATGTTATTTTCCTTACGATGGCGGATGGCATCTTTCATGATGCGAATGAAGAATTGCTCAACTTCCCGTGGCAAAAACGTAAATTTGTAGAACTTTTTGACCGACGGCAGGAAAGTTGTTATCATCAGAATAATCTGAGCTCTAAAATTGAAATCCATGATCCGACGACCCATTTCACGGATTTCTGGCTTGTCCTTGGAAAATGACTGGGCGTCGATGGCGAATACGCAGTTTGAAACTACATCAGTGGTGTACTTCGACATGAGCTGGGTATGGAAAATTATGCATGAGAAAAAGTTTTGAAATTTGGTTAGTAAACATTCACCTCCTTCGTATCAACGGCTGGTTCTTTTTGTTTTTTGACGTGGTCTGTCATCCTATCACACACTTCATCCATGAGTGTCGAAAGTGCCTTTATCTGTAAAAAGAAGCAAATTGAAAACGTGTCCATCCCATCACTATTTCGTCTAATTACTCTGTTGTTCGTGAAGGCCGGTGTGATTTCCCCTCGACGAGTTTTCCATTTTTCTCCGGACAAGCTGAATGGATTTCTTGCGAACAGGGGATCGGACTTTTCATCCACAGCATCGGAGAACTCGTTTGCCGAAAAGTAGCGGAAGCCCTTGATGAGCACCTCTTTGATAAGCTCTGGTTCGCGGATCATCAACTGCGGTGTCCGAACGCTGAAGTAACCCACTACGGGTTCGGTCTTGAAATCACTGAGGAGAAAAGATAGCGATGATAATAGATCAGCAAATAGGATTTAGGCTTATTTAAGCTCATTGTCGTAAAAACCTAGATGTTATATATAGAGTGTCCATTTCCCGGCCATTTTGCTCGTCCCGGGATTCTGGACAACAATCTAAGCTTATCCAATGAAATCCCGGTATCCCGGGATTTCTCAAGTTTTCAATAAAACTAGTATTTTGGTTGAAATAAAAGTATAAATCCAACAATACAATCCTGTTTTTAATGAAAGAAAAAGGTAATGTAACTTTCCAAGATAAAATTTTTATTATAACAAATCACATTTCATATATGACTTTCTTATTCTGATGAAGTAACTTTACAAAAATTAAAACTTAGCTTACTAATTACGGGTTTGCAATGGATTTTTCAAATTCAAATTTAAACACTTATGAATGGAAGTATGGTAAAAATTAAATTAATAATATGAAAGCAATTTGCTTCAATCATTTGAGAAGTTATCAAAACTTCAGAACAAATAAACGATTGAAGATCATTGAAGGTATTGTATAAGATCATGGAAAAAGTTAATTACTCCAAATTATAGATAATAAATCTTCGAGCTGTTTAGTTTTAAAAAAAAGACTGCGTTGCCGATATTTCATCAATCATTGAAAATACAGTCGAACTCTCAGCAGGAAGAATAAACTAAATATTCATAGAATTGGTCACTCCAGAGCGCATGGCATAGGTTGCGCCAAGGCCTCTTTCAAGACATTTCCGTTTCTTGTCGGAAACATATCGTGCGACATATCAATCTTTGGTCAATCCAGAGCAAGAATGAATATACCTCTGCATCTACACAATTGTCTTGGAAAGTACATTGGGTTAGTGGGTGTTTTTGGTCCCATCGCTCGCTCCAGCTGGAGCAAGCAATGCAATTGATGGACCAAACATTTATGACTGGATTACACGACTTTTTATTCGCACTGCGCGAACCGAACACGTCTGATTTCTATTGCATCGCTCTCCCCCGTAGGGGCAATCGATGGACCGAACACTAATCTGTAGGAAAACCCTTTGCGGGTAATAGATGAAATATCGAATGGGTTCCAAATTAGATAATTGTTGGCTAGATTATTGTTCAATTTCTGATGAAATCTTTAACATATTCTAAGCAATTTTTTTATTCTGTTGCACGTGGAATTCCTCCATTCATGAATCAGCGGTACGATTGACGGATCTGACGTGTTTGGTCGAATTAACTCTTCTTAAAACGGGCGATAGGTTGTTCTTTTTTATACTGTTAAAACAATTATTGGCAGTAAATTCGCCAAAGGTCAGTAAGCCAAAGGGATTTCATAAATTATAAGACTGTTTCATGGTGTATTCATGAGGACTTCCAAAGCGAATTCCTCTGTTAAGTTGTTATCAACAAATTTATTTAGAACCCTGAGTAATTAATAGAAAATTTTCTTAGAAGTTAACAATACATTCTAGATATCATTCTAGCCAAAACCTTTTAAGGATTATTGTTGGATTTCTGATGATGTTCGAAACAAAGTTCTGGTGGATTCCTTGTTAGTTTTCTTCGCAGATTTCTGCTGAGTTTGAACTAGTTGCACAATGCTTTCCTGGCGTATTCATGAAGATCTGCATAACAGATTTTCCAACAATCGTGGAAAACATCTGTTCAGAAAGATCCTGCCTAAGACTGCATCAGTGAAGAGGAGCCACATCAGTTTGTATGTATTTTATCCTAGATTTATTTGAATACTTTTCAGAATTTTTATTATGCTTTACCCGTGGCACATCATGTTTTGTTCAAATAACGGAAAACTTTCAAAAAAGGTTTTCAGCAAAACCTATTCTTTGTGCTCTGGAGTAGCCAGATCTGTTGGTAGCGAGGTCATTTTTCATTTATTGACATATTAATTCATGTAGATTGAAACGTTGCACAATATGTGTTGGACATGAAACTGAAATGTCCCTTTAGAGGCCTTGGCGGAACCAGTACCAGGTGCTAAGGAGTGAACTAATTAGTTGATACCTAGTTCATACTTCATGAATTGACATGTTCTTTCGAATTCACGAAGATTGACACGTCACACGGTTTGTAATGGATATGAAACAGAAATATCTCCAAGGAGGCCCTGGTGGAACCTGTGCTTGGAGATATGGAGCGGCCACATCTCATGTTCATAAGTTGAATCTTCTTTTATTGACATGTTTTTTTTACAATTCACAAAGATTGAGACAAAAGCAGAAAAACCCCCAAAGAAGCCCTTATGGAACCTATGCCAGAAGCTCAGGAGTGGCCAAATTTTTTATTACCGTGTTTTTTTCTTTCATTTATTGACAAGTTATTTAAAATTCATTAAGAATGAGATGTCGCACGGTATGTTTTTGGACATAAAATTGAAATGTTCCCCAAGAAGCCCTTGTTGAACCTGTGCTTGGAGATCTGAAGTGGTCATATCTGTTCGTACCGAGCTTTTTCTTCTTTTATCGACATGTTCTCTCGAATTCACGAAGATTGATACGTCGCACGGTATGTTTCCGACAATGAACGGAAATGTCCTCAAAGAGGTCCTGGCAGAACCTATGTCAGGTGCTCTGGAATGGCCACAACTATGGACAGTTAGTTTATTTTTCCTATATTGACATGTTCTCCCGAATTCAAGAAGATTGAGGCGTCGCACGGTATGTTTTGGACATGAAACGGAAATGTCCCCAAACTGGCCCTGACGGAACCGGCTACGACGTTCCAGAACGGATCACTTATTCGAATTATGTTGAAATGATGACAATAGACCGTTGTCTTATATTTTACATAAAAACTTCAGTGTTGTAACTGCAAATTTGGCATCCTCGTGACCCCAGTACAATCCGGAATATCTCCGGCATGGTTCCGAATTCAACAATTTCCATTTATGGCAAATAATTGAAACATTTTCAAACTAAACTGACGGAGGTTTCAAAAAGATCGAATGGAAATTGATGAAATGGCAGCTATTTGAAAATGCCTTGTCGGAGGCCGGTAACGTAAAGGTTAATTTAAAGACAGCTCAAAGCGCCATGGTATCTTCAGAGAAATTGTTTGTAGATACATTAAGTACACATGAATAGAATCAAATTTTTGATTGAACTCATACAAAGCAAATTTAGTCAAAAAAATCTTCAAAAAACATATTAGTTTTTAAAAAAGTACCCCAAGACATTAGTAGCCCGCGAATGCCCACGATGGGAATAAGTTCATTCGAAAGCCAAAAACAAGAGCTTTCAAGTAAGGTACAAATTATTTTGCGAAAACTTGCGATAGACCACTTTCAACGCGTTTGAAGGTGTACGGAGTGCAATTATAGTTGAATAATAAAAATCCTGTGATACGCTAGTACGTGCATTGCAATCATAGTAGCCATGAATGACATCCCGAGAAGGAACCAATTACCCGCACCTATCCTTTTCTTCATCTACTTTCTGGCGTTACATCCCAACTGGGATAATGCCTGCTACTCAGCTCATATTTCATATGAGTACTTCCGCAGTTTTTAACTAAGAACTTTTTTCCTATTAACCATTTTTGCATGTGTATATCGTGTGGCAGGTATGATGATACTGTATGCCCTGGGAGGTCGAGAAAATTTACTTTACGAAAATGAATAGCTGAATAGCTGCGCGTTTATTGCTTCGGGTCTCTGCGCTCCTATGACAATTAGGAATTTATGCTTAATTAAATATTTTTCACACTTTATTTTGTATTATTATGGTATTGAAGTGATTTGAACTAAAATTTGAATTGGTACTTAATAATATATTTACCAAATAAAATTACACAAAACATCTCGACTTATTAACATGGTCGAACTTAACTATTTTCTTCGAACGCAGCCACTAGATCATATAAAACAAATTGGAAAAATTATTCCCTACGTGGATTTGCTTTTGCTACCAAAGTAAGTATGAAAACAGACTTAAGCTTTAGATATGACAATCATGCTGAAACTGATGAAATTGATGATTCTTGCATTAAGGCAGGGTTAAATCTAAGATATTTATGGATAAATTTGCATGAAATATCCACAGTTTTTTAGACATCACAAGAATTGCAATATATATTTTTGAGTGTTTTTTATGTTACTTGCTCACCGTAGTGATTTGTTTTACAAATCTGCATAATTGGCATATTTAAAAGATAAAATTTTAAATTTAAACGAAATGAACAAATATGCTTATGATGGTTTTTGTGTTGAGTTTCCATATTTTTGGATAAATCGTTCATAAGTTTTCGTCAAAAATTTCACTTTGTTGTTTTAGGTGTGGGAGGAGTGTATGGAAAAAATATTCAAAAATAAAAGTTGGAATACAACTTATGCCTGACATGCTGTGAAAATTGTATTTGAATCCATCAGTAAATAATTGAGAACTAGCCTGCCCGAGATGACCATTTGTTATGGAAAATTGATAAAGTTGCAAATGTATTGTTCAAACCTGTATATTCTAATTATCAGTCCAAAACTAGAAACATTTGAAAATAAAAGTCCATAATACTTAAATATGGCATAGAATATGACAAATATATGATTACAGCTATTTTAAAGAGAGTTTGAGGTTTTGGCCGACATTTGTTCTAGATCGAACCACTGTGCAGTGGGGCAAAAGTTCGCTCAAGTCAATCAATTTTGAAACTGTCAAAAAAAGCCTCAATAAATAACATCTAAGACAAGAAAGCATTGAAATTGTTACTAGGGTAGCCCAATTGAAAATCAAGTTACTCAAGACTGCGAAAGCATTTCAATCAAGAGAACGTTTTCGAAAATTTGTGGGAGACTGATTTGGAAGAAGTGATAATCATTATTAGAAAAATGCCAAGGTTGTCCCAATTTTAAAACCAGACAAAAATCCTGCAGAAGCTTCCAGTTATCGTCCAATCAGCTTGCTTTCCTCCATCAGTAAACTTTTCGAAAAAGTTTTGAACAGAATAAACGAATAAACGAAAATTCAATTCCTGCCAATGAACAGTTTGGATTCCGTCATGGACATTCGACCACTCATCAACTTTTACGTGTAACATATTTGATTCGTTCTGAAGGCTAATCTACTGGTCTTGCTCATCTAGATATTGAAAAAGCATTCGACAGTGTTTGGCATGAAAACTTGATTGTAAAATTAGAAAATTTTAATTTTACAACATACATTGCTAGAATATTCCAAAATATTATCTGTCAAATCATACACTTCAGGTTAATTATCAGAACTCCAGGTCTGAAAGACTTCCTGTAAGAGCTGGTGTTCCCCAAGGCAGCATTTTGGCACTTATATTATATAATATTTTCACCTCTGACTTACCTGAGTTACCTCAGGCATGTCAATAATCCTTGTTTGAGGATTACACAGGTTTTTCCGCCAAAGGACGAAGTCTGCGTGTCATCTGTAGTCGATTGCAAAAAAGTTTGGATATTTTTTCTTCATACTTACAAAAATGGAAGATTTCTCCTAATACTTCCAAAACTTAACTGAATATTCCTACATAAACCAGCCATTTACGTTTCACAACCGCCAAAAAAAATTGACCACTGACACTGGGGAACACACTGCGCAGTGATTTGTTTTGTTCAAAAATGTCTTAAAATTCAATATCCGCTAAGATTAAATTGATCTTTTACACGAATGTTTTTTACTTGGGCAAAACGAGAAAGAGGTGAGTATTCACAGCACGTGATTTTTTCGTACAGTCTTGACCAATTAAAGGTCATTATACCCTATCTTAAAGGAAAAGGTTTATGTTTTTTCATAAATCAATATCTCTGGAATTCACTGAAGTAGCAGCGAGCATTTTTGTGGAGTCCAAAAGCTCTTGAATTATTAATTTTTTGACTTGGTTTGAAAACTCATGAAGTGGAAATTCTTGAACGGACTAAGTATTGAGCTCGTCATCTCTGAATTGGCAATCTTGAGTCTTGGTTACCATATTTTGCCAGTAAATGGACAGAAAACCACATTATAGAATCAAAAAGAGCAGAAAGCAAATGATCACTTTCGTGGTTGTCCCTTGAATTAAACACGTTCTTCGAGTAGATAATTTATAGTTGAATTTTACATCTGTAAATTGTTCTGTGAAAAAAATTCTGAGTTGACCTTAAACTGCAGAATCACAATTATTTGTCTAACCATCATTTTTCTTCTTCTTTGCATTACGTCCTCACTGCGACATAGCCGGCTTCCCAGCTTAAAGTTCTTATGAGCACTTCAACAGCTATTAACTGAGGGCTGGCTTTGCCAAAGTAACCATTTTCGCATTCGTATATCGTGTGACAGGTACGATGATACACTGTGCCCAGGGAAGTCAAGGAAATTTCCATTACGAAAAGATACTGGACCGACCAGGAATCGAACCCAGACACCTTCGGCATGGCTTTGCTAAGGAAGGTCTAACCATCACTCACTTGTAAATTTTCTCGTATTCGTAAAAAATGTGTTTCTTCTGTTTTAGAACATTCGGAAGATTTCCAAACAGCAACCTCGGCTTCGGGCCTTTAATGCCGTCCTTTTTCCAGCAATCGAAATTCCACGACAGGAACAGATAGATGGCACTCAGAATGCCACCCAAAACGCCAACCACTGTCCACCACATTTTGCGCTAGAACAACTCGTCGCACTGGATGCAGAAATTCGACAGATGTTCCTTGGCCAGCGAAACGTTCAACTAAATAAGAGCCAATTGAGTTTGTTTCGTTACCGGCTGGGGACCACAGTGCTGCACAGTGGCCGGAAATCGGAAATATGGAGTTTGCAAATTTCTTCACGGGTATTTTTGCTTGAATAGCAAGTTCCCAAAGTTTTAGATCGCGTGGTTTATATTTAGATTTGTCAAAAGATGTAAGTTGGAATTAACTCTATTTAATTTAAAAAAAAATCGTGAATGTTATTCCATCGTAATTGCAGTTTATGAACTAAATCATGATCAAATCTGCCTCAACTGGTCTCATTCGAAAAAATATTATATGACATGTTGATTATTTGAGAATGTCTACAAGTGTATAACGTTAAGCTTCTTTAAAAATGTCTTAATTTTTCAAAGCTTGTGTAAGATATCTAGGAAAAAGAAGGCCTTCCTTATTCGAGTGGTTAGAGTCCGTGGCTACAAAGCAAAGCCATGCTGATGGTGTCTGGGTTCGATTCCTGGTCGGTCCAGGATCTTTACGAAAAAAATCCCTTGACTTCCCTGGGCATAGAGTCAAATGAGAACGAATTCTGCAATGCCTGTCCTGGATAAATTCAGAAAGCATAACAAGTTTGCTCAAGATATTCAATTTCATATTGGTACCGTTATCCGGGGGCAAATTGATCACTATTTTATAATTTTTTGTTGTGTTATCGTACGGAATTCTGATATAACTAAAAAAAATCGACAAAATCAGTTGGCCATTGATTTTTATCAGCTTATGTAATCGACTTTTAATTGAATAACATTAAACATATAATAAAAATTTTAATATCAACAATTACAATTACACACTGGGGTGAAATTGATCACCCCATATTTCCCTATCTACTAAATTTGGGTCTCCTGAATCTGAATTTTATGTCAAAATTCCTTCAACTAGAGTTTTTGATCATTGTGTTCCCAAATTATACTTTCCAAATCTTCTTTATTCGCCTAAATGTAGCCAATTTCTCTTGAAATAAGCACATTATTTTGTAATAAACGATTTTATGAGCAAAAAACTATGCTAACTATGCTGTATGATATCAAAAATTAGTTCAGTAGTTCATATTTAAGCTTACACAACATTTTGAACACTCAAAGTTAACATGTTGGCATAGAACCAGTGGATTTTTTTAGCAATGACATTTCTAACTGTATTGCTTACACCTTCAAAAAGTATGAATATTTCTATGCAAAACTGACCCTAATAAAAATGAATTAGTTTAAAATCATAATTGGACACCTATAAACTAGAAAACCCGGAATGTCAGTGCTGCCAACGTAACCTTCAGCATCTTTGGGAGGGAATATATTTTGGTAACGACCTGATCAAATTCTCCCCAGTGATCTATTTGCTCTCGGATTACGGAACTCAAATAATTTCGTATTAATAATTTTCGAAGGATCATGATTTTTTAACGTTTTGAGTGAGAATAGTTCTTTCTGTGCTTTCGGCCAACATTTGTACAAAGTGCGACCACTGTGTGTCGTCGCGCAAGGAATCGCCATTCGCGGCTGATAAATAAACTTTCGCTGTCTCTGGCCGGGCTCGGTGATGTGTGACTTCTCTACGCGCGAGCTGTAAAGTTCCTTCATTCGAGTAAACATCGATTATTTGTTTTCAGGGAGCAAACGTAATGATCTATTGATTTATTTAAACTATTTGATTTCACGTTTTCCTTATTGATATTGAGAGAGTGGGGGGTCAGATTGCCCTATCGGTAAACGCGCAGCTATTCAGCAAGTCCAAGCTGAGGATAGTGGGTTCGAATCTCACCGATCGAGAATCTTTTCGTAAAAGAAATCTTATCGACTTTCCAGGGCATAGAACATCTTCATGCTTGCCACTCGATATACGAATGCAAAAATGGTCAATTGGCAAAGAAAGATTTTAGTTAATAATTGTGTAAGTGCTCATGAGAACACTGCGATGCAGGCTCTGTCTCAGTAGGGACGTAACGCAGAAAAAAGAAGAATAAGAAGATGAGAAAACAATTTGTGGCAAACACGATGATACACACTTATAATTAATCACAGAAGTCTGGAAAATAAACCACCGAATCTGAGCTGTGAATTATTATTCTACAGATTTTTCTGTGAAATGCGAACTTTTCCAACAGAACTGTCAAAATTTCACATAAAATAACGCGAAGTTAACGCAAAAATCTGACGGAATACGGTGAAACATTTACAAGCTGTTCGGTGAAAATCGACCATTTCACCGTACACCGCTAATAACACCGTAAATCTGTGAAAACTGTCATCGGCCGCCATATTGACAACCATGATCTGTGCTAAGTTTTAAAGTGTCAGTGAAAAAGTGAAAACAGAGCTCACAATGGAAGATATTTTGGAAAATATCCGAACACAGGACGAGAGACTGGTTTGTGTTTTCCGTAAGTATTGAATACACCTTTACTGCCCATAACTGCATATTTGTAACATTCGACAAAAGTAGGCATTGAGTAAATTGAATACCAAGTGTGCATTTCATAGCAGTTTGGGAGAAAACTAAAATTTCAAAAAATTACCAGGAACTCAAAAGTGCTTATTTGAGGCTGATATTTTGTACAACTCATATCGCATACTAGGTGAATAGTCAGAAAATAATTCTGATACAAATTTCATTGCTATTACATTACGAGACTCATTTATAATCTCAATGTGACTGTTATGCGGTTATAATTACCAATGTGACAAAACAACTTGGTATTTTTCTCTTATTTTCTAGAACAATCTCACAGATTTCAGTAAGTTGATCGAAAGTATTTATCATTTGATGACTTTCCATGCTGGGGATTTTTTTTAATTATCGGACAATTTGGGCCGGAGGTTCTCGGATTAGCATGAAATTTTCACCAGAGTTAGAGCTCGTGGATACATGACCAAAAGTGAAATTCAAAAAAATTATAGTGGCCTATTTTCCCGGAAAACTCTAGATGAATTTTCACGATTTTTCTGTATACCTCAAACTTTGAAAATTCATATCTCCTGAACTATGCATCGTAGAACAAAAGTTTTTAAGTGAAATCGAAAGGAAATTTTCTCAGCAATCTATTAAAAATATAAAAAGGAAAACATTTCTCGGAAAATTTTTCACCATGGAGAAAATTGTCGGAAAAATAGCGAAAAAACTATCGTCTGTATCATGAAAAATTTTCAAAAAAATATTTTTTGTTTCATCAATCCATACTCTAACTTTCGTCCATAGACGCCAAAGTGGTATCTTTTACCGTTTAGGCGACAGAACTGAAAAACCGATGACCACCCGCACGCTTCCCATAGGAAAATGTGTTCTATTGTGAGCCTCATAGCTGTGCGCTAACGGCGCACAATGGGGCAGATCGCTGTTTTCGACGGCCAAAACCTCTAGTACTCTAGTTATGCATCCTAGAAGTTTGGTGTCTTCGACAAAGTGTTTTGGAATAAATTGTACTATATTTTGACACATTTAGATTTGATCTAGATAAGTGAAAACTGATCTAGATCAGTTTTACCTTTTGATAGGAGCGTCCTAGCAAAAAACTTTTTTCTGCAAAGTTGTTAATTGAGGCATTTTTGACATTTCTTCGGAAGACACTTACACTCTGAAAGTATCCTTGACGTAGGCACGTCGCAGACCGGCTAGCTTACCTCTTGGCTATTAAATCTCAGGGTCGGCCACCGACCTCGGGAGGACTCACAACAACGTGCACTTACCGATAGTACAAAGTGGACTGATCAACGACTCGGAACAGGCTACATCCAATGACTCTTTCCTAGAACAAGCATTAAAGAGAGCTGAGAGAATTGAATTGCAAGGTCTTCTTTTATTTGAATTTCTGGAGGGTACGGTATTCGGTGCAGCGCTGTTCGATGACGTTGGGGCCCTGGTGCGGAGGTGGGGAGAGGAGGATGGAACGTACCTGCAGCAACCCTGCCGTGGGTTCTGTGATGCTCGAGGTGATGTTCAAGCGACGAAGGGGCGGTGATGACAAATGACGTAACAGGCGAAACGGGGATGTGCGCCGTCTCGAGAGGGATTCTACCCACCGGTGTTCTGCTACAGTGTCACCGGTCGTAATCCGATTGACAGCGTGACGAGGGTCTCTATACGATCCTTAGGGTAGCCGATTGAATCCTCGACCTCAACTAATTGGCTTTGGCTTGCGAGTCTGAGGCACTTCACTTTTTGGTGGCACTACCCGATCGCGTCCACGCGCTTTCCACACGGTTCTCTAATGACTTCGTAGCAAAGATACGGTTTTATAGGACTTGTGAGTTGCTTACTGGTTCAAGCGATAATGATCTCTGGCTTTCTCTCGACATCCACCTCAACCTCCTCAAAAAAGCTCCCTTTTTCTCCGCTATATTTCCATCCTCCTCTTTCCCGGATCCAGTGTTGTAGCGATATCCAAAAAATCCTCATTTAGTGGTGAATTTACCGTCTCCCCTCCATAAATAATTTTAGTACAACGGTGTTTCAATTCACGGATTAATTTTAACAATTCTAACAGTTGGAATGTAATAAACTACTCGCAGATTTTTTTGGATATTATTTTTTTAATACATTTGGTTTTAATTTCAATTACTTCATTCAAATAATCTTTATAATTTAAATAGGATAAGGTAGCAAATTTAAGGTCATAGGAATGCTTTTTGTTCCGATTTTTTTATAGATCGGTAACAATTATCCCCTCGGGCGAGAAGAAAAATTGTTCGTGCAATTTTTCATCAATTATCTCAAACAGGTGCCTTTAATCACGGCACCGACATGACCATTGAGTATAGATGACTGGACTGTTAATGAAACCGATACCGAGTTGAAAACAGTGGTTAAGCCCCTAGACTGAGAATCGTCATCCTTCCTACTAGTCCAGTCCAGCTTTGTCGGGGAGAATACTCGTACATTCCTCGCCCTACCGTGGTATACACTTTTCTCTCTTCTCTGAAGATCACCTACGTTTTCAACACTCATTCTAACATTCATTCCTCATTCATCCATATTGGGCGCGCCCCCTTACAGAATCACACTAAGCACACACTCACACTCATCCAGTTTTATGACTATCTTAATCTAAATTACCTCTAAACCAGTGACAAACTATTCTACTGTCTACGTGGATATTGTAAATTGTCAGTCCTGTGAAGGCACGATTGCCATTCTACTACCGCATACTCTCAACCATAAGCCTTTATTGTTTCATGTGTTAGGGGAGCATAATTCTGCAACCTAATCATAAGAAGAGTTTTACTAAACGCACCCCCTTTGCGGAGATGTGAACCATCACTCCTGCCATTCATAAACAGGATTGATAATGGAAAAGACTATACTTTGTTTACTGTCAAACGTCAAACCTTCATAATATTGAAGCAGCAAGACAATGATAGAACGTTCGTGAAAATTTTCTTAATTTCCTAAAAGATCTTGTTTCGGTTTAAGAAAATTGAATTAGTTTTCGAGCTGGAATTGGACCTGAAAGAAGGATTCCTGATTTCTCGAAAAGGATGAGCGACTACCAGATGGAATGGACTGTTTTCGTCGGATTTGTGCTTGATATTTGGGCGGCTAACTGGATTGAAATTTTGGCTGTGTGAAAAAAAAAAAACAATTTTGAGGTGTGCTGCTGGACTATCCTGGTTTTAAATGTGCAGCCGACCAATTTCCCAAATTTTTGCCGTTTAGGTCCTCGATTTCGTAGGAAGATGATCCTAGGCGGGCCTTTATCTTGGCAGGCAGATACATCGGGCCATATTTTGCGTTGTATGCCTCAGCCGCGTTAGACTGTTTCATATTTCGATAGTATACCAACTGACCGATCTGAAACGCCTTGGAGTATTGTCGATGTCGGAGATTGTATCGAGCTTTAACGTTTTCATGGGTTTTCTGGAGGTTTGTTTTTACAAGGTCGTAAATTCGATCGAAGAGTTTTCTACGGAATTCCTCTTGTTCCTCCGAGGGAGGATCAATTTCGGAACCGAACCACTTGTGATCAGTGCCTTTAATAAAGGCTTCATGACCGTGCACGATAAAGAACGGTGTCATTGCAGTGGAAGAATGCTTAGACGTGTTCAAAATAATTTCGACCTCCGAGAGACGACTGTCCCACTCCCGTTGGTCTTGTCGAACGTAGGTGCGTATTGCGGCGTTGATCGTTCTATTTACCCTCTCGACCGGATTGGCCTGAGAGTGGTACTTCGTGTTCAACCAATGTTTGATGTGAAACCGCTCTAAGAGAGTTTTAAATTCTCGTGACAAAAATACCGACGCATTGTCGGAGATAATTATTTCTGGAGTAGAGTAGCGTGCAAACCACTGGTCCCTCAGGGTACGACATAGGGATCCACTATCTATTTTTCGCATAGGGGACAACATTACCCATTTGCTGAAGAGGTCAAGGGTTACCAAGATATGCTGGTTACCCTTCTTGCTTCTTGGTAACGGACCAATGTAGTCGGTGGCGATGATTTGCCATGGGTGTGTAGTCACCCTCTGTTCGCCCATAGGAGGAATCACTGGAACGCAAGCTGCTTTTGTTTGTTTGCAAACTGTGCAGTTTTGAACGTATTCTTTAAGGTCTTTTGCCATGTAAGGCCAATAATAGCGCGATTTTGCTCTGGCTAAGGTTCTTTCGAACCCCTGGTGCATGGCGTCATCGTGACATTCCCGGAGTATGGAGGGGCGATCCTCAGGAGCGATCACCTTCTTCCACTCGAATCTATGGTCATATGGGTTATTTGGGGTGGCGACAAATTTGTATAGAACCCCTTCATCTATTCTAAAATCGACGTAGTCATCTGGGTTCTGCTCTACCTTCTCTTTTAGGTCTGAATACCAATGTGAGGGTGTTTGCGCAGCCACAACAGCGATGCAACGGGATAACGCATCAGGGACAACATTGTCCTTCCCTTTACGATGCACGATGGTCATGTTGTATTGCTGTAGGGTCAGGCTCCACCTACTACACCGAGATGAAGTTTTCCACTTCGTTCGCAGTATGTGGGTTAAGGCAGATGAATCCGTTATAAGGGTAAAGTGGCTGCCTTCTATATACCCTCTAAAGGCTTCAATGGACATGAGAGCAGCCAAAGTTTCCTTTTCACAAGCGTGATAATTCCTTTCGGGGGTTGTCAGCTTGTGTGAGAAGTACGCAATGACTCTCTCATGATCCTCCTGAACCTGCGTTAGCACGCCGGCAACGGCTATGTCACTGGCATCAGTTTGTATGGAAAAAGGCAACGCAAAATTTGGACTCACTAATATGGGTGCACTAATGAGTTTCTCTTTTATAAGACAAAAGGCGTCTTCGGCTTTATCGTCCCATGGAAGAATTTTGCTTTTAGATTTTAGAAGATCTGTTAACGGAGTAGTTATTCCGCTGAAGTCATCGATGAAGCGCCTATAGTAGTTGGCCATTCCTAGGAACCTTCGTAATTTTGTTAGGGTGTTGGGTCTTTCATAGTCAATAATAGCCCAGACTTTTTCTGGGTTAGGTCGAAGGCCCTCCGTCGAAAGCAGGTATCCTAGGAATGGCAACTCATCTACCCCAAATCGTGACTTTTCAAGGTTAATGGCTAGATTGGCTCCTGCCAAACGACGAGCAACCTCTTGGAGCAACCGTAGATGCTCTTCAAAGGTTTCGCTTACTAGGACGACGTCGTCCAGATAAACGAATACGAAGGGTTCTAATTCACCATGACCTAGCACTTGGTCCATTAGCCGGGCCAAGGTTGCTGGGCTGTTTACTAGCCCGAACGGCAACCGGGTGAATTGGAACATTCCTTTTCCTTGGATGCTAAACGCAGTATAGCGCCGGGATTCTCGATCCAGGGGAATTTGAAGAAATGCTTCGGACAAATCCAAGGTACTTAAGTACTTTGCCCTAGGCAATTGTCCCAGTATTCTCCCTGGATGATGTAAAGGATAGGCATCTTTTATGGTACGCTCATTTATCTTTCGAGCGTCTAAACAGAGTCTTACTTTGCCCGTTGGTTTGATTACTGGTACCACGTTCAGTGACCAATCTGAATGGCAACGCTCAATAATCCCCGCTCCCAACATTCGGTCCAGCTCGTCTGATACTTTTTCTCTAACTTTAGGAGACATCGTGTATGGATACTGTCTGATAGGAGGCCGCGTTTTCCATTCATCTTGGATTTCAATTTTATGAGTTATGAGATGGGTGGTTGTAACTTGATTGGGTACTGCCACCAAAAACATTGCTTTGACTTCCTCTAGCCGTTGAATTTCTTGAGCAGATAGTATTGATTGGGGCGTATCTTCCGTTTCTTCTTCTAAAGTGAGAGCACACTCTTCAACCTTAGGATAAATATTGAAGCGGGACCAAAAGGTCATACCCAGCAGGCAATCAACCAGCAGTCCTTCGACAACGAGTGTAGGGATTATCCTGATTTTTCCGTCGAAATTGAAGGGGGCATATATTTCACCTGCAATTTTAAGCTGCCCTCCATTAGCAGATCGTAAGACAATTTGCTCACTAGGAGCTCGTAAGTTAGCTCCTCTCAGGTAGTTATAAAGCTTGAGGCTTATTAACGTTCGGTTACTACCGGAGTCTAATAAACCTTTGATGCGTATGTTGTGGATTTTCACCCATGCGTATGGGCGGTTATCGTCTAAATTGGGAAGGATAATTTGGAGTACGTGGGACTGATTTTCGGTGCGGTACGCATCGTTGTCCGGTTCCCAGTACTCCGAGCAGGGTACTACAATGGGAGCACTTATGCGGACTTCTCGGACGGCCGGCGACTTTCGGCCGTCTGCAGTCCGTTTTTTCGGCAATATGGGCAATTTTGAGAGTCGAATCCCTTGAAACCACAAACGAAACATATAAGCCCCTTAATCGATCTGCACTGATCAATTTGATGATCAGGCTGACGACAATTTAGACAGACATCGGGTGAGGGTGGTTTAAAACCCTCAACAAGATAGTCCAGCGTTCTGCGGGGCTTTGAAGGCCCTGCCTGCATATTCTGGGAACTCGAAGTTTTGGGTGGTGCAAGGGTTTTATTCTGAGTATTTTCGCGAGGTATGTTAGACTTCTCGAGTTGTGCCGAAGTTGGTTTTGGTTTTTGATTTTTCCATTCCGGTAGATTTGGATTTGGCCGAAGTTGACGAGAATTTTGGTTTTGAGGGGGTGGATTCTTTTGAGATACAAAGTTAACGGTTTTCTCGGTACCGAAGACTTTTTGGTACATAGAGAAATTTGAGGCATCGATCAGATGACCTGCTTCTAGAAGCTGGGTGAGATCATGGACCGGCTTCCATAACAGAGCCTTTTTATAATCGGCTCTAAGATTACGCCTTAGAATGTCTAGTTGTTCTTGGTCATTCATCGGACAAATCATTGAACGGAACATTTTGTCCATATCGAAATAATACTCTTGAAAAGTCTCATTTCGTTGTTGGCGTCTCTGGTAGATACGAGAACGAATAAGCGTATCGAGCTCCGGATGAACAAATGCTTTCCGAAGTTCATGTATCAGATGATTCCAGTTCTGTAACCGACCACTAGAGCGCATCGACATATACCAATTAGCTGCAGGGCCAGAGAACAAATGGAACGCTGAATCGAAGAGTTCGTCTGCCGAGACTTTCTCAGAGAGCGACAACTGATCGATTAAAGCTAAGAATTCGTTCAGCTTCGTGCCTTGATCTGTACCCGAATATTTTTCGATGCTCCACTGAGAGACAGGTAGAGTTCGGTGAGAAGGGGTCGATCGATAGGCCACCAAGTTTGAGCTAGGCTGCGGTAGTGGATAAGCAATAGTGGTGTGTGGTACTGGTCCTACATCGGTGAACCACCCGTGGTTGGTATTAGGGATGGTACGCGATGGGAATCCAGCAAAACACGATTGTGGTGGTATTGGAGGGATAGCCCAGGGTGTTCCTGAACCTAACCGGTTGTGAGTTCTTCTCTCGTTGAAATAAGAAGGTGTGAGACCATTTTGTGCTTCTGTGGTTTGGTATGGTGAATTTGAAACGCTTGTAGTGGTACTAGCTGGCCAGCCTAACGTTGTCGTCGGCGTCAAATTCAAATGAGATACATTCGAATAAAACACTGTTGACGAGGCAACGCCAACTGAGGGGATTGGTCGTGTGTACAGGCTAGTCGTTTGAAAATTCGACTGAATCATTGTCGACTTTGGAATCGTGCCGGTGCAGGTAATTGTTGCCAGTGTGGAAATAACTGGTGGATTCGAAAAATTCTGAGTATCGCTACCTAACGACCCTGGCACAACACCTGGGACAACTGTATGAATCGAGTCATTGGAGGTCCTCTGGGAACATCCCTCCTCCGAAGCATCATGGCCTTTACGTAGGCTTTTCAGCTCGACTTCGAATCCATTTAACGCCCTTCTAATCGAACCTATATCTGTTACCGAGTTGTCTGATAATCCTAAGCGCTTGAAAAAATTAAGCAATTCAAGTTCCACTGTTCGAGCCTGTGGAGAGTTGTCTAACGACTGTCCTAAACTTATTATAGGTGATGACAGACTTCCCGCTTCGTTTGATGGTGGGAGGGGACCTATCGCTTCCTCCTGCTCTATCTCCTGATCAATTCGCGTATCCTGACCAGTCAAATCGACTTCCTCTCTATTCTGATTTTCATCGGAGGACGAAATGGAGTCTTCTCCGCCATAAAAATGGTTGAGATGAGAAATAACTCTTAGTAAGAGATCGCGAGCGCTGTCCTGGTAGTTTCCTCCAGAGAACTGTATCAACACTAGCAACCGTTGACCTAAGTGTAGCAACGTCGATTTGCACTTTGGTGCAATCCGATGTGCTGTAAATGATGAAGCTTCTAATCTATGGAGCTTCGCCTCACAGATAGCGAGTTCATTTTCAACGGAATTGGGTAAATGTTTCACAGAAACACCCTCTTCTTTTTCTTGTTTTAATGCCTCACGTAAAGCGCGCCTACGTCGACTCATGGTCTGTTCGCCTGTTAGAAACATATTACGCATAAACAGCTCCTGATCAAGTTCATCTTCATCTAAAAAGTCTACGCGAATGCCTAAACACTGGTTGGCTAAATTTTCAGCCGTGAATTTGATTTCGTCGGCCATTGTTACTGCCACTACACGTGTATGGTTTCCTGCTAATCTCTGATGGGATGATATTCAAGATGGAGCCGAAAACGTGGTAACACGGTCAACGACGATGAATTCCCTTTCTTCAACCCCTTACGCTGCCTTCTTGAAGCTTTGGTCAGACAATAATTCCCCGAAGAACTTTTTTGTTCTATTCTCAACCGGCCAACGACATATATGAGCAGGTTCTAACAGTCATCCAATTTTCCAAGGTCATGCGGTGCTACAATAGCAAACAACTGAATCGAGACAAGTGACTATTGTCTTCGAGTCTTCCCGAGGTAGGAAAAAAATATTCCAATAGAAGACTGGAATATTTTGTTTTACGGAGGATCGCCAATTGAAAGTATCCTTGACGTAGGCACGTCGCAGACCGGCTAGCTTACCTCTTGGCTATTAAATCTCAGGGTCGGCCACCGACCTCGGGAGGACTCACAACAACGTGCACTTACCGATAGTACAAAGTGGACTGATCAACGACTCGGAACAGGCTACATCCAATGACTCTTTCCTAGAACAAGCATTAAAGAGAGCTGAGAGAATTGAATTGCAAGGTCTTCTTTTATTTGAATTTCTGGAGGGTACGGTATTCGGTGCAGCGCTGTTCGATGACGTTGGGGCCCTGGTGCGGAGGTGGGGAGAGGAGGATGGAACGTACCTGCAGCAACCCTGCCGTGGGTTCTGTGATGCTCGAGGTGATGTTCAAGCGACGAAGGGGCGGTGATGACAAATGACGTAACAGGCGAAACGGGGATGTGCGCCGTCTCGAGAGGGATTCTACCCACCGGTGTTCTGCTACAGTGTCACCGGTCGTAATCCGATTGACAGCGTGACGAGGGTCTCTATACGATCCTTAGGGTAGCCGATTGAATCCTCGACCTCAACTAATTGGCTTTGGCTTGCGAGTCTGAGGCACTTCACTTTTTGGTGGCACTACCCGATCGCGTCCACGCGCTTTCCACACGGTTCTCTAATGACTTCGTAGCAAAGATACGGTTTTATAGGACTTGTGAGTTGCTTACTGGTTCAAGCGATAATGATCTCTGGCTTTCTCTCGACATCCACCTCAACCTCCTCAAAAAAGCTCCCTTTTTCTCCGCTATATTTCCATCCTCCTCTTTCCCGGATCCAGTGTTGTAGCGATATCCAAAAAATCCTCATTTAGTGGTGAATTTACCGTCTCCCCTCCATAAATAATTTTAGTACAACGGTGTTTCAATTCACGGATTAATTTTAACAATTCTAACAGTTGGAATGTAATAAACTACTCGCAGATTTTTTTGGATATTATTTTTTTAATACATTTGGTTTTAATTTCAATTACTTCATTCAAATAATCTTTATAATTTAAATAGGATAAGGTAGCAAATTTAAGGTCATAGGAATGCTTTTTGTTCCGATTTTTTTATAGATCGGTAACAACTCTATCACTGACGTGGATTACGATATATGACAATTTAGTAAAAACAGTCAAAAAATCGATTTTGACCATTTTTTCATACAAAAAAAAAATGTTAAAAAACATTTTGTCATCATGTATCAGTAGCTTAACTATAACAAAGTAAATTTACATCATTAACTAGAAAAATTTTCAGATTTTATTATGTTTTTGATAAAAACAGTCTAAAAATAGTGATTTACAAAATCCAGGATAACTCATGAAGCGGCAGATGGCGGCAGCTAATTTTTTGTATACGACTAGTCAAGAATATAAGTTTCATTGTCCCGAAGAAAGAAAAGTGGGGCCACGTGGGGCTTTTTTGTTGTGGTGGTTTGAAAACTTGCTGAAAATATGTTAAAAAATGCTCATATTTGAGAAACTTTTCATGAATTTATATTTTTTAAATGTATTTCTAAAACATATTGCATGTTGAAAAAGTCATCACCAAACTGGTATCGTATAATATGGCTTTTATTTAACACAATACTATTACTCTAATAAAAATCAAAGGATAGATAGATAGGTGGATACACATATGGTACAAATTATCTTGAATTCCGTTTAAAAGTTTATTGGAATACCAGTTTAGAGATGACTTCTTCAAAACACTTCGTCAACATGCAACATGCTTCAGAAAAACATTTGAAAAATATAAATTCATGAAAAGTTTCACAAATTTAAGCATTTTTTAACATATTTTCAGCAAGTTTTCAAACCACCACAACAAAAAAGCCCCACGTGGCCCCACTTTTTTTTCTTCGGGACAATGAAACTTATGTTCTTTTCTAGTCGTATACAAAAAATTAGCTGCTACCATCTGCCGCTTCATGAGTTATCCTGAATTTTGTAAAACACTATTTTCAGACTGTTACCAAAAACTAAAAATATAATTAAATCTGAAAATTTTGCTAGTGAATGATGTAAATTTACTTCGTTATAGTTAAGCTTCTTATACTTGATGACAAAAAATGTTTTAATAATTTTATTTTTATGAAAAAATGGTCAAAATCGATTTTTTGACTGTTTTTACTAAATTGTCATATATCGTGATCCACGTCAGTGATAGAGTGTAAGTGTCTTCCGAAGAAATGTCAAAAATGCCTCAATGAACAACTTTGCAGAAGAAAGTTTTTTGCTAGGACGCTCCTATCAAAAGATAAAACTGATCTAGATCAGTTTTCACTTATCTAGATCAAATCTGAATGTGTCAAAATATAGTACAAGTTATTCCAAAACACTTTGTCAAAGACACCAAACCTCTAGGGTGCATATCTAGAGTACTAGAGGTTTTGGCCGTCGAAAACAGCGATCTGCCCCAGTGTGCGGCGGCAGTAATTTACACGCATTGTAAGTGTAACGCAGTAAACCATCCTTTCCTTTCCAATCAGAAGAAGCTTTTCGTCAATCGGAGCACTCTCTTTCGGTCTGTTGGTTTTTTTTTTTTTTTTTTTTTTTTTTTTTTTTTTTTTTTTTTTTTTTTTTTTTTTTTTTTTTTTTTTTTTTTAAACTCCGATTTGTCAAAAATGTCGAATGTGACTGTTATGCAGTTATGGGCAGTTTATAAACTCAAGCTTTTTTGTAGTCGATTTCATGTTCTTTCTGTCATGCCGAAGTTCCTGGTTATGTGTCAGGTACATCGCCACATGAATGATCATGTGAAGAAAAATCACCTTCGAACCGGTGAAATGTTTTTCGACTGAACTTTCCATAAATGCACCGCTCGCTATGGAAAGTTTTGTATCCTCAAAGGCACATCATTGAAAAACATCCGATAAAAGATGCGCTATCTCCACGACAAGTGATGGATCTTGAGCAAAACGAAGAACTCAATTTTGAGGAGTGGCCAGACGATGTCAAATCTTTTAATTCAAAATTCAAAAATTCAAAGGCCTCAATAAAGTGAGACGTTACATCGAGGTGATTCAAATAAAGGCAAAGCACACGTAAAATCCGAAAAAAAAATTGCTGGAAAAATGTTAAAATACACCGGAATTTTCGGTGGTAGTACAATTTGTGTAAAAGCGTCCTGTGAAAACTACAAAATCACAAAACAATCTGTGAAAAACCACCGAACCGTCGGTACTTTTGACAGATGATCATATTCAATCTTTACAGATCGTTCGGTGAATTAAAAATCACAGAACGGTTTACAGAAAAATCTGCTTTTGAGATTTCGGTGAAATTTCACAGAATTCTGTGATTTATTCTAAGTGTGTACCTTCTTTATACCCAGGGACGTCAAAAAAGAATTGAAAATATTTATCCTACATAACTTTAGCATTGTCTTTTACTTATTCGAACCCATTAGATTATTTAAACAGCCTAATTTTTTACCTTTTGACAGATACGCGTATTTTGACTTCTTCAGTGTCAGTTACACGCATCCACTGAGTGTGCAAGTGGGTGCGAGTTTCTAACACTCAAGAAGACTACAAGTGGTAGTCGAAATACGCGTACCTGTCTAAAAATAATCAATTATTGCGGAATTTAAAGGTAAAATACTCAAATCTTCTTTCTTGATTTCCTTTAAACTTTATCAGCCACGACCACAAAATGAACCTTTCTTAGTTACAAGTAAAATGTTTCTGAAGACTCATCCAGCGATATAATTAAATATCATGAAACGCCATAACTTCAGGGCCAAAACGACTTCTCCAAAATTGATCATCTGTTGTTAAATTATCCAGCTTTTTACGCTAGCATGCCATAATATTTGAATCACCCCTTTCTGACATCTCTTGCCAACACTATAATTTTTTTATAGTTGGATCACAGCAACCTTCGTGGTGTAGCAAATTATTGTTGTTGACGAACGTGTTTCCAGGAGACCAAAACCAAAAAGTATTTCCAAAAAGTTTCATATTTTATTCCTTATTTTTATCTATATTATTTGTTCTAATTCTTATTTATTTTAGGTGCCCGCTTTCAGAATTTGATTGATTCGCCAATGATCGAAGGAGTGATGTATTATGCTCCATTAACACAAAAGACCATCTGAGCCTTGATGTAACCTAGATCTGAGTCTGGATGGATAATTTTATTCAATAATCAAGAAAATTGATTTGATTTGTCTTTGACTAGCAGTACTGTTAATGTGAATAGGGACGAAAAACAGGTTATTAGTTTTTCGTAACTTCGTGTGGGATCTAGCGCCATCCATCGTTACTAATAATGTTAGAATTTAATATATATATCTAGGAAGTTTGTGGGAATAGAAATAATATTGCGATCAGGGAGGACTTTCTTGGCTTTCACAAATGCGAGAAAGTTGGCGCTGAGGGTTTCAGTCGTTCGCTAAAGTAGACTAAGGTCGCAACAGCATAGCGCACGGCTGCTTGCCATGAGCCTGAAAAATTGATAATACTTTCCTTGCTTAGAAAATGAAACCTGCTGATTTCCATGCAAAGCTTTCAGTTTGTAGCGGGTTCAAGCAAAATTTTAGAACTTTAATTTCTCGATAGCCAATTAATTAGTGCCTTGCTTGCGTAGAAAAGCGCTAAATATTCACATTTGTATGTTTTCCACAATCAACATCGATTAGTGCAACTATTTAAAAATTGTAGGGGACTCGTTCACACCAGGAAACTTTCATTGGATCCTAATTATTGATTGCCTGAAATCATACGAAATAATTAAAAATTATAAGAAAATGGTTTATCTCAATATAAAAAGTTGAACACGAAAATATTGTTGTTGCAGAACCCATCGAGTGAAAATTAATGACAGTTCAATCAATAACATAAAATCATTGCCTGCTAAGACTTAACTATAAAATTTGTAGCCAAAAAATGCCAAAATTGAATCACCCCTTGTTTAATTATACCTAGCGTAAAAAGCTGCAGCTCAATTTTGGGTTGTTTCAACGCAATTCCGTAGTTGAGCCCAATAACTCAATTTTGGCTAAATTTCCAAGGTCCCCACTAGGTAGTTTGACTTTAATTCCATTAGAAAAATATACTCAATTTTGGGTTGATTTAACGCAAAATTGAGTTCTTTCGACCCACACATAAGAAAAGTTGCATTTACCCAAATTTGGCTTATTGGGCCAAAGTACCCCCATTGGGTAGATGAAGCTCTCTCTATTTTTGACAACATTCGTGTGGGAGAAAGAGAAAACCGAGAGATTTTGGGTTGAAACTATAATCGATATACTTAATTTTGGGTAAAGTAACTTCATGAATTAGGTAAAAATATTTCTCCGTGTGGATACCGTCCAGCCACCATTCGCCGTGAATTTAACAAAAATTTGTCTAATTTTCTTAAACTTTCACGTTAGACCTGTTCATATTTGAAAAATCTCTGTAAATCTTCCGGTCAAGCAGTCTTCTGAATTGCTAATGCTAAGAACAACGTCTGGTCAAATTTTCAGCTCATTTGATAAAGATTACGTTTTGCTTCAAGTTAAAAATGTGTTTTTGGGCTTATTTCAAGGTTTGAAAAATCATAACTGGCATGTGGGAAATCAAAACCACTTGCTTTTACCACTGTTTGATAGCTAATTTTATTCTGTTAAAGTTTATTGAAGACGCTATTAAGATTAAATTGAGTTTTAACATTGTTTGACCCAGATTTCTTCGCCACAGTACCCAGAAATCACAGTTTCTCAATATATCTTCTATATAAATAAAAATGGAATGATGTTTGTATGTCACGAAATGGCTCACGAACGGGGCAACGGATTTGGATGATTCTTTTTCCATTTTGTTCGTCAAGGGTTCCGACGTGTTTGTGTGTATAAAAGTTCCAGGATGTTTACCGGGAAAGTAGGAAAAACGAGACTGAACGCAACTGTCATTTTGTATGGGACGATTCATAGCGGTTCTCAACAGCCTACTTGATGGCAAGACGAAGTTTGCCGGGACCACTAGTTTGGTATAGAAAACACACATTGACATTATTTTTTCAAGCATTAGTCAACGGGAATCAAACATAATAAATCTATTAATTCATTAATCATCAACGGCTTACATGTTGCTTGGGCAAATAAATTACAAAAAATGTTCTAAGATCGAACACAGCATCGCAACCTGATGAAAGTTAAATCGCGCGTGACACATGTACCGACGAATGAATGAATTGAACAAGTTTGCATTGCTTTTTCTTTTTCTTTTTGTGAAAACAATCATCATCATCGACTGAGAAAAGGCAGTGCTAACGTGTTCATTTTTTATGTCCTTTGAAGCTCACGGTGCTGCTCTTGGCTTACTCACAGCGGATTTACAAATGTGCTGCATAATTACCTATTTTTTTCAATTTATTTTCGTGAGATAAATGGTAAGTTTGAACGGTATTGACTTTTAGATGTGCATAGTCATCATGTCTGGAAATTTTAAATCTGAAAAATTCATACAGGTATGCTTTCCAGAGAAAACACTCCCCGAAAATAGAGATTTTAAAGAACTTCGAGACACAAACCTCAACCAAACTATTTAAACTTGCTCCAATCATAAAACCGTGTTTGAAAAAAAATCGTAGAATTGAATAACACAGTAGAGATATTTCCGATAAGTTTTGGTATTCCTTTCGGTAGTTATGATTTTTTTAAAGCTTTAAAATAGCCCAAAAACACATTATTGATTTGAAGCACACCTAAATTTACTCCAAATTGACTGAAATTTTGACCAGAAGTTGATTTCGACATGTTAAATTAAAGTATTGGTTAGTTTAGAGATATTTTTGAAAACATGAATAGGTCTATTGTCACGTGTTAGCTGTGATCCACATATTAAAGGAAAAATATATAATATGTGATAAGTTTTTAAGAATAAGTCAACAGTTGTTAGCGTTAGCGTTAGCGTAGTTACGGTATACTTCGTAGATTGGATACTAGCGACATTCATGTTTCTCTTTGATAATCTCATCCAGATTGCTTTCAGGAACAAGGCTCAGGAGTGAACTTTGATCCAATCATGAACAAGAATACCAATAGCATGAACATCACTATTCCCACGCCCATCTTTACCGTTACTTGGGATAGGGGAAGGAAATGTTGATGTAGCACTTACTTAATGAGAGGCCACCGCGTCAGCGACGCCCTCATAAGTGCCACGGAGTTGGGGTTTGGGTGGGGTATAATGTCAGAAATTTGCCTGAAAAGCTAACGATAGACCCAGGGCATTTGTTGTTAAGGTGCTGTTATTTAATCTCTTGAATGCTGGCATTAAAAAGAAAAGATATTTGTTTATTTACTGTGTGAATAATTATGTTTCGCGCATTACTGATGGAACAACCCACGGCATAAAAATTAACAAGGCAGTCTCTTTACTGATGTAAATATCAAGTTTCATTGTAAACATGTGACGTCACTCCTATCGTACCATATACCTTCCGGACCACTAGATCATTTTTTTCGAAAATTTGTTCGAGGTGGATAGGAATGACGTCGTCAATTAGCTGTCACTTTTCGGAATATATCACCTTCTTAATTTTAGTACACCGTGGAACAACCGTTGTTTTCTGCTTAATCATCTAGAATGAAAAAAACTTCAACGAAAAAAAAAAAAACAAAACCCCATTAAGCTTTTGGTTGTCACACGGTTTACCACAGCCAGAAGCACCGCGCTGATGCTGCATACGAAAAGAGAGGTTATTTCACCAGTGTTGTACAAAATGCAAAAACGCGGGTTTTGAAGTTTTAAACCAAACTAAAATGGTAACAAATATATCGCGGAGTGAACAATTTTTTTTTTGTAAATCGGATTAACAAGATAAAAAAGACAAAAGAAATCCGTCCCGTTGGTTATTTCTTACAATTTTCATACTACATGAAGCTAAATTCATACAACAATTTTTAAATAAAATGGAACAAACTCACCAGATCACCAAACAGGGTATCAGTTGATGAAGATGACCGTTCTATTTCTAGCATTGCCGCAAACAGAAGGCAGCTTGGCAAGGGTAGCAAATTTTTAAACTTGTACGCCGTACTATTAACTCAGTTTCCAGTCTATAAAGGTATTTAATTACAAATTCTTTGGAACATTCGATTAATTACAACACATTTTTCTTCGGCAATTGCAACACCGCACTTTTTCTTCAATAATTAATAAATGAGCAAAACCAGAATCGACCGAAAAAAAAAAAACTGTCACTATTGATTACTTTTCTGCTGCTGCAAAACTTATATAAATCTTCACATGAAACATCCTCCAAAAATAATACTTGAACTAATCAATCATCACACTTTTCAAACGTGAAAAAAAAACTAATCGGGTGGCGTAGTACCGGCCGAATCACACGCCAAATGGAAAAAATGACACGTAGAACGCGAAAAAGAACAGGACGAGTAACTTCCAAGACGACCGTTCGCGGCAAGGCCTACTGCTATTCTTCTTTTTAAAATTAAGTCAACAGTTATTTCCAGAAATATTATTCAATTCAGTTCATATCAGTATCTTAAAAATAAGTGAACATAGTTTTTTGAGGCAATTATATTGCTTGTCGTATGCACACTGAGCTCTTCCAAATTGATGTTGAAAAATTCCCAGGCTAATTATTGCTACTTAAGATTTTTTAATTTAAATGCTTTTTCATTTAGAAGATTTTGTTACATATTTTTGATCCTCCTATGGGGTCGTCCCAAGGGGTGGATCACTTCTGATGCATCTGATAAATCAGAATAATTTCATGCATTGAAATGCATTTAAATACGCACTCAGCAAATTTTTATTTCATGGCTTGCTCCAGCTAACTGTTGTCCTTTTTGAAGTGTCAAACTTTATCTTCCATAAACTCAAGAGGAGCTGCCTCCTTATCCAAAACAGTTCCTAGAGGGACTAAAACGGGTTTTTCAGCAAGTACCTTGTATCAGTTTTGGATATCGTCATTTGGATAACTAATTCATTTTAAATCCCCTTTTAGACAATAAGGCTGACGACAAGGTGGACCCCGGCTACGGGGGAGCGCGAAACACATTAGCAGATTGTTGGCGTGCACAACGAGGAAGCAAACCTGCCGATGATAATAAATAGTTTTCTTTTCGAAGCTCCTAGACGGCAGATTGAAGGGGTAGCTGTATGTCTGTTTAGGATCAAAAAAGGCTGTGTTACTATATTTTTCAACACGATTGTGGATTATGGAAGGATTATTGCAAGGTCATGAAATAAATTGAATTGACGAAGACTCGAACCTTTTTATTATAATATTTTTCACTTTACTAAACCACACCTCAACAACAATCGTTGTTCGGGATCTCCAGAAGACCCTGGATGTGGTCAATTTTTTAAAGATTTTCATTTAGATACGGATTGGAAGCATATACCGTTGGTTGATCGGAAAGGTTGTTCCAATCAATCCTGATTTTAAAGACTTCCACAACAAACAATGGCGCGTTGCTATATGGCAACAACGGGCCAGGGCTAAGTTGATGTGATCGTCCAAACAATGCATTTGATGCAAACAGATGTACATCCAATGTGCATTGAACAAGTGATCCACCCCTTGGGTCGTCCATTAATTTCGGGGTTTGAGATTTCTTACGCGTCATGCATTTTTTTTTATTTTCATACACAAAATCTTACTATGAGGGGAGGGCATTTGAAAAACTTCCAAAAATGTCTCACGTAATTAATGAACAGCCCCTGAGCTAGCACGTTATTACATTATTTTTTAATCCTGTTAGATTCAAACATTCAAACATTCATTTAAAAAAAGCTACACAAAAAGTAAGTAACTTCGTTAAGAAAGTCTTCCCAAAAACTTTCTTGACAAATGATCGAACAAAGGTTGTCCACAAAAAATGCAAAGGGAAACATAATTTGACTGAACAATAAAGTTGATTTTTGTATGTTCCTGAGCATGAGTTATGTACTCCTTAATGTACAATTTTAGAGAGAATTCTTACATGAATTTCACGGAAAATCCATGCACGATTTAAAAAAAAAATGTTGGGAAAGATTGCCACATAATCTGTAGTAGGATTTCGCAGAATCCGGAATTTTACCATAGAAAAAGTTCTCAAACACTCTTTATCCAGCTTATTACGCTAGACATACAATAAACTTTGAATCACCCCTGTATGACATTCCTTGCCCACACTATAATTATTTATAGTTGGATCGTAGCAATCTTTGTAGTGAAGCAATTTTTAGATCAACTGATGCTAAATTTATAATGTGAAAAAGGATTTTAAAATACAAAATCAAGTCTGAACCTGAATATTTGCCAGTGATTCCTTTTAATCGACCAAAACAAACTAATTCGAAATGTCATTAGTTGGCCGGATTTCACTGTATATTATGGGGTGATAGGTAGATGGGAATAAATGGCAAGTCCTACGTTATTCGCAACTGCGTAAGGTACTTGCTTTACTGTTACCAATGCTTGGTCAAGCAAGTTTGTGAGATAAAAATACCTATTAGAATTAGGGAGAGCATTATTGGATGGGCTGGCGAACCTAGCAAAAGCGGGCGAAAGTTTGAGCTCTGGGGTTGAATCGTCTGATAAAAAAGACGAAAGTCGTAACTTGGGACATGAGGACGTAATGCACAGGGCTTTCCGTGGACCTCAGAAATTATTTTGTCGTAGATTCACACATCATCAAGAGAAAATTAATGAAAGTTCAATCAACAAACTAAAGTCATTGCCTGCTAAGACCTCGCTATAAAACCTGTGGGCGAAACATGTCAAAATTAAATCATCCCTTGTTGTTTTATAGCCAGCGTACAGAAATATTAGCAGCACAGACTCTTCCAGATTCTACAACAGGATTTTAAATGAGTCTTCTTGGGATCTGACGGAATTCTAAGGATAATTTTTACAGAATTCTGCGAAAGATTTTCACAAACTCCGAAACTCAACTATAAAATATCTGAGCAGTATTTAAACACAACACTAGGGACCGTTCATACAAGACGCAGCATTTTAGGCGGAAGAGAAACCAACCGCTTCGTCATCTTGAACTAAGTGTGATCGATACGAATGAGATGAAGCAAAGTGCGCCGCTTAGTGGTTTCACACTGGATGTTACGCTTATGAGGAATCATGATTATGACTTCTGGAACCATGATTTGTGATCCTGATATTATGACCTAACCAATTTATGAATTTCATGATTTGTAAATCATGGTGTGGGGATCAGATTTTTACCCGTGCAATGGTTGCTATTCCGTGATTGACCGAAGTCAGAGAAAATGCACAAAGAATCAACCAGAAGTTCGGCTGGGATTGGCCATAATCTTCTTCAGTGTGCATAATTCAGTGCCTCTATTTATACAGGGTCAATAACGGCGCCGGCCACGTCCTTGCAGTCAGATGGGATTGGAGGAAGGAATGTTAGTGTGTAACCTTTGCTATTTGGAGACCGTGTTTGCTTCTGCATCTCCACAAAGGTTACTGGGAGGGATGTTTGTTAATGGGGAGGATCTTGGGGCACAGGATTCACTTTTATAAGCGATTAGACCATGATAAATAATTTGACGCGAGCAAAGGATCAAACACTACTACCTGCTTCCCGATCCGCGCCACTAATTAATCATGCCACGCGAGCGACGCGCGACACGATTGATCCTGCTCATATCACCCGCCCCCGCAGGAGCAAGTGACGCGAGCAAAGGATCAAACACTACTAACCTGCTTCGCGATCCGCGCCACTATTTTATCATGCCACGCGAGCGACGCGCGACGCGATTGATCCTGCTCACATCATCCGCCCCCGCAGGAGCAAGCGATGCGAGCAAAGGATCAAACACTACTCTGGATGCTGTTCTACATGAGGCACTGATAAAATCTAAAAATCCTGGACTAGATTTTGTTTAAATCCTGTGCACCATTCTCACAGAACATTCGGCAAGATTATCAGAGAAGTAAACATCTTTTTTCAATTTCTTAAAAACAAAATGGTTTTACCTTTATTTTCACCAAAAAAAAATAATAAAAAATACTACAGTTCAAAATTTTGGCCTGCCACACCATATTGTTAGGTATAGTGGGGAAAGTGAATCAGCGCGGGAAGGATATCATTTATAAATTTATAAACATTTGAATATATAGCTTCGTTTGGGTTACATTCATGATACAAATATTCAGTCAACTTTCCCTTACTCGATATTTCGTATCTCGATATCGAGTTAGAGAACCATAGTAAAGTTGTTTTTCATGGCTACCTCGATTATCCCTTGGATCGCCGTTGCACTAGTTATGTATTTTGTAACTCAATACCTCCTTAAGGTGAAGATGCATCGAAGCCAAACCTCGAATTTTCAAGAGCACAAATCTAGAGAACCAGACAACCGTTTGTGCTGAAAATGCTACTCACTGGTCACTCGCTGGTGGTGACCAATCGATTAGATTTTCAGCACGAACGGGTGTCAGGTTCTCTAGATTTGTGCTCTTGAAAATTCGAGGTTTGGCTTCGATGCATCTTCACCTTAACTCGATGGTTCCTTCAATATCGAGTTATGGAGAGTTGACTGTACTCACAAATAGAACAAAAATATTTCAGTTAGTTTAATAAAAGTAATCTTTTACGAAATTGCAAAACATGTTGTATGCAACTCGTTGTCAAACTCAATTTTCACGTCACATGTTTTTTGAAAATAGTTTTTTTTTTCATTTTATTGAAGCTTCCTAAGTAGCCACAATAATTGTATTTTAACTTCAATTCTGCGAGTGCAATGTATCATTGCTTTGATTCTGCAATATGCGTGCAGTTATGCTCTAATTCCATTTTATGAATGCATTGAAGCATTGCTTTATTGTAGCAGTGAAACGTGCATTATTGGGAAATATACGGTCACCGCTCAATGCTTCATTGCATCATCTTACGCAATGATTCATCGCAACAATTACGACAAGACTACAATGCTGAATTTGTCGTCACTTTTTCCTCACTCAGGTAAATAAATTATAGAAATACATCTAAATACCCGTTCAAAATTCGCCACAAGAAATCGGGTTAAAATTTGTAGATTTGCCTTATGAGAAAACAAAAAAAAAATCACCGCAACATGGAATCGAACCAAAACCCTTGCGATCGAATGCCCGGGCGCATACCATGCGCCTACCAATGACTTAAAGTTGCGTGATGCTAAAACAAAACAAAAAGCGTAAAGATGAGCAACCAGTGTAGCCGTACAGAATAAAAACAAAACAAATTCTGAATAGCAAAAAACTGACAGACGTGATTATAACTTGAGTGTGCGATAGTCGTGTTTGTTGGCTGCACAGTTCTGCTACGCGAATACACCAGGGGCCGATATGATGGCCATATTTTGTTGCCTCTTATCGAACGCAAGCAGCGCTCACCAATACTATTACGCTATAAGCAATGCAGCTGGTGCGAATGTGGGAAAACGAACCTAGGCATACAAAATCTATGCATATTGTTCGTTATTATTTCCAAAGCGTAGCTCGCGGTTTAAAATAAAAGTAAGTTGCATTTCTATCATCGTGAAAAGAGCAATGAAGTGTTGTTTTCCTTCTTGCGGTGTCGATTTTAATAATCTGAAGAACAAGTATAACGATGATAACATTTCGCATCACAAGTTTCCAACCAATATCGATGCGCGGGATCGATGGCTAAATGCTATTGCTAACGCGGATAAAAATTGTTAAGAAAACCTAAGACTTTCAGTGCACATTCTCACATACCAGCTATGCGCAGTTTTTGTATTGTTTGGCGCATTTTGTCCCATTTTCTCTTATACGGATGGTAAACATTCAACAAATATATGAGTGTGCGTGAAAATTGCAACTGGAGTATAAATTTATGCTCCCGATAAGAAGGCACAATAAGACCTGTCAAATATCATATTAAAAAACTATGATGCAATCCCTCTGGAATACACCCTTTACACAAGTTGGTCGTCATCCTGACTGCAAACACTACGAGTGACATATTGAATTTTCCTTTGTTTTTCTGTTTTTATAAGTTGATTCCAAATAAAACAATTAAAACAGAGACAAATATAGACATAGCACTCGGGCTCACAACGGGTACCTCTTCTAGTACTACATTTCGTCCCCGGTACCCAAGTTTGACATTTGGTCCTAACACCTAATTTTATATCAGCTTTGCGATGTTACTGCTCATGATAACAGAAGGGTAGTTTCCATGGTGTCATTTCCCTGTGAAAATTCAACCTTCCGTTCGTCGCGCGGTTGACCATCACCAGAAGTACCGCGCTAATGTTGTGTGCAAAAAGCGAGATTTCAAACTCCCTGCCGAAGTGAAAAAGGATTCGACCATCCAATGTGATTTATCCAGTTAGAAAAATCTAATGAAACTACAATAATCAATCTTACATTGCTTTGGTATATTTCTCATATATAGATAAACAGTATTACAATGAAAATTACAAAACGGATCCTTCAAGCATGATGCATCAAAATGCTGAGAACAAATTCGGTAATGCTCTTGCTTTCCTTTGAACACCGTGCCGTGTTTACGGCAGAATTCTTTCCAAACGGTTAATCTAAAAATAAACGGAAAATAATCTTATGTATAAAGAAGCTTATAAATGCGTTAACTTACTTGTCGTTCTCTGCGAGAAAACGGTGTAGGGAAACCACTGGCGAATCAACAATTGTTTATTTATTATCATGGCAACGCGGGTTTGAATTTCGCAGGTAACGAGATGAACTAGATTTCAGCTTTGCAAGGCAGATACAAATGTAGGTGTTGTATTGTGCTATTCTAGTACTTCATGATCCCAAAAAAATAGTCATTTTATATGGAAGTCCTACGTCTTTATTTCGTCTTTGATTAAAACGTGATTGTCCGGTGCGGTTTACTTTTCGCGATTTTATCCGTTTCCTTGGTGTTCTTTGTGTCTCTGCCGGTATTTCACCAACAGGTTATAGGCCCAGTGTGAAAAGCGCCAAAAAAGATTCGGTTTCGGTTGTGCCGGAAAGTATTTGGAGAGCGATTCAAAAAGTGCGTGGTCGGTGCGATCCCGGTAGCGAAAAAACTTTTTCCTCAAAATGGCGGAGCAGCCACGATTCTCGCTTCCGAGACTGAACAACCAGAATTATCAATCCTGGAAGTTCAAGATCGAGATGAGCTATGGAGTGTGATCGCCTACTCTAAACCCGAGCCTGTGACGGAGGAATGGTCCAAGGCCGATTTGAAAGCCCGAGCCGAAATTTGCTTGTACATCGAGGATAGCCAGACCAGCATCGTTCGAAACTGCACCAGTGCAAAGGATGCATGGAAAGCTCTAAAGGATTGCCATGACAAGGGCTCAGAAGTGTACCTTCTCAAAAAGCTGACGCGATTGGAGCTAGGAGAAGACGTCGACATGGAGCAACATCTGCAGAAATTCGCTGATTTGGTTCAGCGATGCTACTGTGTTCGCTCCCTGATTCTTACGACCCACTAGCGACAGCACTCGAGCAGCGGCCAAACGATTGGTTGGCTCTAGATTTAGTCAAGTCAAAACTCCTCGCGGAGTCTGAGAAGCGGAGGGAACGAAGTGGATCTGCTGCTGGCGGCGGAGGTGCAGTAAAAGCTTTGCGTACGGATATTCGTAAGCATCGCAGTGGTTCGAGTGATGACAAGGAAACCCGTTCTTGTTTTTACTGCAAGATGACTGGCCACTTGAAGCGGAACTGTCGCTCTTGGAAGAAAGAAGTTGCTGATGGTTCCGTGAAGAATCAGGATGGACCGAGTCAAGCGAAGAAACCCGATGAAGCGAAAGCGAATCAAGTGAGCGTTGATGATGGACCTGTTGCCCGGATGGTCGGCTACGGCGAGCCGTCGTGGTAGTTTGTCGACCGCGGAGCGTCCCGTCATATGACTGGGCATTAGAGTGGTTCAAAAAATCGTTTTTGCTCCACACCGCTCATTCGATTCTAGATCAAATTCTGAATGTCCTCCGAAAATTTGAGCTCATTTGGATGAAAACTGAGACTGCACAAGCCTTTTGAAGTTTATATGGGAATTACTATGGGAAAAGCAAGCAATTCGTTCAATCGGTCATAGTGTTTGCCCATGTGCTCTTGGGGATTAGAACTATGTTGATACTGTGAGATACAATAATCAGTTACAACTTTGCCGAAGACCGTTTTTAAATCGGACGCCCCAGTAATTAGTTATTGATTTTCGAATGAGTTGTAAAACTATGACTATAATTATTGGGCTGTTCTGCAGGCATCACTGGGTATATGCAGTAAAACATAGTAGCCATGATTTGTGTGTGCTATCTTTCGCGCCAGGTGCAGCAATGTTGCCTGTTCAGAAGTTAAATGAGCACTGCAGAAGAATTTGTGACTGGATATAAATCAATAACTAATTACTGAGGCGTTCGATTTAAAAACGGTCTTCGGCAAAGTTGTAGCTGATAAATGTATCTCACAGTATAAACAAAGCTCTAATCCCCAAGAGCACATGGGCAAACACTATGACCGATTGAATGAATTGGTTGCTTTTCCCATAGTAATTCCCATATAAACTTCAAAGGGCTTGTGCAGTCTCAGTTTTCATCCAAATGAGCTCAAATTTTGGGAGGACACTCAGAATTTGATCTAGAATCGAATGAGCGGTGTGGAGCAAAAACGATTTTTTGAACCACTCTACTGGGCATGTTACAATTGAAAGCGAACACGTTTTTACAAAAAGCGTCTAGTTTTATTTCGTGCTCATTACTCACTCAAATTAAGTGAAAATTCTAGTTGCTATGGATACCGCAGCAAACCATGCTTACTGCGATCCAACTCATATTTGAAATTCAAATTTGCATTACGTGCTATAATTTATTATGGTTAAGCCAGTACGCTTAATATTATGGGATGGTAATATCTCCCCCCTAAGAGAGCACGTAGTCTTGAAGATGCCGTGGAAGTTTGACGGTTCTTGTTGGTCTCGATGGTAGCGGCGTTGAACTACCGGATGGTCCTGGCTGATTGATTGGTTCAGGCTGATCTTGATCTTCTGGAATATCAGGTAGGTCTTGTGCTGACAAGAAGGACGAATCTTCAGCCGCAATCGATACTGGTTGCTCTCTGGGTGCCTCTGCACTTGATGTCATTCCAAAATCGCCCAACAATACAGACAACGGTAATTTAATTTCCGCTCTTTCTTGTTTTGCTGAATCGTTCACTCGAAGTTGGTCGATGTGCGATCGTATTATCCGCTTTCGCCCAGATGCTGCATCCAGAAGTACATTGTAATGTACGTTCCCAATCGCCTCGATTACAACTACGGACTGCCACCTCCAGCTCGAATTATTTTTATGAACCTTCGCAAAGACGGTTGCTCCTGCTGCGAATTTTCGTGATTGAGAAAGCTTGATTGGTGCTGGTGCTTGTGGAGGCGCTGATGAAGGCTTGAGCAGGTCCAGTGTTGTACGCATTCGTCTGCCATTCAGTACTTATATTATGAATATATTATGAAAAATCCGTTACCTTATGGCTCATAACAGGTCTCAAACAAAGTCATTCCCAGTGCTGACGGGCGATGTTCGTGGGTTTGGTTTAAGTAAACTTTTAACAATGTTAATTTGATGGTTTTCCATAAACCATACCCACAACATGGGCTCGATAAAAATGTCAATCAATCAATTTTATTTTAATCTGTAAACAAAATAGTCATGTAACTCATAATCGTTTAAAAACAAAGCAACACTCACCCGCTTGAGATATACCCACCGTTGGTTGTCCAATTTCAACAAATGCGTTGCCTTAGCCATCGATGCCACCGCACTGCACAGGATAGTGAATGTTTAGTTAAGATTTTGGTTTATGTTGAAATTTATAACTGCAAACTCTCTACAATAAAATACAATCTGTAATATCAGATAGCACACCCCGCAAGAACATCGCTGCCAGTGCGAGTCTGTAGGACATGCATAGCCCTGAATAAGAATCAATGCGTTAGGTGAGTGCCGCGTTTGTTGTAGTTTGGTTAATTAAACTTTCTGTCGGTTTCATTACTGTGAATTCCATGTAAGCAAGAAATTAAAAGAAGCTTTGGTAATCGATCCCCGAAATGTGAAACCGAAAAACGCGTGAGCACCAAACAATGTACGTGTACATACGGCACCTATACGTTTCCGGTTTAAGAATCGTTTTCGGGATGCAGCCGAAAGTTGCTGCAGTTGTTGATTATTTGTAGAACTGATTGATTGCTCGCCAGCCTTGAAGATCTGAGTACTGATATATAATGTCTGTCGTTAGGCCTGGTGGAACCCGCTCCGGTACGGAGAACAAGGACACCTCAATAGGGAAAATTTAATGCTACCTTCACCACTAGCACAAACGGCGCCGTCCATGAGCGTAGCATGAGCTTCATGGTTCATATTTTAAAAGATTGTAATTAAGTTCACGTACTTTGGCGTGATTTGAGATTCTAACGTAATGGGCTAATGCTCACTCACTTTGTTGAATATGTTACTTTTGCTACTAGGCTAGGTCGATATATTGCTTTGGTGCTGTCTGATACGAGAAAACAGACCGTTTCACTCATAATGATATTATTTTCTCTCTGTGCGATACCTCGAAGTAGGCAGCAAATCATACAGGTTGAGTTTAGGGCGTCATTGCACTATCCGGTAAGTATTGTCAGTTCAGTCAGACTTTTTGCAAAGCATAGAGGTCCAAGTAGATATTTTGAAACAACCAAAGGTTGGTAAAAAGTAGTTGGGGGATCAATTTGACATTAAATCATGTAAGCAAACTACGATGGGGTGGTATGATGTTCGCCATTACGAAACAGTCGGTTTAGCTATTGAGTATTACAGTCGCTGCGAAGGGTCATTTTTTCCGAATTTAACTCTTTTCTATGATTGAAATAGTGGCCCTGAAAAGGGCCTTTTGGTTTGCTGCGATTATTCGATGTCGGTCGTCATTTACTTGGAGCTGGTGTACTTGGTGACGGCCTTGGTGCCTTCGGAAACAGCATGCTTAGCCAATTCTCCTGGAAGCAGAAGACGGACGGCGGTTTGAATTTCGCGGGAAGTGATTGTCGAGCGCTTGTTGTAGTGAGCAAGACGGGAGGCTTCGGCGGTAATACGTTCAAAGATGTCGTTGATGAAGCTGTTCATGATGCTCATAGCCTTTGAAGAAACGCCAGTGTCGGGATGGACTTGCTTCAACACCTTGTAGATCTAGATGGCATAGCTCTCCTTCCTGCGCTGCTTCTTCTTCTTCTTGTCGCTCTTGACAATGTTCTTCTGGGCCTTGCCGGATTTTTTCGCGGCCTTTCCACTGGTTTTCGGTGCCATCGCTATAGGTTTGACGTTGTTTTCGATCCAAAGGGAAACAGAAACTGATGCCGTTCGACCGGAGCGGTTTATCTTTTATACTCGTAGAATAGAGAGCACCGCTACGCCCCTTCGATTTGTTTGCTGTTTCGATGTTTCCACTTCTACCTCCCTGGTATTGGTACATCGCAGTGCTGCGCATGTATAAAATAACCCTCGTTCTGGCGATTCCCCATCAGTACAGTTTACGTACGCTTTGTAAACGTTTCTCTGTTAGTTAAACTCAAACCTACTATCTCATAATGTCTGGCCGCGGCAAAGGAGGCAAAGTTAAGGGAAAGGCAAAGTCCCGTTCCAACCGTGCAGGATTGCAGTTCCCGGTCGGTCGTATCCACCGTCTGCTCAGGAAGGGCAACTACGCCGAGCGAGTTGGTGCTGGCGCTCCAGTCTACTTGGCTGCCGTCATGGAATATCTGGCTGCTGAAGTTCTGGAATTAGCGGGAAACGCTGCTCGTGATAACAAGAAGACCAGAATCATTCCCCGTCATCTGCAGTTGGCCATCCGTAACGATGAGGAATTGAACAAACTGCTGTCTGGCGTTACCATTGCACAGGGTGGTGTGTTGCCAAACATTCAGGCTGTTCTGTTGCCCAAGAAAACCGAAAAGAAGGCCTAAATTACTTCCCGCTCGACTGAAGACCGTGCGCATCAAACCAAAACCGTCCTTTTCACGACGACAATATTCGTTCTACCGCTAGAGAGTTGTTCGAAATTATGTATTTGGTGTAAAGTAAACTATTGTATAGGTACGTCTAGGTGTCATTTTCGGAAGGGGATTTACCGTCGAGCAGATTGGATGGAGTTGATCGATACACCTGCAGAAAAGTTTGAAGAGCTGCAGATGCTGGTAATCCTTCTCCCTCCTGGATTTTGCGAAGCGATCTCTTAAGCGTGTCGACGAACCTTTCCGCTTGTCCATTCGACTGGGGATGGAACGGTGCGGTGCGGAAATGTATGAAGCCCAGATTCTCGCAGAATGTACGAAAATCGTATCCAGTGAACTGTGTTCCGTTATCGGACACAATCACCTTTGGTACGCCGAACCTGGCGAAGCTCTCTTGGAGGAAACCAATCGTAGCGGATGCTGTGGTCGATTTTGTCCGGAAAATTTCCGGCCACTTTGAGAACGAGTCGACGATTACCAGATAGCTGAATCCGTTGATCGGTCCGGCATAGTCGACATGGATGCGTTCCCATGGTCCTTCTGCGCTCTGCCACGGATGTGGCTCTGCTTGCGGTGGTGATTTTTGTGCATTTGCACAACTGGAGCATCGTCGAACGTACTCACCGATGTCGTCGTCGATGTTCGGCCAATAGATGGTGCTCCGAGCGATGGCTTTTACTCGCTCGATACCAGGATGACCTCGATGTAGCTGCTTCAGAAGCTTATTCCGGAAACACTCCGGTATCACCAGTCGTTCCATCATCATCACGCACCCTTGAAGTAGCGACAATGATTCGCACCGGTGGAAGAATGATTGTAGCGCCGAGTCTCGAATTGACTTGCTGTTGGTTGGCCAGCCAGTTTTGATAAACCGGATGAGTTCCTGCATTGTTGGGTCATCCGATGTAGCTTGCTTCACCATTTGGAACGTGACTGGTAGTTGCTCGAAGGTGTTATCCAAAACGTATTTCAGATCGACGTCGACATTGACTTGTGCCACGACGAATTCTTCCTCTGGACGCTCCTGATTGCTGATGAGCCGCGATAGTACATCGGCGTAGCCAAAATTATTTGTGGACATGAACTCGATTTTGAAATCGTATCCGAGCAGAGTGAGTGCCCATCGCTTCAGCCGGTTGGCCGTGTGAATGGGAATTCCTTTCTTCGACCCGAAGACTTTCACGAGTGGCTGATGGTCAGTCTGCAACTTGAACCTTCGTCCCAACAGCATGCGGTGAAACTTGGTGACAGCAAAGACCAGAGCGAGCGCTTCTTTTTCGATTTGCCCGTAGTTTTGTTCGGCCGACGACAGTGTTTTGGAGGCATGCGCAATTGCCTTGATTCGACCGTCGGGAAAGCGATGCATGATGACCGCTCCTATGCCAGTTTTGGATGCATCACCGGCCACGATGATATCGAGCGAGGGGTCGTAGTGGGTGAGGAGTAGATCCGACTGAAGAACGTGCTTGATGTCGGTGAAAGCTTGTTGGCATTCGGCAGTCCAGACGAACTTTGCATCTTTCTTCAGCAATTCATCCAGCGGCCTTCGAAGCTGATGCATTTCACGGATGAATTTTCCGTAAAAATTTACTGCACCCAGAAATGACCGCAGTGTGGAGACATCAGTTGGACGTGGCATCGAAGAAATGGCAGCTGTTTTCTCCGGATCTGGACGCAGTCCATGTTCGTCTACTATGTGTCCCAGGTACTTGATTTCCTGCTGGTAGAAATGGCATTTTTCTAGTTTCAGGTGGAACCCGTATTCCTGCAACCGGTCGAAAAGGATGCAGAGCGTTTGATAGTGTTGCTCTTCGGTTTCGCTGAATACTATGAAGTCATCCAGGAATACTTCGACGCCAGGAATTCCAGCAATCATGGTATGCATCAGTTGCTGAAACGCGCCGGGTGCTGACTTGACACCAGGAGCCAGCCTGTTGAAGTTGAATAGGCCCCGGTGTGTGTTGATGGTGAGCAGTCGTTTTGATCCGCCATCGACTTCTACCTGTAGGTAGGCATCCGATAGGTCGATGATACTGAACACCTTGCTACCGGCCAACTTGGAGAATATGTCTTCCGGCGTTGGAAGAGGATAGTTGTGCGCTTCCAGCATGGCATTCAACCCGGTCGAATAGTCGGCACAAATTCGAATTTTACCACCAGGCTTCCGAACCGCAACGATTGGTGCTGCCCAGTCGGAGTACTCTACGGGTGAGATGATACCCAACTGCTGCAGACGATCGAGCTCTGCGTCTACCAATGGAAAGGCGGTACAGGGCGTTTGGGTCGGAAGACGGGCTTGGCATCTGGTTTCAGGTGGAGGCTGACTTGGGCTTTATGGCAGTGTCCAAGAGTATCCTGAAAAACTTCGGGGAACCGCATGAGGAAGTGCTTTTCAGAAAAGGAATTTGAATTGGAAGGATTCACCTGATTGACGAACGATGACAATGGTTTCGTCCACATGTCGAAGAGGTCCATCCATTCCGAGCCGAATAAGTTGAGTCCCTTGACTGACGTGACTTGACACAGGCCAGGCTTGATGATGTTGTTAACTCCAACAAGGCAGGTGAATTCCCCCAGCAGTGGAAGAGGGTCTCTGGATGCGGAGAGTGCTTCACAGGTCGATGGCTTGAGTGCAGGTGATCCAATCTTTCTCCACGTTTCTTCACTGATTATGGTGATTGGTGATCCGCTATCAAGCTGCAGCGTGGCTTGACGACCGTTCAGCATTGTTGAGACGTACCGGTTGAGTGTACCGGTGTGATTCACCGTGTGAACGACGTTGGCTTGGTACTTGGTCTTTTTGTGTTGCTTCTTACCTTTCCTCTGGCTTGGATGATCACCAGTAGGCGCGCTTGATGGCTTGGTGAAACAACCGCAGTATCCCTCCTTGTGTCCTACACGGTTCCATGATTTGCACAGATGGCTGCTGTATGTGCAATCTTTGACGAAGTGCATTTGCCCGCATTGCCAGCATGGCGTCTTCGGGGATTTGACTTCCGGCTTGAACGTAGATTTGGAAACGTCTATTGGCCTCTTCTTCTCACTGATGGCGTGCACTGTTGCTTTGGAGCTGGTTGGATGCTCAATCAAATTGTTGTCCGCCTTCAGATTAACGAGCTGCTGGAACTCGTCGATGAGAGTTTGAAGAGTCACTGGCACAGGTCTCTCGTTCTCCATCCGGGTGAGCAATCTCGTCCGAATATCCGCATGCTTGGTTGCCTTCAGTCCGGTGACGAACACCAGACATTTGAATTGGTCGATTGTCAGGTTCACAAAATCGAAGTCTTCACACGCTCGGTTGACCCTTCCGCCATACGTGATGACGTCATCGCCTTCACTTTTCGTCAGTTGGAGGCACTGGAACCGACGACGGAAAAGTGAGGTTTGTTCGCCGAAAATCTTTTTCAGCGTTTCCACCGTGTCGTTGAACGTGATCTCCCTCGGCAATCGTGGGAGGATGTAATTTAGATACCGACTGTGAGATGTAGTATCTAGTTTTCGCAGCAACAGCCGAACTTTGGCTGCGTCGTCCAAATGGCGTGCGTCGCTCTCGAAAAGATCCGTGTACCGAGCGAACCACTTCTCAAACGTGATGCCGTTCTCTGGGTCGAAAACGAACTCGCTGATGTTTGAGGAAAGCGCTTCCAGGGTCTGCTCCGGATTCGGCTGATTTTGAGCTGCAATCCGCTGCAGAAGCTGGGTGATCTGGAAAATCGCCGTTTGGATGTCTCCGATCGGTTGCTCAGCACGTGTTGCGGCCGGTTCTCCTGATGCTTGCGCCATTGTCGAAGTTTCGGCTTTGCAATTTGCTTCGATTTTCAATTTTCACTAAAACTCGTCGCCAAAATTTGTTACAATTGAAAGCGAACACGTTTTTACAAAAAGCGTCTAGTTTTATTTCGTGCTCATTACTCACTCAAATGGAGTGAAAATTCTAGTTGCTATGGATACCGCAGCAAACCATGCTTACTGCGATCCAACTCATATTTGAAATTCAAATTTGCATTACGTGCTATAATTTATTATGGTTAAGCCAGTACGCTTAATATTATGGGATGGTAATAGGGCACAAGAAATTTTTTCGATCATTGAGTGAAACGAAAGACATCAGCGTGATGTTGGCAGATCGAGAGAAGGCCGACGCAACCGGCATCGGCCACAGTACGATCGTTAGGATGAGTATCCGCTCATCGCACTCGCGATCCTGCTATGAAAATTATATGGCAGGATTTGCAGAAAGAAATCAAGAAACGTTTTGCTCAATTAAGAAACAAAAATTTTGAAAATAAAATTTCTCAATTGGACCCTGGCTCTAAGCCCTTTTGGAAATTATCTAAAATCTTGAAAAAACCTCAGAAGCCAATACCGGCATTGAAAGAGGAAAACAAATTATTACTAACTAATTGCGAAAAAGCTCAAAAACTTGCTATGCAGTTTGAAAGTGCGCACAATTTTAATTTAGGACTTACTAGTCCAATTGAAAATCAAGTTACTCAGGAGTTCGAAAATATTTTCAATCAAGAAAACGTTTTCGAAAATGCCTGGGAGACTGATTTGGAAGAAGTGAGAACTATTATTAAAAAATTCAAAAACATGAAAGCTCCTGGCGATGATGGAATTTTCTACATCCTCATCAAGAAACTTCCAGAAAGTAGCTTATCATTTTTAGTTGATATATTTAACAAATGTTTTCAATTAGCATATTTTCCTGACAAATGGAAAAATGCTAAGGTTGTTCCAATTTTAAAACCAGACAAAAATCCTGCAGAAGCTTCTAGCTATCGTCCAATCAGTTTGCTTTCCTCCATCAGTAAACTTTTTGAAAAGGTTATTTTGAACAGAATGATGGCCCACATCAACGAAAATTCAATTTTTGCCAATGAACAGTTCGGATTCCGCCATGGACATTCGACCACTCATCAACTTTTACGTGTAACAAATTTGATCCGTTCCAACAAATCTGAAGGCTATTCTACTGGTCTTGCTCTTCTAGACATAGAAAAAGCATTCGACAGTGTTTGGCATGAAGGTTTGATTGTAAAATTAAAAAACTTTAATTTTCCAACATACATTGTTAGAATAATTCAAAGTTATCTGTCAAATCGTACACTTCAGGTTAATTATCAGAACTCTAGATCTGAAAGACTTCCTGTAAGAGCTGGTGTTCCTCAAGGCAGCATTTTGGGACCAATATTATACAATATTTTCACATCTGACTTACCTGAGTTACCTCAGGGATGTCAAAAATCTTTGTTTGCGGATGACACAGGCCTCTCCGCCAAAGGACGAAGCCTGCGTGTCATCTGTAGTCGATTGCAAAAAAGTTTGGATATTTTTTCTTCATACTTGCAAAAATGGAAGATTTCTCCTAATGCTTCCAAAACTCAACTAATAAAATTCCCACATAAACCAAAAGCTCTTTATTTGAAACCTTCAAGTAGACATGTTGTCACGATGAGAGGGGTTCCAATAAATTGGTCAGATGAAGTTAAGTATCTAGGGCTCATGCTAGATAAGAATTTAACTTTCAAAAATCACATTGAGGGCATTCAAGCCAAATGTAATAAATATGTAAAATGTCTCTATCCCCTTATTAATAGAAAATCAAAACTTTGTCTTAAGAACAAGCTTTTGATATTCAAACAAATTTTCAGGCCAGCCATGTTGTATGCTGTACCAATATGGACTAGCTGTTGTAATACCAGGAAGAAAGCTCTGCAGAGAATTCAAAATAAAATTTTGAAAATGATTCTGAGGCTTCCTCCCTGGTATAGTACCAATGAGTTACATAGAATATCCAATGTTGAAACATTGGAACAAATGTCAAATACAATCATTGATAATTTCAGGCAAAAATCGTTACAATCTTCTATTGCCACGATTAATGCGTTATATGTTTAGGTTAAGTTAGGTTAAGTATATTAAAAAAAAAAAAAATTTTCTCTTATAAGCAGGTGAAATCAACTCACCTGTAAAAAAAAACTGAACTGCTACGGCAAATGAAATGTTATATGTTGTTAACAAAATGTTAATTAAATCTTAAATTTGTTTTACCAAATTAGGATGATAGTGTTGTCTAATAACACAGAACACCTAGATATAAGAAATGAATGTAATGTTTGAAATGATACTAATAAAGAAATTAAAAAAAAAAAAAAAAAAAAAAGTATCGCTCATGGTCCAGTAGTCCGCTCACGAGTTCAAAAAGTAAGGTAATTTGAGTAAATCCAGATTTTTACGCTCGCCATAAAAACAATATGCTATAAAATATTTGACAGATGCTGACTATCTGCACTGAGCTGAAACTTAGAAATATATCCTCAGCATGCCTTGACAAACCGTCAAATTTCATTGCTATTTTTTTGTCTGTCAATCAAACGAAAATTTTGTTTGAATTTGCGGAAATAATTTTATTCGTTATTGGCCCTGTCCTTTGGTTCAGAAAGGGGTATGGGCGCGTTCTACCAACTCGATCGAGGCAGATTTCTTGTGTGAACAAGTTACAACATGGACGTTCTAAAGTGCCTGAATGAAGTGTTGTGCTTGTGGGGAGCACTTGAAGATGGGATGGAAGGTCATTACTTCGCGTTCGTGCTTTACTTCTGCTTATCAAAAAAGTTATATACAATAACCAACCCCTAGCTTAACTATCTAAATTAACAGTTGCAAACGCAGTCGTCGTTCTGAGCTTACTATCATGCCGTCGCGTTAATTCTATCGTAATGATCTTTTACCTACATCAGTCGAACTGTTCTGAATAGCCGTTGTGAGAATATCGTCAAGAACTTCTCACATGCAATAAAGCTGGATTGTCCTACATTGAAACATCAAGGTTTTCGCTCTTTCGGATTTGTTTTTTGTTGTTAATCATTATTGAGCATTTTGCACCTTATTAGACTACTGTGCAAACAATTTTTGCACAGTGAACATTTTCACACCTCACACGCCTCACACATACACGTGCATTAAAGTTTGACAACTGCTTCGATACCAACGTTTTTCGTCTTTGTTTTGATTTATCTTTGCGCGAACGATTTGTATATTCCACTAATTAGTCATAAGTTTTGCAAAAGCCAAAGTGATAAATTAGGATTTCTTTGAAAAATAAAGTGATTTGTTAGCAAATTATGCCTGGTGAGTGCTTCGTTTGCAATTCGTATGTTTGAGTAATCAAATTTATTTCTGACTCTAACAACTCCTATGGTTTTAGTCATCGTTATCAAATTTCTGAATGCAAACCAATTGCCAGATACACCGCCGGAAGAAATGTCCAGTGAGTAGCACACAAAATACCCTTCCAGAAGACCGTGGTCATCCTACAGTTCAGTTCGTTCTTCAACGGAGTATTTGGGAGATGAACGATGAAGACTGAAGTAACTGAAAATTCTTCCACTAGTAGGAATGCCGAGCCGCTCATAATCTACGAACTGAATCTGCTAACGGGAAACGAAACTGATTCCTGGCACTCGGACGACTATCAGCTATCTCTGACATGGAGTACAGACACTCAAGATATGCAGATGCTAACTCCCTCCCTTCCCTGTCAGCATTCCCCCAAAGTCACAATGGGATGGTAAGCCGATATTCTCTAAGGTTGTTCGTAACCCCGGCCAGTACCGGGAGAAGGTAGGGGTAGAAGTTGATGCGCAGGAGGTTAAGGGTCACACAAAAGGTTCTAGTTTATTCCTGCAGGTACGCGAGGTGCAACATGCCCAGTTTGAAAAATTTTGAAACGTCATAACTTTTCAAAGCATACGCCTACTGTATAGGTGAGTGTGTAAAATGTATCTGGCAAATGAACAATTGCATTAGAATCTAAAGATTCGTGCAATGGTCAATAGTTTCAGGAATTGTTATAGTGGGAATCCAAAGGACGAATTATGTATGACTTCAATGTAGGCCAATACTGCAATAACGCATGTAACAATCACTAACGTTCCTTCTCTCTTTATCCTTGTTTTTTTGTTCATATCTAACCCAACTGTTTCAACTGTCTGCAGAGAGAAGACTGAAACGTCTGTTGAGTGCCTGCGATTTGGGAGACATGCAGCCAATGCACCTCCTCGTGAAAATGATGGAGCTCGCCGCTGGATTGAATGTCATGGACGACCTTCTCAAGATGTTGTTTTTGCAATCACACTTGATCTGGAGAGGGAGTACCATCAGATTCTGATTGAAGATTTAGATATTTCGAAGACGGCCGTTATAACTCCGTTCGGAGTTCGGACTCTTCGAATTCACGCGAATGCAGTTCGGTTAATGCACCGCCACAATCTAAATGAAACCTACAAAAAAAAAAAAAAAAAAACAAAAGAGAATGATTATTAAGCGATTAAAGCATTTTCTATGCAAATCGGAATTAGATTTTAGTTTGAGTGACAGAACAGCAACGAAATTTTTTTCAGTGAGGGATGGGTTACTAGGGATTTATTTTCGCGTTTCAGTTCAGTGGTGATAGTCAGCTTCTGTCAAAGATTTTATAGCATGGCGAGCGTAATACCGTCCACAGTATGATTCTATTTGTCGATTTGAATTGTATAACGGCTAAAGTTTTCAAATTTACGTTGTGTAAACTTATCATTTTCCAGTGTGAGTGGGCTACTGGAACATAAGCGGGAACTGGTGCACTGAAGTGGTTAAATGAGTTTATCTATTTACGGTATTTGTGAAATAAGGAGGCTCAACGGTTTTTGGAGTCATGTCTACTTTCCGCACCAAATGTATCATATACAAAAGGTTTACAAGGCCGTTAGTTCAAATTACTTTGATGCATTGTCAATTTTGTATGTTACGCAGTATATCATCCACGGTTAAACATAGTGTCAACGCTGACATGAGTCCGAAGTCAATATAAGTCAAATAGTCTGATTCTTTTGTGCGATGTTCTTTGCGCATTACACTGTTAAATGACCTTAGAGCCATACCTTAATCACTTTTTCTCATTCCCAGGCATCTTCATAGATCCGTCCATATGGCCAACGGTGCAGTCGATCGTCAATTCGCTGGACTACAACATCTACCCGTTTCAGTCATCCAACGATCTACTGTACTCCAAGGCTGCCCATCTTCTCTACGAACTACCGTGGTCCAATCCGAACTCGTCAATTGCAGTGCGATCGGAATCGGCCGAAACCTCCGACAAGTTCACCGCCATCTGCCGGCATGAGCATCTTTTCTTGGAAAACTTCCCCAGCGACCACACCATTTTCATCATCCTGGGGCTTACTCGATCCGTGAGCTTTGCAACGAATGGAACGTTGATCGTTGTGTTGTCTGGTCGTGATATGCTTATTGTATTAGGTTTGTTATGAAGAGATATGTGCGAGTTTTACGTTGTTCACGCTATTGCTATTTTCAGATCTTCCTAACGAATCTTACATAATCACTGAAATGATTATGTAATGAAAATGAAATCAACTTGCCATGGACGGAAGATAGAGATCGCTACGGATCAAACATTTTAGCCAGTGATGTCCTTTCATCGGGTTCGGTATTTTTGGAGTTAGTGGAGCTGTTGAACCTACACACAAAAGAAAATTGTTCGGAAATCGACCAATCACTATGTTCACATCTGAATGCCACTTTGGATAATTGGCAGTACTATGCAAAGGTCCCATCGCAGAAAATCATTTCGATGCTCAATTTAGAAAACTTTACGCAGTCAATGACGTTCGAAATGCGCCAAAAGTTTAGTTCAAAGGCAAATAGTAGCGAAGAAATATTGGATTTGAAGCCGATAGCAAGCTCCAACATGGTAACTAATGTTACAACACTTTATCATCTGAATGAGTACAAGCATCAATCCTCTGAATCCCTGAAACTGGGAAACATATTCTTCTGTAGCAAGGAGTTCGAAATTCGCCATCCAGACTATATTGAACATCGTCGCCCGATCTACCATGGAAATGATTACTACGAAATGTATTGGCAGGTCAAACAAGAAGCTTTAGTGGCAGCGGGACTTACCATTGCCTCTCTTGGAATTCTTTTTTGTCTAGCCATTCTAATTTTCTTGATCGTTCGCGTCTGCATGGATGATGTACTAGAAGGAAATCCACTGAGCAGTATACTGCTACTGATAAGCTTGATATTCCAGTTTGCCTCATTTCTCCCGTTTAGTCCCGAATACACAGGTTATATGCCTGATCTTCTACACAAAGCTGACACTATCTACACGTGGAATACTTTATGTACTGTCAAGTTCTTTCTCTTATCAGTATGCTATAGTACAAAATTTTCGTTGCTGTTGTGTCGTGCGATAATGCTAGCGTCAATCGGTAGCGAAGGAGGATTCTTATCGCACGTGAACGGCTATCTGCAGAGCGTGATTTGCATTTTCAGTACCTTGGTCCAGTTGGGACTCTCTACGCAACTGGTTATCGTCTTGCACGCAAGCTCACACAACATTTCTTGTAACGAAATTTACTACGGAAACTGGTTCTGGGCAACCATTGCCTACGATGGAATACTCCTGGCAGCGTTGTTCGTCTTGTCGCCGTATATTTTTAGATCTCAAAGAAACTACCGGGAAGGAATGCTATTAGTTACAGGATCTATTCTTTGCTTAGTGATATGAACAACACGGATACCACCCTGTGTATTTGGCTATGAATGGCGTGAAGCTGCTGTTTCCTTAGGGTTGGTAGCAACTGCTCTTGCCGTTCTGGTGGGAGTTATGATTCCAAGATGTTTCCTAATGGTTCGAAGCATCGCTCGTTCCGATCTTGTTCAAGCGCTTCCATCGCTCACATCACTAGCCTTTGCTCAAGCCAACCAATACATTTCCGAACAGGTCGGCTGAATTTGTAGAATTTCCGACAACCTTTACTTAGCCTTTGTCTCTCATTGCAGAGTGTTTACGAGTGTGTAAATTCGGCAATGCGCCAACAGAGATCCGCAACTGCGGAGACATTTATGGAGCACGAGATCGATGAACCGTACCGTAATTTCGGGTGAAATTGATCATTTTCCACGGTTTTTCTTGTCCGTTTTCTATAATGTTGACAATGCCAAATAATTGAATGCAGGAAAACAAGTACGAAGGTGAGTCTCATTGACTCATATACCGAAATTTTCCAACAAATGTCATTTTAGTGCTAAGAAAAATCTCTAAAATAAAAAATCGAGGAATCTCGTTTCGGGGTGAAATTGATCACTTGTCAATGCGATTATTGTTAGATTTCAAACCAACTCTATATGATAAATTTGAGGTCCCTGAATCCGAATATGCTTGCTAAATTCTTAACAATACAATAATTATAGAAATAATGAATAGTTAAATTTCAAGAATTACGCGAAAAACGCCTAAATGTATGCAATTTCCTAGGAAATTTCTCAATATCAAACAGAAATTCAATTATTTCCACCAAATGACCAAATTGGTACGAGTTTTGGTTATAAAATCTGGTTTGGGGATATATCTCAAGCATCCTCACAAACTTTCAGGTTTATACCATGTTCAAATCATTGTTTAGAACTAGAAGTTTATGGATGTTTGTCAATATTGCACCGCACATGATATTGGAATTTTACATTATTTTCATAGAAATAAACATATTTTAACGCAAAAAACTTAACAACACACAATTCAACAATATTTACGACAAACAACGTTCATTCACTGCAGGTAACATTGATATTTGTGCTCCATTAGGAAGAAATAAAATCGAGTGACACGGTGATCAATTTTACCCTACTGATCAATTTCACACGAATTTACGGTACTTGGCGATGAACGAAATTCCGACCCTTCCGCTCAGAGGTAACCGCCGGAACAACTATCTTCAACCGGATTCGAATGGCAATGGGATTAACGTCGGTTTCTACGGAATAAGCAATCCATACAGCTGTTCGGATTCGATAGCATCCGAGCACTCGCCGAACAAAAACACTCGTTTCTAGAACTGCTGATTTCGTTTAGTATTTTTCATTTATGTGAGAATGACATTCCAAAGATATTAGGAACTGTTAAGGATTTGTACTACTCGAATAACTATATGACCTTTTGATCTAGTCAACGTAACCTTATGCCTTATTTAAGTGTAAACCAGATTTCTCGTTTATTTATGTACATTTAGGAATAAAGCAAGATGAAGTATTGAAACGATAAAAATTGATTTTTTCTTCGATGACATTTCTAGTTTTTACGTTTGCTTTAAGAGTGAGCTGGTCTTATTTCGTAGACACTTAAAAAATTAATAGTTGTCTATAAACTACGTAGAATGTTAAGTGGGCAGGGAGAGGGAAAGTCTATGCATGCCCATAGGTGGGGTATAGAGGGTTTATCACAAAATACACGTAGGCTTTGAATTTCTCGAACATCGAACATATAGGGGAACTTACGTATTCTCGGCAGTCTAAGCCGATGCTCCGCTTCTTTTGTAATTTTCTCGGACATCAGCAAACACATTCCGTGTTTGTCTGCTAATATTTATGCGCTGCTCAATCCTCCATCGATTCACACCGACAGACTTGTCAACATATGTTTCGAAACGTTTCTACAACGCTGCGAACATCCCTTGTCAGTGTAGCTATTACCAGCAGCCTCATTCTCTTCGGCAACTTTCCCATAACAACTGCAGGCGAATCTGTTCGGCAGCTCCAAATCAGTCGCATTTTGAGGCGTCTTCATTTGAATTGATGACATCTCTGGCGATATTGTTTGTACAGCCTGGGAAATCTAGTCAGTGGAAAGCGGACAGAGCAAAGAATCACCTGCATGTTTTCATTAATGTGTTTTGATAGAAAAATACTGTATATTTGGCGTTTGGAATTAGGTTGCCGATAATAGTCGAATGGTGCCGAAGCCGTAAGTCTCCCTAATTGTTGAAATATGCAACAATATAACGTTTTGTTTTTTTTTTAACTCTTCCAAGAATTTCGTTTATTTTGCTTCAAAGTTCCACTAGAAAATCTTTCAATAGGTCAACAGTTTCTTCTCATTTCATTTGTATTGGTGTGTTCCAAGGTACAATTACGCAGTGTAACAGTGCGAGTCTCAAGGATATGTGTCTCTAGTAGATTTAGGGTTGCTGTATCTGATGCCGTTCTCAGAAATGTTGCAACACGTCACAATGTTTAGCTACAGTTCTCCAAAGTTGTATAAAACACTGTGTTCGATGACTAAAAATTCTGCACTAACGTGCGCACCCGCGGTGTGTTCGGGCGTGTTTAGCACTCGAAAACCGGTGATACGATCACTAAAAACGAACTTTGTTTAAGGACATATCTCCTTGAGTACCAAAATGGCCTCTAATATGGCACCTTACTTCTCCCTTCACTTTCCACTCCCTCCTCCCACACTTCTCACAGTGTTTTGGAGAGCGATCACAAAAATGATTATTTGGAGTTACTAACCTTATCGTAGAGGGGTGGTTTCTTAACTAGAAGCATTCCATATTGTGTTATTTACAATTTATCAGTTTTTGAAGGCAAACTCGTAGTTATTGCTGTGATTTGTGTTGAAAAATACCACTCACTACCGAATCACTTCTTCTTCACGCACCGTGATGTTGTTTGCTGGCTTTTCGGTGACCGTTCTAACACTCACTTTTAATCGTATTTCTACTCACCGTAGCCACTCAAAAATCTGATGCGATGCTTGAAATAGTTTTATTTTTCTCGTACCGTGCTCCTGGAAGCAATAAAATGCTTTAATTCCTCGATTTGTGCTCGAAAAACAACACCGGATCGGGAAGTCACTGCGCCAACATTGTTTATGAATCGGATGCGCAGATCTCACTGATTGGAAGTGATGTCAGTTTTTATGTTTGGAATTAAAATTGTTTGAGTATTCACACACTTGCGACAACCACGTATTTAACAATTTCATAACACTCAAAAGGTGTACAATGTCACAAGTGTTGCAAAACATTTTTATGCGTGAGAAAAACATCGTACAACGCAATTTAACAGAAAAAAATGAATATTAAAAATTATACAGTACAATTGACTGTAGAATTCAAATGCATACTGATGGCAACTTTCTCCGTCCGTGAGAAGCGAGAGAAGAGAGGAGAAAACTGCCAAAAAAAAGTAAACAACACACGCATGGTGTGAAAAATGCTTTTTATTTTGTTCAAAAAACATGTTTTCACTACCAAATGAAATAAATTGTGATTTTGAGCTTTTATGAAGTTGTTGATGAATTCATATCGACAATAATACATTTGTATGAAACGTGTGCAAGTAATACTGCCTACATAATTCTGTGGGTGGAGGTATACATGGACCATGATGATTTACTTTTGGTCGACGCATATAACATTGTGCTCCACCTTGTTGGGTGGCTCGAGAGGGTGTTTTAGCGGGTGGCTGGAGTGGGTGGCAACATTATGTGTACGTGCTCAATGAACTTTCACCTTAATTGAAACTAAAACCTGTTTATTGGAAGTGTACTGTATATTCTACAAATAGCGTAATCGCACGATCGATCACACGATACCGATACAGGCGGCGAATGGTAAGTGTGTGGGTACGAAAGGGTTTCTTACACAAAGTGTGCTTGGAGCTTAACTTCCAGTGGGATTGCACTCAATATGTATTCCATCACAGCAGGCCTTTGCATGCATCGAATATCATCCACTCACTCGCTGTTTCTCCCTCGTCCGGGTAAGACGTGCTGCGCTTCGGTGCTGTGCTGGGTGATTCCTTTCCAGCCATTATTCGGTTATTCACAGTAAGCAACTGATATTTCCCCTTCTTCGTCTTCTTCTTCTTCTTCTTCTTCTTCTTCTTCTTCTTCTTCTTCTTCTTCTTCTTCTTCTTCTTCTTCTTCTTCTTCTTCTTGGCATTAACTTCCCCACTGGGACAGAGCCTACTTCTCAGCTTATTGTTCTTATGAGCACTTCCACAGTTATTAACTGAGAGCTTTCTATGCCAAAGTTGCCATTTTCCCATTCGTACATCGTGTGGCAGGTACGATTATACTCTATGCCCAGCGAAGAGAATGAAGGAACGTACACACGCAGTCCGGACCAAGAATCTGAAAAAGAAGTAGAAGGGAATCAGTCTCCCGATTCAGGCTGGAGAATTACTAGGTCTAGGAAATATAGGAAAGTTGATATTTGAATTTGATTGAATTAGGTAGATAGAATAATTAATTAATTAATTTATATTAAAATCCGACACGAATGCACCACGTAGGTGTAAAGTGTCGTTAATAAAAACAAACAAACAAAAACAGGGAAGTCTAGGAAATTTACGAAAAATCCTGGGCCGACCGGGAAGTGCACCCAGACACCTTCAGCATGGCTTTGCTTTGTAGCCGCGGACTACCAAAGTAAGGGACATTTTAGGGGGGAGGGTGAGTCTAGGATGTTGTGATAAAGGTTTAGAGACAAAATGTCGAAAGACAAAACGTCGAAACCCAAAATGTCGAACTGCAAAACGTCGAATCCCAAAACGTCGAAAAGACAAAACGTCGAAAGCCGTGATTTATCTAGCTCAGGTCTATATTATTGAAAATAACAAGAAAGATACAAAAGGCATTGCGATACAAAAGGCATTGAAAACAGCAAAACTTTCAATTTTCATCAAAGTAAGCATCGAACAAATTTTCAGAAAAATGTCAATCCATCATCTATTTCTGACTGGAAACGAAGCAGTGCAGCACTGCCCATAACTGCAGAACAGTCACATTCGACATTTTTGACAAATTGGAGTTAATACCATGGAGGATCATCAAATGATAAATACTTTCGATCAACTTACGGAAATTTGTGAGATTGTTCTAGAAAATTCTAAAAAAATACCAAGTTGTTTTGTTACATTGTTAATTATAACCGAGATTGAGATTGGGATTGAGATTATAAATGGGCCTCGTAATGTGATAGCAATGAATTTTCTATCAGAATTATTTTCTGACAATTCACCTAGTTTGCGATATGAGTTGTACAAAATATCAGCTACAAATAAGCACTTTTGAGTTCCTGGTAATTTTTAGAAATTTTAGTTTCCTCCCATACTGCCATAAAATGCACACTTCGTAGTCTTCTACGGGCATGAAACGTGGACGATGCTCGAGGACTTGGAAGCATTTGGAGTCTTCGAACGTCGGGTGCTTAGGACGATCTTTGGGGGTGTGCAGTGAAACGGTGTGTGGCGACGAAGGACGAACCACGAGCTCGCCCAACTCTACGGCGAACCCAGTATCCAGAAGATGGCCAAAGCTGGAAGGATACGATGGGCAGGGCATGTTGCAAGAATGCCGTACAGCAACCCTGCAAAGATAGTGTTCGCGTCAGCTCCGGTTGGTACAACAAGGCGTGGAGCACAGCGAGCTAGGTGGGCGGATCAAGTGCGTATCGGTTTGGCGAGCGTGGGGCAGAACCGATGATGGAGAGATGCGGCCACGAGCCGAGTATTGTGGCGTAAAATTGTTGATTCTGTGTTATCTGTTTAGATGTGAACTAAATAAATGAAATGATCCAATCTGAGCCCGAGTGGGACGGATCTGGTATAATGGCAAAAAGAAGAATGAGCAAAGAAGCAGGAATCGGTCCGCTTTTACAGTGCGAAGCGGAACCAGTGCTGGGAATGGTAATAGTAGTAGGATTGAGTTTTTGCGAAAATCACGTGGCTCCCCTAATACAGTAGTTCAAAATTGTGAATCTCATCAAGTAGCCTATGTTGGGTACATGAATTTTCTAAATCAGGAGTGTCATTGAAGGCTGCAAATGCGGGAAATAGAACATTTTTCTACAGTAGTTTTGGGTTGCCCTTAGCAACGGGTGTTTTGCTATTTTCAAGGCATTTTGCCTACAGCAGCGATTCGCGTGAGTTTCACTGGCTCCGGTGACTGTGATTCGCTACGCTTGCCTACTGTAGTGTGAATCTCAGAACTTTTCCCAACTCTGAGCGGAACGCTTGAGCGTGAGTGGTTGCGTAAGAAAGGGGTTGACAGTTTCACAATTTTCAATAGTTTATTGTCGATAATCAATAATTTTCTCCATTCGAGTAAAATGTTGTATAAATTTCCGACAGATTGGTGAGAAAATACTGAAAATCTGTCTATAAATGGTTGAAGTATTAGCGTTGAAAACCTAACATAATTTCGTGACGGTCGCAAAATTATAGATTTTCAATTGACTCACAGTTTATTGCCGTAAGTCGTAGTTAATGTCAAAAGGAAAAGAGGCAACTAAGTAGTGATTCAAAAATAATAATTAATATCCAAATTCATTAAAATTCCACTAGTAATATAAAATGAAGCTCAATAGAAGTTTCCAGATTTATATTAAAAAAGAGATTTTTTCGATCCACTTCTCTTCGTTATCGCAGAATTTGTTATCGTTTAAGCCTATATGTAAAGTTTATGGTTCTCAGGAACATTCTTAACGTTTGTTCAAGTTAACATACTCTGATACCTAATATATCCCAGAAGCTTGCACCTGAATTATATTTTTTCTTTCATAAAAAGAAAACGAAATTTTCCCGGAGCGAAATATATTATTACTCAAAACTTTCAAAACTTATTTGATGGGCTTATAATTTAACCAGATGCCTCCCACCGGATACAGCATGAACATTTTTGGCTCGTATTTCAAGGGAACCTGCGTCTTAGAGTTGACGGAGATTTCAAATTTATCGATGATCTCAATGATTCCTCGCTTCACTTGAGCAATGGCAAAACGCATTCCAAGACACATTCGAGGTCCTTCGCCGAACGGGAAGTACACTCCTCGTTCTCGGTAGGGTTTTGTTCCACCGTTTTCAGGCGAGAATCTCTCAGGATTGTACTTGTTAGGTTCTTGGTAATACTGTGAATCGAGTTGAACAAAGTATGGAATGACAACTGTAGTTCCTGCCGAGACTGGTATTTTCTGGTCTTTGGGTCCAACCAGCACAGTGCTTTCGGTGCATCGTTTTGCCAGAACCGGAATAATCGGGTGAATTCTCAGTGTTTCGTTCAGAACTTGATCCAGATAGGTCATTTCTCCGATATTGTCATAATTGATGCCACCTTTGGTAGCCTGGACGTTGCGAATTTCCTCTCTCAATCTGGTCTGGATTTCAGGATGAGATGCCAAATCGAAAAGACAGTATGTCATCACCAAACTGGACGTTTCAAAGCCATCCGCGAAGAACGATACCCCATGACCTGCCATATCAATTTCCGAAATCTGTTTCTTCTCTTGAAGCGATAGAAGGTGGTCCAGATAGTCGTTGCGAACGATGTTATTTTCCTTACGATGGCGGATGGCATCTTTCATGATACGAATGAAGAATTGCTCAACTTCCCGTGGCACAAACGTAAATTTGTAGAACTTTTTGACCGACGGCAGGAAAGTTGTTACCATCAGAATAATCTGAGCTGCAAAATTGAAATCCATGATCCGACGACCCATTTCACGGATTTCTGGCTTGTCCTTGGAAAATGACTGGGCGTCGATGGCGAATACGCAGTTTGAAACGACATCAGTGGTATATTTTGACATAAGCTAGGCATGGAAAGTTAAGCATTAGAACAAGTTTTAATTATTTTTTATGTGAATTTACCTCTTTCGTTTCAAGAGCTGATTCTTTTTGTTTTTTGACGTGGTCTGTCATCCTATCGCACACTTCATCCATGAGTGTCGAGAGTGCCTTTATCTGTAAAAAGAAGCAAATTTATAACGTGTCCATCTCATCACTATTTCGTCTAATTACTCTGTTGTTCGTGAAGGCCGGTGTGATTTCCCCTCGGCGAGTTTTCCATTTTTCTCCGGACAAGCTGAATGGATTTCTTGCGAACAGGGGATCGGACTTTTCATCCACAACATCGGAGAACTCGTTTGCCGAAAAGTAGCGGAAGCCCTTGATGAGCACCTCTTTGATAAGCTCTGGTTCGCGGATCATCAACTGCGGTGTCCGAACGCTGAAGTAACCCACTACGGGTTCGGTCTTGAAATCACTGAGTAGAAAAGATAAACCAGATTAGCGATGATAATAGATCAGCAAATAGGATTTAGACTTATTTAAGCTCATTGTCGTAAAAACCTTGATGTTATATGTCAAAATAAACAAATGACCAGCATTTTGAACATTTGTCCTGCGCTGAAAAGTGTCTCGCGAATCGTATTAATGTTTATTTTGTGGCTACCATGAATAATATATATCTTTAGTTTATCTTTATTTTAAAACGCTACCATTCATTGTAAGCTTACAACGTTTGTGTGCGTGGGAGTAGTGTTTTAGAAACAGAGCAAAGTTTACAAGTTTTAATTGAAAAAAATCCATGTCAAACCAGTTAGTCACAGAACTCGACCATCTTAAATTTGGATTAAATTTTGCACATATTTTGGTATAGTAGAATAAGTGCCTTTCAGAGATAAATCAATCATTTTGAGACAAAACTTTTGAAAATGGTGCATGGAATTAATTTCAAAAATTCTAGCTCAGAAAGAGAAATAAAATGTTCTACGGACAAGTTGTAGTGAACCGTTTGGGCTACAAAATAAATGTATGCACTAAGAAATATTTTAATTCAATCAATCAGGAATTTCTAGCTCGCTTTGAAATAGGCTCTGTTGTAATAGGGACGTTGAATTAAACAAATTTAAGAGAGAAAAATACAAAAATTCAATTAAGAAAACCTTAAAGGAATGTAAAAAAGGCTGGAAACGCCTACTGGGAAAAAGGATTAATTTGAGATGTTCTTTCTCATAAAAAGTACCCGTTGAACAAAGCTGGGAAAGTACATATTTTGCTTCGATATAATCTAACGAAAATAAAAATCTAGTTACGTTATATTGAGGTATTACTGATATAAAATGGTTATTGTTAGTATCATACACAGAGTTGGGAAAAAATCTGAAATTCACTCTACAGTAACATAGCCAATCACAGTCAGCGAAGCCAGTGAAACTCACGCCCAACGCTGCTGTAGTCAAAAAGCCTTCAAAATCACAAAACACCCGTTACTAAGGGCAACCCAATGACACTAACGATTTATAAAATTTATTCACTCAACATAGGCTTCTTGATGAGATTCACGTTTTAGAACTACTCTACTGGGTAGAGCCACGTGATTTTCGCGAAATTCAAGCCTACTACTATTACCATTCCCAGCACTGATCATACATAAAGCAGTTATTACTGAAACTTATTTGAAACCTAGATCCAAACTCAAAAGAGATTCTCTTGTTTACCGGTATAATCGATTGGATGGAGCATTTAGTGGAGTTGCTATCTTCATTCATAGGCGTATGAAACATCAACTTTTTTCGTCATTGGAAACCAAAATTTTTGATTTTTTTTTCTGTTGAAACCCAGCTTGGTGAATATACTTCCATACCTGCCTATTTGCCTTTCTCATTCACTGGACAGCAAGTTAATCTGCTTCAAATTAACTTACGAAAATTGACTCGCAATAGGTCAAAATATTTTATCATTGATACCTTTAATGCAAAACATCGCTCATGGAATAATTCGAAAAGTAATTCCAACGGTACTTGTTTTTCCTCTTCTTGAAACCCTTCTACGATTGATTTGGTTTTAACCGACTCTAGTCACCTTTGTAGCCAATTGGTTTTCTCACGCTGATTCTCATTTAGATCATGACCCTGTTACATTGCAAATAACTCATGAAACGATCCTGTCAGATCCACATTCAATTATTTTCGAGCTGACTGGAATAGAGAGCCAGATCCTATTCTTGGCACTTTTGATTAACTTCGGCAGTGGAGTTTTTTGAAAGCTACTGAGCTCATATTTTGCCACAATATGCGTCACATTGAAGTGCTTCTTATTGAAAAGTTTCAGACTATTCGGCAGAGAAAAAAAAACCCATGCCAAAGTGAATCATGGAAGTGCCCAAGTAGCTCTGCACCTTTATATCAAACATATATCAATAGTAATCTTGATGTAAAAATTTCGTTGCAAGCAAAACTTGATACAGACAATGCTCTTGAAACTTTAACAATTTTTACTGGTGAAGCAAAATTCGAATCCGAGATTACTGACGGTCCAAAAAACGTGAGGAAAAGGCAATTTCAACGCACTCTAGATCCTGCTGTGAAAGTTACATGGCAGTATCTGCAAAAATAAATTTAAAAACAGTTTATTCAGTTCAGAAAAAAAATGGAAATTAATTTCTCAATTGGACCCTGACTTTAAACCCTTTTGGAAATTATCAAAAATTTAGAAAAAAACCTCATTCCAATCCCGGCTTTGAAAGAGAAAAACAAATTATTTTATGTAAGGGCGTTTCTAGGCCTTTCATAAGGATGCTTTGAGGTTTATTAGTTTTTGCATAAATGCTTGGGAACAGTTTTTTCCCATAGTGGGGCAAAAGTTCGACCCATGTATACATTCACGGAAAATTTAGAAAATTGTCTAAAATCCACATGTTATCTTCAAATTTAGCAAAATTTGCCTGATCATGCGAAAAATGTCAACAAAATTTTACATTTCCGCTTAGTTTGGCGAAAAACTGCTATGTTTGAGTATATTACAATAAACCCTGTTATGGGCAAATTTTTGATGGAAATTTAGTTTGTATTTTTCGGCAAACATAAGTTTACGGCTGGTATAAAGTAAGCCTGTCATAAAAGTATCGATATTTTGTGTTTTAGTCAGCGAACTTTTGCCCCACACTAGATTCGAACACTTGCCCACCAGTGGGGCAAAAGTTCGCATAAGTCAATCAATTTTGAAACTGTTATAACTGGGTCAATATTTTGACACTAGTTTGTTCAGCAAAATTATAGCCAATATGTTGAAGGTTCACTGTATGGTAGTTGTTCTGTTTCAATTGCTATTATTATTTTCCGGGAAACTTTGATTATACCACAAAGGTCAAACTTTTGCCCCACCTTACTCTATAGGTTTTAATAGACACCACATAGCTCCTTCAAAATGCAATTTGTTATCAAATATTTTGATCGGCAAATAAGTTTTAACATAAATACTTGGAGATATCTTGAAAGCAACTTAAAGTGGTTTTTACTGAAAAGACCGTTCAGCTCTTTGCAATGCTTAATTTTATCTGTTAGGGTTGAATGCATCTAAAATAAAGCCTCAATAAATAACATCTAAGACTAGAAAGCATTGAAATTGTTACTTGGGTAGTCCAATTGAAAATCAAGTTACTCAGGACTGCGAAAGCATTCTCAATCAAGAGAACGTTTTCGAAAATTTGTGGGAGACTGATTTGGAAGAAGTGAGAATTATTATTAGAAAAATGCCAAGGTTGTACCAATTTTGAAACCAGACAAACATTCTGCAGAAGCTTCCAGTTATCGTCCAATCAGCTTGCTTTCCTCCATCAGTAAACTTTTTGAAAAAGTTATTTTGAACAGAATAAACGAAAATTCAATTCTTGCCAATGAACAGTTTGGATTCCGCCATGGACATTCGACAACTCATCAACTTTTATGTGTAACAAATTTGATTCGTTCTGAAGGTCTTGCTCATCTAGATATAGAAAAAGCATTCGATAGTGTTTGGCATGAAAACTTGATTGTAAAATTAGAAAACTTTAATTTTCCTACATACATTGCTAGAATATTCCAAACTTATCTGTCAAATCATACACTTCAGGTTAATTATCAGAACTCCAGGTCTGAAAGACTTCCTGTAAGAGCTGGTGTTCCTCAAGGCAGCATTTTGGGACCAATATTATACAATATTTTCACATCTGACTTACCTGAGTTACCTGCTTGTTTGCGGATTACACAGGCCTTTCCGCCAAAGGACGAAGTCTGCGTGTCATCTGTAGTCGATTGCAAAAAAGTTTAGATATTTTTTCTTCATACTTACAAAAATGGAAGATTTCTCCTAATGCTTCCAAAACTCAACTGAATATTCCTACATGAACCAGCCATTTACGTTTCACAATCGCAAAAAAAAAGACCACTGACACTGGGGAACACACCGCACAGTGGAATTTTTTGTACAAAAATGTCTTAAAATTCAATATCCGCTAAGATTAAATTGATCTTTTAGACGAATGTTTTTTTCTTGGGCAAAATGAGAATGAGGTGGGTATTCACAGCACGTGATTTTTTCGTACAGTCTTGACCAATTGAAGGTAATTATACCCTATGTTTAAGGAAAAGGTTAATGTTTTTTTATAAATCAATATCTCTGGAATTCATTGAAGTAGAAGCGAGCATTTTTGTAGAGTGCACTGGAATGCCAGGTCATCCAAAAGCTCTTAAATTATTATTTTTTCGACTTGGTTGGAAAACTCATGAAGTGGAAATTCTTGAACGGACTAAGTATTGAGCTCGTCATCTCTGAATTGGCAGTCTTGAGTCTTGGTTACCATATTTTGCCAGTAAATGGACAGAAAACCACATTATAGAATCAAAAAGAGCAGAAAGCAAATAATCACTTTCGCGGTTGTCCCTGGAATTAAACATGTTTTTTGAGTAGATAATTTATAGTTGAATTTTAGAACTGTAATTTGTTCTGTGAAAAAAATTCTAAGTTGATCTAAAACTGCAGAATCTCAATTATTTGTCTAACCATCATTCTTCTTCTTCTTTGCATGACGTCCTCACTGCGACATAGCCTGCTTTCCAGCTTAAAGTTCTTATTACCACTTCCACAGCTATTAACTGAGGGCTTGCTTTGCCAAAGTTACCATTTTCGCATTCGTATATTGTGTGACAGGTACGATGATACACTGTGCCCAGGGAAGTCAAGGAAATTTCCATTACGAAAAGATACTGGGCCGACCATGAATCGAACCCAGACACCTTCGGCGTGGCTTTGTTAAGGAAGGTCTAACCATCACTCACTTGTAAATTTTCTCGTATTCGTAAAAAATGTGTTTCTTCTGGGTTAAAACGTTCGGTAGATTTCCAAACAGCAATCTCGGCTTCGGGCCTTTAATGCCGTCCTTTTTCCAGCAATTGAAATTCCACGACAGGAACAGATAAATGGCACTCAGAATGCCACCTAAGACGCCAACCACTGTCCACCACATTTTGAGCTAGAACAACTCGTCGCGCTGGATGCTGAAATTCGACTGATGTTCTTTGGCCAGCGAAACGCTCAACTAAATCAGAGCCAATTGAGTTGGTTTCGTTAACGGCTGGGGACCAATGTCGCACAGTGGCTCATAGTTGGCCAACGGAAAAATGGAGTTTGTAAATTCTTTCACGGATAGTTTTTTCTTGAATAACTAGTCCCCAAAGTTTTAGATCGATTGGTTTATATTTCGATTTTTCAGAAGATGTCAGTTGGAATTGACTCTATCTAATTTTAAAAATTTCGTGAATGTTATTCCATCTAAATTGCAGTTTATGAACTAAATCATGATAAAATCGGTCTCAACTGGTCTCATTCGAATGAACATTATTTGACATATTTACTATTTGACAATGTCTACAAGTGAGTAACCTAGAGTTTCTTCAAAAATTTGCCAATTTTTCAAAGCTTGTGTAAGATATCTATACAAAGCAAAGCGATGCTGAAGGAGTCTGGGTTCGCATCCCAGTCGGTCCAAGACTTTTTCGTAAAGAAAATTTCCTTGACTTTCCTGATGGGCATAGAGTATCATCGTGTTGATCATTAACCGATACAGATGAGATGTTTTCTTCACTTGCTTCGAAATCAAATGAGAACGAATTCTGCAATGCCTGTCCTTAATTGATTCATAATGCACAAAAAGTTTGCCCACGATATTCAACTTCAAATTGGTGCGCAAATAATTACATATCAATAAATTTTGATATTGTTTTAAGAAATATGCAATTTTAAACAAATTCTGTCAAATAATATACCAAATTGACTTCAAGAATCATATATTGTAAAAGAATCATGATTTGTTAACGTTTTGAGTGAGAATAATTCTTTCTGTGCTTTCGGCCAACATTTGTACAAAGTGCGACCACTGTGTGTCGTCGCGCAGGGAATCGCCATTCGCGGCTGATAAATAAACTTTCGCTGTCTCTGACCGGGCTCCGTAATGTGTGACTTCTCCACGCGCGAGCGTGATACGGGAATTGATTATGTTGTTGCGATCTTCGTCTGGACCGTGACACAGCTAGATATTTTGGAAATTGAATCTATTTTCGGTTACATCTGGATCGACATTCAAAAGATCCAGAGCGTATCTACGTTGCGAAATTTTATGTTTTCAATGTGTAAATCATATTTGAATCTTTTTCTGAGCCGGTGATGCTATTGGTGCGGGCTTGATATGAGATCATCGAGCATTTGGCACTAGAGCTGTAAAGTTCCTTTAGTAAAGTAAACATCAAGAATTTGTTTTCCAGAAGCAAAAGTAATAATCTGTAGATTTATTGAATTTATTTGGTTTCAGTTTTTTCCATGTTTATGTGAGAATTGATCTAGGGGGCCGAGATAGCCGTAGCAGTAAACGCGAAGCTATTCAGCAAGACTAAGGCTAAGGATAGTGAGTTGGTTCGAATCCCACCAGTCGAGAAAGGATTTTTTCGACTTCATAGGGCATAGTGTATTTTTTGTTATTTATGATATACACTTGCAAAAAATATCAATTAGCAAAACAAAACTCTTAGTTAATAGCTGTGGAAGTGCTCCTGAGAACACTAAGCTGAAAAGCAGGCTCTGTCCCAGTAGAGACCTTACGTCAGAAAGAAGCAAGAAGAAAAAAAGAAGAAGATGAGGATCGATCAGGAGCGAATATTTTGAATTTGTAGGCTCATTAGTCACATTGAGAAACAAATCCGAAAAGAAAACAGTTATTTTTGTCAAACTGAATAATTGAATGTTAGATTTCAATAACTACCGTTTTGATTCATATTACGGACACTTAAGGCCTCAACGAAGTATAAATCATCATAAAGCATATAAAATAAATCATTCTGTATGATTCCAACGCGTTGTTGAATCTTTAAAACCCTAAGCTTTCGAATGGTGGGTCAAGATTTTGATTCCGCAACGTGAATAATTTAAAATAAATAGAAATGTGTGGGCTTTCATTGATTCTTCAAACAGTTCCTTACTTTTGCCTTGAATTCCGGACACTTTGATTCAAAATCCGGACAGCTGATGAAAACCATAAATCGAGAAGTCAAGTCATCAATTGGAATCGCTAAACCACTAAACAGACGTCTAAGGTAGTTGGGCTTTGAAAATTTTCATAGATATCGATGAAAAATGCTTATTAAAACAAGCCATGAAAGTACGAACTTTTGAACGGCAAAAATTGAAATATTTCGTGTGAAATGTTTCCCATACAAAGAAGAGTGTCCGGAATTAAAAGCTGTCCGTAATATGAATCAAAACGGTATTCTGTAGAAAAACATGCCTTGCTTAGTGCTCTATGGTGACCATTTCCACAGTTATTAATTGAAAGATTTTTTTTCGGTAGATCATTCTCGCTTTCGTATTTCTTGTGGGGCTTCATGGTCGTGCGTTTAGTGGCGGCAGCCGTTTAGGCGTATTTGTGTCACGAAATATGGGTTCGCCATATGTGGTAACACCGGAAAGTAGAAGACGAAATTTAAATTATTAGTTTGGTGTTAGTAGAATATGCGTGAGATATTATTTGAGGATTGTTACTTCTTTTTTATCTCTATTAACAAGATTTTTAACCATGGGCTATAGTTCATCTCGGGACCATCGACTTTACTTCTCTTCTGAAGGAAGTCGTCACTATAACGTTAACGTCATAAGTGACTTTGTGAATCTAAGGAGGGACAAAAGGTCGAAAATCTATTTTCAAAGAAGGATAAATTTCCCACCAAGCAAATAATTTTCGACCTTTTGTCCTTTCAACTTTTTGTCGTTTTGTATTTCGACCTTTTGTCAATAAACCGACTATGTCGGGGATGGGATTCGATTCCAGGTCCTCAACGTCATGTTTTCTAACCACTACACTTTTTTACTTCTCTTACAGGGCTCTTTCATTTCATACCTTATTCAGGTTTTAAGTATTGAACATTATCTGGTATGGGATATCTTTGCTTGGTATTCAGTACCAGTTCTTTTCTGCTCGGTAGGGACGTTTCGATCAATATTATCCCGCTGATCAATGTTACCCCATTTTTCGATACTGACACTCATCACTCGGACTTTATACTATATTTAGCTTTTTAAACGTTCTAAGTATGTTTAAAAATATAATTTATGTGATTTGTTCTTCATTTGTTATGTTGTTATTCACTAGAATCGCCTCCAAAAGGCCAAACACATACAAGACATTTACATTTAGGGTTATTTTGAAAATAAAAACTCTTTTAACAGCGGAACACGCCTTAAGGTAGGCAATTTTATAATGAAATTATACATTATTTATAATGCCTACAAGAGCATAACTCTCCCATCTTGATTTTCGAACAAACACCTCTTTTCATTGCAACATTCACGTTTTAATATACACTTCACTATGCATATAAAAATTAATAGACTTTGTTTGAAAAGGTTGTGAAAAAATATGAAGTTTATGTAGTCCCATATTGAAAAATAAAGGCATAACATTCTCTATATCAGGCCTGCCCAACCTTTTTGAACCGCGGGCCAAATCTCAGAAATAATTTTGTGTCGCGGGCCACATTTTTAAACGCACAAATATTCCCATGAAATCTGACAATAGTCAGTAAATGAAGTTAATAAAATCCGACAAAAATCAGTGATTGGAGTAAATTTCATTTGACGAAATCGAAAAAATATGTTGCTGAGCATTCTGCAGGACATTGTGAGAGTCCCTTTCATAATTATATAATAATCTAGTCTAGAATATTATGAAGAATCTACCCCAAAAAATTTGAATCTGAGAGAATAATCCCCAGGATTTTTGTTTTTAATCGTACTCCAAATTCTGTCAGAATCCGACCTAATTTTATTAGCATGAACCGAAATGTGCTAAAATCCTGATCAAGTTTTTACGAAAATCTTGGTCACAATGTCCAAGATTTTACAATAATCGTGCCTAAGATTCTTTCAGAGTCTCACTCAAGAATCATTTTGAAATGCCACCTATAAATCTTTGAAAATGGTAAAAACTATTTCAAAAGAAACCTGCTTATATTTTTATTATAAATTTGTTAAAAATTCTGGCAAAATGATGTAATCTTGCCTAAGATTCTAGAAAATTTTGTATTGAATTCGTTATCCATGGAAGCCGTGTCCAGAATTATTAAAAAAATCTGTTTAAGATTTTGTAAAAAGCCTGCCTTTCTTGTAATCCTGTCAAGGATGAATGTCGAAAGAAGTCATGGTAGAAACATTGTTGAGATTTGGAATTTGAATCATTCATAAAATTAAATATCTAAGGGCCGATTTCTTCACCTTCGCTTAAGCTGTAAACCACGTTTACCCATATGGTTAAACTAGGTTTAGTGCCTAAGCGGTGGTGAAGAAACCGCTTATAAGAAGGTTAAAAAATCAGAACATTTTGAATGATTACTGAGCTAAAATATTAGGTTCAAACTAGTGATCCTATATAAGAGAGATACGCGGAGGATGACATTTCTGTCAAAGTGTGAGCCAATCGAGCAGCGAGAGCTGTCAAAGCGTGAGCCAAACGAACATGCGTTATGTTTGTTTTGAACTTTTCTTAAGAAGTAATGTAATTCGCTTAAAATTATTTTGGTAAAAGTTGTTTTGCATAAAGCAAAAAATATGAAATATTTTCCTTTTTTAAATTTTTGTCAATGCAAGATTTAGTTGTCGATTTTTTCTGCTGTTTATTAGTTGGGAAATGTAGCTCAAAGATCCATAACGGAATAAATTCACTAGCAATGAGGAATCCATGTCCGTGTTACAATATTATTCTCGACGCCAAGCAAACTCCGCACTGCTGGTCTGTTGCCTAATCATACCATTTTACTTCCGCTTATCTCTCATATAAACGATCATTAGTTCAAACTAAATAGAAAATAAATTAAAAGGCTTAATATGTTCTAACTTCGGGCTAGTAAAATATTCAACGGGCAAAATATGTGAAGAATCTTCGAACCCTCCGCGGGCCGCATAAAATAGGGTCGCGGACCGGATGCGGCCCGCGGGCCGTACGTTGGGCAGCACTGCTCTATATGAACTTTATACCCCGATAGCAGCTGCAAAACTTGAATTTAGTTCAAGTTTATATATTTTACTATTTAACCCTTAAGAGGCGCGGACGACTTTGTTGCACTTTTTGCTCACATCTTTTGACTCAATAGACCAATTCACAAAATTTTAACGATTCTTCACAGGAGATTAATTGCACCTCCACATGTAGCCACAAGGATTTGGATACCGATGGCCAATCCGGATACACGGTCGGAAATGTAGTGTACACCTCCTATTCCATGAGTGGTTCTTGGCAAAATTTCAATATATTTCGAATGTATTTACGGGATCGTATATGAATACAGTATGTATTAAATCTAGCGTTTGTATGTGAACACATTTTTAACCACAATAATCACTTGCCCGTTTGACATTTTCAGATAAATATAGGAGACTGGAACTTCCATGACGCGATTTTTTCAAGTTCCGGGTTTCAATATGATCAATATTACTCCGTTTTACGGCTCCTAATATATTACCAGATACAATACTTTGCCAAAGCAGTACCTTTTTAAACACGAAAGTATTACAAACTTTGTTATATTGTATTCTATAGTACCTATTGAATGACCTTTTTAATGAACTAAGCGCATACATCTGCATACAAGCTGGCAAACTTGAATGTATATTGATAAGGATCGTTAAAAAATGCATTTTTAATTGATTTAAATAAAATTAATTTAATTCATATACCATATATCAATGCCATTTATGAAATGTATTCACCGACCTCATATGAAGTAAATAGCTATAGTTTGGTGCTTGAGACACAAATTTGTTCCTTTGTTTAATGAGTCTCTTTTGGAGAGATTTAAACTCGGAATATACTTTCAATATTGCTGTGTGCATTTGAAACGCAAATATCAAATGCGGGAACATCAAACGCGGTAAGATTTTTTACAAGAAATGCGATGTCAAAGAAAGCTTTTCTTTCCTAGGTTGGCGGTGATACAGATGGTCGTTGCTAAGTGTCCTTCGATGATTTTTTCTTGCCGCATTTGAAGCACATTTAGTTGTGATTTTCTCGTCAAACGCAAACAGCAATAATATTATAGTTTCTTCTTTGCTATAGAAGGAAGCACGAGAATCAAGATTTTTTATCAACCTGAGAGAGCATTATTTCGATTGGTTAACAAATTGTATTCGCTTAATAAAAAAATAGACTTACTGTACAGAACATGAAAATTGTATAATAACTTTCATGTATTTCAGTGTGAATATTCTTTTGCTAAAATAATTGTTTTAGGAACATATTCGTAAGTTGTTTGGGAATCGCTCCCTTGTATATGCTATACTAGGGCGATTCAAAATTCAAAACAGTTCTGAATTCCAATCTCCCATATTTTTCTTACCATCCTTACCATAAAAATAGGGTTCTGTGAAACTTTCACCTTCTCGGTGGAGATTTAAGGGTAGCCCAAAGACGAGGTAGGTTTATATGGAAATTACTTTGGAAAAATTTTAAAATAGGTTCCATCCACTTTTATACTGTAATATAAGTTCAAACTTATCATTCCACAGTGAAAGCTCATTCTTCGAACCATAATTAAGGAAGTTGCTTGGAAGAGCAAGTCAATCCAATAGATTAAAGGATAAATATTCATGACTTTATTTGTCATTTTTAAGCTACATGTGTGGTTGAGCAATTGCAAATATCTCACACAAAACTTACTTAAAAAGGATGGATTTGTTCAACAACTTTATCATGGTTGATCAGAATAAGTATTCACTATGGGATGATAAGTCTGTACTTACATTACAATATTCCAATCTTGTTTGGAGCATTTTTCATAATTTGTCCATATTAATTTCCAAATAAACCTTCATCGTTTTTGGGACACCTTCAAATTTCCATTGAAAAAGCTGAAAATTTTATAGAACACTATTTTTATGGTAGGGATGGTAAAAATATAGTAGATATTTGATTTTCAAACTTAATTGAATTTTGAACCACCCTAATGCAATACATATTTGTACATATTATACACGATACTCTGATGGAGCTTTCATACATATTTATGATTGGTGTATCGTAATCCGGGGTAACATTGATCAGTTTTTGGGATATTTCCTAAATTTTTCATTTGAAAATGCAAATGTTGCAGGTTTTATATTTTTAAAACAAGTACTGGCACCCACCGCTCGTGACCATATACTACATTTTGGTTTACGAAAGATTTAAGTATGTTTAAATAAATGTTTTAAGTGATTTTTTGATTTAGCTGATATGGGGTAACATTGATCACCCATGTAAACAACGTTCGGTAATATTAAAAATGTCGTTGCTTACTTAAATTATGGCCCCTAAAGCCGAATATGAAGACCAAACTCTTACAAGTCATTTGCTTTTTGAGTTATTTCAAAAATAAAATCACTTTGAACCGTGCAATACGCCTAAAGGTAGGCAATTTCCCAAGGAAATTCTGAATTCCCAAAAGTAGTTTGTTAATGTTGCTTAATTGAATAAAATTATGAAAGATTTGACAACGGAATCGTTTTCGGCGATGCCATTTCTGGTAACAATCTCATTTTCCTTGCTCATACCATTTGCAAAACTTGTGTGAGACATGAATCTTTGGTAGTGTAATCCATAAAGATAAAAATCATTGATTCAAAATGATAATAAATTTACGCATGAATGAAATGCAATTTTCACAAAAACCTCAATTTTTATTAGCTTATGAATGTAAGAAAGAGAGGCATCATTCATTCTTTGAAAATATTTCATCAATAAATGATGATTTTAACTTTTTACGAGAAGGATCATACCGATCAATGTTACCCCGCTGATCAATGTTACCCCGGTTTACGGTAACAAAAAAATGATCTAATAAAGTAAAACTTGTGTTATTCAGTTAACTCTCCCTTACTCGATATTCCGTATCTCGATATCGAGTTAGAGAACCATAGTAAAAGTTGGTTTTCATGGCTAACTCGATGGTCCCTTGGAACGCAGTTGCACTGCTTTTGTGTTCTGTAACTCGATACCTCCCTTACTCGATGGTCCCTTCAATATCGAGTAAGGGAGAGATGACTGTACTTCTTATGCGATATGCGATGCGATGTTTTGCGGGATATATGGTCGGTGTTGAGTCAGAAGAGAACAAGTACAAAACTTGGGAAAATTGGATTATTCTCATTAGATGCGAAATTACCTTACCTCCGTTTTACTTTGACCAGATTTGATGAATGCAGTCACTGTCACGCGCCACTGGGAAGTGGGTAGGACAGGTAGGACATGTACTACGCACAAAAACACCTGGGTAGGACAGTCAAAGGATCGTCCTACCCACGATTCAACAAACAAAACAAGATCAGCAGAAATCTTGAAAAACAAATTAAACTATTTATCATCTGTTCAATATACAGTTATCTCTCCCTTACTCGATATTGAAGGGACCATCGAGTTAGGGAGGTATCGAGTTACAGAACACAAAACCAGTGCAACTGCGATCCAAGGGACCATCGAGTTAGCCATGAAAACCAACTTTTGCTATGGTTCTCTAACTCGATATCGAGATACGGAATATCGAGTAAGGGAGAATAAACTGTATTTCAAATTTTAAACTTTTCATTATTTTGACAAAATACATTCAGAATAGTTATTTTCACGTGAAAAACAATACAATTTTACCACATTTACCTTTGTGACACCTTTTTACCGATTAGCAAAAATTAAAAAATTTAGCACCCAGAAATTGGCAGTAAACTTTAATTTTACTATCAATTTAATCATTATAATCAAATTCATGAAATTTATTAACGTTTGGAGGACAACTTTTCATGAAAATATCGAATTAGAGAGGTAAGCTTACTTGGGAAACTGAAACAGATAACATCGAGTTAGGGAACATCGAGTTAGAGAGGTATCGATTTACAGAGGTATCAAAGCATGCTAGAATGAAGGGACCGCGCATTCAATCGAGATAGGGGAAATATCGAGATACAGAATATCGAGCAAGGGATGACTGTACATACAAACCTAATCAACGTCGTACTTATTCTTATTATGGGTGGAATACGCGATAAAGTTTTTCATGGTATTTTTATGCCTAGCAAAGCGTGACACAATTTGTTAGATTTTCTTTGGTTGGGAACCTAGAATTTCCTCCAACCAAATTCTCTAGGAGATCTTCCAAAGACTTCAACCGAATTTCTTCCGGGGAAATACAGAATGGTTTATTCCTGAGTGTTTGAAATAAATACCTTAGGAGTTTTTTTTTTCAAGATAGCTTTCAAAAATTCCTTTGCTCCTCAAGAATTCATCCATGTTTCCCCCCAGAGGAGTTCTTAGAACAAATCATTTTTTTTTCTAAGAATTTTTCTAGCATTTCATCCAAGTATTGTACTTCTGCAGTTTGACCAAACATTCCTTAAAAAGTTTCTCATAACATTCCAAAGCAATCTTGAAAAGCTTATTCAAATGTTCACACCAGTTTATACTACTGCATTTTTTCCAATAATTCCTGTGATCGTTGCTACACCAATTTTTATAGAGATTATGGTCAATCTTTTTCGAGAAATTTCTTTAGAAAATCCAGCGAAATACTGTCTCGATATTCGATTGTTTTTTTGATTATCTTTGCGAAGTATCTAGGAATTCTGCTAATAATTCCTCAAGATTTCAGGAATTATTTCAAAGATCCTTGGTCATTAAGGTTGACTTTAAAATTTACCCAAGTTTTATCAGAGATTATTCAACAATTTTGTCTAGAAATACCTCAAAGATTTATTTTTCAGAAACATTTCATTGGTGTTTTCCTAGAGACATTTCTGGAAGAATTCTTGAAAAAAAAAACTTTCAAGACATACCTGAGGAATTTCTATAAAAATCTTAGAAGGAATCTCTAGAGCAATTCAGATATTGGTGAATCGAGTATCTTTAAAGAAAGCCCTAGTAAAAATCTCATATAAATCCTAAAAGACAATTTTAAAGGAAATCTCTGGAAGTTATTAATTAATTAAAAAAATCACTGAATAAAACCTTGAAGGAGTTAGAACACTCTGGAAAAATTTCTCAAAGAATGTTTGGAATGATTCAGATGATTTCTGAAACAATCTCTGGATTCTATAGCTGTGGTTCTCCTCGTAAAATCTTGGTTAAATACCAGAAAATAATCTTGGAGGAATTCCCTAGAAAAGTTTGTGGCGAAATAATCACTAAATGAGCTCCTTTAGAAATTTCCGGAGTAATATCTTAACACTTGGGAAAATACCTGAATAAATTTCTGATGAAATTCCTAGAAAAAATCATGAAAAAACACATACGGTAATACTTCGCCGCCTAATTCAATTTCCTATGTGTAATTAAGGCACTCAGGCGCTACCATGCTTGTAAAGATTAAAAGCTTTCTTAGTCTTGTGGTAACGAGTGGTATGACAATAAGTAGCAAAGGGCTGTCAGTGACAAATACCTTGTTTTGGGGATTTTTTTTTATTATCGTACAAATTGGGCCGAAGGGTTTCAGATTTTCATGAAACTTTTCCACAGGCAGGGCTCATGGATATATGAATAAAAAAAAAGTTGAGAAAAAATCAGGGTCGCCTATTTTTCCGGAAAACTCAGGTGGAATTTTTTAGTTTTCCCTTGACACTACTTACTTTGAAAAATCATAACTCAAGAACGAAGCATCGTAGAAACAAAGTTTTTATATAAAAATTTAAGCAAATTTTCTCAAAAATCCAAAAAAAATATGAACTTAAAAAAGTTTTCCACAAAATTTTCCACCGTTGGGAAAATTCGTAAAGAAAAGCCGGAAAAACTATGCCCGAACTCGTGGAAAATTTTCAAAAAAATATTTTCGAGGAGGTAATTTTATAAGCTTTAATCACTGAAATTTTTGGAATGCACTTTTTTTTCGTTTTTGAGTTATGGCCGATTTTGTGAAAAATGTCCAGATGTGCCATATAAGACTTTTCTTTGAAAAATCATAACTCAAGAACGAAACATTGTAGAAACAAAGTTTTTATATGAAAATTTAAGCAAATTTTCTCAAAAATCCAAAAAAAATATGAACTGGAAAAAGTTTTCCACAAAATTTTCCACCGTTAGGGAAATTTATAAAGAAAAGCTGTAAAATCTATGCCTGAACTCGCGGAAAATTTTTATTAAAATATTTTTGAGAAGGAAACTTTATAAACTTCAATTCTAGTAACTTTTAGGATGTACTTTTTTTTTGTTACTGAGTTATGGTCAATCTTGTGAAAAATGACCATATTAGCCTTTTCTTTGAAAACCCATATATCAATCGAAGCATCAGAAAAACTAGGTTTTTTATCAAAGCAATTGCAAATTTTCTAAATTATCTGAAAGAAACGATATGGGATTGGTTTTAATGAAGTATAAGTCGGATTGGATTATATTTTTCATGAAACATTACACCGTTAAGCAAAGCTGAAAAAACTGTTTCTTTTACATTCCAAGGGATTCTTTCTTTTCTATGGAACAAATAAGATTCTTTTTAAATTTTTCTTTAATTTTATTTATTCAATTATTCAGTACATAACTTACATTTTATCTTAAAACTATTATTTTTTCAACCGGGAAGATTGCCTTTGGTTGCTACCACCAGAAGATTTTCGTTTCTTTGTAGTATTAAGAACAAAACATGCTGTATTTTCTTGGTTTTCATGTGCATCTGAGAATTCACTCGCAAAAATGCTTCGTTCGTCTTTCGAAATAAATGAATGATATTTTTTTGTTCCAGGAATTGGAACAAGGTTAGAAAATCTCTCCTGAAGTAATTTTTCAGCCTCTGAACAGTCATTTTCAGTTGCATACATGCATTCCCAATCTTTTTTAAATTGGTCTTTCACCTTTTGCGACACAGCCCAGTCAAAAAATTGTTTGGCGTTATTAATTTCCGCTGACTTTCTAATACTAGCATCTCTAGCCATTCGCTTAATATTGCCACCGATACCATCACATGGACCTTTTCCATGTGAGGTTGGAAAAAAGTGCCATTCTGCTCTAATTTTAAAATCATTTTTATGGTTGCATACATTTTTGAAATTTGATTTAATTTTGTACTGGTCTCCGCAACCATCAGAAAGATAAATGATTTTTTAAAGCTCAGGAAATTTATTTTTCAATCTTGAAATTAGTTTTGTTTGAAAAGCATAAACTGATGTCGTGTTATGCTTTTTTATGTCAGCAATTACAACAAAATTTAAGACTTTGATCGAAGATTTGTCTTTGTAATAAATTACAAATTGATGTATTGTTACTTGAGGTCGTACAAAGTAGTTGTGGAAAACTTTTTCCAGTTCATATTTTTTTTTGGATTTCTGAGAAAATTTGCTTAAATTTTCATATAAAAACTTTGTTTCTACTATGTTTCGTTCTTGAGTTATGATTTTTCAAAAAAAGTCTTATATTTTTCACAAAATTGGCCATAACTCAAAAACGAAAAAAAAGTGCATTCCAAAAATTTCAGTGATTAAAGCTTATAAAATTACCTTCTCGAAAATATTTTTGTGAAAATTTTCCACGAGTTCGGGCATAGTTTTTCCGGCTTTTCTTTACGAATTTTCCCAACGGTGAAAAATTTTGTGGAAAACTTTTTCCAGTTCATATTTTTTTTGGATTTTTGAGAAAATTTGCCTAAATTTTCATATAAAAACTTTGTTTCTACGATGCTTCGTTCTTGAGTTATGATTTTTCAAAGTAAGTAGTGTCAAGGGAAAACAAAAAATTTCCACCTGAATTTTCCGGAAAAATAGGCAACCCTGAATTTTTCTCAATTTTTTTTATTCATATATCCATGAGCCCTGCCTGTGAAAAAGTTTCATGAAAATCTGAGACCCTTCGGCCCAAACCCGTACGGTAATAAATAAAATCCCCTTTTGAGAAAATCTACTTTGAAGTTTTTCCAGCAATTTATCATTCCTTACAAATTGTATGGCATTCAAAAAACAAGCCAGTCTTCTGATTCTGTTGAGCGAAAACATCACCTGAAAATATCGTTAGAACGTTTGGAAATAGTAGAATTTCCTCAAATAAACTCAAAACCAACCTAAATGTCACTTACACCCCTTTGCGTTTGATCCCCTCAAATATAATAACTTTCAATTTCCAGTCCAGGGTCAAAATTTTCCTTAGCTTCTCTGTGCACGAACATTTACCAACGTAAAATGGTTTTGAACGTGGACGCGCCTCTGAATGCAGTAAACTGCGAGAGATATGTGACAAATTTACTTTGGATGATCAATAAAAATCGATAAAAGTGTGCAGTCAGAGTGGACCAAGTGCTTATTACCAGAATAGCGAAAATGATCAGCGCGCTGGGGAATGCGATGAAATGAAAAACATTTCAGGAGATTTGTCAGATTTTTCGACATCGAATGATTCTTCTACTTATCCATCAATAGAAATTTAGAAATATTACTTAATTCGAGGCATTTGATTTAGATTTTTGACCATTTACCATATTTGGATGGGTGGTCAGAAATTGCTACAATTTCTGTGCAGACAGAGTGGACCAAGTATTGAAAAGCAATAAACTGATTGATTGTTACATTTTTTGAGTCAATTTTAGAGTCCGTTAGAAGCTTATGGTAGTTCTGTGGTGTATGTATGAAATATGCTAGAACCCACTTATTGGACCAGTATATTTTGGTTGGTACTCAAGATTTTCACTTGGTCCACTCTGACTGAACACATATTTGAAAATTTTTGATCTCCAATGCCCTGACCCTGCAAAACCTTAATTTTCAAGCTATCATAATGCCACTGATCTCGATATTGACGAATGAAATATAGAAGAATTTACGATACTGGTGTCGAAGGATCTTGATAATCTGATTATCTTAGAGATATGCACCCAGTTTGACCATGCAAGCATTAAATGATTGTTGTTTTCCTAGAAATTGTTCAATCAGAGTGAACCAACTCTCTGAACGGTGGTCTTTAGTTTAGTCAGAGTGGACACAGTACACATAGTCCATCAAAAAATCGTTCCATCAGAGGTTTGGATTATGATTTTTTTATGATTATCATTTCACATTATATTGTTTGGAAGTAATACAAAGATGTGTATAAATATCGAACCTTAATTTAAATGAGTTCAAAAATTACAGAGCGTTAGACTTCAAACCCATTATTCTCCAAAATATGAAAAATGTGGCTTGGTCCACTCTGACTTAACGCCGACCATATAAATGCTTAAAGAAGTATCCTTGACTCGCATATCAATAAAAGATTCATCAACTATCATGTTTATTAATTTTCTTTAAATTAAGTTTAAATCTATTTTATTTAATCAGTTTTCTCAAAACTACTTCCATCGCATTTAAAACATTGAAATATATTTGAACTTTCAGAAGATATTTCGACATAAATTTAGAAAGGTATTATTTTCTTAAATTCAAGAGAAAATAGATTTTTTTTTCTGAAGTTCTTTATCAATTAATTTATTGGTGGTTTTATTATTGGAACTCATTTTTTGCCGGTGATTTTTTTTTCATTTTTTTAAATGATATACTTGTTTAAGTTTGCCAGTGAAATTCCAATGAAGGAAAGCAAGTATTTTTTAAAATTTCAAAATCACTGCTAAAACAATCCCTATTGATTTTTACAGAGCAGACTACGTTATCTTTGAGACGACATCAGTTGCCGATACATGTTTTAAATTTCAAAAGAGCTTGAAAAAAAAAACTGAATGCATAAAACGAATAATTTGTTATTACCACTCGTTAAAATTTGTCTATCATGTTTGAAAAAATACTCATGCTAGAGGATAGGGGAAATCAAATCGAGTTGGTGCAGATTAATTCTTGGCAAATCAAAGTAGGTATAAGTGTGCTGACGACATTGACATGATTGGGTTCAATACTAAACATTCATTCGCCAGTTCTGAAAAAAAAACGCAATAGCTAAATTGTTATCATATGTATTAAAGAATATTCTTTAAATTCATTAAAATTGGGTATTTTGTCCAAATGTAATGAACTGTTGCTTTCAATTACTCCCATGCTAGCACTTTCGCCACCTTTCTAGATTGATCGCCCTCAAATTCCATTTTGCAAATTTGCTCCCCCTTAGACCAAAAAATTTACCAATTTTGGGAATCACTACATTAAACTATTAGATTCTACCATAATTTTTGGAAAAATGTGAATTTTTGATGAACATGGGAAATTGTTAAATCCTCTCTTTAGTTTATTATTTAACACCAGAGATTTTTCTAATGGTTTCTCAAGGTTATTCGTTTTTTTTATACTTCAAGCATTTCTTCCAGAGCGTTTTCAAAATGTTATTCAAGATTTACCCAATTGGGTCCTAAAATTTGTAATGAAATCTTGTTTTTATTTAATAACACGAAAGAGCATGTTACTGCAACTACTTCAGCAATTTTTCCCGCTTAAATAACGCTTAAATAATATCATGGAAAATTGTTAAATCCTCTCTTTAGTTTATTATTTAACATCAGAGATTTTTCTAATGGTTTTTCAAGGTTATTCGTTTTGAACTACTTCAAGCATTTCTTCCGGAGCGTTTTCAAAATGTTATTCAAGATTTACCCAATTGATTTCATGTTTGGTTCCATTGCGTTGTTTAGGACTTCCGGAAGGAACATTATGAAACTCTAAGATACTTTCCTGCATCATTGGTAACTTCTAGCAGAATATTTAGGCAAATTAAGACTACGATCAGGAAAAAGTCTTAAACTATATCATAATTGTTGGTAAAAACTTTTGGTTTCAAAAATATTTAATCAAATTGAGGCTGTAGGAGAACTGATAAAAATTCAAAAGTTATTTCAGAACTGTGAGTGAATAGGTGAAAATATTCAACATTGTCGAGAACATATCTTTCAATAGCCCATAGCCAATATAGAAATAGCATGGAATCACGAGCTCGCCCGGACCTATGCGTGAAAAACTATCGAGAAGGGAAATTGTTTGTATGGCTTTCTCAGAATAATCATTGAGGAACCAAATAAAGAAATAAATAGATTTGTCTTTCAAGCAAGAACAACGCATTAGCATGCGACATCCATCAGAAAGATCTTCAAGTCATAAGTTATCATTCAGTCTGTAGGACTAATTATCCAAGACGGTGCTCAAATAAAAAAAAAAAAAAAAAGATTATTATTTGAGTTGAGTTATTGCGATATTTTTATCTGCATACTTTATAAGCCACAAACATTCACAATCGTGATCTTTAAATAGAAATAGATATTACATGAAGTTACGATATAATGAGAAAATCGTGAAATGACAACTTTCTTGGGCTGATTTTACAATTTGTTGAAATACCACAGATGAAATGCTTCTTCCTAGCTAAACATTTAATGTAGATAGTGTTCGATATGCTAAGTATTTCACAACTTTTGAAAGTGCAGCATACACACACAGCAGTATATGTTATGTTTGTATGATGGAAAAACACTCTACATAATTTATCAGAAGTCCTTCGTTGGAAACCAACGGCAGCTGATTGATTCACATTTAATATTACCTAATATGTTGTTATTGAATAGATAGGGATGTGCCTAAATTTCGGTGCCAAAGCATTGTTGTTAAATCATTATCGAAGACAACTAGCGATTACCAATGATTGGCATATATTAAAAAAGCTAATATTTATTCAATTTACGGATGAAATGCCTTTGTTCATATTATCTGCCTCCATGCATATTACACTTCTAATGATGTTCTTTGAGATTGTGCGCAACGGTACAAGAGCCCTCGTTATCAGCCATTTGAATTTATGCTTTTTAGTTTTTTGGAGAGAACACATCTTTAGAATGGCTAGCAGCCCTCAGGAATAATATCCCCGAAAAGTTTTAATTTGTTTATCTCAGTACAAAGTATTCATTTTAAAATTATTATTCTATTATCTTCTTCTTGGCATTAACGTCCTCACTGGGACAGAGCCCGCTTCTCAGTTTAGTGTTCTTATGAGCACCTCTGCAGTTATTAACTGAGGGCTTTCTTTGCCAATGTTGCCATTTTAGCATTCGTATATCGTGTGGCAGGTACGATTATACTCTATGCCCAGAGAAGTCAAGGAAGTTTCCATTAAGAAAAGATTCTGGACCGACCGGGAATCGAACCAGACACCTTCAGCATGGCTTTGCTTTGAAGCCGCGGACTCTAACCACTCGGCTAAGGAAGGCCCAAAGATTCTATTATATATTATAATATATAGATGCATTGAAATAGGTATATCGACATTGATTTTTATTGCTTTCAAAGATAATCCTTTGCATATTTTGTTGTTCGGATAATTTGTGGGCACCCTGTAAATCCTACCCAAGCACAACAACGAGTTTGCTGTTAAGAGTCCGAAACGTGACCGTATTCGTAACAGAGATTTTTAGACGTCCTTTGGGTTCGTTATTTTGTTCGGCAAAATATTGCACATCCCCAGTGTAAACAAATTCTCTCCCATTTACGCTTATCAAACCTTCGACTCCATTTATGGTTATCTTTGCCTTTATCAGGCACAAATATTTCCATTGTTGAGATTGTTCGATATAACCTTACAAACCTGTTTATTCCTGATACGATGGTTTGGGTGAGTGACTTACTGATAAGCATAAATCAAATCAGCTAGATATCGTTTGGTAGTAGCTTCTTCGGTTCTAGTATTACCGTAAAGTAACATCTTACGAACTGTTCCAATTGTTTCGAGTCATGTCAAACATATATTGGATTGTTCCATCTACCTTATAGTGAAAACCTTTTAAAAAAATGCGTTGGAAATTTAAATTTTATAGCAGTAATCAGAATTGCAACAACATTAATTTCGTTTGCACTGAACTGCAAGAGCTGTGCGTCGGCTTTTCGTTTTACGTCCCGCCGACGCCGTTTGAGATATTAGCAGCGCGCCAAACGTTGATCACCATTGTTTCGCCGATTTTATTTTGCCTTGCCAATCCAGGTCGAAAAATTTGGCATATTTTCAAAATAGATTTAGGAAATCTTTTATCCATTGTTTAGGAAATTTCATTAACGATTCTTATACAAATTTGTCAAAACATTACTCCACTTACTTCTCAAGGAATTCAATCGAAAATCTTTTCAGATATTCTTATGAAAGCGCTTCTTGAAATTACTACAGGGATCTCCCCAATATTTTTTTCAGCGATGAACGCGCAGTTTTTCTGCAAGACCAACCTGAGTGTTTTAATCGAGCCGGTCGAGGATCCTTTCGTGGAGTAAATTTTCTCGGTTACAGGTCTGTCATGCGATATAAACATAACAAAAATTACCATTTTTTCCAATTGTTAATGAAAGCTCTCAGTTAATAACTGAGAAAGTGCTCATAAGAACACTAAACTGATATGCAAACATTGTCCCATTTGGGCCGAAGAAGAACCTACAAAAATTCCATCAAGAATGTATTTTTTTCGATGGCTTGCACTAGGGACTCTTGCCTGAATATTTACAATTATTCTGTCAGGAATTTTTTGAAGAATTCCACCATGGATCCATTTCCAGAAAGTCCTTTAAGAACGTCTGCAGTAATTTGACTATATATTCCATTTTTTTAATATCATTTCTGAGATTCCATGAGGTATTTTCCCTATGATTTATCGATTACTTCTTTTATAAATTTCTACAGGGATTATATATGGCGGCATCCACAAATCACGTAACGCTCTAGGGAGAGAGAGGGAGTAGGCTCAAGCGTTATGGCTCATACAAAAATTTAAAATTTTTCATACAAAAAGCGTTACGGAGGGGGGGGGGAGGTGCCAAAAATTTCTGATTTCAGCGTTACATAATAAATGGATGCTGCCTAATTGAAAATCGAGAGCAAGTTAAGAAAAAATAAATGATCAGAATAACTTATCGCGTAAAAAGTTCGAATCAACATTTCTCAATGCATGAATGGTTTTTCTCTTTCTTCTATTAATTAATTGAAAAAGATTGTTTCTTTTCCTAAAATTTAGCTTTGTTCCCTCGGAAGTATTTTCACGTAAGCAATATTAACGAATTACTATGAAGAATGCAGAGGAAATTGACTACTTTTAGGCATATTTGCCTATTTCAGGCAATTTTAAAATAATATAAAAAATAAGGCAATAATTACTAGTTAGTTGGCTTTCATATTCTACTTCAGATTCCGTTATTAAGTAATTAAAGACATTTGCAATATTATCAAAGGTTGTTTACATTGCTGATCAATGTTGGCCCATATTAGCAAAACCTAAGAATCACCTGAAATAGTCCAAAAGAGTGGAGTGTCCTGCCAAAACATCAAACGAATATAAGAAACGAACATAATAACCGAAATTCGACAGATTGATTGCGTACGATCCGATCCAAATGACGGAAAATCAACATACTATTTTCACAGTAGCCTGAGAAATCCTTAATGATTCGATTTAGAACAGCGTCCGAATTGCATCAGGTTTCCCTAATAAACTTTTTTCCTACGATCTTCTAATTTATATCCAATACTACTATTAAAAACAAATTTTGATTCATGACAACTTAGGACAAAAAGAATGGTATGCGTAATATTACGATTAACATGGAATATATCCGTTTCAGTCTATTCCTTATAGTTAATCGCATTATTCATATTAAAAATTTTCCACGATATTTTAGGAGAAAATAAGCTAACAGTTTATTACAAATTAAATGTGAAGCTCCTTTCAGAGTGTTTTTTTGGTGATCCACTTCAATACAAATCAGAACCCCCTTTTTTGTTTCCAGGTCCGATCTTTCAATGTAAACATCTTTTTATTGAACGACGGACCATGAAACAAAAAGGGGGGCGATCAGGCGATCAATTATCAGGGTTATCAGTTCCGGGAAATGATTTTGAGCATGATTGACCGCCCGCAGATGCTACTCCGTTATTGCAAGAACAGCTGTACTTACACAGGGAACCAACATACACTACTCGGGATCAGTAGAATCCTCAATGTGTAAGTACTGGTGCTCTCATTATTATAACAAACAATAACGGCGCCGGCTGCGTCAATTTGGGGATGGGAGGGAAATGTTGACATGTTACTTGCTTTATGGAACCGAGGAGTCCTCTGCACTTCCACAAGAAAACACTGGGAGTTTGGATATGGGAAAGGATTCGTTTTGGTAAACGGTAAATATATAATTTGCAATGAATGCGCCTAACCGAATTCGCGATATTGTTCTATAAAAGCATTGAACGCCGAACAAGTGTTCGTCGCTCGCCCCACAGGAACAAGCGACAAGATCAGAGGATCAAACTCTACTAACGCGATCCGCGATACTATTCCACCGTGGTACGCGAACGACGCGCGAAATATTTGATCCTGCCCTCGTCGCTCGCCCCCGTAGGAGCAAGCAACCAGGTCGAAGAATCAAACACGATTGTGCGATATTTGCCAGAAAACCATTCGCCAGAAAACTGTTCGCCAGAATGACATCCGCCAGAAAGTACCATATGCCAGAAAACCATTTGCCAGAAAGTACCATTCCCCAGAATGGAACATCCCCTATATTTATTTATTTATTTATTTTTCAAGTTTGCAATTGTAGGATAAATAATCGAGCCAGAGCTTCGTTATTTTTGTTAATATACTCAAAAAAGTACAGGATCTCTTAGACACCTTAGACAGCTTCAAATATCCGTTTTGGGTATTGTGGTTCTAGTATTCTAATTGTTGGACTAGGTACACATGACTTCCTTACGGTTCAAAAAAATGTCGATTTTTCGAGCATTCAACGATCAACATAAACATTTCAAGCTTTATAAATATGAATTTAAAAAACAGCACTTATTCCTGAGGGAACGTGGAACTAGAAAGAAGAAAACATAAAACAAAATAACAATTGAATTAATTAAAAGCTGCTCCACTATGTATGAGAGATACTGCTAACTGATGTAAAGATTTGATATTCAACATGACGGATAATAAAGTAAGGATTTTTTAATATATGTTGTCCCAGTAAAATGGTATTATTGTTTGGAAGACTTCACAAGAGATTCTACCTTCTTTTCAGCATAAGCTGTTCTTCAAAGTTTTGTTGCTTCTTAAGGACTTATTCATTGAATATATACGAGATATCAATATACATTGCAACTATTGTTATACAGATATAGATGAGATAATCTTATTTTATAATTAGTAAATTCCAATTATTTCTGAATATTTCAGTTTCAATTGAAATCAATTCAATTCAATTTAAAGTTTTACTTGGAATTGTGGTTTGGAATATTTCACAAGTTTTTTTTCATCATAAGCTGTTCTTTAAAGTTTTGTTGCTTCTTAAGGGCCAGTTTATTGGATATTTACAAAATTTCGATATACGTTGCAAATATTTGTGCCATCTGTTGGATGAAGTTCGATAATTAATGCCTCTACTCTCGAACCAAAGTTACATTTACTATTACAACTTTCAGGAGCTGTCAGACAAATAAGACAGTTGAAATTTTAATAACAACATCCTTTATATGAAGAATGGAGAATTCTTATTCGCCCCGAACCATATCGAGTAGCGATAGGCAATTACTCTATTTTGAATACTTTTTCATGTACTGAAATGTAGGTGACCATTATCACTAAAAACCTTTTGGTCTATTCTTACCGGAATGTCTTTCCCTCGAATATCATATCCGCGAACGCCAGTTATCCGAATGAGACTTTTCCCTGCATTCCATTCTGCCGAATGACCCGAAATTTTGTATGGATCGTGGTATTAGGATAGAACCACCCCCTTATACACCCCCCCCCCCCTTGAACGATCACGTGGTTTATGGACGGACCCAAAATAGATGCAGAAATGGATAAGAAACAATCTTCAGAGACAGAGTGGTGAACTAGCAAGTACGATAAAGAAAACAAGAAAAAATGCTGAGTTCGGAAAAACTTTAAAGAACCGCTGATCAAAAAAGAAGGGTACATATCATATGAACCGTTCATCACCCTAAAATATACAATAAGTTATGATAATTATGAGAGCCAACACATTTTCGAGGAAATAGGCCACTTGAGAAAACGGGGTATTCAGGGAACTGGTGTTCGGGGAGACGACATTCGGGGTATCGATAATCGGGAGAAACTAGCACAACCTCAAAAAACTTCCCATTGAAAAGCAAAAATTATCTGGTACTTGTATGAGAAATTCAGTACAACACAATATTCTGACGAAGAACAGCTCGTGGTGAAAGGAAATGCAATTTTCTCGAAGTTTAAACTGTGTAAAACAGCTTAGAATATTGTATCAAAATCTCATAGGCAAAAATCTCGCAAGAGATGTAGAATAACAGTATGCTAGCAGAAAGCTTAAAATGAGAAGAACGAGATTCTTACCGTACTATTAATTCAATTTAATGCTCTTGAAGATGTGAAAAGTCGCACAAGTCGAATATTTTGACGGCCATCTTTGGATTCCGAGATATTGCCCCATGAATAAGATGATCAAAATCGACAAGAAAAATAATTCTGGGGAATGGTACTTTCTGGCGAATGGTACATTCTGGCAAAAGGTTTTCTGGTAAATGGTACATTCTGGCGAATGGTTTTCTGGCAGATGTCATTCTGGCGAATAGTTTTCTGGCGAATGGTTTTCTGGCAAATATCGCACAATGCACCAGGTCCGTCCCCGAAAAAAATCCCCAGAATGGACAATCCCTTGGATTTTTTTTATTTTTTTTTTTCTTCTGATGAATTAAGTTTTCAATTGTAGGAGAAATAATCGAGCCAGAGCGTTAAAACGTTTTGTGAGAATATGTTTGTTAGTATACTCAAAAAAGTACAGGGTCTCTTGGACACCAGTTGACTTAGTGAGCCAGTTTCAAATATCCGTTTTGGGTATTGTGGTTCTAGTATTGTTCTAGTAATTGTTGGACTAGAAACACATAGCTTCCTCAAGGTTAAAAAAATATATCGATTTTTTGAGCATTCAACGATTAACACCAACATTTGAAGCTTTATAAATATGAATTGAAAAGACAGCACTTAATCCTGAGGGACCATGAAACAAGAAAGCAGAAAACATACGCCCTTCTTTTCAGCATAAGCTGTTCTTCAATGTTTTGTTGCTTCTTATCGACTAATTCATTGAATATTTACGAGCTTTCAATATACATTGCAACTATTGTTATACAGATGTTATAGCATGAGATAATGTTATTTTATAATTAGTTAATTCCATACGATTTTCTTTCTGAATTTTTCAGTTTCCATTAATTTTTTATTAATCATGAGCTGTTCTTCAAAGTGTTGCATCTTAAGGGCTAGTTTATTGGATATTTATAAGATTTCGATATACGTTGAAACTATTTGTGCCGTCTGTTCGATGAAGTAATTAATATAAATTGTCGCTTATATTAAGCTGTTCGGTAATCCAATCCGCATGGTTATTAAATTAATTAACTCATTACGCGTGGTAAAGATGGACAAATTATGGGTGAAATTATGAAAACAAAAATCCACGTGCTCGGCTGGGATTTGAACCCAGGACTCTTGTATGCTAGACGAGCGCTTTACCAACTAAGCTACCGAGCCACTTAGTGACCTAATAACTGAGTTGGTTACAAGTTAAGAATTCAAATCCTCACAGACCACGCAGACCCCTTTTATTAATGCCTCCACTCGCAAACCAATGTTACATTTACTATAACAATTTTCAGGAACTTTCAGACAAATGAAAACACTTTTAAAATTAATAAGAACATCCTATATATGAAGAGTGAAGAATTCTTATTTGCCCCAAACCATATCAAGTAGCGATAGGCAATGATTCTTTTTTGAATGCTTTTTCATGTACTGAAATTTAGGTGACCATTATCACTAAAAACCTTTGGGTCTATTTTTACCTAAATGTTGTTCCCTCAAATATCATTTCCCCGAACGCCAGTTACCTAACAACACAGTAACCCAATGATACTTTTCCCCGCAATCCATTCTACCGATTGACCCGAAATTTGTATGGATCGTGGTGTTAAGATAGAACCAACCCCTTCTACCCCCACCTGAACGACCACGTGTTAATGGACGGCACCAAAATAGATCTTCAAAATGAAGAAACAGTCTTCAGAGACAGAGAAGTGAACTAGAAAGAACGATAAAGAGAACAAGAAAAAATGCTGAGTTTGGAGAAACTTTGAAGAACCGCTTATCAAAAAAGAAGGGTGCATATCATACCGTTTAGCACCCTGAAATATACAATAAGTTATGATAATTATGAGTGCCTTGCAAGAGATGTAGAATAACAGTGTTATATTGTCTCTGCTCTGTGCACTAGTAGAATGAGATAATACGAGATTGTTGTATAGTGCTCTTGAAGATATGAAAATGGTACAAGTCGAATATTGTGACGGCCATCTTTGGATCCCGAGATATTTCACCATACATTAATTGATCAAAATCGACAAGAAAAATAATTCTGGGGAATGGTACTTTCTGGCGAATGGTACATTCTGGCAAATGGTTTTCTGGTAAATGGTACATTCTGGCGAATGGTTTTCTGGCAAATATCGCACAATCATCAAACACTATTATCAGCTCCGGGAAATGATTTTCCCATAATTCCAGTTTTCTATTTTTCGGGATAGCCGTGTTTCCCGAGAAAATCTATTTCACTATAGAATTGACCATTCATATTCCAACATTACTGCCCCTGTTCGCATAATTGTCCCTTGTGCTATGGGATTTCTTATATACATGTGATAGTTCTGCGAATATTAGCAGCCAAACAGCTTAGTTTATATTTCAATGTTTATATTTTTATTTTCGAAAGCAAAAAGTTTTTTTTATGCATATTTTTTCAACGACATGCATGCGACATGTCTGCAAACAAAATATATGAATGAAATGATAAAGGATTTTTCGTAACCTGAGCAAGCTTAAAAAACAACCTTCATGAATTTTGTTTAATCCTCTAATACCCTTCCACGCCTTTAGATGGTATCTTTTGGAATTTGGCGCAGAAATCAAAATGATTTTTTTTTTTGTGTTAAACCTTGGGCCAAAACACGCATATTAGGAATATTTTATATTACTTTGAAACATTTTTGTATATTTGAAAAAAATGTTTGAAAAATTGTATTATTTTGTATTCCATAAATGCCTGGGTCTAATTTAACTTGTAATATAAACATTTGGACACCGATTTTCCGTTAGTTACACGGAAAATAAAATGTGTTTCAGAAAAAAATAATCAATTTTATGCTTTTAACCTTAGTAAGGACCTTGGGTCTTTTTCGACCCATTTCAAAATTCAAATCAATGTAACTTTTGATTGAAATAATCTAGCAATTTGATATTTTCTGACAACTATTTTTTTGTAGGAAATTTTATTTTTGCAGAAACAAAAGTTTTGAATGACCCCTATGGGAGCTGCCATGAAAAAGTAAATTGTGACTTGGGGTCGTTTTCGATCCGAAAACTCAAACAGCTCGCAAAAATTAGTTTGTCGACCGAATGTAGTTCTGTTGGGTTTAAATGAAAGACACACATGTCAAGTTTCAGAGAACCCTCCCGGAGATCCGGATTTAGTCACTGTGGCCACCGGAAACCTGCTACATCTGAAAAAAAGTCCCTTTAGAGACCCTTACTTTGACAACCTGTGGTTTCGTAACTAAACAAGTAATCTGAATCGTCCTAATATTGTTGAATAGGTGTTCATGTGGACTATGAATAGAGGTTTCTCTCTTAGTTAATCATACCCGGAAACCCGGAACATCCGAAAAGTTAGTTTCCATCGCAGTTTTAAAATATATCTGTAATAAGGAACCAGTTACCAGTACACACAGCCAAAAATATGTTGTGAATTTCAGTTTATTTTCATGCACATATTAGGAGCATCAAATGTCAACGACAAATAGCTTATTTTTCAATCGAATGCACACGATTGTGTAATATTCAAGCATATTTAGTTGAAAATTGAACGTGATGCTGTAACAATAGACGAATTTGATTGACTTTTACTATACTCTTCTGTTTTGCTACATTGAAATTTAAAAATTTTTATCTGTGCACATCCCTTGAACAATTCGGTCTAGTTAAATCCATGCGGAACCGGTTCCTGGAGTACCGAAAGGTGGCCAATCTGGACAATTCGTTGAAATTACTCGGATTTATGTCACAAAACCAAATAAATTGTGTCCAATTCTTTACGATTTTTTATGTTTGGATGTATTTTGCCAAAAGTTGAAGTGACAGTTTATACCATATCCAGCGGAATATATCAAAAGAGTATTGTGTGAGATCTTTCGACCTTGACGCTTGCTCCTGTGGGAGCGGGCAATGAGGGCAGGATCAATCGTGTTGCGCGCCGCTCGCGTAGCACGGTGAAATAGTGCCGCGGATCGCGGAACGCGTTAATAGTGTTTGATCCTTTGATCTTGTCGCTTGCTCCTATGGGGGCGAGTGACGAACACACACAGTCACAAAAGCATCATGCTTTATGTGATTTTGTAAATAAGGACATAAGAATCATTGTCGACTTCTTAGCTTCGATTTCCGATGTAGAAAGAAAACGAGAAGCAAATTTAGTTGCTTTTTTCCTACTGGCGTTGACGTAGGGTAGATGTACCAATAGTGGAGGTTAGATTAGGTGATCGTGTTGGTAGATTAGGTGGCGGAATTCTTGTTTATTTAAGAAAAGACCTAAAGTACAGAATCTTGGAAAAGTCTGGTTCAGAAATTGAGAGCCCACAAACAGAAAAAAATTTGATAGAGATTAAACTGAACGATGAAAAAATCATTTTCGGGGTTTTTTACAATCCTCCTCAGGTCGACTGCTGCGCTGTTCTAAATGAGAAACTATCGAGCATCAGTAATCAGTATGATAATATCATATTAATGGGAGATTTCAATACTAACTTATTAAACATAAACTCAGAAAAAAGTATGCGATTTCAGAGGTTTTTGAATAACTTATCTCTTGAATGTATTGGAAGTAAACCAACACATTTTCACAGAACTGGAGCATCGAAAATTGATCTCATGCTGACGAACTGCCGTCACAAAATAATAAAATTCAATCAAATAAGTGTTCCTTTTATGTCGAATCATGACTTAATATTTGTATCTTATGACATGGATTATTGTTTCACTTCTGAAACAATCAGCTACCGTGATTATAATCAACTTGACCCAGGTAGAGTGATACAGTTATATAATTCGATTGATTGGAATAGGTTTTTTGAAATGGAAAATCCTGATCAGCTCGTTGAGTTCTTCACAATGCATGTCCTAAACTTATATGATTCGTGTGTTCCGCTAAAAACTTTTCAAAGGCGTAAAAGATACAAACCATGGTTCGATTCTGAAATATCAAAAGAAATCATAAGCCGTGATCTCGCTTTTCAAAAATGGAAATGTAGCCAAGATGAATTGGATCATGTCTGTTATAAAAGGCTTCGTAACAGAGTAACTAAACTAATTACTACGGCTAAGGAAAATCACATTAGAAGTTTGTTTGTGAATGAAATGCCTTCTAAAGATTTGTGGAAACAGTTTGATAGAATAAGTCTCAAAAAGAAAACAATAAATTTACCACTGGATTACACTCCTGATCAAATCAACGCACAGTTCAGAAACAATTTTTCCTTGAATAATACGATTAGCAGTTCCAGCGAAAATGAGAATTTGTCTCAATCTTTTGAGTTCAATGAAATAGAGGAATTTGAAATCATCAACGCCATACATGATATTAAATCGAATGCTGTAGGGTTAGATAACATTCCTGTAAAGTTTATTAAATTAATTCTTCCGTTGTTAATCACACCTCTAAAATACATTTTTAATCAAATTATTAAAACTAGTATCTACCCTGAAATGTGGAAAATTTCAAAAATAATTCCGATTGAAAGAAAAGACAAATCCTTCTCTTGAAAACCTAAGGCCAATCAGCATACTTAGTGCATTATCGAGAGCATTTGAGCGGGTTGTAGAAAAACAAATAAGTAGCTCCATTGAAAGACATAACTTGCTGTCACCTTGCCAGTTCGGTTATCGTCGAGGACACAGCATAAAAACAGTCATGCTCAGTATTTCTGACGACATAGGAACTGTCTTAAATAGAAATGGACATGTTATCATGATTCTTCTGGACTTCTCTAAGGCGTTCGATACAATCTGTCACACTAATCTTTGTCGTAAATTAGAACGACAATTTGGATTCTGCTCAAGAACTGTGTGTTTGATTAGATCATATTTAAGAAATCGTTACCAAACTGTTTTTCATAATAATAGTTTTTCTTCACTGCTGCCTATCAGTTCTGGAGTTCCACAGGGATCAGTGTTAGGTCCACTGCTCTTCTCACTGTATATAAACGATTTGCCTTCAACTTTGAGAAACTGTTTGGTGCACCTTTTCGCTGATGATGTACAGATCTTATTTGATTGTACCAGTTTAGAAACAGCAGCAGTCGAAAATCTAATCAACGAATGTCTTTCTGATGTTTCTAGGTGGGCCATGGCAAACTCTCTCCTTCTAAATACGCGAAAAACTCAGGCTATGCTTATTACACGTAACAGAAATATTGTAAACGAACCTAATATTTTTCTAAATGGCGATAAAATAGAGTTATCGATCGAAGTTCTTAGTTTAGGAATTACCATTCAAAGCAATTTCGAATGGGATACATTTATTCTAAAACAATGGGGAAAAATATATGCAACCTTGCGAACCCTTAGAATTAAAGGTGAATGTCTTGGAGCAAAGACTAAATTGATGCTATTCAAATCCCTAATCTACCCACACTTTTTATTTCGTGATTTTATTTTGTCGCAAGCTTCTGCAAATACTATAAATCGACTTAGAGTAGCTTTAAATTGTTGTGTTAGGTTTGTATTCAATCTCAACAGATATGCAAGCGTGACTCATTTACAGCATTTTTTAATTGGTTGCAGGTTTGATAAGTTTACGAAACTTAGAAGTGTTGTTTTGTTTCAAAACATTGTACAATCCAAAACACCACCATATTTATTTTCGAAAATAGTACCATTAAGAAGTCAGCGTGGCAGGAAGTTTCAAATCCCCCGTCATAGAACATCACAATACGGGAGCTCATTTTTTGTAAGAGGCATACATTTCTGGAATGAACTACCTTCTCGTATTCAAACCATTAATTCCACATGGGGTTTCAAAAGGGCGTGTCTTGAGCATTTTAATTAGTAAGTTGGAAGTTGTGTTAATTTTCAATGTGTTTCTCAGCGTTTTTTTGTAATCATGTTATTCTTATCCTCAGCACTTAAACATAAAAGACAACAGTCTTAAGTTTAAAGAGATCAATAAATAAATAAATAAAATAAATAAGCACTATTGAACTTCATTTAACCGCCTAAATTCAAGAAGCGCAGTTAATGTACATGTTAATGTTGTAACGGGAAGTAACGACCATTGACCTTACGAGAAAAAATATTTCATCGCAGTAATCCACGGCATGTCAGTGAAAAATAACACCTCCACTATTGGTACGGCTTTAGGACATTTCGTCGAATGACATTTGGTCGAATGACGTTTGGTCGAATAACATTTGGTCGAAAGTACATTTGGTCGAAGGGACATTTGGTCGAATGGACATTTGGTCGAATTGCTTTGGTACATTTATTTTGCTCGAATGACGTTGAGTTGAACGGAAATTTGGTTGAAAGCTTATTTTCAAATGGTTTATTAAAAGATCATTTGGTAAAATTGATTATGTTTTCTAACTTTTGCAAAATTGGTAAGATTACGCATTCTTTGAAATAATCTGAATCATCAATTGTTGTTGAATATAAAACGAGACATTTTATGTAATCTATTTTTTTAATTTCATACATCCTTTTATTTGCAATTTTTAGTTATGCCAAAATCTAGGATTTCAATAATTATTCAAATGAACTTTTTAGGAGTATTTTTTTTGTACATTAACTGAAATATTTAGCTCTAGTGAATTTATTATTCTTTCAAAATATCATCATTCTTTGAAAAACTGCTCAACAAGTCATTTCGCTACTCAACGATGTGAACATAATAATTTGATTATTTATTATTCTTTTGAAATGTCATCGTTCTTCGTAATGAACTGCTTATCTTCATCTGATGGGAGCATGCGGAGAGAGTACTCGAGATATTTCCGGGTTTTATAGCTTACGGACGTGGTGGGTAAGATTTTTGAATGCGGAAATCAGAATTAAAACGGCAGGAAAAATTTGCTTTCAGGAAGGTTTCGGTAACTTTATTTATGGCCAATCGGCTTATTGTGACTTCTATGTATGTAAGGGAAGACGAGTTGACTGAGGCAACAAAAGTAGGCTTGCTACCATTTATGATCAGCTTATCTCGAATCGCAGAACTTGCCTGAACGAAAAAGTAACATGGAACGTCACAAACGCGAGAGGTTGATCAATATGTTGGGAGAGCGTCCATCAAATTGGATAACAAAATTTTGCTAATCGCATTATAGGTTGTTGGTAAAAAGACTTATACTTCTTCAATTATTCTATCACTCTTGTATTAGCGACAAAATGCTACTCTCGACAATAGTCAGACTGAACGTAAAACTTTGTTTCCATACTATTCAGATTCAACCCCTTCCGCGAAATGTCGGTTCGACAAAATATAATATGTTTTGTGTTGAAACTAAACCTTTTCGACCAAATGTCCATTCGACTAAATGTCCGTTCGACCAAATGTCCTTTCGACCAAACGTCATTCGACTAAATGTCATTCGACCAAATGTCTTTCGACCAAATGTCATAGATTCATTGGTACACTGTTCCTTTAGTTGCGGTATATTTTTACACTTTACCGCAAATATTGGTACAAGCAAGAATAGTTTTAGTAATTTTAGTGATATTTCACCAGTTCTAAAGCAATTTGAACGCTCTTTTCAACTATTCCGTGTATCAACAAACCAATACGTCGATTGGCAGTGTCAGTTCTGTGGATAATGTAATGAAATCAGCGAAAACGGCACTACCGCAACTATAGGATCACCCACAACTAAGGGAACACTTACCCTAGTTCAGTAATGAGAGAAAGGAGACAGATGGCTTAGATTGCGGCTTTCCTTAGCCGAGTGGTTAGCGTCCGCGGCTACAAATCATAGCCATGCTGAAGGTGTCTGGGTTTGAATCCCGGTCGTTCCAAGATCTTTTCGTAATGGAAACTTCCTTGACTTCCCTGGGCTTAGAGTATCATCGTACTTGCCACACGATATATGAATGCGAAAATGGTAACTTTGGCAAAACAAGCTCTCAGTTAATAACTGTGGAAGTGCTCATAAGAAGAATGTAGGACAAAAGGTTGAAAGACAGAAGGTCGAAGACAAAAGGTCGAATGGACAAAAAGTCGAATGTCAAAAAGGTCGAATAGGCACAAATTTCGGAAGAACAATAGGCTATACTCTGTAGATAATAAAGCAAGTTGTTACTAAACCAAGCACAAGCGCTACAGCCAAAATACACGTGACGAAAACGCCCATATTTTCCGAAAGACCGTGCTGTAGGAGGCACAATTTCAGCCAGACAACGATTTTTTCGGGGTGAAATTTTGTCAGACTTTTCAGCTTGTATCCAGAGTTACTGTGTACGTGCTTAATACTTATGTGCAAGAGCCACATTCGTTTCAGGCTCACCCGTGCCCTGTACATTTTGAGATATATGTTGGTGTTCCTCGTTTTTCTTGACATAATTCTCAATGCGTCTCGACGAATCGAGAATCGAAATTGTAACCTCCGGATGTCGTGTCTTTGTTCGTATCACGTAGACTATCTAGACACCTGCATCATGAGGTAAAAATAGTTGTAGAGATTCTTCGTTACTAACTGCTTAGTAACGAAGTTTTACAACTTGGATACCGATGGCGAGCGTAGCACCGAGCAGCGCATGTATCGAATATCCCCTAGAGCGCGCGTTTAGAATTTTCGTGAACCTCCGGCTAGCGCAACACACTACGATTCTGATGCGTTGAAAGGTGGTTAGGTTGGAGACTCGTTAGTTCATTTATGTTCTCCTGATAATTATGTAACTTTAAGTGCATCGAGGTGCATGGCACTTGATGTGCTATGTGTTGGGATGCCGAGTGCTGGAGTGCAATAACTGCGGCTGTCATTCAGATTAAATTGGAATTACAGCACCTATGGCGTGCCGAGCATGAGTCGACTGCAGAGCAGAGGATTTGCTCTGCGGAGGCTGGTTCCCTGTCACAATGTTCTATGTAATGTAATGGCTAGGAGGAGCAATTTGTGTAGACTTTTTCTGCTGCATGTGTTAAAGTGCTATATGAAGCCTTTCCTCGAAGTAATACCATCAGGTGGTTCCGAAGAGAAATGAGCCTGAATCCAAGAAAAATGTGTTTTCTGCAAACCTCAATTCAGAGCATGGGTAGATTTCAGGTCAACGGTAGTGCGATATAACACTCGCATTCCTTAAATTATCATTCTCACAGTTCGGGTTGCAGATCATCTCTTAATGAAAAGCATGATTCACAAATGCAAAAATGATCAAATGATTAGAAAAAATCTCAGTAAATGCTTGAGTGGCTGAGATGCAGACCCTACTTTAGAAATGAAGCTCCTAACTTCTGCGAATAAAGGTGGCAAGATGCAAATTTTTAAGCAGCTTTCCTCTTCAGGATGCTATGCATCGATGCAATCATGAGAAGAAAAATTGCCAACAAATTTGCATCTTGTCACATTTATTCTTAGAAGATAGGATCGTTGAAGAGAAATCGATCATGCGACTTGTGCCCATATTCTAGCACACGCTTGAAATGTTGATCTAAATTAAAAAAAAAAAGAGAAATGTCACCGTGGTGACTTTCAACACAGCTCAAAGTATCAGCTTTTGATTATTCAACTTTGCTCGGGAATTGACACACGGTCTAAGAAAACGTTATGGAGAAAATGTGTGATAACATTTTATGTTATAAACCTCACTGTGCTCCCCAGACCGTTATTATCAGAAAAAAAAGTCTCCATCAAATCTGAGGTCACCAGTCGTTTTGTATAGTTATGTTGCATGTTTGGGCAAACTAAAATCGTAGAGCTCTTTTTGAAGTTACGCCCTTTTGATTTATAAGTCCACAATTTTAAAGAAAGCCCGGTTTTCATTAATCGTTATTATAAGAAGATATATAACATCAAAACTGGGTTCAAGATTGGCTTATTGAGCTATTTGTAACCTCTGGAAGGAGCTTTGAATAAAAAAAAATATACATAATTTTTAGTCACGCCCTTTTTTGGGGCGTTACCATTAAAACCATTCATTTTAAATAGATTAATGAAGCATTCTAATACCGTTAAGCATGTTTAAGTATTTTCAATTATAAACTGCATAACATGCCGCAAAAGTATTCAAGAATTAACTTATTTTTCAAAGGCTCAAGCGCTATAAGGTATAACAGAGCAAATTTCATATTGTTACTTTAAAAGTTTTGTATCACAATATTCTAGACAGTTTTGTGAATCCATGTACTCATGATTCAATATACGGGTAAATATCTAACATTCTGTGTGTTGTTACTTACACTGAAAGACTGTGTAAGTAGTGTATGGTATAAAAAGAAAACAACAACAGAGAAAGTAACGAGACAAAATGGAATAAAATAATCAAAAGTATAGTATCGTAATCCGGGGGCAAATTGATCATTATTTTACTACTTTTTGTTGTGTTCTCCTGCAGTGTTCAAACGGTGTAAAAAAAATTTTGACAAAATCAGTACTCCATTGATCTTTATCAGTTTATGTAATCGGATTTTGATGGAATAATATTTAACACATCATAAACTAAGTTTGAAAATCAAAAATTTTAATGGCACACTGGGGCGAAATTGATCATAATATAACTAAGCAGGTTTAAGAATAAAACATCTCCCTATCTACTAAATGTGGGTCTCCTGAATCTGAAAAAGATGTAAAAATTCTTACAACTCGAGTATTTGATCATTTTATTGCAAAATTAACGTTCTGTTCTAAACTAAAAATTATTGGATGGAAATGTGTTCACCTTGTTTTGGTTGGAGAATAGAACACAATTTCCTGTAAATTTTCTTGATTTTGAACGAAATAACCTAATACGCCTAAATGTAGGCAATTTCCTTGAAATAAGCACATTATTTGAGAATAAACGGTTTTATGAGCACAAAACTACACTTACTATACTATACTATGCTGTATGATATCAAAAATGAGTTCAGTAGCTCTTACTTACGCTTACACAACATTTTAAAATCTCAAAGTTTACTTGTAGGCATAGCACCAGTGGATTGTTTAGCATCGACATTTCCAACTGTTTACACTTTCAAAAAGTGTGATTATTTTTATGCAAAACTGACCCTAATAAAAAATGAAATAGTTCAAAATCATCATTAGACATCAATAAATTAGAAAACATGGAATGTCTGTGGTGAACACGAAACCTTCAGCATCCTTGGGAGGAAATGGTTTTTGGTACCGACCTAATCAAATTCGCCCCAGTGATCAATTTGCCCCCGGATTACGGTACATTTGTTATTATTTTGTTCGATGGTATTCAAAATTGTATTACTTACAGAGCTCGATTTTAAATGAATGTTTTCGTCGTTCGCATTTAGTAAAACATAGCAGCTGGTGAGCCTAAAATCCACAGGCATAGTTTGTGATAATGAGCTTGAGCTTGAAGCTTGAGCTTGATTGGCCGCCCGTGGATGCACTCCAGTATCGCCAGATCAGCTGCACTTACACAAGGAACCAACCAAATGACTGCTTGGGACTAACAGGCATCCTCAGTGTATAAGTGCTGGTGATCTTCTCTATTTTTAGGCAACACGTCAGAATGCAGACCAATGAGGGGAAGGGGTAGGAATTGATGATGCATTGAACTGGCTCTCACGTAGACCGTATATTCCACTGTATCCACGCCAGTTCATGCGGGAGTGTATGGATTGGGGGAAAGGCATGGCAGAGAGTTTTGCTTTTGTGGTTAGCAGACTGCCTATGTATCAGGCGTAAGAAAGGCGTGCGCGTGGAAGTAGGAAGCGTTAGGGAAACGGTTTCTTGTCCGTCTTTGGTTCTAGCGTTTGCTTTGAACGAATAGTTTGAGTGTGATATATTTAGAATGAAAGATAGAAGCAAGTGAGAGATATACAACTACAAAGTACGAGGAAAGGGACGGGCCTGGGATTGAACCCATAACCTTCTGCATATGAAGCAGAAGTGGTAGCCATCAGACCACCAACCCCGTCCCCACAGGCATAGTTTGTGATAATATGGATAAAATAAAAGTATATGGTGATATGTTGAGTTTGTGTAGGACTCAAACAAGGTTACAGTAGACCAGCAAAATAACCAACATGGTCAAAGAACAACTTATGATTTTTGGGTAATCAAAACGGAAAGATGCACATAACCCATGATCAACTCTGCATTTTACACATTTTATATAGTTTCAATATTTTACTTCATAAACCCATAAGCTCGAAGACCTCGAATTTCTTTTTACAATTTTTACCACTAAAAACCATCGTTTCAACGTTTTTCAACCATACTAAATGTGTGAAAATAATTTACCCATGGAATATTTATGAAAATTTCTACTATCAAAAAATACTTTTCTCTAGCGAGAAATAAACGATTCAATTTTCATACCGTGAAATCGAGTGTAATTGATCAGAAGGGTGAAATTGATCATCGTATCACACGATTTTATTTATTCGTAATGGAGCACAAATATCAATGTAAGCTGCAATAAATTAACGTTGTTTGTCGTAACTATTGTTGAATTGCGTGTTGTGAAGTTTTTTTTTGCGTTGAAGAATGTTTATTATTATGAAAATAATGTAAAATTTCAAAATCATGCACGTTGCAGTATCGACAAACACATATAAACTTCTATTTCTAAGCAATGATTTGAACATGGTATAAACCTGAAAGTTTGTGAGGATACTTGAGATATATCCCTAAACCTGATTTCATTACCAAAACTCGTACCAATTAGCTCATACGGTTGAATTAATTGAATTTCTGTTAGATATCATTGAATTCCTTAGGAAATTGCATACTGTTCGTTATTTATATAAATATTGCATTGTTAAGAATTTGACAAGCATATTCAGATTCAGAGAGCTCAAATTTATCATGTAGAGTTGTTTTGAAAACTAACAATAATGGCATTGACAAGTGATCAATTTCACCCCGAAATGAGATCCCCTGATTTTTTATATTAGAGATATTTGTTAACACTAAAATGACATTTGTTAGAAAATTTCGCTACATGAGTCGATGAGGCTCACCTTCGTACTTGTTTTCCTGCATTTAGTTGTTTGGCATTGTTAACATTATAGAAAAGAAACTAGAAAAACCGTGAAAAATGATCAATTTTACCCGAAATTACGGTAATCTGCTATTTCAGACATAACATGTACCAGGTTACAATTGTTCTAGTGAAAAATCCAAATGTAGTGATGAATGATGCAAATTATAACAAATGTATGACAGTGACCCAGAGTATCATAGTTTGGACGCTAAGAATGCGTTACTCAGCGATGGACGTTGGTCTTCTAAGATGGTACAAAGTTTGCCGGGCAACCAAGGGGATAGCTAGGTGGCCTATAAAAATATTGTTGAATAGGAATAGTACAACATTGGTTCCATAATATCATATAGTGCTTGAAAAGGGCACAACTCTAATTTTTGTCAATATCTTCATTGAAAACTCCTCCCATAGTTTATAAATAACTAGACAAACCGAATTTCAACCAACTTTTGATAGTTTATTTCTTCTGACAATAACGGTTAATGAAAATCCGTTTGAAAACCTAAGATTTGCTTTAACTTTGTAGACTTATACCATTTAGAGGGCGTAATTTTAAAACGGGCCCCACGATTTTTTCAAAATTTTGCCTCGAAAGTATTTCTAGAAAACTTTTTTTTTTTCTTAAAGCAATATATCAAATTCGTATCGCAAAACTCATAAATATAACGTGAGAATATAAAATATCTTTGGCCGTTAGTCTAAATGGAAACACTCACAAAAAACTCTGCAAGCTTTTCTTGTCGAGAAAATTCAACCGAAATTAAAACTCCTTTCTATCCAAAATACTATGCTCATACGGTAAAAAATAAGATAAGCATATAATCCATTCCAAACACCAACGGATGAGATTGGTAATATATATATATAATTGCGATGGCAACGGTTCTCTACAATTCAGAATTTATTTAGATTGTGTTTGAGTCTACTCATACGCTCGCTCATTTCGCATCAGTTAACGTTTGTTGGTTTAGCAAAGAGGTGGTGCTCGCACCTCGCACAAAGTTTAAAAAATGTTTATAACGATCACCTTAATCGTGTCGGCAGTGACAGCTATTTATCTGTACCTAACATGGCATTTTAACTATTGGAAGAAACTCAACGTGCCCGGTCCTAGCCCATTACCTGGTTTGGGCAATTTCCCTTCGTTTATTACACAAAAACGACCCGTTGCAGAGGAGATGGATGAGATTTACAGGTGAGTGAGTAGTGCGAAAGCCTATTACAGTTCAATTCAATCAAGAAAATTGACATGCAAATTATATTGCAGAGAATATAAACCAAAGTACAACTTTGCCGGAGTGTTCAGCAATCGATCGCCGAGAATCATGATCACATCAGCGGAACTGGCCAAAGACATTTTGGTGAAAAATTTCAAAAACTTCCACGACAACGAATTTGGCGAGTTGACAAACAAAGAGATCGATCCACTATTGGGTCGTAATCCGTTCTTGTTGGATGGCAGCGAGTGGAAAGCAAAGCGCGCCGAAGTAACACCTGCGTTCACCACTTCTCGAGTGAGTTTTTTGAATATTGAATTCATAGTCCTTTTGTTATAACCACTATTTTGTATTTTAGATGAAGGCGTTATTCCCGTTGGTTGAGGATGTATGTTCCAGAATGACAAAATACTTGATTAAAAACCGTGGAAGTGTAATTGATGCTAAAGAGCTGTCTGCTAAGTTCACTACTGATGTTGTTTCCAGCTGCATCTTTGCATGTGACGCTCAATCATTCACCAGTGAGAAACCAGAAATCCGCGAGCAAGGACGAAAGCTCATCGAGCAAACCTTTTCTTCGTTTATGCTTCTGTTGTTCATCGTAAATTTTCCAACCTTGGCCAAAATTTTCCATGTCGGTTTTATTCCAAAATCAATGGAAAAGTTTTTCACTAATTTGATGAAAGATGCTGTACGCTATCGTGATGCAAGCGAAACGAACAGAGCTGATTATCTCGATTATCTAATTACTTTGAAGAAAAAGAAGGAACTGTCTGAGCTTGACATGGCTGCTCACGGAGTGACATTCTTTATCGATGGATTCGAAACATCTAGCGTGGCTATTTCGTTCATGTTGTATGAAATTGCAAAAAATCCTACAGTTCAGAAACGGTTAAGACAAGAACTTAAAAAAGTCACTACTGACAATGGAACAGTTTCATATGACTCTCTCCTCGAACTTTCTTATCTGGATCAAGTTGTGAACGAAAGTCTACGTTTGTGGCCACCAGCAGCATTCATGTCGAAGAAGTGCACAGAACCGATGGAACTGCCTCTTACAGCAAATCGAAGTGTTACCATTGGAAAAGAAGTTTGCGCCATAATTAACATCTGGTCGCTTCATCGTGATCCGGAGTACTTTGACGATCCACTGACTTTCAATCCGGATCGATTCAGTCCAGAAACGGGTGGCACTAGCCCTTACAGAGAGAAGGGTTGCTTTGTCCCATTTGGTGAAGGACCTCGGCAATGTCTGGGAATGCGATTTGCTCGTATGCAGGTCAAACGTTGTCTGTACGAAGCGGTGACAAACTTTGCGATCACGGTTAACCCCAAAACGATGGAACCTATGAGGTTGGACCCTAAGCAAGTTCTGACTATGCCATTAGGTGGCATTTGGTTGAATTTTGAGCCTATTTCCAAGTGAAATTGTTTTAATTAGGATTTCTATCGATTGCTCGAAGTTAAGTGTGATTGAACAGTTTGCTCTCTGTCAAGATTGTTACAGTTATTTCAGTGAATAAAAATTTTATTGACCAAAACAAAATCAGATTCGATTTAAAATCATTATCGAGAAACCCTACAGTAAAATCCAATGTTTTTAATTATCTTGTCTATTTGTTGGGCTCAGCTCTGCTGTTTATTTTCTCGTTTTTTTTGTGAACGGACCAATACATTGCTATGTGCGTTTGAATAAGAAAATGTATCACGTTGCCAATTCTTGGGATTTTCCGTTGGTAAAACTGTGAATAGAGTGACTGCAATATGGACTAGCTGTTGCAATACCAAGAAGAAAGCCCTGTTTTCAAAGAAAAATTCAAAACAGAATTTTGAAAATGATTCTGAAGCTCCCTCCCTGGTATAGTACTAATCAGTTACACGATCAATGCGTTATATATTTTGGTTAGGTTCGTCTTCTAATTAGCATTACGTTCTCATTGCGACGGAGGTTGTTTCTCAGCTTAGTGTTCAGTGCGCACTTCCACAGTTATTAACTGGAAGCTTTTTTTGCCAAACTTTCCATTTTCGCAATCGTGGCAGGTACGATGGTACTCTATGCCCTGGAAAGTCAAGGAATTTTCCATTACCGTCAAACGGGGTTTCTTTTGACATTATTTCTACATTCTTCAACTTCGAGGATTTGTAGCTCTAAAAATTATGGATGGATTTCGATAATTCTTGCATACATCTAAGTTGTATATGTACGTAACAAATGTGCAAAATATGAAGCAAATCCATCAAGAAATAAAAAAAATGCTTGAATAGCGAAAAATATGTGTCCTTCAAGATAAAAATGGGGCTACTTTTGACATTTTTAGAAAGCAATACGATATTACGAATTATTTCGCATAAATTTTGAACTAATTCTATAGATTATCGTCTATTATGATGTTATTGAACATTTTCCGTTGATAAATATAACACAGTTCGACAAAAATGTCGATCTGAATGCACAGAGACCGGACACCCTGGGCTTGAAAGTATGAAAATAAACAAAAATAATAGCGTTTTCAGAATGTTCGTGTCTGCCCCAGGATAAAATGTTCGATATAAATGGTTGAAAAAAAAAAAAACGATTTTAGTGATACTACAATCCACCAGCTATCTCTCCAGAAATATCGGGGTTTATGAACAACCCCTTTACTATACTGTGAAGCCGTCCATAAATTGCGTGTTCATTTTAAGGGAGGGGGGGTTGTTCAAAGGTTACGGTTCATGCAAATAATATAAAAAAATGAAGAGTTGACCACAAGGGGAAAGAGGACGAAAAATACCAAAAATATAACCACATGGTTTATGAAGGATCCCTTGCAGGTTATGTTGTTTCTTGTTTACTATAATGAATTTAAAATCTAACAGGCTAACGAACTTTTCACTTATTTCTATCAAATTCTTTGCTAGTTTGATGTCATCATCTTCGCTTCATTTCTCATAAACATATGAAAATCAGCATTTTCACAAATATCAAATATATACATTTTCAAAAAAAAAATATTTATTGCTCTCGGAGATCTACAATCCCTTGAGATAACAGTAGAATTTATTTGCAGCTATATTATCTTCTGCATTAGTTTTTGTACATCACCTTTTTATGGTTTTGCTACAATGTAAATTAGAATTTTGGATTGAGAAAAATAAAATGGAATATATGTTTCATGATACTTTTTAGTTAACATGGAAACTTTGGATTACCCTTTTCAGCCCCATCAAAATATAAATACAACACCACAAATGTTACACAAGAAACTTCTTACCAAATCACACTTATAGTGGTAAGCTCCATCGAAGTTAATACGCCAATCGCGTATTATCCTCGATTTTACTATAGAAAAATCGAGGATAATACGCGATTGGCGTCGTAACTTCGATGGAGCTTACCACAATTAGAGTTATCAATTTTCACCTTGCAATTAAAACTTTGTTTTTTACTTGATGAAGAAACATATCACGTCGTAAATTATTTTTATAAGTAAAAGTATAAAGGACCCATTCACAAATTTCATAACACTGAACGGGGTGTCCTTGAGATGTTACAGCTCATACAAAAATTGAAAAATATTTATACAAAATGGGGTGGGTGGGTGTCGAAGAGGGTCATTTTTGGCGTTATGAAATTTGTGAATAAACCCTAAATCAACTTAACGGCCGAATGTGAGGTGATGTTCGAAAAAATGAGTTTTAGCTACCCACTTGAAAAAAGCAAGTTTGACAACAACAAAAAATATAAACCGGTTTTTATTTTTTTATTAACTACAATTAGTTTAGTACAACCAATATAACAACTTATTTAATTAAGGATACATAATTACCAAATCCTTTCTCTTGATATTGTGTTCTTTCATATAATCCTTCGTTAATTATCTGTTTAAATTCCATTACATTGCTAGATGTCAAATGTTTCAAATTATAACTAATTGCGTTTACTACAATCCAAAGACCCAACTTCTCATTGTTCCTACTTATTGTTTTATCCAGAAATTCTGTTGGGGCAACAGGGATGCGTAATTTCTTTTAAATTATTTCCTGAATGAAACTCCATACATTTATTGAAGTTTACATGTTTTCAGACGGTGTTCTGCATCATCAACTTTACCACAAACTTTACAAGTGTTATCCTCTGTTCCACGAATATTATTTTTAAATAGCTTGCTGTGAGTTGGAACAATTCCATTTACATAATGATAAAGCACTGTTTTAAGGTTAGAATCAATGAACTTCATATTCAGATTAGTCCAAATGTTTTGCCACACTACGTTAGTATTCTTAAGCTCTATGACTAGGTCAATTTGCATGTAATGAATTAAATGTAAGTAAATTTGTTTTGTACCTGTATGTGTTACAGGTTCTTCCTAGTTTAAGTTTATTTCTATTTTTAAATAGAAAATATTGTGAGGGAACTAAACCATTTTAGCTGAACTGTACAATACATTACGAATGAAAAGAGCTTTGATTTTGTTTCCAACATCAATCAGACCTAATCTTCCTTTTTCATGTGCTAGATATAGTTGAGATCTATTGATTTTTAACAAATGGCCTATCCATAAAAAATCCCTGTTATTTTTGTTACTTCTGCTGGGTGCCGGAATGATCTGTCCGACATACCACAACTTAAATAAAATGAAATTATTCAGAATCCAAACTTTCTGAATCAAATTCAAATTCCTAAATTTCGCTACAAACATGGACCTTTTGATGCTTTTCAACTGGTTATCATAAACACTTTAAACCGTTTCTTCCCAAGTATTCTTGAAAAGAATGCCCAAAATTATTAATTCACTAACCTGTTTGATTCTATCGCTCGAGATTTCTAATCCATTCAAACACATATAAGAAGACTTTTCGTAGTTTAAACTTATTCTTGCGTCTTTCGAAAATATTTTGACGACCTCGAATATTTTCAAAAATTCTTGTTGATTTTTAACTATAATACAAATGTCATCTGCATAGACTACTATTTTGATAAAACTGTTATCAACCAAAATACCTGGAATAGCCTCAGCCTGATCGGTTTATTTTTATACATTCGCTACCTGATACTAGAAGTTTAGAAAAGGCTCCTTCATACAAATTTTTTATCGCGTTAATAAACACAGCTGGAGAACCAAATTTGGCAAGTAATGCCCATAGAAAGGTTCTGTCGACTTGATCGAAAGCCTTTTGAAGATTGAGACTAAGGAAAGCAATTTTAAAGGATTTTTTCTTGTTGGACGAAGCTACTAAATTTCTCAGAATTTTCAAATTATCAACACATGACTTTTCTTTATGACATGCTGTCTGATATGGTCCAATTATGGAAGGTAGGACTGATTGAATGCGGTTGGCTAAAATTTTCGAGTACAACTTGTAATCTGTATTCAAAAGAGATATGGGTCTAAATTCTTGAATAGTTGGATTGCTAGTTTTGGGTATGAAAGTAATGACACCTTCGACGGATTTCACGCCAACTCGACAAAGGGATTGGCAGCACCCCTTCAGAATTCAATGAAACTTTCTGGGTGTGAAGACTATGTGAAACTAAGATACTTTGCATACTTTGTTTTTTCAAAATAGATCTAGACTAACATTTGGAAAGGGTCAAAGTTTTTTTAACATTTTTTAGAAACCCGTATAACTCGAAAACGTTAAGACCTACAAAAAAGTGTTGTATGAGGGACTGTCGTGAAATTTCTTGACGTTTTAGTAAAAAATATTTAAAAAATAAAAACACATTTTATACACTGAAAAAAAAAATATTCAAAACTTCAAAGTTGATTTAAAAAAACGGCCAATACAGATTTTGATCATCCTTAAGCAAAAAGTTTCGTAATTAAATTTACTAAAAGTCGTCCATACATTGCAAATTGGGCATATTTTAGAGAAAAAAAGTTTTTCTAACATCGAAATTTTCAAGTCCCAAAGATTTTTTTTTACTTTTTTTTATAAATCTGTATAACTCGAAAACGGCAAGACCTACAAAAAAGTGTTGTATGGGGGACTGTCGTGAAATTTCCTGACGTTTTAGAAAAAAATATTTAAAAAATAAAAACACATTTTCTACACTGAAAAAAAATATTCAAAACTCTAAAGTCGATTAAAAAAAACGGCCATTTCAGATTTTGATCATCCTTAAGCAAAAAGTTTCGTAAATAAATTTACTAAAAGTCGTCCAAACATTGAAAATTGGGCATATTTTAGGGAAAAAAGTTTTTCTAACATCGAATTTTTTAAGTCTCAAAGTTTTTTTTTTACTTTTTTTATAAACCCGTATAACTCGAAAGCGGTAAGACCTACAAAAAAGTGTTGTATGGGGGACTGTCGTGAAATTTCCTGAAGTTTGAGAAAAAAATATTGAAAAAATAAAAACACATTTTCTACACTGAAAAAAAATATTCAAAACTTTAAAGTCGATTTAAAAAAACGGCCACTTCTGATTGTGATCATCCTTAAGCAAAAAGTTTCGTAATTAAATTTACTAAAAGTCGTCCATACATTGCAAATTGGGCATATTTTAGAGAAAAAAGTTTTTCTAACATCGAATTTTTTAAGTCCAAAATGAACTTCTTATTTAATATTTATTTCGCTTCAAATCGTCTAGTATGATCATATTTTCAAGTGATAAATGAGTTTTAATCACAAAATAGATTATATTTGTTTTATTGGGAGTAGTTAAAAGAAATAAAACGGAATTATACAGTTTTTTTTAATTAAATTCATTTGATCTCGCACCATAATGCTTATGAGAAAATCAATTCCTTCTAACAATCCGATGGGTTTTTTTTTATGGTTGGAAAGATATCACAATAATATTTAATTTCTTATTTGGTCAAAGCCAATCTTAACAGGTGTCTGAAAAGGGTCAATATTATGCTTATGAAAAAAGTCGTGGTTTGTTTTTATATTTATTATTGCTATTTATCCTAAAACGTAGTATCTGCACATGAATATTTACATTATTTTTGGGCTTTACTGAATAAATTGAATATTTTTGTTTCATCCTCTGAATTGGTATACCGTTTGGCTGCAATTTGTATATCACTAGTAGGCATAAAACAATGATATTTTTGGGTACCAGGGACAGTTTTACCCTTATCAAACAATTCCACCAATTCCTCTGACATTTTAACATATTGTTCATTAGATATATAACAGAAATTTTATTTGGTGATACATGTATCAGTTTGTTTCACTGCCCAGTCGAATAGTTCTCGCGGAGTTGCGATTGTGTTTCCATAGTATTTGCAAGACTTGCTTTTTTTGCCATTCGCTTGAGAGTGCCACCAATAGCGTCACAGGGACCTTTGAAATAAATAGCTGAACTGCTACTGTGTCATGGGTCTGATATTATAATAAAACTAACATATTCCAATTTATTATCTTTTTTATGATAAATTTAGAATTGGGAATTATTCCAGTGATATCCTTGAACAGCGTTATAATTTTCAGAAAAGTCGCTAATTACCAGTATTTAACCTTGTTTTAAGGAGTCTTTTTTGTTTCGTGAAAAAGAAGACTGTTATTTGCAAATAAAATCATGAGTTATGAGCTTATTAACTTTTTTAGGTAGATAACAATACAAACATATTCATTATTTCTTATTCATCTGGCGTTTAACGCAGGCACGTTTAGTAAGTTATTTTTCCCAAAACTTTTTCTAGAAGAGAATTTAATGGGATATGGATAAGGTTGTAACTATTCAATGTTTGCAATACTGTTGTGATACCTTTAGAATCATAAAAATCCGTCGGATTGCTAGACGGAGTTGATTTCCTCATAGGCAGAGGCGAAGTCCATTGATTGCCTTCATTTAAAAAACATAATCACTGTATAATTCCGTTTTTTAACTATGCTGAATAAAAAAATTAAATCTATTTTCTGATTCAAACTCATTTATCACTTGAAAACATGATCATATTTGACGGTTTAAAACAAAATCTTTGAAAAAAAAAATCAGTTTTGGACTTAAAAAATTCGAAGTTAGAAAAACTTTTTTCCCTAAAATTTGCCCAATTTGCAATGTATGGACGACTTTTAGTAAATTTATTTACGAGACTTTTTGCTTAAGGATAATCAAAATCTGTAGTGGCAGTTTTTTTTAAATCGACTTTAAAGTTTTGAATATTTTTTTTTCAGTGTAGAAAATGTGTTTTTATTTTTTCAATATTTTTTTCTCAAACTTCAGGAAATTTCACGACAGTCCCCCATACAACACTTTTTTGTAGGTCTTGCCATTTTCGAGTTATACGAGTTTATAAAAAAAGTAAAAAAAAAAACTTTGGGACTTGAAAAATTCGATGTTAGAAAAACTTTTTTCTCTAAAATATGCCCAATTTGCAATGTATGGACGACTTTTAGTAAATTTAATTACGAAACTTTTTGCTTAAGGATGATCAAAATCTGAAGTGGCCGTTTTTTTTAAATCGACTTTAAAATTTTGAATATTTTTTTTTTACAGTGTAGAAAATTTGTTTTGATTCTACTGCTATCTGTTGTTATTTCACCGTTGATTTTTAACTTTGACGTTGTTAGTTTTTTTCGTTATGTTGTGCTATTTGAAAAACTCCCATCGTCTCTTCCTCAATCAACGAGTTCGGCTGAAAAATATGGGAAAATTCCAACAGTTTTTGCTTCTCTATTTCTTCCCGTCCATTGAGCCTAGTTGAAAATTCTTGTAACGCTCGATAAAGCATGCTCTTTTCATTCATAATGGCAATGTTACGGTTAATCGTGAAGCTCTTGAAAAATTGTTTGGTGGTACATTCGAAATCCACATTCCACCACGCGTTAAAATCGGTTTGATATTTAGCTCTTCGCTTGCAATGGTTCAATTCAGACCTGTTATCGATGATCAACTGTTCATTTTTTTAGTATAGCCGAATTAAGCTTCCAACAAGCAGGTTTTATCTGTCCTGATTTGAGAAGTTCATTGATTTCGATTTTCATTATTACGGAGTGATGATCTGAAAACGCAAAGGGTACTGTTTCAACACTCAACGTGCTATTCAAAATTTTCTTAGAACAATAGAATCTATCTAATAGAGATGCACTTTTTCCCCTGAAAAAAGTAAAACTAGTCCTTTTTAAGAATGATTTAGCCACGTCTTTAAGTTTCAACTGGTCAACTAAATGTTGCAAACCCTGACAGAAGTTGTTAGATCCTCTACTATCCTCCTCGTACAAAATACAGTTGAAATCTCCTCCAATCACTAAACCATCGAAATTAGAATTTAAATGCAATGCTAAACTCTCAGTAAAAAACTCATTCTTTTCTTTCTTGTACTATGATCCTGATTGTGCGTATATGTTGATGAACTTGATTCCTTTTAGCACAAATGATATAATCCTTCCAGTTGGGTCTACTAGCAAGTCTGTAAACGCAAAGTTCTTACGTATAGCTACTGCTGTTGATCGATTTATATGGTTGTTACTCAAAACGACTTCATGATTCGGTAAAAACGATGACGATGTTATGTTCATCTCTTGAAAAAATACAATGTCAAGGTAATCGAAATTTACAAAATCACGGATCAATGATTGCTTAGCTGAACAAACAACCCCGTTCAAATTAACTGTGGCAATTTTCATCGACTATTTACTCATTCAAGTTTTGATTCAATTTGGAACTTAACTTTCGCTTTTTCGGATCTACAGTGGCCCAATTTCATATTCGTACAGGATACTGTTTCCACATCAAGTTAGTAAAAAACTATTAAATGAAGTATTGAGCTAAAAATACTTTATCCACATTGAAGGTAACAGGTGTCATCTATTGTTTGCCTATCACAAAATGTTTCCTTTTACATTCATCTTTGGATTAATAGAAAAGTATTGAATTGATGTCTAAAATTCACCCAATTCCATATTCGTACACCTACCAAAATTCATACGCACAACGTTCAAAACTTAATTTAGAAGCTCTATTTGATTACTGAAATGCTTTATTTTGATGTTTAGATGTAGTGAAATACAGTTGGACAATTTATTAGTGGACATATATGAAATTTAGGTAAAGTTATAAGAAATGCCAGTTTTCCAATGATTTTTGCTATTAAATCCTATAATTCGATCAATAACGATTATTTTTGTCAATCTATAGATTATACTCGTAAGCTCTGATAGAAATTTAGTTGAAATATATATAGTTTACAGAAATCATAAACAGTTTTTATCCCTTTTGAGTTCCGAAAATTGTTGTGCCATAAGTTCAAAACTCTTCTAAAATGATATTTTTAATCAATGTAAACCAAATTTTCATTCTAAACAACAGGTAAATGTTAATTTTGAATTTGACTGTAAAAATAATTTGAACTACGAAATTTGTTTTACAATAAAGTACCCTAAACTACGCTGTACATAGCTCCACATAATTGATGTTTTCGTAATATTCAATTATCCTTGAAATAATATTCAAATTATATTCAAAACAGCACCCTATTTTGCAATTTATTGATTTTATAAGAAAAATACAAAATAACTTGAATGAGCAGAGAGCATTGATATACTATTTAATAGAAAATATCCTGTTGTTTTCATCATTTTGAAAAACGTGTGTGTTGCTGTTATGGCAATAATATTTATTCTTTAAATCCCTATAATCATGTTTGGTAGTAAAATGTAAATTAAAAATGATAATTACGCAATGTTTTGATAGGAACATTAACTATGGATTATGTATATACATTTAGGAGCCAAACATAAAGAAATTGACTAAAATTTTTGGTTTTGGATTTGTTATAAATGTTATACTACCTAAGATTCAAAAGTATTAGTTGTCGATATCCACTCCTAGCTACTCTAAAACTGATTATAATTTTTTGAAACTTGTGCAATATTCGTCGTTATCATTCTTAAGGAAGTGATATTGAAAAAAATGCAATTTATTGTTCGACTTACCGAATATTTTAGCAAAAAACATGGGAAAACTGGTATTTTTCTTAAATTTACTTAAGTTTCAAATATGTCCGCTTTTAAATTTTCCAAATGTATTCTACTGCATCTGAACAACACAACGAAGAGCTTAAGTAATCATCTAGTCCATTAAAATTTAGTTTTGAATGCTGTATATTTCTTTTTTGTTAGTTGTACGAAATTGGTTAGTTGTACTTAATTGGGTCAATTATAGACACAATCTCAATACTTTTCCATTATTCCAAAGATTTAAGCAAATGAATACAGTTTGTCATTGCCAAACAATAGATGACACCTATAACCTTCATTATTGATAAAGTATATCGAAGTCCATGCACCATTTAATAGATTTATACCAACTTGATATGAAAACAGTGCCCCGTACGAAAATGAAATTGAGTCACTGTAGATCAGAGATCTCGCTTCCATCCGCATCGTCCAGCAAACCAGTGAACGCGTTACTCACCGATACATCTGCTGACTTACTTGTTGTTGCTTGAATCTGCTGACCACTGTGAGTGGCCAAATTGGATGAACCAATGTTCACTGCCACTCCATGCTTAGCTGCTTTCGATACATTCACCCAGCCGCTATCACCATTGGATGCATCGGTCGTGTGACCATTCTCGCCTACCTACGCCTGAAACCGCTTTGTCTGTTGAGTCACCATTACGAAAACCCTCCTGCATTTCCTGGTCTCTGCCACACGGGCCGATATTATGGCTGTCTGGTTTGTCGTCCTTACTCCCCTTCACCAGAGTGTTGAGATTCGTGAAATTGAGCTTCAACGACTCTTTCTTTTCACGAATACGCTCCCTGGGGCACAGATTCTTTCTGGTTTCAGAACCCATACGGCAAGGACAATCCGGCTTCAGATGATCCGTTATCTGTCTGTTATCTGAATCTTCTCCTGAATCCGGAGTAATACACGCGGTTCCTGTAGTTACAGATGTACACCTGAGACGGTATCTCCTTCGTAATATCCATGTTGTTAGTTAGTTGTCTTTATTTGAGACGCTCTAACTGGTTAAGTCGTTCGCGACTTAATTGATTTTGCTTAGTTACAATTCATTCTATCTTAATTACAATTCATTTTATCTTGATAAAAATTAGATTTTTTTAAACAAAGCAGATTTTTTTTAGAAATAGCAGTAAATTTTCTTCAACAACTGACTCGTTGTCGAGAATTTGTCCAATTGATAACTTCAGGTGATGCCTTTTTTGTAGATCATCATATACAGGGCAGTTTACTAGTATGTGTTCCACAGTGTACGTTCTAGCACCACATTTGCATCTGTCTTCTCTGCTTCCGCCACACACATGTGGATGAGAACATCTGCAATGTCCCACGCGTAATCTTGAAAGTATTTATGTAATTTTGAGAAATATGTATCTCTTTTTTATATTAGGCCATTCGTGGTGATAAAAATCGTATCAAATGTCAGAAACATGAGATAGTAAATTTCGTTGAAAAAAAAAGAGCCTGGTGTTTCGGGGCAAAATGAACGCTTTCGAGGAATTCTTTGAGTACAATATTATCAATGAGCGGCAATAGTTCTGATAAGTAAAACTGCTCCTCGTTAATCACACTAGTAAGAAAAAAAAATACACTAGGTTTGTTACTTTGCTCAAAATAAAGATTCTACCAACGCCTTATTCATATATCAATTTGTGGAAGGAAGAAAAATAGAGTCAAACTAGGTCATTTGTAATTGAAAAAATCTACTATATTCTTACATAGAGTTTTTAAGAAATTTTCATATTCTAAGAGAATAAAGAAGTGTTTATTTCACCCGAGTGTTAATCATACCCCTAATTCTCTACACTATAAAGAATTCGCGATTTTATCTTGGAAATAGAGTTTTATGACGAAGAAGGTTATAAACATATCGTATTCCGAGGGCGAATTGATCACTTGGATGAATTTGATCAGGTCATTAAGGACTGTTCATTTTATAAAGTGGACACTTTGTTTATGTTATATCTTTGTTATTTATTGACAAAATTGTAATCGGTTTTCTGTGCATCATTCATCTATTGTTCTGAACTGCTTTGAAAATATAAGATCTTAAGAAATGCTTTTGGTTGAAGAGCTAAATAGTTTTTTCAAGAACTCCCAAGAAAAGCTGTTCGTCAAAGTTTAACATTAATTTTCGCAAAACAAAAATCCTAATTTTTATGAACAAATTGTATGTTTGTATCCTTTACTATTCTACTTACTTCTTTAAAAAAAAATCAATTATACTCAACCATTCTCTGATATTAGGTAACTTTAGTGATTTACCCATTTATAGCCAAATTTGCTGATACACCATCCTTTCACTCCCAGCAATAGAGAAAAGTAAAAAGCATGTTCACAACTAGTTTGGATTACTAAAGAAACTTTATTAGTATAAACGAGAGCTAAATCGTGAGTTTAAACCACAGTCTTAAGTATAAATTTTACTCCTTATGGTAGTTTTACTAAAAAATTTCATACTTTTAAAATCATGAACATACGCATGTTTATCGATCTACAGCAAATTGTTAATGGTTTTCTCCGAATATTTCAATTGCTTATCTCAGAATAACATATTATGAAAATAATATGTGGAAAAAAACGATTTTATTGGGGCAGTGTTGCCAATTTTGATGATTGTCAATGTACTTTGAAAGGTTTTCTAAGAATAAAGCAATTGTGTTTCTATTGTGCTTTAAATGTGACGTGGGAACTAAATAAGCAACTCTTTGAAGGCGTAAGTTATTTTTTATAATAATACCATATTAGCACTTCCATCAGGACGTACTTTAAACCAAACAATTCTACTCATATCATTTCCCTTCAAATTTAAAATATTTTTCTCTAAAAAATATAGGGAAAGAATGATTTTATTATATCTGTAAAATTGTTACTCCAAAAATAATTTGATTTTTTCCAACAGGCTTTTGATAGATGATGTTTTCGAAGAACAAGCCTTTTTTGAAAATTAATTTTCAGTGGAGATGGTAGAATTGAAAATTTTTGGACAAAAGATGATTTTTCTTAGTTTTGTTTTCCATTAAGTTATCAATGCCAATGCCACTGGTTGTATAATATGCTCACTCATAGTCTAATCAATCGATGGAAAACCGAAGAAATTCTAGGCTTTTAGTCCAGAAAATATAAAAATGTTTTTGTTTATATGTGAAAAATTTTGACAGCTTCAATTTCTGTGTGTAACGTGTTGTAACGGTTGCATGGATTAAATTAATCAAATTAATTTCACATAAAATATAGACATTTTATATGTACAAACGATTGATGCAAGTGCAAAATAGTCATTTATTTCCAGATGATTTGCGAATTGAGTTGGTCTTTTCGGTCTTTTCATTTAAACTGGGAAATTTTTAAGAAAATGGCCCAGGGGGTCCAAAATATATTGGTTACCCTACCGTGAACTTTATTGGCTCATGAACTGAAATTTTCTGTCATACATGATTTTAGCGCTCAAAATCATCTCTGAAATAAAATGTCAGTGGATCCCAAATCGGGTTTAAATTATATGATTGACAATGCAATTATTGTTTGTTTGAGATAGAATAGGACTAATAAATATATATAATTGAATTTTTAAAACACCACCTAAAGCACAAATGCAGGCAATTTTCAAATGAGCTTCATTGTATCTTAAGATATTCAATGATTTCAACAAAATAAGCAAATCGGTGCGAATTTTTAAGATGAAGTTTTTTTTCGTGGAATCTTTATTATTTTTAGCAGTGCAGAGATATTATATTTGTCAGATATACTTTAAAGAGCATGGCTTCTACAAAGGAGTAGGTATTGATATTCAAATCTTGTAAACTCATGAAAATTCTTCACCGTTTACTTAAAGCTTTCAACCAGATCCAACATACCTGCATATCAGATTCAGTGTGCTTGTATTGCATAATTTATTGAATAAATGATTGATAAGTGAATAATCTTTGCCGAATACTAACATCTGAGTTTGGTCAACTACATATATTTACCGCGCGCGCTGCCCAAATTTGGAAACCGTTGAGAGTATGTGCAATTATTCGGAGCACCAGCACAACTTATAGCTCTCGCGCTCTCAAATGCCGCATCAGTTAACGTTTGTTGGCGTAGCAAAGAGGTGGTGCTCGCACCTCGCACAAAGCTCTCGAAAATGTTCTTAACGATCACCTTAATCGTGACGGCAGTTGCAGCCATTTATCTGTATCTAACATGGAATTACAATTATTGGAAGAAGCTCAATGTTCCTGGCCCCAGCCCATTACCCGGATTGGGCAGCTTCCCTTCATTTATAACGCAGAGACGACCCGTCGCGGATGAGATGGATGAAATTTACAGGTATGTGCGAGCAGCGGAAGAGTGTCACTGTTTATCTATTCAATCAAGACAATTAATATGCAAATTATATTGCAGAGAATATAAGCCGAAGTACAACTTTGTAGGCGTGTTCAGCAATCGATCGCCGAGAATCATGATCACGTCATCGGAGCTGGCAAAAGACATTTTATCGAAAAATTTCAAGAACTTTCACGACAATGAATTTGGTGAGATGACCAACAAAGAGATCGATCCGCTGTTCGGTCGCAATCCATTTATGTTGACTGGTGACGAATGGAAGGCGAAACGCGCCGAAATAACACCCGCGTTTACTACGTCTCGAGTAAGATTTTGAAAACGATTTTTGGGGATCTCTGTTTCTTATATAAAGCTATTTTTATCTTTTAGATGAAGGCGCTCTTCCCGTTGGTGGAAGATGTATGCTCCAGAATGACAAAATACGTGACCCAAAACCGTGGTAGCGTTCTTGATTCTAAAGAGCTGTCTGCTAAGTTCACTACTGATGTTGTTTCCAGCTGTATCTTTGCTTGTGATGCGCAATCATTCACCAGTGGAAAACCGGAAATCCGCGAGCAAGGACGAAAGCTCATGGAGCAATCATTCTCCTCATTTCTGATCCTGTTGTTCATCATCAATTTCCCAACCTTGGCAAAAATTTTCAAGATTGGTTTAGTTCCCAAATCGTTGGAAAAATTCTTCACCGATCTGATGAAAGAAGCGATAAGCCATCGTGATGCGAGTGGAACAAATAGAGTTGATTATCTCGATTATCTAATCAGCTTGAGAAACAAGAAGGAAATATCTGAGCTTGATATGGCTGCTCACGGAGTGACATTCTTTATCGATGGATTCGAAACATCGAGCGTGGCCATTTCATTCATGTTGTACGAAATCGCGAAAAATCCTGAAGTTCAGAAGCGATTGAGGAAAGAACTACAAAAAGTCACCACTGACCAGGGAACAGTTTCCTATGACTCCCTACTTGAACTTTCTTATCTAGATCAAGTTGTGAACGAGAGTCTCCGTTTGTGGCCACCTGCAGCATTTATATCGAAAAAGTGCACTGAGCCAATGGATCTGCCTCTTACAGCGAATCAAAATGTTACCATTGGAAAAGAAATCTGCGCCATTATCAATATCTGGTCTCTTCATCGGGACCCGGAGTACTATGATGATCCTCTCACTTTCAATCCGGATCGATTCAGTCCAGAAACTGGTGGCACTGCCCCCTACAGGGAGAAAGGTTGTTTCATTCCTTTCGGCGACGGACCTCGGCAGTGTTTGGGAATGCGATTTGCCCGTATGCAGGTCAAACGTTGCTTGTACGAGTTGGTCTCAAACTTTAAAATCACTGTCAATGAAAAGACCAAACAACCTATGAAACTGGATCCAAAGCAATTCCTGACCATGCCGTTGGGAGGCATATGGTTGGATTTTGAGCCAATCTCGAAGTGAAATGATTGATTATTGATGCAATTGTTGAAAACTGCAGGCGTCTGATAATTTAGATGCGCTACTCTTAAGTTATATTGATATATAAAAAACTAACTCTATTTTCGACAAAACAAACATAGTACCAAATGCTACAATGTGGTTATTTAATTGCTTACGGGTATATTTTCCTATGAATAAAAGTAGTGAACTTTACTATTTGTATTACCTTCCATAGAAATAAATTCCACAGAGATTGCTACCCTTAAGGGGGGGAAAACCCGTTATCCGCCATCATGTTATTCGGCAATACTACAACTAGCTCTGTTTTGCGTATTCTTCCAGCTTAAGCTACCTTCAGCAAACCAATGGTACCTATCTAGTTATCAAATTAGTCAATTAGTCTAGTTATTAGTCAAAATATGAGAATCAATCAATATTTATTCAGAAATGTAATTTTATAGATATTCTTATAGACTTATATTTGAATAATGGTTTTTTTTTTCTAACAAAAACAGTTTTGTAGGTGATTTTTGCTATCAATTCTGTACTTTAATGCTTGAAGTCCAATCCACGTTCTCTATTTAAATTATCTTATCTAGTTCCAACTGCCATGATGATAAAAAGTAGTTTAATTGTAGATTTTTGAAAATCGACTTTCGATTATATGAAAAATTATAGGTGCATTCAAAATGAATGTTTATGCAATCTTTCATCTGCAACCGATAACTAAGATGACAGTTTTAAAATGTAAATATTTTTTTTATTGCAAAATGCAGAAATAAATATTTTTGTTTTCTAAAAAGCTATCAAAGTTATCACGTTTTACAAAGTACCGTGTACGCGGTAGCAAAATTTTTAACCGAAATTTAAGTGTTTTCAAAGCTTGATAAAGCTAACGAAACATATTAAATTACGTTTCTTTAAGAGTTCATACTTCAATGTAGCCTTAAGCGTCCGTAATATGGACCAAAATGATGATTTATACTTCGCTGATGCCTTAAGTTTCCATAATATGTTTCAAAGCAACACATGCAACTCGGGGGGTGTGCTTTTAGAGATCAAAAAGTGCCATTCATTCTACAGAATACCCATCTCGACTCATCCAGGCATAGAAATCGTTGCTTGTCAAATAAACGTAAAGGATAAAGATCTTTGCGTAGCTTCTGTTTATATTCCTCCAAGAGTTTCAATAAACCGCCTTCATCTTTGGAATATAATCTCCATGCTCTCATCTCCAGTTTTAATACTGGGTTATATGAACTCACATGGTACTGGATGGGGCGAAACTTATGACGATTATAGAGCGGCTTTTCAGATGAATCCTGAAGTTATACCTCTCCCAATCTCCACATCCGTAGCACTTATGAGGGTGTCGCTGAGTCGGTGGCCTCTCATTAAGTAAGTGCTACATCAACATTTCCTTCCCCTATCCTAAGTTACGGTAAAGATGGGCGTGGCCAGGAATAGTCATATTCATGCTTTTGGTAATTTTGTTAAAGATGAGGCCAAGGTTTACTCCCCAGCCTTGTTCCTGGAAGCAATTTTCTATGACTTATGCGACGATTTCAACTTGAACATTTTGAATACAGGTGGAGTGACACGTATTTCATCCGACGGAAAAGAAAGCCGTCATGACCTGTCTTTGGGATCAAGTTCACTATCATTCGATTGCATGTGGAAGGTGATCGATGATCCCAGTGGCGCGGGAAGTGGGTAGGACAGGTAGGACATGTACTTCGCACGAAAACACCTGGGTAGGACAGTCAAAGTATTGTCCTACCCACGATTCAACAAAACAAAAAACTAGATTAGCAGAAAAACGACCAACGTCGTAATGTGACGAAAATCTTGACGATTTTCAGAGCAATTACTATAGAACTCCCAAAGCGCTCTGTCTTGAGGTTCTTGGATGATTCAGAATTGTCGCAGAAATTTCTGGAAGTAATTCTTAGTCAATTCCTTAAAAATTATTTGATCAAATTCCCACTGATATTTTGTGGCATCATTCATAGAAATATTTTGGACAGATTATGCCGATTTTTCGAAAGAGATTTTTTGCAGAATTGTTCAATAAATTCGAGCAAAATATTTGTTGGAGTTTCTGCGCGATGAAGCATTTTTCAAGCATCTTCAGTTTCTCCTGCAAACTTTTGCGAATAGTTGGGTCTCTTCGGTGCAAAGAAAAAAAAAAAAACTACTCAAATTCACAGAATTTTTGCTGTTCAATGTGTTCATCCATTTGTTGTCTTGAAATAAATGAGAAAATTAGAACAATCACATTGGTAGTAAAGACAAGAAGTCTCTACTTTAAACGGAAGGTCTTTAGAGTATCTATTTCAACTAAAATGGTCTCTAAAGTTTCTCTTTTTCCTTATTCCTGAATCTTGATGCAGAATCGTGCAGGCTTGAAGCTTTCGGAGACTATAACGGGTGCCAGAAGTTCCATGTGGATTTCTTCAAGAATTCACACATGTTTCCTTCCTGAAATCTAAAATTCCTTGAGGGGTTCTTCGAGCAAATCTTTTTTTATAGGATTTCTTCCAGCATTCCATCCATGTATTACTTCTACAGTTTTGCTTCCTTAAAAAAGTTTTTCAACAAATTCACATGCAATCTGCAAAAAATCATTTGAGTCTTCACACCAGTTTATATTGCAGCAATTTTTACAATAATTCCTCCGATTATTGCACAAATTTCTATAGACTTTCTGTCTAATGTTTTTCCAGAAATTTATTTAGAAAATCCTGCAGAATACTATCCCGAGATTCGATTGTTTTTTTATTATCTCAGCAAATAATCTGGGAAATCTTCTAAAATTTCTTTAAGAGTCCAGGAATTATTTCAGTGAACCTTAAGAGTGACTTCAAAATTTATCCAAGTTTTGTCAGAGATTACTATACAAGTTTTTTTTAATACGTCACTGATTTATTTTTCAGAAAAATTTCCTTGGCATTTCCCTGGAAACATTCCTGGAAGAATTCCTGAAAAAAAAATCGTTTTAACCGGGAATCTTAGAGGATGTCCCAGCGGGTCATGCACAAATTACGTCACGCTTCGAGGGGGGAGGGGTCAAGCCAAGCGTGACAAGCCTTACAAAAAATTCGGAGGACTCATACAAAAAACGTGACAAAGGGGGGGGGGATTTTGTCAAAAAAGTTGAAATTTAGCGTGACATAATTTGTGTACCATCCCCAGGGAAATCGATGGATGAATCACTAGATCAAATATTGGAGGAATTATGGCTTTCTTGAAAAATTTCTCGAAGAATTTTTGGAGGAATTCAGATTATTTCAGGAATATATTTTAAGGAAATCCAGGTTATTAGAGAAATGTCTGCTCTGATGCTATGAGTAGTCAAACTCTTATCTCCTGGCTCCTATTAGATTCCATTTTGTTTTCTTGGTTCGTATTTGGTCTCTTTTTGGTTCTTTTTATATCTCTTTTTGGCAAGAGGTCTTCTATTTCCTATTTTTAAGGCACTCAGTCGCTACCAGCCCGACGAAAAGTCTTCTTACACGCAAACAAATTTTGTAGTATAATCTACTGAATCCATGGTAGAATTAAGAACTGCACCAACGATTTTCAACCGACTACAAAAATCTGTTAAGTTTACTATAATCTGGTAAAAATCACTGACCAGTGCAGTAAAAGTGACCATGTCCATAGTAGTCTCGACTACATAGCATTGTATTTCAATCCGTGACACTCACCTTACAACACAGTGTGGCCAAAAGTACAATGCCAAAATTGTCAAATCAAGAATGTTTCTAGTCATAAATGCTGCAACTGTGGTTAATTAAACCGAAAATATTTTCTTGTGTGGTGATGTTGACTATGTTCTGGTAGAGTTAACAGATTAGTGTAGTCGGTTGAAAATCGTTGGTGCAGTCCTTAATTTTACCATGGATTCACTAGTTTCTACTATAAAATTCATTTCAGTGTAGTCTTGTGGCAAAGGCTGGAATGAAATTGAGCAAAGTGATGTCAGTGACAAAATCCTAGTTTTGTGATAATCTACTTTGAAGTTTTTTTCAGCAATTTTTCATTCTATGGAAGTAAAAAAACAATCCAGTATTCCAAGAATTATTCCTTTTTTAGATGAGCAGAAAAGTTACCTGAAGATCTCGTTAGAACGCTTGGAAACAGAAGAATTTCCTCATGTCAACTCAACTCAAAACGACCGAAATGTCACTTACACAGTGGCGACTCGTAACCTCACTTTCTACCTGTTCTACGACTCTAAAAATGACAATTTCGGCAAATTTAGATTATAAATCAAAAAGATAATTATTGATATCGTCCTTTCTAACAAATCTCTATTCATTACATGCCAATTTGTTGCTGAAATTCAAGAATTTCTATTCGTGGAACAGGTAGATTTGAGGTTAGGGAATCGCCACTGCACTTACACTTCTTTGTGTTTGAGCACCTTTGATATAGTAGCTTTCAAATTCCAGCCAGGGTTATATTGGTTCTTAAATTCACTGCACACAAAAAATACTAACGTTTGTCCTACCCATGGTTCCGAACGTGGACGCGCCTCTGGATGATCCCCATGGTAGTGATCACTTGCCCATAATAACCTCTATAAGAAATAATTGTGAAAGGTCAGAACAGTCAACTCAGGTTCCTTTTGACCTCACTAGGAATATCGATTGGCAAAAATTTGAATCAGCGGTAACTTTTGATATCGAATCATTCAACACTCTGCCACCGTTTGATGAGTATCGATTTCTTAAAGAATTGATTTATAAAAGTGCATAAGAATTGGGATGGGATGTTGAATGCACTCAGTTGTATCGAGAAAAATCTAACGCCTTTAAAGCTTTTCGTATATACGGTACTTCAGAACTTTATTTAGAGTACTCGAAGCTCGAAAAAAGACTGAAGAATCTTATTGGCTTATTAGCTATTGGCAACGTTTCATCGATGGCCTCTCACGAGAAACTTCAATGAGGACGCTTTGAAGAGTGGCTCGCAACATGCGAAACCGCTCATCCTCAAATGAGAGTGACAAATACTCCAATCGTTGGATATTCAGCTTCCCAAAAAATGTCTGTGCGGACTCAGTTCCAGCTCAACCGCCATTCTGGGAAACCCAGAGAGACGATGCGTTGGACAGACCACTCACTATGCTGGAATTTTCTACGGCTCTTCTTTCATCAAACAACTCCTCTCTGGATACGATATGATTAAGTTCAATCTTCTTAAAAATCTCCCGGTCCCGGTTGCTTGACCTGTTCAACTCATTCATGGAGCATAACATTGTTCCACTTGAATGGAGACAGGTCAAAGTAATAGCTATTCAAAAGCCTGGGAAACCAGCGTCCGATCACAATTCATACCGCTCGATTGCTATGTTACCGTGCTGCATCAATATCCGGACGCTTAAGCAGAGGCAATTGTTCAAACTTCAATTTTAATATGTTACATTTGGATTCAAATGATGTCACCTAATTTTTCCAACAGTTTTAAACTAAACCATTGTAGTAGCAAACGATTTAATGGTAAAAATAACGATTATGGTATGAAAAACATTGAAATAAAAAGGCATGTCGTGTCCTTAAATCCGGGCACTTGAAGCAAGCTTTGTTTAAAAATCCGAACACTTTGGAATCGAAATCCGGACAGTCATGCTGTGATACAAAATTATCATATAATATTGATTCAAGAATACCCTCATTGAATTAATTACTACATTTACAAGCTTTTCAAATTAACATGTGATCTATGCTGCTTGAAAGAATGAAAAATATGCATATTAACACATAGTTTACCTCATCCGTAGCTCAAGATTCAGAATCAACTACTCGCGGTTCAAACTACAGCAAAATATTGGAGTTTTTTCCGCATAAAAGGTATTCTGAGCACTTAAAACACTTCTTATGATAATATTATCATATTTCTTATGTCTCACTTACAAATATTCTTTCACATAAAACAAATTACAGGGCCTCACTATGATGTCCGGATTTAATGACACTTGCACGGTTTCCCGGACAGCATCTTTTTACGCTTTAAAATGCATATTTACACTTCAATCCGCCACTGCCGTGATTCCGATTTGTTAAAGTATCCTTCTGTACACAATTGCACTGAAACACTTCCTAAATATTACAATTTTGCACACATTATCGCCAGCCAAAACATATGGTGGGCTCGGCGACGCTATAATCAAAATAATTTCCACCACAAGAAAATGACGTGTATCTGAATCAGCTAGCTGCTTTTTATGTTTTTATAATTTTCGGGCAATGGTAACTAGATTGTAACTGATACTAATATGTTCGGAACTGTTGTAACTAAAAGTTATGAGTAAAATTAAACATAATAATGTTATTTTTTCCGTTTATTTAATGAATTTCACCGAAGTGTCCGGATATTGCTACTGTCCGGATTTCGATTCAATACGGTATCATGTTTAAGGAAATTGTTAGAAAAAAATGATCCTATCGCAACTCGATCATTGGGTCGAATCAAGGGCGCTTTTGATTCAAGGGCGCTTTTGATCAATGGTAAAGGGCGCTTTTGATTCAGTTTCCATAGAAATATTGTCAGAAAGTCTGCACAATAGTGGACTACCTGGAATGCTGAATAATTTCTTGTACAATTTGTTGTCAGAAAAACACATGAGCTACACTCTCGGTCAACTGACAACTTCCAGAATTAGCTATATGGGGCTTCTCCATGGCTCATGTCTATGTCCCTTGCTTTATAATTTTTATGTTCAAGATATTGACAACTGTTTGAAAGAACCATGCACAACTTGCAGATGATGCTGTGGTCTCTATGAAGGGCCCACGAGCAGAAATCCTGCAAAGACCATTACAAAATTCCCTTGATAATCTATCCACTTGGGCTAGAAGCTTAGAGATCGAGTTTGCTCCGCAAAAATCCCAACTGGTAGTATTTTCTAGGATGCGGAATCCTGCACAACTAAAGCTTGAGCTTTTGGGAACAGACATCGACCAGTCTTTGACTTCAAAATACCTTGGGGTCTGGTTTGATTCAAAAGGCACTTGGCGAACTCATATTTGATATTTAAATGCCAACAAAGGATCAATTTTCTACGAACAATTACCGGAACATGGTGGGGTGCTCACCCGGATGACCTCATAAAACTCTATAAAACAACTATTCTATCTGTTATAGAGTATGGCTCTTTCTGTTTTCTCTCAGCAGCAAACTGCCACCTGATTAAATTGGAACGAATTCAATATCATTGTTTGCGTATCGCCCTAGGTTTTATGCATTCGACTCACAATGCCAGCCTGGAGGTGCTGGCAGGGATTTTACCACTACAGAACCGATTCTGGGAGCTCTCGCTAAGAATACTTATTTAGTGTGGAGTGAGCAACACACTCATTATCGAAAACTTCGAAGAAATGCTCAAACTGAATACTCAGTCAAAATTTATGAGAGTTTATCTCTACTACACGTCATCTGACATAAGTCTTCCATGTTACAACCCTCCACGTGTACACTCCACCAATGACAGTTCCCCTGTTGAATACGATCTGTCCATGAAACAAGCTATATCCACGTATTTTCAACGCAAAGTATCAGAATGTCGATTCCTACAGCAGATATTTCACTGACGGGTCCCGCACCAATGGATCCAGTGGCTTCGGTGTCTTCAACGAAAACTCTTCCGCCTTCCGAAAACTTCAGGAACCGTGCACGGTTAACGTTGCTGAGCTGGTAGTAATCAACTTCGCATTGGGGATGATCTCAAACATGCCCGCAGATCACTTCTACATCTTTTCGGATAGCCTCAGTTCTATTGAGGCACTTCGATCGATGAAACATTTTAAGCATGCATCTTACTTTCTTACAAAAATAAGAGAGCAGATGTGTGCACTGGTCGAAAGATCATATACAATTACCTTTGTATGGGTCCCCTCACATTGCTTAATTTATGGCAATGAGCAGGCGGACTCTTTTGCAAAGGTGGGCGCTGAGGAAGGTCAGATTTATGATAGACGAAATTCACACGATGATTTTTTTCATTTAGTACGTCAAAGTTCTCTTCATGGTTGGCAAAGCGACTGGCTAAATGGCCAACTGGGACGGTGGTTACATTCCATAATTCCTAAAGTTTCCTTGCGAGCCTGGTGGAAAGGTTTGGATGTTAGTCGAGATTTCATTCGCGTGACTTATGTCCAACCATTACTCGCTAGATGCTAGATGCTAGATGCACCTCGCGCTGAGCAATATTTGTAATAGGTGTGGTTATGGTTATGATGACATCGATCACGTAGTTTGGAAATGCCCGGATATGGACGCCTCCAGAGCGCAACTTTTGGATACCCTTGCGGCCCGAGGTAGACAACACTATGTTCCTGTTAGAGATGTGTTGGGCATCCGCGATCTCATTTATATGGTCGCAATTTACGATTTTATTCGCTTGTCCAGTATAAAAGTTTAATTCTCTTGTGTTCTCTACTCCAGTTTTTTTTTTCTGTTTTGTCCCCTTTATGTTGGATTGAGGATCCTGACCATCCGGCAGACGAATACCGGCAAGAAATTGGTACCAACGCCACTACACGTTAATCGAGCTACCACGATATACCTCCCGGATGTGCTGCAGAAAACCCTAAACCCAATCCTCACCATGTCCTTCCTTCCAAAAATTGTGATCATTAACCTCGAGTTGCCACTAGTACCCGGGCTCCATCCTATACTAAACTTGGTACAAAAAAAGTGAATGATTTGTAAACAATACAAAAAATGAATTTCGGCTCCGTAAAGCGTTAAACGCGATTGAGCCTCAAATAAATGAACTAGTTAGTTGTTCAGTTTTTCTGGTACCTAGTGTGAACTACTCTACTAGCTTTTGAAATTGGACAACATTATTGGTTTTATTTAGCTCGTCTTTCGGGGTTACATGGATCAGCGGGATAACGTTGATCGGAATGACCCTGCTCGTAAAAAGTTCGAATCAATGTTTATTGACGGAATATTTTCAATACATGAATGGTACTTCTTTTCCTTATATAACTAAGCTACCAAAAAATAAAGTTTATGTTAAAATTGAGTTTTGTTCATGCGTAATTTTTTTAACTTTTCAAAACAATGATTTCCATGATTACACTGCGGAACACGGTTTTGTCTCAAGCACCAAAATACCGCTTTTTATTTAATTAAGGGTTGCTGAATCCATTTCCGTTTTCAAAAATATCATTGCACGTCTTGTTTTTGAGATATTGGCTGTTGAGAATGCAAAATTTGACTATTTCAACCAACTTGCATGCAAGTTTGTTTCTGAGAACGGCATCGGATACAGCAATCCCAAATCTACCAGAGACACATAATTTGATCCTTGAGATACGTAAAAATGTCATTTTTGTTATGCTGTGCAATGAATGACACTACCAAAGATTCATGTCTATCATGCGTTCTGCAACGATATCAGTTATTGTTACTAAAAATGGCATCGCTGAAAATGATTCCTTTGCCAAAACTTTCAGTTAAACAATTTATTAATTTTATTATGGGGAAGCCTTCTATGGCATTTCTGATACATTGTTTTGTTTCCCTTGAAATGTGCCCAAAACACAAATCCTTTCATGATTATTAAAGAAAGTGTAGGGAATGCGTATTGATTTGGCTGAATCGTGAAATCAAAATTAAACGCCAGAAAGATTGTATAGACTTCGGCGAAACCAAAACTTCAAGTCTTTTGGAACGTCTAGAGATGCGTCTTTACGTTCTTGCTTGCCAAAACGCTCTTTGTAAGTTATTATTCATTGCATACTCTCCTTTAAACCATAGATCTCGAATTTGCTACCACCAATTTTTACTTAGAAGGAAATAATAACCGTCCCTAAAGAGATGAGCCAGCCTCAGGCTGCAAATCTCTTAAATAAAGATATCAATCTATCTAACCTTCCCTCTCCGAATTAGGAAAACTGATTTGTTAGATTGTTTTGCTTTTCAATAATAATAATATATTATTTCTTGTAAAATGTTCATATTTTCAAGGAGATTGGCTAGCCTTAGGCATATAGTGCAGATTTCCGAAGCTTGTTTCATATGATTGTTGATCAAATGACCAACTTCAAGAGGGGTAGTATTTTGTATAATTTTCCATACTGTGGTCTTATTGTTTTACGAAATGCTTAAGTTTATTTCATAAAAAATAGCAGCGTAGACTGATGGAAATCAACGAATTACGGATTTGGTCAAAATTAGTTTGACAATTTCCCCGAAATAATTGTTACTCATTAGGCAAATTTTCCCGCTCAAATAACGGCTATATCATGTATAAACTTTAATTTTAGAAATCCTTAAGGTGATTATAAAACGAAGCCAAACTTCGAATTTTCAAGTGCTCAAGACTGGAGAATCTGACAACAGTTCGCGTTGAAAATCAATCAAATTACTTGCTTGCTGGTGGTGACCAATGGGATAAATTTTCAACGTGGAGCGCTGTTTGGTTCTCATGTCTTGTGCTCTTGAACATTTGAGGTGTGGCTTCGTTCTATAATCTCCTTAATTTAAGAAAAAAAATGCACTTCAAAAAATTGTATAACTTTTTCAAACAATTTGAAGCGTACTAGAATACCACTACGTCGCGTGAAAATATATAATAATTCAGAGAAAAATCCAAAACTAGTGATGCATAACAAAAAAATACTTGAAAATTATATATGAATATGTCATGTTAAGGTCGCCTCGTACCGTTCTATGTCACCATTTACCGTGCACACTAGTGCACCATTCACCGTGCGTATAGTTTTCGTCATGATTTTTTTTTGTATCTTGAAGAAACGTTGTTGATGGATCAAATATGTTGCTAGTAGCGTGCGCACTCATTTTTGAGAGTATTCAAATCTTCATTTACAATAAAACCATAAAAAAAATTAAAATTGGCTAAACAATTATTTTTTTTTAAATCGTTATAGGAGGTTTGACTGTATAGTCCAAACCATTCCATATTCACTCAAAAACTAAATGTGAAGTAGTGTAATGACGACATAACAATAAATATAAATCTAATATTACCGAATAATTTTATGCCTTTTACACTGATGCACGGTAATAGGAACCATATATATTGAAAAGGATCCATTCACCGTGCATATGGGTTTTGACTGGAACACAATAAAAAAATTTAATTTGCATAAAATCTCATTGCTCATACGATGAAATACATCTTACTTATAGTATCAACAGTGGAAACTTGTTGAAATTTTGAAAAATTTCATGCTCTATTTTTAAATGAAAAATGTGATTTTTTTGCGTTTCTACTTAGAGTGTTGAAAAATCTCATTATTAAAGAGATTTCACATGATTTTGACTACGTAAACTAGGTTTTTCAAAATGCTTTGTGACAAAAACTAATTCATTTCATCAGTTTTATCTTATTTTGCTCACATACAGAATAATAATACAAAATTGTATGAATATTCTGTAGAAATTTGTATATCTGCACGGTGAATGGAGGCCGCACGGTGACTGGTGACTTAACGGTACATGGGCTGTGCAGTAATTGGCGCGTTTTCAGCCTGTGCAATAATTGACAATCAACTCTACGAAAAGTGAATCAGTTGTCTGTAATAATGCGAAGAGAGCAATAGTGGCGTGAAATTGAACATATGTAAGCCCTAATGAATGTCGATATCTCTAAAAAATATTGCAAATTTAATGGCATTGAATATTTAATGACGAAATTTGCTTTGATGGTATATTTCAGCCCTCTGCTGAAACTTTAAGACGGTCATATGTAAATCAAGGCTTAGAACTGAAAATTCAATCACAGACAAACAGACGTAACACTTAGAACAAGTCTTGATCAAAATCATAGTCACAAGGACATGTACGCCCAATGCTAAAATTGGTTTGTTTGGCCGACAGGCCAACAGATGGCGGTAGTGTGTAAACGTCAATCGCGAACAAAAATGATGCGAGCACTGCATGTGGCGGATTGGCCACCTACCATATTTTTGAATCAACCGTTAAAAAGGTGGTCGATGCACAATGATGAGAGTGTGACGTCTGTTTGTCTGTGATTCAATGATTCTTTTACAGTCGACATGGACGACTGTGAAAGAAACATCACTCGAACCAGCTTATTTTCTCGCTCTTTTATTTCAATATCATCTCACACATTCTCGCACAAGCTCTCTCACTTTCGTCTAATAATTCATTCAGTATGATGTCGACCATTCGCGACTGAAGAGATTGTAATACGCAAGCTCCTTTTTGTTAAACGGTTTACCTTGTATTCGTGAATACACACGATCTACTCCAAATGTGGCTGATCGTGATTTCGATTCTGGTAACTATCGTTTCTTTGGTTTACCATTACTTAACATGGAATTTCAACTACTGGAAATATCGTGGTGTTCCTGGACCGCTGCCTAAACCTTTTCTGGGCACATTTTCGAGTACGTTCACGCAAAAAGAGCATCCCATAGAAGAGAATAATCGTATTTATAGGTATCTCGTCATATGAGCCGAATCACATCAAATGCTAATCAATCATTTTTTTTTTGTTCAGAGAATACAGAAAAGATGTGCCATTCATTGGAGGATTTTCATTCCGCAGTCCACAACTCTTCGCCTTATCACCAACGCTAGTCAAAGATATATTGGTCAAGTATCATAAACACTTCAGAGCTAACGAAGTCGGAGGAACGTTCGACTCAAAAGCGGATCCCCTGTTGGCAAGAAACCCCTTCTTTCTTGATGGCGAAGAATGGCGCTCAAAACGTGCGCAGATCACGCCGGCTTTTACAAATTCTAGGGTCAGATTTTTAACGGACTTCAAATTTCCGTATTGATTTGTGTTTTTGAGGTATCATAAAAATTACCACTTTTTTGCAGTTGAAAGCACTTCTCCCCATCATGGACAATATATGCAACAATATGGTAAGCTACATAGACCGACACATTCCAAATGGGCCAATCGAGTCTAAAGAATTGTCAGCCAAATATACAACCGATGTCGTATCAAGCTGCATCTTTGGTGCCGAGGGCGGATCTTTGACTTCGGACAGATCGGAGATTCGAGAAATGGGAAACGCTCTTTTCCAGCAAACCTTCATGTTTATAGTGCTGGCCGTCATTTCGTCCATTGCCCCGATTTTGAAACGGTTCGTAAAACTGAGTTTGATTCCAAAATCCATCGAGAATTATTTCGTTGGCTTGATGACAGAAGCAGTGCGAAAACGGAAGGCAAGTGGCACTAAACAAGTTGATTATCTGGATCACCTGATCAACCTACAGGAGCAGAAGGAAATTTCGATACTGGATATGGCTGCTCATGGAGTGACATTTTTCATCGACGGATTCGAAACTACCAGTGAAGTTTTGGGATTTTCTCTATTGGAGCTATCTATTGATAAAGAAATTCAAAATAGATTACGTCAAGAGATACATTCCGCAGAAGATGGTCAATTAACATTTGAAACTATTATGGAGTTACCATATCTGGATCAAATCGTAAACGGTAATTTTTCTCATGCATTTTAAGCTAGATTTATTATTTTTTAATTGAATTTTAGAAACTCTTCGTAAGTGGCCTCCAGCGTACGCCCTATCGAAAAGATGCACAGAAGAGATCACTTTCCGCTTGAAAGACAACCATGAAGTCCTTATTGAAAAGGGAATCACAGCAATACTTCCGATCTGGGCTATCCACCTAGATAAAGAATTTTATCCGGACCCAAATCGGTTCAATCCCGATCGATTTTCAGAAGAAGACGGAGGTCATAGCGTAAGGTACTATCAAGAGAAAGGAGTATTTTTACCATTTGGAGATGGACCGAGGGCTTGCATCGGGCGGCGAATTGGCTTGCTTCAAGTTAAGCGAGCACTGGTTGAAATAGTTAAGAACTATGACTTTACAGTGAACTCAAAAACGGTGCTTCCGATCAAAATTGATCCAAAAAATATAGCAGTAACCCCTCTGGGTGGGATATGGATCGATTACAGAAAGCTGTGAAGTTTGGGTAAAGTTGATTGTACATTCATGTCTTCGAAATCTAGTCTTCTGCCTAAATAACTTTTTTTTAAATGTTTCTGCATTCCTTACTTGTTTTACACTACTACTGACTGCTTGAAATTATCCTGCTGGTCACCTTTGGGCATCTACCCAGGCTAATGTAAAAGATTTCAAACTTATACCGATTTAATTTGTTGCCAGCTCTACATCAAATTTGGGTCAGCCTATCTTATTCCTTTGGTAAGACTGCGCCGCCATGAGCCCCTCAATCTGCCTCTGATGGGTTACAGTATTACCTTTTTTTAATGATTTTGAGTATCATCTACTAAGTGTTTAGACAACAACAGCATCCTATTTTGATTAAACGAAAATTAATCTTCTACTTGGCTTCTCAGCTTAGTGTTCTTATGAACACTTCCACAGTTATTACCTGAGAGCTTTTTTTTATGTTTATTAACGAGATTTTTAACCCTGAGCTAGTTCATCTCGGGACCAACGGCTTTACTTCCCTTCCGAAGGAAGTCGTCACTGATTTTTTTAGTGACTATCTCGGGGATGGGATTCGATCCCAGGTTCTCGGCGTGAGAGGCGTGTGTTCTAACCACTACACCAGGTCCGTACCCAGAGCTTTGTTTGTCAAAGTTGCCATTTTCGCTTTCGTATATCGTGTGGCAGGAATGATGATACACTGTGCCCTAAGTCAAGGAAATTTCCATTACGAAAAGGTCATGGACTGACTGGGTATCAAGCTCAGACACCTTCAGCATGGCTTTGCTTTGTAGCCGCAAACTCTAACCACTCGGCTAAGGAAGGCGTTTGCATAACACCGAAGCATTTATAGCCTTTTTAGTGAAATTTCCTGCAAACAAATTTAGCAGATATTAGAAATACAGTTGACTCTCCACATCTCGATGTTCTACAACTCGACATCTCTCCTTATGTCAATGTTTGCTTCGATCCCTTCATTCTGCATACGATGTATTTCTCCATATCTCGATATCCTCCTTATCTCGATATCTCCATATCTCGATGTGTTTCTGTTGATTTGTTGTTCCCAATTTTCTCTTCATATGTCGATATGAACATAATCAAAGGTTACTAGACCAGATTTAAGTGATTCAGAACAATATGGAAACTCGAAATGAAGTTTGTTTGTTTATTATTTTCCTAGTAACGGAGTGATTTTCAATCTAGTGGTCATTAAATTAATGTTCTTTGTCTCGATCTCTCCCTATCTCGATGGTCCCTTCGATATCGAGATGTGGAGAGGCGACTGTAACAAAACTTGTGTTTATAATTTTAAGCTTCTTTGGAAAAACTGCTCCTGCTGGGTTTTCAATCTCAATTTATTTTGAATACGATACTTTTCTCTTTTTCAGCCAGAAAAAAGACTGGCTGTATTTGACGTTTCGCAACGGCGGAATCTGGTCTGCATATGACGTTGATATATTTCTTCTTCGCAAGTCTCTCTCAGATAAAGATAACTTAAAACCCATTCAATATGGGTAGAGGAAAGTTGTACAAGATACCTCTTTGAGGATTGGGTTAACTATCCCTTACAAAAATCCACATTTTACACATTGGATACAAGTGCTAACAGTAACTATACGATATTTACTAGCTTCAATGATAATATCACTTTGTATACTTCACAGTGCAATAAGTTTATATTCAAGACTTGTTGCAGTAATATTAACGTGAGCATATGTTGACATCGTTGCACAAGGAATACAAATATGATGATTCTTGGAATGATTTTATTAGTCAGGCTATATTACCACCGACGAATTGACGTGATATTAAATCTTCTAAACGATGGATATCGTTTAACGATTTACTTGCCAATCGAGCTTAGCTTAGCTTAGCTTAGACTGACTACACATATCAATGGTTGCTATTCCGTGATTGACCGGAGTCAGTGAAAATGCACAAAGAATCAACTAGAAGTTCGGCTGGGATTGGCCATAATCTTCTTCAGTGTGCATAATTCAGTGCCTCTATTTATACAGGGTCAATAACGGCGCCGGCCACGTCCTTACAGTCAGATGGGATTGGAGGAAGGAATGTTATTGTGTAACCTTTGCTATTTGGAGACCGTGTTTGCCTCTGCATCTCCACAAAGGTTACTAGGAGGGAAGTTTGTTAATGGGGAGGATCGTTGAGCCACAGAATTCACTTTGATAAGCGATTAGACCATGATAAATGATTTGACGCGAGCAAAGGATCAAACACTACTACCTGCTTCGCGAACCGCGTCACTAATTTATCATACCACGCGAGCGACGCGCAACACGATTGATCCTGCTCACATCACCCGTCCCCGCAGGAGCAAGTGACGCGAGCAAAGGATCAAACACTACTCATTAACGATTAACTTGCCAATCGAGCAATCAGAAACAAATTCGAATTTGCTTGCTCTAGTCAGTTAAACTATTCAACTGAGTCAGTTTAACGGATATTCCTTTAGGTTCCAAAATTACCCAGACTTCGATTTGCAGCGTCTGCTTTTCGGCTCCGATATAAGGATTTGTGTCGTTTTTCGTAATAAAAACTATACGTTAAGGCCATTTAATGTTCTAACAGTAATCATAAAACAATTGATAGCTGCTACCATTTCTCAAATTCGAACTTTTTATCGAAAATTTGATTGAAGAAACTGGGTATCTTTGATAATGCGGGTAACTTTGATAGTGCGTTACCCACCACATAGGGTCAGTGTTCCCTTAGTAGACAGTCCCCTATAGTCGCACTAGTGACTTTTTACGGCCGTTTCGCCATAAATCGTTTCAAAATATTTTTTGACATGAAGGCCAGGAGCTATTGACCTAAGTACCATTGATACACAGGTTGAATTAGATTTAAAAATGCTCGAAATAATAAGTTTTGCTTAAAATTTGAGCTCCCTTGCACCTAAAGAGTAAAGTGGGGCAAAAGTTCGAGTGAGGTGAGAGTTTCTTTTTAAGATTTCTAGCTCAATTCAAAACAAATCTTATAAATGTCATGGTGGTTTGAATGCTATTCAAGTAAAAGACTTTCAATCCAAATATCATAAAAATCGATTGAGATTTGGAAAAGTTATGGCTATTTGTTGTTTTTCGACGTGAATACTGAAATTTTTGGTCAAACTTTCGTTGCATGGAACCAATTGAAGATAAAATCTTTTTCAATATGTTGTGTAAGGGCGTTTCTAGGCCTATCATAAGGTTGCTTTGAGGTGTATTAGTTTTTGCATAAATGCTTGAAAACAATTTTTGGCCCATAGTGGAGCAAAAGTTCGAATCAGCGGGGCAAAAGTTCGACCCATGTATTTTTATACGATATATTTATATCATGGAAAAATTTGCAAATTGCCTAAAATCCACATATTATCTTCAAATTTAGTTAAATTTGTCTGATGACTGTCTCCAAAATTTTACATTTCCACTTAGTTTTGCGAAAAACAAGTATTTTTGAGTATATTACAATCAACCCGGTTTTGGGCAATTTTTTTTATGAAAATTTAGTGTGTATTTTTCGTCAAACTTAAGTGGCTGGCTGGTGTAAAGTGTGCCTGTCGTTATTTTTCGATTTTATACGAATATTTGTTCTTAGCTATGCGGCTATTGGTACATCGACCGTACTAAACAAAATATCATAATTTATGTTAATCGGTTAGGCGAAACGAATGCAAAACTAAAGAAAACTAGTATGACACTTCATGTAAGAGCTGTTTTCATTTGAACTGAGAACATTTGAGGCTTTATATTATAATTGATACGATTTAAGCATTTTTGAAACGCTTACAAACCTTCTATTAATATTTATCTTTATTTGAGTGGCTTTTCGCCCTTGGCGAGTTCGCCACTTTTAAACGACAAAAAGGCTTGCCAGACGGGCTAGTCTAGACGGATTACATTGAAGATTTTTACAGATTTCACGATACTAATTACTTTACAGTTAACACATTCAAACAAACAGGTAAGAAGAAAGGAACAATACTACAAGTTAAAATTGGAATTGAATAAAAAAGATATTACTACAACGTATTTTTTAACGTTTAACGTTTAACGTTGTGGTTTTCCATTTCGAATCACCCTTAATACCCCAACAAATTTGGACCTAAATCAGTAACCATCATCAAAATAAAAATAATAAATGCATGCATCAGAAATATAACTCATTTGTGATTTTTGATGTCGGTTCTCAGTACTGTAAAAGTATTTTGTATCAGATACTTGTAATAATAAGTGATCAATATTGAACAATCCGAAATAAAAATCGTTTTTTTTTTAATTGAGGATCGTGCAGAAGGGGAAGGCATGAATAAACAACGCTTATTTTTTATTTATAAAAAATAATGTACCCATCTTCCTCGTTTAAAGTGAAAATGAATCCAACCTCAAAATTTCAAGAGTGCCAATCTAAACAACCAGACAGTGCACTGACACTGCAGTGGTTTGTCACACAAGGCGTGAATATATCACGAATCGCATCATCAACCATAGGTGACTCCCAGATCCATGACATCTGTGGAGATGCAGAAAATCATTCGGTCTCCAGTAACAATTTTTTTACTGGTTAAATTTGTTTATTTGTATTCAGCGTAAAACAAATATTACATAATAATTATTTGTACAAGTTGAATTTAAAATTCTAATGAGCCTATGTCTATAACATTATTAAATTGCATAATGAAGAAGACATATTTGATGAACATTTGCAATCAGGCATTGCAGAATTCGCTCTCATTTGAGTGTGAAAGACGATCAAAGCAAGCAAAGAAAAACATCCCATCTGTTGCGGTCCACGATCGTCATTGTATCGCAAGGTGTAACAAGTCTGATAAATGGAAGCAGCGAGCGAGAGCCCCAAAGAGAGAGCGGTGATAAAATTCATTTTTCTCACTCGTTTACCGTTGGGGATAGGTGTTTTTCTTTACTGGCACGATGAACAATCCACAAACATCCAATAGCAATAGTGTCCCCCAGGTTTGGAGCTTGTTTAGAGGGGTTTTATCATGCACCGCTATCCCCCCAATCTGATCAAAGTTGTAGCAGTATACGATAAAAAGTCTCTCATAATGTGCAGCATGTTATTATAGTTACAGAGAGCGATACGTAAGAGATTCTCTCAATTTTCTCAGGATTCAATCCCTGTTTGCAATATATTAATTTTCTTGCATCTTGATATGCTTTATTGATCCTACGTGTTCGCAGACGAAATTCCACATGTTCCGCTCCTACCCAACTTATTCACTTTTAGAACGTTTAATTTCCGGAATTACGAAACGACGAAAGTAAGATTTTCAACTTTCGCAACCTAACCACTACTTTCTCCGCCCCGCTGTATAGAGAGACAAAGTGACTTAACCACTAACCAAAACAAAACACTACTTGAGCCGATTTTACACTGGTAGAAAAACGTCGAAAGTAACTGTATTGAACGGCTTATCATTTTGTTATAATTTTTGTTGAAAATAATAGAAACTACCTAGGTTTTGAACGCGATCTGATTGTATGCAAAATCTGAGCGATGTTCATGGCGAAAAAATGTTAAAAAGCTGACTCATTTTAAAACAGTTTTTGAAGACAGGTAGTGATTCTTCCCAATTAGTTTTCTCAAAACCGTATGAAAGTTACTTACGTCGATTTGAAAAAGTAATCGAGAAATATCTCCGTCAGTCCTGATGATACGGTACATCAGTTTTCGGTGTTCGATTTTCGCGTTCACTAAAAGGAAAAGTGCGCTACGCTGATTTGAGACTAGCTGACGCATCGAAATATTGACCCAAATTTGTCGCCAGTTATTGGTTGGGTGCTCGCGAGAAATTTTGGGCTGTTCAGTTTGTTCGATGTCCACGTTATGAATGCCATTTGCGGAGGGAGTGTGGGACTAGTCGAAAGGATATATTTTAAACATGGACAGTTTGCTGTGCATGTAAAAAGGAAGGAAATCGATATCACGCATATGACGGTTCAGTAGCAGCGTTCTACATTTGAAAGCAGGAAGATGCAACTTCAAACCGCCAGATTCCTTGTTGCGCACAAGGAACTCTCGCTGGAATACCACGCCATAGGAATGATCCCATCGTCGACGTTAATTTTGCCGTATGTGCAGCACTCGGAGCGAGTGTTGAAGCCAGCTTGTTCAGCAGCCGAACGGAGTTGGCAAATATCACTCCCAAAATCCGAATGGTGTTCGGCGGCATCCACAAATTACGTTACGCTCTAGGGGGAGGGGGAGTAGGCTGAAGCGTTATCGCTCATACAAAAATTTTAAATTTTCCATACAAAAAGCGTTACGGAGGGGGGGGGGGGGTCGAATATTTTCAATTTTAGCGTTACGTAATAAATAGACGCTGCCTTAGCGTTCCGTAACCACGACACTGTGAGTGGCATGACATCGGTGTAACCAACCAACATTGACGAGGATTTCGCCAAGCTCAGCCGAGCCCCAGAGACACGCTCCAAACGATGAAACGTTACTCTCATGCGCTCCAACCTTTCGCTACACGTTGAAATCACCGACACGTCATCGGCATATGCTACTACAAGATCGGGTCCCCCTACCTCTTCGAGTCGCTTGATGAGAGAGTGAAGATATAGCACGAAAAGATGCATTGAGAGTGGATCTCCCTGCCGAACCGATCTCTCAATTGGGAATGGTATCCGCTTACGAGCAGGCGCGATGTCGAAAGTTCTCCTATTTTGCTCGATCGGCTTATTCTGATCGAAATCCAAACACTGCTCCAGTGTCAACATTTGCGCCTTCATCCGGTTGATTGTTGATAGCATTTCTGGATGCATATAGTACGCGTCGTATGCTTGTCGCAGTTCGCTGTAAAGCTGTTGGTGCTGTCGATGGAATTCATTAAAAACTGTCTTTGATTTCCAGCGGAAGAAAGATTTTATCTTGGGCTTTGCACAGGAGATCCGCCATTGCATCCAGGAAAAGAAATTTCTCCGTTGGCGGGTCCAATATTGCCAACGCGTGCGAAATTCAATAATGTTTTCTGTTGATAGCAGATGCGGACGTAGAGACCAAAAACCACGGCCAGCTTCTCTACCAAGGTATGGAAGACAAATTCGCGCAGTCAAAGCCTTGTGGTCTGAGAATGAGCAGACATGTCGGGTTTATTCACAAACTTCATAACACCAAAAATGACCATTTTTGACACCCACCCACCCCCTCGTAACGCATTTTGTATGAATATTTTTCGATTTTTGTATGAACTGTAACATCCTGAGGACACCCACCCACCCCTTTCAGCGTTATGAAATTTGTGAATGGGCCCTGTAAACATGCTGATCTCACATAGTTCTGTAGGCTCTGAGTGACGTAAATTCTGTCAAGGCGGGATGATGAATTATGCGTAACGTACGTGTATCCAGGCATATTGGGATACACTTTTTCCCGAATGTCGAGAAGCTGCAGTTGCTGAACGATTCTGAGGAGAGGGGGGCTGGATTTGGTTCCTGTCGCATCGCACTGTCGCAAGACACAGTTGAAATCGCCGGCTATCACTGTGTGTTCCGTGGGGTGACGGAGATAGTAGGCTAGTGTGCTGAGTGTGCTGTCGTAGAAACGTTCTCTCTCAGCACGAAAGGCAGTACCGGACGGCGCGTATACATTGCAGGGAGTTGTATTTTGCACTCGCACGGTATGGACGTGCTCTTTCTAGTCTGCTCAACATTGCACACGACGTTATAGCCTGGCAAGATGAGCTGCTCGTTCTCCACTTCCTGCAGAAAAGCGATGTTTATCTCCGAGTTACGAAGAAATGTGCTTAGGGCATTGAGTTTGGTTGGATTGGTGATGGTGTTGATGTTTATCGATGCGATATTATAACTGTGGAAAGCCATTAGATCTGGGTAACCATCTCTTCGTCTGCTTCGTCTTCGTAGTTTTGTCGCAGCTTTTTCCCTACGAAACGACCACTACGACGCTTGCTTGTCGAAGTAGAAGAATTGTTGGTTGCATTACCGTCACTCGCTTGACGTGGAGGTTTTCGGCTTGTTGAAGGTTCATTTTGCGATACAGTCGTTCGGATATGAGGATCTGTTGACGGTTTCTGAAAGTGATGCCATCGGGGAAGCAGGCTGCGGCGGCTCTCTTGCTCGATGGAGGTGGTCCGTGACAATTTGCCTTTTTGGAATTCACTCCAAATAGTTTGGCAAACGGCATTTTGGTTTTTGTGGCAACGACTTTCACAGTGCTGGGAAGGGTCTCGGAATGTTTGGCCACGTTGGCGTTAGTCTTTTGAACAAGCAATTTCTTGTTTTGTACGCAAGAGATGCCATTGTGCACAAACTCTCCACAGTTGTGGCACGTCTGTAACTGCCCGAAATAAACAACATTTGTAGCTTGTCTATCTATGGTGACGTAGCTTTGAATGTTGCGTTTCACAATCATGCGAGCAATACGAGTACCGGTCGGAAGACCAGCAAAGCGGTATTTGCTGTCCCATAGCTGTTCGGTGACAGAGAGAACTTCTCCGTAGCTGCTGAGAAACTCAGATATCTGCTCGTTCGAAATATCGTCGGAGAGATCGGTCAACTTGACCTCCACGGATCCGTCCTCAAGCGTGATCCGTAGTTTGTAGACTTTGCCATTTACCTCGGTTTCATTCTTGTTATCGTGTTCAGCAACGATTTTCTGCACAAGCTCGAGGTTAACAACCTTCACGAAGGCGCAGCCGAGTGCCTTGTTCATATTGAAGGCCCAGTACAGGAATCGACACCATGAACGGCGAGCACAAAACGCGAAACGATGATGGAACAAGATCGGAAAACAATATCAATAGCTTGTGTGAGGCTTCCATCGAGAAATACGACTGCTCGGCATGGAAGTTGAATGCTAACTGACAATGGTTGTCTAACTAACAATCCTTCCCTTCCACGATGGTCATAAGTACGTGCCTATTATTGACTTTTAGAATTTGAGCTTTCAATATGTGCTTGATAAGAATAGTAAGCTAATCCTAAGTCTTGTCTGAGTTCCGTGCAATTCCGCGGAATTTCGTTTCGAAGCGTGTTTGACGGAATCATTCGGTATTTCGCATACCCTTATTTTCGAATGTTCATAATCCTAACAAATATCCTCAATTCAATTCAAAATGACTATGATCATCCTACACGTGACTTCTTCATGTTTTTTTTTAGTTTGTATTACTTCTTAAACTAACAGAAATAAATGACAATATTTTTGTATAATTTCTTAAACAAACATTTTCTTCCGGAGTTAATGTAATTGCCTTTCATCTCTTTCGTCGCTTCAAACGATTTCTCCACTAGTATCCGTGGCATATCAGTTCACCGAGTTTCGCCTTTTGAGCCCCCATTAACTATATTTAGCAAAAAAAAACACGTGAGCTTACATCGTAATGGAAAAGGTTGAAGATTCACAAGCGGGATGCTGGGCGCTTTCTTTTATCAGTGTACACTGTACAGCGTCACAATAGGTACATGACGCATTAATCCGTCCATAAATTTGAACCATTTGCGAAAACATCCAGCTGAGTTGAGCAACTTGTCCGGAAATTTTTCGCTGAATCAGTTTATCCAGAACACGGCAGTGTAACAACAGCATCGGGTGATTTGAGTGCTTTCATAGGCTTGATGTAATTACGTGTATAAACGAGATCGATTACGATGGAAGGCTTAAATGTTCAAGATATTAGCCGATCGCTTCAACGCTTTGGGCTTGTCGATTATGTGGTGTTCTGCGGAATGCTGGTGGTGTGTATTGGCATCGGAATTCTGTTTGGGTGGAAGGATCATACCAAGCATGCCAGACGCCAAAGTCTCCGTCGGGGTTCGGAAGCACTCGACTATCTGGTTGGAGGAAGACGAATGAAGATTTTTCCGGTGGCAATGTCGTTGGTGGCAAGGTAACAGAGATTTTGTAGTGCGTTCTTATTTTCTTAGTATTCTACCTTGAATTTCAACGATTTCAGTTTCATTTCCGGAATCGCACTTATGGGTGCGTCTACCGAAACGTATTTATATGGGATGCAGTTTGCGTACATATTCTCCGGGATCATAGCAATGTGTGTCGCAATGTATTTTATTTTCTTGCCCGTGTTCCAAGGACTTCAAATAACGTCGGTGTATGAATATTTACAGATGAGATTCGATAGAAGAATACGTTTGCTGGGGTCGGTGCTGTTTACAGTAGCAACAGTAAGTGTTTTTAGGCGTGCACACAGGACAACCGTAATGTTACAACTTGAGAATACGTAGAACTAGTTTTTTCATCTATTTTGAGTTGATATAAACATAACAATTTCATCATTATATTTTGTATTAGAAATCGAAAAAAATCTAGACTACCTTGTGAAAAATGCGGAGCATGCTTTGTAAGTTGATGCTTCTCCAGTCCATCACAAACACATTTCTCGATTACTTTTTCAAATCGACGTAAGTAACTTTCATACGGTTTTAAGAAAACTAATTGAGAAGAATCACAACCTGTCTTCTAAAACTGTTTTAAAATGAATCACCTTTTTAATATTTTTTCGCCGTATACATCGCTCAAATTTTGCATACATACAGATCGCGTTCAAAAACTAGGTAGTTTCTATTATTTTCAACAAAAATAATTATAACAAAATGATAAGCCGTTTCATACAGTTACTTTCGACGTTTTTCTACCAGTGTAAAATCGGCTCAAGTAGTGTTTTGTTTTTATTCGTGTTTAAGTCACTTTGTCTCTCTATACAGCGGGGCGGCGAAAGTAGAGTTCTGTTTGATCCTTCGACCTTGACGCTTGCTCCTGGGCAGTGCGTCAAGAAAGCCCGAACAGTTTTTTTTTTTTATTCTTTTTCGGTCGCGCGCTTATTTTTTTTCCTGAGTGCTTTTTTATAGCCGAGCAAACGAGTGAAGCCGAAAGTGGATTGTGGCTGCTCAGTCAAGGATAACGGATCAATTGGTGAGCTCGTTTCATGCTACTATTTCTAATCTATAAAATATGTATGACTGCACATTGAATCGTTACAATGGTGGGATGTAAATATGATTTTTCAACAAACTATGGATGGTTCGTCACTGTGAGTGTCGACACAAACTCTGATTCATGATTTATTTATGTTTAACATTTTTTTTTCAGAACACCTCTTATATACCTTTATTTTTGTAATTAAAAAAACTTTGAATGGTTCGACACTACAAGTGTAGACTTGCGAAAGGTTAACTTTATTCAACAAACTTTGGATGGTTCGCCACTGTAAGTGTCGGCATAATAATAAGAGTGTTCTATGATGTCCCCACCAATCGAGTTTTTTGTTTCTTTTCAAATGAGTAAAATATAATAACACATGCTGTCGTCCTGACAAATGTAGGAATGTTACATTTAGGTATTTGTTCAACAAACTTTGAATGGTTCGTCACCTCAAGTGTCGGCATAATTTTCCTCTACATAGAAATTGTTCATATCAAATGAAAATATTATATTTACGTATAAGCATGTATATATCTCACAAATCATTGTTTATCATGGTCTAATCGCTTATCAAAGTGAATCCTATGACCCAACGATCCTCCCCATTAACAACCATCCCTCCCAGTAACCTTTGTGGAGATGCAGAGGCAAACACGGTCTCCAAAAAGCAAAGGTTACACACTAACATTCCTTCCCCCAATCCCACCTGACTGCAAGGACGTGGCCGGCGCCGTTATTGACCCTGTATAAATAGAGGCACTGAATTATGCACACTGAAGAAGATTATGGCCAATCCCAGCCGAACTTCTAGTTGATTCTTTGTGCATTTTCACTGACTTCGGTCAATCACGGAATAGCAACCATTGATATGTGTAGTCAGTCTAAGCTAAGCTAAGCTAAGCTAAGCTATACAGCGGGGCGGCGAAAGTAGTGATTAGGTTGCGAAAGTTGAAAATCTTACTTTCGTCGTTTTGTAAATCCGGAAATTAAACGTTCTAAAAGTGAAAAATCTAGTTGGGTAGGAGCGGAACATGTGGAATTTCGCCTGCGAAACACGTAGGATCAATAAAGTAAGTTTATTCACTTTTTTGACTTGAGACTATTTGAATAATTTTTCGAGATTTCGACTTCTGTTTGAAAGCGATTAAGATACAGTTGATTCTGCTTTACCTATGAGTGGGGTAAATGCACGAAAATTGGAAAGAACAACAAAAGCTCTGGTTTGGTCGTTATTAATTGAAAATTCTTTCATCCTGAAAAAAATAATTGTTTATCCTACGTCGGTGTTTTTAAATTCTACATAAATGAAATGAGTTGTGAACCTATGGTTGTCAATACATAATAGTCTCTTATTTTAATTATATTTGTTTTACAGCTGTTACATCTACCCATAGTGATATTCGTTCCAGCATTAGCATTCAATCAAGGTAAGTGTTTCATTTTATTAAATTGTCGTTATTCCATTTTGTTTAAATGAAACGAAATGGTTTAGAGCACACATTTTAAATCCGTACAGTGTTCTGCTATGAAAATTTAATCTATTAGTCATCACCAGGAAATAATCAATAGATCCATTTTTCAGCGTGATCGATTGGTGGTAAGACTTGTGCATTTGAAATTTCTAGATCTGATTTTGTTTTATATTCACCTTAAGGCTAATTCTTCTTCATCATTCAATCTTCGAACATGAAACCATGCATCGCGATATGGGCACTTAAAAAGAAAATAAGTTATGAACAATTAAATTGGGAAGTTCAAGGCAATTCCAGCCTTTCCAAGGATGACTTCATAAATTCTTGCTGTAATTGTCTCAGAAATTGTTTGGAGAATTCCTCTAGGGATTTCTAAAGAATTCTCTAGGGACTTCTTCATGTATTCCTTGTTTTTGTTCACTGTTGTTCATATATTTTTTCCAACGATTTCTAAGTGATTTCCAGGAATTCATCAACAGATTTTCTCCTAAGGATCTTCAGGGTTTCCTTTCGTGGATTCATCTTAGGCTTCCTGTAGAAAGTTCTGCAACAAAACATCCATAATTTTTCGCACGGATTTACATATTTACCTCTAGAAATGCTACATGAATTTTTGGATTTTTTTTCGAGGGAGCCCAAGAAAAATCGAAGAAGAAACTTCAATCCATTTTGGAATCATCCAAGAGTTTCTCTTATAATTGTTTTAAGACTTCTCCCAGGAGAAGCAATATGAAAGGTATTTTTAAAGCAATTTCTGATAGATTTCCAAGAAGCAAAACAAAAACTAGCCTCCAAGACGAGGAACTGTACTGTCCATAAACGCATGTCAGTCCCATGTTTGCTGGATTTCCTATTCTCTTGGGACAATTATGCGTTTATGGGCAGTGTTTGAAACCCACGAGGAATCCCTGGGGAAATTCCTTAAAGACTTCCAACAAGTATTGCCTACAGGAATTAATGAGGGAATTTAAAAAGTAGTTCTTAGAGAAAACTATGAAGTTACTTTTGAAGAAATCTCAGCAACTCAGAAACTGCTGAAAGATTATAGAAGTAACGGCTTGAAGATTTCCTGGCAGAATATTTTAAGTGTAACATCTGGTAGGGAATCGGATTCTAAACGGCAATTACTGAACGAGTTCTTGGAGAAGTTACGGTGAAAAATCCAGAAAAACTTAAAGATTTATTTCTGAAAAAGACCATAGACGGTATCTGAATTATGGTGCTATTTCTGGAGCAATTCCTGGTGGAACTCTCAGAAGAATCAATGAAAAAAAATCGTGTTGGAATTCATGGTAAAACTCCTGTGGAAACTAGGGAAGAATTAAAAAAAATCACTGATGGAATTCTTAAAGCAATCTCAGGTTAAAGTACTGGACCAATCCTTTACAGAATTATTGAAGAAAAACCTTGTCGAATATCTTGGAAAATATCTTAAGGAATCCCTGGTGGAACTTTTAGAGGAATACCTTGTAGAATTTCTTCAGGAATATCTGGTGGCACTTCTGGAGGAATCCCTGATACAATTGATAGTGAAATCCTTATATGAATTTCTGTAGGAATCCTTCAGTGACGTTCTTGAAGAATACTTTGCGGGTTTCCTGGAGAAATCTCTGGCAGTTTGCATAGAACAATTCCTGAAAGGATTCCTGAGAGGAATTTTTAGCGAAATTCCTGGAGAAATTACTGCCAGAATTCCATAAAAATTACTAGCAGAAATGATGAAGGTTTTACTGGTGGAGTTTCTGAAAGATCCCCAGGTATAATTTCTGGAAGAATCCATGATGAAATTGCTGGAAATATTTCTGTTGGAGTTCCTGAGGTTATTGGTGGGATTACTGAATTTATCTTTAGTGGGTTTGGCAAAAGACCACTGTTTATACAACTTTCAGCGAAATTATATGGCGAGATTAAAGTGGAATTTCTTAAAGAATAGCTGGTAAAATCCTTGAAGAAATTTTTGAATGAAGCCCTTGAAGAATTTCTGAAAGAGTACCATTGATAAACTTTGAGGAAGACCGTTCTCTGGTGGAACCGTTGAAGTAATTTTCTGGACAAATTGTGAAGTGTTTACTGAAGAAATCCCCGGCGGAACTACTGGGGCTTTCCTTAACCGAGTGGTTAGATTCCGCGGCTACAAAGCAAAGCCATGCTGAAAGTGTCTGGGTTCGATTCCCGGTCGGTCCAGGATCTTCTCGTAATGAACACTTCCTTGACTTCTCTGGGCATAGAGTATTATCGTACCTGCCATACGATATACGAATGCGAAAATGGCAACTATGGCAAAGAAAGCTCTCAGTTAGCAACTTTTTTTTTCTATCTTTATTAACGAGATTTTTAGCCCTGGGCTAGTTCATCTCGGGACCAACGGCTTTACTTCCCTTCCGAAGGAAGTCGTCACGGAATTTTTTAGTGACTATCTCGGGGATGGGATTCGATCCCAGGTCCGCGGCGTGAGAGGCGTGTGTTCTAACCCCTACACCAGGTCCGTCCCCCCAGTTAGCAACTGTGGAAGTGCTCTTAAGAACACTAAGCTGAGAAGCAGGCTCTGTCCCAGTGAGGACGTTAATACCAAGAAGAAGAAGAACTACTGGGGAAACTCTGGGAGAAATGCCAGGGGTAATTCTCGGAGAAGTCTCCGGAGGTGTTCCTGGAGGAATTTCTGGAAAATGTCTGAATTTCTTTCTGGGTGGAATACTTGAAGAAATCCTTGAAATAAATTCTGGAATCCATGTAGAAATTCTCGAAAATATCTTTTATTCTTTGACGGAATGATCTTGGAGAAATGTCATGAGATAAACATTAAGTAACTTATGAAGAAATTTCGGATGGAATCCTAGAAAAAATTCCAGAGAATTCTCGGAGGAACCCCTTGAAGAATCTCTGGAGAAAATCTATGAAGAAATTTCTGGAAAATGTCAAGGTGAAATCTATGGAGGAGCAATTTTTGGACAAATTCCCGAATGAGTTAAAGGAATTCTGTGGAGAAATGCCTAAAAAAACCCTGTGAAGTCCCTTTGGGATTTCTTGGAAGAGTTCCAAGAAGAGTCTAAGTCCTTTTTGAAAATATCTAAAATGTTTCGTAGAGAAATTTCCGAAGAAATTCTCTGAAGGATTTACTACATTCTCTGGAAGAGTTTTGGAAAGAATCATTGAATCATTTACTGTTGAAATATTCCTAAGGAAATTCGTTAAGAACTCTCTGAAAGAGGTTTTGGAGTAATTCCTGAGAAAATCCTAGGACAAACTCCTAAAAGAATACGTGGAGGAATACCTAGAAAAATTGTAGAAAGAATTCCTGGAGGAATCCCTTGAGGAACTCTGAAGGAATGCCATGGAGAATTCTCGGAGGAATCTCTGGACGAATCCTTGAAGGATTTGGTAAAAATTGAATTCAGATATATGTCCAGGAGAAATCTTCGAATTCCTAGAAATATTTCAAATATTTCCCAGAAATATTTCGAAGAATTGAAAAAAAAAAACCTCCAGTAATTCATCCAAAGATGTCTTCAAACAATTCTCAAACCCAGACAACCAGAACAATTTACGCAAAAAGTCGTTTACATGTGCAAATTACATCACACCCGCACAACATGGTGAATGAAATCATTTGATTGATGAATTTCCTCGCATAGAATGCTAGTTTTCTGTGTTTATCAGTGCATTTTATTTCGTTCCGTCTAAACGTTCAAAGGAAGTCGAATCAATCCGTAGCAAATCAACTTTGCTATCATAAACTAAGTTGTAAAAGGTTACAGATTAATTCGTTATAAAATCTGCACACTCGCATTGTATGTCAATTTTCATCATATAAATTATGCACATATATTGCCTCCACATTTGTATGTACGCATAATGCTTTTTGACGACATCTTATACGGAGTCTTAGCACATTTGAGCATCGCATAATGCAAAAGGTGATTTCGTTACATTTACATTCTGGTTGTCTGGGAAGAGATTCCTTCACAGATTTCCTTATTAAACCCCATACAGAAACAATGTACCCTGGACAGATACATAATACTGAAATGCCTGAATTGTTTCTGTAGGGGATTCATAAAGAAGTCTGTGCAGGAAATATTTCTTGGAGAAAACTTTTAAGAAAATCCTTAGAGAAAGTAGTATAATCCCTGAAGAAGTTTTCGAGAAGAATTCCTTTCCCTGAAGGATTTTATTGAGGAATAGTGTAGAGGTTCAATAGAGGTTCATTTACATGGGGAATTCCTGATAAAATCATTGGTGAATCCCTAGAGGAATCTCTACGGGTATTTTTGCTGGATGAATCTTTGGTATAATTTCTGGAGTATTCTCTGGAGGAATTCCGGGTTATTATTTCTTGGTGAATTCTTTGAAGAAAACCTTGAAGTAATTACTGGAATAACCGGAAATAGAAATAGAAAAAATTCATGAAGGAATCACTGAAAAATTTCCAGGAGAAATGCCTGGAATATCCTTTTAAGAAATCCCTGGACAAATTGAAGGTGTAAATCATAGAAGAATCTCTGCAGGAATTCTGGTGAGATTCTAGAGGAATTCCAGGGGGAGTTCTCGAAAGAATCCTTGGAGAAATTTCGAGAAAATATCTTAATTATGTCAAGGTGAAATCTTTGAAGGAATTACTGAATCAAAAGATTTCGAAAATAATCTCTGAATTATTAGGCGGTGAAATTTGACTAGAGAAATTTCTTGAAAAATCGCTGAATCAGCTTCTAGACGAATTCTTGAAGGAATTCTGTAGAAGAATCCCTTGAGAAATTTCAGGACTCCCTGATGGAACGCTCGTAGAGTCCTTTCGGTATTTTTTGGAGGAATCTCTGGAGAAATCTGTGGAAGAATTTTAGAGTCTCTGGAGAAATCCTTTTAGAAGTTTTTAAAAATTATCTGAAATATTATGTCAAGGTAAAATTTTTAGAATAATTACTGAAATCCTTGGAGGAGTTTTCAAAATGATCTCTGGATTATTTTGCGGCGAAATTTTCCTAGAGCTATTACTTGGGAAGGATTTTCCAGAGGAATTCCTGGAGAAATTGTAGTAGGAATTCCTGGAGCATTCCTTGATAGAACCTTAGAGGAATCTTAGATAGAACCCTCGAGAAATCTTTTCGAAAATCATAGGAAGAATTTCTGGTCGAATCTGTGGAGAAATTTCTGCATGTATCCTTTGAGGAATTTTTAGAAAATATCTGAGTTATTTCGTGGTGGAATCTTTTAGGAAATATTTCAAGGAAACACTTGAGTGCCTAAAGAAGTTTTCAACATTATCTTTTAATTATTTCCTGACAATACTTCCCTAGAGATCATTGGGGCTTTTCTTAGCCGTGTGGTTAGAGTCCGCGGCTACAAAGCAAAGCCATGCCGATGGTGTCTGGGTTCGAATCCCGGTCGGTCCAGGATCTTTTCTTTTGGAAATTTTTTTGACTTCCCTGGGCATAGAGTATCATTGTACCTGCCACACGATAGACGAATGCAAAAATGGCAGTTTAGGCAAAGAAAGCTCTCAGTTAATAACTGTGGAAATGCTCATGATAACACTAAGCTGAGAAGCAGGCTCTGTCCCAGTGAGGACGTTAATGCCAAGAAGAAGATCATTGAGAAATTTCTGAAGAAACTTCTGGAGAGGTTCCTGAGGGAATCTATGGACAAATTCCTTAAAACATCTCAACAGGACTGTAATGAAAAATCCCTAGTGGAGTTCTTTGGAGAAGAAATTCTTGGAGGAATTCCAGGTGGAACTCTGGAGCAGTTCCAGGTAGAGTACCCTGAAAGAATCCGTTGATAAATTTCTGAAAAATGTCTGCACTATGTCTAGTTGAAGGAACTATTGAAATCATTTGAAGAGTCCTCAAAAAAAGATATCCCTAAATTATTTCATGGTGGAATTTTCCAACAAAAAATTCTTGAGAAATTGCCTTGAAGAAATCCTTGAAGGAGCTCTGAATAAATAAAATGAAGAATTCTTTGGAGAAACAGCAGGAGGAATCTCTGGTGGAATTCTGGAAGAGTCCTTTTGATTATTCTCGTAACAATCTCTTAAGAAATCTGAGGTTTAGCCATACCGAGGCTGGTTGCCTATAACATTGTTAGGGTCGGCTAGGAGAAACAGTTTGCTTACGTTACTTATGCTATACAGGTCGGACTCGATTATCCGGAGTATCGATTTTTTTTCACTCCGGATAATCGAATCCTCCGGATAATCGAATCACTATGAAATAAATTGTTATTTTTGACTAAACAACTTAAATATTATCTTTTTTCGTTGTTTTATATATATGATACTTTGCCGTAGCCAGAATTTTTTTCTAGGAACAGCAGGGGTCTTTACAAGAAAATTTTGACCAGCATACACAAAAAACAATTTTTCAAAATCCCCTTTTCTTAAATACGTTCCAACCTGCAAAACCATTCATATTGTATATTGCAATACCAAATTATCTCAGATTTATGCATAAAAACTGAAAAAAGAACATCAGAAAACACATTCCGGATAATCGAGTCTAAAATTCCGGATAATCGAATCCCGGATAATCGAGTCCCCGGATAATCGAGCCTCCGGATAATCGAGTCCGACCTGTATGTGTTAAGTGCTACAGTCGCCTCTCCACATCTCGATATCGATGGGACCATCGAGATAGGGAGAGATCGAGACAAAGAACTTTTTTTTTATGAATACTAGATTCAAAAACACTCCGTTGCCAAGAAAGTAATATACAAACAGACGACATTTTAATTTTAATTTGTTTTGAATCCCAAAACTTTGGTCTAGTAACCTTCAATATTGGTCATATCGACATACGGAGAGAAAATTGAGAACGTAAAATCAACAGAAACACACGTTTTGATTCATATTACGGACACTTAAGGCCTGTTTGAAGTATAAGCCATCTAAATGCATATAAAGTAAACAATGCTATATGACATCTCAGCGTAATCATGCTATCAAAACACTTACTTTTCGAATGGTAGGTGAAGATTTGAATTCCACAACTTAAACAAATATAAATAAATAGAAATGCGTACTTTCTTCATGATTCTTAATCCGAACACCACTTCACTTTTGCTACTTATTCCGGACGCTTTGATTTGATTTCCGGACAGCTCGTGAAAAGTAAGAAATGTTGAATCGTTGATTAAACACTACAAGCTGTTAGAAAAACGTCAGAACTAGTTGAGCATTGCAAATTTTCATTGATTGCTATGCGAAAAGCTTATTCAAACAAGTCTCTAAATTGGAAGCTTTTGAACAGAAAATTTTTAAATATTTCAATTGAAACCTTTTCCATACAAAGTTGAGTGTCCGGAATATGAAGCTGTTCGGAATTTGAATCAGAACGGTATGGGGATATCGAGATAAGGAGGATATCGAGATATGGAGAGTGAAAATGTATGCAGACTGAAGGGACTTATGAAATCATCGACATAGAGAGAGAGATATCGAGATGTAGAACATCGAGATGTGGAGAGTCGACTGTATATGCACTAGCCGCTCCCCGAAGAAATACCGTAACTGGTTCTAGCGATTGCTATAAACGAATAGTTTAATAGTGGAAGATAGAAGCATATGAGAGACACAACTACAAGTTACGAGGAAGGGGCGGGCCTGGGATTGAATCCATGATCTTCTGCTTATAAAGCAGAAGCAGTGGCGCTTAGACCACCAACCCCGTCTCGAAATGTACTGAAATCTCAACTATATTTGAAGTCTAGCTCATTTAAAAAAGTTCTATTTTTTTTCATGTAGCTACATTGAGTTGTATAAAAAACAACCAAAATTTCCAGTAGATTTTGTTTTTTTTTAAACATCGTTCTTTATTCTTTAACTTTAGTTTCAGGTGTTAACGTTCACTTTATTACCTCCGTTGTGTGTACAGTATGCATCTTTTACACGAGCGTTGTAAGTATGAGCTATTTCATGTGATTGTAATACGGACATACAGTTAGAATTCATATTGCATGGTCCTGATTTTCAGGGTGGCATAAAGGCAGTCGTTTGGACAGATGTAGTGCAGACCATTGTCATGGTGGGGGCTCTTATTTTGATAGTTTTGAAGGGAACAGCCGACATCGGTGGACTGGGAGTATTGATCGAACGAAATTTAGCTAGCGGAAGAATTGAGCCACCCAAGTAGGTAGAGATCTTTCCCAAGTATCTCAAGTTTTAACACGTATTTTTTCAGCTTTAATTTAGACCCCACAGAACGCACTACAATTTGGGCTATTTTCTTCGGCGGTGGTTCATTTTGGATAGCAAAAAACTCGATTCACCAAATGATGATCCAGAGGTATCTCTCGCTGCCATCTCTAGCCGATGCTCGTAAGGCATTGATTCTCTTCACGGTTGGAATGATTTGTCTGATGATGACCTGCTTCTACAATGGTTTACTAATCTACGCTACATTTCACGACTGTGACCCCTTGACAACCAAGCTGGCAAAGGAGAAGGATCAACTGTTGCCTATTTTGGTGATGAAAGTTTTTGGAGATTATCCCGGAATGGCGGGACTTTTCATTTCAGGAATTTTCAGCGCTTCCCTGAGCTCTCTATCGACTGGATTGAATTCTTTGGCAGCAGTTGTCCTGGAGGACTTTGTTAAGCCGTTTATGGGAAGTGAACTGACGGAGCGCCAAACCCGTTATCTGATGAGAGGAACGGTGCTACTGTTCGGTGTCATTGCAGTTGCTCTTGTGTTGATTGTAGAGAAACTTGGCACGGTTCTTCAACTTTCGATGAGTTTGGTTCCGATATCGTTGGGACCATTGCTGGGAGTGTTTCTTATGGGCATGCTACTTCCTTGGATCAACGCGAAGGTAGTTTTTGTGTTTTTAAACTATAAAAATATAATTCAAAATATCGTTTTTCAGAGTGCTCTTGCTGGAACTTGCACAGGCTTGTTGACTATGTCATATATAGTCATCCGTGCACAAATATCTATTGCTATGAAGGAGATTTCGCATCCCACAAAACCCCTGTCAGTTGATGGCTGTACATACGCTTTCAGTAATATCACAGAGACAGTAAATGGTTCGAATCACATTATAGTAGACAAATCCATCCACCACGTATCATTTCTGTATTACACATTGATTGGAGTTAGCAGTACGGCTGTTTCAGGTTTAATTTACAGCTTCATCTTTGGGCGACAAAAGCTTTCCGAAATGGACCCACTGTTAGTGGCTCCTTTTTTGAGGAACACAGTTTTTCCTAAGCAACCCACCCCTATCACTGCCGTCGTTCATAGTTTCGAAAAAGTTGACACTAAACTGTAGATAAGAGCAAACCTTTAAGAACAAATAAAATTGAATTGCTATGAAACCTAATGCTGTCGTGTACCGCAGAATTTGTGAAATTCATTATTTTACGGTATATTCTATTTAGGTAAAACAGCTTGAAACTAGCTGGGGCCCAGATAGCCGTAGCGGTAAACGCGCAGCTATTCAGCACGACCAAGCTGAGGGTCGTGGGTTCGAATCCCACCGGTCGAGGATCTTTTCGGGTTGGCAATTTTCTCGACTTCCCAGGGCATAGAGTATCTTCGTACCTGCCACACGATATACGCATGCAAAAATGGTCATTGGCATAGTAAGCTCTCAGTTAATAACTGTGGAAGTGCTCATAAGAACACTAAGCTGAGAAGCAGGCTTTGTCCCAGTGGGGACGTAACGCCAGAAAGAAGAAGAAGCTTGAAACTCATGATTAGATGTCAGAAGATGGCTTCGATAAGCTAGGCTGTGCGAATCAAGCGATAGGTCCATCTACCTTCAGTAGAGTTATTCAATTCTTGCTGCCAAGCGTTATCTCTCTAGGGATCGTGCATAAATGATGAGGCATTTAGAGGGGAGATGTGGTTTCACAAATTTATGTCGTATCAGATATCAGAAAGCTGGCTCTAGAGGTACGTTCTCTGTTAATTGAGAGATTTGTGCCATCGCCATATTTGAGCCTATTTTATCATCTACCCGATGGGGAAGGACAGGAATGGGAAAGATGGGAGGAAAAAGCGGTGGGATCAATGAAGAGAGAAAATCGCAGTGGGTTCAAACAACGCCATAAACAGGGCACTGCAAAACGTATGAGCGTAATGAGAGCCTGTAGCTCATTACCACAGTGGGTTAAACATAACGCGTATGTTTAACAGTATGTCCTGTTCGTCCTGAAGATTCAGGTTTCTGCATTGTATGGTTTGGTCAAAATGGTCAAAAACGGAATTTCTCCAAAAAGGGCTTCGTGTAACCTGTGTCACTTTCTCTGGAGTGGCCAGATCAGATGGTACCGAGTTTTTCTTCGTTTATTGATATGCTAATTAGAATTAATGAAGATTGAGACGTAGGGCGGATTGTTTTACTCATAAAACAGAAATGTCACTGAAAGGGCCCTGGCTGAACCTGTGTTAGGTGCTCTGGAGTATGGATGAATCGATGAATACTCGATACTTTTTATTCGATACCAAGTAAAATTGGAATCGATACTTTTTAGAGCGATACCAAGTAGGTATCCTGAAAAAAACTACTTGAATCGAACAGATACTTTATAATGTACAATTTTGTAAAGACTGGTGCAACCACAACGCGAGAAATTCCCAAAAATATTGATAATTTTTGTTTGAAAGTATTTTTATTATATAATTAAATCTACAGTTCAACCTTTTGAAAAATGATTATCGAAATCATTTTGTTCATTGTTTTTCTCTTGAAAAAAATTACTCATATGATTCAAGTAGGTATGGATATTTTTGATTCAATATTTTGTTGGTATCGATATTTTCATCCGATAATACTTTCAAGTTAAAGTATAGATACCTTTATGGTATTTTTTTTTCCAGTGTCGGGGACATATTACCACTGCGACCATTTATTTGATCTTTTGTGGTGTCATCCTCTTTGTTTTTGCCGCGATGAGAGGACTCATCACTATAAGAAGTGACTATCCACCCATCAGTTGGCGTGTATCCCAATCAGGTACTGCATTTCGTATAAAACTTAGTACCTGTTTGGGATGAGAGCTCCAGATTTCCCAAGGCTCTAATAAACCTTTTTCAAGATATCTACAACGCTTACGGTAAAGTGCAACACACTCGCACATTAAATGTTCAGAGCTCTTACTCTCCAACTTGCAGAAGCGACACTTATCCTCCTGCAACTTTCCAATTATTTTTAAGTGGTATTTACTAGGACAGTGACCTGTGATTAGTCCAGTATAAGTACTTAACTCATGTTTATTCAAGTTTATTAACCTTAGTGTTTTTCTGGCGTCCGGTTCTATGAATCGTTTCGCCTGACGGGAATCGGATGTATTGGTCCAGGTAAGTTTTATCTTTGTCCTTTCTAAATTCTTTAATTCTAGTTTAAAACCACATGGAGCTATTCCAAAATAAGGCTCAGGTCCAATAAATTGAGTGGATGACCCTATTTTAGCTAGCTGATCAGCTTTCTCGTTCCCTTCTATTCCGCAATGACCAGGAACCCAATAAAGATTGACCTTATTGCGACAGGACAACTGCTGCAGTAGCATGGTGCATTCCTAGACCAGTTTAGATGTATAAACGTTCGACTTTAAAGCATTGAGAGCTGCTTTACTGTCCGAACAAATACAGATATTAGCATTTTTATAGCGCCTTTTTAGACAGATGTCGGCACATTCTAAGATGGCAAAAATTTCCGCCTGAAAAACTGTTGGCCAACAACCTAGTGGTAGTGAAACGTTTACTCCCGGGCCAGATATTCCCGCACCAACAAGGTTATCTTGCTTCGAGCCATCTGTAAAAAAGATTGTTGAGCCAGAACGGAAGTTCGGTTGTCCCACTTCCCAGTCCTGACGAGTTATATCAGGAACACAAAAGAGATGATCGAAAAAGTTTCGCTTCATCATGCAATCTTCGCTTATTGAAAATATTGGATTTATATTTAATGTTTTTACGATGCTCATATGTCCTTTGAGATCGCTATCATTAATAGTAGAGGACCTTCTGAGTCGTGAAGCATTTTTAACAGCATCCATTTGTATAAAATCTTGCAAAGGAGGTAGATTCAACATTGCGTCCAAAGCTTTAGAAGGAGTGCTACGCATCGCCCCAGTTAATGCAGCTGTAGCCAATCTTTGCAGCTTGTTCAATTTGGATTGAGTTGAGATTTGTTTGGTTTTTTCCCACCAAATAACAGATGCATATGTAATAGTCGGTCTCACAATGGCTGTATAAATCCAAAGTATCATCCTTGGTTTTAGTCCCCATTTTCTACCAAAAGTTCTTTTGTAGTCCCAGAAAGCATTTCTTGCTTTTTCTATCTGTTGTTCAACATGTCTGTTAAAACTGAGCTTACTATCTAAGATAACTCCAAGAAATTTTACTTCTGAAGACAGAGACAGTCTAACATCTCCTAGTTTTAGACTCGATATGGAGATTTTGCGTCTTTTAGTAAACGGTACAATTGTGGTTTTGTTAGGGTTAACGTTTAACCCTTCATTTTGGCACCACCTTAAAGTGTAGCTCAACGCAGATTGCATTCGATCAGAAACGATTGCATCATATTTTCCACGAACAATAATGATGATATCATCCGCGAATCCAATTACTTCAAACCCTTGATGCTGCAGTTTTATAAGAAGATCATCAACAACTAGGGACCAGAGGAGGGGAGAGATAACTCCGCCTTGGGGACAGCCTTGAACAGCTCTTACCCTTACAACTGAATCACCAAGATATGCTGATATCTCTCTTTTTGACAGCATCTCTTCTATCCAATCAATAATACTTTTTGAAAAACCCCGACTTCTCATGGCTCTGCCAAAAGTAGTTCTTTGTAATCAAAAGTTTTCTCTATTTTTGTAACTAAGGAATGGAGAGCCGTTGTCGTGGATTTGCCAGTCTGATAGGCAAATTGAGCTCTATTTAACGGTTTATGCTTAATTATATCTGATTTAATATACTCATCAATTAATTTCTCCATTAATTTTAAAAATGTGGACGTAAGACTTATTGGCCTAAATGATTTCGGCAATGTTTTATCCTTTTTATTTACTTTGGGTATAAACACCACTCGGACTTGTCTCCATTTGGTTGGAATATACCTTAATAGAAAGCTGCACTTGAATAGGGTCAGCAGGGTAGGAATATTTTTTTCCTTGCACTTCTGCAAGTGTATTGGAAAAATTCCATCTAATCCTGGGGTTTTAAATGGATCAAAAGTGTCCAATGCCCATTCTATCTTAGAATATGTAAATATATGATCCGCTAGATCTGAAGCTTCTTCATTGGACATATCCGATCCATTTGATAAGCTAAATGTGCTAGTTTGATCAGATGAACATGGTAGTGACCCTGGAAAATGAGTTTCCATCATTAATTCTAGAGTTTCTTGTGTATTTTCAGTAAATGACCCGTCGTTCTTTTTAAGTGTTCCGAGATCGTTGGTATGGTCTTTAGAAAGAACCTTTTGAAGTCTTGCAGTCTCAGGAGTACTATCTATGCTTTCACACATGTGTCTCCAATTTTTCCGCTTTGATCTTCTTATCTCTATGTTGTAATTGGTTAAGGCCTCTCTATACTGAGACCAGTTCGATGTACGTTTTGCCCGAATGCTCGTAAACTAGAGCATTTCTTCTTAGTTTATCTAATCTATCATTCTACCAAGGAACATCTCTACTAGTAGAGCGTACCTTTATTGGACAGCTTTCATTATAAGCCACCATAATAGAAGTAGTAAGGCAGTCAGCTGCCTTTTCAAGTTCAACGGATGTATTAATGATGTTAGAAGTTGACTCATTTTGTAATCGTAACCGAGAATCATAAAGTTCCCAATTGGTTTTTCGGGGATTTCTAAACGTTTCCCTTACTATATCTTTGGTAGCAAATTCGAATAAAATTTGCCTATGATCTGATAGCGATATTTCATCAGATACCCTATACCGATACTTTATGGTATCGTTTCATCACTACTCTGCAGTGGCCGCATAAGTTGATACCGAGTTCATTCGTCTTATTTTTTTTCTTGTTATCTTATTAAAGAATTTTATCTTATTCTCTTTTATATTTTTTTTTTGTTTTATTGACAAGTTCTCTCAAATTCATGAAGATTAGGGCGTCGTACGATATGTTTGGTACCAACAAGTAAATGTCCCCAAATAGGAACTGGCCACAGTGTTTCGGAACGAAACATTTGCTAATTACCGTCAAACGAGGGGCAACTTGGGATCTGGTAACTTGGAACCTTCCATAGCCGTGTGGTTAGAGTCCGCAGCTACAAAGCAAAGCCATGCTGAAGGTGTCTGGGTTCGATTACCGGCCGGTCCCGGTCGATTCGAAAACTGGTAAGGTGGGCACTTTATTTTGCCTATCAGTGTATACATTTTTTCCGAAACCTGTAAGCAACATTACCGATTTTGTCAATAAAAATAAAAAATGCTTTTTGCGTAACGCGAAACCATTTGCAGAACCCTGTTCGAAGATAAACGTAACGCGGCGCTCATAAAATGAAATCAATGAGATTCTGCAACAATAGACCATTTCCGTGAAATTTTTTTAATGGCTTGTATGCTTTCTGTCAATTTACTGAACAAACTTTCCCAAGGAACCCATATATTTTGAAGCCCCTAACTATTGAAAAACAATGAAAAACTGGCGGCACGACTGTACGCCCCACGGTCCCATACAATTAATTTCTCTCCGATATTTATCCGACCCCTTTTTCTCCTATGATTTTTTCTCCACGTTGTGGTGAATATTTGATCAGCTGATTCGAGTCAATCATGACAGATACCTTTATTTATGTTTTCATCCGCCACTTCCACCGTGGCTGAAATCAACAAACCCATTCCGGAAACCATCTCGGTGCTTCTGCTGGTCGTCAATTTTTTTTTACTTTGGTTCCTCCACCGGAATTTGTAAGGTTATTATGTGCGCTCGAGCACTTTCCATCGGGAGAAGAGATCCAGCACAATGAAATCCTTCATGACAACGGTGGGTATCCTTTTCATCTCCATCGCCTGTGGCTGCTGTGGTGCTCCGCTTACTCATGCTCGGTTTTGTGGTTGGCTGAGGTTGCGAAGATTTTGCTGAAATCCGGAAGAAGAGGTCCTGTTTGGATTCCTGCAGCTTCCAATGGAATCTAGTAATTCAAACAGTATGCTGTCGCAAGGTGATATCTTCGTCCCCAGATTGCCGCCGGGCACAGGGCCGAAGGGGAGCAGAACCCTTCTCGAGCACTTTCGCGGAACACGGCAGAGGCTTCCGGCGGGAAGATGAAGGGGATATATGTTGTGGTCGAGGATTTTTCGGGGAGACCTATGATAGTGATAAAACGGGGAAGAATGTATGGTCTTATGGTTCCGGAACATAAGCGAACATGACGACATAAGCAACAGAATTGCTGGCCGTGAATCTCAAATTTCTCCATTTTGTCGTGTCGTTTCGTGTGCTTGATTTGACATTGACATTTCGTCATATCTACAAACACTCAACGCAGGGGTATGATTGAAAGTTGTGGAAAAATCTCCACTTTGTTTACCCACAGGGTTGAAACAACTGTGCCGCACTACCCAAAATGTGGTGAATTCTCAATTTTTCAAAAATTTATAATAAAATCAGGAGTGCATATAAATTAGATCTGAAAGCGTCAACAATCATTAAAAATTATTCTCTTTCGTAGAAAAATATAAAAATAGGGGGTAAGGTCTGACGGAAATGGTCTATTCAATATTTCCTTCCAGTTTGAAGTCACACTCTGGTTTTTATCAATACATAGAAGGATTGCCTAGAGCAGTTATAGGCGATTAAAGAGTGATATTTGAAAAAGTGCATTTCAGCGATGGTGTCGCGTTACGAAATGCAACTGCTTTTAGTATATGGTAACTTATACAGTGTTAACTTTCAAAATGAATGTCATTACATCAAGTACATTTAATATGCAAAATATAAAATCTGTTTAATCACATGGTCACAAGGCATATTTCCGAGAACTGGCCTAATTTTATAATGAAAGTCGGTTCCTCGTGGTGTCGCGTTACGCTGGAATGTGTCTCAGAAGAACGTGTATGTCAATATCACAATGCCAAGACAAAAGAACTCAAAGCTTAGTTTTGAAATGCTTCAGATGTACCAGAATGCTTTTTCAAATATATAAGCTGCTATCGTCGACGAGGTCAGCATGATCGGAGCGGATGTACTGAATACTATACACACGCATCTGCATGATATTACCGGAAATTATGACGAACCGTTCGGTGAAATCACCATCATTTTCTGCGGGGACTTACGGCAACTAGCACCGTAAATGCAAGAGCCGTTTACAAGCCAACTGGAAACTCTTTTCATGGTGCTCTTTTTTGGCAAGTGCTTAATTTCTTCCTGCTTGTCAAAGTTATGAGGCAGCCCGATGTTGAATTTTCCAGTATACTAACCAAGATTGTTAAAGGCCAGAAAATGACTGCTGATGAAACTAAATTGATCGCGAGTCGATTCCGTACTGTCGGATGGTGCAAGCTGAATATGCCATCGGAACATGGATGTCGAGCAGTACAATAACGAGGCGCTAACTGATCAGGATACACTGGAGTGTTCCGCCGATGACGTATTTACGGGATATAGTGATGCCGCCTAGTTAGCAAGTTCTTCAAGCTCTACAAGATGAGCGTCGTTGAAACCGGTGGATAACCGTATTTGCTACGACTGTTATTTGGTAGATTGTACCCCGCTTGGTATAAGGTCAGTTTGGAATAATGGCCTTTTGGCATAATGATTGACTCACATTGAATATCGTCATTTTCGAAACTTCTACCGAGATCAACACCTCCGAGCCCAAAGTAATAATTGTTCGTAGGTTCTCAATAAGCGTGGTGGTTGTTCAGAGATATTTCAAGCTATGAATATTAAAAATGGTAGTGACATTAGAGAGCATTACTAAATAAAACTCATGACTGGTCTGATGGAAGATCTTTTCGGAATAATAAGTTTCTCCACATCCCAGAACACAAAGTATCTTTGAGCTTTTTACGATATACATATTTGTAAAAAGTAATTTGGCAAAGATAGTTCGCAGTTATTAATAAAGGGAACACTCATAGAACACTCATTTCACTGCTGATCAAGCTATGTTCCAGTTTGGACGTTACACTTGATGAAAATTACTTGGTAAAAGAAGGGAACATTTATTTGCAAAATATAAAAAGCTCTTATCAAAAGATCTGCAGCAAAATGCAAAAATTGCCTTTATACGAGAGCAGATTATTTTTTGTTTAAAACGTTAAATGCTCTAACGCAAAAAAAAAAATCTTCTCACAGCATAATTCAAATGAACAACACATTTTTGAACGAAATTATTTGTGGGAAAAGTTTTGAACGATTCAATATAAATTTTAATTTTGGAAGTGTACATTAGAGTGATGCAAATTTTGAAATGTTTGCTCCCCTATGCTTAAACGATTTTAATTATGGTAAAAAGCATCCTCACAAAATTTGAAGTGATTCGGAAGAAATTTGACTGTGCACACGCCATTTGAAGTTTATATGAAGATTACTATGGAAAACGCCAATCTTTTGTGTTCAGCTCTCTATCTCTTCATCATAATATTTTATGGAAAAGTGAACAAATTCTTCTAATGTGAAATCCTCCCAGCTACAACATTGCCGAAGACCACTTTTTGATTGGACCTCAGGATAAATTGTTATTCATCATCATAAAGTTGGTCTGCATGTAGCATGCTTCACCAACTGTTCGGCAGGCAACAGTGGTGCTATCGGCGGGAAGAATAGATCAAAGTAATCCAGGCTACTATGTTCTACAGCAAAAAAGCAGTGTTGCTCTGAAAGTAATTGAATGATCATCTCAGCAAGGTTTAGACTTTGTTATCAATAATAACAAATTATCCTTACGTCCCATCGAAATGTGATTTTCGGCAAAGTTGTAGTTGGGAAGTTTTCACACGAGATGAATGTGTCCACTTTTCCATAGATTATTATGACGAGCAGTTAGAGGACTGAACACAAAAGGTTTGCCTTTTCAATAGTAATTTCCATATAAACTTCAAATAGCGTGTGCACAACCAAATTTCTTCTGAATCACTTCAAATTTTGGGAGGATCATTTTCATCATAATTAACATCGTTTAAGCATAAGGGAGCAAAAACTTCAGAATTTGCATCAGTCTAGTGTACATCAAAAACACTGTCTATTATCGAAAGAAGGGAAAATTTGTGATTGAAATAATATTTTTCCAGCATATCTCGAAAGGATATCACGTGTTTGCATAAAAAAATATGTTGATTATTGGCAGGTTCTAGAGAAATTATCATTCTAACAGAACATCTTGCAAGAATTGATAAAACAGCAAAATATAAAAATGGTTGACTTTTATCTAATACAATAATACAATTTGAAACAATATAAATATAACGAACAACCTATTTTTACAAGAAGATAAAATTAATGGTTAAACCAACAGAATATAGGACGCCAAAAATTATTGCGGCATAATGAAAGAAAAGACATACAACATTGTGTTCAGAATCATCGAAGTGATCATCGAAGGATTCGCGAAATAATTCGATATTGACATTGTACGTCGAAGAAGTGTTCTTCGCCCGCCCACGTAAGAGCAAGCTACGCGATCAATATATCAAACACTACTAAACGATCACGGCACCTTTTCACTACGACGCGCAACATGTTTGATCCTGCCCTCATCGCCCGCTCCCACAGGAGCAAGCGTTAAGGTCAAAGGATCAAACACTATTCGAAAAATGTTGTCAAGATTCTATTGATGATTTATTGAAGAAGTCTTCAAAGGAATTTTGTGAAATTTTCGTAGAGATTTTATAGGGGGGTAAAATCAAGGGTTTTGGAATCCGGAAGAAATTTTAGAACATATTTTGAAATATCCCTGAGGACTCGATGGAGAAACTCGAGCTACTCCCTGGAAGGATTACTGGAATACATTATTAGAATAGTTATTGAAGAAATTCCCTGAAAAAAATATGTGGAATATAACAAAGAATCCCAGAAGGAATTTTAAAATAATTTAACAAACTTTGCAGAAACCTTTCATGTTTCATAACTGATTTTTGTCAGATTCCCCACATGATTCATCGCGGGTTGTAGATAAGACCTTCGAATCTGATAATCTGGCAGTAGTCTCATTTTTGGTTTAACTCCAAGTATTATGCAAAAAGACCATTATGACGCAATTGAACATAAACATGGATGCTTCTAAAAATCGTGATCGTGTGGCAGGCACAATAAAAAACTCTGCTCTGTGAAGTCGACAAAATTTTCAACCCGAGAAGATCCTCGACCACCGGGATTCGAACCCACGACCATCTGCTCGGTCTTGCTGAAAAGCTGCGCATTCACCGCTACGGCTATTTGAGCCCCTAATCGCCTCACTTCAAGGTTTATTCTCTGCATTCCTCGCATCGCCATTGAGTCCAATCATCCCATTAGCTACTCTGATTCTTCCGGGTTGAACAACTATAGCCCAAAATTTTCAAAGCGAAACCGTCTGCCAATCATGCACTCATCACCATTCATGCAACGTGTGCCCCTCTACTTGAGCCTGAGTCTACGTCGAGTTGATGGGACATATGGACGGAATGGCGCGGACGTTGTATGTTGACTTGAGGAGATAGGTCGGCTGGTGATCATATTTTACGTCCGGAGACAGTAGTGTCGCGCGCGTTATCACGACAGTAGGCAAACTATCGTAAATCTCCGGCCCAGAATCCGTCGACACACGGATCGACGACGACGATGATGCTGCCAAAGTGACTGCGACTGGTGACGCTGGCTGACTGCAGTGGTCTAGTTTGCACGGGAACATTCGCCGGGGTGGGTGAAACGTTTTTTTTTTTTGAAAGGATATCAATGAGCCTGCGGGTTTGATACGCTGAAGTTTCCAGATTGTGATAAGTGTAGTGTATTGTAACAGGTAATAATCGGTTTTAGACAATTTTGATCGCGTAATCAATAAAAACCTTCGTTTTCTAATCGCTGAAGTATAATTGCCTGAGATTATTTGTAATTGATCGGTTCTATTCGGTTTCAGAAATATTTAGTCGTCGAAATGTGTTATCAGTAAGCATTCGAAAATAGTTCTAAGTTGGAAGGAGTTTACCCATTTTAGTTTAGTTCGTTAGCTTTTGCTGTTTTGACCACAAATTGTTACTCTGTTAAACAATATATTTTGATCTGTGAGACCGGCAAAGATATAAATTGAACAAGGTAGGTATGACGTAGGGCGTAGAATGTCCTATATGAAGATATACTATGGAGTACAAAATTACACTACGAGCATGTTATAAGCCTGGATATACATGTTCACAGTTTTTCTTTATTATTGCATAGTGCGTAATATGAATCAAAACGGTATGAACCCTCTAATACCCAGCCCCGCCTTTAGACCGGATACCTTTTGGATTTTTGTGTATTGTTCTCAGAAATCATGATTAATTTATTTTTGGCATAAACCTTGGGCCATAATACGCGTTTTAGGAAAATTTGATACGATTTTCGAAACATTTTTCTATGTTTGAAAAATGTTTGGAACACTGTTTTATATTACAACCTAAAAATACCTGGGTCTAATATAAAGTGTAATACAAAAATTTGTACATTTTATATGTTTCTACAATCAACCTAGCACAGAAGAAGAGCCTGGTGGAATTGAAATGATTTCAAATCGATTTTTCCGTTACTTCCACGGTAAACCAAATATGTCCCTGAAAAAAAAATATTTATATATTTTCAAAAGTAGGGTTTCGTTCTACTTCATCGTAAGAGCTACTATTCGTCGTATCAAACATACAATGTTCCACTACGGCGGATATTCAAACTTACCTGCAACATAGATTCATTTTCCAAATGTAATTTTGTGAAAACTTTTATGATTCGTCCACCTGTACACCAAAACTGCAATGAAACTACTGTATTTCTATAAATAACTTCAGTTCAATTAGGGCAAACGCTCCCTTAGTGGAGGTAGCTCCAATAGTGGAGGTAGTGTGTTTTGGCATGTTTCGCGCTAATAAATGATTATGTGATATTTTTGTATTATGTACGATGCGAAAATGATACAAGTAATCGAATAATATTCATGAAATTTAACCGTAAAACCATTTAAAACAATTATTTTGCTTAATTTTTTTGCTCCTTTGCACCTAAAGTGGTGCATCAGTACCCATAGTGGAGGGTCCCATAAGAAATCAATGGTTTGCGCCACTAAAGGAACCATCCTTAAAATATACCTCCACTAAAGGAACAGTGTTCCTATTATTGGTGCAGGGCTTTTTGCAGGGAAATTTCAAATGAATCGTGATTTTTATACATTTGAATGATAGAAGGATTTGAGATCTATCGAATGATACGTTAAAATCATATATTTCATGATCTTAACACCGTGTTTTAGCAGTTTTCCCTTAGGTGCACCACTAATGGTACACTTGCCCTACCCACTTTACACTTTTTCACTGAAATCGCATGGACGAACACGATTTGAGAGAAATGCTTAGCGATCGAAATCAGTCACACCACTTTCCAACACAAGTTTCTTCCCGCCCCGTGGGTGACTTGCTTCACCGGGCACTTATTTTCACTATGGAAAACCTTCGTACTTCTTCACTGGAGGATTTCATTCCAATCACACGCCGTAAAACTTCAATAAATCACCAAATTTTACGGAATTTTCTCAACCGCCGCGTATAATTTAGAATGTAAACAAAGTTCAATCCGTCGCACTGAGAAAAAAAAAGCTTGTGCGCATCAATGTGTGCGCGACGCTCGACGTAAAAAAACGGTTCCTTTGATTGTGTTGTTTTCGCTGTACTGTGAGCAAATGCCATAATTGTACGGTCAAAAGGAATTGTGTTCATATATTTGGGCTGAATTTTTATGACGAACAATTAGTTTTAAAGGAAATTAGTATATTCCGTCATGGTGAAGGAATGGAGGGAGATGCCCGTAGATCTATGTATTCTAGTAAAACATTTTATTATAGCGTTGATATATTGTGTTTTAACCACTCAATACATCACAGTAAGACGAATCTGGAAACTGATTGCGACGGAGTTGAAAACGATACGACGGATTGAGAATACGGTAAGATGTATTTACTTTGCATTATTTCAAAAAAACAGATCAAGATTTATCAAAATGTTATTGTACAATGCTAAAGCCGTTTTGAGAAAGAATTGTTTGGCATCGGTTTGTATCAGCATCATTCACTGCAATACTGGGAAAATTGCAGTTCTCACAGATCAATGCTTAATACGATGGATACTAGCACATCACCCTACTGCAAAAACTTTTTTTTTATTATTGACAAAAATCGGTACCCAGAAGATGCTTCAAGAAAAAAATGAAAAAGGATAGGAACTCAAAAATAAAAATGAGAAAAATCAAAAACCAAAATTCATTAGTTTGTGAATAAAAATAAATCATTGTCCAAAACGTGTTTAGATCGATTAAAGATAGCGAAATATTTTCATGGATTGTTATGGAAATATCATATTAAAACGAGTCTTCAAATTGGGAACTTTTGAAATTTTGAAACATTTCAAATGAAACCTTTCCCATACAAAATTGAGTGTCCGGAATTTGGATCAGAACGGTACAGCTGAGCTCGTGAAAATCAAAAACTAGGTGTGTACATACATTGAGTTAATACCGTCAAGCTACCATTCACCGTGCATTTAAAAAAATACAATTTTCCCAAATAATTTAAAGCGAACTAGAACTCCAATACGATGCGTGCAATTATACCATAATTCAGGAAAAAATCTAAAATTGGTGATTCATAACAAAAAATTATTCAAAAATTGTGTTAAAAATGTCATGATAAGGTCGCGTCGTACCGTTCTATGGGACCTTTGCACGCTGGTGCACCATTTACCGTGCGTCTAGTTTTACTCATGATTTAATTTCGTATCTTGAAGAAACGTTGTTGGTGGAGCAATCATATTGCTAGTAGTGTGCAAACTCATTTTTAAGAATATTCAAAAGTTAAATCACAATAAAAGCCATAAAACGTTGATAAAATAGCTTAACCATTAATGACTTTGCTTATTTTAGACCTTTCATCTTTAGCAGAATTCCCAAGATTAGGATAACAAACTAGAATTACGTCAAACGCATCCTATAGCTTGTTACTTCTAATCGTACAGTGCCCTTTTTTGGGAAGAATAGTAGTTAGTAACAGCATCGCGAAATAGTTAACTAGGAATCTTGTTCAAATATTTAGTGATAAACTTGGTTAATTATTGTACATGACTTTTATTTTGGACTGTAAACAGAGTCGCATGACGTAGAATCTAGCTTTGACGCCGGCCACCGAAGAACATCCAAATATAAATCATATTTTTTATCTTAATCGCACAGGTTCCTACCGCAAATATAAACGCATGCCGTCTTTCAAAATCTCGCATTTGCAACCAAGTGTTCGTTATCTGCACATGTGAATCGCTTGCGGGCGATCACTATCATCCACAGAACAGCTGATTCTATATCACACAAAGAACTTCACAATGGCAACGGAAGGACCTGACACGCTGAATCCCTCGTTGATGGACACCGGACATGGTCAGAATGTGGACGACCTCAGTAGATCACTGCAGCGATTCAACTGGCCGGATTACCTGGTCTTTGTGCTGATGTTGGTGAGCTGCATATTCATAGGGATTTACTTTGGCTACAAAGATCACCAGAAGCACAAGAATAGGAAAACCGCCCGAAGGGATTCAGAAGCACTGGATTACCTGGTGGGTGGGAGAAAGATGAAAATTTTCCCGGTAGCTGTCTCATTGGTGGCCAGGTGATGAGGATGAGGGACGTCATGGGACGTTTGCAACACTAATCGACTTATTTGATCATTTCAGTTGGATTTCTGGCATTTCATTACTGGGGACATCGACGGAAATCTATGTGTATGGCACTCAGTACTGCTATATCGTTTTTGCCATTGTACTGATGGGATTCGCGATGCACTACATTTTCCTGCCAGTTTTTCACGATCTGCAGATAACATCAGCGTACGAGGTAAATATTGAATGTACTGTTTTAGAGGAAAGTTCTTTAACGGAAGGGAAACAAATCTTTAACATGCTCGTCTAGACTAACGCGTTAAAAGAGCAATCCTTTGCAAAACAAATCTTCTACAGTATTTCACATGACTCGAAGTATGTATTTTAAACGGGGTAGCATTGATCAGAATGACCATCCTCGTAAAAAAATCTAATCAATATTTTTTGTTGAATTATTCATAGCATGAATGATATTTCTCTTTTTTCATGAACTTATAAAAGAAACTTTTGCAAAAATTTAGTTTAGTTGCGAAAAAGTGAAAAATTTTAGAAACAATTATTTCTTTGAATATAGATGACACAACCGCAGATTAATGCCGCACATAATTTCTACAAAAAAAAAACGATTCTGTTGTCAAAATATTATAAGTGTGTTCAATCAGTAATACTATACGAATTACTATAATTACCACGTGTTACGGCGAAAATGGGGTTCTATGAGACTCAAAGCCGAATTCTCCTGAGATTGCAACCTTTGATTAACGAGAGAGAAACAGCTAAAAGCTGGAATTTATTATCGTGATTATTCTAATACATGTTCTACATTTAGATTTAGCAATACTTACAAAAATAAAATCGGTCTTAGCCGATTTTGAAATATCATCCACAAATGACCGTAACAATTTTCTGATTCATCTGCGACAATAGTTTTTTTAAAGGTTAAAATTATTAATTTATACAAATTAAGGTTACTTACTGCGATAGATTATGTGATTTGTAGGATAGTTTAGATTTTTTCAAATTGCAGGCATTTTTACCATTAGATCTAAGCAAATTTGGCATTTAAACAAATTATACCAATTATAGAATTCAACTTGACGGGATTACAATCTCATTAGCTTCAATTCACTCAACTAGTTTAATTTCACATCTCTCTTCTCATTCGTTCTCTTGAACGACAATGTCAATCTGATGCTACGGCCTAGCACAGCAGTTTTGGCAGCAACACCACGGTTCAAGATTTTTAATTTGAAAAAAGTTCAAAATGTAATTAACTTATAAGAGTTTGGACTTAATATTCGGCTTTCATTATGTTAGCAAGTAACGAGACTTTTTATATCATCCCTCATTTATATTGATGATTAATGTCACCCCAAAGCAGCCAAACACAAAAAATCGCCTAATTGTTTTATACATACTTCAAACTTTCTGAATTGCATATAGTCATGAGCAATAGGTGGCAGTACTCGTTTTGAAAGTGCGACATTTGCATTTTCAGAACGAATTTTTAAGAAATATTGAAAAAACTGATAAATGTTACTCCGGATCACAGTACGACTGGTGTATATGGAAGGGCCCTGAGACGAGACTCGTGAAGACGGTCTTCTTTTTCTGGGATTGCTTAATTTTTTTCTTATTCCACTCTGTATTTACATCAATCATGCGCAAGCCGTTCAAACTTTCACATGGACATCTCAGCTAAAATATATTGCGTTTTTTTCACAGCGAAGCATCAATAGGCTTTTGAGTGAAATTTTATGCTAACAGACGTAGCAGACATTAGAAAAAACTAGCCTTGTCAGCATCTTTGGAAAAACTGGAGCAAAAGCGGAGCGCTGACTGAGATCTTTAATAACAGTTTATTTCGAATACAATACTTTCCACCTTTTCAGCTATAAAAACGACAGGCTGCATTTGACGTTTTATGACAGTGGAATCTGGGCTGCATATGACGTTGATATTTTTCCACTTCGCGAGTCTCTCTCAGGAAGGGCCCATTTAAAAACTCTATAAAGCTAAAGGGTGTCCTTAAAATGTTATATAGCATAGAAACAAAATAAAAAAATCGATTTATAAAACAACATTTTTTTTGCGAGCCACAATGCAAGACGTGAAACGTGTCACAATTTAACATGCAAGTTGAAAATGGCGCTGAATTGACAACTGTTACCTGGAGCACATGGTATCAGGTATCAGAAGGCCGGCTCCAAAGGCACGTTCCCCACCAGTTGGGAGATTTGTGCCATCGCCATATTTGAGCCTATTTCATCATCTACCCGATGGGAGAGGAAAGGGAAGGGAAAGATGGGAGGAAATAGGAGTGGGGTCCCTTGAAGAGGGAAGATCGCATAAGCGAAATGAGAGCATGTAGCTCCATACCACAATGGGTTCGAACAGCGCCCTAAAAAGGGCACTGCAAAACGCATGAGCGTAAAGAGAGCCTATAGCTCATTACCACAGCGGGTTAAGAATAACAGGATGTCCTGAAGATTCAGGCTTCTGTATTCAGTTTCACTTAATAAGTGTTTACCAAGTAATTGGAATCGCATTTGCGCAAAAACTGGACAGTTACATATCAGGTGATACGAAGTTCCATAATCGGAGTCACAACTATCACACACAAATGAGTCAGCACGCTGAATATTTGCCATGTGATAGTTGAGTCGGCAGTGGCCTGTCAACGCTCTGACCAAGAGACTGCAATTCTGCTTTGACAGATTTGTTAAATACTTCGCCACCTTTGGAGATGGCTCAGTAATATACAATTTTGTTTGACGACACGACTCCAAACTATTCCAATATTGCTTGTGCTGAGTTGCCGCCCAAGAGTTTATCTGAAGCTTCACCCAGCACTTCGAAATTGGAATAGCCGGCTCAGGGCCAATGAAGTCATGCGATGCTCCATCGCGAGCTAGCTCATCAGCCAATTCATTTCCAGCGATGGAAGAATGGCCTGGTACCAATACAAGGTTTACAGAGTTGACTGAATTCAGTTCCTCAATTTGAGTTCGACATGCGATAACAAGCTTCGACCTTGAGTTGGCAGAAGCGAGAGCTTTTATAGCAGCCTGACTATCTGAACAGAAGTATATGACTTTACCCATTACGCGCTGTTGAAGTGCTGATTGCACTCCACACATAAGAGCAAATATTTCCGCCTGAAAAACGGTGCAGTTTCTACCAAGTGAGTAAAACTGATTCAGCCTTAGCTCACGAGAATATACTCCTGCACCAGCTCTACCTTCAAGAAGGGAGCCATCAGTGTAACATACTATATTGTTTGATATACTTCTTTCCAAATAGCCAGACGTCCACTCTTCCCGTGAAGGGAATTGTGTGGTAAATGTCCTGTAAGGAAAGTGACAAGCAATTGTGAGATCACTTGAAGCAAGCACAATTTTGTCCCAATTCACCAAAAGTGGAAACAACGAAGTGTGTGTAGATCTACGATTCACTGGATTTTTCTCCAGTAGATCCAGTACCCATAAACGGTAAGAGCAAGAAAGTGCTTCTTGTTTAAGATATATGTGTAGTGGCACAACGTCGAAAAGGGCCTCGAGCGCTGCTGTGGGAGTTGTAGAGAACGCACCAGACATCGCCATCAAGCACATCCTTTGGAGATGGTCCAATTTTGATTGGATTTTTCTCACTTCGCCCTTTTGCCACCACACAAGACATCCATATGCCAATATTGGTCGAACAACTGTTGTGTAAATCCATTTGATATATTTGGGTTTGAGGCCCCAAGTTTTACCAAAGGTTCGCCGGCATTGACCGAAGGCCATACAAGCTTTTTTGACTCTGAAATCAATGTGAGCTGTCCATAAAAGTTTGGAATCTAGAATGACTCCGACATACTTTACTTGATCAGTCACATTAATCTCAGTGCCAAAAAGACGTAAAGGTCGAATTCCATCGCGGTTTCGTCTTTCCGTAAAAAGAACAATAGATGTTTTATTCGGGTTAACCGATAGGCCATATTGGCGACACCAACTCTCGACTACCTGAAGAGCACTTTGCATCAGGTCGAATAGGGTGCTTATGCACATACCAACTATCAGAGCTAGGTAGTCGTCGGCAAATCCATAAGTTGGAAAACCGCAATTATTGAGTTGCCTCAATAGCGTATCTGCTACAAGATTCCACAAAAGTGGTGACAAGACTCCCCCTTGGGGGCATCCGCAAACACTCAATTTTCGAATCGCTGCTTGACGCAATGTCGAGAAGAGATGTCGGTTTTTGAGCATTTGATGAATCCAATTGGTAATCATTGTAGGTAGCCCATGGTTTCGTGCGGCTTCCAATATGGCATCGAAAGACACGTTATCAAAGGCACCCTCAATATCCAAGAAAACACCCAAGCACGATTGCTTCTGAGCGAATGCTTTCTCGATATCGTATACAACTTTGTGTAAAAGAGTCACAGTGGACTTTCCAGATTGGTAAGCATGTTGATTCACATGAAGAGGCATGTTTGCCAAATAAACATCACGGATGTGATGATCGATAATGCGTTCCAGACATTTCAGAAGAAAAGAGGTCAGACTGATTGTTCTAAAACTCTTCGCTTCTTCATACGACGCACGTCCTCCTTTTGGGATAAACTTTACAGTAATATCACGCCAGGATCTGGGAATGTACCCGGTAGCAAAACTGCTTACAAGTAGCTTTTTCAAAACATGTTTGATAAACGCAAATCCCTTTTGGAGCAGAACAGGATAAATCCCATCCGCTCCTGGAGATTTGAAAGGGGCAAAACTATTAAGTGCCCATTGAATCGATTCAGTAGTTACGATATTGCGAGCCGAGGCCAGAGACTCGTAACTACATGAAAAGACATTTGGTTCATCCGTAGATGCTATGTCCACACATCCGGGGAAGTGTGTATTGAATAAACATTCTAAAACTTCTTCATCGGAAGAAGTAGAGTCACCATTAGGTAAGCGAATTTCGTTCACTTGGAAATCCTTAGATTTTGCAAGAATTTTGTTCAACCGACTGACTTCACTCAAACTGGAAACATTTGTACAAAGGTTTTTCCAGCCGGATCGTTCAGCAGAACGAAGAGCCTTCTTGTAAGCCTTGCAAGCTGACTTGAACGACTCTGATCCAGCTGAACGGCGTCTGTTCCAACTCCTTCTACATTGTTTCCTGAGTCTAGTCAGATCGGAATTCCACCATGGGGTCCCTCTTGTAGTCTTTACAGACCGCAGAGGACATGCTTCTTCAAAAGCTTCCATAATGTAGGATGTTGTAGTATCAACGGCATCATCCAGATCACTTGGATTTTTAATGGACGGAGAATATCCATGAAATTTGGTCGCAACCAATTCAATGTAGAGTTCCCAGTTTGTTGACCGGGGATTCCTAAAACGCAAAGTCTGCGCAGTTACATTTGAATGTTCAAAGAAGATGTAGCGATGATCAGATAATGATTCCTCATCTGATACATGCCAATTCGTCAACTCGTGACTGATTCTATTCGAGCAGAGCGTTATGTCTAACACTTCTTCTCTATTAGAAACCATGAAGGTTGGGCGATTGCCTATGTTAAGTAATCCAAGGTCTGTACTACTTAAGTATTCCATCAGACTGGAGCCTCTCAAATTGATATCCGAGCTGCCCCAGATGATGTGATGAGCATTGGCATCACTGCCCACAATCAGCGGAAGGCCTTTTGTTACGCAGTGTACGACAACTCGTTTGAAGTCATCCGTTGGGGATGGTTCATCATGTGGTAAATATACCGAACAATAGACGTATTTCCTGTTGAGGTCACCAACAGAAACATCGATTGTGACAGCACATACATCTCTGGTAGTTAACTCAGAAATGAGTGTAGCAACGATTGCTTTATTAACGAGCACGCATGCGCGGGGCATGGAGCGCGAGTTTGCCATTTCAAGCTTGCTAAAAGTAGCAAAAACTGGGTCCACAAGGTTACCTAGATAGAAGTTCCCTCTACGAAAGTAGGGTTCTTGAACTAGCGCCACTTGGGCTGCACCATTTTGCATGAGTCTGCAAAGATTGATCGTTGCTGTTCTTTTATGCTGAAGATTGATCTGAGCTAACCTAACCGTAGCCACTACCCAAACTAGGCAGGATTAAGCTTTTTGCAATCTCAGCACGAAAAAGACCAGCAACGAAAAAACCAGATCGGTATCTATTTAAAGTCGCCAAAGGCGAAAGAGCACAGAATACACTGTGTAAAACGCATAATGCGAATCCATATAGGTGATAATTTAAATTAAATGTCAACATATTCATAATCCCACCCTTATTAAGCCTCAAGATAGAGACTGAAGAAGGGCAGCCGATTATCTCGGAGAAACACAAGGTCACCTGCACCATTGCTCCGGGTAGCACAGGAAGGACTCAATACTGTGGAGGGCACCCTGGTACCCCACAGGCTCCGTTTGCGGTTAGGTTTTATTTAGACCCCCCTAACCATTCATTCTTAGGCACGGTACGCATCACACCATAAATTAGGGGTCACCTGTGAGGTGGACTTTTACCACCGGAACAGGCAGTCCGTAGTGTTAATTCTTAGCCAGTTGAAACAACCGCTACCGACACTACGCGGCTATCTAGGCTGCTCGGGAAAAGGAGGTTAATATTGATGATTAACTCCTGACGGGCCCAAGCAGACTAGCCTTGTCAGCATCTTTGGAAAAACTGGAGCAAAAGCGGAGCGCTGACTGAGATCTTTAATAACAGTTTATTTCGAATACAATACTTTCCACTTTTTCAGCTATAAAAACGACAGGCTGCATTTGACGTTTTATGACAGTGGAATCTGGGCTGCATATGACGTTGATATTTTTCCACTTCGCGAGTCTCTCTCAGGAAGGGCCCATTTAAAAACTCTATAAAGCTAAAGGGTGTCCTTAAAATGTTATATAGCATAGAAACAAAATAAAAAAATCGATTTATAAAACAACATTTCTTTTGCGAGCCACAATGCAAGACGTGAAACGTGTCACAATTTAACATGCAAGTTGAAAATGGCGCTGAATTGACAACTGTTACCTGGAGCACATGGTAAATAAAAATAACAATATATTTTGTACTAAATATATTCCGTATCATTGTATACTTAACTTTGTAGAAAGGTACCCCCTGGAAAAAAAAACTTTTCCTAAATGAGCTATGACGGAAGATCCCACCTACCCCGGATTCTCACTTGCCCCGGTTCTATTTAGTTTCCAAATCCTAAAATTTTTGAAAAAAAGATCTTGTTTTTATTGAACAACACGACAGAGCGTGTTCTAACTACCTACTACTTTGGCAAATTTTCCCGCTCAAATAACTGCTATTCAATTTTTAAATTATAATTTAAAAAATGGGTTTAAATTTGAACCTTGACACCTTTGATCATCTTTGACATTCACTTAATCGACAAAAGTACCATATAGGCTCAACTTTTTACCACTGGGGTTGTTCCTATCTGACATTTTGGAATGGACACGGAAAGCAAAATATGCCCAAAATTCGAGTTTAAGCCAAAAGTTGAGGCAAAATATTAAAAAAAAATGTATTTTTGGCCGTATACCAACTTGAAGCTTTTAAAAATTGAGTAAAAATGGGTTTTTACTTAAGAGTTTGGCACTAAAATTGGGACAGGGCCTTAGGACTTTATTGTCACAGTTCTTAAAAACTGAGATTCAGTTTTCAATTTCCATAGGAATTATAGTGACGATTTAAGCAAGTAAAAAGTTCGGATTTCAAACGGAGTGAGGAGGAAGAACAACGAAATAATTTTATTTTAAAAAGTGCTCCGCGAGACAAAAAGGCTGAAAACCTCTGATCTAGACAAACTCATTAGAATGGAGTTCTTAGATGAATAATTAGAAGGAACCCAGGCAAATCTTTCTGGTGAATCCGTCAAAGAAATTCATATTAGAGTCTTTGAAATGATTTTTTTTTTGTAAAATTCCGTAAATCCTTTTGCGGGTTCCAGATTGTTCTCTCTAGAGCACTTGATGCTCCACGACACTTCATAGCACACATACCAATGCTCTCGAATATGAATGCTTTGAAATGCATTTTCAAGTTATACATTAAGCCAGAGTCAAAAGCTAGTAGCCAGAAGTTGATTTACCGTATAAAATGCCCAAGATTCTGGCTTAGCTTCTGATACTTTGAATTGGTTAAAATCTGAATGACAAATAGTAAAAACCAGAAATTTTTCTTTTTTCATCATTACATTGCATTGTTTTTCTTATTTTCAAAGGGTTGTTTAAAGACAAAATTTAGTAACCGAGAGATTTTTTAATTCAATTCAAAAACAGTATGTTGTGGATGGTTGGTGTGTTCTGAAAATTCAACATATCCAACAGCGTAACTTTGTCGAACATATTATCAACCAAGATATTTGATAAGTGTGGTACAAGTTTTAATATACAAGTACAAGTCTCAATTAAAAATAAATGTAATAAGCGTCATGGTAGTTTGAATACTTTCACTAAAAATGTTATGGAGTTCGATTGAGATTTGCAAATTTTTTGCTTTCTTGTTGGTTTTAGAACTTTTGCTCCACATTAGTCTCGAAATATTTCCACACCGGTTTGGCAATAATTGGTTTGAAATAATAAATTTCAAAACTGTTGTAACTTAAACAAGGTAGGTAGATATTTTGAAACAGCAAAATTGTGGCAAATGTGTTTGAAACTTACTGTATGGTATTTATATGTTTTAACTGTTAAAGTTTTTCTGAAAATATTGATATTGTAAATTCAACTTTAATAACCTTTTGGTCACTTACTTTTTTCTTCAAACAATTGTCTGAAACTTTATGACAAATGACTGCAATTAAATAAATTAACAACGGAAAAAAATGTCAGGATATTTTTAGTTCGTCATTTAAATTTTGACCAATTCGGATAAACAGAAGCTGAGATTCAGAGCCTCAAACTTGCACATTTTATATGGGAGAACTTTTATCACTGACTGTACCTTACGTGCGTACTAAAGCAATCCCTTTGAACACATAACAAAACAACTGTTTATGATGAAATTTTTATCGATTGGTAACTCGTTGCACTATGTGAAAAAAGGTAGCAAACCGACGAAGAATTCTGTATCTTGTGAATGCAACGCGTAAAACTTGAGAAGGTAATCGTATCTTTTGCAAAATTGTCTGAGGAATCGAATGAAAGTGGTTCTGATGGACTCATGGCTTATTATCATGCCCATTCTACCCAAATTCCAGTTACATTCCCGCAATACATCGCGTAATCGATCATGAACACAAATTCATGTAGGTTATTTAATTTTACACGATTTGAAATGTAAATTTGCGATAATCATTCCCTTTTTGTGCATGTGAATTATATAATGATTTGTCATCAAAGATTTTTCTGAGAATTTTGGAATGTTAGCTAGAAATTTATGGAAGAATTTTGAGATTACAGCAATTATGAAATTATGAAGTTCCTAGTTTTCAAGATTCCAGTACTGAGAATTTGATGAAATAGCGGTAGAATTTTGAGTTTCCTGTGTGAGTAAAAAAAAAAACGGCGGGTCGAACTCCGATGATGGATATGGAATTCTTAGAATTTCTGTGGTATTCTTGTTATTTCGGTAGGTTTCCTGGTTGAAATAAGATTTTTTTTTTGCATTTTAACATTCGGACATTCAAAGGTTTATACTATAATTGAAGATTTCCTCTGAAATCCCAACTGAACTGAAAATCAAAGATATTTAAAGTTTACATGAATTCCAAATATTCGGACCAGAATTTGTAGGAATCTCACTGAAATCTCAGAGACTCTTACAGAAATACCGTCTTAAAGATACCCGAATAATTTCAAAAGATTAATTGCCAGATAAAACACCGAGTGTACAACATTCCCAAAAGAATCACATAATGGCTTCCAGAATCCCAGAATTGTTACAACAAATCTAGAATACCTATTGGAAACCCATAATTACTATAGGGGTTCCAGAATTTCAAAGGAAATCAGGGAATCTTGGGTATAATTTGAATTACTTTATAAATAGCTGAAATCCATCCGACATCCGAGAATTCCTAAGCAACACCATAATTATCGTAATGCCAGATTGAACATAATTATAGAAATGAGTATCTTCGTACCTGCCACACGATATTCATATATCGCATTAACAATAATAACACTAAGCTAAGAATAAGGCTGTCCCAGTTGGATCGAAACGCTGGAAAGAATACCAGATCTCTCAAATAAATACAAAATTCCTCACCGGAATCTTAAAATTCTTTTCGAAATATCAACATCTCTACGGAAATCTCAAAATACCTTTCGAAATATCAAAGCTGACATCGTTTTCTCATAATATTTACTCAAATTTTAATTATTCCATTCATTTCAACAATCTCAAAGCATGAGTAGCAATTTCTGAAGCTAACTACCAGTAGCTTTGTAGTAAATGCTACCGTTATTCATAGCAACGCGTTGTTTGTAGTATCCCGACTAGAGGCTTGTAACAAAAATATAATAAAATTTTATCAGAATATGATATGCATATCATATTATGATATAATTTTGTTAGGCTCCGCTATCCGTAGAACATAATAAAACAGAAATATAACATAATGTGTTTTATTTCCCTTTAAGATATTTTTTTGTTCATATTTAACAACTTTATAACAAAATAAATAGATAGTTATGCATTTCAATAATATACAATATTATTGTATATCGATTATAATTTTGATACTTTGTATCAAACATTATAACTTGGTTTGATATGTTTTTGATAGAATTAAAACACATTTTGTTATGTTTATGTTACTATTCATACACTTTTTGTTATAATTTTAGTTATTTTAACAACATCCTGCATCAAGTTTGTAATAACCGAAAAAAACTTATAACATAATAACATATGCTGATATAATTTTGTTATGTACAGTTAGTCGGGATGTTCGAAAGGTGTAGAAAGAGAAATGACACAAACATGTTCCACTTGTGTTCCACATATGTAGCGTCTACGGTTGTGCTACTTTTTCCCGAATGTCGTTTCCCCGAATGTCGTTTCCCCGTACGCCAGTTCCCCGAATGCCAGTTCCCTGAATATCCCGTTTCTCCGAATAACTCACTTCCACGAAAAGTTTCTTGAACTCATAATTTTCATATCTTTATACATTTCAGGGTGGTGAACGTACTGGTCATCTGATTTGTACCCTTCTTTATCTTTATCTCACGAGTTTTACCGTCCTCAGAATTTTCGGCAACATGTGTATAGCCAAGAATATTTAAATACCTCCTTCTTTAGATTGCTTGTCGTTCTTTCTAATTCACCATCCTGCCACTAAAATTTATTATTGCGCCTATTTGTACAGCTCCTCTTTTCGGGGAAACGGGTCATTCGGGGAAATGGCATTCAGGGAAACAGGTCATTCGGGGAACCGACATTCGGGGAAATGACATTCGGGGAAAAGTAGCACAATCAGCGTCTACTACTGATAATATAGTAAACTCAACTTTACTACATTTTATTCATACCGCCAATTGAAATGACATTTTCAATACGAAAGGAGTCTTAGAAAGTTAATGCTGTCATGAAAAATTAGCGCACGTATCGTTATCACAATCATTTTGCCCAAATTCTCCATTTTATCAGGCTTTTTATATTATATGCAGGGGATTATTAACAACTAAAATAACGTTTTCTAAGTGAAAACAGTGCAAGAAAATTTGTCCAGGAATTGTAACTGACTCATTTTGCCCAAATTCCCTTTTTATCAGATCTTTTTATACTTTGACTTCTCTTATCATATGCAAGGAGGCTGATTATGATCTGTTGGAATAACGTTTTTATAACGATAACAGGTAAAGAAACTATATGCAGGAATAAAATCAGATCACTCAAATCGATATTGAGTATACTTTACTTTTATTCTCCATTTTGTCAGGTATTTGTATGATCTATCGTATTATATGACGGCGAAACCGTTCATGAACTATTGACATAACGTTTTTCAAGCGATGACAGTCTAAGAAAGTAAGTACATGAATTAAAACTAATCACAAGAATCGGTATCATGCTCATTTTACCTAAATACCTCTTTTTTATTGTGCTTCTCATATTATATGCATGCAAACTGTTTATAAGCTATTCAAATAATGTCAAATAAACGGTTTTACCGCCATCTAATACGATATATCATGAGAAAAAAACTCACATTAAGAGGAAATTGGGTAAAATGAGTATGAAAGCGATTCGTGCGGTCAGTTTCAATTCCTGTACTCACATCTCTACATATAATATAAGAAGTCCTACCAAACAACGGATAAATTAGGGAATTTGGGTGAAGTGAGCATGGTAGCAGTTCGTCCGGTCAGTTTTATTTAATTCCTACTACTCACTTACTCAGACAATTATCGTTTAAAAAATGTTAATTTAATACCTTCAATACGATTTATCTGCATATAATATGAGACATCATTTTAAAACCTGCTTAATTATGGAATATGGGGAAAAAATCATGATAACGATCCGTGTGGTTAGTTTTAATTCTTGCACTTCCTTCATACACGTTATTTTATCATATAATATTATAAATCAAATGAAAAACCTGATAAAAAGGGAAATTCGGGCAAAATGGTAATGATAACGGTCCGTGCGGTCATGTCCAGCAAATTTTCGGCTTGAAACACTTTTTATTTGTTCAGATTTGTGCTCTTGAAAATTGAAGGGGCATCTTCACTTTAATACATTAAAAAGCGTCGCCTGGATGAAACGGAATGTGAAGAAATGGAGCAGCTGCATCGTTCACAAGAAACGCCAAAGCTCTACGAGAAGCTTAACGCATCCCGAAAAGGCTTCGTGACGCGGGCCGAAATGTGTAGGGATAAGAATGGAAGTATCTTGACGGACGGTCGTGAGGTGATTGAAAGGTGAAAGTAGCACTACGATGAACACCTGAATGGCGCAGAGAACGCAGACGCAGATGGTCATGACAGCGGAGGAAATGACAACGTCAGCACGGCGGATGAAGAAAATCAACCTGTTCCCATATTGAGGGAAGTTTAGGATGCCATCTACCAGCTCAAGAACAGAAATGGCTGCTGGTAAGGATGGAGCTGAACTCATCATAATGGGCCCGGAGAGGTTGGTCACCTGTCTGCACCGGCTGACTGTCAGAATCTGGGAAACGGAACAGCTGCCGGAGAATGGAGGCAAGGGGTCATATGCCCGAACTACAAGAAGGGCGACAAACTGGAATTTGGAAACTATCGTGCGATCACTATCCTGAATGCCGCCTACACCGTCGTCTATCACCAATAGCAAATGAGTTTTTGGGAAGTTGGTTTCAGCTGGTTTCATCAACGGTCGCTTGATCGGATCAAATCTTATCTGTAAGGCAAATCCTCCAGAAATGCCTTGAATACCAAGCCCCAACGCCTCACCTGTTCATAGATATTAAAGCGGATTATGATAACATCGACCGCAAAGTACTATGGAAAATCATGGACGAGTTTAGCTATCTCGGGAAGCTCACAAGACTTATAAGAGCAACGATGGATGGTGTGCAGAATAGCGTGAAGATTTTGGGCGAACCATTCAGTTCGTTCGAATCCCGGACAGGAGACTTCGACAAGGTGGTGGACTTTCGTACCTGCTGTTCAACATCGCGCTTGAAAGTGTCATGTGGAGAGCCGGATTTAATAACCGAGGTACGATTTTCACAAGATCCATCCAATTTGTTTGCTTCGTGGATGATATGGATATTGTCGGCAGAACATTTTGAACGGTGGCAGACCTGTACACCCGCATGAAACGTGAAGCGACAAAAGTCGGCTTTTTGGTGAATGCGTCAAAAACAAAGTACATGCGGAACCGAGCGCGACCGAGCATGCCTAGGAAGCAGTGTTGCGATAGACGGGTATACTTCTGAGGTGGTTGATGAGTTCGTTTACCTCAGGTCCTTGTTAACGGCTGATAACAACGTTGGTCGTGAAATACGGAGACGCATCATCAGTGGAAGTCGCGCCTACTATGGGCACCAGAAGAAGCTGCGATCAAGAAATATTCGCCCCCGCCCCCGCAGCTTACTAAGCTCTACGGCGAACTTTGTATCCAGATGGTGGCGAAAACCGGAAGGATGCGTTGGGTAGGGCATGTTGCAAGACTACCGGACAGCAACCCTACAAAGATGGTGTTCGCGTCGAATCTGGTTGGTACAAGAAGGTGAGGAGCACAGTGAGCGAGGTGGCTTGATCAGGTATAACAAGAAATGGAGAGCGTTGGCCAAAATTGAAGTTGGTGGGACAGAGCCATGGACCGAGTAAATTGGCGTATCATCGTTTACGAGATTTTATCAAACAAATTGATGTAACACCAAGTAAATAAGTAAATAGGATGAGCACACGAGACATCATCCTGCTTTATTTTTTGCTCCCTTTATACAAATTTAGACGTTTTAAACCTAAGAAAGCATATATTTCCAAATTAGAATCAACTGTTTAAAAACAATTGAAATTTATGAAAATGTGACCAAGTCAAATCACACTTCACGATATTAGTTGAAATTGCATGATCAATTTACGCGTGTCAAAAAAATCCGTGTATCAAACGAAATTGTGATAGGGTAATTTTCCTATTATTGCGGTATTCCCTATTATTGCGGTATAAGAATTAAACCGTCATTATTAATCGAAAACTCTATTTTCTATAGATATTATTGAAGATGATGAAAACTTATAGTATTCCCAAGCTGTGCTAGATAAATGCTTTGAAAACTAAACGATTTTGATCGTTGGAAGAACAGTTTTAAATGATGCATCAAGAAAAGCCTATATTTTTAACCAGTCCCTCTATCTACGGACGGGTATTCATAAGCGTGAATTTTTAAGTTTAGAACTAAAACAATTATATGCAGCGGGTATATCAGTTCAGTATGGATGTACCGTTTTGATTCATATTACGGACAGCTTCAAATTCCGGACACTCTCGTTTGTATGGGAAACATTTCACACGAAATGTTTCAATTTTCGCCGTCCAAAAGTTCTCATTTTTGAGGCTCGTTTTATTAGGTTTTTTCCATAAATATCATTGCAAATTTATAATGCCCAACTACCTTAGACGTCTCTTAAGTGGTTGAACGATTTCAATTGATGATTAGACTGTTCCATTAATGATTATCATGAGCTGTCCGTAATTCGAATCAAAGCGTCCGGAATATGAGGCAAAAGTGAGGGAGCGTCCGGAATAAGAATCATGAAAAGGTCACACGTTTTGAATTATTAAAAATTATTCAAGTTGCGGATGCGTATTCTTTACCCACCATCCGAAAGTTAAGGGCTTCCGACGCTCGATAACACTAAAAAATCATACAGAATGATTTATTTTGTATGGTCCAAGCTGGGTTATACTTCACTAAGGCCTTAAGTGTCCGTAATATGAATCAAAACGGTAGTTACATGATAGATAAAAGTTGTATATTTTTGAGAAAAAGCATATACCGCAATAATAGGACAATGAATATAAGAGTGGTTCAAAAAATCGTTTTTGCTCCACACCGCTAATTCGATTCTAGATCAAATTCTCCCAAAATTTGAGCTCATTCGGATGAAAATTAAGGCTGCACAAGCCCTTCAAAGTTTATATGGGAATTACTATGGGAAAAGCAAGCAAATCATTCAACTGGTCAAAGTATTAGCTCATGTGCTCTTGGGGACTAGAGCTACATTGATAATGTAAGATTCATTCATCAGCTACAACTTTGCCGAAGACCGTTTTCAAATCGGATGCCTCAGTAATTAGTTATTGATTTTTATATGAGTTGTAAAACTTTGGCTATAATTTTTGGGCTGATCTGCAGGCATCCCTGGATATATGCAGAAAAACATAGTAGCCATGATTTATGTGTGCTATCTTTCGCGGCAGGTGCAGCAATGTTGCCTGTTCAGAAGATAAATGAGCACTGTAGAAGAATTTGCGATTGGATATAAATCAATAACTAATTACTGAGACGTCCGATTTGAAAACGGTCTTTGGCAAAGTTTTTTTTTTTGCTTTATTAACGAGATTTTTAGCCCTGGGCTAGTTCATCTCGGGACCAACGGCTGTACTTCCCTTCCGAAGGAAGTCGTCACTATAACTTCTATGTCATAAGTGACTATCTCGGGGATGGGATTCGATCCCAGGTCCTCGGCGTGAGAAGCGTTTGTTCTAACCACTACACCAGGTCCGTCCCCTATATTTGGCAAAGTTGTAGCTGATGAATGAATCTTACATTGTCAACGTAGCTCCAATCCCCAAGAGCATATGGGCAAATACTATGACCGATTGACTGTTTTGCTTGCTTTTTCCATAGTAATTCCCATATAAACTTTGAAGGGCTTGTGCAGTCTCAGTTTTCATCCGAATGAACTCAAATTTTGGGAGGACACTCAGAATTCAATCCTGAATCGATTGAGCGGTGTGGAGCAAAAACGATTTTTTGAAAAAAAAAATTGTGGTTATATTTGGGTCAAAAAATTCATTTTCAATATAATCACAAGTGGTCTCAGATGAAAGAACCTTGCCTATTTACATTAACATTGTCCAGCTGGTGTCTGGCCATTTGGCCGATCGCCATTTGGCCAAATGCCGTTTGGCCGAATGCAATTTGGCCGAATGCCATTTGGCCGAAAGGGTCATTCAACCTTTAGTTCAGCACGAAGCTGTGAACAACAGCGTCAAGAATCTGAGGTGATGATTGAATCGCCACTGGATTACCAACGGTGTAATAAGGTTTCAAGTGTTTTTAATAATTTCATCAGAAATTTTTCGTACTTTTAAACAAAGGCTATTCTTTCGAATTATACTGGTTCCATTACCATCGGTAATAGTTTAGCTTATATTTTAATTGGGAGTTTTTCCTTCTTTAAATAATCGGTAGTTCTTTGTAGTTGTACTGATGAAATGATTATATGCATTACACTTGCTTAAATTTTCATAAGATATTTTTCCTTCTTTTGATCATAGGGTTTTCTTTCAAGAGAGAAATATTTTCCATAGTTATTGGAATTACAGCTTATAATAAGTTTTATTCAAAACGTCTTTTTTTAGCTCAAGGGTTAACTTAGGTGAGATGTTATTCTCCTCCAAGATTAAGATTACAACATGAGAACTGAACACTGCACCGTTGCTTGAGTATAGCAATTAACGACTCGACGAACACCTACGTCAATGAAGCACACTGTTTCTCCATTTTGAAAAGAAGAAGCCAAGACTTGTTGATGCCAGAATTATGACATATATTACTTAGTACGGTTTGAGAGATCGAAGCAAGCCGATCAAGCAGAAGAACGAATAAGTTTTAAACCGTTTTAATCACTGTCAAAAGCTAACTACAGACGCGATGCCAAAACATCTGCTGGTAGCTATCACCGCTGGCATCGAAGTGAACAACTGCTTACATTTAGGATCTTTCAGCACTGACTGTTTCTTCAACTAACACTTAAAAGCTTATGTATATCAATGATGATTTATCTTTTTTATGAATAAGCTGAGTAAATTTATTGGAATTCATCATAAATCCATGCTAAATGTAGTTCACTTTTGTTTTCAATTTCGTCTAAACGGCATTCGGCCAAATGACCATTTCGGCCAAACGGCATTCGGCCAAATGACCCGGAACCGTCCAGCTACAATGGAAGAGGAGACGAAACCGGCAGAAAATCATTCGATTCTGTTAATATGTTTTCGAATCGTAACATAAGGTAATTAATTAGTTTTCTTTATAGATATGTTCAAAATTACAAAAACTGACAGTACCGTGTAGTGTCTATAACATGGAGGGAGCATAATTTTAATGCCAGAACATTGTGTGACATTGAATGTATACTGAATGTAATAAAATCTTTGATTTTTGGTAAGGTACCGTGGGGCAAGTGGGATTCAGTTAACATAGTTGGGAATCTCCAAATTCTAGAGACCTTAAATTAAAACAAATGAGGTCGTATATATTTTTTAGCTTGACTCCCACCAAAAATGAGCAGTATACTGAAATTGATTTTTTTTTTGTAAAATTGAAGAAAAAAGTACAGAAAAAGTTTTTGAAAAACGTCTCCTTACTTTTTACTTGCCCTACAGGTGGGGAAAGTGAAAAGTTTATCGTTTTGAACAATGAATTCAAAAACAACCAGTTCAAGATTTCTATTACCTTTAACATTTGTCCCAATGAACAAAACACGTAAACAAAGAAAATTTTATTCTTGTTACTTTAATTTTCTTCTGTTCAATTATGTTTGTTGAAATGAATCGACAACATTATAACTGCAACATTTTCAATGTTAGTTCTTACATTATGGGACAGCAATTACATTTCTGCACCGCCCGGTTTTTGTTTTTAAGAAAATCGCATATGACGTCGGATAACTCTTCAAAAGAAATCAAACGGAATCCTTCAATAAAGCATTTAGAAACTTTTTTATGTGGATACACCTATACCCCATTTTTTATGTTTTGAACTAGCTTTACATAGACATTCCTCAAGTTGTTCGTGCGTTCTCTTATATTGGAACGTTGCAATCAACGTCTTCCTTTTAATCGGCTATCCGAAGTAAACATATTAATATCGTAATATTTGGCAACCTTTTTTTAGAGATGTTCCATGATTTGGCCATGGTAATAGCATTTAACGCTTTGAGTATAGTGTTTCTTGAATTATCAACACGTTCTGTTGTTCTATGATAATTGTGAGCCTTGTATAATTATAGCTACCTTAAGAGATAACACAAATTCAATCTCTAATGAGAAACTTTTCACTTGCCCCACGTGATTAGAAAATTGACAATTTAGTTATTTTTAGGTCTATGTCGAATTAATTCTAAAAACTTTTTTTATTGCTGTTTAAAACTGCCAGGGGACAACTTAGAAATAGTACAGAAAATTATTTTCCTCAACTTTTTTCCACTGAAAATATTATGATAAGATTGCACGCCGCTAACTTGCTACGAAGTAATAGTTGACAGGTTAACAATATTTCGCTCTATTATGCAATAATGGCTGAAAAATCTAAGAAATCTCTTACCCATCGTAATGTTCTCAATGGCCACAAAGGATTACGCATGATTTTAAATTACGTTAATTCACATTTTCAGTAAAATATACAAATTATTTTCACTTACCTCATTCACCCACTTGCCCTACGGTACCTTATACCGCAATAATAGGACGGCACTACCGCAATAGTAGGACGAAATACCGCAATAATAGGACAGAAGAAGAGCTTCAGAGTTATGTTAAAAAATGTACACACCGAAAAAATTTTAGATTTACACGTAACGTAAGTTTAGCTTTAATCATGCAAAGCTATTTCTCATGCATTATTCAATGATAAAACCTACAAGCACATCTATTATATACAACATTGCTAGCAAAATCTTTAATATTGGACACGAAACGTCTTATCTTAAAGAATGTTGCATGCAAAACGGCTCGGTTTACATGATTTTCACGCTGAAAATTCAATGATAAATAATGCACATCAAATAGCAAGCCGTCAATTTATCCATGTGCATTATATATGACAGAATATTCAGCATAGAATCATGTAAACCGAGCATTCTTGTTTGCAATTTCACTTTCTAGATGCAAGAAGGCATGCAATATTGGCGAATGTTGGATAGAAGATCATGAAATGTTTCAGTTTCTCTCAAGATTGCAAGCATTTTCGAATGCAATGAGACAGTTTACATTATTAATCATTGAATATTCAGTTATAACTCGTTTAACATGATTATCAATAAAGTTTACGAGTCACGTAAATTTAAGATGTTTTTGCTGTGTATGTTTGATTCCAAAATTTACTTTTTTACTTCACTATACTCCAGATAAAGGATAGTTTTAACAGTTCAAAATGCAAAACACTACAATATTTAGGTTTTGGACACTGGAATACGATTTTAACTTTAACACCGTGCTTAAGTCCTCCATAATAGGACGGATACCCTAAAGAATAGATGCTGTTCATAACAATTTAGCTTCATTCTGTGCTCCGCGATCCAAACAGCCTTGAAACCCCCGGGAATTACAATGAAGGATATATCGTTACAAACTGTAACAAACATAGGTTGATCGATTCGGCACTTCTTATTATCGATATTCGACTTTTTCGCGTTTTTTTTCAATGGCCTTCGTAATGTCACGTTTCACTCAAAAATTTCAAGTTAAAGATGCGGTGGGTGTCATAAACGAAAATTCCCAGACAACGAAAATGTACGTGTAACGAAATCACCTGGAGGCTCTGTATGTGCAAAATTTCACTTATAAGATGTCGCGAAAAGGCCTTCTACATACAAAAGTGGAGGCGTTATACGTGCATATAATATGAGATGAATAATAGCATACAATGCGAGAGTGTAAATTTTCTACCGAACTAACCTGTGATCTTATGCGGCTTAACTTATGATAACGAATGTTGATTTGACAGCTGCTACGGATTGATCCGATTTTCTTTGTACGATTGTACGGGGAGACACAAAATGTAGAAATGAACTCAGAAATAAAGCGTTTTATGCGAGAAAACTCATCAATCGGACGATTATATCCACCGTGTTTTGCGGTTTTGATGTAATTTGTATTAATAAACGATTTATTACGTGAACTTTCATGCGACTTTTGGTTGTCTGGGTTATTTCGTGAAATATGTGAAACTACATTAAATGTCGTAAACCTAAATCCTGCTTACGTCCATGATAGCACTAACTTAAACAATTTGACTTTTGACCTAGCTGGACCCTTAGAACTTCAACAGAGGTCAAACTGATCAATTATACAGAAACACCCGAAGCTATGTTTCAGTTGATCCCATCACATGCACACTTCCCTTCAAATATCTCAATCAAAGTTGTCCCACTTCCTTATCTCACATTTATTTCAATTGCAGTACTTGCAGCTACGGTTCGACAAAAGGATGCGACTGATTGGATCCATCCTTTTCACAATGGCTTCGGTATGTGCCTACTTAAAAAAAAACCTTTTTCGCATCCAATTTACAAACTTCGTTCTTGATGAATATTTCTAGATACTTTGGCTACCAATCGTGGTGTACGTTCCCGCTTTGGCATTTAATCAAGGTAAAATTGTTAAATTTTCTAAATCATTGCTCCATAATTCTCCATAACTATCATTATCTTCCTTTGACAGTGTCGGGAGTGAATATTCACGTCATCACGCCCATTGTTTGCTTGGTGTGCATTTTCTACACTAGTGTGGTGAGTTGTTATGAAGAGTTATTTCACGATTAATTTAAGTCTTAATCCAACTTTCCTGATTTCAGGGTGGACTTAAGGCCGTTGTTTGGACTGATGTGATCCAAACATCGATCATGGTTGGAGCAATGATCATCGTCATCATCAAGGGAACATTGGATGTGGGTGGCCTTGGAGTGGTCATTGAACGGAACTCATTGGGCCAACGATTTGACAAACCAGAGTAGGTTCCATACAATTCAAGACAATTTTTAGTTTGATCATTTTTATATTATTCAAATTGTAGCTTCAATCTGGATCCCACCGAAAGAAACACATTTTGGAACTTGTTCATTGGTGGTACATTTTTCTGGACGTCCACAAATGCAACCAACCAGAATATGATCCAGCGCTATCTTTCTTTGCCTAGTTTGAAATCAGCTCGGAAGGCATTATTGCTGTTCCTCATCGGAACGACTGCAGTACTTTCACTTTGCTGCTACAACGGGCTGCTAATCTACGCCATGTACCACGACTGTGACCCCTTAAGTACTGGTCTAGCTAAGGCAAAAGATCAGCTGGTGCCCTTGCTAGTGATGGAAGTCTTGGCCATCTATCCCGGTCTTGCTGGACTGTTTGTAGCTGGTATTTTCAGTGCCGCTCTTAGCTCACTGTCTACCGCCCTCAACTCACTATCCGCAATTGTACTGGAAGACTTTTGCAAACCGTTCGTAAAGCGTCCTCTGTCCGAAATCCAAGTGCGATATCTTATGCGAGTGACCGTGTTGATCTTCGGAGCCTTGGCCGTGGTGCTGGTGATGGTCGTAGAAAAAATGGGAGCAGTTCTACAACTATCGATGAGTTTGGGACCTGTAACTCTCGGACCCCTGTTCGGACTTTTCGTCATGGGAATGTTCTTCCCTCGAATCAATGGAACGGTAAGTCGATTAAGATTTCAAGTTTTCAGAATAAGATCCTCATGAAACTCGTTAAATTCCAGTGCGCCATAATCGGAACAATCGGAGGACTTGCCACCATGTCGTACATCGTCATCCGGTCGCAGATTTCCATAGCACTCGGAGAAATGGTGTTTGCCGAAAAGCCAGTTACCGTGGAAGGTTGCGCGTATGATTTCACTCCCCTGAACCGGACAGTTTCGTTCCCTCCGGATGGTTCAGGTACCCACGTGGAAAAGTCGCTTCACCACGTGTCGTTCCTTTACTACACGCTGATAGGGTCCCTGGTTCCGACAGTCATTGGCTATTTGAGTTCGATCGTTATGAGCTTCACTGTGGGTCTGAATCCCGAAGATCAACACGTGGACCCCCAGCTGCTGGCACCGTTCATGCAAAAGTACTATCAACCGAGCAAAGTGAGAAACATGGCGGAGGTCATACACGAGTTCGAGACGAAAGACATTCAGCTTTGAGCGAATGAAAGCTATAGCAACTGTGATTCGGTGTGAATGTGATTTTATTTTAAGCGAATAAAGTATACCGTGACTGGAGAATGAGCGAGCTTTCGAGCGATTCGTTGAGAGAAAGCCTTTTGGTTTTGCTTTGAAGCGTTTGTTACAAAGCTTTCCGTACTTTTCAGTATTTGCAGATGCGGTTCGACAAACGGATGCGAGTTTTTGGATCAGTACTCTTCATGGTGGCATGTGTAAGTAGTTCCGAATGTTGGTATGATTCGTTTCAATTTTCGATGAAATGTAATGATTTTTTATTGTAACAACCATATATTGTTTCAGTTACTTTGGATGCCTGTTGTAATTTATGTACCAGCCCTCGCTTTTAATCAAGGTAATTTAAAATTTTCCGATTTTCAAATTTGCAAGTCAAGTCCGAGAAGGGTGATGTAAGGAACCGGATCATACTCATATTTTTTTACACCCCCACTGGGTCGTAATGCCTGTTTCTCAGCTTAGTGTTCTTATGAGCACTTCCACTGTTATAAACTGAGAGCTTTCTTTGCCAAATTTTCCATTTTCGCATTCGAATATCGTCAGGCAGGCACGATAATACTTCATGCCTAGAGAAGTTTCTCAAAGGTTATTGAGCTGATATTTGGCTTCAAGGCTTCCATAATCCGATTACGGGTTGTTAAAATTTCCTTAGGGGTCATGCACAGATTACGTCACGCTCCGAGGGGGTCAAGCCAAGTGAGGGAATTATTACAAATATTTCGGAGGACTCATACAAAAAACGTGACGAAGGGGGGGGGGGGTGGTAAAAAAGTTGAAATTAAACGTAACATAATTTGTGAACAACCCCTTTTACACAGCTCGAATAACACAATAACACATGTAAATTTCCGAGGCATATAATGCACATAATTAGAGTGAGGGATATCATGGATATTTACTAAATATGTCATGTAAACTTCAATTACACTGTTCGACAAAAAAGTCGATCTGAATGCACAGAGACCGGACACCGCGGGCTTGAAAGTATAAAAATAAACAAAAATAATGGCGTTTTCAGAATGTTCGTGTTTGCCCCAGGTCATTTTTAAAATATACTTGAACTTTTAGCATTTTTTATTTAAAAATCTAATTTAATCAATAAACCGACACAGTGTTTTATATTCAGGACAATGGAATTCATGTGCCATACAATGTTTTCAACTTCAAATACAATATGAAGAGTTGTAATAAGATTTGCAGGGAGCTCTCCCCCCTTATTTTGTACCCTCCCCATTTTTAAAGTATCACAAATGATGGAATATTTGATATACAGGGGGTTGTCAAAATAACTGGAACAGGAAAAATTGGGCCAAATTTGGAATGCTGTAACTTTGACAAAAAATGTCATGAAATCCAGCAGGACCCGGTGTCATATAACAATATAACATAGTGGCATATAACAAATTTTTACATGATTTCAGATTTAAATTTACATGACATCATGTTTACATCGCATAAATCATACTGACATGACGTGTAGTCTGCATTATTCTTAACAGTGTAGTTCCTTGTCCAACGATGGCGATTGACACTGATTCAAAACGAATAGATATCGATCGCTATCGAAAAACACTGAATAGTTGACCGGGAAATGACGTAGCATTTTTTGTCAATTTTTGACACCCCTTCCTCCATCGTAGCCTATTTTTTGATACCCAATAAATGATTTGTCACAAAATCATAGGCTCCCTAAAATGCTACGTAATTTTTGAATGGTATAATGCGTCGTATTGAAGTGTTACTAACTGCAAAGTTGCAGATAATTCAGCCGAGAAAAACCTCCAATGCCAAAGTGAAACATGGAAGTGCCCAAGTAGTTCTTTGCCCATAAAAGCATAACTGGTCCATATGGAATAAGTAGGCATTGAAAACAGCCCTCAAAGTTTGAAATTTGTCTTCTCATATAAATGTTCATAATTTTCTCGTATATTTAAGGCCATAATCATTCAGCATCTCCGCCTATATAACTTATTTTGCTTCTATTGATCACCAAAAAAATATAAACTTGAACACAAATCACGTTTTGCAGCTGCTATTTGGTTTAAAAAATTCACATAGACTGTTTTGCCTTTATTTTCCAATATGGTACTGCACCAACTTTATAGTTTTACACATGTTCAAACAAAGTGTGATTATTTTTATATGCGTAATACAGTATATATTGTTTATTTATTTATTTATTTATTTATTTCGTCAATCAATAGTAGACTACACATTTGCTTAATTCTATGTTGTATTATATCTTAAGGAATTAAAATATTGTCTTAGCTTTGTTCGCGACATGGTCAGATCAATTTCTGTGCAATGCTGATTATAAAGAGACATCATTCGATTCATTGGGCCGAATTTTGCATAGTTAGTTCGATGATTATTTGATGCAAACAAATTCCGATTTCTTAACTGTCTAGTGGGCGTGTAGAAATTCAAACATGATAAAAGATTGGTGGAATCAATACGCTGCGATACAATATCATTGATAAATGAAATCATGGCTATTTCGCGACGCTTATTTAAGGTTTGAATATCGATAAGCATGCATCGAGCCTCGTATGACGGCAGTGGAAACGTTGTCCAGCCTAATTTGCGTAAGGCATATAAAAGAAATTGCTTCTGTACTGATTCGATTCTATCACCATGTATTTTTATATGCGGAGACCACACAATACTACAATATTCTAGAACTGATCTTACATAAGCAATGTACAAGGTTTTAATCGTATATGGATCCCGAAAATTGTAGCTAAAACGCTTAATAAAGCTCAACATATTGGTTGCTTTATGGATAATCGTATTATAATGATCAGTAAAGGTAAGTTTAGAATCTAATATGACACCTAAATCTCTAATCTTATCGCACTTTTGAACAATTTGATTTCCTAAAGAGACAGTAATCTGTGGTGTATTCCGTTTTCTGCTATATGTGATTAAATTACATTTTTTGACGTTTAATTAAAGTAAGCTTTTGCTACACCATTTATCAAATATACTTATTTCATTCAGATAAATGTCGCTATCTTTGTTGCTATTGATTTCCATATAAAGTTTCATATCGTCGGCATAAATCAGAATTTTAAGATGTTTAAGCACATATGAAATATCGTTAACAAATAATATAAATAACAATGGACCTAAATGCGAACCTTGGGGAACTCCTGATGTAACGTGAACAGGTTTAGACATTTTTCCCTCAAATCTAACTATTTGTTGGCGATCTGTTAAATAAGATTCAATCCAGTTGAGGAGTCTCATCGCAATTCCCATTTTATTGAGCTTGAAAATCAACATAGGAATGTCTAGTCTGTCAAATGCCTTACTAAAATCGGTGTAAAGTGCTTCGACGTGGTTACCTCTATCTATTGCATTCAAAGTGTAATTTACAAATTCCAAAAGGTTTGTTGTAGTAGAACGACCTTTATAGAAACCGTGTTGTGTATTCGTTATTCTATGTTTTATTTGGCTGAACACATTTTTATTTGTAATTGATTCAAATAGTTTTGGAATGGATGAAATAATAGCAATTCCACGATAATTTCGAACATCAGATTTTCTACCAGACTTGTAAATGGGTATGAGATACGATCTTTTCCATTCTTTTGGAAATCTGCTCATTTCAAGTGACTTGTTGAATAGCCAAAATAATGGTGCTGTAAATTCATTAGCTAAGTTTTTCAGTAAAATAGGTGGGATTCCATCTGGCCCTGATGTTTTGGTGGAATCTAAATTCTTCAGTCCTGTTAAAATGTCTTGTAAAAGTATTTGACTTACACCGATATCGCTTGTAAAATCAGGAAAATTAGAAAAATATTCAAAGTCACGATCTTTATCCGAAAAGTTAGTAAAAGTCTCTTGGAAAAAAGTAGCAAAAAGATTGCACATACCATCTGGATTATCAGCTGCTCTATCATCCAATGTCATTTTAGATGGAAAATTGTTAGACTTCATCTTCGATTTAGCATAATTGAAGAAATTCCTAGGGCAAGATTTTAAATCATTTTCTATTTTTGTGTTGTACTCTTCAAGCGCAGCGGATATTGCTTGATTAAGTTGGTTGACAATATACAAATAATTTTCTAAACTTTCTCGAGATTTTTGTTGCCTGTAAATTTTATGAGCCTTTTGCTTACGATTTATTAAACTACTTATTTGCTTATTAATCCAAACAGGGTTTTTCGACCCATTTCTACGACGTCTTCGCAATAAAGGAACTTCCATTTGAATAATTTCCGACAAAATTGAATAAAAATCCATCACTGTGATTTGTAAATCTCCCTGGTTTTTCAAAACGGATTGCCAATCTATTCTATTTAATTTTTGTTTAATTCCGTCATAATTAGCGTTTTTATAATCAAAGAAATTCTCAAAGTCACAGTTGTCAGAATTGTGATTATTGTGAACAAAAATTGAGTACTCAATAGCTGTGTGAAATGCTTCATTTTTCCATAGTGGAGAAACAAATTCATTCACACAGAAATCATCCATAATGTTTGAGAATAAGAAGTCCATATAACAGTTTTGCCGGTTTTTCACAATATACTAAAATTTCGGTAGCATTTGCTTCTGAAGAAGTTGATGGTAACACATCCCTTTGCATAACATTATTTGAAAGTTCAGATCTATTATTAGATACATTGTCATTATTTAAAATATTAACAACTAGTTGTTCATCAGCCACGATTGGATCGTCAGGGTCTACGTCTGAGGACTGCGTCAAGTTGATCGAAAACACGTTTTTTCACAGGAGCACGAGGAACAATGCTGCGAAAAGGAGTTTCTTAAGGCAGGACCAAACAACCAGTTCGAACTAGATGTTGAGCACGAAGGGAATGCATCATCGACAGGATACGGATTCAAAATTTCGCCTCTCTGAAATTTGATCCCACGTTGCTTAACTGGAGGCTTGGAAAAAGTCAGCTTTGCTGTTGCGAGTAAATCCTTATCCGAGGAAAGACTATTAGAAACCGCTCCATTGCTTCTGCGCTTCATGTTGCTATCGTTGTAGTTGAACCATTTTTGTGAAGTATTGTTTTTCATATTTTCGCGTTCATTTTTACTTCTGGTGTGCTTGGAGGGAGTTTTTGAAAAAATGGAGTTTGTTTTTCGATTGGTACTGTTGTTCAGACATGTTAGTTGCTATTAAAAAAGGTGTTGTCCCGAAAATCCATATGGGACAGTTAAGCTTGTATGGGCAGTTCTGTACCCTAATAGGATGACCACACCTACCGGATTAAACGGGAGAATGCCGTTCTCAATACCATATCGGACTGTCCAATCGTTCAATTGAAAATGCTCAATTTGTCCTGTGTTTTTGCAAATGAAGCACAGTCCTAAGCTATTTTTGCAAGTTCGGCATCCTAATCATGGATTTTTCTTGAAATTTCCCGTATGTAAAACAGAGCCAAACTTGATTTGTAAAAACCTCTCATTAAAATTATATATCATCCCCTTAAGCATAATATTTTACAAGAACTTTTTTGAGTTTGGGCATACGATTCTACATGAGTTAATGGAGATCAATTTATCATTTCTATATATAAGAATATCTCACATTACTGGACCCTAGAAGATTGTTATATTTTGAAGAATCGTAAGTGAGTACAACAAGTGTCCTAGTTCATCCAAAAACTTCCTGGAATATATACTTGTAATGTACTGGCGTATTCAGCGATCTTTCGATGTTTTTGATATGGCACATGCCCTTATCTATTCATAGCAGAAAAATGAGTATTGTTATAATTTTTGCCGATGTCCTAGGTCCTCCAAGGACTTCATCGAGTATAGGCTTTAGGATCTACAAGCATGATCAATGGTCTATAGATAGTTTTTTAATGGTACAGTCTTTTACCATTTATCTTAGTCATCGGAATATGTTATTGGTTTGTACGGATATTTTTGATCCTCCGAAGACTCCACTGAATATAGGCCTTGGGATACACAACCGTAATAAGTAATTCAGGCCAAATTTTTAAAATCTCCAAAGGTCCTTAACCATGCATGTGTGAAATGTATGTAGGCCTTAGGATCTACAAGCGTGATCAATGATCTATCAACAGTTTTCATCTATGGTACAGTCTCTTAAGCATTTATTTAAGTCATTGGTGTGTTTTGTTGGTTTTTACGGATCTTATTGAATACACAACGTAACAAAAATGACATTTTTGCATGTCTCAAGGATCAAATTATGTGTCTCTAGTAGGTTTGGGGTTGCTGTATCTGATGCCGCTCTCAGAAATGTTTCAGCATGTCACAATTTTTAGCTACAGATCACCAAAGTTGTATAAAACACTGTTTTCATTGCTGTTTACGTGAAATTTAAAGTATGTTCTGTCAAACTTTTTTGTGATCTAATCTACCAAAAGTGCAATAAGTTTAACTTTTATTTCAGATATTATTTGGTTGAAATCGTACGTTGAAATTCAGATTATATCGATTTTTTCAACATGCTTGCCATCTCCATAAACAATTCTTCGTGACTCTTGTATGGTCAAATTCAATACTTTCCTAAACCATAAAAAAGAACTTTGAGCTTCGAAAGTATTATAAACTTTGTTGATAATAATTGTTATACACATGAAGTTTGAATTCAGTGGCAAATTAAACGAATAAATTACCATACAATCTGTCAAACTTTCATGCAAGTTGGTTGAAATAGGCAATTTTTGCTTTTTCAACAGTCAATATCTCAAAAACTAGATGTGCTATGATATTTCTGAAAACGGCAATGAATTCAGCAACCCTTAATTTGGTAAATTGCGGTATTTTGGTGCTTGAGACAAAAACGTGTTCCGCAGTGATATAGACCCTGGGATGTATAACCGTAATAAGTTATTTAATAAGTCCCTAACCATTCATGTGAGTAAACGGTGTATTGTATTGATTTGTGTAGATGTGTTTGGTCTTCTAAGATCTCTATCAAATATAAGCCCTATGATCTACAAACGTAACCAATTATCAATATATAGTTCTTTTATATTGCGAAGGCCCCTAACTATCCGTATTAGTAAACGAAGAATTGTATTGAGTTGTGTCAATGCCAAGGGACTTCCAAGAACTCCACGGAATATAGGCCTGAGTATCTACAAACGTAAGTAGTTTATATTGACACTTAGTTATGGTATATAATCTTAACTCTTCATATAAGCAAATGTACTGATCTGTACTGATGTTCTTGAATTTACTTCGTTAAAAAGTGACATCAATTGAATTTGCTTAAGAAGAGAATTGGTTAATTGAAATTTTAGTGAATTGGGTTCCAAAATGGCGTGGGACATCGATTTTTGCCATCCCCCCTTCGTGTCCGTTCAGGAAATACTCAAATTGTAAAGATTTTCAACGATTTTCGCCAACCGGAGGACATTCCATTACATAATTTGCAACATAATTGTCTAAACTCAATTTACGCACTTCGTTAAAAAGTAACGTAAATTGAATTTACTTCGTGAAAAAATGACGTAAATTGAGTTAGCGTAAAAAAATACTTCGTAAATTGAGGTTTTAAGTACCGTAATCCGGGGGAACATTGATCATTTTTTTGAATATTTCTCAAATTTTTCGTTTGAAAATGCAGATATTGCAAGCTTTATATTTTTAAAACAAGTACTGCCACCCATAGCTCGTGACTATATACTACATTTTGTTTTTTGAAAGATTTAAGCATGTTTAAAAAAATGTTTTAAGTGATTTTTTGATTTAGCTGATATGGGGTAACATTGATCACCTATGTAAACAACGTTCGGTTATACTGAAAATGTCGTTACTTACTTAAACCATGGCCCCTGAAGCCGAATATGAAGGTCAAACGCTTACAAGTCATTTACTTTTTGAGTTATTTTAAAATTAAAAACACTTCGAACCACGGAATACGCCTAAAGGTAGGCAATTTCCTAAGGGAATTCTATATTCTTTACAGTAATTCGTTAATATTGCCTAATTGAGCATACTTATAAAAATTTTGACAACGGAATCGTTTTTAGCGATGCCATTTTTAGTAAGAACCGCATTTTCCTTGCTCATATCATTTGCAGAACTTATGTGAGACATGAATCTTTGGTAATGTCATCCTTAACCTTTGAAATCATTGTTTCGAAAAGTTTACAAATTTACGCATAATGTAAACGCAATTTTCGCAAAAACCCTCACTTACATTACCTTATGAATATAAGAAAGAGAAGCACCATTCGTGATTTGGAAATGTTCCATCAATAAATGATGATACGAGCTTTTTACGAGATGAGTCATTCCGATCAATGTTACCCCGCTGATCAAAGATACCCCGGATTACGGTATTTATAAAGTATTACCGCAGTGGCATACTTACTGGATTGGGCATAGCCATCAATTTTTTGGTTCGGATTCCCTTACAATTGCTGACATTTGCTTCAGTGAAGTGAAATATGAATTGTAAATATTTGGCTTTGAAATAAGGCCCTACTTGTGAAAATAACGCAAGCGTGGTAAAACCGACCACTGCTGATGGGGTAAGACCGCCACCCCTTATTTATACCAACTAAAATGTCTAAACCATTTTTAAAGTTGTAACTTCGTTGTCCATTATTATTCAAGTAAAATTAAATCAATTTTGGTAAAAATACAAGCCAAATTCAGATATTTTTCCAAAATATTAGTTTCTTAAGATGATCTCAGTATTGTGAATTAGTTAACTCTAAAAATGATTCAATATGCACGTTAATCAATGTACAATTCATAAAACATTATACTTTTTAGAATCACATGGAACTGATATATTTTTTCGAAAAATTTGGTCCAAAAATCGCAGTGGTCGCTTTTACCCCGTGGGTGGGCGGTTTTACCCCGTCGCTAAATATAATCATGATAAGAAATAACTTTTTAAAGCCTCAAGAAACAAATAATTTTATACAAATACAACATATTTTTATATTTTTTGATCCTGCCCAAGGCTTCAAACATCGACATGCTGCGTCGAAAAAGGATTTATTGATTCTTGATTTTGACACGTGAATTAAATTGATAAGGCGGGCGGTCTTTCCCCGTCTTCCCCTAGATGTCCATTTGGCAACATTTTTAAGATTAGAACACTTATTTTCAGGTCTCCTGCCAAATGCGATCTTATGGGTTGGCCATAGTAGACGTAATATGCAAATTAAAAACCTTTGGAAGTACGGGATTTTATTTTCGCTTTGCTTCTTCTTGCTTGGCATGGCATCCTCACTGGGACAGAGCCTGTTTCTCAGCTAAGTGTTCTTATGAGCAATAGCACTGTAATTAACTGAGAGCTTTGTATGCCAAAGTGGCCATTTTCGCATTCGTGTATTGTGTGGCAGGTACGATGATACTTTATGCGTAGGGAAGTCAAGTCCATTAGGAAAAGATCCTGGACCTACCGGGAATCGAACCCAGACACCTTCAGCATGGCTTTGCTTTGTAGCCGCGGACTTCAACCACTCGACTAATGGTAGATCTCAAATGATTTTGCTCTCGCTGAAGAGTTTATAAATTACAGTCACCCCACAGTTATGGATAGCACACAGATATGGATCAGAGATGGATTAAAACGGGAATATCTCGTCAAATAGAGTTGTAATTATGCAGAACACATTTTTCCTACGTGAACCATAGATCTGTACAGCATCGAAATTAATTGTAATATGCTCAAGCATTTTTCTCCCGTTTGTAGTAAATAAAATGTCAATCGTATTCCCAGAAGCGTTGATTCATAACTGTGGGGCACTAAACACCATACCACAGTTATGAATCAAAGATAAGACGATTCCGAAACAAACGCCAAAAAGTATGCTTTCACTAGCACACCATTCGATTACCTCGTAGATAAATTGCTGTTATAGGAGTTTGATCCATAATATGAGTCGATTTGATCCATAATACGGATCCTCCTCTCCCTCTGATCCACATCTGTGGGATGGACATCGTTTGAAATTTCTATCCAAATCGACACTTTTTCATACAAAACCGCGAATTTTGAGGTGTATTCTCAAAAACAACTATATTCTGCAGTACCAGGGAGGTTATTCTGTTTTATACAGCGTCATTTTGTTCTGAAAAATGACCCTTAGTTGATCCATAACTGTGGGGTGACTGTATTAAATTATCTTGCATGCAGCTGCGTAGGCAATTCTTTTGCTTTTCATGTGTTTAAGAAGAAGTTTTCACACACCCAGAATTTCAAATTTAGTTTTGTAGATATTCTAGAAGATGAAATTAGGTACCGTAAAACGGGGTATCTTTGATAGCGCGGGACCCACCACATACAGTCACCCACAGTTATGGATCAACTAAGCGTCAATTTTCAGAACAAAATATGATTAAAAATCATAGACGTTTTGCAGAACAAAATCACCACCAAGGCAGTGAAGAATACAGTTGTTTTCGAGAATATTGCGAGCGATTGTTTACGAAAAAGTGTCATTTTTTATAGAAATTTCAAACGTTGTCCTTCCCACTGATGTGGATCAGTAGGAGAGGAGGATTATGGCTCAAATCGACTTATATTATGGATCAGAGCACTATAACAGCAATTTATCTGCGCGGTAAATTAATGGCGTGTTAGTGAAAGCATATGTTTGGGGCCATCCATTAATTACGTAAGGGGTCATGGGGGGAGGGGGGGTTTGAGAATTCTTACGCGCCATACAAATTATTTTTATATTTCATACTAAAAATCTTACCATGGGAGGAGGGGGGGTTGAAAAACCGCCAAAAATGTCTTACGTAATTAATGGATCGCCCCTTTTGGCGTTTACTTCGAAACCGTCTTATCTTTGATTTATAACTGTGGTATGCTTTTCAATGCCCCACAGTAATGAATCAATGATTCTAGGAATATGGTTGACATTTTATTTTCTATGGACGGAAAATATACGTTTAGGTATAATATAATTGAATGCGATGTTGTATAGATGTATGGTGGTAAAATATGTTCTGCGTAATTGTAACTCTATTTGATGGGATATTCTTAATTTAATCCAACTTTGGTCCATATCTACGTGCTATCCATAACTGAGGGGTGACTGTACTAAACGAAATAAGATGATATATGGTGATCAGTTAAGCAAAACGAATGCAAAAGTAAAGAATGTTAGTCTTACACTTCATGTCAGAGCTATTTTCGAAACGTTTACAAACAATCTGTTCTACAGTCATTATTTGATGCAGTTACAATAGAACTGAAGTATGGTCTCAAATCTCTTAGCGAAAACGATTTTTAGAAACTGGGACCATTTTTTGATCTAAGTCAGAAATTTCCTTATAACGTTTAACGCCTAGAGGTATGCAATGCACTATAAATGTTACGCAATTCATTCTATTTTGTTCGATTTGTCAAAGTAACCCCAAAACAGAAAACCGACTTTCGATTATATGAAAAATTATGTATCCATTCAAAATAAATGTTTTGGCAATCTATCAACTGAAGTTGATAGCTAGGATCACAGTACTTGTTTTAAATATAAATTGTAATTCTTAGAAATAGCATGCATAAATATTCAAATTTTCTTCGAAAAAACTATCATAGTTACTGCGTTTTACGGTACCCCGATAGTTAGAAACATGGTTCAGACTCCCGGATTTGTAAAGCGGAACAATGAAGGCCATTTTCAATGTAGCCGGAAATGTCCTCTCACGAAGGGAACAATTGAAAATGTATGTTATTGGAATATACAATGATTGGATGAATGGATGATACTTTATGCCCTGGGAAGTCGAGAAAATTTCCAACCCGAAAAGATCCTCGACCGAAGGGATTCGAACCCACGACCCTCAGCTTGGTCTTGCTGAATAGCTGCGCGTTTACCGCTACGGCTATCTGGGCCCCATTGAAACATATTGGGCAATAATCAAACGGCATCTTAAGAAGGATGGAAAAGAAGCAAGCTCTATCGATTTTTTCAAGAAAATGTGGTCAGCAGTTCAAAAAGCAGTTCGAAAAGTTCCAAAAAAAGTTGTGAGGAATTTTATGGGAGGTATCAAAAGAAAAGTAAGAGCATTTTCCAGCAATGCTCAATAAATGTTCAAATTTATGTGAATTTGATCGAAATTACGTTGATTTCCATGTATTTTAGGTAAACTCATGAATTTGTTCGAAAATAAACAGTTTACTGTAAAAAACACGTGTCCACTCTCTTAAATGAACATTCCTTATATGGGGGTGTTATATGCAAATACCAAAAGATTTCAAAGATAACGATACTGAATGTTCACCAAAGTTGAAGAAAGTGTTGCGTGCTATACAGTCGGTCAAAACACAAATGTTATATGGCTGGTAACACTGTTCAAGAAGAATTAACTTTTGTTTAGCGGATATCTCAAGATCCTGACCACTTAGAATGATGCTTCGGCAAAGTTGTTCAGTAGCTAAAGCGCTATCATTATAAAAAACATTGAATTCGGAATATTGCCAAACAAAAAATTTCATGCTTGCTAGCACTGTCTGATAACAAAATCCCGAAGCAAGTTCCACATCTACTAGCGCTGCATGTTGGCAAAATCTTCAAGTCCTTGAGCTACTGAACAACTTTGTCGAAGACGCCATCTTCCTAAGTAGTCAGGATCCTGAGATTTCAGAAAAACAAAATTTCGATGCCCACTAGCGCCACCTAGTGGCAGAATTCCGCATTTCAATGGCTAACGCATATTACCCCATAATCTACTGAACAATTTTGCTGAACATCATTACCCTTTATTTTGATTACTTTTTAAGATATTGATCATTTATAAAAACGGTCGTTAATCTGAATTTCAGTCGTAAAAAGTGGTCGTAGAAAGAACCATCGCAAAAAGAGGTTGGAATGTATTACGTTTGAAGCGTTGATCCATAATTGTGGGGCATTGAAAACCATACCACAGTTATGAATTAGAGTCAAGCGTGTGGTAGAATAAGGGCGTAAGTCGCATGTTCGATTTCTCTTCATCGATATTCTGTTCTGTGAATGAAGGTGACAAGATGCGAGTCTGTCAGCCTATCTTCATCTTAGGACGCAAGATTGTATCGCTGCCAAGCGGTTTGAAGTGAAAAAATGCTGACAAACTTGCATCTTGTCACTTTTATTCACAGAAGAGAGGATCGATGAAGCGAAATCGATCATGCGACTTACGCCGTAATTCTAGCACACGCTTGAAATGATTACACGGAGACGGAATTCAACTCAATTTTGGGTTGTTTCAACGCAATTCCGTAGTTGAGCCCAATAACTTAATTTTGGCTAAATTTCCAAGGTCCCCACTAGGTAGTTTGGCTTTAATTCCATTAGAAAAATATACTCAATTTTGGGTTGATTTAACGCAAATTTGAGTTCTTTCGACCCAAACATAAGAAAAGTTGCATTTACCCAAATTTGGATTATTGGGCCAAAGTACCCCCATTGGGTAGATGCAGCTTTCTCTATTTTTGACAACATTCGTGTGGGAGAAAGAGAAAACCGAGAGATTTTGGGTTGAAACTATAATCGATATACTTAATTTTGGGTAAAGCTAACTCAAAAATTAGGTAAAAATATTTCTCCGTGTACGAAACAAACGCCAAAATGTATGCTTTCACTAACACACCATTCGTTTACCTCACGGATAACACAGCGTAAGAGAAATTTCATTTTTGCGTGTCTCAAGAATCAAATAATGTGTCTCTAGTGGATTTGGGTCTGCTGAATCTAATGCCGTTCTCAGAAATGTTCAAGCACGTCACAATTTTAAGCTACAGGTCGCCGAAGATGTATAAAACACTGATTTCATTGATGTTTACATCAAATTTAAACAATGGTTTATCAAAAAATATTATGATCTAATCTACCAAGCATGCCAAATAGAACTTTAACTACCATTTCAGATATAATTTGGTTGAAATTGCACGATGATTCAATTGAGGTTAAATCGATTTTCTCAACATGCTTGCAGTCTCCATATGAAATTCTTCGTTTCTCACATATGGAAAAATAAAATACTTTTCTTAACCAACAAAAAATAAATTTTGAGCATCGGAAGTATTATGAACTTTGTTGGTAAGTATTATTATACACATGAAGTTTGAGTTCTGAGGCAAATTAAGCATATAAATTGCCATACAAGCTGACAAACTTGCATGTAACTTGGCTGAAATATTCAAATTTAGCATATTCAACAGCCAATATCTTAAAAACTAGACGTGCTATGATATTTCTGAAAATGGCAACCCCTAATTAGGGGAAGAGGTGGTAAAATGAACACCTTAAGGAAATCATCTTGTTTCTGGTAGAAAACAAGTGTCTGGAACCAGAGATGGTCGAGTCTCGGGTTTGAATATATAAAAACTTTCGGGTTCGGTTTCGGGTCGGGTTTAAAAACTACAAAATTATCGGGTACGGGTCGGGTTCGGGCTTGAAAAAAGTCGGGTTTAGTCGGGTTTGGTGAGCATTATAAACATAGTAAACCAACCTGAAAGCTTCCCTATGTATCAGAAACAATGAATTTATTATCTATTCGAACTCAAGTTTCAATCGGGTTTTTCTTAGAAAACTTTTTCGGGTTTCGGATCGGGTTTGAACAGCGAAAATTTTTCGGGTTCGGGTCGGGTCCGGGTTTGCAGAAATAAAATAAGTCGGGTACGGGTCGGGTTCGGGTTTGCAAAATGTGAAACCCGACCATCTCTATTTGGAATCAGCGCGGAAGAGAGGATGTCTGGAAAATATTATCACTTATTTGTATGAACAAATGTTTTTCTCACCTGCAAGTCCAAACGTCGATTTGATTCCACGCACTTCATTATTAATAAAACATCAGAACATTGCTTTAACAACTCAGCCAAAAAATTTATTTTGTTCCTGGCTTCTACAACACAGATTTCGAATTCAAATCTGTAGTTTTATCAGTTGAAAATCAAATGTTTATCACTTTAATTTTGGCCAAATCAGAGAAATATACTGCGCTGCAGAACTATATCGATAATAGTTTAAAATTCTGTGGTTTTTCGTGCACTTGTTATGTACAATAAAATAAGCTTAAATTTCAATTGAATTTGTGTATGTTTAAACAAAAAATCCATAATAAAAATCAATTCAAATTCGCCACTTTATGGATTAACTACCCAAGAAACAATTCAGTGCAATTGATAAACATGTATGCTTAACTAGTGTTCCACAATAGCCGTGGCAGTTTAACAAGAGTTAATATTGTACAAAGCAACGAATAAATGTTGCATACAGTCTAAGCGGCGCTTTAGTTCCTCAATTTTATATCATTTCATAATTGATCGAATAAAAGTTTAAACTGTGGTGGCAATGTACATCATTAAATATGTTTTCAAAGTAATTGAAAAAGAGATGGTTTTGTAAAATAAGATGCTGTTGTTCAATATGTGGCACACAGAATAACAAGCACATTCAATGTTTAACAACATTTGCTTAGTAACTGTTCATAGCTTTAGTTAAATCACTTGATACTGCAATGATCTGATGTTTATAATATTTCGTACTTCCAAATCGAGATTTTTTTTCAGTAGTTTAATACTTACGTGCTCGGGCTTGTTACGAATCATAAGAATAAATCTCATTTTCTATGCACAGATGTTTTTTTAATTGACAATCACGCAACTAACAGATGATCAATGGATACACGACTACGGAACAATTTTTGCCTTAATAAAAGTTTATCTGCGCTGTTTTATCAAGCTATCCATTGTTTAATGATAGTCGTACCTAAAATGACATTATTATTCAAGTGTTATTCGCCCAAAAATGGAGAATCTGTTCAATAACAACTTTTTCATTGTACATGTTTGTTCAATGGGCTTACTTCGGCTATTTGACAGTAGTAACATTATAAATAGACTCTTCAATGTTTATACAACGTTTAAACCACCAGTTATCCATCGAATATCCAAAAATGCTTGTTCAGTGTTTGTCTAATACGGTTGTATAACAAGTAATTACTTAATTGTGGAAGAAAAGTTGTAGAAGTCAATATTACCCAACATCACCGTCATTCAAAATAAAAGCCCAAATACAGTATTCATTCAACCACATGTTTATATAAAGTGATTGTTCGTCTTTTATTGAACCGTAATAAAGCTGATAGCTTTGATAAGAGTTGTGTCTGAGACCTTGTCACTAACAAGGTTTAACAATGGTGTTTAGACGATGTTTGAACAACACATTTACGATAACCTGTTCGATAATCTTGCTGAATCTTTAAATACTGCTTTGAACCTGCTGTTGTGTGTAACCTTGGTTGGAGCAGTGGAAATGCAAGTGCCTGCAAATCGGAAGGTCCTGAGTTCGAGCCCCGGCATCACAACAATGTTTATTAATTGAAATTAAAAAAATCGTTCTAGGTACACAGATATGTGTATGGAATAAAGTGTATAAAAAATACGAATATTTTTCCTATATCTAGTTAAAATAAATGTTGAAGAAGCATCAAAGAAACTTCGTGTGGTACGTTTATACAATCAATTCTATAAATAAATATGGTAGCTATACCAGTCGCATAAAGCACCAAAACAGACTGTGTTCAGCATGTTTTCTGTTGAACTAATGCTGAACAAAGCCTACTATTTTGTATACCCGTGATCATAAGTAATAATGGCATCCATAACTTTTCTTCCACAATTAAGAAACAACACGTCATAAAATCCTGTTGCATAAACACTGAACAAGCATTACTTTATGTGCTATGGATACCTTGTGGTTGAAATGTTGAATAATCATTGCCATGGCTGCGTATAATCTTACTACTGTTGAACAGCCGAGGTAGGATTATTGAATAAACATGTACTATATAACATTGATAAAATGGTTGTTGTTGAATAGATTCTCCATTTCTGGGCGAATAAGGCTTGAATAATAGTTTCATTGTAACTAAGTCGATTATTAAGCAACTAATAGTTTAATAAAACAGCTCTGAGGAACTTTTCTTAAGGCAAAAATTGTTTCTTGGGTATATGAGCTAAAATTTTCAAAGGTTCTTTTCCTAATAGCAATGCATAAATCTGGGAGGCGATTCATGGAAATCAACTGTTTCATATCTCATCCATACTGAGCTGGGTCAGTCTATTTTTGGCAGATTACTACGGATTGCATGAGTTTCCAACATTTTTTCCAAACCAGATGTCGCCATCTTGGATTCCAAAATGGCGCCGGACATCGATTTTCGTCATCCCCTTGTTGTGCCAGTTCCGAAAATACCCATATTACATGGGTTTCCAACGGTTTTTCCCAACCGGAGGTCAATAATTTCCCACATAATTGTCTAAACTCAATATACGCACTGTGTAAAAAAAGTGATGTAAATTGAGTTTACTTCGTAAAAAAAGTGACTTAAATTGAGGTAGCGTAAAAAGACTTCATAAATTGAGGTTTTAGTGTAGTTTGAAATACACTCAAACGATCCCGCCCTACTTGACCTATATTGCTTAATCCAAGATTGACACCGATTTCTTGAATATAGAACATATATGTTTTTTAAACAAACGAAGTTGTATATATTTTGTGTTTCGAATTTTATGAAAGCTTTGCTTTTCAATGCAGTTATAGGTAACCATAAATAACCTTCTCTATTTTCAGTCACTGGAATAAACATCCACACGGTTACACCAATTGTTTGTCTGATTTGCATTTTCTACACAAGTGTGGTAAGCAATTTCATCAATTTCAATATACATCACTATTTTCAAAGTTTTATTTTTTCAATTTCAGGGTGGCATGAAGGCCGTCGTCTGGACGGATGTCATACAATCGGCAGTGACGTTGGGCGCCATCTTAGTCGTGCTAATCAAGGGCGTCATCGACATAGGGGGTCCATCTGTTGTGCTGGAGCGCAATTTAGCAGGAAAACGCATTGAAGCACCCATCTATGACCCGAATCCAACGTTGAGGCACTCTGTGTGGACAATGTGGATTGGAGGTAGTGTTTGGTACACGTATGGGGTTTCCTGCAGCCAGGACATGATCCAGCGTTACTTGTCTCTGCCGACGTTGGACCACGCGAGAAAGGCTTTGCGAGGGTTCATTTTTGGTATGATTTTGGTGATCGTGCTGTTGTCTTCAATTGGAATGCTCATTTATGCTACATATCACGATTGTGATCCATTGACTACCAATGTGAGATATGATGAGTGATTCTTAAAATCGACGAACTTATATCTTCTCATTCTACAGCTTGCAGCAGCAAAGGACCAGCTGTTGCCACTGTTTGTGATGGACATATTCCAGAACTACCCAGGAGCTGCAGGAGTTTTCGTTGCTGGCATCTTCAGCGCTGCGCTGAGCTCATTATCTTCGGCTTTGAATGCACTTGCCGCCATTACATTCGAAGACTTTGTCAAACCCTACTTTGAAGATAAGCTAACCGAAAAACAAATAGCCATTACCTTGCGAGGGTCGGTTCTCATCTTTGGAATCATTTCAGTTATTTTCATTTACGTCGTTGAACATCTGGGTGCCGTAATGCAGCTGACGATGACCCTCAGTTCAACTTCGGGAGGGCCTCTGTTTGGTTTGTTTGTGATGGGAATTCTCATGCCGTGGGTCAATGCTACGGTAAACAATGTCCGAATCATAACGCCTTCTGATAGTAATAAAACCATTTATTTTTCGTAGGGAGCACTTTACGGTGGCCTTGCAGGATTTCTGTCCATGTGCTATCTATGCTTCAGGTCGCAAGCATCAATGGCAACGGGACAAATAATCTACAGTACCAAACAGATGGATGTTTCCGGATGCCTCTATCAGTATTCAAACGTTACCAAACCGGATCCCACGTTCGACGAAATGGAAAAATCTATCCATCACATATCATACCTATACTTTACGCTGTTTGGGACCATAGTTTCGTGCACTGTGGGATCTTTAGTAAGTCTGCTTAGTAACCATGTGGATTCAGAACCAATTGATCCAAAGCTGTTGGCACCTTTCATAAGAAGATTCATCGAAAAACACACAAAACCCCAAGAAAAGTATCCATTGAATAGCCCAGTTCAGAGTGAGAACATAAATATGGATATTCATCAGCCGGAATAAATGAGATAAATTTCAAATCAGTCATTATAAATATGTTTTTCACCCTAAGCCTCTGAGTTAGTTTAGTACTGTTAGTTTGTCGCCCATATTATGACAATCAGACGGTGCAGACAGGCAGCCAACCTCTACGGGTCCATTATGATTTTTTTTATCAGTATCACCTCAAACATTACATTCATTCACAGCGAAATAGCGCCACGGTGTGCCAGAAACCGTTATTAACAGAAAGAAATGTCCATGAGTTCGGCACCTACCATTCGAAAGATATAGTATTCAATCATCTTCTCCGTGAATTTGAAAATATTCTAACGAGGGAATCGAAAGTTATAGTGATATGAAGGTTTAAAGCTATTTTGCATGGGATATTCACATGTTTAAAAATATTCCTCAACTTTGCATCATTATTGACTTGTAAACAAGCCAACTAACCATCAGCTTTGCATTAAGCATTCAAAAGCCAAGCATCTTGCCTGTAAATTTGAAATCATTACGTCGAGAAAATCTGAAGTTACAGCGATTTGTATATATACCATTATTTCTATGAAGTCTAAATTAGAGCTTTTTTATGGCTTTTTATATTAGTGCACAGAATTTACAAATAAAAATGTCCATATGACTGACACTCGGCATTCAAAAGATGATTGTTCAAGCATCTTTGCAGCTAGTTTAAGAATACTTTATTTAGAGACATTACTACTAAAGTACTTTGAAGTTTTAGACCTATAATAAAGTAAATTTTGAGTATTCAATTACCACGTTCAATGTTTTTACCACTACTAATTGCAAAAAATTCTTATCAATATGTTGATCAATGTGATTTAATAGCGTGATTGACCGCCTACTGTTGCTTCTTCGTTATTACAAGAGCAACTATACATGCACAAGGAACCAACGGATGTTACTTAGGATTAGTCGCAGCACTCTCAGTGTGTAGGTAATGGAATTCTCATTCCTTGTATTAAGCAATACCGCGTCTTGCTGCGTCCGAATACATGTCAATTCAGTATCTAAAGGAAAAGTCGACGCTTATAGTATCCAATAATTACCCAAGAAACAATTTTTGCCTTAAGAAAAGTTCCTCAGAGCTGTTTTATTAAACTATTAGTTGCTTAATAATCGACTTAGTTACAATGAAACTATTATTCAAGCCTTATTCGCCCAGAAATGGAGAATCTATTCAACAACAACCATTTTATCAATGTTATATAGTACATGTTTATTCAATAATCCTACCTCGGCTGTTCAACAGTAGTAAGATTATACGCAGCCATGGCAATGATTATTCAACATTTCAACCACAAGGTATCCATAGCACATAAAGTAATGCTTGTTCAGTGTTTATGCAACAGGATTTTATGACGTGTTGTTTCTTAATTGTGGAGGAAAAGTTATGGATGCCATTATTACTTATGATCACGGGTATACAAAATAGTAGGCTTTGTTCAGCATTAGTTCAACAGAAAACATGCTGAACACAGTCTGTTTTGGTGCTTTATGCGACTGGTATAGCTACCATATTTATTTATAGAATTGATTGTATAAACGTACCACACGAAGTTTCTTTGATGCTTCTTCAACATTTATTTTAACTAGATATAGGAAAAATATTCGTATTTTTTATACACTTTATTCCATACACATATCTGTGTACCTAGAACGATTTTTTTAATTTCAATTAATAAACATTGTTGTGATGCCGGGGCTCGAACTCAGGACCTTCCGATTTGCAGGCACTTGCATTTCCACTGCTCCAACCAAGGTTACACACAACAGCAGGTTCAAAGCAGTATTTAAAGATTCAGCAAGATTATCGAACAGGTTATCGTAAATGTGTTGTTCAAACATCGTCTAAACACCATTGTTAAACCTTGTTAGTGACAAGGTCTCAGACACAACTCTTATCAAAGCTATCAGCTTTATTACGGTTCAATAAAAGACGAACAATCACTTTATATAAACATGTGGTTGAATGAATACTGTATTTGGGCTTTTATTTTGAATGACGGTGATGTTGGGTAATATTGACTTCTACAACTTTTCTTCCACAATTAAGTAATTACTTGTTATACAACCGTATTAGACAAACACTGAACAAGCATTTTTGGATATTCGATGGATAACTGGTGGTTTAAACGTTGTATAAACATTGAAGAGTCTATTTATAATGTTACTACTGTCAAATAGCCGAAGTAAGCCCATTGAACAAACATGTACAATGAAAAAGTTGTTATTGAACAGATTCTCCATTTTTGGGCGAATAACACTTGAATAATAATGTCATTTTAGGTACGACTATCATTAAACAATGGATAGCTTGATAAAACAGCGCAGATAAACTTTTATTAAGGCAAAAATTGTTCCGTAGTCGTGTATCCATTGATCATCTGTTAGTTGCGTGATTGTCAATTAAAAAAACATCTGTGCATAGAAAATGAGATTTATTCTTATGATTCGTAACAAGCCCGAGCACGTAAGTATTAAACTACTGAAAAAAAATCTCGATTTGGAAGTACGAAATATTATAAACATCAGATCATTGCAGTATCAAGTGATTTAACTAAAGCTATGAACAGTTACTAAGCAAATGTTGTTAAACATTGAATGTGCTTGTTATTCTGTGTGCCACATATTGAACAACAGCATCTTATTTTACAAAACCATCTCTTTTTCAATTACTTTGAAAACATATTTAATGATGTACATTGCCACCACAGTTTAAACTTTTATTCGATCAATTATGAAATGATATAAAATTGAGGAACTAAAGCGCCGCTTAGACTGTATGCAACATTTATTCGTTGCTTTGTACAATATTAACTCTTGTTAAACTGCCACGGCTATTGTGGAACACTAGTTAAGCATACATGTTTATCAATTGCACTGAATTGTTTCTTGGGTATAGGAACTAAACAAAATATGAGGCTTGTTTCATATACATATTTTGAAAAACACGAAACAAGGTTAATTTCTACAATAAACTCCTACTAACTATTAATTGAACAAACACATATATAAACGTATCCCCTTCGCTGTCATGAACAAAATGTGAATCATCATATTTAACTTATTTAAAACACTAGCATAAAACCGATCTCACTAGTTGATAATCTAACCTCGACTGAGCAACATGGTGCCACTTTCAAATTGTTCAGGTTCGCCAATATGCTTATTTGTGCCATAACGAAACACTGCCCCGCAAAACGCGCAGAAATGAAACAAAATTCACAAAAACGAACCCATTTGCTTATCATTTAACGAAACACTGCATTTCTTCAATGTAAGATATAAGTTGAATGCAAATATGTTAAGTTAATTTGTGTAGCAATGATAAAATGTGTGTTGTGAACACTATTTTAGACGATTGAAAAAAAAAATCTCAATGACTCCAAAACTTCAAAGTACTCTTGTTATGTTGTCTTTTGATAACATAATCTAAAACTAACTGCGAAGATAATTGACTACTATATTTATTGAATGCCAAGGGTCAGTCCTATAGACATTTTTATTCGCAAATTACGTACACTTTCATAACTAAGGCATATAAATCAGCCCTAATTGAAACTTCACAGAAATAATCATAAAAATACAAATCACTGTAACTTCAGATTTTCTCGACGTAATGATTTTAAATTTGCAGAGAAGGTGCTTGGATATCACATGTTTCGAATGTTTAATGTTAAGCTGGTGATAACTTGGCTGGTTTACAAGTTAATAATAAAGAACCGTTGGGGAATATTTATAAGCATGTGAATTTACCTTCCAAAATAGCTCAAAACTTTCAAATCACGATAACTTTCGTTTCCCTCGTTTGAATATTTTCAAATTCACGGAGAAGATGCGTGAATACTATATCATTCGAATGGTAGGTGCCAAATTCATGGACATTTTTTTCTGTTAATAACGGTTTCTGGCACACCGTGAGCGCCTCTGACCACGTTAGGCGGTACCCTTTGTTTCTTCATTTGAATAAAAAAAAACCTGGGCTAAGGGCTGTTTTGATTTGGTGTTGGTAAAATTTGTATATATCATTGGAAGGAAGCGCGCCTTCCGGAGCAACGTCCTTTTTTTACATTTTTGCCACGTTTAGTTAATGTTTTAAAACCCACACTTAAGTTAGAATATTTTCTAAATAGACACTTTATAAAATCATCAATTGCATTTCAACCATCAGATTAACACTGAATACTGATTCTCATTAAAATAAGTCCGTCATACAACTCACTCTAGGAGTTGAATCAAACGGTATACTTTGCGCACTCGTGCCCATCACAAATATTAGACTGAATGTAGAACCTGTGTATTATAACCGTATATTTTAATTAAGTCAAACGTGACTCGACATTAGTTTTAATTACGTCATGTGATGCAAGCTGGTCATATCTGACGACTATCCAACATCAACCTGCATTACTGCGGAGAGATATGCCTTTGAAAAAACTGGATCGATGGATAACAAATTGTAATGCTTTTAAATGCATATAAAATCTGCTTTAACGGTCGATAATGTTGCCATAAAATAGTTTTAAAGGCGTCTCAGGCGTGAGCCACAGCCTGATCCAGAAAGCACTTGGGGAATGACGTTGATTTTTGTTGGCTCATTCTCCGATCCGGACCAAGTTATAAAAATGTTTTCACTTTCGTCAACACCAACCTTCAGAGCAGAGCGACAATACCAATTTATATAGATGTACGGTATGATGAAAGAAAAAAATATATTTTTTTGTATTTCATGTCTATTCATGTTTCGCTGAAACCAGTAGCCTATGAAGAAAAACATAGATAAAAGTTACATTTTAGTGATAATATCATGAAATTTAGGGCCTTTTTAACTTTATAGAGACATCTGCGACCTTCAAGCTACGCTGAAGATGTCTGTGTTTGATTCCAATTAGGGTGATTTATGTATTTTGGACAGGCCAAGGATATGTCTGGAAACGAAAAACGATTGATTGCATTAGATACTAATATTTTACTACGTAATGTTAGTTATATGCTTAATGTCTCATTGTACTTTGAGTTTCTGGGGAGACAGCGTTTTTGGCGGACTGTCTGTTATACATTTCGGACACCAAATATACATTTTGGACACCCTCATGTGGATATAATTTGGACAGGGGCGTTATCTCAATATCCATGCAATGGTTTCTCAAAAAGACGGTCATATTATAACATTTTAAGAGTCTGCATGTGACTTATGCATTTTTTCGCTTATTGGGTATGTATATTTGTGGTACCGTCATTGGGGGTGACAATGGGTCAAAAAGGGATATGTGCGATTTATTTTTTGAATATGTTCGGTTCCGAACGTTTGAATTTTGTTTTGCCTTGTTTTATTTTTTTTTGTTTTGTTATTCCCTGTCATAAAATCTATGTTGATTAGTTCCCTTTTCCCCAAAACGCAATAAGAAACGTAACCACTTATCCCAATTCCTCATTCATAGCTCCCTTTTCCCATTACTGTTGTCTAAATTCAATACCTTTCTGATATTAGCTATAAGTAAAGTAACAACCATCAAACATCAAAGTAAGCTTCTCCCGATTAACTCTCCATCGTTTTTGTTTTGTTTGTTTCGTCATTTACATGTAATGGGAGGAGCCTAACACCTGTCAATTGAATCTCCCGACAGAGAATGTATTAGTATATAAGTAATCCACATTGCGCAGAGCGCATCATTCCGAATCGAACTGCCGTTGTGAACGGTTGCGTTGTCTTTTTGAGTTGCGAGACACAAGTTCGAATTCTCCCCCGTTCGTGTGCGAAGTGCACCTTTCGCGATTTCCCGCTCCGGCGACTGCTCTCCGGCGCTATCCTACCTCCTAGGGGTGGCTAGCCAAAAGGCATCTCTGCAAGCAGAGCAACCGCGGCCCATAGCGATGGGTCGCAACAGGAAGCAAAAGGCGGACTCCGCCTCGATCCCCGCCCCGCTGGCCGACAGTGGGCAGACCAGCGCGCCGAAACGCGCAAGAAATGAGGATGCCAACCCGGCGGCGTTCAGCAGGTTGCTGGCAAACAACAAGTTTGCCTCCCTGCCTGTGGACCAAGCCCCCCCGGGCGCGAAAGTTCCCCCCCTCTTCACGGCGTCGAAGGACCTCTCGGCGCTCCGGTCCAAGCTAGCGGCCAACAACATCCGACCGCTATTCAAGCTGTGCCATACCGGCACTAAGATCATGTGCGCCTCCGGCGCCGATTACGACAAGGCCGGCAAGCTGCTGAAGGCAAAAGGGGTGGAATTCTACACCCACGATGCCCCCGGCAGCAAGCCGTTGAAAGTTCTCGTCCGAGGGCTGCCGGAGTTCACCCCGGAGGCAATCGTGGACGAAATGAAGGCGGCTGGACTCAAGCCGACGAATGTGTTCCCCATCCGGAGAGCACAAGGAGGACGACATCGGGACCAGCTCTACCTGGCCCACTTGGAGAAGGGGTCCACCACCATGGCGGGACTGACGAGGGTGAGAGCGCTCTTCAACATCGTCGTTGAGTGGGAGCGCTACCGCCCGAAGAAACGTGATGTGACGCAGTGTGGCAACTGCCTCGCGTTCGGCCACGGGACGAGGAACTGCCACATGAAGCCTCGCTGTGGCAAATGTGCCGGCGCGCACGCCACGATAACATGCCAGCCAATGGAGGAGGGCATCGAGCCGAAGTGCACCAACTGTGGCGCCAACCACGAGGGCAGCAGTCGTAATTGCCCTAAACGAGCGGAGTTCCTGGCAATCCGCCAGCAAGCATCCGCCAAGAAGCTGGGACGGCAACGCCAGCGCCAACCACCTCCACCGCTGACTGAAGAGCACTTCCCGACGCCCCGCTACCAAGTGCCCAATCTGCCACCGCTTCCACCAACCCACCGGCAGGCATCCCGCCAGCCGACCCCTTCCGTTCAGCATCGCCTCGCGGCCGCCGCCGCCGCCCCACCGGTGCAGAATGCGCCCCCTCCTGGATGGGGGAATCCTGGACGCAGTGCCCCCGGCACTCCTCCCTCCGACGATGGCTCCCTGTATACTCCGGAGCAAATGTTGGAGTACACCAGGGACTTGTTCCAACGGCTGCGCGCCTGCCGTTCCAAGTCGGAGCAGATCAACGCCGCCAACTCGGTGGTATTCGCCTTCCTCGCCAAATATGGCCCGTGAGGCCACCACCAAAATCCTCAATTGGAACGCTTGCTCCCTCCGGAGCAAAAGCCGAGAGTTGTCCGCCTTCCTGGACCAGGAAGGCATCGACATAGCCATGATCACGGAGACGCACCTCAAGCCGGAAGTTAACATCTTCATCCCCGACTTCCGGCTCGTGCGGCTTGACCGGTGCGGATCCGAAGGTGGAGGCGTTGCGGTTGCTCTGCGGAGGAACGTAAACTGCACCCTGCTGCCGAGCTTCCAACTCCAAGTCATCGAGGCCGTAGGTGTTCGGGTGGAAACCTCCATCGGCCCAATCACGATCATCGCGGCGTACTGCCCGAAGCAAACCAACATCAACGACGGAACATCGGCGGCCCTAAAGCAAGACCTCGCCAAACTGACACGGCGGCAGGGGCAGTTTATCCTGGCTGGCGACCTGAACGCAAGGCACGAGACCTGGGGAAACCTCCGGCGAAATAGGAACGGCCTCATCCTACAACAGGACCTGGAGGAAGGCCACTACACCATCCTGAGCCCGGATTCACCCACCCGCCTGAGCCGGTCCGGGGCCCATGCGACCATTGATATCTTCCTGACCAACATGGCCGACAACATCTCCCAACCGGTCGTTCACCAGGACCTGAGCTCGGACCACTACCCGGTGGTGGCAGAAGTTGGTTCCCTGGTCAACCGGCATCGGGTCACCCGGCGCAACTACCACCGTGTCGACTGGGGCCAATTCCAGCGGTGTGTCGACGCTAACATCCAGTACGAGGCTCCCCTGGCGTCCGCTGAAGACATCGACCGGCACCTGCAGAGCGTCGAAGAGGCCATCTCCGTGGCCCGAGAACAGCATGTACCAGCATCTGGTCAGGTGAGCAACACCCTTTTTATCGATCGTGTTACCAAAGATCTCATTCGTTTAAGGAACACCAAACGCAGGCAGTACCAACGCTCTGGTCTGCCTGCGTTGAAAAGCGAAGTCAATCGCATATCCAAAATAATCAAGGCCAGAATGGTGGACCTCAGGAACGATGATTTTTCCAACAAGATCCGCTCTCTCCCAGATTGTGCTAGGCCATTCTGGAAGATGACCAAACTTTTAAAATCCAAACCCAGACCTATTCCACCGTTGATCCCATTAGACAACACCGACTCTAAGGATCGCTTGATAACCCCTGCAGAGAAGGCTGCTGAAATAGGTCGGCATTTCGTCAGCTCCCACAATCTAGGGCTAGACATTCCTAGCCCACACGAAGCTGCTGTTTCCGAACACGCAGCTAACCTACACCAATCTCCCAACGACTTCTCGGAGGAGTTGGAGATCACTGCTGACGAGTTGCTGGCCTATCTCAAAACATCCAAAAACATGAAGGCCCCAGGTTTCGACAACATCCTGAACTTGGAGCTCAAGCAATTGAGTCTCCAGTTCTTCCAACATCTGGCACTGATTTTCAATCAGTGCCTTCGACTTAGCTACTTCCCCTCGTCGTGGAAGTCAGCAAAAGTCATCCCCATTAGGAAACCTGGGAAGGATCCTTTTTCCCCCAAAAGCTATCGACCCATCAGCCTTCTCTCAGGGTTATCAAAGCTTTTTGAAAAAGCGATCAACAGACGGCTGCTTTCGGCAGCCGATCAAAACAACATCTTGCTCGAGGAACAGTTTGGCTTTCGTTCAACCGTGCACCAACTGACTCGAGTAACCAACATCCTCAGGCGGAACAAGTCCCTTGCCAAATCCTCCGCCATGGCGTTGCTCGATGTTGAAAAAGCATTCGACAACGTCTGGCACGACGGCCTGGTGTACAAGCTGCACCGATACAATCTTCCCACCTATTTGGTGAAAATCATCAAAAATTATCTGTTTAACAGGACGTTCAGGGTTTCCCTCAATGGAGTCAACTCAGACCCTCACAACATCCCCGCAGGTGTTCCACAGGGCAGTATTTTAGGTCCCCTACTATACAACCTGTTCACCTCGGACATGCCTCAGCTCCCTGAAGGCGGCTCTCTGTCACTGTTCGCTGACGACACATCAGTCGTCTACAGCGGCAGATTCACGAGAGCACTAACATCTCGACTCCAGAGAGGTCTGAACGTCTTGTCAGATTATTTGAACAGCTGGAAGATCTGTATCAACGCAGCGAAGACCCAGGTCATCCTCTTCCCCTATTCCAAATCCCCCAGACTTGTTCCGGCTAAGGATTGTAAAATCACCCTCGGTGGATCAACGGTGGAATGGTCTGATGCAGCCGACTACCTTGGGCTAACGTTAGACAGCAAGCTCCTCTTCAGACAGCAGGTTGACAAAACGGTCATCAAAAGCAACATCTTGCTAAAAGCACTTTATCCACTCATCAACCGGAAGTCAACTCTGTCTTTGAGGAACAAGCTTGCTGTTTACAAACAGGTCATTCTTCCAGTAATTGAATATGGCGTACCAATCTGGGAGAGTTGCGCTAAAACCCACCACCTGAGGCTCCAGAGGACCCAGAATAAGTTCCTCCGGATGATCCTCAACAGTCCACCGAGAACGAGGACAACCGAGGTCCACCGTCTGGCTGAGATCAAAACATTAGAGGAACGCTTTGGTGACTCGATCGAAAAATTCAGGGCTCGTTGCCACCAATCTGGCCAGCAGGTCATCCGGGACCTCGTTCCCCCCTAGGTTATCAAATTTTTTGTAGTGTAAATAGTAGTAGTTAGGTTATCAAATTTTCTTTTCTTTTCTTTCTTTAAAACTACCAGAGCCTTAAAGGCCGATTAATTACACTAGGGTAAAACCAAATCTATTTCAATACAAAACCAAAAATCAACAAAAATTAAAGCTGAAGGACCTGAAGGTCAAACACTTAAAATGTAAAAATTGTTACTATGTAAAAAAAAAAAAAATTGACAAATAAACATGAATTTAATGAAAAAAAAAAAAAAAAAATGCAGAGCGCATCAGTTTTGTTGTATCAGTCGAAGAAGTAACATCGCGAATAAACGAAAACTTGAAGAGAAGCCGGATTTTTCATTCTCCAGAGAGCACCGTCCGATTTTGATTCCGCTGCCAAAACTGCTTTCCGTTGCTGCTGCTGTTGAACCCGTTGCCGCATTACAGTCCACCCGTCATTGAAGAACACCCGGCAAGGCAATACGCGTTGGTCCCCTCATTCCGATCCACAGTTAGATCCCACCAGTGGTAGTCTACTGCGGACACCGGTTTGATTGCACACGGACAACCGATTGCAAGCCATAGTCAATCCCGCCGCTGCTGGAGCATCGCCAGTAGCAGGATTTGACTGCCAGCTGAGAGACCTTTCCCCGGATTTTTTACGTTGTGCACCGCACAGAATAACTATCGCAATTTAAGTCCAATAAACTTCAAATTTGGTGTGTATGTACTTTGATGGTACATTAACAACTGTTCAAAAAATTAAAGACAAATATTTATTTACAGCGGCACCACAAGTGAATGAAGAATGACCAAATCTCACCCCATAGAGGGGGTGACATTGGGTCACTGTAATAAAAATAACTTGTTTTTGAGAATATGATTTCAAAACCATTCACAACTGAAAAATATTGATAAAAAACGATGCAAACAAGACAAAAAGATATCTAAGATGTTTCACAAGTATGATAAACCCACTTAAAGAAAAATTATACAGAGCTATGAGAAAAAATATGTAAACCCAACATTTATCGTCAAGTTTACATAAATTTTCTTGATTTTTCCCTCAAATTGTCTTCAAAGTCTCATCCCCATTGCTATAAAGCCCATTCAGTTTCCCCAAAGGTGTACTGAAACAGTGATTATTTTGAACCTTCGCAAATAGTTAAATTTCGGTGCGACATTCCACGATCAATAAATTTCAGGCAGAAGTTGACGTCATAATCCCAGTATTTCAGCGATCCAACTCATTTGTACCAGAGTTGCACAATATCAGTCATATCGGCTGATGGCTGATGGACTAAAACTGTCAATATCAGTTCCGAACTATCAATATCACTTTGATCTGACAACCAAGAGCGGTGATGCGACATCGCACTCTAGATCACAATCACTGCAGAATGAGTGACCACGTGGTAATTACCCACGCTATTAATGTTTTTCAGTGACCAACACACAGTTTTAATCCGTCTGCAGCACTGTCAAGAATATCGTACCGATAAATTGCCATTTTAATTGCTTAATTTAAGGCTAAACTTGACCCATCAGTGATATCCATAGTCTATCGCCATCAATGTACTGGTGATGGAGTAGACAGCATGATGTTGATGTGATACGGAATGATTAGAATTGTATCGCAGTCGGCCTGTACAAATCAGCAAATTTCAAGCGGTGATAGTGACAGCAAGCAACTCTGATTTGTACTTCCGTGAGATGTTTCTATTATATGAAAACACTGATAAACAATCAAATTTAGAAAAAAAACACCCTTTTGATAAAAATTTACGATGTCGCTGGGCACGAAACACAGTTGCTGGTTTGAGAAGCTTTCAAAATGCGTTGTATTGTTATTCAATGCACGGAATACTCAAGTAGGCTTGTTTGATGTTTCAGAGATGCTGTATATAGAAAGAATAAACACATCTTAATGAAAAAAGAGAACACTCGGCACCGTAAAATGTGAAAAAAATGGACTTGGAATTTCATTTACTATCGTTCTTGCTTGACCCAATGTCACCCCCATTTTCAACGTTTTAGACATCGTACCGAAAAACAATATTTTTTTGTGGGAAAATCAAACAGATTCCGGAAAATACCTGTGATGTGTAATGAAAAGGGGCCCAGATAGCCGTAGCGGTAAACGCGCAGCTATTCAGCTAGACCAAGCTGAGGGTCGTGGGTTCGAATCCCACCGGTCGAGGATCTTTTCGGGTTAGAAATTTTCTCGACTTCCCAGGGCATAAAGTATCATCGTACCTGCCACATGATATACGCATGCGAAAATGGTCATTGGCATAGTAAGCTCTCAGTTAATAACTGTGGAAGTGCTCACAAGAACACTAAGCTGAGAAGCAGGCTCTGTCCCAGTGGGGACGTAACGCCAGAAAGAAGAAGAAGAAGAAGTGTAATGAAAAGACTTTCAACATTCTACTAATACAACGATAGAGGCTAGAGTACATGCATGATACTTTTTACAGGAGAAATTTAATGTTGTAAATTTTATGTAGTTTCAACTTGCAAGTTTATTGATGTAGTAAACAAAAACTACTATTTCTCAAAATGTATATTGTTATGAATTAAGTGTAATAATATGTTCTCTAACATATGAATTATTAATTTTAGTAATATCAGCGTTATTAGCTGAAATATTTCACAAAACATATTTTTCCGTTTTGACCCATTGTCACCCCCATCGACGGTAATCAATAATTTCATTTAATGCAATTATATATCATCAGATCCACCAAAAACGCCTGTAAGTATGCATCCATGCGACATTCCAGTGCGTTTCATCAGATGGCCAAATTATATCAACTGGACAAAACCCGTGATCTATTTTAGACACCACCTGATGTATGCCTTATATACTCATGTTAAGATTTTAGATGAACTTAGGTTAAATTTTAAACATATTTTATCATATTGCCACTTTTAAACCTTTAATGAATGACAAGTTTGAGCGCTATAATTATATTTAATGCATGTTCTTGAAATGCACATCCTCTTGCATTCGTAGGTTTCACAGATGTTCTGTTGATACAATTTACAATTTTGATATTTTTGAAGCCAATTTGTATTTTTTATGAAAATGGTCATCATGAATAAGTAGCATAGTGTATTAATAATGCAAAAGATGATTTCCCGTACATTTATTCCTCATCATCTCATTGAAAATAAGCATAGAACGATTAGCTTGTCCAAATTATATGCATGTCCAAGTTATAAACGTTATCCTATATAAAAAAAAAGTTGTACACAACATATTTTGTTTGTTGTGTTAGAAGCACTCTGAGGTGGTAAAATAACGTTATCACATTTAACGTACTCTAAGGCAAGTGGGTTAAAAAATTAGAGCATGACAGAAAATTTGTTCAAAGTGACTTTAAGATAAAATTATTTTCTAAATGTAATGGACTCTGTCACATTCTGGCAGTATATTTGCTGGTATGTGCATGAATGGAAATAAATTTTTTCAAAGTTTTGACATTAAATCTTTATGAACAGAATTCGTTCCGATAAGTGATGCAATTCATGTAACCTCAATTCAAAAAGTTATCTATCAGTGCGTCGACGAATTATTCAATGGTTATTTTTGATATTTGGAACAAATTAATGAAAGAATGTGTATCTAAAAATGGTAAAAAATAAGTATAACGGCTTTTGCCGACACTTATAGTGACAAACTATTCATAGTTTGTTAAACAATTACATAAATGTAACTGAAGAATGCAGCGCGGGCTGCAATGCTGCAGCATGGTACGCGGCAAAACGTGGAACGATTCAGGCTGAAGCGGAAACAGCAAACCCGCCTATTCCGGGACAAAAAGCGCCGCCTGGAAGAGGGGGAATGCCAAGAGATGGAGTTGCTGTACCGTTCTCAAGAAACGCGGAAGTTCTATCAGAAGCTCAACACATCTCGCAAAGGCTTCGTGCCGCGAGCTGAGATGTGCCGGGATAAAGATGGGAGCATCTTGACGGACGGACGCGAGGTGATCGAAAGGTGGAAGCAGCACTACGATGAACACCTGAATGGCGCAGAGAACACAGGCACAGAAGGTCAGGACAGCGAAGGCGATGGCTACGTTAGCACAGCGGACAGTGGAAATCAACCAGCTCCCACGATGGGGGAAATTAAGGATGCCATTCAACAGCTCAAGAACAACAAAGCCGCTGGCAAGGATGGTATCGGAGCCGAACTCATCAAGATGGGCTCGGACAGGTTGGCCGCTTGTCTGCATCGGCTGATAGTCAGAATCTGGGAAACGGAACAGCTACCGGAGGAGTGGAAGCAAGGCGTTATATGCCCTATCTACAAAAAGGGCGACAAACTGGAGTGTGAAAATTATCGTGCAATCACCATCCTAAACGCCGCCTACAAAGTGCTATCCCAGATTCTCTCTCGTCGTCTATCACCTATAGCAAACGAGTTCGTGGGAAGTTATCAAGCAGGTTTCATCGACGGCCGCTCGACAACGGACCAGATCTTTTCCGTGCGGCAAATCCTCCAGAAATGCCGTGAGTACCAGGTCCCTACGCACCATTTGTTCATCGATTTCAAGGCGGCATACGATAGTATCGATCGCATAGAGCTATGGAAAATCATGGACGAGAACAGCTTTCCCGGGAAGCTCACAAGATTGATCAGAGCAACGATGGACGGTGTGCAAAACTGCGTGAAGATCTCGGGCGAACACTCCAGTTCGTTCGAATTTTCCGCGGGAACTACGACAGGGCGACGGACTTTCGTGCCTGTTGTTCAATATTGCGCTTGAAGGTGTCATGTGGAAAGCCGGACTTAACAGTCGAGGCACGATTTTCACGAGATCCGGACAATTTGTTTGCTTCGCGGACGACATGGATATTATTGGGAGAAAATTTGAAACGGTGGCAGATTTGTTCACCCGCCTGAAACGCGAAGCAACAAGAGTCGGGCTAATGGTGAATGCGTCGAAAATAAAGTACATGCTGGTTGGCGGAACTGAGCGCGACAGGGCCCGCCTAGGAAGCAGTGTTACGATAGACGGGGATACCTTCGAGGTGGTGGACGAGTTCGTCTACCTCGGATCCTTGCTGACGGCTGACAACAATGTTAGTCGGGAAATACGAAGGCGCATCATCAGCGGAAGTCGTGCCTACTATGGGCTCCAGAAGAAACTGCGGTCAAGAAAGATTCACCCCCGCACCAAATGCACGATGTAGAAAACGCTCATAAGACCGGTAGTCCTCTATGGGCATGAGGCGTGGACTATGCTCGAGGAGGACTTGCAAGCTCTTGGGGTTTTCGAACGCCGAGTGCTAAGGACGATCTTCGGCGGCGTGCAGGAGAACGGCGTGTGGCGGCGAAGGATGAACCACGAGCTCGCTCAACTCTACGGCGAACCCAGTATCGTGAAGGTAGCTAAAGCTGGAAGGATACGCTGGGCAGGGCATGTTGCAAGAATGCCGGACAACAACCCTGTAAAGATGGTGTTCGCCACGAATCCGGTCGGAACAAGAAGGCGTGGGGCGAGGCTTTATCAAGATAATTGATGTAAAGCCAAATAAGTAAGTAAGTAAGTAAGTATAAATGCAACTTTGAGAACAATCAGTTTAACTGAGAAATGTTTTTTTTTTGTTATATTTTTTGTAATTTTAACTACTAATCAGTAAATTTGCAACATTTTGTTGAAAACCGTGCTGAAAAACAAAATCTGCAGAATTGTATGCTGTATTCCACTGATCAGGTTCACTTACTTGTACATTAGGGTGCGGCTTATTTTTCAAAAGTTCTCAAAACCAAAAATTCGTATGCTCTACTGAATTCTAATCACATTAAAAGAGAAACCTCAAAATCTGGGCCAAAAATATTAAAATTTAGAGGTGGCACAAGCGTCTTGAAGGTAAATTTTCAGGTTATGAAAAATGACCTTCAGTGAAGTAAACATAACTTTGTTATTTTTCAACCGATTTTGAAACTTTTAGCATCAATACCTTCAAAATTAAATTTATGAAAACTCTATAGAACATCAAATTTGTCTAAAATCAAGAATAGTTTTAGTTACAAGTTTTATTTATTCAAAATTTTTCCTCATTTTTCTAAAAATTAAAACTTTGTTTGACCATAACTTTATGATTACTTAACCGATTCCAAATCTTTTTACACGATTTTGAAGTTAATTCAATTGGTATCAAACATCACATTTCACTAAAAAATGTCTTGATCAAGTTTTTCAGCAAAAACTGAAAAAAACATGATTTTTTAACGAAAAATGCCAGTTTTTTTTTAATTTTTTGCCAGTTTAATATTATCTCTAAAGCTGGAACTGGTTTTTCTCATTTGTTTAACCTTTGTGAATGACTTTGCAATAATTTTTAAATAATTCTGCAACAAAAATATTTTTGCGTATGTAAAAAATATATATGCACTATTCAACTCGTAATTAAGGCAAGATGCTTTATAAATTTAAGTTTAATAGAAAAAATGCAATTTCCGGCGAAAAAAAACTTAAATCTATATAAATAAAAATGGAATGGTGTTTGTATGTCACGAAATGACTTACAAACGGATCAGCGGATCTGAATGATTATCTCTCCATTCTGTTTGTCACGGGTTCCGACTTGTTTGTGTGTATAAAAATCCTAGGATATTCATCGGGAAAGACGAAAAACGAGAGTGAACGGAACTGCCATTTGGTATGGAACAAACCATAGCGTTTTTCAACAGCCTACTTGATGGCAAGACGAAGTTTTCCGGGACCACTAGTAATCAATAAAAATTTGATTTTTTCATTGAAAAATCATGTTTGTGGGTAGTTTTTGTTGAATAAATAAGTCAAAACCATTTTTTAGAAAAATGTGTTGTATGAACAATTTAAAAACAAATAAATTTGCTACAAAAGCCTGGAAAAAGATTCGGAATCGATTGAGTAATTATGAAGTTATGGTCAAACACAAATTATTTTTTTAGTAAAATGAGGAAAAATTTGGATAAAAGTATTTTTAACTAAGACTAGTTTTGATTTTAGACAAGTTGGATGTTCTACAAAGTTTTTAGAAATTCAATTTTGAAGGTATTTATGCTAAAAGTTTCAAAATCGGTTGAAAAATTACAAAGTTATGATTATTTCACTGAAGGTCATTTTTCATAGCTTGAAAATTCAAGACGCTTGCGCCACCTCTAAATATTAATATTATTGGCTCATATTTTGAGGTTTCTCTTTTAATGTGATAAGATTTCAGTAGAGCATACGAATTTTTGGTTTTGAGAACTTTTGAAAAATAAACCGCACCCTATTGTACATACAGTATCATCGTGCCTACCACGTGATAAATAATGCAGAAAATGGCAAATTTGCCAAAAAAAAATATTTAATTACTGTGGAAGTACTCATAGAACATTGATCTGACAATGAGAAAATCTCTTTCCGATAGAGGAACAAGCTAAAAAGAGAAAGAATAAGGAGCATGATATTTCCTATTTGAAAAAAGCAGGAATACAGACGTACACACAAAATAGTATACATTAATTACTGAAAACTAAGTACACAACTAGAACCTAATCTACAAATAAATCAACGTGATACATTTTTGCAATCTCCCCGTCGATCCAATCACGATAGTAAGGAACATTAACGTAAACTCCAGGAACACCTCGTGCTCCACAGCGGGCTCCAAATGCCACCAACCCCACCAGGTAGTATTGATTCTCCGAGTTCGGTATCCTGCAGACCAGAGGTGATCCACCGTCGCCCCGGCATGCATCTTTACCGGATTCACCTCCCGCACAGAGAAAACTCTCGTGCAGTTTGAAGTACGGACTGTGAAGTATTTTGCTCAGTATCTGCTCGCATTCATCCCTTGGCACAATCGGAAGCTTAGTCCGCTTCAAGATCGATGAATTCCTTCCGAGGGTGTCCTCTCCCCAACCACAAAACACACACTTCTTTTTGTCGAAATTTGCATTCTGAGGCGGCAGGCATACCGTGCCTACGACTTCCGTGAAGTGGACATGATCGTTGAGAAACAGAATGGCGATGTCGTTATGTAACAGTTCGTCGTAGTACTGAGGATGGGTGATCGTTTTGAGTACAGTCCGGTCCTGTGGTGGATAGATTTCCACCATATTTTCCAAATCCCATTCGCCGAACCGCACCTTCAGTTTGTCCGTTTGGATGTTCTCGATGCAGTGAGCAATGGTGAGCACCACCTTAGATTGAATCAGCGTTCCGCCACACATGTAGACTTCGTATCCAGCATCGATCACGAACACGAAAGCCATCCATGGGAACTCTCCTAGGAATGATAAAATATTCGGAATTAGATTATAATGTCAATAATTTGGCTTTGTATCAATGCAAAACTTTTCTATAATATATCGCTTTCGGCAACTAAAGCTGTTGCCGTTGATTTACTCCTCTACAAGCGATATCATTTTTTTATCACAAGAAAAAACAAAGTTAAAACGCAATAGGGTGTCGGTACCAATGATTGTAATGTACCACTATATTAGACTACGGAATAAAACGTATATTGTTCAATTAAAACGACATGCGCTATTTTTGATGGATAGATCGCCTCCAGTTTGGTCGATTTGCCAATTTTCAGCTTTTTATTTTATCAAAAAGTCATATAAATTATTAAGTTTTCGCAAAAAACCCTCCCTTGCTCCAATAGTTGCCGTCGTGTTCCAGTAGTGCATCAACTGACGGAAGCGGTGTTTTAATTAGATATATATAAATTAGGAAATGTCACATAGATGATCTTTATGCTTCATTCGAAAGCTTTTAGTTGCTGCTCCGAGGAAAAATGTTAAACCTATGTAAAAATCCACTATTTTGTTAAAAATTGCTTGAATCATTCCCGAACGTCAACTACTGGATCACTAGCGCAACTACTGGATTACGTGTACCAATAGTGGCTCAAGCGATTTTATGCTCAAAAAATAATTTTATCATTCTTTTTATATTTTTACCATATAAAAGAGGTTGAAATCTATCTGGTAATGCCAAAAAATATATGTAAAGGCGTTTCATTATGATTTTTCTTAGGTAATCCACTATAGGCAGCGGCACCCTAATTTTTTTTTATTTTTCGATATTTTTACACAAACAAAAACAAAAAAATATTTGATTCAAATGCCAAACACTGTGTGCGTCCTGTCTCATATTCGCGACTACGAAGCTGCTGATATTTCTTCGGTTTTTCGTGAAAAAAACAAGGCGAGATATATTTTTTGCTTTTTTTACTAGTTTAAATTACCTCGAACGCGAGGATCATCACTATTCCCGTAGTACACCCGATTCTGTTTTTGCACGGATTTTTTTTTACACGGCCGTGCAAAAAAAGTTTCCATACAAAATTTTCCGACAAAACCTTATTTTTGCATGAAACGTCGAGAAATGGTGTTACTTTTTTTACACGCTTTTTGAAATTTTGAACTGAAAACTTTTTTTGCACGGTACGCATCCCCCGTGCAAAAACAGAATCGGGTGTATAAAAGATGACGTTGAAGATATATTAGATAGATGACGTTGAAATTGAATTGAAATTGACTGCGTTCGGAATGCATTTTGACTACCGTAGTGTATATGACGATGCATATCCTTCCATCCGGAAGTCACAGAGAGCACATGATTTCAACAAATTCGGTGAGTTTTTTTCCATTTTGTATGAATAGCATTATTACCTATAGAAATAGGGTAAAAATTCACATGTTATTCGTTTAGTTTTCACAGAACCCAATGTGTATTGCAGTCTCGCGAACGGGTTTATTTTTTTTATTCATTTCTTTTGTAGTTGTTTAGAAATAACCAATGGGCAATGTCAGTACAGTATAGTACAGTACCTTGTTTTGACAAGTTTTTATTATATACAAACTGTATGGGAGACAAAAAAAAACAAATCTATTAGACGTAAAAACCATCTAAAAATACTGTTGTGAAGTTTGAAAACAGTAGAATCTTTTAGTATACCTACCCGACTAGAGGTAGGTAATTTTGTTATTTATTATAAAATTGTATCAGAATGTGATATGCATATCTCATTATTGTATACTTTTGTTAAACACCGTTATCCACAGAAAATATTGTAACAAAAATATATCATATTGTGTTATATTTTTTGAATATGTTTTTTTTTGTTTGTTTTTAACAATTTTATAACAAAATCAAATACAAATCTGTGCAGTTTTTGATGAAATATATTGTTTTAATTTGAGGAGAATGAAAGAAAAATCTCTTGGTTTTGTAAAACAATCCAAGCGGTAACAAAAAGTTATGATCTTAATTTAATTATTGACTAATTGCAAGTGATTAAAAAATGACTTGTTGCGACTATAATTGCTTAAATTGCTTAAATCCAAACATACATTTTTCTGCCTATTGCACGAATATGAAGTTTTATTAGAATTTTTATATATGTACAGTCAACTCGCCCTAACTCGATATTGAAGGGACCCCAGTCAACCAAAATGTACGTATAACGGAATCACCTGGAGGCTTTGTATGTGCAAAATTTCACTTAAAGGATGTCGCGAAAAGGCCTTCTACGTACAAAAGTGGAGGCGATATGCGTGCATTTATTATGTGATGAATAATAACATACAATGCGAGTGTATACATATTCTACCGAACTAACCTGTGATCTTATGCGACTTAACATATGATAATAAATGTTGATTTGACAGCTGCTACGGATTGATTCGACTTACTTTGTACGAGTGTATGGGACGAAGCAAAATGTACAAATGAACTCAGAAAAAAAGTGTTTGAAGCGAGGAAACTCATCAATCTGTCGAGTTTATCCACGGTGTTTTGCGAGTTTGATGTAATTAGTATGAATAAACGAGTTATAACGTGAACTTTCATGCGATTTCTGGTTGTCTGGGACCATCGAGTTAGAGAGGTATCGAGTTACATAACACAAATCTAGTGCAACTACGATCCAAGGGACCGTCGAGTTAGCCATAAAAACCAACTTTTACTATGGTTTTCTAACTCGATATCGAGATATGAAATATCGAGTAAGGGAGAGTCAACTGTAATTGATAAAAACACTGGTTATAACCATATAAGTTTCTGTCTATTGCACGGAATATCATGTTTTGTTAGAATTTTCATATAGTTGATCAAAAAGCTCGTGACTTAATGAGTTACCCCGTATAGTATACAGTTTTATAATTTTGATAGTTTGTATCAAAAATTATAACTGGGTTTGATATGTTTTTGATAGAATGAAAACACATTTTGTTATATTTATGTTACAATTCATACAACTTTTTGTTATAAATTTAATTATTTTAACAACATCCTGCATCAAAATTGTAACAACCTATGTTCGATAGAATATTCATATCATAGTAACATAAGCTGATATTGTTTTGTTATGTACCCATAGTCGGGTAACTCAAAACCGACTAAAATGATCCTCACCCCGCATTTGGGTCCCTCAATTTTGATACGCTAAAGAGCAACATTTTAGTTATTTTAACTTCATCCTTTGTCTCATGCTAACAGCCGTTATTAGAAAAAAAAGTTTTAACTAAATATTTCCTATATACAGTCATCGTTCTGTTATAAGGTACCGCGGGGCAAGTGGGTAAATGAGGTAAATGAAAACAATTGATATATTTTACTGAATATGTGAATTAACGTTTTAAACTCATGCGTAAACCTTTGAGGCCATTGAGAACATTACGATAGGTAAGAGATTTCTGAGATTTTTCAACCATTATTGCATAATAGAGCGAAAAATTGTTAACCTGTCTACTGTTACTCCGTAACATGTTGGCGGCGTACAATCTTATTTTAATATTTTCAGTGGAAAAAAGTTGCGGAAAATAATTTCCTGTACCACTTTTTAGTTATCCTCTGTGACAGTTTCAAACTGCAATAAAAAAAGTTTTAGAATTAATTCTACGTAGACCTAAAAATAACTAAATTTAAACACCGTCAATTTTCTTATCAGGTGGGGCAAGTGAAAAGTTTATCATTAGAGATTGAATTTGTGTTTTCTCTTTAAGTAGCCATAAGTAAACATGGTTCGCAATTATCATAGAAAAACATAACGTGCTGAAAATTCAAGAAACACTATACTCAAGCGTTAAACGTTATTAGAAATCATGGAATTTCTCTAAAAGATGTTGCCAAACATTACAATATTAATATGTCAACTTCGGGCAGCCAATTAAAAGGAAGACGTTGACTGAAAAGTTGCAATATTGGAGAACACACGGAAATCTCGTGTAATGTCTTTGTAAAGCTAGTTTAAAACATAAAAATGGGGTATAGGTCTATCCACATAAAAAGATTCTAAATACGTTATTGAAGGATTCCGTTTAATTTCTCCCGAAGAGTTATCCGACGTCATATCCGACATTCTTAAAAACAAACAACGAGCGGTTGAAATTCTACAGAGCAGTAATGCAATTGCTGTCCTATAATGTAAGAACTAACATTGGAAATGTTGCAGTTATAATGTTGTCGAATCATTTCAACTAACATAACTGAACAGAAGAAAATTCAAGTGAAAAGAATAACATTTTCTTTTTTTTTGCATGTTACCTATGTCATTGTTCATTGGGAAGCCATAATAAATGTTAAAGCTAATAGAAATCGTGAATATAACTGTTTGTTTTTGAATTTATTGTTCAAAACGGTAAACTTTTCACTTGCCCCACTTTTGGGGCAAGTGAAAAGTAAAGAGACATTTTCAAAAAAAAATGTCTGTATTTTTTTCTTCAATTTTTTATAAAAATCAATTTCAGCATGCTGCTTATATTTGGTGGGAGTCGAGCTAAAAAATATACACGACCTCATTTGTTTCAATTTAAAGTCTCTAGAATTTGAAGAATCTCAACTATGCAAATTCCATTACCCACTTGCCCCACGGTACCTTATACAGTTTCCCGCTCATGGCAATAACCCCAATTCCTGCAGTTTTCATACATCCAGGAGGATTCCCTGATTCATGATTCATGACGTTAGAGATTCCTTATATCACCTTAAGGCTTTTCGGGAAGTAAATGCAACATGGCTTCCACCACAATCATTGATAATTATTTACCAACACATACAAACAGAAACTATTTCAGAATTAAATTAGTAAAATAAATGATTCACCCCTGGTATATCCTCACAAAATTCTAATGCATTGAAGTGAATACTCTGTTGAACTCATTGAAAACTGTTTTTTCAAATTACTTTGAGATATCAGCTTAAAGCTTAATAGAAGCCAACGGTTCACTCACTGCTTCTTTATGTTTTTCTTAGCACAACAGCACGTCCCGATTTCATGACAACAATTAAATTGGTCAGTTTACCTAATATTTCCATTGGAACACTCTAGAAAACTATATCACTTCACTTGTTATACTGCCATGCTTGAGTTAACCTAATTTATATATTGATTAATTCACTAGATTTAATAATTTGCCTTCTAAACTTCCATGGACAAAACCAAAATATAATTCCATTTTCATTCATGACATACACACTATATGATCTAGTATAAGTGCAAAAAGATGTAAACAATCATTGATCATTGTAACCAGTGTTGCTAGAAAAATAAATTACAAAATAATTGAACATTAAGTTAAAACCCAATCATCTCTATTTTGTAATTTATTACAAAAATTTGATTGTGGAACTTCGTTTTAAATTTCTGAATTTATGTTTAAAATTGTGAATATGAGGCAGAAAAAAAAACTTTTTCGATGGATGGTACGATATTATTCGGTAAATTGGCAACGCTTGCATCCAGGCACTTGCGACAGGAAAAAGTGTCAACAAAAACAAATAATAACATGCCGAGAGTTTCAAAAAAGAGGAGAGCCGGGATTTTATCCTGGATTACCAGGAATAAACACCCAGAGGACAACCCGCCGGATGAAATCCGTTTAAATACATCCGTTGCGATTCGTGATACCGACCCGGATCTATTGGAAATCGCTCAACCAGAGGCAGAAATCGATGGTAAGTTTCCTTAGAATTCCAAAAACGTTTTGTAATGGCCTTATGTTTCAGCCTGGAGCACTGAATTCAGTAATGTTCCTGATGCATCACAGTGGTTGGAAGATGTGCCCCTTCCCCTTCAGAACATCGGGAACCACAAAGAAAATTGCAGCCCCCGTAGTGATTGTGAACTTGCAGAATATGTTAACAGTTTGGCATACTCTAATGCAATGGGTGATGAAGAGCTGGAGCTGCTTCTAGTGCCATCGTTAGAGAATCCCATGGAACCGATTTTTGCAAATTTTTCCGAAAATTTGTTTGCTGATTTTAATTTGAAATCACCGGATGAGCTTGATGACGCAGGAAAACGTTTGGAATTTCATACGAAAATCGATACATTTCCGAGCCAATGGATTATAGATGCTGAATTACCATCGCCGATTCTTAGTGGCGGCCAAGAAGAAAGTATGAGCACACCGGCAACCTACTCGAAAGCTAATGAACGTAAGCAATTAATCGGATCGGACATCAGTTATGGACTTGATCAAACGGCGAGTCTCGAAACAAACCATCTAGTATTGCCAACATCATCGGTGACCGCGTCAAGAGAAGCGCTGGCTGAAAATTATATTCACTTAGTCGTAACAGACAGCTCCAGCAAAAATCAAGGTAAAATTGTATTTCTTTTCTAACGAGTGTCGATGTTTATATTATTATTATTTTTTAGGCAACCGGCTTCAAAAAAGTGACAGCAATCAACATGCAAAAAGAACGGGTTGGAATTTGAGTCGATCAAAAACAACTATAATTTCAATTCCCGGTCGACCTTTAGGAGCATCCAGTTCTTTGAATATGGACTGTTACTGCGAAGCGTGTCTGAAGAGTGCTGCGCAACATCAGAAGCCACAATTTAATGAGACTACAACATCCACAAGTGTAGAAAGCATTGATAAATCAATCGAAGCCAAGATGAAGGAAATTTATGCGGAATTGAACGTTGATAAACTTCAATTGCATCCAGGAGCACAGGATGACAAACCATCTTATGCTAACGCGCCTGACCGATTCAACTCACACAGGTAAGAGTTTACTAATTGTGTAGCAATAGAGCTCATTAGTTTGAAAATATGCACAGGGAGTATGGGGTTGTGACCTATTTTTTAATAAGAGCTTTTTGTAAAGTGTTTGTACTGTACACTGCCCATGTTCACATAGTCGACGTAAGCGCCAATATGACCAAAATGCATTTTTGCATTGATATGAGTTCTTTACCTAATAATACACTTGTTGGACATGCGAACAGCACTTTTTTGTTTCGCAATACAGGTCGGACTCGATTATCCGGGATTCGATAATCCGGAACTTCAGACTCGATTATCCGGAATATATATTTTAATGTTCTAGTTCAGATATTCAAGTTCGTGTATCGCAGATTTCATTTTTTCTTTTAGTGATTCGATTATCCGGAGTGAGAAGGAAATCGATACTCCGGATAATCGAGTCCGACCTGTATTTGAATTATAAAAAAACGAATTTACATGAGCACATATACCAATTTATCCGAGCGTACACATGGTTTGCCTAGTGTTTATTCGAAAAGTTTAGCGTATAAATCAGGTTGCTATAACAGTGACCTGGTGTTTACGTCAATTCGTCCATATAATCATTTGATTTATTAAATTCACTAGTTAGACGGTTAAAATGCAGATTACAAGAGTAAGAAATTAATCAAAAAGTCTCCTCCAGTAGCTTTTGAATTTCAATCTTTAGCAAATGCACAGATAATTTGATCGAAATTGTTGAAATATTCATGCATGTAACTGGGAACACCAAAACACATTTTCTCAGCAATGATGCAATGGTGGTTACGTCGACCATGCGAACATGAGCAGTACAGTAGTCACATTATTACGAGTCACCCACTATTATGGGTAATTCCCATTTGAATCGCATGTGCAACAAGGTGACTAATAATTGTGATTAGATGACCCATAGTAGTGCGAGTAGTGTGCTATTCAGTAGTCACTATAATGGGTTATTTCCATCCAACACTGAGAGAGAGGAAACAGCTCACTAACAGTATATATGTTTACTTGCCTTCTTTGATTTCTTTCTATCATTTTTGGGTTGTGAACAACGGTTAGATTAGCATAATCAGTGTCAAAACCATATTCACACCTCAGCATTAAAAAAGGACATGAAAGAACACAAATAGTAGTATGGGAACACTCAACTATATTTAAATATTCATTTTTCAACTATATTTAAAATCTATTTTATTCTGACGAATGTAACGCTCTGCGCTTCCAATGTATAGTTTTAGTGACCTTTAGTAACAGGTTCGCCTTGACTTTTGGCAGCTCGAAATCTAAGTCAAATGTCTCATTTATCTAGATGAGTAATTATAGTGTGAACAGTGTACTATACAGTAGTCACACTATTACGGGTCACCCACTAGTATGGGTCATTTCCATTTAAATTGCATGTGAAACAGATTGATTAATAATCGTGACTAGGTGACCTATAATAGTGTGAGTGGTGTACAGTGCAGATGCGATTTTTAGATTTTTGTGAATGAACTGTTTGTATCATCAAGCATTTTTGATGATAATCATATTTCATTCAAATCTTAGTTATGTGACGACGGTTGAAAAATTTAAGGCACATAGTAGTTTTCATTATTTATTTCCTCCGTTTTTAATCTACATCTATTTGTCTGTGTAGAAGCATTGGGGAACCCGCTATAAAAGCAAAATATGTCCACTAAAAGCATTTATCTGTGGGAAGGTTCCTATAGAGTTGTAATATATGAATAAAATAAGCTACGGGTCCTATTCCTTCGTAATTGCATATCTAACCTATGTACTAGCTGTAATTGCATAGTTGTCCCAAACGATTCTTAAACTTATAATTGTAATTTGTATTGTAAATGTAAGATTTTTACACCACTGTTTTTTGCAGTTACAGATGCCAAGCGATTAATGGAGACGAGTTTACTCAAATCACAATTCCAAAATGGAAAAGCCTTGAAGGACGTCGAATTGTAGATTATAATTATTTTATTCAGTGGGTTGTAATGGCTCAGGCAACTCACTCGCGATTTTGTTGCGGTGTTTTATGTCCTCGGCAAGAAGAAGTTAAATCGATGTGTTCAAAGTTGTGGCTGATGTGTAATGTATGCAATTATATTGTGAAAGGATCTTCTGAAGAACCAAGTCGTGGTACCAGGCTAAGGTTCTGTACAGACTGGGCGATTCTAAATAGTGGCTCTACATATTCTATGGCGCAGGAAATGTTCTCCTTTATGAACATACCGTTCATGGACAGAAAAACGTTTTTTAAGGATGAACTCGCGATGGATACTGTTCTGGAAGCTGCATTACAAGAATCAATGAGCAAAGCAATTGAAGAAGAAATCAATCTTGCCTCTCGAGAATTACCAGAAAAACAAATAACGGACGATTCGCCTATCAACCTTTGTTGTGAATTGGATGGATCTTGGGGGCTGAGAAGTAACGGACATAGGTATAGTTCGGCTTCTGGCTGTGCTGCACTTATTGGCACCCGAAGTAAAAAGGTTGTGTACATCGGCACGAGGAATAAACGATGTTCGGCGTGTAATCGCAACACTGCCAATAAAAGTGCAACTGAGCACAAATGTTTTAAAAATTATTCTGGATCTTCAGGAGGGATGGAGAGTGATATCGTTATTGATGGATTTAAGACATTGTTTGAGAAAGGAGTTAAATTCACAACCATAATAACTGATGGTGATTCCACCACTGTATCTAAATTGAAAAACAGTTGTTCGTATGGCCATGAGATAAGACATCAATTATGCTGCAATCACACTATGAAGAACGTTGGAAAAAAGCTTCGAGAAGTATGATGTAGGAAACCTTTACAACAACACACGGTGTATATTATATTCTATATATTCTAGATAAAATGTCCCAAACAATTTGCTGATCATTTGTCAAGCCGTATCGAACGTATAACGAAAGGCGCTAGAAGTGCCATTAAACACTGTGCCGATTCAGGGTCTGAAGACATTGAAGGACTACGATGTGACATTAGAAATGTGCCTTACCATGTGTTTGGTATGCATAGTGCTTGTCGCGACTATTTTTGCAAACACAAGAATGAATCTGATGAAATTCCCAGCATTATATCTGATTTGCAGAAATGTGGAGTGTGGGACAAAATTTCAGTTATTATGGAAAAACTAGCATCAAAAGCAGAATTCTTGTGTGAGAACAAAACGAGCAACTTGTAAGTATTCTAGTCATTTTTCGCTTATTATGTTATTCACTATTTTCTTCTTCATCTTGACATTATGGGCTCACTGGGACAGAGCCTGCTTTTTAACTAAGCGTTTATATACAATTCCACAGTTGTTAATTTAGAGCTTGTTAATTACTTTATAGGGCTGAAAATTTGTTCTGTCGTCTCTGTAAGTACAATGTCGGAAAGCGGATTGACACTATGAGTCGTGGATCGTATCAGAGACGCGTCCATATAACTGCTCTGATGTGCAACGAAAACTATGAATGGCATAATACATACATGGAGAAGTTTACGGGTGAAGCACCGGGTTATTTTACCAAAAAGATGTTTGTTGAAAAAGCACAATCGTTAGAACGGAGTAGGAAATCTCAGAAAAATCCCAATAATAATCGACGGTCGAAACATGTACAAAAGGAAAAGGATACTGATTATGGAGAGGCAGCAGTCGAAGCAGCAGAGATTACTGCACTCGAGCAGTCAGTTGTTGATGTTGAAACAATGCGACAGAAATATCAGGTAATGCAGCAACAGGAAAAACACAGACATGTAAACGACACATTCACGTTTCTGACCAACACTATATTTTAAACGGGTAATTCAAATATGCCGTAATATACAAACTAATTCGTCTATATGTCTGTAAATTAAGTATATAAATAATATTATATTGATATTTTCAGTTGCATAATGTCACAAAACTAAGACTAGATAATTGCCTAACTATAACTGAAATGGAGGATCTAGCGAAGGGACGTATCTTGTCAAAATTTATACCTGAAATAATAAATGCACGGGATTCAACAAAATGGAAGAAATGTGATACATTACTCCAAACCACCAATACCTGGAATTTCTTAAAGTCAAACCGAGCTGTGGTTGGACTTGTGCTACGAATTTTGAAGGAAGAACATGCGCTCGATCTAAAAGAAGGCCACATGTTCATTGATCCCTGTCACGAGTTCTTGTGTTGCGTTCCGGATGGTAATTTGATTCACTGATCTTGAATTGACTTATTTATAATATTTAATGTTCAAATTGCAGCGGTCTCTGCAGATGGATCTATTATACTTTTAATAAAGAAAAAGGACTCCTCTGGGGATATAAGAGAACAAGCCGCGACAACAAAAGGCGTTTTAGGATGCAAGCTGAAGAACGGAGAAGTTATCTTAGATCGTAATACAAACATCGAAATTCAAGCTGCCATGCACATATCGTCAAGCGCAAAGTGCATAGTGTTTCTTATGTTGGGGACAAATGTTGCAAACCATCTTCTAAAGATCGTAGATGAAGAAGGTTCATTCTTTACGTCTAAGATTGAACCAAAGGTGAAAACCTTTTTTGAAGATTATTACTTAAAAAAACTGTTTGATAAACAAATTTGTATTAGGCAGTGAGGTTAAATATGAACCAAAATGGATCTGAATAGAGCAATAAACTACAATACACGCAGGTGTAACTGTTTCAAACTTACAATCTTTGTCTCTGCTGAATCGAAACTGAAACCTAAATTTTCGCTAAATCTTGGCCTCAATTTTATTCTAAAAAGCAGTTTACTCTTCTTTTTCGTCTTCTTCTTTCTAGTGTGACGTCTCAATTGGGACAAATCTTGCTATAACAATTTTACCTTAGTGAATCGTGCATCGTAAATCTCTAGCACGATGCTTTGAAATGAAAAGTAGTTGATTTTAAACATCATATCTCTTGCGAATTTGTATTGAGGTAAAATACAATGCATGCACGATGTGGATTTAATTATGGGAAACATTTATTTCTACTTTTTATTTGCAATGCTGTTATGTTAGCAACGTTGAATCCAAGAAATGTTTGATTTTATTGAGATTGAACAGTAGTGCAAATCCAAGAGCAGAACTATCGATACCAAACGTGATGATTTTTATTGTATGTCCAAGATAATTATTCCTAGATTGATTGGAAGCCCTCAATGACTCCTTAAGAAATTAAAGATTGAATTTATAGAGCAACTTTTGGGGAACTCTTTAAATTATTGACCTAAAACTACTAGAGAATTCGACGAATATCTGAAAGATTGCCATAAAGGTAAGTTTCGCTGCAGAAATAAGCGTACCTCTGAAGAAATCACTTCAATTGCTAAAGAAAAAAAAAATGGTAGACAAGATCTCATCACATTTGATCGGAAATATCTACAACTTTGCTGAAGATACCATGTAACTATTCCTTGATTTTTTTGAGTTATGTCAATTATAAAAATTTGTCAAAAAAAATCATATGTTGAAATTCAATTTATGTCTGTAGAACTGTGAAAGTTTTATTCAAATTGGTTCGTAAATACCTCAGATCTAACCCTCTACAGTTGAGCATTTTTTGCGGAAAACTGAAAATGTTACAAATGTTTTGTCCAATACTGTATCTCTTTAGCTGGACATTTGCGTTTCATTTGCCACTTAATTTGATACTTGTGTGCATAGTTAGTTATGTAGATAATTGACTTTATTATGTAAAGCATAAACCTCTGCTAGGTGAATTAGTTTTCCATGGATTGTTGTGGTAAACACAGAAAATGACAGCTTTGTTTGCTTCAAAAAAAAATCAAAACCAATGCTACGCCACACACACAGTCACAAAGTTAATGATTACTATTGCACCAATACATAGCCAATGCAATAAATCGAGTGCCTCCCCGTGTCACCTTAACGAAACTACTACATCTGTAGGGATTGACTTATGATCAAGTTCTAGTTCTATTAGAATTGCTACCTAAAAATCATTTGTTATACATATAGATTTGAGGGATAGCAATTTTTGAAAAACTGAATTGAACTCAAACACATGATTATTTTTCGTTCTATGATTTTTGATATCTTTTTTTTCTTGGCATTACGTTTTCAGTAGGATAGAGCCTGCTTCTCAGCTTAGTGTTCAATGAGCACTTTCACACTGAGAGCTTCCCTGGCTTAAATTGCTATATTCGCATTCGTATCGGTTTTGATTTCAAGGAGTTTAGGGTTGAGTCCAAATGTACACAGAACTCAACATTCATCACAAAATCCTTTAAAAACCAGTTTAGGCGTATATTGTGTAGTAAACTAAATTTTCTTTAATAATGGCAATAATGGTCGAAAATCTGAAGAACTATATTTCCAAGATGGATGATTCTGAGATGTTCTGTAAATTAAGCGATGTGCAATACCCTATAAGCATTATTTAACCTTACCTGGTCGTTTGTTTTGAAAACAATTCTTAGAAGTCAACTTCGAGTAAATAATAGAAGACCTTAAATTGTGACCAAACATTTTCTACAAACAAGCCGATTAACGGCAAACGTATTACGAACTGAATTCAATCTTGTTACTAACTGATTCAATTAACGATCTTTTGATTTTACAGTTTGTTAAGAAGTTAACCTATTTGTACCGGTACCAATGGTTGTGGATGTACCAGTAGACAGGATAGCACAAGAATTGAAAGTATATTTTCAATTCAAACGGAATATATTTTGCAGAGTAGCTTCGATTTGCTTAATTCCAGCTTTTATCTGACTAAAAAGTCATATAAATAAATATGTTTTTGCAAAAAATAGCTCGCCTGCATTAGTAGTTGCCATTGTAGATGAAGAAAGCAAAACAATCAAAATATAATTGATTATTATGCGCCATTCAAAAGATTTTGATTGCTTCTACAGATGGTAAATGTCAAACATATGTGAAAATCACCTATTTTGTTCGAAATACCTTGCATCTTTCCAGAACTCTGGAGCACTGTCCAAACTTTTGAAACATGTGTATCAATATTGGCTCAAGCGAGTTTATGTGTAAAACAATACTATCGTTCTTTTCACATCTTTCTCTTGTTGGAAGAAGTTGATATCTTTCAATTGATGCTAAAAAACATCTATAGGACATTTCGTTATTTTCTTATGAATTTTGTTCTTAGATGAAGTAGCCCAGGGCTAAAAAAATCGTTAAGAATGATAGAAAAAAATGTTCTTAGGGTATCTCCTAATGGTAGCGGTACCCTAGTTGTCCATACTGAAAAGACAATGAAATGTATATCAACGTACTTACGCATGATCTACAACATACCGTATCTAGACTGGAACTTATCCTGAGGCACCGGTAAATTCCCAATACCATTGTTATTCCGCGCAGCGCATACCAATTCCCTTTCGTCCGGCGCTTCGAACTTCTGCAAATGCAAATAAGAAAACAGCATTCTACACATGAGCGGGCTTCTTATCAGCAGGAGAAGATCATACCGGTTGCCGCACAATACGCTCGAATGGACAGCATTTCAAACTTTCGCTTCGACATTCATCTGAGCTGAAGCAAGGAAAGGAAAACATAAACAATCAGGTCGCGTGTGGAATCGGATTGACATGCGTTTTTTTTCACCATTCATAAATTATACCTGAAAAAGTTAAGATGAATCTCGTCGTAGACGTTTTCGCTTACTGGTCGACACAGCTCCGGAAGAATGCAAAGGCCGCCCAAACATTTCTGGAAGTAGGGTAGAATCAGACCTTGAGCAAGTTCATATTTCAGAATCACTGCTCAGCTGGAATACAGCCTCGCACTTACCCGATTCGCTGGAACTGTTACAAAGAGCTGCAACAAGGTCACCAGCAGACTCAATCGAAACTGCATCTGTTCGATAACGGGTGGCAAAGAGTTCACACTCGGCTTATCGTTAAATTTTCGCTTGCTGCCTTGTCTGCTGACGTTGCACACGCATTTTCACCTCAAAAGTCCATAGAATAGGGCTAATTAGCGATGAATTGCTATGCATTGACGTGATTGAGGTCGAAACTTGGTCAAAAATCCACTCGCTGGATCTCCAAATTCCACGAAGTCTCAGGCACACGCTGAAAACACTTCCGTTCTGAAGATGCAAATAGCAAAACGATTGCACGCTGTTACTGATGTGCTCTCTGCTAAACGACTGATGAATAACTGAACGCGAGTTGCGTCGTCGAAGGAGCGTCAAGGGATAATGGATGCGCCGCGTGAATGTTAATAATCACAGTGAATAAAGTTGTCGGTGGACAAAACTTACTCAAACAATGTATTACGGTTTGAAATGCTGAGGTTTGCTATTCAATTTATTTGAATCTAGAAATAAATCAAATTTTTACATTCGAAATATAAAAAATTACGAACGTTTATTTAAAAATTTATTGAGTTAAAAACATTGTCCTTGCTTTGTGATCATATGAATGGAGCATAGTTATAATGAACGAAACCACGCGAGCGACGCCGATCTAAATTCCTTATCACTAGCTCAACGTATTCATCTGCATGAATGTTTCTCTGCTTTCGCCAATAGCAACGTTTTTGGAGGTATAAATTGTTCAACTGGTGTTTGTAACGTTTTCTTATGTGATATTCCGTGATGGACCAGAGCCGGAGGGTCAAACAATAAACCATAAAAAAAATCAAAATTATTCTCATTGAACAAGATTCAGTGACCTGATTTATGTAGGAACCAACAATGGTATATTATCATATTGAATGGAATGCTGGTCCAACTCCGATCGGTGTGGTCTCAAGATTAGCATCACAAAGAAGATGTACTGAAGTGCTGGAGGTTAACTTAGGTCCGAACGTGACGAAGTAGTATTGATATGTTATTTGATTAGTGGATTGCACGGTGTCTATTTTTATGCAATTTTACAACAAAAAATCAATATGTCTTAAATTTGAACCGATGAAAGCCAATAATTTCCTTGTTCGGGGAACCTATTTAGCGCATATTTATTTATTTTTCTAAATTTTCTAGTCGAGGGTCTTTTTTTCATTTTTCAAAAACTGTAAATTGATTTAGATAAAGGAAGGGTTAAAAACTTTTGTTGAAATCTTGTAGATTATGCTCTAGGCCTCAAAAGTCATTGGCATGGGTCGACCCTGGCTGGGATCCCAGCCTACTTTTATCCAGTGTTGACATTTGTATTGACTTCACAACTACGTAAGTCAAAATAACTCTCACTTTTCAACTAGTGGTTTGTAACTCTTAAGAGGAAAATAACCATCATCGTTTTACAAATTTTCAAAACAAGTTTTTTTGTTCAAATTTGAAGCAATGTTCATGAAAATCTATCATTGCATTACACATGCTATACATAATGCAATGATAGATTTTCATGAGGGTTTCTTAAAAATTGAACGATAAAACTGGTTTTTCATTTTTGATGATTGCCAATGATTGAATGATGGATTCTTGAGCCTTAAGCAATCATTATGTTTCTTGTTTTTACTGGGACCAAATTTATTGCTCAGCTTATTGTTCTATAAGGACTTCTATAATTAGTAGCAGAGATCTTTCTGTGTAAGGTACCCCGGGGCAAGTAAGAATCCGGGGTAAGTGTGACCTTCCATTATAGCTCATTTGGGAAAAGCTTTTCAAGGGGGTATTCTTTTGGAAAGTTGAAGATACAGGTCGGACTCGATTATTTTGAGTAACGATTTTTTTCACTCCGGATAATCGAATCTTCCGGATAATCGAATCACTAAAAGAAAAATAAAAATCTGCGATAAAAGAACTCAAATATCATTTTTTTTTTTCATTGTTTTATTTATATGATGCAGTGGCCTAGCCATAAATTATTTCTGGCAGCATTTGGGGTCTTAAGAAAAAAAAGGAAATTTTGACATTGAAAAAAATCCCTTTTTCAAACCACCCTTTTCTTAACTACGTTCGAAAATGCTAAACCATTCATATTGTATATTGCAATATTAAAATTTTCTCAAACTTGTACATAAAAACTAAAAAACAAAAATATCAAAAAACATACTCCGGATAATCGAGTTTAAAATTCGATTTTCCGAATCCCGGTTAATCGAGTCTGACCTGTACAATGATATGGGTGGTAAATGACTGGACAATGCATACCATTGGTACTTCGCGTACCTGCAGGTATAAAATAGACCCCATTTGTGGTCCTTAGCCTCTTTCCAGTAACTCCTATCTCTACCTCCCCGTGGTGCCGCCTGGGGTACGAGTAACCGTAGGGAAGATCGAGTAACCAACCCTGCCTGAGCAGAAGAAAATAACTTCTGAATACCAAACTAAGGTATTCCATACCAGATAATTTCCAATACTTACAACCTGAATGAACCCATAAGAGGTAAAATACCTCAAATAATATCTCAAGCATATTCTACGAACACCAAACTGATAACTAGATCAGGCATTTTAATACCTCAATAATACTTGATGGATTTTCAAATAAAAGTGAAATTTTTCAATAGTAGTTCAATACCTCCAGCAGACCTCAATAGGTGTTTAATACCTCAATGAAGTATTTTTGATTGTTTTAAAGATTTTTTCAATACCATTATAATACCAAATTGAGGTATTGACAACTGAACAATACCTAATTTTGGTATGATACCAAAATATGGTATGCATAAGTTATTGGGGAATTATTTGTTCCTGCTCGGGTGGTGTGACCTTGGTCGTATGCTGACAGGGAAGGGGGGCTCCTCTCTTCTGAGGGTGTAGCTTATCAGAGCGTCTGTTCTCCATGTTAGGAGCGGCTGGTCATCGTTCTAGTGCCAGCGTGAGACTCTAAACAGTGCTGTGCACGATGATCCTCCGGCGATACAGGGGGTTGGTGCAGGCCTTACAAGCCAGCCGTAAAAATCATCAGTACAGGAAGCATACAATGTAAATTCGTACCGGAACTAATACGAAGTGAATCAATTCTAAATCACTTGAATATGAAGTGAATCAGTCCTGCATCATTTGAATATGAAGCCGAATCATTTGAAAATAAAGAGAATCAAACTTGAAACACCTGAATATGAAGTGAATCAGACATGAATCACTTGAAATCACTTGAACATTAAGGGTCGATTTCTTCACCTTCGCTTAAGCCGTAAACCAAGCTTACCCATATGATTAAACTAGGTTTAAAGCCTAAGCAAGGATGAAGAAATCGGCCCTAAGAGAATTAAACCTGAGACAGTTGAATATGAAGTGAATCAGATAGGAATTACTTGGATGTGGAGCGATTCAAGCATGAATCATTTGAATATAAAATGCATAAAACCTGAATCACTTTAAAATGAAGTGAATCCGACGTAAACTACTTGGATATAGAGCGAACCAAACCTTTTCCTTCTTGTTGGATTTACGTCCTCACTGGGACAGAGCTTGCTTCTAAGCTTAGTGTTCAATGAGCACTTCCACAGTTATTAACTGCGAGCTTTCTTTGCCAAAGTTGCCATTTTTGCATTCCTACATCGTGTGGCAGGTACTATGATTCTCTATGCCCAGGGAAGTCAAGGAAATTTCCATTACGAAAAGACCCTGGACCGAACGGGAAACGAACCCAGACACCTTCAGCATGGCTTTGCTTTGTAGCCGCATAAAGAGACAATCAAACGTGAATAACTTGGATACGAAGTGAATCAAACCTGAAACACATGCACATGCAATGAATCAGACATCAATCACTTGGGTATGAAGTGTATCGAACATGAATCACTTGAATACAAAGTCAATCAATCCTGAATCACTCGGATATGAAGTGGTTCTTACTTGAAGAGTTTGAATATGATGTTAGTCAGGATGGAACAACTTGACGGCAAAATTATAACTCAAACGGCTTGCTTTTCGGATGCTCATGACTTCTCAACCAATTTAGCCGAAGACTCGAACTTTCTGTCTCATCGGGTCACAAGATAGAATTTGTATGTTTGTTTAAAAAGTTTACTAGTGCCACCTAACGGCAAAGTTAAGAACCAAATTGTTTACCTGCCAGATGTCCTTGCTAATCTGAACAACTTTGCCGAAGACTGGAACGTCTTATCTCATGTGGACTACAAGATAGAGCTTGCTAAACATGTTCAATTTTACATGCACACCTACCGGCAAAATTTTGAATTACACTGTCTGTCTTCAGAGTATCCTTGACTTACTGAACAACTTTGTCGAAGACTCGAACTTTCTATCCCTTGTGGACCACAAAATAGAACATGTTTAAGTAGTTCAATTTTACATGCTCACTTGCACCACCTAGCAGCAGAATTACGAACCAAACTGTTTGTCTTCCAGATTTCCTCGACCTTCTTAACAGACTCAAACATTCTATCTGCTGTGGATCACAAGATAGAACATGCTTAAATTGCTTAATTTCCCAAGCACACAAGCGCCACCTACCAGTGAAATTACGAGCTAAACTATTTTCCTTTCGGATGCTCTTGATATGATGAACAACTTTGCTGAAAACCGCACCATAATAGATCATCCGCATCTTGAGATATAGCCTCAAGAATGTTCCTGTTATGAGGTGATGCTAAACTTTCCAGGGTGATTCATATTCAGCTGTGTGTCGCAATACTTTTTCGAGCGAGTGCGTATTTATGACGGGTAGTGTACGTCCATACAATTGGAACATAACAACAGAAAGTAGAAGAATAACCGATACAATTAAATTTTAAATCGAAAGCCACATTTTGCACACTAATTAAGGTATTAAAAGGCACAAAGCATGTGGTCAAGAACCGCCCATAGCTCGATGATCATGTTCCAACACGCAAGGTGAGAAAAAGCTTTAAACGTATGAGCGCGATAAGATGTCCAACTCTCCAGCCCGAACCCCAGTGCTACATTCGAGCGAGAGCCAAAAAAGGCAATGAAGTTGTTAATCATAATTTATAGCGCTAAATTGAGCTGCGTTCGGTGTTTTACGGTTCAACAGGTAGGCACGCTTCGCACGCTGGCTGGCTGGTTGCGATGAATTCCCAAAATGCAGTGACCGAGTGCTCAGACTCATATCCACCTACCCTTCATTTAGCTTTAACACAGTGGTTCGCAACCTATTGGAATATGCGACTCCCTTTGAAGTGTTGCAAATATCTCGTGGACTCCTCAAACGGACGTTCTGGAAATTAAAATTGATGGAAGCTTTTCAAAGGTCTAATTGTGATATCTGTTGAGTCACCCTAATCAAACCCTTGAAAAAAAAATATATGAGTAACTTAATTATTTCAAAAGACAGGATAACATTTCACAAAATATGTAATTATAATCTGGTTATTCTACTATCACATGTCTTAGGTCTTACTGATCCTACTCACTCAACTCTCATGAAATCTATAAAAAAAACATCCATGACCAGTGATATTCAAACCCACGACCTTCAGCTTGGTCTTACAGAAAAGTTGCGCGTTTACCGCTACGGTTGTGGGCCCCTCATATTTCTTTATAAATTAAGTAACACGACACATATCTACAATGGATTTGCAGATCCTCTGGGAAGCCGTTTTGGCTCCCTTTGGGTCCGCGGACTACCAGTTGGGAAGCCCTGCTTCAAAATATTGCTTGGAGGATGAAAACGATAAATCGTTGCAACCGGACTCCGGCTCGAGCATGACTCGAACGCGGACGCAGGTAATTTGGCGCCGGATGGATTTTTGACGCCTCGTTTGAGTGATTACCTTGCGCTTACGGATGCGGCAGGAGGCGTGTCACTATTTCTACGATTCCGTGGCATCCCGTTTTATTCGGGACGGATTTATTTTTAGTGTCGTCGATTTCGCTATGCTGGGCCACAAGATCTGTGCCACCGATAGCTATATGTTTTATCAATACGTATCTCCACATTTCCTTTTATGCTTGTTTACGTTCAATTAGAGCTAGCTCTTCGAATTTGATTGCCGAATGCGGTTCATTGAGGGAATCAATTTCGGGCATCGCGCCAATCCATCACCGCGGGCTGAGAAGAGGAGGCCAATCGGATGGAAATCGGTGATTGATTGTATTCAGATGCATGACTTGTTCCACATGGACACATCTCGTGCCAAAACAGAGTCTAGACACTATCTGTATCTAGTAGTTAGACGATAGTGTGACTAAGCATCGTTTATTGAGGCAAACGAACGCGGGCACTTCTTCGATTAGCATATTTCTCAATGTCAGGAATGTGCGAGTTGACGTGGATAAGCAACAAATGTACGAGTTGATGTTCATTCGTTGCTTGGAGAAATAATTTGGACTGTGAGCACTGAATTGGATTTCAATAGAAATTTATCTTTCTGTAGCTTCTTGATATTGTAAAAGCAGAACGAAAGGAATCCGTGACGGATATGCATTTCATATACAGTCGACTCATCATAACTTGATATTAAAGGAACCTGAAGCCAATACCGGCATTGAAAGAGAAAAACCAAATTATTACTAACTAATTGCGAAAAAGCTCAAAAACTTGCTATGCAGTTTGGAAGCGCGCACTATTTTAATTTAGGACTTACTAGTCCAATAGAAAATCAAGTTACTCAGGACCAGGGATTGAATCCTGAGAAAATTGAGAGAATCTCTCACGTATCGCTCTCTGTAACTATCATACCATGCTGCACATTATGAGAGACTGTTTATCGTATACTGCTACAACTTTGATCAGATTGGGGGGATAGTAGTACATGATAAAACCCCTCTAAACATGCTCCAAGCCTGGGAGGCACTATTGCTATTGGAAGTTCGTGGTTTGTTCATCGTGCCAGTAAAGAAAAACACCTATCCCCAACGGTAAACAAGCGAGAAGAATGGATTTCTCGCGTTGAGTATCATACAGGCGTATCTACAGTGATCGATTTCTCTTCGTCGATTCTCTCTTCTGATCAGTACACGAAGTTCAATCTATTTTGGTAACATTTTACGATGCACCATGATTAAGGACGATGAGTTTTTTCTACTAAATGGGAAATATTAGTCGAAAACAGTCGCCCAGCTGAGAAATTGGCTAAAGAGAAAATCGATGAAGAGAAATCGATCATTGCAGTTACGCCCTTATGATACTGAACGCGAGATTTTATCATAGCTCTCTCTTTGGGGCTCTCGCTCGCTACTTCCATTTGTCAGACTTGTTACACCTTGCGATATAATGACGATCGTGGACCGCAACAGATGGGATGTTTTTCTTTGCTTGCTTTGATCGTGCTTCATTCTCAAATGAGAGCGAATTCTGCAATGCCTGCTCAGGACTTCGAAAATATGCTCAATCAAGAGAACGTTTTCGAAAATTTCTTGGAGTAAAAACTGTAAAACATGAGCCAAAATCCATGGCCATCTACCCTTTCACAAATAATGCATTACTCAATATAACATCGAAAAAAGTTGGATGTTTGAATTGTCCCTTATTTTAACATTCCGGATTCGATCTAACAATCATCATCATCAAGTAGCAGACATCCAAACCGGAGATTCCAATGGATCCGTTTTATTATCGTTGAAATTATGAAATTGTTTTATGGTAATTGGTTTTCGGTGCATACTTTTTCCTTTTTTTTCCCGACGGCTCAGTCTGCTGGAAAGCTAGCGCGCGACGAAAAAAAAGCTCATGAAGATGTTAGTCGAAAGACGGTTCACGAAACCAGTAGACAAATAATCGTGGGGAAGGACAATAAAACTGCAGTTAATGGCAAATCAGAAGACCATCAAAGTGTACAATTAAAAATGTTTTATCTAAAGTGTGAGAGTATTCAATTGCGGGGGTGGAGCGTGTGCTTCTTCCTTTACGATTTAGAGAAACCCGAGACGGCGAACAACAAGGAATGCATCGATTGAAACGGCTTGGCTTGCGATGTCTTCTGATGGGATGTGTGTTTTTTGTGAAGATGGTGTTTTATCATCAAATCTTGAAACGCGCTGGGACGCGATCATCTGCAACGATGGTTATAAATTACCTGAATGGCGTATTGTGATGTCAGCAGGATTTATAATCATATACAGTGACAAGTGTTGCATGAGATGAAAATCGGATTTACTAAAAGGTTAAATGCACACAATTGTATGGACAAATGCTCCGAAATCTAAAGTTTCAAGCACTCGAAATCCAGCAAAGGAATGAGTTCTGTGTAAGACAACTTTATCATCCTAATTTGGTAAAACAAAAAACATTTTGTTAAGTCAGATGTGAAAATATTGTACAATATTGGTCCCAAAATGCTGCCTTGAGGAACACAAGCTCTTACAGAAAGTCTTTCAGACTTGGAGCTCTGATAATTAACCAGAAGTGTTCGATTTGAAAGATAACTTTGGATTATTCTAACAATGTATGTAGGAGTATTGAAGTTTTTTTAATTTTACAATCAAGCCTTCATGGCATACACTGTCGAATGATTTTTCTATGTCTAGAAGAGCAAGGCCATTAGAATTGCCTTCAGATTTGTTGGAACGGATCAAATTTTTTACATGTAAAAGTTGATGAGTGATCGAATGTCAATGTCGTAATCCAAACTGTTCATCGGCAAAAAATAAATTTTCATTGAAGTAGACCATCATTCTGTTAAAAATGATCTTTTCAAACAATTTACTGATGGAGGAAAGCAAACTGATTGGACGATAGCTCTAACTGATAGATTTTTATCTGGTTTTAAATTTTGTCGAAAAAATATGCCAACTGAGAATGATAAGCTACTTTCTGGAAGTTTCTTGATTAAGATGTAGAAAATTCCATGATCGCCAGGGGCTTTCATATTTTTTATTTTTTTTTTTAAATAATAGTTCTCACTTTTTCCAAATCAGTCTCCCAGGAATTTTCGAAAACGTTTTCTTGATTGAGAATGTTATGTTATGATTTTCTATTGGACTAGGTCCTACATTGAAATTGTGCGTGCTTTCAAACTGCATAGTAGGTATTCGCAATTGGTTAGTCATAATTTGTTTTCCTCTTTCAATACCGATATTGGCTTCTGAGGTTTTTTTTTTTATTTTAGATAATTTCCAGAAGGGCTTAAAGCCAGGGTCCAATTGAGAAATCTTATTTTCAAAATGTTTGTTTCTTAATTGTGAAAAAAGTGTCTTGATTTCTGCAAATCCCGCCATATAATTTTCATAGCAGAATCGCGAATGCGTTGAAATTGCCTTCTACTCATGTTTTTAAGAGAAGAGTTTAAGATCATCGTCTATAATCACGGATTCAAATTTTACTTCAAGTTTTATTTGTAAATAAATGTTAACATCAAGATTCGAGTCAATATATGTTTCATATATATTCCAGTCGGCTCGAAAATATTTGAAAGTGGAGCTGCACAGTGATTTTTTTGCCGATTTCGTGATCGAAATAGAATAGCGTCTAAACTGTTGGTTTTAGTGAAAAAGTTTGTTCAGAGAAGTTTCTTGATTTGTAAAAGCGCTTCTTTTGACACTAGCGTCCAGGTGATTAAATCACCTAAAAGTGAGATACAAAAATATTTTTTTTACCTGTTCGAGATAGACGGTCGGTGTCTTCAGCAAAGTTGTAGCACATGTTAATTCAAGACACTTTGTCAAAGACACCAAATTTCTATCTCTTATACATTACAAGATATGTAATTTTATCTTAAAATGACCCTTAAAAATCAAAATTTTAGTATAACTTTTTTCCTAAATTTTTTACATTTTTTGTGTCTTCTACAAAGTTGTTCAACTACCAAATCTACATGTTTTTGCTGAACATTGCAACTTGCTATCTCTTATGATAAAATAGTTATTTTCAAATAATCGATTTTTATATGGCTTTTTTGGACTAATAGCATTAGTTTGGACGCAGATTGACGCACATAGCGATTTGCGATTCTGAAAGGACTGTTTTTTCACTTTCAAATGACACTAATAACTTTTGGCCAGAAGCGGTCTATTGATTTTTATGTTTAAACTAGTTAAACCATAAAAATGCATTTTTTTACGCTATCACGACTTTTTTCTCGTTTTCATAACGTTATTTCATATATAAAATATTGGATTTGATACGTTATGATCATTTATATAATTTTTTATATACTACCTCATCCACAAACTTCATTTAGCATGGAAATGCTTTTATTTTTTTTTATTTTTGTTTAAGTCATAACGTTTGACCCAACTTTTGACTCTCGATAGAGCGTAACGTAATTTGTAAACGGTGCCATTCGTTTGTTACGCAACTTTTATTTGTGACGCTACCATGTAATGTCTTTGTTCCTTTCAAAATCTCGCGATACGCAGCATAGCTAATAAAAATCCTCTTTGTGTTATACAAATTCTCCTATGATATAGGAACAAAATTTAAAAAAATATCGAGAATAATATGTGTGCTGACACTTCTATAGTGAATGTAAATTTCACTTATACTAATACAGACAAAGTAAATGCTGATTTGATATAAAACTGTAACAGTAAACGCCGATTGGACATGAATCAGAACTTTAAGGACATGTAGGAATGAAATGGCCTCCTCACACATACAAACACATTTTTTCTCAAAATATTTCACTTACCTAATATTATTCACTCCCAAATTGCATTGCTAACTGTACATCAGAACACTGTTATGTTACCATTATTGTAGTTAAAGTAACTCATAACTAGCCAAATTTCACAAATCGTGCTAATTTTCAACACGAACGACGAACATTCTCTCGTTTGTTTATACTTACTCACCCGCTAACGAAAAATACTTTTCGCCCAATTTTATCATTTCCGCTACACGTAAAACTCCGTACTCAGTTTACTTTCATTAATTATTTATTGAAAGACACCTTCTCATTGATTTCTGATGGATACAACATAAATCTTTATAGATCCGTGCTCAAAACAATCACCCGTTCTCAACTTTCCGCTTTTTTTTATTTTTCTAATATCAAGTCAGCTGCACGCTTGCAGTGCTGTCAGGAATGTTGATGGTTACGCATGATATCAAGCAATACTATTCAGTTGAAATTAAAAAGACTGGAACTGATGCTGGGATTAATGCCAACGGAGTCTTATTAATTGTAACTACACTATTACCAACTAGTAAGAGAATATATTTTGTGTACCACTACTTTGAAACGGAAGTTTACGGATTCAAAGGAGTTTCACCTTAAATTCAGTGCATATTATTGAATTCTGTTATAACTGTTAGAAGCTCTGTGAATTCAGTGAGAACTGTTGAAAAATGTCTGGTCCAACAAATACACGTATAAATTTGTTAAAAATTAGTTGTGCCATTCCTTATTATCATGATTTATCATTTTCATTTGTTTGTTTAATTTGTTTACCGGCAAAACAGACCGATGATGCTCCGAGTAGGAGCTATAAAATGCATTTTTATGGTTTAACTAGTTTAAACATAAAAATCAATAGACCGCTTCTGGCCAAAAGTTATTAGTGTCATTTGAAAGTGAAAAAACAGTCCTTTCAGAATCGCAAATCGCTATGTGCGTCAATCTGCGTCCAAATTAATGCTATTAGTCCAAAAAAGCCCCATAAAAATCTATTATTTGAAAATAACTATTTTACCATAAGAGATAGCAAGTTGCAATGTTCAGCAAAAACATGTAGTTTTGGTAGTTGAACAATTTTGTAGAAGACACAAAAAATGTAAAAAATTTAAGAAAAAAGTTATACTAAAATTTTGATTTTTAAGGGTCATTTTAAGATAAAATTACATATCTTGTAATGTATAAGAGATAGAAATTTGGTGTCTTAGGCAAAGTGTCTTGAATTAACATGTGCTACAACTTTGCTCAAGACACCGACCGTCTATCTCGAACAGTTAAAAAAATTATTTTTGTATCTCACTTTTAGGTGATTTAATCACCTGGCCGCTAGTGTCAAAAGAAGCGCTTTTACAAATCAAGAAACTTCTCTGAACAAACTTTTTCACTAAAACCAACGGTTTAGACGCTATTCTATTTCGATCACGAAATCGGCAAAAAAAATCACTGTGAGCTGATAGGATTGAGAATCGCTCCTTGGTATATTTAAAATGTAACAGGGACATGATCAGAATCAAAATCAGCATGAGTAATCAATTGGCTACAAAGATAACTAGAGTCGGTTAAGACCAAATCAATAGTAGAAGGATCTCTGGAAGAGGAAAAACATTGAAAACATTATTCCATGACCGATGTTTGGCATTAAAGTCACCAATGAAAAAAATTGACTTATTAAGAGCCAATTTTCGCTAGTCAGTTTGGAGCAAATTAACTTGCTGTCCAGAGCAATGAAAAAAACAAATAAGCAGCTATGAATGTATATTTACCAAGCTGTGTTCCAACAGAAACACCTAAAGTTTAAAAAACTTTTGTTTCAAATGACGAAAACAGTTGATGTTTTATACGCCTATGAATGATGATTACAACTTCCCCACATTCCCTATCAAGTCGATCATTACGATAAACAAAAAAGTTAGGATCTCTTTTGAGTCTAGATCCAGGTTTTAAATACGTTTCATTAATAACTGCTATATGCACGTTATTAGCTTAAGAAAATTAAACAGCTCGTCCTCTTTACCATTCATAGAACGAACATTCCAATTTACAATATTTAAATTATTATTTGGATCCATTAGAAAAACGTAATCCAATACAATTTGATTAGTAAATTTTACATCGACTTGGGACTGCTTTAGTCATAGTGGTGGCTTTGAACATTGCATCAATCATTAGATTCAATTGTTCAGTTAGAAAATTGAAATCAGATGCATACATATCACTTGAAGTGGGTACATTATCTGATGATTTTCCGTTAGAATTCTCGGTAGACGAATAGGCGGAGTAGAAGTTTCCTGTGGCGGCAGAGTTTTTTTTTCATTTGATTTGAAACAATTAGAACGGGTACTTGTAGTATGAAAAGAGGAGGAGTATACATTACCTGCTACGGTATCGGCAAAGAATTTTCCTTGTCCTTCTTAATTAAAAGATTCGAACGGCTACCCAACGGATTATAATTAATTTGTGAATGAGCATGATTATGATCAACCTGATGGGTATGATTCCCAATCAAGCGATCGTTAACTGAAAAATGAGCATTGTTCGATACTCTACCAGGGAAATTATGGAAACGACCGTTATCGTAACGCATTCATGTTCATCTTCCTGGCACGAACCTCAACGACTCGCCTACGCGAAGGGCAAGCCCAAAAAATTGACTTATGATTGCACCCGCAATTGGCGCATATATCCTTTCTTCCATTGTTGCCACGTTTGGTGACAGTTTTAAACCCCACTTTTTTTTGGAGAATGCAGAGATTCACTCATCTTTTTGTTTGTAGTTGCAACCCCAAGACGGTCTCCACCGCTAGCATTCACAAACAGGTCCAACGAAAAATCGAAGGCACGGGTCCAAACAAGGATCGTAATGGGATCAATAGTATTAGCATTAGCATTACCATCAACTCGTGTAGGCCTAAGCGAAAGAAAATTGACTAAAACTCTCACCGCTCAGCGAATGCCAAATTGATTTCAATTATTTTTTGTCAGTCTACTCGTACACATATCTAGTTTCTAATGGTGGTCAAAGAATCTCGGGAATGTTCCTGTGGCCGGAGTTCTTGCGGTGAATCACTGGGTCAGGTCGGGTGACAAGGGTGTTGTGCTTCTACGCCCCTGGAGGTAGGCGTATTTTAAGTCACAGGTAATTTCTAGGATCGGCTATAATGTGGTCTCTATATCAAAAAGTTTTGAGAAAAACGCATCAGCGTAAACCTTCTGATAATCGATTAAATTGTTGATTTATGATAAAGTGAACAATAGGGTCCTAAAGCCCTGTCTCAATTTTATTACCAAACGCTTAAGTTTAGGGCAGAAACTCATGTTTACTCAATTTTTAAATGATTTTCATTGGTTTAAGTACAAAACACATTTTTTTTTATGATTTTTGAGATTTTGTCACACCCCTTGGTTTAAACTCGAATTTTGGGTATATTTTGTTTTCCGTGTCCCTTCCGAAATGTCAGATAGGAACAACCCCAGTGTTAAAACTATATGCCCTGTGGCATTTTTGTCGAAAAAGTGAATGTCAAACAAGATCACAAGTGTCAAGGTTGATATTTGGAACCATTTTTAAAATTGAAGTTAAAAAATAATATAGCCATTATTTGAGCGGGAAAATTTGCTAAAGTAGTTGCAAGAACATGCTCTTTCGTATTATTGAATAAAAACGAGAATTCATTAAACATTTTAGGACCCAATTTATATATATAATATATATGTTAAGATACATCTGTGTCAAGCTTATGGGAACGCATTTTATTGAACTATTATGTTCGATCTATACTTATAGAGATATCAAACGGTTTAATACCTAACAAATCTGGAGCCGGTTCTTCAGGACATTAAGGTCACACCCAGCTATCTATCAATCGATTAAGTCTCAGGTTAAACGGATGTTTGGTTCTCCAGATTCGTGCTCTTGAAAATTTGAGGTTTGGCTTCGATTCATCTTCACCTTAAGTTTGAGTGGCAGCATCTGGTACACCCTAAATGATGCAAAACTATTAATTTATAATGTTGAATATCAGATCTCAATGATTTATGTAAAATAAAATGAATGTAATTGGAAATAAATAAAGATAATTTGGCATGTCCCAAAAAATCGCCTTTTTCTGCCCGACTCCACCCAGTGACCCACCGCAATAACTCCGGCTACAGGAGTATTCCCGAGTTCCTCCGGTCATTTCTAGAAACTAGATATGTGGGCCAGTATACTGACAAAAAATTCTCTGAATTCATTAAGTATTCGCTGAGTGGTAAGGGTTTTAGTATTTTTGCTTTCACACAGGCCTATACGAGTTAAACATTTCTCACAAATTCGTAGGTGGTACAGTCCTAGACCATTGTATGAGAGTTGCCTCCTTCTCGTCCTTTACCAAAGTCAGAAATTTGGGACTAACCTTTAACTCTTAGACAAGATTGACGCATCCTCATAATCGAGAGCTGTCCTGGCCACGTCCTTGCGAAAACTGGGGAATGGAAAAGGATGATTGATTGAACACCTACTTAAGAAAGATGCAGAGAACTCTACGACCTCTCATAGGTGTTAGGATGATGTGCTAGTATCCTTCGTATTGAACTTTGATCAGCGAGAACTGAAATTTTCCCAGTATTGCAATGAATGATGCTGATACAAACCGGTGCCAAACAATTATTTCTCAAAACGGCTTTAGCATTGTACAATAAAATTTTGATGAATTTTGGTAATAATGTAAAGAAAACCATTTCCCGGAAACCCGTTTCCCATACATACAACTTTATTTTTCTCCCATATTGAGCTGGGCCAGTCTAATGACCATAGAGCTGAGAAGCAGTTGAAACGTCATGCCAGAAAGAAAAACAAGAAGATGATACCAATTGAAACACTATCACATTAAAGTTCAAGCTAGTGTCTCATTCCAAAGATGGGGAACGAGTTAAAGGAAGCGTCACAAGTCTTTTAAAATTGACAAGAAGACAGTTGGTCCAATATGTCAAAATTGTGCGTGACATAATTTGTGTACAATCCAGGATTGCAAAAAGTCATAGAATTCACGCTACAGTAGCCAAGCAGAGTAAATCATAGTCAGTGAAGCCAGTGAAATTCAGCCTATCGGTGCTGTAGGCAAAATGCCTAGAATGTAGTAAAACACCCGTTGCTAAAGGCAACCTAAAACTACTGTAGAAAAATATTATATTTTCCAGAGCATTTCCCGCATTTACAGCCTTCGATGACACTAATGATTTAGAATATTCATGCACCATCATCAAAATAGGCTTCATGATGAGATTCACGTTTTCAAACTACTGTAGTGAGAAGAGCTACGTGAGTTTCGTGACATTCAAGCCTACTACTAATACCATTCCCAGCCCTGATATAATCCAATTACTCAATAGAATAACCTTAGTTTGAAAGAAGGGAAAATTTCTTATATTTAATATTAGCAGCCTTCTCGCCAAAAATGTTTCTGTCGGTATGATTCGGAAGAACGGCAAATTTTCAAAAGAAGGGTGCATTTCTATGAAAATGGCAGTGGCTATAACTGAAATTTATGTTGATGGAATTATTTATCAGTTTGAACATTATTAATTGTTCAAATAGCATAACTCAAAAGAACATGTATGGAAGAAGGGCAATTATCCTATGAAAATGTAGACAGTGGAACAATAATAATTAAGCCAGAATAACACGAAAATGGACTGGGCAAAAATTTTCTCAAAGGCTGCACAAAAATGATATAGAGGCTTAAAATGTCTTGAGATTATTTAGTCTTGAAGTAAGTTTACAGCTGGAAACCTTTCTAAGGGAAATGAAATCTAGAAAATTAGTCTACATTATATATAAATAGACTTATCAATCTTGCAGTCAAAAATCCTAACTGTTGAAAATTTTGATCCTTTAAAAAACTGAAAATATGGTGGATAGCATCATGATTATATATTCTTTCAAATTCAAATATTTTTTCACGGTTTCCGCAGGAATATGTGAAATTAATATGCTACTAAATTAGCCGGTAAAACTGCTTTTCAAATCAAAATATTATATATAAGGACAAAAGCTGAAATCACGTTGCCTGTTGCTAAATTTTTAAATTTTATAATAGTTATATTCAACATAAAAAATGAGGATGCAATTAAGCATTGACATGTCAATGAAATATTACCGCCATGCGGGGTGACATTGGGCATAGAGGTGACTTAAATCATTCTTTTCGATGCATTTCGTGGCTGGTATGAACGTCGAAAATCTAATCTATGACAATCTAGTGTCTCTTTCCATAGTATTCTTGGGGCTTGCCACATTGTTTTCATAGTTCTGATATTACTTAGCTTTAAAAAATGATAAAGAACCGGAAATTACTTATTTTATTTATCATCGAGCAGCTTTTCGGGAAATGGGCCATTTCGGGAAATGTCTATCCGGGAAATGATTTCCGGGAAACGTCTTTTCGGGAAATGGTATAGAACCAAAAAAATGCATCTTGCCGTATTCTCAATCCGTCGTATCGTTTTCATTTCGGTCGCAATTAGTTTTCAGATTCGTCTCACAACTTACGGCTCACTGTTAGATAGTGAGTGGTCAAAACACAACATTTCAACGCTCTAATAAAATGTTTGACTAGAATATATAGATCAACGGGCATCTCCTTCCATTCCTTAAGCATGATGGAATATACTAATTTCCTGTAAAATACTTTGTATGTTATCAAAATTCAGCCCAAATATTAAATATTGGCGTCAAAAAGTCACTGACCTCTGGCTAAGTAGATATTCTACAACAATACTTTTTCATCTCCGTAATGTCCGATACTACCTTAAGAACAGCATTCTAATATCACATATAAACTGTCGGAATGATGTTAGAGGATAATAGGGGAACTGGGGGTAATATGCCCATAGGGGGCAAAACGCGCCACCATCGATTTGGCCGAACGATGTGTTTTAGAATGCTTTTTTTTACCCTAGATCATAGAAAATGGATAGAAATGCTTTTCCTAATATGTTTTCATGTGGTTTTCTCAACCAAATCGATAAAATCGTATAAAAACGTTTTTCGCTGTTTTCGTTGCAATTTTGTGCGATTTTCAATGTCATTTTTTAGGTCGATAAACAACCAAATTTCTGGAACTATTGCCGAGAGCCAACTTGTGCACTGTCATAGTTTGTATTACGTGCAAAACATATGTTAAATTTGCCCTCAAAAAGCTTATTGAAGGACCTAAACTTTAATCAACTCTGGGGGCAAAACGCCCACCCCTATTTCATAACACCAAAACAGCCGTTTGAATTCAAATTCTACCAAACGTAATGGCACGTTGAAGTTACGCAAAAATTGGAACCTTACAAATGTACATTTTTCGCATCAGCATGTATACTATTATTGAACAATAACATCTGAACAAACGCCCGGATGTATGCAACTCATATACAAGCATGATTGTGTGCGTTCGTTTACAGCATGACTAACGCCGAACTCAAGCGGGGCGTTTTACCCCGCAAAACAATACATATGCAGTTAAGCAAGCATTTTTAAAAAAATAATTTATAATCCCCAGAAAAGTTAAAATGGATAGATGTTTCTACTATTTGGTAGAAAACATATTTGTCTATCCGACCATAATTAAAAAAGAGCATAAAATAATGTTTTTCACATCTAAAATCGCTGTTCTCCTTAACGTGGGCAAACTACCCCCAGTCCCCCTAAGGATAATTGAGAATTAAAATTTTGTTTAAATTATATCTCTTTTCATTTTATCGTTCCAGAGAGCGAGTAATGGCGCTTAAGCCTAGGCTATGATAAGAGCCAGAACACTAGGAGGAAATTCCGGTGTTCCAACCCCTGGACCATCTGATAACTATGGAGTGCAAATAACCATTCTTAGCAATACCATTCCCAACGATCATAACCTGGTCGAATCACTCGCTTATGGTGAATCCTAGACCATCATTCACACACCCACTCACCCATCTATATCCTTGATATCTATGAGGGCGTCGGTGAGTCGCTGGCCTCTCGCTAAGTAGATATCATATCATCATTATCCTTTCCTATCCCAGTAACGGAGAAGATGGGCGTGGCCGGCAATGAAAGTTCTCATGTCTTCTCAACTCTGAACTCTAATTGGATGGCTATTCATTCCAAAATAGCCCTCCATAAGCAATTGGAATTAGATTGAGAAAGCAAAAACATGAAAGCTTTCAGTATGCAATCTACGAATTACTCCATTACTACGCAACGCAACGCAACGCAAAATTCAGCCCAAATTTATGAACACGATTCCTTTTGACCGAACAATTATGGCATTTGCTCACAATGTTACGAAAACAATACAATCAAAGGAACCGTATTTTTAGGTCGAACATCGGGCACATATTGATGCGCACAAGCTTTTTTCCTCAATACGACGGATTGAACTTTGTTTACATTCTCAGCTTCACGCGGTCGTTGAGGAAATTTCATAAAATTTCGTGAATTATAAAACTTTTACGGCGCGTGATTGGAACGAAATCCTTCAGTGAAGAAGCACGAAGGTTTTCCATAGTGAAAATAAGTGCCCGGCGAAGTAAGTCATACAGGGGGGCGGGAAGAAACTTGTGTCATGAAGTGGTGTGACTGATGACGATCGTTAAGCATTTCTCTTAAATCGTGTTCGTCCATGGGATTTCGGTGAAAAAGAGCAAAGTGGATAATTGAACTGAAGTTATTTAACTAAATACAGTTGTTTTATTGCATTTTTTTGTGTACAATTTTTCGAAGCATAATAGCATTCACAAAAAAAAACACTTGGAAAATTAATCTATGTTGCAGTTAAGTTAGAATATCCGCCGTAGTGGAACATTTTAAGTTTGATACGACGAATAATAGCTCTTACGACGAAGTAGAACGAAACCCTATGGCATGTTGTGGAATGCTGATGGAAAGGGTAGTACCATATGATACGTTCGGTAGACGTTCTGGCCGACAAATGGTTAATATTTACGCTTTGTAATCATGCGCTTCTGATCAGAACAAACTCACCAAACTTATTTTTTGAAACTCCTCTGAAATCCGGCGCTCATCTAATGATGAATCACCGCTCGAAAAATCGACATTGAAACCTCATTTTTTGAATTAACACGCTCAACACACGCCGGAGATAAAGAAGAACGAGTCGCGCGAAACGAATTCACTTGCTGAAGCCATCACAGAATACACTCGAACAAAACACAAGCAAATCGAATAAAAGCAGAAATAAGACACTTTAAACACTTTGAAAAATATATTTCCATAGAACATTTACACGTGGCATAGCGCCATCCGAAGAATTTGCTGAAAACCAGCTGCATTGAGAAAAGCAGCTTGCTGCGATCCTCAGGCGGCGCTTTGGGGTCATCAGGATCGTAATGGGATCAATAGTAGAATAAAAACTAGTACTGAAAAGTACTGTTTTTGTAGCAGTGAACAGTACTGTTTTATAACATTAGGCAGCTTTAAAAATATCCACGAGCAGAGAGAATTCGTGTACGCAAAGGTCGAAGGTTCGATTCGCATCGAAATTTCCATGTTTTGCTTAACCATGTAAAAATGATTGATTTGGGACCGGATTCATGTTCTACTATTACTGGACTGTCAGGGATTCCATCAATAATAATGATCGTAGAAGAGATTGTTTGTAAGGGTTCAAAAAATGCTAAAATCTCATCAATTTGCAATGTTGGAATATGAAGCTGCAAATGTTATCGCTTCCAACGAAAATAGTTCTGACATGAAGTGCCATACTAATACTCTTTACTTTTGCATTTGTGTCGCATAACTGATTAACCGAAATTATGTTATTTCGTCTAGTATGTTGTGGATCGACTATCAAAGTTACACGCTTTATCAATATTATCCTGCTTACGATACTTAAATTCAAAGTTTAAACCCTCGCCAAAGAATGATTGTTTCCAACATTAAATGTAGGTTTCCCGTGCAGTTAATGTAGCACAACCAACCTACAGTATTTATCGTCTCGTTTCGTCTCATGACAAACCACATTTTATACAACTTTATGCAATTACTCCATCGAAATAATTGGGAATGCATTGTGAGCCACTCGACGAAGCAAAGGGTCAATCTGGCTCGAGCCTCCAGCCAAAATATCAACCAAACACTGAGGGATCAGGTTTTTTCTTCACTGTCCGAAATTCAAGTGCACTTAAAACGGGTTCGATGTCACTATCCCACACACGCCAAACTGCAGCACCAAGAAGCCACAAAAATGTCTTGAGCCGGCTTCGCTGAGGATGCTTTTGTAAGAGAGTAAAAAAAAACACACTTCTCAACCGGATTAAGATCGCTCGCCAGATTACTGAATCGTAATAATTAATCCTCATTTAAAAATATTTATGACACCAAACTGTCATTGCATGTCCTGAATGAGGTCTTGTTTTGTTCGATAAGATTTTATTTTTATTGGCTGATTACGGTGGATGTGGGGTTCGTCAACGGATCGATCGCTGACTCAGCTGTTTCGGTTAGCATCTGCCCATGAATGGAAAAGGGCAGTCAAATTAACAAGCATTCAAAAAAGAAAAAAACTTCCGTTTTATTTAAACAATGTTAAAAATAGCGAATAAAATGATGAGAAACAAGCAAAAGTTTAAACATAATTTGCAATGAAAACTTGATATAAGTGTCATCAGTAAAATTTTAAATTAGCAAAAGAAAATGGAATAGCGACACTTCAAAAATAAATAAAATTAGCGCTAAAAACATTAAATAAATCAAGGCAAAAGTAATAATTATCACTAAAAATAACAAATCATTAAAATGCATGATTAAAAAAGAGCATTGCAAAAATTGAAAAACTCTAGAGGAATCGTAAAAATAAGCACAAGAAAAATCCAATGAAAACTGTGAATCTGTTAATATATATTTTATTTATCATCTTTTAAGTGCATTTTCATTCTGCTGCTTTGCATTTCTTTTGGAGAAGTGTTTATTTTCAGTTTTGTTTCGATTTTTTTTAATTTGGAAATGCTGATTTTCGATGTTTTATTTCTATATTTTGCGAATCTCTTGACAGAAAATATATTCCTAACGCTATTTCAGAATTTAAATTGATAGTTTCTATCATATTATTCTATCGACTGCTTCTGGTTAAATTACTGATGGTTACCCTTTTACTAAGGCATGAAAACATTTTTCCCAATAAAAAATTTATGCGACGAGCTTGACTATGCATCTTGGATACATCTCTAAGCAGTTTTGTCAACTCGGTTAACTTCCACGACACCGAATGGATGGGCGCCATTCTTTGAATTATGACATGCTTAGCATTGTATGCAAAACGATCTCCATTCAATTTGTGGCACTATTTATCTTCGTGGGAATTTTGTGCTGTGTCGTAGAAGAAGGTAAATCGTGAGTGAATTTTACCTTCTCTTCCAAATGGATACAATAGGACAGGCCTTCGCCATTGTTGAAGGTGGCGTTAAGAATAGTTGAAAGATTCTTGTCAACTCGAGCATCTATTTATTGTGGATAGCAGTGCGCGGATAAAGTAGAAGAATAAATTACTATGGATGAGGAACGTCAACAGTTCTCTTCAACACTATGTCACCGTTATATTTTTTCAATTGATTAATGGATTTTTGCATTCGATATGCTCTACCAAAAAAAAGTTGCTGTTAAGGCTATGCTGTTTCATAATTTGTTTTTATTAGGTGATACATTAATAATTTTCAATGAAAAATATTATGGAGTTTCCACTGTTTTTAAGATCGTTACACATTAACCTATATTTCTAATCAAACCAAAACTTATTGGAACACTCTTGGCAAATTCTCGTGGAATTAGCAATACTCCTGGCTAGTTTTTTCAATTCTTCATTGGTGTCATTCCAAACATTACATTGATTTCTTATATCTAGGTGTTCTTTGTTGGGCAACACCATCATTCTTATTTGGTTAAACTAAATTAAGCATTCATTAACATTTTGTTAACAACAAATTACATTTCATTTGCCATAGCATTTCAGAAATAATGCAAATTACTTTATTTTCTCAAACCAATTCAATCAAAATCTTCAAACTGTAATCCCACATAATTGAAGCTTCACAAAAAAAAATGTCACATTGGCTCTAAGAAATATGATCTATCATCAATCCGTCTGCTGCGTTGATCCCATATGACGTCGAGCTCTAGAAAAAAGCGTCACCAAACAAACCTTCAATCTTTTTCAGAAACAATCATATCATCAGAAGTGGCTCTCGTCTCAAGCTGACTGACTGCTTTAGAGTTGGAAGACTAGTAGCAACCAGCATCTCCAATTTAGCCACTCTCGCCCGGCAGTTCCAGTACCACTGTTGTGGCTCCGGCTCGGTGGTCATCAAACTGTCATATGCAGCACAGCAAGAAGTAAAATATGTGCGAACGAACATAGCAAAACATAAATTCCAATCCTTTTGAGTCGTCAATCGGTCTTTCGCCGATAACGAGCACGCTCTCCGACGCGATGTTGCTCAAATGCTCACTGCTGACTCACTCTGGGATGTTATGTGGTGGTCTTCAAATAAACGTCGTTATAGGCGGCTCTCAGCAGCGATGCCAAATTTACGGATTTTTTGGTTTTACAGAATCGAAGACTTACTACGACTTTACGGATGCTATAGATACAATCTACGGAAGTCTTGTTTTTCAACGAAAATCCAATGTAAATCTGTGAAAAGGATTACAGGGTAGACAACGAATCGGTAAAAATACGGGAATACTCGGGAATTTTAGGTACCATCGTGTGGGGTGACATTTGGCCAAGATTTTAAAGCAAGCTAAAACCAGAATAATGAAAACAATGTGGCAAGTTTCTAAAATACGTAACAAATAGCCACTGGATGGTCATGTATTAGTTTTTTGACTCCCGTACTAGCCATGAGATGCATCGAAAAAGGCGATCAAAGTCATCCCGCATGGCGGTATCTGATGTACTGCTTAAACTTGTTTGACTCTATGTTTAAATTTGAAATCACAGTAACTTCGACATTTAACATTATGAATTGACAATTTATGGTAGACGAAAGAGCCAAATGAAGCAAAAAAAAAATCTTAAGGCTTTGCACAAGATTTTTTCCCCAAAATTTTCTGGCGGTTCCTTTACAGATTCCACCAGGAATTTTTCACTGATTTCGTATTGTTTTTCATAACTTTTTTGTTTGGAAATTCTTAAATCTAATTCTTGAAAAAATCATCCAAGAAATTATCGGATGCCACGCATTGTCATGGAACAATTTTGTAAGAAACAATTTATTTTTTTTCCATAAATTCTTTTATTTTTTTCACTTATGGTTTGTGAAGAACTAATGTACAAAACTCCTAGAATTTTCAAAAAAGCCATCTTCTTTCTCTTCTTGGTATTACTTTCCCATTTGGACAAAGCCTGCTTCTTAGTATAGCGTTCTAAGAGCACTTCCTCAGTTATTAATTGAGCTCCCTTCCAAATTTGTCATTATCACATTTATACATTGTGTGACAGGCACGATGTTACCATATGCTCAGGGAAATAGAGAGAATTTCAATTACGGAAAGATAATGGACTGACCCGTTCTCCTTAAGATATACCTATCCTAAAAAAACTCAGTATGAGCCTCCGGTTGATCTCCTAAAGAATTTCGTTCAACATAAAAATACGGACGGACTGTTACGTCAACTGTATGTTTCATAATTTTGTTTCTTTTGAAATCGTTCAAAAGGTTTTTAAGCAACCGGTATGAAAGCAAACAGTTTGATATATTATGTCTTGAACAAAAAAAAATTCTGACTGGTTCAAGTTTGACCAGACAATGGAATGCGATTTCCTCAACTGTTGAAATACACAAGGAGGCTTCTGTTCACCATCACGCAGGCTACTGAGTGATAATGAAACCTGCTAGCACTTCTTTTTCATTCAAATCTAGGTATGCCTTTTTTATCTCATTCACTCATAGCTACCTTTGAAATTCTATCATCATATGGTTCCGGGTTCGTTGGTTGAACGCCATTTGGCCGAATGTCATTTTGCCGAATGTCGTTTGACCGAAAAATGACTCTTATGAGAAATTATAGTTAGCATGTCAGAAACAAAATGTGAAGCTCATATCTTGTCTAGGATTCCAAAAGCCATACGTTACACTGTGGAACATGTTTTTGTCTCAACCACCAAAGTACCGCTTTTTTCTTAATTCAGGGTTGCTGAAGCCATTGCTGTTTCCAGAAGTATCATAGCAGTCTAGGTTTTGAGATATTGACTGTTGAATATGCAAAATTTTACTATCTCATACAACTTGCATGCAAGTTTTCCAGCTTGTATGGCAATTTATTTGCCTAATTTATTACAGAACTCAAATTTTATGTTGTTCCATCCTTCGCATGACAATTTATTGAGGAACTTCGTACAAAAATAGTTTCATACTCCTAAAAGCAACATAAGAAATCATAAGAAAAAGGTAAATTTTTGGAGTTTTGAAAAACTGCTAAAGTTTTGTACGTATGGGTCTCGATTTCTGAAAGTTTTAAGGATTCCTCCTTTACGAATTAAGTAAATTTTTCGAATTTAATTTAAGTTAAAATTTTACAACAGATTTAGAAGAAAGATGTTTAAGAAACTTTAGAAGTTCTTCCAAAACTTTTTTGTATCTGTAACTCGTGAAATTATTGAGTTATTTATTGAGCAATTCCAAGAAAAAAAAATACTGAGGTGTTCCTGGAGTAGCTTTTTAACCAACCACACGGGAAAAAAACTGATCCTATTATCATGATTTACGAATCATGAAAATTATAAATTGCTCTTGGGACGAAATCATGATTCAGACTCATGATTTTTGAAGCTGAGCTACCACTATCATGATTCAGAGCAACCATTTTCATGAACTCCAAATCATGACCATGAAAAGCGTTACGCACACGGTGCACCTGTCAAAACGTGTTTAGCAAAGCTTGTGCAAAGCATAGTTGGCTGCGCATTTTTTTTAAAAAAAAGTTCACTTTTATTGCCGGTTTCCTGCGCCGCTGTTGCTCTACTGTCGTTCCTGCTCTACTATTCCGTTCCTGCTCCGTTGATATCGAGCTATTCCGGCTCTGCAGAACTACCGGTAAGTGAAAAAAACGCATGCAATTCAATACAAATGCTGACAATTTTCCACCGTCTTCTCTGTTTAGCCGTTTCATTCTGTTCCTTTCCTGCCGTGGCTGTTGCCCGTTCCGGCTCCTGTGTACCCGTTCCGGCTCTGCATTGAGGGAAAATTCTTCCGGCTCCGCTCTACTAACTACCGGTAAGTGATACAAAATTAATCCATTTTTGCGCCTGTAATCGAAATCCATTTTGACCATTTTCCACCGTCTTCTCTTTTTAGCCGTTTTATTGTCCCAGTGCCACTGTCGCCATTCCCGCCGCGGCTGTTGCCGTCCAATAGGTGCATCCGTTCCGGCTCCGCATTGAGTGACCAGCTCCGCCCTACCAACTACCGGTAAGTGATACAAAATTAATGTATTTTTGCTCCTCTAATCGAAATCAAATATTGACCATTTTTCACCGTCTTCTCTTCCGTAATAGGCTCCCGATTTTGTTGCCGTTCCGGACGTTTCGTTTTCAGCCTTGGCTGGTTCCGCCCAGTAGGTGTTCTCGTTCCGACTTCCCCCACGACTACCGGTAAGTGTTACAAAATGAATCTATTTTTGCATCTGCAATGGAAATCAAATGCTGACCACTTTCCACCGCCTTCTAATTCGTAATTAGCTTCCATTTCCATTGCTGTTTTGGGTGCCCCATTCCCACTCCTACTATCCTGTCCATAATCATATAGTCGACGTAAGCACTACTGTAGTTTTCAACACAATCTCTGTTGTCTAGCAACAAATAATACAAATTTAAATATTTTTATCAGGCAGACATTCAATCTGCAGCTCCACACATAATTGTCCCATGTTAGTTTTTGACTCTTTCTTTCTGTCTCGACGTTCCTACTAAAATTTGGCCTGCCTCTTCAACTCAGTGTTCCTTTAGCACTTCATAGTAATTAATTGAAGAGATTTCTTTGCCTGCCATTGCACGAATAATTATTGTACATTGTGTGGCAAGCACAATGATAATCTATGCCCAGGGTGTCGAGAAAAATTCTTCCTCGACCGGATCGGGAATCGAACCCGTCGTCTCCGAAATGGCGATCCAAAGCCTTAACCACTACGCTACCTGGAGACCCAAAGTAACTGCATATCAGCCCCATGATGGAATTGAACTGACCAGGAATCATCATAAGGATCTGCTTTCGAGGTCATTCTATTTTTCTATAATTTATTATAATATTCTAACTTCATTGTAACTGTAACTTTATTATCGTACATACATTATTGACCCAATTTTGTCAGCTCCTGTTTGGAGAACATGTTTTGCTCTCCTTTAAAATTTAAACATATTTTTCAACTTTTTATCGCTCTATTTTTTAGTTTTCGAAAGCAGTTTGATGATGAACCAAAAAGATTTGGAAAATTTTCATTTGTAAAATGATGACAGCATAAAGATTGTCGCAAAATGGAGCTGACAAAATCGGGTCCATGTTGTATATTGGCTAATTATAAGTGATTTTTCAAACATTTGCATGAATTATGTAGTTTGAAACTTTGATAACGATTTTCTCAATGCCAACTTTTTTCATATGGAACTGTTTTGCAGATACTGGCAATACATTACACAAAAACAATCTAATAAGAAGAATTTGAATGCTTGATACGGCTGACAGGTGAACTGTACATTGCATCCCATTCAAGATATTTGAAAAAAAAAAAACATCGTTTATAATAACTCAAACATAGTATTTTATCGAAAGGCGCAGAAGTTCGGAAGCATAATGGAGCCGAAGTAGAAAAAACATCGTTAAAAAGTTGAATGCAGTTCTCTGTCTAAGCCAATCAGTTCACAGAACAGAGGTGAGTTATTAAACGAATTAGAAAGTTGGTGAGAAAATGATTAAGTGAGGGACTTAGTGAGAATATGGGTAATTGGGTGAGTTAGTGAGAAAATGAGTTTGTGAAAAGTTCAGGGAGAAAGTACGTTAGTAAGAAAGTAAATTGGTTGGTGGGAAATATGTTGATGAGAAACTGAGTTTGTAAAACAATATGTTGGTGAAAAATTGAGTTGATGAGAAAGTGAGTTCTTAAGAAAGCAAGTTAATAAGAAAGTGAGTTCGTGAGAAAGTTAGTGGGAATATGAGTTATGGAGAATGCGAGTTAGAAAAATATGAGTTAATGAGAATATGAGTTCAAGTCAGTTGATGAAAAATGAGTTGGGAAGAAAGTGAGTTTGTGAGAAAATGAGTTGATAATAAAGTGAGTTGTTACAAAGTAAGTTGATGAGAAAATGAGTTGGTGATAAATAAGTTAACGAAAAAGTAAGTTGGTGCGAAAATGAGGTAGTGAGAAAGAGATTTAATGAGAAAGTTAATTGGTTAGAAGGTAAGTTTGTAAGAAGTTAAATTGGGTAAGACTAAGGTGATTTCTAACTCACTTTTCAATCTCATTTTTTCACCAATTCACTTTCTCATAAACTCATCTTCTCGCCAACTCATATTGTAACCAATCCACACTCTTTCCTATAAGCTCACCTTCGTACCAATTCACCAACTTACTAGTTTATTTTCTCACCAACAGGTATTCTCATCAATTTACTTTCTTATTGACTCACTTTCCACCACCAACTTTCACCAACTCACTTTTTACCAACTAATTTTCTCTTCAACTTACTATCTTGCCAACTCACATTCTTACAAAATTATTTTTTAACCAACTCATTTTACCCACAACTCACTATCTTATCAACGCACATTCTTGAGTTGAGAAAGTGAGTTAGAAAATAAGCTGGTGAAACGGGAATGGAAAAAAGAAGTTGGTGAGATACTGAGGTGAAGATGAAGTTGAGGAGAAATAAAAATTTTAGTTAAAAAGTAATAGCATAGGCATAAGCATAAGCATATACAGTGTTCGTTCGATTCTGGTACGGTTCATTTTAGGCACTGCTCGAATTTTGCACGGTTATATTTTGGCAATTTTGTTTTTCGATTTTTACACGGTTAGAATTGGGCAACATAACTGTTCGATTTTGGCACAGCATCTCCACAGTCGTCTCGGGAAGGAACTTATGTTACTAAGGTAGGATAGGCGATGAATCAGAGAGTCCTATGGCTGGCGATATGATCCACCAAAAATATAATCTCCACGATAATTGTGATCCAAACACAAACACGATTTACCTTGACCTGATGCTCACCCCACGCAGGGGCAATGAAAACAGGATAAGGGAGCGAACAATCCCCGCTGCTAGAGATACCGAAAGATGTAAACAAAACATACGTCCGAACTATTCCGCGTGAACTAATTGCGAAGAATGTGAGTCAGTGAAACAGTGAGATAATGAGAAAGTAAGATGGTGAGAAAATGAGTTGGTGAGAAAGCAAGTTGGCGAGAAAGTGAGTCGATGAGAAAATGAGCATGTTAATTGATGAGTAAGTAGGTTGAAAAGTAAATGAGTTGATAGAGTGAGCTGGTGAGAAAGATTGTTGGTGAGGAAGTGATTTAGTGTGGAAGAGAGATGGTGAATCTTGAGTTGGTCATTTAATCACAAACTATATTGTAAAAAATTGTAACAGGCGCGTATTTCAAGGACTACTTGTGTTCTTCTTCAGTGTATTCCCTAGTAACATCTGTTAGAGTTTCTTACAATATAGTAGAATTAAAAGGAAGAGTTATTTCGTAATAATTATTTTAGCATTCCACTTAAATGCTAAATCACAATTTAAAGTTTTATGATACAACGTGCTTAACAATTCTTTCGGGTTATCATCTTTATCATATTCACGTTATCGTTGGTGTATAACACATTTTTATTAGGGAAATGCTTGCACACAAATGTATGTTTCTGAGGTACTTTATAGGAAGATACATGAGAATTTTTACGTTCGTGTGAAGACTGAACTGAAATATATCTTAACGTTTTGCTCAAAAGCTGGAAAACAAGCGCTCACTGGGTTTTATCTCAATTTTCCAAGCCTGCCCAGACACCTCCAAGGAAAAACTGAGAATATGTTCCTCCTCCAATTCGTATATTCAAACGTTGAAAATCACTCTCCAACGATGTGGTTCTGCACACCTTGATTGATGAAATTATCCACCTAGAAGAAAACCCCATAAAATTTCGCGTGCAAGATAAAGAAGAAAGCATATACTTTTTGTTTGGGGGCCTACGAGGTGACAATTTAGGGCTCAATGGCATTTTGGACTACAGTAAGTCATTTGTCACCCTTGCAGAATATGCTCTATGAATTTAGAGAATATGAGAACATCAACGGTCGACAATGCTTCATTGTATCGTACAGAAGAATCGTACAACATGGCGCTTGAAAACGGAAAGTTTTCTGAAACAGGAATAAAAAAAATTCGATATTCAATACTATTCCCAACTTCCACGTCACCGACCTGAAAATTGTTGATTGCATGCATGACTATTACGAGGGATTTGCTCATGATGCTCTTGCTAGCTGCATTTCCGCTTTTATTACGAACGGATATTTTTCCTTACATATCCTGAATCAAAGAGTGCAACGTTTCGATTTCGATGTTAATCAGAGAAAAGTCATTCCCCCCGGAAATCAAGCAGGAGCATTTGGAGTCTTGTAAATTCAAGATGTCGGCGTCGCAGATGAAGTGTCTCGTGGACAACATTACTCTAATGATTGGAGATTTGGTACCTGCAGTTGAGGAATGGCGATTTATTCCTACACAGTGTGGATCAAAAGCTTTCGATTGATGTAAAAAAAGTTCTTATTTCATCAATAATTTTGTATAATAAAAAATAGTTTCTCTCAGTAGTGCTACTATAGGAACAATAGGTTAACTATAGGCGCAAGGGAGCTCAAATTTTAAGCAAAACTAATTATTTCGATCATTTTTTGAAAAAAATCAAGCTGTGTATAAATGGTACTTAGATTAATAGCTCCTGACCTTCATGTCAAAAAATATTTTGAAAAGATTTATAGCAAAACGGCCGTAAAAAGCCACTAGTGCGACTATAGGGGACTGTCCACTAAGGGAGCACCGACCCTAATATGTAATGAGAAACATTGAGTAAGTATGGTTTCTTTTACTTCATTATAAAAATAAGTATTCTGAGTCTAATATCCTTGTTATTCTTAGGCCAGTAGAAGTTTACACGGAATGAAAGTTGTACTTCCAGAGAAAAACAGTTGTATTGTTTGAACAATATCTATATATATAAAAATGAATTTCTGTCTCTGTCTGTCTGTCTGTCTGTCTGACCGCTATAGAATCGGAAAATACTGGACCGATCGGCGTGAAAATTTGCATACAGGGGTTTTTGGGGACGGGGAAGGTTTTAAAGGTAGTTTGGAGCTCCTCCTCCCTCTGGAAAGGGGAAAAATAATGTGTAAAAGTGAAAAAAATATTATTTTTCTTTTTAGAATTAGTCCGTTTGTTGTATAAAGATAATGATTAAGTGTAATATAATTTTACTTGGGTCTCCAGTTAGCCTAGTGGTTAAGGCTTTGGATCGCCAATCCGGAGACGGCGGGTTCGATTCCCGGTCCGGTCGGGAAATTTTCTCGACTCCCTGGGCATATAGTATTATTGTGCTTGCCACACAATGTACAAATCATGCAAAGGCAGGCAAATAAAGCCGATCAATTGATAACTGTTAAAGTGCTCTACTACTGTAAAAGTACTCTCTACACAAGTTGAAGAGGCAGGCCAAGTTCCAGTAAGGAACGTCGAGCCAGTAAGAAGAAGAAGAATATAATTTTACTTGCTTCAAATAAAACTATACCTTGTATTCATAGTGACAGAAGCCCTAATAAATGTAGTTAATATCAGCACAGAAAATCATGATTATCGACCATCTGCATATTCTGGATGTTACACATTCTTCTTCTTCTTCTTCTTTCTGTCTCAAACATCCCCACTGGAACTTCACCTGCCTCTTCAACTTAGTGTTCATGAGAACACAATTATATCAATTGTACCACATAATTTATAGCTGCACTTCATAACAAAGTTGTCTTTGAGTATAGTTTTATGCTTTATTATTTAATTTCGTATTTACTTTTTCTTTTTTTATACAGAACGCAGGTGATATAGATCGAGCGGCGACTGAACCATCTCCGCGAAAAATTTGGGGAATCATCGCTACAACCTCAAATTGTCGCAGTGGGCACGAGCAACTCAACAAAAGCAACGATGGTTATTTTTGGCGGCGCGGAGTATATCGCAGATAATATTGTGCATGCTGTATGCATTTGTATGCATACTCCGGACTGCAAACCGCTGTGGCTCTTTGTTCAGTCATACCTGTTCAAAATCCCGGCGTCCATTATTGAGCTCCCGAAGAGCACACGTGATTTGCTAAAAGGTATAGATAATTAAACTGGAAGATCTTTTTTTTTCTTAAAATAATCTTTTTTCAAGTGAAAAGAATAGAATAAATGAATTAAACTCAAAACCCCAAAATATGTTTTAAATAAATGTTGTACTCACAAATAGCTTAAGGTGAAGGTGCAGTGCGTTTACTTTCAAAACTATGCATTTTGCCTCGCGTTTTCTCGAGCACAAATCTGAAAATCTGCCTCAATCTGAAAATGTACCACAATGTTTACTGCGAGTGAGCGAGCAACGAGTTATATTTTCAGCTTCATAGACCTGCTGGATGATCAGATTTATGATCATGGGAATTAGAGCGGAATGAGAGGCGGCCATTGTGATAGTCATTTTTAGATTTCACAAACCATGTCCTTAATCAGACCGTCACACAGTAGTTTAGTCTGCAAAAAATGACAGACAAAACCTCTAGCTCAGTGCTTCCCAAACTGTGCGCCGCGGCGCCCTGGGGCGCCTTAAATCTTTTTCAGGGGCGCCGTGGGCCGATTAAAAGTAAGGCCTGGCAAACCTTCTCAACTTATGTTATAATTGTATTACATTGATCGAAAGCATCAGACGAAAGTTGAATACGAAAATCGAACAAAGAAGACAATTAAGCTGCTCGCCACAGAAGTTGAATGCAACTTTTTGGGAGTGAAAACATTAAGATAGCTTTGAGATATCGCTCACCAGTTAAAAAAAAAATTAATATCTATGTTCAAAGTTTTTCAAATTCCATATTCCAAATTTATGTTGACAAACATTGTAAAGGTATATACAGTAGACGTTCGGTAACTGCAACATGTTTACGTTTCACTTAGCGAACGAAATTCGATAACTGCAACGACTGACAAACGTCAACAACCCATCAACTGACGTAAAATGAACGTGAAATTCATTCGACTGTTCATTTGGGCTAACAGGGGCTAACATGGCGCACCATTTTGACGTTTGGTGGTGCGATAACTGGAGAATTGTTGCAGTGCTGGATGGAGTTACATTGTGTTGTTAAAAGCTCCACTATGATTTTTTCATCTTGCTTGCTTGCTCTTCCTCTGTTTACCTGTGTTATACTACACATTTTCATAGAAACGGAAGAACTTATGTTATTAATTGTTCAAGAGAATTGCAGCCCTAGGCTGGTTCATTTCTGCGATCATATGTCAAAAAGTAAACTAACCTGGAAAATGCCATAATTTTTATTCTCCTTATCAAAATTAAAGTCGCTTAGTTATATCGAGAAGGGGGTTTCACAACACTGGGAGAAACAATTTAACTTTTCTTATTTCTTATTCTGATGCAAAAATGTTAACCATGTTAAAATCTTTCGCAAATGTAAAGACATTTTTATAGCCTCGAATTGAAAGGAATCCTTTGACGATTTTTTTAAATCCTGCTTCGATCAAAATTTGTCGTTTTTTTCTATTTTTATGCTTTTACAATACAAGCGGCGCAAATTTAGCAAGAATTTAAAGTTCACTACAGGATCCAGAAACACCAGAAACTGTGATAGTTCAAAATATAATTTAAAATTTTTTACAGATTCCTATTTTTGTAAAAAAATGTGCAATTGTTTTTCATATCAATAATTTTATTGAATTATCAAAGAACGTGCTTTTTGCAAAAGTAGATTTTGTTCTAGCATGAAAAGTCTGGCAGAAACTTTGTCGAAAATATTTATATTTTTGTATAAAATGATAATAGTGCGCCGCGCTTCTGATAAAAAATGTCAAAGGGCGCCGTGATTACAAAAAGTTCGGGAACCCCTGCTCTAGCTAATCCATATGTAGTTACTAATAGCTGATATTACCAGTTAGGAATACTACAAGCAACTACTAAAGGTACTAAAATGACAGGTAACTTCTTAAATTTAGTACCATACACTTCTAGTCAAAAGTTTGAGGTCACCCCTTGAAAAACATGTAAAAGTTTTATGGTCATATCTCTGCGAATTTATATCCGATTTCAAATCTTTTAAGCTCATTTGAAAGATAAGGAATGAAACTAATTTTGTACAAAGTTGGCAGGCAATATTTTTTTACATTTAATATATGAAAAATTGACACAAAAGTCATTTTGGTCATCGACCAAAAGTGTTGGGTCACCCCTTAGTATGAAGCAGCCCATAAAAGTTTTAAGTTCATTTTCGTAAGACTTATAATGAGTACTATTCATTATCCTTCACCAGCAGTGTAGAAATATAATTTTGAAAAAAAAATGATAGAGATATGAACGAAAAATTGTTACATTTTTTATGAAAGAGACTCAAAACTTAAGGATTGCAACATACTAAGGGGTGACCCAAAAATTTTATCAATGACATCAGTTGATATTTTTTGGAATACCTTTTTTCCTAGATTTTTCCGCCATGATCTCTTAAAAGTGGCTGAGAGGGTATAGAACTAGGCTTCTATTACAACCTTCATCTCAAAATTTGGTAGGCGCAATTGAAAATATCAAAATTTTGGGTCATTTTTCCATACACTATATGGTCGATGGCCAGTCAGACCGGACCATGTATTTTTCAATGATTTTAGAAAAATGTCCTTCATGCACTTGGGATATCACATCAAACGCTTTATTTTCTGAAATACCATAGTTCTTTTATGTAATAAAACATCTCTAACAAAATAGCATCGAAAAATTCAGAGTTGTCAAAATTGTTGCTTGTCTACACCTGTCCAAAATATCGCCTAGTTCACTCTGACTTAACACCGACCATATGTAAAAATTATTATCTGCAAACTATGTACAAAGTTTAATTCTTTATCTTTCAGATGAGCCTAAAGGATTTGAAATCGGATGAAAATTCGCAGAGATATCACCATAAAACTTATATATGTCTTTCAGGGGGTGACCCCAAACTTTTGACCGGGAGTGTATGTAGGTACTCTATGTGTAGTAGCATTTACCAAAGAACAAACCTTCATCATTTCAATAAACAAGAAAATAATACAATATTATCTACAAATCACCAAACATGAAAAGTTAACTTTACGCACAATAATAGTTAAAATATTATTCTGTCTTTCACACTACAGTAGTTCTTTACAATAAATGAAAGTATCAACGCAATTTCGTCGTTACATCCACCTCAGAGTCATTAGCAATGCGCACCAAAAATCATTATTCCAAATTTCAAAAACGTGATTTGGTTTTATGGTGCCAACAAATTCAACCAGAATCATAAATGATGCGAACCCAAAATCATGATTCCAAATCCCAGTATCATGATTTCACTTTATGGTCCGAAAATATAATGATAATCATAAACGATGCGCACCAGAAATCATGATTTGGGATCCCAATGGCATGATTTAGCTGCATGATCCTGTAAAAAACGACCGGAATCATAAACCATGCGCACCTGGAATCATGATTCTAAAGCCTAAATATATGATTTAGCTTTATGGCGCTTGCAAACCGGACCAGAATCATAAAGATGCGCACCGGAAATTATGATTCCAAATCCCAACATCATGATTTAGCTTTATGATTCTGCCAAAAGTATAACGCACTGACTGCGTTACGGGTGCACCGAATCATGATATCATGCTTTCGAATCATGGTGTATTTTCATAAACTGAAAATACCCTAGGCTCCAGAAATCATGAGTCTTTTTTTATGATTTTGGGATCCGATTTTTACCCGTGCATTGCAATGGAGAGTGGATAGATTTCTAGATGTCATTATGGAAGAATCCCGGAATTTCCATTGAGAAAAAATATTAAGTAATTTGTAAAACCTAAAACGATAGCTAATGAAATTTCTGGAAAACTGTTTCGAGGAGTTGAAGAAAAAATTGCAAAATCCTTCAGTAAAACTGTTCAAATATTTCTTGAAAAATATCCTAGAAGAGTCGCTAGTGCTGTTCAAAGACAAAAATATCGGGATAATATCTAGATTGACTTCTTGTGAAAATTGTAATTATTCCGACTGACATTACTACTGTAAAATAAGAATTTTTAAGGATCCCCCACGCCCCCTCTAGAAAAAAAATTTAGCTACGCCTATGTTGTGGATTAGATCACAATAAAAGTTTTGTTTAGAAGAACAAATTATCTATAAAGAAAATTTAAGCAGATAAACTCAAGTAATCTCATTACATGTATGTGTTGAAACAATTGCTTGTGACTTCAGGAAGGCAAAAATTTCAAATTAAAATGTTAGTTGCCTTGATACTAATAATTATAAGTTCGGTAGTAATTGCAAAGAGTATCAGTTTGAAATTTTTACACAGGTTTTTAAAAAATGTTTGTTCTAGCATAAACATCTGTTATCTGTGATCAAACGAACAGGGAGGATTCCTTTCATCAGTCCACAAGCTACTAACCAATACTGCTACTAGCCACACACTTAATTTAAAATGCCGAATATCGACTAATTTTAACTGAGATTCGCACAGCCAAGTACCGTTTTGACTCATATTCCGAACACTTAAGGCCAACAGTGACTTCAAATGCATCTGATTGGCATAAATTAGCTGATATTTGTGAAAAATTTAATTTCTCCGCAAAGTCTAACTGTTAGCTGTTGGGTGTACCGATAATAATGTTGATTTCATTAGTTTTAGTATTGTTTTTACGTAAAAGTATGGAACAATATTTTGATTCAAATGCCGAACACTGTGTAAATTATGTCTCATATTCCGAACACCTTGATTCAAATTCCGAACAGCACGAATAAATCGTATTCAAATAAATAATTTCACAAATAATAATAATAAATTTATCTGAGCTTGTTCTACTGGTCTCAAACTAGAGAATCATCACTACTCCCGCGGTATAAATTATATTGGAGACATTAAAATTGAATTGCAATTGACTGACATTTCCTTGTCATTTGGTGACATATTTCAGCGAAACATTTTAACCAAATCGCCATACAAAAACCGAGTGTTCGGAATATGAGTCTGTTCGGAATTTGAGACAAAACGGTAGTCGACAAACAAATTTATTGGGATCTCAGGAAATAAAAGCCGAATATCAGTAAACTGTGCTTTGTTGCTAAGCAACCGGACAAACTGTTACCTGAATCTCAGTTAAAATTGGAAAACCCAGAATCCCACAGCCGAGTTCGTGAAAAACATCAAAGTGTGCAGCATTTCTCTTTTGTTCAAGACTTGGTAAGCATTTTCAATGTTATTAGCTAACTTTACAATTCTAGCCCACTGATATCCCACTACAAAGTATGTGATGCATCTACTCTTTAACACATACATAATAATTTAGATTGCTTTTTTTACGTTTACTATTCCATATAATATTAGTTTAATTATGTAAGTCAAACCCACGGTATCAATGTGCTGCAAATCTGGCATCACTGGCTTTTAGCCGAAGTTACAACTTGGGGAGCAAAGCAAACGCAATCAGCATCGTGAAAAAAAATATTTTGAGAGCATTGAGACTACGGAAACCTCATCTATCTCAACCGGCCAGGGCGGACAATTCCCCCATATAATGTAATCATACCAAATGGTACGTTTTCCGACCGAACACGAGGAGCAGGTTCACCGTTCTGATGAAGACGTTTGTCTGCCACATGTGTTCTCTGAATTGCGCCTCTGCAGCGAGAGAGTGGATGAAATATTTCAGTTGATATATTTCAAACGTCGCGCAACAAGTTTCCGACGCTCATTTCAGTCAATCTCTCCTGGGAGAATACGATCGCATTTTATACGAATTCAGCGTGAGGGATGTTTGAAGATTATGCTTATTGGTGCTGGCACGTGATAGCCACACGATTCTCCACTTGTCGGTTAGTAAGAGAGAAATGAGCAAACGACGGCCAAGCACATGTGGAGCAACGGCATGTAGAATAAAAACGCCGAGCAGCCGCAGCATAACCCGACCTTCCGCAATGAAGAGTTGCTTCCGAACCGGTTTGGGGCCGAGAGATATCAAGAAAGCACAATGATTGCGTGTAAATGGACTTATAATGAGGCTCGACTTTATAATGCAATATTTAATTAAAGTGCACGTTAACAATCTGAATAGGAAAAAAAATAATTGGATTACAATTGGTGATTAGGATTGAAGTGGGTGCTTTGTTGATTGTTCAACACAACATCTAGTTTGCTGCCTTCGTGACGAAGCATCAATCAATCAAATTAATAATGTAAATGATATGGCTTGAATGGGAAGTGGTAAAATCAATTAACTATCAATTTTGTTCTGTATGATTTAAACACTAACCAGAAGTTGCGATGCGTAGTAACGGAGCATGACCAAGCTGAGGGTCACGGGTTTGAACCCCACCGGTCGAGCATCTTTTCGGGTTGGAAATTTTCTCGACTTCCCAGGGCATAGAGTATCTTCGTACCTGCCACACGATATACACATGCAAAAATGGTCATAGTAAGCTCTCAGTTAATAACTGTGGAAGTGCTCATAAGAACACTAAGCTGAGAAGCTGGCTTTGTCCCAGTGGGACGTAACGCCAGAAAGAAGAAGTAACGGAGTACTTCGAAGATTTCGTGCTAGGAGCTTCCAGTCTTATTTCAATAGAATATTTGGGACTGCATGGCTATCGGATCATAGTTCGCACATCTTTTCCGTTGCAGGGTTAGGGAAGGATAATGAAGATGTGACATCTACTCAATAAGAGGCCAACTACCTACCAACGCCTTTATAGATATCAAGAGCTTGGGTAAGTGGGAAGGTAGTGGTCAAGGATTCACTAGAGGCGAGTAATACGTCCGGATAACAACCGTTTTGCTACGAAAGGTTATTTTCGCGCCATAGTTTTTTATAGGTTCTAAACCTTAAAGGCTCAAGGGTTGGAACACCAGAATGTGTTCCTATAGTGATCTAGCTTTTATTATAAGCCTTAATAAGTGCCATTGCTCTTCGATCTAACCTTCCCAGTATAATTAATTCGATACCTCGTACTCATTATGCAGTTCAAATGCTCTATGATTTTAACCTTTCGGTCGTCACGCAAATTTTTGTAACGCGAGTAGTTGCGCGTTGTACTTTGTACAACACCCTTGATTTTGCGAATAACTCTGGAGTCTGACTACTTAGTAAGATGATGTCTTCGGCAAAATTGTTCAGTAGCTCAAGGGCTTTCATTATTTTCGCCAAGAATCACGGAATTTTGCCACTAGGCAGCGCTAGTTAGCAGGAAACTTTTGTTTCGCAGATCTCAGGATGCTTACCACTTAGGAAAATAACGTGTGTTATTCGGTGGCTCAAGGACTATCATTGTTTGAACTAGTTGATTCAAAATGTTGCCACCAGGCGGCGCTAGTGAGCATAAAACATTTGTTTCGCAAATATCTCAGGAGCCTGATCACTTAGAAATATGGCGTCTTCGGTAGAGTTGTTCAGTAGCTCAAATTCTTTCTTTGTTTAATCCTTAAAGTTCGAGATTTTGTAAAATATTGGTAGTCCCTGAGCTTCTGAACAATTTTGCCGAAGGTGCCTGTCTAAAAAGTCAAGATCCTGCAGTATCCACAAAACAAAAATTTCATGCTCACTAGTGCCACCTGGTGGCAAAATATCCTATTTCTTGGCTCAAATAATGATAGCTCTTGAGCTACTGAACTACTTTGCCGAAGGCACTAACTTTCTAAATGGTCAGGTACCTGCGATATCAGCAAATAAAAGTTTCATGCTTACTAGCGACGCCCAGTGATATTCCTTAACTTACTAAACAACTTTGCCGAAGACGCCATCCTTCTAAATGGTCAGCATCCTGAATTACCTGCAAAACAAAAGTAAAACTTCCATGCCCACTAGTTTCTATATTATCTGGATTTTGAGATACACTTAAACCTCAATTTACGAAGTCATTTTTTACGCTACCTCAATTTAAGTCACTTTTTTTACGCAGTGCGTAAATTGTGTTTTGAAAATTCTGTGGGAAATAATTGACCTCTGGTTGGGGAAAATCGTTGGAAACCCATACAATATGGGTATTTTTGGAATGGGCACGACGAGGGGATGACGAAAATCGATGTCCGACGCCATTTTGGAATCCAAGATGGCGACCTCTGGTTGGGGAAATCCGTTGGAAACCCAAACAATATGGGTATTTTCGGAATAGGTACGATGAGGGGATGACGAAAATTGATGTCCAACGCCATTTTGGAATTGAATCAACAAGGCTACCAAAATGAATGACGGGCTACTTAGCCTTACGAGTTTAGATTTTATGCTATAAATAAGTATCATCAATGTACAACTACTTAAGTTTGTAGATACTCAGGCCCATATATCGTGGTCCTCGGAAGTACAAACACATCGACACAACTCAATACAACACTTCGTTTGCAAATATGGACAGTAAGAGGCCTTTGCAATATTGAAGATCTATCTATTGATGATTGATTACGCTTGTATATCCTTATGCCCATATTCGATAGAGATCTTAGAGGACCAGGGACATCCGCACAAATTCATACAATACACCGTTTACCCACAAGAATGGTTGAGGGCTTTTGCAGTACTTGAAAATTACCTTCTAATCACTTATTATGGCCGTAGATCCAAAGGCATTTATTCAATGGAGTACTTGGAGCACCAAAATCATCCGTATAAATCAATAAAATATTCCGTTGACTTGAATTAAGAGACTGTGCCATATTAAAAAACTACCTATAGACCATTGATCACGTTTGTTGATTCAAAAGCCTATATTCAATGAAGTCCTTGGAGGACCCAGGACATCCACACATATTATTACAATACACCGTTTACTCACATGAATGGTTAGGGGCCTGTGGAGTAATTAAAAAGTAACCTCTAATCTCTTATTACGGTCGTAGATCCCAAGGTCTATATTCAATGAAGTCCTTGGAGGACTTAGGACATCCGCACAAAATATTACAATACACCGTTTACTCACATGAATGGTTAGGGGCCTGTGGAGTAATTAAAAAGTAACCTCTAATCTCTTATTACGGTCGTAGATCCCAAGGCCTATATTTATTGGAGTCCTTAGAGGTCCTAGGACATCGGCACAAATTATAAAAATACTAATTTTACTACTATGAATAGATAAGGGCCTGTGCCATTTAAAAAAAACATCAAAGGATCGCTAAATATGCCAGTACATTGCAAGTATATATTCCAGGAAGTTTTTGGATGAACTAGAAAACCTGTTGTACTCACTTAATTACCAAAACTTGGATCTGACAATACAAACGCTTCTTAAAAATGTAACAATCTTCTAGGGTCCTGTATTGTGAGACATTCTTCTATATAGAAATGATAAATTGATTTACATTAACTCATGTAGAATCATATGCCCAAACTCCAAAGAGTTCTTGGAAGACCTTAACTTGCACACATTCTAGCCTGATTTAGAACCCAATGTATTAATAATATGTTAATGGCGCTAAAAGAGCATATTTTTTTTTCTAAATAATATAAATTAATTTCATACAAGTAGACTCCAAACGGCAAAACCTCGTTTTACGAACTGAGCTCCCTCGTTTTACGCACTGATTCAATTTACGCACCAACTCAATTTACGCACCCCCGATCTAGTTCGTTAATTGAGGTTATAGTGTATACCAATTTCAAACTGTGATTTGCTTGAACCGTATATAGTGCGTTCGTTATTATGCGACTTCCATGTACATTTGTAGATATTACCGTATTATAAAGGTTCAAACTGTAAATAAAAACTGTCGAGTATTGTTCTTAAGAAGATTCTTGAGGAATACATTTTGGTTTGGTGTCGATAAATATCTTTGTTGCAAAATGATATCATAGGGGGGTCTGTAGCCTTGAGGTTACGCTTCCGCTTCATAAGCGGAAGGTCATGGGTTCGATTCCCAGCCCCTCCACAAAAAACCCGTCCAGTCACCAGAAGACGCCTCACGGAGCACATCCATCCTCCGTCAGTATCAGATGGTGACTGAGACAAACTGACCCTCTTCGCAGGCAGCTAGCCTCACTAATAGCAGAGCTCTCTCCTACCTGCTCGTTGTGAGAATTAAAGAGTAGGAGAGAGTGAAACTAGATGTAAATATAGATAAGGTGAAAATAGATCTGTATCGATAAAGCAGATACAGATCAACTGAGTCCGGCACAGTAGTGGCCACGAGCACGGAGCGCCTTAAAAAAAAAAAAAAAAAATTTTATCATATAAATCACAACTGTTGTACAAAGTACAACAGCACGACAGCCCGAAGGTTAATGAAGTTTAATTTGGCTTGTTTACATACATTTACATGAGCGTAGCCAGAGGAGGGGGGGCTGTCTTATGCAAAAAAAAAATGAAATCGACTAATTCGCTATGAAATTTATAATACTGTTTGAACTTTTTAAAGTTTGTTTTCAGCATTAATAACATTTCGTCATTAGAGTTTTCATTCATTCATTCAATTGAGTTTTCCCGGGAATCCCGTTTCCCGGGAAATGATTTTCTGTTTCCCGGGATTCCCGTATAATACAAAGCAAAATACAAATCAAAACCGTGTTTTTACAAAACTTTTACATTTTTGCTGTAATAAGTGGATCAAAATTTCTAATTAAATTCTAATTTAATTAATTATTTCGTTTATGAAAAATAATTTTTATTAGTAGTGCTCAGCAAAAATGTGTATCTTTACTTCCTCTGCAATTCTTCTGAAGACCACATTCACGTAAAACTGAAAATAAAAAGTTAGATCAAAATAACTGATTTTTTGGGTCCACCCTAAGTTAAAACTTTCAAAGTCAATTTACTTAGCTCAAATGAAGAGTTAGATCAAAAGTGTTTTCGACAAAGTTGTTCAAAATAAAATTGTCTAAAAGTTTGCAGAAGAGTGCAGCCACGAGTTTCATCAAACAAAAAAGTTTGAGTCAACATTTTTACTTAAACAAGGACCACCCTATTCAACTTTTTTCTTAAAAGATGCAAAACTCAATTACGAATAACTTCTCTGAAGACATCGAACGTCTAAAATCGACGAGAACAGAGAAAACACTTTTTTCCGGCTAAATTGTCGATTCGGTCCATTGTGCATGCTTGGAGTTAATTTAAAAAAAAAAAAATCAATAACAAATAAATTTTGCAGGAAATAATATATGATTTTTTTTTAAGTTCTCTCAAAGATAATTTTGGGCATAATCTCAACAAAAAAAAATATAAATTTTTCAAGAATTTCTTAAACAAGCTTGAATAAACACCTAACAATACATTAACAGTATTTCTCAATCAATCCTTGGAGAAATTCCGAATGTAGTTCCTGAAGCAATTCAGTAGGATATATTGGAAGGCACGTGGTGCGAAGTATGATGTATCATAAGTTAATGTTTTTGGAAAATATTTAGTGGTATCCAGGAAAAAATGAAATCATTGGAGTCGTTTACGGAGGAATCTCTACTACAAATTTTAAAATAGAAAAAGGGATTTCATGCATTTTGTCGAATTCGATTGAATACATCGAGAAGTTTTCGAAATAATCTCTTTAAGAATATAACTTCTCGGAAGGGGAAATGAAAAACAAATTTTGGAAAAAACTGGAACAGCTCTATTGGAATTTTAAAGATTTTCAAGGGATTTTCTGTCCATTTTTTGAAGGAATTATTGCTAGATGCATGGAGTAATATCTGGTGCTGATACAATATATCTGGTGCTGATATATTCATTGCAATAACTGGCTAGGCTGAAATAGCCAGCCAATAGGATCTTTTGACTTCCTTAAATCTGGATTTTTTCAAGGTGTTCAATAGATCTGTTACTCGGCTAACCAATAACACCAAGACGCGTTTCGAATTCCATGTTACCCGCTTTGAAAAAAAAGAATGGATGTCTACCATATTTTAAACTTTAATGCAAAAAGGGTACATAAGTTATGTAAAAACGAACGTTTTGAGTGATATTTATGAAACGGAGAAATAAATTTCCAAATGGAAATCCTGGCTACGCCCATGTACACTTATTCAATCATTCCCCATGGAGTACCCATAATTAACCTATTCTCAGCCAAAGATGAAAAGCATTGCGTTGACATCAGTATATTCTCAATCAGACTCATATAACGTAAACTTGCTCATTATCGACAGCTATATCTTGTTTTAACAGATTGAGTTAAAATATTTTTTTCATCTACAGTTTCTAGTTAAATTTCACTATTTGAGTTGCCTATCGATAGGTACATTTATCATAATCATATTCATAGGTAGTAAAAAAAGTCAGGCAGCTATTTCAGGTTGATAGTAATCATTAGAGAGCCACAAAACTATGAATTCCTGTATTTTTCTCAGCAATGTCAGCAAAGCAGCTGACAAAGATTTGCAAGCACAAATACATTTTAATCAGATGTTTCATTTATTTAGTTAACTTCTAAACATATTACACTGAATCAACAATTTCACGCCACAATACACGGTTCGTGGCCGCATCTCTCCATCCTCGGTTCTGCCCCACGCTCGCCAAATCGATACGCACTTGATCCGCCCACCTAGCTCGCTGCGCTCCACGCCTTCTTGTACCAACCGGTTCCGAAGCAAACACCATCTTTGCAGGGTTGCTGTCCAGCATTCTTGCAACATGCCCTGCCCATCGTAGCTTTCCAGCCTTGGCCACCTTCTGGATACTAGGTTCGCCGTTGGGCGAGCTCGTGGTTCATCCTTCGCCGCCACACACCGTTTTCCTGCACACCGGTGAAGATCGTCCTAAGCACCCGACGTTCGAAGACTCCAAGGACTACCGGCCTTATGAGCGTTTTGTACACTGTACATGGTACATTTGGTGCGCGCGTTAATCTTTTTTGACTGCAGCTTCTTCTGGAGGCCATAGTAGGCCGACTTCCACTGATGATGCGCCGCCGTATTTCTTGGCTAACGTTATTGTCAGCCGTCAGCAAAGATGCAAGGTAGACGAACTCGTCGACCACCTCGAACGTATCCCCGTCTATCGTAACACTGATATCTAGGCGAGTCCTGTCGCGCTCGGCCCACCAGCTAGCATGTACGTTGTCTTGGAAGCATTCACCACCAGTCCAACTTTTGCTGCCTCGCGTTTCAGGCGGGTGTACAGGTCTGTCACCTTTTCAAATGTTCGGCCGATAATGTCCATATAATCCGCGAATCAAACAAATTGACTGGATCTCGTAAAAATCGTACCCCGGCTGTTAAGCCCGCCTCTCCGCATAACACCTTCTAGCGCAATATTGAACAACAGGCACGAAAGGCCATCACCTTGTCGTAGTCCCCGGTGGGATCCAAACGAACTGGAATGTTCGCCTGAAGCCTTCACACAATTTTGTACACCTTCCATCGCCGCTCTTATCAGTCTCGTGAGCTTCCCGGGAATGCTGTTCTCGTCCATAATTTCAATCTGATGTATTGTGGTTTTTTTATTGCTCTTAAAATGGTAATGATGACCTCCTGGAGATTGGGCCACTTTAATTATTATTAGTTTTATTAAACTTGTCTCTACAATCTCTTACAGTGCATCATAAGACTTGAAATGTCACTTCTGCTGCAACAGATAATCAGAAGTACACAAAAGACACATAGGAGGTTTTGCAGAAGTTCCCTAAGCACCTATAAACGTTACCAAGAGTTTTCCAGGACGTTTTGATGTTTTCTTGTTGGAATTCGCAGGTTCCCACAAGTTTCTAATGATTTCCATGAGATTTCAAAGAGATTTGGTGGGGATTACCAAATTGTTTTCAGGAAAAAATGAGGATTCCTTAAGTAGGTATCAAATGATTTCAAAGGGTCCGAAGATGTTGTGGTGTAGTGATGAATTTGGTAGTAGAAATATTGAATAACACAATATGCAATGATGAGCTTTATAATCAAATAAACATATCTTCATTCTTGTTTAGGGCCATTCAATTTCTTGTTTAGAACAATCCAACTTTCGACTGAATTCGATTAGTGAGAAATCACGGCCCATTTGGTTTAGCTGGCGTTAATAAGAATGCTATTTTTTTATTGAACGCGCATTCGAACACAAAAAAGAATAGGAATTATTTAACAATAACAATTATAAATGTCATCTTTTGATATTTTAGATTTCGTACATATCACACTATTTTCATTCATCATACGAAATATTGGTACTTGACTCAATCTTTGTGCACAAACTTTATTAAATATTCGTGAAATAGATGTTCGTCATTTAAATAACGATTTCACTACTTTCCGTTTTGATTTCCCTAGACTGAGAAAGCCATAAATCACAGTCAAAATCCTTCCAGTCGAGTATCCTAGATCTATACAATTAATTAATCGAAATGCATTTTCAGTGTTGTTTCAGTCAGGGTTGGGAAATATTTTGAAATTCATTCTACAGTAGCCAAGCAAAGCAAATCACAGTCAGCAAAGCCAGTGAATCTCACGCCCATCGCTGCTGTAGGCAAAAAGCTTCGAAAATAGCAAAATACCCGTTGAGTACATTTAGATTCTTCATAAATCAACAATTTCACGTGCAGGTTTCCTGTTCTTTTCAATCCCACAAACACGTAAGATTCCTGAATAAATACAATAGTGAAATTATTGTATAAAACAATCAACCCATTCTCAAGCCTCCACTAGTTGGCTCAGAATCACGAGTTAGCTTCACGAGGAAACCTCAATACTTGAAAAACGCTTAAGAAAAGAAATATCCGTTATTATTTGGTTTAATTTAATTTAAAATCATAACACTTACGGAGCTTAAGGGTCTATTTTGTAAATCGAGCGGATTCATGTGACTCGTCTGTAGTCACTGTCGATCAAAGTAAGCATGCATATTTCAGATGTCACCCATCGACTCCCATAGTAATCCAGTCACATAGAGTGACACCTGTCGATAAACTCGAGTGACAGAGCCGAGTCGAGCAAAATTTAAGGTCGACGGTGACTCCAGTCGAGTAGTTTTTGGTCGACTCGACTTATAAAATAGGGCCCTTAATATTGCATATCTTACCTAAAAATCAGAATTCAAATTAAAACTCTCCTGAGAAGATTCCACCCCATAACACCGAATTTCATTTCTCTGAATGTCATTAACCCGAGTATCATCATCCTGACGCAGAGAAAATGACTGGTGAGCACGGATTTGATGGAGATTTTTTTCTGTTAATAACGGTTAGGGAAGCACCGTGGCTGCATTTCTTGATTTTACATACTTCAATAACACTAATAAATAAATGTTTAATGATTTAGGAAATTCATGCACCCAACATAGGTTACTTGATGAGATTCAAGGTTTTGAACTACTGTACTGGGAAGAACCACGTGAGTATCTCGAAATTCAAGCCTTCTACTACAGTCGACTCTCCACATCTCGATGTTCTACATCTCGATATCTCTCCCTATGTCGATGATTTTTTCGGTCCCTTTATTCTGCATACATTTTCACTCTCCATATCTCGATATCCTCCTTATCTCGATATCTCCTTATCTCGATGTGATTGTCGTTCCCAATTTTCTCTTCGTATGTCGATATGCCCATTATCAAAGGTTACTAGACGAGATTTTAGAGATTCAAAACAATTTGCGAAGACGAAATGACATCTGTTTGTTTTTGATTTTCCTGGCAACGGAGTGATTTTCAATCTAGTATTCGTTAAAAATTTGTTCTATGTCTCGATCTCTCCCTATCTCGATGGTCCCTTCGATATCGAGATGTGGAGAGGCGACTGTATTATCATTCCCAGCACTGGTTTCAGTGTTTTCTCTATTGATGGGAGACGATTCAATAAAGATATTATTCAAGGATAGTCAAGAAAGAAAAAATAATTTTATCCACTTTATGACCAAAAATGTAGGTGGAAAAGCTTTCCCACATATTTTGTCGATTTAATCTATACAATTTTTACAGTACCTCCAAGGGGTCCAAATTATCAAATTTGGGAGGCTTAACTTGAAATGTTTGTAGTTCAATAATTATGAGCCGCTCTAATCCATATGCATCGTCAAATTGACACTAGAGCACAGAGCTGGCAGAGCCTGCTTCTCAGCTTAGTGTTCTTATGAGCAGTTTCACATTTAATAACTGAGAGCTTTCTTTGTCAGTTGACCATGTTGCATGTGTATACCGTGTGGCATATACAAAAATATTCTATACCCTTGGAAGTCGTGGAAATTTCCAACCCGAAAAGATGCTCGACCGGTGGGTTTCGAACCCACGACCCTCTTTTTGGTCTTGCTGAATAGATGCGCGTTTACCGCTACGGCTATTTCGGCCCCCAAATATGCAATAATACCAAGAACAGTTCTATCCGCTTATGAATGAGCAACAGTCATCAACATTTCCACCGAGAAGATCCACGTTGGGTGTGCTCTGAACAGTGTGTTGCTTCCTACGTTTCAACATGTGAAACAAGCTCTGCTCTGCGTAAAGCTTCGTGGAAAATGATGTATTGATGCTGCTCTCTACCCACACAGATTATCTACACAGATGGACGCACTTCCATTGAATCGTATTGGTTCAATTGGTTACTAAGTAACTGATTTGCATCATTTTGAAGAAACTATAGCGGCAATACGTATTCATTTTCGAAAATGCGAGAAAACAAATACGTAATGAGCTCGTTTGAAGGGTAAATCTAAGAATTCAAAAGTTTCTTCCAAACAAAAATTGGGTTTAAAACTGTCACTAAACGTGTCAAGAATGGAAGAAAGGACGTTTCTCCGGAATGCGAAGTTTCTTCCAAGGGTGAAATGGATAATGTTGATAATTGCGTCGAAATGAGCAATCAGTTCGATGCTCTAGACCGATTTTCCGAACACCAAATCGAAACAGTCTCTAGCTCAGGCTCACTGATTCAAATGAGGAAGCAAAGAGTGCCGCCTATCGTGGTCGGTTGTTCTGAATTTGGGGGATTTAGGCAGGAGATCTTGAACTCCATTAAAGGAATCAAGGTCTCCTTTCAAATCGTAAAGAAAGGAGACTGTCGCGTTTTGCCGTAAACTCTTAAAGATCGCGAACTTCTTCTCGAACATCTTGAAGAGAAGAAGCACATTTTTTTTATTTATGACGACAAAACTGAACGTTTGGTAAAAGTAGTCTTTAAATATTTCTCATGTGACTGGAGAAGCGCTGAAGAGATTAAAATGGAATTAATGATTTACTGGGATTTTCCCCAGTCCAAATAATCATTATGAAAAAGAGAACCCAATCTGACATTGTTCGGAAAGGGCTTTCTCAAGAATATTATTTAGTTCACTTAAACAAAAAAGATCTGAATAATTTTAAAACTTTAGAAAAAGCTAGACTTATGTTCGATGTCTGGGTGACATAGGAACATTTCTAGAAACCTGGAGGAAATTACCAGAACCCCACTCAGTGCCGTCGGTGCCAGAAGTGGGGCCATGGTACAAAACATTGCCGCATGGATGCAAAATGCATGATTTGCGGAGATTCTTCTCACGCTAAGGACGCCTGTCATGTGAAGGAAGATACCGATAAGTATATATGCGCAAATTGCGGGGGCAATCATGAGTCGTCGAGGCTCGTGCTAGGCAGATGAAAGATAATGTCCGTTACGATAACGGTCGTTTCCGGAATTTCCCTGGTAGAGTATCGAACAATACTCATTTTTCAGTTAACGATCGCTTGATTATGAATCATATCCATCAGGAAGATTATTATCATGCTCATTCACAAACCAATTTTTATTCTTTGGGTTGCCGTTCGAATCTTTTAATTTTAAATGTATCTACCCATGAAAAATCCTTTGCCGATATCGTAGCAGGATTTTTGAACTCTTCCTCTTTTCATACTACGAGTAACCATTCTAATTGTTTCAAATCAAATGGAAAAACCCTGCCGCCATAGGTAACTCCTACTCCGCCTCTTCGTCTACCGTAACGGAAAATCATCAGATAATGTCCCCACTTCAAGTGATATGTCTGCCTCTGACTTTATTTTTCTAACTGAAGAATTGAATCAAATGATTGATGTAATGTTCAAAACTACCACTATGACTGAAGTAGTTCAAATTAGTAATGATCGACTTGATGAGGCATGTGGGGGAGTTGCAATCATCATTCATAGGCGTATAAAACATCAACTGTTTTCGTCATTTGAAACTAAAGTTTTTGAAACTTTAGGTGTTTCTGTTGAAATACAGCTTGGTAAATATACTTTCATAGCTGCCTATTTGCCTTTTCAATGCTCTGCACAGCAAGTTAATTTGCTCCAAACTGACTTGCGAAAATTGACTCGCAATAAGCGAAATTGGTGACTTTAATGCCAAACATCGCTTCTGGAGTAATTCGCAAGGTAATTCCAACGGCAATATTTTATTTGATAAGTGCTCTTCAGGATATTTCTGAGGAGAAGGCAATTCAAACGCGCTCGCGATCCTGCTATGAAAAATATATGGCAGGATTTGCAGGAAGAAACCAAAAAACGTTTTTCACAATTAAGAAACACAAATTTTGAAAATAAAATTTCTCAATTGGACCCTGGCTCTAAGCCCTTTAGGAAATTATCTAAAATTTTGAAAAAAAAAACTCAGAAGCTTATACCGGCATTGAAAGAGGAAAACACATATTTACTAACTAATTACGAAAAAGCTCAAAAACTTGCTATGCAGTTTGAAAGCGCGCATAATTTAATTTAGGATATGTTCGAAAATTCCTGGGAGACTGGAAAAAGTGAAAACTATTATCGACAAAATCAAAAATATGAGAGCTCCTGGTAATGATAGAATTTTCTACATCCTCATCAAGAAACTTACATGAAGTAGCTTATCATTTTAGTTGATATATTTAACAAATGTTTTTAATTAGCATATTTTCCTGACAAATGGAAAAATGCTAAGGTTGTACCAATTTTTAAAACCAAATTTTCAGATTCGCCATTCAGATTCATTTCATAAAGCATATTCTGGGAAAATTCTTCTAATTATTCCGAAAGAATAACCATTAGAGTCTTTAAAGATATTCCTTTGGAGAGAAGAAAGAGAAAAATAGAGACTTAGGAAATCATTTCGGTTAAAATAAAGGCTTCTGAGACCTTCCGTTATTAATGAACTCTTTAGAGGCTTACATTGAAATAGAGACCGAATCTCTAAAAAGAGACTTGCTACCAGTGTTAAACTTTTTCGTAGTCCGACTGGAACGCGGCTCGACTGAAATTATATTTCATCTTAGTTGTTATTAATAATTCGTAACATCATTACTTACAATTTAGTTTTCCTATGGTTGAGCGTATTGAACCTCAAACTGGTATGATGCGATTGATATTTTCGACCTGATACAATTTTGTGTCTCCATAAATTCACAGTTCTTGTTAACAATTTTAGTTATATTGATACTTACAGTCAAATATTTAGGACCATTGACTAGAGAGACTACAAAAGCTGATTTTATTTCGAGGAATGCCTGAACCTATACGAAGCAATTGATGCATCAGCGATATGATAAGGAGTAGCGTTAAGTATATATTTTTTGATTATACATGCTCGAATTCACACTATTGATTTCGATAATCGATAATATAAACTAAGAACTCAATTCAGTGCAATTCACGGTTATTTAAGAGAGTAGTTTAAGAAATTGTGCGTACAAATCGTCCACGCTATAGCTAACTAATGATAATTCTCTATTGTTCTTTCTGCGATCGTTGCGGTGACGTGGATAGCGATCGTAGTAGTAGTAGTAGTAGTATTTTGAACGACTGCGAATCCAAAAAAAGGGCGTATTCGTTAATCGCGTCAACAACCAGCTTTGAAATAATGTTGATAGAAAGATTTTCACCTTGCTTTTAAAATTCCAATTGTAAAATAGTATAAAACACTTGAAAAGTAATAGTTCTTCCAAACGAAAAATATTATTGTTCACAGCTTAATAGCAAATACAACAGTCAAATCTCTCAGTGCAATTTCTCAGCAGTTTTAATAGAGTAAAGTGAATTTTTGGTTTGTGAATGCCGCATATGAGTTTATGGCCTACCAAATTTCATCAGAATCGATTGGAGGACAGCTGAGAAACTATAGTGGGCGTAAAATAAATGGTAGAATCTAGTAGGTATGGGCCATGTCACCCTCTTTTGAAACTTACTAAAAAACGAGTTTGAAGTTTTTAAAGCAATTTTTCATTCAATACAAATGGGAGTCAGAAAAATACGAGCCAATTTTCAGTGAGACGAATTCCATGTATAATCGGACAGTTACATAACTCGACCATCTTCGATTTGCAGTAAATTTTGAACGTGTTTTTGGTATGGTAGAATAAGTGTTTTCCATAGAAAAATTGATCATTTTGACTCGAGACTAACTTTTGAAATTGGCCTATAATTTTTTGCATGCAACTTATTTGAAAATTCTAACTCTGTACTTATTTTTCTTGATGGAGAATCGCGAATAACTAATAAAAATGGTCTATTTCATCATTTAATTTGTATTTTTCTCCATTAAATTTAAGATAATTCGGAAATGACTACTTCTAGAGAAGTGATCTAGCTAATCATTATGGTTCTGAATAATTTCAAGATTCCTAATCAAACGTATATTTTGTCATAAAAAAAAAATCAAAATTTTGAAAATCGGCGGAAAGTTGTTCTTAGAAAAAAATTAATATAGAATTTTTCCATCATGAAACTTTGTCCCAAACATCTGTTCACTATCAAGATTCTATGACGAAAATTTAATAAATATAAAAAATGGGGTTTTTGTGTAATTTAAACATTAAGTTTTATTTTTGAATTTTGATTGAAAAAAAAAAAAAACAAATAATAGTTATTTATGCAACAAGGTGCAAAATGATGATTTTTTCAGCACGAGTTGTACATTTATCCAACGAGCTTGCCGAGTTGGATAAATACAACGAGTGCTGAAAAAATCGAGTTTTGCAACGAGTTGCATACAACATTTTTTGCGATTACGAAAAATGTCGTTACCGCTGGATTAATTATTGGAGCATAAACATGTTTCAAGAAATCCCACATGTGCATCAATGCGTAGTAACAACTCAGTATTCCTCAATCAGGTAGGCCTTGAAATGATTGTCACAAATTTTCACATTTCCGTTGCTGACTATATTTTCAGGCTGATCAGGTAAGATGCCGCTTATAATTTTCTAATAATAAGATAGCTATTTTTCATGTGCTGGATTGCCTACATAAACGGCTGCATAAACATCCCGACTTTATTGAGAATGAACCAACAAACTCTACTGTCTCCTCTATGTCCGCAAGATGATCGTGTTCCAATTGGCTTCCGATTCTATATTCGTTGCACTCTCCAAATCCGGCTCAATTCAGATCGTGGGGGAATCAGAACCTATATACAATGTTGAGCCATATTATAAGTCATTCAAGTGCTGAATTGTCTATAAACCCACCAAATTGTCTACGTGAACGCCAATCGCCCCATAAAGCTCCCGTCTTTTTTGTAGTAAACTTTCATATTCTACCGCCTCCCTCACTCAATCCCTCACAGTCAACTAACTAAAAGTCAATTCGGTTCGTCAAACGGATGTAGATTCAGAACCTAGTTGACTTAGCCATTGAGACATTCAGAACAATTGAATAAATGACGTATGGATGCAATCCGACGTCATTTTGATAATTCCCAGAACAGTACTGAAAAGTTCTACTTTTCGATACTGATTTCAGTGCTGAAAAGTAGCACTTTTCAGCACTGTTTTTTTCGATAGGAAATGTAGGCCGTTATGTTGTCCATTTTCTTGATAAAAAGTAGGCTGATTTGCAACGGAATTGCAAAAAATATTTTTTTGCAATTCCGTTGCAAATCAATGAACTTTTCATTGAGAAGTTGATCAACATAACGGCCTACTTTTCCTACTGAAAGAAACAGTGCTGAAAAGTGCTACTTTTCAGCACTGTTTTCGGTGCTAAAAAGTAGCACTTTTCAGTACTGTTTTGGTAGGCGTCAACCGAACAACCCAGTCTCTTCATGCCATTAGTGCTTATTTGCGTGGCGTGTGAGTCGAGACGAGTCGTTCTCACCTCGGGTGATGTGAGGTGACTATTGTTAATCCAATCGGAGCGAGTCGACAATTGTCCCTCATTCGACTCGTCTCGCCTCCATGCCGCGCAGAATAAGCACAATTACATCTGATTCTAGATCCGTTGTGCGATCTGATTCCGACAGAGGCTGTCCATTAATCACGTGATCAGTTTTTTGGGATTCCAGGCCACCACCTTCGTGGTCATTTGTCCATACAAAAATTTTAAAATTTGTGTGGACCGAAATCATTTGCCAGACCCCCCCTCTCTCCATGAATGACCACGTGATTTATGGACGACCCCACACAGGCTGGCGATTCTGATTTGGAATCGAATTGTCCAACATTTGTAATCAGCTACTGTTTGTGCTGTCTTATCATGGGTAGGTAATACTGTATCACAGCCTACGGGATTGAAAAATATTGAATTGATACTACGCATGGATGTGTGCCCACGTGGGTTCTCTTGAAATGTTTGTTTGTGCTTTTAGAGTTCATCCAGCTGAAATGGCATTTTTCGAAATAGCAAAAAATGTTGTAGGCAACTCGTTGCAAAACTCGATTTTTTCAGCACTCGTTGTATTTATCCAACTCGGCGAGCCTCGTTGGATAAATGTACAACTCGTGCTGAAAAAATCATCATTTTGCAACTTGTTGCCTAAATAACTATTCGGTGTACTTTTTTTTATGGTCCAACGGTTCGCTACAACTTCTCCATAGAATATTTTTCTCTTAAATCAACAGTTTCGGATTGAAAAAAATTCAAATAAGGCTGATCTCTTCTTCTTCTTATTTGGCTTTACATCAATTATCTTGATTAAGGCTCGCCAATTCACTCGGTTCATGGCCGCTTCTCTCCATCCTCGACTGTGACCCGCGCTCTCCAGGTCCTGGTGCACCTGGTCAGTCCACCTAGCTCGCTGCGCCCCACGCCTTCTTGTTCCGACTGGATTCGTAGCGAACACCATCTTTACAGGGTTGTTGTCCGGCATTCTTGCAACATGCCCTGCCCAGCGTATCCTTCCAGCTTTAGCCATCTTCACGAAACTGGGTTCGCCGTAGAGTTGAGCGAGCTCGTGGTTCATCCTTCGCCGTCACACGCCGTTCTCCTGTACGTCGCCGAAGATCGTCCTTAGCACTCGGCGTTTGAAAACCCCAATAGCTTGCAAGTCCTCCTCGAGCACGCCTCATGCCCGTAGAGGACTACCGGTCTTATGAGCGTTTTGTAAATCGTACATTTGGTGCGGGGTGAATCTTTCTTGACCGCAGTTTCTTCTGGAGCCCATAGTAGGCACGATTTCCGCTGATGATGGAATAAGGCTGATACAAATATTAAATTTCTCTTATGTCCGAGACCACTTGGAAGGTACGACCCCTCTCGACAAAAAATAAAAATGAAAAAAAAAGTTATATATTCAAATTTTTATTTTTAACAATAGTTGTTGGACTTTTTTCAATCGGCCTCTTGACCATTATTTTACTTGTTTTTTACTTTAAAAATTTGAAAAAAAAACTAATTTATGTCAAAAAATGATGAATCTCTTTTTGTCCTCTCAAAATATTCGGATGTAATTAATATTTGTATCAGCCTTAGCAGCATGCAAAATTTAAAGGCCATTTTCAAAAGTTATTCTTAAGTCAAAAAGATCGATTTTCTATGGAAAATACTTATTCTACCATACCAAAAACATGTGCCAAATTTAATCCAAATCGAATTCATCATGAATGTTACTTTGTTACATTGAATGGAAAACCAGCTAAAAATACCAATGGATAGCTTGAAAACAGCAGATAGCTCAGAATACTTAGCTCAAAACCAATCAAAATGTCATTTACACTCCTTTACGTTCGGGCACCTCATGTGTATTTCATACCTGTGAAACCTTAAATTCTAAATATTAGACAGGCTAAGCTCAGTATGGGAGAAAAATATAGTTGTATAATTCCACGCGGCCCCACAGGATTATATCTTAGGCTTAAAAGAAGACTTCCTGAAAATTTCAGCTCATTTGGTCGTTCCATGCCACCTGCATTTCAATTGAAGTTAATATGGGATTTCCAACTTGAACATGCTGCACAAGGCGCATGCATATATGTGATTGGACGGGAGTGCTGGCCTAAACCTAACTTTCAACATCTAAAATGTTAATGAAAAGGAGGTTATATTCTGATACAATCTTCATTAGGGTGTCAACTAGCGTATTTGTCATTCTAGGCCCAATTGAATGCGATCAATTGGTGCGATCGTATACTAGGGAACAAAATAATGACATACACTCCCGTGCAAAAGTTTGGGTTCACCCCTTGAAAAATATACAAAAGTGTTTTGTTCATATCTCTGTGAATACGCGTCTAATTGAAACTCTCTAAGCCGCATTCGAAAGGCAAAGGGTTATTCTTACTTCGTATGTATTTTTCCAAAAACATTTTTTGAATTTTGTATGCTGAATTTTTAACTCAAGTTGTTACATTTTTTAAAAAACACGCTGAAAAAACATAGCTAGTTTCCTTAGCATTGGATCGACCAACATTTTAAAACAAGGTGTCATTAGAATCGTAATCTTATATTCTTTGAAGAGCACTCACCAATTTTTTGCGGAAAAATCTGAAAACTATTCAAAATCATTGAAACAGTCATTCAAGTCATCGTGCAAAAGTTTGGGTTCACTCCTCAATATGATGCAAATCGTGCAAAAGTTTGGGTTCACCTGAACCACACGCAAAACATTTTTGTCAATATCTCAGCCATTTTTAACCGATTTTAATGAATCATAGCTTTTCCAAACGCAAATAATGGTGCGTACCTGATTGGTTTGATATTTTACATATTTTTCGTGTTTTAAGTAAGTTCAAGTGTACCAAAACTTTTGCACGATACACCATACTGAGGGCTGAACCCAAACTTTTGCACGATGTGGAGATCTCCTTGCAATATTCTGTTTCACTATAATAACGTTAATATTTGCTCAAATAAGCATATTGTATTCTTTAGAAGAATTAAAAATGAAACAGAAAATATGACTGAAACTAAAACAGTTCGTTCTATGTCTTGATAAAAAATGGGAAAACATTGTTTTTCCAAATCGATGAAGCCTAGATTTTTATTCAACTAATTAATCTTTTAATTTTTGACGTAGAAGTACGTCTTTCTTCTCTATACAGGAGTGAAATTGGAATTTCAAAACCAAGAGCGTTACGCTGGCATGAAATATTTTAAACGCTTATAACTTCTCGCTGGTTTAACGAAATTTCTTAATTAGCACCTCAATCGAAAGATAAGACATCAAAGCTTCATGTCGTTTACTTACTGAATCCCACATACCTGTCCAAATAGTTTAATAACTGTTTTAAAATAGAACGTTGATTTCAAGCAAATCTATAAATAGGGGTGGCTAGAGAAAATTTGACGTCATTTGCTTTTCACTCTCCGATTGGCTCGCATCTCAGCAGGCGACAGATCGGCTTGCTCTGACCGGGCCTGCTTCTCAGGCACAGACATCGATAGCGAAGGACCTCCCCGTTTGTCTTGCTTCGCTCAAATCAAACTGTCGAGCGAGCGAGAGAAGATGCCGTCCGAAGCCAAAGCCATCACCGATGCCGCCGCCAAGAAGAGGAAGCAGTCCACAGGAGAATTTGCGGTTGAACTGTGAACACGGTCGGGCGAGTCATTCTCGCTTTGTGGTTCACCGCTTGTTTGCGTTCACCCAGCCATCGTCATCGCCGCCGCAAATTTCATCGGCCGAGGAGCTGTTGACCCGCGCTTCAAAATTTCGACTCGTGATGAAATCATCATTGGTGGTCAAGAAGCAATCCCGTTAGGAGCAAATACCAGAAGCCCCCTGAGTTTTGCTGGTCCGAGCAGTGTTATTGATCCGTAACAACATCGAAGCTAACAAAGCCATCGGTTCTTTTCAGAGCCATCAAATTTGTGGAAAAGAGTTAAAAGAGAAATATTTCCGACTTTATATATATAACTTCTAATATGCCTAAATCAATTTCACGGCTTCATACAAAATTTCATTGGTCATGAATAATTTATGGCTCAACCATTTTAGATTGTACTCGCGGACGCTGCTGCAGTGCCGTCGGGGTGAGTGCTCAACATTTCACAACGATTGTAAAATAGAGTGGCTTTTCCAACAGCGCCTTTTATGTTCCATATTTTATGGGAACACTTTGATTAGGAAAATTATCCCATGTAACAAAATTGCGACAAATTTAGAATGCTTTTGATAAGACATTCTCATTGAACAATTGTAATAATTTTGGCACCCATGGATCCGAAATTTACCGTCATAATAAAGAAAACTATTAATTATCAATAGCTCGTATTGAATATTTAGGGAATGTCAATCATTCCAACAATTCATGTTCGAGCAATTTCTCACGTATTAGTATTCTCCGCAATTTTCAATTAATTCCAAACCCAACGCATTATTGGCACATACCCATTTCCCAGATTGGTCGATCAGAAAGCGAAGAGTACAAAAGGGAGGAGCATCATCTGCTATTCCAAGGTTATAAAACATGCTGCCTTCGTTGGATTCAGTTTCATTCCATTTCCGCTTTCGAGCTGGTAAGATCTCTTGCTTAGCGAGAAGTACCTCGCTGCTAGAAGCCTGCTGAGCTGTTAATCCAGAATCTGGTTTGTGAAATCGCTCAAGATTTCAAAATTGAGCTACGTTTCCAGATTTCAACTAAATCCCTGTGATCCGCTACCCTGTTGCTTTTGTGCACCCATGAAATATTTAGCTGGTTTGTCGAATAAACAAAGAACTTATTCACATCTTCTTCTTCTTCTTCTTCTTGGCATTAACGTCCTCACTTAGACAGAGCCTGCTTCTCAGCTTAGTGTTCTTATGACACCTCAACAGTTATTAACTGAGAGCTCTCTTTGCCAAAGTTTCCATTTTTGCATTCGTATATCGTGTGGCAGGTACGATTATACTCTATGCCCAGGGAAGTCAAGAAAATTTCCATTACGAAAAGATCCTAAACCGACCGGGAATCGAACCCAGCCACCTTCAGTATGGCTTTGCTTTGTAGCCGCGGACTCTAACCACTCGGCTAAGGAAGGCCCCAACTAATTCACATGCATTTGAAACTTTTTCAATATTCCATACAAAATGACCAACTTTGGTAAGTTAGATCTCAGTTATTTATGGAAATATTTTCGAATGAAACTTTCACAGAACATCAGATGTAACTTGAGTTTTAATATATATATTTGAATATTTTTTCCAATCACAAGTTTATAAGTAATAACGGTTTGACTAAACTGTAATTTTCGACGAAAAATTCAAAACTTTTTATCTTAAAATTTCATAGCCTTACACAAAAACTGTCTTCAGCAAACTTATTCATCTCGTCAAAGTCTACAACTTTGCTGAAGATACCATGAAGCTATTCCTTCAATATGTTTAGTTATGTCAATTATAAAGAATCGTCAAAAAATTCATTTTAGTCAAACCGTTACTTCTTTTCATCGTGTGATTGGAAAAATCACTCAAAAATATATGTTAAAATTTAAGTTATGTCTGATATTCTGTGAAAATTTCATTCAAATCGGTCCATAAATAACTAAGAGATAGTTTATCAAAGTTGGTCATTTTGCATGAAAAATCAAAAGAGTAGCAGTTTTTTTTTCGCAGCGAAGAATCACACCATCAACGAAAATAGCGCGAAAGCAATAACCAATCGCGTGCGAGTAGGAACGGAGTGACGAAACAACCAAGCGAGAACCCCACCACTCGCCATCGGTGAACGGAGCTCGGGCAAATAAAACCACTTGTTCTGCTCCCAGCTCATTCACAAATCGAACGGCATAACGAACGGATCAAGCAGCGGAGCAGCAAAGAAGAGCGCGTGAAAGCCACAGCAGTGTGCGAGTAGCGAACGGAACCAGAGAGCAACGAAGCTAAAGCAACAACTGAAAATTATTCAGTGGACGGATTAGTAGTCAGCGCCAATCGGCGACCTGTTGGAAAGTAACGCCAGCGAAATATACACCATCTGCCTCTCCTTACCATTCAAATTCTTGTACTTGATGAATTCAATGAAATGGTTTGGTTTGGCGATGGAGCAAAGAGTTATTTAGGATGATTTTACTTGACAAAGAGTTGTTGATAAATATTCCAATGAAAAAGAGTTGTTTTGAAAAAGTTCACTTTTAGCAGATTTTTCCTCGGAAAATATATGTTTTACCAAAGAGTTGTTAAGGAAATTCCTGCAGCAAAGGGTTGAGTTTCTCCCCACGAATATTTCCAGCCAGGACCAGTCATGGCTCCCGCTTCCAAAATTCTCGAGTACGGAAATTGGAAAATGTATTAAAATTGCGACAGATTTTAAATACTGTTAAAAAAACTGTTTCTTGACCAAAAAAAAACTATTGATCTAAATTGATTTTTCTACATGTTGTCTATTGCGTTAATCTGAGAAACAAGCTATATGAAATTGATGTCTTGGCAAGGGATGTACAAGATGAGCATTATGCTGTTATTGCATCACGACGGCACTGCAGCAGCGTTCTCGGATCATCCTAAAATTGTCGTATTGTCGATTATTCATGACAAATCAGATATTGTATGATGCTACGAGATGAATTAAGAGATTATAGCAAGTATGTGGTAAGCACATTAAAAAATATTACTAGCTATACTGTGTTTATCATGAGAAGTTCTTACTAGCTCGAAAGTGTAAATGAAATGAACCGAATCCTGTTGTTGTTACAGAGGGATTTTAATCCGAAGGTCATTCGTCCCTTAAATGAACCGAATCTGTCGAAGATAGTATGTTTTACATAATTTGAATTGCAGACGATGCTCCTCCCTTTCGTATTCTTCGCCTTCTTCTGATTGACCAATCTAGGATAAGATACATGAAGTTGATGTCTTGGTTAGGGATTTACATATCTTGGAAAATTCACATGCGCGTTCGTATGTACAGTAAAAATATCAACATTATTTTAACAGCTTACAATAAATTAAAATCACGCATGTTTTGGTTTCGTGTAAATTTAAAATATTTCTGATCAATGTTCAATGTGTTCTGATATATACTATGACATTTGCAATAGACTAACTTGTAGAAAAATTTCAGATCACTAGTTGCTCATTACAATTGGTCAGGAAACAGTTTATTGAACAGTATTTAAAATCTGTCGCAATTTTAATACATTTTCCAATTTCCATACTCGAGAATTTAGGAAGTGTTCCCCCATTATATGATAAATCAACGATGCTGTTAGAAATACCATACAATGCTGAGTAGTATGATGTTATTACGGTCCGACGGTGCTGCAGCGGTAAATTCTCAAATTCATGTAATTATGTGGGGTAAATGATGTGAACCAAATTATAGTATACCGCGATATTTAGATCATTATAGATAAATCAGTAAATATCATCCAATAAACCCTTTTATGAACGTATGTTGGCCCTGAAAAGGGCCGATTGAGCTTGGATGTTGTGACCACGAGTTTACCACGAGTCGAAATTTAGAAGCGCGGATCGGTCAACCTAGAAATCTTGAGCGATTTCACAAACCAGATGCTGGATTGGCAGCTTGAAGATTAACAGCTCAGCAAATTTCTAGCAGCGAGGTACTTCTCGCTGAGCAAGTTCGGAGGAGCTCTCACCAGCTCGAAAGCGGAATTGGAATGAAACTGAATCCGACGAAGGAAGCATGTTTTATAACCTCAGAATAGCAGATGATGCTCCTCCCTTTTGTGCTCTTCGCTTTCTGATCGACCAATCTGGGAAATGGGTATGTGCCAATAATGTGTTGGGCTTGGAATTACTTGAAAATTGCGAAGAATGCTAATGCGTGAGAAATTGGTCGAACATGAATTGCTGGAAAGGTTCACATTAACTTAATATTCAATACGAGCTATTGATAATTAATAGTTTTCTTTATCATGAAGGTAAATTTCTGATCCATGGGTGCCAAAATTATTACAACTGTTCAATGAGAATGTATTATCAAAAGCATTCTAAATATGTCGCAATTTTGTTGCATGTGATAATTTTCGTAATCAAAGTGTTCCCTTAAAATATGGAACATCAAAGACGCTGTTGGAAAAGCCACTCAATTTTACAATTGTTGTGGAATGTTGAGCACTCACCCCGACGGCACTGCAGCAGCGTCCGCGATTACAGTCTCAAAATGTTTAGTCATAAATTATTCACGACAAATGAAATTTTGTATGAAGCTGTGAAATTGATTTAGGAGTATTAGAAGTCATATATAAAGTCGGAAATTTTTCTCTTTCAACTCTTTTCCACTAATTTGATGGCCCTGAAAAGGGCCGATGGCTTTGTTAGCTTTGATGCTCTTACAGATAAATAACACTGCGGGATGTTATCAGTTGATTGCCATGGTCAAACGGGGAATCCTCATCTCAAATGTATAAATTTGAGCAAGTTATTTGCTTATACGACGAACCGAAAGTTTCGTGGCGTGGATGGCGCACAACAGTAACAGGTAGTGGATCACCGGGCTTAAGTCGAAATCTGATGATGGCGGCGATGACGATGGCTGGGTGAACGCAAACAAGCGGTGAAGCACAAAGCGAGAATGACTTGCCCGACCGTGTTCACAGTTCTACCGCAAATTTTCCTGTGGACTGCTTCCCCTTCTTCTTCTTCTTGGCGGCGGCAGCGGTGATGACTTTGGCTTCGGACGGCATCTTCTCTCGCTCGCTCGACAGTTTGATTTGAGCGAAGCAAGACAAACGGGGAGGTCCTTCGCTATCGATGTCTGTGCCTGAGAATCACGCCCGGTCAGAGCCAGACGATCTATTGCCTGCTGAGATGCGATCCAAGCGGAGAATGGAAAGCAAATGACGTCAAATTTTCTCTAGCACTCCTATTTATAGATTTGCTTGAAATCAACGATCTCTTTCAAAACAGTAATTAAACTATTTGGACAGGTATGTGGGATTCAGTAAGTAAACGACATGAAGCTTTGATGTCTTGTCTTTCAATTGAGGTGCCATTCAAGGAATTTCGTTAAACCTGCAAACAGTTATAAGAGTTCAAAATATTTCATGCCAACGTCAGGCTCTTGGTTTTGAAATTCCAATTTCACTCCTGTATAGAGAATTTTCATTTTACTTTCAAACTGTGCGGCATAATCAAATGCAAACGCATTCAGTTTCCGATGGTTAGTGCCTGTGCTTTTACTGTTCATAAGTCGCAAGGTGGAACTTTCCCCGAGGTCGTGTACGACTATGACAAAAGCCAGGATCAGCAATTGGTATATGTTGGTTTGTCGCGGGTTACTTCATTGCAAGGACTATTTTTGACAAACTCTACTTTTTTCAAGTTCCATCACGCCAAAGGCAGCAATTCTCCCAAGAGGGTTGACTTAAGGAATGAGCTGCAGCGCTTAGGCAATCGCTTTGAGACGAACTGCGTGAAATACTGGATCATAGCGGCCAAACCTGCATATTGATGAGTATCGATGTACAGAGCCTAAATGCTCATGCAATGGATATTGCTACAGACCAAAGCACTGGACCGATTCTATCGATTCTAACGATCGAAGCACCCGAGCTATCAAACATCTAATCTACTGGATGAGTTTGGCGAACTACAGCTGGAGCCAGAAACCGATCACCCAACCAAGCAACACAAGGAAGCAACGACCAAACAAACAAATTCAATCATCTGGCCTTATTCCTGGAACACCAAACACTGGTTCTCGGAACCACAGAACGACAAATGGTTCTTTTCCGGACTACCAAAATGAGTCCAAAAAGAGTTAACTTCTGAAAACTTCATCCGATCAATAACAACACAAAACTAGCACACTTACAAATTCATACACATGACAAATCAAATTATTGATCATCGTAGTTCTACGTCAACCCCGCGGTAATGTAATAGACATTACCCACCCCAAATTTTTTTATTCATACGTTGAATAGTTTGAACACGGAAACAATAAAATATTCACTATTGAAATCTTCACATAATTTGTTTTATTGTATTTATCAGGAAAATTTTTAATTTCTTAGAAACAATTTATTATTATCATATTAATGTTTTACAGCTGAATCATCTATTTATAACCTAAGTTTAATACGTCAGACAAAAAAGTTTGATAGAAAAACTATTTGTAATTTTTTTACTCTACTCTTTTATACCAAAATTATTAAAAATGCTACGTCCACTAGGTATGACCCCTCCCTCCCCCTCGTCACACATCGTCACACATTCGTGAGTACCCCCTCCCTCCTAAAATGCTACGTCATTTATGGACGACCCCTTACGAAAAGATCCTTGATCGACCGGTAATCGAAACCAGACACCTTCCGCATGGCTTTACTTTATAGCCGCGGACTTTTACTACTCGGCTAAGGACGACCCCTTTTTCTTTTTCTTAGATGTAAGATGAAAAAAATATTGAAATAATCGAATTTATCCATGAAATTCAATCATAAACCTTTTCAACACAATAATTTTGCTAAAAAAAAACGGTCCTTTTTTTATCTCTAGTGGTGCACCAGTACCGTGAATGGAGGATCCCATAGGAAATCGATGGATTGTGCCATTGAAGGAACCATGCTTAAAACATACCCACGGTGTCTTTGTGGAGTAACTTTATTACAAAAAAATAGGTAAGTCTGAAATTTCGAACTAAAAACAATTAGACTTTGCTCTTTCATTTGCGACCAAAACATTTTTTTTTATTTTGTGTGAAGTATTCATGGATATGTGTTTTTGTACCGACACACATTGCGTTGAACATAGATACGGGACAAACTGCAAGATCAAACCATTTGAACACCTTGGCTTGGGAGGTAAAGTTGTTCTTGCTCAAAAGAGCTGTAATAAGCATAAATGACATATGATATACGCATAATTGCAAAACTGTCTCAAACGTCATTTTAGTTATTGTCCACGAAAAACCTTAAAAATCGTTCCTAAATTGATCATAATGATGTAAGAAGTTAATAGGAAATATTTTTAATAGGTGAAGATGCATCGATATCAAATCTCGAATTTTCAAGAGCTTGTTTGTAGAACCTGGCAACCTTTTGCGTTGAACATTTTATTGATTAGTCACCACCAGCGAGTGACCAGTGAGTTGTGCTTCTCTAGACTTGTGCTTTTGAAAATTCGAGGTTTGGCTTCTATGTATATTCACCCTTAAAATCATTGATAACCGAGTATGTAGCTCGTTGTTATTAAGCAGATAAACGGACCAAAATAAAAACTGTCACCGCTGGGAGACAGAGGAGGATCTTCTCTTCGTCGTAGCATTATTGTGAAATAAAGTGTTAATCCATTCGTTTGCTCAGTAATAACAAGCTATGGCTTTTAGGACGAGATCATAAATTATGCGAGATTTCTCTTTTTACTCGTACAAATACAAAAGTGACTTATCCGCCTTTCAAACAACACAATTTCAGTTATTCGAATTAACTAGTAGAGGGCTTCGCATGTGATATACCTTGTTATAAGGCATGTAATATACTTGCCCAATGGTGCTGAAAAATACGCTAATTTGGATGGTATTTGAGAAGTTTCAAATCTTATATTTTTTATGTTATTTTCTTAATGGCACAGTGCTTATGAAAAGATCAGAAACTAACATCATGAGGCTAAAATGGGTTTGGGATTTTTGTACTTGTTTGCAGTACTATAACCCCATATTAACCCCTCTACCGGCAGCTTCATTTTTTCAAAATATTCAAATCGCGACAACTTTTTTGTTTCTCAATATTTTTGAAAAAAATTTCCACAACTTCTCAAAAAACTCTCTTATTTTCAGAATCTGTATCGGTTTTGAGCATTGGTCATCTATATTTGGAGATATTCCAAAATTCCTTTGAGGAACCGACGCATAGCCATAACTCTCGAAATTATCTCTGGCTACAGATTTTTTCTCATATTCGGTTATTCGCTTTTCAAAACTAAACTTTGATGAAAGTCTATTGTGAAGAAATTAAACAAATCGGTGTAACTGTTTTTGAGCAATGAGCTTTTATGTTTTTGGTACCACTCTAGCCGTAACTAGATCTTGAAAACTTTTTAAAACATCATATTGAAATTTTATATGGGAAGTGTCGGTCCCCCAAAGAACACCGAAATATTTTTAAAACCAGTTGACCAATGGTCAATACCGACATAGATTCCAAAAGTAGAAGAGTTTTTTGAGAAGTTGTGAAAAAATGGTGGAAAATATAGAGAAACAAAAAAGATATCGCGATTCAAATATATTTTTGTGCTGAAAAATGAAGCTGCCGGTAGAGGGGTTAAGCTAAATAATAGCAAACAAACTCATGAATATCTCTTCTGCTATCTGTCGAATTAAATTTCTCTCTTCAGCAAATTTCTTTATTATGGTTTGAAGAATAAGCTTTTACAATGGGATAATAAGTTTGTACTTACATTACAGTACAAGCATGTTTGGAACATACCTCAAAATTTCTTCATAGTAATTTCCATATTAACCTACATTGTCTTTGGGCCACCTTAAATCACCACCTAGAAAGCTGCGAATTTCACAGAACACTATTTTTATAGAAAGGATAGTAAGGAACATATGTGAGATTGAATTCTCAATCATTTTTTAATTTTGAACCGCCCTAATGCACATAAACACATAGATAGGCAAATTCAAACATATGTGCAAGTCTCTCGAAATCAAGCAAAAAAAAAATACTCTGGACCCCCCGACCGATTATTTTCGTTTTAGCAGCAAATGAACGCGAGAAACCTAGACTTTATTGTGGAGAAGTTTCAGACTTACCTATTTTTTTGTAATAAACTTGTTCTACGAAACACACCGTGATACCCCTACTAAAGGAAGCGTGTTCCTATTATTGATGCTAGGATTTTAGCAGGGTAATTTTGGATGAATCGTCATTGTCATACATTTGAAATCTATCGAATGATACTACCGGGTACCCCCGTTGGTTTCACCACATTCAATCTGAACACTTTTTAATCTGTACCCCGCTAATTTGCACATCGTTCAGATTAAAAATGATTCAAACGTCATTTGGCTCATGGAACGGAGTGAAGTGAGATAGAATGCTGTGGAACGGAATGAAGAATCAAAACAAAACAATGCAAGAAGTAACCAGAGACACATTTCTAGGGTGACTAGATGTTCAAAATAAAAATGAACCCCGATGGTTTGCATGAGGTACCGTTCCGAGCCGAAGAGAATGATAGATTTTGTATATTATATACATACATTTTAACAGTTCGTTGGAAACTGGGGACGGCTTTTCCTGGCATTGAACGCAAAGAACAATTCCGACTTTTTAATAATAATATAGTAACAGGTGGTGTCAATTTTTTTTATCGATTTCGGTATAAGAATTGTTTCAAACATTACTTCAATTCGATCGATCGATGTACCATTGGTGGAAAAACAGCTAAAATATATAATTAAGGTGACTTTAAAACGAAGCCAAACTTTGAATTTTCAAGTGCACAAGACGAGAGTATCTGACAACAGTTCGCGTTGAAAACCAATAAAATTGCTTCCTTGCTGGTGGTGACCAATGGGATAGATTTTCTACGCGGAGCGCTGTTTGGTTCTCAAGTCTTGTGCTCTTGAAAATTTGAGGTGTGGCTTCGTTCTATAATCACCTTAAAATAATGAAAATGTTATTTTATACTGTGCACCCCCGCAATCGAAATCGATAAAAAAAATTGACACCACCTGTTACTATATTATAATTAAAAAGTCGGAATTGTTCTTTGCGTTCAATGCCAGGAAAAGCCGTCCCCAGTTTCCAACGAACTGTTAAAATGTATATAATATACGAAATACATCATTCTCTCCGGCTCGGAATGCTGCCGCCCCGTGTGTTGCGATTTGCGATTTGTTTGTTTTGACCGATCGTGGCATCATCCCGGGCCAGCCAGTCATCGTCGGAATCGTAATCGGAGGAGAGATGACGACGACGACGACAACGTTGGCGAAAAACCATCAGTCGCTGTCGTGGGATCAAGGAATAAAGACGTCGTCGTCGCCCGGTCTGTATGAGTGAGTGCGTGGTGGACGACTCAACGAGTTGCATCTCGCAGCAGCAGCAGCAGCACAGTGTTCTCTCGACTCGACCACGCTGCCGCCCTCCAATGGGTTGCGGCTTTTCTTTTTTGGCTACCGACTAACGGACAAACGTCGCTCGCTTGACGAAGAAAGACATCGGCGAGGTGCTGCAGAGTGCAGAGGACCCAATCCATACCGTTGGTCGCTGGTGGCGCGTCAGTCAAGATTTTGCGGTCTCCGTCGATGGTTGGAGCGCGCCGTGGACAGAACAGAACCAGAAGCGCGCCCTCGGGGTTCCAAATCGATTTATCCGCAGAACGGATGAAGACGACAAAATTGACGCTGGTCATGGTTGAGTCTTGAGTCCGCTGACGGTGAATACGAGTGTTGTTTATGGTTTGGCATGATGGGCTAATGCGCCATGTGAGTGAAAACGGGGGAAATTCTTCTGTCGTGAACGACATAAAACGAAATTGGTTCTTCCGGTCATTTAGAGCAGTCGTCGGTTCACCGAAAGCGACAGGCGTCGTTAAGTGATCGATCATACAGAATTACGGTGATTTAAACAGTGGAAAAAGTTGTTTACCGAAAAATATGGAACGTGATTTCAGAAGAAAGTAAATGGAAGTGTGGAATATGCTTGAATATAATCCAGTACTGGGCAGTGGGAAGATGCAGTAAACCTAATGTTTTTAGATGATATCATCTAGATTATGGAAGTCGCCAGTTTATAAAAGTGTTATGCATTTAACAATCTGATGTAAGAAGCAAATTAAGTGATTTGGAAAACAAATACATACGAGTGTCCGGATTTAATCAAAGTGCGACAAAGTTTAAATGATAAATCATTGAAAAGTGGTAGATTTACACTTTGAAGTTCACGTTTCAGAATAAGTGATGAAATAATAATTCAAAAGATGGGTGAGTAACATCGTTACATAAGATCTTCAATTTAAGGAAATATTTTAATTTGTCCAAATGTTTAATTTTTAGAAAAATGAGTGAATTTAGATGAGTTCAGAAGCATTCGACGGCAAATTTGATTAAGTTCCAGCAACTTACTCTATGCCTATTAGCCACCGGATACCGGAGATATTCGAAATTTTCCAAGGTCATGTCTCAATCATATTTTTCTGCCGCATGTTTTTTGTGCGGTGTTAAGATGTATAGATGTTTACAATTTATCTAGAAAATAGAATCAATTAAAAACTGAATGCGGGCGGACACATTATGATTCGTTGAAATCTTCCGATATACAGTCATTTTCGTAAAATTGGATCCGGAAATTATCCAAAATTATATCCAAGTTGACATTAAACTTTAAGATGATGATTCTGGAAATACAGTACTGACCCGATTTTGTCAGCTCCCGATTTTGTCTGCCTCCGATTTTGTCTACCCCCGATTTTGTCAGCTTTTTGACCCGATTTTGTCAGCCTGTTTTAAATTTATCAAAAAATTGTTTTCGCCATGTTTTACCACATTTTCATTAAAATTGATGATGATTTTTCATATCACGCACGCATGGGCGTAGCCAGAGGGGGCAATGGGAATGCCTCTTCTCCTTTGGACGATGCTAAAAACAATATTGCGAGAATTTATCATGTGTTTGTTTATTCACAACTTCATTTTATGTAATTTATGAATACTTCTGCGCTAAAAACCCAGCAAAAAAAAATCCATGAAAACTAAAGAAAATTTCTTGGTTTTCATACAGTAAGAAATATTTTTACATACATTCCATTTCCAAACATTGAGTTTTAAAACAATGTTTAGGAAAAATTATGTGAAAACTCCGTATGAAACATTCTTTGAATTATACTAAAATGAATTCCAAGAAGAGCTTCGAGGCAATTATTTATGTTATTTCGAAGGAGTTTCTAAATCAAGAGGAATTTTAATATGAATCTCTCTAGGAACTTCTGTGTTCTGTGAGAAATTTTTAGATAATTCATTGATCATGTATAACTAGGAACTCAGGTTGATTCCATTTGTCTTACTGGACAAAGCAAAATTGCCGATCAAAGGGACCACAACGAATCGAATCTTTGGAATTTTTCCAATAGGTAAATCTGCAAGACTTTAAATAGACCCGTCACTCAACATTGAAATAAGACGCGTTTAGGACTTTACTTAGCTTACTATGAAAAATACGGTGGGTATCTTGTATACTTTTATGTTTCATGCAAAAAGAGTGTAATGTATAATGATCGTTTTGTCGTGAAAATCGTGAATGAAATGTTAAGAATCGATCTTCTCAAAAACCAAACCCCCCCACTGATGAAAAAAACTTGGCTATGCCAATGGTCATCGACCCCTTAGGGACCGTCCAAATATTACGTAACGCAACAGGGGGAGGGAGGGGGTCTTACATAGTGTTACGGTTCATACAAAAATTTAAAATTTTCTATACAAAAGTTGTTACGTGGAGGTGAAAGGGGGTCTAAAATTGACAAATTTTGCGTTACGTAATTTTTAAATGAACTCTTAAATGTCCATACAAGTTCTTGACGCGGTTCACAAGCAATCATTAACACGTCGAAGTTTGAAAAACAGGAACATAATAAAATTACCCGATTTTGTCACGTTCCCCATTTTGTCAGCCTAAAATTCATCGAGGGGCTGACAAAATCGGGTCCTCACTGTATATTCAGAACAACATTCCCCGGGGCACCTGGAACCTGTTATAGAGTTGTCATGGCAACCATTGGTTCTGGCTTTCGGAAGCATCACCTTCAACAATTTAGAAGTCTGTCTGACTTGATATGGTTCGGGACATGTTCCTAACAGGCTGCTTTCCCTAGAGCACCTAGAACCTACTATAGAGCGGTCAGCGCATCTTAAAGTTCTGAATATACTTCCTGAAGCATATATAGTGAGGAACCGATTTCGTCAGCCCCTCGATGAATTTTAAGCTGACAAAATGGGGAACCTGAAGAGATCGGGTCATTTTGTTTTGTTCCTGTTTTTTTTTCTAATTTTGACGTGTTACATGGTTACTTGGACTTTTAAGGAGGCGTTGGATATGGGCGTAGCCAAGTTTTTTTATAAGGGGCTCCCCTCCCCCCTTATCGATTCTTAACACTTTATTTACGATTTTCACCCCAAAACGACCACCAAACGACATGATTCGTTATGGTCCCTTTGATTGGCAGTTTTTCTCTGACCAGTAAGACAAACGGAATCAAACTGAGTTCCTAGTTATAGTAAATAATCGTTCAATTGTCGATGAATTTATTCCAGAGCACTAACATTCATAAAGAGCATCGTAATAAAATTCCTCTATTTTTTAACTCCTTCGAAGTAGCATAAAAAATGCCTTGATACTCTTCTTGGGATTCTTTTTAATTCAAAGAATGTTTCATCTGGAGGTTTCCACATAAATTTTCCTAACATTATTTTAAAACTTACCCAGAAGCATTTAGAGCGTTTAAATAAAAAGATTTTCATGAATCCTAGGTCAAACTTCATCATGAATATCCTAAGAAAGCTTGGGGGATCTTATAAAGAATTTATGAAGTTATTGTAGGCACAATCCAAATAAAACTTTAAGAACCAAATTTTGAAGGAATATCTCGAGACATATTGAACAAAAGAAAAATGTAAGAATTTAACAAGGAGTAAAAGAAGATAATTATTGAAGTAATCCCTTCAAATATAAAATAATTCTATAGGAATTTTGGGTGTAGTTTGTGGTCGAGTTCAACAGAGAATGCATGAAGAAACTTTAATTTAGACTAAAAACCCGTTCAATGTACTTTGTTTCTGGAGGTTTAGGGACAAAATGTCGAAAGATAAAACGTCGAAAGTGATGAATTTTCAACATTGTTTGCCAGATCTAATTCTCTCAGATCGGGGTCGATTAAATATGGTATGAAAAAGGTTTGGCACATAATAAAATATTTATTCTTTCGGAAATGAATCATTCGTTCAAACAATTTCGTATCCTTCAATTTTTAACTTTTCGACGTTTTGTCATTCCGACGTTTTGTCCTTTCGACGTTTTGGCATTCGACGTCTTGTCACCTAACCGTTTCTGAAACAATTTAAAAAATTATGTTTTAAACATTAAAAAAAAAAAGGATTCTGCCGGATTCTATTGATTTATTTTTGAAATAGTACTCAGATAAATTTCCGGAGGAATTCAGTTTTTTATCATGAGCTCTGCTGTGTGAATGTCGTTTTTTTTTTCAATTTACTATATTAGGTTTTTATGGAAGAATTCTAAGAAGCATCTACAAAAATACCTTAAATTTTTTGTTGAGAAATCTCTGGAGAACTTCGATTTACTCACAAGAATTATTTAAAGAATAATTTCAGCAATAATTGGAGAAACACGGTTGAGATATATCTAGATGAAAATAAATGAAATCCTGAGAGGAATTCTTAGGGAAAAACGAGGAGCTTCTTCTAATTACTTCAATGACACTATTCTGTCGACAATATATTTGCAGAAACTTTTTTTTATTTTCAACAGATTTGATAAAGCCTTCGAATAATTCCTGGCAAGATATTTTTCAAAAGGCTGATTGTTTCCTGGATTCCATAAGTTTTCAAATCTATCATGATGTTATTATTGCATAAATACGAACGCTGGAAACAGTCTTTGAAACATTCAAACACAAGATTAGTTCCCTAATAAAAGGCATTGCCATGGCCCCTCTGGCTACGTCCATGCGTGCATCACATGAAACATCATCATCAATTTTAAAGTAAACGTGGTAATACATAACGAAAGCACTTTTTTGACAATTTTAAAATAAATTGACAAAATCGGGTCAGTAGTGTACTTGACTGAAAATACAAACATGATTTTCAACGAATCTTAATGCATTTGCTAGCATTCAGTTTTCAATTGTTTCTTGTTTCTAGATTGTAAACATATATACAAAAGTACATGCGGCAGGAAAATATATCTTCGAATATCTCCGGTGTCCGGTGGCCAATATGCATGGTCAAGAATGTTAATGGTACGAGAAATTTGCTGTCAAATGCTTCTGGATTAATCCAGTTTAACTCATTTTTCAAAAAGTTATATGTTTTTGAATTTTGGGCAAAAAAAATCCATGGAAAAATCTATCAAATCAGCATCAGGCAACGTGATTTTAACATATGTCTTTATATTTGATATTCTGATTTGAAAAACAGCTTTATCGGTCAATTTAGCAGCACAGTAGTATGACATGTTCCTGTGAATCCCTATATTTGCAGTCATTCCTTCAACAGATACACAGTAAACAAATTTTCATCGAAGAAATTTAAATTTTGAAAATTAAACCTGCTCTTGATGTTTCGATGATGACGATGATTACGCTGATGGATTCTTGAACGTCCTTCTTGAGCACTCCTACAATGATTATCTGCAAGCATTCCTAGTCAATAGACAAAGAAACTTTAGAACTACTATTTTAACCCATTGAAAACTCTAGAGCAGTTCGATGGAGTCACCCAGATATAAATTTGCCAACTCCCAAAACATAACTGAAGTATATTACCGAAGTGCTAAAAAGAAGCACTTTTCAGTACCGTAATCCGTGAGCAAATTGATCATTATATTACAACATTTTGTTATGCTATCCATTGGAATTCAAATATGTTCAATATTATTTCGACAACATAAGTACCTGTCATCGATTTTTTATGGAATAATATTTGACATTTGATTTCCTTCGAACTCAGCAGGTTATTAGAGAATAAACGGTTTTATAAGCGACCAACTACGATTGTAATGCTGTTTGATTGCAAAAAATCTTACGAGCATTTTACTTTCGAATTAAGGGGAAAGATTTTAAATCCGCAACATAAAAAAAATAAATAAATTGAAATGTGTGATTTTTCATGATTATTATACGGGGTCGTCAATAAATGACGTAACATTTTAGGGGGGTCTTTACGAATTTGTGACGATGTGTGACGATGGGGAGGGAGGGGTCTCTACTAGTAGACGTAGCATTTTGAATCATGTCGGTAAAAATTGTAGCACTGAAAAAAATCATTGACAAACAGTAATTAATCACTTTTTTTGGTTGAGTTTTGAAAAGGGGTTTTAATATGATGTTTCAGCTTCAAAACAATCATTTACTAAGATTACAATTTTTAATAAAATTTTCAATTTCCGTAATATATGCAATCCAATAAATTTTGAAAATATGATATTATGCTCGTGTCTAAATTTATCAATTGGTGAACAAACAATTTAAAGTTAACTATAAAACAATGCTTCATCGACATGAAAAACATTGTTTTTTCATTTGTTATCAAGACATAGAATGAACCGTTTTAGTGTTATACTTATTTTGTGTTGGAGTTTCATTTCTTCAAAAGAATATAATATGCTTATCTAGGTAAATATTCATATTATCACAGTAAAACAAGATATCTATTCAGTGAATAATGTGTTCAACGTCGTAGAAGATCTCCGCCCAAGCAACTCATCGATTTGTGTTGACATATCATCGTTCTTGGTGGAATAGCTTGAAGAATAACGAAGAAATCAAATTCGAGTGTTATAGAAATTGCCCTATCAATTATCTAAACCACTCAATTTTTTCATTATTTGTAGCTGTAGCATCAGCAAAAGTACTACAAATTAAATTGAACCTATATGAAACTGGAAAGCAAAATTATGTTACTCAAACAGGAAATAAGTCTGTTTAAAACTGTTTCCAAATGACTTTCGACTGGGGAGTGACTGGTGTAGTGGTTAGAACTCATGCCTCTCACGCCGAGAACCTGGGATCGAATCCCATTCTCGAGAAAGTCATTCATGACGAAAATGTTATCTTAAATCTCGTAATAAAGATAAAAAAAAAGACTTTTGAGCGCACCGGTATATCAAACTACTATTCGTCAGATTATCCTGACGTTTCACTCAAAGTAATTATTAAATTTCTTTTTCCTTTTTTATGGTTCCCTTTTAGCCCACTTGTTGAGGAAAACAAATATAATTGTAGAGGGGGGGGGGGGGGTGAAAAATGCTACGTAATTTATGGACGGCCCCAATCGAACGCTTCCTTACTTTTGCCTTTAGCTCTAGACACTTTGATTCGAATTTCGGAAACTCATGAATATCATAAAAAGAAAAGCCGTAAGCGTTTTTGTTTTTTTTCTCCATAGTGATTTCTACTATAAAGAATAATAAAACAAAAACGAATAGAAAAGTCTAATTATCAATAGTGTTGGGTTACCGGACCCTTCCCAACATCAAATAGGGGGTAATTTATTGCACTTTATTGTTTGGGTGACCAGGGTTTGGAGCCATACCGTTCTTTCCTGGGGTCCAAAACATCTTCTTTACTCACAATATTACAAGCGCATAGTCCAACACTTAAAACGTTTATTATTCACAAATTTTAGTATATTATTCCACATATATTAACAGGTAATTTACAGCTAACACTTAACATAAAACACATTAAAATTCGTTTTGGCTCTTCTCCTACCGTCCTAGCTAGAGCCTACTGAGGAGTAAAGATCCAAATTAGGTGACGATCATACTGATGACGTCATTACTTTACTTGCTCTATGGGAGCAGAGAAATATTCCTAGGAGAGATTTCAATCATTTACCAATGATGTAGCTAGAGTGGGTGGGCTTACTCCCAAACAAATGGAAATAGCCAAACAACTTAAGAGACGTCTAAGGCTATGAGGCTTTATAAATTTTCGTAACTATCCATGGAAAACGCTTATAAAAACGAACCTCAAAAGTAAGAATTTTCAACGGCAAAAATTGAAACTTTTCGTGTTTCTATACAAAGTATGAATCAAAACGGTACTAAAAGTGGATATTCTTTTACATTTTTATAATCGCTTGCGCCAATATAGGTACATCGTTCCAGTAAATGCGCTAGAGCTCTATTAGTATCTGTTCGGTAATGATGCCTCGATTTTCAATCAAAATAGTTGATTTTCATATAGGGAAAGTGCACTAGTTATGGCTATAGTGATTCCCTATTTGGCCATATATATTTTCTCTAGCACTTTCTCCTTTTTATTTTTTTAAATGTTTTATCATCAAGATATATATATGATATCAAACTATTCAAACACACAGAATGATAAAAAATTGAAGATAATTAAATTACCAGGTATGGCGAAATAGGGAACCATTATGTCCATATTTGGTACACCTACCCTATGAGTAACATGTTTCCCTCGATGCAGCAACTGAAATCTTTCGAATAATGCATACAAATCTCGCGTTAAGTATCATAAGGGCGTAACTACAATGATTAATTTATCTTCGCTGATTTTCTTTTCAGCTAACGACTTGGGCAGGCGACTGTTTTTGATTGCTATTTTTGATTCACTAGAAACTACTCATCGTCCTTTATAATGCTGCATGGTAAAATATTATGAAAATTGATTGAATTTTGTGTACTAATTCAAAGAGAAAATCGACGAAGAGAAATCGATCACTGCAAATACGCGTGCATGATACTAAACGTGAGAAATCATCTTTAGGACTCTTCTTCAACTTTATATTACTGGAACACGAAGGCGACTACTGGCGCAAGTGAGCTATTTTTATGCGAAAAGTTAATTATCTTTGTGATAAAAATCTTACATTCGTCAAACTTGGCACTTAACTACAATACGACTACGGTTCAAACCCACCGGTCGAGAAACTTTTAGGAAGGCAGTATCTTTGTACCTGCCACACGATATACATACAAAAATATGGTCTATTGGCAAAGAAAGCTGTAAAAGTATTCATGAAAACATTAAGCTGACAAGAAGACACTCTCCCAATTGGGACGTAACGCCAGAAAGAAGAAGAAGCCGTTTAATTCCAAAGTCAAATCCATTGGTACATCCACAACTATTAGTACTGTCATCATACAATTGATGAAATACTTTAAGGCATAGGTTCCCAAACTTTCCGGATGCAGGACCCACCTAGCCCGTAAGCTAACTTTTCGCGACCCACCAAAATGAAACAGTAAGATAAAAGTTTTTGTAGAACAATGCTATTGTTTTTCAGCTTTTATGTTTCAGTGATTGACAATCGTTTCGCATGCTTTCCCAAAACAAACTAAAAATGAAATATATTAATATCAAATTGAGCTAAATAGAAATGTATATCAAAATAATATTTTAATTTGTTTATACCTTAAAGTAAAATAAGGGTCATCGATGAAAATTGAAGATTTTTTGGAGAATATTTCTAGCAACGTAATTAAATTTATTTCATTGATTCATTTTGTTTCCTATTTTTTCGAGTGATGTTATGGATGTCAACAAATCATCCGTTGAACTTCATGGAGAATAATTGATGATCTCGCTCTAAAAGCCAATGGTAATCGAGTGCGTAGCTCGCAGTTTTAAGCAAACGAATGAACTGAGATAAAAACTGTCACTATTTGGATGTAGGGGAGATCTCCTCTTCATAGCAGCATTTTTAAATAACTTGTAAATTCATTCGGTTGCCCAACAACATGCTACACACTTGGTTACCAATGGCTTTCAGGGCGAGATCAAAAATTAAGCGAGTATTAAGATGAAATATTAAAATCCATACGCTTCCTAGCTTTGGTTTCGTTCAGATTTTTTTTTGGAAAATAGTTCACCTGGTTAAAATTTTATAACTTATCGGAAATTTTTCAAATATCGTTTGATTTATCGATTCAAATTTTATGGTTAATATTTAAGTTAACTGGAGTGTTGGAAATTTAAAACTTCTTGAGTTAGTCTATGTTTCGATAAATACTTTGGTTTCATGGAGAGTTATTGATCAACTAAAATTTTTGAGAACTATAGATAATTTTTCAAATATTAAAATCTCTCGAAAAAAAAACTGGCTGGCTTGTCCTAAACAAATATTCCATACAAACCATCAAAATAGAGTTTGTTGCAATCCTGAACGTGATGCAGAATCTTCAAATGGACTATGGCTTAAAACTTTAGCTTTCCTTCTTCAAACTCAACCTTGTGCAAAATAAAATTATTGTCTTGGTAACTTTTGTAAGACAGTTTACAAGTTTTTTAGTATACGAAATGGTAGGCGAAAGAACACGAAACAAGAAATTTTTTCGCGACCCCCCTGGTAAACGCTCACGACCCCCCAGGGGGTCGCGACCCACAGTTTGGGAAACTATGCTTTAAGGCTAAGTAGCCCGTCATTCGTTTTGGCAAAAATGATGACTTTTCAGCTTGCATTTCAAAGTGATAAAACTCAGTCTTGATAGTTTAACCTTTCGGTCGTCGCGCGAATTTTTGTAACGCGAGTAGTCGCGCGTTGTACTTTGTACAACACTGTTGGTGTTGCGAATATCCCAGGATTCTGACCACTTAGAAAGATGATGTCTTCTGCAAAATTGTTCAGTAGCTCAAGGGCTATCATTGTTATAGCCAAGAAATTCGGGATTTTGTCACTAGGCGGCGCAAGTGAGCATGTAACTTGTGTTTCGCTGATCTCTGGATCCTGACCACTTAGAAAGATGGCGTCTTCAGCAAAGTTGTTTAGTAAGTTAAGGACTATTATTGTTCGAGCTAGTTGATTCAAAATTTTGCCACTAGGCGGCGCTAGTGAGCATAAAACATTTGTTTCGCAAATATCTCAGGAGCCTGATCACTTGGAAAGTTGGCGTATTCAGCAGAACTGTTCAGTAGCTCAAATTCTTTCTTTGTTTAATCCTTAAAGTTCGAGATTTTGTAAAATAATGATAGTCCCTGAGCTTCTAAACAACTTTGCCGAAGGTGCCTGTCTAAAAAGTCAAGATCCTGCAGTATCCACAAAACAACAACTTTAAGCTCATAAGCGCCGCCTGGTGGCAAAATATCCTAATTTTTGACTCAAATAATGATAGCCCTTGAGCTACTGAACTACTTTGCCGAAAACACCATCTTTCTAAGTAATCAGGCTCCTGAGATATCTGCAAACAAAAGTTTCATGCTCACTAGCGCCGCCTAGTGGCAAATTTTTGAATCAACTAGCTCGAACAATAATAGTCCTTAAGTTACTAAACAACTTTGCTGAAAACGCCATCCTTCTAAATGGTCAGGATCCGGAAATATCTGTAAAACAAAAGTAAAACTTCCATGCTCACTAATGCCACCTAGCGGTCAAATTCAGAATCAAATGAGGTACCATCAGATAGCGCTTCACCTCCAGAACAATTTTACTAAAGACCCCAAGTTTCTATATTATTTGGATTTTGAGATATACCGATTGCAAACTGTGGTTTACTCGAACCGTACATAGTGCGTTCATTATTATGCGACTTCCATGTATTTTTGTTGATTTTACCGTATTATAAAGGGCCATACTGTAAATAAAAACTGTCGAGTATTGTTCTTAAGAAGATTCTTGAGGAATACATTTTGGTTTGGTTTCTATAGATAACTTTGTTGCAAAATTATAGCATATAAATCACAACTGTTGTACAAAGTACAACAGCGCGACAGCCCGAGGGTTAAATTGACTTCAAAAAGTATCACTGTACGCGCTAACATGCATAAAGTATGCTGATACTTTTTCAGCTGTGTCAGTGCAAATCCAACTGATTTTCTTTGATTCTTAATCATGAGATGAATTAGCAATAATCATCAACGACGCGAATCAATGACAAAAGGTCGAAAGACACAAGGTCGAAAGGACAAAAGGTCGAAGAACAAAATAGAAGGGACAAAAGGTCGAAAATATTTTTTCAAAGAAGGAAAAATTTCCCACCAAGCAAAACACTTTCGACCTTTTGTCCTGTTGACGTTTTGCATTTCGACCTTTTGTCCTTTCGACGTTTTGTCTTTCGTTTTTTGTCCATAAACCTATCCACATAGGGCAAATTTACCATTCTTGGTGCACCTAAGGAAAACAGATAAAATATGCGGTTAAATTCCTGAAATATGTGATTTTAACGTATTATAGTTGATAGATTTGAAAACCTTCTGTCATATGTATGAAAATGACGATTTATAAAAAAATTCTCAGTAAAAATCCGTTCACCAATAATAGGAACTCTTTTCTGGCGCAATCCATAGATTTCATAGGGGCTGTCCATTAATTACGTAAGACAATTTTAACCGTTTTTAGACCCTCTCTCACTTCATAGTAAGATTTTTGGTATGAAAATTAAAAATAATTTGTATATGACGCGTAAGAAATCTCAAAGCCCCCTTTTCCCCATAAACCCTTACGTAATTAACCCCTCTACCGGCAGCTTCACATATCACTGCTAAAAAAAATATTCCAATCGCGATAACTTTTTTTGTTATTCGATATTTTTGCACCAGTTTTTCACAAGAACTCTTTTAGAATATGTGTCCATATTAATAATTGGTAATCTGGATCCGCAGACATACCAAAATTCATTGGGGAACCGACACGTAGCCATAACCAACGTAAATGCGAGTAAATATGAAAAAAATAAGCTATTTGGTGCATCCCTATCAAAGTAGACTTAAGATTAAGATTTTTGAGAAATGTAGGTACAAAAAATGTTTTAACTAGAGGCCTTGTTTTTAAGTCTCCCGTGAGTGAAAGTATTCCAAGTAGCACGTGAAAATTCTTCCAAAGAGATGCGTTCCAAAAATGGTTTCAAGCACGTATCAATAAAAGCATCTGTAGCTTACCTAGTTCTAGTTCGATTGCATAATCGATTGCATGCATATCAAAAGCTCATAAAGTTTCATTGCCGTTCCAAAGAACATGCATTTCACTTCGTGTTTGATGTTAAACCTTTCTGATACTTTTAAATAAAGTTGTAAGCAACAAGCTTCGATTAGGCAATGTGATAGCTATAGTGCATTGGCGAAATAATTGTTTGAAGAGCTGGTGGAGTAATAGGTAGAGGAGAAGATTACTGATCTTGAAGTCTGAAGTTCGATTCTCGTTTACATTTTTGTTTTCATTTTTTTCAATTTTGATTAGTTTTAAGAGATGATTTTATTCTTGAGTTGAAACAAGCTGTGCAAATGTTTCGAATATTATTTCCTTCTATTTTCATTGCATTCCATTGTTCGATACCATGGTCGACAAATTTCTTGAAAAAAAGTGTACTTTGAGTCCCTGGTGCAAAAATTATTATCATGTAAAAATGTTATCATACATATTCGGAACGGAGGGACAGTATACGTGAGATTGAAATAATCAAAGACAAATTAAAGACCCCCATGTCCCTTGCAGTTGCCCAAAATTTTATGGTTCATAAGGTAATCTAGAATGCCGTTCAAAGTGTACTGCGATCTGTCAAACTTGGGTACCTTTTGCACTACCGAGGGACCAAATGCAGTACTAGAAGTGGTACCCAATCTGAGCCCGAGTGGGACGGACCTGGAAATAATGATTTGTCCACATTTCGTTCAAAATATAGTCATACTTTCGAAATAATAATAGTAATGATTGTATTTCATCATACTTGCGTGATCCATTTTTTTTTTCATGTTCAGATTCAGTTAGAGTAAAGTGGGGCAAAAGTTCGAACGGGGCAAGAGTTTCTTTTTAAGATTTCTAGCTCAAATCAAATCAAAACTTAGAAATGTCATGGTGGTTCAAATGCTATTCAAGTAAGAGACTTTCACTCCAAATATCATAAAAATCGATTAAGATTTGGAAAAGTTATGGCTATTTGTTGTTTTTTGACGTAAATATTGTAATATTTGGTCAAACTTTCGATGCATGGAACCAAATGAAGATAAAATATTTTTCAATATTTTATGTAAAGGCGTTTCTAGGCCTATCATAAGGATGCTTTGACGTGTATTAGTTTTTCCATAAATAGTTGGAATCAATTTTTGGCCCGTAGCGGGGCAAAAGTTCGAATCTGCGGGGTAAAAGTTCGACCCATGTATAAACCCACGGAAAATTTTTCAAATTTCCTTAAATCTACATATTATCTTCAAATTTTGCGAAATTTGCCTGATCGTGCGAAAAATGTCACAAATATTTTACATTTTCACTTAGTTTTGCGAAAAACTGCTATTTTTTGGGTGTATTGCAACTACCGGGTTAGTGGGTGGGCATTTTTTGATGAAAATTTAGTGTGTATTTTTCGGTAAACATAAGTTTACGGCTGGTATAAAATATGCCTGGCATAAAAGTATTGATATTTTGTGTTTTAGCCAACGAACTTTTGCCCCACACTAGATTCGAACTTTTGCCCCACCGGTGGGGCAAAAGTTCGTTTAAGACAATCAATTTTGAAACTGTTATAACTAAAAATGGGTAAATATTTTCACACAAATTTGTTCAGCAAAGTTATAGCCAATATGTTGAAGGTTCGCTGTATGGTGTTTGTTTTGTTTCATCTGCTATTATTTTCCTGGAAACTTTGATTATACCACTAATGTCGAAGTTTTGCCCCACCTTACTCTATGTTCAAATATAAGATGATACGTAATTTTTTTGTAGAGAAAAAAGGGGCAAAAGTTCGAACCTAGTGGTATAATCAGTTTCCAGGACAACAATTGCAGTTGAAACAAAACAAATACCATACAGTGAACCTTCAAGCTATTGGCTATAATTTTGACGAATAAACTTGTGTCAAAATATTTTCCCATTTTTAGTTATAACAGTTTCAAAATTGATTGCCTTATACGAACTTTTGCCACAATATTAATATTATGATTGCAGAGAAATACACACTACATTTTAATCTTAAAAATACCGAAAACAGGGTTAATTATAATACAGTGAAACCTCCATGAGTCGATATTGAAGGGACCATCGACTCATGGAAATATCGAGTCATGGAACAGCAATCCTTTGGAAAGCTGCTTCTAGGGACCATCATAGTAACCATGAAATTTTGTTTTTAGTATGGTTCCATGAGTCGATATCGAGTCATGGAACATCGACTCATGGATGTATCACTGTATACCCAAAAATAAACAGTTTTTCGCAAAACTATAGGAAATTGTTAAATTTTGTTAACGTTTTTTTTTTTGCACGATCAGCCAAATTTCGCTTAATTTGAAGATAATATGTGGATTCTAGGCAATTTGCACCTATTTCCTGAGTTTATACATGGGTAGGGTTACCATTCGTCCTGGTTTAGCAGGACATGTCCTGATTTTTTAAATTCTTATGAGGTGTCCTGATTTACTTGTTATATTCTAAGTTTTGTCCTGCTTTTTTTCTGCTAGCCTAACAGCAAAACACAGCAATAATGTTTAAATAGCATTTATCACAAAATCCAGTTTGAGTTTTGTGTTTCAGTGATTGACTTCAGCTGTATGAGTAGTTTGGATAAGTTTTCCATTGTATCCCAACAGCTTCAGATTCAGTTGATGTTCAGGTACTGACAATAGATGAAAGTTTAAGCCAAAGTGTGGCAAAGAGGAGTCCTCTCGCGATTTTTTGACTGACTCTCTAATAATTACCTTGAAAAAATTCTCTTCAGATATCCATCAAAATCATTGATGGGCTTCTGTCGAGAGTGTGGCGTATTAGGAATCTATACTCATACCCGCCAATGAGGAGTTTCTTGAAATTTTTTGAGAAATACAACGAATCATTTAAAAGCTGGAATTGGATTGCTTAGCGAAGGAAAAGTTGCAGTTTTAAAAGCTTGATATAAAGAATACATTTTTCTAAGTATAAAACAATTTTATTACAGTTCAATATCATGATTTTGATATTATCAATGATTAGAGGTGATTTCAAACTGTAGACTCAATGTCATTTCAATTCACTTAATGATAGCTCATCTCAAAGTAAAATTTAGCAAGGAATGGTTCAAAAGTGATGATCATACTGATTTCAAACGCGTTTCAAAAATAGTTCCAGAGTACGAAAAAAATTGAAACTTTGGATTCTAGTTCAATTTTTAACGTAGAATCAAAATGTGTCAAAAACTGGATGCCGCTGAGCAAGCCAATTAATTGTGTTCAACAAAACTAATATATTTATACTTTTTAAAAGGAATGAAATGTCTCCTTCATTTGTTAATAACAAGACAGCAAAAAATAAATAAAAAAAAACATATTGTCTAAAATTTTTATTATTCCGACCATTCATCTGTCTTAATTTCTCAAGATTATCATTAAAATTTCTTCAGAGAGTGATCAAATCTTTTACATTACATGTCTTCAACATTGAAAATTCAAAAAAGATCTTTGCTATCGATGATGTTTGAAATTCGAGTAAAAACGAAACTAACTCTGAGGTAAAATGTCCTGATTTGGAATCTTTAGGAGGTGGTCACCCTATACATGGGTCGAACTTTTGCCCCGTTGATTCGAACTTTCGCCCCACTATGGACCAACAATTGTTTCCAAGCGTTTATGCAAAAACATTTACATCTCAAATAATCCTTTTAATAGGCCTAAAAACGCCCTTACATAAAAGATTGAAAAAGATTTTATCTTTATTTGGTTTTATGCAACGAAAGTTTGACCAAAAGTTACAATATTCACTTCGAAAAAACAACAAATAGTCTTAACTTTTGCAAATCCCAACCGATTTTTATGATGTTTGGAGTGGAAGTATCTTACTTGAATGACATTCGAACCACCATGACAATAATGAGTTTTGTTTTTAGTTGAGCTAGAAATCGTAAAAAGAAACTCTTGCCCCACTCGAACTTTTGCCCCACTTTACTCTATTGGTTTTCAAACATCCATAGAGTAAGGTGGGGCAAAAGTTCGACCTTAGTGGTATAATCGAAGTTTCCAGAACAACAATAGCAGTTGAAACAAAATAAATACCATACAGTGAATCTTCAACATATTGGATATAATTTTGCTGAACAAACTTGTGTCAAAATTTTTACCAATTTTTAGTAACAACAGTTTCAAAACTGATTGTCTTAAACGAACTTTTGCCCCACCGATGGGGCAAGAGTTCGAATCTAGTGTGGGGCAAAAGTTCGCTGGCTAAAACACAAAATATCGATACTTTTATGACAGGCATACTTTATATTACCCGTAAACTTATGTTTGCTGAAAAATACACACTAAATTTTCATCAAAAAATTGCCCAAAACCGGGTGAATTATAATATACCCAAAAATAGCAGTTTTTCACAAAACTTAGTGAAAATGTTAAATTTTGGTAACATTTTTCGCACGATGAGGCAAATTTAGCTAAATTTAAAAAAAGTATGCGGATTTTAGGCAATTTGCACTTTTTTTATTAGTTTATACATGGGTCGAACTTTTGCCCCGCTGATTCGAACTTTTGCCCCACTATGGGCCAAAAATTGTTTCCAAGCATTTATGCAAAAACTAATTCACTTCAAAGCATCCTTATGATAGGTCTACAAACGCCCTTACATAGAATATTGAAAAAGTTTTTATCTGTATTTGGTTCCATGCAACCAAACTTTGGCAAAAAATTACAATATTTACGTCAAAAAACAACAAATAGCCATACCTTTTCCAAATCTCAATCAATTTTTATGATATTTGGAGTAAAAGTCTCTTACTTGAATAGCATTCGAACCCCCATGATAATAATGAGATTTGTTTTGAATTGAGCTAGAAATCCCAAAAAGAAACTCTTGCCCCACTCGAACTTTGCCACGTCATGACAAAATGAAGAAGGTGAAAATATTCCAAACATTTGTTCAAGGCTGCTTTTTTCAAAACAATAAAAAGTGGATTACTTATTAACTATTTTATGTATTCATTTCTTACCGATAAGTGACAATGTCAAAACGATATCCATCTAGAGCTCGTTCCGAACTTTCATTGATATGTAACATTGACCATCCCGAAAGGCTACAATTTATCAATAAACACAATGCTCAAAATCATTATTCACTGACCTCACTCGCGCAGAATAATGCCTCCATAATGATCATTATTATGCAAATAATTATTCCTCTCTGTGCCTTAATTGACGCCGACGTGGGGTTATCATGTGAACCCGTTTTCCGAACTCTCTCTCACCTGCTTGGGAAGGGTAGGTATATGGTACGTTTTTTGTCGAATAAAAAGCAGAGAAGCGACGTACTGCCAGTCATGTAAATCACGTGTCGAATCCTTCGCTGGACAGCCGTTTAACTTTTTGACGAGCAGCCAGCCAGTTTTCGAAGTTTGAATATCGTTTTCCTCGAAGCGCTGCTGCAGAGTTGCCTTGACACGGAAGCACGTTGCCATGCACATGAGAAGAATAATTGCGGCGAACTCTCAACCCATGAGATGTCGGCTATAACTGCCACGTTTATTCGCTTGTTTGGCCCAAAGAACGAACGGAACGTCAAAGTTACTCGACAGTGCTGTTGAGCTCTAAAGAGCGCATATAAGCAGCATTGGTACCTATGTTTATCTTAAGGTGGCCCATTTTATATGGAAAAATCGTACTTAAAAATCGTCAGTACAACACTTCCAAATTTGTTTATTTGGACTCCCAGAAGCTACTGTGAAATTTTAAGCAAAAATCGTCATTTCTAAACGAGCTTAAAGTCTGTATGGAGAAACCGATTAAATATCTGGGAAAATTGTTATAACTATATTTTTATCAAAAATTGCACTGAAGTTTCAACTGTGACTTCAAAATTCTGAGGTCAAAAGAGAAGAGACTGTAACAATCTGGTTAACCGCAAGACTTTCGTCAAACTTTAAAGCGGAATTTGAGGCAATGGTGCCATAGGGGCAAGTAGGCGATCACTAATTTTTATATCGAGGAGTAAATGTTCTTTTTCTCTTTAAATTCAACAGGCAGTATGAGTCTGAATATGATGCAAAAATCGTTTCGTTTATCGTAATGACGTATCAAACATCAACTATTTCGACATTTGAAACCGAAGATTTTGAATGTTTGGATATTCTTGTTGAAACACAGCTTGGTAAATATACTTGAATCGCTGCCTATTTGCCTTTCCAATGCACTGAGTGGCTAGGTTTTTGCTTCAAAATGACTTGCGGAAATTGACTCGCAATGAGTCAAAATTTTTTGTCATTAGTGACTTTATTGCAAAACATCGCTCATGGAATAATTAGCTAAGTAATTCCTACGGCAGAACTTAATTTGATAAGTGCTCTTCAAAATATTTCTCAATTCAATACAATGATAGTTCTACTTGTTTTTCCTCTTCTAGAAACCCTTCAACGATTGATTTGATCTTAACTGGATCTAATCACCTTTGTAGTCAACTGGTTACTCAAGCTGATTTTGACTCTGACCAGGTCCTTGTTACATTCCAAATATCCCATGAATCGGTTCTCAATCCTATCCAACTCCACTTCCATTTATTTTCGAGCCAGCTGGAATACATATGAAACAGAAATCGATAGTGATCGTGATGTTAACATTTCTTTGCAAACAAAACTTGATATTGACAATGCTCTCAAAACTTTAAGAAATTTCATTGTTGAAGCAAGGGGCATTACAAAATCCGTGATTATAGACGATGATCTTAAAACTCTTAATCCGTCTTAAAAACGTGAGGAGAAGGCATTTTCAATTTCTCTTGGCTCTAGTAGAGTTGACGGTTTCCAACCAACAGTTCCTGGATCTTTACGGGCCACCCTACTTTACCTACAATACCTACTTTAGTCGAGGACTAAAGTTTGGTCGTTAAATTTAATGCGTGCACTTTCTTCGCCGGAGCAAACGAAACCGAAGGCGAAGACGACGACGAGCAAAGTGAATTGTCGTCGCGCGAAACATGATTTATGCTAATACGACCGAACGGGCAATAGCGTGGAAGTAATCTTGCGTGTGAGAGTGGTCAGCTGGAATGAACCTGTTTGTAGGTCGATTTTTGGTGAACCGTGGTTTGTTGAACTTCTACGCTGTTTAAGAACTATGAATAGCCTTATCGGCTGTCATTAATGATGAGCTTTTAGTGGGAGATTTCAAGGCAGAGAGCAGAAAAGTAATAGACTTAACACGTACGTATCTTAAAATCTCATAAACTACAAAACTTTTTGAACAATACAAAGTGCATTTTTTTAATTAAATTTATTGATGTTTTTAACAAATTATGAATTGATTAACCTTTAGGTTACCGGTAAACTGGTTTGTGACGATCGATGCTACTCGGCCTGGTCCCCGACGGTGGAGCTAGCCTACTCCGGCTACGCTCTTCTTCATGCTTCGATACTGGCCGCTGGAGTGTCGAAGTCGATTAAGCAATTCCGGTTGGAGGGTGGATTCCGGTTCACTGGCGCCCCGACGACTCAAGCCAATGATACGCTACGTACTACTCAGAGTAGTCCCCGGCGGTGGATCTATCCTACTCAGACGAAGATTTCCCCGGCGGCGAAAGATTTCCCGAACCGATGCTATCCGGGCAGATGCCGAGGTCGGTACTGCGATTCCGGTGGTGGGAAGTTTCCGGTTCACAGGCGCCCCGACGACCATTTGCCGGTGCTGTTTCGCGAATTACTCAGCTAGACCCCGGCGGTGAACTCAGCTCCGACTCGACGTTGGTCGGCCAAGTGCCAGGGTCGGTTCTACAATACCGGTTGGAGGATGACTCCCGGTTTGCAGGCGCCCCGAGGACTTTTAACCGATACTACGCTACGCCTGCTCTACTTGGTCTAGTCCCCGACGGAGGATCTAGCCTACTCCGATTGCGACCCAGAGCTCTCTGGTCTTCACGCCATCTCTTTTGCAACAACGACATAATCGCCGATATTCCCATGTTCACCGCATTCCAGGTGCTTTCATGTTCTGCACGATGTTGTTCGGATTTAGGACGCTGGCGGTTTCTAGCCCAATCTTGCTTCGTATATCCTTGAATCGAGAGCAGTCGAATATAACATGCTCCGGTGTCTCCTCGATATTTGGACAGGCAGGACAATGTGGAGATTTGGCGTGTACGAATCTGTTCAGATATTTCCGGAAGCAGTTAACTTCTCCATGTTTTCTGGTCGTCCACACCGACACGTTAGGAATGAGTCTGTGGGTCCACCTTCCTTTCTCCGAGTTATTCCACTCCTGTTGCCACCTGACCATTGTGTCCAACTTAATGGTATTCCTCACATTCCTAGTGTCCCTTTGCTGGTAGCATGCGATGTCCTTAGCCAAAGTTATGCATATGGGGATCTTTCCGGCGATAACGCACAGTGCCTCCGACGATATAGTGCGGTAGGCACTAGCCACCCGTATAGCCATGAGCCGGAACGTACCTGCCAGCTTATCTCGGTTACGTTTAGTTTCCAACGCTGTACCCCAAGCCAGGACTCCGTACCTCAATATAGACGATGATACTTTTCGCAGGTGTAGTCTACGTGGCTGTTGAAGTTTAGCCTGTCGTCGACCATTACTCCAAAGTGCTTTAGAGAGCGTTTCGATGGGATTGCGTGTCCTTCGACGTTGTTCTCCAACTGCTGAACCGCCTTGCAGTTGCTGACCAGCACCACCTCCGTTTTGTGATGAGACAACTGCAGCTTAACTCCAGTCATCCACGATTCAATGGTATCTAGTGATCCCGCATCCCGATTACCGCAAGAACGACGACATCTGCGAACCCGACGATCTCGACTCCATTCGGCAGTGACAAGGTTAGCACTCCATCGTACATCATGTTTCACAGTATTGGACCAAGTATGGATCCCTGTGGAACTCCCGTCGTTACTTTTATTGACATCCGTCTCTGGTTTGTGTCGTAAACAAGTACCCAGTTCTGAAAGTAGCTTTGCAGAACTTTACACAGATATTCGGGAACCCGCATTCTGTGTAGGGCTGTGGCGATAGCCTCCCAACTGGCACTGTTGAACGCGTTCTTAACGTCTACCGTTTCCACTGCGCAGTATCGATTGACTCTCATCTTCTGCTTGGATGCATTCTCCGCGCACGCGATGACTGTCCGTGTAGCATTCACTGTTGAAGTCTTTTTATGGCATCCGAACTGCCTTTCCGACAACAGCTGCACACGAGATCCATTAATTTTAACGATCACGAAACCCTCGTATGAGCGTTCGACTACTTCTTGGGTAGAATATCGGCCCATTACTTGGAACGTCGCCGTTTCTACTCTGTCTGCTACCCAATTGCCGTAATCGGGAGGAACCTGATACGGTTCTGCAATGATCGCAATGTCGCACTTTGTTTCCGTTGTAGACTGCCACAACAGTTGTTGTGCGGCGTCGTAATAATAGAGGTTCACCTGCGTCATCTTCATCATCGTTACTGCCCTGCCTTCGCCTTCTGATATTTTGGGTATTTGAAGCCACCCGTCGTATGGGCGTTACCATCCTCCGCTTTACATAGCATGCACACCTAGGTGTCCTTAGGTCCCATTTTCACCACATTTCCTTCAGTGTTCGGACCTGTCTGGGCCTTTGCAGTGTATTTCCCGTTGGGCGAAATCCATGCATCCGAGGTATCAATTTCAGCGGGCAAACCGACCATCCCACCTTGTTTTTTTTTTTTTTTTTTTTTTTTTTTTTTTTTTTTTTTTTTTTTTTTTTTTTTTTTTTTTTTTTTTTTTTTTAATGGCCCACCAACTATCCCAGCACCAAAAAGCTCTACAGAGCCCCCTGGTAGCGGACACCATATATTAATAACGATAAAAACAAGACAGAGTAACATTGAAATAGGAGTAGTAAAGTCAGTTGAAGTTCCAGTGGATAAAAATCCTTTGAAGGAACTCCGGAGATATATAGGAATACAGTTATGATTATGGTTATTAGATCACACTAAACAAATTCATGAATCTTTTCTTTTAAATGCATTCTCAATCTGCTTTTGAAGATGTTTCTGTTATTTACTGATTTTAAATAATTAGGCAGTACATTGTATTTTTGTGGACCAATGAAAGTAATCCTTTTTTGTCCAAGAGTGGTTTTTGCCTGAGTTCGCAATAAGTGATGTGCTTGCCGAATGTTTTGCAGCTGATTATTTAACATGATTGGTAGATTATTATGCGTATTATCATTATATACTGCATCATAGACAAATAGGCAAGTTTGAAGCTCACATAAACCACGAATAGGAAGAATGCAATGATTTCTATTTGTATAAAGATTGACTGTGGAATACAAAGGAGAGAAATCGAATATATGTTTTAGGTAACGATTTTGCAAAGTTTGCAGTCTTTTGAGTTTAGATTTGCAAGCGTATCTCCACATTATATTCAAATACTGTAATAAGGAATGAATGCAAGCATAATAATACTTTAACAAGGCAGCCTGAGATACAAATGATTTAACTCTTCTGATAGAACCACAGAGAATTACAACTTTCTTCTCAATGCTCTTGATGTGTTTATACCATGAGAAAATTGGATCCAAAACAATTCCCAAATATTTAAATTCCGAGACCAGCTCAATAACTATGTCTTTTAATTTTGGATGATTTCTTGGTACGGGTTTCTTCCTTGGTGAGTGGAATAACATATATTTGGTTTTTGCTAAATTGAGCGAGAGAAGGTTCAAACAAAAATAATCATTGAGTATGCAAAGATCATGTTCAACGTGCGAAACAATTTCATCTGTGGATGCTCCGGGGTAAAACAAAGCAGAGTCGTCGGCAAAAAGTCTTGGTATTCCTTTTAGATCGAGCTTCCCAATGTCGTTGATGTATACAAGAAACAGAAGTGGACTGATGTTGCTCCCTTGTGGCACTCCTGTATTTAATCCTAAAGTTTTGCTAGTTTTGCCCTCAACTGCTACAAATTGCTTCCTATTGGTTAAATAACTACCAATGAGACGATTGGGAAGACCTCGAACACCACAGTATTCCAATTTTTTCAATAAAATGTTATGGTTCAGAGTATCGAAGGCCTTTTTCAAGTCAATGAAAAGTCCTCCAACTATTTTCTTCGCCTCTATTTGTTTTATTACATACAGCCCTGTAGTCCTGCTTAGTCGCGCTTAGTCGACGACTAAGAAGCTTTCTCAGACTTTTTTTTTACAAATTTCGCTCAAATTCATAAAAAAATAAAAATTTTGACATATTTGCAAGAATATTTGCTGCTTAACGCCCTTGATGACATCAACCGAAATTTTTAGCTGTATCAACGCCCTAGTGTAATTTGAACTTATCTGACGTAGATCTCTGCGAAGTCATAAGCGTATAAACGCCCTGTAGAACATCAATCAAAATTTCTTAACTGTATTAGCGCCCTGTAGCATTTTGACCTTATCTCACATAAATCTCTGCGAGGTCATGAATGTTAACGCCCTATAGGAAACCAACATAAATTTTCTCGCTGTGTCAACGCCCTGGTAAATTTTGACTTAAGTTTACGTAGATTTTCGCGAAGTCATGAGAACTTTATAGTCCAGTAGACTATTATACGAAATTTTCTAGCTGCATCGGCGTCCTGTAGTAGCGCCCTTATATCACGTGTATTTTTGCAAGGTCATGAATATGTTAATACCCTGTAACAAATCAATCAAATTTTACCAACGCCCTGGTGAATTTTGGGCTTATCCTACGTAAATTTTTACGAGGTCACTAGGAAATCAATTCAAATTTCCTAACTGTATCAGCGTCCTGGAGTAGTTTGCTCTTGTCTCACGTAGAACCTTGCGAGTTCATAAATAAATTAACGAATTGTTTGACATTAACCGAAATTTCCTAGCTGTAACAACGCCCTGGAGTGATAAACCTTATCGCCCTGGAACGATGTAATCTTAACTCACGTAGGTCTTAACGAAATCATGAGTATCTAAATTTTCTTGCTGTGTACGCTTACGCCTTGGTGAATTTTAACTTTATCGCATGTGGATTTTGGAAAATCATGAGCATGCAAATGCTCTGGAAGACATTAATCGAAATTTCCCTGCTGTTTCAGCGCCCTGGAATGATTTAGCCTCATCTTACGTAGATTTTTGTTAATCTTACGTAGAACATGTTAACTCTCTGTATGATTTCCATTAAAATGTCCTAGTTATATCAACGCCCTGGTGAATTTTGATCTTATCGAACATTGATTTTTGCGAGATCATGAGCATGTTAATGCCCTGTATGACTTCCATCCAAATTTCCTTGCAGTATCTTCGCCCTGATGAATTTTGATTTCACTTCACGTAGAAATTTTTGCGAAAGCAAGAGCATTTTGACGTCCTGTAGGACTCTATCCAAAATTTCCTCTGCTGTTTCAGGGGCCTTTAATTAGCTTATCTTATCTAGATCATTGCGAGGGCATTAACATGTACGCCCTGTATAATTATAATCGAAATTTTCTAGCTGCATCAACGTCCTGGTGAGTTTTGATCTTATCTCACATAGATTTTTTGAAGTCATGAGCATTTTAACGCCCTATACGACATCAATCTAAATTTTCTAGTTGTATCAGCGTCTTGAAGTGTTTGTTTTTATCACACGTTGATCTTTGTGATGTCATGAGCATGTAGTCCTACAGGAAATTAATCGGAATTTTCGAGCTGAATAAACGCCCTAGTGATCTTTGACCATATCTCACGTAGATTGTTGTGAAGTTATAGAATGCTTTGTATCACATTAAATTTTCTAGCGATATCAACGCCCTTGTGAATTTTGCCCTTATCTCAAGTAGATTTCGAGGTTATAAGCATGTTAACGCCCTGTATGACTTCCATCGAAATATCCTAGTTGTATCTACGCCCTGAAGAATTTCGACCTTATCTCACTTAGATTTTTACGAAGTCACGAGCATTTTAACGCCCTGTAGGACATCAGGCTAAATATTCTAGCGCTCCGAAGTGATTTAACTTTATCTCACGTAGATCTTTACGAGGTCATGAGTATGGTAATGCCCTGTACTACATTATTCGGAATTTTCTAGCTGCATTCACCAGGACATAAATATAAATATTCGCGAGTAAATGAACATTTTGTTGCCCTGTAGGACAGCAATCGCTCTGAATTGTTTGACCTTATCACACGTAGATCTTTACAAGGCCATAAGCATGTCAACGCCCTATAGGACATTAAAAGAAATTTTCGTATTATTAAGTTTGTTTTTTTGCCACAATTAGCATTTATTTTAACACTGTGTGCTAAAATTGGATCCAGAAATAGTATCCAGGTGATTTCTAAAGTCTATTTCATGATTAAATTGCATTTAAAATTGATATTGAATGATGTGCTTTATAATTACCCCAACTTTTCTTATGCTTGAACACAGGTTGCACATGAAAAAAAATGTTGGACATGACGATACATTAAACTGCTTAAATGGTACAATGATTAACAAATTACGAGTGGAATTATGGGAAATATCCTTGTGCTCAGGTGGGCTTCAAATTACGGCCACTCTACTTTATATGGGAAACATTTCACGTGAAATATTTCAGTTTTTGTAAAACTCAAGTTCTCACTTACCAGGCTCGTTTTAATAAGAATTATTTATAGATATCTATACAAATGTATAATTCCCAGCTGCTTGAGACGCCTCTCTAGTAGTTTGACGATTTCTTTTTCTTGTTCACATGAGCTGTCCTGAATTCGAATCAAATTGGCCGGAATATGGGGCAAAAGTTAGGAAGTGTCCGAAATAAGAATCATGAAGAGTCCACATATTTTTATTTATTTGAAATTGTTTATGTTGTTGAATTGAAATCTTCACCCACAATTCGAAAGTTAAGCATTTTGAAGGGTCGATGACGCGAATTTATCAAACAGATGATTTATGATGATTTATTTTATATTCTTTTGATGAGTTATACTTCACTGAGGCCTTGAGTGTCCGTAATAGAAATCAAAACGGTAGAGAAAAGAAATAAAGATCTAAAACATATATCTAAAATTTACCCCTGGAATACCATTAGCTCATCATATATAGCTTTTGTAAGGTCTAACCAATAACAGCAAGCTATTCATTAGATGTGCAAATATCAAAATTTGCAATGGCTCCAAATGGCCAGAAATAAAATTTTGATGTTATCTTTAGATCTTTTATCTGTTATTATGTCAATCCTCAATAAGTGTCAAATCGAAAATTTTCGAATTATTCATACAAAAATTGCTCTAAGCATTTAATTCATGAATTTTTCTTTAGGAGTTCTGTCAAAAAATGGTATAAATGTTTTTCTTAGAATTATGTCACAGTTTCCTCAATGTACTTTTCCAAAAATAATTTTATTCAAAAAAAAAAAACTCCTCAAAAATCATGTGAAGAATTTCTTCCGTAAATTCCATTTTAAAATTCCTCAGTAACATTCATATAAAATCCAAAGCAAATCGTTCAATTTCTCTGGAAAATACCTTCCGAGCTACTGAAGTATTCGCTGAGTAATTTTAGGAGATGTGCTTGAAAAAAATCTCGGGTGAGTAAATGAAATTTATGAAATTTTATCTAGGGCTTCCCTAAACGAGACGTAGTCCTAGAGCGAAATCCTAGGCGAAATCTTTGAAAATTTCCGGTATGATGTTTGGAAAAACAGCTAGTAATACTTGATAGAACCCAGATAGCCATAGCGGTAAACGCGCAGCTTTTCAACAAGACCAATCTGAGAGTCGTGGGTTCAAATCCCACCGGTTGAGGATCTTTTCGGGTTGGCAATTTCACCGACTTCCCAGGATATAGAGTGTCTTCGTGCTTACCACACGATATACACATGGAAACATTTTCACCGGCCAAAAAAAAATCTCAATTAAAAACTGTAAAAGTGCTCAGCTGAGAAGCAGGCTTTGTCCCAGTTGGGACTTAATACCATAAAGAAGAAGAGTATTTGATCATTTGTTTCCAATATTTCTGGACAGGGCTAGGGATGATAACTAGTTGGCCTAAATTTCACGAAACTAGAGTAGTTTAAATGCATTAATCTCATCAAGTAGCCTTTATTCTGCGCATTAGATTTCCAAAACAATCGTATCCATACAAGTTCTGGGTTGTCTCGAGCAACCGGTGCTGAAGAAATTGTTGGAGAAATTAGTGGTGATATTGCAGGAAAACTCCACAATTTTTGCAAAATTCATGAAATTTGTAAGTTTTTGGAGAAATCTAAAGATAATTCTGAAATAATCACTGAATAAGCTTCTGAACATCTCTCTATCATTTTTCGAGTAACTTGTTGGTAATTTAATCTGGATCTGAACAATGGTACGATCGACGATGAGGGTTTTCGAAGAATTTATAGGGTAACCTTAAAATTTCATGTAAAAATCCGAGAACATACAACTCACTCAAGATTAATTTTTGTTGTATGCAAGACATATCTGTTAACTGGAACTGTTTCTTCGAAATGCAATTAAAGTTCCTCGGGTGGAAAGTTGTATTAACAAGCTATTTTTTTCCTTATTTATCTCTATTTAAGTATTTGTGATACTTTTATGGCGAAACGCCCTCATAAACGTCAAGGAATAGAAGCGCCCTCTAGGCTATCAAGACGCCCCCCTTCAAAAAGTGACGACTAAGTAGCTCAAATTTTACGACGACAGGGCTGATTACATAGTCGACTAACTCTACCACTGCAGAAGTGGTACTGCAACCTTGCCGAAATCCGTACTGGAGTGGATTTAGAACATTATGCAGCTTGAAGAATTGTATTATCCTGTTCACGATAAGCTTTTCGAAAATTTTGTTAAATACTGAAAGTGTGGAAATTGGACGATAGTTGCAGGCTAAGTTAGGATCCCCGGACTTAAATATCGTAGTTACCTTGGCTATTTTTAGACAATCTGGATATTCTCCTGATGTAATAATTTCGTTGAACATGTTGGATAAAATTGTTGAAAATTTGGCATAGTTCATCTTAAGTATTGATGGCGGAATATTGTCTGCACCGGGACATTTGTTAGAATCTAGATCGTTAATAAGGGAAATCACTTCGTTGGGATTAGTGGGACGCAGGAAAATGGAACTATTTATAGGTGTAAGATGATTAAATGGATTTGTTCCTGGGAGTCTAGGGATTTTCCTAGCCAACTCCTCTCCTACTGTCGTGAAGTAATTATTGAGAATTTCACAAGATTCCTCTACAGAGCTTGATGGAACATTTTGTGCATTATTGATACAAATTTTCTGTTTTTCTTTTGTTCTTCCAAAAATTTGATTGATATTGCTCCACAATTTCGAATGGCATGTTGTGTTCAATAACTTTTCAAAGTATTGTTTTTTACAGGCAATTTTGGTATACTGCACCTTTTTACTTATATGATTCAACATTGCTTTAAGATTAGCGTCGTTCGGGTTGCGTTTCGCCTTTTTTAGGTAACTATTTTTAATCTTTATCAACACCGAGAGATCAAAGGACATCCAGGGACAATGGTTTATTATTTTAATTTTCCGCGACACAGTTTTTGTGCAATGATGTAAAATGTCATTGTAAACATTTTGTATTCTACTCAGTGTAGCCGATACATTATCAATAGCATCAATTGTATTTAGGAATGTTTCAAATTCAAACTCTGCTTGCCGATGGTTTACTATGGTTTTTGTAACTGTTGTTGATTTTCTATCCACAGATGTTTTTATAGATGAAATAATTTGCGTGTGATCACTTTTATCTTAAAATATCGTATCATTTCGAATGCGTTCTACGTCATCCAACCGACAAAGTACGTGATCCAGCAGATTGTTACTAGACGGTCTTGTTGTGAAGGTGTTTGAACAAACCAAGCCGTACGATTCTATTAAACTTCTATATTTCACGACAATATTATTATGCGTGAGGTTAATCGGAATGTTGAAATCACCTAGCATGGAACATACATGATCTTGATTAGTATTATTGATCCAATCTTCGATTTTGTCCAAAAAACAGTTTACATCATATGACGGAGGTCGATAGACTCCATGTATTTCATATTGATGTTCATGAACTTTCAGCTCAATATGTATATGGTGTAAGCCATCCAAAGTTTCTGATGCTATCAATCTGTAGTTTATTTGATTTGAAATATACATTGCCAGACCACCACTCGAAGAGTTTCTACAAGAGAAAATAGACTGATATCCTGGTATACCATATAAACACGTATTTTCCGCTTTAAGCCAAGTTTCGCTAATGACAAGTACATCCAAAGGGACATCACATTGGTCCAAAAATTCAAGAATAGAATCAAATTTGTCTAAATTATTCAACCCTCTTATATTCCACTGAAAAAACCTTAAGGATTTTTCTGTTTTATTAGAATAAAGTTTATTAAAATCATCTATTGAGTAATGGAAATAGTTTTGTAATGAATTAGCCATTGTAATTGACATGAATATGATAACTGATAACAACATAGGCACATCGAAATTTGATGAAACTATTTGAGCAACTTGTTCAAGTCAACTCTATTGCGAATTTCATGGGGTTTAGAGTTTTCATCTGTTTTTTGCCAAAATGACGCCACCTCTACCTTGCCAGACATACTTTAGATTAAGTTTTCCTTGAGCCTGTCGCAATTCATTTAGTAAGTAAGTTGATAATGGAGTGAGCTCATCGCGAATTGTAACTGTAGTAGTTTTGTTTTCACACATTAGCTTGGGATCAACCATAGTTGAAACCAGTTGACCAAACTGTTTTTTCTTTTCGAGAACTACATCTTTCGATTTTTTATCTTTAAAAACTATCCTGATTGGTGACATTGCATTTTTATCATTTGCCTGAATTCTGGCTACAGAAACTATCGAGTGGTTGTATGATTCAACTCCTATTGGTTCAAATATTTTCTTACAGATGCCGGGTAGGTTTTCAGTTTTTTTAAAAGGGACACCCAAAATAACTGCATTATTCATTAGGGATATTTTGTTTTGCTTATCCATTTCCACCTCCGTTTTGTAAACCAGAGCCGTCAAGGAGCTTTGTGACGATCTCATCTCTTCAATTTCCTGTCTTAATCGAATGTTTTCTTTCTTAAGAACATCGAAATCAGTCAAGATAGCTTTGAATTTTGAAGAAAGGAATTCCTGAGACGATTCGATTGCACAAGTAACAGCTTTTACTTGTTCTACAACAGTCTGCATATTGGCACGCACAGCACTTTTAGGTTCTTCTAATAGCTTGGACATATCCTTACTATTTTGCATCCGCGAATTGATAATGCGTTCGTACATGCTTGAGCATTTGCTAGAACAAAAATGAAATTTGCTCTCATTTTGCTTGATAGATCTGCCTAAATTTTTGGGACATTTAATGTGTATTTTTGTGAAGCAATATTTGCACGCAATCAATTTATTGTCATCTGGCTCGATTTTGTGACAATTGTTGCAAAGATTTTCTGAGTTCATCTTCAAAAACAGATACTTAAAAAGACAAAAATAAACAAAAACAAAGTGGAATGTGTATACACAACACATGCAATATCAAATACAAAAATCAAAAGGAATGTAATATATATGACCAAAACACAAACGCGAGCATCACTTGGTGTACACAGCTGCAAATATCAGCGATCTAAATTGCAAAAACAGTATCTCTGACTGAGTGTGACTTCAATGTGTTTTCTGAGTGGTTATAGGGTCTCTACTATAAATTATCAATCTAAGGTATGTTCGGTGTACTCACTAAGATCCCACGAAGCTACTCACTACTAAAGTTTCAATGTATAGCTAGGCACACCCTTTCCATGACAGTGTCAAATCTACTCTACAAATACAACGGCCGATCGCTAGTAATGGAGCCAGAACCATACATGCGTATCGTGTTTTTCAACGACACCTCACGATGTACATGCGACGTACTAAGGTATAGCTTTTCCGTTACAATGTTAAATCTACCCCGATGGCGAATTTGGCTACTTGTCCGTAGAGCCAGAACCTCCTAGAATATTGTTTTGGTGGACAACACTACGAGAAGTACCTGCGTCGTACTTGGGCAGGGCTAGCATCAATCGAACCTCTTTCGTTTTCACAACACGGAACTAATACAAAGTGTGTCCATCGAAGCTCCACCAACAACAGCAACAACAGCAACCACTATCAGCCAGAATGCACTACTACTAATTGTACATTGTTATCAACGTTTTCAAGAAGATTTAATTTTATTTTGCATTTTACATCACTTTAAGTAGCAGCATGCATAAATCATTAACATCATTGATGCGCTTGTCCATTTAACTTCACTATTCAACACCAATATTAAATTGGTGGACTTTAACAGAATCGACTAGTTTTTTTTGGCTGCTGTGACTGGTAATCGGATCGTCGCTATTTGCATACCCCCGTACGCTCTCCTTAGCCGGATGCACTACGGTGCTTCTTCCAGGTCACATTGAGACAACAGTGCAGCCCTCACGTCGTCTTCTGTTGTGATCTCGTCCAGTTCTCTACATTCGATCATTGCCTCCTGGGATAAGGCTTTCACGCTTGCCTGATTGCCCTGCGACTTCGCGACGAGCTCCTGGCAGGCCAAACTCTTGAGCGATGGATCTTTTTCGAGCTCAAAAAGCATGTCACCTTTCTGCACGCTAAGACAGCTTCACGCAGTTCATATGTTAAAACTACACAGAATGAGGCAACCAATGCAGGACTGGCTGGCTGAGTGAAAATTCTGTGTAAGTCGCACTCATGCTGTGTGTAGCCGATGTGTTAGCCATTGGCTGTGCGCGGATCGATGGAAATGGAAATGTCAGTCATCTCCCGCGCGGCAGCAAACAGTTAGCCATTGGTAGGGTGAGAAGTTTTTCGGGATTTTTTCTGGCGAAAATCCACAAAATGGTCGCAAATGTGAGAGTTGTTTTCCCATTTGCTTCCACTTCGGCTATTCCAATGAAAAAATCTCTGAAAAACTTAAAAAATTGGAATGTTTTTTCATGTTTTAGAAGCAAAACAAAAATGGAAGCGAATTCCGCATTCCAAGCGTTCCTCCTCTGTGCGCAATTCACTCATTCGGTTTGTTTAGCACCGTTTGCACAAAACTGTGTACAGCCCCCTTTGCACAGAATCTGCGCTGCATGAAGATAGGCCGATTTTGTGCGCTCGGCACTCATTTCTGAGTCTAGCAAGTTTAGGGTGATTGCTCCTAGGCGTGTCCTGTGCAACGGCTGTTGCAGTCACCGAAATCAATGCTCTTTCGGCTTTTTCCGCTCTACTCCGCAATCCCTCTTGTCCGCGTTCTGCGGCTGTAACGGCCGACTTGATGCTCGTGACCAGCTGCTTGATCCTGAGGTGGACGTTGGTTTTCATCTTGACGAATTCATAGAGTTCATTGACCTTCCTCTTCACTTCCGACAACGTTGACTTCTCATGCTGCCAATCGTCTTTAACAGTGCTACTCCCCGACTTTGGTGTGAACACTTGATTCAGAAAGCCTGCATCCCGCTGGTTTCCCGGTGGCTCACTTGGATTGAATTTTCGACGCATCGGTGATGATCAAATTTTTAGTCAATAGCATGTCGTTTTTAAGATCTGTGCTCTTGAATATTTTAAATTCGATTTTGTTTTATCTTCAATTCAAAGATCTTGGCTGATTAAGGCGAAGATGAATCGAAGCCAAAACTCAAATTTTCGAGAACACAAATCTGGAGAACCGAACATCCGTTTGAGCAGAAAACTTAATCGATTGGTCACCACCAACTAGGAACCAATCGATTAAGTTTCCAGCCCAGATGGATGTCTGGTTCTCCAGATTGGTGCTCTTGGCAATTTGAGGTTTGGCTTTGATGCTTCCTCACCTTAAACAACCACCGCTGGTATTCACCATAGAGTAAGGTGGGGCAAAAGTTCGACCTTAGTGGTATAATCAAAGTTTCTAGGAAAGCAATAGCAAATGAAAAAAAAAAAAAACAATTACCATACAGTGAACCTTCAACATATTGGCTATAATTTTGCTGATCAAACTTGCGTCGAAATATTTATCCATTTTCAATTATAACAGTTTCAAAATTGATTATCTTAAACGAACTTTTGCCCCACCGGTGGTGCAAGAGTTCAAATCTAGTGTGGGGCTCGCTGGCTAAACACAAAATATCGATACTTTTATGCAGCCATTCCATGAAAAACCGATCTAGTGGGTCTCCGAATTCCATGCAAATTTGCTATTTTGTTCCTTATCCGAAATAAGGATACACGTATTTTTGGATTTTTTTGATTAGGGTGACCACAAAAATAGCGATTTTGCAAAATTTTTATTTTTTAAAAAATATAACTTTTGAACCGTTTGACCGATTTTCAATCTTTTTGGACGAAATGAAGGCTAAAGATTTTGACTTTTCGGAAAATTTCACAAAAATTGTGTTTTTTACATGAAAAAACTCAATAGTTTCCGTTTTTTTCGTGTTTTGAAGGCCTCGGGATCAAAGGGGCTATTGCTGCTCTCATTTTTTTCTTCAAAGTTCAGAAAATTTTACGTAAACTGTCAAATTTTCAGCGATGTATGTTTTTTAGTTTGTGAGATATATTTTTTTGAAAATAAAAAATCAGTCATTTTTTATCGGCACACACTGTAGATCTTAGCGCATTAGATTTGTAATGTTCTAAAAAAAAATCATAACTTTTGAACAGCTCGAACGATTTCCAATCTTTTTTTATGGAATGGAAGCTTAAAGTCTCAACTTTTCAGAAAAAAAAAATAAAAAAAAATAGAAAACTTTGAAACAAAAATTTTTTCACATTAAAATTTATGAAAATTTCTAAAAAAAACTAGAAATTTTTATATTTTTTCACGTTAAAACATATTTTTATCAGATTTTTCAATTTTGTCTGAATAGTTGAAATTTTAAGCTTTCATTCCATACAAAAAGATTGGAAATCGGTTTAGCTGTTCAAAAGTTATAATATTTTTTAAACATTACAAATCTAATGCGCTGAGACCTACAGTGTGTGCCGATAAAAAATGACTGATTTTTTATTTTCATAAAAATATATCTCAAAAACTAAAAAACATACATCGCTGAAAATTTGACAGTATACGTAAAATTTTCTGAACTTTCAAGAAAAAATGAGAACAGCGATAGCCCCTTTGGTCCCGAGGCCTTCAAAACACGAAAAAAACGGAAACTATTGAGTTTTTTCTTGTAAAAATCACAATTTTGTGAAATTTCATATTTTTTCTGAAAAGTCAAAATCTTTAGCCTTCATTTCGTCCTAAAAGATTGAAAATCGGTAGAACGGCTCAAAAGTTATAATTTTTTTAAAAAATAAAAATTTTGCAAAATCGCGATTTTTCTGGTCACCCTATTTCGGAAATGGTCACCCTAATCAAAAAAACCAAAAATACGTGTATCCTTATTTCGGATAAGGAACAAAATAGCAAATTTGCATGGAATTCGGAGACCCACTAGATCGGTTTTTCATGGAATGGCTGTATGACAGGTATACTTTATACCAGCCGTAATCTCATGTTTGTGGAAAGATACACTCTATATTTTCATCAAAAAATTGGTGGGGAATGGGGGGTGGGGAGATGTAAAATTTTGGTGACATTTTTCGCACGATTTTGTAAAATTTGAAGATAATATGTGGATTTTTGACAATTTGCTATTTTTTCCGTGAGTTTATACATGGGTCGAACTTTTGTCCCGCTGATTCAAACTTTTGCCCCACCATGGGCCAAAAATTGCTTCCAAGCATTTAAACAAAAACTAATACATCTCAAAGCATCCTTATGATAGGCCTAGAAACGCCCTTTCATAAAACAATTAAAGATATTTTATCTTTATTTGGTTCCATGCAACGAAAGATTGGCCAAAAATTACAATATTTACGTCGAAGAACAACAAAGAGCCATAACTTTTCCAAATCTCAATCGATTTTTTATAATATTTGGAGTGAAAGTCTCTTATTTGAAAAGCATTCAAATCACCATGACATTTATAGTTTTTGGTTTGAATTGCGCTAAAGAAACTTTTGACCCACTTTACTCTAAAGGTTGTACTGGAAATTTAACCCAGAAACATTCTGCAAGGCTTTACTAACGGACGTACTACATGGATAAGGAAAGCAATGGAGATAAAAAATTGGCAAAGACAAGCAAACCTTAGTTTATTTTAACCAAAACTTCACTTGAAATTTTGCTCAAAAATGTATTTTGCTTTTTCTCTCTGCGTTTGTTAAAATAATGTAAAATTAAAAAAAAAGTGAATATTTGTTTGCAACAACCATTCCATTCGATGTTTCGTTTTAACAGTTTCTGAAACAAACGGTGGTAGGTAATTAAGCATAAAATCGTTTGACATAAAGTCGTTTGGCATAATGAGTCTGCAACCAATTTTCCAATTTCCAATTTCCAATTCCTCATTTTTTTTTTGATGACATCAGGCTTGTTTTGGAGTCAATTGATACGAAATGACGAAATGACAATTGATACGAAATGAAATTTATCCAGAAAGAAGGGTTTTCAAATATTAATGCTTCTTTTGAGTTTCGCTATTGGAACTTATTTTTGCACTGAAGTTTTTTATATATTTAGCACAAATATACCCTTCTTTTCATGGTTCTGTTTTTTTCTAAATATAATGTAACTATAATTATAGGTATGAAGACTGTTGATTTAAAATATCAATATACTTCTTCTTATTTTATGTATAGGCTGTTCTTTGGAGCTTTATTTTTTAAGTATTTTTTTGTTTTTGTTTCAAAAGGGCGGCAATCGATAACATTGATCTGCTCAAATTTTCAGCGAAAAGATAAATCGATTACTGCAGTTACTTCGATGGGTTGTGCTACTTTTCCCCAAATGTCGGTTCCCCGAACGCCAGTTCTCCGAATGCCAGTTCCCCAAATTTCCCGTTTCCCTGACTAGCCCACTTCCCCGAAAAGTTTTTAGCACTCATATTTGTCGTATGAGATTGGAATAAGATTTCAATTTCTAATGTCTTATTAAATAAAACACAAACTTCACATCTTAGGAATGTAGTACTTCCCTTATGTTATACACTATCTGAAAGTTTAGGGTTCAATATTTTTATCGAGCACGAAAAAAGTGTATTTCAGACAAAAAAATTAGAGCAAGCTTAAGTTTTGTTAACATGACAAATATTTCAAGTAATGTTAACAAAACATTTAGTTCGGTCAAAACTAATCCCATAGTATTATTGTTTTTTAATGGTTAAAAAACAATTCATATGGAAGATTGGAAATTAAAAAAACATTTCGTTTGTTTTATAACATACAGAATTTTCCCGTGAAGCAGTTAATTCTCCAAAGGAGTTTCCTGATGTTTCCGACTCACAATTGAGCAACCCACGCGGGCACTTTCAACAATAATTAATGTTCGCCACAATAAAAAAATACTTATCTTGAGCTCTCATGTTGATATGCCTATTAGATTGGCTCAGCTGAGCGACACACATGCTAAATATTTATTTCAATCGACAGCATTCGGGCGGTTTCTGTGAAAACCGTCAACATGGTAACTTGCACGATAGGGTGGTTGTTTCAAGTTGGGTAATTTTTTGACCGCAAAAAACTCAACAATAGCACCTTAAAATATTAAATTACAATAATCAATCATTGTTTTAATTTTTTGAAAATATATTGAATGTGGACAAGTCAGTAAATTTTGTTTGCTTCATATAAGCATACAGTGCATTTTTATCATTTCAAACAGCCGTATTTCAATGAAACCTTTACCAGTATGATCTCAACAGGTTTTATTTTTGAAATAGGTTACCCCAACGCTTTAATTTCATGATAGTTGAAGAATCTTGTTTTTATTTATTGAGAATTTTCATAACTCTGATCGTCTTAGTTTCTGTGTAATGTTTAAATATTACATAAGTTCTGCTTCAAATATTTTTGTATGAATCGATAAAAAAATGTCATTTGGAGTTTTAATTTACTTCGATATCTGTGCAAGTTACTTCAAACATGAAGTAGAATTCAAGAAGGTTTTCTTTTCAAAAAGTTTGAAGAAGGTTTTTTTTATTGTGATTAAAGCCAAGTAAAAATGTCATAATTACAACATTCACCCTATCTACCAATCACAGCTTGTATCCAAAATAAAATCGAATTGTGAAGGAAAATGGTCATGGCATTTCCTGTGAAAAAAAAACCCGTGGCACGCGAGAGGTCATCAAAATAGGTCCAGCAGGAAATAAAAAGTGCGTGATACCGCTGTTGCTCCCATGGTAGCAAAAAGCTCACCAAATGGTCATCCAGTGGCGATCCACTACTGTCGTAAATCATGTTATTTGAGAGAGCACAATATAACCTCGATTACATTTTCGCACATATGACACAAACAGCCGTAAAATACGGTGGAATAGCATACTTTTTCAAAATTTGGCAACTATTTAGGATAAGATGAACGTAAAATTCATGGGTGAATTGTTTAGGCTTCACAATATTTGCAGATTCAGTGCACTGGATGATTTTGCAGAGTCTATTCATGATCTGTTGACTGCCTGCAGTGTCATTCAATGATTCGTACTTGATTTCTGAAGGCGTCCTGTATTTTTTTTTAATGATTTCTCCAAGGAATCCATTAAAAGAGGCTCAGGATCTATCTTGACATTTCACGAAGATTTCTCCAGGAATTTCGTCAAATATTCGTCCAAGAAGGTAAATACATCTTTGAGTATTCTATCAAAGGTAATAATGAAATAACTTCATTACTTTTTTCAGAGGTATTTCTTGTCGTGTTTTTTTCAGGAATCGTACCCAGAATTCGTCTAAAATTAATTCAGGGATAACAGGGATGATATGTTTTCTGGAATAATTTTAGGATTTACTTTTGAATATATTTCAAAACTAATTTAACGCTTGTCTTAAGTTATCCTCAGAACATTTCACTCTATGAATATTTCATTGGATCCCTTTTTTGACAAAATTCTCAGGAATTCTTAAGGTAAACCTCAAATTTTCAAGAGCACAAATCTAGAGGCAACCGTTAATGCTGAAAATTTAACTCACTGGTGATGACCAATCGATCAAATTTCAAGCGCGAAAGGTTATCAGGTTCTCTAAATTTGTGCTTTTGAAAATTTGAGGTTTGGCTTTACAATACGTTCGAACATTAGTTAAATGTAACCTTTGAGGACAGAGCGTTAAAGGAGTTCATTAAGGATTTTTACTTTATCTCTTTTATAATAAACATCAGTAACTTTTTCAGTAATTTGGATACTTCTTTCTGTTCATCTCTCCAAATATTTTTTCAAGAATTTCTGCAATGGTAACTCCAGATAATCCTCCACACTCTGACTTACAAAAGTATTGAGAACTGCTGTAGCTCTCAATCCTAACTTCAGAGGAAATGAATCTCTTTAATCTGCCGATTTTATTTCCCCCCATTCAGACATATTGAGCGTTTGTTGCATGATTGAACTGATTAGTCGCCCATTCTAAACGTCAGCCGCACAGAAGCCACGATTGCCACACATCAATAATAGGCGAATCCGATGCTCACCGCATTTGTGACGGATAAAACCGGCCATAAATATTTAAATATACGACCATGGGGAACGCGTTGCTGCTTAAATGGCAAGAACGAATGGATACCGAATCGAACACACAGCGGAGAGCAAGCTCATAAAGAAACGATATTAGCACCTTTCACCGCCTTTCTGTCGAGGGTTTCTACCAAGCTTGTCGTCATCGATTCTTTCGATTACAGTGCTGACCCGATTTTGATCGTCCCTGATTTGATCTACCCCCGATTTTGTCATCCAATTCAGGAAATGGAAAATATGTTTGTTTTATTTCTGTTTTACCAATCCAGAAATACAATTTTGTTGTAATTCTGTGGTCGGAATTACAACAAAATTGTATTTCTAGATTTATTTAAGATTTCAACTAGGAATTTCTTCAAAAAGGGGCTGTCCGTTAACCACGCGATTTTTTTATAATCCCCCTCCTTCTCATGGTCATTTGTCCATACAACAATTTTGAAATTTGTATGGACCGTGGTCATTGGTCAAAAAACGGGTCGCCACTGCATTGACTTTTCTCCCAGCAGCGCAGACTTCGAAGATTGGTGTGGCCGTTCCGAATCAAAGCGTTTTTTATTGCTCGATTGGTGTTTTTGATTGGTGATGGTTCTATCAACCCACGTGAAGTGATTTGCGTTTATGGCGTTTCATTTAATCACCTGGGTTTCGGTTTGGAGGAACATTGATCTGCCATCGATTCGTGGATTCGTTGATCTTCGGAAGAGACGTTTAAACATCATTTGCTTATCTCCGCACACATCGAGTGTCCAAACTAATCTTGAATTATTTGACTTTGGTACCTACGACTCTTTTGCTCAGAATGATGATCTCAGTGGTAGGTCCTTTGTACTGTTAATCGCCGTCTTGGGTATGAAATGTGTTTGCGTATACGACATGATGGAATGGAAACGAATAACTTCAATTCTCTTTTCAAAATTCAACATTTTGTTAACATTATATTACATTTCATTTGCTGAGCAGTTCAGATTTTTACAGGTTAGTTGATTTCCCCTGCTTATAAGAGAATAAAGGAATTCATTGAAGCAATGGAAAATTTAATAGATTTTTGTCTAAAATTATTTATTTTTTTTATTTGACATTTGTTCCAATGTTTCAACATTGGATATTCTATGTAACTCATATGGTTATATCCGCAAACAAAGATTTTTGACATCCCTGAGGTAACCAGGTAAGTCAGAAAAAAATATTGTATAATATTGGTCCCAAAATGCTGCCCTGAAGAACACCAGCTCTTACAGGAAGTCTTTCAGATCTGGAGTTCTGAAGATTAACCTGAAGTGTACGATTTGACAGATAACTTTGCTACACTTTTTTATATTAAACTTTGGGAGGGATTATTAGAGTATGTTTAAAACTACAAATGAACTTTAACACTTCACTTTTTGCAAAAAAAATAAAATACTAAAATCACTAAGGTGAGCAAATACCTTTAAACTCTAATATGTGTTGCTTATCTTGACAGATGGGCCTATTTCGTCTGCGACTTACAGACTTCAGTGTCGATTGCTCGACTGGAACATCGCATGGATCTATTATTTATACTAGAAAAAGTGTGTGGGTATGTTAGAACTAGATTTTACCTGTAATCGTATACAGGAGGTCATTTTTTAATTGTGTACCTAATCAAATGAAAGGATTGTCAAAATTACAAATTCCTGCTTGTTTGGCAGGTGGTCAATCAATGTGTTTATGTATTGTGTGTGTGAAGGTTCGGTATAAGTCTAAACAGCCAAGAGTACCCATTTCCTTGATCTTTGTTTAGTAATTTATTGTGGTTTTGTTTGAAAATTTCTATGCTTTCCGCTACGTCAAGTTTCCAAGGATTTGAAATATGTCGTAAGAGTTTGATATTTTTTGTGTTAAGGAAATGTTGTTCATTGTAAATATATTCTGCAACTTTTGATTTGAAATGGTGTACATGTCCTTTTTCTGTGTCTTTGTGTGCTTTAGTGACTTCTGCTACGTGTTCTTTAAAACGTGTATTGAGAGTCCGTTTTGTTTGTCCTATGTAAATTTTATTGCAGTGGTCGCATGTAATTTGGTAAACGCCTGATTTATATAAACTGTCAATTGGGTCTTTTGTGGAACCTAGGAGAGTTTGGAGTTGGTTGTTTCTACTGGTAAAAACTAACTCGAAACCAAACTTTCGTAGGATTGGGCGTAGCTTTTTTGTTTCATCGTTGTAATTGACGGCTATATGTTTGAGTGTTGGTTGTTCTTGCGTCAGAGTAGTAAGTGAACGTTTGTATTGTTCTCGTGTTCTTTTGTCGATGAGTTGTTGTATTGTTTGTCTTGTGTAACCGTTTAATTGTCCTGTTTCAAAAATGTAGTTAAGTTCCTTTCTTCTACCAATTTCACTGAGGGGGATTGTTAGCATTCGATGTATCATGTGATTGAAGGAAGACATTTTTTTTGCAAAAAGTGAAGTGTTAAAGTTCATTTGTAGATAACTTTGGATTATTCTAACAATGTAGGTTAGAAAATTGAAGTTTTTAAATTTTTCAATCAAGCCTTCATGCCAAACACTGTCGAATGCTCTTTCTATGTCTAGAAAAGCAACCCCAATAGAAAAGCCTTCAGATTTATTGGAACGTATTAAAAAGTTGATGAGTGGTGGAAAGTCCATGGCGGAATCCGAACTGTTTATTGGTAAAAATTGAATTTCTATTCATGTGGACCATCATTCTGTTCAAAATAACCTTTTCAAAAAGTTTACTGATGGAGGAAAGCAAATTGATTGGATGATAGTTAGAAGCTTCTGCAGGATTTTTTCTGGTTTAAAAATTGGTAGGGGGGTCCGTAGCCTTGAGGTTACGCTTTCACTTCATAAGCGGAAGGTCATGGATTCAATTCCCAGCCCCTCCAAAAAAAATTACCCGTCCAGCTACCAGAAGACGCCGCACGGAGGACCTTGCTTAGGGGAGCACATCCACCCCCCGTCAGTATCAGATGGTGACTGAGACAAATTGACCCACTTCGCAGGCAGCTAGTCTCAAACGAACCACCGCAAGAACAATGGACTATGGCTTATGGAAATCGATTGGACCAACAGCAGAGCACTCTCCTACCTGCTCGGAGTGAGAGAGCAAAAGAACAGAACAGAGTGAAAGCAGATGTTAATATAGATTAGCTAAAAATAGAACTGTATCGGTAAGGAAGATACAGACAAACTGATTCCGGCACAGTAGTGGCCATGAGCACAGAGTGCCTTAAAAAAAATGGTACAACCTTAGCATATTTCCATTTGTCAAGAAAATGTGCCAACTAAAAACAAACCAGCCATCTTGCCAGACACCTGCCCGCCCCAAAAAAAGATCGCACCTAGCACCTATTCTTCTCAATCAGGGAGTCGTGAGTTCGATTCTCACTGAGAAGACGTGTAACTTTTTCGCAAAACTTCACATCAATTTGTCCATTCAATCCAATTGCAAAATATATGTAATGTTTAGCTTTCGGTAGTTGTTATTATGTTTTTCACAAATTACCAGTTTTTGAATGCAAACACGTAGTTATTGCTGTGATTTGAGTTGTAAAATACCACGCACTACCGAATCACTTATTCTTCACGCACCGAGATATTGTTTGCTGGCTTTTCGGTGCCCAATCTAAAACTCACTTTAAACCGTATTTCTACTCACCGTAGCAATTCCAAAATCTAATGCGATACCTGAAACACTTTGATTTTTCACGCACAATACTCCTAGAAGCAATAAATCAAATAAATTCGTCAATTTGTGCTCGAAAACGGAACGCGAGTTCACTGAGCCAACATTGTTTATGAATCGGATGCGCCGCCCTTACTGATTGGAAGTGATGTCAGTTTTAATGTTTGGAATTAAATTTTTTTTTGCTACAATCACATATTTGACAATAAAATAATACTCAAAAGGTGTACAATATCACAAGTGTTGCAAAACATTTTTATGCGTGAGAAAAACAATGTACGACGTAATTTAACAGCAAAAATGAATATAAGATATTATACAGTAGAATTAACTGCAGAATCCAGATGCATACTGCTGGCAACTTTCTCCGTCCGTGAGAAGCGAGAGAAGAGAGGAGAAAACTGCCAAAAAAGTAAATAACACACGCATGGTGTTCTGAACGACGAGAAATCAGCACCCCGGTGCGACAGGGTCACACGATCCACACGCAGGAGAAATCCGTAGTGTATGATATCGACAGCGCACATGTATGCGCACCAATCCGTCATGCATAATACATAGAATTAAATTTGTTCCTACCTAGTACATGCAGACACAAGAAGTAAAATTTGCTTACCGCTAGAACACAAAACATTGAATTGCTTAAATATATCCTTAAATACAAAGATATCGACCGTGATAATTTTATTGTGAATTTGTTTTATCGGTATATCGGTCCATTTTGCTCGAAGTAAGAGGGAGCATGGAGAAGAAAGCAATGAATACTAGATGGATAGGTACCGTAAGGGAACGGCGAGAGAAATTGGATTAGATGTTGAAGAGGGCATACCATATTAAACAGTATTACTTGAAACGTCACTTCCTTGTGGCTAACGTCCCCTATGGGAACGGCTTGGGTGTGTTTTGAGAATGACACTACCAAGACAGCCAAAAGGAAGGAGGTTTCAAGCGCCCTAATACTGTTTGGCGATCAAGCAGGTTCTATCGATCGATGGCTTATATTATTGGGGAATCATGATTCCCCAATAATATAAGCCATCGATCGATAGAACCTGCTTGATCGCCAAACAGTATTAGGGCGCTACCACTACCAAGACAGCCAAAAGGAAGGAGGTTTCAAGCGCCCTAATACTATTTGGCGATCAAGCAGGTTCTATCGATCGATGGCTTATATTATTGGGGAATCATGATTCCCCAATAATATAAGCCATCGATCGATAGAACCTGCTTGATCGCCAAACAGTATTAGGGCGCTTGAAACCTCCTTCCTTTTGGCTGTCTTGGTAGTGTCATTCTCAAAACACACCCAAGCCGTTCCCATAGGGGACGTTAGCCACAAGGAAGTGACGTTTCAAGTAATACTGTTTAATATGGTATGCCCTCTTCAACATCTAATCCAATTTCTCTCGCCGTTCCCTTACGGTACCTGTTGGCACAGGTGATGGGATTTCGGACCATCCGTTTAGCAAAACTCGGATTTTGTGGTAGAGTTCGCTTTTAGCTGAAATTTCATTTTAATCCATTAGATTTAAGTTCACATTTGGTAAGTTTAGTTCACTAATTTTAGGTTAATGTTGCATGATTAGTTGTAAGTCGTAAGTTGGTTAGTGTACATATTTGCATGATTGTTTGTCTTACATTTTCAGTCCTTTTCGTGTACTAAGTCCTGTCCTGTCCAACAAACTAACAATTTATAATTCACTTTTCGTATTTTCGTCCAACTAGCGTGTGTGATTGCTGTGTTGTCTCAAATGGTACTGAGTGTGATATGTGTGGTGTGCAGAGTCAGTTTCTCTCGTTGGACGGCCGGTCACTCAGCCGTTGCTGGCGCTCGCCCCGCAGCTAATAATTCGGACGACTGGGTGCCGTCCTGAACAGTACCTATCCATCTAGTATTCATTGCTTTCTTCTCCATGCTCCCTCTTACTTCGAGCAAAATGGACCGATATGCCGATAAAACAAATTCACTATATCCTTAAATTAGTAAAAGTTGAACTTAAAACTAGTGTAAAATTGTTGGACAGTGAACAAGTTTGCTATTAAGGACTAGAAATGTATGTAAAACTGATTTTCCATGCAAAATAAGATAATAATTCGCCTCTAATAAATTGCAGCTAAAAAACTGATTCATGTACACCGTACTTACGAGTCATGCTCTAAGATCTTCCGAAGCATATTTCCGTAGCTGTCCCAACAAAACTTTTTAGATTTCTATGGTGAAATCGCGCGGAGATGTCGAGCTCTACAAACCTCCCCAGCGCTGGGGCACCGTCAACGACGCAGCAGCATCCAGATGGTGTAAACCCACAGCAGGAAGGCGTTCTTAACCTCAACTCTGGCTCTCATCCGGAAGGTTCCGACAAAGGTGTTAGGATGGACACACCCATTGCACCGTCTGTCGGTCGATCAAGACGAAGCCGTTCATCAAAGGGGAGCTCCCGTGCTTTACGCACTTCGCTAGAACTCCAGCAGCTCGAGGAGCAAAAGCGGGTGGAAATGGAATTCATCGCCAAAAAGTTTGCTATTCTGCAGGCCCAACTGGAGGATGATGATGGAAGCAGTCGCAGCAGCAAGACTCGTCGATCTTCCCATGGCAGTTCGCAGAGAACTCACGACTGGGTTCAGAGCCAGGTAATCCGGACTACGTGTAGTACCACCGAATCCCAAACGATTCCCGTGATCACTCAGTCCCGGACTGGCACCATTCCCAAGGAGATTCCAGCAGTGAGCAATGTCATGGATGAATCGATTGCGCTTGCCATGCAGTCGTTGTCCATCAATCCGGTGGACCGAGTGCAATCGAACGCACTACCAACGGACAGCACCTCTTTCGCTCCAACACGTAGTCGGCTAGCCCATTTGCAGGCCCGAAACAAGGAGAAAACTGCTGTAATGAATAGCGCGACTGATGGCCTTGGGGCTGCAGGTGGATTCACAACGTTTTCCACAGATCACCAGGCGCTTCCGATTGCACCCAACTTTTCCATCTCACCGGAAAACTCGCCGTCGGCACTGATAGAGCAGCTGTGTGACCTACAAAAGCGTGCGGACAGACTCCAGCAGCAGTTGATGGTCGGAACAATCCGTCAGAGCCAAGATTTCGATCGAGTTCCGGAACAAACTCGGCAGTTCCAGCCGACCAAGTCATCGACAGTGGTTCGCATCGCCGCCAACAAGCTATCAGATGAGCAACGACCAGTGCGTAACGCTGCCTACGAGTTCCCAGTCAGCGATGGTAATACCAAGGTTACCAGTTCAACCGTGCTCTAGTTCCACCGTTACTTTTGCCCCACAATTAAATATTGTGAGCTCGGCCGAGCTGATGAAATAAATAAAACGCCCCCTCCGAATACCGGACCATGCTTGCTTCCCCCTATTCTGCAATTCGTTCCGGCTCATATGAGTACACCACAAGCCCATTCCACTCCCCCCTCCGTGCACACAGTTTCCTCTCGATTGTCTCCAATCATGTCGTCGATGGTTCCTACATCTGCACCCGTCGTCGCAGCTGTGTCCGCTGCCAATGATGTTACTCGGCGGCAGCTTTTCGGTGGACCCAGCCCACAGCAACTCGCCGCCAGACAAGTCGTGCCCAGGGAGCTTCCTTCTTTCTCCGGTGATCCTGTCACGTGGCCGTTGTTCCTGAGCTGCTTCCAAAATACCACCGAGATGTGCGGTTATTCCGATGGGGAAAATCTAATGCGGCTGCAGCGGTGCTTGAAGGGGAATGCGTTGGAGGCAGTTCAGAGCTATCTGATGCAACCATCGTCCGTACCATTGATCATCGACACGTTGAGAACGTTGTATGGTCGGCCAGAGCAAATCATCAACTCGCTTCTCGCCAAGGTACGGTCAACGCAAACTCCCAAGCCGGAACATCTGGAAAGCCTAGTTGGATTTGGTTTAGCGTGCAAAAACCTTTGCAGCCATCTCCAAGCTGCGGGTCTACACGATCATCTTTCGAATCCGTTGCTTCTTCAGGAGCTAGTAAGCAAACTTCCAGCTACTCTCAAGCTCAACTGGTCTCTTTTCAAGCGTCAGCATGTCAACGTCGACCTTACCACGTTCGGCTGCTACATGGACCAAATCGTTTCAGCAGCTAGTGACGTGATCTTTGTCAACTATGCGGACGGACCTGGTGGCAAGCAGGAGAAACCAAAGGCGAAAGAGAAAACTTACATAAACACGCACGCTGTAGAGAAGAAAAGGGAGGAGAACGATAACAGCGGCGATCGTAAGAACAAGTCTAAGCCCTGTGCCTCCTGCCGGAAGGATGGTCACAAAATAAGAGATTGTTACGCCTTCCGCAAGATGATACTAGGAGATCGCTGGAAACTCGTTCGAGAGCAGTACCTGTGACGTCGCTGCCTGGGTTCCCACGGAAAGTTCCCTTGTAAAGCAAGCATCTGTGGAGAGAACGGTTGTGAGGAGCGCCATCACAAACTTCTTCATCCTGGAAATCCACATACAGCAACCGATCCTCCGAAGACTACAAGCACGGTTACAGTTCATCTCCAATTCAACCAATCCGTTCTATTTAGGATACTTCCAGTTTCTTTACATGGGAACGGCAAAACCATCGAGACGTACGCGTTTCTGGACGACGGTTCCTCCCGGACGCTGGTGGAGACGAAGGTGGCAGAAGAGCTTGGAGTGGTTGGTGACGTCCATCCACTCTGCCTTCAGTGGACGAGTGGTATTGAACGGGTGGAAGACGAATCGCAGCTGATAAAGTTGCAAATTTCAGGTGTCGCAACCGGCACACGACATGACTTGAAGGAAGTTCACACCGTCAAGAGCCTGAACCTTCCAGTTCAATCGTTGGATTTCGGCGGGCTCTGCAAACATCCGCATCTTCAAGGCCTTCCGGTGCAAAGCTACACCAATGCTGTCCCCACGATCCTAATCGGGTTGGACAACTCGTTCGTCATGGCAACCCGGAAAAGCAGAGAAGGACCCAAGGGTAGCCCGATCGCTGCCAAAACTAGAATTGGATGGACGGTCTATGGAAGTTCCGTAGCGGAAACTGGGCAGCCAAGCAGTCATCAGCTATTCCACATCTCGGTTCGTTCTCCTGATCAAGAGCTGCACGACCTCGTGAAGGAATTTTTCGCGCTAGAGAGTGTGGGGCCTGGATCTTCTACGATGGAAAGTGATGAAGACCGCCGTGCGAAGCAGATCCTCGAAACTACCACTGTGCGTACAGAGTCTGGCAGGTTTCAGACAGGCTTGCTGTGGAAATACTACAACGTGGAATTTCCGGACAGCAGACCCATGGCGGAAAAGCGATTCCGCTGCCTGGAACGTCGTCTAGCTTCGAAGCCCGAACTGTACGACAACGTAAAGAACCAGATAAATCAGTACCAGGTCAAGGATACTCGCATAAAGCGAGTCCTGATGAGCTAGCCAGTTTCAACCCAAAGCGGACTTGGTATCTCCCGTTGAACGTCGTCACGAATCCCAGGAAGCCAAACAAAGTACGACTGGTGTGGGATGCAGGTGCCAAGGTTCAAGGCCACTCGTTCAATTCCGCCCTTCTTGCTGGGCCAGATCTTCTCGCTCCGCTGCCAGCAGTATTAAGTTCGTTTAGGCAGTTCGAGGTGGCCATCAGTGCAGATATATGCGAGATGTTCCACCAGATTACGATTAGACCAGAGGACCGGTCGGCACAGTTGTTCCTTTGGAGGGATGATCCGTCCAAACCTTTCGACGTCTTCGTGATGGACGTAGCCACGTTCGGATCCACCTGTTCGCCATCTGCGGCCCAATATGTGAAAAATCGGAATGCCGAGGAGTTTGCCGAACAGTTCCCACGAGTAGCAGAAGCGATCACAAAGCATCATTATGTGGACGATTTCCTATGCAGTGTCCACACGGAGGATGAAGCAGTGGAACTGGCCGAGCAAGTAAGGCTTGTGCACTCGAAGGCTGGATTCACCATTCGAAATTGGATTTCGAATTCATCCAATGTTCTCACACGGGTCGGGGAACAGCAAACAGAATCGCCGAAGAAACTTCTGGTCGATAGGTCGGCCGCATACGAACGTGTCCTGGGCATGATCTGGAAGCCAGAACATGATGTGTTTGTCTTCCAAGGTGTATTCCGGGAAGAACTTCAAGTGCTTCTACAGGATGACTCGATTCCGACGAAGAGGGAAGTTTTGCGTGTCGTAATGAGCGTCTTCGACCCCATCGGACTAGTAGCTGTTTTTGTCGTCCACGGAAAGGTGCTCGTTCAGCACATCTGGCGCTCTGAAGACTACCGTGCCGTAGAGCTGCACATTTTCGTGGACGCATCCGAAGAAGCATTTGCTGCGGTAGCGTACTTCCGCATCGTCGAAGGATCCCGAGTACGATGTTCTCTGGTGTCGGCAAAAACAAAGGTGGCGCCTTTAAAGCTGCTGTCTATACCAAGGCTGGAGCTATCGGCAGCTGTTCTCGGCGCAAGATTATCGAAAACCGTTGCCAAGAATCACACGATTCCAATTAGCCGCAAAGTCTTCTGGAGCGATTCGTGCACCTTCTTCTCTTGGTTGCGGTCAGATCCCAGGAAATATCGACAGTTCGTCGCATTCAGGCTAACAGAAATCCACGATCTAACACAGGTCAACGAGTGGTGGTGGGTACCATCCCGCTCGAACGTGGCGGACGAAGCCACAAAGTGGGGAAAAGGTCCCAACATCGCCTTTGACAGCCGCTGGTTCCAAGCACCGACGTTCCTGTACCAACATCCGGACCTTTGGCCTCAGCAAGCAACAAAAGGAGAAGAGAATCAGGAGGAACTTCGCCCAATCCACCTACATTGCGACTTAGTCAAGGAGCAGCTACTTCAGTTTGGAAGATTCTCCAAATGGGAACGTCTGGTCCGAGCTGTTGCGTATGTACACAGGTTCATCGACAATCTGCGATGCAAGGTCAAGAAGCAACCATTAGGTAAACGGGAATGGCTAAGTCGGGATGAGCTGGTCAAGGCGGAAGCAACCATCGTCAAGCTGATCCAGCAAGATGCTTTCGGCGATGAACTCGTTATCCTCAAGATTAACCAAGACCTTCCAGTTGGGGAACAAAAGAGGATCGAGAAGACCAGCAAGATAATCAAGCTTTCTCCCTTCCTGGACGAGCAAGGTGTTATCCGGATGGATGGAAGGATTGCAAGCGCGCAGCGGGTCTCATTCGACTTCAAGTTTCCCGTCATTCTTCCCAAAGGACACGAAGGGACGAAACTTCTCGTAGATTGGTACCATCGGCTGTACAAGCATTGCAATGCTGAAACTGCAGTCAACGAGATGCGTCAAAGGTTCCACGTTCCGGAGATGAGAGTTGCCTTGAAGCAAGCCGGAAAGCTTTGTCAGTGATGCAAGGTCGCGCAGTGCATCTCGAGGTGGTGTACAACCTGACCACGGAGTCCTGCAAGATGGCGGTTAGGCGGTTCATTGCACGGAGGGGGGCGCCGAAAGAAATATTCAGCGATCGGGGCACCAACTTTGTGGGGGCTAGCCGGGACTTGAAAGAGGAGATACAGCGGATCACTACCAATCTCGCAAGTACGTTCACCAACACCGATACCCAGTGGCATTTGAATCCACCCTACACGCCGCATATGGGAGGGTCTTGGGAACGCATGGTCCGGTCAGTGAAAAGCGCGCTGGCCTTGTTATCTACCAGCGGCAAGCCGGACGATGAAACACTTCGTACACTCCTGATCGAAGCAGAATCTATCGTGAATTCGAGGCCGCTTACGTACCTGCTGATTGATTCCGAGGAGCAGGAAGCACTCACCCCGAACTGCTTCTTGATGCTGAGCACCAGCGGAGTGAACCAACCGGCTAGAGAGCCGATCGACGAGAGAACAGCGGCACGCTGTAACTGGGACTTGTGCAAAGTCCTACTGGACAAGTTCTGGGCGCGATGGATCAAGAAGTATCTCCCAACGATCACTAAGCGCACGAAGTGGTTCAAGGATCGCAAGTCCATAGAAGATGGAGATTTGGTGGTTGTGGTTGAGGACCGGATTCGGAACGGATGGCTGAGAGGACGAGTGCTTCGTGTGTTTCCAGGACGTGACGGCCGCGTACGGAATGTGGAAGTCCTGACAGCCAGTGCTGAAATGCTGGTTCGGTCAGTTGCGAAGCTCGCCGTTCTCGAAGTTGGTGGTACAGCTGAAGTAGACTTCAAGCAATACGGGTCGGGGGATGTTCTGAACGACGAGAAATCAGCACCCCGGAGCGACAGGGTCACACGATCCACACGCAGGAGAAATCCGTAGTGTATGATATCGACAGCGCACATGTATGCGCACCAATCCGTCATGCATAAAGCCTGTCCACGTTAAATTTCGGACACCCAAATAATGGCAGCAAAAAAAAGTTACTCATAATTCAACAAAAACAATTGTTTATTTCAGAATAAAAGAGTTATATCTACAAAATAAACAGTTGACAAGGATGTTAATCCTTCTTTCTGTAAAATTCTCGATTTTTCTGTGGTACACCCGCCATCAGTGTCCGAAATTTATCGTGGACAGGCTTTAATAAATAGAATTAAATTTGTTCCTACCTAGTACATGCAGACACAAGAAGTAAAATTTGCTTACGGCTAGAACACAAAACATTGAATTGCTTAAATATATCCTTAAATTAGTAAAAGTTGTACTTAAAACTAGTGTAAAATTGTTGGACAGTGGACAAGTTTGCTTTTAAGGACTAGAAATGTAAGTAAAACTGATTTTCCATGCAAAATAAGATAATAATTCGCCTCTAATAAATTGCAGCTAAAAAGCTGATTCATGTACACCGTACTTACGAGTCATGCTCTAAGATCTTCCGAAGTATATTTCCGTAGCTGTCCCATCACATGGTGTGAATAATGCTTATTATTTTGGTCAAAAGACATGTTTCACTACCAAATGAAATAAAATATGATTTTGAGCTTTTATGAAGTTGTTGATGAATTCATATTGACAATAATACCTTTGTATGAAACGTGTGCTAGTAATACTGCCTACATTATTTTATGGGTGGAGGTATACATAGAACATGGTGATTTATTTTTAGCCGACGCACATAACACTGTGCTCCGCCTTGTTGGGTGGCTCGAGAGGGTGCTTAAGCGGATAGCTCGAGTGGGTGGCAACATTATGTTTACGTGCTCAATGAACTTTCACCTTAAGAGCAAATTATGAAAGTTTCAAGAATGCTTTAATTTATTGAAAATTTCTAAATATTCATGTTAAAACAAGTTTGTGAATTTTCTTAATGCCTAATTTTAGCAGAAGGAACTGATTTGAAGTTCACGACAGCTTAAGCGATTTATAGCCATCTTTCAGAACAACATTAAATGAAAAATCTACCTGCCTTTATCCACCGAATTCGGAAATACTGTCTACAATAGATGGCACACGGCGTGTCTGGTAGAACAATATGATCACAAAAAAAATAGGCATCGCTAAATCTTTCACCAATCAATTGGTTTTTAGCTTTCATTTGACGTGTTTCCCAAAAAAATCCACCGTGGGATTCCGAACATTATTTTCAAATGTAATCATGATAAAAGGCATTTTTATACTTAGCTCGATGGTAGCCTAAATGTCTAATGAAAGTTAATTTAACAAAGATATATAAGATTACATGTTGTAATGGACTAAACTGTCCTTTGTGATTTTGTGGATTTGATATGCCTTAGGACACTTATTCGTACAGTGAAGGACACACTCAGATGAATTCAAATAATTTTCTTTCTTTTACCAAGATCCATACAGCTGAGCGTTCAGAAAATTAATTTTAACTGATATGTCAGCAAAAAAATAATATTTTTCAGCACCTTTGGGTGCCGCTGGCATAAAACGTCACTTTTACTGAAATGTCAGCAAACGACCGTTAACTGAGATTTGCACAGCTGAGATCGGCATTCTGATTTAGGTGAATATTTGATTCTGAACTTTTCATTAATTTCCTCTTTCTTCTGTCTTACACCTTTATTGAGATAAAGGCAGCTTCTCAGACAAGAGTTCTTCGGTTACTCATCAACTGAGAAATTGGGTACCCAATCGTTCATTAATTGATTTTTTATATTATATACAAATATTCTCAACCGATAAAATCGAACCAACTACCCTGAAAAAAAAAAACGTGGTCCATAACAATTTCACGTAGGTTTTTTCTTCAATTGCATATTTCAGTGTTTAATTCCGTGCAAATTCAAGTTGAAAACGATTGATACGAAATTGAGCTCTTTTAAATTATTTTTGCACATCAATAACTTGCTGTGTTGTAATATGTTCATATTTTTCACAATCAATGTAATGCACAAATATGCTTGATTTACTAGTTTTTTAGTGAAAAAATAAGGGAGAGGAGATAAATCTTTCATTCGTCCTTCCTGTGGTTTTTATTTTGTATAATGGTTGACTGCCGTTCTACGCATATTTGTCCTGTGGTCTATAAGGTTTACATAGAACATGGGCAGTTGATGTGCTATTAGATGGACGGGGCATGAATCTATGACATTTGGTCGAAAGACATTTGGTCGAATGACATTTGGTCGAGTGACATTTGGTCAAAAGTACATTTGGTCGAACGGACATTTCGTCGAATGGACATTTGGTCGAAAAGGTTGAATTGCAACAGAAAGCATAACATATTTCGAGAGTAGCATTTTGTCGTTAATACAAGAGTGGTTGAATAATCGAAAAAGCATTATCCATTTTACCAATAATCTCCATGCGATTAGCAACATTTTGTTATTCAATTTGATGGATGCTCTCCCAACATATTGATCATATGTTCTGCGATTCGAGATAAGCTTATCATAGATGGAAGTCTCAGTCAACTCGTCTTTACTTACCCGATACATAGAATTAGCATAATTTTTAATTTTCTACAACAAACTCTGTTTTTCACCCGATGTCATAAACACTGCCAGCAAAGCCATATGTTTGTTTTTGGAATGTTATTAAGCTGCAAGTCATAATAAGCCAATTGACCATAAGTAGAGTTACCGACACCTAACATTCACTTCGTCCTGAAGAATTTTCTAAAGCAATTTTTTCCTGCCGTTTTAATTCTGATTGCCGCATCCAACAATCTTACCCACGTCCGTAAGCTGCAATTCATTTCTCTGAATTCGTCCATCAAATGAAGATCAGCAGTTAATTTCGAAGATCGACGACATTTCTAAAAAATAATAAATCATGAAAACATTATGTTCACATCATTGAGTAATAAAATCAAAACTTGATGAGCAGCCGAAGAATGATGATATTTTCAAAGAATAACAAAATCACTAGAGCTAAATATTTCAGTCAATGTAAAAAAAAACTACGTCTAAAAACTTCATTTGAATAATCATCGAAATCCTAGATTTTGGCATAACATCAAATAACAAATCAAAAGATGGATTAAATTTAAAATTAGGACAACATGAAATGTTACTTGAAAACAGTTAATGATTCAGATTATTCCAAAGAACACGTTATCTTGCCAACTTCGTAAAACTTAGAAAACAATAATCAATTTTACCAAATTATCTTCCAACGAAGCAGTTCAAAATAAGCTTTCAATCATTTTTTCGTTCAACTAACCGTCATTCGACCAAAATAAATGTTCCAAAGCAATTCGACCAAATGTCCATTCGACCAAATGTCCTTTCGACCAAATGTATTTTCGACCAAATGTCATTCGACCAAACGTCATTCGACCAAATGTCATTCGACGAAATGTCCTAAAGCCACGGGGCATATGGACCTTATTAGTAAATCAGTAAGTTTTCCAATAAAATGTTGAATTATAAATATTTTCCACGAATCTATGACATTTGATCGAATGACATTTAGTCGAATGACGTTTAGTCGAATGACATTTAGTCGAAAGTACATTTGGTCGAATGGACATTTCGTCGAATGGACATTTCGTCGAATGGATATTTCGTCGAATGGACATTTGGTCGAAAATAATGTTATTGCTCATAGAAGCATATGATATTATGTTAAAAGGATTTATAGTCGAAAATTTAGTCGAATAGGGATTTTTCAGTTAATTTTACAGAGTGTAGTTTTGACGATAAAACTCAGTGATAGAATCATTGGAAAAGGTGACGGTCTGTATAGTCCTATTACTAGAGGTTGCATATGCTGGTACAACATGATAGACTGCAAGAAATCTGCATTGGTGTATTGGTATTTCTTAGACAAACGTCAAAGCTTCAATATGCGACATGCATAATTATGGAATTTCAGTTGATAACACAGACTCCCCCACAAACTCGACTTCTTGCGTTGGGAGCGTTACTTGATGTCATTTTTCTCATTCAAGATTATTCTGCGGGTCGGATGAATCGCGACAAGCTGATATCAAATGAAGGCAAATCAACTTGTTACATAGGTCAACTCGTCTCACCTCACACAATACACAGGATTAACACAATTCTTTTGTTTGATTATTTTCGATTGGATTATCAACTTATTATCAATTGAATCCATGGATACCGTTTTCAAATCCACGTGTTAACCCAAGAATTGTAATGTAGCTTGAAGTCACAATCATAACAATTAGTAGGAAAACGAATTATAAAGGTTATACTTTTAGTTCACTTCGTCAAAATCGTTGGAAATAAAATTGTTATAAAAGTACATTATATGCAGACAACTCAAGATGACGCAATTTTTTAATGTACATCTGTATCAGTTCTAGTTCCCAAATTTCAAATTCTTACCCTGAGTCACATTGCCATTGGATAAATATCAGCAGTTTTATGTAAAGAACGATGACATTTTGAAGGAATAATAAATTCAACAATGTTTAATATTTCTGCACGACACAAACATTTTAAGGAGGTTTTTTTACAAAGAATGATGATATTTTGAAAGAATAATAAACTCAACCTAATGATTCAAAGTTGAGCATGAATATTTTTGAACTTCTACAAAATTGGATGAAACAAAACGTCCCGTTTTCAAATTCAAAAAGGCTGCAGAATAATAACATTATCAAGAATAATTTATCATATATAGACGCTAATAGTATATGTTCTAGCGTCTATATATGAAATTTTTGTCTGGGAAATGTAATTATGCTACAGCCTCACCACGTTGCAAAGCGTAGGCAATATTTATCATGTATAAATATTCGTGTTTGTCTTCAGATGAAAAATATGTTTGCCCAAAATAAACTTAAGATCATCCATTGAGCGAAAACTCTAGCTTGATTTTGGTTCTGCTGAATTAATCGATTTTCCAATCAACCATTACTAAATAAAGTTTCGATGAAATTTTCTAAAGTCATTCGACCAAACGTCTAAATGTCCATTCGACCAAATGTACTTTCGACTGAATGTCATTCGACCAAACGTCATTCGACCAAATGTCTTTCAACCAAATGTCCTAAAGCCATTTTCAACATGTAATGGATCAGTCACCTTGTAATAGCATACGGGGTGCGCCATCTTTTATGTCGGTGTGTGAATATTGAATAACTAAAACATGTATTAACCGGTTGATGTGGTTTAACATGTTAAGAAAACGTCAATTCATTACACTTTAAACAATTAATAACTTTACACCGAAACAACATGACAAAATAGTGATTCTTTGAATTGATAATATTCTTGCAGTTAACATAAAACCTAACTTTTATATCCTGAAAATATCGTGATCAACAAGCACCATCTGGCTTCATAAGTAAGCACATTTGAGGAACAGAAAATCTATTCGAGATTCAAGAAACGGCATTTCATGACCAAGTACCGTTTTAACTCATATTCCGAACACTTAAGGCCAACAGTGATTTCCAAAGCATCCAATAGGCATAAATCAGCTGATATTTGTGAAAGAAATTTAAAATTTTCTGCAAGGTCTAACTGTTAGCTGTTGGGTGTGCCGATTGTTTTGTATTGTTTTTACGTAAAAGAGTGGAACAACATTTTGATTTAAATACCGAACACTGTGTTCATTCTGTTTCATATACCGAACATCTTGATTGAAATTCAGAACAGCACGAAAATTCGTATTAAACGGTACTAAGAGTTAGAACAGTGTTCGCGTCAAAAAAATCATTGTGTCATTTTTTTCAAAGCAATATGAAACAGTCGATGGGATTCGATATCTCTGGAAGTTTGTTCATTATGTCTCTGTAATGGAAATTCCATGGACATCTGATATCAAAAATAAGGGACATGTGATTTGATTTTGGAGATCCTAATATGTTTCCTCCTGACTTAAGTTTATGGAGCTACTTGAAAAGCAAAGTGTATACTGATTTTATCTTGGACTATTGACGAGCTCAAGGTAGACTCTTGTGCCGATGTCATCGCAAAACCCCCCAAAAAGTTCCAAAAGGTTATGTAAAAATCAGCAAAAGGAGCTCATTTTGCTACGACCAATAAATGTAGCCATTGGATTGATGTTGTTTTCATGAAATAGCCCAAATAAATTGCAAATGCTTAAATTAAATAAAAAAAACTCATATATAGAAATTGACCGACGTAATAGATGGCGCTTCCTATACTTGCTGATGTACGAACGAATGGGAGATATATTTTCGAGATATTGAAATCCTTAGAAGAAAGCCTTAATGATCTAATGTAAATTGCAGTTAATCTACTCTGCGGAACAAGTGGGACACATGAAATTCAACTTGTTAATCTACCTCATAATAATAACATAATTAACCATATTTCAAGTTGAAAACATATTTTATTTGAATATGGCATCAATCTAAAAGGAGAATAAAATGGTAAAACTTTCTTGTTTTTAGGCTGCTTACATGTTTTAATTACTGCAGTAATTGTGAAAATTTTGTTATTGATGCTAATTGATGCTAATGCTTGTCAGAAAACCCCTTACACGGTGGAATACTTTTTTAAGGTTTGATTGAACAGGAAATATCTTCTCCTATATTCGTGTTAAATTTCGAAATTCTATGTTGGAAACATCAGAATAATTTCAATACTATTAAAAAAGTCTTTGGATTGTCACTTACTCTGGGGTGCCTCAATAATATGTTTAATGAGGATTTTTAAGCTTTTTTCTAAGGCTTGGGATATAGGGCGTTCCAGCATATTCCGTTTCCTTTCGCAGGCTGTTGTAATGTTGATCTGTTCTACTTTTTTATGAACCTCATAGTAAAACAATACGGACAGTAAGTTATGAAATTACGGTTGATTAGCAAATAAAACTCTCAGTTAATAACTAAGTACTCAACGAACTCTAAGCTAGGAAGCAGATTATGTCCCAGCAGAGATGTAATGCCAGACAGAAGAAGAAGGAATTTAATGTATTCTATCCATGAAAGGAAACAGTGCTCGGTTCGATCTTCCACAGTACGAATAAGTGAATAGTTGAACTTCCAACATATCTAATTGAATAAGTGTCTTATAGCTCATTAAATCCTCAAATCACATAGGACAGTTTTGATTTTTAACAAAATAAAACTTAATATATATGTATGTTTATTTATTTTATGAACTTATATATGGAATTGAAATTTTCATCAAGCTTAAGGTGATTATAGAACGAAGCCACATCTTAAATTTTCAAGAGCACAAGACTTGAGAACCAAACAGCGCTCCGCGTTGAAAATCTATCCCATTGGTCACCACCAGCAAGCAAACAGGTTGATTGGTTTTCAACGCGAACTGATGTCAGATTCTCCAGTCTTGTGCAATTGAAAATTCATGGTTTGGCTTCGTTTTATAATCACCTTAAGACCAAGGGAACTGTCTTTCACAATGATTACATATGAAAACAATGTACTCTAAAGAACAAAACTTTTAAATAAAAAAAATGTTCGGGATCCCTCTGTGGATTTTTTTTTGGGACACGTCAAATGGAAGCTAAAAACCTATATATTCAAATGGTGAAAGTTTTAACGATGCCTATTTTTTTGTGATAAACCTTTCCCATATAGGGAAAGTGTACCAGTTATGGCCATAGTGGTTCCCTATTTGGCCAATGGCAACAATTTATCCTGACGTCCAATCAAAATGTGGTCTTCGGCAAATTTGTAGCTAGGAAGTTTTCACATGAGATGAGTGTGTTCACTTTTCCATAAAATATTATGACGAAGAGTTAGAGGGCTGAACACAAAAGATTGGCGTTTTTCATAGTAATCTTCATATAAACTTCAAATGGCGTGTGCACAGTCAAATTTCATCTGAATCATTTCAAACTTTGGGAGGATGCTATTTACCCTAATTAAAATCGTTTAAGCATAGGGGAGCTAAAATTTAAAAATTTGCATCACGCTATTGGCCATACGTAAAATTTTGATAACTTTCACATTTTAAATCTTTTTGAATGTTTTAACATCAAGATCTATCTTAAACCTAACTACTACTACAAACAAAAATTTTCAAAATTTGAAGACATGAAAGTAATCACGTATCGCGAAATAGGGAACCATTATGTCCATAACTGGTACACCTAACCTACACGCCGTGCGGCACCTTTTGCTTCTTCATTTAAATCGAAAAACCTGAGCTAAAGGCTGCTTCGATCTGCTGCTCGGAAAATGTGTCTAAAACATCGAAATAATTGCTCATTTTGATGCAATTATTGTCATTATCCGTTTCACCCACCGAAAATGAACACTTTTCTTTTTTTTGTCCCGTTAAGTAACAGTTTAAAAAGTTTTTTTAGAAGAAAGTTTAGAGTTTTAGTAGTCAGAACTAAAGAGCTATCTCAAAAAGTGTTTCTTTTCTGGACAGTGGCCAAGATGGATTACCACCATAAACGAAACTTTACTTCCATCAGCGGGTCCAATGAGTAATTGCACTGATATTTTTCCAGATGGTTTGCTCCTACTTTCTTATCGATATTAGGCGTGCAATCATAACCGTTCATTACATATCATCATAGCATCACCAGTCTCGATAAAACTCCATCATATCTGCGATCAAGACACAATAAGCTTCCGGTCACGCTGGACATAATCGATTACTCATTAATAGCCCTCAAGTTTACCACCAAGCTTCTTGTTTTCCTGTGAAGATGAGTACCCATCAATATAAGGTGTGAATTGTGCCACGCATCGATTTGTACGCTTGGGTACAAGTGGTAATTTTCTCAGAGTGGGATGTTTTATGCATAATCTAGAAGAGCGAATCATCAAAAAGTTTCCACGGAAAGCGTATTTTTGTATCGTCTTTCTACCTTTTCTATTTATAAATCGATTGTACACAGCCTTAAGTTGTTGTCGTCTGGTTTTAGCATCCAGTGTTGTTGAAAATTACGGAATTAGCCAATCGATTTTTGTCCTGTTGAACAAATTCAATTGATGTGACCGATTCGAAGAGAATCACTCTCGATTGAAGTCGTACGCATTTCCAAATTAATTTCAAGCCATTTAATATTTGCACAAGAGTGCTCGAAATTCAGAATTAACGAAGGCAACTGTCACTGGAAGCCGGATCGGAATTGCAGAAAAACCGCCAAGTGCTTTGCGGTTCCTTCGAGCAAGAAGTGGTTGCCGGCAAATTGTATCGCTTGTGGTTGAACATTCAATCGGTCGAGTTCAACAGCGAGAAACGAGCAGAATCTGCACACAGAGAGAGAGAGACCCGATCAGAATCACATAACAAGATATAAATCAATTACAGTTAGATTTAACAGAAGTTGATACAATTTTCTTATCAAGATGCACACTGTTACGTTTTTAATAACAGATACATAACAACATGTGTTATATTTTCAACATGTCATTTGTACGATTGTTATAAACAACACCCAAAGTTTTAAACAGTTACAAAATGTAAAATATCTTTAATAATTTAGAACAATGTGCTTCAACATTATGTAATAAATTTGTTATAATTATTATAGGGTTTGTTATGCTCTTGTTGCAATGTTTGTTAGACTTTCTATTAGTTTCACTACTAACAGTAAATGTTACAGAACAACTGATCATATACAAAATCATATTATATCATATTGTAATAATCTTATTCCTTTTGTCTGATCAGGGAGGGTAACAAATAGGGTTGTTAATACTTCCGAATCGAGTCACTCAAAGGGACAATAGCCTATCTACCCGATAATTGAACAGCTTCTGTCACTCTACGAAGGGAATTGGGAATGGGATTCGGTTGGTTTCGGATCCAGTGGGTCGTATGCAATTCAATTATTCAGTTAGTGGCTCATTGGTTTTCAATTCAGTTTACCACTCGAGTGAAGAGTTTTTCAAGGGAGAAATAGTTTGGTTAAGATGCTGCCCTTTTTCGAAGAGCTGTCCCATCTTCTTTTTCTTCTTTGCATTAGTCCTCACTGGGACAGAGCCTGCCTTTCAGCTTATTGTTCTTATGAGCACTTCCACAGTTATTAACTGAGAGCTAAAGTTGCCATTTTCGCATTCGTATGTCGTGTGACATGTACTGTCAAGAAAATTTCCATTACGAAAAGATCCTGAACCGAACCCAGACACCTTCAGCATGACTGTACTTTGTAGCCGCGGACTCTAACCACTCGGCTAAGGAAGGCCCCCTCCCAGCATGCTCATACTTAATAGCTGCACGTTTACTGCTATTCCTGTTCGTGCCCCAAATTCAAGTACGCATCTCATTCGAAATCATTGACATTTTCTCTCTCCTGCAATTATTAATGCCACAAAAATCCAATGAGCCACTCATTAAGACAAACCCCAGCCGACTAAAAGTCAAATGATGTTATTATGCCAATACGCACTTTTTAAAGCGACGACATCTGACATGAGTGGCCAAACTTTCACAAAGCCTCTTTAATGAAGCCTTTTAAAGTTAATTAAAGTTTGTCGTAAATTATCATTAACGCTTATCTGACTCTTTCCGTCTTGCGCACATTGTAGTCGCGCATTACGTTGACAAATTTTTATTCGCACCGCAGAAATCTCCAGCCGGGCGAAGAGTTTGGCCGTTTTCTTGTCACATATGTATGCATCGTCACTCTCGTGCGGGTCCCATCATCGGATTATTCCCTTGGCGCAGAAAACTGAGGTCCGTCGTCTGTTGGGCAAATCAACTTATCGCAATCGGCAGATTTACACATCCAAATGAAATCATAGCAATAAATTTGAGGTTTAATTTCAATTATCGCAATGACTGAACCGGTCCGACACATTGTGGGCCAGAAAACCAAACTGCACGACAATAGTCCAAAAAACGTTTTTCAACGAAATGAATTAAAGTGATGAATGTCTCATTATTGGAAACATATGTCCTTGACCAAGAGGTTAGAGTCCGCGGCTACAAGGCAAAAGCCATGCTGTGGGTTCGATTCTTGGTTGGTCTAGGATCTTTTCGTAATGGAAATTTCCTTGACTTCCCTGGGCATAGAGTATTACCAGTATTACGTACCTGCCACACGATATACGAATGCAAAAATAGCAAAATTATCTTAGAAAACTTTTTGTAAAAAACTGTTGAAGTGCTCATTGACCACTAAGCTGAGAAGCAGGCTTTGTCCCAGTGAGGACGTATTGCTAAGAAGAAGAAGATCTTCCGACAATTTTGTTTGATTTATCACACAATTTGATTGCACATTATAGAGTCGAATTTCGTTTAAACGGTAAACTTTATTTTCCGTCTATCTTAACCCATATCCGCCCAGAGTCCTAAAAATAAGGCAGAAGACTCGAACATTCAGCGTTCTACGAATAGGACAATACTTGTAGAACTTCATTTGAAGTTTAGGAAAAAAACAGATTTCTGCAAAGTTGATCGCAGAACTGTTGATTTCCACTCAAATTGGAATACCGGCCTTATGAGCGTTTTGTACATGGTACATTTGGTGCGGGCGTGAATCTTTTTTGAACTCAGCTGCTTGTGGAGGCCATGATAAGCCCGACTTCCACTGATGATGCGCCTCCGTATTTCACAGTTATCGTTATTGTCAGCCGTGAGCAAGGATCCAAGGTAGACGAACTCGTCGAGCACCTCGAACGTATCCCCGTCTATCGTAACACTGCTACCTAGGCAAGCCCTGTCGCGCTCGCCCCCACCAACTAGCACGTACTTTGTCTTGGTCACATTCACCACCATTCCAACTTTTGCTGCCTCGCGTTTCAAACGGGTGTACAGGTCAGACCCTTTTTCAAATGCTCGGCCGACAATGTCCATATTATCCGCAAAGCAAACAAATTGACTGGATCTCGTAAAAATCGTACACCGGCGGTTAATCCCGGCTCTACGCATAACACCTTCTAGCTCAATATTGAACAACAGGCACGAAAGTCCATCAACTTGTCGTAGTTCCCGTCGGGATCTAAACGAATTGGAATTTTCGCCTGAAACCTTCACACAATTTTGCACACCTTTCATCGTCGCTCTTATTAATCTCGTGAGCTTACCGGGAAAGCTGTTCTCGTCCATGATTTTCCATAGCTCTACGAGGTCGATACTATCTTATGCCGCCTTGAAATCGATGAAAAGGTGATGCGTTGGGACCTGGTATTCACGATATTTTTTTTATATTTGTCGTACAGTAAAGATCTGGTCCGTTGTTGATCAGCCGTCAACGAAGCCGGATTGATAACTTCCCACGCACTCGTTCACTACAGGTGACAGACGACGGAAGATGATTTGGGATAATACTTTGTAGGCTGCATTTAAAATGAAGATCGCTCGAAAGTTCTCACAATCTAAATTGCCGCCTTTCTTGTAGATGGGACATATTACCCCATCCTTCCACTTGAGACCGGCACAGCTGTTCCATTTCCTCGCACTCCGTCTCCTACAGGCGGTGTTTTTACTCCCGAAAGAGGCGGGTCTGCTTTTGCCATTTCCATCTATAACGTTCCACGTTTGTCGGGTCCCTTGCTGCAGCATGACCACTCGCGCTGCATTCTACACCTCCAGAATATGCCTACATTCCTTGTCGAAACAATCGTTCAGTTGACTCCGTTCCACGTACCGGACGTTGCCTCAGCTGCATTGTGGATGGCTGCTTTTACTATTCTCCTGTAGTCCTCAAGAGGAGCTTCATTCAGCTCTCCCGCTTCCAGTAATGTAGCCTCGAGGTGCTGCACATCTAGTTGCTTGAGTCGCTCTAGGTCGTACCGGGGCGGCCGTCAGTACCGTACGTTGTTAACGGTGCACATTGGTCCCAAAGCCATATCTAGGAAGACAAAAATGATTGCGCCTAAACCGTCAATTTAAGATATATGGTGTCTTCGGCAAAGTTTCTGCATATTTTTCAGACATTTTTTTCAGAGATGTGAAATTAGGGTGGCCCACATGGTTTACGAGATCAGCACATAAACTTTTTTGCTGGCGCATTTAGGACTACACAATGTTCTACAATGTTTTAGAACAACCGATTTGGAGCAACTTTGCCAAAGAACTCAAATTTCTATCTCTTATAGTTCGCGAGTTATGATTTTTTTTAACAAAAAAGTTAGGGTGGTACTGAAAAAATAGTTTTTTCTTGATAACTTTTTATACGATAATTTCTCGCAAAAACTTTGTTCCAAGGACTTTTAGAACTTTTGATTGCGCAACTTTTTGCCGAAGAAACTACTGTTATATCTCATATGGTTACAGAGTAATCAGAAATTTTCTTCGAAAAAATGGTTATTTTCAAATGCCGATATCTCCGAAAGGCGCAAACGAATTTTAAATCTTTTGTCGGCATTAGAAAGATTATTTCTTTTCTTTGTTTATGGTGAAAAAACTGTGAGGACGTTTTTTGTTTGAAAAAAATGACAAAATTTTGAAAATGATATGTTTTTCAACCGAAAATTGTCCATAACTTGAAAAATATTCGAGATAGCTCTTTGGTGCCTTCAGCAAAAATGTGCAAAATTGAAAGTTCTGATAGTGCTTCATACAAAGTATTCATAAAAAATTATTGCTTTAAGATATATTCACCATTAACCGAATTTTGTAAGGTAAAGAAAGCGAAAAAAAGAGATACTTGTTGGAACAACTGGAATAACTGTATGTAAAGTCATTTAAAATTGAAAATATATGTAATGCAATAAGATCGATCACAGTAAGCGAAATGTTTGGAGTTAGGGAAAGTTAGTTGCTGAAGCAGAGTTTTAACAGTGATCCATGGAATATTAATCTATAAACGATGTCTTGTTATTTAACGCGACATAATGTTTGTCCAGCTAACCTATGCCGTGGTTGATTATAAATTGCTACCGCTTCGGCTTACTAAGCAGAAGGTCATGCGTTCAATACCATATAAAATTCGGTTTATGGTGAATATATGTGTAAGCGTTGATTTTTTTATGAATACCTTGTATGAAGCACTATCAGAACTTTCAATTTTGCACATTTTTGCTGAAGGCACCAAAGAGCTATCTCGAATATTTTTCAGGTTATAGACAATTTTCGGTTAAAAACATATTATTTTCAAAATTTTGCCAATCTTTTCAAACAAAAAACGTCCTCACAGTTTTTTCACCATAAACAAAGAAAAGAAATAATCTTTCTAATGCCGACAAAAGATTTAAAATCCGTTTGCGCCTTTTGGAGATATCGGCATTTGAAAACAACCATTTTTTCGAAGAAAATTTCCGATAACTCTGTAACCATATGAGATAGAACAGTAGTTTTTTCGGCAAAAAGTTGCGCAATCAAAAGTTCTAAAAGTGCTCGGAACAAAGTTTTTGCGAGAAATTATCGTATAAAAAATTATCAAGAAAAAACTGATTTTTCAGTACCACCCTAACTTTTTTGTTAAAAAAAAATCATAACTCGCGAACCATAAGAGATAGAATTTTGGGTTCTTCGGCAAAGTTGCTCCAAATCGGTTGTTCTAAAACATTGTAGAACATTGTGTAGTCCTAAATGCGCCAGCAAAAAAGTTTATGTGCTGATCTCGTAAACCATGTGGGCCACCCTAATTTCACATCTCTGAAAAAAATTTCTGCAAAATATGGAGAAACTTTGCCGAAGACACCATATATCTAAAATTAACGGTTTAAGCGCTATCATTTTTGTCTTCCTAGATATGGCTTTGGGATCAATGTGCTGTGGAGAGTTTTGGGCTCAGTTTAACCATCACCAGATAGTGGTCAGAGTCGATGTTAGCGCCACGATAGGTCCTGACGTCGATAATGTCGGAGAAGTGCCGTTCATCAATCAGAACGTGGTCAATTTGTGATTCTGTCTGCTGTGGTTATCTCCAGGTGTATCGTCATGGAAGGCTGTGCTGGAAGTAGGTCCTACGAATGGAAATATTCTTGGGAGCGGCGAAATCAATTAGACGTAGGTAGTTTTCGTTCGTCAGCCGGTGGGCGCTGAGCTTTCCAATAGTCGGTCTAAATTTCTCCCCCTGACCAACCTGAGCGTTTAGATCTCCTATAATGATTTTGACGTCGTGGCTTGGGCAGCTGTCGTTATCGCGTTCGAGCTGCGCGTGAAAAGCGTCTTTAACATCATCAGTGCTTCTGGAGTGAGGGCTGTGCACTTTGATTATGCTGAAGTTGGAGAACCAGTCGTTGAGCCTCAACTTGCACATTCTCTCATTGATCGGCCACCACTCGATCACGTGCCTCTGCATATCACCCATCACTATAAAATATGTTCCCAGCTCGTCCGTGTTGCCGCAGCTCTGGTAGATTGTATGGTTACCTCTAAACGTTCGCACCACTGATCCCTTCCAACACACTTCCTGCAACACTACGATGCCGAATCCACGGTCCTTCAGCACGTCGGCGAGTATGCGTGTGCTCCCGATGAAGTTGAGAGATTTTCAGTTCCACGTACCGAGCTTCCAATCGCTAGTTCATTTACGTCGCTGTGGACTTCGCAGATTGTCCCGGTTCGCATTCTCTCGTTGATTATTCGTAGCTCGATTTTTTACGGCTGGCTTGCAGGGCCTGACACCAACCTCCTAGATTTCCGGAGGACCATTCCACCTAAATGTTCGGAGGGCCATAGTATACAGTTTAGCTTAGAGTCCTTCTCTGGCACTCGGACGATGATCGGCCACCCCTGACATGGGGAACAGACACTATTGTGAGCCTGGAATACTGACGCTCCAGGTTTGCAGAAGCATACGATCAAAGTTCCCACCGGGGGTTGGTTTCGTCCCTTAGGTGTTTCGTGCCCCGGCCAGTACCGCGAGGAGAAAGGGATAGGAGTTGCTGGGCAAGAGGCTAAGGACCACACAAAGGGGTCTATTTTATAATTTGGCCACCGTGTTTTGCTTGTCAGTCCAGTTTGGCGCCTTCCTGACCTTAAAAACACGTAGCCCAGCTCGCTTCCTCGTCTGCTGGACGAACCACTTCGACGAATTGACATTTTTTGCCACGTCTCGGTTGGAAAGGTTCGGGTTATTCTTAAAGTTCTGCCTTATCTTCCGCGCCTTCTCTGTGTATTCCATTTTAGGTTTTAGGTCGCTTCCAGCGCGCCACTCGAAGGTATTCGTCTCATGGAACATCTTCATAACGTGGGACACGGTGGAATGGTGGATTTCAAGCCTTTTGACGATCCATCTGTGTGACTGACCAGGATTATCGACCACTGCGCCTGTTGGCGCGTTAACCGTGGTCAACTCCGGTCGGGTCGGGGTGGACTGTATTTTTCGGATGAAGGGAATCAACACCACTGATTCTGATAGTCACTTTGCACTCTATTACACTAATTTACACTACACTGTTCAGTAATCACACAACTGCTCACTTCACTTTCACTTACTCGGATCGGGTTATATTCGCGGCGAAACATGACTCACTCACATGGTAGAGCGGTCGCCTATTTATATCAGTGCGTTCGTTTTCTAGAAGTTTCGACGGTTCTCATTCTCGAAGGTGCTCATTTTCGAAGCTTCTGGAACAGCACTCACTGACGGAACTCTCCTTGTGGATATACTCACTCATAGGGAACTCACGGCATTTGAGTTCCTGTTGGTAACTCACATGGTACTCACGCTCACTGTTGGTAACTCATATGGTACTCACGCTCACTGTTGATACTCGTGCACTCAGTGGCGTAGTCAAGGTGGGTCGAGAAGGGGCCACATTCGGATGCACTTTAAGTCGCACATGTTTACGGCTCGTTCCGTACGGAACAGCGCCCAAGATTATCTGGCATAGCTCTTCTTGTTTCTAATGCATCTTGAAAACTACTTGACAGATCGCGAAAAATTGCACACATAAACATAACACTCTAAACTAGTATTACCTAAAATTTCATTAATTTTTACCCACTCGATAAAAAATTACACCCAAAACAAAGGGTCGATTTTTTTTTCAAGTCCAATCTTTAGTAAAAGTTTTAATTCAGATTTCACTCATCAAGTGGCGTATATACTTCAACCTAAATCGCATGTAGAAGCAATATGTGAAAAAAGTTTTCGGCGTACAAATATTTGCTTTGCTAATACCTCAGTCCAGCGACGCAATTGGTGTCTTTGATAAAGTTGAACAAATAATTGAAACCTGTCTGCCTCTAGAACCTTATTAGTTGGTGTCTTCGACACAGTTGATCAACTTCATGAGAGATATTTGTCTACATCCTTACTTCTTCTTCTTGGCATAAAGTTCTCCTGAGCCTGCTCTTTAGCTTAGTGTTCAATGAGCACTTCCACAGTTATTAACTAAGTTATTAACTAAGGTGCTACTTTCGCATTCGTATATCATGTGGCAGGTAGGATTATACTCTATGCCCAGGAATGTCAAGGAAATTTTCCTTACGAAAAGATCCTGGACTGACCGGGAATCGAACCCAGACATCTTCACAATTGCTTTGCTTTGTAGCCGCGGACTCTAATCACTTGGTTAAGGAATGTCTAATTTAGGTTGCTTTAAATTCCTCATAAAAGTTCTTGGAATTTTGCCGCAAAAATTGAATCTCTGGCCCATAGTGCAACGGTCCCACGCAACAGGAGGGCAAAAAGAATAGCAAGAGCGAAAAATTGTAGCCCTTATCCCTTCGCAAGCAAAGAAACGATTAGCATTAAATCCGATACATCGATAAAAAGGAAAGGATGCCTTTCAACACGTATCCGATATCGGTTCGATGATGGTAAGCACTTCGACAGACATTGCATTGTTTAAATTCCTCTTTTAACATGGGATGCTTTGAATTACGATGCTAGACGTGTAAGCATTGATAAATGCTTGGCGAATGTAACTGACGGTCATCGAGATTGATTTGGGTATGAATTCCTACTCTTCAATGGATTCTGAATATGAAAGCTATTAAGTCTGTTCAAAATTTATGCATTTTAATATAAAACTTGTATGCTTAGATAATTCTTTTGAACTTTTAGTTTGGTACTGGTAAGCGTTAGACATCTGATAGATCAATTACAAAGTCAAATCAGGACCAATTAGCCAAAGGACGAAGCCTATGTGTCATCTGTAGTAGATTGCAAAAAAGTTTGGATATTTTTTTCTTCGTATTTGCAAAAATGGAAGATTTCTTCGAATGCTTCCAAAACTTAACTTAGAATACCAAAAACAACTTTATCTTAAGAACAAGCCTTCGATCTTCAAACAAATTTTCAGGCCAGCCATGTTGTATGCTGTACTATTATGGACTAGCTGTTTTAATACCAAGAAGAAAACTCTAAAGAGGATTCAAAATAAAATATTGAAAATTATTTTGAAGCTCAGTTGCATCAAATATCCAAAGTTCAAATGACGAATGAAATTTTTAGTAATTTTAGACAAAAATTGTTGTAACCTTCTATTGCCACGATTAATGCGTTATAAATCTAGGTTAAGGTTAGGGTGAGTTAGTAAAATCAACTCACCTGTATAAATTCTGAACTGCAAATGAAATGTAATATGTTGTTAACAAAAGCTTAATTTAGTTTTACCAAATTAGGATGATAGTGTTTTCTAACACATAACACCTAGATATAAGAAATGAATGTAGTAATTTAAATGATACTACTAGAGAAATTAAAAAAAAAAAGAACACAGTCGTGAATATAGCATTTGTTTCGTTGTTTGCATTCTTGTACAACAAAAAGCATACTCGTGTTTCTTACCTAGAAATACCATTTCTAAATCCGCTTCAAACAATCCCACCGGAATTGATGATTCTAATCAACTTCGATTGCTCCATCAATGCTAATGCGGAGCACCACAGTTCCCTGGAAAACAAATCGATTAAGACGGTTTTTTTTTTCAAGTACTTCCTCTTAGCATTTTCAGAAAGCTATTGTAGACGATACGACGGAGTGACTAAACAAATACAAGAAGTAAAAAAATCCACTCATCCACTGTGAATGACGCTGTGAATGCGAATGGGAATAATTGGAAATTGATATTGTCTTTCGTTTCTCGATAACCACAATTCTCCAGAAGAAAGCAATTTGCTCGGTTGTTCTCTGTGGGATTGCGTTTCTTTATTGCTAGCTATTTTACAGAATAATTTTCACTTGCAAGGGAAAAAAATGCATCCCATTGGGCAAGAAGAATGCGAAAATAGAATGGGTGAACATATTTCTTACGGCAAACTAATTATTGTGAGAATTTCTGCGGAATGCTTCCGTAAAATACCACTGCGTTGGCTTTAGGTTTATTTGTCTATTTGAGTTTCGTTGCTTGCGATTGTGGGAATTACGGTTTTTGGCAGTTTTGCATTCTTATCAGTGGATGTTTACGTTTTTGTAGTTGCTTGTTTCGAGAGTTCTAAGATACCCAAATTCTTCAACTATATCAATCCTATCACCTCTTACTATCTACAATTTATCAATTAATACATTCGGGATTGTATCGTTCGCAAAGGCTAGGATCTGTGACGATCTTACCTTTACTAGACACACAAGATCCGCTAGAATGCGGCTCCTAAAACTTTGTTTAACAAGAAAATTTGAAAGTGCATCGATTTTCTTCCATCCTTTTTACGAAGTAGCTATTGGTAGCTCGGAATAATTCCTTGTATAATTCCTTAAGGAACTCCTCTCTCGAAAATTTTCTGGTAGATAATAAGACAAAATACTAGTGAAATCTTCAAAGGAAATACTGGTGGAAAATTCACAGGAAATCGTAGTCGAATCTCTGGAGAAATTCTTTGTAGGATCCTTGTAGAATTTCTTGGCCGAACACGTGAAAGATCATTTCAAAATTTTTTGTAGAACTTCCGGTAAAATCACCGGAGTATCTGAAAGAAAATCTAGCGTTAACCTTATCTTCTTCTTCTTTTTAGCATTACGTCCTCACTGGGATAGAACCTGCTTCTCAGCTTATTGTTCTTACACATTAAATAACTGAGAGCTTTCTTTGCCAAAGTTGCCGTTTTTGCATTCGTATATCGTGTGGAAGGTGCGATTATACTCTATGCCCAGGGAAGTCAAGGAAATTTCCATTACGAAAAGATCCTAGACCGACCGGGAATCGAACCCATACACCTTCAGCATGGCTTTGCTTTGTAGCCGTGGACTCTAACCACTCGGCTAAGGAAGGCCCCTAGCGTTAACCTTATATGTTTGTGGTTATGGCTTTTAGCCTTCAATCAAACTCAAATACGGATTTTTTCTTATATCCAACGTTTCGGATACATGACACAATGCCTTTTTTTAAGGAAGTGGCTGTGTTACATTTTATCGTATTGGACACAGCATAGGCAACATTTGTCCTACAACATAATTTTCCGTTTGGGTACTGTTTGGACGTAGAAATCTAAAAAACTATCTGGGTCGCAGAATTGAAATTGCCAGTTTTGGCGCCACTCTTACTCTTGTCGTATCGATACATGGTGGAATCCCCAGAAAAAAAAACTCTTGATATAGTCTTGATGGAATCTCTGAAGGAACTTTAAATGGAATTTCTGTAGGAACTCCTAATGAAATCCCTAGAAGAATCCTGATGTATAACTAGGAGAAACTTGTAATGGAATTTCTGAAGGAACTCCTGGTGTCATCACAAAAGAACTCCTTTTGAAGTACTCCTGATATAATCTTTGGAAGAATTTCAGGTGAACTTCTCACGTATTCCTTGATGAAATACGTAGAAGAACTCTTGATTTTATATCTTGAAGAACTTCTGGTGTAATCCATCGAGGAACTTGTAATGAAATGAGTTGTGTTTGATCCTTCGACCTTGACGCTTGCGGGGGCGAGCGATGAGGGTAGGATCGAACATGTTGCACGTCGTTCACGTATCGCTAAACACTTGTTCGGCGTACAATGCGATTATATCGCGAATCCGATTAGGCGTGATTATATCATGGATCGCATCACCAATCATTGGTGACTCCCAGATCTCTACCTTATCCCACTAACCCAATATCCTTTCCATGACAACTGTGGAGATGCAGAGGTGATCTCGGTCTCTAGTAAAAATAATATTCCTTCTCTTCCCCGATAACCATAAGGACGTGGCCGGCGGAACTCCTGATCCTTAGGGGAACTCCTGATCTTTAGGAGAACTCCTGATGAGATTCCTGTAGGATTTCCTGATGAAATTCCTGGAGGTACTCCTGATGTAATCTTTAGAGTAATTGCAGGTAAATTTATGAAAGAATCCCTACAAGAGCTTCTGAGAGAACCCCTGGAGGAATTGCAGATGGAATACCCGAAAAAACTTCTGACGGAATCTATGGAGCAACTCTTGATGAATTCTCTAGAAGTACTCCTGAGGAAATCCCTAGAGGGGCTCCTGATAGAATCCCTGGAAGATCTCGTGATGAAATTTCTAGCACACCTCCTGATGGAATCCCTAGATATATTCCTGATAGAACCCCTGGTAGAATTCCAGGTGAAACCTCTGAAGGAACTCCTAATTGAATCACTGAAGAAACTCCCAATGGAATCCTCCTGGAGGAACTCCTATAGAAAATCCTGATTGAACCTCTGGAGACACTTTTGAAAAAATGCCTAGTAAAACTCCTATTGGTATCCCTCGAGGGCTTCTGATGGAATCGCTAAAGTAACTTCTGACAGAAACCGCAGAATAACTCCTGGTAGAATCCTTGGTGGAATTCATGGTAGATTCTTTAGAAGTACTCCTGATATAATCCTTGAAGGAACTCGTTATGAAATTCGTAGAAGAACTTCTTATCCCGAGAGAAATTACTAATGGATCCCTGTAGGAACTCCAAATGGAGTCCTCCTGGAGGAACTCTTATAGGAAATCCTGATGGAACACCTGGAAGAACTCCTGTTGAAATCCCTAGAGCAACTTTCGATGGAATCCTTAGTGAAGCTCCTGATCGAATCCCTAAAGGAACTCCAGATGGAAACCGCAATATAACTCCTGGTAGAATCCTTGGTGGAACTCATGGTGGAGTCTTTAAAAGTATCTTTAAAAGGGATGAAATCCCTGGAGGAACTTTTGATGAAGTTCCTGGTGGAATTCATACAGGAACTTCTGATAGAAACTTCTGAAGAACTCCTAATGGAATCTCTGGAAGAACTTCTAAAACAATCTTTTTTTGGATTTTTTTTATTATATCAAATGAGGGATTCCAGGTGAAATTTCTGAAAGAAGTCCTCATTAAATCACTGGACAAAGTCCTGATCATATCCATGGAGGAACGACAGGTGGAATCTGTAAAAGAATAACTGATGAAATCCATGAAGGAATGTTCGGAAGAATCCCCAAAGAAATTGCTGAAAAATCCTGTTGCAATCCCTATAGGAATGTTGTTGAATTGTTGATGGAATCCCAGGATTCTCTGAACATATTTCTGGAGAAATCCGTGATGAATTTGCGGTTAAAGATTGTTTGGAAAACGCTAGTTAAATATATTGAAACAACTTAAGAGCGCACATTCGCTACATCACCATGGCGTTGATTCTTCGTAAGTTCATTGATTTTGACTTGCCACCCATCTGCATCGGCAGCTCGTGAGGCGACGAAGTTCCAATTTAACGAGCTTCTTGTTATAGACAACGAGCATGCCACTCTGCACCTCTTTAAGGAGACCTCTCTATGTTACAGCTCTCTGTAATTTGGCTCTTTAGCAACAGCAGCATCGTGTGCCAAAAAGTAAAAGTGTATTTCTACAATGTATTCGAACAGTAAAGATCGTAATTTGTAAAGTTCCGTTTATTTCGTTAGTAAAAATACGCATTTCATTCCGCTGTGACCTCAACTTAGCGTTGGAAGTGCTTGAGTTTTAAGGACATTTGTCGCGTGACAGTGGATTTTCTCGCCGGTGAATCGTTTTTTTTTCGGATCGGGAGTGTCGTCGATGTGCTTGTGAAAAACAAAATGGCGGGCACAAAAGCGACGGTCAAAAAGTTAACGGAAATCACGCGATGCGTACCTTAGTTTAAAAAGCGTTTGCTTCTGACGAAGGAGAAGCTGCTGAGAGCGGTCATCCGAAATCGGAGACTGCTGATGCGACCTGGACCAAGCAAGTCGAAAAGACGCAAGCACAGATCGGGCTGGCTTTGAAGGATACGCAGCTAATCCATGTATTCACGAAGCAAACGGCGAATGGGAGATGTGGGATGGGCTGAAGGATTATCACGAGCGCTCATCTCTGTCCAGTATAATCCACGTGGTGCGACCGTTGATTATCATCCGGATGGCAGAAGATGGTAACATGGCGAAACATCTCAAGCAGATGACGGCGTTACGGCTCCGCTTGTATGCTCTGGGTGAGGAAGTGGAGGACAACTGGTTCGTCGCGTTGATGTTTCCGAGGCATCCGCTATCGTACGACGGTTTGATTGTGGCACTTGAGAGTCGACCAGGTGCAGATCTTACAGTGGAGTGTAATAGTGACAATAAGGCTCTGGTGATAAACTTAACAAAATTGAGAAATGTGAGTAAGCCGAAAGTGAAGAAGGAGTAGTGCCATTACCAGAAGCTGGCACAGGACAAGCGTGAGAAGGAGAAATCCAATGGTCCGATTGCAGTTTCGAGGTGTGTTTAGCAGAGGGTAGAGTCGGTGGAACCGGTTACTGATAACTGAATTCTGGTGCAACGTCACATGACCAGAAATGCAGCGTAGTTGGTTGATGTGGATAGGTCCAAGGCAACGGCAGTTGGACTGGCAGATGGAAAATCTATTAAATCATCGTGCAAAAATGAATGTGCGGTTTCGGGGACGGACCTGGTGTAGTGGTTAGAACACTCGCCTCTCACGCCGAGGACCTGGGATCGAATCCCATCCCCGACATAGTCACTTATGACGTAAAAAGTTATAGTGACGACTTCCTTCGGAAGGGAAGTAAAGCCGTTGGTCCCGAGATGAACTAGCCCAGGGCTAAAAATCTCGTTAATAAAGTCAAACCAACCAACCAATGTGCGGTTTGATAACGTTCTGCACGTCCCGTCCTTTGCTAGTAACCTGCTGTCGGTGTGTAGAATCACGAATTTGAGGTTTCGGGTACTGTTCGAGCAGAAGGAGTGCCATATTCTGAAAGGAGAATAATCAATGCTAGTTGGACAACGTAAAGGAGGGTTGTACCACTTGGTGCAAGCTCCGGAGAAGGTGTTTCCAGTGAATCCAGTCGGTTTGTGGTCCGTTTTGTGAGGGGAAAAAGGTTCGCGAATCGTTCCCAAAAGTATCGGACAGTAAATATTGCGCGGTGGGAGATCTTGTACACATCGACATGGGTGGTCCGATGGAAGAAAAAACACCCAGGAGAAATCGATTCTTTATCGTGTAGGAAGACGACTACTCGCGTTACAGTGCCGTTTACTAGTTACGGCGTAAATCGAACGCTGATGACTAATTTGGGAATTTTAAAGAACCAGTTCTTTCATTTTCCAAAAAAGTTACGGTCCGACGGTGATGGCAATATTTGAACGATTGGTTGCGAAAGTATTTCGCGGAGTGTGATTTGCCACAACAGAACGGTGTCGCGGAACGGAAAAACTGTCATCTTGTCGAGATGCTTCGGTGTATACTTGTGGAGTCGAAGTTGCCTAAGCGGTATTGGGGCGAGACAATTACACTGTAAATTATTTACAGAATCGACTGCCGTGTTCCATCGTGACCAAGACACCGTATGAGCTCTGGTACGGGAAGAAGACTTCGTATGGACATTTACGGATCTTCGGTTCGGAAGCGTATGTGCATATTTGTAAGGAAAAACGACGGATCACAAGGCAGAGAAGATGGTGTTCGTGGGCTACGCTGATGGTTGGAAAGCGTCTCGATTCTTGTACTCTGAAACGAATATAATCAAAATTACAGGAGGAGTACTGGAAGTACCGTTGACGAGGCCATCTGAGGATGAGCGGCGATGTGAGCCGGAATCGGCTGAAGTAGAGCAATTTGAAGATACCCAGGATCTCAACGAGGCGTTCCAGGATAGTGTTTAGGAAGGCGATGGATCATTCCATGGGTTCCTTTTGGACGACATAGCGCGGCGTTCGAGTCGAGCTACAAAATGAATTGCACCGCATTAGTTGATTGAGGATTTTTTTTGCTGCGGAATCGCTAAATTCGGACGAGGTTGAACCGAAGACCTTGAAGGAAGCGGTGATCTATGAAAAGCAGGAATTGTGAAAAGCGGTGATGGTTGATGGGCTGAAGCCTCACCAGAGAACGGAACGTTGACTTACCTGCTGGATGAAAACCAGCTGGTTGTCGCTGGGTGTACAAGTTGAAGAGGAATGCATTCGGCGAGATTAGCCGTGGCAAGCAAGAAGGTCCTCTCACACTAATCGAGGACAATCAAAGCTGCATCCAATTCGTTAGCTCGGATCGCAGAAGTTGTCGGTAAAATCATATTGAAGTGAAGCAGCATTTGGTGAAGCAATCGTGTGAGGAACAAATCATGAAGCTAGAGTACTGTCCAATGGAGGATATGGTGGCTGATGTACTCACAAAACCGGTGGATGCAGTAAAGATGCAGAAGTTTGCGAACATGGTGGATTCGTCGCCATAGGCTGGCAATGTTCGTTGAGGAGAAGTGTTGATATAGACAGAATGCATGTCACTCTGCACCTCTTTAAGGTAACCTCTCTATGTTGCACCTCTCTGTAATAAGGCTATTTAGCAACAGCAGCATCATTGTGCATCATGCGCCAAAAAGTAAAAGTGTATTGGAACAGTAAAGATCGAAATGAATAAAGTTCCGTGTACTTCGCTAGTAAATCAAACTTGGTATTTCAATTACCCTTAACGACAAGAAAGCAGATGTCGTTGTTCGTGCAACAGCCCTACAGACAGTACGATTCGTTCGTCAAACATTTAGCTCCGCCCACCTGTAGTTTGAGTCAAGAAAGTTGGTAAGTTGGAGTGTAAGAACAACGGAGCAATCACTATTCCAAAGTGTTATACTATATTGCTTAGTCCTAGATCATCTACCGTCATCTTTCATTTCTTTTTAACAGGTAAAGAATTTACAGTTTAGCCATGGTTGCCGTTGTTGTAATCGAATTACAGTTCCCTTCATTCCCAGATTAGAGGGTAGACAAAGCTCATTAAATAGCAACTACCGAGTCTGTATCTATACTATAGCTTCGTACTGAATCACGTTTTAATTGATATATTTTCATTGCGAGTATACACTAAGCATACACAGGTAGAATTCAGAATCCTAAAATCATGATCATGCACTCGGATATCATGATTACAGTGTGTTTTCATTTAATGAAAATACACCATGATTTGGACTCACGATATTATGAGTCAGATTGTCGTAACGCAACACAAGTGTTATTTTTTTATAGCTGAGTCCTCCAAATCATGCATCAAATTCTCGAAAAACATGATTCGCGCATCCATTGCTGATCTATTTATAGTTCTGTGAGTCAACCCGACAAAATGAAAAAAAAAACGAATATACTAGAGCAAGATTCGAACCGTGAACTTTCTGATTGACTAATTAAGAGCCACGTTTTTTACCAATTTATTGTATTGAACTATGGGTGATCGATGCAAATGAGTTGAAGCAAAGTACACTGATTAGTGTTGTCACTTTTGATTGTACGTTCATGAAGAATCAAGATTATGACTCCAGTAGGTTAATTCCGGCGAACCATTTCTTCGAAGAAAATAAATGTTCTTCCATAACTCACCAGCAAGAAAATTTTCTTTTCTTCCAAGAAAATACGCACCAGAATTCGCCTACAGGAACCATGATTTGATCTAACCAATTTATGAATTTCATGACTTGTAAATCATAATGCAAGAATCAGATTTTTATCCGTATTATACATATTCGATTGCGAACGTCTTCTTACAGCAAAATAGGAAAATGTGCGTCTCAAAGGTTCTTCTTCCCAGCCTTCACCAAAAGATCAAAAGGGGCTCTCGAACTCGATATTTCCCCAACTCGATAACTCCCCTACATTCAATATCGAATTATAGAGAGTTGACTGTATTGCAGCTATGTAGGCGTACGAGTAATGGGCATGATTTTGTTACAGTTAATTACAGATATACTGTTTTTTTTTTCTAATCACAATAAGTTAAATATCCGATTGAAAATTCATCTCAATTATTCATATTACAGCATGCTAGAGTAGAGCATTTTGTATGAAAATTGTCTTACACTACTTTTATTCTAAACGCAATCATAGGTTAAAATCCCTTCATAACCCGGCAGCTGAAAAATGTCAATGCCGATCAATTAATGTACGTCAATTTCCTTCCCTAAACATTCCTCGAAAACGTAATCTACAACATCCCGGCGACCAGCCATCGAACTCGATTAGTGTCAATATTCATTCCACCAATTTTAGCATCCTTGTAGCTAGAGATAATAAATCAAAACCGCGTTGCCAACGGGCATGTGTCACCGCATCACCGGCAATGACTGTCCTGTTTTATTAGGTTTTGGTTTCGTCTGTCACAAAGTGTTGCTCTCCGTCGCCATAACCGGCCACGGATAGTAGGGGACGTACACAGCAAAAAATAAATGAATATTGGTCCATATTATTTTTTGGCTATGCATCAATAAGGCAGCATCCATTCATTACGTAACGCTAAAACTGGACATTTTAGACCCCCTCCTTTACATCTATCGGGATAAATTTATAAACCTCTTATTATATCGGCTGCTAGACAGCGATTTTCAGTAATCATGATGAGACTGACGTGTATATAAAATTACGCTATTCGCGTCTACGAAGGTAATTACCACAGTTGACCCTATGCGTGAAGCTCCGATTATTTAACATGGCAAAGCATAGGAAGTCAATTTTCAAATGCTTCTAAAAAATTCAAAACACTTTTTAATTAAATTCTGTTAAGTGTACGGGGTTAGACTATTGATCAACTATAGAATCAGCAGCATATTGAGAAAAAAATATAAAACTCAAAATTATATGCCTATGATGTAGTCCATTAAAAGTATATAAACCTATACTGAAAAGATTTTAAATAACTATTGTAGTTAATTTTATATGAGCATTTGAAATTTCGATTCCTATACCTTGCCGGGTAAAATTTTCGACGCTTCACGCATCGAGCAAACTTTTCCCAGATGGCAGCACCGTACCTTCGTCTACTCAAATAAAACATTTTTTTGCTGTGTACGTTACGGGACGATTCGAAAAGAAAGAATTTCGGTAATTTATGGCATTTTGTCCGATTCTCGCTCTGTTCTGTCGTTAGGTCGTGTTCCCGGTCTGGCGCTTTTCGGTCGTGGCTCCACTTGTCGATGGTCGATGGCTCAAGGATTAACTGTAGCTATCTCACGACATCATCAGCCAACGCAGCAAAGCACTTGAGGCTTTGAGCCCCGAAAACACAAAACAGAAGAGATATGCCGGCTATAAGAAACCGACGCGACTGAGACGACGTTGAAACAGATGACGAGGACGCCGTGCAATGCCCAGAAGGGGATATCCTCTTCAACGTTCTCCTCGCAAACTAAGCTTACTGAAGTGGTTGCCTCGCGACGACGTCAATATTGTATGTTGCGCATTTTGAAGGATTAATCCTTGGAGATTAACGTTTCGGTGCTCTGAAATAACATAGTTCTTGTTTTTGATAGGAAAAAAATAAAATATTACACTAAACTCAAGTGCGCGATTTTTTTTTATCAAGTCATGCTTATTTTTTTTACTCTGGGCTGATGTAGAGGAAAGGGGCTGCCTTGAAATTTTCTTGTATCTGAAAAAGCAAAGATTGTTCAAGTCCAGATATCTCACTATTTGAATACTGGCCATGATGTTTTTCTGCTTTGAGATACCGAATGCAGTGATAGAAGTAGGAAAAAGCCTTCTAAGCCTGACTACTATGTCTTCATTTCGTATTACGTATAACCTTTTGTTTCCTGATCAACTTTGCTGATAATTCCTCTTCATTATTTATTCAACATCTCGAGATTGTATTTTTAATGCTACTGGTTGCTACTATTAAGGAAAGTTTTTGAAATGGAAGCAGAAAGAAGCCAAGTACCGACAACCTAATTGTTGAGTTGTGGTCGATGGTTAGAAAGCTTAAAATTGGTATGACGATTTAACGACCAAATTTTAGAATCTTTGGAATGGTCCGATACAGATCAAAATGTTGGAATAAGATAACATATAATTATTTTTGATCTCAAAATTGGACTGAAACGCCAACAAATCTAACCAACATCTTGAGAGTGGAAAGCATAAGAATTCCAAATGTTCATTTTATCAAATGTACCTTTTAACGTCTTCCCATACTTGAAAGAATATTTCGTTTAAATTACGAGAGTTGTACTAAAATCGACTTAGACTTACAATTTTTACCACCGATAACAATATGAATATTATAAATTTTGCACGCTCTAAATTGTCACCTAGAAGCAATATTCAAAAACAATACGCTTTAGATCACCATCTGGCGAAAATGTTCAGCAGTTATCGACCCAGTTAACACAATCTAGTTGACGTCCGAGGGCTAAAAAATTCGTTAATAAAGATAAACAAAGAAAAATGGCGAAGCTACACTCCCGTCGTTAGGGGGTGAACCCAAACCCCCTAAAAACATGCAAAAGTGTTTTGTCCATATCTCTGTGATTACACGTCCAAACTCTTTAAGCCGCATTCGAACGGCAAAGAGTTATTCTTACTTCGAATGTATTTTTACAAAAACATTTTTTAATTTTGTGTACTGAATTTTTACTTAAAGTTGTGACATTTTTCAAAAAACACACTGAAAAAACATTACTTATTTCCTCAGCATTGGATCCACCAAAATCTTGAAACAAACTGTCATTAAAATCGTAATCTTATATTCTTTGAAGAGAACTCATGACAATTTTGCGGAAAAACGTAGGAGCAAGCGACAAGATCAAAGGATCAAACACTACTAACGTGTTCCGCAACCCGCGAAACTATTCCACCGTGCTACGCGAGCGGCGCGCGACACGATTGATCCTGCCCTCATCACCCGCCCCGTAGGAGCAAGCGTCAAGGTCAAAGGATCAAAAATCTGTAAAACTACATACAAAGTAAGAATAACATTTTGCCTTTCGAATGCGGCTTAAAGCGTTTCAATTGGACGTGTAATCACAGAGATATGGATAGAACACTTATCTCTGTAATTACACGTCTAATTGAAACTCTTCTGGGTGTCTTCCTTAGCCAAGGTTAGAGTCCGCGGCTACAAAGCAAAGCCATGCTGAAGGTGTCTGGGTTCGATTCCCGGTCGGTCCAGGATCTTTTCATAATGGAAATTTCCTTGACTTCCCTTGGCATAGAGTATCATCGTACCTGCCACACGATATACGAATGTGAAAATGGCAACTTTGGCAAAGAAAGCTCTCAGCTAATAACTGTAGAAGTGCTCTTGGAACACTACACTGAGTAGCCGGCTCTGTCCCAGTGTGGACGTTAATGCCAAGAAGAAGAAGAAGGACAGAGCACTTTTGTATGTTTTTGAGGGGGTGAACCCAAACTTTTGCACGGGATACATAAATCCTAGCATTCTAGTTCCTAGCATCTAGTAAGAAAATTCAGAATCAATCGAATATCTAAATCCGGGTGAAATTGATCGGTAGCGTGATATTTATCACCGTATTACTCGATTGTATTTTTTATTAGGCCGATACATTTTTTTACGATATTACCTCCACCTTCAAAAAGTCGTAAACATTGGTGGAGAGAGAAAAACAATTCAAACCCCTGTAAGGTATATTAATTTTTTGTTAGTCAAAAAAATGTGAAGCAACAATAGGCCATAGGACGATTAAAAAAAGTGCAAAGAATAATATTATTTTTTCGTCATTTTTTTCCAGAGAATTGATAATAAAATGAAGTTGAACAAACCTTTTTTGCTGTATACTTGTTGTTACTTTATACTTTTTGTTCCTATTCCCCCTTTCTTGTTACTTCCAAGTGGTCTCGCTATAAAAGAACATGTATCAGCCAATTCCTGAAACGTCGGAAAAATAAAAAAGAAAACTAGCGTGTGTAATTCTCAAAAGACTGCTTAGCAAACATTAGTTCAATATAAAAATGATGTTCAATTCCTGAACCATGTTTATTTTATTTTATTTCGCTGAAATCTTGTTTTCACATTTCATAATGGGTCTGTTAAGTGATATGATATCTTAAGATCATAAGTATCCAAATATTTGCAACTGATTCTTTACTCTGACAAATATGTTTATGAATGCTTTGTATAGGACACTGGTTTTTAGTAAATGCTTTATCAGTGAAATTATTTTTTTTTCGATCTCTAAGGAAAATTAAATTACATAACTGATGAATCTATGACATTTGGTCGAATAACGTTTAGTCGAAAGTACATTGGTCGAATGGACATTTCGTCGAACGAACATTTGGTCGAAAAGGTTTTAGTTGCTTTTGACGTTATTACACAGTGATTTGGGGGAAAGTATGTATGATAGGTGCTGGAGGTTGCATACGCTAGGACAACATGATAGAGTGTAAGAAATCTGCATTGGTGTATTGGTATGAACAATGAACAATCATCAAGTCTTCAATATGCGACGACCGACATTTTGGAATTCCAGTTTATCACTCAGACTCCCCCCACATAACCGTTTGACCCCTTATTGACGTAGATAATGTCATATTTATGATTCAGGCTTCTACACCAAGACGGATCTCAAATAAAAACAAGTCAACTTTTGTTACCTAAGTCGACTAGTCTCACCTCGCGATACATAGGATAAACATAATTCTTTTGTTTGATTATTTTCGGGTCAATTAATTATCAACTTATTATCAATAGAAGTCATTAACTCCATTATCAAAACCATTATCATCATCCGTTGTAACAATATTTGAATTGGCTCAGAAAAATGGCTTGCCGAGGCAACTTTTGTTAAAGGGCTATATGCACATATCCCACAGTAATTCCACCTAGGTCCTGAGAGTATATTTATAGATTTGGCGCACTTTTAGCCAAGCTTAAAACTTTCACCTACCTTGACCTTACAAGTACCAATGTGGTTTAGGCTTTGGGTTGGTCTACTAGCTTTATCAATTTGTATGTACCACTTCGTTAACTTTAATAACAGAGAAAGAAGGAGAAAATAACTTTGTACCATGTAGGACCAAAATCCGTACACCCAAGCACTAAGGCAAATGAAAGCCTTTGTTAAAATAATTTGTAATAGGCAATTGATCAGTTTTTTTTTTCAATGACTTTCACATCTTTTTAGACATTATTAATCACATCGTGAGCCTATAGTTGAGTAGAAACCTTGAAAACGGGAATTAAAATCACTTGTCTTGAATCGAAACCTGTACACTCTAATGTGGTTGTATCGTACAGCTGCCCAAAATTCAAAACATTAATGCCAAATGGCATTTTTTCTAAGTATTTTCATTCCTGATGTTATTTATGCTTTGCAGTGATTTCAAACAGAGAATGTTTGAATTGTAAGGTTTCATTTATTGTGAGGCACAATTTAGGTGGCTTCTTTTTTTTATTGAATTGACAGTCTTTTATTGTAGCCATGTGTTTAAAATACTAATAACCATATGAATCTACATACATTAAATAAATTAACTAGGCTAGGGATTTTTGTTGCTTTATTATAGAAACTTTTAGCACTGAGCTGGTTCGTCTCCAAAGACTAGGAAAAATCAAATTGGTAAATTTTTTCGAGCATAATGAATAATATGAAAACTGTTTAAATACGTTATCTCTGTTAATAGTTTCATCATGATCTCGTATCTGGGTTACATCAATTCATAACACATGTGATTTTGCTTGCGCAAACACATAAATGAAATTTGTAAATCCAATGCCGGACACAGACACGTTAATGTTTCCAGTGGACGATTTGCTCTTTGAATAAAGCACCACACTAGACAACGGACTAGCATGCAACGTTCAGTGGCACAGCCAAAATACGTTTCTGACGAAAAATTTTCCGGAGTGAAGCGGGAATCGAACCCACACTCCTTGACGCGATGCGGCTAAATGCTTGGCAACACTAACCTCACGACCATGAAGCCCACAAATGGAAAATTTACAGGAAAATGACCATCGTATAAGTTTTGAAGCTGTTTTTTCCACCAAATACTGGAAAATGTTGGCATTAAAATAAGAACAACATACAGCATTTTTTTCATATAAAATTGAATATATACACTCCCGTGCATAAGTTTGGGTTCACCCCCTCAAAAACATACAAAAGTGTTCTGTCCATATCTCTGTGATTACACGTCCAATTGAAACTCTTTAAGCCGCATTCGAAAGGCAAAGAGTTATTCTTACTTCGTATGTATTTTTCCAAAAACATTTTTTGAATTTTGTATACTAATTTTTTACTTAAAGTTGTGACATTTTTCAAAAAACACACTGAAAAATCATATTGAATTTCCTCAACATTGGGTCGACCAAAATTTTAAATCAAAGTGTCATTAGAATCGTAATCTTATATTCTTTGAAGAGACCCCACGATTTTTTTGCGGAAAAATCTGGAAAGTATACAAAATTAATGAAACAGTCAGTCAAGTCATCGTGCAAAAGTTTGGGTTCACCCCTCAATATGATGCAAATCGTGCAAAAGTTTGGGTTCACCTGAGCCGCACGCACATCATTTTTGTCAATATCTCTGCCATTTTTCAACCGATTTTAATAGTTTAAAGCTTTTTTGAGCGCAAATAATGGCGCGCAGATTTAAGTAAGTTCAGGTTAACCCAAACTTTTGCACGATACACCATACTGAGAGGTGAACCCAAACTTTTGCACGATGACTTGACTGACTGTTCCATTGATTTTGAACACTTTTCAGATTTTTCCGCCAAAATTTTGGGGCGTCTCTTTAAAGAATATAAGTTTACGATTCTAATGACACTTTGATTTAAAATTTTGGTCGACCCAATCCTGCGGAAATTAAATATGATTTTTCAGTGTGTTTTTTGAAAAATGTCACAACTTTAAGTAAAAATTTAGTATACAAAGTTCAAAGAATGTTTTTGGAAAATCACATACGAAGTAAGAATAACTCTTTGCCTTTCGAATGCGACTTAGAAAGTTTCAATTGGACGTGTCATCACAGAGATATGGACAGAACACTTTTGCATGTTTTTTAGAGGGTGAACCCAAACTTATGCACGGGAGTGTAAATGAAAATGGGAAAACACTAATTCAAGCATCGATATAGTTCAAGTTCTAAAGCAAACCTTAAGTGGTACAAATCAAATGTCAATGTTTTAATTTCGTGTTTTTTCCCATTTCAATTCAAGGATATGATTTTTTTGTCTTTGTAAACTGATTAATTTGGTTTCCGTTCACAATTCACGGTTTTCTAATCAGTTGTGAACATTGTTGGAGATTATTGGCGTTCCGATTTATTATCGCATCTCTGACGTTGATTTTCAAAATACCAAAAGCTTTCAGGAGTTATTGGCCATTGTGTTTTGCTTCAACGCTTTTTCTTAAATCATCAGCTATATATTTCAGCTTCATACTATCATATTTATAAGCTAAAACATTATGAAATATGTTAATGTTTGGCACTGTATGGATTAAGATTCAAATTGGAATTTTGAACCAAAATCCGTTCAGCACAATAATCCCCTCCCTTCTGTTATGCGACCTTGCCGCGATAAGAAGGCATAATCCTTTAGCCTAGTAGATGGAAAAAAACTATGGAAAATAAGACGCTGTGGTTGGTCATTAGGCTACACATGCTTGTTTCGAGAAATTGTTGAACAGACAAGGAAAGCGACTCATTTCTTTAAGAAGATATGTACGTAGTGATCAATTAATACTTTCAACAACAAACATCGAAATGAATTAGTAGTTCTAATTCACTTAACAGCCTAATTTTGTTAAGGCACGACGACAATTGACATTTAAGACTCTAATCTTACGTAAAAGACAGGAGTAATCAGAATAGCATGACTAAAAAGGACAGTAACTGTTTAACTGTTAAACGACAAATGATTCAAAATAATTTCGACTCGGCATTTTTTAGAAATGGCACTACTACGCTACTATTTAAACAAATTCTGATGGAATTGCTGATTTTCACAATGCTTCCAAGGGAATATGGGTATGTTTCAAAAACTACCACGTTACAATACTAATAAAACAGTGTTCATGTGGGCACCATAGCCTAGTCCGCCTGAGTATTGGACCTGGTAGAGGGGAAACTTGGCAAATCCAGACCGAGGGTTTCAGCCTTGACAAGTAAAGCTGTCTGGCAGCTCCAATTGAAAACCATACAAAAAAACTCCGTACTGCACAACAATCTTCCGAAACAGTTATTGTACTCTTCAGAAATAGCATTTACTCAAGCGGAATTACAAATACTCACTATGATGAGTCATCCTGATCAACAGTTGGTTCAGAAAAATTGCAAATTTGACTATTAATATGTTGGAAACTATACTCATTCTTCTTAGAAAATCATCAAAAACACACAAATCAATCATCACAATGATAAGCAGTCATATTTTGATTTTTACAATTTTCAAATCATGGCCTTCTTGCAAAGACACATTAAAGACCTCCATGTCCCTTGCAGTTGCCCAAAATTTTATGGCTCATAAGGTAATCTAGAATGCCGTGGAAAATGTACTGCGATCTGTCAAACTTGGGTACACTGAGAAAAATCCACACGTTTGATCCGTGTGCCGAAAACTATGGATCGATTCATGAACGTCTATATCGATTTGTTGTGATTTTATTACAAACCTCGTGTGTGTTACACATTCAATTCTTTAGTTTTGCTTCATGGACCGATTCATCAACCGACAACATGAATTCCATAATATTCCACATAAGTTCCTGAAGCTTTCCATTTCAAATTCGTGTGTGTCAACCTATGTTTGCATATATCATCATCCAACACGGATTCAGTGTGTTTAACTTATGGTTATCTTGTGTCATGCTCATCATGTTCAAGTTGGTCGATTTGAAATCGATGAGCTTACTGTCGATTTCCGTGTTCCAAATTTTTAAATTGTTAGTGATCAACCCATAGTGAACTAAATTGCGGTCGAACTTCGTTTCGAACGACAGTCATCATCATGTTCCAAAGAGAAGAAGCAAATTCTGAAGCTGAAAGTGTTAGAGGAAAATTTGCGGATTCGTTTTTCTTTCAATTAGTGAAGATATCTGAGTGAAGATGATGAGTTCATTCTAATTTTCTATAAATGAAATGCATTACTTCCAGCATTGGATATAATGTATGGTGTAAGAGAATCGAATTCCACTAACAGATTTTACTTGCTTTCAGCTTCGAATAAAATGAAATATGCTAATCCCGGACTTCCTAAAATATGGATTTGCGGCGCCACGCTTGTTGCTGACTCACTTGCTTGAAAACAAAAAACATTCAAGTGAGCTTGTGACAAGCAGAGGAGCCTCGAATCCATATTTTGGGGAGCAAGAGTTCTTCTACCAAATTTCTTCTTTCAGTCTCATGACATTCATGTTCTATCACACATAACTATCTAAAGCCACTACATTTCGAATTCAATAAGCAAATCAGTTGGTTTTCATGATTTAATATTAAGACATTCATGTTTGTTTCACATGACAACCTAATGTTGATACACATGTTATTATACCGTGAAGTCAAGTACGAAATCCATATGGCTACCACACTCAAGTCATGTGGTTATCCTCTTTGCGCAAATCTATAAATAAAACACACGACCTTGACGTGTAGATTTTTCTCAGTGTACCTTTTGCACTACACTGAGAGCAGCGTTGCGGTTGAAAATACTATATCAGAGGGTTAAATTAAATACACAACGCCACTTGATTTGTGCAGACTAAATTCGCATTTATTTAGAATATTTTGTGTATTCAATTTTACCATGGCACCATTTGTATAGTAAAAATTACTATATTATGGTTAAAAACTTGCAGCAGACCAGAATCGAACCGAGGATCTGGCGATTGCCAAGCGCGAACGCTAGCCGCTCGGCTATCGACGCGGTTGAATTGAGAGGGAACAAAACGCAAATAAAAAGCGTTCATGATAGCTCAATCGTGGTTGGAATAGTAAATTTAAAAACACGTTCATAGTTCTCATTACTGCAACACTTGTTTCAGTGTACCGAGGTACCTAATGCAGTACTAGAAGTGGTACCCAATCTGAGCCCGAGTGGGACGGACCTGCTTCTTGTATTAGCATGAACAACAACTCAACTCATTTTAATTTTAAAATAATGAAAATTCAATCAGTGTATGGATTTCGGTCAATAGAATTATAAGTAGTAGAACGCAAGTGGCGCTGTTATCATAAATAGTTTATTATTACTTAATGTTGAAGTTTTTGATTGCTTGTTTAGTGCCATGTTGTAAAGAATGTTTTATTTTGGTCGAAAAAATTGATTTGACACTTATAGACCCGGTACTCAAGCTGTCAGAGCGTGGCAAACTAGATGTTGGTCACACGAACAGTCGCGACATTAGCGTTCTACGGCTAATGCTTCTACGGTCCCACACGGTATCACATCGCTTTTATTTCCTGGGCAACAAGTCTTATTGGAGACTTTCTCTTGATCACGGTGTACTATATTAAGAAGGTGATATATTCCGAAAACTTACAGCTATTTGACGACGTCATTCCTATCCATCTCGAACAAATTTACGAAAAAAAATGATCTAGTGATTTGGAAGGTATATGGTATGATAGGATTGACGTCACATGTTTACAATCAAATTTGATATTTACATCAAAAGAGAGTGAGACTTGTTACACGCTAAGCCTGCTCAACGCAGCGCATGTGTTAAAACTACACAGAATGAGGTAGCTTATGCAGGACTGGCTGGCTGAGTGAAAATTCTGTGTAAGTCGCACTCATGCTATGTGTAACCGATGTGTTGACCATTGGCTGTTCCCGGATCGATGGAAATGGAACTGTCAATCATCTCCCGCACGGCAGCAAACAGTACACAGTTAAACATAATGAAGATTACACGTCATGTAAACTTCATTTATGCGATGTAAACATGACGTCATGTAAATTTAAGTCTTAAATCATGTAAAAATGTGTTATATGTCATGTAATCACACAGAATTCTGCTGGATTACATGACATATAATTGAAGTTTACATGATATGTCATGTAAATATCCATGATATTCCACGCTCCAATTATATGCATTATATGTCTCAGAAATTTACACGTTTCGTTCGAACTGTGTAGGCCATTGGTAGGAAGAGAGGTTTTTCGAGATTTTTTCTGGCGAAAAGCCGGAAAATGGTCGCAAATGTGAAAGTGTTTTTTCCATTTGCTTCCGATTCGGCTATTCCAATGAAAAAATCTCTGTAAAATTTTGAAATTGATATGTTTTTTCATGTTTTCAGAAACAAAACAAAAATGGAAGCGAAATTCCGCATTTTAAGCGTTCCTCCTCTGAGCGTATTTCACTCATTCAGTTTGTTTACCACCGTTTGCACAAAACTGTGTACAGCTTACTTTGCACAGAATCTGTGCTGTATGAAGAGAGGCTGATTTTGTGTACTCGGCACTCATTTTTGAGCGTGGCAAGTTTAGCGTGTGCAACAGCGGGGTATATTCTTGGAGCCGTTAACGCCCTGGATCCCTGAACAACATGTGCTGTGTTACATAGCTCTGCAACGAGTCACTGATAATGTGCTGCTGCTCGTTATATCCAGGATAACTTGGATTTGGATTCCGAGATAGCTTCCTTTTTTTTTTTTTTTTTTTTTTTTTTTTTAATTTCTTTATTAGTATCATTCCAAACATTACATTCATTTCTTATATCTAGGTGTTCTATGTTATTTGACAACACTATCATCCTAATTTGGTAAAACAAATTTAAGATTTAATTAACATTTTGTTAACAACATATTACATTTCATTTGCCGTAGCAGTTCAGTTTTTTTTTTTAACAGGTGAGTTGATTTCACCTGCTTGTAAGAAAAAAAAAATGTTTTTAATATACTTAACCTAACTTAACCTAAACATATAACGCATTAATCGTGGCAATAGAAGATTGTAACGATTTTTGCCTGAAATTATTAATGATTGTATTTGACATTTGTTCCAATGTTTCAACATTGGATATTCTATGTAACTCGTTGGTACTATACCAGGGAGGAAGCCTCAGAATCATTTTCAAAATTTTATTTTGAATTCTCTGCAGAGCTTTCTTCCTGGTATTACAACAGCTAGTCCATATTGGTACAGCATACAACATGGCTGGCCTGAAAATTTGTTTGAATATCAAAAGCTTGTTCTTAAGACAAAGTTTTGATTTTCTATTAATAAGGGGATAGAGACATTTTACATATTTATTACATTTGGCTTGAATGCCCTCAATGTGATTTTTGAAAGTTAAATTCTTATCTAGCATGAGCCCTAGATACTTAACTTCATCTGACCAATTTATTGGAACCCCTCTCATCGTGACAACATGTCTACTTGAAGGTTTCAAATAAAGAGCTTTTGGTTTATGTGGGAATATTATTAGTTGAGTTTTGGAAGCATTAGGAGAAATCTTACATTTTTGCAAGTATGAAGAAAAAATATCCAAACTTTTTTGCAATCGACTACAGATGACACGCAGGCTTCGTCCTTTGGCGGAGAGGCCTGTGTCATCCGCAAACAAAGATTTTTGACATCCCTGAGGTAGCGCAGGTAAGTCAGATGTGAAAATATTGTATAATATTGGTCCCAAAATGCTGCCTTGAGGAACACCAGCTCTTACAGGAAGTCTTTCAGATCTGTAGTTTTAATAATTAACCTGAAGTGTACGATTTGACAGATAACTTTGAATTATTCTAACAATGTATGTTGGAAAATTAAAGTTTTTTAATTTTACAATCAAACCTTCATGCCAAACACTGTCGAATGCTTTTTCTATGTCTAGAAGAGCAAGACCAGTAGAATAGCCTTCAGATTTGTTGGAACGGATCAAATTTGTTACACGTAAAAGTTGATGAGTGGTCGAATGTCCATGGCGGAATCCGAACTGTTCATTGGCAAAAATTGAATTTTCGTTGATGTGGGCCATCATTCTGTTCAAAATAACCTTTTCAAAAAGTTTACTGATGGAAGAAAGCAAACTGATTGGACGATAGCTAGAAGCTTCTGCAGGATTTTTGTCTGGTTTTAAAATTGGAACAACCTTAGCATTTTTCCATTTGTCAGGAAAATATGCTAATTGAAAACATTTGTTAAATATATCAACTAAAAATGATAAGCTACTTTCTGGAAGTTTCTTGATGAGGATGTAGAAAATTCCATCATCGCCAGGAGCTTTCATGTTTTTGAATTTTTTAATAATAGTTCTCACTTCTTCCAAATCAGTCTCCCAGGCATTTTCGAAAACGTTCTCTTGATTGAGAATATTTTCGAACTCCTGAGTAACTTCATTTTCAATTGGACTAGTAAGTCCTAAATTAAAATTGTGCGCACTTTCAAACTGCATAGCAAGTTTTTGAGCTTTTTCGCAATTAGTTAGTAATAATTTGTTTTCCTCTTTCAATGCCGGTATTGGCTTCTGAGGTTTTTTCAAGATTTTAGATAATTTCCAAAAGGGCTTAGAGCCAGGGTCCAATTGAGAAATTTTATTTTCAAAATTTTTGTTTCTTAATTGAGCAAAACGTTTCTTGATTTCTTTCTGCAAATCCTGCCATATAATTTTCATAGCAGGATCGCGAGTGCGTTGAAATTGCCTTCTCCTCACGTTTTTAAGACGGATCAAGAGTTTAAGATCATCGTCTATAATCACGGATTCAAATTTTACTTCACATTTTGGAATTGCAATGCTCCGGGCTTCAACAATGGAATTTGTTAAAGTTTCAAGAGCATTGTCAATATCAAGTTTAGTTTCTAAAGAAATGTTAACATCAAGATTGGAGTCAACATACGTTTTATATATATTCCAGTTGGCTCGTAAATAATTGAAAGTGGAGCTGATAGGATTGAGAATCGCTTCTTGGGATATATGAAATGTGACAGGGACATGATCAGAATCAAAATCAGCATGAGTAATCAGTTGGCTACAAAGATGACTAGAGTCGGTTAAGACCAAATCAATCGTAGATGGATTTCTAGAAGAGGAAAAACATGTGGGGCTATCAGGGTATTGAATTGAGAAATATCCTGAAGAGCACTCATCAAATAAAATTCTGCCGTTGGAATTACTTTGAGAATTATTCCATGACCGATGTTTGGCATTAAAGTCACCAATGACAAAAAATTTTGACTTATTGCGAGTCAATTTACGCAAGTCAGTTTGGAGAAAATTAACTTGCTGCCCAGAGCATTGAAAAGGCAAATAGGCAGCTATGAAAGTATATTTACCAAACTGTGTTTCAACAGAAACACCTAAAGTTTCAAAAACTTTAGTTTCAAATGATGAAAACAGTTGATGTTTTATACGCCTATGAATGATGATTGCAACTCCCCCACATGCCCCATCAAGTCGATCATTACGATAAACAAAAAAGTTAGGATCTCTTTTGAGTTTAGATCCAGGTTTTAAATACGTTTCGGTAATAACTGCTATATGCACGTTATTAACCGTAAGAAAATTAAACAGCTCGTCCTCTTTACCATTCAGAGAACGAGCATTCCAATTTAAAATATTTAAATTATTATTTGGATCCATTAGAAAAACGTAATCCAATAACTATTTGATTTGTAAATTTTACACCAACTTGGACTGCTTCAGTCATAGTGGTGGCTTTGAACATTGCATCAATCATCAGATTCAATTGTTCAGTTAGAAAATTAAAATCAGAGGCAGACATGTCATGTGATTTCCCATTGGAATTTCCGGTAGACGAAGAAGCGGAGTTACCTGTGGCGGTAGGGTTTTTTCCATTTGATTTGAAACAAGTAGAATGGGTACCCATGGATCGAACAGGGGAGGAGTTCAAATTTCCTGCTACGATATCGGCAAAGGATTTACCGTGGGTAGATACATTCGAAATAGAAAGATTCGAACGGCTACCCGACGGATTAAAATTAGTTTGTGAATGAGCATGATTATGATCTTCCTGATGGGTATGATTCATGATCAAGCGATCGTTAACTGAAAAATGAGCATTGTTCGATACTCTACCAGGCAAATTCCGGAAACGACCGTTATCGTAACGGATATTATCTTTCATCTGCCTGGCACGAGCCTCAATGACCTTTTTGCGTGAAGGACAATTCCAAAAATTGGACTTATGGTTAGCCCCGCAATTACAACATATGAATTTGGTGGTATCTTCACTGGACAGACGTCTTTGGCGTGAGAAGAACCTCCGCAAATCATGCATTTAGCATCCATGCGACAATTTTTTGTACCATGACCCCACTTTTGGCACCGACGGCACTGAGTGGGGTTCTGGTAATTTCCTCCAGGTTTCTGGAAATGTTCCCATGTCACACGGACATCAAACAAAAGTTTTGCTTTTTCTAAAGCTTTAATATTATTTAGTTCTTTTTTGTTAAAGTGAACTAAATAAAATTCTTGAGAAAGCCCTTTCCGAACAATGCCAGATTGGGTTCTCTTTTTCATAATGATTACTTGGACTGGGGAAAATCCAAGTAAATCATTTATTCCATTTTTGATCTCTTCAGATGATTTATAGTCACTTGAGAGACCTTTCAAGACAACTTTGAACAAACGTTCAGTTTTGTCGTCATAAGTAAAAAATTTGTGCTTCTTCTCTTCAAGATGTTTGAGAAGAAGCTCGCGATCTTTAAGAGTTTCCGGCAAAACGCGACAGTCTCCTTTCTTTGCGATTTGGAAGGAAACCTTGATTCCCCTAATGGAGTTCAAGATCTCCTGCCTAAATCCCGCAAATTCGGAACAACTGACCACGATAGGCGGCACTCTTTGCTTCCTCACTTGAATCAAAGAGCCTGGGCTAGAGGCTGCTTCGATTTGGTGTTCGGAAAATTTGTCTAGAGCATCGAACTGATTGCTCATTTCGATACAATTATTCATTTCACCCTTGGAAGAAAGTTCGCATTCCGGGGAAGCGTCCTTTCTTCCATTCTTGCCACGTGTAGTGACAGTTTTAAAAAACCCACTTTTTTGGAAGGAAGTAGTGAATTCAGAGATTCACCCTTCCTTTTGTTTGTTGTTGATACCATGTTTAATTAATAAACGAAAGAAGACGTGACCTTCGAAAGGTTTTTTCCCAAGACGGTGTCCAAGAAGGATTACCACCGCTAGCTTTCGCCAACGGGTCCAACGAAAAATCGAAGGCACGGGTCCAAACAAGGATCGTAAAGGGATCAATAGTAGAAAAAATAGTACTGAAAAGTACTGTTTTAGTAGCACTGAAAAGTACCGTTTTTAATTTTAGCACTGAAAAGTACTGTTTTTGTAGCACTGAAAAGTACTGTTTTATTGCTTTAGGTAGTTTTCAAGAAAACTTCCAAGAGCAGAGAGAATTCGTGTACGCACAGCACGAAGGTACGATGCGCACTGAGATAGCTTCATTGATTCCTGTTAGAGAATGACGTCGGCTTCAATGGCGCCCAAAGCTGGTTTGTTCGTCACGGTCACGGAAGAGCTGCTTGACTCACTACGGATTACTCGGAATAGCCCCGACTATGAATCTTTGCTATACTGTAGAGATGGTCGGGTTTCACATTTTTCAAACCCGAACCCGACCCGTACCCGACTTATTTTATTTCTTCAAACCCGGACCCGACCCGAACCCGAGACAATAATTGAAAAGCAAACCCGGACCCGACCCGAACCCGAAAAATTTTTGCTGTGTAAACCCGAACCCGACCCGAAACCCGAATTTTTTTTGTAAGAAAAACCCGAATAAAACCCGAGTTTGAAAAGATGGTAAATTCATCGTTTCTGATGCATAGGGAAGCTTTTAGGTTGTTACTCTGTTCACAATTCTCACCAAACCCGACCTAAACCCGACTCAAACCCGACTTTTTGTAAGCCCGAACCCGACCCGTACCCGATAGTTTTGTAGCCTCGAAACCCGACCCGAACCCGAACCCGAAAAATTTCAAATTTTCAAACCCGAACCCGACCCGAACCCGTCGGGTTCGGGTTCGGGTCGGGTTTCGGGTTTGAAAACCCGAGACCCGACCATCTCTACTATACTGGTGAAAAATTTCCCGATTCGCGATCTACTCGACTAGTCCCCGATAGTGAACCTAGTCTATTCCATGGGAGAAAATTCCCGACGAAAACAGTTCTCCAGAAACCGTATGGATATTGATCAGTCAAGTGCCGAGGTCGGCTCTGCAATTCCTGGTAGAGCAAGACTTTCCACTCTTTCTACGCTGAAGTACCCTCCGAAAGCAGTCACCACTATGACATATTGGACCTTGCACAACTCAAGACAACATGTTCCAGCGTTTCTTCACTCTCGCAACATTCGGGACAAAATGATGACAACGCGTGACTGGACCAATGCAGATACTGCTTGAAGCAGTCGTGATTCCTAATCCCTGTATTTGAGGCCGAAGGTAATGTCCATACATAAATTAATTGTTACACCTACTTGTCATGAATCACAAGGTACTGGAGGTATTTACCCATCTTGTCGAGCTTAGTTGACATGAAATGTCCAATAAATCAGAGGAAGATCAACCAGCTCCAGAATAATTCACTCCGGCTTCAAAAGCAAAACATGGCTTACATTCGTATAAGAATAAACTAGCAGCCTTTCTCTAGCAACTGCAGCTTCTGAACTCAGTGCTCCATCTTTCCCTCCGACAACGAACACGCATTCAAATTAGTACCGAACGTAAATTCCACGCCGACGTTTATGACACCCTGTTGACAAATTCAGAATATGTCACGTGCTTAATCTTGGCTTCACTTAACAAACTGCCTCAACTGCGCATCGTTACGAGTAGTTTTTCGGATGCCCCGTTGGGGCAAGTGTATAAAACTATAATCCTCCGGTGGACCAAAACAAGCAATATCTGTCAGCTGGCGACGGTCGGACGGTCGGTCGGACCGATTCCAAAACGGCGGCATAGAAGCGCTTCGCTTTACATCCCAGAGACACGGTGATTTACATTCTTCCATTACATTTCAATTAAACCGGCACGCAAATTTCGCCTCTTTCGCTTTGAAGATTGTCTAATTGAACGATTTCTCGCTGCCTACCTCATTTTTCGCGGATTCGAATTTAGAACAGGCCCAAAGGCGCTTACGTACCGTAATAGGGGGTATCTTTTATGATGTTGGTAACTTTGATAGAGCGACACGAAAGAACATAGTTATTTTGATTATTTGAGCAAGACTAATGCAAAAGTAAAGGGTATTAGTATGTCACTTCATGTCAGAGCTATTTTCAACTGCAAAAGTGTCCAAAAATAGTTTGGTTGTGAATTTCCATGCGGTTACACACCCATTATAAAAGTAACCCCAAGACAGGAAGTTGACATTCGATTATATAAAAAATATATATGTTCATTCAAAATGAACCTATATGCAAGATACCAGTACATGTTTAGAAAATATAGTATAAAAATCTTCAAAACAGAATGTAGAAATAATTCTCCGAAAAACTATAAAGCTACCCCGTTTCACGGTACATAGATCTTCCGAATGCCGCGCTGCTGGTCGTGTGGGTTTCAGAAAATTCTACGAAATCGTATCAATTTGTTTTCCACGGTTTAGCGACTGTCCAACGTTTCTGCTGACATTTCGGTAAAATGAAAATCAACCGCGTAATCGCTTTGCAGTGAGCACCCGATGGCTCTCGGTAAACTGGGTCTGAAAAATGGGGAGACAAATTAAAGCTCATTTGTTTCCTGGGTTTTGCAGTTTATTATGGTTGGGATTTACCTTGGTGGAGCGTGGAATGGGATGATGGTAATTTTTACGCATTTGTTGGGAACTAATTATGCGTTTTTCAGTTATTGTGTATCCTTTGTTGAGTGGCAAAGGTGAAAGGTACTGTTTCCTTTTACAACATTATCGAAATTCGTTGATTATCACCTCAATCGAAAGGCACGCCATCAAAGTTTCATGTCGTTTACTTACTGAATCTATTACGAACTGCTTCAAATTCCGGACACTCTGCTTTGTATGGGAAACATTTCACGCGAAATGTTTCAATTGTTGTCATCCAAAAGTTCTTACTTTCGAGGCTCATTTTATTAAGTATTTTTCATAGATATCTATGAAAATTTATGATGTCCAGTTGCCTCAGACGTCTTTTCAGTGGATTGACGATTTCAATTAATGATTTGACTTTTCCAATTATGATTTTTACGAGCTGTCCGGAATTTGAATCAAAACATCCGAATATGAGACAAATGTAAAGAAGCGTCAGGAATAAGAATCATGAAAAGTGCACACATTTCTATTTATTCAAAATTATTCATGTTGCGGAATCAAAATCTTCACTCACTATTCGAAAGTTAAGTGCTTTAGAGACTCGATAACGCGGAGGAATCCTACAGATTAATTCATTTTATATAGGTATTAAATTTGTTTTACCAAATTAGGATGATAGTGTTGTCTAATAACACAGAACACCTAGATATAAGAAATAAATGTAATGTTTGGAACGATACTAATAAAGAATTTAAAAAAAAATATTTTTATATGCTTTTTGCTGGTTAATACTTCACTGAGGCCTTAAGTGTCCGTAATGTGAATCAAAACGGTACATCATTTGGTTTATTTTTCCATGGGGTGAAAGCCGGAACCTGGTCTGGAAGTTCTTCTCGGGTAGGACCGGAGCCAAGGAACAAATGTAAATTTGACCCGAAGCAACACATACGGCTACTGGAACGTCATGAAATCATCTCAGAAACTCAAAGCAATACATCAACTCTCAGTATTGTCAATTTTACTGTATGGTCGTATCTGGTTTGTCCACCAGGTGTCCGGATTTCGGGATCCATTCTGCTGAATCAGGAAACAAATATGAAAAATTGAGTTCTTTTATTAGAAAATGGATTCGAAATACTTGCAACTCGTGTATTTGATAATTGAGTTGCAAATTTAACAACAAAGGAGAGCTGAGATGAATTCATGAAGTTTGAGTAACTGCGCACCTCTTTTAAACATTTTGGACCGATGCGCGAGTTTACTACTTTGACGTTTGAGCGGTGCCGCATTCACTCGTTACCATGGTCGCATAAATAACACGGCACCACTCAAACGTTAAATAGCGAATTTTTGCATCGGTCCATTCATGTTTGTCTTCTGGTTCACCGGAAAAGAGCTCAGAATTCGGTCATTGTCTGGTTATGTTGTCGAATTGCCAATACAGGCAAGTAGCATGTGCTTACATCAACGCTAAGGTTATTTCATGAAATTTTAGCATTCGCATGTTCAGTTTAGCGCTCAATCCATGTCCTGGTTTACTGGAAGTGACCCTACAGCCAAGATTTGGCCATATGGAAAAATTGATAATTTTGAGAGTTGGTGTCTTGTATTGGGTTTTAAAGATGATTTCCTGACGTTCAAGTAGCCGCATTGTTGCTTTGGGTTAAATTTCCATGTTGTATTTGGCCTCGGGTAGGAGCGGAACCAGGTGCCGGCTTTCGTCTCATGTAAGTCAATAAACCAAATGATGTATTTTTGCATTGGTCCGTTACTTAAAGTTAAAAAAGACTGAAACCTATCGTTAAACATAAGTTTCGTTGTTAAAGGTGTAAAATATATGACTTGGGAACACTTAGGCTGATACAAATATTAAATTTCTTTTATGTCCGAGACCACTTGGAAGGTACGAGGGGGGGGGGGGGATACAAATAAATAAGGAACAAAAAAATAAAAATGAAAAAATAAGTTATTTTTTCGAATTTTTACTTTTAATGGTAGTTGTTAATTTGTTTTTAATCGTCCTCTGGATCATTATTTTACTTGTTTTTACTTTGTAAATTGAAAAAACCTAACTGATGTCAAAAAAATGATGAATCTTTTTTTCTCCCCTTCAAAATTCTCGGATTTTCGAAGGGGGGGGGGTGACATAAAAGAAAATTAATATTTGTATCAGCCTTATTTCCGATTAAAAAACATGTCCAGATCTGAACTTCCGATTTGAAAACCCCCTCGCAGGAAGCCTAACCCATCCCATCGATCGTAGTGAAAACTGCATTTGATTAAACTTTTTATTTCTGAGCACCAGTGGATGAAAAATAATATATCTGTCCTGGTGCTTTGGGCTTTGGAGGTGCAACAAAGATATTGTTATCTCCTATTATTGTTGCAACAATCAAATTCCGCAACAAGCGATTACCACAACTGGAACAATTATGATAATGATCACTCACCACGTGTGTAGTGATTTTCTAGGCTTTGCATTTCAAATTTGCCACATAATAAAATAACAACAAAAAATAAACAAATTTGATATTGTGTTTAAAATGACTGAACTATTACGAGTTGAAAAGGTTGCAACAATGTTGCCCCCTATGTTTGTCATGAAAATATTTCTTGAGAAAGTATCCTAATCTGCAAAATTTGGGACGAACGATCGTAAGCACGTTTGCTTTGTTGTTTGTTTCAATAACAATTTCATTCACTGGTTTTGAACGATTATTTGGAAATTTTGAATGAAGTCTTTTCAATTTCACAGCGTAACAAAACTTTTATTTTTGAGTGTCTCTAAGATTAAATTATGTGTATCTAGTAGATTTAGGGTTGCTGAAACCGATGCCGTTCTCAGAAATGTCCCTGAACGTCATAATTTTAAGCTACAGGTCGCCAAAGTTGTATAAACTACTGGTTTATTTGATGTTCACATGAAATTTAGGGTATGATTTATTAAACTTTTTTTTTTTATTTCAGCAATTCTTAATTAGGTAACAACACATAAAACTTTCATTCTTCACACACAGAATCAACTCGGTGCTTTGGTTAAAAAGATTTGTTCGTTGTGAAAACCTCCCAATTTGAATAACCATCATAATGAAGCTCACGTTCATTTGTCAATATAATTGTTGATAGAATTCAATCGTGGTACATTTTTGTTGAAATGTGTCTATCTCAATAGTTATCGAGCAAGTTATCAATGCAATCATCGAATGTATTGATCGCATTTTTACCTCAACGGCAATGAACAAGTCTGTGTTTTACGGTAATTATGCTATAAATCTATGCAAAACGTAGCACCATACTTAATCCTCAGACTAAGGAACTATTTCGACAACTCTAACGCGATCTAGAACTGTCAAAAGCTGGAAAAGCAAACAAAAACAAAGTATGTCTCTCCGTTTTTTCAGATGATGTAATTTTTCACTTGTGGAATTTAAGGTTTTTATGACTGAAATCATCAAAAATCTACTGAACAGTGTAGCACATCATATCTTTAAAGTATTTATGATAAGTAGACGGAGATTGAAAGTATTTTCATCTTCTAAATTCTTAGAACAAATTATTTGAAGATGTTGATTCTTTGGGGGTAAAATGAACCATTCGAGATGGGGGTAATATGAACACCGGGGCAGGGCGAATACTACCGGATTTTATTTCAGATACCGAGAGTTTTCCAGAGAAAATACTAGTACAAACGTGGACAGCCATCCAAATGGTCGCGACTAAACGTTCCATCAATTCTGGAATGTCTGTGTTCATGTACCAGATGAAGAGAATCATACCGCATCCCTTTCAATTTCGAGTGGTGTTCATTTTACCCCCAGCATCTGTTCATTTTACCCCCAGTATATGTTCATATTACCCCCATAACATGTTCATTTTACCCCCATAACATGTTCATTTTACCCCCAAGAATATGTTCATTTTACCCCCGTTACATGTTCATTTTACCCACATGTTTGGAACATGGACTCTGTGGAAAGATGTTTCCAAAATTATAATAATGTTGATAAAATTTTATTTTCATCACAATATTTCAACTTGTTACATTGCATAGACATCTTTCTTCAATTCTGAGCTATAAAAAGAATCTGACAGATCCATAAGCAAGAAAACATGAAAATTGCTTAGGGTGTTTATTTTACCCCCAGTTCCCCTATATGTTTAGTAAACATCCATACGCATTCTCGAAAAAAAAAATGTTGAACTTAAATAACACCATTCACAAATCATGTATTACAGAAAATAATAAATTGAAATGAGTTGAAATTGGTTAACCTTCATTTTGTCAGCACCACGCTGCTGCTGTATATGAAGAGCAATGGGTTTCCACCTGTTGGTGTACAAAATACAACACAATGAACATTGAAGCATAACGATAGTCTGTATGCCATAAAGGCTTTACAAAGTTGCTTGTATTGCTGTGTGCGTTTGAAATGCAAATATCAAATGCGGGAACACCAAATGCGGTAAGATTTATTTGAAGGAATTGTTCTTCCTGGAGGAATCTCTGACAAAAGCCCCAGTGAAGGAATTGCTGTAATGATTACGATTGAAATTATCCCTGAAGGAATCGTCGGAATAATTCCTGGAGAATTCTCTGGAAGAGTCTCTGGCGATATTATGAGAGGAAATCTTGAAGGAAACTCTGGAGGTTTTCCTAAATGACTGTCTGGTGCCTTATTTGAGCAGGTCTCAATATTGCGATTGGTGCCAAAAGTTATAATTTGCTAGTAATGAAATGTCGTTCTATTCCTCCAAAACATGAATTATGGCTTGTCAAATGATTTCGATTCCTTATATTACATTTTTTCCAATTTGGTAATAACGGAACACATATGAGTACGATTACTTCATGTTTGAGAAGCCTATGTAACCTTAGCGGTAAACATGCAGCTTTCCAGCTAGATCAAACCCATGTCCCTTAGGGGTTCAAATCGCACCGGTAGGGGATCTTTCATAGGCATAGAGTATCATCGTACTTGCCGAGCGATACACATGGGCAAAAACAGTCAAATGGCAAACCTCGCTGTGGAAATACTTATAAAACACAAGGCTGAGAGGCAGGTTCTGTTCCAGTAGGGGCGTAACGCCAGTTATGTGGCATGGTGTCCATTTACATTTGGCTGAAAAATCGTGTATTTTGAGCCGTCGCATAATGGAACTATATGATGGTCTGAAAATGTCCACATCACTCCCTAGCGGAACCGGTTTCGGAGTACTCCGAAAAACCGGCCAAATCTAAATGTTGGTCATCTTGCTGCTCTTGTAAATCGGAATGAAAGACCATGCAATTTGACCTGTTTTTATATACATGTGTATGAACTGCTGAATATGATATACGCCAGTTCCTTCTGCAACAGGTTCCAGGTTCCCCTTGTGTCCTTGTGCCCAGGATGGCCATACTGACAAACAACTTCCAGGGTTCCATTCTAGAGTTCCATATCTTTCATATAAAGCTAAAAGAACGAAAATCGGTTCAAAAATTGATTTTTTTGAGAGCATTTTAAAATCACGGGTCATTTTTGACCCTTAATGCATAATGTGTCACTTTTTTTGTAGCGCCGCTCCTAGAGGTCGCTGAAAGCTCCTTATAGAACGAAAATGTTTGTTTTCAAAAGTTAGGAAAAGTCAGAAAAGTTCAGATTTCTTTATCTTTTCCCTACAAAGTTACAGCTCATTTACCGTGCCGATTGGCCAATGCACAAGGAAGGTTAAATGTGGAGTTTTGTCAACTTAAAAAAAAATCTGAATCTCTGTGCGTTACTCCTTTTGGGGTGAAGAACATTTCATTGAAAGGTTGCATTAAGGAATTCCCGGGTCTTATGGTTACCGCTTCTGCTTCATAAGCAGGTTATGGGTTCAATCCCAGGTCCATCCCGCTTTCCCTACTCTTCCATTCTCCCATTATTATAGCAAGTATTTCCTTATGCCTTATACATAGGCAGTAGACCGTCTCTTATTTTTCAAAAATGCAAGATGTTATAAGTTTATTATTGTAAAATGCTCATTTCGGTTAGATAAAAAAATCGGGTAAAATTTTGAAATCCGTACGTAGACGCTAAGTGCCCCCCCATGCAACGGCCCTGAAGGTATTAAGTGTAGATGACCCCGTACGCTAAATTGAGCTCGCTGCCCTAGTGCACGCAACATAAGTACGAAATGCCACTAGTAAAAAAAGAAAGCGTGCCTTGATAGTCAGCATAGAAGTTTATTTTCTTTGAAGTTCGGCCCGGGACACGGTTGAAAAATATAACTTTTAGGATTATAATTTGGTCCCAAAACAACTGTGAAAAATTTCAGCTCGATCGGTGAAACTATATTTTACCGCCAACCTATGGGAAAACCTAATTTGTTAAACAAAAAATCACCAGAAGTCGTCCATTGACTTCTATTAAACTTCTGTATACAGACTTCGATAGGTATTTTTACGTTGAAGAATATTGTCAAGGATCGGAAAACAATCCTATGCTTGTAAAGTAGGTTATTAATGATTGACTATTAGGAAATTTTGCCATAATTTGTTATTTTTGTTCCTGTGTGTGAATCTACGAAATGTGTTCCTGAATCTACGTCACTTTGCCAATCGATTATAATTGAATAACTTTTTACAAGTGTCGGATTGCTTTGCGGTCTTAGGCAATGCTCTTCGTGGTAGAAATACCTATTAAGACATTAGAATTTTTATAGAGGCAATGGGCAACTTCTGGTGATTTTCCTTCGCAAAAGTAAGTTTCAAACTTTGAACGGCTGGTGCTAAAATATAGTTCCATCGAACGAGCTGAAATTTTGCACAGTTGTTAGGGTTGTTCACGAATTTCATAACGCCAAAAAATTCCATTCTTCACACCCACCCAGGGATTGAATCCTGAGAAGATTTTTAAGAGAATCTCTCTCGTATCGCTCTCTGTAACTATCATAACATGCAGCACATTATGAGAGACTGTTTATCGTATAAAGTAAAACACCAATCCCCAACGGTAAACAAGAGAGAAAAATGGATTTTGTCCTCGCTCTATATTTGGGGATCTCGTTCGCTGATCATATTTATCATACTTGTTGCAACTTGCGATATATTGTCGATCATGGACCGCAACAGATGTGATGTTTTTCTTAGCAATCAAATAAAAGCGAATTCTGCAATACCTGCACCCACCCATTCCCTTGTAACGCATTTTGTAAGAATATTTTTCAAGTTTTGTGTGAATTGTAATACTTTCAGGATACTCACCAACCTAGTTTAGTGGTTTGAAATTTGTGAATAGGCCCTTACGGGACCAACATACAATTTAAAAAGTGAGCTGGAGTCAGAATCGGAATTTTGTTCCACAGTAATAGGCAGTCTGCAAACCAAAATCAAGCTTCACTGCTATAAAATTGCCTTATCCCTATAACTTCCCGCATAGAGTTTTAAATTTTCCCGGGATTTGACTTCCCGGGAAACGGGAAATAAAATCGCCATTTCCCGGGAAATCCCGGGATCCCGGGAAATTCTCAAAAACGTAAAACTAAAGCAAATTTGATGGATTTTTTTATTTAAATTATACGTATTCATGTATACGCTACCCATCATAAGTATGGAATCGCGTATTGAAAAATTCATACTGAATATTGCAGCACCTTGAAAAGTTAAGCATCTCCTAAAATGAATATTATTTCGGGATTGCAAGGAGAAATTTCAGATTGTTTTTCGGGAATGTCTTTTAATATGCGGCCTTTAATCATTAATATTTTTGATTTTAGGTGATTTTTGGTGATGCTAAATTTAAAAATGCTGCAATACTCAGTATTACAACGATTCGATACTTTTGGTGGGTAGTGTATTTATTTTATACCAGTAAATTTGCATGTTTATTTTTGTTTTTTTGTGAGTAATGTATTGATGTTTCCCAAAAACAAAAAAAAAAAACTGTTGACTTCGTTTTAAACCCTTAGGCTTCAAACAAGAAAGTTCAAAAAAAAAGTCAAAAAGTCAAAAGTCCTTGTGAAGTTTCCCAGCAAACATTTTTGTGAAATAAGAGTTGATAAAATCACTCTTAAGCATATTTTAGCTGAATAAACTTGCGTTGTTTTCGATAAATCGTATGAAGATCAGATAATTCCTCGTAAATGTTCGGAGGGCCATAGTTCACAGTTAAGCTTAGAGTTCTTCTCTGGCACTCGGACGATGAACAGCCGCCCCTGACATGGGAACAAACTCTGTTGAGAGCCGCTCCTAACATGGAACATTGAATTAATCCTTTCAAGCACTAGAATAAAAATCCAACTAGACTCTTATGTTGAAATTGTGACTGTTACATCGATTAAAACTAAATAAGTCTACTCAATTTATTAAAAAAATGGTAAAGCATTTTCATAAACATATCGTCAAAAAGATATCAATTGTATCAATCACTATATGATTACGAAGAACAGCAAATCAACATCGAATTATAACTAGTGATCTAGTGAGGTCATTGTTTAGAATGATATGAAAAGTAAATTGTGCGATGGCTTTGTTTGAAAATGAATAATCGTTTTTTTAATACAAATACTCGGGAAATACGGGAATCCCGGGAAACAGAAAATCATTTCCCGGGAAACGGGAATCCCGGGAATTCTCATTTCCCGGGAAATGTTCCCGGGATTGCAAACTCTATTCCCGCATGAACTGGTAAAGATATTTCTTGAAACGTCCCTACTGGGACAGAACCTATTTCTCAGCTAAGTGTTCAATGAGCACTTCCAAAGTTATTAACTGGAATTTTCTTTGCCAAATTTGTCATTTTCGCATTCGTATATCGTGTGGCAGGTACGATTATACTCTATGCTAAGGGAAGTCAAGAAAATTTCCATTACGAAAAAATCCTTGACCGACCGGGAATCGAACCTTGGCACCTTCAGCATGGCTTTGCTTTGTTGCCGCGGACTCTAACCACTCGGCCAAGGATTGTCCCTAAGCAATGTCCCATAAATAATGTAAATTCACATGAAGTTATAGTTATATTTTACTCTCGAGCGCATTCCAACCGAAAAACAAATGTTAACGATGAAAAATTATAGTCGCAAAGAAATCATTATAATTAGCCTGTGATTGCCAAGAGAGCAAGTGATGTTCACCAATCACCCGGAGGATAGCTAATGTGTTTCCCTAGGCAAGTCCCAACCTAAGCAACGGAGAAAACCAAAATGAATCATCGCAAACCATCTCCAGTCCATCATCACACGTGGAATCGTGAAGGGTGCGTTACCATGGTCCGACTAACCCATTGGATGCAATAAATCTTTCGAACATTCGCAGACTCCCCAACATTATCACGCTGGCGGCCATGTACGTACATGTGGTACCGTACAACGGGTTAATTTTTAAAGTTCTTTGAAAGAAAATGTGACACTTAGCATGATTTTTATTTTATATGTTTCTAGTACTGGTATCTAATTTATCGACTACAGATTGAAGATTACGCATTTTAAAGCACATCTTATACAATCAAACATCGTTTTTCGGTTTTGGGGTAACTTCGACAATTGACATCAATGTAGTTGTACTTTTAGGAACAATTACATACTGAAGTAATAAGTGGTAAGCTAAAACATACATGACAAACACCAATAGAAATCTATGAGAGTTTATTTAAAATTATAAATTCAAATAGATATAGCTTGATTTTCATGTTTCGACATTAAATTTAGGCATTGCATGTTATTTGAAAACTTCTGACTTTGATTACAAAAATATCCCCAATTTGTACAAATGCTTTTCGATAAGGATTTCAGGACCGAATTCCAGTTTCACTTTAACTTGGCTGTCAACGATAAGTGTCGAACTCTTTAAAACTTCCATCAACTGATGATCGTAGAACACACGGTTTATAAGCGTTTCAAAAATGCTCATCATTCTTCATTTATGGATGTAGAGCTTTAACCCTTGATTCCTATGAAAAAAGCTGTGCATGATGTATCATACTAATTTTTTAAATTTTCCATTCGTATTGCTCAACTGATGAACCGAAACTATATTTTTGCGTTTAGTATGTTGTGGATACCGCACTATCAATGTTACCCGCATTGTCAAAGAAACACCATTTTACGGCACCCACATACTGAACCAAGAGTAGAAGTTCATGTTCGAACCTTTCCTGACACAAGTACTTTTACGCCTCGAACGCCGATGGGTTCGGTGGGAAAGTGCTACACGACAAATTGCCAATACGACGAATGTGCGAAATGGATGATGCAGGTTGTATTGGGCCATCCGAAGGAGGAACACTCTTAATTTACCCCCAGCTCACCTCTTCCCACATTCTGATCCTAGGAACGATGGTTCATCAAGTGCCATAGCCATCGCTATAAGCCTCCATTACATTCTTTACCCTTGTAAGAGGTCGAACAAGACAGCAAAGATCTGGAGGAAATGTTTGCCATTCTTCATCGGTATGCTATGCAGGCCAACTTCGAGCGCTGGCACTGTTTTTCATAATTACCGAATGCTGAAAGGAGCGAGCACAGTCTTTCACACTTCACGGATCATGATTTAATTGCGTTCTTCATCTAGCATTTCTTATTTTCACCTCTCTGCTAATCCGTGCCCGTTGTGTCCCTGCAGACAGAATGGCCACCGACACGATAGCAATGCTAGAGTAGGTACGTTGTCCAGAGATTAATGTGGGCGTTTGCCATCGATAAAAAAGCTAACTATTTGGTAATGAGGTTTGCTTTTTTTCATGCTGGATTTTGTTAAAATTTTCACACTTTCTCAAAAATAATTTTTGAATATTGTAATGATTCAGGATCGCCTTGAGGTACGACACAACTGCGACAAAAAATATCTCAAGATACTGACCTTGTTGTTGTTTTCGGCACATAATGTTTAAATGATCCCAATAAATTTATTTAAAACCTTAATCCGAACACGAAAAAGTTACACATTTTTTAGTTTATCGAAAGGATAGCCTGGATGAGGCCTTCTTTAGCCGAGTGGTTAAAGTCCATGTCTACTAAGCAAAGTCATGCTGAAGGTGTCTGGGTTCGAATCCCGGTCGGTCCAGGATCGTTTCGTAATGGAAATTTCTTTGACTTCCCTGGACATAAAGTATTAACGTGCCTGCCACACGATGTACGAATACGAAAAATGGCAACTTTGGCGAAGAAAGCTCTCAGTTAATAACTGTGGGAGTGCTCATTGAACACTTAGCTGAGAAGCAGACTCTGTCCTAGTAAGGACGTAATGCCAAGAAGATGTAGAAGAAGCTTGGATTGAGAATGTGATGGAGCTGTTATCATAATTCATAGGCGTAACTCTTTTCATCATTTTAGACCAAAGTTTTTGAAACTTTAAGTGCTTCTGTTGACAAAGGGAACTGGGGGTAATTTGCCCATAGGAGGAAAAACGCGCCAACCTCGATTTGGACGAACGATGTGCTTTAGAATGCTTTTTTCACCCTAGATTGTAGTAAATGAAGTACAGTTTGGTAAATATACTTTCACAGATGCCTATTTACACTCCCGTGCATAAGTTTGGTTTCACCCCCTAAAAAACATGCAAAAGTGTTCTGTCCAGGGTAGACAATCGTCACCGTCAAATGGAGAAAGTCGGCGATGAAATTAAAAAAAAATCGTCATCGTCGCTCAACCAGCGTTGGATGACGATTTGCTGCAGTGGTTCGCCACAAAGGCTCGGCGTCATGACGAACACATAAGCCTCCTTCGTCGAATCTTTGTTCGGGAGCTCTGAGCCGACTAAAAATATGAACCGTGGCGTCGATAGATTATGAGCCTATTTTGAAAAAATAAAACAAAAACAAAGAAACAAAACGTGTCCAGAATTAAACAAACGATCTCTGAATCGCTTACTAACAGAGCTATATTGTTGAAGCTTGAGAAGAATGGGTTCAATTTCCAATACAAGCAGTTCTGGGATGGCATTCGCCGTTTTGCTCATAGCAAGCGAATATACAATAAACGCCTTTTTCGTTTGAGAAGGGGGAGCGAACGGAATGAAGACAAAGTTGTTCGTTGACGATTTTGGATTAACGTTCGTCGTGCATTCTTTCGTCGATGACGAGACGACGACCTGCCAGAGTTATTATACTGGATGACGATCAGTGTTGATAGACTCACACTCAAAATCTCAATCAATACGCTCTCTCGTGAGAGCAAACTCATTAGAGATCTGCTTCGCAAATCTCACGCTTGAGATTTTGATGCAAAATCAACTCAATCAACTCAAACCGTAAAAAATTATTCAGTCGCAAAACCCGGCAAAAACTCGTGAAACCCGAATGTTGTTGTTTACGATAGAATGGATTAACTTAATTTTAGCCGACTAACAAGAAATTATTGCCGTGTGTGAGTAAACTGGGGAAATACGAGACAATGAGTTAAAAAGGTGAGCCAACTCATCCATGATTTTTTGACTGCTGAGTTGCATGATTGACAACTCACGCATGAAAAATCTCAAGCGTGAGTTGTGAAAAATTGAGTTTTTCACAACACTGATGACGATGTCTTTTTTTATTTCGTCATTGTACTGTGACGAATCTGACGATTGCCTGCCCTGGTTCTGCCCATATCTCTGTGATTCAGAAGGCAAAGAGTTATTCTTACTTCGTATATATTTTTCCAAAAACATTCTTTGAACTTTGTATACTAAATTTTTCCTTAAAGTTGTGACAATAAAAAAAAACACATCGAAAAAAACATAGTTTATTTCCTCTGCATTGGATCGACCAAAATTTTTAAACAAGGTGTTATTAGAATCGTAATCTTACACTCCCGTGCAAAAGTTTGGGTTCACCCCCTCAAAAACATACAAAAGTGTTCTGTCCATATCTTTGTGATTACACGCCCAATTGAAATTCTTTAAAGCCGCATTCATAAGGCAAAGAGTTATTCTTACTTCGTATGTATTTTTCCAAAAACATTTTTCAAATTTTGTATACTAAATGTTTACTTAAAGTCGTTACATTTTTCAAAAAACACACTGAAAAATCATATCTATTTTCCTCAGCATTGAGTCGACCAAAATTTTAAATCAAAGTGTCATTAGAATCGTAATCTTATATTCTTTGATGAGACCCCACGAAGTTTTGGCGGAAAAATCTGGAAAGTATTCAAAATCAATAAAACAGTCAGTCAAGTTATCGTGCAAAAGTTTGGGTTCACCCCTCAGTATGATGCAAATCGTGCAAAAGTTTGGGTTCACCTGAGCCGCACGCACATCATTTTTGTCAATATCTCTGCCATTTTTAAACCGTTTTTAATAGTTTAAAGCTTTTTTGAGGGCAAATAATGGCGCGTACATGGATTTCACAGATTTAAGTAAGTTCAGGCGCACCCAAACTTTTGCACGATACACCATACTGAGGGGTGAACCCAAACTTTTGCACGATGACTTGACTGACTGTTTCATTGATTTTGAATACTTTTCAGATTTTTTCGCAAAAATTTCATGAGTGATCTTCAAAGAATATAAGATAACGATTCTAATGACAACTTGTTTCAAAATTTTATTCGATTTAATGCTGAGGAAATTAGCTATGTTTCTTCAGTGTGTTTTTTGAAAAATGTCACAACTTTACGTAAAAATTTTGTATACAATGTTCGAAAAATGTTTTTGGAAAAATAAATACGAAGTAAGAATAACTCTTTGCCTTTCGAATGCGGCTTAGAGAGTTTCAATTGGACGTGAAATCACAGAGATATGGGCCGAACACTTTTGCATGTTTTTTAGGGGGTGAACCCAAACTTATGCACTGGAGTGTATATTATTTGAAGAGTACTCACGAATTTTTTGCGGAAAAATCTGAAAACTATTCAAAATCATTGAAACAGTCATTCAAGCCTTCGTGCGAAAATTTGGGTTAACCTGAACTTACTTAAAACACAAAAAAAAAACAGCGAAATCTCAAACCAATCATGTACGCGACATTATTTGCTCTCGAAAAAGCTCTAAACTATTAAAATCGGTTGAAAAATGGCATAGTTCTTGACAAAAATGATGTGCGGCTCAGGTGAACCCAAACTTTTGCAAGATGACTTGACTGACTGTTTCATTGATTTTGAATACTTTTCAGATGTTTCCGCCGAAATTTCGTGGGGTCTCTTCAAAGAATATAAGCTTACGATTCTAATGACACATTGATTTTAAATTTTGGTCGATTCAATGCTGAAGAAATTAGACATGTTTTTTGAAAAATGTCTCAACTTTTAGTAAAAGTTTAGTAAACAAAATTCAAAAAATGTTTTTGAAAAAATACATCGAAGTAAGAATAACTTTTTGTCTTTCGAATGCAGCTTAGAAAGTTGCAATTGGACGTGTAATCACAGATATATGGACAGAACACTATTGTATATTTTTCTACCCCGGATTACGGTAGTTCCAAGGGGCAAATTCCTCGGGCACCTCGCACGGTGCTTCATTTACCATTATTATGAAATAAAAAAAGTCATCAAAACGTCAAACATCAGACAGTTTATATCATATTCTACAAATATGGAAAGATTTTTTTAAATATCGTAGGTCGAAATTTTGAGTTACGCCATTTCGAAGGTGTAACTGTGAAAATCGTTAATTTTAAACACATTTACGTAGTATTTTAATATCTAAAGCTGATTTGAAATGTACCCGAATACATTCTTCTTCTTTCTGGCCTTACGTCCCCACTGGGACAGAGCCTGCTTCTCAGATTAGTGTTCTTATGAGCACTTCCACAGTTATTAACTGAGAGCTTCCTTTGCCGATTGACCATTTTTGCATGTGTATATCGTGTGGCAGGTACAAAGATACTCTATGCCCTGGGAATCGAGAAAATTTCCTTTACGAAAAGATCCTCGACCAGCGGGATTCGAACCCACGACCCTCAGCATGGTCTTGCTGAATAGCTGCGCGTTTACCGCTACGGCTATCTGGGCCCCTACATACAATCATTCAATATTATGAAGAATTAACATAATCAACCGGTTTTATATAGGCTCAAGCGCTATGAGGCATTACGAAGCCGTTTCATTGTATTATTTACTTACAAACTCGGTTTATCGACATAACAATCTGATTAGTTTGAAGATCATTCTGATGTTCAAAACATAATTTTCATATGCACTTACTTAGCACATGTTGTATTAAAAAGCGTATGTTTGTTTCAAAAAATCCAGTGGGCCTATAGGTTTTGGCTCACGTAGGGTAAACAACTTCTTGGAAACCTCTATGACCCATTTCAAATGATTTATTTTTGTTCCAGCTACGTATGATTTGCAGTACAAAGTTTGTACAAAAAAATCAAGCTTCTGTAAGTAGGGATACACAATTCAAAATGTAAATTCCCGAAGTATTCACCAGTATATGAGCCATTCCAACCCAAGACTTTGTATGTGATATACTAGCTTGCCAGGCCTACTTACTAGGCAACATGACAAATTATGGAACAGGACCCAAACTGAAGCCAAAAAATCATTGATTTCTTTAATGATAAATTTTCGAGCTTTTTAGTGGAATACCGTAATTCGGGGTGTAGTTGATCAGCGGGGAGAAGTTGATCATTCCTGTACCCACATCCCAGACAACCAGAAAATCGCATGAAAGTTCATGTTACAACTCGTTTATTCATACTAATTACATCAAACTCGCAAAACACCGTTGATAAATTCGTCAGATTGATGAGCTTCCTCGCATAAAACACTTTTTTCTGAGTTCATTTGTACATTTTGTTTCGTCTCGTACACTCGTACAAAGTAAGTCGAATCAATCCGTAGCAGATGTCAAATCGACATTTGTTATCATAAGTTAAGTCGCATAAGATCACAGGTTAGTTCGGTGGAATGTTTATACACTCGCATTGTATGTTATTATTCATCACATAATATATGCACGCATATCGCCTCCACTTTTGTACGCAGAAGGCCTTTTGGCGACATCTTATAAGTGAAATGTTGCATATACAAAGCCTCCAGGTGATTTCGTTATACGTACATTTTGGTTGTCTGGGATGTTCAGACTGTTATAAAATCTATGACCCGATTTCAATTATCACAATTTCTGAGTTGTGACATTACCTGATAGCTAGATTTTCATTAATTCGGTTTGGCATTCAAGGTAATTATTTCATGGGAAAACTGATTTTTTTAAGAAATGTTTGATGAACTGTTAAAGGGTTCTTCTCCAAAAAATCGACTATTTCCACGGATATACAAAGCTACAATTTTAAAAAACTGTTTCATACATTCCAGATATGTTTTGTGTACGCAGTTATGAATTTGTATTGAAGATAAAAATTCTTTTTTTTAGAGAAAAAATGATCTTTTTGCAAAAGGGTTGCTAATTTCAATGAAAATTGCCTACCTTTAGGCGTTTAATGTGGTGTAATCTGTAATTCACAACTTCCAATTAAAAAAATAACCGATTTATCAATAAGTTGTGAGATTTTTGAGTCTTGATTCAGATTCAGAGACCCCAAATTTAGTGAATAGCATACTTCTTTATTTTAGGAAACCTATCGCAGTAGTTGATCAACTTGACCCCGGAATCAAAAACACCACTTTTTGATATCCAAAAATGTTTTTGTTATTATGATAATAATTCGTCATAATTTCGTTTATATAATTCGTTAAACATTCAACCAGTACAGGTTTTGAAAATATTTGGATGATAATACATGCATCCCACTAGGAATTGTAGCACAGAATCGCTCAAAAGTGATCAATTTCCCCCCAGTTTACGGTACCTATAAGTAAATGCAAACTGAATTTAATACTATACCATTAAAATGTAACTTGCTACTATTAGGCCGTCTTCAGTGTCTTGTACACGACACTAACGACGGCCTTACAGTTGAGTTCGTAATAGGCGTATCTGCCAAATGGTACAAACTCTACCATCCCCTAGTACAGAATAGTACTAAATTCGATTTTCATGTACTTATGAATGTCTTTTTTTACTGGGTTCCTTCTCATGTGGCTAAGATATCATCACGCTTCCTTTTTAACCTACTAGTTAGCAATGTCGAATGTATATGTGTTAAGGTTCAATTCTAGACGAACGCGTACTTACTTTATTACCAGTTATTTCGATTCGATTTTCGATCCAAATATGCTTAATCCTCTTTATTTTACTCCAAAGATGTAACTGAAAATTACTATCACGTTTTATCGTCTCCGCAAATTATTAGATTCGTCTGGTGAAACGGCTGATATAGTTTTTGAAAAAAGTGTATATTAGCTGAAAAAATTTGGTTTATCCTGCACGCGTTCTGCTGGACGATGCTTCGTTGAAGCCCAAGCAGAAAGATTGATGTTTTTTTCTCGTTTTAGCTTGCACGCGTTCTGAGTGCAATCGTGTTGGGTTTCGGTGGCCAAGAAAGAGAGGTCTTCTGAGATTTAGAATATTTGTTTATTTTTTACTATGATCGCTCTCTTCTCAATTCGCCTTGTTTACAATAGAGATGATCAAAATGAATCGGAGCCATTCAAAAGATCCGAATCACTCAATTGAACGAGTGGTCCGCAGCTCTTTTTTGGCGGTTCATTCGATCAACCATCTAGACCACGTGACAAAAATCACTTCGAAATCACGTGGCCGTGGCAGCGAAACAGTAACGAAATCGCGGCGATTTTTCGTCGCTGTTGCTGAAAATAATCGCGTCGATTTGGGGGAGCCTTTATTATAACGCTTGGCACGTGCCTTGCTTTGCGCGCCAAGTCACATATGCAAATATAGTTTGCTGCAGCTCCGCGCGAGGGAATGTGCTTTTTTTTTTTTGCTTTTTTCGTTTTGTTTGGGAGCTGAGTTTCTGGGGATGAATGAGGAAGTGAAAGATTATACACTGAGCCAAAAATTACGTACGAATTTCATAAGAGAATGCTTGTGAATTGATTTTTCGATTGGTTTACTCTCCTTCATAAGATTCAATTTGCTTATTGCGCCAATAACAATATCATAAAATGGAGCAGCAAAGTTGAAAAAATAATAATATAATCTTTAGTATTGTTATCCAAGTCTCAATGAATCATGTAGTCTTGATTTCATCTGGAACATTCTTATTTTTAGACTTGATTGAGTCAAAAGTCATTTAGATACTGGCTTTAGATTTAGTCTAGATTCTGTCTTTGATCTATTCAATACGACTTTTCAAGAATTTCATGCTCATGTATTATTTTACGCAACATTCACGAAGAAATGGCTTTGATCAAATTCGAGTTATACCGTTTTGATTCATATTACGGACACTTAAGGACTCAGGGAAATATAACCCAGCATAGAGCATACAAAATAAATTATTCTGTATGATTCCTTAGCGCTATCGAGCGTCGGAAGTCCTTTACTTTCGAACGGTGGGTGAAGAATACGCTTCCGCAACTTCAATAATTTTAAATAAATCAAAATGTGTGGCCTTTTCATGTTTCTTATTCCAGACGCTTCCTCACTTTTGCCTCATATTCCGGACACTTTGAATCGAATTCCGGACAGCTTATGATAATCATTAATGGAACAGTCAAATCATCAATCGAAATCGTTAAACCACCAAAGAGACATCTAAGGTAGTTGGGCATTATAAATTTTCAAAGATATTTATGGAAAAAGTTTACTAAAACGAGCCTTGAAATTGAGAACTTTTGAACAGCAAAAATTGACACATTTCGCGTGAAATGTTTCCCATACAAAGTAGAGTGTCCGGAATTTGAAGCTATCCGTAATATGAATCAAAACGGTACTTCAATTTTTGGAGTTTTTCAGATATTTTATTTTATTAATACCTAACTTTCTTATGCTAAGCGTTTTCCGCTCATTTAGTGTCCATCAGGAGATCAGAACCGGGCCCTTTGAAGTCAAAATCTGGCACTGGTCATGCCTATATTTACTGAGACACCCTATACTAAGAGCACATACAGCATCAATATTTGTCACTTTGGCACCTATTAAGCATGACGATCTTAAGACCGATATTCCAGGAAGTTCTTGGATAGCTCAGAACGTTTCTCAAATACGACATTGCAATACATCAACAAAATCAACATATTGAACTGGACCTCTTTGCATATGCAAAAATTATGAAAGCTTCATAGATCACGCTTTAACACCTGGAGAGTATATTGTAGAGTAAATTGAAGTTTAGGTCGGCTATTACCAAGAATATGTATTAATATTTCATAGAACAAACTCCTCACAACTAAACTACAAAGCTTTTTTTACAAAGCTCGTTTTGACTCAATTTACGAACATTGTAAAAAAGTTACGTAAATTGAATGCAAGTCAAAAATGAATATCGAGATTTGTGTGTACTATGTTAGTACATAATTTGAAACACAACGTGTTGGTGTCATTTTAGAATAAAACATTCTGCAAACTATGTATAACTGCATGGTCACAAAGCACGAAAACTGAAACGATCATTCATAGACTGTCATACTGCTTAAACAACTCCCACTGCGCTACGACCAAAGAGTACAGGTCTTTATAACACACAATGAGCGCCACAAAAGAAATTACACTACAAATAGCGTAGAGTGACTTCCAGACACCAACAACATCCACCCGATTATGTTTCGTATGAGTCTTACAGAGCACCCCACCGAAACGTGAATAATGTTTACAAGATGCTTTCCTGGTGGGGTGCACTTGGTATAATGTACCACAATAGAAACCTCTTGCACATGAGTCGGAACACTTCACTGGTGAAGTTTTCCATTCATTTTACTTTCGACTATAGAGCTGTTGAAAATGCATGGGTTGTTTCGTTTGAAGTAGTGGTTATGTGAAAAGCTTTTCATTAAATTTTCGAGTGTTATGCGACCCTGAACTTCGTCCACTACCTTAATGACAGCATACGTTTTCAAACCCCGTTCGAAATTGCAGACATTTGGAAAGCTCCATGACGCAAAATACCACAATTTATTATCCTGACACCTTCAATTGACATCCTCCAATCAATTTGTGTTCAAATCACAGCCGAATAACCCACAATCAAATCTCGACACCGTGCGGACAATTTTGTCCTCTGCAAGAGCCGACAGCCATGTGACACTGATGCTCTGTCTGTGCTCAATTTCTGGTCCATTTCCCCATTCGCAACTGATATCCACCTTCTGCGCCACTTGATGATAGTATCTGACAGCGTGGAATGGCTTCACTGCCTGGTTTCATCGCTTTTGCTGCAACAAGGCACGCTGCCTGTTGTTCTGATGGGGAACTGCATCGTACAAGGGAAAAGTGGTTCAGAATGCACTCACGGGGTAAAATAGTTTGCATTTTAATGAAATTAAATTATTATTAGTATTAACAATACTTACTGAGTAGGAATTACTGAAAATTACTCAATTGGTAGTATGATACCATTTTTGATCTTTCTACCTCTACTATATGAAAAAAATATAAAAAGAGTGATAAAATAAATTTTGATAAAAAAAATTTTGAGCAAAAAATCGCTTGTGCCACTGTCGGTACACGTGTTCCAGTAGTTGTGCTAGTGCTCCAGTAGTAAACGCTCGGGAATGATACAAGGAATTTTAAACAAAATAGTCAATTTTTACATAGGTTTAACATTTTTCCCTCGGAACAGCAACTAATATCTTTCGAATGAAGCATAAAGATCATCGCTGGGGCTTTTCTTCATTTTTATACATCCATTTTAAAAACTACTTCTATCCATTGATCCACTACTGGAACACAACGGCAACTACTGGTGCAAGGGAGCAAATTTGTTGCGTTAATTTATTTTTTATATGACGTTTTGATAAGATAAAAAGTTGAAATTTGCCAAATCGACTTGACTAGAGGCGATCTATCCACTAAGAACAGCGCACGTCGTTTTTTTTTTTCTAAAAAAGTACGTTTTATTCCATAGTCTAATCTACTGGTACATTACAACCATTGGTACCGGTACCCTAACAAATTTTTGTTTTCAAAATGTTCATATAATCCATAACATAACTCTTGCTGAATCCTGGGAAGAATTTTAAGATAATACATGGTACGATTCTCGAAGAATCTTTTCCACTTTTCAGACCAAATTTGGTGTATTATTATTGAAAATTATAAACAGAATTCTAACAAAATCCAGAGCTGCAATTCTAAAAGAATTTTAGAAGATTCTGATGTAACATAAGTACCTACAATTGTCATAGAATCTTGGGTAACAGTATATCAACTTTCTGAGAAGCATTCTCAAAACACCCTGCGTAGAATTGCATTTTCTTCTAATTATTTTTTTATTGATTTAAAAAAAATGTTTTGGGGGCTATTAAAAAATGGCCCGCTATTGGCACATTTTTGTTTCTAAGATTTGTCTTCGCGGTTTGAAAAGGTTGAGCAGGCCTGCTCTAAGGATTGTGCCAGAGGCTCTTCCAAGGATTTCATCTGGAATTTACCCAGGTAATTCTCCAGAATATGCATTAGGAAAACTTCCATGGCTTTCAGCTAAAATTATCATATGGGTTTTACTAGATTTATTTTTTTTTTTCAAAAGCTCTTCCAATATTTCTTCGGTGATTTTAACGGGAATTTAAAAAATCCTCTATAGGTTGAACTATAAAATTTTCCTCTCTCTTTTCTAAGTATTCCATCAGGAAGCTTCTACAATTCCAAAAGATTATTCCTCCAGGGATTCCATTGATATTTGCTCAGAGAATTAAACAAAGCATTTCCCTGAATTCTTCCATGTTAAATTCCTAAGTAACACCTGGAAGATTTATTATTGGAAAATTTCTTTAAGAATCCATGGAACAATTTCTTTTAGGAATTACCAAAGAAATCTCTGGCGAAACTCCCAGAGAATTCTCTGGAATTCCTTAATACATCTCATGCAAGGAGTTCCTTATAGATTACTTGGTATCCACCTTATAGATCCATGGAAAAAATCATTCAAGAAATACTGGAAGGAATTGATGGATGAATCCTCGGAGAAATTTGAGGTAGCTACTTCTAGTAATTCCTGCAGAAATCCCATGATGAATGCCACGTAGGGTCCCTTCAGGGATACAAGGAAGGATCTTTGAAGAAAACACTGGAGGAATTTGTAAAAGATTTTTTTCAAGATTCCCTAGAAGAATACCGGAGAAAATCCTTATAAAACTTTACAAAAAATTTCAAGCGGAATTTCTAAAGGATTTTCTGATGATATCTCGTTATCATTTATTGATTAAGTTGGTGTTACATCAATTAATTTGAAAATACCTCGTTAACGATGTTACGCCAATTTACTCGGTACATGGCTGTGTCTCTCCGACTTCGATTTTGGCCAGCGTTCTCCAGATCTTGTTGCACCTGATCAAGCCACCTCGCTCGCTGTGCTCCCCGCCTTCTTGTGCCAACCGGATTCGACGCGAACACCATCTTTGCAGGATTGTTGTCCGGTATTCTTGCAACATGCCCTGCTCAGCGCACCCTTCCGGCTTTCGCAACCTTCTGGATAATGCGTTCGCCGTAGAGCCTATCGAGCCCATGATTCATTCTCCGTCGCTACACACCATTCTCCTGCACTCCGCCAAAGATCGTCCTAAGCACCCTTCGTTCGAACACTCCAAGTGCTTGCAGGTCCTCTTCCAGCATGGTCCATGCTTCATGTCCATAGAGGATCACCGGTCTTATAAGCGTTTTGTACATGGTACATTTGGTGCGGGGGTGAATCTTTTTTGACCTCGGCTTCTTGTGGAGCCCATATCCGTATTTTACGACTAACGTTGTTATCAGCCATTCTGCCGACAATATCCATAGCATCCGCGAAGCAAACAAATTGGCTGGATCTTGTGAAAATCGTACCTCGGTTATTGAACCCGGCTCTCTGCATGACACCAGCAAGCGCAATATTGAGCAACAAGCACGAATGTCCACCGCCCTTCGTAAAGGGGCCTTCCTAAGCCGAGTGGTGAAATCCTCGGCTATAAAGCAAAGCCATGCTGAAGGTGTCTGGGTTCGATTCCCGGTCGTTGCAGGATCTTTTCGTAATGGAAATTTCCTTGACTTCCCTGGGCATATAGTATCATCGTACTTGCCACACGATAAACGAATGCGAAAATGGTAACTTTGGCAAAGAAAGCTCTCAGTTAATAACTGTGGAAGTGCTCATAAGAACACTAAGCTGAGTAGTAGGTCTGTCACAGTGGGGACGTTAATGCCAAGAAGTAGAAGAATTCCATCGCCCTGTCGTAGTCCCCGCCGAAACTCTAAAGAACAGGATTGTTCGCCCGAGATCTTCTCGCAATTATGCACACCGTCCATCGCTGCTCTAATCAATCTTGTATGCTTCCCGGGAAAGCTGTTCTCGTCGATGATCTTCCATAGCTCTACACAGCCAATACTATCGTATGCCGCCTTGAAATCGATGAACAGATGGTGCGTAGGGACCTGGTACTCACGGCATTTCTGGAGGATTTGCCGCACGGAGAAGATCTGGTCCATTGTCGAGCGGCCGTCGATGAAAGCTGCTTGATAACTTCGCACGAACTCGTTTGCTATAGGTGATGAACGACGGAAGTGAATCTGAGATAGCACTTTGTAGGCGGCGTTTAGGATAGTGATTGTACGGTAATTTTCACACTCCGGTTTGTCCATTATGCGAAACGTCTTTATGCGAAACTTCCCTCCCCCTGCATTGAGCTTCTGATAAAGCTTCCACGTTTCTTGTAAACAGTACATCAACTCCATCTATTGGCATTCCACCTCTTCCAGACGGCGCTTTATGTTTTGCCGCGTCCCATGTTGCAGCATCGCAGCCCACGCAGCACACTTCTCCTCCAAAACCTACTGACACTTCTCGGGTCGACGAACATTGCTTGAACTCCGTTTAACATATCCGACAATGCTCTCTGTAGTTCCTATCGAGCTCGTCCTCGTCCGGCAACGCTGCCTAAAGATGTTGTTTCAGATGTGCTAGATTTAGGTTGTACCGTGACGGGCGTCGGTCCCTACAATGCAGATGACGGATAGTTTTAGACGCAGTTTCACCATCATCAGGTAGTGGTTGGAGTCGTCAATCTCAGCGCCACAATAAGTTCTAAAATTGTGTTTCTTTTTTTTAATTTCTTTATTAGCATCATTCCAAACATTACATTCATTATTTCTTATATCTAGGTGTTCTGTGCTATTAGACAACACTATCATCCTAATTTGGTAACACAAATCTAAGATTTTAGCAGTTCAGATTTTTTACAGGTGAGTTGATTTCACCTGCTTATAAGAGAAAAAAAAAAGTTTTTAATATACTTAACCTAACTTAACCTAAACATATAACGCATTACTCGAGGCAATAGAAGATTGCAACGATTTTTGCCTGAAATTATTAATTATTTTATTTGACATTTGTTCCAATGTTTCAACATTGGAACCCCTCTCATCATGACAACATGTCTATTTGAAGGTTTCAAGTATAGAGCTTTTGCCATTTTCGCATTCGTATATCGTAATGCAAGAAGATGATACTCTATGCCCAGGGAAATCAAGGAAACTTCCATTACGAAAAGATCGTGGACCGAAGGGGAATCGAACCCAGACACCTTCAGCATGGCTTTGTTTTGTAGCCATGGACTCTAACCACTTGGCTAGGAAAGGCCCCAAGTTTTGACATAATACACTACAGTAATAAAAAAAAATACATACACGATTTATTTTAAACTACTGTGATACGTTACAAGATTCTTATGAAACTTCGTTATTCCTTTGCCAAATATGTTACAGGCATCTTGACCCATCTTCCCCTACTTTAACCAGCTCTTGTGGCTCGCAGCCGTTGATGCGTCGTCGTCATCGCCCGGTCATCCCTTTCGCAGGAACCACCCGTGGAGTCAGTGAAAGAAAACATCGTGTAACTGAAATTGAGCTGAGTAGGGGAACATGGTCCAAGACGCACTGATGGGGTAAAATGGCCCACGTCATTAAATCATTCCTCGATCGTTTCAATTTGTATTCTTTGCCAAACGAATTTGAAATATGTTTAGCTAAGAGTTGCCGCCACAACCCTTGGACATAAACTTATAGATTTTTCCTCAATTTTCCGGTGAAATTCAACATTTTTCCCTTTTTTGCCTAAACATTAAGGTTTTCCGATGATTTCATAAAGGAATGAGCGTTTCCATACCACACAGCAAACTCATGGAGAAACATGGTTGCTAACTAGTAGTTCTCCATACTAAATGGCATTCTACCCCATCCATTTGGTCATTTTGAACCACCCCCATTTTTCAACCAACTTTTCTACACGATTTAAACCCGTTAAAAAACTCAAATTTGGGAAATGTTTACATGATGGTAGCTAGAAAATATTGTAAAGTTACTGTTAGGACTTCGAATGGCGTTAAAATGTGGATCTCATTAGGAGAAAACGACACAAATCCTTAAAGTGGCATTTCGGACCATTTTGCCCTACACTTTTTGGCACACCATCAGTTAGTCGCGCACTTAGTTGGTCTTCGGGGCCAAATAGCAGCTTGAGCTCGGGCGATGTCACGACGACGCGTCTACAGATGTCAGCTTGTTTTGTTGTACAAATTTTTGCGCGCATTTGGCTCGCCTTGGTGCAATGTGGAATCGCTGCTCGTTGGTCGAATGGATAAATATCAGCTCAAGTGAGTTTTATGTAGAACACTAACAGTATCATATTGTACGTCTCTCAAAATGGCATGCAATTTCAGCAATGCGTACCGGCGAGCTGTGAATTATTCGTTTCTTTTTTTTTTCCTATTGCTGGTTGATGTACAAGAACAAATCGGGGTTTGTGGACGAAATTCCTTGGGATAAAGGAACAAGCTTTTATTTTCGAGACAACACTTTTAGACATGAATATGCTGATGTCTATAGGAATCACACGAAATTTGAAAGAAAACGGCTGCACACACTTGACGTAGCCAGGATTTTATTTTCGCGGCCTTGTTCTGATTTCTGGGAAGCAACATTTATAGGGATAATCGCGGTTTTCCAAAAAATGTGTTTTGAGCAGGCATTGCAGAATTCGTTCACAATCAAGGCAAGGCAATGTTTCGCAAGTTGTAACAAGCTTGTTAAATGACAGCAGTGAACGAGAGCCCCAAAGATTAAAAAAAAACTCTTCTTCTTCTTTGCATTACGTCCCCACTGGAGCAGAGCCGGCTTCTCAGCGGTGTTCTTTTGAGCACTTCCATAGTTATTACTCGGAGATCTTTCTTTTCCAAAGCCACTTTCGCATTCGTTCATTGTGTGTCAGGAACGATGGTATTTTATGTCCAGGAAAATCAAGGAAATTTCCTTTACAAAATATCCTAAGCAAACGGGGATTAAATCCAGATACCTTCAGCATGGCTTTGCTTTGTAGCCGCGGACTTCACCACTAGGTTAAGGAAGGCCCTTAAGATAAAACTCATGTTTCTCTTATATTCATCATTGCGGGTAGGTGTTTTATTCAATTGACATGATAAGCAATCCCAAAACATCCGATAGCAATAGTGTCCCCCACGTTTGGAGCTTGTTTAGATGGGATTTATCATGCACTGTTATCCCCCGATCTAATAAGAGTGGTAACAAAAGATGATAAACAGGCTCTCATGAAAACTTCAAAATCATTGTAAAAATTTCATTTTAAATCCTCTACAGAGCTTTCTTCCTGATATGATGAAGATCAAAAGCATGTTCTTAAGACAAAGTTTTGATTTTTTGTTAATGAGTGGGTAAAGACATTTTATAAATCTGTTACATGTGATTTAAAAAAAAAATAATTAGGGAGACTTACGGCTTTGGCACCATTCGACTATTATCGGCAACCAAATTTCAAACGTCAAATATACAGTATTTTTCTATCCAAACACATCAGTAGAAACATTCTGATGATTCTTTGTTCTGCCCACTTTCCGCTGGCGAGATTTCCGAGACTAAACAAACGATATCGCCGGAGATGTCATCAATTCAAATGAGCACGCCTCAAAAAGCGACTGATTTGGAGCTGCCGAAGAGATTCACCAGCAGTTGTTATGGGAAAACTGCCGAAGAGATTGAGGCTGCCGACAATAGTCACACTGACAAGGGATGTTCACAGCGTTGTAAAAACGTTTCCAAAAGCATTTTGACAAGTCTGTCGGTGTGAATCGATAGAGGATTGAACAACGCATAAATGTAAATAGACAAACACGGAATTTGTCTGCTGATGTCCGAGAAAATTACAAAAGAAGCACGGCATCGGCTTAAGCTGCCGAGAATACGTATGTTCCCCTATCTAGCAAGAGCCCTAGCTACTTAATTTCATCAGAACTATTGATAGGAACCCCTCTCATCATGAAAACATGTCTACTTGAAGGTTTTAAATAATAAGTTTTTGGTACATGTTGAGTTTTAGAAGTATTAGGAGAAATCATCCATTTTTGGCAACTTTGAAAGAAATATATCCAAACTTTTTTGCAATCTATTACTGATGACACGCAGGCCTATGTCATCCGCAAACAAAGTTTTTTTACATTGCTAAAGTAACGCAGGTAAGTCAGATGTGAGAATATTTTATAAAATCGAGGAAAACCACAAGTGGTAATGTGTGACAATGCCACCAACTTTGTTGGCGCCAATCGAGAGCTTGAAGACCTTCGCCGTCAGTTCCTAGACCAGCAATTTCAGCATACCATCCTTTTTTTATTTTCTTTATTAGTATCATTCTAAACATTACATTCATTATTTCTTATACCTAGGTGTTCTGTGTTATTAGACAACACTATCATCCTAATTCGGTAACACAAATCTAAGATTTTATTAACATTTTTTTAACAACCTATTACATTTCATTTGCCGTAGCAGCACAGGTGAGTTGATTTCACCTGCTTATAAGAGAAAAAAAAAACGTTTTTAATATACTTAACCTAACTTAACCTAAACATATAACGCATTAATCGTGGCAATAGAAGATTGTAACGATTTTTTCCTGAAATTATTAATGATTTTATTTGACATTTGTTCCAATGTTTCAAGATTGGATATTCTATGTAATTCATTGGCACTATACCAGGGAGGAAGCCTCAGAATCATTTTCAAAAAAATGAACACCGTGCCTTTTACCGAGATAAAACAAATTTTGATTAATTTTTATCACGCACGGAAGATTCAGAGCATAAATCTGCGTGTTTGAGTTGAATCGTAGGTCAATTGAAGTGAAAATATCAACGAAAACTAAGATTTTAGGAAACCACGTTTGAAAATTAGAACTGACGTAATTTTTGGCTCTAAAGACTTAAGGTTTTTCAGTGAGGTGAATATCGTCATGATATGATGTCAAATCTGATACCTTGAGAATTCTTTTTTAATGGGTTACAATCATTAATGGATGTATTTTCGGTGGGCCAATGAGAATTTTCAGAAATATTTGTTTTGCTCACGTTTTTTGCGTGGTGTTCATTTTACCACCAACCGCTGTTCATTTTACCCATATAGTGCAGGTAAAATGAACATTTGCATCGCTTTTTGATAGCGATGAAAATATGTGAAAATTTAGCTATTTTAGTCTGAATCCATGTCGCTGCTATATATAAAATCCCTATTTTTGATGTTGTGCGACAGAACTATACAAATTCCTCGTTTTTCTATCAAAAACAAGATGATTTCCTTAAGGTGTTCATTTTACCACCCCTTCCCCTAAGGGGATAGAGACATTTTACATATTTGTTACATTTGGCTTGAATGCCCTCAATGTGATTTTTGAAAGTTAAATTCTTATCTAGCATGAGCCCTAGATACTTAACTTCATCTGACCAATTTATTGGAACCCTTCTCATCGTGACAACATGTCTACTTGAAGGTTTCAAATAAAGAGCTTTTGGTTTATGTGGGAATATTATTAGTTGAGTTTTGGAAGCATTAGGAGAAATCTTCCATTTTTGCAAGTATGAAGAAAAAATATCCAAACTTTTTTGCAATCGACTACAGATGACACGCAGGCTTCGTCCTTTGGCGGAGAGGCCTGTGTCATCTGCAAACAAAGATATTTGACATCCCTGAGGTAACTCAGGTAAGTCAGATGTGAAAATATTGTATAATATTGGTCCCAAAATGCTGCCTTGAGGAACACCAGCTCTTACAGGAAGTCTTTCAGATCTGGAGTTCTGATAATTAACCTGAAGTGTACGATTTGACAGATAACTTTGAATTATTCTAACAATGTATGTTGGAAAATTAAAGTTTTTTAATTTTACAATCAAACCTTCATGCCAAACACTCGAATGCTTTTTCTATGTCTAAGGGAGCAACACCAGTAGAACAGCCTTCAGATTTGTTGGAACGGATCAAATTTGTTACACGTAAAAGTTGATGAGTGGTCGAATGTCCATGGCGGAATCCGAACTGTTCATTGGCAAAAATTGAATTTTCGTTGATGTGGGCCATCATTTTGTTCAAAATAACCTTCTCAAAAGCATACGTTCGTTCAGCAGAAGACGAAGGCATACAATTTGATTTCATCCCCGCACAATCTCCCAACTTTGGAGAATTGTGGGAAGCGGCCGTGAAATCCTTCAAAGGGCACTTTAGGAGGTCAATTGGAACCAGAAAGCTCAGCTACGATGAATTATACACCATTATCCAGCAAGTCGCAGCTGTTTTGAACTATCGCCCGCTGACCCCTTTGAGTAGTGATCCCAACGACTTTGCGGCATTAACTCCAGGCCATTTTCTCATCGGAAGACCTCTCACAACAGTACCGGAACCTGATCTCCAAGACATTCCAGAGAATCGTTTGTCCATCTGACAAAAAACCTAGGAGGCTGTTCAACAGTTGTGGAAGACATGGATAACCCACTACCTGTCCGATTTGCATAACCGGACCAAGTGGACGAAACAGCGTTAAAACATTCAGATTGATGGTTCTTGTAAAAGAGGACAATTTGCCGCCGCAGCGACGGCAGCTGGGACGAGTTGCAGAAATATTCCCAGGATCGGACGGCAATGTTCGAGTGGTTACGGTTCGCACGAAGGATGGAAGCTTCAAGAGGGCCATTTCGAAGATTTGTGTCCTTCCCATCAGGGACAACGCGTCCTCATCAGGAGAGTTCTAAGACTCTTCCATCGCGGAGGTCGTTCAAAAGGAGGCCTCCGCTTCCCACTTCCCATCATTGTTGCTCCTTCCGGGACAAGAATCAAGATCTCCATCGCATAGCCATCGTTCAATTGTCAATCCCTGGGAGACCGTCGTTTTGTATCGTCAAGCAGGCTCTAGTTGTGGCGTCGAAGCAGTACGATTCGTCTCGATTTCCTCAATCCATTCAGGAGCACCTGTTTCCCATGTTTGACATTAATCGCTTCATTTAGTCAGCATCACAGTTTGTCATCACAGTCCGGAGTAAACCCTTCCGAGCATTAAGTACCTCATCAAAACCTTCTTCGCCTAGGGCACCGTTCGATGCAGGCTATTCAATTTTCGGCTTCATACAAAGCACACAATCCGCGATGGCGGTAACGAATGTCTGATTATCCGTTCTATTGTTCGTGGTATTTTCCGCACTAAAACTTCTTGGCCACTAGTGACTTGACCACCGGTCAATTGGCCATATCCGGTTTGAAGGACCAGTGACCTATGGATAATTTGCTTGAATGAGTGGTTGTGGTTGATCTTTGTCGTCTGCTTGAATGGATGATCGTTTGATTGGGGCTTGCTTGGATTCGATGAGATTTGGATGCTTTCATTCGACTTGCTTGGTGTGGTTCGAGGATGCCTTTCTTCTACGGTTGGGCGCTAAGGCCCGGACGGTAGACGCTGGGGTCCGACGGATGAACGCTTCGGTACAACAGGTGGACACTTCGGTCCGGATGGACGCAGGGGTCCGACGGGTAGACGGCCAGGTCCGGCAGGTGGACGCTAGGGTTTGCAGGGGTCCGGTTGAACGGTAACGGTTCGGGATGGAAGCTATGGTCCCTCGGGTGAACACTACTTTCCGGATAGACGTTAATGGTCTTACAAGTGGACGCAGGGGTCTGGTTGGACGGCAACGGTCCGGCGGGTGGACGCTGGGTCAAGTGATGATGAGGCTGTGTCGAGTGTGGCTTTTATAGCTCTGACTCGTAGTACGGAATAATAATTTGCATTGTGCTGTGCACTTTGCACACGTTACAATGGAGTGAAAAGAATGATGCGCTACAGCATGATGCCCGATAGCTTGCTTTGGGCTGTTACGAGAAACGGTAGGACAATCGATGAATGGCAGTAGGCTGCTGCTGTACTGTAGCGTTGTTACCGGAGATGCCAACTGCGATACGAGATCGAACAAATTTGAAGGAATCATTTAAGTGATTGTAAGACATTTCTCAGAATGACGTTCCCCAGAACGACATTCCCCAGAACGCCATTCCCCAGAATGGGACATTCCCCAGAAAAACCCAGAAAAAAAAGAGATATTTGGGGTGTTAAAATTCAGTTAAATGGTTAATAGTAAATAGTGAACGCATTTAACTGCAAAATTCGAGGAAACCAAATCATAGTTTTCATAGGTAAAACATTTTCGTATTTTTTTAACGACAGGTTTGTTGCAGTCTTCTTTTTTTTTTTGACTGGAGAATCATTAAATCCAAAATTCTAGAAATTCATCAAATACAGCGCCACATATGGTCAATTCGAACCGTTTGGACAATTTTTATATATTTTTGACGATTTTCTCAAGCACGTTTAGTCCCTCCTTAGAGTTGATGAAAGCTGTTCAAATGTTTACAGTATTTTATTGTAGTCTGATTAATATGGGCCACCCTCGTGCACAAAGACTACGATCTTTTGTAGCTTAAGTTTTGCTATGAAAGGAAATTACCAAAGTCAAGAGAAATTTTCTAGTGTAATTGTATTCCGTTAGTCTACATAATTACGAAGACTATAAACCTAGGAAGAACAGCATATGTTCAAAAGAAGGGAGAATATTCTATGAAAGCAGAAAAACAAATTCCATCAATTTATTTTGAATACAAATTACCCTTTGAAAATTCAATTAGAAAGAACAGCCAATTTTTAAAGAAGGAAGAATAACTATGAAAACAAAACAATCCAATAGCTTGGGTCAGGTTTGATCATAAACATGGTATGACATATGTAGGAGCAGCTTATCTTAAACGGTTGTGCTACTTTTCCTCGAATGTCGGTTCCCCAAATGTCGTTTCCCCGACCGCCAGTTCACAGAATGCCAGTGCCCCAAACAACCCGTTTCCCCGAATAGCCTAATTCCCGAAAAGTTTTTAGCTCTTATAATTGTCATAACTTTTTGTGTTTCAAAGTGATGAACGAACCGATCATCTGATATGCACCCTTCTTCAATTCATTGGGTTTTTTATTTCGAGTTTCACCATCATCGGCATTTTTGGCAAGATGTATTTAGTCGAGGATGGCGTTATAATCTATGTTGTCTTCTTCTTTTAATTGCTTATCGTTCATTCTAGTTCACCACCCAGTCCTTCAAGACTATTGTTGCATCTGTTTGAACTGCATCACTTTTCTGAGAAACGAGTCATTCGGGGAAATGTCTTTTGGGGAAACGAGTCATTCGGAGAGGTGGGGACAGCACGCTTTTTTTTTCGCTTGCATGAATTGGCAAACTTGAAGTAATCAGCCGAAACATCATTTTTGGTGCAAATTCAGAAGATTAGTGTCATAATTACACTCATGATCATGGTGAATCTTGGTATCTAGAGCAGGTGAATCTTGGTGATAGACCAATTTTAAAAGGAGAATGTGCTGTGGTTTTCCAAACGTTCCAGTCTTTCGCGATATTATGCTACGAACCATTGGCACGGAAGCTTGCGAACCACTTGAACCAGATGAACCGATCATTTTTAACAACAGATACCCGATTTGGGGATCTGGTGAGTTTGTTCCATGATACTCTCTAAATTTTGTTTAAAAGAGTTTAGGTAAATCGTAATAACTGCTACGCGAGTGAATCGTTTGTTTTATTTGTTAATTTGGCTATCGTCAGTACGGGATCACGCATAAACGGGTAGACCGCGTTTGGAACAAAATACGTTTAGAATTTGCTACAGTTTTCACATTGTTTCTGTTTGAAAGGTTTTTTTTATTTTCACGTGAAGAGCAAATTTGTTTTTTTTTCTTGTATTTTGTTTCGGAAAAAGAGATTTTACGCACAGCAGGTTGCTTTTTATTTCATTTATTGTCCCAGTATTGAAACTTCAATAGTTCCACAAAAGATCGGTTCGCGATAAGAATCGCAGAGCAGAAGACTTTTCTATTCACGTACTACAATACATATTTCATTCTTTGGTTTAATTACACGCCAACCTTTTTTTTTATCAACAAAACCAGTTTATATTACTATTAGAAACGAAATAATGTATACAATAAATAAAACAAATGTCTTCTCTTTTGATTGCCGGCATTCAAAAGATTAATCCTAAAAAACTTAAACAACATATGCCCTCGGTCTATCGTCAGCTTTCCAGGCAAATCGTGACCATATTATACCTATCCCAACCTCCAACTCCGTAGCACTTATGAGGGCGTCGCTGAGTCGGTGGCCTCTCATTAAGTAAGTGCTACGTGCTACATCAACATTTCCTTTCCCTATCCCAAGTTACGGTAAAGATGGGCGTGGCCGGGAATAGCGATATTCGTGCTTTTGATATTCTTGTTCAAGATTGGATCAAGGTTTATTCCCCGGCTTTGTTTCTGAAAGCATTCAGGATGAGATTATCAAAAAGAAACATGAATGTTGCTAGTATCCAATCTACGAAGTATACCGTAACTACGCTAACGCTAACCAGTCATTCGGAGAGGTGGCATTCCGGGAAATGATATTCAGGGAAATAACAGTAGTACAATCATGTTAAGTTAGTGTAAAATTGTTAAACAGCATTTTTCCCTTAAGACCGCGCTTCACCGCGGCGCATCAGCTTGTTGCGAGCTCGCTTGAAGATCAACGAAAAAGCGATCCGACTAGTGCGCCGCGAAAACAGAGTTTGGGATGCTATGCCTTAAGATTTTGGTTAGGTCTGCCGATGTACCACGTAGGTAGTCATTTATTTTAGATTTTCAGAACCACCTCCTACTCCCTTCGTGATCTTTTGTCCGTACAAACGTGCCTTTGGCCAAACCATGCCCCCCCATAGATGACCAAGTGATTTATGGACGGTCCCTCAGATGGTTTGCCTAAGATAAGGGCAGCAAACACTCGCCGTTTAAAAGGTTTTTTTTTGAACTCAATTCCGATGTTATTCGCTTGAGATCCATAATAATGATTTTGACAAAATTATATATTGGTTGATTTGACGTCTGTGTCCGGAATTCGAAGCTCCTGGGAATTCGAACCAATTCAGTAGGTACATTTTTTAACGACAAAAAAACTGAATAACCAATTTTTTCCACTCTTTAAAAACGTATAAAAACGATTCTGGGAATATCCCATTCTGGGGAATGGGTTTCTGGGGAACGTCATTCTGGGGAATGTCGTTCTGGGGTTTGACTTTCTGGGATAAGTCCTACAACCATTTAAGTTACAGAAATTTTTCTCAGATGCTTCACAGAGAATCTCATCCTAGTCCTGCTGTTAAGTTATTGTCAGGGAACTGTAAAAAACTCGGGGCTTATTTTTAACAACAAAAGTATTTAAAACTAGGAGGCTCGTTCAGCAATAAGAGTTCTCGCATGCTTTTTGAATACCGGCAATGGTCAACTTTTGAAGAGCTGGTACATTTAGAGATCATTAACCCATTTTCATCAATTGTGTCAAGTTTAGCTTTGGCTAAGTTGCAAGTCTTTTAACTATCTACATTCTACAAGACAAAGTTAAATTGTTGATTTTGAATCCAAAGACTTTACCGGGAAAAATGATTAAAAACTGCAAACTTTCAAAATACCACAACGATACCAGAAAAAGATGATTCCAGTGATCGATTCGTAAGATCTTATCTCGTAGCGCACTATGTAATGTAGTGTGATTTACCTGCGTCTCAGTAAATAACTGAGGATATGCTCATAAAACACTAACCTGAGAAGCACGCTGTGCTCTAATTAGGACGTACGCCAAAACTAAAAAGAAAACCACTTTCCTTCTAATCCCCTCAATTTAAATCATTCTAATTTTATATTCAGTTTTATCCTGTTTAGTGAAAAGGACACGCAAGTCAACATTCTATTTAAACCAAACGCTCCTCCATAATACATAAATAAGCTTCATACTCATTGCAGGGGGGTCAGATAAAATCACTCTAATATTTCCGTTCAACTGTGGTCACGTCTTTCAACGTGACCCATCCAGTTCAGAACTCAGCCATTATTTTATTAACCCTCTCAACACCTGTTTATTTGTTTGCAGATCGCTGCTCCCCGTCTTCTGGTACCTGTTGCATGCCAATAAAATCCACCCCATGAAAAGACAGCAGTACAGTTCGAGCTCTAAAGGTGGCATGGAACAATGCTGTCACTCGTTGTCTGGGCTTACCTTCGCCATTACGCCACCACACATTTGCTTGAGCAACATTCCAGCCTCAACGAACCTCAGCAAGAATTCCTCGATAAGCTCGGGACCCACTTGGACACCCACCATCATGTCGCTACCGTGCAAGGCAACCAGAGTCATCAATATTGGCGTAATGATACCACCACTTCTGGCTGCAGAGTGAATTTGACCTCGTTCTTCCGTCATATCCCGCTGAGTGCTCGACGAGGTGTCAACTTGTGGACTTGGGTGGACTTGGGCGGCTGGATTGGGGTCGTAAATCTTAATCACTGCTGTGCCGCCAACGAGGGTCCTGCTTCTACTATTATGAGATTTGGTGATAACAGCAGCAATTTGTCGTCGTTGCTAACCGAACAGAGTGCTAACATTGAAGTGAGTGCCGCAGGAAGCACTTCCGGTGGTCAGGTGTCGTCTTTGGTGGATCACGTCGCCTCCGCCACGAGTGCCACGAGTGCTAGTGAGACAAACATTAACGACAGTGTGGTGGGTGTAGTTGGGCGTCCTTCCGGTGTCGGTGGGGCAGAGGATGCGTTTAGTATGAACATCACTCCGGCACTTTCTCAGGTAAGGATGGATCTGGAGGACTGTTATGATGAAACACACGGTGTCTCTGGTGTAGTTGATTGTAATATGTAATCCTTTTTGAAACTTGTTCAAAAGAGATGACTCAACCAACAGTTCTAGAAACTTTAATCAAACACTACGAAAATATTTATGTGATACTAGTTGTTCCGAAAAACTTCGTCTTGCCATCAAGTAGTTGTCATACAAAATGCCACATTAGTCTTCTTCCATTTTCCCAATTATTCCGGAGACTTTCTCAAACTTTTTCCTCGCACGATCACGTTGCATCCCTTGTCAAGTATATGAAAACCTTACGTCAATCCGTTCATCCGTTTTCAAGCCATTTTGTGGTATATAAACACCACTCCATTTTAATTTATACACTCCCGTGCAAAAGTTTGGGTTCACCCCCTCAAAAACATACAAAAGTGTTCTATCCATATCTCTGTGATTACACGTCCAATTGAAACTCTTTAAGCCGCATTCAAAAGGCAAAGAGTTATTCTTACTTCGTATGTATTTTTCCAAAAACATTTTTTGAATTTTGTATACTAAATTTTTACTTAAAGTTGTGACATTTTTCAAAAAACACAATAAAAAAATCATATCTAATTTCCTCAGCATTGGGTCGACTAAAATTTTAAATCAAAGTGTCATTAGAATCGTCATCTTATATTCTTCGAAGAGACCTCACGAAATTTTGGCGGAAAAATCTGGAAAGTATTCAAAATCAATGAAACAGTCAGTCAAGTCATCGTGCAAAAGTTTGGGTTCACACCTCAGTATGATGCAAATCGTGCAAAAGTTTGGGTTCACCTGAGCCGCACGCACATAATTTTTGTCGATATCTCTGCCATTTTTCAACCGATTTTAATAGTTTAAAGCTTTTTTGAGCGCAAATAATGGCGCGTACATGATTGGTTTGAGATTTCACAGATTTAAGTAAGTTCAGTTGAACCCAAACTTTTGCACTATACACCATACTGAGGAGTGAACCCAAACTTTTGCACGATGACTTGACTGACTGTTTCATTGATTTTGAATACTTTTCAGATTTTTCCGGAAATATTTCGTGGGGTCTCTTTAAAGAATATAAGATTACGATTCTAATAACACTTTGATTTAAAATTTTGGTTGACTTAATGCTAAGGAAATTAGATATGATTTTTCATTGTGTTTTTTGAAAAATGTCACAACTTCAAGTAAAAATTTAGTATACAAAGTTCAAAGAATGTTTCTGGAGAAATACATACGAAGTAAGAATAACTCTTTGCCTTTCGAATGCGACTTAGAGAGTTTCAAGTGGACGTGTAATCACAGAGATATGGACAGAACACTTTTGCATGTTTTTTAGGGGGTGAACCCAAACTTATGCACGGGAGTGTATATAGCAAATGTGATAAAATGACGATATTCGATTCATAGCTTATGATAAAAATAATGTTTCAGACAATGTGATTTCCGTGAGATGAGTAATATAAGTTTTTTTCTTAGTATTATTTCAAATATTACATTGATTTCTGGCTGGCCTGAAAATTTGTTTGAAGATTAAAACAAAGTTTTGATTTTCTATAATGAGTGAATTTGGACATTTTATATTTTTGTTACATTTGGCTTGAATGTCCTGAATGTGATTTTTGAAAGTTTAATTTTTATCAAGCAGACACTTAGCTTCATCTGACCAATTTATTGGAACCCTTCTCATCGTAACAAAATGTCTACTTGAAGGTTTCAAATAAAGAGCTTTTGGTTTATGTGGGAATATTATTAGTTGAGTTTTGGAAGCATTAGGAGAAATCTTCCATTTTTGCAAGAATGAAGAAAAAATATCCAAACTTTTTTGCAATCGACTACAGATGACACGCAGGCTTCGTCCTTTGGCGGAGAGGCCTGTGTCATCCGCAAACAAAGATTTTTGACATCCCTGAGGTAACTCAGGAAAGTCAGATGTGAAAGTATTGTATAATCTTGGTCCCAAAATGCTGCCTTGAGGAACACTAGCTCTTACACGAAGTCTTTTAGATCTGGAATTCCGACAATTAACCTGAAGTGTACGATTTGACAGACAACTTTGAATTATTCTAACGATGTATGTTGGAAAATTGAAGTTTTTTGTTATTTTACAATCAAGCCTTCATGCCAAACATTGTCAAATGCTTTTTCTATGTCTGGATGAGCAAATAAGTAGAACAGTCACACGTAAAAGTTGATGGGTGGTCGAATGTCCATGCCGGAATCCGTACTTTTCATTGGCAAAAGTTGAATTTCAGTTGATGTGGGCCATCATTCTGTTCAAATTATCCGATAACCATTATTTGTAAAGAACCTAATTTTTACTTGATAAATTTAAATATGAGAGTCTAGTTTTTCAATAAATTGTTGAACCATGACATTAGAAAAGAATTTATAATAACAGCACACATTGTATCTCATTTGAAAGTTAATTATTCAGAATTTTGAAAACAAAGCTTAATCTAGATATTTTACACAAACATGTTATCTATCTCTTCAAGAGACGACCATTTTGAATACACTTCCATGCTTCTACAAATTTTACATAACCGCTTCTGTTTTTAGAGGGTTTTAAGTATTGATGTTTTTTTTATTTTAACTTTCTAAGTTTCAATCCTCATTCGATTATTTCTATAAAAATATCTTTGTGTGCATAATTGTATCACAGAGAATTACAATACTTGACAGAATGAAGTTCGATCTAGCCGTGTTTTAAGAACGTTTCCCAGAAAGTCAAACCCAAGAACGACATTCCTTAGAATGACGTTCACCAGAAATCCATTCCCCAGAATAGGACATTCTCCAGAATCAATTTTATGCATTCTTGAAGAGCGGAAAAAAATAAATTTGGTTTCATTTAGCTGTTTTTGTCGTTCAAGAAATGAACCTACCGAATTGATTCGAGTTCCCAGAAGCTTTGAAGCCGGATAGCGACATCAATTCAGCTAAAATATTATTTCGTCAAAATTATTATTATAGATCTCAAGCGAATAAAATCGGAATGTAATTAATAAAAATCTGTCTCTGGCAAACCACCTAAGGGGCCATCAATAAACCACTTGGCCATTTAGGGGGTAAGGGTTTGGCCAAAGACTACGGCTCATACAAATTTCAAAACGTTTGTATGGACAAAAAATCACAAAGGGGAAAGAACGAGGTCTTGAAAATCCAAAATAAATGACAACGTGTTTCATGGCCAGAACCGACCAAAATCTTTAAGAAAATGCTGTTTAAAAACTGTTTAACATGATTGTGTAACTTTTCCCTGAATAATTTCTCCAAAAGCCAGCTCTTCAAAAGACCCGTTTCCCCGAAAGCCATTTCCTCGAATGACCCGTTTCTTCAAAATGTGATGCAGTTCAAACAGGTGCAAGCATTGTCTTTAAGGACTGGGTGCTGAACTAGAAGGAATTATATGCAATCAAAAAAATTTTATAGATAATAAGATCAACCTCGACTAAACAAATTCAGCAATACACAGAAAGAAAAATTTATGTGAATTTCAGCGTAAAATCATGCACATAAAAGTAATGCCTGATAGGTCGCAAATTTACACGGAACATCGTGTAAAATTACAATAACATCGTGTGAGTTTCCGCTACACATAGTACATGGATTTTTCTTGTACTTCTGCCGAGGACGGTAAAACCTGAAAGTACCGCCAATCAATTGAGCAGGGTGCTATCCGGTAGTTACCGAATTGTGTAACACCTTGAAACGCAAAATGTTATGACAATTATGAGAGCTAAAATTTTTCGGGAAACTGGCTGTTGCGTCTGTTTAAAGAGTGTTTCAGTAAAACTGGTGACACTGTAATCTGGAAGTCTTATTCTTCGTGAATAGTGTATAGTAGACCTGTTTATATTTAAAATACTGTCTGGAATTCTACCGGTCAAGCAGTACTCGGAAATCTCATGCCAAGAACAATGTCTGGTTAAATTTTCAGCTCATTTGATAAAGATTTCAGTATGCTTCAAGTTGAAAATGTGTTTTTGAGCTTATTTCAAGGTTTGAAAAATCATAACTAGCATGTGGAAAATCAAAACAACTTGCTATTACCACTATTTGAAAGCTAATTCTATTCTGTTAAAGTATGTCGAATACGCTAGTGAGATTAAATTGAGTTTTAACATTTTTTGATCCAAATTTGTTCGCCACAGTACCCATAAATTACAGTTTTCTCAATATACATGGTAAATAAAACACCCATTGATATTATTTTTTCAGGTCCAAGTCAACGGGATTCAAACATAATACATTTATGAATACATTAACCATCAACAGCTTACATATTGCTTAAGGCGAAGTAGGCCGATGATTCTTGTTGCTAATTCATCTCACGATTTCGAATCAAAGAAAATTAGTTGGTTTTGCACTGACGCAGTTGAAAAAGTCTCAGCATACTTTATGCGTGTTAGCGCGTACAGTGATACTTTTTCAAGTCAATATAAACTATCAAAATTGTTTTTTATCACTTTGAAATGCAAACTGAAAAGTCATCATTGTTGCCAAAACGAATGACGGGCTACTTAGCCTTAAGGCAATAAATTACAATATTGCAATTTTAGGAAAAACTTTCCGTTTTACGCTTCAACGAAAAGCTACCGCAGCAGTCACATCACTGATTTGCACATGTAAATCATCAGTAGGCTTCACTGATACCTTGGATACCGTCTTGATGATTGTTGTTTGTTGCTGTTTTTCATAGCGTTTTCTCTTTCAAGCATACTATGATTGAATCGTTTGCTTCAATGATAGAATGATTTCGAGGCCTGCAGTGCTAACGTATTTATTTTTTGTATTCTTTGAAGCTAACAGGGGTGCCCTTGGCTCACCCACAGCGGATTTACTAATGAGCTTCATAATCACCTATTTTTTACAATTTATGTTCATAAGATAAATGGTAACTTTGAACGGGATTGACTTTAAGATATGCATAGCCATCATGTCTAGAGATTAAAAATCCTAAATTTTAATGCAGGCATGCTGTTCAGTGAAAACACTTCCCGTAAAAAGAGATTTTCGAGAACCTCGAGATACAAACCTCAACCAAACTATGTTAAAACTTGCTCCAATCTAGAAATCATGTTCGGCAAAAGTTCGTAGAGTTGGATAAACTACTATGTACAGGTATTTCCGATAAATTTTTGATGTTTCGTTCGGTTGTTATGATTTTCTCAAAGCTTGAAAATAGCCCAAAAACACACATTTGATTTGAAGTACACCTAAATTTACTCTAAATTGTGTGAAATTCTGGCCAGAAGTTCATTTCGCAATGAAAAATCATAGTGTTGGTTGACTGAGGAGTTTCTAGACATTTTTGAAAATATAAATTGGTCTAGTGTATAGTAATCAGTCGGTTGGGGAGTATTTGTCTTTAGAAGTGTCGATTTCGGAACTATCATGTAAGTCATTAATCATGTTATTGGAGTAATTGAAATGAGTTTAAATAAATAATTACAGAATTGAAGCTGATGTAAAGTAATGCTTTCAATATGTATTCATCGGACTAGAGACGACTGCGCCCAACATGGGCTATTCGAAGAAACCGAACACTCGGGGAACTGGCATTCGGAAAACTAGAGTTCGGAGAAACGACATTCGGGCAGCTGAAATTTGGGGAAAAGTAGCAAAACCGTTTAAGATAAACTGCTCTTTCATATGTCATACTATGTTTTATGATCAAACTTGGCCCAAGTTATTGTTTGTTTTTTGTTTTCATAGTTATTCTTCCTTCTTCTAAAATAAGCTATCCTTTCTTATTGTATTTTCAAAGGGTGATTTATTTTAGTGTATTATTCTTAGTATTTCTAAAAGAATTTTGACCACAGAAACTACATGAATTTCAATCAACTGAGAAATCGCGATATATAAATAAGCATTTTTTAAATTACACGAAATTTCAAATTTTGGGAAAAATATCATAAATTAATATTGGAAATGTTTTAAAAGTTTTTTTTTTAAGTATTATACGACAAACTGAGGTGTCTTATCAAAATGTGCAATAACTCATAATTTTTTTTAATGAAAAGCTCTGAATTAACAGCTCAGCATCAAGTCAATTCCACTTCTAGAAATCGAGATCTAACAAACTTACTACAAATCACTTGGATTCTCAGATAATATCCCAATAATGTTCAAAACTCGAATTTGAAGTAGTCATTTATTATGGAATTCTTTTAAAATTACAATTACATCTCAATTTAACGTAACTCAAATTTTATTTTCGTTACGTTATATAAAAGTTACATTATATCGTAGCGGAATATTGTATTTTTTAAATTTTATTTTGTATAATATGTATATGTATCCTAAGATGATTTAAATGTTTCCCTTGTTTTTAAATTGTATATTGTTTTTTGTTTTTCCTTCGTTTCTACCTTTTGTGGCTTGATTAGTTCACGAATTTCGTTGTTGAACTTGTTGTCATACAACCTTCGGATAATGCATATGGTCTATTCCAGTGGTCTTCCTCCTCCTGGCCGTGATGGACCAGTTGCAGGAGAGGAGTTTGATTGCTGAATCCAATGAGGTGTACTTCAATTATTTAGTTAGGCGAGCCTGTTGGTTCATCCTTCGCCGCCACACGCCGTTTTCCTGCACACCGCCAAAGATCGTCCTAAGCACCCGACGTTCGAAGATTCCATGTGCTTGCAAGTCCTCCTCGAGCATCGTCCACGTTTCATGCCCGTAGAGGACTACCAGTCTTATTAGCGTTTTGTACAGGGTACATTTGGTGCGGGTGTGAATCTTGACCGCAGCTTCTTCTGAAGGCCATAGTAGGTCCGACTTCTACTTATGATGCTCCTCCGTATTTCACGGCTAACGTTATTGTTAGCCCTCAGCAAGGATCCAAAGTAGACGAACTCGTCGACCAACTCCAACGCATCCTAGTCTATCTTGAAGCTTTACGAAAGCTTAAATACTCAGCATCACCCGGACCAGATGGAATCCCGTCATGTTTGTTGAAAGGTGTTCAGCAGCCCTTTTAGTGCCATTGATGAAATTGTTTAAGGCCGCACGGGACGTCATCATAATCACCCTATCCATTTCAAGAAGCAAATCCCAAGAACCATTCCATATATCGATGCGAAAATGTATCACTATGATTCTATATATGTAGTGCACAACCCGATAAATTTTCAGCTTCATCGGTTCACTAAAACTCGAGATTTGCTTCCACCAAGTTTTGATGATTATTGTTAGAGTGAGACGAAAGATAGGGAAAATAACACGGTCTCCCGTGTCCCCTTAATTGCTCGTTACAACGAGGATCCTTTCCCGCTGCGTGGAAGACTTCTTTGCTTTCTCTGATTTTTAAGAAAGGCGACAAATGTGACATTGGCAACTACAGAGGAATTACATCTTTAACAGCATGTTCAAAAGTTTTTGAAAAAATAGTGAATAACGCTCTTTTCGAATCATGCAAGAACTACATCTCTACTGCTCAACACGGATTTTTTCCAAAACGGTCAGTGACTACTAACCTTATTGAGTTTACCTCGCTGTGCATTCGGTCAATGGATACAGCAAAGCAGGTCGATGTCATCTACACGGATTTCAAATCAGCAGTGAATCATGCTCTTCTCCTTCGAAAGCTTGAGAAGTTGGGGATGTCGCCAGGCCTCGTTAGATCGGTTCGAATCGTATCTTTTCGGCCGATCTATTAAAATACGGATTGGGGCAGCTCATTCGGATTCTTTTGCTATTTCTTCAGGAGTGCCACAAGAAAACAATCTAGGACCTCTCTTGTTCTCTTTGTTTATCAACGATGTTGCCTTCATTGTGCCTCGCGGAGAACGAGTCCTCTATGCAAATGACGTGAAGATTGTCATGATGGTCAATAGCGTTGAAGATTGTTTGGCATTACAGGCGACCTTAAATTCTTTCCAATATTTTAGATTGCAGAAGGTTTCTCGGATCCTTCATGCTTCAAATCATTATACTGTGCCTTAGTTCGCCCTATTTTGGAAGCTAGTAGTAGTTTGGTGCCCGTACAATAGAGTTTGGATCGATCGTTTCAAGGTTGTGCAACGGAAGTTCGTGCGATTGGCTCTCAGGAATCTTTCGTGGCGTGATAGAATTCATCTTCCTCCGTATGACCACCGATGTATGCTGCTTGGGTTGGATACTTTGGAAAGTAGGAGAGTTTCGATGCAATATATTTTTATGGGCAAGATCTTCAAAGGCGAAATTGATGCTCCAGCTATACTCCATGAGTTGCGTATATATGTTCCAGAACGCCCTTTGAGACGACGCAATTTTCTAAGTATGGATGCGCGCAATAGCCAATACGGGCAACTTGATCCTATTAGACACATGGTTTGCTCGTTTTAATGAAGTTTTCGAATAGTTTGATTTTATTTAAAGTATTCAACTTGTAATATAAGGTTTTTAACACTATGTTTGTTAGTTTTAGTTTTTTAGTGACCTTTCTTGTAATTTGTTGTGTTACTTGTTTCAAGAAGATGCGGGTTTTATGCCTATTTCAGGCTTTCCCAGCCATACTTCTTTAAGACCTAGGTCAGATGAAGAAATACATATAATTATATATATAAAATAAAATAAAAATTCCCTTATCCGGCAATGAATTATCTGTGTTTACAGACCTGGCAATTACCCATTATGACAACTGAAGGCAAACGACTTACCCAACATACTTTCGTGTGAAAACTACGACATTAAACAAGTGGGTTAACTTCGAATCCTGAAGAGGATCCAAACCATAGGATCGAAATGTCGGTGATGAAATAAAAGTATTACCGCTTTTGAATGTGATTGCAAGCCGTAATTTAAACAAAAATTCACAAAATACAATTCAATATTTTTTTTGTTCCCATTTGAGCAGACGCAACCCCTTTAATCTATTACAGTAGCTTATGTGAATCGAAATGAATTATTTTGGAGTCTAACTTACAGTTTGTTTTTTTTTTATTGCTGTGTGCGTTTGAAATGCAAATATCAAATGCGGGAACACCAAACGCGATAAGATTTTCCACAAGAAATGCGATGTCAAAGATACATTTTTCTTGCTAGGTCGACGGTGATTTGTATGATCGTTGCTAGGTGTCCTTTGATAGTTTTGTGTTGCCGCATTTGGAGGACGTTTATTGAAGATTTGCACCTCAAAGGCAAACAGCAATATAAGATGGCCCAACCTGCAGTGCTGGAAGTTTAAAAGGTCTCTCGGATGCTGCACTACAAATATTTTTTTGCAATTTCTCATCGTAATAGGCTGTTTTTCATCACGCCAATCTGTCATGAAATGGCCTACTTTCCTGTACTGAAGCATGCAGTGCGGGAATAGTCATTACCTAACTGAAACCAGTGCTGTAATGATTCATTACGCAACGCTTTCTCATTATGCAACTGTTTTGAGTTGCGTAATGAATCATAACACAACAATATCTCAGAAATTTAAAATAATGGTGAATGCATTCCGATATAATTTATGATACCCTCAAGTGGTCTTTTACGAAATTACAAAAAATGTTGTACGTAACTTGTTACAAAACTCGATGTTTACAGCACTAGTCGGAATTATCCTACTCGGCAAGCCTCGTAGGATAAATTTACGAATCGTGCTGTAAAAATCATTATTCTGCAACTTATTCCGTAAACTGCTATTATCACACTACGAATTATTTGGGAAATATTGGTCTCGAAATAGTCAGCGAATACAAATCACAGATGTAAATGTTTCGTAAAATATGTAAGCCAGCAAGGTCTTAGAGATTCAACACATATACCTAAACTTGTTTAGTTATGTTTCGAGGCTGACCGAGATAATACGTACAATATAGTCTAAATACATAGTCATAAGATTGAAAATGTAGAAAAATCACGAAAAACGCCACGGCTGTCTAAAAAGGGGAGGGTTCAGAGGTTCACGGCACGCTTGTAGGCATAAGCACAGCAAAACTTGTATCAAAAATCATTAAAAAGTCACCGAGTTATCTCAGTTTTAGCAAGGTTTGATCATCCTGTGTTTTTAGGGATAAACAAAAATCGTGTTTTAATCTGAATGCTTTTCCGAACAAAAAATAAATAAAAAGACTACCTCAGTTGATTGATTTCTTAGGAACGAGTGTTAAGAGTATACTGACTACAAGGACAAAATTATTCATAATTTCATAACCGTCGATTTGAAAAGCAGCAATTATAAGTTGTGATGATGGATGTAAATAACTACAAGCTCTTGCCTGCGCATATAAAGTTTTGCATATGAAGAAGTTTCTAAAAAAAGGTGCAACGTATGTTTTAATTACCTGCACGCCAGTATGATGCAACCGATGTAAGATTTTCAAATAATTTTGTCCTCCACCAGAGACACTGTGCGGTAACGGTTTGAGAAAATGTTCACCTTTATTGAATCGTAAAATTTTACAGGTTTTATTAGCGCCAACCTCGGCGAGCGGTTCCGGAGCCATCATATCGGTTGCTGCTGCCACGGTCACCAAAGTCGGTCCTGCCAATGACAACGTGACGAGTGAGGAGATAAATTCATTTTATTTTTATGAGGTAAGTTTAGTTTTACTTTAAGTCAGATGACATCAAATCGCCCGCCTTTGATGGGGATCGCAATACTTGGCTGGATATCAGCCGGGTGCCAGCTTGGGGAGTCAGTTTTCATGAAGCGGCAAGTGGGTATAAGTACACTTTTATCTCGTTCAAGTACCTCGTTATATCGTTGTTAAGCGTGTCATCAATTTACGAGGGTTATTCGCCAACGGATGACATTCACGGGAGTTTGGTTTGGTTTTGATTAAGGTTTTTCACCCCTTAGGATTGTTAAAGTGTTCTGTTGATTAATAATAAATATTGGAAATTTCGCACTTCCACATGAAAGGGGCCGCCCAAGCAATCAATAGATTGGATATTACTTAAGCAGTGAAATCAAAAGTGCACTTCTAGTAAATTTTGGGATCCATTTAAAATAAAAACTGTTCATTGAAAAAAAAAATTCCGTTGATGTGGACAACCATTCTGTTCAAAATGACCTTTTTAAAAAGTTTACTGATGGAGGAAAGCAAGCTAATTGGACGATAACTGTAAACTTCTACAGGATTTTAGTCCGATTTCAAAATTGTTACAGTCATGAAATTTGCCAGGAGAAGATGCCAACTGAGAATATTTGTTATATATCAACCAAGCTCACTAAGCTACTTTCTGTAAGTTTATTGATAAGGATGTAAAAAATTCCATCTTCACCAGGGGCTTTCATATTTTTTATTTTTTTTAATAATAGTTCTCACTTCATCCAAATCAGTCTCCCAGTAATTTTCGAAAACGTTCTCTTGATTGAGAACTAATAAGTCCTTGATTGAGAGACTAGTAAGTCCTAAATAAAAAATGTGCGCGCTTGAGTTTTTGAGATTTTTTGCAATAAGGTAGTAATCATTAGTTTTCCTCGTTCAATGCCAGATCTGACTTCTGAGGTTTTTTATTTCAAAATTTTAGATAATTTTAAAAAAAGGTTTAGAGCCAGGGTCCAATTGAGTAACTCTATATTAAAAAAAAATTCTCAACTGAGAAAATCCTTTCTCTAATTTCTTTCTGCAGATTCTGCCATATAATTTTCATAGCAGGATCGCGAGTGCGTTGGCTTCTCATCACGTTTTTAAGACGGATCAAGAGTTTAAGATCATCGTCTATAATCACGGATTCAAATTTTACTTCACATTTCTGTACTGCATACACATCCCGAATAAACTTCAGCGTGTTGATTTTCTCAGACAATTGCAGAAACTTGGAGCATTCATTCGAAACCCATCAATTAGTTCCTATGCTCCCAACAACATTTTTCTCGCCATCTTGCCGCGTGTCCGATGTTGTTCGCCGTTTTAATTAATAAACTCAATGTTTCTGATTAACTGGACACAATTATCACTTTCCTGGAAAAATTTCCCGCTGTTTTTCCCATAATTTGACACTCGTTCAGACCTCAAAGCAGAAAGAACATTTCCTTTAAATGGAACTCGCGGCGGAGCAATATGCCATTCGTCTGCAACCGATACCAGGTAATTAGCGATACCGATCATTTGTACCTTGCGGCTTTTGCGAAAATATTCCGCGAATCGAACGGGCGCAAGCAAAGGAGGAAGATAAATATCTTCATTTCTCACAAATCGTTCGAACATTGCGCATAGCTGCTCGAATGGTACGTGACTGCCTGGAGGAATATTAATTAACACGTCTTGGGTTGGCGAAAAATGCGAGCAGCATCTCTGTGCGGAGATGTCCACTTCCCTAAGCGAAGAAGAGCGCATTTTCTATTTTTCCAGCAGTCGCAACATGCCAACTGGTTGCGCTCTATAAATGGGAGCACTATTTCAACAGGTTACACACGAAGAAGAGTGATGCGAAAATAATGACTGGAGATGAGCTGGTCACATCTAGCTAGGAAAACAAGGTTTGTAACAACGGGGACTGTATTTATTCCGGAGCACTTTTTCTGCTCTTCGTGCTTCGAATTGCTATTGCAGTTACTTTGGGAGGGTTGCCAGAATCTTTTAAAGTGGCATGTATCAAAGAGTTTACTCATCATAACTTGGTATTTGCTCATTGGCAGCTATACGGTGCCCTGGATTATAGGTCAATAGATCTACATACGTAATAAAATAAAAAGTGGATTATTATTATTGCAGTACATGCTCTTAGCAATTCAATGAAGTTATAAGTTTCGTTAAAGCCAAACAAAGTTAATTGGAAAACTAGTTTGTGAACAATCTGGTTAATCCAAAAACTTCCCGAATAGTTTTTGATCCGTTGAACGCGTCTCTTGCTCCTGCGAGGGGCGAGGGATGATCACTTGTTCAGTGTGAAAAGAGTTGATAGAGCAATATCCCGAATCTGGTTAAGCGTGGATACATCATAGATCGCATCAGAAACCATTAGTGACTCCCAGATCATAACTTTATCCCACTAACCCAATATCCTTTCCATGACAACTGTGGAGATGCAGAAGATTCTTTTGTAACGAATGCTTCAGGTTCAAGACCAGCAGCAGCTTAAGCGCCACTCACCGAAAGTGAGGCTGCTGAGGCTGTTAATGGCCCGGCAAAGGCTCTTATCTAGGGCGGGTTGAATTTCTCCCTCAAACACCGATCACACCTAGCTAACCACAAGGTTGGTTTCAAAGTGTACCCAACTGAACTAATCAAATTAGGAAAATATGTACAAAAAGTTTAAAGTTATTCAATACGCAAAATAATAAAGCTAAATGAGACAAATTATTTAAGTTTTCTTGGTAATTCAAATCGTATAACTCGTTAACCTTCGAAATAGGGTCGGCCTAGTGTTTTCAAATCCAGTTTATTGCAGTTCAAAAGAGTATACATAGGCCTAAACTTGCTTGAAGGTGACGTCACCGAATTTGGTTTAAATCCTAAACCTATTATTTTTGGTTCTTACAAACTAAAAGGAAAAAAAAGTACAAATAAAATCTCTGACCTTTCTATCAGCAAACCTGCCGGTTGTCAGCTGTATCCCAGGAATCCTCCAATCCACTGATGAGGTCACTTCATCGGCGATAATCCTCCCACGTGATCTCCTTTCCACGTGATCGCATGCGCATGCAAAAGTGCAATTCCTAAATCGATTCGAGCCTTCGCAACTAACTTGCCCACGTACCGATCAAATCGTTGGTCGCGTACTCCCTTAGCAGTACGGAAAGTTGTCACTTCTCACCTGCAGATGGCACACTCAAAAGCTTCGGTGCCTCGTGTCTCTTTCGTGCGATGTTTCGAGAGCGACAGGGAGCTTGCGACGAGCGTGGTGAGCGAGTTACTGATGCGACACAAGACGATGCGAAGAGAGCTTTCGGATGTTGCACGCTGGCCAGCCGCTCGCAATAGAGTTCGCTAGGGTGGTTCGACTCGAAGACGGGTAATTCCAGTCACGGTTTCTTCAGTTAAGTACGCACTTCACAACCTAGCATAAACGCCCGCAATGACCAGCGGGATTCACCTGGTCATTCGATATTTCGATATTAATTCAAAATACATTAAATTTAACAGAAAATTCACCTTACCTCGAACCAATTAGGAATTCAATTTACTGAAAAGGTGAATTTCAAAATGGCGTTCTTGGCACTGTTTTTTTTCTAAGGAGAATTATTTAAATTAACGAAATATTAGCACATTTAATTTTAAAGGAATTTCACCTGCACTATTAGAAAAGTTTTAGGAACTTTTAACTATTTGCACAATTCCACTTGGATTTGCTCTGAGTTCTTCAACTATTCAACTCTTCGTTCAACTTTTCTTCTAAAATCCGATTTCGAATCGTTGACAAATCGCACGAGAATAAAATGTCCGCAGCAAAATTTTAGTTTTTATAAAATCCCCCCAATTGCGTACCTATTTTTGGTTGAACGCAATTTAGAAACACCCCATCTCATTTTGCCTTACTCATTTATATTTTTCCGATCTCGCTCTACCTTTTTCGCTGTATAAATCCTATACACACAGGTAGCAGATTTCCGCTTGCAGTCCAAATTAGTTCAAATAGGTTCTTCAAATTTGTCTTTTGGTCAGCTAAATGAGATCCTGTGGAGGCTCTCACCGGTTATTTGAAACGATCAATCGGAGCTTTTGAATTTCAAAGCTTCAGATGTCTCTGCTAATACGGGAGATGGCGCATGTGTTGCAAAAGGGTCTAAATTTATAGAAGCTTTGGTTACACTGTTAATTTTATTAACGGTGAACAAGATCCATGTTAAAATTTATTGTTACACTTTAGTCTCGAGTAGCAATGGGTGTGTAACTAACACTCCTTTCCTTTTCCTGCTGACCGTAAGGATGTGGCCGGTGCAGTAATTGATTTCAAATTTTGAGCTCTCGATCAGCATGTACTTACTTGATACTTGATGGGCTACAATCTGCAACGTAGAATCTACGCCGAATAAATATTTCTTCTCCACTGGGCTCGGTCTTGAGTCAATCGCTTCCAGTCGTCCTGAACGTTAAGTGCCCTTAAGTCCTCTTCACTGCAAAAAGCCAACGTGTGCGCGGCCTACCACGAAGCCGACGACCTCGTCCGGGTTCTCTACTGAATATTATTTTTGCTAGTCGTTCTTCTGGCATTCGTACCACGTGACCAGATCAAAGCAGCCTTCCGTATTTTATGAGCTTGATAATATCCACTTCTTTATATACTTGCGACGCCGCCAAATGCCATTTTCTTGTTTACCGCCGAGTATTGTTGGCAGCACAAAAACTCTAAACACTTTCCAGTCGACCTCTTTTACCGTCCAGGATTCATGGCCGTATAGAGCAACCGGAAGGATTAGTGTCCTATATAGCGCGAATTTGGTTTTCGTCTGTAGGCTACGGGAATAAGCTGGTTACGGAGCCTGTAAAAAGCCCTATTCGCAGCTGCAAGACGCCTTTTAACCTCGCGGGTAACATCATTATCGCACGTCACTAAAGTACCAAGATATACAAATTCTTCGACTACTTCAAATTTTTTACCACCCAGCACCACTTATCTACCAACGTCACGATTGGAACCACGCTGTCTACCAGCGATCATGTACTTAGTATTGCTAATGTTGACGGTAAGTCAAATCCTCGCTGTCTCTCTTTTAAAAGGCACGAATGCCTTTTCTACGGCTTGACGATTAATTCCTTCTTCTTCTTTTCTGGCGTTACGTCCCCACTGGGACAGAGCCTGCTTCTCAGCTTAGTGTTCTTATGAGCACTTCCACAGTTATCAACTGAGAGCTTACTATGCCAATGACCATTTTTGCATGCGTATATCGTGTGGCAGGTACGAAGATACTCTATGCCCTGGGAGGTCGAGAAAATTTCCAACCCGAAAAGATCCTCGACCGGTGGGATTCGAACCCACGACCCTCAGCTTGGTCTTGCTGAATAGCTGCGCGTTTACCGCTACGGCTATTTGGGCCCCCGATTAATTCCTATTATATCGATATCGTCCGCAAAACACAGGAGCATATGCGACCGGGTGACGATGGTACCGCTTCTTTGCACGCCCGTTCTCCTAGTAGCTCCTTCGAGAGCAATGTTGAACAAAAGGTTTGAAAGCGCATCTCCTTGCTTCAATGCATCTGAAGTTACGAAAGAGGTTGAAGTCTCATCTGCAACCCGCATGCTTGATTTCGTTCCTTCCAACTTTGCACGAATCACCTTTTACGATGTCGCGTCTAAAAGACAAGGCGATTGGATTCGATTTAGAACATTCATCTTCATTTACCTAATTGACATTGTCATCGTTTCCGAGACCTTCGAAGAACATGTTCCTGAATATAGTGGAAGAAAGACTCAATAAGGCAGGGTTAACGATTTCGATATAAAAGTCGCGTTTTTGTATTTGTTGAACGAGAACGGGGTAGAAGGGGGCAAGAAGGACACCCGGGGCAAAAGTGCCACCCCTAGAAAAGACAAAATTGAGTACTAATTGAGGGTTGTGTAAATATTACAGTTAAAAATGTTCAGTACAAAAAATAAGAAAAATGTATTTAACTCACCAACGCAAAAAATGCGGAATATTATAAGAATGTAAGACTGGAAAACAAGGTTTGACTCCCAATAAATACAAAACATATTTGTTTTTCCGCACAGTATTGATGATTTTCAATTGTTTAATATAGCTGTGAGGAAATTTTTACGAAAAAGATCTTTTGACATTAAGTTTTACATATATAAAAACAGTATGTCTTATGGGGCAAGAGGGACACCGCAATTTTCTCATATAAAATCATATGAACTTTTATTTTTCTTGTTTAAAATTGCATTAAATCAATGCTTCCTACTAAATAAAATCAAAATAAACCATCTCGGACATTCAAAATGGTTTCTGAAATTTTTGACTATTATTGTTACAGCCAAATAAGATGAGAACTAAATTAATTTCGTAAAATTACTTTTCAACTATAAATCAACTTTTATCCCTCAGTTTTTATCTTTACATACTCTAGAATGTATCGTTTAGGTGGGGAAATAATAATATACAAAATTTGTGGAATTTAGCTCTGGTGGTCTTCTTGCCCCATACGAGTGGCACTCTTGCCCCGTGCCTCGTTGAAAAATCTCATAAGAAGGGACATTTTCAAAAATCTCAAATCATCATGTAATTCTTATATTTTTGAAATCTATCGATAACATCATTTAGAACAAGAGGTAAGCTTGCCCCTACACTGGAATAATCTTCAAAAATTGTGCTAATCAACCATGATTTGAACCTATATATCTTAAGGTGTCCTTCTTGCCCCCAGCCCCCCTAGCAATCGTATTCAACTCATTTTAGACTATGCTTGGCTTATTTGCATCTGCACTTCTATTACGTTTTTGATGTTTTCCCGCTCTGTGTTCTTGTACTCTACGTAGTTTACCGGTGGTTTGCTCTTGCATGTTGGGCAGATTGCCTGTTCATCTTCCTCCGCTTCTCTGTCTCCTTCCGTCGTTCATCCCCTTCTTCCCTTCTCGCCTGACTTCCCCCGGCGTTGGAGGTTATTGTCACCAGTACCGGTTGGGGAGACGTCCCTGCTGGTAGTACCCCGACTACCGGCGGGTATCACAGGGAAGATCTTCGGTTTCTTTCTTCGTCAGGCTGACTTGAGTGGAGAGGTCGGTCAAACGATTCCGTTTGTTGGTTGATTTCCGGTTCATTAGCGTCCCGACGACCCGATGCCATCTTGCTCTCGGATCGCTGGTCATCCCGGCAGTTTCTCTGCAAGATAGACGTTATCGCCGCCACCATATTGTTCATCAAATTCCAAAGCGATCCTATGCTTACCGTTTTGCTTACTATTCTGTCTGCATTGAAGTCTTGTGCAAAAGCAGCCACTGCCGCGCTTCGTCCCATGTTGAACCTCGGGCAATCGAAGACAACATGTTCCGGTGTTTCCTCTCTCTTATTACACACGGGGCAGAACAACGGGTGACAACGCGTGGCGGAACTGAACAGGAACTGTGTCAGGTGGAAGTTTACTTCGCCATACTCTCTGTTTACCCAGGTCGACACATTCGGGATGAGTCTATGGGTCCACTTACCTTTCTCAGAAGTAACCTATTCTTGCGGCCACTTGACCAGCGAGCCGATCCTCGCCAATTTCCTCACCTGCCAAGTGCCTCTCCCCTGATAGCACTCGATGTCTTCTACCAGAGTGCTGCAAATCGGAATCATCCCGGTGATCGCACATACTGCCTCTGACGATATTGTTATGTATGCGCTTGCTACTCTCATGGCCATGAGTCGGAACGTGCTGTTAAGCTTGTCCCGATTACGCTTGGTTTGAAGTGATGTACCCCAGGCCGAAACTCCGTATCTCAGTATTCACGATGATACGCTAGCCAGAAGACGCCTCGTACAGCTTCTCGAACCATGAGCGTTCGGCATGATCCTTGTAAGTGCGTTGATTCCATTTACCGCCTTCTCACATGCATAGTCGACGTGACTGCTGGTATCAGGTATCAGAAGGCCGGCTCCAAAGGCACGTTCCCCACCAGTTGGGAGATTTGTGCCATCGCCATATTTGAGCCTATTTCATCATCTACCCGATGGGAGAGGAAAGGGAAGGGAAAGATGGGAGGAAATAGGAGTGGGGTCCCTTGAAGAGGGAAGATCGCATAAGCGAAATGAGAGCATGTAGCTCCATACCACAATGGGTTCGAACAGCGCCCTAAAAAGGGCACTGCAAAACGCATGAGCGTATAGAGAGCCTATAGCTCATTACCACAGCGGGTTAAGAATAACAGGATGTCCTGAAGATTCAGGCTTCTGTATTCAGTTTCACTTAATAAGTGTTTACCAAGTAATTGGAATCGCATTTGCGCAAAAACTGGACAGTTACATATCAGGTGATACGAAGTTCCATAATCGGAGTCACAACTATCACACACAAATGAGTCAGCACGCTGAATATTTGCCATGTGATAGTTGAGTCGGCAGTGGCCTGTCAACGCTCTGACCAAGAGACTGCAATTCTGCTTTGACAGATTTGTTAAATACTTCGCCACCTTTGGAGATGGCTCAGTAATATACAATTTTGTTTGACGACACGACTCCAAACTATTCCAATATTGCTTGTGCTGAGTTGCCGCCCAAGAGTTTATCTGAAGCTTCACCCAGCACTTCGAAATTGGAATAGCCGGCTCAGGGCCAATGAAGTCATGCGATGCTCCATCGCGAGCTAGCTCATCAGCCAATTCATTTCCAGCGATGGAAGAATGGCCAGGTACCCATACAAGGTTTACAGAGTTGACTGAATTCAGTTCCTCAATTTGAGTTCGACATGCGATAACAAGCTTCGACCTTGAGTTGGCCGAAGCGAGAGCTTTTATAGCAGCCTGACTATCTGAACAGAAGTATATGACTTTACCCATTACGCGCTGTTGAAGTGCTGATTGCACTCCACACATAAGAGCAAATATTTCCGCCTGAAAAACGGTGCAGTTTCTACCAAGTGAGTAAAACTGATTCAGCCTTAGCTCACGAGAATATACTCCTGCACCAGCTCTACCTTCAAGAAGGGAGCCATCAGTGTAACATACTATATTGTTTGATATACTTCTTTCCAAATAGCCAGACGTCCACTCTTCCCGTGAAGGGAATTGTGTGATAAATGTCCTGTAAGGAAAGTTACAAGCAATTGTGAGATCACTTGGAGCAAGGACAATGTTGTCCCAATTCACCAAAAGTGGAAACAACGAAGTGTGTGTAGATCTACGATTCACTGAATTTTTCTCCAGTAGATCCAGTACCCATAAACGGTAAGAGCAAGAAAGTGCTTCTTGTTTAAGATATATGTGTAGTGGCGCAACGTCGAAAAGGGCCTCGAGCGCTGCTGTGGGAGTTGTAGAGAACGCACCAGACATCGCCATCAAGCACATCCTTTGGAGATGGCCCAATTTTGATTGGATTGTTCTCACTTCGCCCTTTTGCCACCACACAAGACATCCATATGCCAATATTGGTCGAACAACTGTTGTGTAAATCCATTTGATATATTTGGGTTTGAGGCCCCAAGTTTTACCAAAGGTTCGCCGGCATTGACCGAAGGCCATGCAAGCTTTTTTGACTCTGAAATCAATGTGAGGTGTCCATGAAAGTTTGGAATCTAGAATGACTCCGACATACTTTACTTGATCAGTCACATTAATCTCAGTGCCAAAAAGACGTAAAGGTCGAATTCCATCGCGGTTTCGTCTTTCCGTAAAAAGAACAATAGATGTTTTATTCGGGTTAACCGAAAGGCCATATTGGCGATACCAATTCTCGACTACCTGAAGAGCACTTTGCATCAGGTCGAATAGGGTGCTTATGCACATACCAACTATCAGAGCTAGATAGTCGTCGGCAAATCCATAAGTTGGAAAACCGCAATTATTGAGTTGCCTCAATAGCGTATCTGCTACGAGATTCCACAAAAGTGGTGACAAGACTCCCCCTTGGGGGCATCCGCAAACACTCAATTTTCGAATTGCTGCTTGACGCAATGTCGAGAAGAGATGTCGGTTTTTGAGCATTTGATGAATCCAATTGGTAATCATTGTAGGTAGCCCATGGTTTCGTGCGGCTTCCAATATGGCATCGAAAGACACGTTATCAAAGGCACCCTCAATATCCAAGAAAACACCCAAGCACGATTGCTTCTGAGCGAATGCTTTCTCGATATCGTATACAACTTTGTGTAAAAGAGTCACAGTGGACTTTCCAGATTGGTAAGCATGTTGATTCACATGAAGAGGCATGTTTGCCAAATAAACATCACGGATGTGATGATCGATAATCCGTTCCAGACATTTCAGAAGAAAAGAGGTCAGACTGATTGGTCTAAAACTCTTCGCTTCCTCATACGACGCACGTCCTCCTTTTGGGATAAACTTTACAGTAATATCACGCCAGGATTTGGGAATGTACCCGGTAGCAAAACTGCTTACAAGTAGCTTTTTCAAAACATGTTTGATAAACTCAAATCCCTTTTGGAGCAGAACAGGATAAATCCCATCCGCTCCTGGAGATTTGAAAGGAGCAAAACTATTAAGTGCCCATTGAATCGATTCAGTAGTTACGATACTGCGAGCCGAGGCCAGAGACTCGTAACTACATGAAAAGACATTTGGTTCATCCGTAGATGCTATGTCCACACATCCGGGGAAGTGTGTATTGAATAAACATTCTAAAACTTCTTCATCGGAAGAAGTAAAGTCACCATTAGGTAAGCGAATTTCGTTCACTTGGAAATCCTTAGATTTTGCAAGAATTTTGTTCAACCGACTGACTTCACTCAAACTGGAAACATTTGTACAAAGGTTTTTCCAGCCGGATCGTTCAGCAGAACGAAGAGCCTTCTTGTAAGCCTTGCGAGCTGACTTGAACGACTCTGATCCAGCTGAACGGCGTCTGTTCCAACTCCTTCTACATTGTTTCCTGAGTCTAGTCAGATCGGAATTCCACCATGGGGTCCCTCTTGTAGTCTTTACAGACCGCAGAGGACATGCTTCTTCAAAAGCTTCCATAATGTAGGATGTTGTAGTATCAACGGCATCATCCAGATCACTTGGATTTTCAATGGACGGAGAATATCCATGAAATTTGGTCGCAACCAATTCAATGTAGAGTTCCCAGTTTGTTGACCGGGGATTCCTAAAACGCAAAGTCTGCGCAGTTACATTTGAATGTTCAAAGAAGATGTAGCGATGATCAGATAATGATTCCTCATCTGATACATGCCAATTCGTCAACTCGTGACTGATTCTATTCGAGCAGAGCGTTATGTCTAACACTTCTTCTCTATTAGAAACCATGAAGGTTGGGCGATTGCCTATGTTAAGTAATCCAAGGTCTGTACTACTTAAGTATTCCATCAGACTGGAGCCTCTCAAATTGATATCCGAGCTGCCCCAGATGATGTGATGAGCATTGGCATCACTGCCCACAATCAGCGGAAGGCCTTTTGTTACGCAGTGTACGACAACTCGTTTGAAGTCATCCGTTGGGGATGGTTCATCATGTGGTAAATATACCGAACAATAGACGTATTTCCTGTTGAGGTCACCAACAGAAACATCGATTGTGACAGCACATACATCTCTGGTAGTTAACTCAGAAATGAGTGTAGCAACGATTGCTTTATTAACGAGCACGCATGCGCGGGGCATGGAGCGCGAGTTTGCCATTTCAAGCTTGCTAAAAGTAGCAAAAACTGGGTCCACAAGGTTACCTAGATAGAAGTTCCCTCTACGAAAGTAGGGTTCTTGAACTAGGGCCACTTGGGCTGCACCATTTTGCATGAGTCTGCAAAGATTGATCGTTGCTGTTCTTTTATGCTGAAGATTGATCTGAGCTAACCTAACCGTAGCCACTACCCAAACTAGGCAGGATTAAGCTTTTTGCAATCTCAGCACGAAAAAGACCAGCAACGAAAAAAAACAGATCGGTATCTATTTAAAGTCGCCAAAGGCGAAAGAGCACAGAATACACTGTGTAAAACGCATAATGCGAATCCATATAGGTGATAATTTAAATTAAATGTCAACATATTCATAATCCCACCCTTATTAAGCCTCAAGATAGAGACTGAAGAAGGGCAGCCGATTATCTCGGAGAAACACAAGGTCACCTGCACCATTGCTCCGGGTAGCACAGGAAGGACTCAATACTGTGGAGGGCGCCCTGGTACCCCACAGGCTCCGTTTGCGGTTAGGTTTTATTTAGACCCCCCTAACCATTCATTCTTAGGCACGGTACGCATCACACCATAAATTAGGGGTCACCTGTGAGGTGGACTTTTACCACCGGAACAGGCAGTCCGTAGTGTTAATTCTTAGCCAGTTGAAACAACCGCTACCGACACTACGCGGCTATCTAGGCTGCTCGGGAAAAAGAGGTTAATATTGATGATTAACTCCTGACGTGCCCAAGCAGCCAGTAAAAAAAAACTCCGTATCTCAGTATTCACGATGATACGCTAGCCAGAAGACGCCTCGTACAGCTTCTCGAACCATGAGCGTTCGGCATGATCCTTGTAAGTGCGTTGATTCCATTTACCGCCTTCTCACATGCATAGTCGACGTGACTGCTGAAGTTTAGCCGATTGTCTATCATCAAGCCCAGGTGTTATAGCTGTGATGCTATGACATGCCACCCGACACGGCATTCTCAGCGTGTTGAACCTTTTCGCCGGAACATATTCGGATCGCCGCTTTAAGTGTCACATTTGGTATTCCATATGGTCCTGGGGCCTTTTTCACCTTCAATGCTTTCACCGCTGCTACAAGCTCGTCATTGAAGACCTGACGATCTACGGCGTTTGCTTCTTCCTCAGCTTATCAGCACACGTTTCAACCGACATTGATGGACCCTTAACTTTCGCCATGACCACTCGATAAGCGTCCCCCCAGAGGTTGGCGTAAGCTGCTCGGCACACCTCCTTGTAGCACTCTGATTTGCTCAGCGTTATCTCGCGTTTCAAAGCAACTCTGGCTGCATGGAATACGACCTTTCGCTCCTCTTTGATTTCTACTTTTCTCTGGTAACGGCTCCTGGCTTTAAGGCAAGCATCGAGGAGGGAGTTGAGTGCATCGTTCCACCAGTATGCAGGACGTCGATCATTGCGGAACTCACGTTTTTGTGGCATCGTTGTATCACATGCCCTTGGCATCGCTGTTGTCAGCCCTACCCCATCCAAGTTCAGGGCATCGCTATCGGAGCGAAGTGCCTCTACGAAGAGATATTTGTCAGAAGCCTTCGTCTTTCACTGCCGGTTGCCAATTGTGTTGTGACGTGTGGTGAGTGGTACACGATACGGTTCAGCTATTATCGCAAAGTCGCACATAGTTCCTGTTATCGACTGTCACAACAGTTGCTGTGCGGTGTCGCAGTGATTCAGGTTGATCTGCGTTACCTCTGTTACCGTTGGGCTGCGATCGCTTTTTGATACGCACGGCAATTGAAGTTGCCTGTCGAATGAGTGTTTCCTTCCTCCGGTGAGCAGAGCAAGCACACTAGTCGATTCTAGCAGTATTTCCTAAAAAGACCTCTTTCACCACATTTCCTTCAGTTCAGTCCGGCCCTCTACAGCTCGCCGCCAGGTGTTGGAAGTCCATGCACCTGAAACATCCCATCAGTTGCCTATCTGCTCGTGTGACGAGTCTCATTGAGACTTTCGACCGGTCAATTCTCATCTTGCCTTTTTACATCAGTTTGTACGCCGTGTCAGCTGGTAGCTGAATCGTCGCTGACAGTGTGCCGTCTTACGACTTCCTCAGACGGATTGCCATGGTCTCCTCTCCAAGGCTGCATTTCTTACGCAGCTCCTTACTCAACTCGTCCACGATTGTTATCTCGTCTAGATATCTGCACTCAACAACTGCTCCCTAGGTAAGTGCTCTTACGTCCGTCTCGATCGCCAAAAATTTCGTGATAAGGTACTGATAGGCTGAGCTCTTGATAGCTGGGTCGCTCTTCAGCCCCTTTCTGGGTGCGCCGCGTTCTAACCACGTTTTCTCCTATGTCCTTCAGGTTCGAATCGTCCTTAACTCTTCGAAGTATATCTGCCTACGTTGTTTAGTCATTTGCCTTAAGGTGAAACATCTCGGGATACAAAGATGGCCGGCACAATGGCTGACTTCTCCCCCTACTCACGTTTTCAAAAGCACAAAACTGGAGAAATAGTTGGCAAACGTTCCTGATCTTCTTATTTTAAGCTTTCTGCTAGAGCACAAAGCCAAAATAAAAAGTACACTGTTGTAGGATGCTTTCTTCGCGAGATTTGTGCCTTTGAAGTTTGAATGCAATCTTAGAAGTTGATTCCAAACTGTTTCACCTTAACAAGTATGGCATCCCCTTTCGACCGCTCACGCTGCGGGCGTCTCTTCGCTTTCTTCGTCTCGTCCTTTTTCTTCACCTTCTATTTCTGTTTATTTTTTATCTTTGGCCATGATCTTAGGGTCATGAAGTTACCTGGAATCTAACAGCGACTAGCAAAGGACTACAGTGGAATAACAGCCCCAGGTTGGGCTCAAAATATAATGAGCCAGCCGGTCGAGCTTACGGTAAGAATGGCTTACGCGCTGCTCTGAAAGGAGACCATCCAACAAAAATATACGTTACCCATCTTGAAACCTTCTGGGTTACTGTTTTACAAAGTAAGGTAACTATTTGAATCAAAAAGTTCGTCTTGCCCTTATTGGACGGCTCTAGCATAGAGTTCCTCAGAGAGTGATTGATGGTGTGAGCCCCCAGAAGTGAATGTCAGAGTCCGGAGCGTGAAAAGAGCAGAAGATCTCGCGCGTTCAGTGCGTGCCGAAGGAAATGTTTGATCCTCACACACAGGAATAGCTAGAGAGAATCAGTGTGAATAAAAGCAGTGTGGCCTTCCTTAGCCGAGTGGTTAGAGTTCGAAGCTGCAAAGCAAAGCCATGCTGAAGGTGTCTGGGTTCGATTCCAGGTCGGTCCAGGATCTCTTTGTAATGAACTTTTTCTTGACTTCCATGGGCATAGAGTATCATCGTACCTACCACACGATATACGAATGCGAAAATGGCAAATTTGGAAAAGAAAGCTCTCAGTTAATAACTGTGGAAGTGTTCAAGCAGGCTCTGTCCCAGTGATGATGTAATGCCAAGAAGAAAAAGAAGAGAGCAATCTATGCCTAGGCAATGTAGAAAGCAAATAAATAATGTAAACCTAATGTTGGTGCAATCCATGTATATTTGTTTCCCCAGTAAAATATAGTTGGTTCATTCACGGAGGAAAAAAACTCTATGTGTTTTGAATAGTTTAGTTAGTGTCTTTTAAGGTCTCTATGTTGCTTCACGTTCGTAGGGTGGGTGAACTTTTTGAACTGGGCCTGTGAGGAAAACCATGGCCTTTAGAAGTTGTCCTCAGCCGTTTATTGGAGGAATTTATTTGAAAGCTTTTCTGGAGTTTTTGTGTTCGCTCGGAATCTTGATTTACGATGGACTATTTGAGTCTGCCAGCAAGATAACTTTCAAAAAAAGTCACACTTCCCCCAAGAAGGTCTCAAGCCGGGAAAATCTCATCTTTGTTGGATGGTCTCTTTTGGAGTGGCGCTTAAGCCATCCAATTCATACCGAAAGCTTGACAGGCTGGCCCGTTATAAGATGTGACAATATAGTATAAATTTTACAATCAAGCCTTCATGCCAAGCACTGTCGAATGCTTTTTCTACATCTAGATAAGCAAGACCAGTAGAATAGGCTTCAGTATAGTATGTTCACAATGTTTAACAACAACAGGTATAATTCCTTGTTTGGAGCTACTAGTTTATGGATGACTGTCAATACCACACCGAAGAGGATTCTAGAATTTTTCATCATTTTTCATCATTTACTACATATTACATTGATATTGGTGATCTATAAGTGAGAAATTGAATTTAATGACATATTGATCAATTTAACCCTACTGATCAGTTTCTCCCGAATTAACGGTACTCTGTCTGCTTATGTGAAGCGAATGTGACATAGAATTACAAAAAACTATCAACAGACTCCTGATTACACTTTTAGACCCTAAGGCCTATATTAAATGGAGGGTTTATGGACAAAAGGTCGAAAGACAAAAGGTCGGAAGGACAAAAGGTCGAAAATGATTTGCTTGGTGAAAAATTATTTCATCTTTGAAAAAAATGTATTCGACCTTTTATCCCTTCTTTTTTGTTCTTCGACATTTTGTCCTCACGACCTTTTGTCATTCGACCGTTTGTCCTTCGATCTTTTGCCATAGATTTAAAGTACGCCATCATTCAAAACCATCAATATACAACTGCTTCCAGCCATGAAGTCCTTAGATAATCGGTGCTTATTCATGCAATACTCCGTTTGGAAAACCATCAAAAGATTATTTGTCACAGCAGACTGATATTATTTATTCCAAGAAGTTTTCAGATGAACGAGAGCACCTAGGGAGGCGGATCCTATCCTTGGCACATTTGATTCACTTCGGCAGTGTTTTTTTTTTGGTAATAGCTTCTTCTTCTTTCTGGCATTACGTCTCCACTGGGACAGAGCCTGCTTATCAGCTTAGTGTTCTTTTGAGCACTTCCACAGTTATTAACTGAGAGCTTTCTGTGCCAATGACCATTTTTGCATGTGTATATCGTGTTGCAGGTACGATGATACTCTATGCCCTGTGAAGTCGACAAAACTTTCCAACCCGAAAAGATCCTCGACCGGTGGGTCTTGCTGAATAGCTGCGCGTTTACCGCCACGGCTATATGTTAATAGCTACTGAGTTTATATTTGGACACAATATGCGGTCGCATTGAAGTGCTTCTTATTGCAAAGTTTCAGACAGTTCGGCCGATTGGTAACTCCTAGAAGGGTGCAGAGATACTTGGGTACATTCATGATTCACTTTGGCAGGGAATTATGAATGTACCTAAATATCTCTGCACCCTACTAGGATACTTATTGAGTTACCAAAACAGGGATCTTGATGAAACAAATGATTTTGCAGAACATAAAAATCTTCAAGTGACGCGAATTAGGAGGTACCTTGTACAGTCGAAGCTTGTTATAACGACATCGCAAAGGACCGTCGTAATAGAGAAATGTCACTATAGAGAATAGTTATAACATTGAAATTTGTTTTTAGGAACCGAAAAATGTCGCTGTAGAGAGCTTTTGTCGCTATAAAAGTTGTCGTTATAACGAGCTTCGACTGTACTTAGAAATCTTCTATATAAATAAAAATGGAATGGTGTTTGTATGTCACGAAATGGCTTACGAACAGGTTAACGGATTTGAATGATTGTTGCTCCGTTTTGTTCGTCAAGGGTTCCGACGTGTTTGTGTGTATGAAAACCCCAGGAAATTCACCGGGAAAGCCGGAAATACGAGATTGGACGAAACTATAATTTTGTATGGGACGATCCCTAGCGAATTCAACAGCCTACTTGATGGCAAGACGAAGTTTGCCGGGATCACTAGTTATGAATAGATCTTTATTTACGTATACAGAATCATACGCCTAAACTAAACGATTTTTTGGTAACAAAGTTCAGAGGTCTGATCTGTTTTAGGCTGGGTAAAAGTAGTTTTTCCAAAATTTTTGGAAAAACGATTCTACCCAGCCTGAAACAGAACAGTTTAACCAAGTTTTCCATGTAAAACGTTACTTTATCAAACAAAATACATAAACAGTTAGAAAATAAAATATATTCAAGAATAATAAATATTGAAATATTTGTTTGCAAAAAAATACTATGATTCTCGTAATCAAAGTCTGACCATAGTTTTTGGAACACCCTATATTAGTCATACACAGTTCGAACGAAACGTGTAAATTTCTGAGACATATAATGCACATAATTGGAGCGTGGAATATCATGGATATTTACATGATATGTCATGTAAACTTCAATTATATGTCATGTAATCTAGCAGGATTCTGAGGAATTACATGACATATAACTCATTTTTACACGATTTCAAACTGAAATTTACATGACGTCATGTTTACATCGCATAAATGAAGTTTACATGACGTGTAATCTTCATTATTTTTAACTGTGTATGTTTCACAATCCAAAAATATCTTTCTAGATTTCAAAGTTTGGGAACACGGCGCCATATCATCCGTTAATAATATTTATTTATTTTCCTTTCACACCAAACTGTCAGCTCGAAGCTCATACCTTCACTTTTTCCTGCCATGCAATCCACAGTTACCGATCTGCGGCACAATCTCGACGCTCTTGTCAGTCCCGTTCAATATCTCCGCGTGACGTCTACTCTGGATCTGCTGGATTGGATCACATTGTCTCCGGAGGAAACCTGTTGACGGTGGCTCACGTAATGAAGTGTTTGGTAGATTAGTTAATTATATCTGCAACGATTAAATCCGTTGATATGTTGTGTGCGAGTGTGACACATCGCAAGAGACCAACGGGAAATATGGGCAACCAGAACCAACGCCAAAGGTGGACGCACCACAGGTTGCATTGCAGGTGGTTTGAAACTGATGACATGGGGCCGATAACGATCAAAGAGCTTGTGCGAGTGGATACACGTGAAGTATCCGGCTTCGAGAAAATTGTTCGATGATTGGCTTCAATGATTTTTGGGTACGGGTAGTTTTAGTTAGGCTTGGGAATCTAGCAGAAGATTGGCGTTGTGCAGTTTAGATTCAAAATTCTTTGATTGAAATGTCATCTAATTGAGTTAAGATTAATACAAACATTATCGACAGTGCATCAAAATTGAAAAGTTTTCTAATTAATCATAACAAGTTTTTTTTTTCTATTGTTTAATTCAATCAGTGTTTTAAGATGACGTTGATGGGGGTGACAATGGTTCTAGGGGGAGAGATTGGGTCAAAAAGGAAAAATATGATTTATGAAATATTCAAGCTCATATTACTAAAATTAATAATTCATATTCTTGGAAACAAATTATAACACATAATTAATTAAGATTTACACTTTTAGAAATGGTATTTTTGTTTGATATATCAACAAACTTGTACGTTGAAACTAGAGAAATTTTACAATATTTAAATTCTCCCGTTCAAAGTATCGTACATGTAATATATATTTTGATATATTAATAGAGGGTTGAAAGTCTACTCAATTAACTTCACTCGTATTTCCCGGAATCTGGAATACGGTGTCTTAAACATTATAAATGGGGGTGAGACTGTGTCAAACAAGTACGATAGTGGCTACTTTTTTGACGTTTTATAGTACCGTTTGTACTTTTTCCTCCTTCACCAAATAAGTCTATTTGTGGATTCCATGCATTGAATAACAATGCAAAGCATTTTGACAGCTTCAAACCAGCAACTGTTTGTCCTGGGCAACAACATCGCTAAATTATCTTTTTTTCGAATTCACTTATTTATAAGTGTTTTCATGTTTAAGAAACACCTCGCGGAAGCACAAATAATTATTAGATCAAAGAAATACCAGGGCAACTTGTCAAACTGCTCGCGTAATGTTGCACCGAAATTTAATAATTTGCGAAGATTTAAAATAATAACTGTTTCAGTACACCTTTGAAGAAACCGAATAGACAATGAGGGTAGGACTTTGAAGACAATTTTAGGGGAAAAAAACACGAGTAAATTTATGTTGACTTGACGAAAAATGCATATTTTTTTTTTTACATATATTTTGTTCATAGCTCTTCAGTTTTTGGGAATAATCATACAACGAAGCGAGTTCACTGCCCATAACTGCATATTTGTCACATTCGATATTTCTGACAATTTCGAGTTAAAACCGTGGAGAATCATCAAATGATAAAAACTTTCGATCCACTTACTGAAATCTGGACATTTTTCAAGAAAATTTGAAAAAAAAATCAATTACCAATGTGAAAATTATTTTGTCACATTGGTAATTGTAATCGCATAATTGTCACATTGAGATTATACATAAGTCTCGTAACGCAGTAGGTAGTAATGAAATTTCTCTCAGAATTGTTTTCTGACTATTCACCCAATACGCGATATGAGCTGAATAAATTTTCAGCCTCAAATAAGCACTTTTGAGGTTTTGATATTTTCTGAAATTTTAGATTCTTCCCATACTGCTCTAAAATGCAAACTTTGTATTCCATTAACTTAATGCCTACTTTTGTCGAATGTTACAAATATGCAGTTATGGGTAATTAATCATCTTTTTAAAACACCTTAATAATATTTTGTTTGCATCGTATGTTATCAATTTTTTTCAGCTGTGAAAGCTTTTGCAATCATATTCTCAAAAACTCAATGCCAAACAAGAACATACACAATAAATTTGAAGTTTATTGGATTTAAATTGCGATTGTTGTTCAATAAATAATTCTTACATTTAGGGGGTCCGTAGCCTTGAGGTTACGCTTTCGCTTCATAAGCGAAAGGTCATGGATTCAATTCCGAGCCCCTCCACAAAAAAAACCCGTCCAGCCACCAAAAGACGCCGCATGGAGGACCATGCTTAGGGGGAGCACATCCATCCTTCGTCAGTATCAGATGGTGACTGAGACAAACTGACCCTCTTCGAAGGCAGCTAGCCTCAAATGACTTAGGAACACGGCAAAATGAACAACCGCAAGAGCAAAGGACTATGGCTTATGGAAATCGATTGGACTTGAACAGCAGAGCTCTCTCCTACCTGCTCGGTGTGAGAGTAAGAGAGTAGAAGAGAGTGATAGCAGATGTAAATATAGATTAGTTAAAAATAGATCTGTATTGGTATAGTAGATACAGATGAACTGATTCCGGCACAGTAGTGGCCACAAGCACGGTGTGCCTAATAAAAAAAAAGATGAAGATGCTTCGAAATCAACCTCTAATTTACAAGATCACAAATTGAAAAAAAAACATTTAGAGGACTATCTGCCATATGAGCGTTTTGTACATGGTATATTTGGTGCTGGTGTGAATTTTTTTTGACCGCAGCTTCTTATGGAGACCATAATGTCCATATCATCCGCGAAGCAAACAAATTGACTGGATCTCGTGAAAATCGTACTCCGGCTGTTAAGCCCGGCTCTCCGCATAACACCTTCTAGCACAATATTGAACAACAGGCACGAAAGTCCATCACCTTGTCGTAGTCCCCGGCGGGATCCAAACGAACTGGAATGTTCGCCTTAAACCTTCACACAATTTTGCACACTTTCCATCGTCGCTCTTATCACTCTCTTGAGCTTCCCGGGAAAGCTGTTCTCGTCCATGATTTTCCATAGCTCTACGCGGTCGATACTGTTCTATGCCGCCTTGAAATTGATGAAAAGGTGATGCGTTGGGACCCATCCTTATCCCTGCACATCTCGGACCGCAGCACGAAGCCGTTGCGGGATGCGTTGAGCTTCTGATAGAACTTACGCGTTTCTTGAGACCGGCACAGCTGTTCCATCTCCTCGCACTCCGTCTCTTTCACGCGGCGTTTTTTCTTCCGAAAGAGGCGGGTCTGCTGTTGCCGTTTCCGTCTTTAACGTTCCATGTTCTGTCGAGTCCCTTGCTGCAGCATCACCGCCAGTGCTACATTCTCCTCCTCCAGAATCTGCCTACATTCCTTGTCGAACCAATTGTTCCGTCGACTCCGTCCCACGTACCCGACGTTGCTCTCAGCTGCATCGTTGATGGCTGCCTTCACTGTTCTCCAGCAGTCCTCAAGAGGGGCTTCATTCAGCTCACCCACTTCCGGTAATGCAGCCTCGAGGTGCTGCGCATATGCCGCTGCGACATTGCTTGAGCCGCGCTAGGTCGTACCGGGGCGGCCGTCGGTACCGTACGTTGTTAACGACGGAGAGTTTTGGGCGCAGATAGGTCCTGACGTCGATAATGTCGGATAAGTGCTGTCCATAAATCAGAACGTGGTCGATTTGTGATACTGTTTGCTACGGTGATCTCCAGGTGTATCGGTATGGGAGGTTGTGCTGGAAGTCTACGGTGCTACGAATGACCATATTATTGGAGGCGGTGAAATCAAATAGTCGTAAGAAGTTTTCGTTCGTCGGCTGGTGGGCGCTGAACTTTCCAATAGCGGGCTGAATTCCTCCTCCTGGCCAACCTGAGCGTTTAGATCTCCTATGACAATTTTAACATCGCGGCTTGGGCAGCTGCCGTACTCGCGTTCGAGCTGCGCGTAAAAAGCGTCTTTATCATCATCAGTGCTTCCGAAGTGAGTTGTGCACGTTTATTATGCTGAAGTTGAAGAACCGGCCTTTGAGCCTCAACTTGCACATTCTCTCATTGATCACGCGCCTCTGCATATCACCCATCACTATGAAAGCTGTTCCCAGCTCATGTGTGTTGCCGCAGCTCTGGTAGATGGTATGGTTACCTCTAAATGTTCGCACCATTGATCCCTTCCAACACACTTCCTGCAACGCTACGATGTCGAATCCACGGTCCTTCAGCACGTCAGCGAGTATGCGTGTGCTCCTGACAAAGTTGAGAGATTTACAGTTCCACGTACCGAGCTTCCAATCGCTAGTCCCTTTACGTCGCTATGGTCTTCGCCGATTGTCCCGGTTCGTATTCTCTCGTTGATTATTCGTCGCTTGACTTTTTACTGCTGGTTTGCAGGGCCTGACACCAACCCTCTAGATTTCTGAAGGACCTTCTCCCTAAATGTTCAGAGGACCATAGTGCACAGTTCAGCTTGGAGTCCTTTTCTGGCACTCGGACGATGATCAGCAGCCCCTGACGTGGGTAACAGACGCTGTTGTGAGCCGCTCCTAACATGGAGTACAGACGCTCAATGTTTGCAGAAGCAAAAGCAAAAGCAAACCCCTCTTCCCTGTTAGTATACGACCAGAGTTCCCACCAGGGGTTGGCTACCCGATCGTCCCTAAGGTTACTCGTACTTTGGCTGGGGTAGGAGTAGATGGGCAAGAGGCTAAGGACCGCTTAGAGGGATCTATTTTATTCCTTCAGGTACTCGAGGTACCAATGGTACGCCATGCCCAGCCTCCCAGAATTCTTCTAAAATTAAAAAAAAAAGAAAAAAATCTTTAGGAACTATAGCAGTATTACCGAAATTATTGAATACCCTGAATAAATGCTACTGAAATCGTAGATTTTCCATCCGAAATCAAATACACCAATACTTCAGAAATCGAATTTTTTTCGAAATTCCATCATTCCTTCAACAGTTTTAAGATTCTCTCAAATGTTCTAGAATGAATCAGAACTCCAGAATTCACACAAAAACATCCAAGGACTCCAACTGGATGCCCAGAACTCGCGCCAGAATCTCCAATTAAAATCTAGCATTCTCACCAAAAATGTAAAATCTGCACGATTTCTGTAGTTTCCAATAAATCTCAGAATTCTGACTGAAAATCCAGAACATTAATCAAAAACACAGAATTTCCTTTGAATTTTCAGAACTTAGAAGTTTTGCTAACTTAGAACTCCTTTTGAAATCTCAAAAGTTAAACCGAAGTCTTAAAGATCCCTCCATCTGATCACCACTTGGGATCCAATATTCAAAACTTTAGAAAATGCACCATAGACCACTAGAATCCCAAACTCCCAATAACACTCACTCCTATCGAAAGTCTTAAATTCCTTTTCATTCTAATATTCCTAAAACCAGAATCGAAGAATACCCTGGAATGTCTACTTGCATCCAAGAAGAATTCCTACTTAAATCCCAGGATATCGAATTTCACGAATTTCTGCTGATTTCCAGAAATTCGTATAGTTACCCTAAAAACATCTATCGGATCTTTATAAGCACTTCTGAAAAATTCCATATTCACTGCTGCCCAGATCAGTTTCAGAAGTGCCAGACAGGTCATCGTATGCCAGGAAGGAATTCTTACATCATTGCGATATACTTGGCCGAATTCCGTTTGGCAGAAATAGTCATTTGACCGAATGCTGTTTGGCCAAAATTGAAGAAAAAAGTTAACTACAGTTAGCACGCATTTGCAATGAATTTAAAATAACAGGTTTTTCACAAAGCTTAGCTTAGCTTAGACTGACTACACATATCAATAGTTGCTATTCCGTGATTGACCGAAATCAGTGAAAATGCACAAAGAATCAACTAGAAGTTCGGCTGGGATTGGCCATAATCTTCTACAATGTGCATAATTCAGTGCCTCTATTTAAACACAGGATTCACTTTGATAAGCGATTAGACCTTGATAAATAATGATTTATGAGATATATACATGCTTATATGTAAATATAATATTTTCATTTGATATGAACGATATCTACGTAGAGGAAAATTATGCCGACACTTGAGGTGACGAACCATTCAAAGTTTGTTGAACAAATACCTAAATGTAACATTCCTACAGCTGTCAGGACGAAAGCATGTGCTATTATATTTAACTCATTTGAAATGAAACAAAAAACTCGATTGGTTGGGACATCATAGAACACTCTTATTCTAATGCCGACACTTACAGTGGCGAACCATCCAAAGTTTGTTTAATAAAGTGAACCTTTCGCAAGTCTACACTTGTAGTATCGAACCATTCAAAGTTTCTTTTTAATTACAAAAATAAAGGTACCGTTTTGATTCAAATTCCGAACAGCTTCAAATTCCGGACACTCTACTTTGTATGGGAAAGGTTTCACTTGAAATGTTTCAAAATTTCCCGTTCAAAAGTTCACAACATTCAGGCACGTTTAAATATAAATTTTCAATAGCAATCCATGGAATATTATAATGTGTGATTAGTTTTGACGTTGCTCTAACGGGTGAGAAAGATTAATTTATAATTTAACCATTTTAGTTTTGCTTTTCGTGAGCTGTCCGGAATTCGAAACAAAGTGTCCGCAATATGAAACAAAAGTGAGGTTGCGTCCGGAATAAGAATCATGGAAAGTTCACTAATTTCTATTTATTTCAGGTACCGTTTTGATTCATATTACGGACACTTAAGGCCTCAGGGAGGTATAACACAGTGTAGAGCATACAAAATAATTCATTTTGTATGATTTCTCAGCGTTATTGAGTGCCGGAAACCCTCAACTTTCGAATGATGGATAAAGAATACGCTTCCGCAACATGAATAATTTAAAAAAAAAAAAACGTAACATGTGGCCTTTTGATGATTCTTATTCCGGACGCTTCCTCACTTTTGCCTCATATTCCGGACACTTTGATTTAAATTCCGGACAGCTCATGAAAATCATTAATAGAGAAGTCAAATCATCAATTGAAATCGTTAAACCACTAAAGAGACGTCTAAGGCAGTTGGGCATTATAAATTTGCATAGATATTTATGAAAATAGCTTATTAAAACGAGCCTCGTAATAGTGAACTTTTGAACGACAAAAATTGAAACATTTCGTGTGAAATGTTTCCCATACAAAGTAGAGTGTCCGGAATTAGAAGCTGTTCGTAATATGAATCAAAACGGTAATTCAAGCTGTAAAATCCGAATCTTCGGCCGCCATTTGAAAGATTAGTGTGTTGAAAGCATGATAACGCCGAGGTATCATATATTATGTTTCAATTTATATGCTTTTCGATCGGTTATACCACGCTCAGGCCTTAAGTGTCCGTAATATGAATCAAAACGGTAAATAAGGGGTGTTCTGAAAAAAAAATGTTAAACATAAATAATTCATGAATAAGAGTTTGTGTCGACACCCACAGTGACGAACCACCCATAGTTTGTTGAAAAATCATAGTTACGTCCCACCATTGTAACGATTGAATGTGCAGTCATACATATTTTATAGATTAGAAATAGTAGCATGAAACGAGCTCCTTGACTGAGCAGCCACAATCCACTTTCAGCTTCACTCGTTTGCTCGGCTATATAAAAGCATTCAGAAAAAAAAATAGGCGCGCGACCCGAAAAGGGAAAAAAACTGGCGGCTGCTCGGGCTTTCTTGACGCATTGCCCAGGAGCAGGCGTCAAGGTCGAAGCATCAAAATGAACTAACCGATCGCTGCACTTGTTCACTTACTCTAACCGAACTTACCGATCACGGCACTTTTTCACTTACTAGTCCGACGCGCGATATGTTTGATCCTGCCTTCGTCGCTTGCCCCCGCAGTAGCATGTGTCAAGATCGAAGGATCAAACAGAACTCTGTAAGTATTTGAAACGTAAGGTTAATTACATTAAGTGACATGTTCCTTATTCGGTTTGAGTTGAGATTTGGTGTGAAATTGTCACTATCAATTAATAAGTATTTTAAGTATTCATTTGAAATGAAAAATGTTCTTTAGCTTTTAAGATCCACATACCAAAAATTGGCTTTTGAGCATGTGAAGCGACTCTGTGCGGGTAATCTTCTCGAGTTGGATAATAGTGATCCTGATATATTGCTTTCAATGTAAACATTTCATAGTACTTATCAATAAAATATTGAATACTATTGTTAATCTTGGACACGGAATTGCAAAGTCGGGTTTATGCACATATAATAATTCATATAACAGAACATTCACAATATGATCTCCGCATCCTAATCAGAATTTTTAAAGTGATATCCATAACGACATCAACATCGATGGAGTTTAAATAGTCAAACATAATCAATTTGACAATTTTTGATGGTATTTGCCATCTGATATTGAGTAAAATGATTTATGACCGCTTCGTAGAACGAATGGAACCACTGTAGGATGTTACCATTAGGTCAAGGGATGGTCCCTCGCCCTGGATCTTTGGAGTTGTACATAGCAAAATATAATCCCATCATTTTAGTTGCACATCAGTCCCGTCAAATGTGGTGTACAACGACTTCCCTTAAGGGGGCAGGATCCGTCATTGATTTCGGAATTTTCAAAAGCAGTTTTTTCGCTCAACAACAAGCAAATTTACAGGAAAATGTGTTCACTGTTTTCTATACTCCAACCGAAACACAGTGAACATATTTTCTTTGAATAATTTTCAGTTTTGAACAGTAAAACTGCTTTTGAAGTTTCGATGATTACGATGAAGGAGCGTTGAACGTTAAACGTACAAAAATTGTGTAGCATCTAATATCGATCGAATTCTTAGTTTAATGTCCAATGAGCACTTCCACAGCTATTAACTAAGAGTTTTCTTTGCCAAAGTTGCCATTTTCGCACTTGTGACACGATGATACTCTATGCCCAGGGAAGCCAAGGACCGACCTGGAATCTAACCCAGACACCTTCAGTATGGCTTTGCTTTGTAGCCGTGGACTCTAACCATTCGGTTAAGGAAGGCCCCAATTTTCATAACATATAAAAGACACGGACACCGTCTTCAGCCCTTTTGCTGCACAGACTGTAACTTAACACTAGACAACGGACAAGCATGCTCCAGTGGCACAGCCGCGAAACATTTTTGACGAAAAGTTTCAATGGCTGAAGCGGGAATCGAACTCATACCCCATGACACAATGCGCTCACTGCCTGACGACACTAACCGCTCGGCCACGAAGCCCGCATAATATGGACAGTTAAGCAATGACAGAACTGTCATTCAAATACATTTTTTTGTCAAAAAATGTATGTGATCGAATGAAATTACCTCCAAGTGTTCTTGCATAGCTAGACATAACGTTGACCATATTCATTTTGTTTTTGTATGTGTATGCCAAGTTCCAGTGGATACATAGAACTACCAAAGGGAAGGTAAAGTCACAACTTCAGCATCTAGGAAGGCCTTCCTATGGTAATATGTAACAGCTCCCCGTCCTAGCAAAAATTCACCTGAGCCCAAACAAATTGCAACAAAACACATCCGAGCATGATAAAGCAAAAGTTATCAATTTTAATATGTAAACTACATATAATTTCTAACCCGTCAAACCACAGAGATGCGGGAAATACAGAATACCCGACAGGAAGCCCCAGCAAACATTTTTCCCGTTTTCTGCGAAACCTTAGCCACCGACACACACACACTGGGTAAGCACCGGAGACGAGCAGCACTCATTGTTGATTATTCACCCGACTGAATGATAAATTGCATACGTCTCCACGTTGTCACTCCAGAGCGCATAATTATCCAGCCATCGGGCAGATGATGTCGGGGACAGTTTTGCTAGATGTGCTAGGAGATGCACGTCCACCTTCTCCTGGTTTTCTGCGGGACTCGTTGCACAGACGTCTTGTTTTCTAAAAAGCTAACAAAACATAGTTTTCCAACGCCAATTTAATTTTTCATACAACAATAATTTTGAACACAAAATTATCACAAATTTTTATGAAATATGACGAGTTTTGTGAAGCTTCCAAAAATATTCCACAATATGTGAAAAAATCATTCGCGAAGGGCAAGCCCAGAAATGAGACAATTGGCGCTTATGAACTTATCGGTATCTTCCTTCACTGGACAGACGTCCTTAGCGTGAGAAAAACCTCCGCAAATCATGCATTTAGCATCCATGCGGCAATTTTTTGTATCATGCCCTCACTTTCGGTACCGACGGCACTGAGTGGGGTTCTCCAGGTTTCTGGAAATGATCCCATTTCACACGGAAAACGAACATAAGTTTAGCTTTTTCTTATACTTTAATTTTATTTAGATCTTTTTTTTTTTTGGTCAAGTGAGCTAAATAATATTCTTGAGAAAGCCCTCTCAATACATTGTATAGAATGCCAGATTTGGTTCTCTTTGTCATAATGATTATTTGGACTGGGGTAATTCCAAGTAAACCATTTATCCCATTTTTGAGTTCTTCAGGTGACTTATAATCACTTGAGGAACCTTTCAAAACGACTTTGAACAAACGTTCAGTTTTGTTGTCATAAGTAAAACAATTGTGCTTCTTTTTTTCAATATGTTCGAGAAGAAGTTCGCAATCTTTAAGTGTTTCCGGCAAAACGCGACAGTCTCCTTTGCTTTGCGATTTGGAAGGAAACCTTGATTCCCCTAACGGAGTTCAAGATCTCCTACCTAAATCCCCCAAACTCGGAACAAGTGATCACTATTGGCGGCACTCTTTACTTCCTCACTTGAATCAAAGAGCCTGAGCTAGAGACTTCTTCGATTTGGTGTTCTGAAAATTTGTCTAGAGCATCGAATTGATTGTTCATTTCGATGCAATTTTCAACATTATCCATTTCACCCTTGGAAGAAAGTTTGCATTCCGGAGAAACGTGCTTTCTTCCACTCTTGCCACGTTCAGTGACAGTTTTTAAACCCACTTTTTTGGAAGGAAGTTGTGAATTCAGAGATTCGCCCTTCCTTTTGTTTGTAGTTGCAATCATGTGTAGTGAATAAACGAAAGAAGACGAGACCTCCTAAGAGGTTTTTCTTCCAAGACGGTGTCCAAGAAGGATTACCACTGCTAACTTTCGCCAACGGGTCCAACGAAAAATTGAAGGAACGGGTCCAAACAAGAGTCCTAAAATAGTACTGAAAAGTACTGTTTCAGTAGCACTGAAAAGTGCCGTTTTTTTTTATTTTAGCATTGAAAAGTACTGTTTTACTGCTTTAGGTAGTTTTAAAAAAACTGTTAAGAGCAGAGAGAATTTGTGTACGCATTGAACGAAGGTACGATGTGGACTGCTGAGGGTTTTAGTATTTTTGCTTTCACACAGGCCTATACGGGTTAAATCTTATTCTACGTAAACCAAACTATAGTGACTATGCTCAAAATAGGGTCAGCAATCCTAAAACATGTTCCACAACACATATCACGATCAAAATTTGTAAAATTTTAAGAGTGTATAAATTTTGCTATGATTTTTCTCAAATCAGGACCACTCTGCGTTGGTAGCCACCGGTGGTGACCAGACGTTAATTTGAGAGAGCTGCGTGTAACATGTCTGGATAGAGTGTTCGGTCGGAGTTGCTCGATCATAGAACCATACTCTCGGTCGATGGTAACGATGATGATGCGATGATGCAGTCGGTGGTGGTTTCTCCATAGATGTGATTGTTTTATGTATTCCAGTCGGTGTTTCCTCGCATCTGCAGATTGTGTAGTCTAGTTTGAAGGATGCATGTCTTGCTGGTCTGCTTCTTTTCGCTAACAATCATCCTCTGGTTTACATGGATGATGAATGGACACCACTTCGAGATGGTTCATTTTTTACGATAATATTTTTAACACTAGTTTTCCTATTAAGCTATAGTATTAAAATAGGGATAAACTTTCAGTACTGGACAATTAAGCCATTAAATTCAAAACTTTATAAATGAATACCTCTTGTTCATACCTAAAATAGCTTAAGATACCAATGGAATGAAGATATGATGGTATCATACCATCATCCCATAGTTATGAATAAATATAAAAAATATAATATGTTAATGTAAAAGCAAGAATCATAGCAAGAATGGTCGTTTCAAATTGGAATTACGGTTGGTGAACTATTTTGTGTGTGATATTTATTGAGGATTGATTGATATTGATTTTCCAGCATAGTTGGAGCGATATATATTGGCAAAATTTCTTTTTTATGAACAACTGTTTCTTTTTCTTGACATTACGTCCTCACTGGGACAGAAGCCTGCTTCCCAGCTTAGTGTTTTTATAAGCACTATATGAACAGTAAGAAACACAACGTGCAGAGTGTGACTGTGAGTCTCAATATATAGTTAGAGAATAGCCGATATAAAAATAAGAACAAACCTCTGATGAAAGTGTTGACACGTATTTTACCATAATATAATTCTGAAGAATAGTAAATATTTGAAAAAAAAATGATAATTTTTTGATGACTAATTTAGCAGCTGAGGGATTCCACGGAGGCATGCAAGTCGATTCTGAGTTTTTCAGTTTTTCAGTTCCATCTAAATCGTCATTTTCCGATGTCAAATCTTCAAGTTGAGTCACGACTAACTTTTCAAAAGGGTGTATGTGAAAATGGTTCAAAAATATTCAAAAAGCTGCACAGCAAAAACGGTTCGTTCGATTGTTAGACAACTAAAGAAACAAAGTTAGACAACTAAATAAAGATTCCAAAAAAAAATACACACAGTAAAAACAATTTTTTTTTTGCTTTAAAAAACATCATTTTTGTCACAAAAACTCAAATATCTCAAAACCCTATCGGAATACCAACGTAATTTTTTGAGCGAAAACGGTCCATTATATTAGCTATCTACCATATTTTTTTTTTTTCATTGTTAATTTTTTTAGGACCGCAGTTTGTTGTTGAATTTTTTGTTAAGGGTACCACATGAGGTTAACAAGTTGTTTTCATGATATTTTATTTAATTATTCATAACTATTATAGCATCTATTAGAAAGTTAGACGCGATCCAGTGTTGTGATCTAAAGTCTTAATAGTGTCATATTTTTTATTGTACGTAACTGAAGAAAAATTCTCTCAATAGTGTTGAAACCTTTTGATAAAAGAAACCTATAAGAAATCTAATATTGAAGACAAAAGCTACAAAAAAAGTTTTCTATACAGGTATACGACTAGTTTACCTGCAAAAAGTTTACCTCGTAGAGAACAAGGCGGGTCTATACCCAGGTGATCTAGTATACGTAAATCAGGTCGGTTTTCTCGGTGCTGGTTTTCTCCACAAAGTTAAAATCTGATTATACCTGGGTATAGACCCGCCTTGGTAGAGAATAGACTTTGTTAATCATATTTGAGAGAAAGCGAGTAACTTCAACAACATCAAAAACATGATAGGTACATACCATGAACATACTCACGAAAAAGCTAAAAATATACTACCACTATGGTTATAAAAGATTTAATTGTAAATTTTTTCTTCAGTCAAGCAAACGACACCAAACTAGTCAGTAAAAACTTAAAAGTGATTTTGTTTATTAAAATCTAACGAGCAATATGAGTAGTCGCTTTCTCAACTGTTGCAGGCCGTTTGCAGAAAAAAAAGTGTTCGAAAGAGCTACGAAATCTCACCGAAAGCACCATAAATAAAACCAAGATAAACTGAAAGCGGCTGGTTATGCTCCAATGTCTACATTGAATACAAATTTACGCATTTGTATGTCCTGCCGTTTAAACGTTGACAAACGGGCAATCTGTACATCATCGGTGGATCAGGTTGCAGGAAGTTCGAAAACAACAACAACTGAGGAATTACTAGATGCACCGACAACAACTGAGGAGTTACCAGAAGTACCAACTGCAGATAGTCTTGCCACGGTACCATCAGCGACATCTGTTTCAACAAATCAATCAGAAGATGAGTGCATCCAGAAGGTCAACATCGAACGCTTCAACGAAGGGATAGCTGGAATAAAAGTGACTCCGATTAAATGGACGAAGATGGGTTACGTCAATTATCCCGAGAAAAAATACCGTGAAATCAACGAAGCTGTACGAAGAAACCTCTTCAAATTAGGACCTGAGGATGTGGAAAATACAGACTACGATGAGGTAATTATGAATATGAAGGAAAGGTTCTCGAATCTAGCCACGACAAGGAAAGAAAAATTATTGATTTTGTCGATGCTGCCAAGCTCGTGGTCTATTCAAGACGCCATTGATGAGTTCAAAACCAATAGAATTACAGCAAAAGAGGCAAAACAATTCAAAAATAACTGTCTTGCAACCAAAAATGCTAGGTCGAGTACTTCATTAACAGATGAGACAAAAGAAAAAATAATTCAATATTTTGAAGACGATGAAGTAAGTAGAGCTATGCCTGGCCAAAAAGATTATGTATCTGTAAAAAAAGATGGAAAGCGTCAAGCAATCCAAAAACGATTAATGATGACTACTTTGAAAGAAGCGTATACACGCTTGAAGAAAATTAACGAAAATATTAAGGTAGGTTTTTCCTCATTTGCAAGCCTTCGTCCAAGGCAATGCAAGCTTCTATCCAATTCAGGAACACATAATGTTTGTGTGTGCACAACACACGAAAATATTAACCTTATCTTACATAGTTTGAAAAGAATCAATTTATCAAAGGATATTAAAATGTTAACTGGTAGTCTTTTGTGTGAAAATACAACATCAAATTGCTATCTACGATCTTGTTCGGATTGTCCAGATTCTTCATCATTGGAAAATACTTTATTCGCTGAGTTTGAAGAAAATTATATTGATCAGTTATCATTTGAGCAATGGGTGACCACGGATAGGTGTGACCTAGAAACTATTGTAAAACCTGTAGATGAGTTTGTGTCATTTTTTTGCTTGAAATTAGAAAGTTTAATTCCTCACGACTTTATTAAAACAGAGCAATCCCGCTTTTTAAAAAATACGAAAAATACATTACAAGATGGTGAATTTTTAGTCATTTGTGATTTTTCTGGAAACTATAGCTTTGTATTGCAAGATGAAGTGCAGTCCCATCACTGGAACGTACAACAAGCTACAATTCATCCATTCGTTATTTATTTCAATGGAAGTACGCAAATTGAACATTTTAGTTTTATTGTAATTTCCGAAGATTTAAGACACGACTCAGTATCTGTAAATTTGTTCATTGCCAAAATGATTAACTTTTTACGCGTTGATAAGGATAAAGAAATCAGAAAGATATATTTCATATCTGATGGAGCAGCATCGCAGTACAAAAACCGTAAGAATTTTTCGAGCCTATGTCAATTTAAATCAAAGTACGGAATTGATGCAGAATGGCATTTCTTTGCTACGTCACATGGCAAAGGTCCTTGTGATGCTATTGGAGGAACCATAAAGCGCATGGCCACAAGAGCAAGTTTAGCCAAAGAACGTGAGCATCCAATTAAAACTGCAAAAGAACTATTTGATTGGGCGAATCGCAGAAAAGAAGAAGATTTAACAAAATTATCATTTTGTTTTACTACTACTGAGGAGTACGAATTAACGGCATCAGAGCTCAGCGAGCAATATAATAACGCGAAAACGATCCAAGGAACCCAAAAATTTCACTGTTTCATTCCATTGTCAGAAAATAAAATTAAACTAAAACTATACTCGAACTGTACTGATAATGATGCAAAAGTGTTCGATATTGTAAAAAAATTGAATAACAATAAATAAATAAATAAGTATTAATAAAATGTTTTCATGATCTCATAACGCATACCCAAATCCAAAACTTTTAAAGTTTATATATAACATTTAGAAACTCATCAATCATACTCTAAAAAAAATATCCTGGTAAAAAAAAAATTATTTTCGTGTAATTTGTTAATTCATTTTAATTTATACATATATACATATACATATAATATTTATACATATACATAATATTTATACATATAATATACATAATACTAATGAATACATGAAAACGACTTGTTTAATTCACGCAAGGCCCTTAACAATAAAATCAGCAACAAACTGCGGTTCCAGTAATAATTTACACCGAAAAATTTTTTTTTTTCTACTAAATGTGAAAATTGTGACATGTTTGAAATATCATAACTTTTTTGTTTATTGGTTTACCATCACCAAATTTTTATGGTTGATAGCTAATATGATGGACTGTTTTCCCTCAAAAAATTACGTTGGTATTCCGATAGGGTTTTGAGATATTTGAGTTTTTGTGTCAAAAATTATGTTTTTTAATGCACTTTTTACTGTGTGTATTTTTTTTTGGAATCTTTATTTAGTTGTCTAACTTTGTTTCTTTAGTTGTCTAACAATCGAACGAACCGTTTTTGCTGTGCAGCTTTTTGAATATTTTTGAACCATTTTCACATACACCCTTTTGAAAAGTTAGTCGTGACTCAACTTGAAGATTTGTTATCGGAAAATAACGATTTAGATGGAACTGGAAAACTGTGCAAAGTTTCAGCTCAATAGAAAAAAATGAATTAAAAAATTTACCAAATTTTGGTGCTGTTGCTTGCAACCACTCAGCTTATCGCCAATGTTTATTAAACAGTATAAATCAGCCGATGTTCGAAGATGGAAAAATCTCTTACGGCAATATAACATGGATATCGCTAATAATTACTATAAACGTATAGATAGTGTAGGAGAATCGCCAAGAAGAAAAAAGTGAACGCTCATAGCATTTTGACCGCTAACATTTTCAGAACAAACTGAAGCTGAAGAATGGCCTATGTTCAAAAGAAGGAAAAAACCTGATGATGCCCATATCATCGAACATTTATCATAGTAGCATTACTTTGAAAAATTGTTTATATTCAAAAGATTGGTAAATTTGTGATGAAAAAAGTCAATTTGAGTTCAATCTGAAGATAATTTGCAAGCTTTCTTTCTGGTTTAATTAAATATATATTTTGTGTGTTTAAATTTAATGTATTTAACAATTATGCAACATTATTAACTACACATTCACTGCTATGGCTTGTATATAATCATACATATTATTACTTAAAATTTAAAGTATAATTTATCAAACTTTTTTGTAATTTAATCCACCAATCATGCAAAATAGGACTTGAACTTTTAATTTCGATATAATTTGATTGTGAATTTTACCATTAAATTCAGCTTAAATAGATTTTTCAACATGCTTGCAGTCTCCGTATAAAATTCTTCGTTTCTCTTATATGGCATAAGACAATACTTTTCAGAACCACCAAAAAATAACATTTCACCAGCGGAAGAATTATGAACTTTGTTGAAAAGTATTGTTTAACACATGCAGTTTGAATTTTGTGAAAAATTAAGCAAATAAATTTCCATACAAGTTGGAAAACTTGTATGCAATTTGGCTGAAAACGTCAAGTTTAGCATTTTCAACAGTCAATATTTCAAAAACTAGACGTGCTATGATATTTTTGAAAACTGCAATGGATTCAGCAACCCCTAAATGAGTAATAAGTGGTATTTTGGTGCTTGAGACAGAAACGTGCTCCGCATTATCATGTTATCATAATTATTACCTATTTTAATTAGTTTGGAGTCTTCCTGCTGATATTCCGCCTTTTTCGACGGTCCACTACCTGCCAAAATTACTTCAGCTCTATCAGCAGCGGCTTTTTGTTCCAATCGAAGTTCTTCTATCTTCCGAATAGTTCCGACATGGTGAGCTTCCACAATTTTTGCAAAACAACTGTACCATGCTTCAACTAATTTTGTCGTTCTTGGAAATCCTTCTTTGACGTTTTCATACACGGACCATAAAGAACGAGGAAACAATGGTTGCGTTCGAACTGACATTCTTCCGGGTTTTTTACGTCCCACACAGTTCGAACGAAACGTGTAAATTTCTGAGACATATAATGCACATAATTGGAGCGTGGAATATCATGGATATTTACATGATATGTCATGTAAACTTCAATTATATGTCATGTAATCCAGCAGGATCCTGAGTGATTACATGACATATAACACATTTTTACATGATTTCAGACTTAAATTTACATGACGTCATGTTTACATGAATGAAGTTTACATTACGTATAATCCTCATTATTTTTAACTGTGCAGCGCATAATTTTCTTCCAAATTCAATGAAATTGTAGAAACAAATTTCTGGAAATTAGGCTTACAAAAGCTTAAATCCTTTTGGAATCTCCTTCAGAGGAAGGAACGCTAACGCTTGTTTTATAGTAATGTTCATACAAGATTCCGCCAGAAGAGCTGAATTCCGGAACGAGGCCATTTGCTTGGACTCTTCCAAATGTTCTGCGACAAATGAAAAAAAAAAAACAGCCTGAATGACGGGGCTCAGGGAATTCTTCTTGGAACGCGTTTATCATTCCCCGTTCAAAATTTGTCAGAATTACGGAAGGGTTCAGCTCGATATCCAATCGCGAAGCAACCTCTGGCACTTGCTCCAGCGCTTGTTGATATAGCACTTCCGTTTAAGGACATATAGGAGAGAATCCCTGTCATGGCAGGAAAGATGGCTTCCTCACGCATACAGACACATTCAGCCAGCGGTTTACTCTTTTTCTCATATTATACAACTTACCAGTAATTAATCACAGCTAAATTGTTAAAACACTGTAAGAACTATATTATCCTTCCATTTTACTCATTTTCTCAACTAAATATGCTCGATATTTGACGATTCGTGGTCATTTTCAACACGCACGACGACTATTTCGGTGCTTGTTTACACTAATCCACTTTCAAACGAAGGACATTTTTCACTAAATTTCCTAGTTTCTGCTAAAGGTAGTCCGTTCAGCACGATTTACTTTCACTTATTGTATATTTAAGAACACGTACTAGATAATTTCTGGTAGATATAACTCAAAACTTAGCAAAACCGTGGTTAAAACAATCACGATGTTAGAATATTTCACTTTTTTTATTTTTCTATTTTTTGATCGCTTTCGTTGTTGCAGTGTTGTCAGTGTCGTTGGAAGGTATGTAAGACATCCAGCAGTTTGAAAGCGAATTGAAAATAAACGCCAATCACAAAAATAAAATGAACACCAATAGCTGGCAACGATGTACATTTGAATTAATTTGAATTAAATTTCACTACTACCCGGAAATAAAAGAATAAAGTTTTGCGTACCACTACATTTACATTAAAATTTGTGGATTCAACGGAGTTTCACCTTAAGCTTGCATTAAGTAGGGGAAGATGGCCCAATACGCACAGATGGGGTAAAATGGCCCGACTCATTGAATCATTCCTAGAATGTTTCACCCAGGAAGTGCTGCTACAATCCATGGACATAAACTCATAGATTTTTCCATAATTTCCTGGTGATATTCAACACTTTTCACTTTTTTGCCTAAATATTAAGGTTTTCCGTTGACTTTATTAACGAATAAGCGTTTCCATGCCACAGAGCAAACTCATGGGGAAGCATGGTGACTGACTCTTCGAACTCCATACTAAATGGCATTCTACCCCACCCATTTGGTCATTTTGAACCACCCCCATTTTTTAATCAACTTTTCCACACGATTTAAAACCGTAAAAAAACTCACATTTGGGAAATGTTTTCATTGTGGTAGCTAGCAAATATTGTAAAGTTACTGATAAGACTTCGAATGGCCTTCAAATGTCGATCTTATACCAAGAAAACGACACAAATTCTTAAAGTGGCATTTTGGACCATTTTGCCCTACATTCACCATCGATGCGGTATTTGTGTGGTCAGGACCAATGCTACCGTGGATGCTGAAAAGTCTGGATCAGTATCAAACGTTGCAGCCGCCACCCAATACCGAGAGCAAGCCAGGTTTATCGCTTCGGCAAGCCTCGTAGGATAAATTTACGACTCGTGCTGTAAAAATCATCTTTCTGCAACTTGTTCCGTAAACTACTATTCCCGCACTACATACTCCAGTGCAGAAAAGTAGGCCGTCTCATGACAAATTGGCGTGATGAAAAACAGTATTACGACGAGAAATTGCAAAAATTGAGGTGACAGTGTACCGAGATAAAAAACATCTATTTTTTTATTTTTTTTTGGAGCTTTTTGTTATTTTGCTTGGAATGCTACATATTGAATTATTGCATATAGATATAGGGTTGTTCGGGAAACTGAAAGATACAGCATCAAGTCTTGGCACATCAAGTTGGAAAAGTATCGAAACACATTTTAGGGTCAAAGTACGTAATATCCCTTTCGGGACGATGCAGCACGATTGTGCTGGACATGATTTTTTGACACGGCTTGTTCAGGGCCGGTTCCAAATATACTTTTTTCCCGTCTTCAATAATGCATAGTCAATGAGTTAAAACCCCATGAACATTACAATCCATTCTGGAGCGTTAACACATAGCAAGATTAGTTGGATCATAAAGTTGAAAAATCGTCCGTCCCGAAAGGGATATTGAAGTGATTATAAAATGAAGATAGATTTCACATTTTCATGTTCAAAGAGCAGTGTATCGGGTTAGGGATAATTGATTGTATTGTTCTCAGCACTCGTAAACGGTTTTTTTGTATCGTATTTAAAAAAAAATTGAAAAGCTATATCTAAAATAGGTTGTGGTATTACAGATTGCTTTAAACTATGGATTTCGATGCACTTCGTTGATGACACTCATTTTCTTGCTTGGAGGCTTTTGCCGATAATCATTTCGTAAATTCATTCAAAAATAAACTTATTCAACGGAATTAATGAAAGAGATCGCATAACTGGCAACCTTACTCACCCTTCGGTGGTGGTGGAAGATCGAAAACCAAAATGAAACCGGGAAAGACAAATACAAATTTCTTTTTGTCAAAATGCTGTCAGATCGTAAGGTTGCACTTTGCCGTCACACTTCTAAGTGTCACACTTTCAAAGTGTGCTATTCGATTTGGTGTAAACAGTGCAATATTAATGGAGATGCTTTTCAGGTAGCTGATTTATTGATTCCTTTCTTTTGTGGTCTACCGTATTTCTTAGATTTTTTCAAAGACTTTTCCTTGATCGTAACAGAAACAAAGGCACCATCCATCAATATTACAACTTCTGTGATTTTCTAGCAAGTCGAGAAGACTTTCACGGGGAGCAGCTTGTGAAATAGACTGACTGCTCGTCTAAAATCAAGTGGGCGGTATTGAAACATATCAAATGGTCCGGATTTGACCAACACACATTTTGAGATTTTCAAACTAGTTGAGCGGACAAACCATATGGTCAGATGAAAGCTTAGGCTTGGGGCATTCGATTAAAAAATAACACAGAAAGACTGGGGAATTATTGTCAATAACATAAGCTTGGAAATAAAACTAACCGATAGCACACTTTTTTCTTCAAGGAATGTTTATTTCTATGAAAATTTTGTATAATTTCAGAGTCATGTATGGTGAGGTATTAAAGAACATCCATAATCTTCTAGTTTTGAACAAGAATTTGAACATGGCATCAACCTGAAAGTCTTTGAGGACGCTTGAAATATATCCCAAACCAGATTTAAGAAGATAATCTAGCAATAATCACATTGACCACTGACAAAAATTCCTAGAAACCACAGTAATCCACTAGAAAAGAAACCTTGATTTCCCCAACAGAGCTCAAAATCTACTGCCTAAACTTACCAAATTCGGAAATACTGACCACGATTGGCAGTTTATCATGCATCTTTACTTGAAAAAAAAAGAGCCTACGCAAGAGGATTCTTCAATTTGTTGCTTGTAAAGTTTGTCTAAAGAATCGAACTGATGACTCATTCCGATGCAATTTTCAACATTATCCCTTCGAACTTTGGATGGAAGCCAAAAGGAAGGTGATATTTCAATTTATGTGTCGTTGTTAAGCGTTACCCCTTGCACAAAATGATCCCGAATTATAAGAGGATCACAAGAAACATATAGATTTATTTTTAGGTGTGGTTGTCATGGTTATTATAAACCTTTGCCTTTTATATCACACATGCATACGCTCATTCTTGATTCTGCGATCTGAGGCAATTGGTGTACCGTTTTGATTCATATTACGGACAGCTTCGAATTCCGGACACTCTACTTTGTATGGGAAACATTTCACACGAAATGTTTCAATTTTTGCCGTTCGAAAGTTCTCATTTTCGAGGCTCGTTTTAGTAAGCTTTTACCATAAATATCATTGAAAATGTATAATGCCCAACTACCTTAGAAGTTTTCTTAGGGGTTTGACGATTTCAGTTGATGATTTGACTGTTCTATTAATGATTATCATGAGTTGTCCGGAATTCGAATCAAAGTGTCCGGAATATGAGGCAAAAGTGAGGAAGCGTCCGGAATAAGAATCATGAAAAGGCCACACATTTTGATTTATTTAAAATTATTCAAGTTGCTAAAGCGTATTCTTTACCCACCATTCGAAAGTTAAGGGCTTCCGACGTTCGATAACGCTAAGGAATCATACAGAATGATATATTTTACGCTCTGTACGCTCTATGCTGGGTTATACTTCACTGAGGCCTTAAGTGTCCGTAATATGAAACAAAACGGTATTTGACTTGACATTCCGAGCCATCTACCGTTTTGATTCATATTACGGACAGCTTCAAATTCCGGACACTCTACCGTTTTGATTCATATTACGGACACTTAAGGACTCAGGGAAATATAACCCAGCATTGAGCATACAAAATAAATCATTCTGTATGATTCCTAAGCGCTATCGAGCGTCGGAAGCCCTTTACTTTCGAACGGTGGGTGAAGAATACGCTTCCGCAATTTCAATAATTTTAAGTAAATGAAAATGTGTGGCCTTTTCATGATTCTTATTCCGGACGCTTCCTCACTTTTGCCTCATATTCCGGACACTTTGAATCGAATTCCGGACAGCTCATGATAATCATTAATGGAACAGTCAAATCATCAATCGAAAACGTTATACCACTAAAGAGACATCTAAGGTAGTTGGACATTATAAATTTTCAAAGATATTTATGGAAAAAGTTTACTAAAACGAGCCTTGAAATTGAGAACTTTTGAACGACAAAAATTGAAACATTTCGCGTGAAATGTTTCCCATACAAAGTAGAGTGTCCGGAATTTGAAGCTGTCCGTAATACGAATCAAAACGGTACTTTGTATGGGAAACATTTCACACGAAATGTTTCAATTTTTGCCGTTCAAAAATTCTCAATTTCGAAGCTCTTTTTAGTAATCTTTTACCATAAATATCTTTGAAAATTTATAATGTTCAACTAACTAAGATGTCTCTTTAATGGTTTGACGATTTCAATTGATGATTTGACTGTTCCATTAATGATTATCATGAGCTGTCCGGAATTCAAATCAAAGTGTCCGGAATGTGAGGCAAAAATGAGGAAGCGTCCGGAATAAAAATCATGAAAAGGCCACACAATTTGATTTATTTAAAATTATTCAAGTTGCGGAAGCGTATTCTTTACCCACCATTCGAAAGCTAAGGGCTTCTGACGCTGGATAACGCTAAGGAATCATACAGAATGATTCATTTTGTATGCTCTATGCTGGGTTACACTTCCCTGAGACCTTAAGTGTCCGTAATATGAATCAAAACGGTATTGGAAATCCGTTTTAGGGTGAACATTTAACCTTTTCATACATATTGATGATTGATGTACAAGAAAGGCAAACACATTATTTCGATCTTCATCAAATGAAATCACCACCACTGTAACAAAGATTCTTTTGTGCATTCTCTGTTCTAATCAAACTTCTCCATACAATGGACAGCGGGAGGCTATGCGACAAGTATGTTTTGCTATCAGCTGGCACAAAACAGTTATTTGAAAGTTCTCATTCGATGTATAAGAATTATCCTGTGATAATATAGCAAGGAAAAATACAATAATATAAACCCCCTATAACCCGTTTTACACTGTATTACTACTTTCATAGAATGAACTTTGATGCAACTCATCGTTTATGCTAAGGAGCGCAGTGCATTTTATTTAGAACAGCTTCATCTCAATGTCATTTGCTTAGACAGAGGAGTGGCCCTCTATCAGTTAAGAAATAGCATTATGCTGCATGTAGCTTGTATAGTAGAATGTTCAGATACATATCATGTTCGTTTACACCATACACTGACTGAATTTCAATCACCACTTTGACGGTTATTGAATCAATGAGATGAGATAGTCGTGTCAACTTCAAAAGAAAATTTCGAGCAGAAAAAACCTTCCGGCTAGACAGAATCGTTTCTTATATCAGAAGCTTTGTTCTTTCAATCGCAAACTTTCCAGTGATGGAATCTCTTTAACGAAGGAGACGTTCGATCCTTCGCGTCTTCACATGAATATCCTCTTCATATCAGCTCAAACCGCGATAGCAATGCAGAGTTCTAACAAAGTTCAAATTGGTCAACCAACGACGATAATCACTGTCGAAATAAATCTCCGTCAACAAGCCAATTAGCATTTCCCGACAGTTAAGAAAGCGAAAGAATCTCCAAAATCGGATACTACTGCTTGCTTGAGAAGTCGCCACCATTACTCATGGTGGACCAAGCAATGACAAACAATGAAAGGGTCCGAAGAAAAACTTTTCTCATATCTCGCGTGCACGTGTCCAAGTGTCTCTGTCGTCTGTGTGTATGAGAACTCGCCTGTGTGCAATCGAGTGTGATTCTTAAAAACTTACCCAGTCAGCGAACTTTGGGCGCATTTCCCACTCCCACTTCCCACTCTATGAATTTTGCGGTATTTATTTTCCGAGACGTTTTTCCAATGATGCATGGATGGAAAGTGTTCACATCCTCGGCAGCTCTGTGCTTCAACTTTTTGCTAAACGCTGTTCACATCTCTACACGGCATGGACTAGTTTCGATAAATCTTGTTTTGATGATGGCGTGTGATTTCAAATGTCACTCATACCCAGCTGGGAGACTTTTTGCAACGATGCTCCTTCTTCGCGATTTGATGCGTGTGGGTGTCACGCATAGTACCCAATTGGATTGGTAATTTACTGGTTGGATAAATAATTCAGTCTAGACAAATGGGTTTCTCTGGAGTAGGGATTTTGAGACGCTTTGTCTCCGCCGAAAAACGTGCTGGGGTGAATGATGTGTCAAAATGTAGGTTATAAGAGCTGGAATATATTGTTACTGAAATAAGTGATTCCTGCATTAAAATTGAATTGACCTGATTGTGTTGCCAGGTATAGTGGCAAAAATGAATAGCAGACATAAAAACGTGTAAAGTAAAGTAATAAATATAACCTAATTCATCGCATCAATCAATCAACCTTTTTTTGTGGTAACGTCCGCGGCTATGAAACAAAGCCATGCTGAAGATTTTTGAGTTCGATTCACGTTCGGTCCAGGCCCTTTTCGTACCTCTGTGTCTGCTGCTAATCCTCTTTGGTTTTTGGAGCTCTCCATGTTTGACCAGTTGGATGCCGAGGTTGGTCTAGCGATTCCGGTTGGAGGGTAGCTTCCGGTTCACTGGCGACCCGACAACCCAAAACTGGTGGTTTGTCACGACCGATGCTACTCTGCATAGTCCTCGACGGCCTTCTCCAGCGATGAGTGCTCGACGTAGGAAGATCTGCCGAAACTAGGGTTTTGGTACCGGGAGTACCGGTACCGAAAGTACCGGTAATACTGACCATTTTGTGGTACCGAAATACCGGCACTGGAAAGCATTGAGTACCGGTATTTTCGGAACAGGTAAAAATCTTATAATCGTTTGAATAAATATAATTTCAATAAATTTCTTCACAATAAATGGTAAGTAAGTTTGGTGAAGTTAGATGATGGAGAATTTCTCAAGTCAATCAAGAAACACATTACATAAAGGCTTATTCCACTTATCATCTTTTCATCACTAAGTATGATTTATTTCCGTTTCTGGGTACTTTCGAAGTGGTGGACAAGTTCGTCTACTTCGACTCCTTGCTGACGGCTGAAAACAATGTTAGTCGGGAAACACGAAGGCGCATCATGAGTGGAAGTCGTGCCTGCTATGGGGTCCAGAAGAAACCGTGCTGAAGAATGATTCACCCCCGCACCAAATGCACGTTGTACAAAACGCTCATAAGACCGGTAGCTCTCTACGGGCATGAGACGTGGAATATGCTCGAGGAGGACTTGCAAGCTCTTGGGGTTTTTGAACGCCGAGTGCTAAAGGCCATTTTCGGAAAACCGGTGTGTGGCGGCTAAGAATGAACCACGAGCTCGCTCAACTCTACGGTGAAACCAGTATCTTGAAAGTGGCTAAAGCTGGAAGGCGCTGGGCAGGGCATCTTGCAAGAATGCCCATCAACAGTCAGTCGCAATCGAGGATGCAGAGATGCGGCCATGAACTGAGTGATATGGTGAAATATTTTTGGCGAGGTTTTATCAAGTTTATTGATGTAAAACGAAATAAATAAATTAATATTGTTAGTGTTATAATTCATAAGAATGAAAAGTAAGGTGCAGAAAACTTATGTTTCTTGATGAATTCTAAGAAGTTTCAATTTTTTTGTCCAATACCCTATGCTTTAGGTGTATTGCAAAAAAAAAATCTTCCAGTACCGGTATTCCCGGGTAGAGGTGAATAGCAAAATAATGGTAAAATAAGAACAAATTTTGCAATCATATCTAGTTTAACCATTATTATGTTATTAATATATGACATAAATATCTCATCAATAGCAAAACATACAATCATAGCATAATTTGTCATTGGTATGTTATACTTGAAAGTCATGTAATGACTAATCAATAACAAAATATACTATCATGGTAAAATTTGTTATTTATGCAAAAATACTTATTTAGTTATTATTTTGTTATCAATATCTAAATAATAACATATTTTGTTATTTACGGTTGCCTATATTTTTGCTATTATGTTGTTATTACAATGGCAAAATATGATATTATTTAGTTTTTATGCCATACAAACTTAGTTATTATTTTTGTTATTTTATCTCTTATTTCAAACAAACAAAGAACAAATTATGCTATTCAAACATTCTATTTTAATTGTAAGTTTTGTTATTCTTTTGCAATTCTCCTCTACCCGGGTTTTACCGGTACTACCGGTACTGAGAGTCACAGTACCGTAGAACTGCTACTCGTCAAAAGGAGTCGGTACTAGGAACCCTAGCCAAAACCGTTAAGGTAACGCGTTTGTTCCCGCTGCACTGCTACTGACCGGTGAAGTGCTGAGGTCGTTTCAACGATTCCGGTTAGAGGATAACTTCCGGTTCACTGGCGCCTCGACAACTTATGCCGGTGACTCGCTACGGACTCCTCAGAATAGTCCCCGATGGTGGATCTATCCTACTCCGACGAAGATTTTCCCGACGGTGGAGGATCTCCCGAACCGATGCTATCCGGGTAAATGCCGAGGTCGGTCTTGCGATTCTGGTGGAGGGAAACTTCCAGTTCACAGGCGCCCGACAACTTTTTGCCGGTGCTGTTTCCCGGTCCCGAAGTCTACTCCGACACGGTGTTGGTCGGTTAAGTACCGGGGTCGGTCCTGCAATTCCAGTTGGAGGATGACTTCCAGTTTGCAGGCGCCTCAACGACCTATTACCGATACTACGCTACGCCCACTCTACTCGGTCTAGTCCCCGATGGAGGATCTAACGTTGGTCTCTTTATATGCTCCTCTCCAACAGACTGACTTGTCGAGTGCCGAGGTTGGTTCGACGATTCCAGTTGCCCCAACGACTCAGAGCCATGTGTTGTCCGCTGCGTTAAGTGCCGCTGATCCTCACGCCATCTTCGTTTTAACAGAGACATCAACTGGACGATTGTCCTGTTTACCTCGTCCCATTTTTCTCCGACAGTTTACATTCGACAATATTGTGCACATTACCGTTATTGCCGACGACGAATCTCATCTCGGCTCGCTCATGCTTGAAGCGTGGATATTTGAAGACAACGTGCTCAGGCATTTTCTCAACATCTCTAGCTCTTTTCCGAACTCCCCACGTACCTCGGTTCCTGTAGGACTCGCTGTCTTCTTCGAGTTGAAGGCTTATAGGGATCAATCCTGCAATCACATAGACTGTCTCCGATGATATTGTACGATACGCACTCAACACACGCATGTTCATCAGTCTGAACGTACTGTTCAGCCGGGAGCTATTCGTCTTCGTCTGCAGTGCTGTCACCCACAGGGGTCAGCGTATCTAAGTATCGATGTAGACACGCTCATCGCTTCTTGCTGCTACTGAACGCTGAATTGTTGGGCATGATCAGCAATGATATCACCTTCACGGCCCTCTCACATGCATGATCGACATGGTTGTTGAAGCTAAACCGATCATTCTCGATCACTCCCAGGTGTCAGACTTCCTGCTTTGAGTCGATATTCTCGCATGCTGCACTGTCTTTCGGTTGCTTATCATCACCACTTTGGTTTTGTGATGGGCTATAACAAGCTTCTTTCCTCGCATCCATACTTTCACGGCGTTTACTGCCACAGTAGCAAGTATTTCTACTTCATCTAGTTATTCGCCGAAGACATACACAGTGCTCAAGAGAGTCGGGCCAAGAATAGAAGCCTGTGGTACGCCCACCGTGATTGTTGTGCACATTTTCCCAGCATCTGTTTCATAGATCTGTGTACGATTCTGAAAGTAGCTCCTCAAAATCTTACAAAGATACTCGGGGACCTCCAATCTGTGCAGCAATTCGGCGATCGCAGTCCAGCTGGCACTGTTTAAGGATTATTTTACGTCCAGAGTGACCACTCCGCAGTACCCATTACCTCTTCTCTTTTGCTTCCGCGCCGTCTCTATAATTACCACGACCGTTTGGATGGCATCAACGGCGGATCTACCTTTCCGAAAGCCGAAATGCATGTCACACAAGCTGTTTTCTCCCTCCGTATATTTCGTAAGCCTGCTTAGGATTACTCGTTTCAGCACTTTTCCAAATGTGTCGAGCAATCATATCGGTCTAGGAAGGATCTCCAGGAGGCTTGCCTGGTTTTGGCAGCAGCACCAGATTTTGTTGCTTCCAAATGTCGGGGAAGTTACCTTCATCGATACATTTTTGCAACACGTTCCTGAACATATCCGGGTTTTCTTGGATTGCTGCTTTCGGAGCTTCGTTGGGGACACCGTTTGGTCCCGGAGCCTTCCTAGATTTGAGGCTTTCGCCACCGCGATCAGCTCATCATTCGTTATCAGGGCTTCTTCTTCATCGTCCGTACGGTGTGGACGCCAGCTCGTCGGTTCATGCTGCGGGAATAGCGCTTCAATGATAGTTTTCATCTTCTCCGAATACCTATCGGGTGGTACAGGTGCTCCCCTTAACTTCGCCATTACAATTCTGAAGACGTCATCCCGCGGGTTTGAATTGGCGTTGCGACAGAGCTGCTTCAGGCAGGCTTTCTTCCTTAGCTTGATTTCCCGTCGGTTCTTCGCTCTGTCAGCGTCGTTGCGGACTCTCTGCATCCTTCTCCTAGCTCGAAGGCAGCTTGCATGCAGATCGGCAAGCGTCGAGTCCATCAGTAGGCTGGGCGGCGACTATGGCTCGGTTTACTTTCCCTGGGCATACTTACATCGCATGCTCGTGCTAATGCCGCTGTCAACTCATTCGCAGTAAACTGCTGAGCATTGCGCTCTAACGTCAACGCCAAACTGCGACGTTTTCCACCTCCGCTCCTTTAGTTGAGTCGCACGCGCTTCCAACTGCTGTCCGCTACCAATATTGTACCGAATCGCTTGGTGGTCACTGTGGGTATAGTCCTCACGCACTCGCCAGTTTTCACTTTCTGACAGCCCAGGGCTAGAGAAGGTTACATCAATAATTGACTCTCGGACATTCCGACAATCCGGACAATCTTGGTACCAGTCGGCCTCCATCCACTGTGCACATATACAAAATCCTATAGAATATTCATACAATTTTCACAAACTATTCTTTTATCAGCAACATAAGATAAAACTGATGAAATGAAGTAGTTCTTATCACAAATGATTTTGAAAAATTTAGTTTATGTACTCAAAGTTATGTGAATTCTGTTTACTAATGGGATTTTTTAACACTCTTAGTAGAAATGGCAAAAAATCATATTTTTCATTTTAACATTAGAGTATCAAATTTTTAATAATTTTAACTAGTTTTCGCTGTAGATACTTTTTGTAAGATGTATCGTATGAACCATGAGATTTTATGCAAATTAGATTTTTTCATTGAGTTTCAGTCGAAACACAAATGCACGGGACCCTTTTCAATATTTATGGTTCCTGCTTTTTTTTCAAAATTTCAACAAGTTTTCCCTGTGAATACTACTAGTAAGATGTATTTCATCGTATGAGCAATGGGATTTTATACAAATTAGAATTTTTATTGTGCTTCAGTCGAAACCCAAATGCACGGTAAATGGACCCTTTTCAAAATATATGGTTCTTTTTACCGTGCATTAGTGTAAAAGGTTTGAAATTATTGGGTAATATTGGATGTATTGTTATGTCGTAATTTAACTACTCCATATTAAGTTTTTGAGCTAAAATGAAATGGTTTGGACAATACAGTCAAACTTCCTATAACGATTTTAATGAAAAAATAATAATTTAGCAATTTTTTCAACTTTCTATGGCTTTTATTGTAAAATAAGATTCGAATGCTCTTAAATATGAGTGCGCACACTACTAGCAATATATTTGCTTCACCAACAACGTTTCTCCAAGTTACAAAATTCAATCCTGACGAAAACTATACGCACGGTATATGGTACAGCAGTGTGCACGGTAAATGGTGACATAGAACGGTACGAGGCGACCTTAACATGACATTTGTAAACATAATTTTTGAGTATTTTTTTGTTATGCATCACTTATTTTAGATTTTTCCCTGCATTATGATATAATTGCAAGCTTCGTAACGGTATTCTAGTCCGCTTCAAATGTTTTGGGAAAATTATATATATTTTCAATGCACGGTGAATGGTAGCTTGACGGTATGTTAAAAGCAAACCTAATGTAGGAATTGAGTTCAAAACGAAGCTTATTAACACTGTTTGCGGTAGCATTCAAATAAATAAAGTACTAATAGATAAAATGGGATAAATAAGGGATTTGAACAATTTGATGGACGTAAAGAAGAGAATTCACTTTTGAATAAACGGATTGGTATCTATTTGTGAGATAAGTTTCTATTAATTTGACAGCAGTACGGGAGAATCCAATAAGAGCACCAACTTTATTTAACAGTTTTATATGTGAAACACGATCAAACGCTTTCGAAAATTCAGGAACTGCTATCCCTTTTTTATCAATTGATGAAGCAATAGAATAGAACTTAAGAAATTATTTCTGTTCACTTAGTCAGAAATTTGAACAGATACTATTTTTTCGAAGGCTTTGGAAAGTACATTTAATGTGCTAATTGGTTTGAGGTTTGAAATGCTAATTGAACGAGGCTTCTTTTTATAGGAGTCTCTTTTACACATTTCCAAGCTTGTGGAAATTTGGAAGTTGTAATGATTGTTTTGAACGAATTAGTGTAAATGGAAGGGCTAGTGGGAGCATTATTTTGAAAAATTCTATTGAAAGATTGTCTAGACCACTGGCATTAGACTTAATTGGAAACAATGCATTAACTATTTCAAATTCTTCTACACATCTAAAACCAAAGAGACCTTAGTTTATGTTTAAACGAGAATTTTCATCAGAAGAGTAATTTTCCGAAAAGAAATCATTGATTTCATTAGCTGTTGAATCACAATTAACAGTAGATTGTTTTTTGTTGGCTATTCCTATACTTTTAATGTTTTTTTTTTCAGAGTTGCTTACTGGAAACATTTGTATTAATCCAATGATTATAGTAATTTCTCTTTGCATTCCTGATAATTGTAGTTACCCTGTTTCTCAGTGTTTTGAATAGAATATTATGAAATTGTAAGCGATAGGCCTTCCAGTTTCTGTAGATAAAATCTCTATCAATAATTAAGCCTTTTCATTGTCTTCATTATACAAAGGATTTTTTCTGTATATACTGAACTTTAGAGGGAAAATATAGCAGAATCACTTATGCTGTAGAAATAATTAAAATGAATGTTATTAAAAGCAGTTAATAATCCTTGACTGTCAAAGTTTTTGTAATCACGATGGAAGAAACCTTGTTCGGATGAGTCGAAGAAATTATCTAGAACCGCAAGAATCATATCATGTCTGGATATACCAGGCATAGATACCTAGTTAATTCTGAAGACAATCCACATTGGTCCCAAAGCCATATCTAGGAAGACAAAAATGATTGCGCCTAAACCGTCAATGTATGGTGTCTTCAGCAAATTTTCTCCATATTTTTCAGACATTTTTTCAGAGATGTGAAATTAGGGTGGCCCACATGGTTTACGAGATCAGCACATAAACTTTTTTGCTGACGCATTTAGGATTACACAATGTTCTACAATGTTTTAGAACAACCGATTTGGAGCAACTTTGCCGAAGAACTCAAATTTCTATCTCTTATGGTTCTCGAGTTATGATTTTTTTTTAAACAAAAAAGTTAGGGTGGTGCTGAAAAATCAGTTTTTTCTTGATAACTTTTTATAGGATAATTTTTCGCAAAAACTTTGTTCCGAGCACTTTTAGAACTTTTGATTACGCAACTTTTTGCCGAAGCAACTACTGTTCTATCTCTTATGGTTACGAAGTTATCAGAAATTTTCTTCGAAAAAATTGTTGCTTTCAAATGCCGATATCTCCGAAAGGCGCAAACGGATGTTCAATCTTTTGTCGCCATTAGAAAGATTATTTCTTTCTCTGTTTATGGTGAAAAAACTGTGAGGACGTTTTTTGTTTGAAAAGATTGACAAAATTTTGAAAATGATATGTTTTTCAACCAAAAATTGTCCATAACTTGAAAAATATTCGAGATAGCTTTTTGGTGCCTTCAGCAAAAATGTGCAAAATTGAAAGTTCTGATAGTGCTTCATACAAAGTATTCTTAAAAAATCATTGCTTTGAGATATATTCACCATAAACCGAATTTTATATGGTAAAGAAAGCTAAAAAAAGAGATATTTGCTGGAACAACCGGAATAACTGTATGTAAAGTCATTTAAAATTGAAAATATATGTAATGAAATAAGATCGATCACAGTAAGCGAAATGTTTGGAGTTAGGGAAAGTTAGTTGCTGAAGCAGTTTTAACAGTGATCCATGGAACATTAATCCATAAACGGTGTCTTGTTATTTTATGGTGAATATATGTGTAAGCGTTGATTTTTTATGAATATCTTGTATGAAGCACTATCAGAACTTTCAATTTTGCACATTTTTGCTGAAGGCACCAAAGAGCTATCTCGAATATTTTTCAAGTTATAGACAATTTTCGGTTAAAAACATATTATTTTCAAAATGTTGTCAATCTTTTCAAACAAAAAACGTCCTCACAGTTTTTTCACCATAAACAGAGAAAGACATAATCTTTCTAATGGCGACAAAAGATTGAAAATCCGTTTGCACCTTTCGGAAATATCGGTTGTAATATACACCAAGAAAAAACTTGCGATTGCTTGTAGCAACTTCGAATAGCAAATATTCGGTAATATGACTAGGTTCAGACGGACTAAAAGTAGACTTTTTAAGGAGCTTCATGCTTAGATTTTGCCTTAAGTAGACGCATAGTCCACCACCATGACGGTTTCGATTGTTACCAATTAAATTGTAGCCCTCAATTTGAATCATCGAATCATTGATTGATTGATTCATTCATACAGACGATGTGAGCTTTACTGTTGAAAAACATCGCTTTCAATTCATCAAACTTGGAAAACCTTCGAGCGCAAAAGCTCTGAACATTTATATGGCACATAATAAATTTATCAGTCCTAAAAACTGAGTCCATCATCGCTTTAGAAATGATGTTGCTTGAAGATGTATTGTCAATTGGTGAACTAGCCATAATCTCCTATAATACAAACACCGAGCCAAAAACGAACACCTATCCAAGAGCTAAGGGAGGGTAGTTTAAATAATCGATTTTACTCCTCACCGCTCAATCGATTCTAGATCAAATTCTGAGGGTCCTAAATTTTGAGCTCATTTTGATGAAAACTAAGACTGCACAAGCCCTTCAGAGTTTGTATGGGTAATTCCGAGTCGTCCGATTTGAAAATGGTTTTCGGCAAAATTGTACCTGACTAATATATCTAATAGTATCAGCGTTGCTATAACCCTCAAAAGCACGTGGGCAAACACTATGACCAATTGAATGAATTGCTTGCTTTTCCCATAGAAATTCTCATACAAACTTTGAAGGGATTGTACAGTCTCAGTTTACATCTAAATGAGCTCAAATTTTGGGAGGGCACTCCGAATTTGAACTAGAATCGAGTGAATGGTGTGGAGCAAAAACGATTTTTGAACCAGCTTAGTATCATACAGACGTGTTTTTCTGCCATTATTTCCATCAAAATTTGAGGTTTATGTTGCAGAAATAGAGCGAATGAAATGAGAAGTACGTTAGAGATGCGTCAAATAGATATATGTTGGTTGTTTAGGGTTATTTTTCACTGTAAAATGCATGAACTTCATACATTTATTGTGCCTTGATGAAATCGAACGGAAAACCGTGCTTAAATCGAGAGTTATATAAATAAGCGATATTGAAACGAGCAGCAATAAAATTGAGAAACAGTAGTAGATATGTATAAATGTATGGATAAAAAAATGAATAATTGTTTGAATAAATATATGTATGATTATCTGTAAGTAAATATTTAAGTATACTGGGGATTGGACAAGTGACGACGTAAGATAGAAAAAGATAGTTATTAGTAATAATTTTACGAATATGAGAATGAGACGGCTCTGGGATGGAGCCCACGACCACCTGCTTGGAAAGCAGAAGCTATAGCCGTTAGACCACCAACCCTGTCATTGAGTAGAGGTCCATTAATCCTTTTGCAAAGTAATTTAGTGCAGGTTACAAATGAAAAGGGATGGTCGATTCTATTTTGCCGTCATCTGCTGGCCGATTATCCTGCCAAGGTCGGCCCATCGATTCCGGATGAATTGCACCCCGATGACCTTCAACCAGTTTATCGCGAACTTTTTGAATAGTTCCCGACGGTGAACCTAGTCTATTCCTACTGAGAGTTTCAGGCGATCAAGATATCTGAAACTACTGCAGTACCTAGTATATTATTACGTTCTACTCAATTAACCTTCGACGAACAATTACGCGATGACGGAAGTTCCCCTGAAAGCGATTTTCTTTGTTTAACGACGCATTTCACTACTATTGTCTGTCTATTGAGTGGAGCATAGCTTCCGGTTCAGTGGTGCTCCGTCAACTCGAAGTCAGTAATTCTATGCTGATCTAAGATCCTCAGTTTTGGTCGATAGCACTAGTATGCTGGTCATTTATTCCTTTTCACAATATCGCGATAACTTCACAAATATTTTCCTTACGGCACAGCTCTGGCAATGACATTATCTATGCTAAAAATAAAAACATATTAATGTTCTCTTTTACAATTACGATATTATAATTTAGACTCCCGGTACGCAGCACAGGCGTTACGTTCTTAATGCTGATTGTTGGAGCGATGAACACTTGTTCGGCGTGCAATGCGTTAATCGATTAACATCGGGAATCTGGTTAGATGTGAATATATCATTGATCGCATTACCAACCATTGATAACTTCCAGATCCTAGCCGTATCGCACTAACCCAATATATTTTCCATGATAACTGTGGACATGCAGAGATATAATCGGCCTTTATTAACAATCGTTGATTTTCAAAATTTGAGCTCTTGATATGATAGAGGATGATAAAATGATCCCGAGCCCCGTTCATTGAATCTCTGTCCAACTTCGATTGTTCAGGTCAATCACGGAATAGCAACTACGATCATCTTATGCTCATGCTAAATTTACAGCTAAAATTTGCTTTTAACAACATATACAGCAAAATACAATTTCACGCCACATCTACGATGTAGGTGATGTGCAATAACATTGACAAGGGCTGTGTTGTACATTTTACTACTTGTTGCATAAGCAGTTGTCGCGCTACAGTATGAGTGCGGTGCAAAAACGATAGGATCTTCTGTTCTGAGTCCGAACCAGACTTAACGAATCACCTCTAATCTAATAACATTTTCTGATTCCAGGTGGTCCAAATTGACTCCCTCGTCCAGTATGATCAAGATTTACATTCACTTTCAATCAACATCTGATGCAAATTACTCGCAATGAATAATTGCCGCTGACATGAAAAATTGCCCCCGCGTGAAAAAGGACCGAAGACGTCGACGAAGGCGGTGGTGTCCGATCTGTCGTCTTTTTAGTCGAAGCCGTCGCTCTGGTGGAAGCAACTAGATGGCGGCGGCGTTGTTGCATGTAGAAAAAGCGAGCCTTCAATCTAATTTCTATCTTGCACGAAGTCTTGCAAAACCCATTCCGGCACGCAAATGTTTCCCATTTAATTTAATTATAAAGAACAGAGAGCACATGCAATCAGAAGACGTTGTCTGTCGGTTTCTTCGCCCGTCGTTGATGCGTTTGCTACGGATACCTACCTAGGAGGCAATCGATACAGATGGATGCGCATAAGTAGAGGCGTAAGGTAGGAATCTTGCTCGAACCGATGATTGCTTGAGTTCGATCTTTAAGTGCGCTCGATAGGAAACTGTTACGGGAAATTGTAGAACCTAGTTCTGCTCAATATGGTGATGAACACATGTCTCAATTTCTATTGTATATCTACCTCTGTTGGCTTACTATAGAGTAACCAGGGGCGTCGATAGGTACAGTGATACTATCTACGAAACCTTGGCATAAGTTTCAGTTAGTTAATGTGCGAGGCTATATGACGAATTCTATGTCAAATCGGTCAGAAATCGACGATTTTGCACATGTTTTTGGTATGGTACAATAAGTGTTTTCCGTAGAAAAATCAATCATTGCGACTCAAGGATAACTTTTGAAAATGACCTATACATTTTTGCATGCTGTTTATTTGAAATATGAAACTGTTGATTTTATCGAAAAATGTTTCACGCAGAAGATGTAGTGAACCGTTTGGGCTACAAAAAAAATATACACACTATGTTTTTGAATTAAAAATTGAAAAATAAAACAAAAATTTAAAATTACAGAAAAAAATCCATTTTAATATTATTTAAATTTTCACCATAGAATCTTGATCAGGGTTGGAAAAAATATGAAATTCACAATACAGTAGGCAAGCGTAGCAAACTTAGTCAGCGAAGCCAGTGAATCTCACGCCTATCGCTGCTGTAGACAAAATGCATTGAAAGTAGCAAAACTTCCGTTGCTAAGGGAAATCCAAAAAAACTGTATAAGCGACGGAATCCGGATCAATTGTGTCCGGTTCGCGTTGCGCTTGTGAAAAAAAACCGAAGTGTACGGGTGTAAAACAAAACGCGTCAGTAGTGTTTGGTCCGTTGAATCTGTTAATCTGTTACTTGCTCCTTTGTGGGCGAGCGACGAAATCCGGATCAATTGTGTCTGGTTCACGTTACGCTGGTGAAAAAAAAAAAGAAGTGTGCTGGAGAAGAAAACAAAAACAAAATGATTTATTAGGATTTTGTTCATTGAATCTGTTGCATGCTCGTTTGTGGGCGAGTGACGGAATCCGGATCAATTGTGGTTGGTTTGCGTAGTAACCGCACTATCGGTATCGATCATCCATTTAAATGCTTTCGTATCCATTTCAAATTATATCTTTATCATTTACCAAAACAAATTCCGAATCCTTCTCATATCCAAAATCCCAGTGTTTTCTTGTGAAAGTGCAGAGGACTTCTCGGTTTCTATAAAGCAGGTAACACGTCAACATTTCCCTCCCATCCTCAAATTGACCTGCATTCGGACGTAGCCGGCGCCGGTATTGTTTGTTATAATAATGAGAACACCAGTACTTACACATTGAAGATGCTGCTGATCCCGAGTAATGTCTGTTGGTTCCATGTGTAAGTACAGCTGTTCTTGCAATAGCGGAGTAGCAACTACGGGCGGTCAATCATGCTCATGCTCAAGTACATTGGATATGGACCTTGTATGCTATTGCAGTTCCTCATCTATCAACAAAATTTCATCCACATCCATCAAATTAACGAAGGTCTTCAATGAGTTAATCTTATTAGTGTTTGAAATGTTGTTCAAATTGATTGTCGTTATACTGTACGATAGCAATCCATTGTTTATGTTGTTAGTAATGTTAGTATTCATTTCGTCTTACTGTTTCGCTTTCCTATATTCGATGAATCCGATTTGTGATCAAACGTCAACATCCCACCGCAAAATCGCTAGTGTTTGGAGGTGATTTTAACCTCCAAATTGCCAAATAACCTCCAAAACATCACCTCCAAGTTAGTTCTAATAACCTCCGTTATATGAAATACGGTGGCGCGTCGATCGTCGCAAGTTTATCGTTAAGCAGTCAATACCAAGGCGGCTGCAGCTCTTCCTAAGGTGATACATTATGCTCACTTTGTGGAGAAAACCAGGAAGGGTAGGTGAGGAAGGGCTGGCCGTTTTGTTTACAAACATCTGAGACAGGTAGTCGGACAATCGACTTCTGATTGGTTGGAAAACAGTGTTGTCAATAATTATTCTAATATGGTCGCATCTGCTCCATGCGTGCTCTATACTTTTTTCTCTATTTTCTACAATTTCGTCCACACCTATGGCAGCACGGTTAGTTCAAGTTTCAGCATCTTGCGGGCCAGGCAGTAATGACTTCTGATTGGTTGGAGAAAAAGTGGTGTCAAACATTATTCTAATGCAGCCGCATCTGCGCGTAGCGTACTCTACTTTTACCTCTCTTTTTAACTATTTCGTTCGCACTATTGGCAGCACGGTTAGCTTCAGTCTGAGCGTTATCCAGTCCAGGCAGTAATGTTTGTAAACAAAACGGCCAGCAAGTTAAAGATGGCCTCCTAGCCATCTTCGCCAAGTGGGACCACCTTACTCTGGCTACAGAGTAAAATCCACACATCTTGGTCAATACCATCAAACTATCACTGAAGTACGGTGATTTGTCGTCGTCTTCGGACATCAACACTTCAAACTGATTGATGTTGGTATTTTCTGACGGTCCACTATGGGCCAGAAATCAATTTCGCGACAAAAGTCCAAAAACCTTTTTTCATAAAAATGAATTATTGAGATGAATTGTATACCAACTATCTTATTTGATTAATTACATAATTTCATTGCACTTTATAGTGATCAATATTGTCTCAATTGAAAAAGTCTTATTTCAGCCTATCATAAAAAAAATGTTTAAGGGGAAAAATGGCAAGAAAAATTATTGTGTATACATTTTCAAAAAGCAAATTTAGTGCATTTCACATGTCTGGTATACAAATTATGTTAATTTTAAATTCTTGCATTGATTTTACAATGTACCAATAAAATCTACTATATTTTACTAATCCACCATACAAGTTAAGGTATTCTATCGTATTCGGCTTGAAACTAGTTTGAGGTAGAAGCCTAGACTCCACTCTTTCATATGCTACCAAAAGTTTTTGCATATATTTGCGGATGGCCGAGATACATCAGTTCAAGTACATGTGATAATTTTGTAGAGTTTTCAATTCTTTTTTATTTTAAATTCGCAGCTGTTCAAACAATCAATAAATTCATTAAGTTTGATTGGTATAAAAACAACTCAAGCAGTCATAATCCACTACTTTTAAGCATGTTTCCGTTCATGGACTAAGTGACATTCAGATATCTACGTTGAGTCGGTTGAAATATTACAAACATTCATAATTTTTCTTATTTTCTTCGCGGTCATGATTTATAAGGTATGATAAGAGGAATCTGTTTGAGGTTCCCAAAACTTATACAATTATAATGAAAATATATAAACGCTGCTTAGAAGAATGTCAGTAGTTTAATCATGTGAACTATTCAATTGTGCATAAGCGAATCATGTAATTTCTTTGAACAGAAATGAAGATTAGGAATTCTACTTTATTTATTTCAATTCAAAAACAATCAAATACTAGATCTGGATAACAATTTATGATTCTCTAATAAGAATTTGCTGCACTTAATCATTTAATCGATTCCATAAGCTGGTGTCCAGCAGGGGCCCAGATAGCCGTAGCGGTAAACGCGCAGCTATTCAGCAAGACCAAGCTGAGGGTCGTGGGTTCGAATCCCACCGGTCGAGGATCTTTTCGGGTTGGAAATTTTCTCGACATCCCAGGGCATAGAGTATCTTCGTACCTACCACACGATATACACATGCAAAAAATGGTCAATCAGCATAGAAAGCTCTCAGTTAATAACTGTGGAAGTGCTCATAAGAACACTAAGCTGAGAAGCAGGCTTTGTCCCAGTTGGGACGTAACGCCAGAAAGAAGAAGAAGAAGAAGCTGGTGTAAACCAGATGCTCTGATGTTTAACATTAAGTAGGGCCTCCATTGCAGCTAAAATTGTTCTGACAGTAATGTTTCGAAATTGATTTTGATTGGAACGCTTCAAACAATGTGAATTGTCACCTTTCAAAATAGCATAGCATCTACAAAAATGTAATTCATATTATCTTGTTCCATTTTGGACCATGCCCATATGACTTTGTGATGATTTTATGGCTTTGTCATAGGTTATGTACAATGGAAATAATGCGTTATTAAATTTGATAGTGCAAATGATGAATTAAGTACAAATGTATTGTGAAGAACCAATCAATGTATTAAATAAACAAATGCCAATATATTCCAAACAACTATGACAACACCATGACCCAAACCAAATAAAGTCAAATAAAGTATGACAACATGTGTTAGGTATTTATCAACTATTCGGAGAAACTTTATAGAGTATCTTCAAAATACTTAGTAATATATGAATCATATCTTTGAAATGTTCTTTGTATTTTGTAATGTGAAAAATTAGCGAAATTGAATTAATAATGCCTTAATTAACATATTTTTCCAAACATTCATGATCCTTGCAAATATTCTCATTTCAATTCAAAATGCAACTTAGTGGTCCCAAATATTTTTTTTCTTTCTTTCTTAAGTTTGTATTACTTTCAGGTTGATTTTTGTTCATTGTATGGAATTTTGTCGAGAAATTTTGATTTCTGGCCCATAGTGCGGTCTTTCGCTTGTGTTGGCCATTTGATCACTACCACCGATAATGTTGGAAACGCGTGCTGTTTGCTAGGAATTTTGAATTCTGACTGTGGTTGTCGTTCTGTCACCATGTCTGTTGATGATGTTGACGGTTGATCAGTGGTAGTGATGGGGGATCGCGAGGCCCACTTCTTGTTTTACGAGTTCAGGTTAACCATGTTCAGTCCAATCCAGCAATCTGACGCTACTCGTTTCTTTTGACCTTGACCTTGCAGTACATCAGCGTAGCCCGACGTACCTCTCTGAAGCCGAGTATTGACGCTGCTCTGTGAACTGATAATTTGCACCGTTTCCGCACACTTCGCTTCGTATTGAATCTGTCGTTTGAAATATTTCATGCCAACGTAATGCTCTAGGTTTTGAAATTCCAATTTCACTCCTGTATAGAGAAGAAAACGTAGTCCTACGTCAAAAAGAATTGCAAAACTCATGAGCGTAAAGAGAGCCTATAGCACATAACCACAGCGGGTTAAGAATAATAGAATATCCTGAAGATTTTGGCTTCTGAAATCATTTATTGTGTGATGGATTAATAATAAGTTAAATCATGAAAAAAATCACGTACTCAAGTGGGATTCAAACCCAAAACTCTTGTTTGCTAGACGAGTGTTTTATCAACTTAGCTACCGAGTACTTGATGACTAAATAACTCAGAAGTTCACAAGTTTCGAAATTAAATCCTAACAGTTCAAGCATAAGAGTGTACAGCCTCTCTATTGTAACAATGTCGTCACTTGAGGACGAACGACACGTTGACAGCATTCCCCCAATCTACACACTACTAAAAACTACAACGATGTGGAAGCGATGTTGGTATGATACACAAACAGCTCGAACACTAAAGTCGTTTTAATTTTTAGGAAATGGGTCAGCGATCAACACATATACAAACCAAGCAAATTGTAGTTTAGTCGAACCTGAATCAGGTTAGGAATGAAGTTATGATTAAGAACATATTCTTATTATATTTCTTTTTGGAATCATGTCCTCGCTGGGACAGAGCCTGCTTATCAGCTTAGTGTTCTTATGAGCACTTTCACAGTTATTAGCTAAGGCTTTCTTCGACAAAGTTGCCATTTTTGCATTCGTATATCGTGTGGCAGGTACGATGATACTCTATACCCAGGGAAGTCAAGGAAATTTCCATTACGAAAAGAACCTGGACCGACCGGGAATCGAACCCAGACACCTTCAGCATGGCTTTGTTGAAGGATAACATGCGGTGGTCTCCATGATGTGGAATTCTGCCACCAGGGGGAATTCTGCGCTAGTGGGCATGGAAATGTTGTTTTTTTTTTAATATCTCAGGATCCTGACTACTTAGTGAGATAGCACCTTCGGCAGATTTGTTCAGCAGCTTTCGTTATTAAAGCCATGTGATCCGGAATTTTGCCACCAGGCGGTGATTGTAGCTCAAGGATTGTAATTTAAACCAAAAGATTCGAGATTTTGCCATCGGGCGAACATATAACTTTATTTTACTGGGATATACAAAAGATTAATGTTCACTAACGCCACCTAGTGGCAAACTTGACTTACTGAACAAGTTTGCCGAAGACGCCATCTTCCCAAGTAGTCGAGATTTGGGGATATTTGCAAACAAATAACACTCACAAGCACCATCTGATGGGAAAATATTAAATTTCTCAGCTAAAGTAATGATAGACCTTGACCTTCTGAACAAGTTTACCGATGGCGCCATCTTTCCAAATAGTATAGCTTCGGAGATATTTGCAAAAGAAAATAATACTCGCTAGCGCCACCTGATGGTTAAATCTTGAATCTCTTGGATAGAATAAAGATAGCTACTGAACATACTTCCTGGAGACGCCATCTATCTAACTGGTCAGGCACCACATATATCAGCAAAACAAGAGTTTCATACACAACAGCGCCATCTGGTGATATAGTTTTGAGTCAACTTGCTCGAGAAATGATAGCCCTTGAGCTACTACCAACTTTGCCCAAGACGCCATCTTTCTAAGTGATCGAGGTCCTGAGATTTTTTATAATTGGAGTATTGAGTCTCTTGAACTGAATCAATAAAATAATTATAGACTGAACAATTTTGTTGAAGACACCATCTTTTTTAGTAGTCATGATCCTTAGATATCCGCAAAATAAACATTTCATGCACACTAGCACTGCCTGGTGGATCAAGAGATATGTTCCAAAGGTTACATTCTTGTCCTTGTCTGGTGAAAGTACGAAAAAGCGCCCCCACCGGCCAAGCTCTCAACTAAGGATTGTTCATTTTATAAAGTGGACACCTTGTACATGCAATATCTTTTTATTTTATCAATGAAATAACAATCGGTTTTCTGTACATATTTCGACTAATATTGTACAATGTTGTGATAATGAAAAAACACCAAAATAATTATAGTTCACACCAAAAAGGCACAACGTTTAGTGCGGTCGATTTTTTGAAGTTATCATAATCAATGATTATTGGAAATTGGTTGTAAAAATCGACAATCTATTTTTTTTTTATTTTCATTAACGGCTTGTTCTTTGAAAGTATAACCATTATTAAGTTATTTTTAGAGCAACCATTTTCCAGACATCATAAAATCATGTTTCACTGGTTTTTTTAGAGAAAAATATTTTGAATTTAAATTAAACTGATATGAGTAGAATTTTTAAGCTCAAAGTACGTTCTGACGGAAGTACCAATATAGTATTAATAATAAAAAAACAAACGCCTTCTTTGAGTTGTTTATAAAGTCCCTGCGTCATATTTTATGCACAATTGAAAATCATATACTTTATTTTTTGAAGACCTCTCAAAGCCCAATGACAATAATTTAAATTTAGAACACTGCTGTAATAAAATCGAATATATTTTCCGTGCATTATTTTCATAATGTGTAATTCTGTGATAACCTATAAACATTCTAAAAAAAAAGATTTTGAAAGTATGAGCTTTTTTCATAAAACGACCAAAAATATTAAAATTTATACATAAGAATCCTGTTAAAGCTCACGATTTAGCTTTCTATTATACAAAAATAGTTTATTTAGTAATATAAACCAATTTTTAACACGCTTTTACTAAACTTCTTTGCTGAGGGCCAAAAGATGGCGTATCAGATTGATTTTTCTTAAGCTCTACCTTTAGTAGAATAGTAGAGGATACCAACACACAATCTGTTCGTAAAATGAGGATTTTGTTACCCGAAAAATAATGCTTAACTTTGACGAACAGTTTTTATTAGGAGTTTTTGGAAAAACTATTTAGTTCTTCGATCAAAACCATTTTGTAAGATTTTATATTTTCATAACATTGTAGAATAATAGTTGAACGATGCACAGAAAACCAATTAGGATTGTATCAATAAATAAAAAAGATATAGCATAAACAAAGTGTCCACTTTTTAAAATGAAGGATAATCCATTTCCAAGGATATATCGCACTGAGTACTGACACTTCACCGAAGATAGTACTGCACAATCTCTGAAAGCATCACCCCAAAATTGATGAAATCCCATAATCCTTTAGTTCCTATAACGCCTCCCAATCATTCTGTTTTTCTTCATTCTTTTTAAACAATGTTGCCAGCCACATGAACATTTTTGCATCGGCCGCATGTATGTTATGCAACACTTCCTTCAGCTTTGGAGAGCATTCGGTATCGTTATCTTTATATTGTGTAAGTATCGGCATATAACACTCCCAAATAATTGGCTCTTTTGTTAACAATCAAGCATTGTTGCCATCTATTATCAGAATATGAGAACTCAAAAGTCCTTCGTAATCCATGCTTCAACTTTGCCGAATACCTCGGATCAGTATTTCCACATCTATAAGTAGCTTTAAAAAAAAACCCAAGCAAGTTGTGCGACAGTAGGTAATTTGTGGACCAAGTTCAGCAGGATAATCTATCTATAATTGGTGAACTTCAACCTGTACCCTTTCTTGTAGACTGGGCATATGAGGCCATCAAACCAATCGGTACGACTTCTACGAGAAGCCTTCCTTAGCCAAGTGGTCAGAGCCCGCAGCTACAAAGCAAAGGCTTGCTAAAGGTGTCTGGATTCAATTCCCGGTCGGTCCAGGATCGAAATGGAAATTTCCTTGGCTTCTCTAAGCTTAGAGTATCATCGTACCTGCCAAATAATAAACGAACACGAAAATGGTAACATTGGCAATAAAATCTCTCAGTAAATAACTGTTGGAAGTGCGTTAGGCCGAATGCCGTTAGGCCGAAAGGGTCATTAGGCCGAAAATGGCATATAGTTATAATGAACCGTAAGGTCAAATGGGTAACTAACAGGGATAGGTCAGGATAATTTAATTTAGCACTAGAAACCACCGAATGAATTTTCTGGTCGAATGGATTGTTAGTGATTAGATCAGAATAATTTGCATTGTTTAGAAGCCACAATATACACTGTAAAATTTAATTAGAAAGAACAGCCTTTGATTGAAAGAAGGAGAAAACACTAATGAATGTGTTAGCCATTCAAAGTAGTAGTAAATTATCAAATTTTATTTCGGCCTAACGACCTGCACCCCGTTAAGGAAAATGCTTCAAAACATAGATGCAAAAATTTAGTGGGTAACTTTTCACACACCTTGACACACCCCTGAACAGCATCATCAGGCAGCATCAGATCGCGACAAGGCTACTTTCCCATCCATTCGAACTAACGAGAATCGAATGTTTTGCATCTGCGAGCCACACTGCGCAAAAACACAAAGTATCAATCCCACAATGCATATCAGCGCTCAGAGATGGCATTCTTCGGTCCAAACCAACGGCACTCATGAATACGTTAAAACCCGGATTGGCACGACTCTGCTTCAGGATTATTTATCATTTCCATCAGATTGAACATCGACGAAGTTCGCTTTCCTTATTGGAAAACTCTGGCCAAGTCGTCTTCCCCGTGTCTCCATTCGCTTCCCACACGTGCCTTTGGCAGTTCGACGATTTGCACTTTTTTATGACATTACATCCCCATTGGGATAGAGCCTGTTTCTCAGCTTAATATTCTTGATAGTCAATGTAATCAACTGAAAAGTTTCTTTGCCGATTGACCCTTTTAGCATTCGTATATCGTGTGGCAGGTACGAAGATATTCTAAATTTCGACCAATGGAATTCGAACCCACGACTCTCAGCATAGTCTAGCTGAATAGCTTCGCCCTTACCGCTACGGCTATCTGGGCCATATTGACGATTTGCGCCGTTGGTGGCTTTGCAGTCAATCCGGGAACGCATAAAAGTCCAATCGAATGTGTCCCAAGTGTAAACAAACACGATACGTCACAGCAATTTTTTCTCGCGATGAAAAATAAGCTGCCACTTGTCTTTCTATCCAAATATAGCCTCCGCTCAGCCCGGCGATTTCAACTTGACTCTCGAGGAACGTCCGGAAACGGTTATTGTGTGCTCTGCATGCAGATTGAGATGTAATCGGGACGGTGTTTGCCTATGGAAACAATCCCACCTTGCCATGGTGACTTTGGTGTGAATCGAAGGCTCGGAATGCAGGATTAATCGAATCCATAGTTGTCTAGTCTGTGAATAAAATTTCGAGAAGGATAAGGTCACGGAATCTTATCTCTTCTTTTGTCGAAATGCTTTAAGGCTTGCTGATAATTTTAACTCAGAACATATTTACATGAACCCTAGCATATATGATTTATATAAGACATTCAAGTATGCAAATGGAATTCTGCATCCTTCTTCTCTTTTCCTTCTTATTTTTTTCAGGTATACGTCTCAACTGGCACAGGCACTGCTTCTCAGCTTCTTCAGTGTTCTAACGAGCACTTCCACAGTTATTATCTTGAAGCTTTTTTTTCCAATTGCCCATATTTGCATATTTATATTGTGTGGCAGATACGAAGATTGTAAAATCAGATGATTTCTCTTACCATCATCACCCTCAATTGATTTTGAAAGGTTATTTGCTTTATTTATTTTTATTATTATTATTTTTTATTATTGTTATTTGCTTTAGATGGGACATGCCATGCCGTAGATATTCTGGATTGAACTATGGTCACTTAAACTGTACATAAGAACATAACTGTTCCAAAATGAATAAGTATTCATTGAGAAAATAGCGTTCAAAGTTTAAAGTTTGTCTTCTCATAAAAATGTTTATAATTTTTCGGTACATTTCAGCATGCCATATTCATTATGCACCGCTGCTCATACAACTCACTTTGCTTCTACTGGCCAGTAATAATTATAAACTTTAACACAACTCATGTTTTACAGTTGCTATTTGAGTTGAAAGTAGATGTCATGCCTTAATTTTTTAATGTGGGACTGCGCCTACTTCATATTTTTCCACAATATTTTCAAGTAAAGTGTGTTAATTTTATAGACTAAATATTAAAACATGCATGTTCGATGACAAGCCCATGGCGGAAAACCGAATGAAATTCTTGTAGCGTTGGTAATTACGAAACCCTGAGCTATTCGACAACATAAAGTAGAAGATTTCGGATACGTAAAGCAGGGATATGCGCATAAAATTACCACCGAAGAGATGCTCAACTCAGACCCAAGAAGATTCTGGTATCTCTCTTTGGAAGATGTAGTCGCATACCCTAAGAAGTCTGGCAATGTTCGCATCGTATGGGATGCAGCGGCGAAAGTTAAAGGACAGTCACTAAACTCCGCTCTGCTTGCTGAACCAGATCTTCTAACATCTCTTCCATAAGTTCTATCCCGTTATCGACAACGTCAGAGCAATAATTGGCGATATGCGGGAGATAGCCGTAGCGGTAAACGCGCAGCTATCCAGCAAGACCAAGCTGAGGGTCGTGGGTTCGAATCCCATCGGTCGAGGATCTTTTCGGGTTGGAAATTTTATCTACTTCCCAGGACATAGAGTATCTTCGTACCTGCCTCACGATATACGCATGCAAAAATGGTCATGGCATAGTAAGCTCTCAGGTAATAACTGTGGAAGTGCTCATAAGAACACTAAGCTGAGAAGCAGGCTTTGTCCCAGTTGGGATGTTACGCCAGAAAGAAGAAGAAGATGCGGTAGATGTTTTACCAGTTCCAACTCAGAGCGCAGGATAGACAGGCTCAACGATTCTAGTTTCAAAGCGACTAATCCTAGGCGCAAGAAACATACATCATGAATTTTCAACCTTCGCGAAGCTTCGGCGTGACCTGTCTCAGCCTCCGCGGTACAGTTCATAAAGAACCGAAATGTGAAGGACTGCGAAACTTAATACCCTGATGCGGCTACCGACATCGTCCACAAACATTATGTGGACAATTATTTGGATAGTCTGTGTTGTCGCACATAATAGCATCTGTGGTGGTCGGTATCGGTCGGAGAATCATAATCGTGGTGATAATGAGCACTGAGATGACGATTCAAATGCATATTAACTAATTGTTCTAAATTGTTATTAAAGGCTATTCTGATGCGGTCAGTCACCTCTCACTGCTAGATAATTGTGCATTGTAGTCGAATTTGGTGGTAAAACTACTGGAAATGTTGAGAGTACATGAGAGCATATCACTTCGTGTGAAAGCGTTACGGTTACATAACACTACAGCTAATTTAACCCGAACTTTTTTTTTTTATACAGGCACTCTGTGCTCGTGGCCACTACTGTGCCGGAATCAGTTGATCTGTAGCTTCTTTACCGATACAGATCTATTTTCAACTTATCTATATTTACATCTACATCACTCTCTCCTACTCTTTTACTCTCACACCGAGCAGGTACACCCAAAATAAATCGGATGGCGGATTTCCCTCCTAGCGTATTAGGTGCTAAATCCACCTATTGATGGTAAGATTCGCCTCCTAAGCGTAGACGGGCAAACCCGTCAATTGAAATCGAGCACATTGGACTTGAAAATTCGAGCAATCTAAATGTTTACGCCCGACCCACACAATTGCACAACCAATCCGAAGCCAAATGATGGCATCGGAAACGCACACTTAGGCAAATGGTCACGCGCCAAATGGATGGTGGACATGTCAGAGGAATGGAATGAATATTGCAATATAAAACGCTTTATATATTGCTTTTGTCACATCTCGCATCAAGCCGTTGATAGGTTCGTGGAGTTAGTACTGGTTTATGAATCGGGAGGTCCTTGGTTCGTTTCTGAATAAGCGCGGGTATATATTTTGTTTTTATTTTTTGGTTCTTCAGGCAAATTTATGAAATTCAACCCGATTTCTTGTGGCGAATTATCATAATAGATTCCGGTCCCTATATTTAGATAATAATTTTGCTTGAGTGACTATCGAAATAAGGTACCGTGTGACAAATGGGTAAAGGAAATCGTATAGAGAGGATTCTTAAAAAAAATGAATAAGATCGACTATATTTTTCAGATTGTTTCCTACTAAATCTATGCTATATTTAAATTTAATGTTTGTGCCAAAGTTCAAGGTAAATACAGTGAAACTTCCATGAGTCGATATTGAAGGGACCATCGACTCATGGAAATATCGAGTCATGGAACAGAAATCCTTTGGGAAGCTGCTTCTAGGGACCATCATAGTAACCATGAAATTTTGTTTTTAGTATGGTTCCATGAGTCGATATCGAGTCATGGAACATCGACTCATGGAGGTATCACTGTATTGAAAATTTTGGACACTAGCGGCACAAGTGAAAATATTGTCGTTTTAAATGACTGAACTGAAACTAAAAAAATAACAGTCAGATCTGTGGTTTCAAATGGCCTCATTTGTTAGTGTATGAATACACAAAAAATCACACATAAATACATAATAAACATTTTGTTCTTTTTAAAACAATTTTCTTGAGTTAAGTTATTTTTTTAGCAACAATGTTACTTTTATTAAAAGTAATAACATCGTCGAAAATCAAACACCATTCTATTTTACCGATTTTCTACTACTCATTTTATATAAAGTTAAGTTATCTCTTTTCTAAATAATGTATTTATTGCCTTTATCGAGCGGATTTAACCCGGTCAAAAGTGTCAACATTCTTGTACCTACTGAATCAGTCATTATTTGAGCTTAGTATCCAAACTCATGCGTCATCCGTTGAAGCCATTCAGAACATTACGATGTTTTTTTTTTTAATTTCTTTATTAGTATCATTCCAATCATTACATTCATTTCTTCTATCATCCTAATTTGGTAAAACAAATTTAAGATTTTATTAACATTTTGTTAACAACATACTACATCTCCCTGGCTCTTCACCCGAAAGGCTTTGGGGTTTTACATATTTTGACATGTTGAATCCAACAAAAATAGTCCGGTTGAAAACCCCGTGTAACACCATCGTGACCTTCCCTTGTTAGCTACCCCATATACCCGATTGCCCCAAGGCTCCGCCACAAGAAATTTGCCTTAGACACCAAAATATGAAAAACAAAAAAATAATAACAAAGACTGGATTGGAAACCGCAACCTTTGGATCCTTAAACATAAACCCACACCACACATCTATCATAGTTTCTCATGGGAATTCCATTTCTTACTTATACCAGAGTCAAAATCTATATGTTTGTATATCTATATTATCGGCAATAACTTATACATTTGCAGTGGAAATAGAATTTCATGCCGTGCGTGTTGGATTGGGTAATATATTAAGGAGAAATAAATAATCACACTTGACTATAACAGTCGGGCGTTTTATAAGCAGAATTTTATCGTTGACGTTTGCTGATTGATTTACTTTTCATTTATTTACATTTTGGTCTCCTATTAGTCGCATGGTTGGGGACGGTATGAGACTCCTCGAAGTAGGAGACCCAGGGTTTGTGGGATTCGATTCATTTGACGATGTAATATTGTGATCAAACATCTAAGTGTGCATACAGCAAACTGGATTACCGTAATTCTTTCGCAATATTAGAAGTGGAATAATTATCACGACATGGATGTTTTATGTATCTTTTAACAATTACTTATCAAAATAGAGGCCGTTGATAAACCATGTGATCATTTAGCGGGGAGGGGGTATCTAGCCAAAGACCACGGTCCACCCATTTGTGTTTCAAAGAAAATTCCACCATCAACTAAACCTGAAAGGTTTCATTAGCATTCGGATGGTTCAAATAAAAAAAAAAGTTTTAAAATTCAATATTTCATATCTTCTTTACCAACAACGATTAGAAGACGATTAAGATTTCTATGGAAATTACTATGACAAAATTTGAAAAAAATGTTCCCCACATGTTAGTACTGTAATGTTAATACAAAATTATCTCTAAGTCAGTGGCGTCTCGTCCTAAGGTGCACTTGGTGCACTGCACAGTCAAAGATTTCGAACTAACAAATTAAATATATATTATAATTCTCAATACTTCCAACATTCATAATATGTAGTTGCTTGAAAATGTTGTTTGATTTCCTCACCTTCAATTGGTGCATCGCCCTCAGTGAACAAACCGTTTGATTGTCCCTTCCATGGTCAACCAGCAAACGAAAACAGCAAAGCAAACAAGACAAACTGCCATGCGTCTCCATCGTATTGCAGAGAATGTTCATTTCAGCCGTGCACTCTTTCTTGTGCACGAAAATAGCGTGTATGGACACAGCAGGAATATGCATTTGTATTGGCATTTCTAGAGCAACAGTGGCGTTGTATAGGTAAAATCTGGTTCACTCCAATTTGTGCACCCGAGAGGGAAATTGCCCATGACGCTCGCATTGGTTTGCAAGAACTGAGAAAGCGCGCGCAATTGGCGTCACGACGTCTGCTGTTGGAAGAGAAAGCGTCAACATGCTTTGTGTGTATGTATTATTATTGTGTGTATGTATGTTGCATGGAGCTTCCAGGTGTCGCGCGATATTTACTAGGCGCAATATTGATTGGAACCAAAACTAGATGTTATAAACATATTGGCCAAATTGATTATGTTTTATCTTATTATATAAACCAAACTTATGTGGCTTTGAATTGATTTTTAAACTATGTGTGAATATAGCTTTTCTTGCTCAACAGACCGACAACTGATAAATTGCGGTGGGCGTAAAGTGGGTTTCAGCATTCAACAGTCAGTCATCATTTCACTTAAAAGCTTTGATGTATCAACAAAATATAAAAGGAGATGTACCAGCGCTGGACATCGTCAAAAGCTAAGATATCGTGATACAATTAACAAGCTGTAAATAATAAGAATTATTATATAGAATAACATCGTTAGGAATAATGGAGATACGGAATTTTGCGAAAGCCACAAAATCCACGGAATTTATACTTCATCGCGAGACTTGGAAAATGACGCGTAAATAGTTGAATTCTGAAGGTTTATATGATAATCTCAGAATTTTGCTCATAAGAATGGTTTATTTATTTGTAAGCCGAGTTTCATATAAAAAATGTGCTAATCGTTTAGTTTCAAGTTAAACGTCTTTCTTCTTGTTTTAAATTTTGCATCGATAATATGATATTAAACTTATTATCTGAGTTAGCAAAATACGAAAAATGCTTGAAATTTACGCATATAAAGGTCATTTTTACTGTAAATATACATTTTTATGTCAAATATGATCAAACTATGGGACTGCGATTAATACGCAAAAATTTTCTTTCATCGCCTTGGTATCAGCGAAATTTTGAGAATTTTCCTTGTCCCTAAATATTGTGTGAGGAATCATCCAAAATTCTTAAAACTTACAACTAGTGATTGAAACGAAGAAAACAAACAAAAAATACGTCCAATGAGCAACAAATATAATAGCTTCCAGACACTTCAAGATTGCATACAGTATTGGAAATTACATTTTAAGGTGTTAATGATATGAAATTACATTTTAAGCTGAAATACATTTTAAAAAATCAATTGAAAAATTCGTATTCATAATTCAAAATGAACGGTTTGTGCGAGTCAGTGCACAGGTAATCAAATTCCTCACGGGACGCCTCTGCTCTAAGTGAAAACTAATTCCTCAAACAATAATAAGGAACACTGCAGTAGAAACAAATCTTTTTTGAGCTATTTTTGTTAGGGATTTTTGCAGAAGTTTGTCACACTGTAATCTCACATTTCGCTTAACCAATGCATAAATATCTCTTCTCCCATTTTTCAAATTTCTGTTTCATTCATGAACAAATGAAACACATGATCATTGGGCGAGCGGGGGGTTATTCGTCAAAACCACACAAAAGCACGAGGGGGGAGGAGGTGACTGAAAAGTCAGGAAAAATGTTCACGTGGTTTATGGACGACCCCTAAGAAAAATATGGGGATTTGAATTTCAAACTTTTTTTAAATTTTAAACCGCTCTTATTAGCAGTCATTTACATTTACCGTTATATTTTTTTTGTAAAGAAGATGCAATAGTACCTAAATGGAATTTACAGAAATTACAATAAGGTTTAATTATCGCACTCAACATTTTACACCAAAGCCAGATTTTCTAAAATTTTGGAATTGATATACATAAATAATAATTCTCAAAAAACTTGTGCACAACATAATCGCAAAATAATGGTGAACGCGTCACGAAATGATTTCTTATACCCTTAAGTGGATATTTTGGTGTTGCTGTTCGTTCAGAGGTTTGCCAAGCCGCATAACTAAATAAAACTCGTAAAGTGTCACGCTGTCGGCCGGAAGGTGAAAAATTTGATGCAATTGATTTTGCTCAACACGTGTGTTTCCAAGGAAACTGACTGTGCTGACTTGTCGGCTTACTAGGCCTGCTATGATACGTACATGGTATATGAAGCCTTGTGAAGACATAACTTCTAAGAAGAAAAAGTGTGGTATGATCAGTTTACATATTTGATGTGAACAGAAAATGTTCATTTTTTTCTAATGCGTTGCATTATTTAGTCTACCGTTAACGGGTAATAAAGCTTTTGTTAGAGTTAGTATGTGTTTGATCGAAGAAACACTCAGGTAAGATAATAAAACATTCATGTGTCATTCATGTTGTCCCCAAATTTAGTTTCTGCTGCATAAGAATTGATGCAGAGTTGCAGTTTTGGTGAAAAATTTCAAAATACTTTTTTTTTGTTCAATCTGATGATTTTGTGGGTTTTTATACACATTTATCTGAATTCACAGCATAATAGGAGAGGGATCAGATTTAAATTTCTTTTCGTTTCAGAGAGCGAGTAATTGTGCTTAAGCCAAGGCTCTAGAGCCAGGACATACGGGGGAAATACCTGTGCCCCATCCCAGGAAAAGGAACACAGCGATGAAGTGTGCATTAACTTTCTTAGCTCAGTGCGCATCGTACCTTCGTGCTGTGCGTACACGAATTCTCTCTGCTCTTGGAAGTTTTCTTAAAAACTACCTAAGCAATAAAACAGTACTTTTCAGTGCTACAAAAACAGTACTTTTCAGTGCTAAAATTAAAAACGGTACTTTTCAGTGCTACTAAAACAGTACTTTTCAGTACTATTTTTTCTACTATTGATCCCTTTACGATCCTTGTTTGGACCCGTGCCTTCGATTTTTCGTTGGACCCGTTGGCGAAAGCTAGCGGTGGTAATCATTCTTGGACACCGTCTTGGGAAAAAACCTTTCGGAGGTCACGTCTTCTTTCGTTTATTAATTAAACATGGTATCAACAACAAACAAAAGGAAGGGTGAATCTCTGAATTCACTACTTCCTTCCAAAAAAGTGGGTTTTAAAACTGTCACTACACGTGGCAAGAATGGAAGAAAGGACGTTCCCCCGGAATGCGAACTTTCTTCCAAGGGTGAAATGAATAATTGTATCGAAATGAGCAATCAGTTCGATGCTCTAGACAAATTTTCCGAACACCAAATCGAAGCAGCCTCTAGCCCAGGCTCTTTGATTCAAGTGAGGAAGCAAAGAGTGCCGCCTATCGTGGTCAGTTGTTCCAAATTTGGGGGATTTAGGCAGGAGATCTTGAACTCCATTAGGGGAATCAAGGTTTCCTTCCAAATCGCAAAGAAAGGAGACTGTCGCGTTTTGTCGGAAACTCTTAAAGATCGTGAGCTTCTTCTCAGACATCTTGAAGAGAAGAAGCACAAATTTTTTACTTATGACGACAAAACTGAACGTTTGTTCAAAGTTGTCTTGAAAGGTCTCTCAAGTGACTATAAATCACCTGAAGAGATCAAAAATGGAATAAATGATTTACTTGGATTTTCCCCAGTCCAAGTAATCATTATGAAAAAGAGAACCCAATCTGGCATTGTTCGGAAAGGGCTTTCTCAAGAATATTATTTAGTTCACTTTAACAAAAAAGAACTAAATAATATTAAAGCTTTAGAAAAAGCAAAACTTTTGTTTGATGTCCGTGTGACATGGGAACATTTCCAGAAACCTGGAGGAAATCACCAGAACCCCACTCAGTGCCGTCGGTGCCAAAAGTGGGGTCATGGTACAAAAAATTGTCGCATGGATGCTAAATGCATGATTTGCGGAGGTTCTTCTCACGCCAAAGACGTCTGTCCAGTGAAGGAAGATACCACCAAATTCATATGTTGTAATTGCGGGGCTAACCATAAGTCCAATTTTTGGAATTGTCCTTCACGCAAAAAGGTCATTGAGGCTCGTGCCAGGCAGATGAAAGATAATATCCGTTACGATAACGGTCGTTTCCGGAATTTGCCTGGTAGAGTATCGAACAATGCTCATTTTTCAGTTAACGATCGCTTGATCATGAATCATACCCATCAGGAAGATCATAATCATGCTCATTCACAAACTAATTTTAATCCGTCGGGTAGCCGTTCGAATCTTTCTATTTCGAATGTATCTACCCACGGTAAATCCTTTGCCGATATCGTAGCAGGAAATTCGAACTCCTCCCCTGTTCGATCCATGGGTACCCATTCTACTTGTTTCAAATCAAATGGAAAAAACCCTACCGCCACAGGTAACTCCGCTTCTTCGTCTACCGGAAATTCCAATGGGAAATCACATGACATGTCTGCTTCTGATTTTAATTTTCTAACTGAACAATTGAATCTAATGATTGATGCAATGTTCAAAGCCACCACTATGACTGAAGCAGTCCAAGTAGGTGTAAAATTTACAAATCAAATTGTTATTGGATTACGTTTTTCTAATGGATCCAAATAATAATTTAAATTTTTTAAATTGGAATGCTCGTTCTCTGAACGGTAAAGAGGACGAGCTGTTTAATTTTCTTACGGTTAATAACGTGCATATAGCAGTTATTACCGAAACGTATTTAAAACCTGGATCTCAAAAGAGATCCTAACTTTTTTGTTTATCGTAATGATCGACTTGATGGGGCATGTGGGGGAGTTGCAATCATCATTCATAGGCGTATCAAACATCAACTGTTTTCGTCATTTGAAACTAAAGTTTTTGAAACTTTAGGTGTTTCTGTTGAAACACAGTTTGGTAAATATACTTTCATAGCTGCCTATTTGCCTTTTCAATGCTCTGGACAGCAAGTTAATTTGCTCCAAACTGACTTGCGTAAATTGACTCGCAATAAGTCAAAATTTTTTGTCATTGGTGACTTTAATGCCAAACATCGGTCATGGAATAATTCTCAAAGTAATTCCAACGGCAGAATCTTATTTGATGAGTGCTCTTCAGGATATTTCTCAATTCAATACCCTGATAGCCCCACATGTTTTACCTCTTCTAGAAATCCATCTACGATTGATTTGGTCTTAACCGACTCTAGTCATCTTTGTAGCCAACTGATTACTCATGCTGATTTTGATTCTGATCATGTCCCTGTTACATTTCAAATATCCCAAGAAGCGATTCTCAATCCTATCAGCTCCACTTTCAATTATTTACGAGCCGACTGGAATATATATAAAACGTATGTTGACTCCAATCTTGATGTTAACATTTCTTTAGAAACTAAACTTGATATTGACAATGCTCTTGAAACTTTAACAAATTCCATTGTTGAAGCCCGGAGCATTGCAATTCCAAAATGTGAAGTAAAATTTGAATCCGTGATTATAGACGATGATCTTAAACTCTTGATCCGTCTTAAAAACGTGAGGAGAAGGCAATTTCAACGCACTCGCGATCCTGCTATGAAAATTATATGGCAGGATTTGCAGAAAGAAATCAAGAAACGTTTTGCTCAATTAAGAAACAAAAATTTTGAAAATAAAATTTCTCAATTGGACCCTGGCTCTAAGCCCTTTTGGAAATTATCGAAAATCTTGAAAAAACCTCAGAAGCCAATACCGGCATTGAAAGAGGAAAACAAATTATTATTAACTAATTGCGAAAAAGCTCAAAAACTTGCTATGCAGTTTGAAAGTGCGCACAATTTTAATTTAGGACTTACTAGTCCAATTTAAAATGAAGTTACTCAGGAGTTCGAAAATATTCTCAATCAAGAGAACGTTTTCGAAAATGCCTGGGAGACTGATTTGGAAGAAGTGAGAACTATTATTAAAAAATTCAAAAACATGAAAGCTCCTGGCGATGATGGAATTTTCTTCTTTTTGTCAAGAAACTTCCAGAAAGTAGCTTATCATTTTTAGTTGATATATTTAACAAATGTTTTTTTCAATTAGCATATTTTCCTGACAAATGGAAAAATGCTAAGGTTGTTCCAATTTTAAAACCAGACAAAAATCCTGCAGAAGCTTCTAGCTATCGTCCAATCAGTTTGCTTTCCTCCATCAGTTAACTTTTTGAAAAGGTTATTTTGAACAGAATGATGGCCCACATCAACGAAAATTCAATTTTTGCCAATGAACAGTTCGGATTCCGCCATGGATAAATAGTCTATAATATCAAATCATAGAGGATCGTAGTGTGCTGTGCGCGTGTACGGACGCATTTTTTCAGCTTGCGTGCTTTTTCTTCGTTTCGCGTATTGCGATCCACAGTCAGCCGAATTCCGGCTGGTCATTCTAATCGCGGACGCCGGAAGATCTCTCATTGAATTTAGTGAATTTAGCGTTTTACCATTGGTGTATGTGGCCTGATATTCAGTAGAAGCAAGTAAAATTGAGTAAAAAATTCATCCGAAAGTGTTGGTCGACGCGTGTGTTGCAGTACGAAATATCCTTCCAGTTTAGTGTAATGATCAAATGGGAAAGAAATTAAAGTGAAACTAGGGAACATATTAAGATTGAAGAAACATTGAGCTACAATCAGTAATGTTTTGCCTATATGAACTGTTAGAGGAAGACTTGGCTTCCCGCAGCCAGCCGGAAGGGGAAAAATTGATGCAGACCACGTGCTACCAAGGTGATGGTGTGTTGGTTGACACAAAGAGGAACCTTATATTCAAATGCGATGGGCTGCTTTGATAAGTTTACGGTTTTGAGTAAATTATGAGTATATGACACTTAACATTATGTGTGACAAGAAGACATAGAAGAAGTTTTTGTGAAACAATTTTGAACTAAAGCGGAATTAAAATAAGTTTGAAGTGATAATGTGAAAAATTAAATGCGTGTTTGCTAAAAGACCCATTCAAACATGAATTTGTCAACATTCTGTTGTGGGTTTGCTGATGAATTTCGCTACTGCTGTGCATGCGGATTAAAGCTGAGCTGCA